>NC_090929.1:994402795-996902795 GCF_040938575.1 Ambystoma mexicanum | reverse complement strand
CACATTATCAAATTCAAGGATCTCACTAGCATTGAAATCGTGACTGATCCCAATAATAAGGCCACCATAAGGCCTCCCCTGTTCGCCCTTTCTAGCGTGACGTTGAGATATGCGATGGGTATCGATGTGGTAATCTCTTAGTAGCCATTTCTCTTGTAACAATATTATGGGGAACTTTATAAGAATGTCCAGGGATTTTCCTAGATTGAGGAAATGAGCATGACCCCTTCGTGTTCCAGGATACTATTGATGTTTTTCATGGTTGCAGCATTTCCATCTGGCCCACTAATTTCTTAAGCCATTTCCATCCGGCTTGATTTTCGCTGACAGATTCCACTTGTTTTGGGATAACTCTTGGAGCAGTGAGTTTAACTGGGCCACAATGTTCACACTGCTGAGTAGCAGCCGGCTCGCGGATAGGTACATCTAGTTTAAATCCAAGGAAGTCAAGTGACTCTGTCTGAGACCGTATGAGAGAGGCAGTAGCTGGAAGAGCGCAGTGAATCAAAGTTATTGCTCCAAATGGGCGCTTCAAAGGTTGGATGAACCCCATATCCGAAGATTGTAATATCCGGAGAGCCGGAATTTTAGAGCAAATGGCAATTAATGCAGATCTGTTTAGAAATGCTGATAGTGACCACTCAGTTGTTTAATGTGGCCTTACACTTGTTCCAAGGGTGATCATTTACATGTTTCCTTTCATGGTCCACTTTTTTCTTTCTGTTTATAGTTGGTACATGCGGGTTTCCATATTACCGGGTGCACCAAGACAGATTGATCACCTATCGATACATTGGCCACTGCAGAATGTTCTCCGCTAGATTTACTTTCATGTAGTAGCCAGCTTGTAAGTGGCCCTGTTTTGTGGGATGGCTGCTTTTTTCTGCAATTTTTTCGTTTTCATACCCGTCTCGATTTATGTTTGTAGTCATTTATCGAGGTAGCAGTAGAATAGACTGTGGGCCTCCGCTGCATCTTCGATACCAGCCAGTTCGATGGGTTTTTAGGTAAGTTGTTTCAATTTTTTCATTTGCAGATGTTTTTGTTTACGGGTTGGATACCTCAAAGGCGACTTCGTGATATTGTAGGCATTATGCTATGTATCATTACCCGATCTGGGCAAAGTGCTTTTTATTTCATCGGGCTTGGTATCAATATGGGCTTCCTTCAGTTCATCTGTTACCTTAGGTTTGGAGATGTCCTTGTGATGGCATAAGAGTGACTCCAAAATCTCGCTGTGCTTTTGGGATTGTATGTATATTAGATTGTAAAGTTTTATTAAAATCTTGAGTGCAAAGTGCATCAAACTGGTGGATGGTAGAACATTATGCTCCTTCAACCCATCTTCTTTGGTATATGGCATACGTGGTATATTGGCCGTTGCTCTTCTCTCACGCATGATCAAAACATATTCCTGGGGCATGGAAGGGATTGACTGGTGATGCATTGAAGCAGTCAAAGGGAAGAGGGAGGGCACACTAGATAGTCAAAAGGATGGACTATTGGGCATTTGTTGCGGTTTCTAGTGTTGGGAGACAATTTCAACATGTGGGTCTTCACTTCGAGCTTCTGCAGCTTTCATGGCTACTCTTTTGACTCCACAGAGACGATAACATAAATCCAGAAGTGAATGATCATCTATTGCTCCCATAGAAGCGTGAGATGGTAGGCTAAAATTGGCATTAGCTTTAGGTGAATGAATTACAGCTGACACCTTAACCAGAAATAAAACTGGCGGATGCCCAGGGGATCATTACCAGGTTTTAAAAAGTCAATGATCTGACCAAGTAGTTTAGGAGTGTTTGGTTTTGTATTTTTAAATTCAGATTTCGTAGGTGAGGTATTAATGTTATTGTGTTTCCCGGCTGTGGAAACATCATGTTCTTCCCTGTGGTAGCCGGACAATTTGCCGTAATGTTTAGTTTTCCTAAGATTATAATGTTTGGGTTTGCTCATCGTTTTGCCAGGCATAGTTACTTGCCAACCGCAATCGCTTACCTTCCAACTGAAAAGCTAAGTGTGTCAGATGCTTTGGAAGTAGAACATGGGACACAAACGGTTGTAGATAGGCTCTTAGTTCTCTCTTTCCGTTGTCAATGCCAGTATTTCCTCGCAAGGGGTAGTGCAGCCGCTGTCCTCTGCCGAAAACCGCCAAACACACTTGTCCTCACACTCCGCTTCACGCTCCGCGTGAGCGGCTGTAGGGATAAGGAGGCAGCGCTCTCTGGCACAGTAAACGGAGTAGAAAGACTCTCAAATAGCAAGTCAAGGATTCAGGTCCCCCCTCCGCACCGCCAAACACACTCATCCTCCACTCTGGTATCAATAGTGGGAGGGTTAGTTAGATTAGTTGGGACGGTGGACAGATTCTTTTTAAGACGTCACTGATGACTGACGAGCACCTTAGTTTGTTGTGTTAGGTAGGAAATACCCTGTAGAACAGGGTGAGATAGTCTTTTACTTTATTCTTTAATAAAACATACACAGTAAAATGTCAAACACAAGTCCTTGTCCTTCTGACCCGCCACAGAGCTCACAGGCTTGGTTGCCTAGACGATCTTTCAGCACTGGGGCACCCTGGAACTAGCCCTCTTGTCTACAGTACAGAATGCAACATGTCATCTACACACATTGGATGGGTAGGGTGTCAGTTTGGTAGGTATTCTGTCCTTTCATCCACAGTCCTTTTTCAACACATTTGTTTACGAAAAATGTTAAATGAAAAAACTCATTGAAAAATATAGGGTGTTGGGAAAGTGCATATAAGGGGGTACACACGTTTCTCATTGTTTATTAGTGCTTGGGATAGGATACTTTTTCACTTGCTGGCACTACCGGTCAAGTTGTTATTATGGTGTCAGGGAGGCATACATCCGAATTTGTAGCTGTCTGTGGCTTATGATGGCAACCCCTTAACTTTACTGGACATATGCTGTATGCGCGGCTGGAACAAGAGGGGTGACTGTGTATAACATTTAAGAAAATGGGCATTTAAGGCTGCACTTAGCACATGATGGCAGGGACTGGGTCAGTGAGGTCGTACATAGAATGTGATGACTATAACTGGCTTAGGGGGCTTTATCTTGTATACTATAGCAGAATGTGAGGCTGAATTTGGTATATGATAGCAGCACCTGACTATGTGAAGGTGTACCTTGCTTACAATGACTCTATCATGTGAAGCTATAACTGGCATCTGATGGCAGTACTTGGGAATAACAGGCTGTACTTGGGAGGCTGTGAGGTTGTGCCTTGTGTTGCGTCCGGAGAACAGATCAGGAAACACAGTAAGTGTAAATTCCCTTTGATCTCATCAAGTTACAGCATTTACAAACCACAACTGCTTCATTCCCCATAGATTGGAAGATGGGTTTCTTCTATCTCTTACTGTTACTCCCCATACGTCTGAGCATGATTCACATGCTTTCTTCGGTCAGCAACACAATATATCTCTATTTATACATACTTGCCAACATGACCCATTCCAATCTGTAGGTGCTCATCCAGTCCTGTTTTTCTTTTCTTTGTAGTCTAAGTTTTATAATTGGAAAAGTGGAAACTTCAAATCCCAGAATGCAAAGAAAAAAACAGGACTGGATAAGCACCTACAGATTGGAATGGGTCATGTTGGCAAGTATGTTTATGCACAGCTCTCAACCATTTCTGTCGCAAAAGCGGGTGAAAACACCGATTCTGTTTTTGGCGGGTGAGAGCCTTTGGAATGAATGGGCATGCTGGAGGCTTGGCGGGTGAGTCAGCTCTTTACAAGGCGGGTGACACCCGCCAAAAGCGTGTGAGTTGAGAGCTATGGTTTATATACCTTTGTTCGGTTCGTCTGTGCTTTACATATAGTTATTGCCCCAACCGTTTTCGGGGGATCTTTACATTTACCCTTTTTCCAGATCACTGAAAATGGGAATCTGGTTATTAGACCCGTTATGTGTTTGTGAACTGATTCAGCTTGTTCTTTCTTTAATATATCCGATATTGCTACACATGGGTTTATTTACTCATTCATTCTCTTCCAAGATGGCCGCCCGGGCCTCTTCTGCCACTACATGGACACAAACACGACCAGGATGTTTTGTCCTTTCTCTATTTCTGACACTTTCTTAGAACTAAACGCTCAGCATCTCGGCTCCACGCTGTATCGATCAGAGACATTATACCCGTTCGACTCATCTCAACGTATATCATCAGACTGTGCTTATTGGGACAGGTTAGAACCTAAGTCTTGTATTTTTATCAACAATGGAGCTACTACGCATTTAGCATGTGTATAGGGTTTCCATGACAATCAGGGAAGCCATATCTGCCTACATTTGAAAATCAAAATTCCTGAGATTTATGCCCCGCCCACGGTTACACAAAACTCAGCCCATTTTCACATGGCTGCGCCCACATGCCAAAAAGGTAAACTGGTGTAATGTGATGTGACGTCAGAAATGTGCAGTGCATATTTCAATTTGAACATTTCATTAAATTGCGTTTTCAGAACCACCCAAATTGCACAGGACAAAAGGCATTCACCTCCCATAAAATCAACACGTTAAAATGTGCACGTGTAAACTCCAAGAACCAATACAAAGGTTTTCCCTGAATTTTGCAGTACAGAAAATTGGACATTTCAACTTAGTTGTTTTTCATCAGGTTATATAGTGCAGTGGTGAGTTGTCCAGCCTGCAAACCTGATGGCTGTGGTTCAATGGGGCTGAGTCCACCCTAACCTGGGCAAAAAAGAACAAAAGCAAAAGAAACACGAGTTTGCATTGAAAGTCGGCAAAAAAGAATGAAAGGTGAAGCAAAATAAACACGCGTTATTTTGCTTCACCTGCATTCTTTTTGCCAATGTGCTGGAAGAGTTACAGTCATTGCTGCAGAGACAAAGCCACACTCAGGCAGGGAGTCCAGCAATCAGTGAAAGCTGTCCCCCACCAAAATTCCCTCTTTAATAATAATGGCTGAGGATTCATGTTTGAATGGAGTTGTTCAACCTGCCAAAAGACAGCAAGGTGGAGAGGAAGGTGGAAGAGATGACAAGCTTTTGATTTGCTTACTGAACTGAGGACTGATATAGCAGAAATCAAGGCTAAGATGACTAATGCTGAGGAAAGGTACTTGGAACTTACTACTAAAGTGATCTCTGTAGAGGAACATCTTACTACAATTGATGATCAGGCTGTGTGTCTAGCAGACAAAGTAAGACATTTGAAATGGCAAATGAAAAATTGGCTTCCAAGCTCTCTGAGCAGGAAAACCTTTCTAGAAGGAAAAATATGAGGATTGCCGGTTTTCCTGAAAATGCTGAACATGGAAATCCTGTATCCTTTTTGGAGAAAACTTTAATCTCTATGCTTAAATTGGACCCTAAAATGCCTCTAGAAATTGAAAGGGTGCATAGATCACTTGGCCAAAAACCAGCTTTAGGTCAGCGTCCCAGACACTTTATTGTCAAGTTTCTTAGATATCCCACCAGAGAGTTAATTGTCAAGAAATCTTGAGAAATTGGTGACCTTTTATGGGGTGGGGCCAGGGGGACAAAATAAATGGTGTTTGCTGACCTGAGTAAAGATGTTATGGAAAAAAGGAAATGCTTTTTTTGCTGCCAAGGAGAAGCAATAGACAAGCATCTGAAATATTATAGTATTCATCCTGCAATCCTACGTGTTGCGGTGGAGGGACAGGTGCATTCATTTGCTGATCATAAGCAAGTTGAAGCCTTCTTGACTGATTTGGAAACTGTGCCAATGGAGGCTCAATCAATACCTCAAAAAATTGTACAGCAGAAGAAAAAAAAGAGATAAGTGATTCCAAGTGTCATTTCTTTCACAAACTATTTTTGCATTTTTATTACTCTTTTGATTGATTTGAGTTAATATATAATATTTTCACATATTTTTATTTTAATAGATTTTTCTTTGGTCTGTTAGTTTAAAACGGCAGTTTTTTGCTTTTGTTTACGTTCGGATCTGTTCGAGTGAAATGGGGGAGCAAGCGCTTCTAATTTGAGGAAAGCACCTTCTGATCTTCAAGTCACGTGACTTCTTGGCTTCCTGTATTACGGTCATCGTCGTTTTATACAGCGTTTGGATGGATGCTGCTGAAACGCGCTGTGTGATCAACGAATCCGAGGAACCCGACAGAGGTAGTGGGTGAGATGAAGTACTGCAGCGGCTTCACAGATAAAAGTGCAGCGCTGATGGAGCCAAAGAAGCATGCCCCTCCTAAAAACAGAGGTAATGATGTGTGAGGTTTCTGAGTATGACGCTGAACCACGGCGCTGTGCGGCTCCCTATATTATCGCCTTCCTGGAGTCGGGTGGCGGTACCAGCAGGCACAGAGGTCAAGATGTTGCGCTGTGGAGCACTGGGTCCAGTCCTGGGGTATACTAGATTTGTAATCAACAGTGAACTGCCATTCGAGATCCAGGGCAGAACAGACTTTAAGTTAAAGGCCCTCCAGAGCCTTCACAATGATATTTTGCCAGTTTAGAGTGTCTAAAGCAGACACATTTGCAAAGGGATGTCGGATGAAAAAGGTTCTCATACCTTAGGCCCAGTTTCATTTGATTGATTTAGCGCATATGAGTGTGAAAAAAGTACCAAATACCAAATTGTCCTTCAGCAGGGCATTTTTCTCATCTAGCAGCCTCGGCTGATTGAGAATGTGAAATGTGTGACACTGAAGAGTCATTTGAGAATGAGGCAGCTGCACTTATTGCTAGATTAGGATGCAGAGGACACCCAAAACAGTGAGTTAGGAAAGCAGCCAAAAGGGTCTACAACAACCACAAGGAACTTCTCTTAGGGCATAAACCCACAACTGCAAAAGATAAACAGCAGGAATGCGTGACCGCCTTCACTGATTTAAGTCTTAATATCAAGAACATTATTTGTAAACATTGGAAAATATTCCATGAAACAGTGGAGAATGTGGAGAGACACCGTTTTGCTTATAAAAAGTAACTCGATTGGTAACATAGTGAGCAAAAGTAGTCATGGGAAAGAAGAAACTACCAACAACTCTCTTCCTAAATATGGATTAAAATGATAAATAAATATGGATTCTCAGTCCGATAACAGGCCATCTGTCACATCCCGGTTAACATCCCGGTTAAATTGGAGACTACCATGGCGTTTGTCCGAGCGCTACCCGACACGTAGAACCCTTTGAGACTACAATTCCCACAACTCCCGCTACTTGTAGTCACGTGACACGTGCACTACGTTGTTGTGTTTCCCTCATTGTGGACCGTATTTAAATGCCGGCTATTCGGAGATCGGGTGCTCCTAAACTGTTGTTAGTTACGAGCTCCTGTTCCCGGACTCCTGTTTAAATCCTTGACTACCCAGCGCTCGAATCAAGTTGTTGTCTCTGCCTTGTCCTTGTCTGCCTCCCGACGCCTGCCTCCCTCGATTGTCCCCCTTGGATTATATGAACCCAGCTTACTCATTATTGACCTCCCATTTCTGAATCCTTAAGTCTTGGTGACCTGATAACCCGAACATTTCCGTAAGGGAACTAGCGTGAGGTGAACGCTCGCTTCCCTGGTTATTTCATTTCTTTTCCTTGTCCGCTCCTGTTACTTTGAACATCTTTCGGAACACTTTGCTGCCTTAACACAGGATTGCTTTGAACACTTTTTGGGACGCTCTGCTGTTCAAACTCTGGATTGCTTTGAACACTTTTTGGGACGCTCTGCTGCTTAAACTCCGGATTGCTTTGAACACCTTTTGGACGCTTTCCTGCTTTCACCGTGGTGTTCCTAGTATACTGGCACACCTTCCCTTCACCATACATCCTCCTTGTCTCTGCATTTCGATACTAGTAGGTTACTGGTATATTGTTTCTACGGAGCAGGTAAGAGTGGGTAATTGTGGGCGGTGTTGGCTGTTTGTTTTCCGGCACTACTTGGCTGCATTTCCTGAACAATTGTTTTGTTCTTTGTCCCTCTAGCTCTGACGATTCTGCTCCTGCCTTTTCACTCAAGCCCCCGGCCTGCCAGGTGTATTGATCCCTGTAGGCTGAGCTCTTGGGAGGGAAGAGTTTGGCACATCACCATAAAGATTTCATATTCCTTGAGTGAAGGTAACTTCCCCAAAAGAGTGGGGACGTATTATCTGCAACGACCAGAAAACTATCCCTGAGTTGTGACACCATCACTCTTGCATGTGCTGTGAACTTTGTAAACACACCAAGGAATCAAATGAAATAGACATTGGTCTGGTGAAACCATGGGTGCAACGCAATTTACCAACTGCAACACTTGGCACGTGATTTACCTGACCACTTGTCCCTGTGGTTTAAGGTGACTGGGTAAAATCAACCGTAAATCTGTGAGCACAGAAGTGGCTTAAAAATCCAATTGAACAAGTGTCTTTGCTGAAACATTTTATTGAAAAACAACATGCTCTCCCTGCCTGATATAATTGTTGGTGCAGCTTGCTTTCTGGGGTCTGCAAGATTGTACTGTTGACAAAGGGAGAAGGACAAGTGGGAGATGATATGAAGGAGGGGAGTCTGACTAAAGCAGGGTTTATTTGATATGTTTTGTTTTTCTTATTTTTTTATTTGTATTTAATCAATGAAAGATTTTTACAAAATAGATTTTTTGCGTTTGCTTGCAAATAGTTCTAATGAGGCTACTTGGGATACTGCTCTCAATTTCATTCTTGAGAAGGTCAAGGTCAAATACCAGTTTGTTCATTGTCGTCCTCAGACTGATCGTAGCCCTTTGGCAGTTGAGATTTCCCAGAGTTGCTTTTTTTAAGGCAATGTCCAAAAGTTTGGCTGCGGCCCTTGACCATCTGGCAGAATCACCAGAAATAAGCCGACACCAGCCAGTTTCTTTGCTTATTGTCGAAGGGTAAGATATTAGCGGTGCCAGGTAAGCCTCTCTTTCTGAAGACAGTGGAGGACAAGACGTCAAGAGATGTCTAACAGTTTCAAGTTGATCGTCGTTTTCACATAGATGACATGAGGCTGTTATAGATTTTGATCTGATGGCCAGAATTTCTCTTGTATGTAGGATGTTTAGCCGAGCTCGCATGAACGTTTTTCTCAAAGCTTTTTCAGGGAATTTATTGCAGTATTTTAATGGCACTTTCGGTTTAGTGTGTCCCGGCAGAAGATCTTTGAGTAGTTTATGTGACAGAATTTTTTCATTTGTCAGGATCCAGTCTTGCTGCACTATTTTTTTCTTTTATTCTCCTGGGATTTGAGATTAAGAGTTCTTCCGTGCAGGCTATCTCTTCCGATTTGTCTTTCCGTTTCTTCACCCAAGCAGTTAGTGGTTTGCACCCTCCTTTTTGGATTTCTTGAGCTACCACCTGGAAGATGGGGAGGGCGTCTTGGGAGACAATTTTTCTAAATAGCTGGAGAGCACCTGCTCCACTGATGCAGCAAGGGACATGAGACCAAGATCACGACGGATCGCCGCCACAGGTGCTGATTTAGGGAGGGTCAGTACCGTCTTCCACACAAAACCTTCGAGCTTTTGCCATAGATCTTCTGGAAGGCTTAGGTTTGCACACATTCCATACGCTAGAGCAGGGACTATTTTCGACTTATAGAAATTTAGAGCTGGTATCCATGAGAACTTTCCAAATTTTCATCAAAGGCTTTCAATTGAGCTGTCAGGTTTTTTGTTTTGTCCCACAGAGCCTCCGTGGTGGTGTTTTCTTTCAGAGAATTGTCTATCCACACCCCAAGATATTTGTACTCGTTGACCTCTTCTAGTTTCTTGTTCTCCAGAAACCAGGCCTAAGTAGTTTTGCGGTCAGCTGTTGACTTGGTGAAGAGCAGGATTTTTGTTTTCTGAGTATTGATTTCTAGTTTGTTTTCTTTCATGTAGGCAGAGAGATTTGCTAATTGCCGCTGTAGACCTATTTTTGTCTGCTCCATAAGGATCAGGTCGTCCGCGTACCATAGCCTAGGCACTTTTGACAGACCCACCTTGGGTGGAAATGAACAAATTTTCTCCTCGGTGTACTGGAAATCGCCTATGAAGGCAATCAACAGTGCTGGTGCCAGTGGGCAACCTTGCTTTACCCCACGATTGGTCAAGATTTTACTAGACAGGTGACCTTGCTGGTTCAAACTAACACGCATAGAGGTTTGAGTGTGTAAAGCCATGATTGGATCCAGGATTGAGGTTGGGCAGTTCCGGATTTTCAGTTTTTCCCAGAGTTTCTCGCGATCCACCATATCAAATGCCTTTGATAGGTCGACCAGGGCCAAATGAACTTTAGGAGCACCTGCTTTCACCATTGCTTTGATGATGTTTAATATCAGGATGTTAATCATGGTCCCTGTGCCCTTCTGGAAGCCCGTCTGAAAAATGTCAGATGCCGGCGAAGCTTTAGCCCACTTCTGAAAATGCGTTAGTAGTAGAGTCGCAAATATTTTTCCCAAAATGTCCAACAATGCAATGGGTCTGTAATTTGCTGGATTTTCCCTAGACCCCTTTTTGAAAATTGGGACCAGTATCGCCTCTGTCCAGGTTGCCGGAATCTGTTTGGTTTTGTGGCAATGTATGAACATTTCCTTTATGACTGCGGCCGTCATCTGGGTGTTTTTTGATGTCAATGTTGGAGAGACCGTCGGGGTCCGGGGCTCTTGAGGTTTTCAGTTGTTTTATTACTCTTAGAATATCTTCCACGTCAGCCAGTTGGACCCAATGATTTTCAGTGTGCTCAATTTTCCCCGCTGTGGACGCTGCAGAGGCTTCAAAAAGGGTGCTGAAATATGACATCCAGTTTTGTTCCGATACTGCATTTGCCATTGGTGGAGCATTTTGCCCGTTGATGGTTTTTAATACATTCCAAAAGTCTCTTGTGTTTTTTGAAGCAAGGGACTTCTGCATGATCTCTGCATCATTTTGATAAAGACTTGCCGCGTGATGTTTTATCCACGATTTATAGTGGCTCTCGCCCTTTCGGAATTCAGCCAATGCCACTGCTGTTTGATGCCTTAATGCGAAGTTTTTCAGGTTCCTTACTTCCCGTCTCTTTGTTACCACCAGCCGGTCATAAGTATGCTTGTGCGCAGGTTTCTTGCCCTTCTTTCCTGAAAAGGCCACCCTATGCGGCAGGAGTAGAGGAGTATAGTCTAGTCTTTTCTCAGGTAGGCTGGTTGTTCTAAACTGAGGGTCTGTGCTCAGGCTATCCTTTATGGCCTTGATGTTGTCAGCCGTAAGGCGCAATCTGGACTGTTGCATGTTTGGCTCTACTTCTAAAGCGTATGTAAGCTTTTCCGGTATGTGTGCTCCCCACGCTTGTTTTAGCAAGTTGTGATCGCTTTCCAAAGTTTTCACAACTTTGAAGGATGAAACAAGGGGGATCAGACCTTCAGTTACAAAGATATAGTCCAGGGTAGCAAAGGATTTGTCTCTTTCCCATGTTGAAATCTGGGGTTTGTGGTTTTTTAACGTAGCTGCGTTGAAAAGATTTCTTGATTTCATCAGTTTAGACCACACCAAACCCCTTTTTTCTGCCAAAGACTGGATTGTAATTGGTTTTTCAGATGTTGTCGAAGTTTTGCATTTGGCGTTTAAATCACCGCAAACTATGAGGTTATCAATTTCGAAGTCTGCGCTGGTGGTGTCAATAGCGTCCGCCACTGCGTTGCAGAATCTTTTTGAAGTTGTTCTTTCCGGGTTCCAATATAAGTTTATTATTGCAAGTCTGAGGTGATCCGTGCAGCCTGCTCAGGGTCATATCGCTGCCACGATGTCAGGGTGCCGAGCATACCATAGGCTTTGATGATTTTTGTTTTTGGCGTGACACTTGAGCCAATGCGAATTGCCATAAGAAGACCCGCAGAAGGCCTTCCCATTAATGATTTACAAGCTGGAGAGATTTCTATTGTGAATCCATCAAGTGTCGTGGGGTCTGACAGCCATGTTTCCTGTAAACACAGGATGTCGAAGCTTCCTAAGTTTATGTCGCTCGGGCGAGTCAGATCGTTGAAGCCTCTAGTGTTCCATGATGCCATAATTAGGTCTTTATTGGCCGATTTCGGGGCCAGTTTCACTGTAGACGCCGGGAGCTCCAGAGGACTTCCTGTTCGCTGCTATTTCTTGTTGGATCGGCTGAACGTGTCTGCCAGCCACTTCCACGGTCCATCTGAGATTTTTCGCTTGTGCTGATATATTTGACTTTTCGTGGTGTCATCCCATTTGTCTGCAGAGTTGATTCTATGTCTCGGTGGTGCATGTTTTTATAATTGAATCTGTGATGTGGAGTCCGTCTGGTGTTTTCCCATTTTGGTGAGGATTCTGGCTTTTTGTCTTTTTCTTTCTGATCTACGTAAGCATGGTCATTGTACAGGCGCTGGTGTCTAGTGGTTGTGTTCCTCGCTGAGTCTTGCCTGTGTTTTTGGTTATAGAGTGCTTCAGTTTTTGAGATGTAATGAACCCTTGTCGGGGAAGCCCTCTTCCGAATTTCTTTTTCGGGCAGCTTTCGAGCCTGTTTAGGTACTAGGGTCAGATTAAATCCTAGTTTATGTAGATCTTTGTAGACCTCTGCGGAGATTTCTTCAAGCCCTTCGTTTCTTACATGGATGAAAGCTTTTGCTCTGTGGTCCCGATGATATGGTTCGACTAATTTGATATCATTAGTTGTCAGATGGTTTAATTTCTTGACTTTTTCTACAGTTTTGAGGACCATTTTTCTATTTAGGACCATGTAACCTTCTTTTGCTGACACTTGTTCGATTTTATAAACTGTAGTTCCTTCAAGTTTTGTGTGAAGTTCCTTGGTTCCTTTTGGCGCCCATGAGTTTTCTGTGAGCTTCCTGGTCATTACAGGGTGCTCACGTTCATTTTGTATTTCTGGGGACATCGCCCTGTTTTGTCTTTGCTCTCTAGTGCTCATTTTATGACTATCTTTAGGTTCTGTTTGATTCTTGACAACCTCCTCTCTCCGACGTCTTTGTCTAGGAGCTTCTTTGGCGTCCTCTATTTCCTCAGATTCGCTTGTTAAGATGGTTTTTGCTGCATCTTCTAAATATGCTTTGGATTCCGGTTGGTGTGAAATCGTTATAATTTGAGAGTCTTCTGCGTTGTCGTGATGTTGGGACAGATTCATTAGATCACTATTTTCTTGAAAATCCTCGATCGTTTTGGGCGATTTAGGCAGAAGATAATGGTCTAGATTAGTAGATGACGTAGGTTGAGAGTGATCAGTCGTCTTTATTTTTGGCTCTTCGTGTTTCTTTCCTTTTGAGCCAAGACCCACAGCCAACATTGGCCGGGATGCCTTTTCTTCAATTTCTTCAATTTTCTTTGGTTCCAGTCTAGATGTATTTTTGATTTGTGTAGTTTGCGTTAATTGAGTTTTTTGCAGCTCCCGCTCAGTTTGCTCATTTGTTTTCCTTGATTCAGATGTGGCAGATAAATTCCCTGAAGATTTCCTTCCGAAAATAGGTGCTAAGTCCTTATGGATTTGCCCTTCGGCTCTCTGCGAGGCAGTAGGGATTGTAGATAACCGCTGTTGAGCGGGATTCTGCTTTTCCATAAATTGGGCTTCTAATGTTTTCCTCCATAGCTGTTTGTGATGACGTACTTTTCTTATCTAAAGCTGTTATGAAACCTTCGATGAAGGTCAGTTTTTCTATCATTGCCGCTGACATGGAGGTATTATCTCTAAGAGTTTCGTTGATATACTCATAGAGCTTGGCAAAGGGGTTTAGTGCGATTGTGAAAGATTACATTATTTGCAGCAGATCTATTTTTTTGCTAGGGGAGTCTTTCTGTGTCGGAGCTGATATTTCACTAAGTCTTCGACTGGTGACCGGTGTGTGAAAGCCCTTGTCACCAGTGTAGGGAGAGGGTCTGTCCGGACTTCTTCTGTCTGTGGACAGTAGTGGATCCTGAATACGCCTATCTTCCTCTGCTGTTCGTCCTTTATGGTATCGTGAGGTTTCTGGTATATGGGCTGTAGTCCAGGCATGTCTTTCTTTGATTATTGCCGTTGCCCTTTTTGGAGAGCACCGGACTTCCAGAGGCGTACTTGGCAAAAGAGGACTGGCTACTTTCTGAGCCCCACGAGTCGCAGTTGTTTAATTTGTCTTGGGTCCCAACAAACTCTCACCGCTACTATGGGGGCTTGGGGTAATTGGCGGCTGTGGGGGCAGCCCGGTGCCACCGTCCTGGGATGTAGTACTTGTTGTTTTTTCTGTAGTTATTTCCTTTTGGGCTAAGGCTTGGGGTTGGTTCAGAAAATAATCCTTAAGAGAGGATGATATTAAGGGGGTTGGAAGACTCTTTGTACTTCCTTGCTTTTTGGGTCCCAATTTCCTTTGTTTTTCCGTATATGTTTTATTTGGAGTCGATTTTTTTGTCGGACCTTTTGTGCTTGGATCCGTTGTTTCAGGGCCAGTGGGCTCGTTTCCTGTTTGTAGTTTCCTTGGCCTTTTGAGGCAACCGTTGGCAAGGTTGCACTTTTGTCTTTAGGAGTGGTCGTGTTCGCAACATCTTTTGGGTTTTGGATCTGATTCCCCCGCCGTGGAGATGTTAAAAGTTTGTCCTGTGCTTTTTCTGTCGGACAGGCTTCTGATGTTTCCTCATCTGAAGTCCTAAGGTCGTAAGTTATTAATTGATCATCTTGGTCCGAGGTGAAAGAGACGGTTGAAGTGAGCCTTAAAGGCCGGTTTGAAAAGGAGGATAGTGTTTGGTTTCCACTGTGAAGGTTGATATTTCTGTGAATCAATGCCGTCGTTTGGGCCTTGCTTTGTGGAAGAGCCTGGCTCTCAGTGTCTCCAATTTTATTTTTCACCTCGTTTTCGGCCGACGGAGGGTTTTGTGATGGATGTGACCCAGCGTTTTCCAAGACATGTGATGTGGTTTCTGACCCCCACCGTTGAGGTTCCTGTCAAGGCCGTCCTCCGACAGCCTCAGGCAAGAGACCACTCGTCGATACGGTAGAACAGGAGGGGGTCCATAGGTCAGTTTGTTCAGTCGATGGCACGTATTCCAAAGTGGTCGTTTGGTTATTTCTTATGCTCTTTCCTGTCTCAGCCGCCTGGCAGGACCCCACTGGAGGGGGAATATCGCCGTGGTCCAGTGGATCCAGTCCGTACTCTGCAGCTTGCCCCACCTGTGCTTCGGTCCCTGCTTTGGCACAGAGTGCTGTGGGTGATCGGAGGCGTTTAGCTGCCGTTGGAGTTTTTTGAGCCTCTAAGATCATTGACGAATCAGCGACAATCGGGCTCGGAATCGAGCCATCTGGATGGACGATCTGGGGTGTAGGTGACGCAAGACATTCGCCCCCAAGTTCGTTTAGAAGGGTGTCGCTACGAAGCCACCGCTTCTCGTGGGTTGGCTCGGTCTGAGGTGGCAGTGCCATGTTAACCGTAATAGGTCTGAAGATATTGAAAAGGCTGAATCCGAGGTCGCAGGATATGTGTGGGGAGGCCAAGGGGAGGAGGGGCAGATAGCAACGTTCACCAGCAAGAGCCCCTTCACGGATCAGAGTAAATGCAGATAGAATGCAGATAGCAACGTTCGTTTCTGAAGTAGTGTGCAGTTCAGGTAAGGCTGCAGCGTTCGCCCCTTGGGCGGATGGCTCGTCGTGAAAAGGATGTTTGGAGTCACGTGATTCCTCCAGGAAGCGCTGAGGCACCACGGCACCTGCAAGAGCCCCTTCACGGTTCAGAGTAAATGCAGATAGAATGCAGATAGCAACGTTCGTTTCTGAAGTAGCGTGGTTTACCACGGACAAATACACAAGTAAAGTGGCGTCATTGTTTCAACAGAGTGAAACTGGCTTCACAGAGTCAATTCAGAGACTGCCACGACTATCTTCCTTTAGGATGAAGGTTGGCTGAGATACGGTGCGCACTGTGACTTGGGCTAACTTTCAAACTGCCCTCATGTTTGCTGTGCTTTCAGTTGCTTGTTTTGTGGTCTTTCCATGGTACCTTTTCACTAATATCTATATACGTCAGAGTAACTGTCTATCATTATAAATGTTTGGTAGTTCTGTCACCTTGTTGCATATACTGTAAACTGATTGATCTGGTTATTTTCTCATCGGATTATTGTGCATTGACTTACATATAATGCATGCTATTTGGCTCCTACAGTCTGTTTTTATATACCTGAGCTTTTTAAGGCCAGGTGAGACAGTTTCCTTTATGCTCAATTCAGATACATTTTTTGGGGGGAAGGCCTGTTTGATGTATCCATTCTGTTAAGTGCTCTATTCCAACTGTGATGATCGTTAATGAGATTTCTTTGAGAAGCTGAGTTTAAAAAGAATGTTATACTTTTCCTTTTTTCGCCAACTTTAAGGAGCTTTTTACTCTGTCCGGCATTGTATACATTTGTCTTGTAAAACGGATTTTGGATGAGGCCAATGCAGTGTGGTATATCTTTACATTTCAGTATGTAACATCTAGTGCATGCCTGTGGTTTGTATAGTATGCATCAGTATGTCGCTGTGCTGAGATGTTGTCATTGGCACTCTGTCATTCACTTCTCAATACTTTCTTGGGTCTTTCCTGATTTGGATATTTTATTACTATTTAAAGTAGCAGGTCTGTTCCATGCTCTGACTCTAATTAATGGTCACTTTAGTCTAAGGATGTTGAGTGTGGGGTGCATGATGGCCATCTCCCAGATCGCTAGGCAATGAGGGTTTACTGTTTGGATTCTAGCTTTATTTTTCACTTGTTAAATATGTTTGAAGGTGAAGTTCTTTGAAATACCTTGTCTTTTTTGATGATTTATACTTAGTGGAAACCTCTGCCTGATGTTCTTCAGCATGCTTTGGAATGTGTTTTTCTTTCACTTTTTTCTGTTTCAATTTGGAAGTATGGGGGGGATTCAATAATACTACTACAATGTGGAAGCAGGTTTCTGGGTGGTATAGTTAGGAGTTGGTCTACTTATGTAAATACCATTACTTTTAAGGGGGTTTGCTTCGGTCAGACTCATTTCAATTGGTATATTAAATTGTTTTCATATATTGTTCTGTTTGTCTGGGTTGGGGATACTATTGCATTGTTTATTCTGGCTCTAAACATATGTGTTTATGTGTTCTCTAATTGTTCATCCTATTCTTTTTGGGGTCGTGTGGTCCTTTTTTGGATATTTTCGATACTCAAATAGTTAATTTGCTATCGGATTGATAACAGTAGGAACATGGAATGTGAAAGGGATGAATTACCCAATAAAAAGGAAAAAAAGTGTTGTCTAGACTTTGGAGGGAGAGGATTGATGTGATTTTTCTTCAGGAAACACCTCTTGTGGAGGGTGCAGAGAAGTTTCTTACTAATTTGCGATACACCAAAGTGTGGCTGAATTGCTTCTCTTCTAAGTCGAAAGGTGTTGGGCTTTTGATTCGGAGAAGATTGGGAGCAAATGTGGAAAGGGTGGCTATGGATGACGTGGATCGTGTGATTTTGGTTGATTTGAAATACGTTTGTCTATGGTGGTTCTGTTTGATTCTCTAGCTAAGCTGTTGAGTGGAATGAAAGGGGAGCTTATTGTTTTAGGAGGGGACTTTAATTGTGTCTTGGACTACAAATTGGATAGGTCTTTTAAATGTCATTTTACTGGCCAGAAGTCTAGTAAGGAATTTCAAGATTGTATTGCTACGTTTGACCTAATTGATTCCTGGAGGACTTTACATCAGGGGGAAATGGGCTTTTCATTTTTTTCTTTGGCTCATGACTCGTTTTCCAGGATTGACTATGTGCTAATCTCTGAAACTTTAGTTGAAACTGCACTGGAGGCAAAGATATGTGAACGGTTCCTCTCTGACCATTCGTTAGTTGAAGTCAAACTACATTTTGGAATCTTAAGACGAGATTCTGGTAGATGGAGGTTAAAACCTTTCATTTTGAAAGAGGATAATGCTTTAATATCACTGAATGGATCAATTGTGAATTTTTTAATTGAAAATACTGGTTCCGCTTATAGTCTAATAGTATGGGACTCTTTCAAGGCCTTGATAAGAGGAGAACTGCTTAACTAGACTGCTAGGATCAGGCGGAAAGGGGAAAATAAGTTGAAAGATCTGGAATTGGAATTAGGTATACTTCAGTCTACATTTGCCCGTACCAAGAATAGAGAAGATCGTATTAATATGGATAAGGTGAGAGAATAGTTGAAATGTGAAGGTGAGGCTCAAGCTGATCGTGGTATCTTCTATTCAAAACAGTGTTTCTAGGAGAGTGGAGATTGTCGTGGTAGGTTGCTGGCGAGAAGATTGAAAGGTTTTTCTGAACGCTCTTTTATCCGAAAGCTGGATAATGGTTCAGATAGTATGGTGTTTAAGAGGGAAGATATGTTATGCTCACCTGGTATTCACGGGGGCACCACTTAATTCTGGGTGGAGGTCCAATCGCTATCCCGGACCCCTCTCTGCTTGGTTATGTACCAGACGTTGGGTAGCGTCTTTGATAAACATATAGATGTTCTGATAGATAGTACCCAGGTAGGTTTTATGAAACAGCGCTTCGGTTATGATAACATTTGAATGCTATTAGATGTTCTGAATCTTTCTACTTCAGAAGCTGAAAGTTAACTTTTTATTATTTTTCATTCCGAGAAGGCTTTTGGCAGTGTAAACTGGGCCTTCTTAAATTTTACACTGATGAAGATGGGTTTTGATCCATTGTTCATTAATGCTGTCGGGGCATTACAATTTGATACTGAGGTATCTTATGATCAAAGGGACTTCTGAAGGTGGTTTTGGATATCCCATGTTCCAGAATTATTTCAATGGCTTTCTGTTAAAGAAATCGTTTATTTACTTCTCTATGAATAGTCCCGTGGTTCCACTCTGGGCTCGAATTGAGGAACATATGTTGAGTCCTTTCCATGTTGAAAGTTTATACTCCTTTGGTAGATTGCCTAGGCAAGTGGCTACATTGCAATCTGAGATGGTCACTAAAGATGCTATCATCTCTTTGGTTACTGGTGGTGGACAAGGATTATATTTATATGAGGAAGCTTCCATCTGGCATAATCCGGGTTTGCAGATTAATAATAGGATGTTGGGCCTCATTACAAATCAGGCGGTCCGGAAATAACGGTGGCGGTAAACCCGCCGCCACCGTTGTTTCCGGACCGCCTGATCCCGACTCCTGCAGGCGTGAGGTGATGTTCCCGCCAGGTTTACCTGGCGGGTTTAACACCGCCCGCCTGCAGGCGGACGTGGAAACACCGGCAGCATCACAAGATGCTGCCGGTGTTTCCATTATCCCCATTCCCATTGAGTCCCACAGGACTCAATGGGAATGGGGATTAACATCATTCCGCCTCCGTGATTCCCGGAAAAACGGGGTTGTAATGCCCCGGTAATTCCGGGAATCACGGAGGTGGAATGGTAATACGAGCCCGGCGGTAACGAGGCGGTTTTACCGCCTCGGTTACCGCCGGACTCGTAATGAGGCCCGTTGTGTTGGAGAAACTGGATTAATAGGGGCATATTATTGTTAGGAGATATCTGGTATGATGGGGGTATGGAGTCTTTTGAAGATTTGAAGGTTACATTTGGTTTATATCAAAAGGAATTGCAAAGATAAAATGTGTTGAATGCTTTAATATTGGAGAGGAGTCAGATGATTGACTTGCCTCTGTTGAAGAGACCAGAGAGGTGTAATTTTCTCTCTACTGTTCCACATAGGGTGTCTAGTTTTTTAAAACTCTTGCCGACTGAAAATCGTTCCTTAGTACTATGGGATAAATTGAGATGTGCATGGTCTGAAGAACTTGGAGAGGTTATACCTCTGAAGGAGTGGGAAAGTACGGGGAAGGTTCTGATTAGGGCAAAGGCTGATTTGAATTTGCGCTTTATTCACCAGAGGACTTTAGGGTGTCTTTTTTTGGACCCCGGATAGGATGTGTAAATTGGGACACAGTGATACTGATAGGTGCTGGGGTTGTTTGAAAGAGAAAGGTACTATGTTACACATGTTATGGGATTGTGTAAAAGTAGTGGGGTTTTGGAATGAAGTTTTGGATAGGGTTGATATGGTATGTGAGATTGCTTTTCCTAGAAATCCACTTGTGTGAGACATCTTGAATATCTTATGTTGTGTTGGATTAATAAAGTCCTCTTGGTTGCTGTCAGGGCAATATTGCGTGTCTGGAAGACTAGGAAAAAGCCATGTGTGGAAGATTGGCTAGTTCAGGTGCAAATTCTTTCACGTTTTGAGAAATTAAAATTGGGTAGATTACACAAAGAAGAGGTCTATAGGGTAACAATGGAGTACATGCAATGTGTTTTATGCCTGATGCTCTGTCAGAATGTTTTTTCTTTTTCTTTTGTTTATTTTTCTTTGGGTGGTGGGTGGTGGGAGGGGAGGGTTGATGTTTGTGGTGTCTTTTATGTTGTATTTCTTTGGTAAGGTGAAAAAGTGGTGTTTAGGATAATTGATTAGTAGTGAACTGGCAATCAAGGACTATATGTTCTTTGGTTTTCTGATCTTTTTTCACTGTATTTGACTTAATATAGTTACTACATTTTGTACTTTGTTATGCTCTGATTGTTTACTTATGGTTGTCTTTTCTGACTTGTAATTATTTTTTTGAACTAAATGAAGAGTATAAAAAAAAACCTGAGTCTCCGGGGGGGGGGGAGTGGAGCCAGAGGTTAGGCAGGTATGAGGGAAGCTCGTGTTTAACACACGGCTTCCCTGTGTGTTCATTGCTTTCTCTATGTGAATGTTTCACCACTACGGATAGTCTATTTATTTTACTCGTTCACTGAGCTTAATCAAATTGCCCTGGAATGGATAACTACTGGGTGGCTTGAATATTGATCCCTGTCTTGTCTATCTGGAACCAGCTTCCTGCGGAGAACGACATTTTTGTTACACCAGCTTGGGTGGGCACTCGCAAACCTGCGGTGGTTGCCCCATTAATCTTGGAACACAGTGCTTCACCAGTTGTGTATATGGGTAAGAACTCTGTCTTTATTGGTAGCACTGGTTGTCTTTCATATAGATACCAGATTTACTGGTATGTTCCTTCATTAGTGTTACTTCACTTTAAGGTTCATCTTATTCAGGCTTCATTGCCATTGTTCATTATCCAAGCTACTTTTCGCCTTTCAACCATATATGTATTTTTGCTTCAATACTTTGGACTCTTTGGAAATTTTCACTGGATCTTTGTGCTAATCCATAGGTTGATCTATTGGGATAGTCTTGTGCGTTTTATTCTTAATCACTTTTCAGTGTACACAGTTATGTTGTTCAATATGTATGGCTTTTGGGGTCTGTTTTGGTACTCTCAGATCCTCACCCTAAATATGAAAAGATGTAGAATGTATCTGGGTCTGATATTCACACTACTTAGTATGTATCTTTTGTGTGTGAATTCTATGTACAGAAGGGATGGAATGTAGACGGTGAAATATTGTTCATTTGTGCTTTCAGCTGATATCTTGCTCCTGAAGAAGGGGTTGTTACCCCAAAATGCATAGAGCTCTGTTCAACAAAAGTAAACAAGAAATATTCACAACCTCTCTGAACTGGCTGTGTGAATTTGTTCTGAAACATCATCTAACAGTATTATCAAAATGTATTGTTGGCT
This sequence comes from Ambystoma mexicanum, assembly GCF_040938575.1. Classification (NCBI taxonomy): domain Eukaryota; kingdom Metazoa; phylum Chordata; class Amphibia; order Caudata; family Ambystomatidae; genus Ambystoma; species Ambystoma mexicanum. The sequence goes on along the minus strand of NC_090929.1, from coordinate 996,881,245 downwards.
GTGTTCACAGCAAAAACGTGTGCAGGGGACAGGGGAGTCCTTACTTTAGGACACCATTTTTTGTATGCTTCTTTCACCCTCAAACTGTCTCTCAACTCTAACATCCTTTTGATTCTGAAGTCCACTACTCGGAATTCAAAATCTTAACTATTGAACCATAACACATCCCCCACGGTTGAATTGACATAAAGAACAGCAAAGCATAACATAACTAATGTCATAAAGAGGAGCAAAGCATAAAACAACTAATGTCAAAGTAGGAACTAAGGGGAAAGTAACTATAATGGTAACTATAACTGAATATGTGGGAAAAATACCTGGAATATGTACATTAGAGGAATCATAACAAGAATAACTTACAGATGAAAACAACCCCATCATCAACCCACAAAACAAAAACCAACAGCAAAATACTGGATTGTGGCATACCTGATAGACACATGGTATCCCCAAGTTCCAACAAAATAATCTTCCACACTGATGTACCACAGAACTTAAAGTCTTCATTCATTGCATCACATAGTCTCTAGACATATGCCCCCTCCTCCTTCCACCAACATCACCAGTGTCATTGCACACTTCTCCTTTATCACCATCTACATGTTTCCTTCACTCCACTCTCTCCACCACCTTCTAACAAACATATTTTCCTCTCCAAAACTCTACCTCCAACTTCGTCTACTTCATCATCCCACATTCTACGCCTTCATTGCCTACTTAATTTTCTTACCCACACCTCCATAGGTTTCTCACAGTCCCATCTCACCACACTATTAAAGTTCCATATCGAAGCATCTTCCACTATTAAGGCATTAGAAATTACATCTGTTATCTGTACCGGATCTGAGAATGTGGACTCCCGTGTACATTGAATTAAATGTCCCTTCCTTATCCTTACCCAATCTACCACTTTAATCCCCTTCCTTATGTTTCCGCTGAACACTACTCTTTGAGTATACTTGCTCTGACCTTGTTCTATTTATCACTTCACTACTTCATGATCTATCTCACCCCTTCTGGTAAGATTGTAGACGCACGCATTCTTGAGCTTCGTGTTGGGATCCTACCCCTCAGAAGACTAAACAGTGATTGTCCCGTCAACTTATTGGGAGACATCCTTATACTCCACAACCTTTCCTCCACAGCACCAAACGCGCATTTTCCAGCACAGCCAGCATCTGCATGCCAACGTTAACTCTTCCCCAGAAACCCACCAAACCCCCACATTTGGTGACAGTGTATTCAATCAAGGCATCACATTTTGGTTACAACATCTTAGGTATCACATGTATGGAGTACATAGCGTGACAATTCTGAAGCATTTCATGTTTGTCAGCTATCTTCCCATCAATCTTGGGGGTGTACACTCTCTTGCGCTCTAGTTGCATTGTGTTGCGCTATATTTTGACTCTTTAGTTCCCTGAAGGTTGTGGTGGGTCATCAGTCATCCTGTGTGCTTGTGATAGCAGGTAATGTATATATGGGCCCCAGATGTCTCTTGTGTCAGTTTGAATAATCGATAACCCATTGTATCCCATCTCCATATTGTTACAATACAGGAAATCAGCCTGCCAGTTCTCGACTTTTGGACACTGCGTCCCTCCCCACACCATCGCCACTCGCCTCTTAGCCAGGAGCAGGAGTAACCCGATCAGTCTCCTCATGCCACTGGGGGTCGATTTGGTGTACCCCAGCAATTCTATCATAGAGTTTGGTTCCATTCTCTCACCTGTTATTTCACAAAGAGTCGCAAACACCTGCTCCCAAAATGATAAAACTGGGGGGCATTCCCACGCAACATGCATGAAGTCGGCCAACATATTACCACATCTGACACAACAGGTTTGTAATAGAATTGATGCAGGTATTTAAAATGGATTAGTTTAAATCTAGCATTGAGAGCCACCTTCCTCGTCCCTTCACAGCAATATCTCCATTCCTCACCTGGGATCTCGTACTCCAGAGAGAGCTCCCAATTATTCCTGGGGAAGGCCTTTGTTCCTTCCCTGGAGTTGAGGCACATGGTGTACATGGTTGAGACCACTCTCTTATTGTGCCCCCCTAAAGTACTTCGTCTAGTATAGGGGTCACATTTGGTTGTTCAGGGAATGTTGGGAATGTTTGCTGTATCGAAATGCCCAGCCTGTACAACAGAAACACATCCAGGGCAGTTAGTTCTCCCTTGGTCTTCAACTCCTCCATTGTTATGAACCGGCCCCCCCCCCGGGAGTAGATCACAGTAACAACCCACCTTCAGTTGTTTCATAAGGGTGACGAAGCATAGCTCACTAGTAAGGGCGATCCCAGCTGTGTAAATGACCGGCAGCCCTGGGGAGTAACAGACCTCTCCTCCTAGATTTATATTCGATACGGGTCCATGCCGTGCATGTCAGATCTACCATATTGCCTGTGCAGGATGCCCTATCAGGTGCTATGCGGATGATTGATCGCAGGAGAAACAGTGTTGCTATCGCACGTTCCACCTCCATATGTCTCCTATCCCCATGATCCCGAACCAGTAAAGGATAAACCCTGCCTGGGCTACGTTGTAATACGTCTATGCCCCCCTCATGTATCGAACCCACCAGTTTGTCCCACGATATCCTGGCCGGCTACCCTACCCATATAAACTGCATTATCATGGGCCACATGTTTTGCAAGAACTATCCAGGTATTGTGAGCGGAACATTAAGAAAAATGTATAAAAACCGGGGCAATTATACCATTTTGATCAGGGAGGTTCTGCCATAGAGGTTGGGGGGGCAGGTTTCCCCATCTGGCCATTGCGTCTTTAGCCTGTTCTAATACCCTCTGGTAATTGTGCTCATAGAGGACAGTTGCATGCCGGGCAATGTCGACACCTAGATATCGGCTCTGAATAGTATGCCACTGGAACCCCCACCCGTCTGGATATGGCTCCAAGCTGTTTGTTAGTGGGAACAGAACTGATTTTACGGGATTTAACTTTGAGCCCTGAAAAATCTCTAAACTGTAAAACATTGTTCATATTGGGGTCTAGGTTACACCGGGGGTCATTACTGAAGAGCACCATATCGTCGGCATAGAGATCACCACCTTGTACTTGTATAGTTGAACCCCTCTATGCAGGTGAGTCTCCCTTATTCTCTCCGTAGGTGGCTCTATTGCCAGTGCAAATAATAACGGTAACAGGGTACATCCCTGCCGTGTGCCTCTCCCCAACTGTATTTTTGATGTGAGCTGACCGTTCACCCTTATTCTGGCGACAGGCAGCGTGTAGTGCAGTGACACCATAGCTATGAATTGCTCCCCCATCCCCATCCTGTGCATTACTGAAGCGCCATTCCACAGAATCGAATGCTTTGGTGGCATCTAACAAGGCGCCACTATCGGGTCTTCCCGTTCCAACCCCTGAGATCAGCCCGAACATCCTCCGTATCCCATAGGAGGTGGAGCGTCCCGGGATGAACCCTGACTAATCCGCCTTTACTATTGTGTGCATCAGGGGTGCTAACCGAGAGGCTAGAATTTTGGTCAGATTTTTATTGTCTAGGTTGATGAGAGAAATTGGTCAGTATAATGAGCAGTAGTTGGGGGGCTTATCTGGTTTGAGCAGTTCCACCACCATCGCCTCACGCTGGGATTCCAGTAACCTGCTCTCGAGCAGGCTTTGATGGAACATCTGCAGTAGGTAGGGAGCAAGCTTTGCGGCATAGTATTTATAAAACTCTGCCGTAAACCTGTCTGGTCCAGGTGACTTCCCAGTTGGGAGAGAGCTAATAGCACCAAGCACCTTCTCCTGAGTCACCTACCGACCGCCCTCTACTTTTGCTCGTCCGTGCACCAGTGTAGAGCAACCTAGTCCAAGTATTTGTTCATCTCGTGCAGGGAGACCTGCGCGTGGGAAGAGTATAGCTGACCATAGAAACAACAGAATTCCTGTACGATTTCAAGGTCTGCAAACCTCTCCACTCCTTGTGTGTCTGTTGCTCACAGGACCCGTTCTCTGTGGCTATCTAACCTTGTAGCTCTTGCCAGTAGCCTCCCTGGCTTTTGCCCTCTACATACTGCCATACCGCTGTTTCCCACTGAATTAGTTTAGCTTCTCTATGCTCTGGTTCATTAAACATTCGCAGGTGCTTCATAATTTCCACTTGTTTTATATATGTCGTTGTGGTTGCCGGCGACTGCAATGCACGTATGTGGGCCTCCGTATCGGCTAGTTCCTTCCTAATTTGTTTCAACATCCACAATTCTCTCAATATGCATTCCCCTCTGATTACGCATGGAAAGCTCTCCCAGAGGACCCCGGCCGACACCACTGACGCTACAATGATATCGAAAAACATATCTTTTGCACCCGTTAGGCCCTCTCAGAACAGTGTGTCTGTCAGGCCCTCATTTTTAAACACCCAGGGCATTCTCCCTCTCCCACGGCCCCCCAGTTCCACATTCAGTAACACTGGGGCGTAATCTGATAATGTGCGTGCCAAGATGACTACCTCCGTGACTGCCCCTAACAACGAGTTGGATACCAAAAAAACGTCTAGCCGCGATGCTGAGTTAAGGACGGATGAATGGTATGTGTATTGTAGCACCTCATGATTTCTAAGTCTCCAGACATCTGCAACCTCCTTTGTTTGACACATGCCCTGCAGTTTGCCTGTGCCCTTGTGTGCTAAGCGGTGGGGACCCCCGATGCGATACCGGACCAGGTCCATTACTGCATTGAAGTCCCAGATGGTTTCCCCAGGTGGAAGCCTTCCCAAGTAAAGGTCTATCCATTCAAGCGTCTCTACAGTGTCTTGATTCGGTCCATAGTAGTTGACCAAAGTGTAGAGAAACATGTCTGGGGTTGCTTGGTTTTCTGTGCAGAGGGGACCTAGCAGTTCGGGCTGGGCTGCTACCTTTGGTGGCGGCAGCTGCTGACTGATTTGCACATGGCTGGTCCCCTTTTGCAATGGCACAGACGGGCTAAAAAATGGTGGTGTGGAAGGTTGCCCAGAGTAATTGCCAGTGGTTTAGATTCATTCGAAACCTTCCACCCATCACTTTTGTGGTCAGTTTGTTTCTCCTTGTGAGAGAGGGTATGCCCAGACGTGGGTCCCTTGCTTGCTGCGCCACAGGGAACCAGGCTGCACCTCACTGAGGAGGTCCAACAAGGCCGAAACATGTCTGGGGTTGCTTGGTTTTCTGTGCAGAGGGGATCTGGCCTAGCAGTTCGGGCTGGGCTGCTACCTTCGGTGGCGGCAGCTGCTGACTGATTTGCACATGGCTGGTCCCCTTTTGCAATGGCGCAGACGGGCTAAAAAACGGTGGTGTGGAAGGTTGCCCAGAGCAATTGCCAGTGGTTTAGATTCATTCGAAACCTTCCACCCATCACTTTTGTGGTCAAAGTGTACAGTCTACCTTGTATAGTTCCCTGCACTATTAGGCCCCTTCCTTCCCAATCCTTAATTGTTGTAACCATTTGAAACCCAACAGAATGAGAATGCACACACCTCTCGCGTATGAGGAGTAAGATGAAAAGTAGCGATGGCATCTCCAGTTTTTCCCAAATTTCAATTCCACCTCTGATTTTAGATGTGTCTCCTGTAAGAACGCTATTCCCACCTTATGTTGCTGCATGTATAATAGGACCTTGAGACACTTAGATGGACAGTTTAGCCCCCTTACATTCCATGTGATGCTCCTAAGTGACCCATCCATTACATGTCCCTGATAACATGCCAATCACGGGTTTATTAATCTGCTCAATGCGGTCCCATGTGATACATCGTTGCTTGTCCCAGTTGAATGACTCTTGCCCCTTCTGAGTCTCAATGTTCCACCCCTCCCTTTTTCCTTTCCACCCCTTAACCCTCCCTCACTGACAACCCAAACCTGTCAGTAGTCTGATTCCCCCATCCCTAACCCCAACAGATCAGCATCACCCCTCCTCCTACATTAACAGATTTGAGCTTCTGCCTGATGGTCAGCTAGGTGGTCAGCCATCCACGGCACCCCCACTAAATTAACAGTTGTGCCATGGCTATCATCAGGACCTACACCCCTGCGCGTGTCGTCAGGTGGACACAAGCAGGGATATGCAATGTACGGCGTAGTGTCACCCAGTGTTTCCCCAAGGCCTGGAGTTCCGTGGCATCTGTTCAAGGAATGTGTTGGCTTCATCTGGAGTGTGAAAAGAAAGTACACACTCCCCATGTTCTATTCGTAGTTTGGCCAGGAACATCATGGCATAACGTATGACTCTCTCCCGTAGCCATTTATTCACATCTATGTATGCTCTTGGAGATCCTTGCACTTTGTCTGAGAAATCCGGGAAGAGTTTAATGGTGTCTCCCTTGTACGTCAAGGTTCCCTTTGCTCTAGCTTTGCAAAGAGCTAGATCTCTGTCCCGGAAGTTCGCCATTCGGGCATGATCAGGCACGGATGGGCCCCAGGTATCTGCTTCTTCCCGCCTGGTATCCGGTGTGCTCTTTCCACTATGAATACCGCTGAGAATTCTTCCACTCCCAGTGCTTCTCTCAGGATCTCTTTGACTAAAGGTTCCATAAATCTCTGCTCCACCGCTTCAGGCCCTCCTATTATTCGCAGATTGTTCCTTCTGGATCTAGATTTGAGATCTTGTTCATCGGCCAGTTCTTTTAGGTACCATTTCACTTGTGTCATTTCCCTGAATGTTGATGAAGATTCATCCTCATCCGTGAAAATTCGCCCCTCTGCTTCGTCCAATTTCTCTCCATGCTTATCAAGGCAGACCTGCATATGGTCCACCTTGCATTTTAGGGTGTCCATCTTCCCAATCAAGAGATTGTATGCTGTTCTGCAGCGGATTGAACATCTCCTTGATGTCACGAACACCACTGAAGTGTCGTGGGTCATATGTTGAGCGCTTCCATTAGGTAAATCGTCAACATCTTGCCAGGCATCAGGGAGAGGCACGTTTTCGCTCTGCAGGCTCCACTGATTTACCAATTCCACACAGTTTCCTAATGTGGTCTATGGCTGTCCAGCTCGGTGCCCCCTGTCATGGGCCTGACCTCCTGGCAGATATCTTGCAAGCCTACCGCACCCAGCCTCCTCTGTCCAGCCAGCTAGCCACCGCTCAGCAGTGCTTAGGTGGTCACTGTGTGTGTTTTCTGGTGTGTTTTCCCGCCACCGCAATCTCAAGCAGTATAGTGTTTTACTGCTCATTTGCTGTTGTACTGCACTGCAGATCAGTGATTAGACCGCTGTTTCGTGTAGGGTGTATCTCCATGTTGTTAATGTATCACATTCCGAAGGGGGTAGGATGTTGTGTATATGGGCCAGTGTATCAGCCTCTGGTTCCTGTCTGGTAAGGTGGGTCTCAAGTCTAGAAGGGTCGGCAATAAGCAGGCTCAGCTATTTATTTCCCTGTTTAAGTGGGTCAGCGGCATTTCTCCTCCCAAGCGATCTCCAGCAGCCTGTGTCCGCACCCAGAGGATGGGGAGGAAAGTCCTAAACACACAACCGGGGGCCAGCCACATCCAGTGCAGCCGTGTTGTTGTGTGGGCTCGGCACGTACCTTTGTTGTGTGTCCTAGAGTCTCCCAGTGAGCTGCACCATACGATCCAACTCGACGTGGACCCCTTCCTTGCCTGGTGTAGCTAATCTCTTGGTCGCAGTGTGTAAGGTGTTCCTCAGTCTGCTCTGGAGCTGCTCCTCTGGATCTCCACACAGGCGTTACCTGGGCTCGCTCCATTGCTCTTCCCCCACCCAAGGTTGCAAATTGTTTGCGGCCACTGGACTCTCCTCTGTCTGTGCTCCACCCTCCACCTCGATCTGGTAGCTGTCCGACACCGCTCCAGGTGACAGTGTCCTCCGCCACGGGGACATGGCTCGCCTCTCTCATTGGCTGATCGACCCTCCCGGGAGCCGCCTCGCAGCTCTCTCCAGTGCAGCAAGCCCCCTCTGCTCTTTTCCCTCACCTCTCCGACTTGCATGCAGGCGGCATTCCCCTTTAGGACCACCTCCTTCCCGGATTAGTAAAGAGGCCCAATGCCGAGGCCACTGTGTGGGGGGCCTCTTGTAGCACTGACCATTGCTTCATTCTCGGGGCTCCAAATTTCACCTGAATACGGGCAGGGCCTTCACATTGCTTGACACCGCATACACATTTTTCAAGTTAGCCAGGGGTTGACAGGATCATGTGTGGATCCAATTGGGTGCTGGGAGCTCACAGGCCCAGTCAGTGGCTGGGCTCTCTAGCACCCTCCCACTTGTTACCCATCGTATTGACATACTCCACAAGTGACTTCCCTTTAAACTGAGCCCCATTCTCATTGATCACCACTTCCGGGAGCCTTTCTTTCCGGAACACTTGATCCAAAAACTTCACAACCTCCTGAGTGCTTGTATCAACCGTCAGCTCCACTTCAGGCCACTTAGAGCAATATTCTACTATAACCAACACAAAAAATTGATCCCTGATACCATATTCCTATATGGCCCCAAGATGTCTTGCCCCTACCTCTTTCAACACACATGCCGGAACCTTCACCAGCGTAATGCTCTGCTTCACCACCTTACAACTTTTGTCAAAATGAATACATGGCCAACAATTTCTGGCACATCTTTCTGTTGCTATATCAACCTCAAGCCACCAATATTTCTCCCTTGCCTTTTATTTAGTACCACAAATGGCAGTATCTCCTTCATGGGCCAAATTAATTATTCTTGCTCTTAAAGATTCTGGAGGAACCAAACTCTGACGATGATCAACACATCAGCTTCAAGTGACAACTTGTCCTTAATCTCCCAAAATGGCAACAACCCTGGGCCAACTTCTAATTTCAAAGGCCAACCCTCTCTAACGAATTTCATAAGTTATCGCTTATTGTTATCACTTCTCAATCCTTTCATCCGTTCCTCTTGGCTCACTGCACCTTGTAACAGTGCTACTACAACCTCATCTTCTTCATGACTCCCTTGTTCACTTTTTTCAGCCAGCTATCTTGAAAAGAAATCTGCCACCTCACCCTGGGCACATATTCAATCTTGCAATCGTACTCCTGCAACTTACAACTTAGCCTCACCTGGCGCGAAGATGCCCTTGTCATGCCCTTCACTGTCATCAATTCTACTAAAAGTTTGTAGTCCCTACAGATGGTAAATGGGGCACTACAAACATACTTGTGAAAATGGTTCACTACCCACAAACAAGCCAACAACTCTTTCTGTATCACCGAATATTTACTTTCTGTTCCCAATGAGTGCTCTGGAAGCATGACATATGACTCTCACATCTCCCTCTATCTGTTGTGAGAGAACCACTCCCAAACCATTCCCATTGGCATCTACCATAAACTTAATGGGCTTCCCCACAACAAACCTTCCCAAATTAGGTGCTAAACATATTTTGTTATTGATCTCACATATTGCCTTTTCACACTCCTCACTCCATTCAAATTTAGCTTCCTTCTTCAATAACATTCTTATGGGTTGTATGATGCTTACGAATTCCAGCTAAACTTATAGGGGCCAATTCATAGAATTCAGGCGCACAGCGTATTCATGGATTCCAACATCCACAACCAGCCGTGGCGCAGAGTGGCGCAGCGACCCTGCAGCAGCGTCAGTTACGCCCCCAAGAACGCCCCTTGCGCAGGGAAAAGCCATCAAAATCCCCAATCCAGCGCAAAGGGCAGCAGCAAACGCAGTGCGGGGAGCGTGTATTTCAGGGGTGTGCGGGTGTCCCCACACGCGATAGGCCTGGGTACGTGTATTACAGGGGTGCGCGAGAAAATCTACACGCGATTGGCCTGGGTACGTGGATTTCAGGGGTGCGCGAGAAATTCTACACGCGATTAGCCTGGGTACGTGTATTACAGGGGTGCGCGAGAAATTCTACACGCGATTGGCCTGGGTACGTGGATTTCAGGGGTGCGCGAGAAATTCTACACGCGATTGGGCTGGGTACGTGGATTTCAGGGGTGCGCGAGAAATTCTACACGCGATTGGCCTGGGTACGTGGATTTCAGGGGTGCGCGAGAAATTCTACACGCGATTGGCCTGGGTACGTGGATTTCAGGGGTGCGCGAGAAATTCTACACGCGATTGGCCTGGGTACGTGGATTTCAGGGGTTCGCGAGAAATTCTACACGCGATTGGCCTGGGTACGTGGATTTCAGGGGTGCGTGAGAAAATCTACACGCGATTGGCCTGGGTACGTGGATTTCAGGGGTGCGCGAGAAATTCTACTCGCGATTGGCCTGGGTACGTGGATTTCAGGGGTGCGCGAGAAATTCTACACGCGATTGTGCTGGGTACGTGGATTTCAGGGGTGCGCGAGAAATTCTACACGCGATTGGCCTGGGTACGTGGATTTCAGGGGTGCGCGAGAAAATCTACACGCGATTGGGCTGGGTACGTGGATTTCAGGGGTGTGCGAGAAATTCTACACGCGATTGGCCTGGGTACGTGGATTTCAGGGGTGCGCGAGAAATCCTACACGCGATTGGGCCTGTGCGAGTGGGGCAGTGTATTACGTAGGTGTGCGGGAAGTTGAAGAGGTGAATTGCCAGTGTGGGTCCTCCCAGGTCTCCCCTCTACCCCCTCCACGACCTCTGCAGGCAGCCCACACCACAGGGGACTACCCTGCACCCCTGGTCATGTCCCGCAGGCAGCCCATCCACCATGGGCATGCCCCCCAGCCAAGCCACATGTCCCCTTGCACCCCCACCCCCCAGCAGGCCCCCACTCATGTCCCCCTGCACCCCCACCCCCCAGCAGTGCAGGGGCAGCCTCCACCAGGCCCCCACCCATGTCTCCCACCACCCCCAGTCACCAGCCACCAGGGGCAGCCTCCACCAGGCCCCCACCCATGTCCGACTCATGTCTCCCAGCACCCCCACCCCCCAGCCACCAGGGCCAGCCTCCACCAGGCCCCCACACATCTCACAGCACCACCACCCCCCAGCCACCAGGGGCAGCCTCCACCAGGCCCCCACCCATGTCTGACTCATGTCTCCCACCACCCCCACCCCCCCAGCCACCAGGGGCACCCTCCACCAGGCCCCCACCCATGTCTCCCAGCACGCCCACCCCCCAGCCACCAGGGGCAGCCTCCACCAGGCCCCCACCCATGTCCGACTCATGTCTCCCAGCACCCCCACCCCCCCAGCCACCAGGGGCAGCCTCCACCAGGCCCCCACCCATGTCTCCCAGCACCCCCACCCCCCAGCCACCAGGGGCAGCCTCCACCAGGCACCCACCCATGTCTCCCAGCACCACCACCCCCCAGCCACCAGGGGCAGCCTCCACCAGGCCCCCACCCATGTCTCCAAGCACCCCCACCCCCCCAGCCACCAGGGGCACCCTCCACCAGGCCCCCACACATATGTCCCCCTGCACCCCCACCCCCTAGCATCCAGGGGCACCCTCCACCTGGCACCCACACATGTCTCCCACCACCCCCACCCCCCAGCCACCAGGGGCAGCCTCCACCAGGCCCCCACCCATGTCTCCAAGCACCCCCACCCCCCCAGCCACCAGGGGCAGCCTCCACCAGGCCCCCACCCATGTCTCCCAGCACCCCCACCCCCCCAGCCACCAGGGGCAGCCTCCACCAGGCCCCCACCCATATGTCCCCCTGCACCCCCACCCCCCAGCCACCAGGGGCAGCCTCCACCAGGCCCCCACCCATGTCTCCCAGCACCACCACCCCCCAGCCACCAGGGGCAGCCTCCACCAGGCCCCCACACATGTCTCCCAGCACCACCACCCCCCAGCCACCAGGGGCAGCCTCCACCAGGCCCCCACACATGTCCGACTCATGTCTCCCAGCACCCCCACCCCCCCAGCCACCAGGGGCAGCCTCCACCAGGCCCCCACCCATGTCTCCCACCACCCCCACCCCCCAGCCACCAGGGGCAGCCTCCACCAGGCCCCCACCCATGTCTCCAAGCACCCCCACCCCCCCAGCCACCAGGGGCACCCTCCACCAGGCCCCCACACATATGTCCCCCTGCACCCCACCCCCTAGCATCCAGGGGCACCCTCCACCTGGCACCCACACATGTCTCCCACCACCCCCACCCCCCAGCCACCAGGGGCAGCCTCCACCAGGCCCCCACCCATGTCTCCAAGCACCCCCACCCCCCCAGCCACCAGGGGCAGCCTCCACCAGGCCCCCACCCATGTCTCCAAGCACCCCCACCCCCCCAGCCACCAGGGGCACCCTCCACCAGGCCCCCACACATATGTCCCCCTGCACCCCCACCCCCTAGCATCCAGGGGCACCCTCCACCTGGCACCCACACATGTCTCCCACCACCCCCACCCCCCAGCCACCAGGGGCAGCCTCCACCAGGCCCCCACCCATGTCCAGGAACAGAGACTTCCATGCTGTCATGTGTGCAATCTGCACAGGGCTCCCCATGTCACATTCAAACACATGCAACAACCATGCGGTTCACACATTACAGGTCGCACATGCATTACCATGATGTCCCTGCACACATACATGCGTACATGGCCTATGTCACACATACAGGCAGGTATCAGACAACCAGCACACTGCAACATGCCCTGTCTCACACAGCAATGCTTGGCCACTTACCGCTCAACTCCAGACGGGTCTCCCTCTCAAGGACCTGGGCGTGGAGCGCTGGGTGTATGCGTTCCAGGACCCTCAACTGGATGGAACTCATGCGGCCCCGGCCCCCCTCCACAAGGCGCCGGGCCTTCATGAGGGTCCTTGACCTCAAGTCCTCCCAGCGCTTCTTGACCTTCTGGATGTTGCGGGTTGCCACCCCCTCCGCGTCCTCTCCCGTCCTTCCCTCTTGGCGCGGGACGATCCGAAGAGGGCATCATACTGCCCCAGGACTTGCTCCACCAGGACACCAACTTCGGTGGCAGTGAAGCTGGTGCCCCTCTGCCCCTCTGCCCCTCTGGCCGGGGGTTGCAACTGGTGTCAGATGTGGATGTGCTCCACATGGCAACCCCAGGGGCAGGAGTGGCTGACCAACTGGGTCCTGGGGCTGGGCTGTGGAGCGATGTCATTTGAGTCGGGACTCTTCTGTACCAGCAGGGGTGGACACAGCAACTGGACCCCTGCAGATGGCTGATGTGCAGGCACCAAATGGCAGGGCACGGTGGCAGCAGGCAGGCAGGCAGGCAGCAGCAGATGGCATGTGGGAGGCTGCTTGGGGCACTGGGGGCCAGTGAAGTGTCCTTCTGGGCAGGAGCGCGGTCTTCCGTGCGTTTTCGCGTGGCCAGCTTCATACGGAGTGATTAGGCACGTGAAAAATCTGCACGCTGCGTGTAATGCGCGTAAGCGCGCGTGAAAAACTGCACGTCCGCGTGTAATAGGAGGAAAGGGCCCATGCATAAGCGTGCGCGCGTGAAAAACTGCACGTCCGCGTGTAATGCGCGTAATCAAACGTGAAAAAGTGCACGTCCGCATGTGACTTGACGCGCGCGTGCATTTTCCCTCAGCACGGGTTAAAGGTGAGCGGGCCCAGCAGTTCGCTGTACGTGCCTTTCGTGGAGACCGACGTGTGTTGCTGCTTCCAGTTGTTTCGCGCGCCATCTACTTCACAGCTCTCAAGGACGTATCTCTTCTTTTGGCGGGGGTATTGGCTACGCGTGTTTTTCTGCATCGCGCTAGTCAGACGGTGAGTCGCAAACGCTCCTTTTCCCACTGCGGGTGCCCCTGTGTATCGCACCCATTTTCGATGTCATCGTAGCCTGCGTGTCCCACGCGTACGCGTTATACGTGTTACTGGGTGCCACCGCGTACTGCGGGAGGTTTAATCCACGCACGTAGGCTGCAGGGTTGCGTGCACGGTTTTACTGCAGTTTTGGGGTGCCTGAGCGTTGCGTGACCCGTCAACACATCACCGGGGTCACATACAGCCTTGCAGGTGCAGGGGGGCTGTTAACATCTTGCTTCCCACCCCCTTCACCCCAATTGCCCAGGTCAATTGTGCTGTACACCTCCCATTGGCACCACTCCATCTGTGCCAGCACTATAACATCTGTGCCATGGTAGGGAGGCTACCAAAGGTGAGGGGCGCCTCAGCTGGGCGTCCTCCTCGTGGCGGGCGTGGTCGGGGACGTGGCCGTGGTGACCAGGGAGTAGGGGGACTCCAGGGTGTCCAGGGCAGCCACAGAGGGGGAAGAGGCAGGGGTGCGCCACTTGAGCACAATGTTGTGCCATGTGTCGGTGCAGCCATGCCACCACCCCCTGTGGTTCAGGGGGATGCAGCTCCTGCATCTGGCACTGGCACCCGTATGACCCGGCAGTCCGTTCCATCGACTGCCACGGGCCCAAGGGTAGCGGTAGCTGCAGGTGCAGTTGTGGACACCGCCACCCAGGCTCAGGGTCTGCCAGCGCAGGCTGCGTTGGCACTTGAAGAGCCCTTGGTAGATCTCCAACAGGCCAGGGGGGAAACCATTGGGGCAGGCCGGGCTGCTCAGACCAAGACACGTGTCCCTGGGGCAGTCATGTCATCTGCTGCCCCGAACAGCCGGGTGTTGGCAAGTGCAGGGGCAGATGCACCCAACAGCACCCCGGTTGTGAGTCTGCCAACCAGGACCGTTGCGGTCAATGACCCTGCCACAGCTGATGTTGCTGCGCAGGGTCCATTAGTGGGCACCCAGCTGCCACTGACACAAGTCAGGCCTTTGGTCATCCCTCCACCTGCCACTCCCTCGGCTCAATCCACCCAACCCACTGGCCATACTGGTCAGGGCGGCATTAGCCAGCCAGGGTCTGCGCCACAGTCCAAGAGGAGGAAGGTTGCATCTGCAGCACAGGCTGGGACCCCACACACAGCCACGACCTCCTGCACGTCGAGGAAGAAGCCTTTCTGTAAGCAGGAACTGGACTTCCTCGTGGACTACGTGCGGGGACACAGCCGTGACATGCTAGTGGGTGCCAATAGTCAGACTACGGCTGCCCAACGTGACACCCACTGGAAGCATGTGGCGGAACATGTCAGTTCATTCGGCCATGAGGTGCGCACGGCGCAGGAGTGCAAAAAGCGCTGGAATGACATCAAGCGCAGCACTAAGGCCAAGCGTGCCTCAAATTACAACTTGACTCTGGTGACTGGCGGTGGGCCTGCACCAGAGGAGGAAGAACTCACTCCGCATGAGGCTCTCGTTGCGGAGTTCATACCACCAGAATTGGTCGAAGGTGTGGGAGAGATGCTGGACTTTGATGCCCAGTCCAGTGAGTGTTGATGCGTAGTTGTTGAGGACGTGTGTGTTTCACATGTGGGATGTGTTGTGCATGATTGCTGCTACATGTGACCTGTACATGGTTCTGATGTGTAAGTAATGCAATGCCACCGTCATGCATGTCTCCTCTGCCTGCATGCGGGACTCCATGTGGCCATGCTCCCTTGCCCCTCCTCCGCCACTCTGCACCCCAGTTCCACCTTTGCACTGGTCTGCTACATTCTTGCCAATGTGTAGTTTCATGTTCATGTGTCCTGTGTAGATGCTAACTTCCAGCTTAGAAACTGCCAGACATATGCCGTGTGGTACAGCCTTAGTACTCGATGCAGGGCATCCCACTTGTACTGTGCATGGGTCAGATGTCCCGCAGGGACATGAGTGCCCATTCATGCTCCATGTGCATTGCACACATGCCCCTATGTGTCCTTGACTGGATGATCACTGTAATATGAGTCCTTGGTTACATACATTGCCTGCCATATTATCGGCCTCCCCATGTCAACTGTGGCTCAGTCCTGCGTTGCACACATGTTTAGGCTCTGACAATCTGTGTGGCTCACAGGCCTCAGCCTGTTCAATGGCCAATGACTCTGTCCAACTCCTGTCGTGTCTTCTACACACGTGGCCGGCCTCCGGATCTTCCATCATGTGTCCTGCCCACTGTCCCAGCATCATTTGCAGTGTTGTAATTGAAATCACATTAAGCTGTTGATGCCAGTCAACACTGCTTGTCAATACACAGGTGTATGGTCAGCCTTTTGATACCATGCTAGGCATCCCTGCTTTGGTACTGGGGTGGAGGGGTGCTTGCCTTCTAGACATGGTACACATTGAATACACAATGCACGTGATGTCTGATTTTGACATTGCACTGCCTTCACATTTCCTGGCACACACCATGGAGTGCTTGTACATGTAGGTAGTGAGTGGCGTACACATTTTCTGCACTGCATAGACCCACTTCCATGCAAACTGCCACCTTTCAACAGGTCTGATCACAGAAGCTATTCTAAGTAGACCCAGCATGCATGCAAGGTCATATGTTGTGTGTCACATGTCTGCCAGATGCCTTTGCTGTCGGTGTGTGTGTGTGTGTTGTGTGCTTCTGACATGTGTACTGACCCTTTCCTCTCTATTTTTCAGGTGATGACGCAATGGATGCAGAGGATGGTGTTGTCATGCCAGACACAGGGTTGGTAAGACCACATCAACCCGGCACTAGTGGGGGTCGTGGGGTGGTAGGCCACGAAAACCCCCAAGTGCTGCAGTCCATCCTGTCTCTGGCTGTCTATGAGTCCAGCCTTGATGACGACTCTGACGTCCATGTTGAGTTGGATGACCATCAAGTCCATGTGTCAGGGGTGAGTGATTCTGATGTGGACACTCCTCTGTCTGCGACCCCTGCACTGAGGGATCAGACAGTCTTGGTTCCTCCGCCCGTGGTGGATCGGGACGCAGGGTCACCCTCCACACCAGTCACTGATGTGCCTGGGACATCACGTCGACGGGGGCATGTAGTCAACACAGCGAGGACCCCCGGTCCTTGGGTCCCGCAGGGGTCAAGCCCGGCAACGCGGTCGCCGCGCGCAACCGCTGTATACTGAGTGGGAGCAAGACATGACTGCCAATTCAGAACGGCAGGGGGCAGCAATGGAGAACATCGCTGACAGCATGGAGCGTGTGGCCCGATCTGTGCTCCCCCCTGCTAGGCAGGTGCTACTCCAGCAGCAGGCGGCACGGTCCACGGCCCGCTCACTCAGGCTGGGCATGGCGGCCTCAGACAGGGCACGCCAGGCTGAAATGTCGTCTCTGCGTCAAGCAATTGCTGCTCACGCAGAGGCGCACATGGATGCCCTGAGGGAGGAGTATGCCTCCCTCAGATCCACTCTGGGTGTCCTTATGATGTCCCAGAGGCAGCAGGCAGAGGAGAGGTTTGCACAGCTTGAGCGCACCATCTCGGCTGAGCTACAGGCTTGCCGGGAGGTGCAGCGGTTGTCCAGCCAGGCCTTGCAGGAGGAACTCCGTGTTACACGTGCTACCTTGCAAGAGGAATCACGTGTATCACGTGAGGTCCTGCATGCAGACCTATGTAACATCGCCACACAGAACCAGGCTCACCTGTCCGGCAGACTTGCTGCCGACGAGGGGCAAGCTGCGGCTAGGCGTGGCCAGGCTACTGTGCCACGTCCTCCTTTCCAGGATGAGCCAGACTCGGACGACCATCTATCTCCCACATAGGTCGTGCTGTGAAGGCGTTGAGCCCATGGAGGTATTTTTTTTTGGCTCAGCATCATCGCATGTGGATGTTGAGCAGCACCCTGTACCTCCCCCCTCCTGGGTGCCTCCCCTCCCCCCCGGGTCGTATGTGGCCATTTTTGATTTTTCTTTTAGTTTAGTTAGTTAAGTTTCTGTTTGATAGTTAGTTTAAATAGGTAATGTAGGTTTTCCTTAGTTAGTGTAATTAGTTAATAGTTGAGTTAGTTTAAAATTTGTAGTCTATTGTGCTTACATGTGACAGTGCGGTGCCTTGTGGTTTTTGAAGGCATCCACTGTCTGTTCCAGCTGGGCCCTTCATGGTTGTCTTGTGTATGTGTTTGCTGCTTGGGTTCCTTGACTCACATATGCCACTCCTGCCTCCCTTATCCATGGGCTCGCAAGGATGGTTCGGTGTAACAGAATTTTACACAAGGGCTTTGGACTGTCATATCTGTGGCATGTCTGGTGCTTTTTGACTTGTGTTGACACCCCTAGTGGGGATGATTTAGGTGTAATTGTCCACTGTTCAGCTTTTGCTAGATGGGGCGTGTCATGATTAATGTGGACATTGATTGCTATGCATTGTGTATTATGTTTCATATCTTTCCTGTACACGTGCTTGTTGCAAATCATGCTGTAGATAGTGTTCCACACTTTGGAGGTGAAAGACGGACTGATGGTGTGATTTGTGATGTGACTCTCTGACATGGTCAAGTAATGAGATGCCTGATGAGACACACACAGATCACTTTGATGCATTAATCATGTGTTTCATGCACTTTCTGCAGGGGGATGAGGCATCAGAGCACCTTTGCCAGCAGACATGGCCCATTGGACGACCTAATTCCTGACCCGTTTGTTGGTGCCCACATGCACATGTGTGCACAAGCAGAGCCACAGTGATTGCAGACCCACATCCTAGAACTGCTGACATGTTCCAAGCAACTCCAAGCAAGGTGAGCATCACAGGGGGGCCACGAGACAGCAAAGCTTGCACCAGGCGAGTTGCACGTGCAGGCTTAGTCACAGCACTGAGGGTGAGCTTAGACAAATATTGGTGTTGAAGCACAGAATGCAGCTCAGATGTGTTTGTGGACTGATGGCTGTTGATAGTAGGGTTGTCTGGGACACATGCGGGGGCAGTGGCACATACCCTGCGGTACACCAAGGTTCATTGAGGCACTTGTATCAACCATGTAGCCTTCCAAGACATGGAAAGGGGCAGCTCACAGGGACATACAGCAAGGGACATACTCGGGTGCAGTGCATGTCTATTCCACGTACTTCATGATAAATGCACTGGCAACTTTGTTTTGGTCATGGTGGTACGCAACTTGATCTGTAGTCATGGCTTGCCATATGGGTCTGTCTGCTTACCCAGGGAACATTGCATGTTGTGTGAATTGTGACACATTGGTGTTCCATTTGCCACGCACCCACCAGCGGCTGACTTACTGCATTGACTGTGAATGACCCGTCACAGGGTTGATGTTATATATGGGTACGAAGCATGGAGCACAGATTTTCTGTTTGTAGAGGTGTATGTTGTTATGGGGCATGTTTTGTGTTGTGTTTTTGTGTAATTGGCATGTACTGGTTGCTGACTGTGTCTCTCTTTGCAGCATTGCAGTGCTCCTGTAACCGGACCTGAGAGTGCGCAGGCAGGAGGCCAGCACTCAAAACCAGAGCTAAGTGTCTTGTTGTATTTTCTTACAAACTGCCCTGCATAGGCTTGCTGGGGAGTGTACTGATGCATGGATGTATGTGGGGTCCTATTTGGTATGTTTTTTACCCTAATCACCCTTGATCCTATGCAATTTCGAAACCTGTACCCTCTACCCGGTGTTCCTGCTTCCCATGCCTATCCAAGCAATGTTCCCTGACCCTCTTTCCCCACTGGGGTTGCGGATGCCTGTGTAAGCCCCGAACTTGCAGGCGCCAAAACCCTAGAGGGGGTGGTTGGTTCGTACCACTCCTGAGCCTGGACTACAGAAGGCCATGACAATGATGTCCAAGTTTGTTTGGATTGTGCATGTGTTCATGCAGGTTGTACATTTTCGTGCATTCCCTGGTTTCATGTGTCATTCCTGCTCCCCTCACCTGCCACGCATTCCAGTCATCCAGTGTGTCTACACCTGGCCAGACTGCATATCCCTGAACCTCTTTCCCCACCAGGATCTCAGGGGCCTGTGTGAGTTTGACCTTGCAGGCACCCGGGACATGGTGTGGGTGGTTGTTTCATGAGACTCCAGCGCCTGTACAGGGGATCTGTGACAGTACACATCCATTCATGGTGCATCATCCTATGTCATGTACCACACATGTCTCACATCCAGTCGTGACATTGTTTTGCTGTGCTACCTTGGTTGTTGCATCATTGTGGTAGTACTTGGCCTTTGAGACGTACTGGTATGTCAAGTCATCTACTGGAGGGTGTTTGGGTTCCTTTTCATGCCTTGGATTATGTGATTTTGGAAATGAGTGTGGATTCTGAGGGTTCAGGCATCTCTTTACACACAAGGTGGGAGATGGACACGAAGGGTAAAGGTGATCCTGTGGCCAGGTGGGAATGAGGGTTGGAGGCTCCATGACCCAGGTGCAGTTGTTCAGTGGGTCATGGTCATTTGCGAGGGGGGGGGGTTGTTGTTGATAGTTGCGTTGCCCTGCAGTGTGATGGGAACTCTGACATTGTAATGTTGTTGTCCTATGTACATGTTGTGTTCTGCTGATCAATGCCTGTTCATGTGTTGTGTTTTCCTTTCAGGTGCGAGGGGATAGTAGTGGTTTGACATGCTGGGGTGTACACATGGTGGATGTTCACATGTGATGTGTAGGGAACACTGATGGTCACTTGAGTGCACATGCATATGTGGAGTGCATGTCCTTGCAGAACCACACACTTGCACTCGGATGCACTCCATGTACTCCCACCCTTGCATATCCACGTGTACACTGTTTGCCTTCTGGTGGCCACTGTGTCCCGCCAGCACATGTTCTGTGACCGATTATGGTTCGAGTACATGCCTAATTTGATGTTTGATGTAGTCTGTCACTTAGATGTGATGCTCAGGGTGTGCATCACACGCAATGGCTGTTCACTGTGCTGTGCGCTGAGCAGTGTGATGCAGGAGTAGGACATTGCACACATGAGCTGCAGTGTTCATTTTGCAATGCATCATGTGCATATAGCCAGGCATTCATTGTGATGTTACGTCTACGACAGTTGTAATGCATTAGGAATCGACTTATTTTTGGTGGGACATTTTGTTGGTCTGTCATTTCATCGGATTCCGGGTCAGGCATCATTGTCCGATGCCACTGTACATTTAGGACATGGAAATGTGTACCTTATCGTTACTGGGTCGGTGTATGGGTATTGCTTGCCATGTCATGTTGATGTTTGGGAGGGTTTGACTGTCATGACAGTGATGGCCATGGCCTGTTTTGCAGGTGTGTGTGATGCACACCTTGCATGTCCAGGTCATCCGCTTCTCAGAGCAACTAGCTGGGGGTAGGTTTCTCTCCGCAGCAGGGCCCTCCCCCTCAAACCGACTTCCTGACTTGACCTTGAGGGGAACCATCTCCAGTTCAGGAAGCACCTCAAGACCTTCCTCTTTGCTTCTGCTTACTCTCTGCCTCTCCCTTGCAGAATTCTTCACTGGAACTGCACAGGAGCTGCAACTGGGCCACTCTCACCAACCTCGGTCCCTGGCCCAGCCACTGTCCACTTGCACTGCCACCCTGGCAACCCCTGCACTGCAGTACTGTCTCTCTATCCCTACAGCCCTCCCTTCCCAGCACTCGTCTGCACTTACCTTAGCAGTTGCCACCAGGCGACCTATGTATAATTGTTTGGCCTACTTCCCCTGTACTGGACTCCCCCCCCCCCTTGCACTTTTCCCTTCCCCCTACCCCTGCACTTGCACAATCACAATGACACCTGGCCTAGTAGTGCCATTCTCTGTGTTCCCTTGTTCCCCCCCCCTGCCTCATTGTGCCTTGTAATACTTGTGTATGGCTCATGTCATGTCACATGTCATATGTGTGCATTTTGGTTGCACAGGATAGCTTGTGTTTAAGTAGCTAGGGATGCAGACAATGTGGCACTTCCATGGCAACTATCTCAGGGTGGTAGGGTTGTGACAGTTGACTGTCACTTTGTCATCATCGATTGTCACCTGGTATGTGCCAGGCCTGTGTGCACTCCGCAGGGGTGGGAGTTTAGGTGAAAAATGTGGCCACAAGCTGGGTCCGGGCTACCTCGCCACGTGCCCTGTCCCCTCCCATGGGCAGCGCCTGTGCCTGTGGTTGGGGATGTGGGGGCACCACCATGTCCACCGGGACGCCCTGCCGTGTTGCAACATTGTGCAGGACACATGCTGCCACAATGATCCTGCACACAACTGCTGGTGCATAGAGTAGTTGCCCACCAGAGCGGTCAAGGGAGCGGAAACGTGACTTGAGCACTCCGAATGTGCGCTCCACTATGCCCCTGGTTGCAATATGGGCAGCGTTGTATCTTACCTGGGGTGGTGTGGTGGGGTTCCGGATTGGCGTCGTCATGTGGTTGCTCAGAGGGTAGGCACTGTCCCCTGGGGAGGTGATAATTGTTCAGATTAATGGGGTTGGTATATTTGTCTGTGTGTGACTTGCATGCATGTGCAAGGGCATTTGTACTCACCTAGGAGCCATGTGTCACCATGCTGCCCAGCTTCCAGGGCCCGGCTCAGGGCGGACATTCTGTATATGAAACTGTCATGGGTGGAGCCAGGGTAGTTTGCATACACAGAGGTGATGATTCCCTTTGCATCGCATACCACCTGTACATTGATGGAATGCCAGTGCTTGCGGTTTCGGTAGATGTGCTCAGTGGCCCTAGGTGGACGTAGGGCCACATGGGTGCAATCTATGGCACCGAGCACTTTGGGGAAGTGTGCCACCCTGAAAAAATCCAGGACAACGGCCTGCCTTTCTGCGGGTGTTCTGGGCATGTATATGTGCCTGCGGACTGAGGGGCGCGCTGTCATGATTGCCAGTACCTGGTGTAGGCAGCGTGACTGCGTGGCCTGTGAGACCCCCCCCACTATGGCAGTGGTCCGCTGAAACGACCCAGTGGCCAAGAAATGCAAGACATTGAGCAGCTTCTCCAAGGGGCTCAATGCTTGGGAGCAAAGGGTGGGGGATGTGAGGTCATCTTCCCACTCCCTGACCAGGTCTAGGATGATATGGGGTGGAAACCTATACCTGCCGTAGACCTGGTCGTCAGGCATCCCAAAAAGGCCTGTCCGTGGTGCAAAAATGCGTGCCCTGGCTATTCTCCTCCTCCTGCGGTGTCCCACAATCACTGCAGCAACAAATGGGGCATTCATCGTCGCTGTATATACGCGTTTGTTGTTTGCGCGCACTTTTATGCTGGGCGCGGGCGCGGGACGCCTCCGTGTGGGCGGACTCGTTGGTTTCCCGTATTCTGGTGTCATCGCGTGTGATCGGAGGGCAGCGAGCGTACATGCGATTGGCCTGGGTACGTGTGTTTCGGGGTGCGCGGGAAGTTCCACACGCGATTGGCCTGGGTACGTGTGTTTCGGGGTGCGCGGGTAGTTCCACACGCGATTGGCCTGGGTACGTGTGTTTCGGGGTGCGCGGGAAGTTCCACACGCGATTGGCCTGGGTACGTGTGTTTCGGGGTGCGCGGGTAGTTCCACACGCGATTGGCCTGGGTACGTGTGTTTCGGGGTGCGCGGGAAGTTCCACACGCGATTGGCCGGGGTACGTGTGTTTCGGGGTGCGCGGGTAGTTCCACACGCGATTGGCCTGGGTACGTGTGTTTCGGGGTGCGCGGGAAGTTCCACACGCGATTGGCCGGGGTACGTGTGTTTCGGGGTCCCGTGAACTTTCACACGCGATTGGTTGGGATCCACGTGTGTACTGTCATCACGTGCAATGAGGGATACTCCCTCGCACGTCACGTCACAGACGCGCTCACGCGCTGAGGGCCTTTGGTCCAATGAAAATGCGTATGCGTGCAGACGCGCTTACGCGCTAAGGGCCTTTCCTCGAATTACACGCTGACGTGCAGAATTTTCACGTGCCTAATCACTCCGTATCAAGCTGGCCACGCGTAAGCACACGGAAGACCACGCTCCTGCCCAGAAGGCCGAACTACTGCCCCCCAGAGCCCCGAGCACGCTCCCACCTGCCATCTGCTGCTGCCTGACTGCCTGCTGCCCACGTGCCCTGCCATTTGCTGCCTGCACATCAGCCAGGGGTGCTGTTGGTGTGACCACCCCTGCTGGAACCAAAGACTCCCGACTGGGATTCCATCGCTCCACAGCCCAGCCCCAGGACCCAGTTGCCCACCCACTCCTGCCTCTGGGGTTGTCATGTCGGGGCCAACTCCATCTGTGACCACTGACAACCCCCGGCCAGAGAGGCAGAGGGGCACCAGCTTCAGTGCCACCGAAGTTGGTGTCCTGGTGGAGCAAGTCCTGGGCCAGTATGATGCCCTCTTCGGAAGTTGCCGCGCCGACAAGGAAGGACGGACTCGGATCTGGACTGACATCGTGACTGCCATCAACGCGGAGGGGGTGGCAGTCCGCGACTTCCAACATGTCAAGAAGCGCTGGGAGGACTTCAGGTCCAGGACCCTGACCAAGGCCCGGCGCCTCTTGAAGGCAGCGGATGCCAAGGGGCGCCGGGGCCACTTGTCGGAAGAACAGATGAGGGTCCTGGAACACATATCCCCAGCGCTCCACGTCCAGGTCCTTGAGAGGCAGACCCGTCTGGAGTCGAGCGGTGAGTGTACATGCATCCTGATTGTGAGCAGTGCGTGTGGTGATTGTTCAGTAGTGTGCAGGTTGCACATCTGTTTGTATGGGGTCGAGTATGGGTGCGGGTGTACAGGGCCGTGGGGCTGACACATGCGAGGGCTGTAATGTGTGAGACATGGATGGTGCCTGTGTGTGTGGGCTTGCATGCCAAATGCAGTTGTGTGGGCACACAAGTCTGTATGAATGTGTATGTGAGTAGACATGTCCGTGATGTCACGCATGTATGTTGTTTTCAGCTGATTGTATCAGCGCTGTGTACATGTGCATGTGTGTGTATTTGACAAGGGTGCAACAGTGATGCAACATGGATGCATGTGACAGCGGTATGTGGAAGCCTGATTGGCAGATGTGACATGGATGCCCGTCTGAACACTGCGACACTTAGCAGAGGTGTACACATGCATGCAAGTGTGGTGGTGTGTGTACATGTGTGGTGCACTTCCTGTGTTGCATGTGATGTCTGGCTCACCTTTGCCTGCTGATGCTGTTGTATGTGTATGGATGGTGTTGGCAGTTGCAACATGGCTGTGGTATGGCTCGTGTGTGCAAGTTGTAATGACATGTGTGTTGGGGATTGTGATGACATGTCAGAGGTTTGCCAATGCCACTCATGTACAACTGTCATGTGTGTATGTGTACATTGTACAGTGCCCTGATGCCTGTGTTTTGTTTCTCCCTGTCTGCAGCGTCAACTGATGAAGAGGGCGGAGAAGGTGCTGTGGAGCACAGCGGCGGGGATCCCACCGCCAGCCGGAGACGCAAGGCCCGGCTCCCCTCCCAGGTTGTCATCTCGTCGGGGAGTGAGGAGTCCGGTGCCGCGTCCCAGGCCGCAGCTGCCGGGGGGAGGTCCAAGAGGCGGAGGTTGCAGTTGGACTCCTCGGCAGCAGAAGGGGCAGCTGGGACCCCACAGGGCCCAACGGGGGAAGATGGCACAGAGTCATCCAGGTTGGTGGGGGGTTTGGTGGAGGAGGAGGCCGTGCAAGCACCGGAGACGGGGTCTGGGGGTGGGGATCCCACTGGTGCTAGTGGTGCAGTGCAGGACCAGGGACAGGAGGCAGCACAGGCCGCCGCGGAGGTGCCTGTGTGCAATCCTGTCCCTGCATCATCTTGCACCAGCAGGGATGCCCATGTCCAGACCAGTTTTCAGGCAGGGGATGAGCTGACGTCAACTGGCCTTCCCCTGCCTGCGGACGTGGCTATCCAGGCCCGGGTTGAGCCTGTCCTGGCTGGAGTGGCGTTGCGTCAACGGGCCATGCGAGGCGACCTGCAGTCTTTTCATGAAGAGACTGCAGGTCATCTCGAATGGCTCGTTGACCACGTCAGCCTGCTGGGACAGGTCACCCAGGCCGGATTCCTCCGTCTGATGGGGCTTGCCACGACCCCCTCCTCAGCTGGACCCCCTACGCGCCAGTCGTCCTCTGTGCCATCTTCCCACCCATCAGTCACCTGGGTGCCCTGTGGAGCTGCCTCTGACGGTGCGGCCAGGCTGGTGGAGGAGGCATCCCTGCCACAGTCGGGAGTCGGACGTCCAGCAGGGGTGGCCACGTCAACGACTGCACCCAGGCCGGCGGAGGATGTGCAGGCAGCAGGAGGCAGTGCAGGGGCAGAGGCACAGCAGCAGCAGCCCCATGGTGGGAGCCATGAAGGCTCGGGGCCTTCGACATCGGAGGGGCAGGCATCGGCCGGAGGGCAGGAGGACCCAGGACAAAAAGTGTCTTCCGTGTGGCAGCGGTTGGGCCACGCCATAGATGCGGAGCGGCAGCGGGCGGAAGAGGCACGGCTCTCAATGGTCAGGGCGGAGAACTCCATGCAGAGGGCCCTGAGGCGGGTCGAGTGCCTCGAGGCAATCCGCAGGGCTTTGGAGGTGGACACGTCGACGGCCCTGCGGACCCTCGGGGCCATGGAGGAGGACCGCCTCCGGGACATAGAGGAGGAGTTCGATGATGCCCTGGCCCGGCACATCCAGAAGTGAGCCGTGGAACTAGCCCGCTGCCCTTGTACATAGTTATGTAGGTAGTGTTAAGTTTCATTTTTGTTTTTATTTCATTTGGACCTTTTGGACATTGGCCACATTTTTGTATATAGTTTTTTTTATTGGTTAGTGTAGTTAGTTAGGTTTCCTTTATTTTGTTGGGATGATGGACCCTGGCTTCTTGCTTTGTACATAGTTGTGGACTTGTACATACTTTATTTTTTAAAATTATCCATGGATCAATGGCTTATGTTTTTTTTTCACATTGGATTTTGTTTGGTGGACATTGACTTTGTAGTACATTACTTTGGATTTCTATATTCTTTGATGTTTTCTTTTTTTTGGACGGACATGCTTCTTTTCATTTTTTCCATTCACATTTCAGTTTCTTCATTTTTGTTTCTATTCATCTTTCCTTTAATACATTATTTATTTGTTGCACTTCAATGTGTGGTGTCTCATTGTTTTCATGCATTTCATGTTATGTGTTTTGAGATTCACTGACACCCATTGGGTGTATGTGAGGGACATGTGTTTGTTTTGGAACTTGCAATTGGTGTTCTGTGATGTAATTGCAGAATATGAGTGGGTGGATGCAATACTCGGGTGGGTGTTTTGCATTTGGGGGCTGACCATAGAGACCAGGGATCTGGACTGTGATGACATGTTGGGTGGGGAACATGAGTTGGACATGGGTGGGGGCCTGCTGGCAGGTGCCCCACAGTGCTGGGGGGTGGGAGACATGAGTGGGGGCCTGGTGGAGGGTGCACCTGGATGCTGGGGGGGTGGGGGTGTTGGGAGACATGAGTGGGGCCTGGTGGAGGGTGCCCTGCACTGCTGGGGAGTGGGGGGGATGGGAGACATGTGTGGGGGCCTGGTGGAGGGTGCCCCTGGATGCTGGGGGTGGGGGTGCTGGGAGACATGTGTGGGGGCCTGGTGGAGGGTGCCCCTGGATGCTGGGGGGGTGGGGGTGTTGGGAGACATGAGTGGGGCCTGGTGGAGGGTGCCCTGCACTGCTGGGGAGTGGGGGGGATGGGAGACATGTGTGGGGGCCTGGTGGAGGGTGCCCTGCACTGCTGGGGAGTGGGGGGGATGGGAGACATGAGTGGGGGCCTGGTGGAGGGTGCCCCTGGATGCTGGGGGGTGGGGGTGCTGGGAGACATGTGTGGGGGCCTGGTGGAGGGTGCCCCTGGATGCTGGGGGGGTGGGGGTGGTGGGAGACATGGGTGGGGGCCTGCTGGCAGGTGCCCCACAGTGCTGGGGGGTGGGAGACATGAGTGGGGGCCTGGTGGAGGGTGCCCCTGGATGCTAGGGGGTGGGGGTGCAGGGGGACATGAGTGGGGGCCTGGTGGAGGGTGCCCCTGGATGCTAGGGGGTGGGGGCGCTGGGAGACATGTGTGGGGGCCTGGTGGAGGGTGCCCCTGGATGCTGGGGGGGTGGGGGTGGTGGGAGACATGAGTGGGGGCCTGGTGGAGGGTGCCCCTGGTGGCTGGGGGGTGGGGGTGGTGGGAGACATGAGTGGGGGCCTGGTGGAGGGTGCCCCTGGATGTTAGGGGGTGGGGGTGCTGGGAGTCATGTGTGGGGGCCTGGTGGAGGGTGCCCCTGGATGCTGGGGGGGTGGGGGTGGTGGGAGACATGGGTGGGGGCCTGCTGGCAGGTGCCCCACAGTGCTGGGGGGTGGGAGACATGAGTGGGGGCCTGGTGGAGGGTGCCCCTGGATGCTAGGGGGTGGGGGTGCAGGGGGACATGAGTGGGGGCCTGTTTGAGGCTGCCCCTGCACTGCTGGGGGGTGGGGGTGCAGGGGGACATGCGTTGGTGGGCAGTAGTGCTAGTTGATATGTGGGTTGGCTGGTGGGCATGGCCATGGTGGATGGGGTGCCTGCAGGACATGTGCTGGGTAGGCCCCTGTGGTGTGAGCCACCTGCAGGGGCCGTGGAGGGTGTAGAGGGTACACCTGGGAGGACCCACATGTGCAATTCACGTGTGCTGCTCCCCGCGCACCCCCGAAATACACGTACCCCGCTCAATCGCGTGTGGAACTTCCCGCGCACCCCTGAAATCCACGTACCCGGCCAAATCGCGTGTGGAACTTCCCGCGCACCCCCGAAATACACGTACCCCGCTCAATCGCGTGTGGAACTTCCCGCGCACCCCTGATATCCACGTACCCGGCCAAATCGCGTGTGGAACTTCCCGCGCACCCCCGGAATACACGTACCCCGCTCAATCGCGTGTGGAACTTCCCGCGCACCCCTGAAATCCACTACCCGGCCAAATCGCGTGTGGAACTTCCCGCGCACCCCTGATATCCACGTACCAGGCCGAATCGCGTGTGGAACTTCCCGCGCACCCCCGAAATACACGTACCCCGCTCAATCGCGTGTGGAACTTCCCGCGCACCCCTGATATCCACGTACCCGGCCAAATCGCGTGTGGAACTTCCCGCGCACCCCTGATATCCACGTACCAGGCCGAATCGCGTGTGGAACTTCCCGCGCACCCCCGAAATACACGTACCCCGCTCAATCGCGTGTGGAACTTCCCGCGCACCCCTGATATCCACGTACCAGGCCGAATCGCGTGTGGAACTTCCCGCGCACCCCCGAAATACACGTACCCCGCTCAATCGCGTGTGGAACTTCCCGCGCACCCCTGATATCCACGTACCAGGCCGAATCGCGTGTGGAACTTCCCGCGCACCCCCGAAATACACATACCCCGCTCAATCGCGTGTGGAACTTCCCGCGCACCCCTGATATCCACGTACCAGGCCGAATCGCGTGTGGAACTTCCCGCGCACCCCTGATATCCACGTACCCGGCCAAATCGCGTGTGGAACTTCCCGCGCACCCCTGATATCCACGTACCAGGCCGAATCGCGTGTGGAACTTCCCGCGCACCCCCGAAATACACGTACCCCGCTCAATCGCGTGTGGAACTTCCCGCGCACCCCTGATATCCACGTACCCGGCCAAATCGCGTGTGGAACTTCCCGCGCACCCCCGGAATACACGTACCCCGCTCATTCGCGTGTGGAACTTCCCGCGCACCCCTGATATCCACGTACCAGGCCGAATCGCGTGTGGAACTTCCCGCGCACCCCCGAAATACACGTACCCCGCTCAATCGCGTGTGGAACTTCCCGCGCACCCCTGATATCCACGTACCCGGCCAAATCGCGTGTGGAACTTCCCGCGCACCCCCGGAATACACGTACCCCGCTCATTCGCGTGTGGAACTTCCCGCGCACCCCTGATATCCACGTACCAGGCCGAATCGCGTGTGGAACTTCCCGCGCACCCCCGAAATACACGTACCCCGCTCAATCGCGTGTGGAACTTCCCGCGCACCCCTGATATCCACGTACCCGGCCAAATCGCGTGTGGAACTTCCCGCGCACCCCCGGAATACACGTACCCCGCTCATTCGCGTGTGTAACTTCCCGCGCACCCCTGGAATGCACGTACCCCGCTCAATCGCGTGTGTCACTTCCCGCGCACCCCCGGAATACACGTAGCCCGCTCATTCCCATGTGTAACTTCCCGCGCACCCCCGGAATACAAGTACCCCGCTCAATCGCGTATTTTACTTCCCACGGCGCCACTTTTTTGATGCGCTGGGACTCTACCGCCTGCCTTCGTGTGGCGGACGTGTTTCAGCTTGTGCGCGGCTTTGGCTGTGCGTGGGTTTGCCCTATTCCATTCCATGGATACGTGTGGTTCGTGTGCGTGTGGGCGTTACCTCTGCTTCCGTGCAGTGCATCCCCAGTTACGCCCTTATTTTCGCGTGTTGTTCCCCATTCCGCGCGTTACGCCCCATGTCCCGCCCACTTTCTGCTGTGTGCGCTGAGGTTGTGCGCTTTCACTGTGCGCGTCGCGCACCGTCGCGCACGCCTTTCGCGATGTTGCAGTGACTTGTGCGCCATGCACGGGTTTGGCGCACATCGCGCGGTGAACACGCGCAGGGACTTCCATGAATCCTGTTTTTTTCCGCTTGTGCCTGCTTGCGCCTACTTGCGCGTAGATTTTCGGCGCACGTTTGTTCCATGAATCGGCCCCATAGTATTTTGCCAACCCAAGGAACTACCTCATCTTTACTTATGGGTGCTGGTGCCCTCTTTATCACTACCATAGCATCACACCTAGGTTTATACCCCTGACCTTTTATCACATGTCCTTGATATTCCACCTCTATCTCCCTAAATCTGCACTTGCTCACATCAAATTTCATCCTTCTCTCTCTCACAATCTCTCCAATACCACATGTAACCTGTTTTCATGCTCACATTTCCCTTTACCATGCACCAAAACATCACCTTGATACAATACAGTTCCCAGTAAATCCTTCAGCAAATTAGTCATTATCCTTTGGAAAACTGCAGCCAAGGATGACAATCCAAATTGATTACTGCAGTAAAGAAACATTCCAATCGAGGTAATGAACACTCTTATGTCTTTGCAATCCTCTGTGAGTACTATCTAGTGATATGCTGCAAACAGGTCCAACGTTGAAAACAAGTCTGCACCTTGTAGACAATTCAGTAAATCTGAGATGATGCAGTAAATCTGAGATGATGGGTACCTGTCCACTAAAATGTTTTTGTTTACATCTCTTAAATCCACACATATTCTGAGCTTCCCATTCTTCTTTGTTGCCACCACTTTTGGGCTGACCCATTCTGCTTAATCTATCTTCTCTATAACTCCTTCTCTAGCCTCTCCAGATCCTTTTCTACTTTTTCTCTCAAAGCAAATGGTTCTGGTCTTGACCCTTGCACCGTCGGCTGTGCCTCCGGGTTCAAAAGGATTTTATGGGCATAACCTTATCCCCTGCACGAAGAGGGACTGCCGGAAGCGCTTGGCTGACCTGCACCTGAGGGTCCGGAAACGTGATCTCCCAGCAGAGGAGGGATATGTCTGCCACAGGAGACACAGTGGCACCCCTCCACCTCATACCCTGGGAGGAGACATGCAGCTCCATCCTGTACATGGAGGGCATTGGGATTGTTGGAATAGCAGAGGCAGGAGCTTGGACCCAAGGTGAAGGTGGTAAGTACAACAAACCCCATATAAATGTAAATATTGTGTCCCAGTACATGCCTCCCCAAGCACTGAACCACCTAATGTGCAAGTGAACTGGCCCAACATATGTCAGTCACAGCAAATGGGCAGATCATACACACATATGCCAGGGGATGCAGGTAGACGTAGCCATGCACAAGCACCATAGCAAAAATGTACTGCCCCACACATGGACTAATGAGAGGCACCCATGAATGACAAGGAAGTCCATGACATGAATCGCTGTCCCACCACACACATAAAAAAGGCACCTTGGCATGACAACAGGCAATCTGGACTCCCACCACCTACATGCAGGAGCACACATTTGGCCCAAGACCACAAAGAGGCCACATGAATAGAGCAGGACACACAGAATGTTGCATGAGCGTAATGAAGCCCGCAGCCATGGCTCCCAGATGACTAACACTATGCCCATCTCTTCCCTACAGGCATGCAGTGTATGGACAGCGACGCAGCTGGACCGTTGACATCAACCAGACCTGCAAAGTCCACACCACCTGCCAGCAGGCCCTGGCACAGGGCAGAGCAGGGCCACCGGCACAACAACGCCTGTGTCAGCCACCCCACCAATTGCTCCGTCAGCCTCCCCACAATCAGCTGCATTACCACCCACTGCTGCAAGTGGCATATCAGCGGTGCCCGTGTCTGCCGCCTTCAACACACCTGTGGCCCCACCACTGCTCAGCAGGGAGATGCACCAGCCCAGGCCTGATAAGGCCACATTCTAGGCACCCCGTGCTGCTGTCCCTCCTGTGCCCTTAAAACACCACCAGCACTGCACCACCAGTCCATGCTGGCAGGGACAACACCAATAATGAGGATGAGGAGGATGAGAACGGCATGTCCTACCTCTCCACCTGTTAGAGCCCTGGCCCACCACACAGCCCTCCACTACTGCCACTGTCCAGCATACAATCACTGGACTTGCACCTGCATGCCATTAAGGACAGGCAGCCAGAACTCTCTGCCATAACATGCCAGCAGCTCAAAGAGCTGCACCTGATACGGGAGTGCATGCAGGCGTCAAGCCGTAGTACTGCCAGGTCCCTCGGACATGCCACTGCCGGCCTTGTTTCCCTTTCCCAAAGGGTGCATGAGCATGATGGGGTGGCCTCTGCCACATCTGAGTCCATCAACCACAGCATACACTTGAACCTGCAGCAGATTTGGGGCCAGGGATCTGACCCACCATTCTCTGTCACCACCACCAAGGGCTCCCAGCCTGGAACCCCATGGCACTGCTCCCAGCAACTCCAGTCATCCAAGGAGCCGGCAAAGAGCACCAGGGCGAAGAGGCGCCACATGTGGCTATAGAACACTGGCAGGGTGCATCACTGGGTGCTTTGGGAGGGTAAGGGTGAGGGAGGTTGTTTGGGTAGGGGGCGTTTGAGGAGGGCCGGCGAGAGGGCGTTTGGGGAGGGCAGGGGAAGCGGGTTTGTTTGGGTAGGGGGTGTTTTTGGTTGGGCAGGAGGAGGGGGGTTGTTGGGGAGGGCAGGAGGAGAGGGGGTGTTTGGGGTTGCCACTGTTCATGTTTCAATACAAAACATTTCACTTGAAGCAATTACTGCACATTCCTTTTTTCAAACAAGTGTCTACTGTGATGGTGCATGATATTTGCAAAGGGGCAAGGGGTGTGCAGAATTGAGGGTAAACTTCAAAAATGTTTTCAAGCAGTTCTTGCTGGGCCACGCGCCCATCCTTGGCCTCCATGCACTCTCTATGCACATGCATGGGGCCGGCTGGCACCGCCTCATCATCCTCTGGGGGAGGCATGTCCAGATCTGGGCGCAGGGGTATGTTGCACCTGACGCAGATGTCATGCAACATTGCACAGGCCAGGACTATCTGGCCAACGTTGTCTGGCCTGTACAGCAGTGCACCCCCAGACTCGTGTAGGCATCTGAATCGGTCCTTCAAGAGGCCGAAGGTCTGCAGAATGGCCACCCTGGTCCCCATGTGAGCCCTGTTATACGCCATTTCCTGCAGTGTATGTGTTTTCCTCAGAGGGGTCATCGACCACAGAAGCAGTGGGTATGCACAGTCACCTTCAAGGGAGTAAGACACAGGTGTGACTCATGATGCCCGGCAGTGATATTGCCTGTCAGGCGTCATCTCAATGATAAATCTGTGCATGCATTTCACATTGTGCTACACTGTTTCACTTTCCAGTCCTTCAATGCATAGTGCAATGCCAAGGGGGTTATCAAGTCTGACATGGTGATATTTGGGCACAGTGTACGGCCAACACACATTGCATTTTAGTATCTAACTAAAAGGAAAGATGGAAACAAATCCTGATGGGAAACAATAGGAAAATAGTTGCTACCATCATCCATTTTTGGGAAGACATCACAACCGAGAAAGAAACCCAACAGGAATGATGGAAAAAAAGAAAAATGATGAACTAATTGACGAAACATAAATGTATTTTAGTAGAACGGAAATGCAAGGTTTAAAATACAAACCAAACACATTTTAATACAGTCACATGTGAAGGTGGTCTGTGTGATATCCATGACTGTGTGTCTCATTACTTGTGAACGTGGTCCATGCCAGGTCTGATGGAAGGGTAGTGACCCTCAGTAGTTGTTTGGCATTGTCACAATCCTACTCACCTGCCACCTAGCACTGCTACATGCACAGATTCAGAGACTCTGTTTATGGTATACTTGCAAAGTTAAAACCTGCAATCTGCCTCTGCATTAATTTACTTGTTTTACCGCTGCAGTTTTGGACCAATCTAATTTCATGTTCCATTTAGGGCTTTGGGTTAAACCAGCCGATGCATTCTGGTACATGCATGCTGTCCAAAAGGCTGGAGGAGGCATACTAAGTACATTTGTTTGCAGCAAGCTACTGAGAGCTGTAGAAGCCCCAATTGCATTCACCTGTTCCAAGGTACTGCAAGCTAGGCTGCAAAGAGCTGGAGAGCCCTTAATTACAAACCACTGCTGCAGGCTCCTGAAGCCAGGGCTGGGTTTAATTGAACACAGCTGCCTGAGACTGCAATCAGCTCCACCCTATTGGCCTATTGGCTGGGAGGGCCTTTATAAACTCACTTTGAACAGAAGCAGTTGTCAGTCAATTGCTTCCACTGGGAGTTTGTGCTCCTGCTCCTGTTACCAGTTTTTGACCTTTTCTGAAGATCCTCATTTTGGCTTTTGAATCCTGCATGCTGTTGCTGCTTGCAGCATCCTTTCCTGTCTGCCTTTGCAGTCTGCCTGTTATTCAACCCTTTGCTTGATTTCCAGCTTTTGACTTCTGATACCTTGTCTTGTTTTGCTGTTAAAGACATTCAGTTCTTTACTGATATCTTCTCTGCCTTTCTGACTTTCTGTAAACACCCTGATTTCTGTAAGCATTTCTGCCTAGCTTTTCTCTTTCCCTCTGCTTTCCCTGCCTTTTGAAGTTTTCCTGTTTGCTCCGTGCCTGTAATATTACCCGACTTCAGTCGATAGTTCTAGTGCCTGTTCTTAAGTACTCTTGAGTGTCCTGAATCCCTCGTATTCGTTGTGCTGGCAGCGATCTATCCTGCCTGAGTCCTTTACCTATTTTATTCTGATATTCCAGCCTCTGCTTTGTATCTTATTCCCCTACCCTGTCCTGTACCTGGTTGTTTCTTTCAATGCTGTTTTCTACCTGTATTACATCTTGGTCCACTGTTGTGCCTCCGCTTTGAATCCGTTTACAGTGTGACCTATGGGTTGGTATCCATTCAGATCAGATAAGGGAACGACTTCTGTTGCCTTCCCCTAGTCCATTGAAGTCTTACCAGCCTCAGTATATGGTCTCCAGTTGTACCCCTGCACTGAGTACAACCATCTCCTCGGCATGCCTAACTCACGACTCTGCTGTATGACCGTTGTTCAGAGTAATCTGCTGGTACACATGGTGGCATTCACCTGTGCCAGGGTGGTTGGAAGGGTGATGTGCTAGCCCACATGGCGCAGGAGGGCCGACAGTACCTGCACCAGCACTCTGGAGAAAGCGAGCTGCGATATGCCATGCAGCTGGCCCACAGAGTGTTGGAACGTGCCTGTGGCTAGGAAGTGCAGGACTGACACCAGCTTCAACAGCAGTGGTATGGCTGTCCAGATGCCAATCCTGCTCCCTATGTCACCCTGGATTAGGTTCAGTAGTTCATGTATTGTCTCCCTGTTTAGCCAGTAAAGGGTATGTATCTGCCCATCTGTCAGGACCCAGGGTGTGGCCCTTGTGTGGTGTATGATTGCTTGCCTCTGGCCCGCTACTTGCATCCCTGCCACCACCCTCCTCCTCCTGCTCCTCCTCTTGCTCCTCCTCTCTCTGGCTTCCTGCTGCCATTGGTGCTGCTCCAGCTCATTTAGCTGCACTGCAGCATGCAGCGCCTCCATGTCCATTGCTACCACTGAGAGAGGCAGCATGGTTCTGTTGGTGGAGTGTTCTGGGTGTGGGCTTTTTCTAGTGTTCCTGGTTGTATTGGTGCACCTGGGGGAAATTGGTGCACCTGTGGCCTATTTCGCCCCACCTGTAACCATTTACCGCCTGGTCTGCGATGCCTGTGTCTCCGGCATGGTTTTTCCTGAAAACCAGCATGTTTTATGCCGGTACTACCGGAATTACCATCCTCGTAATGTGCCGTTGGCTCCGTAGTGCCTGTGTTTCCAGCGGGCGTCTGGCAGGGTGCCGCTACTTCTGATGTCTGTGTCTCCGGCACCGGTAGCACAGGGTGTGCTGTTAGCAATGCTTGTGTTACTGGCAAAGCTGACTCGGAATTGTCCGATCCGGTAAAAGTGCCGGTACATGGTGCTACCGGCACATTATTACCGGACCACCAAACTTGCAATGAGGGCCATACTCTTGGCCTGTACCCCAGAGCTTATGCCAGGTGTGTGTGGGCCTGTGCAGCCTTTTCTGGTCATCTGTGTGTCATTGGATAGGCACAGGTTTTTGTGCATCACTGTAATGTATTGTTCCCTGTGACTATATGTAGAGCTTGGTCTTTGTTGTTGTTGCTTTCAGTCATCTCCAGGCTTGATACCGGGCTCTGCGGGGTGCCACATGATGTACATTTGCTTCCCCTAGGTGCCATGCCAACCCATGCACTAACATTGCTTGGGGGTGGCGGTGTTGCATTCTGGTACCTGTAGTGCATTGAGTGTGGTTGTCCTGTTGGGATTGGATAGGTCCGATCAGTGACTGATGCATCCCCAGACATACACTACTCTTGTGTGTTGTGACCCGTCATTTGAGGGGTGTATTGGTGGGTTCTGCATGTACAGGGACCATTCAGGACATGCATTTGCGACATTGTTGCCCCCAACCCACCCCCCCCGCCTGTCACTCATGCTGCAATGTAGATGTGATTCTACATGTACTCACCCAACATCCAGGTCCTTTGTCCTCTGTGATGCTCTATGTAGGCCGGCAGCATGCAGTTAGTATCTGCCTGCCAGTGAGGATCCATGGCGTGGCCTTTGTGCAAGGGATCACTGCATGCCTCTGCCACCTGCATCCCCATCATCCTCCTCCTATTCCTGGCCTCCTGTTGCTTCTGCTGGTACTGCAGCCCCTGCAGCTGTGGATTGGCATGCAGCGCCCCCAGCTCCATGTTTGCGACAATGACTGCCAGCATGGTTGTGTTGGGAAGTGTTTTGGGTAAGGTGTGGCCCTTTTGTACTCTTTCTGTGTGCATTGGGTGCACCTGGGTGGATTGTGTGCACCTGTGGCCTTATTTCCTTCACCTGTGTCCATTTACCGGCTGCTCTGAGATGTTGTTATCTCCACCTTGCTTTTGTCAGTATTACCAGCAAATATCAGCTAGTAATACTGGTAAATCCAATGTCATAAAACGGCGGTGATACCGTTGTGCCGGTATTACGGTGCAGGTTTCCAGGCCATTTTGTATTTTCGTAGCCAGTATTACCGGCGCCAGAAATTCCAGAGGAGGTGATACAGGCACCAGTAGTTCCAGCAACTCTGTTCTGGCAAACTTGTAATACTGGGACCAGTAAAAGTGTCGGTAAACAGTATTACTGGCACTTTTACCATATACCGGCAACTCTCAATGAGCACCATTGTTTAGAGTTTGCAAAATGTCTGATCCTCCCACATCTGAAACACCTGTTCCGGTTCCATCTGTGCATGTTCAGTCTTCTTCATCACCATATTTACTTTTACCGGCTTCTCCACATTATTCAGATTGTCTGTCTTGCCTCCTTTTAATTTCGCTTGATCTCCATTGAGCAGCTCTGGTTGTGTTCAATTTTCTTTGCAATTGCAATGATCTCCGCTAAAGTGGGATCCCCACGCATCCACAGTTTCTCCTGCATCGCAGAATAATTTGTGTGCTTAATTATTTGATCCCTTATCAATTCTTCCGCTGTAATCCCGGTACCAAATTTGCATGACAAAGATAAATGGGCTCATTACAGGTATGGCGGTGAGGGAAATAATTGGCAGTAACAGAATTACCACCACGTTTCCCGCTCCGCCATACTACGAGTATGGCCCTGGAGTGGGGGATTTACCTCTAGCATAAGGCTGGAGGTAAATCCTCTCACTTTCGGCTGAAAATTGACAAAATCGGTGGAATTACTGCAGTCGTAATTCTGCCAAAATGCCCTATAAAGTCCAATGGACTCTCAAAAAATGGGAATTAATTCCGCCACTTGTAATCCGGCGGTAATTATGCCTGACCAAGTGACGGTAACGGTAATTCCGTTGGGCGGTATTCTGGCAGATTTACCGCCAGAATATCACCCAGCTGCTAATGAACCCCTAAACCTGAGACATATTCCTCAATTCTTTCTCCTTACTTCTGTACCCTTGAATAGAAATTAAACCTGTTTATTGTTATGTTAGTCTCAGGAGCATGATACAGATCCAATTGCCTTATTGTCTTCTTATGGTCCTCTAAATCCCCTGCTTCATTTGCAGTTAACGGTGGCCATTCTGTATATTTGGGCTGGCCTTCTAGGCCTAGAGCATGCAATAGTAAAGAACTCTTCTTGTCTGCTGATAAACCTCCTTGATCCACTGTTTTTACATAATTACCCCAATCTTCCTTCCACTCCATCCCGGGAATACAAGGTTGTCCAGGCGTAGGCAGGACATTTTCCAGAGGGTGAACAGTGAATCCCTGCATTCTTGTTATAATCTTAATGTAACTTTTCTCGCTTTTTTTCTTTTTTTAAAATAATCTGTGGTGTTGCAGTGTGTCCTGCTGGTGTGTGTCTCTATATGCAGGCCGTTGTTTCGTTTTCCATTGGGCTCGACGTCACTAACTGTGTTAGATTCTTTCCTCTTGTATTCGTTTCAGTGCATCTTCACTCGCCCTGTTAGCTCGTGCTCACTGCTCGCACTCGTCCTACATCCACTCTCCAATATATTACCTTTAAATTCAGTGGAATCGTACCCTCTTCGGCTCGAACGTGTGGTGCCAGCCGCATCCGTGTTAACTCATCGTCAACTTGTGTTGTGTCCGGAGTACAGATCAGGAAACGCGCTAAGTGTAAATTCACTTTAATCTGATCAAGTTACAGCATCTACAAACAGTGACTGCTTCTTTCAACCTCCAACTTTCTCTCAACTCTTAACTTTCGATTTTGAATTCCACTACTTGGAATTCAGAATCTTAACTTTCGAACCATAACACCTTGCATAAAATAACTTTACGTGGTAAGAGATGTCAGTATTTGGCCCGTAGAAGCTACGCTTGTAATATGTTATGCTATACTATGCTATGCTACGTTATGTTGTGTTATAAAGCTTTTATACTGTGCCACTCACCATTGTAGTTGTCTTCCAGCATCAGAACCTAGCATATGATCACAGCACCCCAAGCAAGCCATGCTCTAGTCCAGGGACGTCATTTCACCAAAATGCCAGGGGTAGCGGAAGTGACATCACAATGACACGCCCCCAAGAGTGACATCACAGGAAGTGATGTCATTTGACCACGCCCCCGTGTGACATCACACCGAGTGATGTCATTTGACCACGCCCCCGCGTGACAAGTGGCATCGTAAAGCATTATCACTCAGTACACTAAGAAAAATATGGTTACGATATCACTATATTGTGACATTTCATACACGAATGGATCATCATATGTAGCAATGTGTCAAGGTCCATGTTGCCATGGGAAGTGTATGAACAAAAATCCCCACGGTCGTCTCGGTTCTGCTTGTAAAACTGAAGAATTTCAGTGCAAGAACAGTTTGTAGCTGTAAAAAACGTACGTGTACCATTATGGCATTTGCGGTATAATTTTGGAATTACCCTTATGCTTTACTCAGTAGTTAATTCGGATAACATGATCGATATATCTCAGTTAGTGAAATGAAATGAAGGACACACATTGCAAATAGGGGTACTTGAAAACCAGTTCACTCAATGGGTACTCCTAGCAAGGGATATTTCTTAGGCATCAGCACGCACAGACAGGGACACGTTCTGTCGTTGCACACAAAGAGACTCTTGATGTCTGCCAGTCCACCCGTTGAGGGTGCAGGTTGAAATTCTAGCTTAGACCATCAAGCCTCAACAGGGCCACATGTTCATTTATTGGAGTGTAATAAGCACACACTGCTCATGGGACCCTGACAGCTTGTTGCTCACCACCAGACCCCCGATGAAAGGAGGCATGGCATAGAGAGATTGCCAGTCGCCAATGCCCCAGATAGTCGAATACAGTCCATTGGGGCCTCAGACACTTACTTGCTCCTTATTATCACCAGAGCGTGTTCTTTATAATGAGCGAATCATTGAAGTGTTTTTAGTTTCCAAGAACGCTCTCATAAGTTATATAACACCCATAATGTCTTGGTACATAGATGTATGTGTTTCTGAAACCCCACACAAAGCTCACATTAGCTTCATACACCTGTGCCTTTTCTCAAGACAATTAACATGAGTTAGAAAAAACAACATTCTGAAACAGTGTCCCTTATTTTAATGAGGTGTGTTTATTTGACAAACACGAGTGATTTTGTGAAACTTCACATTTTCTAACAATTACATCTGTGAAGCTTTTTGATTTAGAGTCTAATTTGCAGCCTGCTTTAAATTCCCATCTAGTTCCCATTTCACCACTAAGCAAACTGTGTGATCCTGGCCAAATCATTTTGGCGCACTGTATCTCAACTGCCAAAATAGTATTACAAGGAGAAAAGAGATTACATGGATAGTGAGAGTAACAGTAGAAATAGTGCAGTCATCATTTGGCATAAAGTAAACATCGATCATAGGAAGCGTGGAGCGAAGATTCAGTACCAAGATCATATGGAGAATGAGAGAATATGTTTTGCATTGCGCTGATGCCCCGTGTGCGAAGCACACACACCCGACCCACACACCCGACCTCAGTCAGCCTGGGCCTGCAGCGGCGGCGCCGTGGCCGCAGGCGAGGGCTGTGCACAGACACACGCCGCAGCAACAAATCCCCAGGCACACACCCGCCCCGACTCACACACAGCCAGCCCACCCCGACCTGAGACTGTACTCACTGGGCCTTCGGCACAGGACTCCGGAGGAGCTCAGGAGCACGCCGCGCACATCTTTTAAAACAGAAACCACGCCAAAATGGAGGACAAGCAACACACAGCACGGAATGAAGATCCCTGTGGCCACGCCCCCTCCTCTGATTGGACGGATGCCAGAGGTCGCAAGAGATTGACAGAGGTCGCTGGCCAATCGTCAGCGGTCGCTCTTGCGACCTCTGGCGACCCCCAAATGACGTCCCTGTGCTCTACATTGTCTATGATGACTAAAACTGGCGTAAAATGGCACTAACAGTCTGTATAAGGCTGTATTGGAATAGGCAGACAATATATCTGTCGTATGATAAGTCAATAAAATGTGTCCCTTTCAAATAATGGCTGATTCTCTGATACTTTCCAGCAGCACTAAACTAGTTAATATATGATTCATATAACGAACCATAAGGTCAAACCAGCACATCCTCCTATGACACCATTGGAGCCAAAGTTTCATGTGATGTCACCGTTTGTGATGTGGTTAGGCTTGGTGTGTCCATTTCTCCTGTATCCGCATAAGGGTTGTGGTGAGATGTGCTGTTGTTAAAAGACTGGGATTAATCCAATTTAGTGGTGCAAAATTACAAATTACAAAGAGTCTCCAGTTTTTGGGTTGGGAGCTATCAGATTAAACTTGAGTAGGCTGGTTTAAGTGAGTGTTCACTTATTGTTGAATTTCTTCCTTTACGGAGTGGCCGTACAGGGCATTGTTGGTTCTGGAGGTAATCAGATTATTAACCTACTACTGTAGAAATCAGTGCGCACAGGCCAAAGTGCAGGTTTTCATTAACATAGCAGGACCACTATATATTGTAAGGTAACAGCTCCCTCTAGCGGTGACAACAGGCGAGGCTATGACTGCATCAGACATACATACAGGGACAAACATACATCTGACCTT
The DNA here is from genome assembly GCF_040938575.1 of Ambystoma mexicanum. Classification (NCBI taxonomy): domain Eukaryota; kingdom Metazoa; phylum Chordata; class Amphibia; order Caudata; family Ambystomatidae; genus Ambystoma; species Ambystoma mexicanum. The sequence goes on along the minus strand of NC_090929.1, from coordinate 996,839,498 downwards.
TTATTATATTGTTAGATTAGATTAGGTGGTTGTCGGTGGCACATCAAATCATACAAACTCTCTGCGGGTGTGCTCACACTAAGTGTTACGGTCGTCTCCTGGAGTAAGGGCATGTGGTTAGGGATATTCTGTGGTACAAGAATTGAGTTATGACATTTTCAGGATCTTGCAATGGATTCTAAACATGAGGCACACCCAAACTATTCTTGCTTGAGAAAATCTCTGAAAACAAAACAATGATTTTTGTTATTTTTGTTTTATTGGTTAAAAATCAATTTAACCTTTAATAATATTAATTTACACTGGCTTTCTTTTCCCATAAATGTTTGCTTTTGAGCACCACACCCTGTTTTACCTGAGCACCTGCACTAAGGTGGCTTTGACACAATTCATGGACTGCTGCCATAGGGCACTTCTTCCAGCTGCGCAATTCTTCTCACACTTGACAGATAGATATGATGGTTCACCTTCTGTTTCTCCCTGAGAAAACCTATGTCCAAAATGATATCAAGTGGAATGATGACGCTGATTATTTGTAGAATTTTTGAAAACGTATCCTTCACTGCTTCCACACTAACTTGTACATATATATCACTGATGTCTTGTCGAAGGCGAATTTTTTTCATTGACATAGGTCCAAGTCAGCTTGTTAATCAGATAAAAAATATTTCCACTCATTTCTGTATTTTAAAAAAAGTGTTCTATTTGAAACAAAACTACCGAACAGATGTTAGTAGGCAGAACCGTACATGAATGAAAAAGTAAGAAGACAATAGATTTTTCATACAAATGGGAGTCTTCACAGCTGCGGGACTGGAGCGAATATGAAATTGTTTGAAAGTTGCAGAGTGCTAGTGAGTTAATTAATTAATTAATTGGGCATTTATATAGCGCTACGAACCCTCAGGTACCTGAGCGCGGCTTATTATTACCCACGGTGTGTGGTACTCATTGTCGTTTTATGTGTGCTTGATACCCTAACATGAGTGTGATGCACCTGTATAGTGAACAAGGAGTTAAGTTGGATGACATCATGGGTTGGGAATGGTTGCAGAGAGTCCTTCCCAAATCCAGGCATAACCATTGAGCTGTAAGATATTGAGTTGGAATACTTGTGGCTTCTTACACTTCAAGAGACCTGGGTAACATTTGATGTCAATATTGATGGGTTTGTTGCATTTCAATCTAAGGGTGTCAAAGGAAAAGTGGGCCGACCGTCTGGGGTGGTCTTGATTGGGGTCAGAAACAACTTAAATCCCTCACTATTTGGCCCCAATGAGAACGGGGGAAATATCTTGGCAGCCGAGATTTCTAGGAAAGTGGGGAATGGCCTTGAACGTATGTTAATTATACACATCCTGGCTGATTGGGGAGAAATGGCAGCCCTTAACCTGCTAACAATGTGTTGAGAATGGAATGCTAGATATGTGGACAGATCTGAAGGGCCATCTTTTGAGAATATGTCCAAATCAAGTTCCATGCCACACAAAACCTTGAATGTCAGGGGGCGATAGTGGCTTAGTTACTTGAAGGACTGGAATGTATTCTTGTTTATTGGGCGAACGAAAGGGGACTCCCGATTCGGATATACTTGGTCTGTAGGGAGAGGCAATGTGACATTTTATTATTTTGCGGGTAACAATTGCCTTTTGGAAATGGTTAATACTCTCAAATCTGTTCCCAATACAAACAGTAACCATGCTATGTTGATGCTTGATGTAAAGGTGAATGTGAGCGAATCTAACATCTTCAAGTGCGGCAATGTTGAACCAAACCATGCAGGGAACCGTCTTTGTTGGACCAAGGGCAAAATCGGTAAACTGTGGGCAGGGGTCTTTAAAGAGGGCTACTTCTATTGGAAAGGCCTCAAGGGTAAAAAGTCTAATGAAATAGAGGCATGGCTCTCAACTGTTGCGCACGAAGAGGGGGGCTGTAACAGAGCCCCACGATGGTGAGCAGCAAGTCCACCCTAGTCTTCAATATAAAGATCTGTGACTGTAAGCGCCTAATGCATAGGGCCATCCGCCGCCTTAGGTTGCGAACAACTCTGAATGGGCAATTAAGGGACTGTGTGCTTGAAATTGCACCAACTAAAAGGGAATACTGTTCTTGGTTAAAAAATCACAAAGATACTGTTAAAACGTTGAAACGGGAATAGTTTTTTCAGCTGTATGTGAGACAGGATTATTCTGAAGCCTTGTGGAAAAGCCAGGGGGGGGAAAGATAAGAACTGGGTTAACCCGAATTCGAGAGTGGCCTTGTGTGCCCATATTAGCACAAAATATTATGATCCCTTGGCTCCATGTGTATTTCCATGGGCTGACCTGGCCTGCCTTTGGAAATTAACAGGAAGACTCTTGTGTTAGCTATAAACAAATTAAATAAATCAATAGCCCTAGAGCCCAAAGGCCTAGCTAATGTGGTTTTAAAAGGGGACCCTGAGAACTGGGCACACGTTATGCTTATTTTGTTTGCCCGCGTTTGCAGCAAGCGTGCGATTCTGACCTCATGGCAGCAGTCTGTCTTCATTTCCATCTACAAGAAGTGGGAGAGAATGGATGTTAACAACTACACCCTGCTGTCCATGTTGGACGTTACCGGCAAATTGTTGGCGACAATGGACCTAAAAGACTTACAGAAATGAGTGGATGTGAATAATATCCTCCTCCCGTTTCAGACTGGTTTTCGCCCGGGGTCAGGTACAGCCCATAACATTAGAGCCTTAGATTTTCGTATTCAATCTATTTGTGGAAATAGCTCAGCGACACTGTACGTGACCTTTGCAGATTTTAAATCTGCGTTTGACCAAGTAAATAAGGAGATAGTTTGGACCATACTTGGCAATTTGGGTTGACCGCATTGGCTATTGCAAATATGAATTCAGCTCCATAGTAACAATCAGGCCTGTCTTAGGTTGGATAATCGAGGGACAGTGACATTACTGATTAGAGTCAACAGGGGAGTCAAACAGGGTTGTGTGGTGATCCCCTGTTGTTTAACCTGTACATATCTGATCTTATTAAGTGCCTGCTTGTGAAAGCTAACTGCCCCCCGAAGACCGGCCCAGTGCCAGAAATTGCTATGCTGTATGCTGACGATTTGGTTCTTTGTTACCGCCCCTTAGTGGGCATTAAGAACTGGCTCAATGAATTGACAAAATATGGGAACAAACATGATCTGGTTATTAATCTGGACAATACAAAAATCATGTTAATATCTCTAAGGAAAGTCTATAAAGTCACGATGGAGACTACTTTGGGTATGATAGACATGTTCCTTCTTACCCATATTTGGGCTTGGAATTGAATGCCCTGTCTGGGTATGACCAGATCATTGTGAGCAAGGTCAGGAGGGCCAAACAACTGACCCTACAAGTCCCTAGGTTTGCACATGAATATGCCAGATACTCTATGAAGGGTATCATAACATTGTATAAACAATGCCTCAGCCCTATAGGCCTTTATGGGCTTGAAGCCCTGGCCATGCAGGACCTTGCTTGGTTAAATAAAATAGAGGGCTTCTTTTGGCACACAGTCCTGAATCTTAGGCCCTCTTCCTCTATGAAATACATACAATTAGAAGTATGATTAACATGACTCAGGGGTATGGAATTTAGGACACATGGCTGCTTCTTTATAAAGTCTAAGGCCAACTCGTGCACCACTTTGCTGGCTCGGTTGCGGGATAGTGGTGATAAAGAAGTGGTATATAGGGGCAGTAACTTTACTAAACTGAACCTTGACACATTTGATATGATCGATTGGGCCCCAAAGGAGGCCTTTGTGAGGCGTCTCAATAGATGGCACTGGTGCAATAATTATATACACCTCTCTAAACTAAAGGGATACGAGGCAGTTGTAAACGTGGTGCTGAGGTACAGGAAAACCCAGCCCTACCTATTATTATGCCCAGACATAGAAGTAACACTGTTTATTTCATAGTTTAGAATGAACCAACTTCCTGTCTTGGATGCGTATGGGCCACACAAACAACTTGCCCCTGAGGCACGGTTCTGTCGTATCTGTAAAAACCCAGAAAAGATGGAGACAGCAAGACATGTTTTGACACAGTGTGTAGACATGGATCCCATACATATGTGTGCACTGGGGAGTCTGGTCCATAAGTATGAGGCTATCGCTACAGAGACCTTTTGAAACTATTGTTTTTGGAACTGATTCCATCGCTTCATGGATTGCCTTACAACGGGTGTGGCTTCAGGTGACTCGGAAGTGGCCCTCCCAGTGAATAGTAGGGTAGAAGGTAGCCAGAAATATGGGACCTTTGAGCTTAAGGCTGAAACGCTGTAATGTCTTTGTATGAATTTTCTATTGAAGTTCATTATTTTTGTACAGATTTTAACATCAAGGTATATTTTACTCTATTTGATATTGGATGTGTGTTTTTGAGATGAAATTGATGACATTGGATGATATTGGATGAAATTGGTTTAATATTTATGTACCTTAAGTTTTATACCTCATATGTTTTATGAGTCAGGTTTTTGTATGTAGTATTGATTGTTCATTGGGAAATTGTAGATGATGTATTAGTACCTGTATGAATTTGTTGTATTGTGTTATGTAAATATTTTGTGTAACGTTCAATTTGAAATAAACCACAATAAAGATATTATTATTATTATTATTATTATTATTATTATTATTATTATAGCAAACAAGAGGAGCAGGAATTCACCAAGTCTTGAGCGAGTGAATGCTCCTTGACAATTTACTTATATTGGTACAGTTGTTCTTTTCCCTACACACCAGTCTTCATCCTGGATGAACAGTAGAGCTCTGAGGATTCCATTCCATCATTTTGGTATGAAGAACTTACAACTCTGTAACTTTCAAACATCAGCAGATGTGCATTTAGACCAGCGTATGTGATTGTAAGCATGTTTTAGCTGTCTCTCCTAAGGCGTTTTCTACATTACCATTCCTGAAAGTTTTGGTTGTGGGTTTTTAATGTAATGCATCTTTTCATTCCTGGGAGACTTTCAAACATCAGCAGACGTCCATTTAGACCAGCACATGTGATTGGGAGCATATTTTAGCTGTCTCCCCTAAGGCGTTCACCACATTAGCATTCTGGATAGTTTTGGTTGTGGGTTTTTAATGTAATAGATCTTTTCATTCCTGGGAGTCAATATAAATTGTCAGTTGGCCGTGAGGCATTGCAGAGAGAGAAGATACTGTACATTCAGTTCAACATGAATGATGCAATGACCTCTCCTTTGCCTTCGACGCGGTTAACCACAACATCCTTTTCGCATGTCTCTGTGACACCCTGGGAATCACAGGTCAGGGTCTGGCGTTGTTAGCCTCCTTCCTCTCCGACCGCCCATCGCAGGTGGAACTCGGAGCCCTTCGCTCAATTATCCCCCTCTCAACCTGAGGCGTCCCCCATGGGTTTAACCTATCCCCCTGGTTCTTCAACGTCTATATGGCTGCTATGCCACGGGTGATTGCCACCTTTACCTCTAACTTTCAGTGCTATGCGGATGGCACACAACTATCTTTCAGGCTACCCTCAGCCGTCTCCTCCTCCTCGCTCATATCTGACTGTCGGTCTGCTATTCAGTCATGGTGTGCTGCAAACAACCCCTGCCTCAAGGTCACTAAGACTGAGATTGTTCGCATTGGGATCCCTGCTCCCGCTTTCCCACTTTCACTCTGGCTGGCTTCCCTTGGTCCTGCTCCTGTACCCACCTGCGAAGCAAGAAACCTTGGGGTCATCTTTGATTCCACTCTCTCCTTCTCTTCTCACATTTCAGACATCTCTAAAAAGTCTAAATATCAGCTACACCTCCTAGGAGGTACTCTACCCTTTCTCACTTTCCCCCAGAGGCTCACTGTCTCCAGAGCCTTGATTCTCTCCAGGCTGGACAATTGCAACAGCCTCTTCCTCAGCCTCCCCTTTTCTACCCTGCGCCCTCTGCAACTCGTCCAGCACAGAACCGCAAGACTTTTTCTTGGCCTGAAGCCGAAGGGCCGCATCTTTCTGGCACTGAAATCCCTCCACTGGCTCCCCGTGGCTGTAAGGATCAAATTCAAGACCCTTTGCGTTGTTCACAAGTCCTTCTGGGGCCTGGGACCCACCTACCTTCAATGCTGTCTACCTAAATATGGTCCCTCACGAGCCATCCGCTCATCTACCTCCAACCTTCTGCGAGTGAGCCGGTTCTCCAAGCAGAGATTTGGTGGGAGATCCTTATTCTCAGCAGTTGCCTGCCTCTGGAATAGCCTCCCTGCTGCCCTATGTCTTGAGCCGGATCTCCTGAAATTCCGAAAACTCCCCAAGACCTTCCTCTTCTCCTCTTCCTTCTCTCTCCCTCTACCCTGCTAACCTAGTTCTCTGTCCTTTCCCTCTCTCCCTCCTATTCCTTACAGCATTCTGACTGGCCGTCTGGTGTACCTTAGAGTCTCACTCGTCCCCGGCAACCCCGCCAGTCCTCTTTCGCACTTGCCCCAGGGCCCTACACGCCACCCACACTCAACACACTGCAAAATTAACCCAAGAGTGTGGCGCTCTCTGCACATACCCCAGTCTCAACCGACCGGGTACACTTGACCCTCCCCTCCCTGTTAACCTCTGTGCACTTGCTTGATCTGTACGCACCACACCTGGAGATCGTCTGTCTGTTTCTCCCCTGTCTTCACCCCTAATTTGTACTGTTAAAATTGCAGAATCGCCGTCAGGCCTATTCGCTATATCCCATATTTTTAAATGTATTAATCATACTTTCAAAATCTCAGGAGTCATTATGAAATGTGTTGTCAAAATTGATATTTTGTAGATATTTGTAGAATCCCACTTAAGTTTAAAGATGCCATTAGGTGAAGATTTATTTTCAAAATATTAATAGAAAATAAAGTGGCAAATTGAATTGTAGTCCACGTTTACATTTTATTTTGCTTTTTTTCTCTTATAGTTTCTCAGCATGACTTTGTTAGGTTCATAAGAGCTGTGTTAACCAAATAGCCTGTAGACAATAAAACATGGGCTACTCCAAAGTGTCTTTCACCATTGACGAAATGACCTAGGGCAGTATTGTTTATCTTTGTGTTATGACTTTGTTATTCACTTTTAAACTTTAGAGCTATTCTTCAATATTCTTCAATAAACAAAATTGCATTTGCGGAGAAAGGAGAGGTGCTTGTTAACAAAAAAGTTTAATCATTAAATCCATTTTGATCTCTAAAGGCATATATATTCCTTGTGTAATGCTAAGTTAAATTGATACATCTGAATCCAGCTATAAAAAAGTATTTATAAATGTAAAAAAATACAGATTTACAATATGATTGTAGATGAACCGATTGATTTGTATGCTATGGTTGTGTCTGGATTATGAGAAAGCTCTGCTATGCATCGTAGCTCTCCTACATTACCAGTAAAGAGGGACACAAGTAGCTCACATGTCTGCATACAGTTCAGCACATTTTAGAGGTAGGTCTGCAGCAATCAATACAAAATAGCTTTTTATACATTTTCATGTGCAATCATATAACAAGATTTTCTCTTCTGTGTAAACATTCTGTGGTAGAGGAAGTTCCTATATTACTTATAGAATAGTTTTTTTCATGACCATTTTGGAGTGCCTGATTTATTTGAGGACGCTCTTTCCAAAAGCAGAAACATGTATCAAAAGTCATCAAAAAGTATCAAGGTCAAAGAAAGTTCTTGAAAGTTAAATGTTGAAAAGATTGTTCTTAGAAGTGGAATCCACTTGATTAATATTCATGATCTGAGCAAAAACTAGCATTTGCACAATTTTGGGAATCGTACCCTGCAAATGAATGCTTGCATCTGCATGATAAATAATGGTGCCTTTTCGGAAATTAAATAAGTGCTTGGCAGGATTTTCATGAAATAAATATGGTAAAGAGTATAAACATTGAAAGTGCATTTAGGTCAGTGCATCACTCCCACGGAATCCTGTGATCAGTTGATCTTGCTGGCAACACGCTTTTCATATTCCAGTTGTTGATTGGTGCTGGCCAGGATTTCAGGACGCTTAATTTTTATCTATGGAGATATAAAAAGAAAAAATCCCATCATTGACTTTGTTCAATACTGTGGACAGCTCATTTAGTTTGCAGCTTAGCTTAATAGTAAGTGCTGTTTCTATGATTCTTCTCTGACTGCTCATTTATAAAGAGGCCACTCAGAAATATCACCCCAAAGTATGATGACTGATAACTAGATGGAGGACCTTGTCACTCATTCGTCAGATATGATATCACACCGATGATGGGACAGCACTGGTCAACTGGTCACAACATTTGACAGTCTGTTAAAGGGATAGTTCACTCAAAAATGTTATTGGCTAAAAAGATGGCCAATAATCAAAAATATATATAAAAAATATTTTTAAACAAAGTTCCTATGTAAAGTTTTGAGCAAATGAGGCTCAAACTCGAACATTTCAAGCACTAGTAGGCATCCATTTTGTGAAATGGAAGAGCCTCCTGTGGTTCTGTTAAGCTCTGCCCTTGCGGCACAAATGAAGCAAAAGCCAGCCAGCTGTAATAAACAAAAACTACCACTGGGTGGCTTTTGCTTCATTATTGCCGGAGAGCAGAGAATGCAGGCAGGAAGGCTGCATGCAGGTAAGTGCTTATTTTTTTTTTGCTTAACAAATCACTGCAATTATAAATACAACTGGGTTGTATTTATGATTGCCGTGGGTTTCTTTCTAAGTTTCCCGGGCTCCCCCGGGCCAGAGGAGCCCGGGAAACTTAGAAAGAAAACCACAGCAATTATAACTACAACTGTGTGGTATTTATGACTGCAGCAGCTTTTGCTTTGAGTCTCCTGGGCTCCCCCGCCCCAGGAGACTCTTTATATGGCATCAAATGCACCAATCTGAATGGGCTATGCTCAATCACAGCTAATTATGCTCTCCCTTGTGTCTGCTGCTTTTCCACAACTTCTGGAAAGTGTAAACACCACTTGGGAACTACCACCAGGCAATAAATGCTAAGATGTGCACTAATTGGTTCAAATTATCTACTCCAAAATTGAACACATGCACCTAGATCTGGAGTAGACACCTCTGGCGTTCTTCTTTGGGCTCCCTACACACTTCCACTAAATCAGCAACATATCTGAGTTTACCATTGGCCTAGAAAAAAACTGATTCACATACATAGACAATCTTGCTCTCACACTCACTCACTTTCTCCAAATACCTGGTTCTTCCACCTCAAGACTCTTGCCTTTCTTTTTTCTTTTGAAGTGTAGAAACTCTACAAGTCAACGCTTCTTATTATCTTTGCCGTGGCCACAGCCCCCACGGGTATTTCCAGGTTGGCCAACTCAAACGACTACAGCAGATAGAAAACACTTCTGCTTTCTACATGATAAATTCCATCCACCTTCTTCATTCCTTATTAGCTCATGCCATAAACAGCAAATGGGTCAATCATTTCCGTGTTTCTTTAAGCTTTTCTTGCAAGTAAGGGGACAAAATAATAAAGGCAGTTGGAGGGGAAGTGTGGATGATAAATGTAAAGAATAGTCCTAGATGAACAACCATTTATATCATCCAGGTAAGGATGGTGTTTAAACTGTAGGCTTTGGCTATGCTGTTACAGGGTTTCCTTCTGCAAATTTCTATTATATGCCTCCCATGGCTTTTCAATATCAGACCTCCTTTTATCTTCTTTAGCCGCTTGTGCTTGCTAAATTCCCCACTTTCAAATTTATGAGGTTACCAGTTTCGTTCCCTTTCAGGGGTCTGCCTTACAACAAACAAATGTGTTTTAATTCCTTTCCAGCTGTGAAGTTGCTTTTGATTATACATCTACCTGGCTTCTTACCCGTTCAACACATGGTTAGTTTAAAGGGTCAGGAACTGGATTCAAACCCTGTTGCAAGGACTTACAATGAGTATTGAAGCCTTGCTTAGCTAAAAGTCTCATGAAAAGAGAATGGCAATCTAGGCACTCTAGTGGGTCAGAAGAGGGGCAGGGACTTTTATCTCCCATTTTAATGACTTTATTGAACAAAATGAAATGGTACAAACTCCTGACTATCCCTAGACTATGGGTTTTCCCTACCTAACACCAACTAACAAGGGTACTCGTCATTCGTTGGTGTGTCCAAAAGGAAGATATGTCCTCTGTCCAAAGATTATCTATCCTGTCCCTATCACTATCAAAACCAACTAAGGCACAGCAAAATGACTCTGTTCTCCCGTGGTCTGCTTCTCAGCACAGTCACTTTAGTAACTTATTCTCAGGTAGTTCTTGACAACTACTTTGATCAGTTTATATAGTTCAGCAATAGGACTCTTCTATATCTCAATTGGGTCTTTGACGCATTGGTTTCTCCTTCTGAGATTATTCATCTGTCTCTGTTTATCACACATGTCACTTGTTCTCTACTCAATGTCCACTCTTTTTCTAGCTGGCCCAGCTAGAGATGTTCCCAAAAGGGTTATCGCTAGATGGGTAATCGTCGAAAGCGGACAATGTTGTTGGTGTGTCTTCACGATTTCTTGTGCAACGTTGTGAGGTCCTTTCCTTGCTATCTCCGGGCTTTGACATGGAACCTGCTGTGTTATCCTTGAAGCGAAGGCTAATTGAGACCTAAGGTTTGCAGGGATTCCAAGAGTGCTGCCCTCGGACGATTCGGCTGTTTTTTTGTTGTTGTTTCGGATCACTCCCCGGACCTTGCGTTGAGTTTTAGAACACGTTGTCGAGGTTCCGGTTGGGGGAAGCCTGTGTAGCTTGGACAGTCATATATACTGGTTGACAGGGCTGGTGGTAAGGTAGAAGGCTGCCACAGTGAGGCATTTGTGTGTTATTGCAATGGCATAGTAGATAGCCTATTTGGCCCAGCGTGTGCTCAATCCTTTGAACCGAACCCTGTGACATTTTAAATGATTTCCACTCTGCCTTCTGTGAGAGAACGGGGTTACGAGACAGACACAGGATTGTGGGTTTGCTTGGTACACTTTAATTAAAAGTAAAAGAAGGGGGGTGGGTACTTGGAGGAACTTCTAACTTTCCCTAAACCTAGGAGGGGTTTCCCTGCCTTGACAAAACTAACTAGTGTCATTGTCAGAGTGTCCAAACCAAAATAAAATACTCCATCCTGTGTCCAAAACCTAATCTGACTCTCACACTATAAACTCAAGAAAATGTACAAAAGGGTGAAAAATGTCTATTGGCTGGTGCCTTAGGCTGTGGTTTCCAAATTGAAAAGTTCCAACAAGAAACAATGTGCTCCAAAATATACAAAGTTCCACAATCTCAGGCGGTAGGTCCCTACCCCTGAGTCTCTTCAGACATTTTACACTTCTATAGTCCAACTGAGTCTATTTCCTATGGCTTGGCAGGCGAAGCACTATGGTCTGGAGGGTTGCCCAGAACAATGCCAGAGGTTAAGATTCATTCTTAACCTTCCAGCCATCACCTCTTTGCTTTTGTTTTATCCCTCCGAATGGGACGGGTATGCCGAGACCTGGGTCCCTGCCTGCTGGGCCTAGAGACCCAAGCTACGCCCCACTGATGAGGCTCAACAAGGCAGAACCATGTTAGGGGATGCTTGTGGTCTCGTGCAGAAGGGATGTCTTATGATAGCAGTAAAATCTAGTGCTATGACTAATTATGAGATTGGTTCGAATCTGTATTATGGTATTTTGGCAGCCAAATGTTCCTTCAGAGTAATAACAAAACAATACTGCTTATTTCCATTTACTGGAACCCAGCTTTGGTATCCCTCGCTGACTTACTTTTGCAATTTCATGGAGTACTGTCCTCAAGGCAATGATGGGAACCATATTATCATAGGCGGGGATTTTAATTCCGATTGTCGTCATATTGAGGCATACAGTGACCATCGTAATACCAGCACTAAAAATATTCAAAATGGTAGGCTGTGGTGACGGGCATTTGCGGAAAGCAACATACATGTGGCAAATGGAAACACAGAAGGGGATATTCCAGCTGCTCCTACCTGGTCAAATAACTTTGTTTCTTCAAGTAGTCATTATTCAGTGATTTTTATTTGATTGTTGTAAAAGTCTGTCATTGTGATCACGTGGCACTTACAGGCCTCCTTTCAATTACTACTGCCTGTGAGACAGTTATTCATTTAACTAATTGGATTGTCTCTTCAGGCAGGAACAGACTATCGGTTAGAATTGGGAATATGTATTTTTTTAATGAAAGAATGCATTTTGTTTATGAGCAGAACTGCTTGGAAACAAAATCCAGAGGGATTTTCAAAATTCATGGTAGACCACAATTATGTACCAGGAGTACAAATGCCAGTACACAGACAGCGAATTTATTGGTTTGATGCAACCGTTCAGCAACGGAAAGCGTGTCTGAGGTGTGAATTGAGACAGCTAGCCAAAGAGATTGTGACAGCTGGGCAAAGGAATGTGAAAAAACAGAAACTCTGCCAGGCCTTTAAAAACTGGCATAGGGGCTACCGTTATTTCTTATTACAAAAAGACAGCGAATGCATGCTGGAAGTGGTTACTTAGAAAAGTATGCGTACATTTTGGGAGATCATTAACAAACTCCCCATCCCTAAAAGAGATTGGCACTGTAACCGATCACTGAAGAGGCATGGAGAGCTCGTTTCACTTCTCTCTATGAGATTAATGCGGATACATTGTCTCTACCTGAGACTCATCATTTTTGGTCTTCATCCTCTGATGTTGAACTCATAGAGGACCTAAGGAAAAGATCCTCTAATTCGAGAGCTCCTGCTCCGAATGGCCTAAGCAATTGCATATTCAAGGCAAATTCGAACCTATGGGCCGGAATTCTTCCTCCTATCTTCCACCCCCAGAGTAAACTGTGGGTTATCAAATAATGGCATGAACAGGCCTGATAAGGTCGAAATCCCCCCTCATCTTACTAATGTATCCCACACCTCCCCCACTAGAGCCGTAAACTGAGAGGCCTGCATACTAGCTGGCCGATCTGGCAGCACTTACCAACTCCCAATTCAGGCGCGCCCAATGTTTCTTGTCGGCCCTGATAGCCACTACCTTAATACCCGCTGCTGGGCGGCCTGGAAATGTTGACAGAAGTTTGACCCTGCCAACCCCCCCTTGCTTCTCGAGGCCATAAATTCCTGAAATGCTACCCTCTGCTTTTTGTTCTATCAAATAAAGGCAGAGAAAAGTCCATTGAGCGACTGGAAAAAACTTCAGGGGAGAAGTACCGGCAAGGCCAGGAAGTAGTAGAGGAAGCGTAGGAGGGTCACCATCCTAATCAAGGCCATCCTCCCCATCCAGGAAATATGAAAAGGGTTCCAGCGCTCCAGATCAGTTTTCAGGGCGCTGAGCAATTCGGAGTAGTTTGCTTCGTATAGGGAGTTCTCGGATTTTGTTATGTTGACCCCCAAGTATTTGATTCTCTCCTTTGCCCATTGAAACAGAGAATGCCTCTGTGCTTCCCCCAGAGCCAAGCTCGTTAGCGTGAGGTTCAGTGACTCTGATTTGCGCACATTAACCTTAAGGCCCGAAGGATTCGATCTCTGCTGCTACTGTCACCCTTGAGGCAGCCAGCTCAGAGAGGGCCAGAAGCATGTCATTGCAAAAGCCGTAGTTTTATGGACCTCCCCCAAACGGAATGCCCTCCACTGCGGGCGCTTCTCTTAGACAAAAGGGTTCTACGTATGTTGCATATAGCAAAGGGTGAGAGCGGACAGCCCTACTTGACACCCCTCTCTAGTCGAATGGGGTGCGAGAGTTGTCCGTTTATGGATAGGCGCAAGTTAGGTGCCTGATAGTTCACCTGCACCCACCGAAGGAACTTCACCCCAAATCCCATACGCGCCATAGTGTGAAAAGCGAATGACCATTCCACGCAGTCAAATGATTTTTCAGCATCTGGGGGGAGTAGGACTGCTGTATCCCATGCTTTGTGACCTTTTCGACCAGGTGACACACCCACCTTGTGTTTTTAAACATCTGGTGGGATTTGATGAACCCTGACTGGATGGATAAGGTCTATTGGGCAGTAGGAACCACACATCGCAGGATTTTTGGCTGGCTTTGGGAACACCACTAGTTTGACTTGGTCCATAGACTCCGTAATGCCCCCTCCTATGTCGAAGGAGTTGTACAACCACACTATGTGCAGGACTAGAGTAGATTGGTACGTTTTATAAAAGCCAGCCATAAAGCCATCAGGGCCCAGAGCTTTATGTGGGGGGAGTTTCCCAATGGCCAAGCGAATCTCCTCTGTGTTTACCGCTTCCAGCACAGTTCTGTCCACCTCTGACAGTGTTGAAAATGCCACTGAGTTCAAAGAATCTTTCTGCAGGCCATCTTGAGGTCTGTCGGAGGTATAAAGAGCACCATAGAAGCGCTCAAAGCAACGGAGTATCCTCTCTGTCCCTACTACATAGTCACCTGAGCCGCCCTGAATGTTCCGGATTGTCTGGGCTTCTCCCCTCTAAGTTGCCTCGCTAGGAGTTTGCCCGCTCTGTTACCCCTCACATGGAAACGTTGCATTGCATTAAGTAGACTCCTCTCTTCCCTCTTAGCCCTTAACAGGTCGAATTTGCTCCTGATCGCCCTGTAACTTTTCAGCGTAGCTTTCATTGGGCATTTTCCCATTTTAGGCATAATATCCTTCAATTTTAATTGCAATTATAATTGTTCTTTTATAATGCGCTTAATACCAGCAAGTGGTTTCTAAGCGCAGGATCAGGAGTCAAACCTTTGTTGCACTGCGTTGTCTTGCTACCAAGACAAACCCGTTGCCCCTGAGCTATCCTTCCTCTCCAATTCCAATTCCAATTTCCCTGCCAATTTTCGAATTTGCTTATTTCTAGAGGCCTTGAGAGCAATCAAATATCCCCCGATTACCGCCTTGAAAGCGTCCGTGAGGATCCATTCCGGGAGGGACCACGACCAGAGCCCCCTCGGGCCTAGGGTCATATTGAACGTCACGCCCAATTGAGCTTGGTTGGGCAATGCTATTGAGCCCAGGGATTACTCCTGGATCCTCCCTACACGCTGGGTGGACACCCATGTGTAGTCAATGCGAGATAGTGTCTTATGCATGCAAGAGTAATACGTGTATCCCACTTCTGCACCCCTGCACATACGCCAAACATTCACCAGCCCCATCCCCATAAACCTTTCTTAGAGCCTTTGGGAAGGCATGCCCTGAGCTGTCTGTCTCGTAGCGCTATGATCCTCCCCCGGTACCCAGGCCATATTGAGGTCTCCGGTCAGAATGACATACTCCTCAGCCATCCTCTCAAGCTTGGCCAATGTCTCTCTGAGGAACCCATCTTGCCCCGAGTTTGGCGAGTACACCGTCGCCAAAGTGAATGTGTCAGTATTGATTCAAAATTTGACACCCCTAGTGTCAAGGATCACCAAATTGGGGATATTCTTGAAGACGATCAGGACTCCTGCTGTTTTTCCATCGCATTAGCCTGGAAGACATGTGGATACATATGAAGTCAGAATCTCTGTTTGTTGCTCTTTCAGATGTGGGTTTCTTGAAGCGTTAGAAAGTCCGGTCCCTCCCGCCTCAAGAACAGATCCACTGTGCGCCTTTTTACTGGGACGAACCCCTGGCCATGTACCAGAAAAAACCTGGGACCAAGAACTGTAGGGAGATATCACTACTCCTCCCCATAGAATCCCAAGATGCACTCACCAATGGCTAGCTCCCCACGCCTCCCTGCTTGTGCCTCCTCTGCCCGTCGGTCCCAAATGTGTTCCATGCAGCACTTACCCATGTAAAGACATTGGGACCCTCTGTATTGTCCCCTCCACTCCCCACTCTTACCTTTAGGACATTCCATGCAGCCACAGCGGGCCAGACCCAGACTGGACATTTTCTCCATCACCCCTCTGGCTGCATGTCCTTGGACTTGGCCTAGCCTCTCGGAGCACTGTGCCGTTTCTTCTCTCTTGCAACAGTCGACCATTCCCATTGTCGCCTTCTCTGGGAACTGACATTCAAGTCCTCTGGGGCTGGTTGCCCATCGTAGTCCTTGGGCGAGACCACGCTTAAGCCTTCTTCACAAGATGTCACACTGCATTGCTTCCCTTTCCACGTGAACAACATACTAAACGGGAAAGTCCACTTGTTTTGGATCTTCTCCTGGTTTAGGATTTTTACTTCTGGCCCCATCAATCTTCTCTTCAGCAAGTCAAGTGGATTGAGTCAAGTCTTGGAAGAGTTGGACCTCGGATCCATTGATTTTCAGGTAGTTGGCTGTTTGGGCTGCTTTTAACATTTCTTCCTTTTGACCATAGAATGCAAATGCAGCCAGAACGTCCCTTGGGTAGGCGCTGTGTCTCTTCTTATGGGGCCCACTTTGTGTACTCTGTCCAGGCAGACCCCATCCGGGGGGACCTCTAGGAGCAACTCCGCGAAGAACGTTCGGACAGTCGCTTTGAGATCCCTATCCGTGACCTCCTCCAGGACATTCTTGAGATGTATGTTTGAACGTCATGACTTGTTCTCGAGGTCCTCACACTGGAGTTCCAGATTGTGCAATAGCTGTGCTAGTTGTTCTAGTGCTTCATTGGTTGGTTCTCCTGGAGTCCTCCGATAGGTCCTGAAGAGCTCGCTCATTCGTGCCCACTCGCTCCCCCAGCTTCGTGAGCTCCCCTTTGATCTCCTGCACCGCTCCCTTTAGATCCAACTTCATTGAGGAGAAATGTTCTTGTAAGGATTCTGTGATCCGTGTCTGGTGGTCGGCTAGGCATTGCACCAAATCTTCCTTGTTGATCGCCATGGGGCTCAACGATGGAGAGGGCCCGTCTCCAGTTGTTGCGACTGGGGCGATGTGGGTTTTAGGCTCTTTGGCTTGTCTAGACCCTACCCCACTCACAGTCACCCAAGGTCTGTGTGCCTTAATGTATAGGTCCACCCCTCTGTGGTTTTGATGAGTGCCTGCCTCTTCTCTTGCAGCTTGCTGTTGGCCTTGGTCCGCATCGTGGCAGCGCTTGTAATACTTTCTGGTCCCCGAGTATGTAGTGTCCTCCCACAAGGCCTGGGGAAGTCTCTTATGCATGAGGCCTGGACCACAGATAGGGGAGCCTGTGTCCACCCCAGCTCTGCCTGGTCCTCTCGCACTCCTCCACCAACAGGGTCGCCCCTGTACATTGCCACACACACAGTGCCACTTATCCCCTGGTTTGCACCTCCTAACTGGGGGGCGCTGGTCCGTCCATCTCCACCAGGGAAAGCCTCTGCAGCAGCTCTCATATGCTTGCTCCATGCCAGGGGCCTTCCTCTGTGCTGTTGCTCCTTGAGCACCCCACAGGCACTGGCACGGCCCCGCCTTCCATTCCCCTCTTCGTTTGGCGGAAAGCTGGGTGAGCTGGGGGCCCCCCTCACGTCTCTTCACCTCCAGCCTGTGCATGACCTAAAGCAGATGCCCTGCTGAGCCACTCTGGGGCTCCTCACCACACGTCTCCAGGCTTCCCCCGCATTGTCTCAGGCAGTGTGAGACAGACGGGGAGAGGGAAGCTGCGGCGCTCTGCCAGCACTAATGGCATCCGATAGGGGCCTCAAGTGTCTTCGGGAGGCCGTGACCGCTCTATGATCTTCTTTGGCAGTAAGGGGGGCTCTCCTGGAACCCTGTATCACACCGCTGGCTCTCCCAGCAGCTGTGCCTGAACGACAAGTGTTCAATGCAGAGGTAGTCGACTCTCCCCCTAAGCAGCTCACTGGGCCATTGCGGACGCCACTTCTGGCGCCCTGGGGACCTAAGAGGCACTCCATATTACCCTCGGACTGGGCCCGGCCGGGTCGCGCGATCTTGTGGGGCGCCGCACACTGCACCCTCGCCAGCCCACAGGAAATCACCTTCGTCACTGCGCCTAGGCTCAGCCGTTTGGGACAGTGACTCCAGCTCCTGCCTGAGGGGGCTTCCCACAGTGCCCGTACAAGGGGATGGGAGAGGCCAGAAAACAGCTTATTGAGCACCTTTAGAAGCAGGCCAGGGGCGAGCCTTGATCAGCACTTCTTCCCCCACCAAGCAGCCATCTTGAAATCAGCAACACATTATTCTTATTATATATTTATATCTATAGTGATTGGAATTTTAAAATGTGTTTTGACGCCAATTATTTTGTGTGGTAATGTTTCTATTTCATTGTTTCTTTATGTGTAAGGTAATTTGTTTACTCGTGATATCAGAGGAATCCCGGTTAACACTGAACAAGCATCCGTTTGGAGTGTAAACTCTGTCTAATTCCAGGAGGAAGTAGACAAATATTATAAATGAGATCGAGCTAGGAGTGACAGGTTATACTATCTAAGGTGGCAATTTGCAACAATCCTTCATAAAAAACCAACAATTTTATTAAATGTAAACAATAGGTAAAAAAGTATTAAATCACTTTACATTCCATTGCAACTACGTGCTAATAACAAGGTAAAATAAAATCTATAGGAATACATCAAAGCCAATGGATGAATCTTTTTTTAGAACAAACTTCAATATTGCAGAACATATTAGCCATGCATACATTCGTCACTTAATTGACATATATAGTTAATTTGAATCTCTGTTGAAATCCATATATTTTTATTTTTTATAACTTTTCGCTATCCATACGCTCTTGCCGCTCCATCTCAAGTATAATTCTCCAACCACCATAGAAATACAATTTTCTAAGTGCAGCTTTCTTGGTAGTGCTCCAGGACACCCTCTAACCGGATCATATTGTAGCTTTAACTATGGAACACTACAGTACTCACTCCTTTCGAAGATGGCACCTCTGACATGTGCCACGGTAACCAAAAAAGGACTAACACCCCACGTCTCCATGGCAACCAGACGGCAGATATTCAGACTATCAACGTGACCCGGACGGCTCGCACTGTGAATCAACTCTCTGGACAAGAAGCTAATGGGGTAGCTTAATATAGTAGCATTAAATATAATTCCTCTGAAAAATTAGTGTCTTAAAGAAAATGACCATGCTAATATTTCCCTTAAAATAGAGGAAGCAAAAATGTCTTTGGTAGCTGCAAGGCACTCCATCCTGAAACTGTAGGGTTACCCACAGGGGTAGGCAGGGACATCTTGGTTGTCAGACATGGCATTTATAGATCAAGCTCATGTTCAACAGCAATATTGGCAGGTTTCCCTCGACAAGTCCATAAACGCAGAATATATTGTTATGCAAAATTCATATAAAGTTACCTGCTGCAGTACAATTTCGGAATCAATAGTAGATCAATGGGAGCTATGTGACCTTCAGCATAGTTTATCTGAGAACAGTCACAGTCCAAAAACTAATGATATTTTGAAAATCCCTGAAATACATTCTCAAGTGTTAATGGATGATCAAGCAGGGGAGTTTAGTTGATATGATATGATCTGTTATTTATAACACGCTTAATACACAGAGGTTTCTAAGCGCGGACCCGGGGATCGAACCTGTGTTGCTCCATGTCGTCTTGCTTCCAAGGCGAGCATGTTGCCGCTGAGCTATCCTCCCGAGACAGTTGAGTCTTCTTGGTTGAGTCTTCTTGGTGACTGTAAGATAGGCCTACCGTTCCCTGATGCCACCTTTTGTCCTTGAGTGGAACACAATGGTACAGTGTGGAGCACAGAGGTCCTGGGGGCCAATAAGAGAGGACTAAGGCAAGAAACCAGCACAATAAACAGTATACAAAGCATAGGAAACATGGCACACCAGAATCAAAACAGGGGAAGGGTCATAAAAAAAAGGGGGAACCAATGTAAGGATTCAGAAACAAGTGTGAAAAATACAACCAACAGAAGAACTCCCAATGTGTTGAGATGCAAAGTGCCCTCTCTTCTTATCCTTTTCATAGGCAGGTACGGTGACCCAAAAACGGAAATGGCAAGCAGCCTATTGTGATCAGTGGCCTACAAAAAGAAAGGCCAGAAATGCCATGTCATTCCACAGTCTTCCCTTCACAAACCATCCATATCCATACTTTCCCTGGTGCCAGAGGTTCCCCATGCAACAGCACTGTCATGACCCAGCCGTTGCAGTCTGTGACAGGGCCTGTCCTCCTGCAGCCAATACACCAGGGATTTGCTGCCTGGCAAGCCTGATCTTTAGTTTTGCACCCTTTCACTGGAATAATTTCCCTCAACGGCTTCCTTGACTACCCCTGCTGTCCCCCTCCTTGGCTACCTTGCCCTCTCCTCCTTCCTATTTTGCCTCCCCTCGGGCTTCTTCTACACCTCTGCAGGGCATACCTCTGATTTGTACCCCTCCCCAGAAGTCTTTCAATTGTGGCAACCTTCTCCATATTGCCACTCTCAACTCTCGACACAGCTGTCAAACACTCCTGACATCTGCCGTCTCCTTGAACAACTTGACCTTGAAGTCCTCGGTCTCACTGAGACATGGTTCACGGCCAGCTCTGTCATGCGCTTTGACACTCTTCTCCCTGACATCTACAAGATGCTCTCCGCGCCCAGGTCCAATTGTTCCGGAAGGGGTGTAGCCCTGATCTTCCCTAAGTGGATTCCTGCCTCTGTCATTCCTACGCAGGCCTACTCCCCTTTCGAATGCCTCGGTTGCAGGCTCTCTCTGCTAGCCATTGCCTTACTATGGCTGCCATCTATCGGCCACCTGGTCAGATCTCCTCCTTCCTCTCGGGGTAGGTGAACCTCTCCTCTTCCCTCCTGGTCTCGATGACTGTACTCCTCCATCCTGGGGACTTTAACATCCACCTGGATGCTTCCTGTCCTTCCTCTGGACTATTTCACGACCTCTGCGACTCTCTCTCACTCTATATCCTCCCCTCTGGGCCGACTCACTCTGCAGGTCACACTCTGGATGTTCTGATCTCTACAGACCTTCCCCTTTCTATCCCTCTCACCACTCCTCTCTCCTGGAGTGATCACTTTCTCCTTTCCTCCGAGCTCACTCTGTCCACCCCCCAGGCCAAGCCAACTCCAGCACTGCCACCTACCTTCTTGGTTATCCAACCCATGAAGCGTGTGTCGGTTGAGGCTTTCGCCGCCAATTTCTCACCCCCAGTCTCCCTGCGGATGCACACCCTGACACAGCCCTTTCTATGCTCCACTCTGCTATACCTGATACTCTTGATGTCTTTGCCCCTGTCATGAGGATCTGCTTGAAGCCCAAAGCTAAGTGCAACTTCTGGTACCACTCAGACCTTGTCACCCTTAAATGCAAGTGCAGGGTGTCTGAGAGGAAATGGCGTGCTTCCTGTACATCCTCTGACAAACAGGCCTGCTGCCTGCTCCAAAGGCAATACCAGCTCTATGTTTGCACCAAGAAGAGAGCCCTCATCCAAGCCTGTGTCTCTGCGGCATCCAACAACTCGGCCAAACTCTTTAAAATCTGCAAGGCGCTGGCCAATCCTGCTGCAGTCTCTACCTCTCCTGTACCCTCCCAGACCGTCTGCATGGCCCTGGCTTCTCATTTCATTTGTAAAATTCAGGACATCCTGTCCTCTCTCTCTTCCTCTCCTCCTTCTCCCACTATTCCCCTCTCTTCCTCTGGCCCTTCTGTGGCCCTCCCTCCTCCCTCCTTCTCTGCCTTTCCCCTGTTCTCCCCAGACAATGTTTCTAGACAAGTCTGAGCTATGAAAGTCTCGTCAAAACAGGCTCACCCCTGTTCCTTTAAAACCATCAAGGACCACATTGACACACTGGCTCCTGCTTTGGCTGACTTCTGCAGCCACTCCTTCGCCACTGGAGTCTTCCCCTCCCCCCCCTGAAGCACTCCCTTGTGCACCCTCTTCTTAAGAAACCCTCAGCCGACACCTAATGCCCTGCTAACTACCGGCCAATTTCCATCACTCCTTCCCTGGGCAAACTCCTGGAAAAGCTGGCCATCTCCCAGCTTAATCTTCACACTGAATTGGTTGGTTTTCTCCATGACCATCAGTCTGACTTCAGAGCTGCCAGATGCATGGAAACTGCTCTCCTGAACATCTGTGAAGACCTGCTCTCCAACCTTGACTCCAATACCCCCTTTGTCCTCATCTTACTTGATCTCCCTTCTGCCTTTCACCCAGTCAGCCATGCCATCCTGCTCAACTGTCTCTGTGATAGCCTGGTTATCACCGATCAGGCCCTGGCTTGGCTGACCTCTTTCCTCTCTGATCGACCCTCACAGGTCCAACTTGGGTCTTTCCTCTCCTCTATCTCTACCTGTGGTGTTCCCCAGGGGTCTAACCTCTCTCCCTGGCTGTTCAACCAATACCTGGCACTTCTTGCCCACCGCATTGCCGCTCTCTACTCCAACTTTCATTGCTATGCGGATGACACTCAAGTCATTTTCAGGCTCCCTACCACCACCTCTTCTCCTTCTCTCATATCTGTCTGTCCACTATCCAGGAGTGGTGTGCCACCAATGATCTCTGCCTTAATGCCAGTAAGACTGAGATTCTCCTAATCAGCAGACCTGCTCCCTCCTTCCCTGTCACTCTCTGGCTGGCCTCTCTTGGCCCTCTTCCTTCTCCCACCTGTGAGGCTAAAAACCGTGGTGTCATATTTGACTGCACTATCTCCTTTTCTCCTCACATCTCTGACGTCTCTAAGAAGTCACACTAACAGCTGCACCTCCTCAGAGGTATTCTTCATTTCCTCCTCTTCCCCCAGAAGCCCACTGTGTCCACAGCTCTGGTTCTCTCGACGCTGGACTACTGCAATAGCCTCTTTCTAAATCTGCCTGCTTCTACTCTCGGCCCTCTGCAACGTATCCAGAACAGGACTGCGAGACTTGTCCTTGGCCTCAAGCACAGGTATTGTATCTTTCCATGACTGAAATCTCTGCACTGGGTCCCAGTGGTTGCGAGTATTAAGTTAAAAACCCTCTGCATTGTCCACAAGGCCTTCTGGGGCCTCAATACCTCCAACTCTCACTTCCTAAAAATCTTCCTTCTCGAGCTCTACGCTCATCTGCCTCCAACTCCCTCAGGGTCACTCGCTTCTCCAAGCAACGAGTTGGTGGTAGATCTCTTTCTTCGGCTGGGGGCCTCCCTCTGGAACATCCTCCCTGCCTCCCTGAAACCTGAGGAGAACCATCTGCGGTTCCAGAAACATCTCAAGACCTTCCTCTTTGCTTCTGCTTTCTCTCCTCCTCTCCCCTGCTGAACTCCTGACTGAAACTGCACTGGTCACCTTGCTACCCTCTGATCGCCGGCCCAGGTCCCCTCCCCCACCAGTTGCACCCATGCACTGCCTCCCGGGCAACCCCTGCGCTTGGGGGCTGTTTCTGTATCCCTACAGTCCCCCCTCAGCTCTTGACACTTAATGTCTGGACTTACTCCTGCACTTGCCACTAGCTGGCTGCACTTTTACCTATTGCTTGATTTATTTTATTTATTCTTTACTGTTGATCCTATGTATTACACTGCCCCCTCTCTTGTAAATGCGCGATCACAATGTCACCTGGCCTAGTAAGATCGTTGTCTTTGTCTTCCCTCTGTTCCCCCTCCCTTGCTTCGTCACGCCTTGAAACACTTGTGTAGAAGCGCGTAATAAATGCCATATCATACCATATCATATCAAGGGAGTCACCTTGGTTGGAATGATGATTATTAAGATAATGGGCACAAGGAGACCAGCATTGTTCTTGTTGGTGCTGACTTGGTCACGCCAGTTATGACCATTATCGAGGGTGCTGACTTCATAAGCAGTAAATGACAGCCATCATCTTTAGATGTCGAAGGAATAGGATGGCAAGGTACTACCAAGATCATTTCCCTTGAAATGTAGCTAATTCAATATTGCCATTTCAGAAGACTTGCAACAGTTCTACTTTTGGCCAATGCGGGCTCGAGAAAACTACTCGCTCACAACCTGGAATGAATATATCAAAGGGACCTTCCCTCAGTCAGACACAAGTTTGACCCTACCCCCTTACCTGTAGGTCATAATCTTGGCTTCACAGGTCCAAGTCACTAACTTCTTCTCAAAGTTACACATGAACTAGCCCTCCAATTCTTTGTCTTCAAATTCACTGCTCACACTTCCTGAAGAAACGTTGTCGCTATCAGTCTCCTCTGTGTCCCACAAATAATGAATACAAGTAAAGGAAACCAAGGCTTTTCCTAACTTGGTGGCAAGCTGTGGATCTCCCTCCCGGGACACAGCATCGTGTTGTCACCCATCCCAAATTTATGAAGGTGCTTAAGACCTGGCTCTTGCAGTACTAACTTCCTCTTCTTGGTTCTCCTGCCTAATCTTGTTGTCTGCATCTAGCTCTCATGCTCTACACGGTGAGTTGTATGTAGTGTGTCACAAATAGGAAACTTTATAATAAAAATTAACCCTTTGTCTAACCTGATTCCTGTCTGAAGTGCTTGGGCTTTGACCCTGCAGAGAAGCGTTTCAGAGGGCTGAGAGCTCACTTGTTTTTGTGAAACATCATCATGGGACAGCAACCTGAAAAGTTACGCCTAACTACAGTTGTAAGACTTTAAAAAAAAACATTAATTTTGAAAGATTTCGAAGCATGTTTTGAGGACCACGTGCAGCCAATACTAGACCCCCAGGCCACCATTAGGGCAAAATGCTTTCAGCACTTTAGTCCCATGTACATATTTGCAAATAAAAGAGTGTCTTTCTCTAATGATAATGCAATGGTAACTAAAGGACAATGAAAATCTAATACTGCATAAAAAGCAGAACCACAGAAAGCATATCTCTACAAAATGAATGGACAAATAGTACATCTACTGGTTGACTACACAAAGCATCGTGCACCTTCCAATTTAAACGCACAGTCACCAGAAGGAAACACTCCCTGGCTGTTTTGTATAGAAAGCTAACTTCCCCTTTATTTTGAAATCTGACTGTAAAAAAGCAATTGTCCACAGTACAGTAAGAGTCGCCCCTTACATGAACACAAATTGGCCAGTTGGGAGGGAAAAAGTGCATTAGATGCCACTGGAATTCTGTGGTGAAAGTTTATAGTCTGAAGGCATATGCCACGGCTGTAGCGCCTTTGAACTCGAAGGGATTGCCACTGACAATGTATGCTCTATTCTACACAGAAAGCCACGGAGAATAACAATATCTGATTCCAATTCTAGGTAAAACCTCAGTTTTCTTAAAAAAGGAATGGGGCATGTGGTGCCAGTAGAAGAAGGTTGCCAAAGAGTCACTACAATGGCCATACATGCAGAAATGTTGACTTTTGCCAGGTATGGGTCGAGTCATTTGTAATATCATCTAGTGCAGTGCTCTTCAAACTGTAGGCCTGCCCCAAGAAAGGGGCACAAAGGGTGTCCAGGTAGGGGGGGATGAGGGTGGGGGTTGGGGTGGAGGGGGACAGAGGATCTTTAAAAATAAATGTTATTTGTAGAGTGCTTTACGCGAAAGAGATGATATGATATGTCATTTATAACGCGCCCGTACAAAAGTGCTTGATACAAAATAAAAACAGTACAAATCAAGTGAGAATAACATATTTGTTAAATTTACGAAGAAAAAGGATAAGACCAAGAAGAAAGGCAGCAAAGAGGAAGCGCATTCCAGTGTAGGGGTGATAGGAAAGAAAATTACCAAAAACATGATTGATCACATGGAGAACGAGGGAATGAGAGAACAAACAGTTATTGAGAGTGTAGAGAGCCGGTAGAAGGATATTGGTTAAGAGATATAAAGAGGAGCAGGTAATGAAGAGATTTTTAAACCCAAACAAAAGTTAAAGAGCAGTCGAGAGTGAAAAGGGAACCAGCAAAGAGATGCTAAAGCTGGAGTAATAGAGTCACGAGAAGAATTGGAAAAAGAAGATGTTTTCCTGAGTTATAGCCAGAGCAAAGAGGACTAAGGTGAGCTGCAGGAAGACCAAATAGAAGACTAGAGCAGTAAAATAAAGAAGAAAAATAAGAGAAGACAAGTAACTTTGTAGCATGAAATGAAAGAAAGGGCATAGCTTTACGAATATTAAAGAGATGAAATCAACAAGAGTGAGCGACAATGGAAACATATTTTAGGCGGACAGCAGAGTCAAAATAAGTGCCAAGGTTGTGGGCGAACAACGAAATAGCAAAGGACATGGGTGGGAAGGAGACAGAGGTAGGAGGAATAGGAGAGGGAATAGTAGTAGCGGGAAAGAAAACCACTTCAGTCTTGGAGGGTTTAGGATGGAGGAAGTGATCAGACATGCAATACTGAATGATAAGATGTGGCATTTATATGGCCGAAAGGCAAGAGTTAAGAGTAACATGAATAGAGGAGGTAAAAGAAGAAAAGGTAAGAATAACTGAGTGTCATCAGCATAGATGTGGTGAAAGAGACTGAAAGAAGTGAAGATAGAGGCAAGAGGAATTGTATAAAGAGAAAAAAGGAGTGGACCCAGAAGGGAACCCTGAGGTACGCTGTCTTAAGAAGCGAGTGTTGTCTTAAGGAGGGAGTGTAGAGGAGGTGTGGCCAGCGCCGGAGGCCAAATAAGTTCTTGTAGAAAGATAGGACTGAAACCAGTGAAGAACTGAATCTTTGAAACCAAAAGAATAGAGCAAGAGAGAGTGGTCAACAGTGTTGAAAGCTGGTGACAAGTCCAAAAGTGCGAAGAGAGTAGAGTGCTTCTTATAGCAAGCTGATAGAAGTGAGTCACAGACAGAAATAAGAGCTGTCTCCATTGAGTGACAAGGGCAACAGCCAGATTGGAAACGAAGAATAAGAGAATTGGAATGTCAGGTACATAGAGATCTGAAAATGTTCAATATGCTCCAAAAGCTTGGAAAGGTAAGAAAGAATGGAGAGAAAATGGAGAGAAATAGGATCAAGTGAGGGTCTTTTAATCATAGAAAGAATATTAGCGTAAAAGAAGATGGAAAAGTAGAAGATTGGAGAGAAGTGTTGAAGAAAGAGGGAAGGTATGAGAGAAGATGAGGATAGACGGTAGGAATTAGAGATGAAGGGAGAGGACCAGAAGGAGCAGTGAAAGGGTGAGCTTTTGAAAGAATAATAACAGTATCAGCATCAGCGAAAGTAAGAAAAGAAGACAGAGAATAGGAAGAGTTGGAAGCAGAAGGGGAAGAGGAGCATAGAAGAGCAACCTTAGAGAAGTAAGAAGCCAAGTCAGAGGCAGATAGAGAAGAAATAAGGGTGGGGTCCAAAGTTGGATGAGAGAGAATAACAGACAAGATCTGTAAAAGTCGTCAGGGATGAAAAGAATGGGAGTCAAGAAGATCAGTATAAGATCATTGTTTAGCAGAAAGTAAGGCAGCATAAAATGTGGAGTGAAGAGCAGACAGAAGATTAAGATCAGAGGAGGAATTAGACTTCTGCCACCGACGTTCAGCACGGCAAAGAACACCATGCAGTGAGAAAAGTAATGAAGATCTACAAGCTTGAGGAGGCATAGA
Organism: Ambystoma mexicanum; assembly: GCF_040938575.1. Classification (NCBI taxonomy): domain Eukaryota; kingdom Metazoa; phylum Chordata; class Amphibia; order Caudata; family Ambystomatidae; genus Ambystoma; species Ambystoma mexicanum. The sequence continues at coordinate 996,812,202 of NC_090929.1, read as the reverse complement.
CGTGTCAGTGAAGGAAGAAGTGGGGTAGAGAGAGTCTAGAGTTTTAGAAACAGATGAGTGAAAGAGAGACTGTGGAAACAGTCTGTAAATAGGCAAAGAGACAACGAATGGAGATACGAGGTAACAGCAGAAGTGAAGTCAGAAACATTTAAGTCACAGAGATCATGAAGAAGAAAAGTATGAGAAGAAGGAGATAGGAAGGATAATAGATAAAGATAGAAGCGATTGGTCAGAGGCATACATAGGGAAACCACTGTCAGAGGTCAAAGATAACAGTGATGAGAAAACTAGGTCCAAAAAAGCCAAAGATGTGCGAAGGAGGCGATGAAACAGGAGAGAGATGAAATGATCCAAGAATGGAAACAAGAAGGACAGAAGAATGGGTTGCAGAGAGATGAAGATTAAAATCCCCAAGAAGGATCAAAGGAGTGTCAGAAGGAAGAAGAAAAGACATAAGAGCATCTAGGTCATCACAAAAGGAGGTGACAGAGCCAGGAGGGTGATAAATCAGGTTAAAAGCCAAAGTATAAGGTCTGGTAAACAGGAATTACGGTGATTGCTTTTAATAGAAAATATTTATAGCTTGTGGTGCGGTCTGGAAACCATATTTTTACTCAAGAGGGGGTCAGTATAAAAAGGTTTTAATACCACCGACCTACAGAATCAAACATCCGAGCATCGGCCCTATTAGGGCACAAGATAATGGTATTTATTTATTTATTTTGAGATTTATATAGCGCATAGAGCCCTGAGGTATCTGGGCGCTTTGAGTTTAAGAATATATGTTAGGGGATTTTTCCCAAAGTCCTACTGGTAGTAAGACTTTAGTAAACTATCCCAGTGGTTTGTAGATCTCCAACTTTTTGTATCAGTCTGTACTAAGTCAGGACCTTGCTAGAGTGGCAGAGCAGTAAGGCTTATCTTAAGAGAAAGGTGTGAGCTGTAGGCAAGTACACTGAACCTTAGTTAGACATGCACACCAACGAAATTCTTACACATATCATTTATATAAAATTATATATTTATTATATATACAACAGAATCACTTTAAATACTTTAGACGTTTACACTAGAGCACTTCTCAATACTTGAGAATACACTTCAAATGTATGGTTACTTAATGTAACATTAGCTTGGTTCAAGGTTCTAGAGAGGGTTTCTTCGCCCAAGTAAGTCTTTTAAGTCCCAAAGTGCAACCCTAGCTTAAGCCAGTTCAGAGAGGGCTCAAAGTCAGAATATGAAGAGTTCCTGTGAATTTCTTCCAGTCCCTAGTGCCATAGAAGCAGCAAGTTAACAACTAACAAGGGATACCTGTAAAGGACTCGATGAAGGGACACAAGCAGTGGCTTGAGTCAGAGGTAGGAAGGGGTGACCCTGGACATCTTTAGGTGCACTCCAACGCTCTAGAGGGACTTCTTGTAATCAGGTAAGCAATACATTTTTCCCCACAGTACCTTAGGTTAGAAGAAAATGTTGCAGCTCTGGAGCCAACCTCCGGATTCCTTGGTTTGATCACTGAGGGCAGGACAATGGACGGGGTCTCTCAGCAGCAGTCTCGAGGGAGGACCTGGGGCATGATTTCAGCAACTTTTTGGTTCACTCTGCGGTTCTGGTGCCTTTTCTGCAGCATCAAAAAAGGACACAAATCGCCTGGTCAATCTTCTTCACTTCCTCTGTCCCACACTATGATGAGGGGATCTGGGCAAGTTGGATCAGATCTTGGAGTGTCCTTACAGGTACAGCAAAGATTTGGACTGATTCAGCCTTTCCACGATGATGCACTCAAAATGGGCAGCAGGTCTCCTGGTATGTGGGTGCCGCATCTCTGGAAACACCTAGGACCTCGGGAGATGGCTCAATTCAAGGTTCGTCTTGGGACTGCTTGTTCCCACCAGCCAAAGGGAATGAGTCATCCTCTTCTGAGCTCCTCTGTCAGACAGAAAACACTGTCAGGACAGCAGTGGTTGTTTCCCGATGTTGCAAAGTGTCTACAGGCGTCTCTGGCCGTCTTCTTCTTTGGTTGCTTCAACTTCCAGTGGTTTACTTGCCTTTCACTCCAGAAACCTCACCTTTATTACAGTTCCAGCACACACTGCTCCGCAATCTCTCTCTGCATTTTACAGAAAGGGGTGTTTGGTTGTCCAATCAGGACAGTCAGACCCCTTGTGGGAGCTGGTCCTATTCTGGCATACAAAGGGCAGATGGGTGGAAGATTCCTCCCCCACTTCCTGCCTGCCCAGACATTCGGGAGCCCAGACAGGGACACCCAAGGGTTCCCACCAAAGGCATAACACACACACTGACCTTCCCCTCACAGAATGGTTGAAGAAGGGCTAGCAAAGAACAACCTCACTAGTAACAGTGAAAACAAAGGGAGCCCCAAGTTGGTACTTGGGTGCCCCTATTGTGCTCTACCAAGGCTATGGGCTATGGACATAGCCTACTGTATAGAACTACACAATAGTTGGTAAAACACATCCACTGCCACCAGCCATAACTAGGAGATGGTCTATGCGACTAAAAAGTCACAGGAGCAGAGAAAAGGGGGATACAAGGTATCCATTTTGCACTCCACTGAAGGTGGAGTGTGCCAATCTCTCAGACTACAGAGGTTTGGGAGAGATACTAATATCCTTAAGAATGGTAGTTACTCAAGGATATGGAAAAAGAATCTTAAAGGAAGACCCTAAGGGTCCCCAGCAACACTGCCCATAAGGACCCTTGTGCTGCAGTGGTATAAACACAGATGTCTTTAAGAGCTATGGAGCAGACAACTCCATAGTACTGGTAGAATACAAAGAATCGAGTTCCGAAAGACAGAGGCCACATGAAAGAATATGTGGAAAAGGCTCCACTCATTCAGGCTTGAAAGAAAAATGTCCAGAGGTGCTGCAAAAAGTGTTGGGGGTCTCACTAGGGGAGGAGATGAAGCATAAAAATGATAATTCTCCCTAACATGGTGGACTACAAGTTCCAGGATGCAACATGATATGAGCCGAAAATCCAGGAATGAGTGATTATTTCACACGTGACATTGGGCAAATTGAGATCACTGTACTAAGTTCAAGGCGTAAACACAAGTCAGAAGATCCTTAGTTTGCAAAGGCATGCCTCTTTTTATCATGCTTAACATGCGCAACATGTGCACACTAATCAGCATTAACCTGGGATGAGACTCTTGAGTACAGGGGTATTACTGATAGCAAAGGCTGTGGGAATAAACAGGATTATCCTTAGTCTGCGGGAGGACCAGTCAACTGCCGAACACGGTTTACCACCTCCAGGGCCATCCTGATGGCTCTTACAGACACAGCAGTGGAGCCTGAAAGTCCCAGAGACTCCCTCAAAATGTGCCGTTTGCCTTCACTGTGAAGCTTGTGCAGGGCAAGCTTTGTTCCCCACCCACCCCGCTGTTGCTACGCTACTGTTTCTGATGTGGGTCTGGACAGGTCGTGTTCTGTGGAAGCAGAATTCACATGCAGGCCTCTGTCTTGCGTTTCCTAATGGGACATTAAACCCACACCTGCTTCCAGTACATATAGGCAACGAAGAGAGGCTCGACTTAATACAGTACCTCTTTTAGGGTGTCAACCGATTCCAATTTTGGCTGAAAAGCCCATGAGTTGAAGTCACTGTCATAGGAAAAGCTTGCCGTTAAATCAGAGCTCCCGGATTTTTTCTGCATGTCAAGGGTACTCATTTTGGAAGGCGAATTGTCCATATCTGAAACAAAGCAGAACTTTAACAAACACCATATACTTTATCGCTTCATTTAACGAGGACGCATACTCTGACATTATGTTCCAGCCTCCTCATCTGCCAGGGCGCAGTCATAAGCAGAAGGTCATGATCAAATAACCAACTTTCTTGTACTCAAAGCTAGTCACCCCCTCCTTTTAATCCCTAGAAGCAGGGCCGACTTTAGGCCCGGGCGGGGAGGGCGATGGCCTGGGGCGCCACATTAGCCCCCCACCATGCCAGCTCAGAGGAGTCTTTCAAAGGCTCCCCCCGAGTTGGCGTGGTGTGAGAAGGCACAGCAGCCGCCCTATTATAATTAAATGCACGCCGCTCTCGTGCTGTCGCTGGATGCGGGGTGCATTACATACAGGGCCTTGATGCTTTTGCATCGCCGCTCTATTACAGTGAGGAGTTAAACAAAAATGTGACGCAAAATTATACAGGGCAAAATTAAACTCTGCGTTAGTGCTCACAGAATAAACATAATTGATTTTAATCTGAGCCCAACACTTCCCAAGAAGAAAGGACATTTTGGGAGACAAACTGGTGTACAGTCTCAGCATAGGAACCTATTTAAAAATGGACATTATTAATTGTACAAACAAGCTCACAATGTTCATTTCTGATGGACATTTACAGAACAAATTGTACTCATATGTTACACTTATTTTACTGAGCAAAGCACATTCACAAAACCTAGAATAACCATGTAAATTATGTTCTGATAGAAGGTTATCATTACAAGATGGGCAATCTGGTAAGTGTGGTAGCCTTCTATTGTACGTTTTCAAAATATCCCTCTGAGACAGGGGAAGGTAAGAAATGGCACCAATGACGGTTCCTGGCTACCTTGCATAAAACTAAAGAGCATTTTAAGAATAAGTATGACCACAGATCATTTTGCTTGACATATAGGTCTGTGATAATAGGGTTGTTTGGTTAATACTCTAAGTACATAATGCATTTTATGCTTGGTAATCAGTTTATTTTTCACAATACTCACTTGAATACTAAAGTGATTGTAACCATCAACCATATGTGCTCATTCAGATAGCCTCAGAATTTGTACTACATAGGATTTTGCAGAATTGTCTGCAAGCAGTAATCCCACCACGGTAACTAATCCATTTTATGGAGGGTGAAGTGGAGGAGTTACTTTCAGCTATATGCTGGAGGTAAATCATTTACTTTATTTCCAAAGTCGGCCGTGCAACAAAATGGCAATAACCTTGTAGCAAAACGGTACCATTTTAACACCATATTTTATTTTCTTGCACTGCCCAACTGGTAATGAGGCCCTTAGAAGTATTTGCCTAGAACCTACTGCTATGGTTTGATTCCTTGCGCTCTGTCTGCCCCACGACAGCCTCTGAGCATTGGAACATCACTTATTAACCACTTTTTGAAATCAATAGAAACAGGGACAAGACCAAAGAATGCACGAATACGTACTAGTGTGTGAAAAATAGACAAATTCCTCGTCAAATGTAAACCACCTAGGGGAATCACGCCTCTGGTCCACTTTCCTGAAAGAAAAAACATATTTGACATTAGTGCCAGGTACCTACCATTCACACAACAAGTCACATAGGGTAGAGAAAAGTTCCCATGCTCTATATCTTTGTTATAATAGTGCCAAACTGCAGAAGTGCAGCTTGATGGTCATGTTGTATTAGTATGGTATTTGCTTTATGCAGCAGTCACTGAAAATACCACACGGGGTAAATACCCTTGACATATAAGTGAAAAGTCAGAAAAACAGAATTTGAAAGGTCGCATGTTTTACTATTACTGTCTGTCATAACAAGGGCCAAGGTGGCAGATAAATGAATAATTCAATAGATAAGACGGCAGGAGTCGACACTAGAATCATGTGACTGTTGAAAGCTGATCAGCTGCATTCACAGTCTGGTTGTTGAAGCACAAGTGTCTCTGGGACTCATCACAAGTCCTTCGGCAACCCTTAAAAGCGGCGGTAACAGAATTTGCACCACCAATACCTCTCTGATAGATCATGAGACCCGGCGCTACTACAGCCAGCCACACGAGGCGCAAACACAGCCGCATCACAAGTCCATGTCCGGTGCAATAAGTAACGAAAACGGTGCTAATACCGCCAAAAACACAGCACAGTTACCTCCAGCTTCAACAGGGAGACCATAACAGAGCTGCTCACCACAATACAGGATGACCTAGGGAGCAGGACAGCTGTTCCCCTACTGCTGGAGCTAGTGTCTGTCCTACAATTGCTTGGAACTGGCACCTTCCAGCACTCTGTGGTCATGATGCACGGCATGGCACAGCCCACATTCTGCGCAGTGTTAGGCGAGGTGCTTGAAGCCCTCCTGCGGCAAGTGCAACACCACATCTCACTACCTACCACCCCAGCCCAGGTCAATGCCATGAAGACACAGTTCTATGCCATTGTCCAAATGCCAAATGTGATCGCTGCCCTGGACTGTACCCATGTTTCACTGGTGGCCCCACAGTTCCACAAAGCAGTGTACTGAAACTGCAAGCACTCCCACTCCATGAATGTGCAGGAGACCTGCGACCCCAAACTGTACATCGACCACTGCTGTGCCCGCTACCCTGGTTCCGCTCATGAAGCCATGGTCCTACGGAACAGCACACTGCCAAGATACATGTAGAGGCACAGAGGACAACAGACCTGGATACTGGGTGAGTAGAAAAGTCAGCATACATGTGCTATGATGCACATTCCCAATTGGTGGGGGTGGGATGCAAATGACTACACAAAGGATGGCATGACAAGCAAATGCAAAATCTATACTTCAACACCTCCCGCGACATTGACACAGTACAGGCCAGGGAGCATGCACACGCCAGACTTACCTGCATGGAGAAGCAGTTGTACACATACACTAGCAACCATATACACCATCATGACTACAGGTACCACAATGCAACATGCACTTACCAAGTCAATGCTGACAAATGGCCACATTGTCTCACATAACAACAACCTTGCCGGTACCACAGCCATGCACCCATGTGCGGCCCATCCACAATGCCCACCAGTTGGCACCAGATGCCCAGGGAGGGCCCATGGGGTACCCAGCATGCCACATGCACGGTGGAAATGCATTACCACATGACAGCCGTGAAGTACAAACGATGCATGACTCGAGTGACACTGCATGCACAGACATAGTATAGACACATGCCGTGAAATGAAGGTGCATGTGCATGCACAAGTAGTCAATTGACCTGATATTGTGTAACTCCACCCCCACACCTTACGCTGTGTCTAATGCCTGTGTCTCCCCCATGCAGGTGACTCCGGGCTCCCACAGCCACCCTGGCTAATAACCCCTGTGCTTGATCCAAAACACTGCAGAGACTGCCTACAACCACGCTCACAGCAGAGCATACCTACGGCCTCCTGAAGGTACGTTTCTGCTGCCTTGACCGTACCGCTGAAGTCCTGATTCACGCTGCAGAGAAAGTGGGTAAAATTGTGCTTGTGTGTGCCATGCTGCAAAATATCCACCTGAGGAGAAATGTTTCACTACCCCCTGACGTGGACATGCCATCACCAGAGGATGAGGATGAAGTGCCTGTGGCTGAGGCAAATGCACGCATTGCCATAGATGACGTGAGGGATGAGAGATTGGCATGATAAGGACTGATATACAATTTCTTTTGACACTTTCACATGACACAAGCCATGCACAATTGTGTGACACCACCTCAATCAATAAACACAACAATGACACAATCAGGAATGCCCTTGCATTAATCAAGTTCAACGTTCTTATGTAACAAAGTGCCCAAACTATCCCCCTTCCCCGTCCCACCACCTACTCCCCATCACACTATCCCCCTCCCACCACCAACTCCCCATCACACTTTCCCCCCTACCCCATCCCACCAACAACTCCCCAGCATGGCCACTCATGGCAATCAGTGTCTCAGAGTCCTTCACAACTGTGGCCTCTCCCCCCCTGCCGGCTCCTGGTGATTTTGGTTTCAGAAGCCGCTGTGACTGTTGCTGTGGGTGCCCTGCTGTGACCACTCTGTGGGTGTGGTTGAGGTGGAAGGGACAGAGCCTGTCCCCAGGTTTTGTTGGCGTTGCACCTCCATGCTCTGCTGGATGGCCTCTGCCAGTGCAGGGACGCTGTTACGCTCACCTGATTCCCACGGGGGCGTCGATCTGGACTGGCCCGCTGTTGCTTCCACCAGAGTAACACGTAGAGCCGAGATGGCAGACTGGACAGACCCACTTAGCTTCGTTTGTTGGACTCGTACGAATATCTTTCTGCAATGGAGAAAGGGAATTAACCTCCCGTAATCTGAGCGTTAACCCGCCTTCCCACTCCCCTTGTCTGCCCACAGAACACTCCTGAAGTTCCCTCTAAATCTCACCTGAAGATTTGGAAAGATGAGCTCTCCATCCTGCGTCGAGCGCAGGGGTGCGTAGACGACCAGTTACTTCACTGGCGTGGAGGAATTGGTGAGTTCCAGTATTGACTCTAAGTCCAATTGTTCGTAAGAGTTCAAAAGTCTGATCTTCACTCTGCCAGATTCCTTGCAGGTTGCAGATTTAAACCACCAGAAGAGTTCCGAGTGGCAATTGGTAAGATCCTGGTAAGTCTATTGTGGTTCTCCCCTTTGGGGCCGGGGTACAGCGATGATGCAGAATTAACTGCGCCGACCCGAAATGAGGTGAATACCCCCCTGTGGTAAATCAGGTAAGTCTTTGGGGGTAGGTTGTATTGTCCTTGTTTTTCCCCTTAGGGGCCGGGGTGCGGCGGTGATGCGGAATTGACTGCGCCGACCCGAGATGAGGTGAGTACCCCCCTGTGGTAATCAGGTAAGTCTTTGGGGGTGATTTGTATTGTCCTTGTTTTCCCCTTAGGGGCCGGGGTGCGGCAGTGATGCAGAATTGACTACGCCGACCCGAGATGAGGTGAGTACCCCCCTGTGGTAAATCAGGTAAGTCTTTGGGGGTGGTTTGTATTGCCCTTGCTCACCTATCTGTTCTTGTCTCTCCCAGGTGTTGAAGAATGGCCTGGAGATGCTGGATTTGCGATGGAGTAAAGGAATGCAGCCCGGTTGGTGAGTTCAGCGCGGCTCTGCGAGGTGCGTGGCAATGCACCTGAGAAGGCTTCTCTCTTCCAGATCGACGATGTGCTGGATCAAGGATTCAGGTAAGGGGTTTGTTCTGACCTCTTCTCCTTCTCCTTTTCTTGTTCCAGGTATTCCAGGGCTGAAGCGGGCGTGGCTGAAGACTGGAGCTGCTGAAGACACGGTGAGCGTTACGCTGCAGCAAGCAGAATAACGCGAAGCACGTGTGGCTGTCCGGGTGTGGCTTATAGGCGCCTGGACTGTAGCCAAAGTGCCCCTAACTGGGGTTTTTGGGCATGCTTCACGTGGCATGATGCCTGCTTCTGGGGTTGCTGGGCCTGGTCTGGCTTTCCGGGGGCAGGCATCGTGACAGCACTCCCCCTCAAGGCCCCTCCTAAAGCTGTTCTCCCTCTCGGCCTTGGTTTGTCTGGAAATTCTTGGTGGAACCTTTTCACTAATTGAGGTGCATGCACATGGTCACTAGGCTCCAAGATCTTTCTTGTGGACCATAACCTTTCCAATCAATGAGATAGAAGAGTTTTGATCTCACCCTTTTAGAGTCCAAAATATTCTTGACTTCGAATTCGGGTTCCCCGTCTATAAGGATAGGTTCAGGTGGGGTGGTTAGTCTAGTTCCTGGTTGCACAGGCTTCAAAAGAGACACGTGAAAAACAGGATGAACACGCATATGACCAGGCAGGTCCAACTTGACGGCCACTGGGTTAATAATAGCCTTAATAGAATAAGGTCCCAAGTACCTGGGGTTAAAAGTCCGTGTTCCCTTGAGTGGTAAGTACTTGGTGGCTAACCATACTTGGTCCCCTACTTGGTATTGCGGTGCTTCTCTCCTGTGTTGATCAGCATCCTTCTTGTATTTATCCTTAGCCTTTTGTAAATGTGCAGTCGCTTCTTTAAAGGCTTGTGTGATAACAGCGTGGAGATGGTCCACCGCAGGCATCTCTAAATGCTGGGGAGAATCTAAGTCTGAGGTTCGAGGATGGTGACCATATATGGTAAAAAAAGGGCTTTGTTTAGTTCCTGAGTGTACAGAATTATTGTATGCATACTCGGCGATCCAAAGAATGTCTTTCCAATCCTCCTCAGATTGATGTAGCATACAACGTAGGTATTGCTCAAGAGTCTGGTTGGTTCTCTCAGTTTGACCGTCGGTCTGGGGATGGTGGCTGGTTGAAAGTCTAACATCAATTTGTGCCAGCTGGCAGCATTTCCTCCAAAAATGTGAAATAAATTGACTTCCCCGGTCTGAAAATAACACGGAAGGAAAGCCATGTAGATGAACAACATTTTCAAGGAACTCCTTGGCCAGGATTGAAGCTGAAGGTATTCCTTTTAAAGAAATGAAATGGGTCATTTTAGAAAAAAGATCTACAATAACTAGAATGGTGTTATAACCTTTGCACGGGGGTAAATCTGTGATAAAGTCTAATGACAAGGTATGCCAAGGAGTAGGTGGTATGTCTAATGGTTGTAATAATCCAGCTGGTTTTTTCTTTTCCCCTTTATTTTGAGCGCAAATGCCACAAGACATGACAAACAACTTGACATCTTTTCGCCAGGTGGGCCACCAAAACTGTTTCTTGATTTTGGCTTCAGTTTTAGCAATGCCAGGATGTCCTTCCATCAAGGTGTCGTGGTAATGAGAAATGACAAGTTTCTGTAGTTCCTCTAGTGGCAAAAATAGCCAGCCTTGGTAATAAGGTAGATTGTTGGTGACAGAATACTCTGGGCCTTTCCTTGCCCAGCCCTGTAAGGCATCGGAATCAAAGAGTTGATGGACTTTTTCTTGAATGTCCTCCAGAGAGTGTATGGATGTCAGACCAAGGATCCTCTGTTCAGGAATTATGGGTACAGGTTCTAAAGCTCTTTCTGCTTCTCCCATTCCTATTCGGGACAGGGCGTCAGCGTTTCCATTTTTACAACCTGGTCAATAGGTTATTACAAAATCAAACTCGGCGAAGAACAATGCCCAATGGAGTTGGCGTGAAGATTGGGCCTTGGCTACCTTTAGGTGTTGTAAGTTGCGGTGATCAGTGATGACCATAATGGTATGCCTGGCGCCCAGCAGATAGTGCCGCCAAGCCTTGAAGGCGGACTTGATGGCCACCAGTTCCTTGTCGGTTATAGCATAATTTAATTCGGGAGCCGAAAACTTTCTTGACCAAAACGCCACTGGGTGCAGCTGGTTAGTTTCGGGATCCTTTTGGGAGAGCACTGCTCCCATAGCTGAACTGGATGCATCTGTTTCCACTATGTAGGGAAGCTCTGGGCGCGGGTGTCGTAATACAGGAGCGGACGTGAATTTCTTTTTTAACTCTTGGAAGGCGTTCTCGGCTTCTTCTGTCCATGTAAAGCGTTTATTCTTTCGCAGTAGTGTTGTAATGGGATGTACAATGTGTGAGAAGTCCGGGATAAACCTGCGGTAGAAATTGGCAAAGCCGAGCATGCTTTGAACTCCTTTGACTGAGCTTGGCGAAGGCCAATTAAGAATTGCGTCCACCTTCCGTGTATCCATCCGGATTCCTTTCGGGGTCAGAATAAATCCAAGAAACTCTACTTCCGTAGTGTGAAAGATGCACTTTTCCAGTTTAGCGTATAACTTATACTGGCGTAACTTTTCTAGGACTGGTCGGACGTGCTTTACATGATCGGATTCTGATAGGGAGTATACTAAGATATCGTCGATGTAAACGACTACACAAACATCGATGAGCTCTCGGAAGACATCGTTCATGAAGAACTGGAAGGCTGCTGGTGCGTTACACAGTCCGAAAGGCATCACCTGGTACTCAAATAATCCGTACTTGGTGCGAAAAGCAGTCTTCCATTCGTCACCTTCTTTGACGCGTACCAGATGATATGCCCCCCGAAGGTCTAGTTTTGTGTATATACAAGCGTTCTTTACCTGGTCTAGTAGTTCAGGGATCAAAGGCAATGGGTACCGATTCTTGATAGTTATCTGATTCAGCGCGCAGTAGTCAATGCATGTTCTAAGGTCGCCTTCCTTTTTTGGCACGAAGAACAAAGCGGAAGATGCAGGGGACTTGGACGGGCGGATGAAGCCATTAGCGAGATACTGGTCTAGGTACTGGCGCAAGTGGATATTTTCAGGTTCCTTGAGGGCATAGATTCTGCTTCAAGGTGGTTGTGCTCCTGGTATGAGATCTATTTGACAATCATACGATCTGTGCGGTGGTAAGGTGTTTGCCTGCTCCTTTTGAAAGACATCCTGAAAGTCTTGGTATTCAGCAGGTAATTGTATGGCAGCTGGGATTATTGGGGCCAGTACTGAATTTAGAGTTCTCTTTGGGTAACAGGTGTTAGCACATTCTGGGAAGGTTAGTCTCTTCTCTCGCCAATCAATACAGGGATTGTGTTTTTCCAACCAAGGGATTCCCAGTATCAGTTGAAACTGTGGAGCCTTGATTAAATCAAACACCATAACCTCTCGGTGTCCATCCTGACCTAGCAAAGTCATCTCTGCAGTGGAATGAGTTACGGGCCCAGAGGCAATTTCAGTTCCATCAACAGTGGTGACGACATCGGTAGTGGTCTTTCGGGTGAGAGGTAGATTCATCCTGGAAGCCAATCCGTAGTCCAAATAGTTTCCTATGGCTCCACTATCTACGTGCGCCTTTACCGCGTGCATGCGTGATGGCTGCTCTGGATCTATAAGGACCATGGGTATGGTGAAATGCGAGGTCAGAGTGTCCTTCTTTAAGCTCGGCAAGCTGACCTCTACGCTTGCCGGGCGTGATCGTTTCCCGAGTCAGGTTTCAAGTGGTTTTCGTCTGCTGCTCCTATCGTTTTCTTGGGTGGTTTTACAAGGCAGTTCCGAAGGAAATGACCAGTAGCTCCGCAATATAAACATAATTGCTGTTGCCGTCTTCTTTCCCTTTCCTTCTGGGTTAAGGGTCCTCTAACCCCCCCGATTTGCATGGGTTCTGAGGCATCTACCCCCTTCGAGGGTACGTAGGTTTTAACCAAGACCTTGTTTTCAAACTTGGTTCGATCAGCCTTTCTGGTTTGAAGTCTGTGATCTAACTGGACCACAAAATCTATATATTCAGCACAGTCTAAAGGCGGGTTCACGACTTGGGCTAAAACATCCTTGAGTTCTCCCCGAAGCCCTCGATGGAATAATGTAATTCGCTTGACTTCAGGCAATTCGGTTTCCACAACTAATCTATTGAAAGTTGCAATGTAAGATAAAAGATCCTGATTACCTTGCCGTAAGGACAAAAGTTCGTTATCCAAAGCCTGTCCTTGGGAATGTCGGGCAAACAGTCTTTCCATGCTAGTTCGAAAACCTTGGAAATCTCGAAGAATCGGGTCATCCTGATTTACTAGCGGAATGGACCAGTCCGCTGCACTGCCGCTGAGATATGACAGTACAAAAGCTACCTTGGCTTGATCGTTTGGGAAAGCTCCAGGTCTACATAAAAAGTGTAAGTGACATTGATTCATGAATATAGCAAACCTTTTAGGGTCTCCGGCAAAGCGTTCAGGCGGAGCCAAGGGAACGGCTCCAGGAAGGTTTATCTGCACCGGGTTACTCGGTGGCACCGGAGCTGGGCTGGCCCCGAGTCCAGGTAGAGGTGTTTGTCCAGCCTGGCTTTGTAATAGCTGCCTGGCCAAATCATCAGTTCGTTCTTTTGACACTATCAATTCCCTCCTGAGGGCATTGGTTTCCTGGCGGGCGGAATGCATTTCGGCCCTTAGTTCCCCTAATAATTGGGCCAACTGATCGGTTTCCGAGGTCTCCATGACGCCCAGGTGGGTATTTGTGGGTAGGCTTCGCGTTCTGTTACGCTCACCTGATTCCCACGGGGGCGTCGATCTGGACTGGCCCGCTGTTGCTTCCACCAGAGTAACACGTAGAGCCGAGATGGCAGACTGGACAGACCCACTTAGCTTCGTTTGTTGGACTCGTACGAATATCTTTCTGCAATGGAGAAAGGGAATTAACCTCCCGTAATCTGAGCGTTAACCCGCCTTCCCACTCCCCTTGTCTGCCCTCAGAACACTCCTGAAGTTCCCTCTAAATCTCACCTGAAGATTTGGAAAGATGAGCTCTCCATCCTGCGTCGAGCGCAGGGGCGCGTAGACGACCAGTTACTTCACTGGCGTGGAGGAATTGGTGAGTTCCAGTATTGACTCTAAGTCCAATTGTTCGTAAGAGTTCAAAAGTCTGATCTTCACTCTGCCAGATTCCTTGCAGGTTGCAGATTTAAACCACCAGAAGAGTTCCGAGTGGCAATTGTTAAGATCTTGGTAAGTCTATTGTGGTTCTCCCCTTTGGGGCCGGGGTACAGCGATGATGCAGAATTAACTGCGCCGACCCGAAATGAGGTGAATACCCCCCTGTGGTAAATCAGGTAAGTCTTTGGGGGTAGGTTGTATTGTCCTTGTTTTTTCCCCTTAGGGGCCGGGGTGCGGTGGTGATGCGGAATTGACTGCGCCGACCCGAGATGAGGTGAGTACCCCCCTGTGGTAATCAGGTAAGTCTTTGGGGGTGATTTGTATTGTCCTTGTTTTCCCCTTAGGGGCCGGGGTGCGGCAGTGATGCAGAATTGACTACGCCGACCCGAGATGAGGTGAGTACCCCCCTGTGGTAAATCAGGTAAGTCTTTGGGGGTGGTTTGTATTGCCCTTGCTCACCTATCTGTTCTTGTCTCCCCCAGGTGTTGAAGAATGGCCTGGAGATGCTGGATTTGCGATGGAGTAAAGGAATGCAGCCCCGGTTAGTGAGTTCAGCGCGGCTCTGCGAGGTGCGTGGCAATGCACCTGAGAAGGCTTCTCTCTTCCAGATCGACGATGTGCTGGATCAAGGATTCAGGTAAGGGTTTTGTTCTGACCTCTTCTTCTCCTTTTCTTGTTCCAGGTATTCCAGGGCTGAAGCGGGCGTGGCTGAAGACTGGAGCTGCTGAAGACACGGTGAGCGTTACGGTGCAGCAAGCAGAATAACGCGAAGCACGTGTGGCTGTCCGGGTGTGGCTTAAATAGCCTTGGAAGAAGTCCCAGGTAAGTATTCTTCCACAGCCCCACTCGAGAGGAAAGGAGTCCCTGAGGTAAAGTAGTCCCTTTAAGCCTCATTTGGCTTGTGGCTTCGTGCAGCATGGTCTGCAACAGGTAAGATTTCTGTAATGAGCCTGGGCCCATGGCGCCAGGACTGACT
The DNA here is from genome assembly GCF_040938575.1 of Ambystoma mexicanum. Classification (NCBI taxonomy): domain Eukaryota; kingdom Metazoa; phylum Chordata; class Amphibia; order Caudata; family Ambystomatidae; genus Ambystoma; species Ambystoma mexicanum. The sequence goes on along the minus strand of NC_090929.1, from coordinate 996,797,177 downwards.
TTATTCTTATGAGCCTGGCGCCATAGGCACCAGGACTGTAGCCAAAGAGCCCCTAACTGGGATTTTTGGGCATGCTTGAAGTGGCATGATGCCTGCTTCCGGGGTTGCTGGGCCTGGTCTGGCTTTCCGGGGGCAGGCATTGTGACAGCCGCCTTCTGTCATCTCCCTGACATGCTGGGCATACAGTGTCAGGGCAGCCGTGTTGGCTGTTGTCTTGGCCCTCTTTTGCCCAATGGCACGCACAATCCTGTGGGTAGCCCCACAGGTGTTGTCCCTAATGGCCTGCAGGTGTCTCCGGAGTGCGTGTAGCCAATCTCCTCAATCTCCTGCTGTCTGTGCTCCATGTCCTCTAGCCTCTGCAACAGCATGCTGCGTGTTGGCGTGTGCTGTGTGGGTGAGGGCCTCTGCACTGGCCCTGGGCTGAATTCAGGGGAGCCATATGAGGGTGTCTCAACATCCGGCTCAGGTGTCCATGCATGCTGGCGGGGAGTGTTGGTGATGGCGGCGTGGAGGGCTCTCTGGGTCTGTGGCTCTTCGGCTGGTGTCCCCATGTGGCTCCTCAGTTGCTCTGACAGCAGGTGTGAACTCAGTTTCTTTGTCTCCGGCTGCAGGTGTGGGTGCAGTGTGCCTTGCACTGCTCCTGGTGGCCTGTAGTGTGGGAGTTGGCATGGCCCTGGTATGTTGCAGTATTACGTGGTGGGATATCTGCCTAGGTGTGGCCTGTGTGGGGCTTTGTGGGGTGGTGGTGGAAGTAGCAGACCTTGAGGGCCTTGATGCGTCACTCCCTGATGGGCCTACAACCTTCTCCTCCTCCTTTGAAGCCTGTGGCGATGCGTGAGTGCCTGTACGGGACATAGGTAATGTAGTCAGTTATGGTTCCCCATGTGTGTTGGCATGCAAGACACATTTGCTATGGTACAGAGTGCAACCCCACACATATGGGCACATGGCCATGGTTGGTCAGAGGAGATTGCATGTGGGCCCAGTGTCGTGGGTTGCTTGTAGCGATGGGTGTGTGACCCATGCTCAGTTGTTCTTTGGACTGTGTGTGGGGAGGGCATGATGCCCATGCTGGGGCAGCTTACGTCTGACATGCATGCTTGTGGTCCTTCATGGCCCCAAATACCTTCCCCATTTGTGTTGGGTGGGGTTGACTCAACTCCTGCCTCCTGGCTGCTGGCACCCGCCACTCTAGTGCTAACTCCCTCTATCCCTTCGATGTCCAGCAGCGTACTGCATTTGTCCTCCCAGGCAATGAGGACCAGTGGCTCCACAGTGCCACTTCCAGTCGTAAGGGACTCCCGGTGGTGTTGGGACACCAGTCCCCACACCCTGACCCACAGGTCGTTCCAACGTTTGCAGCAGTCCTCACCATCACAGGGTACGCTTGCCACTACTAACACCTTCTGGCAGATGGAATTCCAGATGGCTGTCCTGCACTGCCCAGTGGTCTTCTGCTGCCGACTGCCATAGAGTTTCTCACAGTGGGCAATGACCTCATCTGTGAAGACCACCAGCTCCCCCTCACTAAATTTAGGTTTGCAGAGGCGATGTTCTGTCACCTTGCCTCTGATATTCTCCTGGATCTTTCTAGCTTCTTTCCTCGTTCGGATAGCTACAGAAAGCAGAGATATTTAATGGATTGTGTTTTTCAAAATGGCCATCGCAATGCTTCCTGTTCTGGCAGTGATGCAATTTACGTCAGTACAAATAGCGCTGGGTTCACCGACAGTAGCGCTATCAACGCCGGTTTGCCAGCGGTAAACCTTATTTGTGCACAGCTTTCACCAGGCGCTACTAGCGTTACCACCAGAGTCTGGGGCGCGTTCACGCCAGATTGTGATGCATCGTGAATTAAGCTGCACGACCCATCGGTAACGCTATAGTCGCTGAGAGGAAATTGTGCCTGATTCCTGCCAGACTTGTGATAAGACCCTTTGAATCCAATGCCAGCCGAAAAGATGTTTATTTGTATTTTCTACTTGGAGGGCTGAAGTGGGTAAGATGTTTTAAGGATGTCTGGGTAGTTTGCTTGGAGGGCTGCAGGGGGTCAGAGGTTTAAAAGAGGTCTGGGTATTTTTGCATGGAAAGCTGTAATGGATAAACGGTTTGAAGGATGCCTGTTTGGGTATTTTGCATGGGTGGCTGCAGGGGTAAGAGGTTTGAAGGATGACTGGGTATTTTGCTTGGAGGGCTGCAGGGGGTCAGAGGTTTGAAAGATGTCTGTTGTAGTATTTTTGCATGGAGGGCTGCAGGGGATAAGAGGTTTGAAGGATGTCTGGGTATTTTTGCATGGAGAGCTGGAGGAGGTAAGCGGTTTGAAGAATGCCTGTTAGGGTATTTTGCATGAAAGGCTGCAGGGGATCAAAGGTTTGAAGGATGCCTGGGTATTTTTCTTGGAGGACTGCATGGGGTCAGAGATTTTAAAGATGTCTGAGTATTTTTACACAGTGGACTGCCAGGGGTAAGAGGTTGGAAGGATGTCTATTTGGGTATTTTTGCATGGAGGGCTGCAGGGAGTAAGAGGTTTGAATTACACTTGTTTGAGTTTTCTGCATGTAGGGCTGCAATGGGTAAGAGGGTCGAAGGATGCCACTGTATTCTGCATGGAGGGTTGCAGGAGTAAGAGGTTTGAAGGATGTCTGGGTATTTTACTTGGAGGGCTGCAGGGGGTAAGAGGTTTGAATGATGTTTATTGTTATTTTTTATTATTTGGTTTAATTGATTACAATTGTTACAAATGTACAAACAACAAAAATGTTCCCTTCCGCTCTTATACTCTATTGGTTCATTATGAACTTTAACATCTCTATAATCTTGGTTCAATCCATTTCCAAAAGTAAAAGCCAAGACATAGGACGGAAGACAGGATATAAAAGTTAAGGTTATAAAGTTGGCGGGGACAGCGGAGAACACTTTGAGCCGTGTAAATGTTGCAAGCCATCCTTGTTTCTTATTTTTGTTACGCTAAGTGTTCCATACGTCTCTATTCCTGGAGGGAAGATATTGCATATTAATGAGACTGCCGCTATCACCCACACTGTCTTCTCCTCATTCATCAAGTTCGTCCACCAGTCGTCCTCATCATAAGTCTGGAATTTTGTCACCAGTGGTACCAGGTACTTTTTCTTTTCCTTGGTTAGGCCGGGGCAGCTTGATGGACTCGACTTGTTCCAGAATAGCACAGCATCTGCAGGTGTTTCCCTCAGATTTGCCACGTATTGCATTCATCTCGATGGTGGGGAGCAAATTGAGTCGTAATTCTTAATAAGGTGGCTTGGTAGATTCTGCTAGGAAATTCTGACAGATAACGCCGAAGTTTATTTAGCTTTTTGGTGTTCAACGGTAGGTTGGTGGTAAGCTTGCAAGTTGCTGCCTTGTCCAGGTTAGAGATCCAATGATGTTTATTTTTGTTTTCTGCAAGCGGTGCTGCAGTAGGTAAGAGGTTTAAGGGATGGTGATTTGGGTATTTTTGCATGGAGGGCTGCAGGGAGTAAGAGGTTTGAAAGATGTCTGAGTATTTTTGCATGGAGGGCTCCATGGGAGAAGAGGTTTGAAGGATTTCTGGGTATGTTTGCATGGAGAGCTGCAGGGGCCAAGAGGTTCGAAGGATGTCTGTTCGGGTATTTTCTATGGATGGCTACAGGGGATAAGAGGGTTGAAGGATGTCTGTTTGGGTATTTTGCTTGAACGGTTGCACGGGATCAGAGGTTTGAAGGATGTCTGGGTATTTTGCTTGGAGGACTGCAGGTTGTCAGAGGTTTGAAAGATGTCTGTTTGAGTATTTTTGCACAGAGGGCTACAGTGAGTAAGAGATTGGAAGGATGTCTATTTGGGTATTTTTGCATGCAGGGCTGATGGGAGTTAAGGGGTTTGTATGACACCCATTTACGTTTTCTACATGGAGGGCTGCAATGGGTAAGAGGGTTGAAGGATGCCCCTGTATTCTGCATGGAGGGCTGCAGGAGTAAGAGGTTTGAAGGTTGTCTGAATATTTTACTTGGAGGGCTGCAGGGGGGAAGAGGTTTGACTGATGTGTATTTGTGTTTTCTTCATGGAGTGCTGCCGGGACTAAGAGGTTTGAAGGAAGGCGATTTGGTTATTTTTCATGGAGGGCTGCAGGGAGTAAGAGGCTGGAAGGATGTCTATTTGGGTATTTTTGCATGGAGGGCTATAGGGGTAAGAGTTTTGAAAGGTGTCTATTTGGGTATTCTTTATGGAGGGCTGTAGGGGGTAAGAGGTTTGAAAGATGTCTATTTGGGTATTCTTTATGGAGGGCTGTAGGGGGTAAGAGGTTTGGATGTTTATTTGCGTTTTCTGCATTGAGGGCTTCAATGGGTAAGAGGATTGAAGGATGCGCCGGTATTCAGCATGAAGGGCTGTAATAGTACACACATTTGTATTTTCTGCATGGAGGGCGCAATGGGTAGGAGGGTTGAAGGACGCCCCTCTATTATGCAAGGAGGGTTGCAGGAGTAAGAGGTTTGAAGGATGTTTGGGTATTTGACTTGGAGAGATGTAGGGGGTAAGAGGTTTGAAGGATGTCTGGGTATTTTACTTGGAGGGCTGCAGGGGGTAAAAGGTTTGAAGGGTGCCTCTGTATTTTGCATGGATGGCTGCAGGGTGCAAGAGGTTGGAAGGATGTCTATTTGGGTATTTTTGCATGCCGGGCTGAAGGGAGTGAGAGGTTTGAATTACACATATTTGTATTTTCTGCATGGAGGGCTGCAGTGGGTAGGAGGGTTGAAGGACGCCCCTGTATTCTGCAAGGAGGGCTGCAGGGGGTATGATGTTTGAAAGATGTCTCAGTATTTTTGCATGGAGGGCTGAAGGGGGTAAGAGGTTGGAAGGATGTCTATTTGGGTATTCTGTATGGAGGGCTGCAGGAGTAACAGGTTTGAATGATGTTTATTTGTGTTTTTTGCATGGAGGCTGCAGGCAGTAAGAGGGTTGAAGGATGCCCCTGTTGTCTGCATGGAGGGCTGCAGGAATAAGAGGTTTGAAGGATGTCTGGGTATTTTACTTGGAGGGCTGCAGGTGATGAGACGTTTGAATGATATGTATTTGTATTTTTGCATGGAGGGCTGCAGGGGGTAAGAGGTGGAAGGATTTCTATTTGGGTATTTTTGCATGCAGGGATGAAGAGAGTAAGAGGTTTGAATTACACATATTTGCTTTTTCTGCTTGGAGGGCTGCAATGAGTAAGAGGGTTGAAGGATGCTCCTGTATTCTGCATAGAGGGCTGAAGGGGTAAGATTTTTGAAGGATGTCTGGGTATTTTGTGTGAATGGCTGCAGGGGGTGAGAGGGTTGTATGATGTTTATTTGTGTTTTCTGCATGAAGGGCTGCAGGCGGTCAGAGGCTTGAAAGATATCTGCTTGGGTATTTTTGCATGGAGGGCTGCAGGTGGTAAGAGGTTGGAAGGATGTATATTTGTGTATTCTGTATGGGGGGCTGGTAAGAGGTTTGAAGGATGTCTGGGTATTTTATGTGAATGGCTGCAGGGGGTGAGAGGTTTGTATGATGTTTATTTGTGTTTTCTGCATGAAGGGCTGCAGGCGGTCAGAGGCTTGAAAGATATCTGCTTGGGTATTTTTGCATGGAGGGCTGCAGTTGGTAAGAGGTTGGAAGGATGTATATTTGTGTATTCTGCATTGAGGGCTGCAGGGGGTTAGAGGTTTGAAAGATGGTTATTTGAATTTTCTGCATGGAGGGCTGCACAGGGGGTAAAGGTGTTGAAGGATGTCTATGTGTATATTTTGCACGGAGGATTAAAGGGGGTGGGGCATTGAGAGTTGTGTTCGAAATCTTGATGAATTTTGCTAATGCTATTGATAAAGAATGTGTTGGGAGTGTGGTATGTGTGGAGCTGGGGAAGAGACTGATTTATTATTGAAAGCTTTGAAGACCGTTCAGGTTTCGGTGCTGGCTTCAGGTATGGCGTTTTGCTAGTAGGTAGCTTTTGCGGTGGTGAGTACTGAACGGTAGCATGGCTAATGCACAACAGATATCACTGGTATAATTGTTTAAATGATTATTATCACTAATAATGACATGTATTGAAAGCTGCAGTAGACTTCTGCAGTGCACCTAGCGTGAGCTATCCTCTGCCTATGTCTGTTAAGCGTGTAAGTATGGCGGGATTTCCCCACCCTTAAACACAATAAGGTAATGATGGTGGCCAGCAGAGGACTAAGGTTCAGATCCCTCAGTCGCTTTTGATCAGGCAACTATCTAAAACACTGATAAAACAAAGTTTATAAAAAATTCATAGTCTACCAAAATTAAAACAACACATGAACATATACCGAAACCCATGACTGGTATGTTCATTCTCAATATCACAATATGTAACAACTTTAACAGTGAATAGGTGTGGTTAGTAACTGAAGTGGTTTAATGTACTGCAATCATTATCAGCACATTTCATCGGTACATGTTCATGTGTTGTTTGAATTTTGGTAGACTATTAATTTTGAAGAAACTTTGTTTTATCAGTGTTTTAGATTGTTGACTGATCGAAAGCGACTGAGGGATCTGTACCTTAGATCCCTGTTGGCCACCACCATTACCTTATTGTGTTTAAGGGTGGGTGTAGCCTTGACTCACGTTCGTTTGTTTCTCAATTGAATAGTCCCTCATGAGCAAGGCCCCCATACCAAAAAAGAGGGTCCACACCCATATCATATTGTATAGTATGGTGGAGATGCCAATAACAGATGCACTGTTTCTTGGATCTAATCAGGACTCGCCCTGAGGTCTCCTCTTGCCCTGCGGGAAGAAACACATATATTCAACAGAACGGATTGCACAAAAAAAACGGACAGCAGTAACACGTCATGCTCTTGCCCATGGCTAAAATTGTGGAAGTCCCTGTAAAAACACGTTTCATGTTGATATTGTGGTGCAGTGATACTATTGGTGTAGATATTCGAGCAGTTTAAAGGCGTGGTTTAAATATATCTTGGAATTCAAGTCATGCCTGCATGCCTCCTCTGTCTGTCAGAATGAGCAGCACACGTGTGTGAGGAAAGGCACGTTGGTGCTGAAGACCAGTCCCATGTGTCTTCTTGGTGGGAGACGCTCCAGACACCCTATCTGGAATTAAAAGGTGAGGGTGAATGCAAACAAATTCCCATTTAAAAGAGCTTCACTTTTCAGAAACTGCTGCTGTGCTCTGCACCTTGGTTGATTTCATGGCATTTAGAGTGCATAGTCCTGCAAGCCTCGTGCAATTGTTGACGCTTGACTGCATGCAACACTACGTGACTTGCTATTGCATATTTCCTGTTAGGAAGTAAATACCTGCTGGTTACTCGGGCAGCATTATCCAAGTGCCCTTCCCCTCTTGTGTAATGCCTCTTAATTCATTTCTCTTGCTTGTGATGACAGCACCATTCTTCTATTGAAAGAACACGCTTACAGGTGGAGCCAAGTCTGTGGTTTGCGGCCCGGATTGTTGTAAAGTCCCCTCGTTGATCACAATATGACAGCTTCACAGGTGCCTGGCTCTTGTAAGTGACTCCTGTGTTGCTAACAGGGCTGTTTGGAACAAGCACACTATGGCTCACTAACTCTTCACAAAGGCCTGTTCTCTGTTGTCTTGCCTCTGACTTCATTGCACAGCCTCAGCGTCCCCTGCCCACCACCCGACCCCCCCCCAACCACCACACTCGCCTCCCCATCTGTAGAGCCCATGTTGTCATTCACAATGATTCCACTAAAAACTGCGAAGTAAGGGGCTTTCCAGCCCCAGAGGGGGCGCCAGAGGGATAGCCTGCATAGTGGGCCACCCTTCTGGCCACCCCCCTGGGGGGTACCTACACTTCGCCTCCTCCTTCGGAGGGGAAGCGGCATCCCCGGCCCAGGCACATCCGGCTTGGGATCCGGGGAGTAGTTATAAGGCAAAATGCTGTATGACTCTAATAAATGTGATCATGTGTTTCCAAATATACACCAGTTGTCCCTGTGATTCTTAGGAACCAGTAACCATTGCATGATGTCTTAGACCACCGGTAAGGGGGGTGGCTAATGGGTGATGGCCCTGCTATGATGAAAAGAAAACTCTGTTTTAAATTGATACTGAAAAGAGACAAAACGTGGCAGCTGAATAAAGGTATTTAATGACAAGGACCTTAATTTGCCCTTTCTCGTCGTTTTAAAGGCATGGTCTAGTAAAATGTTTTATTGTCCCTACGGGTCGGCCATGTTTTTTTAAGCCTAAGTGGCTCGATTTTAGAAAACTTTCCTATGGACCTTACCCAGTTTTCGTCCATTAAACGCACGCGAAAACAGGCACCAGGGAGCCGCCATTTTGTGATAATCCTATCACTTGCCGCATCGCCCTGGCTGACCTGCTTCTGCGGCACTAAATCAATTCCCCCGCCCCTGAGCCTGTCATCAGCAGACTCGTACCGCCCATTTCCCAACGCCAAAGCACGTCTTGTGTCAACATTCGCTGCGCTTCAGCTAATGACGTGTCGCCCTGGAAATGGCAGGACGCCTCTTTCCTCAATAAGTATAAACAGACCGTTTCACAACACACAGCAGCAGATTTTCGATTCCATTCCTCTCTCTGTGTTACTTAGAGTATTTTGTGACTCGTTTCTGTGCTCTGGTCAGCTACCTTCGCCGCTTGTAGCCCGTGTGAACACCTGTACCATCTCGGTAAATTATTTTACTTTGTTTACCACACAATGGCTACAATAATGCCCTACATGTACGAGCCCGAGTATACCGAGGAGGAACTACTGGAAAGGGAAGCACGCGAAAACGATGGGGATTCGGACGGCAGTTGGCAGGAAGAATCAACAGATGAAGAGCCTGGGCCTAGTCGCATGGACGGCGTCGCCACCTGGTGCATATGCAATCGGTGCGAGCTAATGCCAACCGAGGAGGAGAACTGCTGCTGCCGAGAAAACTCTGGATGCCTGGCCTACATTTCGGAAGGCGAGCCATGACCGCAATGCATCACCGAGCTGCCAGACTTCAGGGCAGCCTGCCTCACACGGGCCGTGTTGAGAATAATGATGGTGCTTATGCACGAACTTCGTGCAACTGTTCGTCCTCGAATCCGAGTAACGAGTAAGTATACTCTGCTTGTAATGCCACTCCTATTTCATGTTCTTCTACTATATCCAAAATTACATCTACATATCATTGTAACGCATGTAAGTCGTTCAATAGTGTGCATTGTCTAGATAGCATTTGTCCGTGCAGAATGCCATTAGTTACAAGAATTGTCATTGACAACAAACGTTTATTAAACTTATCTTGGTCATTTAAAAACAGTTTGTTTCATTCCTTTTCACAGGTGGTACAGGCTGGTGGCCTATCGTTCCTTTACATGGTGGCTCCACGGGAGGCTTGGACACCGCGTTCCAAGAGTGATACCCGCCTGTGCCGTTCGTGCCATTAGAGAAACGTTCCCGAGTGACAGCGGTCAGTACAGTGGATTTTCTCTCGCTGTGCTGCAACCTGACCTGTATAATCTTTAAAGTCTTGTATTTTTGTGTCATGAAAATAAGATACAAAATAAAACAGCACATATATTTTAACAACGGTTGTTTCGATTTTTTTAATTAATCAAGTGTGTCTCCATTCAAGGATGGACGTCAGACATCTGTGCTCCGAATGGGTGAAGGTCTGGTCGCTGTGAAGCAGGGTGGTCACTATCTATCTAAGCTAACATAACATATTCTCGATAATGCATGCACTAAATAACACTTGTTCAAAGTCTTTCAGTAGGTTATGTCTCTATAAAAGTCACACATATATCTATACTAACAATTACCATTGGATTATACAGGCCTTAGGGTCTTGACCACTATAATACACCGGTTGAAGTGTGGGTCTGTGCTCACAAGAATCTCCGGTATGTGGCATTTGTTATTGATAAGCAACGATATACTATCAAAGGCGGCTCGCGCCAGTGGATGAGCGCTGGCATGGGGGGCTGTCAGGGGCGCAAAAGGCCAAGGTGCCAAACTGCATGTACACTTCAAAAGGTATCCCATGCCAAGGGGCCATTGCTCACATGGCCTCCTCAGACCCCGTGTCTCCAGCCAGGCCTCCCCTTGAAGCAGGCCGCCCCCCTGCAATCCACATAAGTGTGTCTCCATTCAGCAGTCTTCCTGTGCCTTATCTGCACGCCCCAGGCCCATCCAGCCCACCCCCTCTATCAAAGGCGGTTCGCACCCAGGGATGCGCGCTGTCAGGGGCGCGAAAGGCCAAGGTGCCAAACTGCATGTACACTTCAAAAGGTATCCCATGCCAAGGGGCCATTGCTCACATGGCCTCCTCAGACCCTGTGTCTCCAGCCAGGCCTCCCCTTGAAGCAGGCCGTCCCCCTGCAATCCACATAAGTGTGTCTCCATTCAGCAGTCTTCCTGTGCCTTATCTGCACGCCCCAGGCCCATCCATCCCACCCCCTCTATCAAAGGCGGTTCGCACCCGGGGATGCGCGCTGTCAGGGGCGCGAAAGGCCAAGGTGCCAAACTGCATGTACACTTCAAAAGGTATCCCATGCCAAGGGGCCATTGCTCACATGGCCTCCTCAGACCCCGTGTCTCCAGCCAGGCCTCCCCTTCAAGCAGGCCACCCCCCTAAGACCACGACATACATATGTCATTCATTCACAAACACACCCCTGTTTCTAATACTTTATAAACCACTTGATATGTCTCATGAGAACATCTTTGTGCTTTGCAAGTCAACTCCTGAACGTGCTACCTGGCAACCACTGAGATCTACGCTAATCTGCTCGTCGTCGTGCTATCCGTGAACTTCTGTGACCGCTTAAAGGAAACCCATCAGTGTGCTACCTGTGGCCACCCACCTATTCTCCTGCAACATACTGCTCTGCTTGCTGAATCCAACTGTTTGTTGGTCAAGGTAAGGCCATGTATCCTAGTAATATTTCACAGATTTTTAAATTTCTATCTATTTGCGAGTAGAGTACACAATAGTGCTATGTTCATTGGTCTCATTGCTATTAACTTGAGTTTCCATTGCTATGCTATCAATAGATCTATTTATTTTCATCTGTGTCTATTGTCATCGAATTGCATCCTTCGGGGGTCCAGTCTATAATGTAAGCATGTTTCCTTCTCGTGCAAGACAGAACATCCAAGGGACGAGTCACATGTTCAGATTTTAGTCACATCATTTATACATTTCTGCAACTTATGCAAATACTAAGCTGCACATAATGAACTGGTATAGTTCCTGCGACCAAAACAAACCTTGCATTGATCATTGTATGATTCATTTACTTTTGTATCAAATCTTTATTCTTGAAGATTGTATAATAATGTCGATATTTACTTTTCAGATTTAGCAACAATGCCTGCCTGTTCGATTAGCGGTTGCCCTTCGAAGACCCATGCGAAATCTGAAGACACTACAATGCATGTATTCCCGAAAACTGTTGATCGAATAAGAGAATGGGTCAGACATTGCGGATATCCACTGGATGAGCTGGAAAGTAGAGTCCAACAAGTCTTACAGGACAAGAGGGGTGATCGAAACCGCATCTGCAGCCGGCACTTTTCCTTGGACATGTACACAACATCTTGGGTAACAAAGAAGAATAAACGGCGAACGACACGGAAATTGCTCGAAAACGCTATTCCCACTCTATTCGTTCACATTCCGCCACCGGTGAGTCAAGTGTCTGGATTTAGCTTTAGGCCTTGCGGTAGTGTGTAGGTAGCCGAATGGATTAATTGATATTGTAGGTGTTCTATCCCTTGTAAAAATTTCGATATTGATATGAGTGTATAGTTTTTTGAATAATGACATTCATCAATATATTCTTTTTCGATTTCATAACCCACAAACGCAATGTATATATATGGGAACACGGAACTGTGCTGTATTGAGCATTTTTCAAGTATTCTGTTGCCTTACATGGCTATTTTTAATATTGGCATTTCATTATCAATCATTAATTTACCTTTACAACTTCTTGACTATCCCTTGAATCTGAAGCAAGAACATTCTACATCCTTGACGTGGTCGCAGTTATCAACCACTTCTAGCGCGTATCAGGTAATCTTACTAGGCTAATCCGCTACAGACTTTTTTTATGCATGTCAAGTAATAGTTTTATTCTATCGTGTAATTATTTTACCAAATGTTTGGTTAGTGCTTTCCAATTGATATACACCTTAGTTATCGTCCACTGGTGTTTGTTTTCAGTTATAATTAGTGTTATCCATACTAATGCAAGTACTGTCTTTCAGGGAGATGCTGAAGCGTCCGTCACATCTACAACATTTCTAGATGTTCTTCACCAGCAGGAGGTATGGATACTGACAGCTCCATCGAGCGTCATCATCAGAGCTGGAATTCTTGTTGTTTGATTGTTCTACACAATGTTTCACTCGTGGTTAGCCGTTGATATGTACCTGTGCTGTTGACCCCAGGTGTGGGTTATGTTTTCACTATTGTAATCCTCACTAATGCAAGTACTATGTTTAAGGCAGTTGATGGAGCGTCAACCCCTGCACTTGATGCAGAGCCTGACATTCAAGTAATTCCAGGGGAAGTGGAAGCGGGACCATGTGTATACGAATCGGCGCAACAGCTTTCGGAAGTGCGCACTACATTTGCAACATCCATAGATATTCTTCAGGAGCACGAGGTATGGATACTGACAGCTCCATCATGCGTGATCATATAACGTGATTCCATTTGCTATACTTTCTTCCCTATTAACGCAAGTGCTGTGTTTCAGGGAGACGACAAAGCTTCCACTACAATCACAACATCCAATTTAGATGATGCAGATGTAAATAAATCGGAGAAATAAGTCGATGAAATTTGATCATATTTAGATTTTCCTTGCTTCTTTTAGACAATGCATCATTTGTGGTTATCTCTTTATATGTACCTGTGCGTTCGACCCCAAGTGTGTGTTATTTTTCCAATATTGAAAACCATACTAATGCAAGTACTGTGTTTCAGGGAGACGACGGAGCTTCCACTACAATCACAACATCCCATTTTGATGATGCAGATGTAAAGGAATCGGAGAAATAAGTCTATGAAATCTGCATACTTATATTTTCCTTGATTGTTTTAGACAATGCATCATTTGTGGTTATCTCTTTATATGTACCTGTGCCGTCGACCCCAAGTGTGTGTTATGTTTCCAATATTGAAAACCATACTAATGCAAGTACTGTGTTTCAGGGCTATGCTGATGCCTCGTCTCCAATACAACCATTCATGGCAGTCCATGCAGAGCCAGAGGTATGGATACTGACAGCTCCATCGAAATAGATCATCACTGGTCGAATACTTGTCGTTTGATTGTTGCACACAATGTTTAAATCGTGTTTGGCTATTGAGATGTACCTGTGTGTTCGTCCTCACGTGTGTTTTATGCTAACAATATTTTGATACATAGTAATGAAAGTACTATGTTTCAGGGAGACGATGGAGCCTCATTCCGTGCTGTCTATGCGGATACAGAAAATATAGTCGTTGTAGCGCAAGAGGAAGGGAGGACATGCGGAAACGAATCGGAGCTACAGCGTGCAGATGTTGAAGGTCGAGTCAAAAAAGTTGCAAAGAAAAAAAAACAAAAAAAGGTTATTTACAAACAGTTCATAATTTTAAAAAAATGTTTGTGCTGGGGACTATTTTATGTTTTTTTCCAGTCAATTGGACTACACTTTATCTTGTGTTTAAACTGAACATCCCTTTTCCAATCTCTCCTCCAGTTACCCGTGGGTGTCAGAACTATACATACACAGACAGTGAAGCGAATGAGAGATGTTGCTTGCCAGACCATGTACACTATGGAGGAACTATTAATTGAGGCGAGGCGTGTTCATGCTCGAGATGCTCATGTCCAACGGCCAGAACATGAATTAACTGTTTTTGGAGAATACAGCAAAGTTGCATTGGACCATTGCTACAGTGTAACCGCACCACCACAAGAAGATGTTATTGAATGTACTGAAGATAGCTCTGAAGTAGTTGTAGATCAATTCACACAATCTACACCCGCCAAAAATTTGCCACCCAAAAACATGTGGACATTGTTGTGTTCTCCCATCAATGTTGAAGTAATAGATGTCGAAATGACAGAGAATGAACCAGCCGCAGCATCCGTAGACGCATCAAAACTTGATATCAGCGATATTACTTTCCACTGTGTTGAAATCTCCACAACGTCACAGGCCGAAACAACGTTGATGCAGGATGACAGTCTAATGAAAGAGAGCAAATACATTGTATTCGACAGTTGTTTGATGGAAATTATAAGTATGCTGAAATGTGTGCATTCCGTTAGAGGGAAAGTATGTGGGAAGCCATTGATTAATGGGACTCGTCAAATAAAAGGCAGTAACGTCAAAATAAATGCCGCCTGTAGATTAAATCATAGGTTCTCATGGTCTGCACAAACGATGCTGGGGAAAATGCCAGCAGGCAATCTACTGTGTGCAGCTGCATCACTTTTTAGTGGCTCCAGTTTTAGAAAGTTAGAGGCTTTCTTTCAGTTTGTGGGACTCCATTTCATTTCTAAATCGCTGTACTACATATACCAACGTGATTATCTGTTTCCGGCCATTAGTGATGCTTGGAAAATTGAACAATTGTCTCTAGCAAGTACATTCAAAGGCAAACGATTCAGGCTAGCCGGCGATGGACAGTGCGACAGCCCTGGATTTTCTGCCAAGTACTGCACCTACCACTTTCAGGGCATGGATAGTAAGAAAATTGTGAGTTCAGTGGTCGTGCAGGTAACACAATGTACGTCACAACACAATGTACGTCAGTGGCCATGGAGAAACTAGGATTTATAAAATCAGTGGAATATCTACAATCAAGGGGAATGCACTTCGACCTCATAGCCACGGACAGACACTTTTCAATTGCTAAGACAATAAGAGAGCCGTTCCCACATATTAATCATCAATTTGATGTATGGCATCTTGCTAAATCAATCAGTAAGAAAATCTTGGCTGCAGGGAAAAAAAAAGGTTTTGAAAGTATTTTGCAGTGGTCCCATTCTATCACCAACCATCTTTGGTGGAGCTCAAAAACGTGTGAAGGGTCAGTGGAAATACTACTTGAAAAATGGCGGTCACTGATGCACCACTGTACCAACGTTCACCGCTGGACAGAAAATCAACATTTCCACCAATGCGAACATGGCCCTTTGTCCCCAGAGGAGGCACGGAAGAAGAAGTGGTTGATTCCATCTTCACCGACACACAAAGCCTTTGAGAAGATTGTTTTCGACAAAACTCTATCAAGAGATTTGAGAGGACTGACAGAATTCTGTCACACAGGAGATTTGGAAGTGTTCCACAATATGTGCCTAAAGTACAGGCCAAAGCGCTTGCATTTTAGCTTTTGGGGCATGAAACATCGCACTCTACTAGCGGTCTTGGCCGATAACAGCAATGTCGGACGTGAACAATCTAGGACTAGGGGTAAAGTAAGGATGCCTCTCTACACTAAGGTGTTTTCAAAACGAAGTAAGCAATGGGTGATCAAACCAGTCTATGATGAAATGCAGTTCGACTTTGTGAAAGGCCTTATTGTTGCTGTGTTAGAGAAGCACATATATGGAATTTTGGACGTTTCTGTGCAGAGCAGTGATCCATTGCCACCGAACATTGCGACTGTGCCATGCCCACCCGAAGCACAGCTGGTTGTGAAGTACAAATCCCGGTTTAAATAATTGCAATACGATTGTCTTTTTGTAAATAAATGTTATTGTACAGTGTACCTGTAACCCTAACCCCTACCTTCACCATCATGGGTGGTGAACAAGCTGGGTGTCATCTTTGAATTCTCTCTATTCACCTCATATATGTGTATGTATATATTTTTCTCATGTCTCATCTCATGTAAATGTAAATGCTGCACACTGTTGCGCACTGTTAACGGAGGGGAGGCTTGCATATTGCAAATAATAAAACAAACAAACAAACAATAAATCTCTGTTTTTAACTCTACTCCTGTGGTACTTTATACTTTCCCTGACCTTCTGCCAAAAATGAAATGTCTCCATTTGGGCTGCAAAGCTCGCAGACAACGGGGACAAAATTGGGGGACTTAGAACGCGCCAAGCGGGCCGTGGCATTTGGGAGAGAAACCAGTTCACATTTGCACATTGAGGCGCACTACATAGAGGGACTCTAAACTTCAAGTTCTCACAGATGCCTTTACTACGTGATGTTGCAAATAAAGAATGCGAAGGACAGCGGCTTTGATTTTCAGCTCGCGCCCAGATGAGGCCCACAAGTCGCACTGGAAGTATAAGGGTCTATTGTTTTTTGACCTTGAGACAGGGACCATGCCGAAAGAACTACATTTGAAGGGGGTGCGCAATAACGTAAGAGACGATAAGGCAGAAAATTCAGAAACTAGACCGAGTTTCATTTTAGTTCAGTATACGAAAAATCGTTGTCAAGAGCACGGTCCGTTTTACAGACTGCATTACGAAGAGACACAATGGAAATTTCAAATATAATGTGAGTAAATCTTTACACGCTTTTATACCGGTATGAAGATTTAATGCATGGATGCATGAATAAATTAATGAATGAAGAGCTAGGAAAAGCAAGGAAAATGTGTTCGTAGTGGGCACATGGGCATGCAGGTCGACTGGTCTCACCGATCTCGGTTCTTGGCCCAGCCACTTTTCCCTGCACTGTCTACCTGCACTACGGGACTGTCTCTGTGTCCTTCAGTCCCTTCTCCCGGCATTTACCTTGCACTTGCCACCAGCTGGCCCTATTATTTATCTTGTATTCGACTAACCATGTACAGCACTTTTACCCCCTCTTCCCTCTTCCCCATGCGCGATCAGAAAGACACCTGGCCTAGTAGGATCATTGTCTGTCTGCCCTTGTTCCCCACCTGCCTCGTCGCGCCTTGAAACACTTGAGTATAGGCGCGTTACAAATGCATATCATATATCATATCATTCCTCACGCATGTAGACTAACTGTCGTTTATCATTGTGTGTTGGCCTCGATTTATTTAGTTACTTTTCGCATTGATTTTAGAGCCGAACATACTCCATTGAACTATCCTTGCAAGCAAATAGTTTCTGATCGGCTGTAATAAATAAAATGAGTAATATTAATGAAGTTAATTTTTTTGTTTTCATAACAGGTATTTGCTCCCCTTCTGCTACTGCCATCGGTTTGAGACACCAGCAGACGGTTTCTTCGTGAGACACCTGCAGCTTCGTGTGAACAACTGGAGCACACTGACAATTTTATGGGACGATCGTGGGCCCACATGCCCTTACGCTGTACTAGTGGCTAGAAGCAACATATCAACCTTTACGATGGACTAGTGCCTAGTTGATGGAACAGCCTTGCAGTTCACCGTGCTTCCAAAGTGCTTCTTTTAACGAAAAGCAACACCCTGTGTACCATTGCGGATACAGATAAAAGAAAATAAATAGCTTTCGGAGTTCATATGGCAATTGCTGAATATTCTCTAAACATTTAATGTCAAATAAATGTACTTTACCAAATGTACCGTGTTGCTGTTTCATTTTAAAGTACAGTTTCATATTCCGAATTGTGGCGCGCTGTGTTGTTAGATGGTCTGTGTTGGTTTCCGGGTTCTGTGTGAAGTCGTGTAGAAGACGACTGGGCGCGTTTGCCTACGCAGCACAGAAACGTCACGGAGAGAGGCGGGGAATATGAATGTTTTGATAATGTCAGGCTCAGGGGCGGGGGAATTGATTTAGTGCCGCAAAAGCAGGTCAGCCAGGGCGATGCGGCAAGTGATAGGATTATCACAAAATGGCGGCTCCCTGGTGCCTGTTTTCGCGTGCGTTTAATGGACGAAAACTCGGGTAAGGTCCATCGGAAAGTTTTCTAAAATTGACCCACTTAGGCTTAAAAAAACATGACCGACCCGTAGGGACAATAACATTTTTTACTAGACCATGCCTTTAAGTAAGAGCCAGGCTTTCCAGCAAATGAGGCAACTAGTGTAAGATGGGATCCTTTTCAGCGTCAGTCAGCGACCTCAAATCCAGTCCACTCGTTCCCAGACTGCTTTAGGTTATGTTAGATGACTCTCAGGGCCTGATTTACAGAACGTTTTCCTATGGGATTGCACCATTATAAAACACTTCCATGAATCAGGCCCTTAGTAAGGACCTATTTTCACACACTGTTCGTGAACATGCCCCATGCTCGAGTTCAAACACACACACACAGCAGCTTTCTTTGAAAAGTACAGTGATCTTTCATCAGAGTCACGTGGTTGTGTGATGTCCAGTGCTTTAAGTGGGGCGAGCGTTTTAGGGGGTCTAACAAGGGGGAATGCCCTAAGTGGTGGGAGGGGGTTGAGACGGAGAAAGAGAGGGGGGATAGTGGGAGCATAGGTGGAGGGGTGGGGCGCAATGGTGCACCCTCGCCTTTTGTTTTGTAATCACCTGCTCCAACCCCCACAGCCAGATGCCTGCATGGGTCGGGGGATGGCAAATAAAGAAACACAAGGAGAGGTTGCCTCAAATGAATTGGTAGCAGTGAGCCCTGTCTACTTCTGTATCTTTCCAAGCGGTACCAACCCTCAGACAGCCCGTTAGCTCAACATAGCCTTGTCATAAAAGGGATGCCTGCAAGGTATGGGCTTTCAGATTTTTCTAATTAGAAGCTCCAACAGCACAAGCAGCCCTTTACCCATGTGGGTCTGTTGAGCTAAAGGGCTGCCTGAGGTGTTTGGCACCTCTAGGATTAGTCGTAGGAAGCCCAGCAGACCTCGGCTCGGGAGAACTTTTTAAAGACTGTCAAAGCTCTGCCCCAGCTAGCCCTAGCCCACTTAAAGCCCTGGATGCCACTTCCTTTGATAACATGAAGTATCAAAAGGGATGTGATGTCCCCTCTACTATACCTATAACTTTATTGATATGGCATAACTGTTTCCCCAACCTTTTGGTGAAGGTGCCCCAGTAGATGTTTTTAACGAAAAACAAACCTCCCTGACAACTTGGGGCTACTTGTGTGAAGCAAAATGGAGATCCATGTTTCTTTAGAATCCTGCTTTATACTTTGTCAAGAGATGTATTAAGACAGGCTAATAGTGACCGCACAACATTTTAATTGCCACTAGTGTGTGCTATGGTTCATTGCCGAGATTACCCTTTATTGAAATGTTTTATTGTGTAGTCAGATTAGAGATAACTGTGAAGGAATCTTTATGTCTGCATTGCATTTAATGCTGGGGCATATACCGTTATTTGTGAACGGGTTGTGAATAAGAACTATCAATGGTAAACCGCAGCCTCTCCCTTCAGCGGATTTGCCAGTGACCCTGTTTTGACAGCAAAGAAATGTGGTTTTCTTTCACTGGGCCCCCATTTTCCACCGTGGTATCAGTGTTCTGACCCGCCTTTCCCTACAGGACAAAACTGTGTGATCCGTGGCAAGTCACTTTTTTTGGTGTCCTGCATAGATGCAAAAGCATCTTTTAGGTGCCATATCCAAATAGAACACTAATTTACTTGGATTTATTTTAGAAGACAGTACATCATGGCTTTCATGTAAGCAAGAGATAACACCGCCATCCCATCTTCTTCCAAAACATGATCCATAAAACGTCAACATGTATTAAGCTCCGTGGGTCAATGCGGCTTCTAAAGAGAATTGTGTGTAACCTCAAGGTCAGAGGTTCATATCTGAGCAAGATGCACACAGCTTTCGACTTTTCCGAGGACTGTTAATCCAACACCTTTGAGTTGCTTTGCAAGCCCATACCCACATTAAAGATGGCATTCTCTATACTTGAATTCTACATGCAAAACCTGTTTTGTGTCTGCAAAACCTTTGCTTCTGCAGATACGAGCCACACTTTCACGCATGTCCTATGTTGATTCCCCTGAGCCCAGCCCCCATGTAAGTACTCACATACCAGGAAACTTTCCTTTGGCGGTAGAATATTACTGCCAAGACCAGGACGAGGAGGAGCAGCAGCGATGCGCCCAGCACGCTGAAGAGCACCCCGTAGAATCCAGCGCTCTGCTCGTACAGCTCACACTGCTTCCCCGAGTAGTGGTAGTACGCAAAGCTGTAGCATCTGCAAGACAAGCACAACGTTGTTACTCCACTGGTAGGGCCACATATATTGGGAATCGCAAGCGAAGGTGGGTCTGCAATATTTTAGTCTCTCCAGATCACTCTCCAGATGTTTCGGACTAGAACTTCCACCAGCGTTTGCCAGCATAGCCAGTAGTGAGGGATCATGAGAGTCGCAGTCCAAAACATCTGGAGAGCCACAGTGGCAAACCCCTGGGCTAGACAGAGACAAATATGCCTTATTTCTCATAAGCCGCCTGACTAAAATATTATGGGCAAGGAACATCTGGTTAAAACATTATGGAATTTAAATGAACCATCACATATGAACAGCTTCCACTTGAAATATTGCATATGTTGTTAAGGATTTGTGAAGCCCCGGTGGGACCTTCTGTGCATCTTCTGCTGGGCCACTCGGAAGGAAGGGAGAATTTGTCACAGTGGGATGAGAGGTGGAAGCACTTGTGGAGGAGGTGGGGGGGGGTTCTCATGTGGTTGAGAGTTGGAAGCACAGCCTTACTGCGACAGGCATTGAAGGAGCCTGGTGGATGGAAGCAGCCCAGCCCCCATGAAATATATTTTGTATTACTTAGTTTACAAGCTGTAGTTGTGCCTGAGGGGGCCGTGAGCTCTGGGCCCTGACGGACGGTGCAGACTGCCCATGTCTAAGCCGGACCTGACCTGCGTCCCAGACTGACCAAAACCCTTGTCCCGAATTTGTTAGATCTCCATTTAGGAAGCACTGGATTAGTAGTTTGCTACTAGTGCTGGAAAGTGTGGCTAGCTAAAGTGTTGAGCTCTGACCTAAGGGCAGCCTGCACTTCTGTTACCAACTCTGATAGTTCATTTTCTTTCGGTTTCTTTTAGGCCTATCTGATGCGATGGGACTGTCCTACAGCTGAACACCCGTACCAAGCAAGGCCGCAGAGCTGTGGAATGCGTGTTATGCCTCATGCAGCCCAGGCCTGCTCATGAGCCCCTCATGAGAAATACACAGCTGACAGCACTGCTGGATTGGATCGGATCCCCAAGCCCCAAGACCAGAGGCTGCCTCACAGATATGACAGAGAAAGCATTTTGCAACTGTGGCTATACTCCTTTCCCCTTTTCTCCAAAATTAACCTTTTTGTTTTTATACGTGGAGTTTTATGGGTGGAGCATGTGTTAATGAAACTCTGTATATAAGGATGAGCGGAGGGGGGGAAATGGGGGGCCTGTTGGGGGGAGTTCGGAGCAGTAAGCAGCCCTCCAATGCACTGGTCTGTTTGCATTACAGGCCGTTTCTCTCTACTTTTGGTCTCCTGTGTGCTATTTCTGTTTGAGGGCCTCAGGGGTCACGGAGGGCACGATGAGCCTGTAACAGCTTCCCAGGTTCCAATCCTGCAGCAAAATCAACACCTCTTATTACAGTGCTTAGAAGCTGGAGGAATCTGCCATGAAGCACATATTTGCTATGCTAATAAAGTACAATTCACCCCATTTCTCAACAAAAATTCACAGTGATAAAACCATTTTTTCATTTCAACCATTAACTGATCTTTTTTTTTTTTAAAGTGAATCTTTTAAAGAATGAATCGATTTGCTAAAAAAGAAGTAATTTGCTATTCACAATTTTCAACCTGTTGCACTATTCGCCTTTCACATAAACATTCGTTTTCCTCATGCTGACTCATCCTTGCACTGCAATCATGAGAAAAAAACTTCGATGCAGCCTCAAATATATTGTGTTTGGGAAAGTTAGTCTATTACAGCTGCGCTGCAAAAAGGGGAATGCATCTACTTAATGACTGTATTGCAATCCAAGTCCAGAAACCAAGACGCCATTACAAGCCTCTGACCTCACTATTAATACAACAACTACTCAAACCCTTTGGCCAAATGTAACTGCACCCAGGTTTGTGTGCAATAAAAGTCAATCACTTGGCCATCACTAGTATTCTTTAATTATACAAACCATAATTCACGTTTGACAAACTATTTGTATGTCATCATATGCCAACACGTGCTTCGAGCAATCACTCTTCTTCAGGACATATCATTTGAGGGATGTTAGAAAGTGTGACTCATACAAATTGACTCATCCCAGTTCTCAACATCCTTAAATTTAGCAAATATTAATCACAAGCATTGGTGTAGCCACGTAGGAGCCTTATTCTGTAATAGTGGCCATCCTTCTCTTATCACACTCGTCTGCTGTTAAGATCGGAAATTAATTTCCTCTATCTAATCTGTCATATCATGGTTATTTGAATGTTTCTCTCCAAACTGAAGCATTACTAATTCCAGAAATTTTGAAAGGAATGATTTGCGTGGGTGTTGCAGAGATCGTGGTGTCAATGTTCTCATAGTAGGTTGTTTTCTAGTTATCCTGTCCTTTGTTCTGAGAAAATGTTGTGCCCATGTAAGAGACACCACTGTCCCCCTGCCAGTCCCGCACCCACTTTTTGGAAAATACCTACAATAAATGATTGGTTGAAGTGGTTGCAAAGTGGCATGCTTGATGGCTTATCACATAAATCACATTTACTATACAAAATTGGATTGATGGGAACAGATGAGTAAAGTATAAAGTACACATGTATGGCCTTCTGTTGCTTAGAAATTAACCACCCTGGAAACTCGAATCTGCACCTTGTTGCTCCCCCCGTCATCCAGGAAGTTCAACCCGTCTCCCAGTGAATTTGTGCTCCTACTGCCCCTTACTTAGAAGCTCTGTGCTGCCGCTTGAGTTTTACCACAAAGAACCATGTAAGGAATCTAACATGATATCATGTGGACTACATTAACATCACTCCTCGTCTGACCATTCAGGGTGGCTGCTGTTACAGATCTCCGATGAAAACGAACGGGCCAGAAATACCATCAAGAACCACATTCCGGAAATATCCAGTGCCGATTTCAAGCTAGCAAAAGAGGCAACATAGTCCCATTTACCCATCTCTACAGTAATTTCTCAACTATTTAGCCAATCTCACCCTGGGAGGGGTCCTATTACGTGATGATGCTGGAAATTCTGGCTGTATTAAGTTGTAGAAGCCCGCGTTCCGAGCAGCCAGAGTTTTGCTCACTCTGCCCCTTGCCACCAGCATACACTTTGGCACCTGCAGTATGCAGGTGCAGGTGCTAAATGCTTTTTTTCTAATGAAAAAATGAAAGATAAATGTACCTCAGCTTTTTCCGAAGCTGCTGTGATCTTCTAAAGTCAGTCAAGGTCACCGAACAGTGCCGCTGTTACCTGAGGTAAGTCATTCTTTTTTATTTAAATAACAAATTTATTATTAGCACTCACTTCTGCACATTGCAGGTGCTAACGGCATTATTACCTGTGAAAGCCGGCCACATTTTGGGCTTCTGGCGTCTTTCAGCTCCTTACATTCAGCAATGGCCCTTTAATGTCAGGGTTGCCCCGCCACCAAGTGTAATAACGACTCAATAGTTCCTTCAGTGGTGGCCTGCACTCGGTGGTTCTGGTCTGCTGCCCGAGTTAATAGGTCCAAGTGTAGCTAGAACCTTTAACTATGGCGTTGAACCATTGCCATCCTGGTAAAGCCCGGCAATTGAGGGATTATTGCCGTTATCACTAATGGCAATGACGGTTAGCTAATGGCAATGCTTTTGTTTTATGAAAAAACGATCCAGGACCAAACTTGTGTAGGAGTTAAATACTTGGGGGAGCATGACGAAGTACAGAAGGAATGGTAGTGGGTGGAGGTAAAGAGCTCGGCTACCGAAGAGCAGCGCACCACTTGCATACTGCATACTCTTGAGACTAGACTGCACGGACAGCCTAACCTGAGGACTGAAAACGTTGCTGCGCACCTGGGACAACTTCCATGAAGAATGGCCTGCCCAAGTCCGTGACACCACAAAAATGACCAGAAAACGATCCTCAAGCTACAGAAATTAGTTTTAGTTGTGAATAACAAGACAAAGATTCGGGGTAAACATATCCAGAGAGAATCACACCACATAAAGCTAGTGTAAGAGTGCAAAACGAGATTCCCTCTAAGGTGCTAAAACTGGTGCCGATATTCCTGCAAGGAAAGCTAAATCCCCTTCCAGCCAAAGTATCCTCTCAATCTATGTTAAGAAATTGAACCGTGGATGATGAAATCCGTAGAGCGGACGCAGGTACTCAGATGACAACGTTGGTTTTTCCGATAATTGAACAGCACGTGGACACGAATTCTAGTAGCTGTAATTAGAATAGGGGTCTATCAAGTTCTTTCCAAGAACTCCAACCTGAAAAATGGAATGCCACACCAAAACAACTTGAAGAAGAGGGGAGGTGGGCACCCGCAAGTGAGCAGGACCAACTCTCCTCGAAATCTCATCCTGTCAGAATGTCATTAAGGGTGGACGAAGAGGGGAGACTCCTGGATGGTGGTACTCAAGATACTGCCTCAATTATTAGACCATACGCAATCTCAAAGGTATGGATGAAAAGGGCAGTTGGGATTAACAAACGAAACCCTTACAACAGAAGTGCAATTTTGGCTATTTTTAGGGAGGTGGGCAATCTTTTTTGTTTGTTTGTTCATCAAATGACATGGAATAAATTGGTTTCCCGAATTATCCCAAAATCCAGGTCGCAAGCAAATGCAATTCTTGCTGCTATCCCAGCTCTTGGAGCAAAAGGCCGTGTGATATCAGTAGAACCTCTGAAGGACCACAGCAAAATGGGGTGCAAAAGACAGGACGCCCATTGTAGATCAGAGGAGACTATAGAGCCTTCATGCACCTCTGGTATTGAAATCGCTAGGGCTGCAAAAGGACCTAACCAGAGTGGAAATCAGCGTGAAGATAGAAAAAATTACAATTCCTGGTCTCTGGTTCCCGAAATGATCTCCCCGGTTTTTCAGAAATTGGGCCTAGCTGAGGAGTCACTTTAGCAGACCATCATTTTAGGCTGATTGTATGGAACATGAGAGGGTCCAGCTCATTTAAGAACGGGGCAATCAGAGAGGAAATCTTTTATTATTGTGACATAGTGGCCCTCCAAGAGACATGGTTGGTTTCTAGCTTTGCCGTGGATGGCTTTACATTTATTGATCAAGTGGCGCAGAGTAACGGCGGCGGGAGACCAACGGGGGGCCGGGGAGGATTCTTGTTGCAGTTCATAACACAGTGTTTTACTCTCCTGAACTGGTATGTAACACAACTCCAGGCATATTGACAGTAAGAGTAAACCTGAATTCCAAGAGTGGAATTCAAGCCCTGGTTGTGATCAATATATATTGGAATCCCACTAAGTCAACGTTGCCTATTTTCTTGGAACTGTTGGCTGATGTTCTGGTTAACATTAAGATGCAGTATGGATCAATAAGCATTATTTTGAGAGGGGACCTGAACTCACAATGTGCCAGATCACATCTGAACAAAGTAACTTTGAGAGATCCTACGTTAAATGGCAAACGTTGGTACTCCTTGCTATCTGAATGGAATCTCTTTATGGCAAATGGGAACATACTGGGAGACATCCCGCCCTCTTTGACTTGGTCGTGAGGGGGGCTAGGTTCAACAATAGATGACATGTTCCTATTTAAGGACATGTTTGATAAGTGTACCCATTTCTCTGTAAAGGTGAACGGATTGAGTGATCATGATATGCTTGTGTTTGTTTCTCCAATCAGAGCACATCTACTGTAAAGGTCCAATCTGGCGCTTTACCAGCAAATAACAAAGGCAAAAGAGTGGTCAAATTTGCAGGGGGCGGGTTTAAATTGGACAATGGTCTATTGAGATTATCAGCGAACTCTGAGGAACATGAGTTTAAATCTATTTGTAATCCCCACACACTTGTTGACTTCTTATGGTCAATTAATCCACTGAAGACAGGGGGGTCTGTGGTACATTTAAAACACGGCCACTCCTTTGACGAAGCCACGTGCAGCAGGAAGAGGGAGCTAAGAAGAGACATCCGATTACTAAAACAGGAAACCCTTTGCAAAGATGACTATAGAGCGGAATTATGAAAAGTCTGGTCAAAGTATAGGAACTGGTCAAACAAATATCACTGATTGCAACAGGATGTAGAGCAAATGCCCCAAGCAGTGAGTTTGGCCATCTCCAGTAACTACTGTTCCCTGATTATTTCACAATGCTCTTCTCAAAGTAGCCTGCAGAGTAATATAATTGGAGAGGAAATCTGGCAGGCACATTCTTCATCACTTTATGCCCCATTGGTGAGGGATTTGTCCCCTGGGGTTTATATAACATGAATTATTTATTACTTGTTTAAAATCCAATGTACATGTTTCAAACTGTTACAACACCACTCACCGCACTAAATCACAATGTATATATGAACCATGTGTGTGATTTTGCAATTTATCAATGTATTACAATATGTTGCATCGTGAAATTACACGGAAACTCACCATGTCACCAACAAACACTCTCACCTCACCACCAACTGCACAGCCTTGATAAAGACCTCCGGTCAAAACTTTCGCCATGTGAACAAGCACTTACACGTGCCCAGTTAACCACTAGCAATTTCGTGCCAATTAAATCAAGACTTCATACACAATCAAGTGGCTTGACCTATCATTTACCAACATCGACAAGATGTGAATGAAGTCTACACTGATCCAGCGCCAATACATAAGGGTTTAAACTTCTTCTCTTATCTCCACATACGGGAACCTGTGAGTTTGCCCAGCTAAAACCTTGTATACGGCAGCAGGAAGAGCACATGTTGCTTGAGAACCAGATCAGCGCAGGGATCCATCCGCCTTGCCTATAAGCTCACACCAACCAATTGCAAAATGAAACCTGGCATATGTAGTGCCTGGTTGAGTCCTTTCCAACAGCACAGGCTGTGACAATACTAAGGTGGGCCTAAACATAACTGAAGGGCTTTGCCAGCAGTCCGCACCAGTCCCTGCCACTAGCAACATAGCTGTTGACAGAGGATAGCAGCACATGCAATCCCAAGGTAACCGGCACGCTGGACTGATGCTCTGACCACTAATGGTGGAATATAGAGTGCACTACACAGAGTGCGTGAGGTTAGGCAAGTAGTTTATGTGAATTTTTGTGACCTTAAGCAGGAAAATAACCCATTCTGAAGCCCTATTGCCAATATGCAGTTTCCCATCATATACATAGGGGAGCGTCTTTTAGAAACTGTATTTATTGCAAGCGAGTTTCACATGCATCTCTGCAGGGTAAACAGACAAGCTGAAATGTACATCCATTTAACGTTTACTTATGTATATAGCTGAAAATCCAAGCTGTAACTTCTTCCAATGGTGTAATTCTTGACCCATTATGTTTGAGTACTTATCAGGCCGTGTGATCCTTGTTAGCATTATGCCCAGTGAAAACCGAGAGAATGGATTCCTGCTTCGTTTTTTGTTCTAGACACTCAAATGAGGGATTGACAGACAAAGCATAGCTTGATTTGTAATTTAGAAATGGGAATATGACGCATATTGATGAGAAATTCAAATGGTCATTAGGTGTAAATATCACCTGCATACACTTGTATGGCTGGCTGGGAAGGATATTGGTTTTCTTAGTTGAGCCTAACTAGCAATCTAAATCCTAGATCGGCGAAAATGCACAAATGCATCTCCGAATCTAAAACCTTCAGAACCTCCAGCACATTGACTACGGTCACCGAGGGCGTTCCAACCACAAAGCACATTGTGGCCATACAAATGGGGAAAGGGCGCTATATCTGTCTGACAAGCTTCACACAAGGCTTCAGGAAGCCATTGCTATATTAACTTCTATGCATTTTGCACACAGTACACAATATAACCTAGCACATTATTTGATGGCGGTCATAAAGATGGGTAATTCACTGATGCCGCCTATGACCTTACTGAATCGATTTCCTTAGTCTGCAGTAAACTTCCAAAGATCAATTCTTGTAATGCTATGGAGCTGGTGCCCCAAGTGATGGGCTAGCCTTGCATCAAGAAATCAGACAATTTCTTCTATACAGAGTAATCTCCAGTGCACGCATGACTTTTCAATGACTTTGCAAGGGTGGAGTATAAGGAGTTTGGAGCCGAGTTGCAGTCCGCGCAGTCTGTCTGCACTGTGCCTTTTTGATTTTCCCTGTGAGGAGATAGCCTTTAAATCCCCTGCTAGATCACATAGCAGAGCGGAGTCGGGATCCGATTTGCAGTCTGTCTGTCTGCACTTTGTCTTTTTCACTTTCCCTGCTCATTGCTGCCTGGAGGAGGAACCAGCCTTTAAAACCCCTGCTAGACTGCGGAGTGGAGTTGGGAGCTGAGTTGCAGTCTGTGCAGTCTGTGCTGCGGTGCTGCAGCCAGAGAGGCAGTACTGCACTTGGCCCGTGAAGCTCTGGCCTCTTGGACTCCTGTAAATATTAGGGAAGCCTGTTGGCTGAGTCGCATCTGGTTTTTAAAGCCGCCTCCTGTACTATGTAAACTTGTTGGGCTGTGAGAAAAACTGTGACTGGGCATTGGAAGTGTGGGTCTACTGCTTTCTTGCAGCCCTATAGTTCTCCGTTGGTCATCCCCTCCCCCACGAGCTGTTTGATTGTTATTTGCTCTAAAGAGTGAAGGAAGAAGAAAGTGTTCCCTTGGGAAAGTCTGTCTGTGCCCTGGGCCCTGTGAGGGCCGCTCTAAGCACGCAGCGGCTGCGGGACTGGGTCCTTTGAACCTTACTAGCGCTCAGGGGGCCTCACATAAGTGCCAGCCTCCTCCTTTTCTCCCTTTCATTGACTATGGTGGCTGTTCTCCACAGTATGCTGGCAGCACAACAAGACTCTGTGGCGGCTCCCCTGGGTACACTATTGCCCATGACAGAGTACCCTATTGCCCAAAGCGTTCCAGGTCCATCTAACGATCCTGCACTTAGGGCAGTAGATGGGTGGGAATCCCTATAACGCAAAGCTACACCAAAATCGCTTGCCGCCCCATCTGTCTTTGATGAAAAATCCCAGTCCACATTGCACCCTGCGGGTAAAAGCCTGGAGAGGACTATTATGTAGAGTGCTACAGTCCACAATTTGCAACTTGTTGAAGAGACTGTAAAGCACTGCCCTACCATTGTCTGTTCTTCTTCTTATGTGGCCCCAGGAGGGTCTCCTTCACTTGAGCTCGAATCTGGTGCCTGGCAGGCGTTCTTTTCAATGACCAGGACCTTGTTTCAGAAGTTTCTATCCTAGCCACCAAGATCTGTCACAAATTGGGGAAATGGGTGACACTCTCACTCGACTTTACATCAAACCAGTGGGTATTTCCGTGCCCATCGGTGAAGAGGATGATGTCACGGAGGTCATGTTACATCAGCCCGCTGTGTTTGGCCCCTCGCCCAATGGTCTCATTGGAGCCTCTCCTTCAGTAAATGTATCAATTTTAATATGTGGCTAGCTGCTCCATTACCTTCCGAGAACATCTCTGTGGTCGAGATGCAAACTCCAGTTAGGAGGAGTTTTGTAGAATCGACTCCCAAGAAGGCACCTTCTCCCACTGTTTCTATGATTGCTCAAAATAGCCTGGCCACTCAGGAGAAGGTATGTGAAGCAAGTAACAGCAGAAGTATGGCCGAAATTCCAGAGGTGATCCCACGTTAACTAACACATAGAGGGAAACCTAAGGAGTGTATCTCCAAAAATCAGGTGAAATCCAAAAACTGTAAACATTTGGAAAAAAAGAGCGAACAATGGCTCTAGAACATTTTTATGTAACCTAAGGTTAAAGGTGGATGAACTAGCTGGGAGCACTGTAGGGGGTTCTCAAGTGTTAAAGTGTGGTAAGAAAGGTGGATTTAAGGGGTTGGAAGGGAAGAAAAACATATTCTTTCCTGCTAAGGCTATGCCCGCCATTACCCAGGGTTCCATTTCCCATTTCTTAGTGCCGGTAACCAAGACGTGTGAGTTCCTTTCGACTTGAACAAGATCTCTGTGTATTCAGATTCTGGAAACCATGACCAGGAGGAGATCTATGCTCAGGCCACTCTCCTGGGAGGGGGTTATGAACGTTGGCCAAAAATTGGTACAAGGAAATGTCTCACCTTGCCTGAATCCCCCGTAACGGTGGGGAGGGATCCTCTGAACCAAGTTGTCCCAATTTCCCAGGGCCCGATTAAGGAACCCACAACCCTTGGGAAGGAGGTGTTTCCAATATTCAGGACCCTGTAGGAGAAAAGAAGGGATCTTACACTCAGATCACCGGAAAATGCTCACCGTAAAAGTACAGTGGCATACAGCCCCCGTCGCCAGCCTCACAAAAGGGGATCGATCCTGGTACGGAATCAAAAAAAGACAGGGGGAAATAACCCTAAGAGCAACATGAAGGTGACATTTGCAGAGGAGCAACATTGTGTCTATTTGGGGTGCCTGTTTGTGGAATACGATAATAATACTCTGAACCGTCAGCATATACTATTGGTGTTCTCGGAAGTACCAAGCCTAAGGCTAATCTGCTCCACCGACATAAAACAGGTGGTTTTCATCTATGAAGACAGCTTGAATGTTGTAAACATGTGTTTACGTTCAAACATAGTAAAGAATGTAATTCTTGCTGAGGGTGAAGCTCTACTGTC
This sequence comes from Ambystoma mexicanum, assembly GCF_040938575.1. Taxonomy (NCBI): domain Eukaryota; kingdom Metazoa; phylum Chordata; class Amphibia; order Caudata; family Ambystomatidae; genus Ambystoma; species Ambystoma mexicanum. Next base: position 996,766,578 of record NC_090929.1, on the reverse strand, counting down.
AATGGGTTATGAGATCTTTGACAACCTAGTGACTCCCTCTCCCCTGCCAAGTAGGGACAGCAAGAGTGATAACTTTCCACCTAGAGATCAGACTCAACATTTGACAGTTAATTTGTGCACTAACCAGTTCTAGGGGCCCCAGAGGTCGCAGGTGGGCAAGAGAAGAGCTAATTATGACTGGGTCAGGATTGTGAATGCACTACATGGGGAAGTAGTTAGCTCTGATTCCATGCTTGATTACCTTTAACATATATGGTGTCTTGGAACTCGAAGGGTTTTAACAATATTTCTAGTAACAAATATGTTTTTTGTGCCTTTGCCATTATTTGCCTGCAGGAAACCCCTTTATGCGATGCTCCCATCATGGATGATTATGAAGTGTTTGCAATTAAGGCTGAACGTGGTGGAAGAGGCCGTGCTTACGGCCGGCTCCTGACAGCCATTAAACATAACCAGGGAATTGAAGCTACCCCAATTAATTAATCAAGATCGGATATGCTGATCACACATCTGTCTTGGAAGCGGTCGGCTTCAGACAAGTTCACGAAGTGTATTTTATTTAATATCTACTTTAATCCTGAAAGTGTAGGTTTGGAGGATTTTCTGTCAGATTTCTCTTATGCTATGCTTTGTGAAACCCTGGAGGAAGGGGCCTACGTTATAGTTGTGGGAGATTTGAATGCAGAATGTCTTAGGCAGTCATGGTCCCAAAAACAAGACAACTCGGTGTGTCAGCTAAAAAAACTCCAAAACAGTAGCCGGATCTGACAAGAATTTCTGACATGAGATTTGGTCCCTTTGAATGGAGTCCTGCAGCCAGATATACCACCTAGTTTTTCGTGGCACAACACCCTCTTGCGCTCGACCATTGATTATGTTTTTATGTCCTCAGAGCTTTTAGCAAGGGGTGGTTCTCTGGAGGTACAGTGTACTCAGCTAAGCGACCATTCAATATTAGTGTACACATTTCCAGCCATATGGTCTTGCTCTGTCGGTACTGTGGAGCTGCCTATAGTGATGAACCCAAGGGACCACAGTGTCCGCTGGCAATATAGATTTGCACAACAATTCAATGGAATAATGGAATCGAGGTTCAAGGAAAATTTGCCCTGTCAACTATGTTCCCTTGAGTGCTTTGGTCTCACCGATCTCTTAACTTTAGGGGCCCTATGCTCCGCAAGATCTATGGCAAAAGGTGCGTGATTGTATGTCCACGCCCACGCCTTTGACAGTGCAGTAAGGCTGTGCAAGAAAGAGTTGAGGCAAAACATTAGGGGGCTGAACAAAAACAGCCACTCCTTTTTTTGCTGAAAGTCGTGCCCTAAAGACTAAATTTAAAAACTGGGTCAGAGGGCACAGGTTTCTGAGGTCGATAAATGACGCAGAAAAAACTTTGGGATGTTTGTCAGGGTCCAATTCGGTTAACTTCTGGCAGCTGATTAGGTCAAACGGGATTGACCCGTTTTTGCAGTTACAATCCATCTCGAAGTCAATCTGGGTCCACCACTTTGACATTTTTTACAAGGCAGATAAATAATGGTGTAGAGTTGATTACAGGGTGTCGTGGTGGGGTGCTCTCACCTGGGACTTGGATAACTTGTTGACCCTTATTGGGTCTAGCAAGAGCTCTAATCCTCCTGGCCCGGATGGCTTGTCGTTTATGACATTGAAGTCTGACCTGACACTGTGGGCAAAGATAACATCAGCTGTGTTTTTTCGAATGTGTTAATTGAGAGAAAGATCCCTCAATCATGGAAACTGGCAACTGCGGTGGGGATCTTTAACGGAGGGCATAGATTCTTGCCCCTTAACTACAGGCCGATATCCCTACTGGATGCAAGCTGTAAAATATTCTCAAAGATGGCCATAAAGGATTTGCTAATCTGGGTCCGAAACCTAGGTAAGCATGACCATTTCCAATCTGGGTTTAAAAAAGGAGTGGGGATGGTTCTAAACAGTTTTTTGGTAAACCCACTAGATGCCCAGGCACGGGACCAAAAGTAGGCTTTATACTTGGTATTTCTAGATGTAAGTAAGGCGTTCGACTGTGTGAATCTGGAGTTATTATGGGCAAAATTATCCAAGCACAGCTTCCCGAATGCACTAATAGACATCACTGTACGACTACACAGGGACACAAAGATCAGGGTCAGGCTTGACGCCACTGGGTCCTGCACTGCCTGGATTTCTACGAACAGGGGACTGTGTCAGGGGTGTGTCTTGGCGCCTTTCCTATTTAATTTCTACATAATGGACATGGACCTCTGCTGGGAATTTGGCCGTACAAACCCCCCTCTCTTAGGTCAGACTAAGATCCAATATTTAAACTATGCGGACGATGTTATCATTTTCGACAAAACTCTGATAGGACTACAACGGGCCTTGGACAAATTAAATCTTTACTTTGAAAAGGCTGGAAATCAAACTAAACGTTGCCAAATCAAAGGTTCTGATCTTAAACGAATTAAAATCCAAATGGAAATTCTTTACATGGTCGGTCCAGGGGCACGCGCTGGAAGTAGTAAAGGAGTTTAAATATTTGGGCAGTATGGCATCATCAAACAAATGTAAAGCTGACATTTATAGGAAATCTAGATCGTCCTTTTTGGCTTTGGCCAGCTGCAACTGTTTGACAATAAGTTTGGTCGCTTTTCAACGTTGCCCATGCTGAAATTGTACAGGCAGAAAATCCTGCCAGGACTTATCTTTGGCGTGGAAAATTTGGGAGTTATCATAGATTGATCAACATTAGAGGTCCTCCTTTGGAGAAGGGCCCTGCACCTGCCCCACTCACTTCCTATGGCAGCGATAAGGCATGAATTGGGTCTGTTGCCTGTTGGTTCTTTGGTTGAATGGAAAATGTTGCAAACATGTGCCCTGATATTGACTCCACCATATGCATAATTGTACATTAAACTGGGTCAAGAACTCACCAAAGCAATCTGTATACCATTAGTGGCCTGGAAGCTAAATTGTGAGTTGATATGAACACGGATTGATTCCTCAGCCGCTGAACTTGTTAGTAACCCCAACAAGGTCGCGCCTTGAAACACTTGTGTATAGGCGCGTTATAAATATCAAGGTGAAATGTAAGTTATATACAAATGAATGGTTAAAAAAGAGGACGATCCTAATGAATTACCAATCTTTCGATGACCACTTTGAACACAATATGAAAAGCTTTAACATATTGTCTTCTTACCTGAGAAAGCACCCGTCCAGGGACTTTCGAATGAAGGCCATGAGACTAAGATGTAATTTATACTTGACAAAGGAGGTTCAAGGGTCACAAGAAGGCCGGGCTCCCAGTTTCAGATTACATCACTTCTGTAACAAGGTACTGGAATCACTAAAACACTTGTGCGGAGTGCCATATGATCGCACACCTCCGACATGAGAAGCTGGGTAGATGCATCACTAACCTCAGGGTCATACCTGAGAACCACTTACGGATTTGAATTTTAAACCTGAATGAAAAAAGTCTCTTAATTGCAACTTTCGAATTTTTAGAAAAAAGCCTACCAGCCGACTGTTCAATATAAAAATCTATTTTTAACCTGTGTCCAAATGTATTTAAGGTGTATTTTGTAAGATGAAATAATGTATAAAATTGATGTAAATATGCTTGATGACTTGTGTGAAAGGTTTTAAATACTAACCAAATGCACAATAAAGAAAACATAAATATAAAGAGTGTTAATTAATGTATGTATTAACTACCAGTACCATATAGCTTGTTAAGGCTTTTAGTACAAACCATAACATGATTAAAACAGAGCTTTGAAAAAGATGCAACATTTCATATTATTTCCATACACTATTCATAATTGATTCAATAGACATTCACATCTTGACAAAATAATACATTAAAGTCATGTCCCTCCCTTCATAGAAGGCAGTCCAAATGGTCTCAAGGTCCATAATATGATGATATCCACTCCCTAAAAGCGTAGATCTTCTTATCCTATGTAAACCAGTGCATTCCAGAAATACATGCTTCATGCTTTCAATCACCATTTCTCCACATAACCTGCAACATTGTCTATTCCTACTAAGTCATTATAGGAACCTAAAAGAAAAATAGCGGTGCCCGTCCATACCTCTCTTTTTACTGTCTATTTCAAGTCACTGCCAACTGACCCCCTAATACCTCAAAATAATTCACACTATTAAATGTAATACCCAGATATTTGCTTATAATCTAGTTATATGGATATTCTTTCAAGTTTTTCTGGAGACCATTGAAATTTAATTATTGGAAATACCTTCTTGGCTAAGCGATTTGGACGATAAATCCGTAAGAATTTGTTCCAGATCTAAACCCCAAACTAATCTTTTGGCTAGGGTTTTAAATTTATTAGCTGTTATCTCAATACAATTGGCTTTTATTTGCTTGTGCCAAAAAATCGAATTCCCTGCTCAACGTGTCAAGTGTCGTTCTTGAATATCCCGATGCACATTCAAGACTAAATGTATGATTCCATTCAAGAAGGGAATAAGAGGAGGCATCAACCAATTTCCAACTTAGGTTCATTCCATTCAAGACCATAACACTTTTAAAACTCTGTAACCCAAGTTCTAACCACACATACTCAACAGGAGCATTTCTTTTCAATTTTAAAATTGTTTTGAGGCAAGGATTTTCAATAATCTGTAACTTGTGTCAAGATGTGGATGTCTATTGAATACAACCTCACTCTACTCCATCATGGTGTCGAAATCACTCTCTTTTCTAAGAAAATGTTTGATCCCTCTTGGAAAAGGAGGTTACGAGGTTTTGAATAAAGCTATGTCCTTTAACTGTGAGAAGACTCTTAAGGAATGGAGGAATACCTGTATTAAAATCCTAAAAAGCCTTGCACTAAACGAAGATTCCTTAATGACAAATCCAGTTCTTGAAAAGAGAACATTGTTTGACTTGGACTGGATCTCCACAGGGGAAAAGACGGAAACCAGTAGGGCAGCATGTCTACACTTGTAGGCTTTGCCTGGGGTCTCTGGAAACTCTTGCACACTTGGTGACAGAATGTGGAGCACTGACAGTACTGAGAATGAAACATTTGAGCCGCTTTCCCAGTACTTAATGACATTTTCATCCAGGGAACTTTGGGACTATTTGACTCAGGGGAGGAGATCTACTGAAATTTTAGCACTATTGTTTTTTGTTAAAGAGATTTTTTTGAAGATAACAGAAAAAGGTTCTATCTAAGGAAAATGGACAGATGCTGAAGATATGTTTTTTTTTTAAAAAATTGACTGAATAGTATCTAATAATTACATTTTTATGGTTTCAAACATATAAGGTTTAAATGTAAACTAATATAATGCTTAAATAAATAAAAAAACATTGAATACATTATGACTATTGTATGGAAATAATATGAATTGTTGCATTTTTTTAAAGCTCTGTTTTAATCATTTTATGGTTTGTACTAAATGCCTTAACGGGCTATATTGTACTACTCATTCATACTGAGTTCGCTGGGCAGAATTCAAAGCACAGAAGCAGTTTCCTATTGCCAGCCAGTTGCACAAGGGACCAGCAGCAGTTCCTTTATCTTACTTTCCAAGAAAGGATTGCTGCTCTTTTGTTATCCTGGGCAGTGTTTGGTGTAGTTATGGGGAAGCTATACATCTTCCATCTATTGGATTATTGTCCAAGACTCCCTTAGCTTTTCTGTTGGATATATCAAATTCATTGTAATCAAACTATTCCTGGGTCACAACTAGACTGGTCCTATGTCTCTACAAACTGGAAAAACTACTTTGATGTAGTGTATCCTCCCTCAATCCAGAGTGCATTTCACTCAATGCCGGTGGTTGTACTATATTCCTTTCCAGTTGCCCATAGCCCTGCAGATCAAATTTGAGATCTGTCCTTGGTTTGTAGGATGAATGGTGCTGTATCTTTCAGAGTCCCTTCTCCAAATGGACGTGACTCCCTGTAATAAAATCCTTCCACATTTGGCTGAAAATTGCAGGTGTATTTCCATTTTTTCCCCATTGGGATTAGTGGGAAAAGAAAAAATACCAAGTGCTTTGACGGCCTTTACTGCTGCAATACCATTAAGATTTTTGTTTACACCCCTCTGTCTGCCGTCTTAGTTTTTCTGTTAGCTATTGCTATTGTTTCTGTTAGCTATTGCTTCAACTATTTGGGGGGTGCGTTCAGTGGATTAATTTGTCACATACAGTGGAATTATTCTCATTATGGGATATTCTCATTATGGGATAAGCATAGGCTGCACTGATGGGTTATTGATGTGCACCAGAAAATATAATTCAAACTTGTAGCTTTCCTTTAACTTGACTGATGTGCAAAGCTGAATGCTTATATCCTGTTTTTTAAGCATTTTTTATTTTGTATTGGTTTATTTCAAACCTTATACAAAGAGCATACAAAATCAATCACAATTCACAGCTTAAAAGACAAATGTCATCACCACAGTGATATAACATACAAATCTAATACCCTCAAGACTTAAAATCCAAATCTCATTGTTTCATAAAACTTCAGTTAGTATAAACATCAGTGATTAGAAAAGAAAGCAATATGATCCTTCCATTACAATACCACTTCATTAGAATGTTTCTATCAATTTCAACTTGATTAAGAAGCAAACCACTTTGATTAGTAGCACAACTGGCTGACCAGAAACAATGCAGCCTCAAAACATTGTTGTTTTAAGGAATCACTCCTCATAGACATACTCAATGAAGAATTGTTTCCTCAGATCCTGTAAATGACAACAATCTATGAAAATGTGTTCTAAGGACACATTTTTCAATTCACAAAATCTTTTGTTTCCTCCAGGAGGTAAATCTGACAACTTTACACCAATTTTTGGTGTAATTACTGCTGCAGTAATTGTGCCGAAAATGCCCCATTCAGTCCAATGGACTCCAAAAAATTGAGGACCTACACCGCCACCACCACCTGTAACTGTATTACCGCCAGACCAAGTGGCGATAACAGTAATTGCTTTGGGTGGTATTCTGGTGGATTTACCGCCAGGATACCACCCAACTCGTGATGAGGCCCAATGTATATAAATTAACTCCTTGCGAGATAGTTTTTAAATTTTTTGGAAACGCTCATGGAATTCATGCAATTAAATCGGGGTATGAATATGAATTTGATCTAAAACAGCAGTAAGGTTTTAAACTTGCTTCCAGTTCAGGAAGGCTTAAAATAATTGCATCTGAGGAACTGAATAGACAGCTTTTCCCTCACTGTTAAGGCATGGGACTACTTCCTCCAGGATATGGCCAATCCGCACACGCAGGGGTGTAGGAAGCATTTGTACTCTGACACCCATGGGGCGCCCTGTCTATCAAGGGGGATGGCGGGGTTCTGAATCTGCTGGCCTGTTTTTTTTTCCTTTTTCTTTTTCTTTTACTTGGATGGGACTGAAACTGACCTCCAATCAAGGAACGTAATTGGGCGAGAGGGGCATTATTTAAGATCTGTCCTGATTTAGCCTCTGCCTACAAAAAGGATGCCCAGATGGAGGTAGCGTAGCACCTAGATTTTCCTGCACATGTAACCAGTTTGTGTTGACAAAAGGTCTGCAATCCTGCAGATCCCCCACTAAATCCCTGCCTAGAGTCTCCTCCCAGGTGGCCAGGAGAGGGCAGGCACTTCCTGATCCCAATCCTGGGGGTGATGTACTGCAGGAGGATCACCTGCGTGGAGACCAGGCCCCGGGAAATGGGGAGATTTCGCAGGGTGAGACACAGTATTTTTCCTTGAAGAGGAATACTTTTACCACAGACTTAGAGGAGGAATTGGCTTATTGCCATTTTGATATATCCCAACCTCCTACTAAGGATGAAAAGGTACATTCTAAAGAAATGACTCAATCTAGTGTTGAACTCAAAGAACCCATCTTTTAAACCCCCAAATCCCTATGTCCTCCACAATGCCAAAGGTATGCCAACAGGAATGACTGTTCCTGCCTAATATGTCTCTCAAAAGGTTACACCTGATAACTCCTCTTTTAATAATATCAAGGAAGCAAAATCTGTTGTTAAACCTTTTAAAGAAGTAGAGATCGTTGTTTTCTAAAGTGGACTCCATGTCCCAAAATCTCTCAGTGACTGTGAAGAAGAGCCAATGTCAGGCAGGCAAGCATAATAGCTTTTGGCAAGGTCAGGCAATTCGTTCTAAGGGCCTGTACCTGAAACCAATTAACCCACTTGAGGGGCATAAAGGACTGCAGCAGAGAGAAGCTTTAGAAAGAAGCTGGAGCAGGAGCTGGAAGGTCAGCAGTAGCAGAAGCAAAAGAAGCAGAGCATGAGACTGGCAGTTCACAAAAAAGTGTGACCACAGAAGGGACGCCAGAGCAGAGGAAGAGCAGATTTAATCCGCAGGCTCTGAGTTGGTGTTGTGCCCACAAACCCTGTTTGGCTGTGGCAGCATTGGAAGAGACTGGAAGAAACAGTCAGTCTTTCAAGGTGTGCCTAATTGTTATGAATGCAGAGCGGACGTCGTGCATCCACCCAAGGCCCATATACAGAAGCAAGCCATGGAAGCTGGAGAATGAAAGGTTCTCACTTAATGAGGCCGGATTGGAGAAACCCGTGCAGCAGGAGGGTGTGGGTCCCAAGAGAGCCTGTAGGTGGGAACGAGCATCTTTTGAAGTGGGTATTCAAGATCAAAACGAAATTGCATGTGCCTAATTTCATTTACATTAAGAGACGTGCATCTTGTAACATAATGAACTCTGAAGTAGAAGGTGTAGAAGTGGCTGAAGCTGAACAAAGAACAAGTATTACCCATGCCAGCAGACCAAACCATGTTAAAGTGAATCCAGCTCAGTTAAAACTGCACACCATTCTTTTAGAGTGGCTGAAGCTGTTGTTAACCAAGAGTCCTCTAGTATAAGTGTGACAAGGTTATCCATGGTTGAACGAGTGATACTATAACTTTGGGGTAACTACTGGAGGAAAAGGTGTATATGAAGCTGGGGAAGCGAGCTGGGTACTTGTTAAAAAAGTCTATATTTAAAATCTGTAGAGCTTCGACTGTTCAAGTGGAGAAGAAATAGCTAGGAATCTAAAGGCAGATTTTGTGATAGCTGCAAGACAGAAGGAAAGGCAAAGAGGCTGCCCTTTCGTGCCATACAAGAGAGAAGAGGGCCTTGCCAACCTTTAGAGGTCGAAGAGGTCTCGTTGAAGTTGCCTCCAACTTCAAGTTTCAGTAGCAGCAGGAGAACTGTGGTCATCAACATTCTCGTCAGGACTGTAGCAGTTGAACGTGGTAGAAGCAGAAGTCAACTGTCAACTGTAGGGCAGTGGAGCCTACTCCCACAGTATCATTAGTAGAAGAGTGTTGCTGGAGAGGGAGCAAACCCTAAGCAGAAGCATCCTGAACAAACTGTATGTAAAAGACGCTGCAGAGGTTGTAAGCAGAAGAGTTGTTGTTAAACAGAAGTGGTATTTTTGTCTCCAACTTTGCCCATTCTCTCCTAGAAGGAGTTTATCCAGGAACCTCATTGGTGCTGTTGTTTTCTTTGTGGAACTTGAAAAGCGAAGAAGGAATTTTAATGGATTTTATTTGTGTGAACTTTTTGTTTCTTTGGAACTTTTCAAGACCTTATTCAAGACTTCCTGTTTGTTTGGAAGAAATTGACTTTGGGACATTCCTGGGGGAGCAGGATCTGCCAAGGACAAGTAGACGTCATCCAAGACACTGACTGTTTGGTAACCTTTTATTTATGTTGTTTTCATGTTGTCTTGAATGTTTATGTTGGTTAGTGTGAGGGTTAGTTTTGTGTATGTTAGGAGGTTTTCCCTTAGATCTTAGATTAGGTAGGGAATTCACTGGTATAGTAGGTTTAGTTAGGGTTTATTTTTATAATTTTGCTTAAAATAAAATGTGGAACCTTGAGAAAACGAAACACATTCATGAGTCTCACATTACTGACCCCTCATAGCAGCCTAGTCCATGAACACTTTTTCTCGGCCACCTGCAACCATGAGGAGACTTCCGAGGGAAAGAGCAGCCCTTGCAGCCCTTGTCAGGTACTTTATTATCCATGGGGGTATTTTAAATCTCCCCAAGCGCATCCACTGTGCTCCCGACCCGAAAGCCAGCTCCACCTCTCCACTCCCACTGCCCAGCCTCGCCCTATTGGTCTTTCAGGACATGAGACCCAGAACACCATAATTGAATCTCTCCCTCAGGGCATCCTTCCCAGGTCAGCTTGCTAAGAGCACAGGCAAAGGGCGCCTTTCTTTGGGGCCATTACCATCCCTGATTGCTTGTACACCCAGGCACCCCAGCCCTGCAGGACGTCACGTAATCAATCTACAGCTACTACTACCACGTAAGGGATGTCTCCACTGAATCTTGCAACTATTGTATTTGCCACACCTGCACAGAGCTTTCCAAAATGTTCCAAACGGGGGCTTGTTACATTAAATCTCATCACTTTTTACAATTGCCTGAGTAGGTTTCCCAGTGTAAATTACAGCTTGAATTGCGTCACTGTATTTTGCCACACTTGCATTTTGTAGAACTACGCTTCCCATTTTAGATTGCTGCTTAAATCACATCACTGTTTGTATTTTGCTACACTTGTATTTTGCAGAACTAGGTTTCTGTTTTAAAATGTGCTGCTTCAATCAGAGCACTGTTTGTATTTTGCCACACATGCATTTTTGCGGGACTAGGTTTCCCATTTTAGACTACTGCCTAAATCGCGTCACTGTTTGTATTTTGCTACACTTGCATTTTCCAGGACTAGGTTTCCGATTTTAGATTTGCTGCTTTAATCTCAGCACTGTTTGTATTTGACCACACGTGCATTTTTGCAGGACTAGGTTTCCTATTTTAGATTTGCTGTTTTAATCCCGCCACTGTTTGTATTTTGCCCCACGTGCATCTTGCGGAACTAGGCTTCCCATTTTAGATTACTGTTTAAATCATGCCACTGTTTGTATTTTGCTACACTTGCGTTTTGCGGTACTAAGTTTCCCATTTTATACTGGCTGCTTTACTCTCGACACTGTTTATATTTTGCCACTCTTGCGTTATACAGAATATTCCATAGGCAGGTTTGCTACTTTGAATCTCCCCACTGCTGTATTTTGATGACACCCCATGGAATACAGATGAGTCCAATGGGGGGCATAGGGTGGTCATTCCAATGGTTCACATAGGCACACACACTTGACATGCACACTATTTGACCACACCCTCCCCAACACATACATCACCCTCGGCCTGAGTACCACCACCCATAGAATACAGCTGAGTCTCACACAAAATTCGGTTCAGCTGTTCAAATAACTTGACTCTCTTGACAATTTGACACAGCACCCATCCCCCACCTGATAATATGGGCTGCTGTTAGGGACCTGGTCATTCCCTGCCCACCTTCGATCAAGCTAAAAATGCATGCATGCATTTTACCACTGCTCTCACTACTTCTCAACTCAGATGAAAGTAGTCGAAAGGGCGTTCATCCTCACAGCACTTCGAGGCTATACCAATGGCAGTAAGCGCTATACAAATGCCAAATAACATAACATAACAACACAGCTAGGGACAGAGCTCTGCAGCTGTGCGGGTGTCCATTAGGGTGCAATGAACATGGGCTTTGATCAGTAGAGAAAGCCCACGTTCTATGCTCCCTAATTGGCTCCCGCACATATGCAGTGCTCCAATGATGTGTAATACAACTAAAGGAAGAGTTTGGTTGCCCTGATAGCTAGTTGATGTGATTTCTACAGGAATATCCACAATTCCTACAATATAAGTGAAGTTAGGTCTTACTGGCAGATAGGTCCTTCCTGTCGATTGTAGCAGAGGCCTCTGTGATTGCAGTAGCCTGGTTGCTGGTAGCATGGCCCAATGCAGAAGCAGCTTTGGTTGTCGCAGGTCACCAGGTAGCCGGAAAAGTTCAAGTGGCAGCTTACATACGCTTTCAGATCGGTTACATCTGATCGGAAAGAAATTAGCGTGGGGCGGTTAGAAGGAAGGTCGATGATGGAAAAAAGATTGAAAGCAAAGTGAGATAAGAATGGGTGGATGGAGAGGAAAAATAATCGGAGGGATAGGAAGTGAACAAAAGTGAAATGGTTTTGTTACAGTATTTGTGCAGGTTAGTCGGATACAGACTTTAAAAGTTCAGAATAAGACATAATTTTTCATAGAGCAGATGGAATACTGTGATAGCCGAAAAAACAATGCAGGTGGTTTTGTTTTATTGTTTTTTCTATAAGCAAAACACAAAACAGGATCTTGCAAAAATGGCATCTTTATCTAACTCATATTTTGGTCTGGTAGCTTTCTAGAGCACATGGATCTCTTCCTTTCACCTCCATTCAAACCCATCCAGGTGTTTTCTATAATTTGCATATTTTTATATGAAAAAATTAGCAATTGTACTCCGAGATCAAAAATAACGTATGCACATCCAAAGGACTTAAATATCTGACCATAAGATTTTTCCTGTCTAAAAAAATACTTAAAAACGTCAAGCTTTACATGGTTATTTCCACATTACGCAGTGTCCCGGTCACGTGACCTCTATGTCTTTAAAAGTCCATATCCGGGACGTCCATCGCCCGGGCGGCCTTCACTAAGGGCAGTCTTCCTTAAGGTTATTATTGTAGTTCCATGTTCGCTCCGATTTGTATAGACACATTTGAACTAATTACCTTGGCAAAGCATGATCCACTGACATATCCACTATGACTTATTTTCCATGCTTTTTATGTGTTTTCTCTTGTTTTCAGTTTTATTAACATTTCTGTCTACTTTTCTAATCTTAGGAGGAAGCATGTCGTTTATTTTGACCCCCACTCTATTCTTATCTATCCCCTAACTCGTGGTTCCACTCTGTCTTTTTTTCCCCTTTGTTTTTGGAACATTCGTTTTATTGTTTCAAACACTTATCTAGTTCTTGATTTCTTTCTTTATTTTAATTTTGATTTCCTTTGTATTACTGAAACTTGACTACATCATTGTGATACTACCTCTCACGCAGCCTTTCTATCTACATACTCATAATTTTCACCCTCTCCTAGGCTTTTGCATCCTGGTGGTGGCACGGGTCTCTTATTGAACCCTTGCTGGATTACTGTTCCTACCAGTACTTCTTTACCTTCCTTTCCTACTTTTGAATATCTTTTTCTTTCTTTTTCCTTCCCTGCCCCTCTCGTTATTCTATCTATTGTCCTATAGGTTCACTTGGTTCTTTTTTATAAGGATCTTGACTCCCTTTTATCCTTGGTCTCCACGTCGACTTCATCTTCTTCATTTATTGTTGAAGGGGACTTTGCCTTTCACCTTCCCTATCTGATCCTTCGCTTTGCCCCTTCATGTTTCTTACTTCAGGTTATAATCTTAAACATATTCTGTCTCCGCCAACATGCTCCAAAGGGGCCGTTCACGATGATATTTTTGTTTCCTTTCATCTTTTTTCTATTGATTCTATATCAAGACCGGAGGCAAGCATTATGCTTCACATCTTTATTTACAACTCTCTAGCAGCTCTTTAAAACTTTCAAAATGTCCATCTTTCTTTTTGTTTTTTTTAAACATCAGCAACTAGCTCTAGAAAAAACAACAAACGAACAAAAAAGGAGAGAGCTACTATTATCCCCCGTATTTGTTCTCCTGTCTGTAGTCCTGAGTACCCTTCTCTGTCCACCAATTAGGATGCACTTCTCCTCTGCATAACGTGCCCTGCCTGGGTCCCTTCCTCTTCTTTTGCTGCTCTCTGACAGCTAAGTACCTTTTCACGTTCCTCCTAATGGTCATGAATGTGATAAAGGTTTCACTGCAGTTCGCAGTAGCATTGTTTGTAACCAAGCATGTTGCATTGATAGCACTTATGATACCCAACTAACGGGGCAGCGCAAAGTTTGTTTATTTTGTGTTTGTTCTGCGAGCGGTCCACGCAGCTTTGTGGGTTACAAGCGAACACGAACGCAGGAGAAGGATCTCTCCTTCAGCATGCGGTCGCTTGGGCGTAGTTGCAGAGAAGGGAACAGCACATTCACCAATTTCCAGGCGAGCACTTTAAGGGTTCCAGCGGAGCGGACCAAGCCTGTGAGCGGACTTGCTTTCCACAGGGCTTCGATCCACTCAGCAACGCTCTGCTGCCTCATCTCCCAGCATGCACAGGAGCCACGTGCCGCTTCCTGTGAGTGGTCGGCGCACAACGCGCATGAGTCCCCAGCATGAGCAGAGTCCCAATTAGTCAGAGACAAAACAAATGTCAGTGCGGCTTCCGCTCAGTGCTATGTGCAAGGATTTATACATATAAAGAGCGGATCACCTGACCAAAGCACCGCCAACAGTTATTAATATAAAGAGCGTAAACCCCGCTCAAAGCACCGCCTACCGCACCACACAGCCAGAGCAAGTCACAAAACCAGCAGAGTGCTTATAACAAATATACAAGTGGCACTACAGATAAAGATGGTCTGCTCCATCCCCACCCACCTCCTTTGTGGACCAGTATACACACAATGGCCTGTGAAAGAGGGGACTCGAGGTGGAGTGAGGAGAGTGAACAAGAGGAGGGCGCAGTTGAGGCTGACCTCTAACAGAGTTTCAAGAAGGTGCTAGGGAACCTGTAGTGAAAGCTGTAGCACAAGGTGGGAGGCCCCTGCAGGACAGACTACAAGTCCTAGAGAACATGTTGGGCAACAATATTAAAAAAAAGATTGATTGGCGACGTAGGTAAGGATCCTGGTGAGGGGCCTTCCAGAGGTAACTCCGACCGGGGGTGGGGGGGTGTTCAATAAGGGAAGCAAATCAGCCCAGAAAAGAAAAGCCTTTTCTACTCCCACGGGCACAGAGATGGGGGTCAAAAGAAAGCCCCAGGAGTGGCTGATGCATTTAATAGGCTAAAAAATGCCTTTCTACTTAGAAAACAGCCTTGCCCAGACTCTTACCCCCTACCCCAGGGGCGAAAAATACAAAGGAAGCACAGACAGATCATAATGGAGATGATGATGAAGCAGGTACTGATACACAAACTGATATATTAGTTACCTGAAAGCCTAAAGCCAGCATTGTGGTGGCCGCACAGGACGAAGACGATATGTTGGATATGTTTGAGGCCAAGCTGTTTAGGCACCTCAGATCAATGGACTATGTGCCATCACCCAGAGTAGCACTATATATGACGCAGAAGATGTGTAAGCCCCTGGAAAAAGAAACCAGGCTCCACTTGAAGGCAGAATGCCAGAGACCGAGTTGCCGGGTAAAGTGGCCGAAACCCCAGAACTTGACCCTAAAATGCTCACCTTTGTGACAAAAGCAGGCAAACACATCAGGAAGGGCATGGACTGGGCATGGAATCTTGTCAGGACAAAGTACTCGACATAGTGGGCCCATAGCCAAAATTATAGACCCCATGGAACGAGCAAGAGACACTGGGGAGCCAGTAGACGCACAGGTGCTGGCTAACTGGGCCCAGGGCACAGTGTGTATGCTAGGGAATGCAAATTGTCAGAGAGGCGCAGAAGCATGTTGCTAAAAATAGATAACAAGTTGGCCGATCTTGCGTCCTTCGAAGCAGGGAAAGGAGCCCAGGGGCTGCTCTTTGGCGAAGCCTTTGTCAAAGAAATGAACAGCTAAGTGGGGACTTTTACCGGGCTAGAGAAAGCACAAGCGTCCATCAGAAAAGTATTCTGTAGAAGGGTTTTTGCCGGGCCGGTCGACACAGGAGTCACTCGACAGGCTTCTTTAGCTTGCAGAGGAGACCACAAGGCATGAGAGCACAATACTAGCAGTCAAGGCAACAAGACGCCTTCTTTCCCAATAGAGGAAGGAACTACAGAGGGCACAGGAATCGAGGATACTACAGGCATCAAGGTGCCCCAACAGGTGAGCGTCCCCTGCGCACAATACCCACCAATAGGGGGAAGGATGAAGTTATTTGAAGACAGTTGGCACAAGCTGTCAGGCGATGCATGGGTACTATAGGCCGTGGTAGGGTTCCGCCTAGAATTCGTAGAGACTCTCAGATGGGAAGGAAGGATAGCTCAGGAGTTGGTTAATATGCAGACATTTCAAGATGGATGAAATCCATCTGCTGGGGGATATTCTCAGGAAAGACAGTTGGCTAACGTGACTAGACCTAAAAGATGCTTACCTCACCTTCCCGGTAGCAACAGAACGTCATCCTTTTTGAGATGTACCTGGAGAGACCAGCCCTGGTAGTTCGGGAGCCTACCGTTTGGCCTCTCCTTGACCCCTAAGGAATTTATCAAAGTAATGAAGCCAGTAGCAGTGGCGCTCAGAGAAAAAGGGGTACGGATGATCATATATCTAGATGACATCTTACTCATGGCGAACAAAAGGGAAAGGCCGAGTACACAAGTGCAGTGGGGGAGCTGATGGGTCTGGGGTTCCTAGTGAACAGAGAGAAGTTGGCTCTTGTTCCCAGCAAAAGCCAAGAATTCTTAGGCTTCGTGATATATACTCAGAAGGCGACCTTGGAGTTGCCAGACCCCAGGATGGGAGCGTTAAAGAAGGAGTTGAGAGTAGCACTCAAGAGACCGGTTGTATCGCTTCGGAGTCTAGCCAGAGTAGCGGGACTGCTTGCGGCACCAATCCAAGCGATCCTTCTTGGGCCACTACACTACAGAGCCCTTCAGGGGATCAAGATCAAGATCAGGCACCTCCGAGGAGGCATGCATTATCACCAGCTTGTGCTACACAACATGGCAGCGTGGAATGGTCAGGCCATATGCAGAGATGATCCAGAGCTCATCAGTGTTTGACGCCAGCAGATCAGGTTGGGTCGCAAGATGCGGACAGCTAGAGACTGGAGAGAAATGGTCTCCAGCAGAGCTAGAATTGCACATCAGCTGCCTGGAACGATTTCCAGGCTCCTTTGCTGTGAAGGCCTTCGCAAAGGGGAAGGCGCGAAGCTTCATCCTTTTGCAGATGGACAACATATCCGCAGTGCGTTATATCAACAAGCTGAGGGGGGATGAGATCCAGGATGCTGGTAGAGCTAGCAAAGGATTTCTGGCACTTCTGTCTGGATCAGAGGATCTCGGTCACAGCGGAGTACCTGCTGGGAGCGCAGAACACAGTAGCAGATTGCAACTCCCACTATTTGCAGGACTCAAGCAATTGGAAATTACCTGGGGCCGTATTCGCACAGCTACAACGCGAGTGAGGACCATTCAGCACGGACCTCTTTGCTTCACGCTGAAAACACTGAGCTCCCGCAGTACTTCAGCTGGATTCTAGATCCAGAGGCTTTGGGGATAGACACCACCTTCCTACACAGTTGGGCAGGGAGTGTCCGCTATGCTTTTTCCCCCTTCGCGATGCTGGCGAGGGCACTAGCAAACATCTACAGAGACAAAGTGAAAGTGGTGATAGTGACACCAGAATGGAGTTCGCAGGTATGGTTTCCAGTTCTAATGGAAGTTTCCTTAGATTTCCTGTGGAGGATTCCCTCATCGGATGGACCTGCTGACGAACCCATCAGGTGCAGCATACCCACTAGTGCGAGAGCAGAGACTAGAATGGATTGCATGCAGAGTTTCAGGCACAGATGGTGTTTGCCTGGGAAGGATGGCAGGAGGAGGGGTGTTCTTCCCATTTCTGCCCCTGTAGTGCCAGTAATAAACTTATTAGCAAGTCTGCCCAGCCAGGGAAGAGCATTTAGGATGGTTAAGGTTACAGGTCAGCCATCTCAGCAGGCCACAAGTTAGTAGATAGTGCTCTGCTAGGAGAACATCTGGCAGTGACTAGGCTGATCAGGGGAGTGAAGGTTAGCAAGCCTCTCCTACCGAAGTACTCTTCCCTGTGGAACATCAACACAGTCCTTAGACTTTTGGACCAGTGGCCACGTAACAACCTTCTTTCAATTCAACAGCTATGAGGCAAGCTAGCGACCCTGCTCTGTCTGATTTCTTGTGCACCAAGACCAACTCCTCAGTGATCTTTTACCCACATTTCCTGAATAATAGCAAGTTATTGCTATTTGGAAGTTGGACCCAGGGGCCTGGGTCCAAAATACCTTCAGCTATCCCTCTGCAAATACCTCCCCTCTCAAGCTCTTCGCTCCTCTACCTTCAACTCCCTCAGAGTCAGTCGTTTTTCAAAGAAATGAGCTGGGGGTAGATCTCTGTCTTCGGCTGGGGCCTCCCTCTGGAACAGCCTCCCTGCCACTCTAAAACTTGAGGAGAAACATCTCCAGTTCTGGAAGCACCTCAAGACATTCCTCTTTTCTTCTGCCTTCGCTCCTCCTCTCCCCTGCTGATCTGTTCTCTCTTGGCACTGTGCACCTGGCCACCCTCTGTCCTACGGGCCCAGGTACCTGCTCACCCTGCCACCCTCCTGCACTGCCTCCGGGCCACCCCTTGCACTGGGGTTGGTATCTGTATCCATACAGCCCCCCCTTTTTCTTCCTACACTTATCAGACCTACCCTGTCTGCTGCCTTGAACCGAGCACTTGCAAATTGCTGGCTGCGTTACCACTGTTTGTTGCCTTTATTATTTATTTATTGTTATTTATCTGTTTTTCCTCTGCTTCGCACTTTCCACTTCTACCCCCTTCCACGCACTTTTCCCCTCCCCCTCTCCCATGCACTTGCACATTCTCAATGTCACTGGGCCTAGTAAGATCGCTGTTTTGTTCTCCCCTGTTCCCCTCCCTTGCCTTGTCACGCTCTGAAACACTTGTGTACGAGCTCGATAGAAATAAAATATCAATATCAATTATACGTAGCGCAGTACATTATGAGTTACGAGGCTGCTACATTGGAAGTAAGGCCACAGAGCGTATCAAAGCTGCTGACTGTGCTCAGGTAGCCTTATCAGGCAGTAGCGTCCGCTACCATAGTGAGGTGGGTGAGAGAAGTAATGACCCTAGTAGCGTTTGACATGCCTGTTTTTGGAGCACATTCCACGATGGGAGGCCTGGCCTCCAAGGCTTTTGCAGCGGGAATATCCCTGCAGGAGATCATAAAGGCAGCGGATTGGTCCAGTGACTCCATGTTCAAGACTTTCTATTTCAAGCCTATATCAGCTATTGCTGCAGCGGTAGTAGAGAGCTTTGAACAAGCATAATGCTTGCCTCCGGTCTTGTCATAGAATGAAGATTACCCAAGCTTACAGCACAGGGAGTCTTGATTCCATAAAAGACACGTAGGCGAGCATTATCCCACCCAGCGAATACACCCTACATATTGTACTGTATAACATTTATATGCAATGACACAGCGTATTCCCCTCCCTAAAAGTGGGTTCTCTATTCTTACAGGAGAAGACCAGAAGAGTGGTTGAGCGAATGCGAACCTGGGCGTTCGGAGAGGCAAAGCTGGTCTACCAGCAGAGGCCGAAGTTGTTGTTCCTCCAGGAAGCCGAATTTGGTTAAAGCGTGCTGGGCAGATGATTAGTTTGGTTTGAGTGGACTGTTTTGTTTCGAGAGTGTCAGGTTACAGCATCCAAAAAAAAACAGGAAGGGACCCAGGCAGGGAAGGTTATGTAGAGGAGGAGTGCATCCTGATTAGAATACAGAGAATGGCACTCAGGACTACAGAAAGAATAACTATGGGGAATAGTAGTCCCTTGTTTGTTCGTTTGTTGTTTTTTCTACAGCTTGTTGCTGATGTTTAAAAAATAAAAAAGGATGGACATTTTGAAAGTTTTAAAGACCTGCTAGAGAGTAGAGGATAAAGAAGTGAAGCATGATGCTCACATCTGTGCTTTTAATTGAATCAATACTCCCTGTGCTGTAAGCTTGGGTAATCTTCATTCTGTTCACATGCATGCTGTGCCCTCTGCTTATAATTTCTTAGTCTCTTCTTCTTTTTAACTTTCTTATGATTCTCTCTCTTCTTCCCCACCCCTATCTTCCACCCACTTTTCTACACCTTGATCTATGTAATCCTGATGCCTCTGCTCTTATTTCTTCTGTATTATTACATCTCTTGGATATTGAACATTCTCCTCCTTCCAATATTGATTGTTTTCTTTGCAAATACCACTCTGTTATTAGTTCACCACTTATATGTGTTTCTCCTCTATCTGAATTCACTCCTAAGGGTAAACATCCCCACCCCTGGTTTTCCTCTTCTCTAAAGATCCTCAGGATTCAACTTTGGAAAGCCGCACATTGATGGCTGAAAAATCGTTCTACCTCCCACCACCAACTCTTTTCTGCATTGCTTAATTCTTATTCCTCTGCCCTTAAATAATTTGAGGCTAACTACTTTCAATCTCATAATCAGTTTCCTGCTACCTCTCCTACATTGCTTTTACCTACCCCTCACTAAGGCCCTTGCTCCTCCTCCCTTTGATACTTCTAATATTTCCACTCTTACTCCTGAAGAGCTTGCTAAATTATTTTTCTCTAAATAATGATGCCCCCCTTGATTCCACACCTAACGACTCTCTTATCCAATGTTGGTCCTGTTCCCAGTGATTCCATTCCTTCCTCTGTTCCCATTTCCGGGGCGATTATTTCTTTACCTCCTTGGGCTGATAACACTGCCACCTCTTAGTTGAGTTCCTTTACCAACTTCCCAGGTCAAATCTATTTTTCGTGTTCTTGGCTCTGTTCTGCTTAATTTCTTCTATCTCTCCTGTATCCTCAGATTCTTTCCCCTCTGCCTTTAAAACTGCAACTGGTGTTCCTTTGCTTAAAAAACAACTCTATATCAATCTGATGCCTCTAATTGTTGTCCATGTTCCCTTCTTTATTTGTCTAAACCTTTAGAGAGACTTCTTAACTGAAAACCTTTTTTATCCTAATTGTTATAATTTGCTTCCTCCACAACCACCTGTTTCTTTTGTGCTTCTCTACTGAAACTGCACATTTATCATTTTCTAACTCTATTCTTAATGCCCGTCACCAAAACTGTTCTCCATCTTGATTTTGTTAGATCGTAGTACAGCATTTGACATTGATGAACATTGCCTTCTACTCTTTCCTCTATTCGCTTTCCTTGTACTGTTCTTAATTGGTGCTTAATTGGTTCTTCTCTTATTTCTCTAATCGCTCATTCACTGTTTTTTGGAAGGGTTCTTTCCCCTCATTAATTTTCTTCTCCTTAGGGTTTTTGTCAGGGTACTGCCCTTGGTTGACATTTTCACTCTTTACACTTCATCTCTACCTTCCTTCCTTTCAGACTTTGGTTTCAAGTTAATCTTTATGCTGATTGTTAGGAAAGATTTCCATTTATGGCCAATTTTCCCTCCAGTTGTGAACCCCCCCAACTTTTTGCTGTTGTGTGACCATTCTAGCCCGACTTTTGCCAGTGGAGCCCAGCCTTCTGCTGTACTCCACTGGGCTTTTGCTAATTTTTGTTATGGGGAAACTGACATGCCCTTAAGACAGTCATTACTGGGAGACGTTGTTTCCCTTAGTTTTTCACTTTGTTGCTATTCTTTAGTAACATTTTGTCAGTGCACAAAGTACCTTACAGTACAGTGCGCTGGGGTCCCCTTTACATTTTTAAGGACCTAGACAGCCTTGAAGGATTTTTGGTGAATGTACAAGTGTGCCTTGTACAGAGCTGGTGGCAGCTGTTACTTGTTATGTGTTTTCAACTCTTTTCAATGTTCCAAACCACTTTTACCGCGTTTGGCCCAGGCCAGTGGCCAGTGACTAAAATGCCCATGCCACAAGGTCCTTTGTTCTGTCCTTTGGCCATCTTGTCCCTTTGCCTTCCCCAGGTCGAGCAGACCTGGGAAATCCCTTATTTGGTCATGCAGACCCCCGCTTAAGCCAAAGCTTTCGCAGGCTTCTGCATGCCTTGTGTGTATTCCCTCATGATGTGGGCTGGAGCTGTCGAGTGCCAATACACATCCTGGGTGCCAGGATGTATGGTGTGCTGGGTTGATTCGGACCACTGTGGTCTGTGATTGGTTGACATCTGGGATGGCTGTATGTGAGCAGATCTCCTACTGTTTTCTCTTCGTTTTGGAGCGAAGGAGTTTTTGGATAAGAGAAGCAATCTAACACCCATTCCAGGTCAATCTTCTGAGTTCACACCTCACTTAGTAAAGGAGCCAAGTATCCTGAATCAACAAAGCAGATCCGTGGAACTGCTGGTGACCCGCTGGAAGGTTTGGCACCTTGAGCCATCTGTTGTCCCGTTGAAGCCCCTGTTTTTGATTGAACCTAGACGGCCTCAAGACGCTTCGTCACATTGGAATAGTGAGACCAACTATTCTCAGCACCTCCAACTTAACCTGTAAGTAAGCCTTTTTGGAAGTGTTTCTAGACAGCCCAGTGAACTGACCAGCTTGTACGGGA
This sequence comes from Ambystoma mexicanum, assembly GCF_040938575.1. Lineage (NCBI taxonomy): Eukaryota > Metazoa > Chordata > Amphibia > Caudata > Ambystomatidae > Ambystoma > Ambystoma mexicanum. The sequence goes on along the minus strand of NC_090929.1, from coordinate 996,744,324 downwards.
CCTTTGCCCTGGAACTGCTGCCGTCTCGAGTTTGGACTTGAGCCTTTGGAGACTGTAAACTCTGGGTATAAGGCACTCGCCCGCTCAGTTTCATACACCTAGAATTCCTATGTCTGGAATTAAAAGAGTATGCCTGAAACCGAGCATACGCGATCACTGTGTCTCCCAGCTGTGGTGACGAACTTTGTGGGTGCCTTGCTGCTGTGCCCCCCACTGTGCCCTCCGACTCACTGCAGCAGGACTGGCCTGATCCCTTCACCAGGAGTGGAGAAATCACCACTGTACCACCACAGAATCATTCCTGGAACTCAGCCCATGAAAGCTGCAGAGCCACGCAACTGCATGTTTTGAACCTGCGACTGAAGTGAACTCGACTGCAGACGTTTTGGTCTGGCGTGCGCCGAGAGTTGGTGAGTACTTGCAACCCTTAGCGGTGGCCCCTTTTTGTGTTTCCTGAGGGCCACTCTTCTTTATCAAGGTAGCCTGTGCTACCTGGCTATTCCCAACTCTTGGATCCTGTTCTGCCCTCTTGGGGAGACCCTCCTCGAATAGTGGGAACTTATTCTTCACTGTCACCCACCTTCCTGAGTCACCACAACCCCTTGAAGAGACCCTGTTTTGCCTTAACTGCACAATCGCGTGCGTCAGCACCAAAAGTACTTTTGAGCTCAAGGCTCTACTCATCTTAGGGATTGGACTGCCTCTTAGCTAGGGAGTGAATTGTGAAGGACTGCCACAGAGCTATTTGCACTGTATAACCCCTTTCTTTGCAGGTTGTGGAACTGTACTGAGTAATATCCCTATTGGCCATTGGTTACTGTATATGTTTGCTAGATTTGTGTTGTGTTGGTTTTGTTATTAATGCAGAATAATTACTTGTGTTTGACGTAAAAGGCCTTTAATAAATGTATATATATTTCTGATATACACCTGACAGAGTAATTTGTAGTTTAATTTACTGTGTGTGCTCATTGTGGACTTTTGATCACACTCACCCCTCCTGAGACCTAGTCTTGACCGCTGCCAATGCTACCGGGATTGGTCTGGCTTGTCCAAAAGGTTACCCTGTTCCAAGAAACTAGGCTGGCCTTCTGAACTTCTGCCCACCAGGTCAGAGTTCAGAAATCCATCTAAACACTTGGTGTACAGCGGTGGGATAGGATCGAAGGTACCCAGTGTTGCGCACTGGTAAATGTACCCAGATCACACTTACTCAGGACAAATGGTGACCTTAGTGGTAATGTAACAGTAATGGCTAATCTTAAAACATGAAAGCAATAACCAACATAACCTTGAATGCTTCCAAGTCAGAAACACTGAGAATGATGTGTACCGAGAGAGGCTTATCTACTCAAGGTACAAAGAGTGAAATGATCCCAAGGATCATTGATTGGCAAGAGGTGCAACTCAATGCCATTACCTCGGATGAGAGTGCAGAAGGTGGTGGGGCTGCTCTCACTGACAGCTCTAGTTGAGCGGTCGCTGCACTCATTCATGCGGTCCATGAAGACAGGGATGATGTAGAGTCCCAAGTTTTATCTGTCAGCTCTGATGCTGAAGCCATGCTTGAATTCAAGAAGCAAGAACTGCAGTTTAAGCAGAAGGAGCTTGAGTTCAACATGGCAAAGCTGAGAGTTGAGCAGGCAGAAAAACAAAAGGACAGGTGTCACCAGTTGGAGCTGGACAAGATTCAGGCTACAACTGGCTCCTCCAAGGGATCTGGACATGGGTCTGGATTCTCCTCTCATCCAAGATTTCCTAAAGATCTGCTCAGTATGTATGATGAGAAGAATGACATTATGGACTGGCTGACTGCATTTGAGTATGCCTGTGAAGTCCAAGAGGTTGTGGATGCTGATAAGATTGCATGGCTGCTCAGTCGACTTCCCCATTCTGGCTGCAGTGCCATTATGTAAAATGCTAGAAATCAGGATGGGAGATCCGTAGACAGCTGTCTTGTTTTGAAGCTATTTTATTTTGCCTTCAAAACGATTTTGCACAGATAAATCGAATTAAACATTTACAGGACTTTCGATAAGCACGAAAGTATGGACAGACGTTTTTTCTTAAGGGAAATACAGGTGAGTATAGTCCTCTTCAATTATCGAGAGACAATTTCCACATTGGTGCACGAGTATTCAATACAGGTAGGTAGTGACATAAAACTTGTGCAGGGTGTGACCCAGGACTGTAGTAGGTCCGGGGGTATTAAACAAAATAGTGTACACAACACTATCCATCAACACATATATACAAAGGTTGTGCCACAAAACATCGACACAGGTGTTTTGGGCAAACAGGGCTGGGTAAGGGCCCGTGGTGGTCGTGGCCTTCATCAGGATGATCACTGGTAGTGGTGCTGTCTGTATAGGTAATCGTCTGCAGTGGTGCAGCGGGGACGCTGTGCTTGGAGTCCTGTTATGGGTACTGGACTCTGGGAACCATGTCGGCAGTGAGCATGGGAAGACTCGTATGATTCGGGTCTCCTTGGCCAATAAATACAGCCTGAGGCCTCGGAGGAGCGAATGCAAAAAATGCCGTCTGCACTCCTTGTGGCTCTGGTTCACACCCTGCACAAGTTCTATGTCACTACCTTCCTGTATTGTATACTCGTGCACCACTGTGGAAATTGTCTCTCGATAATTGAAGAGGACTATACTCACCTGTATTTCCCTTAACCCTTTAACTGCCATGGGTATTTCCCCCGAGTGCCAGGGCCTTTTTTGGTGATTTCGGTATGTGCAGATTAACAAGGGGGGTCCTGGGAGTCCCTCTGCCAGACATTAGTCCTGGTTACGAGAGACTTACCCAGAGACTTTAGCTCACTATCTTTCACAAAGAAGAAATATCCCAAACATATCAGTCTTTGTCCTGCCCTGGGGCAGTCCAGCACCATAATGCTAGGCAATTCTCCTCTGAACAAGAGTACCAACAGAAACCCCAGACACGTGTTTCGGTCTGGTTGGACCTCATCAGTAGGGTGGATCTGTGCCACTCTAAGAATAGTGAGCAAGGGATCCACGTCTGGATTCCCCTAGTAACTTAGGGTGAGACCCAAAGGTACTTAAATATGCAGATTAACAAGGGGGGTCCTGGGAGTCCCTCTGCCAGACATTAGTCCTGGTTACGAGAGATTTACCCAGTGTCTTTAGCTCACTATCTTTCACAAAGAAGAAATATCCCAAACATATCAGTCTTTGTCCTGCCCTGGGGCAGTCCAGAACCGAAATGCTAGGCAATTCTCCTCTGAACAAGAGTACCAACAGAAACCCCAGACACGTGTTTCAGTCTGGTTGGACCTCATCAGTAGGGTGGATCTGTGCCTCTCTAAGAATAGTGGTATGTGGCCATTCAGTGGCTTGTAACTTTTTTGTTACATGAGGTATCTCGGCCAAATTTGGCTCCTTTTTCCCACATTTAGGCGGTCGTAACGCCACCCAGCAATCCTAGGTTGCTTTAGGGGGGTGAGAGAAAATAAGCAAAAAGGGCGAAAATGTTGGGTTTTTTCCAAAAATGCCAATACAATGATGTACATAGAAGCCTGTGGTTTTTTCCTTGTAAGAGCTAGGAACAAATGGTTTGCTGTGCTGAGTTCCCCAATTTCCTGGCTTTCAAGAACAGGTTGAGTGAAAACGAAAAAAAAAATATTTTGATGTGGTTATCAACCGTTTTGTGAGAGGCAGACGATTTTGGCCATTTTTGCCAATTGGACATGCATGGACGGAATGGAAGAAAAGGGTAGGAAAGCCGAATTGGAGGACAGAAAGGCATATATTTCTGAAAAGTAGACAAAATTCCAAGTTTAGGAAGGGGTGATTTGCGTAGGTCAGGCAACAACTAGGTAGGGGAAACTGCCATAGATTGGGGGAAAAGCGGGAAAATGACCGAAAAAAAGGTATGTGTTGGACATGGTTGGCTTGGTACGGCTATGGCTTCTATGAATTTTGAGAAAGGCAATGCTCCGCTACATTCCCCTGACTCTTGCAGTTAGGAGAGCACACATTTTTTGTAGTGTTTTACAAAACAAGCAATACCACAAGCCAAACACTGAGCCATGGTACACAGGAGGTTTACGCTCACGGCCTGAACAGACGCACTTAGTATGTGTAAATCGGGAAAACCAATGTGGTGAAGAACGGCAAGCACACATTTTCTGAAAGAGCAGAGGCAGACCTTTTCAAGGGTAGGTGACTGTGCAGGTTTCAAAAGAGTATGGTGCCTAAAGCAGCGACTAAATGTAGGTCACATTTGGGAAATGAAAGGGTTGTGTGACAAAGGGCACCAGCAAAAATTGGTCAAAACGTTATGAAAACCACACAAACACAACACATGGCCTACCGTCCCGCGTTCCCACAGGTGTCCTGATGAAAACGGTACCTCACATGTGTGGGTGCACCTACCTGGCCGCCAAGGGGAAAGCCTATAACACTAGTAACCCCAAGTCTGTTTTCACACCTGAATTTGAGACACTCTGCCGACCGGCACAACATACAGATATGGGCCTCGGGTGTCCAAGCCACCAAGGAAAACAGGGAACCCCATGCATTTCCGAAAAGAGGACACGCATGGAAATCCGCAGAGGTATGATATGTCCAAATCGCCCCAGAATTTATTACCAGACACCCCCTCAAAGTCCGAAATGTGGGGAAAAAAACACATTTTCCGCACATTTTGCTCCGCTCACCCATCGAAACACGCCCCCAACAACACATGGCCTACTGTCCCGCGTTCCCACAGGTGTCCCGATGAAAACGGTACCTCACATGTGTGGGTGCACCTACCTGGCCGCCAAGGGGAAAGCCTAAAACACAAGTAACCCCAAGTCTGTTTTCACACCTGAAATGTCACACTCTCACATCATACAGATATGGGCCTCGGGTGTCCAAGCCACCAAGGAAAACAGGGAACCCCATGCATTTCCAAAAAGAGGACACCCGTGGGAATCCGCAGAGGTATGATATGCCCAAATCGCCCCAGAATTTATTACCCAGACACCCCCGCAAAGTCCGAAATGTGGGAAAAAAAACTCATTTTCCATCGAAACACACCCCCAACAACACATGGCCTACCGTCCCGCGTTCCCACAGGTGTCCCGATGAAAACGGTACCTCACATGTGTGGGTGCACCTACCTGGCCGCTAAGGGGAAAGCCTAAAACACAAGTAACCCCAAGTCTGTTTTCACACCTGAATTTTGAGACGCTCTGCCGACCGGCACAACATACAGATATGGGACTCGGGTGTCCAAGCCACCAAGGAAAACGGGGAACCCCATGCATTTCCGAAAAGAGGACATGCGTGGGAATCCGCAGAGGTATGATGTGCCTAAATCGCCCCAGAATTTATTATCCAGACACCCCCGCAAAGTCCGAAATGTGGGGTAAAAAACGCATTTTCCGCACATTTCGCTCAGCTCACCCATCGAAACACGCCCCCAACAACACATGGTCTATCCTCCCGCGTTCCCACAGGTGTCCCGATGAAAACGGTACCTCACATGTGTGGGTGCACCTACCTGGCCGCCAAGGGGAAAGCCTAAAACACAAGTAACCCCAAGTCTGTTTTCACACTTAAAATGTCACACTCTCACATCATACAGATATGGGCCTCGGGTGTCCAAGCCACCAAGGAAAACAGGGAACCCCATGCATTTCCAAAAAGAGGACACCCGTGGGAATCCGCAGAGGTATGATATGCCCAAATCGCCCCAGAATTTATTACCCAGACACCCCCGCAAAGTCTGAAATGTGGGAAAAGAAATGCATTTTCCACACATTTCGCTCGGCTCACCCATCGAAACACGCCCCCAATAACACATGGCCTACCATCCCGCGTTCCCATAGGTGTCCCGATGAAAACGTTACCTCACATGTATGGGTGCACCACCATGGCCGCCAAGGGGAAAGCCTAAAACACAAGTAACCCCAAGTCTGTTTTCAGACCGGAATTTGAGACGCTCTGCCGACCGGCACAACATAAAGATATGGGACTCGGGCGTCCAAGCCACCAAGGAAAACGGGGAACCCCATGCATTTCTGAAAAGAGGACACGCATGGGAATCCGCAGAGGTATGATATGCCTAAATCACCCCAGAATTTATTACCCAGACACCCCTGCAAAGTCCGAAATGTGGGGTAAAAAACGCATTTTCCGCACATTTCGCTCGGCTCACCCATCGAAACACGCACGCCCCCAACAACACATGGCCTATCGTCCTGCGTTCCCACAGGTGTCCCGATGAAAATGGTACCTCACATGTGTGGGTGCACCTACCTGTCCGCCAAGGGGAAAGCCTAAAACACAAGTAACCCCAAGTCTGTTTTCACACTTAAAATGTCACACTCTCACATCATACAGATATGGGCCTCGGGTGTCCAAGCCACCAAGGAAAACAGGGAACCCCATGCATTTCCAAAAAGAGGACACCCGTGGGAATCCGCAGAGGTATGATATGCCCAAATCGCCCCAGAATTTATTACCCAGACACCCCCGCAAAGTCTGAAATGTGGGGAAAAAAATGCATTTTCCGCACATTTCACTCGGCTCACCCATCGAAACACGCCCCCAACAACACATGGCCTACCGTCCCGCGTTCCCACAGGTGTCCCGATGAAAAGGGTACCTCACATGTGTGGGCACACCTACTTGGCCGCCAAGGGGAAAGCCTAAAACACAAGTAACCCCAAGTCTGTTTTCAGACCGGAATTTGAGACGCTCTGCCGACCGGCACAACATACAGATATGGGCCTCTGGTGTCCAAGCCACCAAGGAAAACGGTGAACCCCATGCATTTCCGAAAAGAGTACACCCTTGGGAATCCGCAGAGGTATGATATGCCAAAATCGCCCCAGAATTTATTACCCAGACACCCCCGCAAAGTCCGAAATGTGGGGAAAAAACACATTTTCTGCACATTTCGCGCGGCTCACCCATTGAAACACGCCCCCAACAACACATGGCCTACCGTCCCGCGTTCCCACAGGTGTCCCGATGAAAACGGTACCTCACATGTGTGGGTGCACCTACCTGGCCGCCAAGGGGAAAGCCTAAAACACAAGTAACCCCAAGTCTGTTTTCAGACCGGAATTTGAGACGCTCTGCCGACCGGCACAACATACAGATATGGGCCTCTGGTGTCCAAGCCACCAAGGAAAACGGTGAACCCCATGCATTTCCGAAAAGAGTACACCCTTGGGAATCCACAGAGGTATGATATGCCAAAATCGCCCCAGAATTTATTACCGAGACACCCCCGCAAAGTCCGAAATGTGGGGAAAAAAACGCATTTTCTGCACATTTCGCGCGGCTCACCCATTGAAACACGCCCCCAACAACACATGGCCTACCGTCCCGCGTTCCCACAGGTGTCCCGATGAAAACGGTACCTCACATGTGTGGGTGCACCTACCTGGCCACCAAGGGGAAAGCCTAAAACACAAGTAACCCCAAGTCTGTTTTCACACCTGAATTTTGAGACGCTCTGCCGACCGGCACAACATACAGATATGGGCCTCTGGTGTCCAAGCCACCAAGGAAAATAGGGAAAACCATGCATTTCCGAAAAGAGGACACCCGTGGGAATCCGCAGAGGTATGATATGCCCAAATCGCCCCAGAATTTATTACCCAGACACCGCCGCAAAGTCCGAAATGTGGGAAAAAACAAATTTTCCGCACATTTCGCTCGGCTCACCCATCGAAACACGCCCCCAACAACACATGGCCTACCGTCCCGCGTTCCCACAGGTGTTCCGATGAAAACTGTACCTCACATGTGTGGGTGCACCTACCTGGCCGCCAAGGGGAAAGCCTAAAACACAAGTAACCCCAAGTCTGTTTTCACACCTGAAATGTCACACTCTCACATCATACAGATATGGGCCTCGGGTGTCCAAGCCACCAAGAAAAAAAGGGAACCCCATGCATTTCCGAAAAGAGGACACCCGTGGGAATCCGCAGAGGTATGATATGCCCAAATCGCCCCAGAATGTATTACCCAGACACCCCCGCAAAGTCTGAAATGTGGGAAAAAAACGCATTTTCCGCACATTTCGCTCGGTTCACCCATCGAAACACGCCCCCAACAATACATGGCCTACCGTCCCGCATTCCCACAGGTGTTCCGATGAAAACGGTACCTCACATGTGTGGGTGCACCTACCTGGCCGACAAGGGGAAAGCCTAAAACACAAGTAACCCCAAGTCTGTTTTCAAACCTGAATTTGAGACGCTCTGCCGACCGGCACAACATACAGATATTGGCCTCGGGTGTCCAAGCCACCAAGGAAAACAGGGAACCCCATGCATTTCCGAAAAGAGGACACCCGTGGGAATCCGCAGAGGTATGATATTCCCAAATCGCCCCAGAATGTATTACCCAGACACCCCCGCAAAGTCTGAAATGTGGGAAGAAAACGCATTTTCCGCACATTTGGCTCAGCTCACCCATCGAAACACGCCCCCAACAACACATGGCCTACCGTCCCGCGTTCCCACAGGTGTCCCAATGAAAACGGTACCTCACATGTGTGGGTGCACCTACCTGGCCGCCAAGGGGAAAGCCTAAAACACAAGTAACCCCAAGTCTGTTTTCAGACCGGAATTTGAGACGCTCTGCCGACCGGCACAACATACAGATATGGGCCTCTGGTGTCCAAGCCACCAAGGAAAACCGGGAACCCCATGAATTTCCGAAAAAGAGGACACCCGTGGGAATCCGCAGAGGTATGATGTGCCCAAATCGCCCCAGAATTTATTACCCAGACACCCCCGCAAAGTCCGAAATGTGGGGAAAAAACGCATTTTCCGCACATTTCGCTCAGCTCACCCATCGAAACACGCCCCCAAAAACACATGGCCTACCGTCCCCCGTTCCCACAGGTGTCCCGATGAAAATGGTACCTCACATGTGTGGGTGCACCTACCTGGCCGCCAAGGTGAAAGCCTAAAACACAAGTAACCCCAAGTCTGTTTTCACACCTGAATTTGAGACGCTCTGCCGACCGGCACAACATACAGATATGGGCCTCGGGTGTCCAAGCCACCAAGAAAAACAGGGAACCCATGCATTTCCGAAAAGAGGACACCCGTGGGAATCCGCAGAGGTATGATATACCCAAATCGCCCCAGAATGCATTACCCAGACACCCCCGCAAAGTCCGAAATGTGGGAAAATAAACGCATTTTCCTCACATTTCGCTCGGCTCACCCATCGAAACACGCCCCCAACAACACATGGCCTACCGTCCTGCGTTCCCACTGGTGTCCCGATGAAAACGGTACCTCACATATGTGGGTGCACCTACCTGGCCGCCAAGGGGAAAGCCTAAAACCCAAGTAACCCCAAGTCTGTTTTCAGACCGGAATTTGAGACGCTCTGCCGACCGGCACAACGTACAGATATGGGCCTCTGGTGTCCAAGCCACCAAGGAAAACGGTGAACCCCATGCATTTCCGAAAAGAGTACACCCGTGGGAATCCGCAGAGGTATGATATGCCCAAATCGCCCCAGAATGTATTACCCAGACCCCCCCGCAAAGTCCGAAATGTGGGAAAAAAACGCATTTTCTGCACATTTCGCTCAGCTCACCCATCGAAACACGCCCACAACAACACATGGCCTACCGTCCCGCGTTCCCACAGGTGTCCCGATGAAAACGGTACCTCACATGTGTGGGTGCACCTACCTGGCCGCCAAGGGGAAAGCCTAAAACACAAGTAACACCAAGTCTGTTTTCACACCTGAATTTTGAGACGCTCTGCTGACCGGCACAACATACAGATATGGGCCTCGGGTGTCCAAGCCACCAAGGAAAACAGGGAACCCCATGCATTTTCGAAAAGAGGACACCCGTGGGAATCCGCAGAGGTATGATATGCCCAAATCGCCCCAGAAATTATTACCCAGACACCCCCGCAAAGTCCGAAATGTGGGAAAAAAAATGCATTTTCCGCACATTTCGCTCGGCTCACCCATCGAAACACGCCCCTAACAACACATGGCCTACCGTCCCACATTCCCACAGGTGTTCCGATGAAAACGGTACCTCACATGTCTGGGTGCACCTACCTGGCCGCCAAGGGGAAAGCCTAAAACACAAGTAACCCCAAGTCTGTTTTCAAACCTGAATTTGAGACGCTCTGCCGACCGGCACAACATACAGATATTGGCCTCGGGTGTCCAAGCCACCAAGGAAAACAGGGAACCCCATGCATTTCCGAAAAGAGGACACCCGTGGGAATCCGCAGAGGTATGATATTCCCAAATCGCCCCAGAATGTATTACCCAGACACCCCCGCAAAGTCTGAAATGTGGGAAAATAAACGCATTTTCCTCACATTTCGCTCGGCTCACCCATCGAAACACGCCCCCAACAACACATGGCCTACCGTCCTGCGTTCCCACTGGTGTCCCGATGAAAACGGTACCTCACATATGTGGGTGCACCTACCTGGCCGCCAAGGGGAAAGCCTAAAACACAAGTAACCCCAAGTCTGTTTTCAAACCTGAATTTGAGACGCTCTGCCGACCGGCACAACATACAGATATTGGCCTCGGGTGTCCAAGCCACCAAGGAAAACAGGGAACCCCATGCATTTCCGAAAAGAGGACACCCGTGGGAATCCGCAGAGGTATGATATTCCCAAATCGCCCCAGAATGTATTACCCAGACACCCCCGCAAAGTCTGAAATGTGGGAAAAAAACGCATTTTCCGCACATTTGGCTCAGCTCACCCATCGAAACACGCCCCCAACAACACATGGCCTACCGTCCCGCGTTCCCACAGGTGTCCCAATGAAAACGGTACCTCACATGTGTGGGTGCACCTACCTGGCCGCCAAGGGGAAAGCCTAAAACACAAGTAACCCCAAGTCTGTTTTCAGACCGGAATTTGAGACGCTCTGCCGACCGGCACAACATACAGATATGGGCCTCTGGTGTCCAAGCCACCAAGGAAAACCGGGAACCCCATGAATTTCCGAAAAAGAGGACACCCGTGGGAATCCGCAGAGGTATGATGTGCCCAAATCGCCCCAGAATTTATTACCCAGACACCCCCGCAAAGTCCGAAATGTGGGGAAAAAACGCATTTTCCGCACATTTCGCTCAGCTCACCCATCGAAACACGCCCCCAAAAACACATGGCCTACCGTCCCCCGTTCCCACAGGTGTCCCGATGAAAATGGTACCTCACATGTGTGGGTGCACCTACCTGGCCGCCAAGGTGAAAGCCTAAAACACAAGTAACCCCAAGTCTGTTTTCACACCTGAATTTGAGACGCTCTGCCGACCGGCACAACATACAGATATGGGCCTCGGGTGTCCAAGCCACCAAGAAAAACAGGGAACCCATGCATTTCCGAAAAGAGGACACCCGTGGGAATCCGCAGAGGTATGATATACCCAAATCGCCCCAGAATGCATTACCCAGACACCCCCGCAAAGTCCGAAATGTGGGAAAATAAACGCATTTTCCTCACATTTCGCTCGGCTCACCCATCGAAACACGCCCCCAACAACACATGGCCTACCGTCCTGCGTTCCCACTGGTGTCCCGATGAAAACGGTACCTCACATATGTGGGTGCACCTACCTGGCCGCCAAGGGGAAAGCCTAAAACACAAGTAACCCCAAGTCTGTTTTCAGACCGGAATTTGAGACGCTCTGCCGACCGGCACAACGTACAGATATGGGCCTCTGGTGTCCAAGCCACCAAGGAAAACGGTGAACCCCATGCATTTCCGAAAAGAGTACACCCGTGGGAATCCGCAGAGGTATGATATGCCCAAATCGCCCCAGAATGTATTACCCAGACCCCCCCGCAAAGTCCGAAATGTGGGAAAGAAACGCATTTTCTGCACATTTCGCTCAGCTCACCCATCGAAACACGCCCACAACAACACATGGCCTACCGTCCCGCGTTCCCACAGGTGTCCCGATGAAAACGGTACCTCACATGTGTGGGTGCACCTACCTGGCCGCCAAGGGGAAAGCCTAAAACACAAGTAACACCAAGTCTGTTTTCACACCTGAATTTTGAGACGCTCTGCTGACCGGCACAACATACAGATATGGGCCTCGGGTGTCCAAGCCACCAAGGAAAACAGGGAACCCCATGCATTTTCGAAAAGAGGACACCCGTGGGAATCCGCAGAGGTATGATATGCCCAAATCGCCCCAGAAATTATTACCCAGACACCCCCGCAAAGTCCGAAATGTGGGAAAAAAATGCATTTTCCGCACATTTCGCTCGGCTCACCCATCGAAACACGCCCCTAACAACACATGGCCTACCGCCCCACATTCCCACAGGTGTTCCGATGAAAACGGTACCTCACATGTCTGGGTGCACCTACCTGGCCGCCAAGGGGAAAGCCTAAAACACAAGTAACCCCAAGTCTGTTTTCAAACCTGAATTTGAGACGCTCTGCCGACCGGCACAACATACAGATATTGGCCTCGGGTGTCCAAGCCACCAAGGAAAACAGGGAACCCCATGCATTTCCGAAAAGAGGACACCCGTGGGAATCCGCAGAGGTATGATATTCCCAAATCGCCCCAGAATGTATTACCCAGACACCCCCGCAAAGTCTGAAATGTGGGGAAAAAAAACGCATTTTCCACACATTTCGCCCGGCTCACCCATCGAAACACGCCCCCAACAACACATGGCCTACCGTCCCACGTTCCCACAGGTGTCCCGATGAAAACGGTACCTCACATGTGTGGGTGAACGCTTTTTAGGGGAAGCTGTGGGGCAACCCAAAGGGTCGGGGAATTTTCGAACGGGATGGGGCGTTGACCCCCTACCCCCCACCCGTAATGGAGATATCTGCTCCTAGGAACGGACGCCTGACCCCAGAGAGGAGTGCAGGACAGTCCCCCCCCTTATCTGCCTCTGGGGAGGGTTACATGAGATGGGTCGCCCCTCCAATTGGGGTGGGGGTGGTGAGGTTCACCCCCCTTCACATTAGAAAATTCCACAGCGGTGTAGGGGGCCCCTCCGCCCCCGCTAAAGGGCAGCCTGCCATTGTGAATTGTGTTCTTTGTTTACTATACCTGCCTTGGCGCAGAGGGGCACATTGGTGTGCCAAACTGGCGCTGGGGTGCCCTAGCCTTACTGCGCCAGCCACTGGGGGGCCTGTGGCACCATTTTTGGGGGCCCTCTCCCCCCCACCCCAAATGGAGGGGCGGTGTACGTCACGCAGCCGTTTGTAGGAGGCCCAGCGAGGCCTGCATGAGGTGCCCTTGCCACCCATTTGGTGTGAGGGGGAGAGGGTCCCCAAAAATGGTGGGACAGGCCCCCCAGTGGGTGGGGCAGTAAGGTTTGGGCACCCTGGCGCCAGGCCCCTCTGCGCCAAGGCAAGTTTTGTAAACAAAGAAAAAAATGGAAAATGGTACACTACACTTTAGGGCAGGCTGAGGGGCACCCTAAACCGCCAGGTAATTTTCTAATGTAATGGGGGGTGACCCTCTACCCCCCACACCAAATGCAGGGGAGGGCATCTCATTCAGCCCTCCCTGGGGGCAGATAAGAGGGGGGCATCTCATGCAGCCCTCCCTGGGGTCAGATGCCCCTTCCTAAGACCAGATATCTGCCCCCAGGGAGGGCTACAAGGGGTGCCCCCATTTCTCCTTGGGGTGAGGGGGAGAGGCCCACCCCCCTTTTCTGTAAAATATATCCCTGGTGGCTAGTGGCCCCCCCACTCCCATCCAAAATTCTCTTTTTGTTTTTGTGCTTTTCGTTTTTTATTTTGCCCCCTTCCCTGGGGGCAGATGATCAGCCATCTGCCCCCAGGTTTATACACATATGTGCCCTCATGTTTTGGGGGCCAGGAGGGGGGCGAGGGCTGCTTACTGTAAGCAGCCCCCACCCCCACATTCAAAGACATCCCTGTGTCTAGTGTGCATTGCTGCCCGCACATCTCGCACCCTGCGCACGATCCGCGGGCAGCAATGCTGTCACACAGGGTGTCCTTGGAAAGGGGAGAATCTCCCCTTTCCAAGGACACCATTTCTGGAAAAATCCCTGGTGGCTAGGGCCTCCAATCCCCCTCCCCCTTCCCATCATGTTTTGTTTTCTTCAATTTTTTATTATTATTTTGTTGCCCCCTTCACTGGGGGCAGATGATCAGCCATCTGCCCCCAGGGTTGTACACATATGTGACCCCATGCTTTGGGGACCAGGGGGGGCCAGAGCTGCTTACTGTAAGCAGCCCCCACCTCCCCCCATTCAAAGACATTCTCCCCAAACCCCCTCCCCCCTTCCCATCACTTTAAAAAAAAAAATGTTGTCCCCTTCCCTGGGGGCAGATAATCAGCCATCTGCCCCCAGGGTTGTACACATATGTGCCCTCATGCTTTGGGGGACAGGGGGGGCGAGGGCTGCTTACTGTAAGCAGCCCCACCCCCCCATTCAAAGACATCCCTGTGTCCAGTGTGCATTGCTGCCCGTGCATCGAGCGCCCTGCGCCTAATCCGCGGGCAGCAATGCTGTCACACAGGGTGTCCTTGGAAAGGGGAGAATCTCCCCTTTCCAACGACACCGATTTTTCTATAATCCGTGGTGGTCTAGTGGGCCCCAGGGCCCTAAACCCCCTCCCATCTCCCTACAAATGTTTTTTTTTATTTCCCCTTCCCTGGGGCAGATGATCAGCCATCTGCCACCAGGGTTGATTAGATATGTGCCCCCATGCTTTGGGGGCTGGGGGGGGAGAGGGCTGCTTACTGTAAGCAGCTCCCCTCCACCTCCCCTTCCCACATCACAAACGAATCCCTGGTGTCTAGTGGTCATTGCTGGTCACGGATCGAGCGCTCTGCGCCGATCCGTGACCAGCAATGCTTGTAAAATTGTGTCTTTGGAAAGGGGAGAATCTCCCCTTTCCAAAGACACCATTTGCTGCAGAATCCCTGGTGGTTTAGTGGGCCCCAGGGCCCCAAACCCCTCCCACCTCCCTTCGAAAGTATACATTTTTTTTTTCTCATTTTCATCCCTGGGGGCAGATGATCTCTGCCCCCAGGGGTCGCCACAGCCATGGCGCCATGCTTTGGGGGCTTGGGGGAGAGGGGGCCGCTTACCTAGTAAGCAGCCCCCCTCCCTCCGCTCTCAAAACAGATCCCTGGTGGTCTAGTGGTCATTGCTGACCGCGGATCAAGCTCTGCGCCCGATCCGCGGGCAGCAATGCTGTCACACAAGGTATCGTTGGAAAGGGGAGGATCTTCCCTTTCCAACGATACTTGCCTTCATCTCCGGCTTGAAATACAGCCGGAGTTCGAGGCAGCGGGAGAGGGGCTCTTACCTTCTCTCTTCACCGCAGCAGCCGAAAATGGCTGCCACAGTGAATTTAATTTCAATTTCATGTCGGCGTGAGTCACGCACGCCGCAGTGAAATTGAAGGAAATCCAACCCCCGGGCCATGAAGAGGAACCTACCCCTCACATAGCCCGGGGGTTGGATTACAGTTTTGTGCGATCCCTGCTTTGCAGGGATCGCACAAAACAGAGTGCCTGAAACGACGAGCTATCTCATCCTTGGCAACAGGGAGGTAATCCCAAGGACGAGATAGCTTGTCCTTGGCACTAAAGAGGTTAAGAAAAAACGTCTGTCCATACCTTGACATGGTTCCCAGAGTCCAGTACCCATAACAGGACTCCAAGCACAGCGTCCCCGCTGCACCACTGCAGACGATTACCTATACGGACAGCACCACTACCAGTGATCATCCTGATGAAGGCCACCACCACCATGGGCCCTTACCCAGCCCTGTTTGGCCAAAACACCTCTGTGTCGATGTTTTGTGGCACAACCTTTGTATGTATGTGTTGATGGTTAGTGTTGTGTACACTATTTTGTTGAATACCCCCGGACCTACTACAGTCCTGGGTCACACCCTGCACAAGTTCTATGTCACTACCTACCTGTATTGTATACTCGTGCACCACTGTGGAAATTGTCTCTCGATAAATGAAGAGGACTATACTCACCTGTATTTCCCTTAAGAAAAAACATCTGTCCATACTTTCGTGCTTATCGAAAGTCCTGTAAATGTTTAATTCGATTTATCTGTGCAAAATCGTTTTGAGGGCAAAATAAAATAGGTTCAAAACAATACAGCTGTCTACGGATCTCCCATCCTGATTTCTAGCATTTTACATACAGGTACCCTCCTGGGCATATCAGGACTCCGCCAGGCGCCCTTTATTGAATCTTGCAGTGCCATTATGCAAATGTCTAAGACTGATAGAGTAGATTTTGCAAAATTGAAGCAAACGCTCATCTTAAAGTTTGAGATGACTCTTACTCAATACTTAAAGAGATTTAGAGAGTACAAAAAAGAGAGTACAAAAAAGAAAGAAAGTAACACTTGGGTGTCCTATGTTACTGATTCCTTGAACAACTTGATTGGCTGGGTTGAAGGCTATAAGGCCACCACCTTTGAGGGTATGATATGCTTAGTCATGCTTGAACATATTTTTGCATCTTGTTCCCCTGAGCTTAAGCAGCACTTGGCTGATTCAAATGAGATAGATCCTAAGAAGCTGGCTAGTGCAGCAGATTTGTGGGTGTCACACAGAGTGTCCCCTAAGGACAAGACTACTCCTGGTAAGCAGGAGCAAGGGAAAAAGAACAAAGACAAGGGGGTGGGGGTTCTGATAAAGCTTCCTCCCAAAAGAGCCACAAAAAGAAAAACAAGTTTAAGTCCGAAGAGAATGTTCAGAGTAGTGGGAGTTATACTGACAGACAGAACTCTGGTTAATGTAAGCCTCCCTATGTCCCAAGACCCAGTGGATCTTGAGTGGCTTGTGGAACAAATGATCATGTGAAGGGGGACCCTAGATGTAAGGTCAAAACGTTGGGCGTCCACTCTGTGAGTCTGGCCTTCCCGTCCTATGAGGAGGAAGAGATCACATGGGTATCCTTCTCCTCAGACTCCTTCCCCAGTGGTATAGAATCTGAGGTAGTCCTAGTTTCCCTGGGTTCCTGGCAGCCTAAAGTCTCAGAGGCTTATGCTAGCATTCCAGACAATACCAAGCACTACCTTAAGGACAGTGTGCTAATCAATGGAGTAGATACTCCTGCCCATAGGGATAGTAGGGCTACTGTGGTGGATTCCACGTTGGTAAACCCAGAGGAGCTTGCTAGAGCTCCCCTGATGCCCACCAAGTTAGCTGATGGTACCCCTCTCAAGTTCCCAGTAATGCCTGTCAAACTATAAATGGTACAAAGGTCAGGATTCCAGTGAGCATTCAGAGGCAAGTCCCAGGTAAGGTCCTGCTGGGGAATGATCTCAGAGACTTACGTCTTGTGGGCGACACAGCAGAGAGACCATGCAAAGAGTCAAAAACAAGGTCTGCCTTAGCCAAGACCACAGCAAAGCCCAAGCCAAAGGGGAATCCCTAGGCTAAAGGAGTCAAGAAAGACGAGAGAGGGAACTAAAACATTCCCCCTAACTTAACTACCACTGAGGTCTAGGTAGTTGGCCAAACACCTGAAACTGACAAGGAAGAGGTGTTGCCTGAAATTCTTAATCCACATGACCATCCTGAACTCCTAAGTTTATTGGTAGAAGGTGGTCCTGATAAGGTTGAGTTTATTAAGGGCCAACGTGAGTGCCCATCTTTGGAAGGCCTAAGGAGACAGGCCTGCTCCCAACTTGAGGGTGAACCTACTGGGAAGCAAAGGATTTATTGGGAGGTAGCCTCCTCTAGAGTGAGCCCACAGAAGGAGACCAAAGGAGGTTGGTGGTTCCCCTCATGTAAGACCCTTCCTCTTGCAGCTGGCACATGAAGAGCCCCTTGTTGGTCACCTTGGCATCAAGAGAACCAAGCAAAAGTTATCCATGCACTTCTACTGGTCCAAGAAGGGGGTCCTGGTAGAAAGACACTGCAGGAGTTATGCCACATGCCAGTTATCTGGAAAAAGTGGCACAGCAATCCAAGCTCCAATGGTACCACATCCAGTTGTGGAGGTACCATTTGAAAGGTTAGGGATGGACATTGTTGGTCCCCTTGACCATCAGACATCCTCGGGCAATATCCTGGTGCTGGTGAACAATGCCAACAGGTATCCTGAGGCCATCCCATTAAAGACTGTAACTGCCAAGTCAGTTGCAAAAGTTTTGCTTGGCATATTCACTAGGGTTGGCTTCCCTAAAGAAGTTGTGTCTGATAGGGTCAGCACCTTTATGTCCAAGTACATGCAAGCCATGTGGAAGGAGTGTGGGGTTTCAGGTTTTCCTCAGCATATCTCCCCCAAACCAATGGCTTAGTTAAGGGGTTCAATAAAATCCTCAAAAGCATGATTGGGGATCTGGAAGAGCCCCAGAGGAGAAAATGGGACTTCCTTCTCCCATGCTTATTGTTTGCCTAAAGAGAGGTTCCTCAAGAGGGGGTTGGCTTCAGCCCCTTTGAGCTTCTTTTTAGTCACCCTGTTAGGTGACCCTTGGCTATAGTCAAGGAGGCGTTGGAGATGCCTACTCCCCCAATCACTTCCAATGTAGTGGACTATGTGCTAGGTCTGATGAAGAGGATGGTCCTCCTGATGACTCAGGCTAGTAATACGTTGAAGGCTGGGTAAGCTCTGGTGAAACACTGGTATACCCAGAAGGCTTTCTTTGTCAACTTTACACCAGTCCAGCAAGTCCTGATCATGAACCCTATAAGGCCTAGAGCTTTACAGGATACATGGTCAGGCCCTTGCTCAATGGTGGAGCCAGTGGGTGAGGTAAACTATTTAGTGGACCTTGGAAGGGCTGGTCAGGCTCCAAAAGTGTTCCATGTGAATAGACTGAAGGCTTTCATCCCTAGGGTTGAAATAGCTGCACTGCTGTTGTCATCAGACGTAGAGGAGGAAGAGCCAGAACCTCTTCCTGATCTGTTCCAGGGCAGTCCTTCAGACAGCTCCAGAGAGCGTGTCAAAGTGGCCCCTCACCTGACTTATGTTCATCAAGATGAAGTGAGAAGTTTGCTGAGGCAGTTCTCCCACAGCTCCTGGTTTGACACCTTGGTGCAAACAAGATATTGTCACAGGAGATAGTGTACCTACCAAAAGTAGGGGATACAGGATGTCAGATAAGGTGAGATCTTACATCAAGACAGAGGTCAACAAGATGTTAGATCTTGGGGTGATCAAACCCTCCAGTAGGCCTTGATCCAGTCCAGTGGTTCTGGTTCCAAAAGCAGGTTCCTCTTAGTTGAGGCTCTGTGAGGATTGCATGGCTCTAACTGCTGTCACCATGGCTCCAGGTACCTCAGCACATTTGACCTCACTTCAGGGTATTGGCAAATAGCCCTAGCAGAACAAGCCAAGGAGAAGACAGCATTCTCAAATCCAGAAGGCCTTCGGCAGTTCAGGGTAATGCCATTTGGATTGAAGAATGCACCCGCCACTTTTCAGAGGCTTGTGAATCATGTCCTTAATGGGTTGCATGAATTCTGTCTTGCATATCTGGATGATATAGCAGTTTTCAGTGCCACCTGGGAGGATCATGTGAAACACCTTAGAATTGTTTTGCAGGCTCTTCAGCAGGCCAACTTGACCATAAAGGCCAACAAGTGCCAGACTGGTCAAGGTTCATTGGTCTACCTTGGGCATGAAGTAGGTGGAGGGGGGATTCAACCTCTACCCAGTAAAGTACAAGCAGTACAAGACTGGCCTACCCACACTACTCAAACTCCGTTGAGAGCCTGTTTAGGCCTCACTGGGTATTACAGAGACTTCATGGCGGACTATGGTACCATAGCTGCCCCCCTGACTGCTCTCACAACTCATAAGAAACCCAAGAAGGTCACTTGGTCTGAGGAATGTGGGAAGGCCTTTAATGGCTTGAAAGACTCCTTGTGCCAGTTGTGCCAGGCTCCTGTTCTCAGGGCCCCTGACTACAAAATACCTTTTGTCAGATGCCTCTGACACTGGGATAGGTGCTGTACTATCACAGATAGATGAGAAAGGCAAGTCACCAGCATAAGGACAGAGAGCTCAGGTGGTCCACAGTAGAGAAAGAATATTTCTCTGTTGTGTGGGCCCTAAGGAAGCTGAGGCCCTACCTCTATGGGATCCAGTTCACTGTGCAAACTGACCATAAGCTCTTAAAGTGGCTCATGACATGAAGGGAGATATTCCTAAATTGCTCAGGTGGTCCATAACCCTGCAAGGGTTTGACTTAACCATTGTGCACAGGCCAGGTGTTCAACATAGCAATGATGATGGGTTGTCCAGAATGTTTAACCGACCTGAACAAGAAGCTCATTCAGGGGTGGATTAGTTCTCCCTGGTCTGGGAGGGGCGAGTGTTAGGAAAAATGTCCATGTATGGCCAATTTTCCCTCCAGTTGTGAACCCCCAACTTGATGCTGTTGTCTGACCATCCTAGCCTGACTTTTTCCAGTAGAGCCCAGCCTCCTGGTGTTCTCTGCTGGACTTTTGCTCATTTCTGTTACGGGGAAACTGACATGCTCTTAAAACAGTCAGTACTGGGAGACTGTGTTTCCCTTAGTCTTTCATTGTGTTGCTATTCTTTAGTAACATTTGATCAGTGCACAAAGTACCTTACAGTACAGTGCGCTGGGGTACCTTTTGCATTTTTAAGGCTCTAGACCCCTTCAAAGGATTTTTGGTGAATGTACAAGTGTGCCTTTGACAGAGCTGGTGGCAGCTGTTACTTTGTTATGTGTTTTCAACTCTTTTCAATGGTCCAAACCATGTTTACTGGGTTTGGCCCAGGACAGTGGCCAGTGCTTAAAATGGCCATGCCATAAGGTACTTTGTTCTGTCCTTTGGCCATTTTGACCCTTTGCCTTCACCAGGTCAAGCAGACCCTGGAAATTCCTTATTTGGTCATGCAGACCTCTGCACAAACTGAAGCTTTTGCGGGCTTCTGCATGTCTTGTGTGTGAGCGCCCAGGATGTGTGCTGGAGATGTCTAGTTCCAATACACATCTTGGGTGCCAGGATGTCTGGTGTGCTGGGATGACTGGGACCACCATGGTCCATGATTGGTCCACGCCTGCGATGGCTGTATGTGAGCAGATCTCCTATTGGTTTCTCTTCATTTTAGCACGAAGGAGATTTTGGATAAGAGAAGGCATCTTACACCCATTCCAGGTTGATCTTCTGAGTTCACACTTAACTTAATAAAGGAGCCAAGTATCCTGAATCAACAAAGCAGATCTGTGGAACCACTGGTGACCCGCTGGAAGGTTTGGCAACCTGCGCCCAATGTTGTCCCGTCCGATCCCCTGTTTTTGATCGAACCTTGAAGGCCTACAGGGTGCTTCGACCCATTGGAATAGTGGGACCAACTATTCTCTGCACTTCCAACTTAACCTGTAAGCAAGCCTTTTCGGAAGTGTTCCTGGACCGCCCAGTGAACTGACCGGCTCGTACAGGACCTTTGCCCTGGAACCGCTGCTGTCTCTAGCTTCAACTTGAGCCTTTGGAGACTGTAAGCTCTGGGTATAAGGCACTCTCCCGCTGGGTTTCGTACACCTAGCATTCCTAGGTGTGGAATTAGGAGAGTACGTCTGAACCCGAGCATATGCGGTCACCGTGTTGCCCAGCTGTGGCGACAAACTTCATGGGTGCCTTGCTGCTGTGCCCCCCTGTGCCTTCTGACTCGCTACTGCAGAACTGGCCAGATCCCTTCACCAGGAGTGGAGCAATCTCCACTGTTCCACCACAGAATCATTCCTGGAACGCAGCAACTGCAGGTTTTGAACCTGCGACCGAAGTGGACTGGACTGCCAAAGTTTGGTCCGAAGTGCGCTGAGGGTCTGTGAGCACTTGCAACCCTTACCGGTGGCCCATGGTGCATCCATCCAGTTTTACGCATGAGTGTCCCCTGAGGGCCACTCTTCTTTATCGAGGTAGCCTGTGCTACCTAGCTATTCCCAACTCTTGGATCTTGTTCTGCCCTCTTGGGGAGACCCTCCTCAAATAGTGGGAACTTATTCTTCACTGCGTCACCCACCTTCCTGAGTCGCTACAGCCCCTTGAAGAGACCCCGTTTTGAATTAACCACACAATTGCATGCGCCAGCACCAAAAGTACTTTTGAGCTCCAGGCTCCACGCATCTTCAGGACTGCTACAGAGGTATTCACACTGTATAACCCCTTTCTTAGCAGGTTGTTGAACTGTACTGAGTAATATCCCTGTTGCCCATTGGTTACTGTAAATATGTTAGCTAGATTAGTGTTGTGTTGGTTCTGTTACTACTGCTGAAGAATTACTTGTGTTTGACTTAAAAGGCCTTTAGTAAATGTACATATATTTTTGATATACACCTGACTGAGAGTAATTTGTGGTTTTGTTTACTGTGTGCGCTCATTGTGGGCTTTCAATCACCCTCGCCGCTCCTGAGACCTAGTATTAACCACTGCCAATGCTACTGTGATTGGTGTGGCTTGTTCAGAAGGTTACCCTGTTCCAAGAAACTAGGCTGGCCTTCTGAACCTCTGCCCACCAGGTCAGAGTTCAGAAATCCATTTTAAAACTGATGACACACATAATTTGGTTTCATTCCCCTCTTTCAATGATTTCATTCACCAGCGTCTTTCTGCTTGCTTATCTTGTTTGTTTGTTTGTTTGTTTGTTTTATTTAGTATAGCGCTCCAGACCCAGGGGTAAATGGGCGCTTAAGGATAGGTTACATAATTACAGTAAATAATCAGTTATACAATTGTGGCGTTAAGATGCCAAATATAGAGTATACAGGCAGGCAGTAGGAGCATTTCAAGGTATGTACAATATATACAGTTGGTGCAGGTCTAAGACAATCATCTATTCAAGGTATGTACAGTAAACGCAAGTGGGACTGAGCTTAATTTATCTGGGGATTTCCTTCTCTAGAAGCCAGCTAATGACTGATCTTCTGAACAGTTGGAAGGATTTGGTCAATTTAATACTCAGTGGCAAGGTGTTCCAGAGTTGAGGGGCAAGGACACTAAAGCTTGAGCCCCCCGCTCTTTTGGCGGAGAATCTGGGCACGGTGAGGCAGAGAGTATTGGATGATCTGGTGAGTCTTGTGTTAGGCTTGAGGGAGAATTTGTTGGTGAGGTACTGGGGGGCAAGGTGATTTAGGGCTTTATAGGTGAGGCAGAGGGTTTTCAAGTCGATTTTTTGTTGGATAGATAACCATTTACAAGCTAGTCTTATGTGTGAGATGTGCTCTCTCCTGGGAATGTTTAGAGCTGCTCTCAGCGCATTATTCTGGAGGATCTGAAGTTTCTTGATTATAGCTTGGTTGGCACCAAGGTAGAGGCTGTTGCAATAATCGAGCTTAGATTGTATGAGGGCCCTCGCCAGAATGAGGCAGCTGTTTGTAGATAGAAAGGGTTTACAAGCCCTAATTAATTTCCCCGTGTAGGCGGTAGCTGAGGCGGTCATATTGACTTGTTTGGAGAGGTTGGTATTGGCGTCTAGGTAGAAGCCTAGGGTTTTCACATGGTTTACAACTGGAATGATGTTGCCATCTATGATGAATTTGGAGTAGTCAGGGCTGAGTTTCTGTAGGTTATTGGGGGAGCCGACCAAGAGGAGCTCGGTCTTCTCATCATTCAGGCAGAGGCCGTGTATGGCCATCCATGCCTGAATGATGGCGAAGATTTCGTTGATCCTGGTGGCGTCAGTGTTGTAGTTGCCAGTGATGGTGAGGAGTATCTGGGTGTCATCTGCGTAGTTAGTGTAGGTGACACCCAGATGGTCCAATTTGTCAAAGAGGGGTTTGGTAAAGATATTGTAGAGGGTAGGGGAGACGCAGGACCCTTGTGGGACACCGCATGTGATGGGGATGGGGTCTGCTGCAGCCAAAGATGAAAAAACCCTCATGGTTCTGTTGGCTAGGAAAGATTGTATCCAAGTGACAGCAGAGTGTGAGAAGTGGGCAGCAGATGAAAGGTGGTTACAGAGTATTTTGTGGTCAACCAGGTCAAAGGCTGCTGAGAGGTCTAGGAGGAGTAGG
The DNA here is from genome assembly GCF_040938575.1 of Ambystoma mexicanum. Classification (NCBI taxonomy): domain Eukaryota; kingdom Metazoa; phylum Chordata; class Amphibia; order Caudata; family Ambystomatidae; genus Ambystoma; species Ambystoma mexicanum. The sequence continues at coordinate 996,720,367 of NC_090929.1, read as the reverse complement.
ATGGCTGCTTTGCTGTTGTCCTTGATGCCATCAATCTGGCTTTTGAGGTCAACGAGGGCTGTTTCTGTTCCGTGTTGAGGACGAAAGCCAGATTGACGCAGGCCTAACAGTTGATTGGTCTCCAGGTAATCTTGGATTTGCAGGTAGGCGACTCTGTCGAGGATTTTTAGCAGGAAAGGGACCGTAGTGATGGGTCTGTAATTGGTGGGTATGGCCGGGTCGAGAGATTGTTTTTTTAAGAGGGGCAGAACCCAGGACTGTTTCAGGTTGTTAGGTACAGAATTGGTTGAGAATGAAAGGTTTATTAGTTTGGAGATGAAGGGGGCTAGGTCTCGTGCAGCATCTTTGATGATCTGGGCGGGGCAGCTGTCCCCTTTACAATTAGAAGGTTTGAGGGATGCTATGATTTTTTGGATTTCAGGAATAGTGACCGGTTTGAAAGTGAAGCCAGAGGTGTTATGGGTCGGGGTGGGTGCGCTAGGAATGAGGGCATTGCTGTTGGCGAGTTGTTGTCTTTTGGTTTCAATTTTGTTTTGGAGACCAGTAATTTTATTGGCGAGGGCATTTTGGATACTGGTGCACCAAGGCTTGTCCTTCACGCAGGTATCGGTAGGAGGGTTAGGGTTTTCTAGTTCCTTCAGGATGGTGAAGAGTTCTTTAACCGACGATTGGGCATTATTTATTCTAGTATTGTAGGTTTCCTTTTTAGTGCGGATTATCTCTTTCTTATAGAAGGAAGAGATGGTTTTAAGATTAGATTTGTTTTCTGCAGTGGGGTTGGATTTCCATAAGGCTTCCATCTTGGCTTTCTTTTTTCTTATGGATTTGAGTTCTGGTGTGAACCAAGGGTTCAAGTGGGCTATGGGTTTACCTTTGCGTTCCTTTAGGGGAGCGACAGTATCAATGGCGCTGGTGAGGGCATCATTGTAGGTGTTGACTAGAAGGTTCAGGTCGGCAGTGGCAGGCAGTGTGTTTAGCGAAGGGAGGATCAGAGGTGTGAGGGTCTCTGCTGAGATATTGCGCTTGTTTCTAGACAGGCAGGCTGGTGCACAGGGGCTCTGTTTGGGGTTGGGATTATTTAGGTTGATTTCAAATGATATGAGGGAGTGGTCAGTCCATGCGAGTGGTTGTGGGGCTTTGCAGGTGATATTACAGTTGTGGGCTGCAATCCAATCTATGGTTCTGCCTTTCTGGTGGGTGGGTAGTGTAACGACTTGAGTGAAGTCGTGCTCGGATAAGGCGTTGGCCAGGGAGGCAGCTGGAGAGTCGTTAGGGTCATTAAATCCTAAGTTGAAGTCTCCTAAAATGATATTTTGGGAGTGGGGTTTGGTGTTCTCTGCTATGAGAGTGGTAATGTCTTCCTCAAAGGATCCTGTGGGGCCTGGGGGTCTATATATTAGTTGCACAGTAATGGTGCTCTTGGGGGTAGTTTGTACTTTGTAGGTGAGGTGCTCGCAGGACTTTAGCGGGGGGGAGGTGATGTGTCTGAAGTCGAGTGAGGATTTGAAAATGATAGCTACACCTCCTCCGCGAGCATTAGGTCTGTCTGCTCTGAGGATGGAGTAGTTGTCGGGGAGGGCCAGAGTGAGGTAGGGTCCTGCTGCTTCATGTAACCAAGTTTCTGTAGTGGCAAGGAAGTCGAGGTCTCCTGAGAGGATAATGTCAGCAATTTCGGTGGGGTGGGCTACTAGAGATCTAACATTGAGTAGTGCACCTTTTAGAGCAGTTGCGTTAGTGGTCATGGCACTATCCTTAGTGGTTGAAGTTTTAGTCATAGGTTTGGTAGGCAGTTTGCTAGAAGTGGTGGGGAGTCTAACGCCAAGTCTATTATTGCGGTCTTGGAAGGTGGGGTAAGTTGTGGGACAGTGATCTAATAGGTTGGGAAGGAGAAGGTTGGAGGCAGTATGGTTGGCATTTGTTGAGTTGGTACTGTTAGGTAGGATGTTGGCTGGTGTGGCCTTACTTTTAGCGAAGAGTTGTTGGTGGGGGGTGTGTGAGAAAGGTGGAAGGGAGGGGAGGAAGGGTGTGGGGCAGGGGATGGGGTGGTGCCTAGGGCAGCCTAGTTTGGCTAGTCCATTGTTGTATGGAATGTAGCTGTTATTGCTACATGGAGTGTTATTGTTTAAGATACAGAAAGGGAACATGATGAGTATGAGCCAATGGATCATAATTGGAATTGAGGAGAGCGTGGGTAGTTTGGTTGTTGGCGCAGTAGGATAGGCAGGGGCAAGATTTGAACTAGCTGGTGTGGTGCGGAGACGGGCAATTTTAATTAAAGCACAGCCGAGGTTATAGATTGAAGTTGCTGTTATAGTGCAGAAAGGGCAGTTTCAGTAATACCGCTACAGATGGCACAGGCTAAAATCGAAATTGTAGCTAGGGTGCAAAAGGGCAGTTCAAATAAAGCCAACATAGGTAGGCACAGGCTAAATGCGAAGTTGTAGCTAGGGCAGTTCAAATGAAGCAAGCACAGGTAGGCACAGGCTAAAATCGAAATTGTTGCTAGGTGCAAAAGGGCAGTTCAAATGAAGCAAACACAGGTAGGCACAGGCTAAAATCGAAATTATTGCTAGGTGCAAAAGGGCAGTTCAAATGAAGCAGACACAGGTAGGCACAGGCTAAAATCGAAATTATTGCTAGGTGCAAAAGGGCAGTTCAAATGAAGCAAACACAGGTAGGCACAGGCTAAATGCGAAGTTGTAGCTAGGGCAGTTCAAATGAAGCAAGCACAGGTAGGCACAGGCTAAAATCGAAATAGTTGCTAGGTGCAAAAAGGGCAGTTCAAATGAGGCAAACACAGTAGGAAAAGGCTAAATGCGAATGTTGAATCCTGGATGTCTTCACATTTTCTCTGTTTCAGTTAAAAAAAAAACGGGAATTCTCCTTTTTCCTGCTTCTCCTAGGATTATTCCTACTTCTTTTATACCATTTCCTCATTTCAGCTATTTCGCACCAGGATCGTAATTTGGGTATTGTTTTTTATTCTTCCTTTTCACTGCAGGCTCAGACATCAGCTGTAGTAAAATCCTGTTATTACCATCTTTTCAATATTTGAATAATATGTCCTATGTTTACTTTTTCCTCAACCAAAACTTTGTTGCAAACCATGGTCTTATCTCATCTTCACTATTGCTGTTCCCTTTATGTACGTCCTCCAATCTATGCTCTACTTGCTTTACACTTAATTCTGCATGCCGCGGCTGGGGCTAGTTTTTGTCTTCCCTTTTCTTCTACTGTTACACACGATCTTGCTCATCTTCATTGGCTGCCGATTCATCAACATTTTCAATATCAGTTTCTTTTCTTAATGTTTAAAAATATTCATGTTCTGGCAGCTTCCTATTTCTGTTCTCTAATCTCTCTCTCTATCTTCCCTCTTGAAATCTCTGCTCTGCATCACATTTTCGTCTTTTTGTCCCCCGTTCTCCCTGTGCCTCCTCACGCTTTGGTTCCTTTCAATCTCTTGCTCCTAAACATTGAAATTCGTTACCTCTCAACATCCGTTCCTGTTCGTCACATGTTCAGTTTAAAAAAAATGGCTGAAACAGAATGTACTACAGTGTGTTTTGCCTGGAATCGTGATGTGAATTAAGTCATTGATTGTGCTGGCTTATTTTATTTCATCTACTCAAAATCAATGTACTGTGATTGTTGTCTATTGTAAAGCACTTTCGATGAAAGCAAAATATAGTGACTACTGATAAGTAAAATAAAATAAAATTACATTGTGGCATCATGCAATCTTTGACACATGTCACACAAAGCTTTCAAACAGCTTAAGCTTCAGAGTACCAGAATGTTTGGGCCCAGGATATGTCCTGGAACCCTTACACATTTCAGTCGGCAGTGTGGACAGGGTTAAAGATTTTATGCTACTGGCTGCTAAAATGGACAAAGATCCTGCAATGAAGTCAAGCACTGCTATTAGATTTTTTTGTTAAAGGGTTTATTGGACATTTGTATGGCACCTATACACAAGTCTTTCCAGGTGCCACAAGACAAAAAAGGGAGGCAGGCGGACATAGGGAAATATAAACAGCAGTAACGGTAGTACTAGGCCTTGTGACATTTTTACTGTCTAAGTGTACAGACCAAGAAGTGCACGGAGAGTGAAAGTAGGAGGAAAGGATTGCATGGGGAAGGTTGGGAGGGGGTGAAGTGCAAGAGTGGGAGCCCAGGGGGATGAGTAAGTGCAAGGGGAGCCACAAGGGCAAGTGCCGGGGGAAGTGGGAGAGGGAGGACAAGTGTGGTGGGATGTTCCAGACTCAGGCTAGTCTGGGAAGGGCTCCCAAAGGCAGGTACTGGTAGGGATACTGATGGAGACTGGTCAAAGGAGGGCCACGTCCCTGTAAGACTCATAAGGGACCAAGCACCAGTCTCAGCAGCAGAGGGAGATTAGCACAGGAGAGGGGAAGGAGAAGAGGAAAGCATTGAGAAGTTTCCAGGACTTTAGAAGATCTGGCTCAAGTCTGAGGGGGTAAGGGAGGCCATTCCTGCTGAGGAAAGGGATCTACCTCCCACTCTCTGCTTGGAGAAGCATCTGACCTGCAGAGAGTTGGACCTAGAGGACCGAAGAACTCTAGCAGGGAGGTACTTAGGAAGAGAAAGCTGGATGTAGAGAGGTGACAGGCCCCAGGCAGCCTTGTGGATGATGCAAAGGGTAATTGGGAATTTGATCCTTGCGGTCACTGGGAGCCAGTGGAGAGATTTTAGAGCTGGAGAGATGCGGCCCCTGGGCTTGAGGCCAAGGATAAGTCTTGCAGCCCTATACTGGATTAGTTGAAGAGGGCGAAGGCAAGGAATCGGCAGATTGAGGAAGAGACTGTTGCAGTTGTCCAGCCTGGAAAGAACCAGAGCTCCGGAGACATTTTTCTTCTGGGGGAAGGTGAGGAAAGGGAGAATGCCTCTGAGGAGGTGAAGCTGAAAGTTGGACTTCTTGGCAAGGTCTGTGATGTGCGGGGAGAAGGAGAGAGAAGACTCAAAGATGACCCCAATGTTTTTTGCCTCACAAGAAATTGAGGGGAGGGCACTTAAGAATGGTGGCCAGAGAGAGGGAGGGAAACAGCAAGCAGGTGTCCCAATGAGACTGGTCTCTGTCTTACTGGCATTAAGGCGCAGATCATTAGCAGGACACCACACCTGAATAGCAGTCAGGCATTCAGGTATGGAAGGAGAGGAGGTAGAAGGGAGCTTAAAGGAGAGCTGAGTGTCGTCAGCCTAGCAATGGAAGTGATGAAAGAAGGTGGAGATCAAGTGGGCCAGAGGGGCAATGTAGATATTGTAGAGCCATGGCAATAGGATAGAGCCCTGAGGGACGCAACAGGTAGAGAGTGAGGTGGAGGATAGGAAAAGGCACAATTGCATGTGGGAGGTAAGGAAGGAGGTCAGCCTTGCCAGTGCCCGGTCTGTGATGCCAAGGGTATCACAGAGACGATTTATGAGGATGGCATTATTGACCATGTCAAAGGCAGAAGAAAGTTCGAGAAGGATCAGAACAAAGGAGAGTTTGATTCCAGGTCTGAGAGGAGGTCTTCACTGGTGTTCAGGAGAGTAGTTTCCGTGACTCTGGATGCTCTGAAGCCAGACTGGTGGTCGTGGAGGCAGCCAGCTGATTCGGTGTGGTGGGTTAGTTGGGTGATGACCAACTTCTCCATGAGTTTGCCTAAGAAATGGGTGCTAGAGATAGGGTGATAGCTGAGCAAGAAGGGTCTGCAGGCGGCTAGGTTGATAACGTCTTTTACGAACAAGCCCAGCCTATAGCATCATCACCCCCCCCTTCTCAGGAATTCACTTTTGACCACTGTAAATAACATAACTGCAAACTGATACAAATCCTCCCCATCAAAGAACATTTGATTCTATGAACACGTAGGCACTCCCAACTAGGCTCGGACTGGCTTATAGGGCAATATGCCCATGGCTGAACCAAAAAACCAAAAGGCTGGTATGAGCCACTTTTTTTTGGCCAAAGAGGGCCACTTTTTTGGCCAATCTGGGCCAGTTTGATGAGTTAATTCACTCTGTGGCTTGTAGTTTTGACCTCTGCTGCTGAATAAATATTCTTTAAAATGCACAATTTGCATCACACTTTATCAAAAAACTCTCCCATGGTTACTATTCAAACAGTCTGTCACAAAAGGAATTAATTGTCATTTGCAACCATGGGCCATTTTTTCATTGGTGCCCGAGACAACTTTATGGCCCAGTCCAGCCCTGCTGCCAACAACCGCTCGCTCTACCTAACAGTCCTTGCGATGTGCTTTCTTAAATACTCAACCACACTTGAATGCTACCTCCTGCAGAATCATCCCCTGTCTGTTCTACACTTAGGCACTATCCAACAGCTCCACCCTTTCACCTCAATCTTACCCCACCCACGTCGTTTCCATAAAGTGCACTAAGTTAATTTCGATCCAGGTTGTTTTACTCATCCTTTTTATACTTTTGAGAGCATTATAATTATAGTAATGCTTTTTTATCGCCCCTTTTAGGGAAATCAGTTTGCAGTATGCATTTCAGAATGAGCTCCTATCGTTATCATTCTTTAACACACGTCTCCCAACAAAATGGTACTTCAGAGGGAAACGGCCAACAAAATAATTAGAAGACCAGCCTCCACCATCTAAACTCGCAACATCTGTAACTCTGAGACCCTCCAGCCTAGACTTGCACCCTCTCCAGACACTTGTAGGAAAGCCCCAGAACTCCCATCTTCATTTCCCTTGACCAATCTAACCCCCTCCCCTTCCCAGGCCCACACCCATGTAAATATCCCGGTGTGCAAAAGACCCCACCATATCCAGGGATGTATTTCTTTCTTCTGTGCTATTTTAAGAGCTCCTCTGCACCTCTGAGCCAAGCTTGCTCTGTATAGATAGCCCCAATAAAACACAAATGAGTATGGATTTTTGACTGAAATCTTTACAAATGATGGAGCCTTCTAAACAGAAAATCATTTTTTCGGAAATCCCAAAGGCTTACTTTTGATGGGCGACGAGATAGACCCTACTGACAGTAGCACGGCACTCGCGTTGGCTGCCTTGAAGAGGGCTGCTAAGGTCTCCTTTTCCATGACAATGGATCCAATTGCAGACTCCAAGTCGTTGTTAAGAAAGTCAGTGGCGGTTTGATTATTTGGGTAATTGTAGGACCCAGTGCTGTTCACCAGAATGCTACCATTTCTGCAGAGGAAGGCACGACAGTTAACATAACCTGCAACTTTTCATCATGGCAAAACACACAAGCAATGACATTTTCAATAACACAACACCATCGGACACATAAAGGGTGAGATGACACTGAGGGGTTTTAGAGGGATTCCTGCAACTTCTGACAAAATAACGAAAGAAAGAACATTTTGGCCAACTTGCTACCCCTATAATTGATGATTCCCAGGGGCCAGATTATTTAGCTAATTACATCTGTGCTAAAATTTTAGCAAATCACCAGTTTTTCAGCTTGGCTAAATGGGAATGAGAAATCACTATTGTCTTAAAACATTTCCTCTAGGATAGTAGTTAATCAGACAGTTATTTTGCACTGTGTTGATTGCATTACATAAACAATGTGCTCCTTACATTTCTTTTTATGTTACCCAGCAAAACATAGTAAATACCCATTATGTCTCTCTGCCAAGTTTCCCAGTTCCATGCGTGATACCTCGAGCCAGTCCTGGGTTTTGATTCCAATTGCATGCTGGAACTTGTAGTTTTGCTTTTCACATTGCAAGGGTGGCAGCCATGCATGGCCCTGCCCAGCAGAGGTCTCAGTGTGCCCTGGTGGGGTCCCCACCCTACTGGATGGGAAAAGCTCTAATGCATGCCAGTCAGAGCTCTAGGACAGCCGGGGGTGCTTTCCCCTCCCCTGGGTCCCTACCTTGCATGTGGGTCGACCGTCCACCTGCCCAGCGGCAGGCCCAGGGCACGTTAGAGCTTCCCCGTTCCTCTGTGGAGAGAAAAGCTATAACATGGCCTCGCCAGAACTCCAGAACGGCTGGCGGTGCTGCCCCCCTCCCATGGGTGCCTGTCTTGCACGTGGGTCCCCAGAAGTGTCCCTGTCATTTCCAGGAGAGAAAAGCTTTAATGTGCCCCAGCTAAAGCTACAGGACGGCCGGGGGTGCTGCACCCTTCCTTGGGTGCTTGCCTCGCACGTGGGTCAACCAGCCCCCTCCCCAGGCGCAGTCCGGGGGCGTTCCAGTGGTGTCCCTGCCCTTCCTTGGAGGGAAAAACTCTAACATGCCCTGGCCAGAGCTCCAGGGTGGCCTAGAATGCTGCCCCCTCCCTTGGGCACCTGCCTTGCATGTGGGTCGACCGTCCCCCTGCCTAACGGCGTTCCTGGGGCACCCCCTGCAGGGTTCCCATCCCTCCCTGGAGGGAAAAGCTCTAATGTGCCCCGGTCAGCGCTCCAGGAAAGCCAGGGGTGCGGCCCTTTGCCTTGGACATATGCCTCACACGTGGGTCGACTGTTCCCGTACCCAGCAGTGGGCCCGGGGTCCCCTGACAGGGTCACTGACCCCCCCTAGGAGGGAAAAGTTCTATTGCTCCCCTGTCAGAGCTTAAGGACAGCCAGAGGTGCTGCTCATTCTTTTGGGTGCCTGCCTCGCACATGGGTCGACCGTCCCCCTGCCCAGCGGTGGTCCCTAGGGTGCCCCAACTGTGTCCCCGTCCCTCCCTGGAGGGAAAAGATCTAAAGTGCCCTGGCCAGAGATCCAGGATGGCTGGGGGTGCTGCCCCCTCCTTTGGATGTCTTCCTTGCATGACGGTCAACCGGCCCCCTGCCAAATGGCGGTCCTGGGGCTCCCCGGCGGGTTCCCCATCTCTCCATGGAGGGAAACGCTCTAACGCGTCCCCACGAGAGCTCCAGGATGGCTGTGGGTGCTGCTCCCTCCCTTTGGCGCATACTTCGCACATGGTTCAACCACCCCCCTGACCAGCGGAGGTCCCGGGGTGCCCGGGTGGGGCCCCTGTCCCTCCCTGGAAAGAAAAGCTCTAACATGCCCTGGCAAGAGCTCCAGGGTGGCCGGGGCTGCTGCCCCTCCCTTGGGTGCCTGCACATGGGTCAACCGTCCCCCTGGCCAGCAGCGGTTCCGGGACGCCCCAGAGGTGTCCCAGTGCCTCACTAGAGGGAAAATCTCTAATGTGCCCCGGCCGGAGCCCTTGGACGTGTGGCTCACACGCATGTCGACAGTCCCCATACCCATCGGTGGACCCGGGTGCCCCGGCGGGGTCTCCAACCCCCCCCTGGAGGGAAAAGCTCTATCGCTCCCGGGTGAGAGCTCCAAGATGGCCGGGGGTGCTGCCCCATCTTTTGGGAGCCTGCCTCGCACATGTGTTGACTGTCCCCCTGCCCAGCTAAAGTCCTAGCATTATCCTGTGGGCCTGCCATTCCTTTCCCACGGCATGAGGGGCCCTACCAGATGGCTGCACTGCGAGCCTGACATCTGGTAGTTGGTTATAGGAATGGATGGAATGACCAGATGGCCATGCTGCTCAGGAAGTCCAAATGGGCACCAATTTTAAATGTTTCTCCAGTTGGGTCTATAAGAAGGCTGACACTTTTGCCCCGACCTCCCTCAAAGTCACCCAGGGTGCACAGATTACAAGAAAGCTTAGTCACCTTCACCTGGCTTGCTGTAGACAGTGTTTAATGGTCCTGTCTGTGCTTCACTTGGTTCTTGCTTCCCAACTCGGGCTCCGTGTCGAGACACTGTTGCCTCCCATCAACCCGGCTAAGTGTCCCAGCAGAGCCGGCCTGTTGGGGGTGGGAGCCCTGCTTGAAGCCTTTGGAGCTCTAACGAGAGGCCTACCTTTCCACGGCTAACCTCCTGCTTGTTGCCTTCCTGGGTGGAGGCGTGGGGCGACTACTGTTACTTTGCCTGGGCACCAGGGGCCCTTCAAGCCCAGACCCATTGGAATGAAAGGCAGGACCAGATGGCCGGCCTGATTTGGAGGTCCGGATGGTTGCCGATTTGACATTTTTCTCCAGTTGGGTCTATAAGGAGGCTGGACACTTTTGGCCTGATCTCCCCCTCTGTCATCCAGGGTACACAGATCACAAGAAACTTTAGAGACCTTCCCCCTGATTACTGTATACAGTGTCTATGGGTCCTGTCTGCGCTCCACTTGTTTCTCAATCTGTGTTGTGAAACCACAGACACCTCCAAGATGGCAAAGGGTTGTGCCCCACACCATGTCCCAGCAGAGCCTGGCCTGCTGGGAGCATCCGGCCGGCCCACAGCAGGGAAGAAAAAAAAGCACTTTTGGAGGCCAACTTTGTTCTGGCAGCCGGACGCCTGGCTGACAAAAGAATCACAGCTGACTTGCACACAGACAGCAGGGAAACCTGTCAGTGTGCCTCCCCGCAATCCATGGAAATGATTTGGTGCACTTGGTCAATCTAGGGTTGGACTGCTTTGCCGGCCTTGGCCGTTGTTTCAAGCAATTAGCTTCCACCCACCTTGAAACAATGTCGACTTCAAGGTAGGCCCCCTCGGGGAGGGCACCCAAACGTGGGTAGCTCTCCCTTCTGAGCAGAGCAAAGGCAGAGCAGCCTGGCAGCTCCCTAATGGTCAGATCAGAGTGGATGGGGTTAAGTGGTGCTAGCCCCGGTGGTCCTTGTAAGCCCTGCTGTGGCCACTTCTCCATCGAGCACGTTTCTCCAGCAGTTCAGAATGGCCGGTCTGTGGTTTGCTGACCCCCTTGTCACTACACCAGTGGTGGCAGATGGCAAAACCCTGCCTACTTTAATTTGTGCCTGAGCCCAGCCACTCCCCTTCCCCACCCTCCACCATGGCAGAGCAGGCTGGGCCTGCGGGTGCCCGTATTTATCTATTTGCTAATTTCTATAGCGACACTAACCCGTAGGCCTCAGACAATAAAAAGGGGAAAAAACCCAGTCACAGAAGGGGGCGAGCCAAAAAGGAAAGTAGATTTGTCTAGTCATTTAACCAAGTTCTTCATCAAAGAAGAACGTCTTCTGGTGTTTTTCGAAAATGGCAGTCGAAGTGCTGTCAGCAAGTTGTTTGGGAAGTACATTCCATAAAGCAGGGGCTCAGAAATTGAAGCTGGCTCCCCCAATTTTCTTCAGCAGGGTACGTGGTTGACTCAATCGAGTGATGTTATTAGAATGTTGGGTATGTCTGATAGGATTCCTTGTAATCCTGGTTTTTAGATAGGAGGGGACCTTGTCATGGAGGCACTTAAAAACTGTAACTAGGACCTTATATTGCAGCCTTTGCCGAATTGGCAGACAATATAGATTCCTACGAGCTTCAGTCACATGTGCTTGACGCTTCAAGCCACAGATGGTGTGTACAGCGCCATTCTGAATAATCTGGAGTTTTTTAATGTTAGTCTATGAGGTCCCAATAAACAAGCTGTTGCAATAATCCACCTTAGAGTTTATAATAGCAGCTGCAGTCATTGCTTGGTTTGCATCAGTTAAGAATGGACGAGTATGCCATAATAACTGTAAAATAGTAACATGTGGATTTAAGGTAACTAACCTGGATGTTAAAAGATAACTGGGGGTAAAAAAAGACTCCCAAAGTATTTACTGATTTTGAAATAGTAATGGTGTGTTGAGCTACTACAAAACTCTCATATTTAGGGTCAAGCTTTTTCAGCTTGTGTTGAGTGCCTAAAATAAGAAGTTCGGTCTTGGAATTGTTCAGAGCCAAGGAATTCAGTGCCATCCATTTTTGAATTGCCATGAAGATAGTGTTAAACTGCTCAGAATAATCAGTGTATATGCCAGACAACCTTATTACAATATAGGTATCATCAGCATAATTTGCTAAATATACCCCGAAAGTAGACAAAAGATCACATAAGTGTCTTGAATAGATATTGAAAAGCAAAGGCGACAAACAGCACCGCTGAGGGACTCCACAAGTGAGAGCAGTTCTGCTTGAGTGTGCAGTACCCTTTACAACATTCATTCTTCTTGGAACAAGTAAAGAGTTAAACCATTGTGTGGCAGAAGGGGTACATCTGCCAGGGGTGGACAGTCTATCTGCCAAAAGACTATGGTCCACCGAGTCAAAATCGGCAGAAAGATCCGATAGCAAGAGCATCGCCACTTTCCCATCCTCAATAGTACCAGCAATATGCGACTTCATATCCAACAAAGCCGTCCCGTAATTGGGGCAAAAACCAGATTGCTGAGCTGCAAGAATATCCTGACAGTCTGCAAACGTTTGATACAAAATGAATGCTGACTTAGAACCGTGTCCTCTACATTAAGGGTAGGGTCAGCTATATTAGCCAATAGGTTTATTTCATCTTGCATGTTCTTCTGATGTTTTTGTGTCTTCTCTGTAAAGCCATCATGTACACGTTGGCACTAGTTGTTATCTATGGGTGTTATGGGAGTAGTAGTGCTTCCTTTTAGCTCCTGTAGAATAGAGAGCAGCTCCTTTGGTCTAGATTTGGCTGCTAGGATTCTAGTATCCAGATTTGTTTCCTTAGCCTTAAAGATCGAAGTCTTATACGTTTTAGCTGCCAGTTTGTATGCAGAGAGGTTATAATTGGTGGGATGTTTACGCCATGTACGTACAAGTTTACGTTTAAGTATGGTTGTCCTGTCCACCTACCCTCCAAGTGTTGCGGCTCACGCAGACCACAGAGGGTGTGAAGGCTGGCCTGAGATGGACGTGCATGTCCCCCATTGCCACTCTCCAGCAGGTGCAGGTAGCTGGTTGTTCTGCCAGTAGCACATGCTTGTCTCAAAGATTAATCATGCACATTTAAGTACACACAGCCGCTACAGTGAAACTGCAGATGGCTCATTAAATCAGTAATGGTTCCTTTGATGACTCCATCTGTTACTTGTATAACTGTGGTAATTCTGGATCTAACACATGCTGAAGAGCGCTGACCTCCCGGATGCTTGCATTTATCTGACCAAGACCACTCGAGGCTTGCCTGGCCGCTTTGGTGACTCTAGATAACCTCGGGCTGATCGTATGTATCTGTGACAGCAACGATATGTATTCGGTTGTCTGCCCTATCAACTTTCGATAGTGTTTTCTGTACCTACCATGGCGACCACGGGGAATGGGGAATGAGGGTTTGATTCCGGAGAGGGAGGTTGAGAAACAGCTACCACATCCAAGGAAGGCAGCACTGGTGCAAATTACTCACTCACGACTCGAAGGTAGTGACAAAAAATAACAATGCAGGACTCTTTCGGGGCCCTGTAATTGGAATGAGTACACTTTAAATCCTTTAACGAGGATCCATTGGAAGGCAAGTCTGGTAATTCCAGCTCCAATAGCGTATATTAAAGTTGTTGCAATTAAAAAGCTTGTCGTTTTAATGATTTATACTGTTAGAAAGCATGGTGTCAGATATTGATTGTCTGATACTTGGGATGGGGTGGTGTCTTTATGGAGGTTTGGAGTTGTGGGTTGTGTGTCGTATTGTTTTGTCTTGTTTGTTGTGTGTTGTGGACTAATTACACGATTGTAAAGTTGTGCTCTGCATTGGTTGTTAATTCTATCTTTTTATGAATTTTGCCAGATTTCTGTATTGTTCTTAGTAATGTTATGAATTTTGTAATCTGTTTGTATTGCCAAGTGACGGTGATGAACGAGATGTTCTGTTTGAAACAATAAATAAAATGATTTTTAAAAAAAATAAAAAAAAAATAAGCTTGTAGTAGGATCTTGGGATCGAGCTAGCTGTCGGCCGTGAGGCGAACTACTGTATCTCCCAGCCCCTGCCTCTCGGTTCCCCCTTCATGCTTTGGAATGAGTGTGCGGGGGGGTGAAGCATTTTCTTTGAAAAAATTAGAGTGTTCAAAGCAGTAACGGCTAGGCTTGCCGGCGCAGTGGCTGAATCTCCCTTGTCTCCAGGCACCTATAGCTCATCCCTGTGTCGCCAGGCTTTGGTTTGAAGACTCTGGCGGTCCCACCTGACCTCCTGCAATCCATCCTTCCTCTCTGTCCCTCGAAGGGTGGGAGGGAGAAGAAGGGCTGCTATGTGTCTGGGTGGGCCGGTAGCAGAGTGGCCTGCCTCTGTTAATGTGGGAAGCCTCTTTTGCTGCCACAGATGGCTGGGCTTCCCGGGCTGAGCGCCTGGAAACCTTTTTTATATTTAAACCCTGAGTGGGGAAGCTAGACAGGGCACTGGGGCTTCTCATAGTATGGGTGGAACGGGCAGCATCTGAAAGTTGCCTGTGACTCTTGCCGGTGGATCCCTAGGCTTGGGCTTCGATGAAGACTGCAGCTAGCTGTGAAGATAACAAGGATAAGTGTGAATTGCAGTACACATTGATGTTATGTTATGTTATTTTGCATTTATATAGCGCCTTATATACCATTGGTATGGTCTGAAGGCGCTGGTAGGTTGAACGCCCTTGGGAACCGAAGTTCAGATCAGTAGAGAGAGCAGAGAGAGTCAAAGGTGCGTGTGAGCACCGGGTATGTGTGCATCTGGTGCGATATTCGTGTAATAGCTGCTTCTTAGCGGTAGGTGTGGTGGTTCAGAGATCAGGAGTATGTGGTTGTTCTGGCAGGATTTATCCAGACCGAATGTGGCTGCGTTAGGCCTGAGCAAAACGCCTGGCTGGGGGGTGTGTAACCAGCAGTGTTTACTTAGAATGATGGGTAGTATGCGGCGGATGTTGGTATGAGAACAGTTATACCAAATGGTGTCATAGTATCTCTGTGTTCTAGTTGAGTGGTGGTGTAAAGGGGAGAGTAAGCGTGGTGCTGTGATATGATGGGTTATATGCTCTATCAAACGTTCTCTGCATTTCAAACCATACTATATACGTCACGCAATTCTATGCGCTCCAGTCCGTTCCAAGTGGAAAAACCCAGCTTCCCTCTCCTCTAATTCATTCCAAGGACCCCTTATCACTGCACCTGCAGAGCGCTCCAACTCCCTTTTCAGTTTGTCCTTCAGCGGACAATACCATAACTATTCTCCACAGTAAGTACATTCGGCAACAATATTTATGTGACCTTGCTTTGCCTTTGCTGCCAAGATGCATGTCTACTCATTGTTTTCACCGCCAGCAGAGCAGGAGCTCTCTTCCTCCTGACACCAGGCCATACCCAACTGCACATAAATTAGCCCTGCAAGCGGTTTTGGGAGCGTTGTTGTGCACCGCAGGTATTAGGTGCCACGGATGCCCAGAGGTTAATTGTCGGAGTGAATTGCAAGGAACCAGAGAGTGCTGCTTATATGTGCCTCTCTCCTATGCTTTTCTATGTGATCCAGTGGTGCTAACACAAACTTCATATACGAGCAGGAAGTCAATTCCCTATTTTGGGCATGTGAAGCACTGCCTTGGTGTTGGTGCTACATCAGTGCTGGGACTGGGTGCTGGGTGAAGGGCGGACTCTGACTGCCCCTCAAGCAGTCGAGCGTGCCTCACCCTGACCCTTCATTCTCTGCTGAGTCTCTGATTTGCTCTGTTCTTCTCCCACTGGAGTTCCTGGGATTTGGCCACATTTGGATCATATGGAATAATGCTTACTGACTGCTGGTGCCTTTATTCAAGATCCCTGATTGTTTTATCATATACAAGCTCTTCAGCTCTGTTAAGTATTAGTTAGTATTAGTTGGATTTAAATGGTTCCTGTGTAGCTTGCTCTGGGCTCCTCATCTGACGAACTACTACTGTATCTCCCAGCCCCTGCCTCTCGGTTCCCCCTTCATGCTTTGGAATGAGTGTGCGGGGGGGTGAAGCATTTTCTTTGAAAAAATTAGAGTGTTCAAAGCAGGCCGGTCGCCTGAATACTTCAGCTAGGAATAATGGAATAAGACTTCACTTCTATTTTGTTGGTTGTCGGAACTGGTGTCATGATTAAGAGGGACGGCCGGGGGCATTCATTTTTGTGCCACTAGAGATAACATTCTTGGACCAGTGCAAGA
The DNA here is from genome assembly GCF_040938575.1 of Ambystoma mexicanum. Classification (NCBI taxonomy): domain Eukaryota; kingdom Metazoa; phylum Chordata; class Amphibia; order Caudata; family Ambystomatidae; genus Ambystoma; species Ambystoma mexicanum. The sequence continues at coordinate 996,704,483 of NC_090929.1, read as the reverse complement.
CGAACCAAAGCAAAAGCATTTTATAAGATGTTTTCATTAATCAAGAACCAAAGTTGGAGGTTTGATGGCGATCAGATACCAGCATAATTCGGTCTATAAATGATGCTGACTAGTGATCTGGCAGCGTTATTCCCATTACCGGCTAACAGCTTCCGGGAAACCAAAGTCTTTAGGTTCCGGGGTGAGTATGGTTGCAAAGCTGAAAATTAAAGGAATTGACAGAAGGGCACCTGATGAAGTGGAGGATGTGGCTTAATTTGACTGAACACAGGAAACCTCAACCGGCCTGGACACAGACAGGATTGACAGATTGATAGCTTTTTCTCGATTCTGTGTGTGGTGGTGCATGGCAGTTCTTTGTTGGTGAAGTGATTTCTGGTCAATTCCAATAATGGACGAGACTCCCCCATGCTAACTAGTTAAATGACCTCCAGCGGTTGGCGTTCAACTTTTTAGAGGGACAAGTGGCATTTAGCCACACAAGATCGAGCAATAACAGGTCTGTGATGCCCTTAGTTGTCCAGGGCTGCACACACGCTGCACTGAACGGATATGCATGTGTCTACCCTTCGCAGACAGGTGCGTGTAACCCGCTGAAGTCCGCTTGTAATGGAGATTGGGGATTGCAATTATTTCCCATGAACGAGGAATTTCCAGTTAGTGTGGGTCATAAGCCTGCGTTGATTAAGCTCCTGCCCTTTGAACACACTGCCCGTCGCTACTACCGATCGGATGGTTTAGTGAGGTCCTCAGATAGGCATCGGCAACTGCCCTGGTGGAGCACTAAGGCGATCAAACTTGACTATCAAGAGGAAGTAGAAATCATAGCAAGGTTTCAGTTACGGAACTTGTGGAAGGATCATTAATGTTGGAGCAGTCGGAGGGAGAGCTGCTGGCCTGACCTTGTTTGCATCTCAGATGCACACAACCACAGCCTGGGATGCCCCTCAAGCTACAGTCCGGTCAGCAGAGTGGTCGGGAGCCCTCAGGGGAGGGCCAAGTCCCAAAAACAGGTGGGGATATCCGGCAGGGTTGACTTATCCTGCTGGGAGAGCACCCCCCACACACACAAAAGAGAGAGAGAGAGAGAGAGAGAGAGGGAGAGAGAGAGTGGGAGAGAGCAATAGAGAGAGAGAGAGAGAGAGAGAGAGAGAGAGAGAGAGAGAGAGGGAGAGGGCCGAGCTACCCCCTCTCTGAGTGAGCCCCAATTTGCTGTGCCAGTTGGGCTATCTTTGACCCCCGGCGCACCAGTGGCTGGATTGGCCTTGATGGGGCCAGGTCGGCAGGGAAGTCCTGAGTGGGGGCATCCGAGAGGTGAGGGAAACCTGGCTGCTCTCGATGGACACATCCCCAGGCGGATGGGGCCTTGCGTGTCGGTTGAGCTATGAGTGCATGGCAAAGCCAGGTCTACTCGATGGGCGGGCGTTAATGTCTGGCCACCACCACCATTGCTGAGTAACGGCTAGGCTTGCCGGCGCAGTGGCTGAATCTCCCTTGTCTCCAGGCACCTATAGCTCATCCCTGTGTCGCCAGGCTTTGGTTTGAAGACTCTGGCGGTCCCACCTGACCTCCTGCAATCCATCCTTCCTCTCTGTCCCTCGAAGGGTGGGAGGGAGAAGAAGGGCTGCTATGTGTCTGGGTGGGCCGGTAGCAGAGTGGCCTGCCTCTGTTAATGTGGGAAGCCTCTTTTGCTGCCACAGATGGCTGGGCTTCCCGGGCTGAGCGCCTGGAAACCTTTTTTATATTTAAACCCTGAGTGGGGAAGCTAGACAGGGCACTGGGGCTTCTCATAGTATGGGTGGAACGGGCAGCATCTGAAAGTTGCCTGTGACTCTTGCCGGTGGATCCCTAGGCTTGGGCTTCGATGAAGACTGCAGCTAGCTGTGAAGATAACAAGGATAAGTGTGAATTGCAGTACACATTGATGTTATGTTATGTTATTTTGCATTTATATAGCGCCTTATATACCATTGGTATGGTCTGAAGGCGCTGGTAGGTTGAACGCCCTTGGGAACCGAAGTTCAGATCAGTAGAGAGAGCAGAGAGAGTCAAAGGTGCGTGTGAGCACCGGGTATGTGTGCATCTGGTGCGATATTCGTGTAATAGCTGCTTCTTAGCGGTAGGTGTGGTGGTTCAGAGATCAGGAGTATGTGGTTGTTCTGGCAGGATTTATCCAGACCGAATGTGGCTGCGTTAGGCCTGAGCAAAACGCCTGGCTGGGGGGTGTGTAACCAGCAGTGTTTACTTAGAATGATGGGTAGTATGCGGCGGATGTTGGTATGAGAACAGTTATACCAAATGGTGTCATAGTATCTCTGTGTTCTAGTTGAGTGGTGGTGTAAAGGGGAGAGTAAGCGTGGTGCTGTGATATGATGGGTTATATGCTCTATCAAACGTTCTCTGCATTTCAAACCATACTATATACGTCACGCAATTCTATGCGCTCCAGTCCGTTCCAAGTGGAAAAACCCAGCTTCCCTCTCCTCTAATTCATTCCAAGGACCCCTTATCACTGCACCTGCAGAGCGCTCCAACTCCCTTTTCAGTTTGTCCTTCAGCGGACAATACCATAACTATTCTCCACAGTAAGTACATTCGGCAACAATATTTATGTGACCTTGCTTTGCCTTTGCTGCCAAGATGCATGTCTACTCATTGTTTTCACCGCCAGCAGAGCAGGAGCTCTCTTCCTCCTGACACCAGGCCATACCCAACTGCACATAAATTAGCCCTGCAAGCGGTTTTGGGAGCGTTGTTGTGCACCGCAGGTATTAGGTGCCACGGATGCCCAGAGGTTAATTGTCGGAGTGAATTGCAAGGAACCAGAGAGTGCTGCTTATATGTGCCTCTCTCCTATGCTTTTCTATGTGATCCAGTGGTGCTAACACAAACTTCATATACGAGCAGGAAGTCAATTCCCTATTTTGGGCATGTGAAGCACTGCCTTGGTGTTGGTGCTACATCAGTGCTGGGACTGGGTGCTGGGTGAAGGGCGGACTCTGACTGCCCCTCAAGCAGTCGAGCGTGCCTCACCCTGACCCTTCATTCTCTGCTGAGTCTCTGATTTGCTCTGTTCTTCTCCCACTGGAGTTCCTGGGATTTGGCCACATTTGGATCATATGGAATAATGCTTACTGACTGCTGGTGCCTTTATTCAAGATCCCTGATTGTTTTATCATATACAAGCTCTTCAGCTCTGTTAAGTATTAGTTAGTATTAGTTGGATTTAAATGGTTCCTGTGTAGCTTGCTCTGGGCTCCTCATCTGACTAATACAGTGCTGATTACTTTGGCTGCAGTTAAGAAACATTGACCAACTGAGGGAGTGGGTACAAAAGTGGGAGATCACTGGGTTGGCTCTGGTTTGATTACGACCAGCAGGCCACCTGTTTTATGGTGCTAATCGGGGCAGGTGTGGCTCATTTGATTTTTACAAATTTACCATGTGGTAATTCTCCCTTAAAAGTCTCAAACATATTACATTATATTTATTGTATCTATTCATGCTCAGATAGATATGTTTGATTAGCAGAATAGTTACTTTGTTGCCTTTTGCATGTGATATTGTGGATTCAGGTGTAGTACGCTTGCATTGTATGCTGTACACTCGGTCCCATGGTATTAATTTTGATTTTCCTTTTACAAAATGACAAAACCAAAAGCTGTGAAACCCCCCCCCCCCCAATAATGTAGCGGGCAAAAAAGCAGCCACCTTTTCCAATTGCATAGATTAAGCTAAAGCTATGATTAGTGAAATAGCTAACTGGCTCCATGATATTGTATCCCAAGGGACACAGACTACAACTAATGTAGCGAGAGGCAGGAAAGGAGGGGTAAGGCTGGGGGCGCACCGAGCCCAAAATGTATTGTAATTTATAGTGATGAACTGTCCCGTATTGCGTCAGGGGCAGACTCAGCTGTCAGGCTGCCCTCATTGGAAAATCATGTGCCTGAAAAAGTTACGAATGAGGAAATACGGAAAATGGCACATGAGAACTTCTGAAGTTCCAGGATTGGTCGCGGTGGGGAACATTTTGCCAATTTATGAAGTCCCAAATCCACCTGAGCAGCAACGAGGTGAAACCTATGATATTCCTGATAAACAATCCCCAGCCAGGTATAGCAGCTGATGGGGGAAGGGTTGCAACGATTCTGGTGTTATTTCTTTTCCTCCAGAGATTGTAACCCGAAACAGGTTCTCACCACTATGCCGACTGGACCCTAAGATTGTGCAGGGTTCCACCCAAATGAACTCTGATAGAGATGGGAGTGGGAGCCGGGATTATATGAATCTGAGAGAAATTGGTAATTTTGAACAGAGTGGCATAACTCATTGTGAGCTATGTAAGCACCTTCCAACCTTATGACTTAACTTAAGAATCGACAATTAACTTTTGCGCCCGGAAATTGAGGCTTTCAAAGAGACCCTTGCAGGTTTAGCGACCCTCGCTAGTGATCTGAAACAATCTGGGATTTTAGGAAATTGTGTACCGGTGAGGACGCTGGCGGGTGATGGATCCGATAAAGGGGAACCCTCTAGATAAGGTGAGTGCACTAAGGCTATGGAGGTCATACATGCATATGTGGCAAATAACCAGCCAAGAAAGCCCCAGGGGAGGCATCGGTTTTGTACAGTGACGGAATCTGAACGCCACCTTGGGACATATCCCTACAATAGGTCTACCTGGCAAATGTACTAAAACTGGAGAATCCCCGGTATTAATCTGGGGCCAGCCTGATTAATAAAGTCATAAATTGGCTAAGTGCAAAACGGTGCTGTTACTCCATTATAAGAGAAGACATAATTGCCTGTACTAGATTGCTAGAACCCCAAAAACAGTGATGTTATTAAAGTCCAGTTAGCGCATGAACACCTTTTGGAAGGCCTACTGTTGATGCAGCAATGTGCCTGCTCTTCATTCCAGTCTTAGTGAGTAAACCCTAAAACTTTGAGTGCCCATGATATAAGCACTCAACCTGTCCCTCTCCCATTGAGTCTCTGCTCCTGCCCCAATCGGACCAACACAGAAAAGGGTTGTCTGCCTGAGAGACTGAAGTATGGTTCTGCATCCCAGTCAAGGAGCTAACTTTGAATAGCGGGATGGTACTTGCCCATATGGCAGACACGGATTTGGTAGGAGTGGCTGGTGCGAACCCCCTGCCAGAAGCTGGGATGCATGTTATGTCCTGGAACGTAACAGGGGTCAACAAATACTTAAGTGAAAGTAATTGGTCGGACTTTGTTCGAACCTCTGAGGTGATTAATCTCCAGGAAATGTGGGCTCTAGTAGCTCCTCATTTACAGGGTTACAACACCTTTTTGATCTTGGCTATACAAGGGAAGGGTGGCCACCCGAGTAGGGTAATTCTGTCTTTGGTGAACACAGCCCTTTTTGTATCTGTAAATGCTAACTCAAAAAGCTCTAATGATGTTCTGAAACTTCAAATAAAGCGTACAGATAGAACAGGTTGGGCTTCTCCTCCTCCTACAGGAGAGGATTAACGCTGGGAGGTCCAACTCCTGTGGCCCCATTAAGATTCTGGTGGTGAGGGATGTTATGTAAGACTGGAACAGGAGATGAGCTTTAAGGGTATTTATTAAGTAAAATCCGGAGTAGGCAGCAGACACTCCTGCAGGTACAAGGTGTAGCTGACAACTGACAAAGTTTGAACCAAACACAGAACACAAACAGAGAACAGAACTAGAATGTATGAGCATCACAATGTACATAGAGAGGCTCAGATGAGCGCCAGCATATGAACATAACATACCTCCCTCCTTACACGCTGAAGGAAACTCAATAGAACATTACTCAAGATAAAAGTCATTAAAATGATTGGGTATTTTCCTTACCCTTTTGTTGAGTGCACCCTAATTCAAGTCCTTGTTTTCAATACTTTCCCCAACAAATTTACACAATCCTTCTTGCTGTTCACCCTTGGGTTTACCATCAACAATATTCCCATTCAACTCTTCATCATCAGATACGGGTGTACTCTTGACCAATTTGGATTTAGACCAACATTCCCCCCCTTCAAGTATAACCACACTGCCACGTATGGCTGCAACCTTTTTTGGACCTAAAAACTTGCTTTCCACACACTTCAACCCATACCTTGGATTCTTTATCAACACACAGTCTCCCACCACAAACTCAACATCTTTAACCTTGGAGGTGACATTAAATCTTTTTTTATATTCATCTTGGGTGTCATGGATTAACCTCATTATTTCCTGCCTGTCTACTTCCACACAACCGGCAACACCTAACCATCCTGGGCACAATCTAGTGGCTGGTTTATGGCCCTTAAGAGACACAAACAGTGATAATTTCGTAGTGGAATGGGGTGTCGTACGATAGCTCCAGACCATTTCCTTTAAGAGCTCAAACTACTCTAACCCCGAACACAGTGCCAATTGTATGCCACCTTTAATAAACCTATTTGCTCTTTCAACTAACCCATTTGCCCTAGGATGGTACAAGGCCGTCCGTGAATGTTTAATGCCATGATGCCTCAAGTACTCCCTCATTCTATCAGAGCAGAACTGCACTCCATTGTCTGTGATGATCTCTGTGGGAAAGCCTTCCCTAAATAAAACTTCCTCAAAAAAAGAAATCCACTCATAGGTGGTGGCCTCCCTTAAAGCTTTCCATTCAAGCCATTTAGAATGGTAGTCAACTAAACAACCATGAACTTGAACCCATCCCCCAAACCTTGAATGGTACCAATAATATCAACTGCAAGTTTCTTCCATGGTTCATTAGGGACTTGGACAGGGCTAAGGGGAACTTCCCTGACAATCTTGCTTTTGTCAGCCTTTTCACATTCTTTGCATCCCCGAATACTTCTTTCTTCACTGTCCATACCTGGTCACCAATATCACTGTCTCAAACGTCTTTTGCTACCACTCATGCCCAAGTGCCCTGGATGGGCCAAAGTGACCAAACGGGGTGTAATACTCAAGGGAGGAACTATCTTAGAACCTCTTCTCAATTTTACCCCGTCTTCCGACAAACTTAACTCCAACTTAACTTCAAAGTAACGGTCAAACTTTCTATCTAGAGCTTCTCTATTGGGCCAGCCACTCCGTGTCCATTCCTTTACTCTTGACAGTGTTGTGTCCATTGCATCAGCCTCAAACCACTCTTCTCTCCCCACCGCACAAGCAGACACATCGGATATAGACATGTCTTCTTCACTGACTATTCCTATAACGTCTCCAGCTTTCTCTAAGGGGAGTCTTGATAAGCAGTCCGCGACCACATTGTCCCTGCCAGGAATATAATTTATCTTGAAATTATACCCTTGTAATCCTATCATCCATCTTGAAATCCTTGGGGAACCTTTGGCCCAATCATTACTGCTCAACAGTTGTACCAACGGTTTGTGATCCGATTTAATTTGAAATTCCTGGCCCCACAGAAAGAATTTGAAGTGCAGAATAGCCCAGTACATAGCTAAAGCCTCTCTTTCAATAACTGAGTAGTTTTTCTCAGCTCCTCTTAATGGTCTGGAAGCAAACGCTATAATGTGAGCTTCCTTCCCTGAGTCTAACTGGCTTAGTGAAGCCCCAAGACCTGATAAACTGGCATCCACCATAAGTATTGTCTTCCGCCCACAAATAAAACAACCTAGAGAAAGAGCTCTTGCTATACCTTCCTTTATGGCCCCAAACGCCTTTTGACAATCTTCAGACCACCTAACTTACTCCTTTTTTCATAAGATTTCTAAGAGGCGTGGAAATGGTGGCAACTTTATCCACAAATTTGTGGTAAAATTCCACCATGCCCATGAAAGATCTGAGTTGGTCTTTATCGGACAGAATAGGCACTCCACAAATGCTCTCTACCAAATTGGCTTTTGGTGACACCCCTTTACCAGATACTTTGTGTCCTAATTATTCCACGTCCCTGAGAGCAATTCTACATTTGTTTCTCTGTACGGTTAGTCCAGACTCTTTCAACCTTTGCAACACACTTCTCAACACTTCATCATGCGCACATTCAGAGTCAGCATAAATTAATATATCATCCTGAAAAACGGTGACATTTTTGAGACCCTTGAGGACCTCTTCCATAATCCTCTGGAACACCGAAGCAGCTGATGCTAACCCAAACAGCATACGTAGAAACTTGAAAGTGCCTTCTGGTGTAATAAATGCTGTGACATGTTGGCAGTTGTTAGACAAAGGCACTTGATGGCAGGCTGCGGAGAGGTCAATCACGGAGAACCAGCTGGGTTGTCCTAAAGTAGCTAAAGTCTCCGATATCACAGGCAGAGGATGTCTCTCGATGAAAATGTTCTTGTTGCGATCTCTGAGATCTACACAAAGTCTTAAGCTACTGTTGCTTTTGGAGACAAGGACCACAGGGGAGAGCCACTCAGTGCCCTCTATGCGCTCAATGACTCCTTTTTGAGTCAGGTCATCAAGTTCTTCTCGTAATTGTTGCCTTAACTTAAGGGGCACCGGTCTCACTTTGTGCACTACAGGTTGCGCACTCTTCTTCAACTTAATGTTATGTTCAAAATTATTTAGTTTTCCCAACTTGGAGGTAAACACTTCAGGAAACTCCTTGGACCATTTGTCTTCGAGTTCTGTAATGGTGACTGGGTCTTCAGCACTCGCCTGTATGCAGACCCCCAATTTTCTTTGCTCATCCCAGCCTAACAGAGATGCTCCCTTTTTAGCCACTAGAATATTTGCAGAGCACTCCCTTCCTCTATACGTCACACTTCCATAAAATTCACCAATTAGCATGATGATAGACTCCCCATTACCACAAGGTTGGACTTTGGCGGGAACCAATATGCCAGTATCCTTACATAGTACATTTCTGAAGGTGTCTTCAGAAATTATTGTCCATGGAGAGGCTGAGTCCACTTTCATTTTAATGTGACTTCCATTGGTCAGAGAGTGATCAATCGGCCCTTTGTCTCCTGAGACCACATAGATGTGGAATATGTTTTTGGCGTTCCGTTCCTGAATCGGTGGCCCTTCCAATGTCCTGGTAGCAGTATGGTTTTTTATTCGATTGTCTGCATCCTTCTGTTCTATAACATTTATTGAGGACTCTTTGCACCTATTAGCAAAATGACCCTTACGCTTGCATCTAAAGCAGTCTGCAAATCTTGCTGGACATGTGGGATAATTTGACGTGTGTTTGGGGGTTCCACACCTGGAACACTTTTGATTCCACCATTCTCTTCTGAGGGTCATTCTTTTCTTGGATGTCACCGCACACACCCTAGGTGCAGCTTGTGTGGCTTGCTTGTCAATTTTCAATGCCCTCATGTATTGGGAGGTCTGCTCCACCCTGCGGGTGATTTCTATGGCTTCTTCCAGCGATACATCCTTAGAAAGCAGCTTTTCTTTACTCCGGTAATATTTGTACACCGAACCAGTTGGTCTCTGATGAGTGAATCGGTTAAGTCTCCGAAGTCACACGTGTGGCTTAAAGTCCTCAAAGACGCCCCATAGGATTCAACAGACTCAGCATTATCTTGTGCACGTTGAAAAAACATATGTCTCTCAAACGTTGTGTTTTTTTTCGGTTCAAAATGTTCTTCAAATTTCTTTACGGCAATGAGATATTCATCTGCATCACCAGCCCCTTCGTCGGTTTTAGGTACAAGGCCATCAAACACAATGCGCCCCTTGGGACCAAGATTGTGAATGAGTAAAGCCTTCCTCCTGGCAGAACTGTATCTGTCACCTCCAATGGCCACCAAATAGTTCTCAAACCTTCAGATCCATCTGTCCCACCTTACTGGGGGACGGCCTGGCTCATTGAGGAAAGGTGCTGGTGGCGGAATTGCTGCAGCCATGTTAGAAACCAGAAACAGCTGCAATTGAAACACCACAGAAAAATAAGGTTCTAATTTGTCCCACTCTCTTATTTCCCTTGTATGTGTGGTTTCAGCTAGACTTCAGCAAGTGTCAGTGAAAGCAAAAAAAATGAATCAAGACCTTTAATTCTATCTACAAAAGACAAACTACATTTATGCTGCAGTGCCAGTTCCAGGGTGCGCAATGGAACACAAGAACTCCTTAGAACGTCTGTGCAGCCACATTAATCTATCTGCTTGACTGTGACATCACAAAGAACTCCATAAATGGTGCAGCGCCCTTTAAGAGTGCAGAATGGAACACAAGAACTCCTTTAATGTGACATCACAAAGGACTCCATTAATGCTGCGGCGCCCTTTCAGAGAGCACAATGGATCACAAGAACTCCTTTAAGAATGTTTGTGCAGCCATATTCATGACATAACAATCCAAAATGTTCGACGTGAGCTCGCTTTGTCTTTCTAGTGACTGGCGTTTCGTAATGTAATTCCGGTTGTTTAGCGACAGTCACCTGGGAGGGTATTACAACAACAAATGGCCCGAGTAGTGCGGGTGGCTCCGCCCACACGCCGCGTGATGACGCGGAGGGAGTGAGGGCCCTTCCTTCAACGACGGCGCACGAGCTGCGGTTCAATTGTAAACAAAAGCGCGTGGGCTGGAACGTCCCAAATTTCAACACAGGTATATCCCAAAATATAATGCCGCCCTCCTCGCGGTACCCACAGGTTCTGACCTGCAAGCTGGACTTCAGTGTCTGCTGCCTGGCTGTATCCAGCGTTAATTGAGGTTGAGGCGGGGTCGCTCAGGAGGGGCAGCTTCAGCAGGGCAGAGAAGGAGCCATCAGGGGCCAGCCTCGACAGCACAGAGCAGAGCGGTTGCTGCGTTGGGACCCCGGCTCACACCGCAGTTATGGGCGGGTAGGAGAGAAGAGGTATGCAGGTAAGAGCCACGCCGTGGGGTGCAGAGGATCCTCGTCGCCAGTGTTATGTGAGACTGGAACAGGAGATGAGCTTTAAGGGTATTTATTAAGTAACAACTGACAAAGTTTGAACCAAACACAGAACACAAACAGAGAACAGAAGTAGAATGTATGAACATCACAATGTACATAGAGAGGCTGAGATGAGCGCAAGCATATGAATATAACAAGGGACTTTAACAAACACTATGAGCCCTTAGAATGAGCAAGGTTATGAAAGAGGAAGACGTGATATGGGTATTGGTGCACTAAATGCTAGTAAACCAAAGGGATGTTACAAGAATGCTGAAGAGGTGGTCATTTTAATCTCAACAGCCAATATGAGGCCCTGCAATGGCCGAAATCTGGGGGATTCTGGGGGATTCTACTCCAGAGATGACATTTGATAATGGCACCTGAAGGAGTAGGATTGATTGTATTCTGGTCAGCCTGGAAGTCTGGTCACATATCAGGGTGTGTGCAATTATACAGAGACCTGACAGTGACTACCCCCTCACCCCCCTAGTAGTGGCTTGGTTGGATAGAAGCCAGGTCCCTCCAAGGGCTTACAGTAGCATTTTACCACTGCTGGAGAGATTCTTTTCCTCCAACCTAGAGAATGCCCTCGAAAGACTATCCATCCATGAGAAGCTGACTAAGATCCTTGGGGACCTCTTTACTAAACCCCACAAAGCAGTCTGCCGAAAAGTACAGGGTAGGATGCCCTGGTTCCACGGTGACTGCAGACGAGCTAAGAGGGTGCTAATAAATCAGGCCAAGCTTGTTGGTGTGGAAGGTCCTCTGGAAAAACTATTGTGACATGCTGAAGTACGAGAAAGCAGCTTGGGCAAGGGAACTCTTCCCTCCTGCTAGCTATTGGCAGTGGTGACTCTCAGGAATGCTGGTCTCTGATGGGCATTGGGCGCCCGCTGTACTCTAATAACCCTCAGAACTGTATTACAGAGTCATCTTGGGTGAACCATTTCTCCAGTTTATACTCCAAAACTAAGGTCTTTGAGAGTACTGCCAATGAAAGTGCTAATTCTGGACAGTGTGCCCCAATGCGCAGCTTCGCTCTGTTGGTTTTGACCTTGGAGGAGGTTAGCCATGCGTTTGGAAGTCAGAAAGTGGGCACGGCCCTCGGCCCAGATAAGGTACAGGTGGATTTTTACACAACAGAGCTGGAAATCCGGATACCATTTCTAAGAAACTTCAGGCATAGGCCCTCATTATGGGTCTGCGGAAACCGTACTGGTAAAACTGGCAGGTAGCCGCCAGACCCGTAATGATTTACAGCCACCTGAATTGCCAGAAACACTGGGGTATTACAACCCTGGCGTTCTGGGAAGTCAGGCGCTGGTAAATTGTTAATCTCCATTCCCATTTGAATCCTATAGGACTCAAAAGCAATGGGGATCACAGAAGCACTGGCACCGTTTTTAACGGTGCTTGTCCTTCTGTGACGGTCTGCGGACGGGTGTCATTCCCGTGCCAGGTCTGACCCTGGCAGGCGGAACGGCATCCACCTGCAGACTCGTAGTTTCCAGACCGCAAACTTGTAATGAGGGCCATTGTATGGTACCTGTTTCATGGACCAACACAGAGATTGTGCCTAGGAACTCTCCTAGCAATTATCGTCTCATCTACCTTTTGGGTGTGGGTGAGAAGATATACGCTGGAGCAGTCCTGGAACACTTGGAAATGGGGTTAGCTGAAAATGAGATCATAAATCACCTTCAGGCCGGCTTTAGTAGCGGAATCGGTACAATTGGTCAGAACCTATGCCTGATATGCAACAAATATGCTATCCTGAGACGAATTTGCATATATGCGGTGTTCAAAGATTTGCTTACAGCCTTTGACATTGTACCAAGGGCAAGGTTATGGGACACTCTTTGTGACCTTAACTTACCTTTTTTCGCTCTTGAAAGCCATACAAATTCTGTACTCAGGGAACACTGCTCCTCTGAGAAGGGGCATGGATGGTAGCATCACCAAGCCAATAGGGATAGGGATAGGGATGGGAGTCCGCTAAGGGTGCGTTCTGGCACCGAGATTGCTCTACTACAGGTAGATGCCCCAACTTTAGCAAAAGAAAATATTCCAGTGCTTATGTTTGCAGATGATGGAGTTCTTCTTTCCTTCCCTCCAGCTGGGCTAAACACATAATTACATGCCTTTGTGGAATTCTGTGCCTCGAATGGCTTGTCAGTCAATGTCGCAAAGACATAGTCCATGATTTTCAATGGCTGCAGAAAGAAGGAAAAGAGGGCGATAGCCTTGGAGTTGGATGAGGGCCCAATAGAACAGGTTGAACATTATGATTATCTGGGCGTGAGATGCATGGCAAATTCTCGCTGGGATGCTCATTTCGTTAAGGCAAGAGTCACTAGGTCGAGTATTCTGTTTGTTTCTACATATTATAGTAGGATCTTGTACACTTGGTTCTCCAGGATATTTGCTGGGTAGAGCAGGTTGGATATCTGTCTGTAGTTGCTTGGGTCTTCTGCGCTTTAAGATTCCTTTTTTATCAATGGTTTGGTGTATGTTGATTTGAAGGAGGGTGGTACTATTCCTCTTTTGAGTGATTCATTAGATTCCGGAAGAGTGTCGCCAGGGTTCTGTGGTTGGGGATTCCTTTGAAGATCTCAGGGGTGGTTATCCTGCAAGGTTGGTGTCCTTGACCAGTGGAGGGGGGGTGGGAAAAGGTTTGTTCTGTGATTGGTTCTAGGCAGCCGAGTTTTTCTGTAGTTTGCACTTCGCCCGGTGTCTGTGGTCTGGCAGTTGTGGTTGTTTTGACCGGGCTGTGTTGATGGACTCCTGGATTGCATGTATTTTTGATCTCAGGTGGTTGGTAATGTCACAAAGTGCTTGTGTCGGGATGATGGAATTCTTGCAAGATGGGGGATTCTATTCTTGTGGCATAATAGTATTTTTTTGCTTTGAGGACTGTTGATTTTTACAGTTTGAGCTGTCTTTTGCATTTTATTTTGTATTGTCGGTTGTATTGTTCTCTTGCTCGATTGTTTTTCCATTTTGTGGTTGTTTTTTTAGTTCTTTCAGTTCTTCTGTGAACCATTTTTCTGCCAGTTTTTTTGGTGTTGCTTTGAATGTTCTTGCTGGTGCCAGCTGGTCTAGGGTTTTCTGCTTAGTCTACGGTTGTTCCGGTGGGTTCTGTTCTGCTTGGGAGGGTCGAGTCTAGAAGGTTTATTAGGGCCTCTAGTTCTAGGTTCTTCCAGTTTCTTTTCTGGCTGGTATGGAGTAAATACTTTCCGGCCGGTGATCAACACATCAAACGCACCTTGCGGCCTTGAGTTCCTCCCAGGACTACACCTGTCTGGCAGTGGCTTGAACGTCAATCGACCCAAGAACCCTCCCCGGGGGGGCGGCTTGGGCTGTCGCTGGGACCCCCTTTCCCATCGTCTCCCTAAGGTCAGCCCCCGATTAGCACCGTTGCATGATCCCTGGACCTGGTGCAGAGGCTTGGTCCGGCTGTCCTGGACTCCCTGTTTCCCCCTACTGGAGTCAGCAGGGGCCAGGTCCCCAGTGTGTCTCAATGGTGGTGATGGTAGAGGGCCTAAAAACCCAAGGTACCTCCCCAACCCTGTGGCTGTCTGTGGTGTACCACGGCTGCCTGCATGGGATGGCCCTGCAGCGCAGGCCTCGTGACCATGTCCGGTGAGCAACCTCTCCCCAGGCAGGCTTTGGCACAGATCGGGACAGTGCACATTCAGCCACACCAGAGGCACGGGGTTGGGGAAATCCCCAACAGCCCTGGTCCCGAGGCTGGTCGCTTGAGCTTCAGCTCCATGACTATGATCTTAGATTAGATGTGGCGATATACTAAATTGAAGCATATTACTATGCAGATGAAAAGAAAATAACCAGGGTTCCCTCAGTAACGGTAATTGAAGAAGGAGGAGCTCAGTGGCGAATCCCAACCCGGAGGCGGGTGCGGGAAATGTGGCATATAGAAGACCAACGCCCCGCCGTCGCTCAGGGGGCCCAAGTCCTTCTGATCATGGCTTACCCCATGGACCGTGTTAGGCTGGTAGCAGCCCCCAGCGTGCACGGATGAGGTCTTCTTGGAGTTGGAGTTGCTTGTGAATGCAGCCCAAAGTGGGTGGTAAACTCCACCTAAGGCTAAATATGGGTGTGAGATTGATAGCCAACATGTACTGTAAGGGAGAGTTGAAAGGAACTTTGAAGAGAGAGTTCAAGAGGGCATGAAACCACTGAGAGCTAAACGGGTGGGGTCCATGCAGTCCGCCCAGAGGACTCAACATGGCGGGCAGGCCGGTTGCCTGGCACGGCTGATCCTCTTGCGATACTGACGTTCAGATGCACATGCCCCCAGCGTGGCACATTTTCTGTCCGCAGGGCCTTGGAGATTGACCAAAGCCATGCCCTCCTCTGGAAACCGTCCCGGTTCCTCTTGGGGTCCCCGGTGTGGCAACTGCATACGGGGCCCCCTGCTCAAAATGCGACTGTCGACTGGGGTGGACTGCCCTCAGTGCAGCCAGACCATGCAGCGCCACCGGGCGGGGAGGCCCACAGAGGGTGCCAGGAGTCTGGAGAGATGTTGGTTAGGCACCCTAGACCCATCTTGAAACACGGACCAAGGTGTCTAACACGTGCATGAGTCAGAAGGCTGAAAGAAACCCTCTGGCACAATGAAGATGAGGGCTGGCACGTGCCAACTGAGGTGAGATCCCACTGCGTGGTCCCAGCGGGACACCATCATCCCGCCTTGCCCGCTCTGTTGGAGAGGTGGAGCATGAGCATGTGTGAAAGGACCCGAAAGATGGTAAACTATGCCTGGACAGGGCGAAGCCAGAGGAAACTCTGGTGGAGGTCCATAGCGGTTCTGATGTGCAAAACAGTCATCTGACCTGAGACTAAAACCATCTACTAGCTGTTTCCCTCTGATGTTTCCCTCAGGATAGCTGGCATTCAGAAACTCCAGTTTTATCTAGTAAAGATAACGATTAGAGGACTTGGGGCCGAAACGATCTTAACCTATTCTCTAACTTCAAATGGGTTTGAAGCCTGACTCGCTGGCGTGGAGCTGGGCATCGAATGTGAGTGTCCAGTGGGACACTTTTGAGAAGCAGAAATGGTGCTGCAGGATCAACCCAACACTGGGTGAAGGTGCTGGATGCCGAAGCTCATCGACCCCAGAAAAGGTGTTGGTAAATATAGACAGCAGGACGGTGGCCATGGATGTAGGAATCCACTAAGGAGTGTGTAACAACTCACCGGCTGAATCAACTAGCCCTGACAATGAATGGCCCGTCAGGCTCATACCCGGCCGTTGCTAGCACTGAGAGCTGCGGGAGCTAAGCCACAATAAGTTGCAGGGTTGCTGCGATACACACTGAAAGCCTCGGCACAAGGGCCGGTAGGAGCCGCTGCAGGTGCAGATCTTGGTGTTAGTAGCAGATATTCAAATGAGAACTTTGAAGGTCGAAGTTGAGAAGGGTTCCATGTGAACAACAGTTGAACATGGGTCAGTCGGTCCTAAGAGATGGCTGTTCGTAAGGGATGGGTTATGGCATCTATTACCCTCAGCTGGTTGAAAGGGAGTCGGGTTCAGATCCCTGAACCCCAAGTGGTGGAGATGGGAGCCCTTGCGGTGTTCAGTGCGCTTGCGCAGTTCTCTTTTCTTTGTGAAGGGCAGGGCACCCTGGAGTGGTTCCGCCTGATAGAGGGTCCCCAGCTTTGGAAAGCATTGCGGTTCCGGCAGTGTCTAGTGAGCTCTCGCTGGCACCTGAAAATCGAGGAGAGCCGTAAATCTTGCACTAGGCCGTACCCACATCCACAGTAGGTCTACAAGGCAAACAGCCTGTGGCATGGTGGAACAATGTAGGTAAGGGAAGTCGGCAAGTCAAATTAGTAACTTCGGGATAAGGATTGTCTCTAAGGGGTGGGTCGTTGAGGCAAGGGCGTGAAGGAGGACTGGGTGGGTGCAGCCGATGCATGAGGCGTCTACCCCTGGGGTGAAGCCGACTCTGGACGTGAGCTCGGTCCTTCCTGTGGATCTCCCCAGCTGCGGGTGTCGCCTCTCTGCGTTCCTCTTCCGGGGTCGGCGTTCTGCCTCGGCTGATGTATAGCAGCTGATTTGGAATTGGTGTGGACCGGGGGAATCCAACTGTTTAATTAAAACAAATCATTGTGAAGGCCCATGGTGGGTGTTGACGCGATGTGATTTCTCCCCAGTGCTTTCAATATCAAAGTGAAGAAATTCAATGAATCCTGGGAAAACGGTGGAAGTAACTATGACTCTCTTAACCTTTATCAGTCATAGTGACTCTTACCTTTGCATGGTCCCGCTAGTAACTATCCATGTTGTATGAGTCCTAGATAGGAGGCGTCTGTTTGGAGATAGCCAAAAAGGGTATAACATCTCGTCCTATGCTGACCATGGTCTGGTAGCTAGGTGTGCCAAGAGAAATGGTGAATCAAAACCAACCAATACCAGACAGGGTATTTCCTGGATCAAAAAAAACTTGTTGGGAAGTTAGGGTTGCTTCCTTTCACAAATCCAAACCTCACACACTGGTTTTGATGCATAAGATCGAGCAGAGAGAGATGCTAGACACAGAGGGGAATCGTAAATCGCTTCCAAGAGACGCCCAACCACCCACTCTAATTGGTGATCTGCAAGACGTCAAGTCAAGATGTGAGCATTAAGGCACAAAGACATCTATGGAGTTCCCTATGACGGAGGAACACCAAGAGATGGACTAGGAATTGACAGAAGACTGCCAACATTCATGATTCAGATAGAGCACTCCAGGATGCCTGCCGAACTTTCATCCGGATGGTTGTGTTGGACCGTCATTCAAACGGGGCGCCTGCCCTCCAATATTAAAGACTTTTGTGAATGTTATAAATGTATAAATATTGTTAGATAATATTGTTAAGAGGTGTCTAAAGTTATTTATTATTACATATATGTTCATCTGTTGTAAGTACTGCACCAGGTAGGTATACCTATAGTACGCTTTGGTGTTTTACATGATTATGCCTTCAGCTTTAAAAAAACAAAAATAACTTCAGCTGACGGGCAGCCATTAACCCGGAATGAGCCACTCTGGTGGTACAAAAGTAGCCAAATGCCTTGTCATCTAAGTAGTGACTTGCATGAATGGATGAACGAGATTCCCACTGTCCCTTGCTACTATCTGGTAAAACCACAGCCAAGGGAACGGGCATGGCAGAATCAGTGGGGAAAGAAGACCACTCAGAGCTTGACTCTATTCTGGCACTGTGAAGAGAGACATTAGAGTGTTGGATAAATGGGAGGCCCTCGGACTGCTGGTGAAATACTCATCGTTTTTTCACTTAACGGTGAGGCAGGGGGGCAGCCCCATGGGGCTTTCGCTTCTGGCTCCATGCACCCGGTGCCCATTGGGCACGACCCGCTCCAGACACAGTGGCAGGTGGGGAGTTTGACTGGAGCAGATACTCCTGTCAAACAATAACACAGTTGTCCTGAAGCGAGCTCAGGGAGGACAGAAACCTCCCAATGAGCAGAATGGCAAAAGCTCACTTGATCTCGATTTTCAGTATAAATTCAGACTGTGAAAGCGGGGCCTTCCAATCCTTCTGACTTTTGGGGTTTTAAGCAGGAGGGGCCAGAAAAGTCACCACAGGAATAATTGGCTGGTTAACGTCTTTTCTTTCCCATAGAATATCTAGAGTCACTGGGGTGACAAATGTTCACATGAGTCTAATATCTTCTTTGGTGTCCCCCAAAGAGCTAGCCTCTCACCACTCCTTTTCAATCTATACCTACGCCTCCTCTGTGAAGCCCTGGAGAACATAAACGCTTTCTTCACCAACTATTCTGACGATACTCAGCTGGTGGTGGAATTAAGCAGGGATTATGAAAAAAACAATAAAACCATAAATGATCTTTATAACATCATCCAACAGTGGATGAATCAAAACTGGATGTGCCTGAATGGATCAAAGACCGAGTTGATGGTCTTCGGCTCCAATCAAGCCAAGGTGAAATTATCATCCGACTATGATTCATTCTTGATAAGACTCCTCCATCAAAGTAGTGGACGGGGTCAAAACTTTGGGCATGACCTTAGAAGCATCCATGTACTCAGACGCCAAGCCTCGTATGTCAGTAAAAACTGTTCATATTACTTGAGGCTGCTGAAAGCGATTAGACCCCTACTTAACGAAACCAACTGTGCCACTATAGCTAGAGCCACCATACTCTCCCGCTTGGATTATGGTAATGCACTACTATTGGGTGCAAGCAAACAATGCTTGACAAAATATCAACGTATCCAAAACCATGCGGTACGGATAATCAAGCAAAAAGCAAGGACAGACCACATAAGGGAAGCCAGAAGAGAGCTACACTGGCTCAGGGTTGAAGACGTTGTCTTTGACACTCACCCATAAGTGCATATATGGAAAGGCTCCAACTTACCTGAAGTCCAAAATTGTTGGCTACACACCAACCCGTTCGTTAAGGTCCGATGCTCAAGTACTCATTGTAGTGAACCCACATAAAAAAACAAGCAGCTTAGGTAAGGCCTTTCCCAACTGGTCTGCCGTCAGTTGGAACAAACTTCCGCTGAGTCTGAGACTTGAACCCAATCATCTCAAATTCAGAAAAACATTGAAAACCTTCCTGTTTAAATGAAAACAGAACGCTAGTGCGGTATATGTCCTTCTCTGTCTTGGTATGCCAAGTCTCCCATTACATACATAGCTGGTTATTTTCACAGCTCATGTCCATGTCTTTCTGTTGCGCCCTGATGCCTGCGGGCTTACGGTGCATTAGAAAGAAAGAAAGCAAGAAAGCAAGAAAGCAAGAAAGAAAGAAAGCAAGAAAGAAAGAAAGAAAGAAAGAAAGAAAGAAAGAAAGAAAGAAAGAAAGAAAGAAAGAAAGAAAGAAAGGAAAGAAAGAAAGAAATTGGCTTTTGTCAGCCAAGCGTTCATAGAGAAGTTGCGTTTTGACCCTTCGATGTTGGCTCTTCCTATCATTGTGAAGCAGAATTCAACAACCCTTGGATTGTTCACCCACCAATAGGAAACATGAGCTGGGTTTAGACCATCATGAGACAGGTTAGTTTTACCTAACTGATGAAGTGCTGTCGCAATAGTAATTCTGCTCAGTATGAGAGGAACAGCAGGTTCAGACATTTGGTGTATGTGCTTGGCTGAGGATCCAATGAGGCGAAGCCACCATCCGTAGTATTATAACTGAACGCCTCTAAGTCAGAATTCTCCCTAAATTGTAACGATACTGCAGCACTCTGGAGCCTCAGTTGGCCTTCGATAGCCAGCCTCTGGGCCGGTCCATAGAGACACTCGCCAAGGGACTCAAGAGTGGACAGAAGGGGGCCACCTCTTTTGCCCGCAGTGCAGCGCATGTTCATGGTGAACCTGGTGCTAAATAATTTGTAGACGACTTGATTCTCGGTCAGGGTTTCATATGTAGCAGAGCAGCTACCTCACTGCGATCTATTGAAAGTCACCCTCTTAGCCAAGCTTTTGTTAAAAAAGCACAGCAGCAGCGGAAAAGGATCTCTGTACTTCCTACTGCACCGCAGGGTTCACAGGAACCTCCCACCAACCTTGGTTGCTCCCGCGGGGGTGCATGCAGGCCCGGAAGTACTCTTCTCTCCCTTTCCGGTCAGCCTAGCAGACCAGATGGCCTTGGCCCAGCCAGCAGCAGAGTGGCAGGACCCAGCCCATGTGAAGCAGGGAAGAGAGGCTGGACCTTGGTTGCAGATGGCAGCTTAAGCACTAGCTCCAGGGAGCAGAGATGGTGGCCTTAAGGCAAGAACAACCGTGTGGCCGCCTGGGTATCTGGTCGGAACGGTCCTGAATTGCCATCTGGCCAGGACGATTGGAACAGATGGCCCATGTCGTGGCTTGCCCAGCTGACTCCTACATTTGTCTCCGGCCGGGCTCCATAAGCCCCCACTTCATGGGAGATTAATAGTAGATGGAAAGTGTCATCCTGCGGGGTGGCTGTGTGGTACAGAAAGCAGAAGCCTCCTCTGTGACCCAGACCGGTGCCCTAGAAAGGTGATGAGCCAAACACCCAGAGGTGGCCAAGGGGTCCAAATATAGATGGTACGCAACAGGCCTGAGCCCAGGGCGAGGCCACTAGGTGAGGCCCATGTGGGACCTGTGGTCCAGTGGGAGTCCCAGGGGAGAGCTCCAGGGCTCCACAAGGCAGTCTGGGGCCCCCCGTGTTGGCATCCCATAGGACGGAGCCTCAACAGAACGGCCCCAGAGGTTCCAGACAAGAATGTGAGTACCACCAAGCACAGTAGCTGGACACCCAGGCATATGGGAAGGCAGTCAGGGCAAGTCCTGGGTCCTGACCAGGGCTCCCTGAGGCCAGCGGGGGCATTCCAGGGCCACACCCTGCAAGAGTCGAGCCCAAAGTTTCACCACCCACCCATGGCGAGGGCTCTGCGCACCCCAGCAGTGGTTCTGGCACCCTCCGGATGGAAAAGCTCTAATGTGCCCCAGCTGGCTGGGGGTACTGTCTCTGCCCTCGGGCACCCTAGAGGGGCCCCATACTTCTACCAAGGGCTAAGCTCTAACGCCTCGAGGCAAGAGCCCCGGGAGCCCCCCATCTGCTGTAACCCCCTGCCCCCAGCCATGGTGGGGGCAGGGGGTGGCAGCACCGGGAATGTACATATTAAAATAGGTATTGGTTATAGGAATCAACAACATTTGAATACTTAAGAGTGCACCTCTAAACATAACCTTGTTAAGCAATATAATTGTCACAGTCATTGTATAAATAATAGGAAGAGTGAGAACTGTTCAGGAACTCAACCTATTCGAACCAGTGAAGTGAAAGCTTATAAAAGGAGTGAAACAGGTCACTGGGTTAATTACACAGATCTCAGTGTGAAGACAAGGATACCACAAAGGATAATCAGTAATAATCAAGGAGCTATACAATTTGAGGAACAGGTGACATGAAAAGAACAGCTTCCAACAATAGTTGAGAGGAGTAGAGTAAATAAATATTCAGAGGCCAGAGTGTCTAGAGAGAGGAACTTGAGAGCTGAAACAGAACTAAAGAAAGGGACGTGGAGAAATCCCTTGAAAGAACTGAACAAACTGGAACAGGAAATAGCAAGAAGCTACTTGAAGATTCTATACTGAGAAATACTTGCTGGCAAAGTAACCCCAGGAAAAGGGATTCATTCTCCTGGTCTTTAGTTATATAGGATAAGTGGTGGGGTCAGTGAGGATTAGCTTTTGAACAGAGGACAGACTTACTTTGGACGTTAGACAAGATGACATGCACCCTAGTTTAGTTGTGTTAGGTAGGGAAGAACTTAGAATAGGGAAAGATAGGCATTTCTCTAATGTTGTAAATACACATCTGTTAAAATGGCAAATATTGGTCTGCTTCCTTCTGCTGACCTACCACACTGCCCTAGGAATGTAGGCTAAAGGCTACATTGGGCATATAGGCTGCAGGTCACACTAGGAAAATAGGCTATAGTCTATATGTGGCATATGAAGTGGACTGGCAATATAGATCACACTTGGAATATCATTTCCACACTAAACTGTAGCTATAGGCTATGGGTCACACTGGGAATATAGTTTATAGGCCACACAACACATGGAATATCAATTTCACTCGGACATAAGTTATTAACCACACTGACACTTTAAGCAGGAGGCCAAACTGGAGCTACAGACTATAGGCCGCACTGGCACCATAGGCTATAGACTGCCATAGGAATGTAGTCTAAAGATCACACTCAGCATAAAGGCTGTCAGGCGCACTGGAAAATGGTCTATTGGCCACAGGTGCAATATAAACTGTACTGGCAGTATATATATCACACTGGGGAATATAGGCTATAGGCCACAATGGACATTTAGGCTATAGAGAGGTCCAAGAATATAGACAGTTTTCAAGTCGTGTAAACATTGTTTTCTTTTCTGGAGTATTCAGACAAAATCACCAAACAAGCACATTTCATATGGTTGAAACAGTTTAGTATAAAATAAAAAAGTTGTCATACAATACCTGAAGCCAGTAATTGTTGTATTTCGGTAATATTGTGGTGACACTTTCTTGTAGATCTTTTGCAGCTATAAAGAAAAGACGCAAACATTCAAGAAATGCACTGTCATTGAAACCGGGCGGGGCTAAGTGGCTACCTAACTCTACACCTTATGTAAGCAAAAACTCTGAGTTTGAGAATTTCCCCACCCATTGGCCCCAATTAACATTGGATCTGAAAACATCTCATGTAATGCACAGGTGCCTTCGTACCGATGAGCCTTTTTATCAGTATCCTAGAAGAAGAAGAAGCACCTGTGTATGTGTTGTGACTCAAAAAGCAACCAACGGATGTCAATCATGTTGCTGTTTCATAGTCTCTGACGAATCACTCCATGTGACATACTGGGCATCAGTATGAGTATGGTGGTGATTCAGTGATTTTTCAGGCAAATTACTGACAAACTCATCTACTGCTAACGCCACTTGGTTCAATGGATTTACTGTCTGATAACAATTGATGTTAAGGGGGTATTAATCCCCTTTTTGGACTTTTTGCAGATTTTCCAAGAGCATAACAGCACTGTGGTACATCTATCGAATTTTGGAGGTGAAGTGGAGGATTGGCCTCAAGATACATGATGAAGGTAAATGCTCCACTTCACATCCAAACTTGGAATCCCGGTGTGTGGTAAAGTTGGCATTGATTTCATTGCTTCTAAAAAAAAGAGATGGTAACAGAATTGGCACCAAACATGTACTGCACTACTGAATTTACAGCTACCGGAACTCAGTCTGATGGATTTACCACTGGTTAACGTCATTTGGGGATTTTTGCAGAGTAGCACTGCAGTAAATCGCGCGAACTTTGAAGGTGAAGTGGAGGATCTACCTCTAACTATAGATCCTCCACTTCACCTCCACATTCGGAATACGGAGAGGAGATAAAGTTGGCGTTAATTCCATTATCGCCAAAAGAGTGGTGGTAACAGAATTACAGCCAAAAATGTAATGAGGATGCTTATCTGCTGAATCTTCTTAATGTAATATAGCCTGAGAGGAACTATTGCACTCTTACTTATTCCCAGGTGTATCGCTGTATTGCTTAATAGTCTGTGATGCAACATTTCAAAGCGTGTCTCCCTAAAGTTATTGCCAATACTCTATGGTAAAAGAGCCACAGTTGTGTAATTGATTGCAAAGCAAAGTCTACTTCTTTCTAGTTCACTAAGCACCTTACCTCTTGTAGCAAAGATTTTGCAAGTGTCTTGTATTCTTCAGATGCTGGGTTTTTTAAGTTCTCATCAAAAGTTTTATTAATGGAAATCACAACATAAATGGTTCTCTTTGGCATGCTGGTGCTCTCTGCAAAACATGACAAAATCAGCATATTTGTTCTTGTTCATTTTTCGTTCTAGCCTTAAAATAATACCAGGGATTATAAACAATGTTTAAATGGATTAGAAATGTAAGTAATCTTTAATTTTTTTTCTTTGAACACAGTCATTTTGTACATGCTAAAAATCGAAACACCAAGCACACACAGGTCAATTCCGCATACATCTAATTTCCTGTACATGTTGTTGTCTAGAAATCCTTAATGTGCTCAGTTTTTCTAGTTTAATCTAGTGTTGTAATATTTAATTCAATACATCAAACCGCCACCATTGTGTTAATTTGCCAATAACATATCCCCAAATACATAACATATACATTATAGTAACATAGCAGCCACCCTTCTGACATTTCTCTGCTCCTTTAACCTCCAGGACAGTATTTTATTGGCCTTGTTCCCCTTCTCCATATATATCTGTTTTAGGAACGCTAACTTTAGTTCCGTTTGGCCGATCAAGAGGGCCTTCAACTTTGCTTTATATTCCTGAAGCTTATTTAATTTCCCTGGAAACATCTGGGATTTCAATTTTCCTCCTGGTTGGAGTAATTCAATTTTCCCCCTAAGTGCCCCCTCCCCTGCTGCTCTTTCTCTCTTTCTCTTGGCTCCCATCCCTATCAGGACTCCTCGAATTGTGGCCTTGACAGCCTCCCAAATTCCCGGAATCCCCACTTCACCATTTTCATTTAAGTCAAAAAATTCTCTAATTGCCTTTGCAGCACAAGAGCCAGTTGCTTATCTCTCAGCAACAGGTTGTTGCATGACCACCTGGATTCATGTTTACTGGAGGCAGTTCACCTATTCTGGCCTTCACCAGTTCATGGCCCGACCATAGTTTCCGTGGTTGATTCCCATACCCTGTTTTATAGAGGAGTTTCAACAAGGATGTAGTCAATCCTTGAGAACGTATTGTGTACCCTGGAGTAGTATTTGAACGGGGGGTCCCAACCACTTACCTGGATGTGTGAGTCTGCCACCTCCAGCTCCTCATTGACCCGCTGAAGGCGGGAGGCCTTCCTGTACTATAACTGGGATGCTACGTGGGGACCTGCCCTTTTCCTATCTAACTCTAGGTCAAGGACCATGTTAAAATTGCCTCCTATTATCAGTGAGCCTTCGACAAACGCTTGGATCTTACCCTTGACTGACTCCCAGTACTGCTCTTGGGCGTCATGCGGGCTGTACTATGAAACCACGGTTAGTTTATGCCCTCTTCACCATCACAAAGCGGCCATCAGGGTCTTTCAATTGTGCCTTCAGGGCAAAGATAAGTTTACTTGCCACTATCACTGCCACCCCTTTTTTTTTAGACAAGCATGAGGTGTGATAACCCCTACCTATAGACTGAGCTTTCAAGGATGGCTCCCTTCCCCTCTGCCAGTGGGTCTCCTGCAGAAACATTAGATCTAGCTTCAGAGGGTTCAGTACACAAATAGTTAATGATCTCTTGTGGGGGGACTTTAAACCTCTAGCGTTTAGGGACCCAATGCCATAGCGTTCACAGTGCTAGCCATTTTGGGCCATGACCAGGCAATAACTCCTCTTATTAGTGCAGTGTAGTCTGTGGCCCAGAGCCTTACATCCTGTATGTCTGAACTTTAATACCCCAACCTCCTGTCGAGTGGTCTTGATTGAAAACCCTTTTTAGATCAACGTAACCCCTAAGCCCCCGCTCTAGCGCCTGGACTACCCGTGACATCGAAAATGTTGCTCGGCTAGAACAGCTTTTGCTGCCCCACCCTTGGGCTTACAATGATCAACTTGTCACCTCTGAGCCCCACCAATGAGCCTGATTCCTTTGACACTCAACCCACCACCCGCTCCCCCGTGCATGTTGAGGACACAGCTCCACAACAATTGTCACATAGGCAGATGGGAGGACTGTTCCATGGTGAGAGGCTTGAAGAGCCTCTCGGTCTTTCGACAACTGCTCAGTAACGGCCCCGCTTCCAAAGTCTAGAAAGGGCACGGGTCCCAAAAACCCCTGGGACCCCGGCAAGTAGTACACTGTGGCCACCTGCAGGAGACAAATCCTCAGGACTGCAGGGGGGGACATCAGGCTCAGTTTCTTAAATTTGTGATGCCCTCTGAATCATGGTCTGTCAACAAAACCTTTGCTTTTTGGGGCTTCACTCTTCACCCCAGGGAATCGGGAGACAGCGCCGGGGCCGATTCACCAAGGATCTCCTGTGTCACTCTGCTATTGTCCTCTTCTGTTGGGAGATTGTATTTATACTCCACAAACTTGAAGGCGAGGGAGAAGGGGAAGCCCCATCTGTATCATACCCCTTTGGTGGTGAGCCATTTCGTCAGGGGTGCACAGAGTCTCCTTCTGGTCAGGGTGAAGGTTGATAGGTTTTGGAATACAGTAATTTGCGAGGCGCCCCAGTCCACTGGGCCCCTCTTTCTCGCCAAATCCAGAATCTTTGATTTCTCTAAATATTAGTGGAATCTAGCCAGCACAGACCTCGGGCGTGGGAGCTCCCTCCTGCCCTGTGTGCTCTTTCGATAGTGGGCTTGTTGGTGTTGTCCTCGTTGAAAAGCTTCCTGATGACATCGTTTATGGCTTTGATGTTGCTCTGTGTTTCTCCCTCACGTTCCAGGAAACCAAAAAATCCTAGGTTATTGCTGCATTTGTGGTTTTCAAAGTCATCCATTTTAATGCATACTTCTCTTCCCTTCTCACGAGCTCCGAAAGTCTCATGTCAATTTGAGTCTCTAGTATATCCACTGAAGATTGGTTTGCCTCGAGCCCCTGGATTCGGTCATCCATACTATCTACTTTGTTATCCAGCCCATCTAGTCTTTTGCTAATATCTGCCTTAAAGCCTCTTATTTAATCGAGGAGTGCTTCCATACCTTTGCTAATTGACTGGGCCTCCTCCGTACCTGGTGGTGTCGTGGTGGGCATGGTTTCCAGGGGTCGCTGGGGCTGTCGTTCGAATTTTAATTTCTGGAGTGAGATTGCCCAACTCATGGATGGCCGGCTACTTCAGGGCCCCTCCAGCCCTGGGGATAGAGTTCTGTGGAGGGGAGTGCTGTGCCAAGGCAGGGGCTTGTGCTCGACTAAGCTAGGCTCAGAGGCCTGATGTGTGCATCTCACTGCACAACCGTGGGAGGCACTACATATTTCTTCTGGCCCCATGTCCTCTCCTCATCTAAGCAGAGACCAAGGGCGCCACCCGGGCCTTAGATGCAAGAGAGCAAGTAACGCTTATGGTGGGCCCCTAGGAGAATGACGTCTAGGCCTCCTGACGCAGTAGGGCTGGTGCGAGGCCAGTTGATGCAAGGGCGGCCCTGCAATTGGTCAGGGTGACGCTCAAAGGGGCACCTGAAGGAGTTCACTCACCTTGAGTGAGGGTGGGTGAGGGTGGGCCCTGGGCAAAGCGGGAGTCATCAAGGCTCTTTCCTGGGACAAGCTGTGGTGCAGGTCCGGGGGGGTGCCTGCAGCTGGAGGGGAGTGAAGGCCCACATGGTGCCAACAGCGGGGGCCCTCAGATAGGGTTGGGAGCACAGTCTTCCACGCAGTGCTTCAAGGGACAATTAGTGGTGCAGGGAATCTCCCTGGAGGCGGGTGCGCTTATCACTGGGGGGCAAAGTCCACTGTACTTGCCCAATATTTCTCTCCTTCTCCTGTGACCATGGTAGAGATGGAAGGCCCTGGCAGTGCTCCGCTTCCAGCTGGGGAGGGGCCTTAACTGTGCTTCAATCGCTCACATTCCTCTGGGTCTCTGGATACACACTACCCCGGGGGAAGCCTTATCAAGGATCAGTGGTCCAACAGCATCAAAAGCCCCCACCAGGGGGCCACGTCATCAAGGCTTGCCGATGGCCTCTGCATTCTGATTCTGCTGTGGGCTGCCTGGAGCTTAGAGGGAGTGCTTCCCTGGGCCACAGAGTTCTGGAGTTCTCTCCGCCGGCTCACACTGAGACGGCACACATGGTGGGGGCAGCTTAAGACTGAAGCGGGGGCTTTCCAGGGGCGCTGATTGGCATCACAGAGAGTTCACAGATTTAGCCTCGTGGGATGTGGGTGAGCTTCTCCGTCTCTAAGGCTCACTCAGTCCGTGAGAGAAGAGGGTGGCCCTAGACCGGAGGATGAAGGTGTGCACTCACGTTACTGGCGTCTCGAGGAGGTGGTCAGCTGGAGCGTGGCTAATCAGGTTACAGTCCTTTGGGGCTCTCCCATTGAAGCGAAGGCTGGCCAATGCCTTGCCTCCAGCGGTGTCTGGTCTCCAGGGCTCTATGTATACAGTCCCACTAAGTCTCGCTCCTGTCCGCAACTCCCCAGAGGCTGGTGTATATAGTGCGGGGGGGAGCCCACCCACTCTGCTCTCTCAGTCTCGGAGCGGAGGTTACTGGCAGGAGGGGTCGGGCGCCCACGATTTTCCTCTACTGGTGCTCCCAGTCCTGGCGGGGAGCACCCTCAACCTAGTTATGTGCTGCCTCACACCCCTTGTACAGGGAGGAGGGCAGGGGGAGGGAGCAACCACTGGGTGCTCTGCCAGGGGTTTCGCTTCACGCAGGCCTCCTCTGTGTCTGCCGTCGCAGGCCCGCCCCGATCAGTGAGCATGCTGGAAGCGTGTGTGGTACTGCTGAGTGGATCGGGGACAGCGTTAGCACCGCTGCAAACGTCGGTACGCATACACAGGCAATCCGTGGAACTCCGGGTCCGTTCTTTTACACCCACCATGCTCGGATTGTAGGCTCCACAGGGGGGTAGGGGGGGTCACATTAGTAGCACTTTGGGGTCTACATGGGGGGCCTCTTCTCTACAATGTGCCTGGCTGAAGGGGAGCGACACAGAGGTACTAATAACTAGGTCATCTCTGCGCCCCCTGGTGGCCAATCCAATTTGTGCTTTTTAAAGAATACTGTTCAGTAATACTGGTCAAAACTACAAGCTGCACAGTGAGATACCCCATCAAAGTTGGCCACTTTGGAGGCGGAAACAAAAAAAGCGAGCACCCTTTGACCAAAAACCAGGCCCACAGTATCATGTTGGGCTGGAATTCGGGCATTGTCCTATTGACCTAAAAGCCAGTCTGAGCCTGGTGGTTTTGACATGTAAAAGTTTAGCGAAATGGTGGTTCTAAAAGGGAATTAGATGGTTCAAGTATAAAACTGTTTACATCAGTACGCTAGATGCTTATTCTCATAATACTATGGGGGAAGCATAGCTGCCTGTTAACGTTGGGTGAACCAAGGGTGAAACACTGTCATCGAATAACTGGAAAAAAGGGGGAAAAACTGAATGGTCACCTTTCAGAAACATGATAATAACATTTTCATAGAATATCATATTTTTATTTAGGCAGAAATGATAGAACTAAGCTTTGGCTGTAACATTTTACTAACCCCCAAAAAGTAAACCTGTGTGATAAAAGTTAACCATTATACAAGGTCAGTCACTCTCATTCCCCCCTGCTGTTTGTGCTTTCAATGTCCCCTCTTTCAATGCAGGAGATGGTGCAATTTGTTCTACAGCTGTTTGGTACCAGAAGATGCTCCTCATTGCCTCAACGAGCTAAGTATGCACAACCACTAGTTCCTAATGTTATTGATACTCACCATCCTATTTATCTCACTCTTTCTTCTGTCTATTGTCCCTGCATGGTTCATTGACAATTCCACAATTTGCATTTGAGTCCTTAGTATTTAATCCACTTTTAATCTGCTATTAGAGAGAATTAAATGCGACAAATCAATGACTATCCCACATTGACCTACTTGACAATAAACAAGCGGAGCAGGACTGCCCTTGTGTGTCTAAGTGTGTGTGGAGTGTGTGACTGCAATCCTGCCCTGGATGCATTGTCCTTCTTCTGTCATGATCCACCACACCCTTTGGGCTTCATTTTTTATTTAAAAATTGAAATATCTTAATTGTGTTACTTAATCTGTTTGGTGGTTTTTGTTTGCCTCGCAGGTGTTGTTTGGTTGAAGATTTATGGCATAGCACGAATTCCACCCTTCAAAAGGCACTCTCCACCTGAGAGGAAAATCATGAGTGAATGCCTACGTCAGCTAGCAGACAGCATTGGGTGCTTGCAATAATATGCATTAAGAAATGTGAGTATTGACAAGACTCTTTGAGATGTAAATGTTCTAACCACCACTGTAATGCTAAATCGCCAAACCCTTTTAAAAATTCAGTACGAGATGTACTGTCTAATCATTTTGAATTTGTAGTTTAATTATATTTTTCTCTATATCGCTGGTTATAATTTAATCTGGTACAAATTAAATGAGGATAAATATGATCCTGTAGACATTACACATCACAATGGACATGCAAGTGATATTACATATTCCTACACACAGTTGTAAAAGAGTAAAAGATCACTCTTTATGAGTACTAGAGTTAGATACAGTGAGTTTAACAGCGCCAGCTAGAACACTGTGTGATGATGTCACATGCTGGTGTGTAAGCAAAGAAGGAGAGTGGGCCTTCTGAGAGTTGATTTGGTCCACGACAGCTAAAATGGAGGTTCATAGAGAACCCCTGAGACGTTATAGGAGAGAGCCTTACCTGGCAGATCTAGTGTCAGACTGGATAGAGGAGAAGAAGCGTTCAGGCAGGGTTGACCTTCATGAACCAAGCTACAACTGTTGGTATATGGGATGGCATTATAGGCAGGGAGACTGGCTGCAATGGATGGAGTGAGCATCTGGCTCTGGACCCAGACAGTGGGAGGAACTCAGGTTCACCCTAGAGAAGCTGCTAGACTCTGACTTGGCTGCCCCTTGCTCTGATGCCACGGGCCACGGAGCCGCAGAACAATTATAACTATGGACGCTCATAGCAAGGATGGGGGCTCAGATTGGGACAAGCCAATTCTCTGCCTCAGCTTGGATACAGCCACAGGTGCTACACTTTGAGGGGGAAAGGCCTTTAAATTGGGACGGGAAGCAGATGTGGGGTGGCTGGTGTTTTTCACATCTTAAACTCTCAAACCTATGCTATTCCCGCGCGGCAGAACATCCTCTTGAAAATTGAACTCAGATTGAGTCTAGCTTCTGCAAACTATGCCCCGGTAACTAACCCAGAGGGCATTCTCTATGGACAGAGTAATGTGTGGACACTGTCCTATCATCATCAGAGTGCCCAATGCATGTAACCATGCATGTTCTCAATATATACAACTTCATATTCAAATAAACACAAGAGATAAAATAGCCTGTCTGTATTATGATGTTTTACATCCATTTCACCCACTATATCCCGGTATAAGAATCCTGGATTTTGGAGAAAAGGCTGAGCTCATTCCCTCAGAGAAATTAAGTCGACACTTCGCGCCTGTTAAAACATGTTTGTGAAAAGCACAGACTTGCCCATGGGTAGCCCTGAGACCATACTCACAGCTGGTGGAGATGCCAAAAAGGTGTTCCTAAACATTTTCCCAGATACGTTTTTCCCCTCCTCTTTTATGACAACAGCAGGCATCAGAGACGCTAACCTCTCGCTAGACACAAATGATAAAGACTATCATCCGAGAGACTCCCATTGCAGGAGCTTTGACTGTTCTCCAGAGGAAGGGTGGCCATTTGAATCATCTCCATTACACAAATCAGATTGGGATTCTTGTTAGTGAGGGACATTTGAGGGGAACGTAGGCAAAACTGATAAAGAATAGCAGAACACAGAATAGGAAAATTAAGCTATAGAGAAAGAGTGAGAACCCTGGGCGAGTGAAGAAGACATTTGCGGTAGTTGGAGGGTACGCGAGGAAAGATATTTGGGGAACATTCAGAAGAGACTTTACCTCCTGGACCAAGGCTAAACCTCTTAAACATTAAAGGGGAGCTCAAAGAAAGGGCCCCTGAGCCCAATCAGGAGGAAAAGGAACACGTGGGAGTCAGATGGAATGATAGAGGTATGTGAGGATGACACATGCTGGGGTATTAGCAAATGAGAGGGGGCCTCCCGAGGGCCAATCTGTCCAGGGCTGCTAACCTAGAGGTACATTGAAAAATCCTTAGATATCATGGTGGAGAGTCTAACCTTGCTGGACTAGCATGGGAAATGGTGAGGAGTGTGGAGAAGAAGCTTCCTGGTGGGGTTGTCCTTCATGGGCCAAGTCATGTCCTCTGTTCTCTGTGGTGAATTTTGGGCAGGGGGACCCTGAGAAGGGTGGCAGCAGACAGAAGGTTGCACTTTTGTCCGGACCAGGAAGTTGAGGTGAGGTCAGGCAGCATCCCCGGAATGTCCATTCGACTCTGATATGCCCACCATTGTCTTTGACAGCATGTTCCACAAAGCCATGGAATAATTACAACTACAGACTCTCATCGCAGAGATGGGGAGGGACAAGCCTATCCTCAGCCCTGAGATGGAAGCAATCTCAGGTGAACTTGTCTACAGGGAGCAAGGCCTACACACAGAGAGAGGGGAAGCTAGACATTTGAACACTGAGCAGCAGAGAGGCTAGCAGAGAAAGAAAATAATAAGAAAAGAGTACAGTTAGAAGGAAGCAGTGAAGTGGTGGAGAATGACTAAGGATGCAGAGGTTAGGCAGAGGAAAAGAGAATGTGTAAAGTAGAGGCAGCAGAGCTGCGAGGGGGAGGTAGTTGGACAGAGACAGAGAAGAGCAGGAGAACTCTAAAGAGAGTGGAGGACTGATGAAGGCGAGAGAAGAGTGTAAAGATGAGGCGATAGACATGCGATAAAGTGGGAGGCGGGTGGAGGATGAGAGGAGTGGGAAGCAGAAGGAGAAATGAGTAAGCAGAGGAGTGAAGGAGAGAAACAGAGAGTGGTGGAACTCTCTGTTCCTCAGGAGTCTGGAATGACTCCTGAGGAGCTGGAGGAGTGGAGTAGAGAAGGAAAGAGTGGGTGAAGGAGAAAGATTCATGAGTAAGTAGAGGATGGAGGTAAGATGAAGAGAGTGAGGAGAGGCAGAGGACCTATGACAAAATGGAGGATTGGTAAAGGAAGGAAAATGAGATGAGGAAGAGCAGTGCATTTGGTGAAACAGAGAGAGAAAGGGAAAGCAACATATAATGCTTGGAGGGAAAGAGAGAAAAGGAATAAAGAGAGGAAAGTAAAAGAAAGCATAATCGGTTTGTGTACTTTAGAAATGGAGGAGAAAGTGAAATCAAGAATGTTGCAGCATGCCAAGGAAGAAGAGCCAGACCTATTAGAGGGAAATGATCAGGTGAGAAGAAGAGACCATCAGATCGACAAGAAAGCAAAGAGAGAAAAAGTGAGAGAAGGGACAAAACAAGGAATGCAGTAAAGGAGAAGTGGAGACAGCAAGACATTTTTTTGGAATAGATAGGGTGAAAGAACCAGGGATAGAGTAGCATCCAGCGAGGTGAGGAGGGTATGGAAGAACAGAGAGGAAGATGGCACCAAGGAACTGAGAAAGTCAGAATGTAAAATCAGAGCAGGGTGACGGTATGTATGGAAAAAGGAAATGCTGAGCAAGAGGTATAGATACAAGAGGGGAAGGTGGAAAGGAAAGGTTTGATATAGAGAAAGTCCTACATGAAGGAGAATAAAGAACAACGTACCCTATGACAGTGAAAGAAAAAGTTGATATAAAGAGGCGTTGGGAAAAGAAGATGTTCTGAATGTAGTGAAGAAGAGTGAGAAACAAACCAGGCAAAACCCAGGGAAAATACTGGGAAAGGTGGAGCATTATACAAGGGGTACTGGACATATGAAAGGCAGGATGACACAAGAATGGGGCACAAGAGTACAGGAAAATATGGCTGATGCCTAGAGAGAAAGAGAGATAACAAGAAGAGGACTGAAGTGTGGTCCGGGGAACCAAACTACCAAGCAAGTACTTCTGAAACTATTGCACAGAGAAACCTGGCCAAGTCAGCCGGGCCCAAATGCCGGTACACCCATGAAGGTAAGCTTGTGGAGAACCAAAGGCATTGAACTAACTAGACCTGGGAGGAGAACAAAGACTTTATTCTCTTGGCTCTGACATAATCAGAAAAAGTCTGGCACCTGACCCTATCCAAGACTACTGAGTTTAACAGGCTCATGTATTGCTAAACACAGGTGGGTAAGAGTGTTGACGTTCAACAGAAGCTATCTGTTTGGTTTACTCAGATTCCTCCTACCAAAACGTGTTCATCTGTGGCCACATTAGAATCTGGAAAATAATGAGGGAAAATAACAGAGACATAAAATCCTCAAAGAATTAAACTGACCATTGACATAGATAGGATAATTTGGCCTGACATCAACCAGATGGATTGTGAAGTCTAGCCTAGAGATTGAGAATTGAAAAGATATGTTTTTTTTTACATGTTACTTTATTTCTCCATCATTGGAACTTTCATATATTCTGTATCTGGACCATGAATTGAACAACTATACCATCTGCCAGTCGTTCTCATCCAAAGCCCTAAAGGACCACCACAGGAGGTTAATGGCATGGTTGGATGATGGACAATGGTACTGGGGCCTCTGACTCGGCCTCTCTCTGCAGTTATGCTTCTGCCAGCACAGCAGACCCCTAGAGCGCACTCCCTCATTGAAGAGGTCGAGGACCAAATCAACTATGTTGATGACCAAATGAACTATGTCTCTTCCGTCAACCGACTAGTCAACGACCAAGTCAACCTCATCTACATCTAAGTCGACTACACCAACTACCTCGTTGTCAGCTAGGCCCACTCCATCAACAAGCACAACCTTGTTGACAATGAATCCTGTTCACAGGCCCTTGGTTTCATCCTTTCCAAAGTGAGTTTCGGTGGATTGGGAGGCCCTGTCAGCCCTGTCTTACCTTTCCAGGCCAACTTGTGCTCAGCCATTGTTCTCACTGCTAACAAATGTACCACCTACTGTCCCCTGCCCGGCAATGGTCCCTCCTGTCAAAACTCCTAGAGTAGAGTGCCGATTCTGACATGGACCTACCAGAAGGGGTATTTTCTGATGATGACGAGGGTGGTGTGCATCCTCATACTAGAATTCTGTTTGACGGCATAGATTTATTTGGCAAAAAGGTGGATCAAACCTTGCATGCCATCAAGGCTGATACAGAAACCACTTGGTTGTCTGGGACACACAGTCATTGGAAATAGAAAACGAAAAGCCAATGTGAACTTTGCAAGTCTATGGCTCACACTCATATGAGAAACAAAACGAAAGAAAACTTTTTTTTGGGACGGGTTACCGAGTGTAGTACAGTATATCCTCCCTGGAGTTTCCAAGGCAATTAAACCATACTGGTTATCCCTTTTTCCAATCTTCCCATTCAGATAACACAAGGGATAGAAATACCATCCAATATATTGATTTCTTCCCTTGTTTGACCCATTCGCTCAGGGACTAAGAATCGCATTTTCATAACAGAAGGCCAAGATTCCCCCCCAAGAGAATTTAAGTCATGGGTTCAAGTCTGTCAAACCTCCTACGTGGAAAGTATAGACTTCTGCATAGACAGCCCGGAGGCCCTACTCGCAGCTGGGGACAGGGGGGTACAGGTGGTGGGGTGCCAGAATGTTTTCTTGAACATTTCCCCTATTAAAAAATATTCCCCTTTGTTTTCTATGACATCGCCAGCCCTAAAAGCTGCCTACCTGACACCAGATACTAATGATAGAAACTCCCATTTGTGGTAATTTTACTGGGCTCCAGAGGACGGGTGCTCTGTTGAGTTCTTTCTTTTAGTAAATCAGATTTCTGTCCTAGTCAGTGGGTAGCATTTGAGGAGATGAAGAATGTCAGAACACTGAAGAGCTAAGTTGTGGTATGTGGAGGGTAAGCAATGAAACTCATTTGGGGAACATGACAGAAGTGACTTGACAACCTAGAGTGAAGTTAAACCTCTTAAAATCTAAAGTGGCGCAGAAAGAAAGCGCCAATGGGCCCATCCAAACGTAAAAAGGAACCAGATGCATCAGGGAGATGTATATATGACGATGTCACATGCTAGGGTTTGAGTAATGGAGGTGAGGGGCCCTTCCAAGAACTAATTGGGGTCCAGGAGATGCACAAGGATCCCCTCTGACGCTCTGGAGAGCAGTGGGAAGAGGAGGCGTCATGACAGGTTTATGGACCAAAAGAGAGAACCAGAAACCAATCTGATTCGAGGTGCGCTCACTCACTGCCCTCCTTATGGATTTGCAAAAAAGAAATTGCTTAATGTCAATATTCACACATTGAGAGCCGGGAACAAAACTTGTATGTATATACTGAAGAAGCCACTTTTCCAAACTTCAATATCAATGCATGAAGGTTGCCGGACTGTTCAGTGCCATAATTAGTCTATGCCAATGCACTTCAGACTGGGTCCGCCACCAGGGCTTCATGGCACTGTACATGGTTAATATAGTCCATCATCATTATATCCAACATTATGTATTATCCATATTGGAATATATTACAAATAATTAATTAAGAAATGCAAGCAGATAAATCGCATGAAATCAAAATCAAGAATCAAAGTCAGAATGTCCATAGTGTAACACAATAATAAAATCATAAATGTCACATACCATTAGTTGGAAGAAAGTCGATAGAAAAAATATGTAAATCCATTTCTACTTGTTACATTTAGTGTAGGTTTTCCTTTTGTATCCCCCTTTTATATCAAAAACACAATTTTTCCCTCCCTCATTGCAGTGTCAACTCCGTTCTGTGGACTCCAATAAATGGGGACTAACATCGCCTACCACCACTTGTAATCTGGTGGCAATGGTAATTCTGTTTGGCGATATTACAATGGATTTACTGCCAGAATACCGGCAAACTTGTAATGAGACCCTAAATTCTGTCTATCACACTTTCTCCACCACCATCCCTGCCCCCCTTTTTTGCACATCCACTCTCCTCAATGATCTTCTCCAATTCACAACTACTTCGTACACCTTCTTCATCCATCTGGGTACCACTGCTCTCCTAAATGATCCCCTCTGACTTATTACTTCTTCTCAACACCGTATTTACCCCTCCAGGCACCACCTTTGCTCGGGGCACGTTTACTATATTTGCCCACCATTGCCTCATTCTTTACTGGAAGCATAAATTCTATTAGCTCCTCAGTTTTGTCTCCTGGGTCTCTCCACCAGCTCCCAGGATCCAGTATAACCTTGCCTTCTTGTCCACTGTTAAAACCTCCTGACCTCTGCTACCACTCCAGGTCTTCCTGGTCGTCCTCTAGCCTGCTCCAAAACAGCTACTCTCTTCTGTCCTTGGTCTACAGCTCCTATGTCAGCTGTTTCTTAACTCAGGCTGAGTTCTTGGATTTTTATATGGCTTTAGTCCCGCCTCCCAACCCCTCTCTGGTGAAAGGAGACTGTGGTGTGGTAGATGGGATGAATATTGACTGTCAGGCTCCGCCCTTGGGGATAGCTAAAAGCCCTTATCTGGGACTTTGGCTTGTGACTCCGCTGGGGCAATGCTTTTTCTGCCTGCCACCCCCAGGCTTGCCTTCCAGCCCCTATCTGGGTCAAGGGAATTTAGGTGTGCAGCTTGGATAGAGAACTCAGAAGTCTTAGGGGGTGGTCTCCAGCTGGACTGCAGCTTCAAGAGCCCCACTCACCACCATGGAGTTCTTAGCTTCATCTTCCTCTATAGGTCACTGGTAAAGGGAGTAGCTGGTGGGTCCCACTCCAGATCATGGCTTCCAGTTCTGAGGTGGGACCTGGGGTTACCTTCTCTCTCCTGTGGGGGCAGTCCTATCTCTAGTTGTCACCTTCTCGCTCTGCCCTCCAGGTTGGGTTTGGCCCACCTATTTCTTTTCAACTGTTTGAATGTGGAGGCCTTGTATATGGACTAAATCACTGCCTCTACGAATACTTGTCTTACCTTATGCCCCTTCTTTCTCTGGGTAGATTCAAGAGCCATTTATGCACCTGTGTGAGGGCAAATGAGCGTGCTGAATTTGTTCGCGTTGCCAAACCACCACTCCATGATTCCCTCAAAGGGCAAGGCAGCTAAAGTAGCTACAGAGTCATTAGCTTTAGTGGAACAGAAGGATCTGTGCCTTGGGTTTGGGGAGAACTTGGTTGCCCTGATCCCATATTGTATCTGCTTCCAAGGTGTACATGCTTTGCCTCTTAAATGGACCCTGCCCCTAATTGGCACCATGTGATGGTCTCTTCTGCTGAGATGGGGGCTTAGTGATGTTGACCAGGGGATCCTCCTCATACTTCTGTTTGACTCATGATCCACTAGCTTGAGGAAGCATCAGGCCATCTTTGCTACACTACTGGAGGTACCCAGAGTGAGGCAGTGAACTTTGTTATATATCTCACCACTTCACTGGTATGCTGGGTGTTTATGGAGAGAAGGTCTCTGCTTCTATCTTTTCTGGAGCTGATGGAATGATCCACATCTGGATGGTCTTCAGGGTCATTGACAGAGATTGGTGTTACGCTGCTACAGCCAGGGACTGGGTCTGGAAGCTGTAGTTCCCACAGGCCCCTAGCACTTATCCTGTGGTCTTCCTCCACAGTAACTGAACCAGTCTCAGGGGTACCTTCTGTCCCTGTAGTTAATTCAATGCTACCTGTTATTTTCTGCAGTTTCTCACCTCTTGCCTTTTGCCAGCCCAGGTCTGTCCCAAATGGATACTTTGCGTAGGTTGAGTCATTAGAGGGTTGTTATAGGATTCCCGCAAGGCTTCGTATCTGGTTTCCTTGGTTGAACCACTGATAGTCCCCAGAGCAAAGCAGAGCACTTAGACACAATCCAGAAAATTGTATCCTGAATTGTTTGGTGGAGAGCTTTGAAATGGGTATCGGGTAATAATGTCCCCATACATAATGTCGCCGGGAAAAGCCATTGACATTATATATGCTGGCATTATGTATAGGGACGGGTTGTGGGGATGTACCTAATTCAGGGGCTGCCGGTGCCCCCCTCCCGCGTGTTCAATATAATAATGTATCTGCAAAAAACAGCAACTTTTTTTTGTCAGGAGGCATTTTTGCAGGGACATTATTACATGGAACCTTGAAATGTGATGTAATGTTGTTAACGCAAAACGTGTTTTGACTTGCAAAGTTCCAACTGATTCTTGCAAATATAAACCTTACCACAAGCAGGTTGAAATTTTGGTTTATTGTTGTACCCCCACACCCAATTAATTTTGGCCTCAGACACTGTGCTCAAGATTTCAGAAGAGAACACACATTCAGATAAATTAAACATCAATATTTTCTAATGGTACAACATCCCACAACATTCACCAAGACATAAATAATAGTTGCAGCTGCATTCAAGTAAGATAAAATGGAATAATGTAAAATCTGTCATTTTACTTACCTAAGGTGACACTTGTATGATTGACTCCATTTTCACACGAGCTTCCAATCAAATATTTATTGCATTTGCAATCACATTCTCCAGTAGTGCTGTTATACGTGCATACTTGGTTGCCATTGTCTACACATACCAATGGAGTAACAGACTCTGTACTTGTCAGTGATGAAAAATGGGTTGTTGGCAGAATACTGGCAGACCGCGTTGTGTTTGTGGAAGTGGACAATCTTGATGATATAGGAGACTCATTAGCAGTGATTGTATCTGTAGACGTCTTGTCCCATGTAGATTTTAATGATGGGTGAGATGTGGGCATAATATGTTGGGAGGTTGGGCTATGCAATGGAGAGGACAATCTAAATGTGGTCACCTTGGATGCCCCAGTGGTGTAGGTGATAGTGCTCCTTTCTAATGGAGAAGTTGAATTTCTTTGAGCAATTGATATAGCTGTTCTTGATTCATGAGTAGGTATTCTTATTGACGTGGTCAGGGAAGATGCCATCTTCAAAGTAGAATGGCACCTGGTTGGTGATGTCGTTTGGGCATCAGTGAGGGTCTGTGGTAAGGTCAACAATGCAGATGGTGCTGTTATTGATTCAGGGACTTGTGGTGTCAAGGCGTTTGTGCTTGTTCTGCTTTCAGCAACACGTCTGGCAGAACTGGCCACTCTTACATCTAAAGTTGCACTTGCTTCCGAAGAGATACCCATTTGTGACAAAGAAAATGTTGAGTTTGTGCTGGAATTTGTGAATTGTTCTGGGGATATTGAATCTGTCACGTTACTGAATTGGTTAGTGGTGGGAAGCAGCTCAGTTGGGGCCATTGCTTCAGCGATCTGAGTGGCAGATGATGACACTATACCACTGGAGGGCTCTTTTGAAACTGTTGACATCATTAAAGTTGAAATAGTCTCTTGATCCATTGCAGATTGGAGAAGAGCAGTTATTTTGGTCACTGGGGTAAGGTGGGACTGTGTTTCTGTAATGTTTGAAATCTCACTGG
Source organism: Ambystoma mexicanum (assembly GCF_040938575.1). NCBI lineage: Eukaryota > Metazoa > Chordata > Amphibia > Caudata > Ambystomatidae > Ambystoma > Ambystoma mexicanum. Next base: position 996,664,024 of record NC_090929.1, on the reverse strand, counting down.
TGAAGGAAGTCATGTTAGATTTTGGGGAAGATGGATATTCAGGCGAAACAGCAGATGTTATTAATGTAGGTTGAACAGTTTCACTCAATATTGACAGCTCTCTATGGGTGACGGCCAATGTAGAAATGGGAGCGGTGCTTCCGGATGCTGATAAAGAAGTCAGCAATACTGAATATTTGGTTGGCCCGGGTTCTTCTGTGAATGTAACTTTGGAGGATGATCGTGGTAGAGACACATAGCCAGAACCAGATGTAGCTATGTGTGCAGCAGTTTGGATTCTGGTGCTTGGGAATGGATGGGAGGATAATATAGTCCCTATTATGCTTGACAAGTCAGAGACACTGGAAAGTGTGGCTTCTAAGTGTGAACCGCTGCTTTCAGTAGAAATGCTGGAAGGAGAAACAGATGATGGTTCAGATGAAAGTTTTGGTTCAGCGGAAAGAGATGTTTGAGAATGCTCTGGGAATTTGGTAGACACCAACAGTTCTTTTGATTGACTCTCTGTGAATGGAGGCGTTTGTCTTGTGGAAGGAACAACAGTCCTTGAGGATGCAGTAGGTCTTGAGACTTCAGTTGAACAAGTAGAGATCAGGTGAGTTCTTGAGGTTTCTGGTGAAAGGTGTGCCTGAGATGAATAAACGATCTCTGAGCTGGTTGATGGCTGTGTTTCAGAAGACAATTCAACCTGAGCAGTAGGCATTGAATTCATGTTTGTAAAACTGCTGACTTTTGTGGGGGGGGTGGATACTTCTGAAATAGAAACAGATAAATGTGCAGAAGACAGAGTAGAAGACATTTCAACTTCTCGTGTAGACAGGAATTCGGCTGTGGATTTTTGTGTTTGGTCAACTGTGAAAATATTGCTGTCTGATGCAGATACTGAAATTCTCTCAGCAGTTGATGTAACATATGTTGTTACCTCAGTAGGTGGTACGGTTGATGTATCCAGGGGAGCAGTCATGTAACTGGATAGGTTTAGTGTGGTGGAAAGCAATTCAGTGGAGGCCATTTCTGCAGTCATACGAGTGGTTGTATGGATGACAGCCAATGAAAACATGGAAGGGCTGCTTCCTGGTGCTGGTAAAGAAGACATTGATACTGAAGACTTGGTTAACACTGGTTCTTCTGTGAGTGTAAGTGTGGATGATGACTCTGGTAGAGACACATATCCAGATTCAGATGTTGTGATTTGTTTACCAGATTGCTTTGTGGTGCTGGACAGAGGATAGGAGGATAATGCAGTCCCTACTATGCTTGACAATTCAGGGCTGCTGGAGAGTTTGGCTGCTGAGAGTGAACCACTATTTTTGGTCAAAATGCTAAATTGAGCAGCAGATGATGGTTCAGGTGTAAGTTTTGGTTCAGTGGAAACAGATTTTTCAGAATGCTCTGGGAATTTGGCAGATGCCGACAGTTCTGTTGGTTGAACCTCTGTGAATGGAGGTGTTTGCCTTGTGAAAGGAACAACAGTGCTTGGTGATGCAATATGTTTTGAGACATCTGTTGAAGCAATAGACATCAGGTGAGTTGTTGAGGTTTCTGGTGAAACGAATGCCTGAGATGAATAAACGATCTCTGTGCTCGTTGATGGCTGAGTTTCCGAATACATTTCAACTTCTGATTTAGGCTGTGAATGCGTTTTTGTAAAACTGCTGAGTTTTGTGGAGGGAGTGGATACCTCTGAAACAGGAACAGATGAATGTGAAGAAGATGGATTAGAAGACATTGGAGCTTCTCGTGTAGACAGGATTTCGGCTGGGGATTTTTGTGTTTGGTCAACTGTGAAAATATTGCTGTCTGATGCAGACATTGAAATTCTCTCAGCAGTTGATGTAACTGACGTTGTTACCTCAGTAGGTGGTACTGTTGATGTGTCCAGGGGAGAAGTCATATAACTTGATAGGCTTAGTGCGGTGGAAAGCAATTTAATGGAGGCCATTTCTTCAGTCATACGAGTGGCTTTATCGGTGAAGGCCAATGTAAACAAGGAAGGACTGCTTACTGGTGCTGGTAAGGAAGACATCGATACTGAAGACTCGGTTAGCACTGGTTCTTCTGTGAGTGTAATTGTCGATGATGACTGTGGTAGGGACACATCCCCAGATTCAGACGTAGTGATTTGTTTAGCAGATTTCATTGTGGGACTGGGAAAAGGATAGGATGACAATACAGTCCCTACTATGCTTGACAATTCAGGGCTGCTGTCGAGTGTGGCTGTTGAGAGTGAACCACTGCTTTCAGTCGAAATGCTAAACTGAGCAACAGGTGATGGTTCAGATGTACGTTTTGGTTCAGTGGAAGTAGATTTTTCAGAATGCTCTGGGAATTTGGCAGATGCCGACAGTTCTGTTGATTGAACCTCTGTGAATGGAGGTGTTTGCTTTGTGAAAGGAACAACAGTGCTTGGTGATGCAATATGTTTTGAGACATCTGTTGAAGCAGTAGACATCAGGTGAGTTGTTGAGGTTTCTGGTGAAATGAACGCCTCAGATGAATAATCAATCTCTGAGCTGGTTGATGGCCGTGTTTCAGAAGAGTTTTCAACCTCAGACGATGGCTGTGAATGTATTTTTGTAAAACTGCTGACTTTTGTGGTGGGACTGGATACTTCTGAACGAGGAACAGATGAATGTGCAGAAGACAGAGTAAAAGACGTTTCAACATTTTGTGTTGATAGGATTTTGGCTGAGGATTTCTCTGTTTGGTCAACTGTGAAAATACCGCCTTCTGATGCAGATATTGAAATTCCCTCAACAGTTGATGTAACAGATGTTGTTACCTCAGTAGGTTGTACTGTTGATGTGTCCAGGGGAGAAGTCAACCACAAAGTTGATTGGAGCTCGGTTGGTGGTATTGTATGGGTAATCCTTCTAGTTTGTTGTATTGTGGAAAGTACAGCTGCTGTCATTAATGGTTCAGTGACCATTGAAATGGAGGCTACAGTGTTTGTCATTCTGCTGTCAGATGAACGGATGGAAGAACTGGTTACTGTTTTCCCTAATGTAACACTTGCTTCAGAAGACATTCCCCTTTGAGACACAGAAAACGTTGATGCTGTGCTGGAATCTGTGAATTCCTCTGTGTCTGTCACGTAACTGAATTGGCTTAGTGTGATGGAAGGCAATTCAGTGGAGGCCATTGCTTCAATGATACGAGTGGCTGTATCGGTGACGGCCATTGTAAACAAGGAAGGGCGGCTTCCTGGTGCTGGTAAGGAAGACATCGATACTGAAGACTCGGTTAGCACTGGTTCTTCTCTGAGTGTAACTGTCGATGATGACTGTGGTAGAGACACATCCCCAGATTCAGATGTTGTGATTTGTTTACCAGATTGCTTTGTGGTGCTGGACAGAGGATAGGAGGATAATGCAGTCCCTACTATGCTTGACAATTCAGGGCTGCTGGAGAGTTTGGCTGCTGAGAGTGAACCACTATTTTTGGTCAAAATGCTAAATTGAGCAGCAGATGATGGTTCAGGTGTAAGTTTTGGTTCAGTGGAAACAGATTTTTCAGAATGCTCTGGGAATTTGGCAGATGCCGACAGTTCTGTTGGTTGAACCTCTGTGAATGGAGGTGTTTGCCTTGTGAAAGGAACAACAGTGCTTGGTGATGCAATATGTTTTGAGACATCTGTTGAAGCAATAGACATCAGGTGAGTTGTTGAGGTTTCTGGTGAAACGAACGCCTGAGATGAATAAACGATCTCTGTGCTCGTTGATGGCTGAGTTTCCGAATACATTTCAACTTCTGATTTAGGCTGTGAATGCGTTTTTGTAAAACTGCTGAGTTTTGTGGAGGAAGTGGATACTTCTGAAACAGGAACAGATGAATGTGAAGAAGATGGATTAGAAGACATTGGAGCTTCTCGTGTAGACAGGATTTTGGCTGGGGATTTTTGTGTTTGGTCAACTGTGAAAATATTGCTGTCTGATGCAGACATTGAAATTCTCTCAGCAGTTGATGTAACTGACGTTGTTACCTCAGTAGGTGGTACTGTTGATGTGTCCAGGGGAGAAGTCATGTAACTTGATAGGCTTAGTGCGGTGGAAAGCAATTTAATGGAGGCCATTTCTTTAGTCATACGAGTGGCTTTATCGGTGAAGGCCAATGTAAACAAGGAAGGACTGCTTACTGGTGCTGGTAAGGAAGACATCGATACTGAAGACTCGGTTAGCACTGGTTCTTCTGTGAGTGTAACTGTCGATGATGACTGTGGTAGGGACACATCCCCAGATTCAGACGTAGTGATTTGTTTAGCAGATTTCATTGTGGGACTGGGAAAAGGATAGGATGACAATACAGTCCCTACTATGCTTGACAATTCAGGGCTGCTGTCGAGTGTGGCTGTTGAGAGTGAACCACTGCTTTCAGTCGAAATGCTAAACTGAGCAACAGGTGATGGTTCAGATGTACGTTTTGGTTCAGTGGAAGTAGATTTTTCAGAATGCTCTGGGAATTTGGCAGATGCCGACAGTTCTGTTGATTGAACCTCTGTGAATGGAGGTGTTTGCTTTGTCAAAGGAACAACAGTGCTTGGTGATGCAATATGTTTTGAGACATCTGTTGAAGCAGTAGACATCAGGTGAGTTGTTGAGGTTTCTGGTGAAATGAACGCCTCAGATGAATAATCAATCTCTGAGCTGGTTGATGGCCGTGTTTCAGAAGAGTTTTCAACCTCAGACGATGGCTGTGAATGTATTTTTGTAAAACTGCTGACTTTTGTGGTGGGACTGGATACTTCTGAATGAGGAACAGATGAATGTGCAGAAGACAGAGTAAAAGACGTTTCAACATTTTGTGTTGATAGGATTTTGGCTGAGGATTTCTCTGTTTGGTCAACTGTGAAAATACTGCCTTCTGTTGCAGATATTGAAATTCCCTCAACAGTTGATGTAACAGATGTTGTTACCTCAGTAGGTTGTACTGTTGATGTGTCCAGGGGAGAAGTCAACCACAAAGTTGATTGGAGCTCGGTTGGTGGTATTGTATGGGTAATCCTTCTAGTTTGTTGTATTGTGGAAAGTACAGCTGCTGTCATTAATGGTTCAGTGACCATTGAAATGGAGGCTACAGTGTTTGTCATTCTGCTGTCAGATGAACGGATGGAAGAACTGGTTACTGTTTTCCCTAATGTAACACTTGCTTCAGAAGACATTCCCCTTTGAGACACAGAAAACGTTGATGCTGTGCTGGAATCTGTGAATTCCTCTGTGTCTGTCACGTAACTGAATTGGCTTAGTGTGATGGAAGGCAATACAGTGGAGGCCATTGCTTCAATGATACGAGTGGCTGTATCGGTGACGGCCATTGTAAACAAGGAAGGGCGGCTTCCTGGTGCTGGTAAGGAAGACATCGATACTGAAGACTCGGTTAGCACTGGTTCTTCTCTGAGTGTAACTGTCGATGATGACTGTGGTAGAGACACATCCCCAGATTCAGACGTAGTGATTTGTTTAGCAGATTGCATTGTGGGACTGGGTAAAGGATAGGATGACAATACAGTCCCTACTATGCTTGACAATTCAGGGCTGCTGGAGAGTGTGGCTGTTGAGAGTGAACCACTGCTTTCAGTCGAAATGCTAAACTGAGCAACAGGGGATGGTTCAGATGTAAGTTTTGGTTCAGTGTAAACCGATTTTTCAGAATGATCTGGTGAATTGGTAGATGTCGACAGTTCTGTTGATTGACCCTCTGTGAAAGCAGGCATATGCCTTGTGGAAGGAACAACCGTTTTTGATGATGCAATAGGTTTTGAGACATCTGTTGAAGGAGTGGAGGTCAAGTGAATTGTCGAGGTTTCTGTTGAAACGAACGCCTGAGATGAATAAAGGATCTCTGAGCTGGTTGATGGCTGTGGTTCAGAAGACATTTCAACCTCAGACTTGGGCTGTGAATGCGTTTTTGTAAAACTGCTGAGTTTTGTGGGGGCAGTGGATACTTTTGAAACAGGAACAGATGAAAGTGCAGAAGATGAATTAGAAGACATTGGAGCTTCTCGTGTAGACAGAATTTCTGCTGAGGATTTTTGTGTTTGGTCAACTGTGAAAATATTGCTGTCTGACGCAAACATTGAAATTCTCTCAGCAGTTGATGTAACTGACGTTGTTACCTCAGTAGGTGGTACTGTTGATGTGTCCAGGGGAGAAGTCATGTAACTTGATAGGCTTAGTGCGGTGGAAAGCAATTTAATGGAGGCCATTTCTTTAGTCATACGAGTGGCTGTATCTGTGACGGCCAATGTAAACAAGGAAGGGCTGCTTCCTGGTGCTGGTAAGGAAGACATCGATACTGAAGACTTGGTTAGCACTGGTTCTTCTGTGAGTGTAACTGTCGATGATGACTGTGGTAGAGACACATCCCCAGATTCAGACGTAGTGATTTGTTTAGCAGATTGCATTGTGGGACTGGGTAAAGGATAGGATGACAATACAGTCCCTACTATGCTTGACAATTCAGGGCTGCTGGAGAGTGTGACTGTTGAGAGTGAACCACTGCTTTCAGTCGAAATGCTAAACTGAGCAACAGGTGATGGTTCAGACATACGTTTTGGTTCAGTGTAAACCGATTTTTCAGAATGATCTGGTGAATTGGTAGATGTCGACAGTTCTGTTGATTGACCCTCTGTGAAAGGAGGCATATGCCTTGTGGAAGGAACAACAGTTTTTGATGATGCAATAGGTTTTGAGACATCTATTGAAGGAGTAGAGATCATGTGAGTTGTGGAGGTTTCTGGTGAAACGAATGCCTGAGATGAATAAACGATCTCTGAGCTGGTTGATGGCTGAGTTTCCGAAGACATTTCAACTTCAGATTTAGGCTGTGAATGCGTTTTTGTAAAACTGCTGAGTTTTGTGGAGGGAGCGGATACTTCTGAAACAGGAACAGATGAATGTGAAGAAGATGGATTAGAAGACATTGGAGCTTCTCGTGTAGACAGGATTTCGGCTGGGGATTTTTGTGTTTGGTCAATTGTGAAAATATTGCTGTCTGATGCAGACATTGAAATTCTCTCAGCAGTTGATGTAACTGACGTTGTTACCTCAGTAGGTGGTACTGTTGATGTGTCCAGGGGAGAAGTCATGTAACTTGATAGGCTTAGTGCGGTGGAAAGCAATTTAATGGAGGCCATTTCTTCAGTCATACGAGTGGCTGTATCGGTGACGGCCAATGTAAACAAGGAAGGACTGCTTACTGGTGCTGGTAAGGAAGACATCGATACTGAAGACTCGGTTAGCACTGGTTCTTCTGTGAGTGTAACTGTCGATGATGACTGTGGTAGGGACACATCCCCAGATTCAGACGTAGTGATTTGTTTAGCAGATTGCATTGTGGGACTGGGAAAAGGATAGGATGACAATACAGTCCCTACTATGCTTGACAATTCAGGGCTGCTGTCGAGTGTGGCTGTTGAGAGTGAACCACTGCTTTCAGTCGAAATGCTAAACTGAGTAACAGGTGATGGATCAGATGTGCGTTTTGGTTCAGTGGAAGTAGATTTTTCAGAATGCTCTGGGAATTTGGCAGATGCCGACAGTTCTGTTGATTGAAACTCTGTGAATGGAGGTGTTTGCTTTGTGAAAGGAACAACAGTTCTTGGTGATGCAATATGTTTTGAGACATCTGTTGAAGCAGTAGACATCAGGTGAGTTGTTGAGGTTTCTGGTGAAATGAACGCCTCAGATGAATAATCAATCTCTGAGCTCGTTGATGGCTGTGTTTCAGAAGAGTTTTCAACCTCAGACGATGGCTGTGAATGTATTTTTGTAAAACTGCTGACTGTTGTGGTGGGACTGGATACTTCTGAACGAGGAACAGATGAATTTGCAGAAGACAGAGTAAAAGACGTTTCAACCTTTTGTGTTGATAGTATTTTGGCTGAGGATTTTTCTGTTTGGTCAACTGTGAAAATACTGCCTTCTGATGTAGATATTGAAATTCCCTCAGCAGTTGATGTAACAGATGTTGTTACCTCCATAGGTTGTACTGTTGATGTGTCCAGGGGAGAAGTCAACCACAAAGTTGAATGGAGCTCAGTTGGTGGCATTGTATGGGTAATCCTTCTAGTTTGTTGTATTGTGGATAGTACAGCTGCTGTCATTAATGGTTCAGTGACCGTTAAAATGGAGGCTACAGTGTTTATCATTCTGCTGTCAGATGAACGGATGGAAGAACTGGTTACTGTTTTCCCTAATGTAACACTTGCTTCAGAAGAGATACCCCTTAGAGACACAGAAAATGTTGATGCTGTGCTGGAATCTGTGAATTCCTCTGTGTCTATTGTGTCTGTCACGTAGCTAGATTGGCTTAGTGTGGTGGAAGGCAATTCAGTGGAGGCCGTTGCTTCAGTGATACGAGTGGCTGTATGGGTGACGGGCAGTATAGACATGGAAGTGCGGCTTCCTGATGCTGGTAAAGAAGACATCGATACTGAAGACTCGGTTAGAAAAGGTTCTTCTGTGAGTGTAACTGTCGATGATGACTGTGGTAGAGACACATCCCCAGATTCAGACGTAGTGATTTGTTTAGCAGATTGCATTGTGGGACTGGGTAAAGGATAATATGACAATACAGTCCCTACTATGCTTGACAATTCAGGGCTGCTGGAGAGTGTGGCTGGTGAGAGTGAACCACTGCTTTCAGTCGAAATGCTAAACTGAGCAACAGGTGATGGTTCAGATGTACGTTTTGGTTCAGTGTAAACCGATTTTTCAGTATGATCTGGTGAATTGGTAGATGTCGACAGTTCTGTTGATTGACCCTCTGTGAAAGCAGGCATATGCCTTGTGGAAGGAACAACCGTTTTTGATGATGCAATAGGTTTTGAGACATCTGTTGAAGGAGTAGAGGTCAAGTGAATTGTCGAGGTTTCTGGTGAAACGAACGCCTGAGATGAATAAAGGATCTCTGAGCTGGTTGATGGCTGTGGTTCAGAAGACATTTCAACCTCAGACTTGGGCTGTGAATGCGTTTTTGTAAAACTGCTGAGTTTTGTGGGGACAGTGGCTACTTTAGAAACAGGAATAGATGAAAGTGCAGAAGATGGATTAGAAGACATTGCAGCTTCTCGTGTAGACAGGATTTCTGCTGGGGATTTTTGTGTTTGGTCAACTGTGAAAATATTGCTGTCTGACGCAAACATTGAAATTCTCTCAGCAGTTGATGTAACTGACGTTGTTACCTCAGTAGGTGGTACTGTTGATGTGTCCAGGGGAGAAGTAATGTAACTTGATAGGCTTAGTGTGGTGGAAAGCAATTCAATGGAGGCCATTTCTTCAGTCATACGAGTGGCTGTATCGGTGACGGCCAATGTAAACAAGGAAGGGCTGCTTCCTGGTGCTGGTAAGGAAGACATCGATACTGAAGACTCGGTTAGCACTGGTTCCTCTGGGAGTGTAACTGTCGATGATGACTGTGGTAGAGACACATCCCCAGATTCAGACGTAGTGATTTGTTTAGCAGATTGCATTGTGGGACTGGGTAAAGGATAGGATGACAATACAGTCCCTACTATGCTTGACAATTCAGGGCTGCTGGAGAGTGTGGCTGTTGAGAGTGAACCACTGCTTTCAGTCAAAATGCTAAACTGAGCAACAGGTGCTGGTTCAGATGTAAGTTTTGGTTCAGTGTAAACCGATTTTTCAGTATGATCTGGTGAATTGGTAGATGTCGACAGTTCTATTAATTGACCCTCTGTGAAAGGAGGCATATGCCTTGTGGAAGGAACAACAGTTTTTGATGATGCAATAGGTTTTGAGACATCTGTTGAAGGAGTAGAGATCAAGTGAGATGTGGAGGTTTCTGGTGAAACGAACGCCTGAGATGAATAAAGGATCTCTGAGCTGGTTGATGGCTGAGTTTCCGAAGACATTTCAACTTCAGATTTAGGCTGTGAATGCGTTTTTGTAAAACTGCTGAGATTTGTGGGGGGAGTGGATACTTTTGAAACAGGAACAGATGAATGTGCAGAAGATGGATTAGAAGACATTTCAGATTCCTGTGTAGACAGGATTTCGGCTGGGGATTTTTGTGTTTGGTCAACTGTGAAAATATTGCTGTCTGGTGCAGATATTGAAATTCTCTCAGCCGTTGATGTAACAGATTTTGTTACCTCAGTAGGTGGTACTGTTGATGTGTCCAGGGGAGAAGTCATGCAACTTGATAGGCTTAGTGTTGTGGAAAGCAATTCAGTGGAGGCCATTTCTTCAGTCATACGAGTGGCTGTATCGGTGACGGCCAATGTAAACAAGGAAGGGCTGCTTCCTGGTGCTGGTAAGGAAGGCATTGATACTGAAGACACGGTTAGCACTGGTTCCTCTGTGAGTGTAACTGTCGATGATGACTGTGGTAGAGACACATCCCCAGATTCAGACGTAGTGATTTGTTTAGCAGATTGCATTGTGGGACTGGGTAAAGGATAGGATGACAATACAGTCCCTACTATGTTTGACAATTCAGGGCTGCTGGAGAGTGTGGCTGTTGAGAGTGAACGACTGCTTTCAGTCGAAATGCTAAACTGAGCAACAGGTGATGGTTCAGATGTAAGTTTTGGTTCAGTGTAAGCCGATTTTTCAGTATGATCTGGTGAATTGGTAGATGTCGACAGTTCTGTTGATTGACCCTCTGTGAAAGGAGGCCTATGCCTTGTGGAAGGAACAACAGTTTTTGATGATGCAATAGGTTTTGAGACATCTGTTGAAGGAGTAGAGATCAAGTGAGTTGTGGAGGTTTCTGGTGAAAGGAACGCCTGAGATGAATAAACGATCTCTGAGCTCGTTGATGGCTGTGTTTCAGAAGACATTTCAACCTCAGACTTAGGCTGTGAATGTGTTTTTGTAAAACTGCTGAGTTTTGTGGGGGCAGTGGATACTTTTGAAACAGGAACAGATGAAAGTGCAGAAGATGGATAAGAAGACATTGGAGCTTCTCGTGTAGACAGGATTTCTGCTGGGGATTTTTGTGTTTGGTCAACTGTGAAAATATTGCTGTCTGACGCAAACATTGAAATTCTCTCAGCAGTTGATGTAACTGACGTTGTTACCTCAGGAGGTGGTACTGTTGATGTGTCCAGGGGAGAAGTCATGTAACTTGATAGGCTTAGTGTGGTGGAAAGCAATTCAATGGAGGCCATTTCTTCAGTCATACGAGTGGCTGTATCGGTGACGGCCAATGTAAACAAGGAAGGGCTGCTTCCTGGTGCTGGTAAGGAAGACATCGATACTGAAGACTCGGTTAGCACTGGTTCCTCTGGGAGTGTAACTGTCGATGATGACTGTGGTAGAGACACATCCTCAGATTCAGACGTAGTGATTTGTTTAGCAGATTGCATTGTGGGACTGGGTAAAGGATAGGATGACAATACAGTCCCTACTATGCTTGACAATTCAGGGCTGCTGGAGAGTGTGGCTGTTGAGAGTGAACGACTGCTTTCAGTCGAAATGCTAAACTGAGCAACAGGTGATGGTTCAGATGTAAGTTTTGGTTCAGTGTAAACCGATTTTTTAGTATGATCTGGTGAATTGGTAGATGTCGACAGTTCTGTTGATTGACCCTCTGTGAAAGGAGGCATATGCCTTGTGGAAGGAACAACAGTTTTTGATGATGCAATAGGTTTTGAGACATCTGTTGAAGGAGTAGAGATCAAGTGAGTTGTGGAGGTTTCTGGTGAAACGAACGCCTGAGATGAATAAAGGATCTCTGAGCTGGTTGATGGCTGAGTTTCCGAAGACATTTCAACTTCAGATTTAGGCTGTGTATGCGTTTTTGTAAAACTGCTGAGGTTTGTGGGGGCAGTGGATACTTTTGAAACAGGAACAGATGAAAGTGCAGAAGATGGATTAGAAGACATTGGAGCTTCTCGTGTAGACAGGATTTCTGTTGGGGATTTTTGTGTTTGGTCAACTGTGAAAATATTGCTGTCTGACGCAAACATTGAAATTCTCTCAGCAGTTGATGTAACTGACGTTGTTACCTCAGTAGGTGGTACTGTTGATGTGTCCAGGGGAGAAGTCATGCAACTTGATAGGCTTAGTGTTGTGGAAAGCAATTCAGTGGAGGCCATTTCTTCAGTCATACGAGTGGCTGTATCGGTGACGGCCAATGTAAACAAGGAAGGGCTGCTTCCTGGTGCTGGTAAGGAAGGCATTGATACTGAAGACACGGTTAGCACTGGTTCCTCTGTGAGTGTAACTGTCGATGATGACTGTGGTAGAGACACATCCCCAGATTCAGACGTAGTGATTTGTTTAGCAGATTGCATTGTGGGACTGGGTAAAGGATAGGATGACAATACAGTCCCTACTATGTTTGACAATTCAGGGCTGCTGGAGAGTGTGGCTGTTGAGAGTGAACGACTGCTTTCAGTCGAAATGCTAAACTGAGCAACAGGTGATGGTTCAGATGTAAGTTTTGGTTCAGTGTAAGCCGATTTTTCAGTATGATCTGGTGAATTGGTAGATGTCGACAGTTCTGTTGATTGACCCTCTGTGAAAGGAGGCCTATGCCTTGTGGAAGGAACAACAGTTTTTGATGATGCAATAGGTTTTGAGACATCTGTTGAAGGAGTAGAGATCAAGTGAGTTGTGGAGGTTTCTGGTGAAAGGAACGCCTGAGATGAATAAACGATCTCTGAGCTCGTTGATGGCTGTGTTTCAGAAGACATTTCAACCTCAGACTTAGGCTGTGAATGTGTTTTTGTAAAACTGCTGAGTTTTGTGGGGGCAGTGGATACTTTTGAAACAGGAACAGATGAAAGTGCAGAAGATGGATAAGAAGACATTGGAGCTTCTCGTGTAGACAGGATTTCTGCTGGGGATTTTTGTGTTTGGTCAACTGTGAAAATATTGCTGTCTGACGCAAACATTGAAATTCTCTCAGCAGCTGATGTAACTGACGTTGTTACCTCAGGAGGTGGTACTGTTGATGTGTCCAGGGGAGAAGTCATGTAACTTGATAGGCTTAGTGTGGTGGAAAGCAATTCAATGGAGGCCATTTCTTCAGTCATACGAGTGGCTGTATCGGTGACGGCCAATGTAAACAAGGAAGGGCTGCTTCCTGGTGCTGGTAAGGAAGACATCGATACTGAAGACTCGGTTAGCACTGGTTCCTCTGGGAGTGTAACTGTCGATGATGACTGTGGTAGAGACACATCCTCAGATTCAGACGTAGTGATTTGTTTAGCAGATTGCATTGTGGGACTGGGTAAAGGATAGGATGACAATACAGTCCCTACTATGCTTGACAATTCAGGGCTGCTGGAGAGTGTGGCTGTTGAGAGTGAACGACTGCTTTCAGTCGAAATGCTAAACTGAGCAACAGGTGATGGTTCAGATGTAAGTTTTGGTTCAGTGTAAACCGATTTTTTAGTATGATCTGGTGAATTGGTAGATGTCGACAGTTCTGTTGATTGACCCTCTGTGAAAGGAGGCATATGCCTTGTGGAAGGAACAACAGTTTTTGATGATGCAATAGGTTTTGAGACATCTGTTGAAGGAGTAGAGATCAAGTGAGTTGTGGAGGTTTCTGGTGAAACGAACGCCTGAGATGAATAAAGGATCTCTGAGCTGGTTGATGGCTGAGTTTCCGAAGACATTTCAACTTCAGATTTAGGCTGTGTATGCGTTTTTGTAAAACTGCTGAGGTTTGTGGGGGCAGTGGATACTTTTGAAACAGGAACAGATGAAAGTGCAGAAGATGGATTAGAAGACATTGGAGCTTCTCGTGTAGACAGGATTTCTGTTGGGGATTTTTGTGTTTGGTCAACTGTGAAAATATTGCTGTCTGACGCAAACATTGAAATTCTCTCAGCAGTTGATGTAACTGACGTTGTTACCTCAGTAGGTGGTACTGTTGATGTGTCCAGGGGAGAAGTCATGTAACTTGATAGGCTTAGTGTGGTGGAAAGCAATTCAATGGAGGCCATTTCTTCAGTCATACGAGTGGCTGTATCGGTGACGGCCAATGTAAACAAGGAAGGGCTGCTTCCTGGTGCTGGTAAGGAAGACATCGATACTGAAGACTCGGTTAGCACTGGTTCTTCTGTGAGTGTAACTGTCGATGATGACTGTGGTAGAGACACATCCCCAGATTCAGACGTAGTGATTTGTTTAGCAGATTGCTTTGTGGGACTGGGTAAAGGATAGGATGAAAATACAGTCCCTACTATGCTTGACAATTCAGGCCTGCTGGCGAGTGTGGCTGTTGAGAGTGAACCACTGCTTTCAGTCGAAATGCTAAACTGAGCAACAGGTGATGGTTCAGATGTAAGTTTTGGTTCAGTGTAAACCGATTTTTCAGAATGATCTGGTGAATTGGTAGATGTCGACAGTTCTGTTGATTGACCCTCTGTGAAAGGAGGCATATGCCTTGTGGAAGGAACAACAGTTTTTGATGATGCAATAGGTTTTGAGACATCTGTCGAAGGAGTAGAGGTCAAGTGAATTGTGGAGGTTTCTGGTGAAACGAACGCCTGACATGAATAAACGATCTCTGAGCTGGTTGATGGCTGTGTTTCAGAAGACATTTCAACCTCAGACTTGGGCTGTGAATGCGTTTTTGTAAAACTGCTGAGTTTTGTGGGGGCAGTGGATACTTTTGAAACAGGAACAGATGAAAGTGCAGAAGACGGATAAGAAGACATTGCAGCTTCTCTTGTAGACAGGATTTCGGCTGGGGATTTTTGTGTTTGGTCAACTGTGAAAATATTGCTGTCTGATGCAGATATCGAAATTCTCTCAGCCGTTGATGTAACAGATGTTGTTACCTCAGTAGGTGGTACTGTTGATGTGTCCAGGGGAGAAGTCATGTAACTTGATAGGCTTAGTGTGGTGGAAAGCAATTCAGTGGAGGCCATTTCTTCAGTCATACGAGTGGCTGTATCGGTGACGGCCAATGTAAACAAGGAAGGGCTGCTTCCTGGTGCCGGTAAGGAAGACATCGATACTGAAGACTCGGTTAACACTGGTTCTTCTGTGAGTGTAAGTGTGGATGATGACTCTGGTAGAGACACATATCCAGATTCAGATGTTGCGATGTGTTTACCAGATTGCATTGTGGTGCTGGACAAAGGATAGGAGGATAATGCAGTCCCTACTATGCTTGACAATTCAGGGCTGCTGTCGAGTGTGGCTGTTGAGAGTGAACCACTGCTTGCAGTCGAAATGCTAAATTGAGCAACAGATGATGGTTCAGATGTACGTTTTGGTTCAGTGGAAGCAGATTTTTCAGAATGCTCTGGGAATTTGGCAGATGCCGACACTTCTGTTGATTGAACCTCTGTGAATGGAGGTGTTTGCCTTTTGAAAGGAACAACAGTGCTTGGTGATGCAATATGTTTTGAGACATCTGTTGAAGCAGTAGACATCAGGTGAGTTGTTGAGGTTTCTGGTGAAATGAACGCCTCAGATGAATAATCAATCTCTGAGCTGGTTGATGGCTGTGTTTCATAAGAGTTTTCAACCTCAGACGATGGCTGTGAATGTATTTTTGTAAAACTGCTGACTTTTGTGGTGGGACTGGATACTTCTGAACGAGGAACAGATGAATGTGCAGAAGACAGAGTAAAAGACGTTTCAACCTTTTGTGTTGATAGGATTTTGGCTGAGGATTTTTCTGTTTGGTCAACTGTGAAAATACCGCCTTCTGATGCAGATATTGAAATTCCCTCAGCAGTTGATGTAACAGATGTTGTTACCTCCATAGGTTGTACTGTTGATGTGTCCAGGGGAGAAGTCAACCACAAAGTTGAATGGAGCTCAGTTGGTGGCATTGTATGGGTAATCCTTCTAGTTTGTTGTATTGTGGAAAGTACAGCTGCTGTCATTAATGGTTCAGTGACCGTTGAAATGGAGGCTACAGTGTTTGTCATTCTGCTGTCAGATGAACGGATGGAAGAACTGTTTACTGTTTTCCCTAATGTAACACTTGCTTCAGAAGAGATACCCCTTAGAGACACAGAAAACGTTGATGCTGTGCTGGAATCTGTGAATTCCTGTGTGTTTATTGTGTCTGTCACGTAGCTAGATTGGCTTAGTGCGGTGGAAGGCAATTCATTGGCTGTATGGGTGACGGGCAGTATAGAAATGGAAGGGCGGCTTCCTGATGCTGGTAAAGAAGACAACGATACTGAAGACTCGGTTAGCAAAGGTTCTTCTGTGAGTGTAACTGTCGATGATGACTGTGGTAGAGACACATCCCCAGATTCAGACATAGTGATTTGTTGAGCAGATTGCATTGTGGGACTGGGTAAAGGATAGGATGACAATACAGTCCCTACTATGCTTGACAATTCAGGGCTGCTGGAGAGTGTGGCTGTTGAGAGTGAACCACTGCTTTCAGTCGAAATGCTAAACTGAGCAACAGGTGATGGTTCAGATGTAAGTTTTGGTTCAGTGTAAACCGATTTTTCAGTATGATCTGGTGAATTGGTAGATGTCGACAGTTCTGTTGATTGACCCTCTGTGAAAGGAGGCATATGCCTTGTGGAAGGAACAACAGTTTTTGATGATGCAATAGGTTTTGAGACATCTGTTGAAGGAGTAGAGGTCAAGTGAATTGTCGAGGTTTCTGGTGAAAGGAAAGCCTGAGATGAATAAAGGATCTCTGAGCTGGTTGATGGCTGTGTTTCAGAAGACATTTCAACCTCAGACGTGGGCTGTGAATCCGTTTTAGTAAAACTGCTGAGTTTTGTGGGGGCAGTGGATACTTTTGAAACAGGAACAGATGAAAGTGCAGAAGATGGATTAGAAGACATTGGAGCTTCTCGTGTAGACAGGATTTCTGCTGGGGATTTTTGTGTTTGGTCAACTGTGAAAATATTGCTGTCTGACGCAAACATTGAAATTCTCTCAGCAGTTGATGTAACTGACGTTGTTACCTCAGTAGGTGGTACTGTTGATGTGTCCAGGGGAGAAGTCATGTAACTTGATAGGCTTAGTGTGGTGGAAAGCAATTCAATGGAGGCCATTTCTTCAGTCATACGAGTGGCTGTATCGGTGACGGCCAATGTAAACAAGGAAGGGCTGCTTCCTGGTGCTGGTAAGGAAGACATCGATACTGAAGACTCGGTTAGCACTGGTTCTTCTGTGAGTGTAACTGTCGATGATGACTGTGGTAGAGACACATCCCCAGATTCAGACGTAGTGATGTGTTTACCAGATTGCATTGTGGTGCTGGACAAAGGATAGGAGGATAATGCAGTCCCTACTATGCTTGACAATTCAGGGCTGCTGGAGAGTGTGGCTGTTGAGAGTGAACCACTGCTTTCAGTCGAAATGCTAAACTGAGCAACAGGTGATGGTTCAGATGTAAGTTTTGGTTCAGTGTAAACCAATTTTTCAGTATGACCTGGTGAATTGGTAGATGTCGACAGTTCTGTTGATTGACCCTCTGTGAAAGGAGGCATATGCCTTGTGGAAGGAACAACAGTTTTTGATGATGCAATAGGTTTTGAGACATCTGTTGAAGGAGTAGAGATCAAGTGAGTTGTGGAGGTCTCTGGTGAAACGAACGCCTGAGATGAATAAACGATCTCTGAGCTCGTTGATGGCTGAGTTTCCGAATACATTTCAACTTCTGATTTAGGCTGTGAATGCGTTTTTGTAAAACTGCTGAGTTTTGTGGGGGCAGTGGATACTTTTGAAACAGGAATAGATGAAAGTGCAGAAGATGGATTAGAAGACATTGCAGCTTCTCGTGTAGACAGGATTTCTGCTGGGGATTTTT
The DNA here is from genome assembly GCF_040938575.1 of Ambystoma mexicanum. Taxonomy (NCBI): domain Eukaryota; kingdom Metazoa; phylum Chordata; class Amphibia; order Caudata; family Ambystomatidae; genus Ambystoma; species Ambystoma mexicanum. The sequence continues at coordinate 996,646,306 of NC_090929.1, read as the reverse complement.
GTGTTTGGTCAACTGTGAAAATATTGCTGTCTGACGCAAACATTGAAATTCTCTCAGCAGTTGATGTAACTGACGTTGTTACCTCAGTAGGTGGTACTGTTGATGTGTCCAGGGGAGAAGTCATGTAACTTGATAGGCTTAGTGTGGTGGAAAGCAATTCAATGGAGGCCATTTCTTCAGTCATACGAGTGGTTGTATCGGTGACGGCAAATGTAAACAAGGAAGGGCTGCTTCCTGGTGCTGGTAAGGAAGACATTGATACTGAAGACTCGGTTAGCACTGGTTCCTCTGTGAGTGTAACTGTCGATGATGACTGTGGTAGAGACACATCCCCAGATTCAGACGTAGTGATTTGTTTAGCAGATTGCATTGTGGGACTGGGTAAAGGATAGGATGACAATACAGTCCCTACTATGCTTGACAATTCAGGGCTGAAGGAGAGTGTGGCTGTTGAGAGTGAACCACTGCTTTCAGTCGAAATGCTAAACTGAGCAACAGGTGATGGTTCAGATGTAAGTTTTGGTTCAGTGTAAACTGATTTTTCAGTATGATCTGGTGAATTGGTAGATGTCGACAGTTCTGTTAATTGACCCTCTTTGAAAGGAGGCATATGCCTTGTGGAAGGAACAACAGTTTTTGATGATGCAATAGGTTTTGAGACATCTGTTGAAGGAGTAGAGATCAAGTGAGTTGTGGAGGTTTCTGGCGAAACGAACGCCTGAGATGAATAAACGATCTCTGAGCTCGTTGATGGCTGTGTTTCAGAAGACATTTCAACCTCAGACTTAGGCTGTGAATGTGTTTTTGTAAAACTGCTGAGTTTTGTGGGGGCAGTGGATACTTTTGAAACAGGAACAGATGAAAGTGCAGAAGATGGATTAGAAGACATTGGAGCTTCTCGTGTAGACAGGATTTCTGCTGGGGATTTTTGTGTTTGGTCAACTGTGAAAATATTGCTGTCTGACGCAAACATTGAAATTCTCTCAGCAGTTGATGTAACTGACGTTGTTACCTCAGTAGGTGGTACTGTTGGTGTGTCCAGGGGAGAAGTCATGTAACTTGATAGGCTTAGTGTGGTGGAAAGCAATTCAATGGAGGCCATTTCTTCAGTCATACGAGTGGCTGTATCGGTGACGGCCAATGTAAACAAGGAAGGGCTGCTTCCTGGTGCTGGTAAGGAAGACATTGATACTGAAGACTCGGTTAGCACTGGTTCTTCTGTGAGTGTAACTGTCGATGATGACTGTGGTAGAGACACATCCCCAGATTCAGACGTAGTGATGTGTTTACCAGATTGCATTGTGGTGCTGGACAAAGGATAGGAGGATAATGCAGTCCCTACTATGCTTGACAATTGAGGGCTGCTGTAGAGTTTGGCTGCTGAGAGCGAACCACTGCTTTCAGTCGAAATGCTAAATTGAGCAACAGATGATGGTTCAGATGTAAGTTTTGGTTCAGTGGAAGCAGATTTTTCAGAATGCTCTGGGAATTTGGCAGATGCCGACAGTTCTGTTGATTGAACCTCTGTGAATGGAGGTGTTTGCCTTGTGAAAGGAACAACAGTGCTTGGTGATGCAATATGTTTTGAGACACCTGTTGAAGCAGTAGACCTCAGGTGAGTTGTTGAGGTTTCTGGTGAAATGAACGCCTCAGATGAATAATCAATCTCTGAGCTCGTTGATGGCTGTGTTTCAGAAGAGTTTTCAACCTCAGACGATGGCTGTGAATGTATTTTTGTAAAACTGCTGACTTTTGTGGTGGGACTGGATACTTCTGAACGAGGAACAGATGAATGTGCAGAAGACAGAGTAAAAGACGTTTCAACCTTTTGTGTTGATAGGATTTTGGCTGAGGATTTTTCTGTTTGGTCAACTGTGAAAATACCGCCTTCCGATGCAGATATTGAAATTCCCTCAGCAGTTGATGTAACAGATGTTGTTACCTCCATAGGTTGTTCTGTTGATGTGTCCAGGGGAGAAGTCAACCACAAAGTTGAATGGAGCTCAGTTGGTGGCATTGTATGGGTAATCCTTCTAGTTTGCTGTATTGTGGAAGGTACAGCTGCTGTCATTAATGGTTCAGTGACCGTTGAAATGGAGGCTACAGTGTTTATCATTCTGCTGTCAGATGAACGGATGGAAGAACTGGTTACTGTTTTCTCTAATGTAACACTTGCTTCAGAATAGATACCCCTTAGAGACACAGAAAACGTTGATGCTGTGCTAGAATCTGTGAATTCCTCTGTGTCTATTGTGTCTGTCACGTAGCTAGATTTGCTTAGTGTGGTGGAAGGCAATTCAATGGAGGCCATTGCTTCAGTGATACGAGTGGCTGTATGGGTGACGGGCAGTATAGCAATGGAAGGCCGGCTTCCTGATGCTGGTAAAGAAGACATCGATACTGAAGACTCGGTTAGCAAAGATTCTTCTGTGAGTGTAACTGTCGATGATGACTGTGGTAGAGACACATCCCCAGATTCAGACGTAGTGATTTGTTTAGCAGATTGCATTGTGGGACTGGGTAAAGGATAGGATGACAATACAGTCCCTACTATGCTTGACAATTCAGGGCTGCTGGAGAGTGTGGCTTTTGAGAGTGCACCACTGCTTTCAGTCGAAATGCTAAACTGAGCAACAGGGGATGGTTCAGATGTAAGTTTTGGTTCAGTGTAAACCGATTTTTCAGAATGATCTGGTGAATTGGTAGAAGTTGACAGTTCTGTTGATTGACCCTCTGTGAAAGGAGGCATATGCCTTGTGAAAGGAACAACAGTTTTTGATGATGCAATAGGTTTTGAGACATCTGAAGAAGGAGTAGAGGTCAAGTGAATTGTCGAGGTTTCTGGTGAAACGAACGCCTGAGATAAATAAACGATCTCTGAGCTGGTTGATGGCTGAGTTTCAGAAGACATTTCAACCTCAGACTTGGGCTGTGAATGCGTTTTTGTAAAACTGCTGAGTTTTGTGGGGGCAGTGGATACTTTTGAAACAGGAACAGATGAAAGTGCAGAAGATGGATTAGAAAACATTGGAGCTTCTCGTGTAGACAGGATTTCTGCTGGGGATTTTTGTGTTTGGTCAACTGTGAAAATATTGCTGTCTGACGCAAACATTGAAATTCTCTCAGCAGTTGATGTAACTGACGTTGTTACCTCAGTAGGTGGTACTGTTGATGTGTCCAGGGGAGAAGTCATGTAACTTGATAGGCTTAGTGTGGTGGAAATCAATTCAGTGAAGGCCATTTCTTCAGTCATACGAGTGGCTGTATCGGTGACGGCCAATGTAAACAAGGAAGGGCTGCTTCCTAGTGCTGCTAAGGAAGACATCGATACTGAAGACTCGGGTAGCACTGGTTCTTCTGTGAGTGTAACTGTCGATGATGACTGTGGTAGAGACACATCCCCAGATTCAGACGTAGTGATTTGTTTAGCAGATTGCATTGTGGGACTGGGTAAAGGATAGGATGACAATACAGTCCCTACTATGCTTGACAATTCAGGGCTGCTGGAGAGTGTGGCTTTTGAGAGTGCACCACTGCTTTCAGTCGAAATGCTAAACTGAGCAACAGGGGATGGTTCAGATGTAAGTTTTGGTTCAGTGTAAACCGATTTTTCAGAATGATCTGGTGAATTGGTAGAAGTTGACAGTTCTGTTGATTGACCCTCTGTGAAAGGAGGCATATGCCTTGTGAAAGGAACAACAGTTTTTGATGATGCAATAGGTTTTGAGACATCTGAAGAAGGAGTAGAGGTCAAGTGAATTGTCGAGGTTTCTGGTGAAACGAACGCCTGAGATAAATAAACGATCTCTGAGCTGGTTGATGGCTGAGTTTCAGAAGACATTTCAACCTCAGACTTGGGCTGTGAATGCGTTTTTGTAAAACTGCTGAGTTTTGTGGGGGCAGTGGATACTTTTGAAACAGGAACAGATGAAAGTGCAGAAGATGGATTAGAAAACATTGGAGCTTCTCGTGTAGACAGGATTTCTGCTGGGGATTTTTGTGTTTGGTCAACTGTGAAAATATTGCTGTCTGACGCAAACATTGAAATTCTCTCAGCAGTTGATGTAACTGACGTTGTTACCTCAGTAGGTGGTACTGTTGATGTGTCCAGGGGAGAAGTCATGTAACTTGATAGGCTTAGTGTGGTGGAAATCAATTCAGTGAAGGCCATTTCTTCAGTCATACGAGTGGCTGTATCGGTGACGGCCAATGTAAACAAGGAAGGGCTGCTTCCTAGTGCTGCTAAGGAAGACATCGATACTGAAGACTCGGGTAGCACTGGTTCTTCTGTGAGTGTAACTGTCGATGATGACTGTGGTAGAGACACTCCCCCAGATTCAGACGTAGTGATTTGTTTAGCAGATTGCATTGTGGGTCTGGGTAAAGTATAGGATGACAATACAGTCCCTACTATGCTTGACAATTCAGGGCTGCTGGAGAGTGTGGCTGTTGAGAGTGAACCAGTGCTTTCAGTCGAAATGCTAAACTCCGCAACAGGTGATGGTTCAGATGTAAGTTTTGGTTCAGTGTAAACCGATTTTTCAGAATGATCCGGTGAATTGGTAGAAGTTGACAGTTCTGTTGATTGACCCTCTGTCAAAGGAGGCATATGCCTTGTGGAAGGAACAACAGTTTTTGATGATGCAATAGGTTTTGAGACATCTGAAGAAGGAGTAGAGGTCAAGTGAATTGTCGAGGTTTCTGGTGAAACGAACGCCTGAGATGAATAAACGATCTCTGAGCTGGTTGATGGCTGTGTTTCAGAAGACATTTCAACCTCAGACTTGGGCTGTGAATGTGTTTTTGTAAAACTGCTGAGTTTTGTGGGGGCAGTGGATACTTTTGAAACAGGAACAGATGAAAGTGCAGAAGATGGATTAGAAGACATTTCAGATTCTCGTGTAGACAGGATTTCGGCTGGGGATTTTTGTGTTTGGTCAACTGTGAAAATATTGCTGTCTGACGCAAACATTGAAATTCTCTCAGCAGTTGATGTAACTGACGTTGTTACCTCAGTAGGTGGTACTGTTGATGTGTCCAGGGGAGAAGTCATGTAACTTGATATGCTTAGTGTGGTGGAAAGCAATTCAGTGGAGGCCATTTCTTCAGTCATACGAGTGGCTGTATCGGTGACGGCCAATGTAAACAAGGAAGGGCTACTTCCTGGTGCTGGTAAGGAAGACATCGATACTGAAGACTCAGTTAGCATTGGTTCTTCTGTGAGTGTAACTGTCGATGATGACTGTGGTAGAGACACATCCCCAGATTCAGACATAGTGATTTGTTTAGCAGATTGCATTGTGGGACTGGGTAAAGGATAGGATGACAATACAGTCCCTACTATGCTTGACAATTCAGGGCTGCTGGAGAGTGTGGCTGTTGAGAGTGAACCACTGCTTTCAGTCGAAATGCTAAACTGAGCAACAGGTGATGGTTCAGATGTAAGTTTTGGTTCAGTGTAAACCGATTTTTCAGTATGATCTGGTGAATTGGTAGATGTCGACAGTTCTGTTGATTGACCCTCTATGAAAGGAGGCATATGCCTTGTGGAAGGAACAACAGTTTTTGATGATGCAATAGCTTTTGAGACATCTGTTGAAGGCGTAGAGATCATGTGAGTTGTGGAGGTTTCTGGTGAAACGAATGCCTGAGATGAATAAACGATCTCTGAGCTGGTTGATGGCTGAGTTTCAGATGACATTTCAACCTCAGACTTAGGCTTTGAATGCGTTTTTGTAAAACTGCTGAGTTTTGTGGAGGGAGTGGATACTTCTGAAACAGGAACAGATGAATGTGAAGAAGATGGACTAGAAGACATTGGAGCTTCTCGTGTAGACAGGATTTCGGCTGGGGATTTTTGTGTTTGGTCAACTGTGAAAATATTGCTCTCTGATGCAGACATTGAAATTCTCTCAGCAGTTGATGTAACAGATGTTGTTACCTCAGTAGGTGGTACTGTTGATGTCTCCAGGGGAGAAGTCATGTAACTTGATAGGCTTAGTGTGGTGGAAAGCAATTCAGTGGAGGCCATTTCTTCAGTCATCCGAGTGGCTGTATCAGTGACGGCCAATGTAAACAAGGAAGGGCTACTTCCTGGTGCTGGTAAAGAAGACATCGATACTGAAGACTCGGTTAGCAAAGGTTCTTCTGTGAGTGTAACTGTCGATGATGACTGTGGTAGAGACACATCCCCAGATTCAGACGTAGTGATTTGTTTAGCAGATTGCATTGTGGGACTGGGTAAAGGATAGGATGACAATACAGTCCCTACTATGCTTGACAATTCAGGGCTGCTGGAGAGTGTGGCTGTTGAGAGTGAACCACTGCTTTCAGGCAAAATGCTAAACTGAGCAACAGGGGATGGTTCAGATGTAGATTTTGGTTCAGTGTAAACCGATTTTTCAGAATGATCTGGTGAATTGGTAGATGTCGACAGTTCTGTTGATTGACCCTCTGTGAAAGGAGGCACATGCCTTGTGGAAGGAACAACAGTTTTTGATGATGCAATAGGTTTTGAGACATCTGTTGAAGGAGTAGAGATCATGTGAGTTGTGGAGGTTTCTGGTGAAACGAACGCCTGAGATGAATAAACGATCTCTGAGCTGGTTGATGTCTGAGTTTCCGAAGACATTCCAACTTCAGATTTAGGCTGTGAATGCGTTTTTGTAAAACTGCTGAGTTTTGTGGAGAGAGCGGATACTTCTGAAACAGGAACAGATGAATGTGAAGAAGATGGATTAGAAGACATTGGAGCTTCTCGTGTAGACAGGATTTCGGCTGGGGATTTTTGTGTTTGGTCAACTGTGAAAATATTGCTGTCTGATGCAGATATCGAAATTCTCTCAGCAGTTGATGTAACCGGTGTTACCTCAGTAGGTGGTACTGTTGATGTGTCCAGGGGAGAAGTCATGTAACTTGAAAGGCTTAGTGTGGTGGAAAGCAATTCAGTGAAGGCCATTTCTTCAGTCATACGAGTGGCTGTATCGGTGACGGCCAATGTAAACAAGGAAGGACTGCTTCCTGGTGCTGGTAAGGAAGACATCGATACTGAAGACTCGGTTAGCACTGGTTCTTCTGTGAGTGTAACTGTCGATGATGACTGTGGTAGATACACATCCCCAGATTCAGAAGTGATTTGTTTAGCAGATTGCATTGTGGGACTGGGTAAAGGATAGGATGACAATACAGTCCCTACTATGCTTGACAATTCAGGGCTGCTGGCGAATGTGGCTGTTGAGATTGAACCACTGCTTTCAGTCGAAATGCTAAACTGAGCAACAGGTGATGGTTCAGATGTAAGTTTTGGTTCAGTGTAAACAGATTTTTCAGAATGATCTGGTGAATTGGTAGATGTCGACAGTTCTGTTGATTGACCCTCTGTGAAAGGAGGCATATGCCTTGTGGAAGGAACAACAGTGTTTGATGATGCAATAGGTTTTGAGACATCTGAAGAAGGAGTAGAGGTCAAGTGAATTGTCGAGGTTTCTGGTGAAACGAACGCCTGAGATGAATAAACGATCTCTGAGCTGGTTGATGGCTGAGTTTCAGAAGACATTTCAACCTCAGACTTGGGCTGTGAATGCGTTTTTGTAAAACTGCTGAGTTTTGTGGGGGCAGTGGATACTTTTGAAACAGGAACAGATGAAAGTGCAGAAGATGGATAAGAAGACATTGCAGCTTCTCTTGTAGACAGGATTTCGGCTGGGGATTTTTGTGTTTGGTCAACTGTGAAAATATTGCTGTCTGATGCAGATATCGAAATTCTCTCAGCAGTTGATGTAACAGGTGTTACCTCAGTAGGTGGTACTGTTGATGTGTCCAGGGGAGAAGTCCTGTAACTTGATAGGCTTAGTGTGGTGGAAAGCAATTGAGTGAAGGCCATTTCTTCAGTCATACGAATGGCTGTATCGGTGACGGCCAATGTAAACAAGGAAGGGCTGCTTCCTGGTGCTGGTAAGGAAGACATCGATACTGAAGACTCGGTTAGCACTGGTTCTTCTGTGAGTGTAACTGTCGATGATGACTGTGGTAGAGACACATCCCCAAATTCAGACGTAGTGATTTGTTTAGCAGATTGCATTGTGGGGCTGGGAAAAGGATAGGATGACAATACAGTCCCTACTATGCTTGACAATTCAGGGCTGCTGGAGAGTGTGGCTGTTGAGAGTGAACTACTGCTTTCAGTCGAAATGCTTAACTGAGCAACAGGTGATGGTTCAGATGTAAGTTTTGGTTCAGTGTAAACCGATTTTTCAGAATTATCTTGTGAATTGGTAGATGTCGACAGTTCTGTTGATTGACCCTCTGTGAAAGGAGGCATATGCCTTGTGGAAGGAACAACAGTTTTTGATGATGCAATAGGTTTTGAGACATCTGTTGAAGGAGTAGAGATCAAGTGAGTTGTGGAGGTTTCTGGTGAAACGAACGCCTGAGATGAATAAACGATCTCTGAGCTCGTTGATGGCTGTGTTTCAGAAGACATTTCAACCTCAGACTTAGGCTGTGAATGCGTTTTTGTAAAACTGCTGAGTTTTGTGGGGGGAGTGGATACTTCTGAAACAGGAACAGATGAATGTGCAGAAGATGGATTAGAAGACATTTCAGCTTCTCTTGTAGACAGGATTTCGGCTGGGGATTTTTGTGTTTGGTCAACTGTGAAAATATTGCTGTCTGATGCAGATATCGAAATTCTCTCAGCAGTTGATGTAACTGATGTTGTTACCTCAGTAGGTGGTACTGTTGATGTGTCCAGGGGAGAAGTCATGTAACTTGATAGGCTTAGTGTGGTGGAAAGCAATTCAGTGGAGGCCATTTCTTCAGTCATACCAGTGGCTGTATCGGTGACGGCCAATGTAAACAAGGAAGGGCTGCTTCCTGGTGCTGGTAAAGAAGACATTGATACTGAAGACTCGGTTAGCACTGGTTCTTCTGTGAGTGTAACTGTCGATGATGACTGTGGTAGAGACACATCACCAGATTCAGACGTAGTGATATGTTTAGCAGATTGCATTGTGGGGCTGGGAAAAGGATAGGATGACAATACAGTCCCTACTATGCTTGACAATTCAGGGCTGTTGTAGAGTTTGGCTGCTGAGAGTGAACTACTGCTTTCAGTCGAAATGCTAAATTGAGCAACAGATGATGGTTCAGATATAAGTTTTGGTTCAGTGGAAGCAGATTTTTCAGAATGCTCTGGGAATTTTTCAGATGCCGACAGTTCTGTTGATTGAACCTTTGTGAATGGAGGTGTTTGCCTTGTGAAAGGAACAACAGTGCTTGGTGATGCAATATGTTTTGAGACACCTGTTGAAGCAGTAGACATCAGGTGAGTTGTTGAGGTTTCTGGTGAAACGAACGCCTGAGATGAATAAACGATCTCTGAGCTGGTTGATGGCTGAGTTTCAGATGACATTTCAACCTCAGACTTAGGCTTTGAATGCGTTTTTGTAAAACTGCTGAGTTTTGTGGAGGGAGTGGATACTTCTGAAACAGGAACAGATGAATGTGAAGAAGATGGACTAGAAGACATTGGAGCTTCTCGTGTAGACAGGATTTCGGCTGGGGATTTTTGTGTTTGGTCAACTGTGAAAATATTGCTCTCTGATGCAGACATTGAAATTCTCTCAGCAGTTGATGTAACAGATGTTGTTACCTCAGTAGGTGGTACTGTTGATGTCTCCAGGGGAGAAGTCATGTAACTTGATAGGCTTAGTGTGGTGGAAAGCAATTCAGTGGAGGCCATTTCTTCAGTCATCCGAGTGGCTGTATCAGTGACGGCCAATGTAAACAAGGAAGGGCTACTTCCTGGTGCTGGTAAAGAAGACATCGATACTGAAGACTCGGTTAGCAAAGGTTCTTCTGTGAGTGTAACTGTCGATGATGACTGTGGTAGAGACACATCCCCAGATTCAGACGTAGTGATTTGTTTAGCAGATTGCATTGTGGGACTGGGTAAAGGATAGGATGACAATACAGTCCCTACTATGCTTGACAATTCAGGGCTGCTGGAGAGTGTGGCTGTTGAGAGTGAACCACTGCTTTCAGGCAAAATGCTAAACTGAGCAACAGGGGATGGTTCAGATGTAGATTTTGGTTCAGTGTAAACCGATTTTTCAGAATGATCTGGTGAATTGGTAGATGTCGACAGTTCTGTTGATTGACCCTCTGTGAAAGGAGGCACATGCCTTGTGGAAGGAACAACAGTTTTTGATGATGCAATAGGTTTTGAGACATCTGTTGAAGGAGTAGAGATCATGTGAGTTGTGGAGGTTTCTGGTGAAACGAACGCCTGAGATGAATAAACGATCTCTGAGCTGGTTGATGTCTGAGTTTCCGAAGACATTCCAACTTCAGATTTAGGCTGTGAATGCGTTTTTGTAAAACTGCTGAGTTTTGTGGAGAGAGCGGATACTTCTGAAACAGGAACAGATGAATGTGAAGAAGATGGATTAGAAGACATTGGAGCTTCTCGTGTAGACAGGATTTCGGCTGGGGATTTTTGTGTTTGGTCAACTGTGAAAATATTGCTGTCTGATGCAGATATCGAAATTCTCTCAGCAGTTGATGTAACCGGTGTTACCTCAGTAGGTGGTACTGTTGATGTGTCCAGGGGAGAAGTCATGTAACTTGAAAGGCTTAGTGTGGTGGAAAGCAATTCAGTGAAGGCCATTTCTTCAGTCATACGAGTGGCTGTATCGGTGACGGCCAATGTAAACAAGGAAGGACTGCTTCCTGGTGCTGGTAAGGAAGACATCGATACTGAAGACTCGGTTAGCACTGGTTCTTCTGTGAGTGTAACTGTCGATGATGACTGTGGTAGATACACATCCCCAGATTCAGAAGTGATTTGTTTAGCAGATTGCATTGTGGGACTGGGTAAAGGATAGGATGACAATACAGTCCCTACTATGCTTGACAATTCAGGGCTGCTGGCGAATGTGGCTGTTGAGATTGAACCACTGCTTTCAGTCGAAATGCTAAACTGAGCAACAGGTGATGGTTCAGATGTAAGTTTTGGTTCAGTGTAAACAGATTTTTCAGAATGATCTGGTGAATTGGTAGATGTCGACAGTTCTGTTGATTGACCCTCTGTGAAAGGAGGCATATGCCTTGTGGAAGGAACAACAGTGTTTGATGATGCAATAGGTTTTGAGACATCTGAAGAAGGAGTAGAGGTCAAGTGAATTGTCGAGGTTTCTGGTGAAACGAACGCCTGAGATGAATAAACGATCTCTGAGCTGGTTGATGGCTGTGTTTCAGAAGACATTTCAACCTCAGACTTGGGCTGTGAATGCGTTTTTGTAAAACTGCTGAGTTTTGTGGGGGCAGTGGATACTTTTGAAACAGGAACAGATGAAAGTGCAGAAGATGGATAAGAAGACATTGCAGCTTCTCTTGTAGACAGGATTTCGGCTGGGGATTTTTGTGTTTGGTCAACTGTGAAAATATTGCTGTCTGATGCAGATATCGAAATTCTCTCAGCAGTTGATGTAACAGGTGTTACCTCAGTAGGTGGTACTGTTGATGTGTCCAGGGGAGAAGTCCTGTAACTTGATAGGCTTAGTGTGGTGGAAAGCAATTGAGTGAAGGCCATTTCTTCAGTCATACGAATGGCTGTATCGGTGACGGCCAATGTAAACAAGGAAGGGCTGCTTCCTGGTGCTGGTAAGGAAGACATCGATACTGAAGACTCGGTTAGCACTGGTTCTTCTGTGAGTGTAACTGTCGATGATGACTGTGGTAGAGACACATCCCCAAATTCAGACGTAGTGATTTGTTTAGCAGATTGCATTGTGGGGCTGGGAAAAGGATAGGATGACAATACAGTCCCTACTATGCTTGACAATTCAGGGCTGCTGGAGAGTGTGGCTGTTGAGAGTGAACTACTGCTTTCAGTCGAAATGCTTAACTGAGCAACAGGTGATGGTTCAGATGTAAGTTTTGGTTCAGTGTAAACCGATTTTTCAGAATTATCTTGTGAATTGGTAGATGTCGACAGTTCTGTTGATTGACCCTCTGTGAAAGGAGGCATATGCCTTGTGGAAGGAACAACAGTTTTTGATGATGCAATAGGTTTTGAGACATCTGTTGAAGGAGTAGAGATCAAGTGAGTTGTGGAGGTTTCTGGTGAAACGAACGCCTGAGATGAATAAACGATCTCTGAGCTCGTTGATGGCTGTGTTTCAGAAGACATTTCAACCTCAGACTTAGGCTGTGAATGCGTTTTTGTAAAACTGCTGAGTTTTGTGGGGGGAGTGGATACTTCTGAAACAGGAACAGATGAATGTGCAGAAGATGGATTAGAAGACATTTCAGCTTCTCTTGTAGACAGGATTTCGGCTGGGGATTTTTGTGTTTGGTCAACTGTGAAAATATTGCTGTCTGATGCAGATATCGAAATTCTCTCAGCAGTTGATGTAACTGATGTTGTTACCTCAGTAGGTGGTACTGTTGATGTGTCCAGGGGAGAAGTCATGTAACTTGATAGGCTTAGTGTGGTGGAAAGCAATTCAGTGGAGGCCATTTCTTCAGTCATACCAGTGGCTGTATCGGTGACGGCCAATGTAAACAAGGAAGGGCTGCTTCCTGGTGCTGGTAAAGAAGACATTGATACTGAAGACTCGGTTAGCACTGGTTCTTCTGTGAGTGTAACTGTCGATGATGACTGTGGTAGAGACACATCACCAGATTCAGACGTAGTGATATGTTTAGCAGATTGCATTGTGGGGCTGGGAAAAGGATAGGATGACAATACAGTCCCTACTATGCTTGACAATTCAGGGCTGTTGTAGAGTTTGGCTGCTGAGAGTGAACTACTGCTTTCAGTCGAAATGCTAAATTGAGCAACAGATGATGGTTCAGATATAAGTTTTGGTTCAGTGGAAGCAGATTTTTCAGAATGCTCTGGGAATTTTTCAGATGCCGACAGTTCTGTTGATTGAACCTTTGTGAATGGAGGTGTTTGCCTTGTGAAAGGAACAACAGTGCTTGGTGATGCAATATGTTTTGAGACACCTGTTGAAGCAGTAGACATCAGGTGAGTTGTTGAGGTTTCTGGTGAAACGAACGCCTGAGATGAATAAACGATCTCTGAGCTGGTTGATGGCTGAGTTTCAGATGACATTTCAACCTCAGACTTAGGCTTTGAATGCGTTTTTGTAAAACTGCTGAGTTTTGTGGAGGGAGTGGATACTTCTGAAACAGGAACAGATGAATGTGAAGAAGATGGACTAGAAGACATTGGAGCTTCTCGTGTAGACAGGATTTCGGCTGGGGATTTTTGTGTTTGGTCAACTGTGAAAATATTGCTCTCTGATGCAGACATTGAAATTCTCTCAGCAGTTGATGTAACAGATGTTGTTACCTCAGTAGGTGGTACTGTTGATGTCTCCAGGGGAGAAGTCATGTAACTTGATAGGCTTAGTGTGGTGGAAAGCAATTCAGTGGAGGCCATTTCTTCAGTCATCCGAGTGGCTGTATCAGTGACGGCCAATGTAAACAAGGAAGGGCTACTTCCTGGTGCTGGTAAAGAAGACATCGATACTGAAGACTCGGTTAGCAAAGGTTCTTCTGTGAGTGTAACTGTCGATGATGACTGTGGTAGAGACACATCCCCAGATTCAGACGTAGTGATTTGTTTAGCAGATTGCATTGTGGGACTGGGTAAAGGATAGGATGACAATACAGTCCCTACTATGCTTGACAATTCAGGGCTGCTGGAGAGTGTGGCTGTTGAGAGTGAACCACTGCTTTCAGGCAAAATGCTAAACTGAGCAACAGGGGATGGTTCAGATGTAGATTTTGGTTCAGTGTAAACCGATTTTTCAGAATGATCTGGTGAATTGGTAGATGTCGACAGTTCTGTTGATTGACCCTCTGTGAAAGGAGGCACATGCCTTGTGGAAGGAACAACAGTTTTTGATGATGCAATAGGTTTTGAGACATCTGTTGAAGGAGTAGAGATCATGTGAGTTGTGGAGGTTTCTGGTGAAACGAACGCCTGAGATGAATAAACGATCTCTGAGCTGGTTGATGTCTGAGTTTCCGAAGACATTCCAACTTCAGATTTAGGCTGTGAATGCGTTTTTGTAAAACTGCTGAGTTTTGTGGAGAGAGCGGATACTTCTGAAACAGGAACAGATGAATGTGAAGAAGATGGATTAGAAGACATTGGAGCTTCTCGTGTAGACAGGATTTCGGCTGGGGATTTTTGTGTTTGGTCAACTGTGAAAATATTGCTGTCTGATGCAGATATCGAAATTCTCTCAGCAGTTGATGTAACCGGTGTTACCTCAGTAGGTGGTACTGTTGATGTGTCCAGGGGAGAAGTCATGTAACTTGAAAGGCTTAGTGTGGTGGAAAGCAATTCAGTGAAGGCCATTTCTTCAGTCATACGAGTGGCTGTATCGGTGACGGCCAATGTAAACAAGGAAGGACTGCTTCCTGGTGCTGGTAAGGAAGACATCGATACTGAAGACTCGGTTAGCACTGGTTCTTCTGTGAGTGTAACTGTCGATGATGACTGTGGTAGATACACATCCCCAGATTCAGAAGTGATTTGTTTAGCAGATTGCATTGTGGGACTGGGTAAAGGATAGGATGACAATACAGTCCCTACTATGCTTGACAATTCAGGGCTGCTGGCGAATGTGGCTGTTGAGATTGAACCACTGCTTTCAGTCGAAATGCTAAACTGAGCAACAGGTAATGTTTCAGATGTAAGTTTTGGTTCAGTGTAAACAGATTTTTCAGAATGATCTGGTGAATTGGTAGATGTCGACAGTTCTGTTGATTGACCCTCTGTGAAAGGAGGCATATGCCTTGTGGAAGGAACAACAGTGTTTGATGATGCAATAGGTTTTGAGACATCTGAAGAAGGAGTAGAGGTCAAGTGAATTGTCGAGGTTTCTGGTGAAACGAACGCCTGAGATGAATAAACGATCTCTGAGCTGGTTGATGGCTGTGTTTCAGAAGACATTTCAACCTCAGACTTGGGCTGTGAATGCGTTTTTGTAAAACTGCTGAGTTTTGTGGGGGCAGTGGATACTTTTGAAACAGGAACAGATGAAAGTGCAGAAGATGGATAAGAAGACATTGCAGCTTCTCTTGTAGACAGGATTTCGGCTGGGGATTTTTGTGTTTGGTCAACTGTGAAAATATTGCTGTCTGATGCAGATATCGAAATTCTCTCAGCAGTTGATGTAACAGGTGTTACCTCAGTAGGTGGTACTGTTGATGTGTCCAGGGGAGAAGTCCTGTAACTTGATAGGCTTAGTGTGGTGGAAAGCAATTCAGTGAAGGCCATTTCTTCAGTCATACGAATGGCTGTATCGGTGACGGCCAATGTAAACAAGGAAGGGCTGCTTCCTGGTGCTGGTAAGGAAGACATCGATACTGAAGACTCGGTTAGCACTGGTTCTTCTGTGAGTGTAACTGTCGATGATGACTGTGGTAGAGACACATCCCCAAATTCAGATGTAGTGATTTGTTTAGCAGATTGCATTGTGGGGCTGGGAAAAGGATAGGATGACAATACAGTCCCTACTATGCTTGACAATTCAGGGCTGCTGGAGAGTGTGGCTGTTGAGAGTGAACTACTGCTTTCAGTCGAAATGCTTAACTGAGCAACAGGTGATGGTTCAGATGTAAGTTTTGGTTCAGTGTAAACCGATTTTTCAGAATTATCTTGTGAATTGGTAGATGTCGACAGTTCTGTTGATTGACCCTCTGTGAAAGGAGGCATATGCCTTGTGGAAGGAACAACAGTTTTTGATGATGCAATAGGTTTTGAGACATCTGTTGAAGGAGTAGAGATCAAGTGAGTTGTGGAGGTTTCTGGTGAAACGAACGCCTGAGATGAATAAACGATCTCTGAGCTCGTTGATGGCTGTGTTTCAGAAGACATTTCAACCTCAGACTTAGGCTGTGAATGCGTTTTTGTAAAACTGCTGAGTTTTGTGGGGGGAGTGGATACTTCTGAAACAGGAACAGATGAATGTGCAGAAGATGGATTAGAAGACATTTCAGCTTCTCTTGTAGACAGGATTTCGGCTGGGGATTTTTGTGTTTGGTCAACTGTGAAAATATTGCTGTCTGATGCAGATATCGAAATTCTCTCAGCAGTTGATGTAACTGATGTTGTTACCTCAGTTGGTGGTACTGTTGATGTGTCCAGGGGAGAAGTCATGTAACTTGATAGGCTTAGTGTGGTGGAAAGCAATTCAGTGGAGGCCATTTCTTCAGTCATACCAGTGGCTGTATCGGTGACGGCCAATGTAAACAAGGAAGGGCTGCTTCCTGGTGCTGGTAAAGAAGACATTGATACTGAAGACTCGGTTAGCACTGGTTCTTCTGTGAGTGTAACTGTCGATGATGACTGTGGTAGAGACACATCACCAGATTCAGACGTAGTGATATGTTTAGCAGATTGCATTGTGGGGCTGGGAAAAGGATAGGATGACAATACAGTCCCTACTATGCTTGACAATTCAGGGCTGTTGTAGAGTTTGGCTGCTGAGAGTGAACTACTGCTTTCAGTCGAAATGCTAAATTGAGCAACAGATGATGGTTCAGATATAAGTTTTGGTTCAGTGGAAGCAGATTTTTCAGAATGCTCTGGGAATTTTTCAGATGCCGACAGTTCTGTTGATTGAACCTTTGTGAATGGAGGGTTTTGCCTTGTGAAAGGAACAACAGTGCTTGGTGATGCAATATGTTTTGAGACACCTGTTGAAGCAGTAGACATCAGGTGAGTTGTTGAGGTTTCTGGTGAAATGAACGCCTGAGATGAATAATCAATCTTTGAGCTGGTTAATGGCTGCGTTTCAGAAGAGTTTTCAACCTCAGACGATGGCTGTGAATGTATTTTTGTAAAACTGCTGACTTTTGTTGTGGGACTGGATACTTCTGAACGAGGAACAGATGAATGTGCAGAAGACAGAGTAAAAGACTTTTCAACCTTTTGTGTTGATAGGATTTTGGCTGAGGATTTTTCTGTTTGGTCAACTGTGAAAATACCGCCTTCTGATGCAGATATTGAAATGCCCTCAGCAGTTGATGTAACAGATGTTGTTACCTCAGTAGGTTGTACTGTTGATGTGTCCAGGGGAGAAGTCAACCACAAAGTTGAATGGAGCTCAGTTGGTGGCATTGTATGGGTAATCCTTCTAGTTTGTTGTATTGTGGAAAGTACAGCTGCTGTCATTAATGGTTCAGTGACTGTGGAAATGGAGGCTACAATGCTTGTATTTCTGCTGTCAGATGAACGGATGGAAGAACTGGTTACTGTTTTCCCTAATGTAACACTTGCTTCAGAAGAGATACCACTTTGAGACAAAGACATTTTTGATTCGGTTAGCACTGGTTCTTCTGTGAGTGTCACTGTGGATGATGACTGTGTTAGAGACACATACTCAGATTCAGATGTAGCGATGTGTTTAACAGATTGCATTGTGGTGCTGGGCAAAGGATAGGATGATAATACAGTGCCTACTACGCTTGACAATTCAGGGCTACTGGCGAGTGTGGCTGTTGAGTGTGAACCGCTGCCTTCAGGTGAAATACTGAATTGAGCAACAGATGACGGTTCAGAGGTAAAGTTTGGTTCAGTGGAAGCAGATGATTCAGAATGCTCTGGGAATTTGGTAGATGCCAACAGTTCTGCTGATTGAACATCTGTAAATGGCGGACTTTGCCTTGTCAAAGGAACAACAGTTCTTGATGCAATAGGTTTTGAGACATCTGTTGAAGGAGTAGAGATCCGATGAGTAACTGAGGTTTCTGATGAAACAAACGCCTGAGATGAATGAACGGTCTCTGAGCTGGTTGATGGCTTTGTTTCAGAAGGCTTTTCAACCTCA
The DNA here is from genome assembly GCF_040938575.1 of Ambystoma mexicanum. NCBI lineage: Eukaryota > Metazoa > Chordata > Amphibia > Caudata > Ambystomatidae > Ambystoma > Ambystoma mexicanum. The sequence continues at coordinate 996,628,448 of NC_090929.1, read as the reverse complement.
GACGTAGGCTGTGATTGAATTTTTGTAAAACTGCTGACTTTTTTCGTTGGACTGGATACTTCTGAATGAGGAGCAGATGAATGTGTTGAAGACAGAGTAGAAGACATTTCAATATCTACTGTAGACTGTATTTTGGATGAGGATTTGTCTGTTTGGTTAACTGTGAAAAAACTGCTGTCTGATGCAGATATTGAAAATCCCTTAGCAGTTGATGTAACAGATGTCTTTTCTTCAGTAGATGGTACTGTGGATGCGGTCACGGGAGAAGTCAACCACGACGTTGAATTTAGCTCGGTTGGTGGTATTGTTTGAGCAACGCTTCTAGTTTGTTGTATGGTTGATAGTACAGCTGCTGTCATTAATGGTCCAGGTACAGTTGACTTAGAAACTGGGGTGCTTGTCATTCTGCTGTCAGGAACACGGCTGGCATACGTGGTCACTGTTTCCACAAATGTAACACTGGGTTCAGAAGAAATACCACTTTGTGTCACAGAAAACATTGATTCTGTGCTGGAATCTATGAATTTCTCTATGGATATTGTGTCTGGCATGTCACTGGATTGTCTTAGTGTGGTAGAAAGCAATTCAGTGGAGGCCTTTGCTCCAGTAATTTTAGTTGCAGATGAGGACAATGTACCACTGGAGGACTCTTTTGAAACTGTTAAGGTCATTAAAGTTGGAATAGTCTCTTCACCTGTTGCAGATGGAAGAAGTGCAGTTGTAGTGGTCACTGAGGTAAGATGGGATTGTGTTTCTGCAGTGTTTGTAATCTCACTGGCAATGGAAGACATGTAAGAGTTTGAGAAAGATGAACATGCAGACGAAACAGCAGATGGTATTAATGTAGGACGAGTAGTTTCACTCGATATTGACACCTCTGTTTGGGTGACGGCCAATGTAGAAATGGAAGGGGTGCTTCCTGATGCTGATAAAGAAGACAGCGATACTGAAGGTTTGGTTGGTACTGTTTCTTCTGTGGGTGTAACTGTGAATGATGACTGTGGAGGAGTCGCATACCCAGAATCAGATGTAGGTATGTGTGTAGCAGTTTGCATTGTGGTACTGTGGAAAGAATGGGATGATAATACAGTCCCTATTACGGTTGGCAATTCAATGCTGCTGGAGAGTGTGGTTGCTGATGGTGAAACACTCCTTTCACCAGAAATCTTGGATGGATCAACAGACGATGATTCAGATGTACGTTTTGTGTCAGTGGAAACATATGTGTCGGAATGTGCTGGAAATTTGGCAGATGCCGAAAGTTCTGTCGATTGAACCTCTATGAACATAGCTGTTTGTCTTGTGGAAGGAACAACAGTTCTTGATGATGCCATAGATTTTGAGACATCTGTTGAAGGAGTATAGAGCTCAGTTGATGGCATTGTTTTGGTATTACTACTTGTCTTTTGCATGGTGGAAAGTACAGCTGATGCTGGTAATGATTGGGCGGTGCTTGCTGTGGAGACTACAGTGCTTGGCATTCTGCTGTCAGTAGCGTGGCTTTCAGAACTGGCCACTGTTACCTGCAATGTAACATTTGCTTCAGAAGTGATATTCATTTGTGTCAAAGAAAATGTTGATGCTGTGCTGGAATGTGTGAATTGATCTGTTAATTCTGAATCTGTCATGTGAAAGGATAGACTTGGTGTGGTGGGAAGCAATTCAGTGGAGTCCTTTGTTTCAGGGATACGAGTGTCATATGATGGCAATGTGTGACTGGAAGACTCTTTTGAGACCAATGAAGTCATAAAAGTTGGAATAGTCTCTGCACTCGTTCCGGATTGTATAAGTGCAAGTGTGGTGGTCACTGAGGTAAGAAGGGGTTGTGTTCCTGTAGTGCTTGAAATCTCACTGGTGAAGGAAGACACTTCTGATTTTGGATTAGATGAATATTCAGGTGAAAAAGAAGATGTTATTAAATTCAACAGAGTAATTTCACCCAGTGTTGATATTTCTGTATGGGTGAAGGCAGAAGCAGATGTGGAAGGGCTGCTTGCTGATGCTGAAAAAGAAGACAGCGATACTGATGGCTCAGTTGACAGTGGTTGTTGTGCGAGTGTAACTGTTGATGATGATTGTGGCAGAGGCACAGTCCCATCTATGTGTGTAAGAGAATGCATTGTGGTGCTGGGAGAACGAAGGGATGATATTACTGTGCCTCTTACGCTTGAAAATTCTGGATTGCTTGAGAATATGGGTGCTGAGGGTGAGCCACTGCTTTTAGATGAAATGCTGGATGAAACAGCACGTGTTGTTTTTGTTTGAGCCGAATCAGATAATTCTGAATGGGTTGAGCTTTTGGTCAACGCTGAGAGTTTGTTTAATTGATCCTCTGTGAAAGGAGGTGAGTGGCGTGTGGGATAGACAACAGATGCTGTTGATGGTATAATTTCTGAGCCATCTGTTGAGTTTGTAAAACCCTGTTGTATTTTTGTAGATCTTGTTGCGAGGGATCGAGTCTGAGGTGAAAATAGATTTTCTGAGCGGATTGACCGGTGTGCTTCTGAAGAGATGTCATCCTTTGATGTAGCTTGTGGATCAGTTCCTGTGAAACCACTGACTTTTGTGAATTCAGTGGATACTTGTAGGGGAGGGAAGGATAAATATTCAGACGTTGGAGTAGGAGATGTTTTAGCTTGTTGGGTAGAAAGGATTTTGCCTGTCGACACATCTATTTGATCTGCGTGACCAGATGTGCTGCTTTCTGATGCAAATGTTGAGACTCTTGAAGGATCTGTTCCTACAAGTGTTGATTCTTCAATAGGTCTGAATGTTGACGTAGTTAGAGCTGATGTTTTTTCTTCAGTATAATGGAACTCAGTTGGTGGTGTCACTTTGGTATTTCGGTTTGTGTCTGGCTCAGTGGAAAATATATATGGTGCCTTTGATGGTGATCCAGGAAGGCTCTTTGGCAATGTTTTGATTTGTAGTGTAGAAATCCTACTGTCTAGAGGTGTGTTTACTTCAGTGGATGTAATCATGCCGCTTTCAGATCCATTTTTATACATGTGTGTCGTTTGCGCATCACCAGACGTTGAATTCTGTGTAACAGAAACTGCTGCCGATGTGCCTGCTGTAATTACTGACTCTGCTGCAGGTGTTTCTGTTGCAGTTGGTGGTTTTACTGCTGATGTTTCTGTTTCAGTTGGTGGTTTTGCTGCTGATGTTTCTGTTGCAGTAGGTGGTTTTGCTGCTGATGTTTCTGTTGCAGTTGGTGGTTTTGCTGCTGATGTTTCTGTTGCAGTTGGTGGTTTTGCTGCTGATGTTTCTGTTGTAGTTGGTGGTGTTGCTGCTGATGTTTCTGTTGAAATTGATGGTGCTGCCTCTCGTGTCACACCTAAAGATGTATATTCTTGCGACTCAGTCACTTCCACTTGTCCTGAGGAATGAATAGTTGTTGTCTCTTCATTTTTACACCATAATCCTGAATATTCATTATTACACCTGTAAGGAAGTTGGAACACATATGTAAAATTGGCCTAGTACTTAAAATGATGTATTATCCATGTTTACACATTTATTCTTTTACATAAGCACTTTTTTTCTCCCTTCCCCAACCCAACCCGTCCGCTGCTACAAAACCCATCTTAACTCTCAAGCGCCTTTTTGAAAGCCTGTATGTCAACACGGTTTTCCTTCTCCGAACATGATAGTTGTAGTATTTTGTTCTGACAAAAAACACACATGAAAAGCAAATTCCTTTTTGTGTAATCGAAACATGGTGCTTTAATGGGCTATACTGCCAGTCACTGAGTATATGCACTTGACATATTTTTTGTTTTCTTTCTGTCCATCGCCTCTCATTTTTTAATTTAATTTAATTTTATTGTTCATTTATAACACGCTTAATACCTGCAGGTGGTTTCTAAGCACAGTATAGGGATTGGAACCTGTGTTACACTGCTTTGTCTTGCTTCTAAGACAAACGAGTTGCCCCTGAGCTCTCTTTCCTCCTTCTCCTCCTTCCTCCCCTTCCTCTTCGAATTCCCTCTCCCCCTCTGCCATCCCTGATTGAGTAAATAGAGTAAACAGATCAATATGTTTCAGTGGTTCTGGTGTTGTGATATGTTACATGTATCTTGGCGGAGATTACTTTGAAAAGAATAATTTTTGTTTTCACTTTTCTTCTTTCATTCTGGAGTTATCGGCCAGATCTGAAAAAAAGTAGTTAAATCACTAAGGATAATTGTCATATGTGATCATGACTGTTCCTCTGTGTAATAATACTCCTAGAGAACTATTAGCACTCTATGTTGAAATAACAAGGTGCTCAAAGTCATAGAGCAAAAAACTCTTTTTCATCTCCTAGCCACTCTCCTTCCCCTTTGTCGCAGACATCAATGAAAGAGAATGATAACGGTTAAGGAAAGATGCTTGAGTGGACATTGGGCCTCATTCCGAGTATGCCGGCATCCTGTCTGTAAAGCCACCAGGTTACCAGCATTTGTTACTTGCCTTTACCGGCACTCGGTGCAGCGGCATTGCTGCCAGATTACGCGTGCCGGCGGGACAGTGTAAATCCCCATTAAAAACCCTTAGTCAGGCGGTCCGGTAAAGTGCCGGTATCGACGGATACTGGAACTTTTTTACCAGACCGCCTGACTCGGAATGAGGCCCATTGTCCTTCCTAATGGGTGATATGTTACCACTGCAGAGTGTGCACTCACAGACAGTGCTGTGTGTCTGTGCTGTCCATTGGTTGTTTGCTGTTCTATTGCATGGTTTGTGCGCTGGTTGGCTATAACCCCTTCCACAGATGCCCTTCGCACCCTTTCTCCCTTCACCTGTTAACCCCGAATGCGATGGAGGTAGTGATGGTTAGAGTGTTGTGCATAGACAAAGTGCCCTTAAAAAGAGAAATAGAAAAAACAGTAGGACCACAGACACACAAAGTGGTGGTGTGTGCACACCCCGGTGCAGTCACTCTTTTTTCTTTGCAGGACTCTGGCACTGCATCACTCAATCGGTGTTAAACATTTCACTTCAACTTTCCCTAGCTTCGGGAGGGGTGCACTGAAGGTAAGTGAGTGGAATAGCATTTCCAGTGACAATGCAAGACAAGCCAAGAATCTCTCAATGTACTGTCAGTTACTGATCACTTACCCTTTAAGAATACCTGACTTTTCACTAATTTAAAAAGAAATCAGCACACTTAAAATAATCCCTGGTAAAATGTACCTGCTAGAGAATTTGGTGGAAAACAAAAGGCGGATATGGCCAAAGTGGGCACGACCATGCAGAGTGCAGGCTAAACATGTGGTCCATGTTTTCCCTACCTTACCTCACATAAAAACAGGGCCATCTTAAGCACTTTGGGGGCCCGGGGCACGGACACTACTGGGGCCCCCTCCAACAGACCAAAGGAATTAAGGGATATAGAATATCTAGTGCGCCGCACCCCGTTTCACAATAACAACCTATAGCTTGATATGCTGCCTCGCAGAGATCAAAATAAACATGGTAAACTTCCTTTCAGATACCTTACACTCTTCATTCATGTTGTAATCAGAGTGATAAACAAGTAGCATTTCAAGGGCAACATTAGCAGTCTACGCGAGGGTACTTGTGTTCAAGCATAGGTATAGCAAACATTTCATCAATAGCAGCCACGTGGAAGGTATACTGGACATAGTGTAACTGCAGGACACAGATTTTATGTCAAAGGTACACATAATCCAGAATAGTCTGAGATTAGCTGCCTCAGACACAGCAAAAGTGCTCAAGCATGGATAAAGACGACCAATGGAAAGCAAGGATAAAACTACACATACCAAAGCATAGAGAGTGTATGACGATTTGAAGATACCAGGAAGGTGTCTGTATCCAGATAGACTGAGATTAGAAGTGGGACATGGTTTTCAAGCAGTGTTGCCATTCGAGAGCAAAGAAACAGGAGGCTGTGGTGTGTAATATATCAATGCTCACTATCATAGAGGATGCAACACTATACATAGCCAGTGGAACCATGAATGAGTCTTTTTTAAAGATCATTCCCTCAGAACGAAATCATCTGAAGGGCTGACAATTTTGAAAGGTTTAGGGGCAATTTTAACAGGTGAGGAAATACAAGATTAAATTAGATACCCAGGATCACACATTGATTAAGAGGTGAAGCTGGGATTCGTATCCACAGTTTCTGCTCTTTACCAATTAATTTTCTAGTTTTTACCTTGAACTAAAATAATCCCATTTTACAGAACTGACTTGGAAAATATGAAAATCACAACCCAATTTAAACATTTTAAAAAACAAAATGTTATAGAAACATATTATTCAAAATGGGAATGGTTCTAGCTTCATTGTCTCCATCATCAAATAAAGTATATAAGTACCAGCATTCTAATGGATGTGATCTTGAAATATTTCAGATAGGTTTCTCTTTTGCATTGTAAAGCTTTAAATACATCTCAAATACAGGCTTGTGCAATGGCATTTAAAAAACGTACAGAAAAACATTTGAATTGTACAAAAAAGCAAACTGTTTTGTTGTCACATAAGCAGACCTTAAAATATGCTGGTAAGAAGCCTACAATACATGGTCTGCTCTCTTCTGTCTACAACTCCTTCCACTCAAATGGCCTACATGATAGGAAAGATCAGGTAATTGGCCAAGCAATGCCACCAATATGTGAGAAGTAAACCTTTTCATTGAAGGCAGTACAGTCCTGTCAGTGATTTGAGATTTGTCCTGGATCACTGTATCATCTGCTGGCAAAGTCAGGATCCAAGCATGAACGCTTTGGTTCCACAGTCTGGAATTTGGACACTTTATTGTCATTATTGGAGGTGCCTGCCTAGGTTTTACAACTCCCCATTTAAACAGACCAATTACTAGACCATCACCATACTGACGCTATGTTAGTTTCTATAGCAACCGCTATCTAGTGCAGGTACATTGGTGATGATAACACCTGGAGTGCTATAGAACAAAGTACATATACATGCAGGCCTAACAACTTCATGCATTGGAAATGCTGAGTTGGCCTTGCTGGAATTTGGTATTGTAATCTTGCATGTGAACGCATATCTCTGCAATGAGTGCTTAACACACTGAGCTATCCTCTGAACCATCGGGACACTGAAATGTATCAATTGTATTTCAACTTTGGGTATTGCACATGATCAATATAATCCCCACAGAAAGGTGAGAATGTTGCAGGTGTGCCACGCAAACTATGTATACCATAGTGAAAATAGCATTACAGGATGAAAAGATATGAACAAAATATACTTGCCAACAACAGACAGAAAATAGGTTTAGCCTTAGCAGCAGACCATAGAAAATCCTGATGTGTGATACTTAATTTTGTTGACTTAGGGAAACTGACATTTCTTTTTAATAAGGCTCCTTCTTGGGGCCCCCTCTAAGGTTGGGGCCCGGGCAAGTGCCCCTTTTGCCCTCCCATAAAGACGTCTCTGCATAAAAAGGCTTTCATTCACCCCTGTATCTAGATTAAATAACATGTTCAGGTGCCAGAACACTCTGGCCACTCTGGCCTGCTTCCACCAAAAAGTGGCTATTATGTTATTGTGATTTATATCACACACCACTGCCATGCTCATGGTCTCCAGGTGCTCTGCCGGATCTGAAAAGGAAGGAGGGCTCAGGAAGGTCAGTTAGTAGGATGGAGAGGGAGAGTGCGAGGGAGCATTGTTGTGCTGTTGGTAGCTTAAGTTAAAAAATAAACTGTCACTGTGTGTTGGGTTTGCTTTTAGTTAAGGGCCTTGCAGTGTTTTGGTGTATGAGTGTGCATGGGGTGGTTTTATGGTCGGCCGATTAGTTTTATGTGGTGTGTTGGGTTGAGTTGTATGTTGCAGAGTGTGTGAAGTTTGTGGCAGTTTGAGGTTTCTGCTGAGGTAGAGGTATGTGTGTGTTTTGTTTTGTGGTAGAGGCTGAGAGTGTAGGATAATGAAAGGTTTTTTAGTAGGGTTAGCGATGAGAGTGATCTGTGGGCTTATGTTGGTTTGGTTGAGTTGATAACCTTGTATGATGGCTTGTGTTAAAATGCTTTATTTTATTGGGCATCCTAGTTTTGGTTCTTTAGGTTTCAATTGTTTTTGGTTCTGGCTGTCTCTTCTTGTGCTGTGGTTGGTTGTTTCTCTTGGATGGTATTTCGTGTTTAGGTTTGTGAGTTAAAGAGGCACGATTTTAGTAGTTTTCTGAATGTTAGGTGTTCTTCTGTTGTTTGTTCGTAATTCCTTATGGAGTGAGTTCCTAAGTTATGTCGAGATGTGGGAGAATTCTGATCCACCAAATTTCAACTTTGAATATTGCTTTGGTACGAGGCGAATGTCATTGCTGGACCTCAATGTTCGGTTTGGTTTGTAGATTTTGATTATTTCCTGTATGAATTCCACTACTTGGCAGTGGATTGCTCTGTGGGTTATGCAGAGCATTTTGAACAACATTATTTTATTGACCAGCAGTCAGTGTTGGGTTCTCAGTGCTGGTGTGATGTGTTCTCTCTTACTAGGTCAGAGGAGTAGTCTTGTTGCTACGTTTTACATTTGCTGTAGTTTTGTGGTGAGGTAATCTGGCATTGCAAGATAGATGCTGTTTGTATATACTATTCTTGACATGATGGGGGAGATGACAGCAAGTGTTCTGTGTGGGAAGATGAGGAATGGTAGTATCCACTTGATTGCATTGACTGTGTGTAGGCGGAAGAAGTACTTCTTTACTAATGCATTGACTTGTGGTTCGAGTGTTAAGTCGATGTCCATTAATATTCAAAGTTTTTTTAACTACTTTTGAAGATTCAGGTCAATTTCCCTATTTTGGTAGGCCATGGGATGTGGTGTTGGTTCAACTAGCTATTGGGGGTAATCATGATTTCTGTTTTGTCTGGGTTGACTTTAAGACTGTTGGTGCTTACCGATTTATTTATTTCTATGAGGCAGTTGATAAAGATTTGGTCTGGTTCTGAAGTAGTGCTGATTTCATAGATGATTTGTGTGTCATCTGTATAGTTGTAGAAGGTTAGTCCATGTCTTTTCATGAGGTTGATGACTGGGGTCATGTAGATTAGTTGCAAGAGTGATGAGCATCATGGAACTACACAGGTTGTTGTGCATGACGCTGAGTTGAAGGGGTTATGCACATTGTTTCCCTTCTTCCTTTCAGAAAGGATTTTAACCATAGTAAAGCCGTGTTGCTGATTCCTGTTTCTCTAAGACCTTTGATGAGGGTTTCCTTCTGGACGGTGTTGAAAGCTGCAGATTGGTCTAGTGGCATTTGTCGCTGAGGTGATGCTGGAGTCGGCTTTGTTTTTAGGTCATCCCAGATGGATAGTAGTGCTGTTTCTCTCGTGGGTCTGAAACTGACTTGTGCCTGGTGTATTATTTGTTTGTTTTCTGCATGTTGCAGGATTTGTTCCTATACGTAGCTTTCTAGGAGTTTCACCTGGTAAGGGATGTTTGATATCGGTCGGTAGTTGGTTAGGTCTTGTGTGTTTCCTCAGGGATCTTTAAGGAGTGGTTTGATGTAGGCAGAATTATAGCTTCATTGTACATTTACTGTTGCCAGTGAATGGTTGAAGAGGTTGCAGAAGTATTTTTCAGGGTTTTTTTTGGATGAGGATAGTCTTGTACATGTCTGGTGGGCAAGGTTGAACCAATGAGCCTGCAATGTTGCTTTGATTCACTACGCTGGCACATTTTTCTGTCGAAATTGGTGAGAAGTAGTTTAGTCTTGTGTGTGATCCCAGAGTTGGCTGGTTACAGCTGTTGTTGGTGTTCTTGGACATACTCTTGATGACTTGCTGGATGCTTGTCATTTTGTTTTTGAAATGTCTTGCAAGGCTGTTGCACAGTTTATGTGAGGGAGTGGGTGAGTTGTTGCAGGCTGTTGGCTTTCTTAGCTCATTGATGATGCTGAACATATCTTTCTGGCAGTTGCTTGAATTTGTGATGCGTTCAGTGTAGAATAGTTTTTTGCTTCGAGGATTTTGGATTTATATAGTCGTAACTGTTTTTAGTGTCTTTCTGCTGATCATAGTTTTTCCTCCATTCTTGTTCCAGTTTCCTGTAAATTTTCTTCAGTGCTCTGAGGTGAACCTAGAACCATATCGCCGTTGTTTTCTTTAGCGAGAGATTGAATAGTTTTTCCGGTGCTATATTACCTAGTGTTTTTGTAATCCATTTTGGATACGATAGTCAGTGGATAGTCAGTGGTTTTGTGTATTGCAGTCTGGTGTTTAGATCCATGGTATTTATGGATTTCCAGTTTCTCTTCTGAATTGAAGGAGTTTTTGTTAGGCTAGCTTGTATTCACTTTGGTGAATGGTTTACAAAGTGTATCATAGGTGGTCGCTCCAGAGGATCTGCTTCGGGGTGCAGTTGTAACCAGGTTTCTTTTGCAAAAGATTGTGTCTAGGATGTGCCCTGCCAAGTTGGTCATTCCCTTCACCAATAGTTGTAGATGCATTGTTGATAGTTGATTTGTCAGTGTTTTAGGTGAGTATGTGTTTTCTACTTCAAACCAGATATTGAGATCTCCTCGTATGATCAGGTGCTCATATTTTATGGCAATGTTTGTAATGGCTTCTACAAATGTATCTGTGAAAGGAGTTTCGTAAGTCGATGGACTGTACTCATCTACTGATGCAGGAACAAAAGGTTTGTTTGATGGTCCAAGGCTAAGTGAAGGAGGAGTGATTCACAGTTTGGTATGTTTGGTGGTGATGCTGTTGTCATCTTTAGAGGATCTTTGAGTGCAATGGCGAGGCCTCCTCCTCTTTTTTCTTCTCCGTTGGCTTGCTTTAATTTGAAGTTGTAGGATAGTGATTTGTGTGTGACTTGCTTGAAATGTTGTGTTAGCCAGGTTTCGGTGAGGAATATGATGCCTATTCCTCCATCATTTAGGAGCTTGTATATCTCTGTGGTGTGTTTTGACATTGATCTGGTGTTGACTAGCTTGCAGTGAATCCTTTTGTTTTCTGGGGTTTGTTTGTCCTTTGAAGTTGGTGTTGGTAATTTGATTTGGTATTCGTTTGTCTTTCTTTTAGATTCTGCATTGTGTTTTGTTGCTTCAGTTTCATTGTTTAGTAGATCTAAGAGATTGCGTTTTGGGTTGATGTGGTCTTCTGAGTTATCTGTTTGATTGTGTTGATAATTATTCTTTATGTCTCACCAGTTTTTTGTGATGAACGGTGAGTTGAGTTCGCTTACATCAATTGTGCTTCTTTTGTCCATTTCTTGTCTGTCAGCTGTGTTTTCAGCATCCCTCCTTATGTGTTTGGGGTGTTTGTGGATGGTTGGTTGTGCGAGCAGGTAATAGTTTGACAAATAAAGTGATTTTGATATTGTTCTGGCAAAGAGGCTCTCTTCCAGAGGGCAGTTAAGTGTATTGGTTCTTGGCGTTAGTTGGTTCTGTGGCATGGCGAGCTGAGATGGTTGGTCTTCTTACATCTGGTTTTTTTCTTGTATGGTTCCTTCTTGTGCACAGGTTTTTTCTGTACGAGACATTTTTTTGAGATTTTTGTTGTTTGGTTGGGGCGGGGTTTCTAGTTTGCCTACGGGTTTGTTTTTCCAATCAGATTAGTGGTTCAGGTCTTTCCTGGTGGGTCGTCTGGTTCTCCACAGGTGTGATGTCCAGTCACACAGATCTGATTGGTGATAGGTTATTTTCCTTGGTTAATATTCCTTGTTGATTGGCTACTCAGCAGGCGACACCTTTTTGTGCCAGGTTTGTTCAGGCTATTTCAACAAAGAGTGGGAGAGCGTACTGTAGGGGGTTGAAGTTGTACGTCCAGAGGGCTGAATGTCCCAGGAAGCTGAATATCCCAGGGGGGCAGACTGTTCCATGGACCGGAATATCCCAGGGGACAGAAAATCCCTGGGAGCAATAAATCCCAGGTGGCAGGATATACCAAGGGGAAGGATATCCCAGGAAGTAGGATATCCCATGGGGTAGAGTATCCTGGAGCATAGTATCCCAGGGGGCAAAGTACCACAGGGGACATAATACTGTTGAGGCAAGAGTATCGCAGAGGGTAAAGTATTGCAGTGGGCAAAGTATTGCCAGGGTCAATGGTGCACAGTTTTCCTATCGCGGAAGCCTCACAGTGATAAAACGTATACTGGCAAGGTCTCACAATGGCAATGGCAATTTCTCAGAGTGGCAAGTCCTCATAGTGGAGGGGCCACATAGACACAAAACCCTGCAATGGTGAACCTCACAGTGGCGAATGCCTCATCGTGGTGGTAGGTTCATGGTGGCGGAGACCCACATTGTAAAGGGCTCCTATTGGAAACAGGTTCACAGTGGCAAAAGCCTTTATGTCTTGTTGTCTCTCTCGCAGTCACAAAGCATCGTGGTGGGGGAACTCAAAATTCACAGGGGCAAGGTTCGAAGCAGCAAAATTCACAGTGGCAAGATTCAACAGTGGCAAGATTTAAAAGTTCCAAAATTCAAAGTGGCAAAATGCAAAAGTGTCAAATTCAAAAGGCAAGATACAAAAGTGGTAAGATTTAAAGTGGCAACAACCTAAAAAAGGGTACGTTTTTAAGTGGCAAAATTTGTGGTAGTAAAGCCTTGCCGTGGGAAACCTCACAATGGCAAATTGAAGGTGGCACATTCACAGTGGAAAAATTCAAAGTGGCAAAGTACAAAAGTGGCAGGATTCAAAAGTGCCAAAATTCATAGTGGCAAACCCTTGCAGTGGCACATTCACAGTGGCAGAATCAAAGTATCAAAATTCAAAGTGGCAAGATTCAACAGTGGCAAAAACCTCAGAATGGCACTTTTAAAAGTGTCCAAAATCAAGGTGGCGAAGCCTGGCAGTGGGAAACTTCACAATGGCAAATTCATAATGGGAAATTCACAGTGGCAAAATTCAAAGTGGCAACATTAAAAAATGGCAAGATTCAACAGTGGCAAAACCTCACAGTAGCAAAACTCCACAGTGGCAGAACCTCACATTGACCAAACCTCACAGTGGCAACATCCACAGTGGCAAGATTCAAGAATGGCAAAAAAACGATAATAGCAAATTTCAAAGTAGCAAAATTCAAGGCAACAAAGCCTCACAGCCAGACAGCTCACAGTTGCAATTCTACGGTGGGAAATTCAGAGTGGCAAACTTCACAACAGCAAAGTTCACAGTGACAAAATTCAAAAGTGGCAAGATTCAAAGATGGCAAATTAAGTGGCAAAACTGCACAGTGGCACAACCTCAATGTGGCAAAACCTCACAGTAGCAAAACCCCACAGTGCAGAACCTCATAGTGGCAAAATTCACAGAGGCAAATTTACAGTGGCAAGATTCAACAGTGGCAAGATTAAAACGTGGTACATTTCAAAGTGGGAAATTCCGAGTGGCAAAAATCACAATGGCAAACTTCAAAGTGGCAGAATTCAAAGTGACAAAACTCTCCTTGATCTATCCTCTGCTTTCGACATGGTCAACTACGCCATCCTGGTCAATCATCTCCATTACAACCTGGGTATCTCTGGTCAGGACCTAACCTGGTTGACCTCCTTTCTCACAGATAGACCCTCCCAGGTCCTACTTGGGTCTATCCCCCCTTCTATCACTCTCTTTACTTGTTGTGTTCCCAAGGGATCTAACATCTCTCCATGGTTCTTTAATCACTACCTGGCACCTCTTGCCCACCACATCTCTACCTTCGGTTCTAACTTTCAGTGTTATGCGCTTGACACCAAGCTCTCCTTCAGGCTCCCCTCAGCCTCTTCTGCTCCTCTCATACCTGACTGTCCACAATACAGGAATGGTGTGCCTCCAACGATCTCTGCCTTAATGCCAGTAAAACTGAGATCCTCCTCATTGGGACACCTGCTCCCACCTTCCCTCTCTCACTCTGGCTGCCCACCCTAAGTTCCCTACCTTCACTTTCCTGTGAGGCTAAGAGCCTTGGTGTCATCTTTGCCGGCACCCTCCGCTTCTCTCCTCACAACTCTAACGTCTCTAAGAAGTCACACTATCAGCTGCACCTGCTAAGAGGTATTCTTCCTTTTCTCACTTTCCCCCAGAAGCTCACTGTCTCCAGAGTCTTGGTCCTCTCTAGGCTGGACTACTGCACACACTCTTTCACAATCAGCCTGCCTCTACTCTTCGCCCTTTACAACTAATCCCTTAGCCTCACGCCCAGGGGTCATATCTCTCCACCCTGAAATCTCTCCACTGACTCCCTGTGGTTGCAAGGATCAGGTTCATGACCCTCTGCATCATCCACAGGGCTTTCTGGGCTGGGGACTACACTACATCCAGCTTTCTCTTCCTAAGCATCTTCCTTCTTGAGCCCTCTGCTCATCCACCTCCAACTCTCTGAGGGCCAGATGCTTCTCCAGTCCGAGAGTGGGGGGGGGGTGGTCTAGGAGGGTAGATCTCTGTCCTCGGCTTGGGCCTCCTTCTGAAACAGACTCCCTGCTTCTCTCAAACTTGAACAGGACCACCTAAGGTTCCAGAAGCAACTCAAGACCTTCCTTTTTGCTTCTGCTTTATCTCTCCCACTTCCTTGCTGATGTCCCTGTCTGCTGTGCATACTGGTTACCTGGCCACACACTAAACTTACGGGGGCCAGGCTCCTGCATGACTAGCTGCTCTTGCACTGCCTCAGGGCCTCCCAACCACTTAGGGACTGTTTCTGCAACCCTACAGTCCCCTGACTATCTGCACTTATGAGCCACCTCCCTGTCAGCACTTAGGAGTGCCCCTGCACTCTCCCCTCCACCCCAGGCACTTCTCCCCCTCCCTAACCCCCACACTTGTGCGATCTGAATGACATAAGGCCTAGTAAGATCATTGTTTTGTCCTCCTGTCTTCCCTTCCTTTTCTTGTTGCGCCTGGAAACACTTGTGTCCAGGCGCGTTATGAATGACTCATATCATATAAAGGTGGGAAATCCACAGTGGCAAAGTTCATAGTGGCAGCATTGACAGTTGCAAAATGCAAAGTAGCAATCCCTCTCAGTGGTAAATTCAAGGTGGGAAATGCACAGTGGCAAAGTGCACAATGGCAGTATTTACAGTGGCAAAATTCGAAGCGGCAAAACCTCACAATGGGCAACACATCACAGTGGCAGAATTAAAAGTGGCAAAATGTAAATTCACAAAACCTCACAGTGGCAAAACCTCACAGTGGCAATGTTCACAGTTGCCAAATTCAAAGTTGCAAAACCTCCCAGTAGCAAAGTTCTCAGTGACAAAACCTCACAATGGCAATGTTCACAGTGGCTAAATTCAAAGTGGCAAAATTCAAAGTGGAAACATTTAAAGTGAAGCAAATTCACAGTGGCAAACCCTCACAGTGGCAAGGTTCACAGTGGCAATATGTCACAGTGGCAAAAATGTAAGCATATTAAGTTGCCCCTAACCTTCTTCTCCATTATCCCATGGGATGATGGGGGGCTGCAGAGCAGAACTGGACACCAGGTGAACAGACAAACAGGGAATTGCCCTTATTCTTTGCCTTTCGTTTGGCTGCCTGGGCAAGGCTGCCCTGGAAGGGTCCAAAAAGACTGCTGTTCCAGAACCAATCAGAGCCTGCAGATGGCAGGCTTTTGGAGGGTGGTAAGGTAGGAGGGGAAGTGGGCTGGGAAATTGAGCTGGGAAGGGGATGGGAGGTGGGGGATGTAAGGGGGTTTGCGAGGGCCTTTATTCGGTGCCCTTCGCTGGCTACGTCGGTAGGGCTGCACTGGGACGGTTCAAGAAGAGTGCAGTTTGGGTCTTGTGACCCCCAACAACATCAATCAAAGGCTGGGGAGGGCAGGCTGTGGGAGAGTAGAAAGGTCGGTGGAGGAGTGGGCTGTGAAATCGAGTGGGGAAGGCAATTGAAAGTGGGGATGTAAGCTTACCCTAGGGCCTGGAGCTGGAGGACTTCCTCCGAATTAGTTGGCAAAACAATAAGAGTTTTGATGAATACCCTCACTTCAATTTTTTGGCCATAAGAGTGCTGCATGTCAGCAAGCTGTCAAGCTACCCAACGAGGTATGGGGAGACAGTAGGAGTGGTGCCTTTCTGAAGTCCTTGGCCCTCATTATGAGCCTGATAATAACCCGACGGTAGCACTGGCGAGTTACTGGCAGACTCACCTTAACGTTTCCACTGCCCGATATCCCGGTAACATCGGGATATTACGGACACAGAAAGCCGGTAAGCTCCCATTCCCATGGAGTCCCATAGGACTCCATGGGAATTGGAAGCCTGAAGCACCGGCACCATTACTGGTGATTCAGTGAAAAATCTACTGGTAGGTGCCGTTCAAAGCCTCTACCGGCAGACTTGTAGTTTGCCGGTCCAGAAAGGGTGGTGGTAACCGTTATTACCAGCACTTGTAATGAGTGCCTTTATGAGTATCTCCTAAAGCATGGTGGCTAAACATTGCAGGTGAGCTTGGGGTAATGGGAATCAATAGGATGCTATATTCCACTGGAAGTGCTGCAGGCAACAAGTCCTGAAGCACAGCCTGCATTCTGAAATGCCTGAAAACAATCAACCAAAAAGGAAGTGGGTCAGCAGCTGCGGTCGGGAACAGGAACCTCTCGTTGGAGGGTGAGCTATGAAACAGGTCGGGCATAGTCCTCTGATTTACCGTGGGGTCCTCGCCAGTGCTGGAGCACAGGTGTGGCTCACATCATCAGGCATTCTGGGCAATGTAGGGGTGCAGGCTATGAATCCCTTTAATTGACAATTGTTCTTCAAGCTTGAAACGAGTGCAAGAAAAAGTTGTGATGCTGCAGGTAGAATATTATACTTAGCAGTGGGCTCATAAAGAAACTGCAGAGGACTGGTGTTGTTTGACCAATACATAGTGCTCCCTGTGAATGGACTGATATTTCTATGTTTGCTTTTCCTCTCTTACAAAGGAGAGTATTTAGTAGCAGATTTGCATTAGAGGAAAATTGTATAGGCCAGGCACTCTGTGCAACTGGACAGAGGTTTCATGAAGCATGCAATTATCAGACATGAGCCAGACTAGAAAATGTTTACAAACAGGTTTTTGTAAGGGTTATCAGGATTCAATAATGTAATTCTCTTAAGAGCTGAGATAGACAGACTGTAACAGGCCACCTGTGTTCCCCAGAAATGAAATTGGAGGAATAGTGGCTAGCCTTTTTTTATATTAATAATAGGAAGGGTCCCTTTAATTTTGTTTTTTCTCCTTAGTTACTTTGAAACACTCTAATGGCCACCCTGTTCTCGGTTATTCAATAAAACTGCAAGACAGAGTAACTTGGGTCTTGGTCTTTTTTCAGGTCACAGGCACCTGCTTGAATCCAACAACTTCCAATAACATCCTCAAATCCTGCACAGTTATTGAGGTATCATTCACAAAATGTTACATTTTTCCCGGGAGGTTGTCACCAATTTTTCCACGATGGTCCTCCTACATCCCTCCTCTTATCTTAAGTGACCTCATGGGGTTGTTCTCTTCTATGATTCTCGGCAGTTATATTACACTCCTGGCGGATATCTTGGCCACTCAAGGAATTCCTTTTCACCTATATGCTGACGAATCACAACTGTCAAATGTCACTGACCAGTGCCATACACTGACTCGCGCCATTCCTTTTCCTCATTTAAAACTGGATGCCAAGTCCCCACCTAACATTAAACCTAGCAAAGACTGCATTAGTGGTGCTGAGAAACAGATTGAACGAAGTAGTTTTCTCTCCACTCCTCACCTACTGTGAGAAATCCCTTGGCTTTTACATCAAAGTTCATATTTTGGGAGACACGTCTCAAAAACAATCACACACAGCCTGGTTCAAATGATTCCATTTCTGAAACCTCAAAACATTTCCTCATGCAGCCACGTCCCAGTCAAGAGTTCAGGACTTCACCCTGCCTCATTTAAGCAGTCACTACGTGCTACTTACAGTCTTACCTAAATCACGACCCAACGCAAGCAGTGCTATATGCAACCATTTGTTTCCTAAACACCCAACGTTGGCTGGACCATATCATCACTATGGTCGCAGTTTAATGCCTCCACTTGTAGATGCTGTCTTAAATACCTCACAGAAAAGAAGCTACTATTGGAACTCAGAGTCTTCAACATTCCCAACCAGGCACAAGCCAGTATGCAAAGACAAAATTGCAAAAAATAAACAACTTTTAAAAAGGCTGTCTTCATTTTGAAATGGCATCTCACTTCACGTAAACACTTTAAAAATATTAAATGACTCTCCAGCACTGCTTGAATTCATCAAGGAACTCAAGTACATCTTTTAGAGCGACATTAAGAACATAAATACACATATCGACTGTATGTGCCTTGCCAATTTCTCCCTTCCATCTTGTCTGGTGCAGAGATCGGCGAATGCACATTTTTTGTATGATGTAACACAATAGTACATGGAAGCTGTGCCAGGCGCACCATTTTCTGCGTGGTTGGCTACAACATTTTGTATGAGCCTCATTGAAGCAATGATGCAAACATTAAATAGTATTTAAGAGGCCGTAACCACAATAACTACCCACAGCAACCCTAGCACAATTTACCTTGGGATGGCATAACATGTTCCTAGTAAGGTTAGACGTATGTCCTGCAAATGATTCATGGATGTGAGTTGGGATGCCCAGTTTAGACAGGTCCTCTCCTACAAGCACATCCACTAAAGTTGGAATTGGTCCTGCGCTCTTTCCCTCTCCGAAATGTACTTTGCAATCTGGTTCCCAACCATCTGGATTTTGGAAGGAGGCCCCAGTAAAGCCTTCATCAGCGACAGGCCCAGCTGACCACACACCACCCAGCAACTCTGCACATAGCAATCAGGCACTGGTAAAGGAAGACACCTTGATGTAGGAGCAACAAAGTTAATCACTCCACGCAATGTTAACTAGAGGCTGTTTCTGAATCTCTGAAATCTATTGTCCGCACTCTTGTTTTCTATGCAACGATCAGGGAATGGTCTACTTGTAACCCGGAACCGTGCAGTGCTTCACAGTGTGACTTCCCACACCGCAGCAGTATGATATCAATGGTAAAGGAGTGCTTTGCAAATACATAGTGACATTGGTTACCTAAATATAGGTGCATGACACATCTAATCTCCAGAACGAACCCCTCAGCGCTAAGGTCCTTCCTTCCTTCTTATTTACTTGTGGACTTGCACTTAGCTGAGATATATGTCAGACTTTTCCCACCATTTTCTGTTCGGGCTTTTGTTGCTGTCTTGCTTCCCCTGGCACTTATCCTCTTCCTTCCCCCTCGCACTTGCACCATCTGAATGGCACAAGGCCTAGTACGATCGTTTGTTTTGTCTTCCCTGTGTCTCCCCTTCCTTTTCTTGTAGCGCCTAGAAGCACTTGTGTACAGGCGCGTTATAATTGACTTACCATATCTTTTCTTTTTTTTTGCATTTTGAAGCAGCTATTGTGGCATGTGGCACCAATACATATTTACATGTATATATTTTTCATACTTTTTGTGATTCAAAACAAAGACCACCCACCATCCCTGATCACCATTCAGCTCACACGCCATTGTTCGGGTGGTCTTTACTGGATAGTAACATAGGCAATAGGGTACTTGACTCAGTGTATGTAGATTAGAGGTCAAGGCAGACAACTGAGAAGAGGGGGCAAATCAGGTCCCCACACAGTTTTGCATCAAATTATAGAATTTCGTGCAAAAATCATTTCAGGTCTAGTGTGGCAATGGTTACCGGGGCTTTCCAATAGACACTGCATCAGTGAACCTGGGGGGACTTCCTAGCTAAGCAAGGAATGCACGCTCACGAACAGCATTGGAATGAGACACAACTCTATTTCAAAGTGTCGCCAGACATTGCCATCATTACTTCGAATGTTCCTTCTGTTCTGGACTTCCATGCACTAGGCTGTGACAGGGAAAAGCCTATAGGATAGTAGAGCCTATGTCGCCATAATGAAAATAAGCCTCTAGTTCTACTTGCTTCACCCCATAGGCTCCCCCGTGGCCTGCGCAAAGGCAACAGAAACACAGGTAACTAATTCATTTTGGACGTCCTTCCTTGCAATTGTGCTCTGAGATCAGCAGCTGGGAGAATCTCAGCTGTAACACGCTTTCTTTTATAACTGAGCTATGCCAGATGATACTTTTATATAATCCAGTCTTTGATCCTCTCCTAACAGCATTGATGTGTTCTTATAGTAACCCTTACCTCCGACCTTGCACCTTTTGGCCAGCTCTTGTGCTAATGATATTGGAAGAGGGTTCGTTTTCAAAGCATCCTTTTAAACTATTCATGTGATGGTGAAGATTAGCCAAATACAGGTCATCACAGAAAAGACATTTGATTGGCCAATATCCCCCATTTTCCAATGATACGGGAGATAAAGCATTCATCTTTAGAAAGTCCATATCACTTCACTGCTTTCTGAAGTACAGTTAGTAAAGAAGGAAGTGTTCTTACTCGCAGATTGGTCCGTTCAGGCGATTGTAACATAGGCCCGCCCCATTGCAGATGTTAGGATCCTTGAAGCAGCCACCAATGCAGGAGCAGGTTTCATTGCCACAGGACAACGAGTAGTTCGCAAAATTCAGGCTGCATGTCATGTATCCGCGTAACTGAGTCACATCTGCAATACAGAAGTTGCAAGTTAAAAGGACTCGTCGACGTAATTAGAATTGAAAACTCTGAAGTTGTACTGTAACCAAAGGCAGCTATAACAATACACAAAGTGTAAACAAACGAATGAAATGCACTTGATTTACAGGAAACAGTTGTGGAAAAACCTAGATGGACAAAATGTGCCTTGGAATGGTTCCACTGCCCTTTTGATCCCCTTTGCAGGTAAGTACCACCTTAAAATGTCCCTGCCAACAGTGGCATAGCACATAGAGATGTTGGCACCCTGCAAAATGCAGTCAGGTGGCTTCACGATTGCTTGGAGAAAAGCAAAGACCTTCGGCAGAGCACTGACCCATGATTGATGCAGGCAGCCCTTTCCTACCGAAGCTGCAGGGGGCACCCATAATGACCCTGATCACCAGGATGGATCACTAAGCCTTGTTTGCTGGAGATGCATTGATATCAAGTACAGTGATCTTGGATGCAGCAAACCTTTGCCTATTTTCAAGATAGTAGATGGGGCCTAACCACCCTTGTCTCCACTCTCATGGTTTATCAGCATGTGGTGCATTGTACTTCAATGAAGTTGTCTTAGAAACGCTACTAATACTGAATTGTGTTGTATTGCGCAATCACACTTTTAAATGAATTCACTTTGAATTCACTTACTAATATCAGCAAATGTTTCAGGCCTGCCCTGAAGAAACTTGGACTAAAGTGACATCTGTGGGCTAAAATAAGCACAGGCAAGTTTCTCAAAGCCACAGAACTCCTGTGAAATGAGAAAAGGCCTTCTAGAACATTTGAATGCATTTATACAGATCTACTTAAATGACAATATATATCATTATCGTTTGTAATATTGGCCAACGTGCAACGCCACATTTGCCTATTGACGAGATCCACAGTCGAGGAACCTATGATGGATGTATTTTTTTCTCCCATCATTGATAGGTCTATGGAGAAACTAAGGGAACCTCTTCACACTCTCAGCGGCGTGCCACTGTACAGAAGCATCATGACGTATGCTTATGTGTAAATGCTCATCTACTCCTGTCCTCACTTGTACACCATTGGTTTTGGCATTGGTGACAGTGTTGACCTCTGGTGGTAAGAAGTCAGCAGAGATGGTATCCCTACATATTATCCCCACCAAAAATATCGCTGCACATATGGTCGTTTGTCTCGCCCTAGGCAATATTTTTGGGGGGATAATTTGCGGGAGCAGGGGTTGCGCGGGTGTCCCCCGCACATTTAAAAATAATGCAAGGGTTGCGGGGGTGTCCCCCGCAGGGTCCATGGCTCAATATTGCTGCACAAATATGGCGATATTTTTGGAACCGCAGAGATGGGGTGCACTCTCAGCTCCTCCACCAACGTTTAGAATTTGCTTCTTTTTAAAAAAAAAATGTCTTGGTGCTTTTATTTTGCTTTTAAAACAATAAAACTGATCAAAATAAAAATGCCATCAAAAACCGAAATAGATAGTATACAGTCGATCTTTCTTAATACTGTAACTCAAACAATATGTTATGTTCGAAGTGACATTACATGACCCTTGGCCTCTGATGACATCACAGGAAGTGATGTCATTTGACCCCACCCTGAAGTGACATCACAGGAAGCAATGGAATTCGACCGTTTACCCCTTGACAAAACAGGAAGTGGTATCACATAGCATGGTTTCTAAGTACACTATGAAAAATATGGTCACAATTTTACTGTAACGCGATATACATTTCATACAAGAATGTATCACCATATGTATCTGCAGAAAAAACCATGCTATAACTGCAATTTTTGATAAGCAAAATACATAGTCTGAATTTGATGCTTATTCTACTTTAAATGCTTTTTGGAGGATTTTATCTGCATTGTGAATTTGAGGTGTTTAAGAACAGACTAAATGAGTGACTGACCCCCTGAAGTGTGCCTGAAATAAACCTTTAATGAGTCTAGCAATTATTGTATGGAATTCCAGAAAGACAAATAGCTCAAATAGCCACATGGCATTGGCACAGCCCAGGAGCAACAATTTGTAAAAAAATAAAAACAAGTTTTTTATATATTTATTTTTTTAGGGGTAGCAAGGAAGACCGCAGGAGTAGCAAGGGAGACCTCAGGGGTTGCAAGCGCGACCCCTGGCAACCCCTAAATGACATCCCTGGTCCACTGTATGTAAATGTGACTTCCCCATGATGGGCAATATATATTTTGTTCTGTGACTGACAATAGGGGTTGTGACTGGAACGAGTTGGGGGGACCGGTGGGGGGTGAGGGATGAAGAGAGCCCTTCTTTTTGTTTGCTTTGGAGGGGCCCACATTTGCGTATGCCATGGTGAGTGCAGACAGTGACTGTCTATCGTTGTCCATTGCAAGGGGGTGGCATTGCACAGAAGTCTTTTCGCCTGATGAAGGGTAGGCGTGGCATTCGATACACCTGCAGTGTCTTTCAGGTTATGGGCTTGCAGCTTGCAACATTCAGGAATCTTTATCATGCACAAGCATCGTCATTTTGTTTTTAAACATTGTAGACCACAATATATAAGAGTTACAGAGAGCGAAGGAAATCTCTGTTTTTGGATTCCTTTTTTCGCTGTTCCCACACGCAATAGCATGATATAGGACATTAGTACAGCTAGGTTTACAGTATGCTTAGACATCCGTGAGTCCGGATGTGTGCTACATCCCTTTCCCAGGATCAGTGTATAAATGCTGTGCACACAGCTTTGAATGTTGTAGATCTCAGCTCAGGAATCCTATAATGGATGCCCAGGGGGTGCGATCAGGAATGCAAGCACTGGCCATAATGTGCAAACTGTACAGTAAGCACACGCTGCAGTGTTTAGAGTTGGGCTCTGCAAACTGCGACTCTCCCGACGTTTTGGACTCCAAATCCTATAATCCCTCATCATTGACTATTTTGTATTTGTATTTATTTTATTTATAAAGCGCAGCCAGGCCCGGGGGCATACTATGCCTGCTAGAGCTAATGGGAGTTATAGTCCAAAACATCCAGAGAGCCAAAGGTTTCAGACCCATGAGTGTGGAAATGTGTGCACAAATATGAATGACTAAAGGGGGTCAAGCGAACCCCTAATGCTAGGCTATGCTTTAAAGACTGGAGGTATGAAGTACCAGTTTGCTACTGCTATGGTTTGATAACACGAGCAGCAGCATATTTCTCAAAGACTCAAAGGTCCTCATCACGAGTAATACCGCCGGGATACCGCCTGGGCAAATAGCTCTACTGCCAACTGGTCCGGTGGTATTACCGATAGATCACGGGTTCTGCCGTAGTGGTAACTCCCCTTTCCCCATCGGGTCTATTGGACCCAATGGGGCATTTTCGGTGCAATTACCTAGCGCTAATACCGCTGGCGGTTAATTGCGCCTAAGATGGGCATTTTTGTCAGCACAGGGGTAATGCTGCCACACTTGTGATAGGGCCAGCCCTTAAATGAGGTGATAATACCATTACTGCCGTATTTAAGGGCTACCGCTCAACTGGTGATGAGTCCCAAAGTCTGATGACACCCAGAGAAGTGGCCTTTTCTATGATATTACTTCTGTTGGTGTCAATGCATAGAGAGATTAGGTGGTTTTCATGTCTTTTGCCCCACCGGACCCAGACAGAACTCTTAACAGCTCAGTCTGCCGCTTGCATAACTGCTGATTGCATAATGGTTCTATTGTTTTGTGATGTGTATGTGTTAAAATGCCATGTTACAGTGCATTCAAAAAGTTAATGGGGGGGAGGGATATGGCCACAAATTACACTGAGTGGTAGAGGTGTACCAAAAAAAGAAGTTGAACTGTGACTCGGGCAAGGAGCAACGTGCAAAACACTTTAAGGGTTGCAGCCATGATGGTTGATAGCCAATTGAGTTGAAAAAGATGTCAGTTGTGGTGTAATTGCTATTGGGTGGTTAAGTGGAGAAACGTGCTTTAACTTCACAAAGAACAGTTCCAGGACGGTGGAAATGGTTGCAAAAAGTAGTGGAAATGTTAACAGTAAAAAATAAAACTAGTGGAATGCTGTTCCCGAATGTTCCCACTCACTTCGACCACTGATCACACCATCTGTATCCCAACACCTGGCAGGCTGCTTCTAATGCGCTGCCATGTCTAAAGTGTCCTGCAAAACCATTTTGTAAATTTGGCCACTCTAGCCACAGTCTTATGGACCAACGTTATGGGTTTTATCACAAGATGTGGTATCCCTTTGAGAACACTCTGAATCGGTCTGGGCTTTCCATGCCATGCAGCGGATATCCTCATGGCTTGTCACGGGACAGCATTCTAATGTTCGCAGAGAGGTTTGAACCCTACAGACTAGACTGGATATTTCACACATACAAAAAAGCATGTGCATTCAGTAGTGATCCATTGTGACAGCAGCCGCCATGTTTTTCGTGGCAGCCACGGCCACCATATAGTGAGCCCTGTCATGCGCACATTTATTTATTTATTTATTTTTGCATTTGTAAAGCGCCACGCAGCTCAGAGGCATCGGGGCGCTGTTTCAAGAAAATGACTTAGTTACAGTACAATAGAGAGTAGACAGAGAGTGTTACAGAGTGATCATCGTGTCTACCATTTGCTTTACATAGGTTATACAATTGGCAAGGTGACATCGTTTCAGATTCACCGAATGAAGCGATAACAGGCATGGAATCCTGGGAGAGGGCACGAACGGCTTAGCTTGGGAGGATAGCTCAGGGGCAACGTGCTCGCCTGGGAGGCAAGACGACACGGAGCAACAAAGGTACGATCCCCGGGTCCGCGCTTAGAAACCTCTGGGCACGTTGTAAATAACCTATCATATCGTAGGTGGTAACAGTCAGGCAGTTTCTGCGGGATTCTTTCGAATGGTGGATCCCGTGCCTCATGTTGCACTGTGCTCTCGAATACGCAGATATTATATTATATTATTGCACATGGTATAGTTATCTCAATGCTAGGACTGTCTATTATCACTGCTTCCTTTGTATGTCTAGAAGTCATCATTTTACAAAGAACATATTCTTAAGTACCCTTGACTTAAATCTGCAGCGGCTATTCGTTTAATTCGATTCACAGAGAATGCCAGGAGTAGGTCAGCAGTAAATCAGAGTTAATCACAGCAACTTCTTTCTGAACTGAATAGCTCTGAGAAGATGTAAGTTGGAAGTAAGCCCGAGTTGCTCACAGTAAGGTGTTTTGTGAATCAGCCTCTTGGACTGTTTAGCCCCTCAGTTCATGGTGGTCGTGTCAACTCCAGCTGCAACTGGGCTTGGGTCTCTGTACTAAAGTGTATACATTTTTAAAGTTACCTGTAATGGGAGATTCTGATGAAGCATTCAGGAGCTGAACATCGACCCCGAATATCGAAGTGAGTTCCTTCAAAGTTGCAGAGTTGCTAAAGATGCTCGTGACTTCTGCTTCCAGTCCGTCGTTTATGGCGTTGATCTCTGTTTGATTGTTCGTGTAGCTGTAGCTGCCAGAAGAGTTCACGAGGGTGCTCCCGGAGCTGGTGAAACACATGCAATGAACAGTGTAGATTAGCAAAGGAGCTACTCAGAATAAAGTGCATTTGGAATATGGAGAAAGACATATACACACTAAAAACGACCCACATGAAGCTACCTGTGAACGTTTCTGCAGTCTTGTGCACATTAAATGAAATGCACTTCAAGTAATGCCACTATGACATAATTCGAATAAATCAGACATGATTACACAGAAAAAAATACCATATTAACAATTACAATCCCCCGCCACCCATGTACGGTGCTGCAAAGGGACTGCTATAACAACTGGTGCCTTACTAATCACTAAAGGGAATGCTATCACAGCTGGTGCCTTACTAATCACTAAAGGGAATGCTATCACAGCTGGTGCCTTATAAATCACCAAAGGGACTGCTATCACAGCTGGTGCCTTAGAAATCACAAAAGGGATTGCTATAACAATTGGTGCCTTACTAATCAGTAAAGGGAATGCTATCACAGCTGGTGCCTTATAAATCACCAAAGGGACTGCTATCACAGTGGACACTTTTTAAATCACCAAAGGGAATGCTATCACAGCTGGTGCCTTATAAATCACAAAAGGGACTGCTATCACAGCTGCCACTTTTTAAATCACCAAAGGGACTGCTATCACAGCTGGTGCCTTATAAATATCCAAAGGGACTGGTATCACAGCTGCCACTTTATAAATCACCAAAGAGATTGCTATAACAGCGCAGCTGGTGCTTTATAAAGTATCAAAGGGATTGCTATCACAGCTGGTGCTTCATAAATCACCAAAGGGATTGCTATCACAGCTGGTGCTTTATAAATCACCAAAGGGACTGCTATCACAGCTGGCACCTTATAACTTACCAAAGGGACTACTATCACACCTGGTGCCCTATAAATCCCCAAAGGGCTTCCTATCACAACTAGAGCTTTGTAAATCACCAAGAAGCAAATAAATAACCAGATGACAGGCCACATTTTGATTTTTGGGCCACTTTTTGGCACTGATTAACAAAGTTTTTAATGCGTTGGTCTGTACACAATGTCCATAAAACACCCTTACACAGTGCTTATGTGTTTATAAAGTGCTCTGATGTCCAGATCTCGCACAAATAATGTTCTAAATCGTTTGCCCCCTTACCCTAAAATGATTTCCATCTCTGGTTCGCTTTCCCAATCTACCTTCCAGAACACATGCACACCTCTGATGGCAGCTGTACTTTAACTGGGCATATGGCAGGTGTGATTTGATGGTACTTGAAAATAAACACATTTTAGATACATATTATGGAGTTTAACTCATAAGCTGTGCTCTAAATTAACTGGCTGAAAACATGCACTAAGAATAATAAACATTATTATTTTTTTTATTACTTGATTTAATTGTTTAAAAAAGAAACCATTTTTACAAGATTGCTCCTTGAAAATCCGTCTCTCAGTTTGGAGTCGCGAAAAGAAAAAGAAAAGTCTCAATCGTGCCAGCCTCTGCTGTTTGAAGAGAAGAAGGAAGAGGAGGGAGAGTTTGTTCGCCTCAGATTACGAGGTCCGTTTGATCAGATTCCGGGTGTTTCAGTAGTCCTAGGCTTTCGTAAAAGCCTCCTACTGCTATGGTCCATTTGACGTTTTCTCCACTCATCAAATTATTCCATCTCTCCACTTCTTCAAGGTAGTCAAATTTGCCAAATAAGGGTCACAAGTAGAGGGTGCAGGCCATGTCCACCCCTCTACAAGTGAGGAGCAGATGTTTGAGTGTTTCAATTGCATCTGGTTGGTGACAAAATTGACAGAGGCTGGTGTTCGCTTGTTTCCGCCTAGCTAATATCTCATTTGTATATAAGATATTCAGGCGGATGCGCAGGAAGTTTTCACAAAGCTTCTTCGATGGGCATTTCAGTAGATAGGGTCTGGTTCCGTTGACTTTTGCCGGGTTGTCCGGACCATTCTTCATAGATTTTACTAATTATACTTCGTCTACTGTTTGTATCCAGTCTCTCTCCATCACTTGCCTCTTTACTTTTCCTGGGTTACGGATAAGGTCATCCTGAGAACAACCGGCCCACTCAAGGCGTTGATTGTTTTTCTCCTCCCATCGCTGAAGCATCTTACACGTTCCTGCTCTGATTTCTTGCTCTATTGCCTTGAGTATCAGTGGTGGATGTGGCAAGAGCATCTTACGGTAAAGCATCAGATTGTTTCGTGTTACGATGGAGTTTAGTGATTGGAGTGTTAATTCTTTCCTGATTACCTCTACTGGAATAGATTGTGGTAGACTTAGTACTTTGCGCCAGTACAGCCCTTCTACTTTCTGCCAATAGAGTGGTGGTATGTGAGGCATTAATTCCGGGGGGGTGACTTTCATCCTGTAGAATGTCAAAAGCGGCGCTATTGAGAATCGGCCGTACTTTTGGACAATATTCTGGTCTGTGTTGTTAGAAGACGTAGTTTTTTCAGAATAGTGTCACACATCAGTTTTTCTTTCATGTTCTTGCTCAATATAACTCTGAGATATCTGAACTCGTCAATGATTTCTAGGGTCTCCTCTCGTACCTTCCAGGCAAAGTTCACTCTTTTTCTCGTGCCTTTTCCCAGGATCATCACTTTGGTTTTTTCTTGGTTCATTTGTAAGTGGTTGGCTTGAAGATTGGAGTCGAGGTTTGTGAGTTGTCTTTGCAGACCTATCAGCGTTTGGTCCATCAAGATAATATCGTCCGCATATAGCATTCTTGATATTTTCTCTTCGCCAAATCTTGGAGGGAATGTGCGTACTTTAAACTTGTGATCTGTATAATCCGCAATGTATGTAAACATTATGCTTAAAACTATTTGAATAAACTTGAATCGTTTACTTCACCTTTTTATTTGTATTTATTTTAGGGAAGGGGAGAATGACATGTTATGTTATGTTAGTAATTCTTATAAAGCGCATGGTCGCCTAAAGGCATCATGGCGCTAGGAAAGATGAAGACAACCCCATGAAAATTCAGAATAGGTAGGTTTTGACCCGCCTTCTAAACTTTAAGTAATTAGGGATTTTCTTGATGGTAAGTGGAAGATTATTCCACAGAAATGCAGCAGCAAG
The DNA here is from genome assembly GCF_040938575.1 of Ambystoma mexicanum. Taxonomy (NCBI): domain Eukaryota; kingdom Metazoa; phylum Chordata; class Amphibia; order Caudata; family Ambystomatidae; genus Ambystoma; species Ambystoma mexicanum. The sequence continues at coordinate 996,599,345 of NC_090929.1, read as the reverse complement.
AGTCGGATTCGGCGTTGAGTCGTAGGAGTGAAACGCTGCTGTAGTCTGTTTACACTGCATTCTATCCTGTGGGCGTGCCTGTGCCTGCGCTTGAAAGACTCGACCCCCCGCGGAGCGGGCGCGGAGTCGGCGTTGAGTCGTAGGAGTCTTAGAAAGTCAGAGGAAGTCGGGGAGCCCGGAACCCTTCCTCCGTGCTACCATGAAGGTAGTTTCATCCTCCAAAACACGGGCGCAGCGAAGGCTCGAAGTTGCGTCGCTGGACACACCACCCATGCGAAATTATGACAACGCCTGTTTGGATACTCCCTGCACTGATGGTGTTGTGTTGGTTATCTGAAAGTCTCCCAGAGCCCTTGACTGCCCTAATGCTGCACCCGCTCCTGCACAGCAAGTAAGTGCCAATGGGGATGACTGTATTGGGCACAGCACTCATGAACCTTTACTTGCATTTAAAGCTGTTACTTGCACAACCATATCACAGCATGACCACTATGAATATTTGCCTGATGTGGCCCCTGATGAGACCCCTGATGAGATCTTGACTTGTGTACTGGAGGTACCGGTCATGGCGGACCCCGTGGACACCACGGGTGCTGGTAAGAGTCCTAGTATGGCCTCTATGGTTATTGCCGACACTAGTGACAGTGCTGACGAGACGGTGGTGGGCACTGGCATGATCAGTGGTAAAATAGGCTTGATTGCATCTGAGGGCTCAACCCTGAACACAACTATAACTAGCGTCCCTCTGGGGAATGTGACAAAGCTCTACACCTTGGCTAATTCTGTGGAAAGGAATCAAAGTGAGCTTTGTCGCCAGAAAATTGACTTTGGTTCCCATCACTGTAACTCTCAGAACTCGGCTCCTGAAACGGACTTTAGTAAAGAGCCGTTGCAAAGCCGATTTTTCAGTGCTGTGGAAACAATGGACACTATCAACTATAGCCCTTTGTTGCTCTGATTTTTGCGAAGATGATGATGCAGTGTTTAGTCGGCCCATAGGAGACACTGAAATGGGTCGAGAGAGTTTGCAGATGACGCTCGCCTGAAATCTCCTAGGAACGTTTATCCTGCCTCTGCCCCAGCTACAGCCCTCGGCAGTGAGCGCAGGAACTCTTTAGAGGTTGTTAACAAATTGCTGGCAGACCTCACTTGTATCAACAATCAAAGAACATCTAAGTGTGATACAAGAATGACGATGGCTGCACACAAAACAGCTGACTTACAAAATGAGTTGCAACATGATGACCCTGGGACTCCATCGACGCCTGCGAAGCAGCAAACCCTTCGGGCTGGCTGCTTGACTAAGTGTGAGAGGCTTGATGACAGTATTTCACCTAGCCTTAGATGTTCGCAAAACAAAAAGGCTTACTACAGTACTACACTCAACCCCCCCATTGGAATTTCTGCCAACTGAAAAAGATATTGGTGACACGTCTTTATCATCTAGCGATGCCCTTGTAGGTCATGCGTCATCAGACTCTTCATTCATGGAGTGCCCATATCCTAAGATAAGATGCCCTGTTCACCGCAAGAAAAGAGGTGTGCGTCATAGAGAATCAGAGTCTACAGCATTGGGAAATGTGCCAAAAATGCAAGATCTGCAGGCTTTGATAATGTCCTCCATTGCTCCATTTTTAAAACTGTATGAGAATCTGAATGACACGATTAAAGATCTGTCAGCTGTGGTTTCCATTCTCACAAATAATTCAAATAACATCGGAAAAAAAATGCTGAACTATAAGGCTGCTATGCAAGAGATGAATAAGAAGGCAGATCAGACCTATGCTGCCTTATTGGACCAAGTTGTAAATGACAATATTGATAAGAAACTCCTGGCTGAGGTTGCTAAGGAAGCCTTGAAAATCTTCCATAAAAACAAGGCTCATGTGGATCAAACACCAGTCTCAAATTGTACAAAGTGCCAACTTGTGACCCCGTCGAACAAGGTTGATCACCTGTTAAGACCCGACAGTGTGATTGCAATAAACAATTCTTTGTGTGTAACAGGGTCGCCTGTTGGAAATGTGGTACACCCGAAAAACACAAATGAGGACCAGGTCCTGATAAAGGCCGCCACAGAGGACCAGATGTTTCCAGTGAGGAGCTCTCATGTTGAACCCAGTCCTCCCCTTCCAGATGCATCAAAAGATAGCTGCCCAACCCTTGCAAAGGCCCACATTCTCATACCTAACGAGCAAACTAAAACCATTAGCGGCTTTGCAAAAGCTGTAAAGGAGTCTCAAGACGCTGCAAATCTAGCCTTACAGAACCCGCAAAGACCCTCCTCATCAACAGCTGGCACCCTTCAAGAGACATGCCCTCAAGATCTAGTACAAGTACCAACGAATGTCGCGGGAAAACCTATGACTACATATGACATCTTCAAGTCTGTTGTAGACCCACAGAAGACATGTAAGCCTAAGGGCCTTGCGAATGGTGCTCCCGGAATGAAGACAAAAAATCAACCGGCAAGGAAAGCGAAGAGAGGCAACAGCAATTCACGAAAATTCCTGCGGAATATTAAAACTGTGAACATAACTATCAATGGTGTGTTACCAAAAACTATTCCACCTGCACGCAAACAGCTGGCAAAAAATGCCAAAAAAGTGAATAGTGATTTGGAAGGGTCTTATGCTTGCATCAGCGATGCATCGGACACACTGATGAATGTTTCAACGTGTGAGGACGAACAGTTGTGTGATAGTGACACCAATGCAGTCGAGGTACAGACGGCTACCTTGTTCACTCAAGACCCTTCATTCCATGATGTAATGGCTGTCGACAATTTGGCACAGGGCATAGCAAAGAATCCAGCTACAAGCCAGATGCTCGCCCAAAAAGAGCGGCCAACAGAAGAGGCTGCTCCAACTATATCGTCAAAAGTGATCCAATTATCATCACCGATTCAGTCTGCAAGCAATCAACAGTTGGCTACTAATCCAGCCGTAAGTGCTGCAAAGTTGACCCCTATGCTGCCGCAGAAATAATCAAACGAGGGAACAAAAGGCACAGTTAACCCTAATATAGCGTCTAGAACATGTCAGCTGATTCAACTGCCGACATGGCCTATACAGGAAAAAGCTACTCTGAGACCACAATTCTTAACTCTGGATGCCAAAAGAAAACTCCTGGAGGCAAAGTCGAGTACCCTGAATTTACCGTCGTGCAGCAAGGTTGGCACAGTTAAACGGGATGGGCAGGCTACTGTGCCGGTGGTAGGCTTGACAGTGCCTCGTGGCCTGTCTGTTTTACCAAGTGAAGCGAGAGTGGTTACTAGCCTACCATCTCCTAAACCTCAGGATAATCCCCAACCTGATAGGCGAAAACTGACGAAGACGAACCTTCAAGCCGATAAAAAGAAAGAGGGACACTTACAGAAGCAAGGTCAACAGGGCCTTCATCGGCTAATACTAGAACGTATTGAATCTTCGGATGATTTAATCCTAAATCGACATAATGCACTTTGGCTGTGTCACCTGATTCCGAACTTAAGGGGCGATTGAATAAAATGACCTTAGAATTGTCGAATTTTGTGATGAGAAGAAAAATGATGTTGTTATTCTACATATTCAGTCGAAATTCATTGTCGATGCACTGCTCGAGGCAGGTCCAGTGTTAATGTCTTTGGGGTTTGACATAACACGAGCAGACCAATGTTCTTATCTACATTCACCTAATGGTGATTCACGCAATACATTAGACCTTGCGACAAGCCGAGCTTGGTCCCAACAGCCTGAACAAGAAACATGTTGCATCGACAACAATTCCGGCAAGGCCATCGTCATCTGTGGGAGAGCTATCTGAAGCAACTCTGAAGGGCGAACTGATACGGATTACAGTTAATGGAACACAGAGCGTGACCCCGACGACTGTCGAGGATGTGTCGGAGAGCAATGTGACCCATGAAGTGTCTGATTGGTCCTGGCTAGCAGGTACCTTAAATAAGGCTTCAAACAAATAATGCCAGGCATCAGAGAAGCGAACCTCTTGCCTAATGACATCCTGGAATACCAGACGCTTTAACCATCTGTTGCAAACATCTTGGGCAATTAACTTGGACCTATTGTGCCTACAGGAAACATGGCTGAGCACTAGCCTATTTCTAGAAGGCTTTGAAATAGCATGTAACCCAGCGATAGGTCAAACCAAGGGAAGACCGATGGCTGGTTTGCTGACGGCAGTGAGAAAAGATGCAGGTTTCAGAATTATTGACTCACAGAATTTGTCGCCCTTTATTCAGTTATCAACAATTGGAATAACACATTGTAACAAAACCAACGGTGGTCGACTATATATCATCAACGTATATTGGAATCATCGGGCAAAAAAATACCTTGTCATTCCTAGACAGAGTGACAGCTGCGATCAACGATCTCCTTGAAAAGGAACAACCACTAGATTTGATTGTATGTGGTGACTTAAATATCGTATGCCTGAATGAGAAAAATCAACTAGAACAGAAAGCAGCACAATGGTGCCTAGAAATGGACATAGGTGGTATGTACATGTTAAATGGCAACACTGTGGGAGACATGCCAGCCCAGCCTACATGGAGACGAATGGATCAATTTTCGGTCCTTGATTATATTTTTGTCACAGAAAATCTTCACAAAAGAGTACAGCATCTAAACGTTCTTCAAATGACCCATAGTGACCATGATATGGTACAACTCACACTTAACAACCAGGCTAACTGTGCCCAAGCGAACTGGCCTTACTTGGTAAGCACAGGGTCAAGCAGGATCCGTCTAAACCTCCTGGACACTGAAGTGGTTGACATAACATCAAACTTCATAGAAAACACAGAGGTTTTAGAATACCAACATCTCCTAGCTCAATTTGAAGAACGAAGATCTATACTGAGACAGATCGAATTGCAGCCAAAACACAAATTCAACTTGATCGTCCTCCAACGAAAAGAGCGATGAGACAGGAATTAAGGAAAATAAAAGGGCAATATAATGAAATCACAAAACAGACCAGAAGGGCGATTAAGCAAAAGTATAAGAACTGGCTTAAGTCACACGCGGCCATCATGATGCAAAACGACTCAGAGATGATGTTGGCAAAAATGGAAGGGAAGAACTCAGCGAACTCTTGGAAACTGATAAATAACAGTCTGGCACCTCAGTATTCCATACAGGCCAATGTTGTCACAGAAAAAGCATGGATAGAGTTCTACTCAGCCCAGTTTTGTAAAGACGAAATAACAAATTCATGTGACCCACCTGCTGTAACCAAATGGAACCTGGAATTCGAAAGAGAAGACATCTTACTTATAATCAAAAGAATGCAAGAGTCCAGAGCCCCAGGCCCCGATGGTCTAACAAACCATACAATCAAACGTAATCCGGGACCGTGGGAAGACTTTTGTGTCACTTTATTTAACCGTATTACCAAGAGCTGCTCTACCCCTAACTCTTGGAAAAGCGCTGTTGTGGTCCCCATCTTTAAAAAGGGGGATCGATCCAACCCTAAAAATTATCGACCTATCGCGCTTCTTGCTGTTGTGGGGAAGATCTATGCCACTCTTCTCCAACGAAAAATCTTGAGGTGGGCTGAAGAATCCAACCATATAGACCCCCGCCAAGCAGGTTTTGTAAGAGGGGTAGGCTGCGGCTTAAATCTGCTCCTTTTGAACCTGCTAAAGATGGAGGCAATCAGATCCAATTCGAAGATCTATCTGGCTCTGATAGACCTCTCTCAGGCATTTGATAGTATCAACAGAGAGCTATTGTGGAGAAAACTAGCTAAGTGGAACTGCCCGCCCAGCCTAATGGGCGCAATTCGAGAATTGCACACGGAAACGTCCATTAGTGTTCGACTCGATATCATGGGCACATTGTCAACTAAAATCAAGACATTTAAGGGCATGAAACAGGGCTGTCCTTTGGCAGCCACAATAATCAACCTGTTTATATCAGACGTAAAAGACGTATTCTGTGGCGACAATTTGTTCCCTCCTAAAATACATGGATCACCCATCAACTATCTAGTGTACGCCGACGACCTGGTATTAATAGATCAGACACCGATAGGTCTTCAGCGCAAAATTAACCTTATAGATAGTTACATAACATCAAACGGGCTGCAAATTAACAGACAAAAATCTGAAATCCTGATTTTAGAGAAACTATCAGGTCCACACGGAAGGGGTCGGAAGTTCAACTGGCATATCGCCAAGGAGCCAATTCAGCTTGTAAAATATACAAAATACTTAGGCATGACAATCAGTGCAAGCATAAACGACGCACCGTGGGCAGAAGTAGCGAAAAGCAAGTGTAGACAGCTGGCATGTCAGGCCTGTTTGATTAATAACAAATACGGAAAATTCTCACTAAAACCTATCATTATGTTTTTCCAACAAACAGTTGTGCCTAGTCTAATTAATGGAGGCGAAAATGCATTTGGTTGCTCCAGTGACTTATGGAACTCACTAGAAAATATTTTCTGGACTCGTGTGCTTCTTTTACCGAGGGGTACTGCAACCGTGTGCATACGAAATGAACTAGGTTTAATCTCTATACATGCAAGTGTCTCATGGAATCTCTTGAGTTTGTATCGTAAAGCAATGTTGAAGACACCGGCATTACAATTTTCAATTCTTCACATGCCAGCATCAGCGAAGGATTACACAATTCTTTTTAAATGGAATTGGCTTTGCCAAGATCTGTTAGAAGAGTATGACATCACTCAATCAATACTAATAGAAAATCCAGAGTCAGCCAAAAAGAAGATGTGGAGGCTGGACTAGATTAAGACCTGCGACTTAAGAGCTAAATCTAAATCAATGCACGAAGCACCGGGAGAGGCGAAAGCCTTTAATCAACGTCATTCCTATTTAACTCGCCTGCCAAGCCAGCACGCAAGAGCACTCTACATGTGCTTCAGATTAAATGCATTTCGTACAAAAGAACGCATATGTATCTGGCCAAAATACGCAGATCTTAACCCCATGTGCCGCTTTTGTAACCTCGCCAGAGAAACATTGAAACATCTGATTATGTCATGCCCGAATCTTGAGCAGCAAAGGGGACTTATCTTTGCTCCAGTTATTATTGGTTACTGTCCAAGAAGCACTGAAGAGTGGTGGAAAGCTCTCTTTGAAGGATCAAGTAGAGCAGTTGCTCTGATAAACTTCCTTTATGTTCTAAAAACTCGGCTGGAAGAACAGGAACCATTTTAAGTGATTAAAGATAAATAACATAATCTCGAAGTATGAAGGGCCTTGCTTAATTGAACTGGAGACGTCATAACGACCTGACTAAAGATATGAGGAGGAATGGAGGGAAGTGTTAGGCGATCCTCAGCACATCAGGCCTCCCCACATCAGAACACTGCTCACATTCCCCCAACTTCTCCACCCCAGCTTCGAGGCTCAAGGGATTCGGTGAACCCACAGAACCGAAAACACCGTACCTTCTTTGGTTTACGGGCTCGATTACAACCTTTCCTGCATTGGCAACTGCCTTGGAGGACATATCGCAGAAGGGGCGGCGTTACGTCATCACGTCGGTCATGTGATACAGTGTGGCGTTCCTCACGTGATCTTGGTGGACGTCACATGGCCCAGAGACGTCACATGACCCAGGGACACACAGTATAAAGAACTGAGATGTAGGACGATCATTGCTTCTCAGCTGGCTTCGGACCCTGTTTGGCGTTACTACTTGCTCCTTGCTACCTCGACCACGGAACTCTATCTTGGACTCTCTTGGACACCCCTTTGTACCTTTGCTTGGAACTGTTTACCTGTTGCCGGATTTTTGGACTGCACATCGACTTGTCTTTGGATCATCCCTGAGTATCTTGCTGTACTTCTACGCCCAAGTCAAGCCCTATCTTACAGGTGGCCTACCCGTATCCACGCTTACCTGCGGTTCTACCACTCCAGGGACCGCTGTATCTTTTTGAGCCTCGAACCTCCCTACTAGGTTACCTGGGTCTCCCTTACACCAGATAGGTAAGACACTTTAGATTCTTTTGTTTACCTGCTTGTATTGTGATTGCCTGGTGCTTAACCTCATTCCTTCTTGACAGCAGCATCGGTGTTCCAGAGGCTCCGTGGATCTGGGAAGACATCTCTCACCTGTGGCCTCAAGGGTCGCACAGCGGGTTTCTATTTGTTCCCCTGTGCGTCACTTGGGGACGGAGGTCTCATCGGTCTACACAACACTCAAGTCAGAACAGACTGAGAAGCCGTATAGTCGTGTTAGACGATGCAGGGATCCACGGACGAACCCATAACTGCTTTAGTTCAGGCAATTACAATATTAAGGGCAGATATGGCCGCCGCGAACACAGTGATCCATCAAAGGTTGGATACCATACAGAGCGTTCAGCATTCCCTTCCTGCAGACCCTGAGTTTGGAGATGGCAGCTCCTCCACTACACCCCCTCCCTTGGCTACTTCTACAGTCCCGACTCCAATAATCCTCCCAACTCCTTCCCCCCTGGCTGCTCCTGAACGCTACCAAGGCGATCCCAAGAAATTCAGAACCTTTGTTAACCAGTGCAAGTTACATTTCTTATGCAGGCCTTTGGCTTTTCCCACGTCCACTGCTAAGGCCGCCTTCGCCCTTTCCCATTTAGCTGGAACAGCTGCCGCTTGGGCTAATCCCCTGTTAGAGAACAATAGTCCAGTTCTTTATGACTTTGATTTGTTGGTCCTAGAAATGTCCCGAGTATTCGATACCCGACACAAGGCACAGTCTAGGGATTTGGAGTTGTTGGAATTGACTCAGGGCAAAAGGACTCTGATAGATTACATCACCCGGTTCAATCAGCTAGTTGCGGAAACGTCATGGCCAGAAAACAAGCGGGCGGTGGTCTTTTATAGGGGGTTGAGTAACACCATGAAAGACGCTTTAGCAGTGATCCCTTCTATGCCTACTCAGTATCAGGAATTGGTTGATCTCGTCCTGCAGGTAGATGCACGACGATCGGAGCGTAGAGCTGAATTGGGGGCCTCTTCCTCTCCTACTCTTGTTAGTACTCCCGCTTCCAGTACTGAAGAACCTATGCAAGTGGGAGGATTACGCAGTCCTATTACAACATCTGAGAGGGAACGCAGAAGGGTAGATAATGCATGCTTTTATTGTGGCACCACTGGACATTTCGTGAAAGAGTGTCCTCGACGTCCCAAGAAGAGTCAGGTTTTTCGGGTGGCTCGACCTTAGAACCGGAGAACAGGTCGAGTGTCCCTTCATCTTCTCCGGGTACCCCTCTTGCCTTTGCTCGTGTTCAACCCATCTCCGTAAAGGCTACTCTATGTCCCTCTACTGGCCTTCTTCATGCAGTCAATATCATTATTGATTCCGGTGCCACTGGTAATTACATTGATATTGATTTGGCCCATACCCTCAATCTACCCTTAGTGGTAAAAACACGACCGGAACATGTCCAAGCCGTAGACGGCTCCGCATTGGTTTCTGGTCCTGTTAGACAACAAACTGCACCCCTCTTGTTGAACATACAAGACATACACACAGAAACCTTAAGTTTTGATCTGATCACCGCACCTCAATTCGGTATCATACTAGGGATCCCCTGGTTACGTGAACATAATCCACTGATCAATTGGCAAGCAGGCACTGTACTCTTTGAGTCCGATATTTGTCAGAATTATTGTCTCCCGGTCCATCAAGTCCCTGACACACCCTCTCGGTTCTTGGGAGCCTTAGCACAACTCACACTGACCGCTGACGATCCAGAAGTCATACAGTCCCATACTGTTGGGGGGCTGATGTCTGGGATTCCGCCAGAATATCGGGCTTTCGAATCAGTTTTCGATCGAGGCTCGTCGGAGGTACTTCCTCCACATAGAACATATGACTGCCCAATCGAATTACTTCCCGATTCCACTGTTCCTTCGGGCAGGATCTACTCTTTGTCTCCTTCGGAGGAACTGGTGTTAAAAGAATATGTACAGAACGCCCTGCGTTTAGGACACATCCGCCCCTCCACTTCACCAGCGGCAAGTCCTATCTTCTTTGTACCCAAGAAGGAGGGGGATCTACGTCCCTGTGTGGATTATCGGCGTCTTAACGCGATCACCAAGAAGGATAGATATCCCATCCCGTTAATTACTCCACTCTTAGATCATTTAACACATGCTTCCATTTTTACCAAACTTGATCTACGCGGCGCATACAATTTAGTATGCGTTCGCGAGGGAGACGAGTGGAAAACTGCTTTCTGTACTCGTTACGGCTTGTACGACTATCTTGTCATGCCCTTTGGCTTATGTAACGCCCCGGCCACGTTCCAACGATTCATGAATGACATTTTCAGGGATATTCTGGATGTGTACATGGTTGTGTATTTGGACGACATCCTGATCTTCTCTCGTGATCTTGATGACCATGTAAAACACGTCCGAGAAGTATTAACCCGTTTAAGAAAACATTCCTTATTTGCCAAACCTGAGAAATGTCAGTTCCATAAGACCTCTGTTGAGTTTCTGGGTTTCCACATCACCCCTGGGGCGTTATCCATGAACGAGTCTAAGGTCAAAGCAGTCTTAGATTGGCCAGTACCTCAAACACTCAAGTCCTTGCAGGCCTTTTTAGGATTCGCCAACTTTTATAGGCGTTTCATTTCTTCCTTTTCTACGATTGTAGCCCCACTCACGGCCCTGACTAGTCCTCGGGTACCATATCAGTGGCAGAGAGAACAGCAGGAGGCTTTTGAGACTTTGAAAACCGCCTTTACTACCGCACCGGTACTCCAACATCCCAATCCTGATCTTCCATTCATAGTCGAGGCAGATGCCTCTTCCTTTGCCCTCGGGGCGGTACTGTCACAATCATGTCCTAATACAGGCAAATTACATCCAGTGGCATACCACTCCCGTAAGTTTTCCAGTACTGTGTCTCATTATACCGTTACGGAGAAAGAACTCTTGGCTGTCATGGACGCTTTCCGTGTTTGGCGTCATCATCTTCTGGGGGCTAAACATCCCATCACAGTATACTCCGATCATCGGAATCTACAGGATTTGGCCTCTCTGAAATGCATAAATAGCAGACAGGTCCGATGGCATCTTTTCTTTTCCTCTTTTGACTTCCGTATTATGCACCGTCCTGGAACGGCACATGGGAAGGCGGATGCCTTGTCACGTTCCCCGGGGGGGGGGTCCAATTGCCTACATTCCCCGACACTGTTCTCGGAAAGAGTCATGTGATTTGTCTATGTACTCCCTCATTGTCACTGACAGACTCGGTTCGATCCTGGACTAGCAATCATTCTGACCAGTTGCGAGAATGGGACCCAGTGTATTCTGATGGACTACCATTCGTACATGAACGCCTGTTCCTTCCCACACCTGACACACGTAATCTGGCCCTTGAGTGGTCTCATGACGCTCCCTTTAACGCTCACCCCGGACAAGAGCGCACTTTAGATCTTCTCAAGCGTTGGTGTTGGTGGCCTTCTATGAAGCGCGATGTAGAATGTTATGTTAGATCATGCGCAGTATGTGCTCAGGCTAAACATCAAAGGGGTCGACCGATTGGGTTGGTGCTTCCGCTTCCGGTACCTCCCAGGCCCTGGCATACGTTGACGATGGATTTCGTTACTGATCTCCCCAAGTCGAAGGGCTTTGACTCCATCTGGGTGGTGGTGGACACGTTCACTAAAATGGCCCGTTTTGTTCCTTGCAAAGGTATCTCTTCGGCTCCTGTATTAGCGGATTTGTTTTTTGAACATGTGTTTATGCTATTCGGCCTTCCTTCGGTCATTATATCTGATCGAGGGTCACAGTTCACCTCTCGGTTTTGGAGATCCCTGACGAAGCTATTGGGCATTGATACCAGGTATTCTTCGGCCTATCATCCTGAGACCGATGGACAGACCGAAAGGACGAATCAATCTATGGAACAATACCTTCGTTGCCTTATATTGCAACATCAGACCTCTTGGTTGGCCGCTTTACGGCTTGCGGAGTTCGCATATAATAATGCGGCTCATTCAGCCACTGGTTATTCTCCTTTTTACGCCCTCTATGGCCAACATCCCAAGGTCTTGCCGGTCCCTGATGCTTCTGGTTCTGCGAACCCTGCGGCCACGACATGTCTTAGGGATCTTTCTGCCTTACACGCTAGTACAGTGGTTCATCTCACTGAAGCAAAGGCTGCTATGAAGGCCCGTGTGGATGGCAAACGTCGGGCTGCTCCTCCTCTGGTGGTGGGTTCCAGGGTCTGGTTGTCTTCACGTCATCTTCGCCTAGTGGGTTGTCGGAAGTTGCTACCTCGCTTTGTCGGTCCTTATGTGATATCAAAGGTTGTGAATCCGGTGGCTTTCCGTCTAGTGCTTCCCAGCTCTTGGCGCATCCATCCTGTGTTTCATGTCTCCCTCCTCAAACCTTGTCCCGACTCTGTCCGTCTTCGTACCCCTGTAGCACCGGTGTCCTTGACCTCTCCTGATGTTTTCGAGGTGTCGGCCATTTTGGGCTCCAGATGGTTTAGGGGTGGGATCCAGTATCTGGTGGATTGGAAGGGTTACGGCCCGGAGGAACGTTCATGGGTTTCCGCCTCTGACCTGAACGCCCCTCGCTTGGTAGCCCGTTTCCATTTAGACCATCCATCCTGCCCACGGGGTCGTGGGCCGTTGGGGAGGGGCTATGTTAGGCGATCCTCAGCACATCAGGCCTCCCCACATCAGAACACTGCTCACATTCCCCCAACTTCTCCACCCCAGCTTCGAGGCTCAAGGGATTCGGTGAACCCACAGAACCGAAAACACCGTACCTTCTTTGGTTTACGGGCTCGATTACAACCTTTCCTGCATTGGCAACTGCCTTGGAGGACATATCGCAGAAGGGGCGGCGTTACGTCATCACGTCGGTCATGTGATACAGTGTGGCGTTCCTCACGTGATCTTGGTGGACGTCACATGGCCCAGAGACGTCACATGACCCAGGGACACACAGTATAAAGAACTGAGAGGCAGGACGATCATTGCTTCTCAGCTGGCTTCGGACCCTGTTTGGCGTTACTACTTGCTCCTTGCTACCTCGACCACGGAACTCTATCTTGGACTCTCTTGGACACCCCTTTGTACCTTTGCTTGGAACTGTTTACCTGTTGCCGGATTTTTGGACTGCACATCAACTTGTCTTTGGATCATCCCTGAGTATCTTGCTGTACTTCTACGCCCAAGTCAAGCCCTATCTTACAGGTGGCCTACCCGTATCCACGCTTACCTGCGGTTCTACCACTCCAGGGACCGCTGTATCTTTTTGAGCCTCGAACCTCCCTACTAGGTTACCTGGGTCTCCCTTACACCAGATAGGTAAGACACTTTAGATTCTTTTGTTTACCTGCTTGTATTGTGATTGCCTGGTGCTTAACCTCATTCCTTCTTGACAGCAGCATCGGTGTTCCAGAGGCTCCGTGGATCTGGGAAGACATCTCTCACCTGTGGCCTCAAGGGTCGCACAGCGGGTTTCTATTTGTTCCCCTGTGCGTCACTTGGGGACGGAGGTCTCATCGGTCTACACGACACTCAAGTCAGAACAGGAAGGAAATGACAAGGCTAACTTTGCTAATTGTTATCTTGTTGTTGTTTCTTTTATTCTCTTTTTTTTAAAGGTTGAACAAACCAATAAAAATAAAACAATAATAATAATAGAAATGCAGCAGCAATGGAGAAGGCCCAGCCACCAACCCGATCCCTGTTATGCTTTTGAACAACAAGTTGTTCGGAAGTGGCTGAGCGAAGGTTACGAGTGGGATGATAATGCATAAACTTGGATTGGAGGTATTCGGCTCCCTGACCATGTACAATACACAAGGCCTTAAATTCTACCTGTTGATCCACAGGAAGCCAGTGAAGGTTCCGTAACACAGAGGAGATGTGAGCTTCAAAAGGGGTACTTGTGGCTACCCTAGCGGCTAAGTTCTGCAGCCGCTGCAGCCGTTTAATCAGGCCCTCGGGTTGCGCTAGATACAGGGAGTTACAATAATCAATTTGTGAAAGAACCATGGCTGCTACCACTGGGGGGTGCAGTGTGGCCGGGATCAGAGGCAGTACTCTCCTCAGAATTTTCAGCTGAAAATGGCCAACCTGAAAGACCGCAGAGACTTGTTGGCCCATGGACAAAGATGCAGATAGGACCACACCCAAGTTTTTCACTTTCTTAACCGGAATCGGCAGCGGTCCCAGGGAAGAGGGCCAGAATGAGGACACCCGGAGTGTGGGATCAGGGGGATAGCCCACCACCATCACCTCAGTCTTATCCCCATTCAATTTGAGCCTGTTGTGGTTCAGCCAGTCTCCAACAGCAGTAAGGCACCACCGCAAGCATGACGGCACCTCAGACTGATCAAGGTCTTATCTGATCAGTATCTGGGTGTCGTCGGCATAGGAGTAGCAGCTGATGCCAAAGGAGCGGATGAGACACACAAGGGTCCAAATGTAGATGTTCAACAATATAGGCAACAGAGAGGAGCCCTGGGGCACTCCACAGCTGAGGTGACAAGGAGCAGAAAGAAAAGGGAGCCTCAAGAGGGTCTGAGTACGGTCCGCAAGGAACTAACTGAACCATGCCAGTACCTGTCCAGATATACCAAACTGGGCAAGGTGAGATAGCAGGATGGAGTGGTCGACTGTGTCGAAGGCTGCTGATAGGTCCAACAAAATCAGGGCACCCACTCCACCTGCATCCACCAGCTTGGTCATATCGTCCAAAATGGCGACCAGAACACTCTCCATGCCATGACCGGGACGGGACCCGGACTGAACCGGGTCCAGAAGATTAGTAGATTCTAGGAAAGTAGATAGTAGAGGGGTCACCAGTGATTCTAAGAGTTTAGCCAGGAAAGGGAGAAGGGAGATAGGGTGAAAGTTAGATAGAGTAGTAGGGTCTAAGGTAGGTTTTTTCAATAGAGGGATCACCCTAGCAGATTTCAGCTCACGAGGGACAGACCCTGTTTGAAGGGCGTCATTTATAGCTTTAGTAATGTCTGATAGCAGATCAGGGGCAATGTCCTTCATAACCGAACATGGTTTTCGTATATATGTTATCTTTGAAATCCCACCTAGGGCCCTCTGTCATGATTCCTGCCCCTCATGTCCCCAGCCCTTCAAGATGTCAGGCTGGAGCCAGACCACGATCACCTACATGGCCCTCAAGGGCCTCTCCATCCCTCCAAACACCCACTTGGAGTCAGACTTGGCGCTTGTGGCACCAGACTCACTCACTCCCATGGGATAACATTGGGGATTGGACTTGTAGTGCATTGATGGGGACAAGATGGATGCCCCCACATATTTCGGTTCCCAGAACTGCATGTGCGGTCTAGTCTTTTGGGTGTGGTTCAGCCCAGAGACACCTGGGATACCCAGAGACTATTTAAGCCACACCCATGCTGAGAAACATGCTTTGCGCTTTCTGCACCTGCGGCGTGACACTCACCGTGTTCGGATCGGTCTCCAGTAGGCCTGCATCTTTCTTCGGGGCTCAGCTCCTGCAAGAACAAGAACATTGTTAGGAACAGCCTTACCTTGCGGCGCTTCTGCCCATCATTCATCGCTCCTTCTGTTTTGCGGGCATCTTCGGCGGTGTCATTCCCATCCCGGCACGCCGCTTCCTAAGGAAAAGGGAAAAGAACAGAAAAAAGGCATTAGTAAGCATTCTGCAAATCTTCGCTTATTTTTAAATACCTTCAAATGCTTACCTGAATACCAGCCGCTCTGGGGGAACTCTGTCTCCGGAACTTCTCATCCATCTGCAAGAGGGAAAAGACACTTCATGTTAGCGTGGAAACATCTAGAGGCGTTTCATACCGTGCTTACCCACCGCATTTGTTTTTCATAACCGGCATCCACGCTGAAAACGTTGCAGCACCTAAAAGACACAGAAAAAGAACTCAGTTCAATGCAAATACGAAAGGGGTGCCCCGCGCATCGCGCTCTCACTCACCTTCAGCGCTACTCATCTCATCAGCATGCCGCCATCACCGGACGCCGGCCATCATCTAAGGAAGGAAAGGAACAAAGTTAGAGAACTGTTCAAAAGACTCATTATACTTACCTGTCGGACTCTTGCCAGTGAAGTAACTAGGCAGCAACGAGCCCGCATCAATCAACGCGCTCCTGCGCTGAAAGCAGGATGGAGAGCACACTATCCAAGAAAACAAGGTGAGCTGTGGATCAAAGGGAAGGGTTGGACCCCGGGGAAGAAGGGGTTCAAGCACACACAGACAATAGGGAGTTAAACTCTACCAATCCTGTGTTTCAGGCCCAGTCTCCAGTCGAATAGCCTCCAGGGAAGGGTTCGAGGTCGTAAGAGGTCAGAACAGGCTGAGTGACGTCCCCGTGGATACCAGGTGAGCGTTACACCCTCTCAACCCGAGGATCCTTCCACTTTCCTTTCGCCAAGGGAGTTCAAAGTCCTATGACAGGTAATGGGGAAGGTCTAGGTTTACTGGGTATAAGCAATGTGGTAACAGCAGTGTTCAGGCAGGTGAAATTTGGCAATGCCTGCCATATGACATGTGGATTATACATTGGATTGCATGTTGCTGGGCAAGCATAATCAGTCAAAGCATATTACCAGTGCAGTGGTAACAAACAGCCGACATCTGTTTCTGGTGGTGTGTGAAGTTGTAAGCCATGGTAGTAGACATACAGAAATTGGCATTTTATGTATATTGAAAAGTAGTAGGATGTGAAATATCTCCTGAGTGGGCATATTAAAACAAAGCTCGGGTTCAGTTTAAAACCCTATCCCTCACTCACCACTGTGTTCACAGTGTGGGCCCGCAATATCTCAACAATTGCATCTCCAAAACTGCTCACAGTTGCGTCCTCAGATCCAGCTCCAGCATTTCACTGCATACTCCCCGCTTCAAATCGCAAAAAGCAGGCGGGGTGAGCTTCTGTGTTACAGCACCTGCCCTCTGGAATTCCCTCCCTTCAGCTATTGGAAACAAGCAATCTTTCTCCATGTTTAAAAAACTCGTCAAGACCGGGTTATTCGACAAATAAGAGTAATCTTGCCTTCTGCCTCTAATCCATAGCTACTAGCTCTACTCAGTGTTCTCTATATTTGCCTATGTATTGACTCTGTCTCTACTGTAACAACGCTGTGATACCTCCGTGTCTGGGCGTTTCAAAAATGTAATAACTAACTAAATAAATAAATAAATAAATACAAAAACTTTATTTTTTAATGTATGGTATGGTGCTTTTTGGAGTACTGCATTGCAGCAAGGGGCTACAAAGTGGGCATGAGAAAAAGGCATGCTGCTGAGCGAGTGGAATCTTGTAACACCAGTGCCACCCTTGCCTGTATGCAAATGAGGTAGATGGCCCTCTGACCATCATTGTGCTCTGCCCCCCACACACACAACGTTCAAGGGAGAGGTTAAGCATCCAAGGCTGTGAGGTTATGCTGGCAAGCTGCTGTCATCTGTCCGTGTTGTACACCAGAAATGGCACATTAAATGGTCGCTTTCTAGTATTTCAGAAAAGTAAAAACAAAACAGTGCAAGGACAGTCGTGTTTGGGATTTCAAGGAGGGGCGAGCTAATACCCTAGAGGAGAGAAGAGATATCGTTCTCTAATAATATTACAATTAGATAACTATTATATTCCTTCTATTTTCCGTTTGTCAGTTTTTCTTTTCCAACAGTTGGCCAAATGACCACATGTATCCCTTTCACTACATTTTGTAACTTTATTTTTTGATATAAATGATCTCAGCTAGGAATGCAGTTGGTCTCTTTGAATTCGGTCATGGGAGCGGGGGGGCTAATGGCATACAAGAATCAATCCTCTCAAAGACACCAGTGCTTCCCCACTCCGACCCGAACTTTAACCACGAGTCCAGGGACCAGAGCACATAAACTGCACAGTGAACAATGTTTTTGAGCACCTGCGTTTTCCTTTGGATTTGCACCAATCCAGTGTTTGACCTTAAGGAAGTTTATGCAATTTTAATAATGCATTATAAGCCCTCTTATTTGGCACCTGATGCCACCAGTGAAAATTACAGTAAAGGGGTGGAAATTGACAAACTTGTTCAAACAGGCTCATTTAATCACTAAAACATTGGTACTGTAATTGTAAAAAAAAAGGATAAAAAAGGAGAAAGGGGAGTTTGGTAGCAGTGTATAGCGCTGTCATGGCAACTTTCCGACGGCTGGGCAATGAGATGGCCGAAACGCCATCCGGGCCTTGAACCCCTTGCTCAGGTCTGCCGGCCTGCTGCTGTTGCCGGGGAGCTTTGCGTGACCCGAAGTAGGAGCAAAATGACTGCACTTAACTAGATGCCCCTTATAGTTGGACTTTCTATGCACCAATCCTTTTTGTCAATTGAATTCCTGTGAACTATGTTTAAAGTCTGGCATGGAGTGATCGCCTTTCAAGTCTCTTCTCAGAGCTTGAACAACAACAGCGAAGAGCAGTATACAACTGAGCCACCCATGCAGCTGTGGATTATAAATGCATATATGCATGTTTTAAGAGACTGCTGGAGCATCACCTGTTTATAGGGTCACAAAGTGACTTTTGGCCTTCTCCCCGGGTGCCCACGCTCTTTGGATCTGCTTGGCGGTCTATGCATCGGTGGGATTGGGAGACGTCTGCTTATTCTGGCATTAATTGGCTCTGGCAAGTTTTCCTTCCATTCTGCTAAGCGCTTTCTGGTGGGGGTCCCAAAAACTGTCTCTTTTAGAGGTGCACCATGCCCTGGATCTCGAGCACGGGGGGGTCTACAGGGACCCTGAGCATTGTGACACCAACGAGATGATCCCCTTTAAGGATCAAGGGGACCCGCAGGAGGAGCACAGCTACACTGAGATCCACCACCCAAGGAGGAGGAGGGGGACCTCGCCGACATCAAGTCCTCGTTGGTCAATGAGTTGGAGATCACTTGCCATGGCCACCAGGTAAAGGCACACAAATAATAACATATGTTTGTTTATATGGCGCTTAATTCACGTAATCGGATGCAATTATAAAAGACACTTCTTTAATGTAACTAAATGATTATTATGTTATCGGAGACGCTGGGTCTGCTTTGTTTACATACTATGCATTTGACTTGGGTGGGGGGGAACAGAGCCGCCGGAACAGGCGCTTCCCATATGAAGTGTAACTGTTCGCTGGTTCGAGGTCATTTTCCCTTTCAATGTGGGTTTCTCTGGAAATGAGTCCGTACTGCGGTAAAAAATGCAAGTTCAGCGCGGTAAAGATGTGCAAATTTAACAGCTGCGGGATTAGCCCACTTAAAGGGGAGGCGGAGTCTGGCAGAGTCTGTGGAGTGGAAAGGAGTGGAGTTTACCTTCCTTGCAGTTACCAGTAACTCTACTGTGTCTACACCTGTGGGAGTGTCTCTGCTTCAAAAACTGTTTTCCCCCGCGGAGCAGGCGCGGAGTCTGGCAGAGTCTGAGGAATCCGAGGAAGTCCGTGGAACCCTGGACTCCTCTCTGTCTCTCCTCGGTTCCCCTTCTCTGCGTGCCGTCCCTGGTGCTGCTCGAGTTGCTCGAGCCATGCGTGTCACTGTGAAAGCGAAAGTAAAAACAAACTTTGTGATGATGACAACGCGGGCTCAATGGAAGCATGGAACTGACTTGAGTCCTGAGTTAGAATGCTCCTCGCCGGTCTCCCCGCGGGCCGCTCCTGAGCTCATATCAGCGTCATATCAGCGTTGCTGTCCCCAAATCAGCTGGAGACCGACAACCGAGAGAGCCGTGAGAGTCGAGACACTGCGTATTGCACCCAAGAAACTCAAGTAAGTGACTGTGACTGTACGCATATTGAGCCCAATGAGTGCACGGAGTACACCGCGTCCACTGTGTCTGTCCCGAATGATGTAATACACATTACAGGCGACTCGGTGGAAGAAACAGTGGACGCAACATCCGCTCATGTGGGCACACACATTGAGCACGATCAAACGCTGTTATCCAATCCCTGCTTGGGCGTAAATACGGCTGACGCTGTTTCACCGAATAAAAAGGAGCTTGCTGCCTGCCCTGTACAACCTGCTGTGGCTGCGACTCCTAGTCTCGGCTCCAGCTCTCTACTTACTGCAGCAGTGCTGAGTGACTTGAGAAATGTGAATGGCGCCGTAGGCGCGAGAAAAAATGATGATGTTGTTTACCCGATACAAAACCTTAAAAAAAGTGACACTGAAGTAAACCACGACCAAAGCAGTGGGTCCCCCCGGCCGAGATTCTACAGCGCCTATGACAAATTGGTATTATCTCCCCTGAATACCTGTGAATTATCACAAGCTGACATTGACAAAGACAACGTATTCCTCGCTCTACAGGCGGATGCGGAGTCAGGCAAAGAGCCAACTCAGGATGTGTTCGTAAATCAGCTCTCTTCTTCTATAGTTCTCACGAACGTGTTAAAGCAGGGGGACTTCAAACGAGATGACAACCGCAGAAACTCCCTGGATGTTGTCAATAAATTACTAACAGATCTTACTTGGATCAATAAAGACAGATGTAATAAATCAACACTACATGTAACAGCAGATAGACTGGAGGGTGCTGTTGAGCCCCTTGACACGACAATTTCATTGTTCCAAATTAGAAATGGAAAAATGCAGACTCTTCACACAAACAGCTTGGCCAAAAGAAGGATAACTGACTTGAGTATCTCGCCAAGACTCAAATGCTCACAGATGAAGAAATCAAAAATGAATACCTTTTCACTGAAATCTGTACAAAACTGCTCACTGAATGAGTCGCGCCTGGTTGGGGAAGGATCAGCTCCCATCCACGAGCGTACTGACTCCTCGTCTGAGGTATCGTCCTCGGACTCGTCCATAATGGTGCGCCCATTTCCGAAAATTAAACGTTTCTCATTTCATAAAAAGCATCAAGCACGTCTAGAGGCAGTGGATGATGCTAGTGTGGGACAGGGCTTGCACATGAGAGACCTTCAGGCCACTATCATATCATCAATGACTCTGGCCACTGGCCCCTTTCTTAAAATGTATGAACACCTAAATGACAGTATAAAAGAGCTCTCAGTTGCAGTTTCTGTAATGAACACCAAGCTCTCGACCATTGAAAACACACACATGACATATAAGGACTCAGTGGTAGGAACAAACCCTAAGACTGATTTGGCAATGGCCTCACTTATTGACTTTACCAAAAATGCCAACTTGGATAAGACATTATTGGCAGAAGTCGCGAAACAAGCTCTCAATCTGTTTCAACAAAAAACTTAAATAAGCTCCGGGTGCGATAAGAAATGTGGAAGAGGGGCAGCTGACCGGATTTGCATTGACATGTCTCCTTCTGGTGACTCGAGATGGTCTTCTCCCGTAACAAATGAATTGCCCTCGGTGGCCCAAGTCTCGATTAAATTCTTAAGCACAACAGAAGGCATAAAAAAGAATTAAATCATAGATGCTGTTCGAGATAATGAGGCCCCATTAGAAAAAATAGATCTAACCTCAGGGGAAGACATCTCATCATCCCAGATTCCGGCTTCCTTCAATCTGGATCACAAAGTGAGTGCCCAAAAAGTGAATGGAGCTCTCTGGATGCCTGAAAAAGAGAAGCTGAACTCTACACAGTTCCACGATATTTTCATGGCGAGTCAATCTTCAGGGAATTTGGCGCTCTTAGATCCACAAATGGCGTCCTCCTCCAACTTGAATCATCAGAATGCCTCAACAAGTGTGGAGTTTGCCTTGGCAAATAAAGATCCAAACATAATCTCCTCAGAAGTTTTTGACATATTTAAGACCTCAAAGACCAACTTAAAATTTGGAGGTGTTTCGAACAACTTTAGAGGTTCTGGCGTAAAAAAACTGAAAAATCAACCCATGAGAAAAACAAAACGATTCATGGAAGTTTCTAAGAAACATTAAAACTGTAAACGTGACAGTTAACAAAACAATCATGAAAGAGAAAAGTGTTGAGGCTAAAGTTCAAACTAACGAAGTAGTGGTTGTGCTGGATCAAATGACTGAAACTAAAATAAACTCATGTGATATATCTGAAGAGCTGATGAACATGTCTACTTACGATGATGATGAGATGAAAGAACAGGGAAATTTGGAGGAACCTGATCCCTTGTCCCATAAATCTAAAAACGGTGAAATGATTGAAAACACTGAAGACGTCTTTAATCCCAGTATTAACACAAGTGCGTTGCAACTACCTCAACTACCAGTGCCTGCACAACCGGAAGACAAAGTGTGTCTCATATCTAAACCACCCTGTAGAGAAAACGTGTGTGGCAGAACTTTACCTTCACAACAAAACAGAATTGTAAGGCTATGTGAAGTGATGCAACAGACAGCAGTACTGCCCAACGATCTGGAGACACCACAGAAGACGTTTATGACACCTGATGAAAAATGTTGTAAGACAACGGCGCTGTCAAATAAACTGGCTTGCCAGGTAAAAATAACAGATCCAAACACACAAGCTGACAGTAGTGGTATGTTGAGTGCAGCCCTGTCTGACGCACCGCAAATTCAAAAAGATCCGACAAAGAACCTGAAAATGAACATGCAGCTGGGGTTCAATGCTGGCCCTCCTGCTCAATCGAGACCAAACAGAAGGGACAATAGTAAAAATGTCCCCATCAATCCCAACGACCCAATGAAGGGAAACTACACACGAAATGAACAAATGGTCCACCAAGCGCTCTTGGAACGGAAGGAGTCGTCGGACGACTTAATCTTGAATCGTCACAATGTCTTATGGTTATGCCATCTAGTACCGAGCCTTAGAGCTATTGAATCTGGAGACTTGGAAGTCGTTGAATTTTGCAACTAAAATAAAAATGACGACGTCATATTACATCTGCAGTCGAAACTTATAGTGGACACATTGCTTGAAGCAGGTCCTGTGCTAATGTCATTGGGGTTTGACATTTCTTTAGTACCGACTCAATATGCAATCAGATCTATAGGAAAAGTGCCCTGCAAGGCCGCTATTAGTGATGTGAAACTGTTGGATATGTCTGTTGCCCACGGAACCGTGTTAGCCTCTTCACCGGCGCTTTCAACTCGCTCTGTCTCTCTCGATTTTGAGTTTCCATCTGAGACACCACGGAATGACTGTATAAGGATAACAATTCAAAGAGTGGACTGCGCGACCTTAAACAAGGCTGCGCCAGAAGAGACCGCCCCCAAGGTCACTAAAGAAAATTACTGGTCATGGGTTGCCGGAACCCTGTATAAAGAACACCCGAAATAATGCCAGGCCCCCGAACATCATACAAACCGTAAATTGGGATCTTGGAACACCAGGGGCTTTTCGCATTTGTTTAACACAGTCTGGGCTGCTGACTTGGACCTCATTTGTCTGCAGGAAACGTGGATGCACGAAACTCCAACTTTGGAAGGGTTTGAAATAGCTCACAATCCAGCTATCAAACAGGCAAAAGAGAGACCTATGGCCGGGCTCTTGGTCACAGCAAAGATATCCTCCGGCTTCAGGATTGTGACTTGTGCAAATCCCTCTCCTTTTATCCAGGTGGTGATGATCAGTTGTTCAGGGACTACACAGGCGCTAAACTCGAAACTCTGTATCATTAACCTTTACTGGAACCACAGGGCCACTGGAGCCGAATGTTTTGTTGATCAAGTAACAACTGCTATTGACGACGTAATGGAAATGAGTAACTCTAACGATCTGATCATTTGTGTCGACCTTAACATCGATTGTATCTATCACTCGAATTTAATCAGTGACAAGAAGAGACTAAGTAGTTCCGAAAAACACCTGACAACTCAGTGGTGCTTGGAAATGGACTTACGTGGTCTAACGATGTTAAATGGCCAAACACCAGGGGACATCCCGGCTGTTCCTACGTGGCGAAGAGGTGATCTAAGTTCTACACTTGATTACATATTCGTATCTGAAAATATCCAGACGCGAGCCAACTCTCTTGAAGTCACAAAAACGGCTCACAGTGATCACGACATGGTGATCTTGAAATTTAAGTCTACCGTTCGGCACAATCAGAAACGCTGGGCCCATTCAGTAAGAACGGGAGGCTGCCGAATTCGTTTATATCTTGATACTGAGGATGTATCCTTTATCTCTGACAAATTTCTGAATTCTGGATCACTGGAATACGAACACCATTTGACTCAATATGTGGAATGGAAAAATAACCTAAGAAAAGCTGATTTTTCGTTCAAACACAAATTTGACCTAGAGATTTCTCAACGAAAAGATCCTTGCGTCAGCAATTGAGAAAAGTGCAAAAAACTCCCTCTTCAGACGCCTGTGAACAGAGTCGAAAGCTAAAACAAGCTTATAAGAACTGGCTCAAGTCTCATAAAGCTATTCTGTTACAAAATGATGCAGAGCTCATGTTGTCGAAAATGGCGGGCACCAACTCAGCAGATTACTGGAGACTAATAAACAACAATGTGGCGCCACAGCATGCCTTGCAGACAAATCTAGTTTTAGAGACGGAGTGGATATCTTTCTACTCTGATCTCTTTCACAAAGACGCATCTACCAAAGAATGGAAACCCCCCATGCTAACACATTGGGAGATTGAGTTTGACAAAGAAGATATCTTGCAAGTCATTAAGAACGTGCATGACTCCAGAGCACCTGGCCCAGACGGGCTCACAAACTTTTCCATTAAACGCCACCCAGAAGAATGGTCAGAATTTTGTACAACTTTGTTCAAAAGAATCGTCAAGTGCTGTAACACCCTGAAATCATGGAAATCTGCCGTGATTGTATCTATCTTCAAAAAAGGAGATAGAAGAAACCTGAGGAACTACAGACCCATTGCACTGCTCGATGTGCTAGGGAAAGTGTATGCCACCCTCTTACAACAGCAACTCCTAGAATGGTCTACCAAATGCAATCGGGTCGACCAGAGACAGACAGGATTTGTTAAGGGGGTAGGGTGTTGTGTCAATCTCCTGTTGCTAAATCTATTGAAGATGGAAGCTCATCGGTCCACCTCTAAGATCCATTTGGCCCTAATAGATTTATCTCAAGCATTTGATAGTATAAACAGAGACCTACTCTGGGGAAAGCTGAGTGAATGGAATTGTCCATCTAGCCTGCTGGCTGCTATTCGTGAACTTCACACAAACACCTTGATCAGGGTCAGATTAGACCTTAAAGGCAATCTATCAGCCCCTATTGACAGGTTCAGGGGGGTTAAACAAGGTTGCCCCCTAGCAGCCAGCATCTTTAATATGTTTATATCGGACATTAAAGACATTTTCAAAGACTTGCCTATGTTTCCACCCAAAGTAAATGGTACTCACATTGACTATCTTGTTTATGCAGATGATCTTATTCTTCTGGATTTAACACCTATAGGCCTACAACGTAAGCTCACCATCGTCAAATAATACTTAACAACAAATGGCCTTAACATCAACAAGGACAAATGTGAGATTATGGTATTTGAAAAACTGCAGGGCACTAAAGGAAACATGAAGAAATTCAATTGGTGTTTAGACAAAGAGTCAATCAGGATCATGAAGAACACCTCCTATTTGGGGATGAGAATCAGTGCAAGTAGAAACGATGCACCCTGGCTGAAGTTAGTGAAGATCAAATGCCGGCAGCTGGCATGCCAAGCTTCCCTGATTAACAAAAAATTTGGCAAATTTTCTCTCAAACCCACGATAGATTTTTTCAAACAAAAGGTGGTTCCGGCCTTGATATATGGCGGAGAAAATGCTTTTGGCTATGGGCATGAAGTCTGGAGTACGCTTGAAAACATTTTTTGATCAAAAGTGTTACAGCTTCCAAAAGGGACTGCAACAGCTTGTGTAAGATATGAACTTGGTTATATCTCAATCCAAGCAAGAGTTGCTTGGAATCTCCTGAGTTTATTCAGAAAAACAGCACAACCGAGTCTGCCACCTCAAATTGCCATACTCCACAATTCAGAGGATGGCAAAACACAAACAATCTTGCACCAATGGAATTCGTTGTGTTGTGAGGTATTAGACACATACGACATTCAGTTACAAACAATGATTGATAATCCAGACTCGGCAAAATTAAAGATGTGGCAAACTGACTGGATCAATACATGCAAACTAAGAACTGATTCACGGACAATGAAAGAAGTGCCCGAAGAAGCGAGAGCATATGGCTTAGTCTCAGAATACTTAACTTGTTTCCCGGACCAACGATCACGAACTCTTTACATGCAGTTCAGGCTCAATGCACTGCCAACTAAGGAGCGCCTAAGCTTCTGCTCCCAGTCTGATGACTTAGATCTATTGTGTCGATTTTGTGGAACCACCAATGAAACCCTCAAACATTTGACAATGACGTGTTCTGGGTTATAAGAACAAAGAAACACAATTTTTGGCCCAGTAACAAAGAAATTTCAATTTCTATCTCGGGAGGACTGGTGGAGAGCTTTGTTTGACAGTTCAAACAGATGTGTGTTATGTGCTCTTGTTACCTTTTTGTGTGTACTAAAGGAGAGTCTGGATGTAAAAAAAAACGACTCAGTAATTGATGTGGTAAATCCACATGCACTCTGTTTGACGAAAGAGATGGTTCAGATGATGAATTGGACACAAAGAAATGTATTTCTTCACTGTCTGATGATTTTCATCTTTCTTCTTTCTTTTGCTTTTTTTTTTAAAGTTTGTAAAAAAACTGAATAAAAAATAAAAAAATAAAAATAAAAAGGGGAGGGGGCTTCATTGATAGCCACACTGTTATATGCACTAGGCTGGAGAATGCCCCTTTTACTTGTGTTTTAATCTAACAACATATAGACAATAAAGTTAAGTTACAGGTAACTATACAAGGTTTAACGTTAAAACGAGGCATGATGAACAGGCGTCAAAGCATGCTTCTTTAGAAACATTGGTCACATTTCATTAACTTGCTTAGTAGCCACAGAGGCTGGCAGCACATTGAAAATTACACACTTCCAAGATTGCATGGTATGAATCGAACACCCTTTGTTACTTTCTAGGCCAGGAAGCAGAGATTATGGGTCCCGTGGAAAAACAGTGAATGGACAACCATTTTATAATTCGGCATATTTGTTTTTGAAGCTGGTCTACTGACGATTTCAAAATGCCCATGGCGGTCTCAAATTGCCCCTTAGCACATCCTAGCCTGGGAAGAAGTTCAAAGTCTTATGATGCAACATTAAAGCGGTAACTTGGTGGTTCAAGGCTCTGGCAGTGTCATGATCAGATACCTTCCTGTGAGAGACAGATGCATATGATCAGCAGCAGTTGAATAAAGATCTGCTGCTCATCCCAAATGTTTCAATGAAATGGGACTACCAATGTGGGAATTGTGGGTTGGATTGTGATGTCACAAGGGTGGACTAGGGTGGTGTGGTAAGGTTTGCGGGACCCATTCATGTTGAAATAATGTATGTCCCTCTATGGGGGAGTGACATGATCCCGCCAATCGATCCCCCGTGGAGGAATGTCCTAATGTTGCAATGTGGGTTGATGCTGATTTATGAGATTATAAAAACGTTTGTTTTTGAGGCATATCTTTGACAGCGCTTTTCATGGCGTTCTGTTCCGCATTCTGTTTGAATTTCGCATTCCCAACTGCGTATGGGCACAGAATAAATTGCGTTACTTCTTGCCCGGTGTACACTCCTTTTTAGACTACTCTTGTCATTGTCCTTTTTAGACTCCTCTGGTCATTGTTACTGGCAACCCGCTGAATAGTACAATGAACCAGCTACTTCGGAGCACAAGACCCACAATGAAAAGGAAAGAAAATACGCCTTCTCTCCAGAAACGGGCACTGGTTGTGGTTCTACTCCCTAGGCCCTGACCCAGGCCCGGGGATGTGTATATATTGAAATAGCATTTACAGGGCAATTAAATGCAAAGGTTTTCCTGCACCCACTGTGTCACGAAGAGCGCCTTATGCACGCACACAATATCGTTCTATAACCTTCACTCAAGGGCAAACGAATCCCACTTCCCCCTACAGCAAGATATTGCCCTTTTGGCATTTCATCTTTGCAGTCCTTGTTCTGTGGAATTCTGATTATTTTCTAAGAAAAATTGTGTGATTTTAAAGTGAGAATCTGGAAAGCTCCTGCGAATTACAGATGGGCTCGAAATAGCCCCACTTTTGTGAAATTTATTGACACTGATCATGAAAGTTAAACAACACACCCGTGCTCCTTCTCTCGGGCCCCCAACTCCTACATGCCCTCCCCATCCCCAGCAGAGTTCAGGCTAGCTGACATCCGCCTTGCCACCGTTTATCATTTCACGTGGGCACTCCTCAGGGGATCTCACTTTTACTACTGCTGTTGTGTAGGTAAAGCTGGAGACCACGCAGTGCTTCTCTGTCAGGAAGCGGCTATTGATGGCCTGAGGACCCGCCCCTGGGTATGATTGGAACGATAATAACATGCCCTTGCTCCTTTTTGCACCCTCACCCCGTCTCCCGGCTCTGTTTGCTTGGCAGCTCCTGGTGTTTCCACAGCCCCGACTCAGCCTCCTCTATTTGCTCAAAGGACAAAAAAAAACTCTCAGTGCAAAGCTAGACTTGAGGGTGGGGGAGGGGGGCAAGCTCAGCCCATTATGCAGATTCGGGTTTGTTGGACTACTCGCGTAAGCATACTCCTGCTTCTCCATTTAGCCATCATTCATCACTTATTAATAGGGGTATAGATATGAAATCCAAATAACTAACCAATAACCGCAAATAATGTCTGCTTTGTAACCATAACTTACCACCACCCTTTGGACGGAGCTTCACTGCAGTTCCATCTGCCCAATTATAATAGGCCACCCTACCCCCCACTCTCTCTACCCCCACCCATCCTACCTCCAATCTCTCTACCTCCAACCACCCAACCAAATCTCTCTACCCAAACCTACCACCACTCTCTCTACCCACACCAACCCACTCAACCCTCACTCTCTCTACCCCCACCTCCTCCCTCTACTGCCATCAACCCACCCTCCCCCCTTTGTCTATATGCTCCCACCCTACCCCCTCGCTCAACCGCCAACCATCCTACCCCCTCTCTCTACTCTACCCCCACCCATGCACATCTACCCCCTCTAGCTCTCTAGCCCCACCCAACCTATAGCCTCTATCCCCCACCCACCTTACTTCCTCTCGCTACCCCCTCTCATCCTTCCTCTCATGCTCTCACTTTATTTCTTACCCTCTCACTCTCACCCATACCTCCTCTTGCTCATCATCAATGGCACCATCTTTCAATGGCTACCTCCCTTGCTCCGTTCCCCTTCACATTCTCTTGCACACATGCACATCCCTTATCACACCCACCTTTAAAACGCTGCACTCTCCTTCTTGCAACCTGGTGCCTATAAAAGCAGAATGCAAAGAACAACAGTAAACGCCCAAACTATTGGCATTTCCAATGCTTGTTATTAATGTATACAAAAAGCCTGCATCAGGGACGTAGCCCAAAACCTTCAGCAGTGCCTTTCTTTCTTTCTTTCTTTCTTTCTTTCTTTCTTTCTTTCTTTCTTTCTTTCTTTCTTTCTTTCTTTCTTTCTTTCTTTCTTTCTTTCTTTCTTTCTTTCTTTCTTTCTTTCTTTCTCAGGCTCCAGGCTAGGGGATGGGGCCACAGTGGGGCTTCCAGGACTCTTGTGCCTCCTGTGACCCGAACGAACCCCCTTCCCCCCACCTCCTATACCCCGGTGTACTCTCCGAATGTTAATGCAGCGGTAATGTGGGATGTAGAGAACAAGAGACTAGTGGTATAAATCCTGTTTATAGTACCTGAATCCATGCACGGTCATGCCTATGAAATGTTCCGGGGAGGCCCTTCTATAAAATTGTTCCAGCTGTAAAAGATCAGAGAAAACCATTATGAGACACTTACCATACTGGTTGCAGTATTTAATACAGGCAAGCTGAAAAAGCATTGCAGGCAGAGCTTGGACAGTGTGTTTAATCTTTTACAATGTCACAAGGAAAGCACTCCTCCAATAATTGGATTTCCTTTTACAAACTATTGTTCTTTTTCGATGCTACTACAGGTTACATGGAGGCAAACTAATATCACAACTCCTAGCATGCATTTGTTGTTAAGTGAAAGCCCATAACTGACTGGAAACCTGCTACTACGGTGACATGTAGCCATAGGTTCATCTATGTGTTCCCAATATTCTCGGTTGTCTCCATTCTCTGTGGTACTGCTCCTTACCGTAGCACCATTTTAGGCAGCATGTGGACAAAGGCATTTTCACTTGTATAAATATCCCAGTTCCATGGCATCTGTCCTAACTCAGAGTCGGCTCTCACTTCTATGGTTGTTCATGGTCTACTACCAGCGAGTCCAGCTCACATAGGCGAAATGTCGAGATGTTCATAGCAGGACGAAGGAAACACCCAAGCGTTAAGCATACGTTCCAGGGGATAGAAAGGGTGTTAACGTCCTGGGTCACTCCAAGGTCACTCACTCACATCCCGGGTCACTCGTTAAAAGGCCTTGCTTCGCTCAGGCTTTTAACTTGGGCTGCTTTTTTGGCGGATTTAACACCTGCTTTTAGCAGGTGTTAAAATCCATGGCGCTAAGGGACCATGGTGGCGTAATTAACGCCTTCCCCACTCCCATTATGTCCTATGGGGCAAAAATGGGAATGGGGAAGGGTAAATGGGGATTGGGGACTTACCGCCCCGCCAACCTCGGAATGGGGCGGTAAGTCCGCCAACCACCATGGCGTAAACATAGTTTACGCCATGGTGGTAAAGTCACGGCCCAGGTGGTAACTTACCGCCTGGGTCGTAATGAGGCCCAATGTTTGTTTATTATTTATTATTTGTTTGTTTATTATTTATAGCGCGCACCAAACCCGAGGGTAACCGGGCGCGTTGTTCAAGGATACTTTAAACTTTACAGGTTACGCATGCTTACAAATGGTGGTTATACATAGTAGAAATTACATAATGCAGGACAATAGGGAGAGTATACATTGTGCATAATATAAACATATAACATAATATATACAGGAAATATGCAGTAGGAAGATAGAGAGTATTTAGTTATGTACATAGTACGACTGTAGGACAGTAGTTATATTAGTGTAGGGCGGGACTATCGGTCATTTTCTTTGATCCAGTTGATACAGTTGGATCTGAAAAGGGCGTAGGATTGGGTAGATCTCAGGCCGGGCGGGAGGGAGTTCCAAAGCTGGGCAGCTTTGACCGGGAAGCTATTTCCTCCGGCCGTACTTAGTTTGAATGTGGGGATCACTAACTGGTTAGAGTATGCTTCTCTAGTGGGTCTAGTGGAGATTTTTCTGTTGAATCTGGCGGCTAGGTATTTGGGTGCTAGATGGTTAATACTTTTGAAAGTTAGAGAAGCTGTCTTGAGTTTGATTTTGTCCACTGTGGAGAGCCAGTTGGATTGTCTTCTAGCTTCTGAAATATGCTCCCTTCTTGGAATTCCTAAGGCTGCTCTAAGAGCATTGTTCTGTAGTGTTTGAATTTTTTGCAACGTATGTTTATTGGCTCCTAAGTATAGTGCGTTGCAATAGTCCAATTTCGACAGCACTAATGCTCGAGCAAGGGTTAGGCAGTTGGCAGTGGATAGGTATGGTTTTGCGGCTCTAATCAGCTTGCAGGTATATGCGGTGCTGGATGCCATTGCGTTCACCTGTTTGGTTAGGGAGAGGTGGGAATCAAGGTAAAACCCTAATGTTTTTACTTCTTTTGCCACCTTGATAATATTGCCGTCTATGATGAAGGAGGAGTATTCTTCTTTTAATCTATTGATGTTTTGTTTGTTCCCCAGTATGATAAGTTCCGTTTTGTCATCATTCAGGCATAGCCCGTGGGTGGCCATCCATGCCTGAATGATGAGATAAATCTTGTTCACCAAGGCCAAATCTTGTTCATAATCCCCTGAAAGTGGTATGAGAATCTGAGTGTCATCCGCATAGTTAGTGTAGGTAACAACCAGATCATCTAGATCATCGAACAATGGCTTCGTGAAGATGTTGTACATAGTGGGGGAGACACAAGAACCTTGTGGGACTCCACATGTGATGGATACAGGGTCGGCAGCAGCAGAAGTAGAGAAGACTCTCATAGTTCTACCGGTTAGGAATGATTTGATCCATGCGATGGCATGTGTGGAGAAATGGGCAGCTGTTTCTAGGTGGGTGCAGAGCACATCATGATCCACCAGGTCGAAGGCTGCAGAGAGGTCCAGTAAGAGGAGTAGGGCCATCTTTCCAGAGTCTCTCAGCTCATCAACCTGAGTTTTAAGATCGATGAGCGCGGTTTCAGTTCCGTGCTGGGGTCTGAAGCCTGATTGTCTTGTGCCTAAAAGGTGGTGCAGCTCCAGATGTTTTTGGATCTGTAGGTAGGCTACCCTGTCTAGGATTTTTAATAGGAAGGGTACCGTTGTGATAGGCCTGTAGTTAGTCGGGATGGATGGGTCCAGTGTTTGTTTTTTTAGGAGGGGGAGGACCCAGGATTGCTTGAGGTTATCTGGTATTGTGCCTGAAGCAAAGGAGGCATTAATAAGCTTAGAAATGAATGGGGAGAGGTCTCTGGCGGCTTCCTTTATTAGTTGGGCTGGGCATAGGTCGCCTCGGCAATTGGATGGCTTGAGTGAGAGTATTATCTTTTCAGTCTCGAGTATAGTTACTTTCGAGAAGTTAAATTTATAGTCTAGTTTAGTGCTGGTTGGAGGTTTGCCTCTTGGGTTAGTTGAGGGTGGGATATTCTGTTTCTTTATCTCAATTTTTGTTTGGAGTGTGGCAATTTTGTCATTTAGCGCTTGTTGGATGTTCGAGCACCATATTTTATTTTTGTCGCAATTATCTTGGACAGGAGTGGGGTTTTCTAATTCCTTTAGTATAAGGAATAGTTCTTTCGTTCCAGATTTGGCCTGCAGTATTCTGTTGTTGAAGTTTTCTCTTTTTGCTTTCTTTATTTCATTTTTGTAGATCTTAGAGGCATTGATGAGTGTAATTTTGTTTGTCTCTGTTGGGGTTAGTCGCCAAGCAGATTCGCATTTACGTTTTTCAAGTCTTAGAGATTTAAGGTGAGGAGTAAACCAGGTGTTTAGGTGAGCTCTAGGCTTGCTCTTTCTCAGTTTCAGTGGGGCAATAGTATCTAGAGCTGTAGCCATAGAAGAGTTGAATTCATTTACTAGTGATGAGGTGTCCAATGAGTCAGGTTGAGAGTTTAATCTAGGGAGGATGAGTGGTAGCAGTTTTTCTGTAGTTATAAGTTTTTTGTTTCTAGTTGGCAAGGGGGGAGCCAGAGCATTTTCAATAGGTAGGGCCAAGTTAACATTTAGGAGGAAAGTTATCAGTGCATGATCAGTCCAGATTTGTGGGGTGATATCGACAATCGTTGTATTGCAGTTATAGTCAGCAACCCAGTCAAGTATACGGCCTTTTTCGTGTGTGGGTTGTAGGATTTTTTGGGAGAAGCCTAGTTCTGAGATGACATTAGTGATATTAGTTGCTTGCAGGTCTTTAGGGTCATTGTAGCCTAGGTTTAGGTCTCCCAGAAGGATAGCTTGGGATGAAGTTTTTAGGTTGTTTGAGAGGATTGTGGAAATGTCCTCCTCGAACGTGCCAATAGGGCCAGGTGGTCTATAGATAAGGTGAATAGTAATAGTTTGAGAGGGAGATGCGAGGAGTTTAGCAGTTAATGATTCGCAGGAGTTAGTTGTTGAACTTGAGTCAATTTTTAGGGTGAGATTATTTTTAGCAATAATAGCTAGGCCACCTCCTCGAGAGTTGACTCTGTCTTCTCTAAGTATGGTGTAATTATGGGGTAAGGCAAGCATTAGGGCAGGTCCTGCAGCTTTGTGCAGCCAAGTTTCTGTTATGGCGAAGATGTCATAGTCTCCTATTTGAATGAGATCCGCAATTTCAGTAGCGTGTGCTATTAGTGACCTGGCATTAATAAGGGCGCACTTCAGTTGGATGTTCGGCTTTACTGTGGCCTGGGTAGCATTACTTTTCTTTTTTGGTATGCTATTGTTAGTGTTGGGCTGCTTATTTAGGCGGTTGTTGCGATGGAGGTCAATTTTTACAGGGGGAGTGTTTCGGATGTTAGCGTTACTTCTATTGCAGGAGGTATTGAGTCTGGCTAATGGTTCGTAAATTTTAGGTAGTCTCGAGCGTAGTTTTGCGTTTCTATTTGCGATGTCACAGGGAAGGTGTGTTAGTGATTGGTGGGTAATAAGTGAGTGTGAAAGTTGATGGCTGGGCTCTAGGGGGGGAGTTAAGAGTCCTTCATCTACAGGCGGTATGCCCTGTAGTGTGGGCCTCGGATAGTGGTTTACTTTAGGCATTGTGGTCCAAAGGGCTGACAGGTAAATAAAAGTTAGTATCATTGTGGCCTGGTTTTAGGCTGTTGGTTTGCAAGAGCCAATGATTCATTGTGTCTCAAACTATAGGGCTCTTTGATACGTGGTCCTCTATAATTGGTTGTCACGCTTGTGCTCTTCTGGAATATTCATTTCGCTAGCAGCACACAAGCTCATACCCCAGGTGCTGGTGGGTTCGTCCTGGTCATGCCTCCACACCCAATTAGCCCATCATCAATCATCACTCAAGCGTGCTGCCATAGAATTAGCGTTTGAACATGGCTTTGCAAGCCTCACAGCTCCTGGGAAAAATAGGGAGTGTGAGCATGCTCTCATCTTCTGGTCTATGCATAGTCGGCTCAAGTCTATTTCCAGTTAGGTCATGTGACTGACGACCAAGTTTCGAGCTTCTTCTCTGTATTTAATGGTATTAAAATGACTAAAACTTGGCGCTCATTATCTTTTTGCTGTACCAGGGAAGGTGCTTGGCTCGTCTCTTGCAATCATTGTTTCTCTTGAAAATAGACAACCAGTTTTTGGCTGCACTGGCCTTTTGACACTGGGCCAGACAAGCCTCCATGATTCTTTCTTGCTCGTCAGCTACTTTTGTTAACTGTGCCACCCTTTTAGCTCCCTTGCTCATGGGATCCCAGTTTGTTAAAACAGGATGTGGAACATCCAGATTCTTATGCATATATGTACCTTGGCGGCACCGCCTGCAATCTATTCACTACGTATAGCCAGCCTTCACGAATACTTAGTCTACTTGCGTTACAGCAACTGTACAATTATAAACGGTTTGCATTTTCTTCCACGCTCTTTAGACATGTAGTCTTCATTTTGCAAGTAAAACGTCACTCGATTCTTTACTTTGTCATTGGATTCTATATATTCTCTTTACTTTCTCTTCTGTTATCTCTTCTTGGTGTGTCACGTTACATCATGTGATGTCACCAGTCTATTTCATCCATCATCTCCCGCTCTTTAAGGATCTTTCACAAGAGGCTGTCAGCACTTCGTGGATGCATAAAGAAACATTTTCTCAATGGGTACCTTGCTTCAAAGGCTGCTGGTGTTATCGGCATCATTACAGGTGTCGCCTTTGTCACTATTTCCGGTTCCCAACATGTAGGCTGGGTTGGGTCAGGACTTCCTGTAGAGGCTTTTGGCTCCTCCTCTACAGTTCAATTACTTTTAATATTATTTGCTTATCCGCCTAGCCCCTTCACTTTTCTCTCCAAATGTTGTGCTCCCCTCCCTCCTTGCAGCAGTGGTTTATTTCTCTACTGATGTTTGCCACAATCTACCTTTGCTGTTATTTGCCCTTGTCTTCTCACACATACAATAGCCGTCTCTTCCTTTCCTCTCGTTCCACTGAACTTCCCTACCCTTTCTAACACACTTCCCAACGATTCCTTACCTTATTTTTTACCTTACTCTGTCCTCTTTCATTGGGCCTCATTCTGAGTTTGCCGGTCTGGTAAAAAAGTGCCGGCATTCATGAATACCAGCACTTTACCGGACCGGCCGACTACGGGTGGAGGTAAGCCAGGTGCTCTACCGGCAAAGAAAGCCCTCATTACCAGCAACAGTATTACCAGCATCGGCATTGCCGGCCGGGAATGAAGGCAAATCCCCTCCTATGGGACTCCATGAATGGGGATTTACACCGTCACTCCGGCACCCGTAATCCGGCGGCATTGCCGACGGACCGGGTGCCGGAAACAGTAACTACTTCCTTTGGAGTTGCAACACCTATAAACTGAAACTTTTGCACTAGAGTACAGATAGTTAGAAATGGCATATGAGGAGGGACACAAAAATTGAAAGTGTAGTTTGCTTATTTGCCCACCCATTGACTGCCCATGGCCATGCTAATCCCTATGGCCATTCCCACCCAGTTCCTGCCCCTCTCCGCTCAAAACACTGCCTTGTGGGATCTATTTGAGCTCGCTTTATTCAGGCCTTACCATTAAACTATGCACTCAAAGTGACTGCCAATGTTTTTTCAAAGCAGTTTTCTGAGAGTTAATGACTTAATTGGAGCAGTAAACATTGCAACTGGTGTAATAAAAATGTCTTAGCAGGTTTGTGTTCAGCCACTCGAATTCTAAGTACTATGCGTGCCCTTCACTGAAGTCCTATTAAAAACAAGAATTGGCAAAGCCAACAGTTTTGGCTTGTGTATAATTATTAGGCATTAGCCAGGCTACTACTGTTAGATGCCAAGGTCCTGACACCATTTTTCACCTGCTACTATCAATGGGCAGTTAATACCCCTATGCCAGTGCCTGACCAGCGCCTGTTCCATGCCTACACAAAAGTCCAAACTGTTTCCATTGCCAATGATTGTTCTACATTTACGAGTAGGTGTAAAGAATGTGTGAATCTGCCTCACTCTCCATCTATTGACATAATGGTTGTGTGCTTCGACATATTTCGTTTTAGCTATACGTTTATGCTTAAGCACTAACTATAAGCCAAAACTATTGTATTGGATTACAGCTAAATGATATGACATATATAATATGATCTTTCCTCCCTAGACTGAATGAGGTAAGAGTGGGGTGACGTGTGAAGAGGGACAGGGCTTGTGGTTGTGTTTAGTTATTTATCCACCCATGTGACAATTTCCAGCCACTGCACCCAAAATGCACCATTATGGAATCTCTTTGAACTAGCTCTTTCATGCAGTAACATCAACATGTATTCTGTAAAGGCCTGCAAGTGTTATTTCTAAGCAGTCTTCCGAGAGTTAAAAGCTTAAATGCAGCTGGAAATGAGTGGGTGTCATGAAAATGTCTTAACCAAGTGGGCCTTCAGCCACTTAAGTTATATTCACTGAAGTACTGTTAAAAACAAGTATTAGCAAATCCAGCAGTTCTGGCTTGTGTACAGATATTAGACAGACATTTGCCAAGCTCTGATATCATATTGCCAGCTAATCACAACATTTTCCAGCTGTTGCCATGTAATGGGCAGGTAGTATGGCAGTGCCTGGCAAATGCCTATCCCATGCCTCCGTAAAAGCTAAAACAGATGATTTAGCAGTACTTTGTTCGAGGTCTCAATGTCTTGAGTTATTTTTGCATGCAAGCACACGCCCTAGACATGTTATTATGTTAAGTTGTGAATCTATTTCCACTTCAAATTCCCAATGTATCAAATGTCCAGATCATCATTTTTCACTGTTTGCATATCAATTATAACAATCTCTCTGCAACCGAAATCAGATGTTTGGGGATTCTATTTATGGTCTTTAATGGAGGAGGGGTTAGCGCAGCCATCACAATTCATCAATCATAAATAGGTATCAAATGCCACAGCATGTAGAAATCGGGCTCTCTGCCAGAAAAAGCAAAATGTGCGACTCGCATTGTAGAGATATTATAATATGTGATAAACATCATTTACAAACTTTCCTAATGTTTACGTGGTTAGGTGTTTGTCTGAAAAGATGCGTTCAGGCCTGCTCATTTCCTCGCTTGTCGTGAGCATATAATATATGGTTTACTTCCCAGCTGCCACCTTTCCCTCTGTATGTTTCATTTCCATGTATCCCTACATTGTGTGCATGCCCAACTCCACTCTTTTTCCTATTTCACCATCACCCCAGTAAAATGGTTCCGATTGTCAAACACGTGCAGCTGAGCACGAGGAGATGCCTGTGAGCATGCCTGATTTGCACCTGTTAGCATGCAGAAGAATTTCAAAGCCTAAAACTGG
This sequence comes from Ambystoma mexicanum, assembly GCF_040938575.1. Taxonomy (NCBI): domain Eukaryota; kingdom Metazoa; phylum Chordata; class Amphibia; order Caudata; family Ambystomatidae; genus Ambystoma; species Ambystoma mexicanum. The sequence continues at coordinate 996,561,371 of NC_090929.1, read as the reverse complement.
AGAAAATCTTCGTAAGCATGGAGCATCTTTGCGATGCTCACCTGCAAATGCAATTCACCAATATTTGCTCAAAGGAATCTTTGAGCTCCAGGCATTTCCCGATTTGCTTCAGTTTTAGCTTTGAGAATCAGGTATTAAATAGCAGGTGAATATCTGTAATGCTCCCACGCATCTACTGATTTTCCCCTGCACAAATCTAATAACATCAAATGCTTTAAATTGTGTTGAGGAATAATTGTCACTACTTAAGTTGAGTAAGGTTTACCTGCTCATCCGCCTACCATCCCCTGCCCTGGCTCAGCAGGATGCCTCGTCCAGGCACTACAAACCTCAACCTTGACATTTACACACTCATAATGCCAGTATGCCATCATACCTGCTTCTGTTGATTCACTCAGCCTCACTTGGGTTCAGGCTGTCATTTAGAATTAGCGAATGCACTCCATGAAGCCTTTCAGTGCTCACCTTTTCCCACCTGCACAGCAACGTCCCACTTGCTTCAAACGTGCTGCATGTTATAGAGCTCAAAATGGACTCTATGGGCCCGATTCATGGAATTATCTGCACAGAAAATCGGGACTTTGCGTGCCAAACTGCATACGAAATCCTGTTTGTTGATTCATGGAATTGACTGTGGGGCACTTTTACGTACTTTGCGGGGACTTCGCGCAGCCTTGGCACGTCACTGCGAGAGGCCGAATGCCTTTCGCGAGACACCACGCAGAGGGAGGCTGTGGCTTGCTCAGAGGGTAGAGTAGGGTGCGGAACACAGTAAATGAGGAAGAACAAGGGAAAAAGTGGGTGTTACGGGTGAGGGCCCACAGGCAGTCCATATCACGACTGATATGCAAATGGATATTTCCCATCTGTGAAAGGCACAGTGAGTAAAAGCAGTGGCTGCGAACTCTCAAGTGGTTATTAACCACTGAACAGGTTATCAGGCCTTGTTCTGTCGAGAGAGGGGCGCCCGCTACCTTTCAAACTACATTTCACGCCCAAGATTGCGTGGAACGATACGTATTCATGGATCCCAGCGCGCAAACTCTCAGTGGGGAGATGGCCATGCAAAGCCCTCATACTATCTGCCAACCTGAAGACAGGCGTACAGACACTTGCGCATATGATTCACTGTGCAGATGTAAGAGTACTACCCGAGTTACGATAAATCATACGCATGATGTTGTGGTGCCAGTAACAGTTATGGGGGAACGCCCTGCATGGTCCCCATGATGCATGTCTGCTTGCTGGGGGACCCCACTCACTGTTAGAAGGGTGCGTGTATTCAAGTCCGGGGGAGCACGCAAGGGTAGCTGTTCTGGCTGTTTTTGCTTTGCTTGGGGGGCGTGTCGGGGGATTCCGGTTGCGACTTGCATATGCGGTTACTTTGCGATTACTCTGTGCGCACGCTCGCGCAATGTCGTTCTCGGTGCACGGCACTTGCAGGATATATGCGCACTATTCCATGAATCGGGCCCTATGTAGTGTTCATGGGTTCTATGTCTTTTTAACACATAATTTTTCATCACTGCTTTTTGGCTGCAGGTTTTTTACCATTTTCTTTTAAATGCAAAGTGTGGGAGGAGACCCCCACATGACCGATTCCCCCCCAGCACAACACAAGACATGACAATCAACATGGTCCCATAACTGATAAACAGCAGTCTTGTCCAATAAAGTATAAAAGACACCCAGGTATGCTTTACTTTACATTATTTATAATGCACACTATGGACCCAGTGGCATAAAGGCAGGGACAGTTTAGACAAATATGAACATAAAACATACAGATGCAGCAAAAGAACAGAGAGTCAGTGGTAAAAGTTTGGAGGATATCCCTACCCAGATCTAAGAGAATAACAGGGTTTTCAAATCTTTCTTAAACATCAGAAGAGAACTTTGGCTTCTAAGCGCTAGTGGTAACTGATTCCAAAGCTTAGGGGTGGCCAGATAGAAAGCACCATTGTCAGCTTTCTTTGTTCTGCTGCAAGGAAGTAACAAATAGTTCTGACCACCAGACCTCAGGGCCCTACCATTGACTTTGTCAATGATATGCACTTGCAGGTAAGAAGGCATAAGGCCAAGCCTGCACTTTAAGGTTATGACTAATAATCTGAACTTGGCGTGAGCCTCTATCGGAAGCCAGTGAAGTGATTGCCTGGCCTCTGAAACATGATTTCGGCGGGACAGGCCTATCATGACTCTCACTGCCCAATTATGTACTATCTGGAGTCTGTATACATCCCGCTTACAGAGACCGACCAGAAGACTACTACAATAGTCGATCTTAGCCCCTATTATAACTCTGGCATTGCTTTTATTGTTTAAAATTCGAAATCATGCCTGAAGACGTCGATTCACCAAAATTCCAGGTGTAGCAGAAGTGGCATCACAGATCTGATGAAATCACAGGAAGTGATGTCACTTGACCTTTGATCCCGTTCTTTAACCACGGTGACATTACTGGATGTGGCTTGCGGGCGTAAAGAAAAGTACATAAACGAAACATTTTAAAGTACCAAATACATACTGAAGCAGACAAGAATACTTTAGATACCAACCACATTTAAACAAGGGTGTTGCCTTCATATGCCTTGAAAGGGGTAATGATATGATAGGGTTAGATCCAATAGTCAAACATAGGCCGAGGCAATATTGGTTCCACCATCGGGTTCGCTATGTGAAGATTTGCATATATCTTTAAGCAATAATTATGACAAAGCATTGAGCATTTTTGGGGAGTGCTGTGACCTGATGCTTGCTGAAAGGAACTCTGACAAACTTACATTGATGGAAAGCCAGGTACAAAATGTAAATTGTAAAATGGTAAAAGCTATATAGAGCATGTCATTGTATAAACTATAAAAGGAGCTAACCACACACCTGAGGAAATATAAGGCGATACAGTCCTCTGTGATGATGTTCCCAGGGCCAAAATATTGTTACATTTATATGCGCTTTCATCTTAACTTACTAAACTCCCTACAAAAGTGGGGTCCCATAACATAGATCCCTTGACAAGAAAGAAAGTGTCGGCTCTGTAAAAAGCCTGACGAGGCAGGAACTCTGAAACATTGTCTGATTGGCTGTAGCGCAGCACTAGGGCCAAGGAAAATGTGGTTGCTAAAGTTCACAAGGAGATTAGAGGATTTAAACAATGGAATCATGTGAGCTAGTCACTTGTATGGATAGTGCTTCAGTCATACTGTTTTATTTATACTATCAGCACAAAGATAAGCAAATGCAAAACAAATCTCCCAATATGTATGGATACTCTATCTCAATGACCATTGCTTTAGTGAATATTTTAATAGTGATACACAAAAAAGTTGGGGAGAAATGTTTTTCCGGATTAGTATTAAAAATGCAATGCCACCATAAGAAAACATATCAAAACTGGCTGCACAATGTAGGCCAGACACGTAATAACACTTATCATGTTTGCTGTAACCTTTATGATGCACACAGCGTTTTGGGGTAAAGCGCTATATAAACATAATAAATACAATACAATACAGTAAAAAAAGCCTTCCCACAGTAAGACATACCTAGACTGGCAGAACCAAAATGCCAATCTAACCATGAAATAACACTTGTCCTGCTTGCTTTATCATTGCTGCCCAGAAAAATGTACAGTGCCACAGTAAGGACGTTCTGCACCCAAATGCCAGTCTAGCCAGGTAATTACACTTATCAAGATTTCTTTATCTGAGATGCCCAGTACAAAATGTCACACCACGGTAAGAAATGACTAGTCTAGCTGCAGCAAAAGGCTAGTCTAGACATGCAATAACACTTATGATGCTAACTTCATTGTAGATACCCAGATAAATTTGCCATGACGCAGCAAGAAATGGTTACACTGGCTGCACCCACATGCCAGTATAGACACATAATAACATTTATCATACTTACTTTATTATAGATGCCCTGTAAAAATGTCACGCCACAGTTAGAAATTACTAGACTCGCAGCACACAAATGCCAGTCTGGCTAATAGTACTTATCATGCTTACTTTATTATAGATGCTGTGTAAAAATGTCATGCAACAATAAGAAATTAGAAAAGACTGGCTGCACACAAATGCCAGTCTAGATAGCTAATCACACTTATGATGCTTACTTCATTATAGATGCCCAGATAAATATGCCATGACGCAGTAAGAAATTGCTAGACTGGCTGCACCCAAATGCAAGTTTAGACATGTAAGAACAGTTATCATGCTTACTTTATTATAGATGCCCTGTAGAAATGTCATTCAAATTAAGAAATGACTAGTCTCGCTGTACCAAAATGCGAGTCTTGCCACTAATAACACATATCATGCATGCTTTATCATGGATGCACATTACGTGATAGCGCACCCTCCTTTTGCCCCATCCTCCTGAAATATATCCCCTCTCCCTCCCACTCTCCTTCCCAACTCTAAAATCAGCCCATTGGCCCAGCAATATCTCCACCTCACTCGTATGAGGCAAGGTGCTTCATGGGCAAGTACTGGGACGAGGACGACTAAGAATAGGAGTAATGAAGATTACTGGTAAGAAATCTAGATATTGAACACAAGCACACCACTCACATACTCATTTACACTGCACCCAACCACCATTCACTCACACACCCAGCCACCCATACATCATGCTCTCACTCACACATTACATCAATTACATATACATACACACCCTTTCATACACACACACACACACACGCATCCCCCCACGCACACACACTTACAAATAAAACACACTTTCTTATCTTTTTCAAAGTCCATTGCTGCTCCAAGAAACTCCTATCTGCAGGCTGGCATCTCTGTCTCCGATGCTCCACGCACACAAGGCCTGTCATGCGCAGAGCAGGGGAGCCAGAGCATTCCATGTCCTCTCGGGGGAGGGAAGAGGGTTCTTTTTGAAGCCATTCTGACTTCAAAATAAATTATTTTTGTTACGGAAATAATTTCTTCTTGAAGTCAGACAGACTTCACAAAGAAATGAATGTAAAGTGGGCCCCCGTTTCGGTTTCTCTCTGCCTCTACAACCCCCAGCGATCGCAGAGGCAGAGCCAGGGGTAGCACAGGAGTTGCCAAGGGTAGCAGTTGCTACCCATGGCGACCACCAATTGACATCCCCATGAACAGAAAGATAAAATAAAACATGCAAAAATTATAGTTCCAAAGAAACACATGTTTAGGTCTCTACTGATTACTTTGCTCCTATTGAAATTGTGCTTCTTGGTAAATATATCTTTCTGTTTCATTTTCTTCTTACCTTTTCAGTTTTATATTTCAGCTCCAAGTATTGAGAAGAGTAAACACTATTCAGCTCTGCCTCGAAATTTTCATTTATTTTCAGTACAACAAATATGTTTTTTGTTGGTGCTGCTCCTTCTGCAAAAAAAGTAAACACAGGTTTATTTTGCATAGAAAGCGCTTAGCCTATCCAGGCTTTACCAGGAGGTGTACTGCTAAAACATGGGTTAGGAACACTGTGACACTCCTCTACAACAATATCTGTCCCTTCTCATCAGGAGATTGCAGTAGTTTTTATAAGAAGAATTCTAACATCACCATCCAAGGAAGTTCCCTATTCTACATACTCTTAGTTAGGCTATTTCCCTCTTTCTCCATTCTGCCCTATTTGCCTGTGTGTCCCATCCTCCTCCTTCACTCCAAATACTTATACTTATATGGGGCAACTCCCCCTTAACATCAAGATAACTGATACGCATATGGCAAACATCCACTCACTGAAACACCTACGCTCCCTCACCTAGGCAGTTATGTCAACCACCTAACTATAACTAAACTTAACTAAAACTGAATTGATCCTCCTCAGAAACCCCTCCAAGCACACGAAAGCCTAGACCTTGTTGACAGAAATGAATCTCACTCCAGGTCAATGTCCATGTGAAGTCCATTGGATTCACCATCCACTGCAACCACACCAAAACACATCACCATGATAACACAAACAGATGGGCACCAGCTATAATGCTATGGCAAGTTCTAGGCCTTCCTCCCCTCTTCAGACTTTAGAACCCCTGTCCATGCACTCTTTCTTTCACAACTAAATGTGGTCAACACCCTCCTCACGGTATCAAATCATGGCTTACCTGAAAGTCGTTCATCATGCCACAGCTCACCTCATCGCAGGCAAGAAAAATGTTCACCCGTACCTCATAGAACTACACTGGCTACCCCATCATGCATTCATCAGCTTCCTGATACCCTGAATAACATATAAGTTATTGATTAGAAAAGCACCTCATATCAGTCTGCGAAGCTACAGGTCTTGGGAGGTCTTGGCTCCTGCTGTAGTTTTGCACCCGCAGAAAATGCATTTACCAGATGCGCCCACCTCTAACTTTACCTGTTATGATAGACCATAAACTTCCTGCATGTTAACCACAAGACCGAACTCGCCAAGTGCCTAATACTATACAAACTAGACTATTGTAATGCTATTTACCTTGGATTACCTAAGAAAGCTATTTTCAACTTCAAATGGTAATGAAGAAGGCTGCAAAGCGGATTCTAGGCCATAAACTGTGGGGCCCTATCTCCCCCCTCCCTTCTGAACTTGAAAAAGTATCCGACAGAACTGTGCATCACTCTGAAAGCACCCTGCCTTACATAAAAGCATTCTGGAAATGTGCTCCAAAATTCTTAATCGACAACTTTAACAATCACGCACACTTGAGATCACTGAGCTCCTCCTCAAATAGGAGACTCCAAAAAAAGGTAGAACAATTACAATCAGCATTGATGTCAATGCAAGGTCCGAAACATGGAACACCTCCTCTTTGACTTAAAATCAACTAAAGACTCAAGAAGAGATCCCTCCAACAAGTTCATGAAGCAAACGCTAAACTCTGCACAGGCACTCAACAGAGGCAATAAAACATAAAACCTTACAAACACCCATCACTTTTAGATCCTGATTGAGCACTTATGAAACAACATGAAGGCTTAGAACAGATACTCGTCGATCTGTGGATGCTGTGTTTTCTTCTGTTAGCCCTCCATCGCACCTCCCCCTTCCATTATATGATCAACCCAATACTCTTTCCATCCTCTGCTAAATCTCTCATCGTGCACCTTTCTCTGTTTCTCTCTCTTTCTGTTTCTCTCCCTCCCCTCGCACACACTTTCACCCACCTGCCCACCCTGTGCCTTAGACACCCTGAAATAATTGTGCATGTGTGGCACTGTATAAATCCACAATACAATAAAAATAAATGTAAACTGGTCCTCAGACCGTAGAGCAACCGCCAACATTTGCCTGTTATTTTAAATGTATAGAAGGAACTCAAGGCTCTGCTCTTCAAAGAACCCCTTGCAGAACTTGATGCCACCCCTCAATTTACCATTAACTTGTTCCTACTCTCCTGTGAATCTACCTCTACTCTAAGCCACTTATAACCCACACCAAACTCCCTCTGAGTGCACTGCATCCCTCATCTGTAGGGCTCTCTGTTTGCCAGGTAGGTTTGCACTATACCTCAATTCATAGATACATTATTATTATTTTGTTATATTCGTGTTCTTTTAGCATCGACCTGGTTTGGGAAAGCAACAGAGCGTTTTACAAGCAATAGGGAGAAGTACATAGTGAGGGAAGGCTACCCTTTCTCCAGCATTGGATCTTGCATCGATTCACTCACTGTTTGAATATTCCTCATTGTCAGGCTGGAAATCCTCTGTAACATTACAGCAGCTTTCATTTACATTTAAAACTGCAGTCACTTAAGTGCCATGGTTGAGCAGTAGCCAAGATCAACTCCATCTCCTCTCTTAGACCCATCCAGTGATACAGCCAGTTGTTCACCAGCCACTATATTATATAGTTCCCTCGCAGGTCTTCAATGATGTCCTAATAATGCTGAACATAGGCTGTAATCCCTTTCACTTTCCTCTTGGTTTTTGATCTATGCCCCAATCAGTCTGGGCGCTGAAAAAAGCATAGCACTGCTGTCGATACTTTCTCAGCCTCTTTCAGAGCAGCGATTCGACTAGGCAACAGACAGGAGCTTCTCCGTGTTGTCAGCTTAATCTTTCAACTATCGTACCTTATTCTCTAATCGATTATGAGTATTCTCTTGAGTATATACTGTAAGTCCATACGTCGTTCAATAAGGCAAAACAAAGCTTTACCAAGTGCACTGCCTCACGTGCTCATCACTTTCAAAGTGGATATGTAGAGAATGGTAGCCCTGACCTGGAAATTGAAGGATTTTGGTAGCCTATTAGTATAATGTGAGCCTTTGCCAATGTAGAGGAAAGCTGCCTGCTTTTTGGACTACAGGAATGACAATAGCCATGAAATAATGAATGAAACAGTATCTTTGGGCCTAAAAATCACCCAAGAGAATGATTAATGGGTTTCAAATAAAAAGAGGAGAATGCATTAGACAACCGTGTGCACTGAACAGTGAAAACACAACTCCAACCCCCAGAGAAAATCAACAATCATGCGTAGCTAAGTGAAATACTGCTTTAAATTCTTACCTAGAAGAACGTCAGTAACGTTATCTCCATTTTGACATAGGTTTCCACTTAGAAACGGACGGCATGGTTGCGAAGTAGAGTGCCCTTTGTTTGTATTGGTGCTAGGCACCAGACTCACTGTGGTGTGACGTGAGGAAAGCAAAGGAGGAGATGGCTTGCTGGTTGTGGGTTCCGATGAAAAACTCAAATCTGTGGCTACTGCACTTGATGGTCTTCTTACAGAAACGCTGGTGGTGGACAAGTCTACAGCTAATTCAGTTGATAGCACTGTTTCCGCTGAAGGAGTTTCGGTTGTTTCCCATCTAGTCGAAGGTGGAGTTGTAACTGGGGGTTTAATTTTAGATGAGGATTCTGGTGTATCTTGTGTTTTTCTAGTGATTTCCCTTGATGGAACGTTTGAGATTTGAGTCGTTAAAATGGAGGATGTTTGAAGTACAGGCGTAGAACTCTCACTGGCGGACATGACATCCATATGAGTGGCAGTGAATGGAGGTGTGAAAGGGCTGATTCCTGATGCAGAGGTACTGAAGGCGGTCGCTGATGCCTCAGCGGGCCCAATCTCTTGCGTATCGGTAGATGATGATCCTGGTAGTGTCTCAGAATAAAGTGATGCTGCATGTGTAGCAGCCAGTTGTGTAGCACTGCGCTCAGGGTGAGTTGACAAGATGGCCTCTGTCACTCTCGATGATTCCACACTGCTGGGGAGACTGGCATCTGTAGGTGAAGCTCTACTTTCAGAAGCAGTTCTCGTAGAAATAGTAGATGATAATTCAGGAATATATTCTGTTTTAAAGACAGCAGGAGATTTAGTTGATTTTGATATTTTTGTAAATTCTCTGGTTGAGATAGGTGATTGTAACTCTGTGACAGAACGTGTTTTGCTTGTGGTGACAGGTAAAGGTGCAGTTGAAACAAAAGTTTCAGAGAGTTGTGGCAGGGAAACAGAGGTCTGGTGATCAGGTAATGGCTCATTTGAGGGTAGAGATACTGCAAAAGAAATTATGGTGTCTAGGCTAGTCAATGGGCTTGATGTAGTCATTGCTTGAGCCATGACAGTGCTTGGGGTCTGTGTGTCATGTACTCTGTTATATTCTGTACCTAAAGAAAGACCCTTTGATTGGGAAACTGTCGAATGTTCAGTGCTTCTAACAAAATGTGTTATGCCTGTTTGGGTGAATGGCAAGAAGCTGCTTTGCGTTGCAGATGTAGACATTCCTTGATTAGGCGGTTGGTATGAGATAAACTGTTCAGTTGCTGGACCTTCTGATGTTGCGAAGGTTGTGAAATGATGTGGAGGAGGTTTTGTGTGTGTTGACAGCAGGTCTGCTTCTGTTGTCACCAGAAAAGCAGTGCTCCGTTCCGGTAGGGAGGCTGACATTCTTTCCGAGAGTGGCAATGTTTCTGGAACAGTAGTTGATGAAGGTGTTGTCTTTGATTGTCTACCTTCAGAAGCAGAGATGGTAGAAACAGCTAGTGTGTATTGAGAAGACAGCGCTTTTGAGTCTTTGGAACCAGTTTGAGAGTCAGGAGATGTTGTGATGGAGCTAGAGAATGTTGCTTTTCTAGTAGAAAGAAATCCAGGCACATAACTTACTTGTGCTCTGGTACTGAGCACTAGCTCAGTAGAGATAGCTTTGGAGACTTGTCCAGTAAATGGCATCAATGGCTCATTTGAAAGGGAGGTAGTCATTAGACTATTGATCTTCTCTAACTCGGTAATGGAAGGAATGCCCGTAGAGATTTCAGTCACTGAGGAGAACTGGGACGGGCTGTCCTTAAGGTGAGGGATTCCTGTGTTTACAGAAGTTAATTTAATCATAGGAAAGGAGAAGAAATCGGATTTTGACACAGAAGATGATTTAAATGAGGCTGGAGAACTCTCACTGAAGGTCGAGTCATCCAGAGAGGTAACACCAGATGATAAGGAGATGCTTTTGGGTGACAATTTGACATGCATGGTAGAAGAGCTCTCTTGGGTGGCTAGGCCGGGTGTTTCGGAAGCTCTGCTTTCAGAAACAATGCTAGTGGTGAAATCTAATGTGGGTGAAGCTGATGATTCTCTTTCAGTCGAGATATCTGATTGTGACTTTGAAAATGGCAAAACTGTGTTTGAAGATATGGTTTGCTCTGTGGACAGGAGCCCTGTTGCAGGATGTGATTTGCTTGTTGTGGTGGCCAATGGTTCAGTGTTAGGATTGGCATAAACAAACTGTGTAGTAAAATTAATTAGTGCAATTGATGGCTCTTGTGAAAGAGACGTCATTTGAGTACTAATGGGCCTCAAACTAGTCACAGTAGGAATTCGAGTAGAGCGTTTCATTTCCGATGTGAACTCGGACACACTTTCTGACATGCTAGTGATTTCTGTGGTCAAATAAGGCGTGTTAGCAGAGGGAATTGTTGAAACAGCAGATGTTTCCAATGGGTATGTAGGATGATCACCAAGAGTTGAAGACTTTGAATGGATTAATGTGGATGTTTCTGTCAAAGGCCTAATTTGTGAGGTAGATGTGAATGTCATTTCTGCAGATGTCTTACCTGCAGAGGTTTCTTGTGCCAGTGCGAATGGAGATGTCTCTATAGTGGGAGAGTTTGTGTGTAGGACTTCAGAGGTAACTTCACTGGAAGTTCTTCTCTCTGATGTAGTAAAAAGCAATGTCCCTATATACGTTAACTGCTTTGGGACACTGGATGCTGTGGTACTTGGAAAGGCTTCGGTGGAAGACCTTTCTTCAAAAGCAGGTGTAAAAGAGGTCAGTGGTGTGTAGGATGGCTGCTGGGAAATAGATGTAATGCTAGAACTGTTCCGGTTCCCTGAACAGGTAACTGGAGTATTAATCGATGAGGTTTTACTGATTGATGCCACTTCTGACTGCCTTTCCCTGAAAGTGAGGATTGCTGTTGTCAAAGAACTCACTCCGGATAAATGTGTCTTTGAAACATCTGTCAATTCATGATATGATGATCTAGGTGATGGTGTAATGCTCCCTGTAGTTGAGGAATATGTAAATGTGCTCAATTTAGATTTGGGTGAGAAAGACAGACTCACAAATGAGTCAGCAAAAACTGTTTCCTGTTTCTCTGTGGGTTGTGATGACGACTGTGGAGATGATGTTGTCGGTGCAGCAGATGCTGTTTGGACAGATTTGAAAGGGCTGCTTTTAGCTGATTCACTTAAAGTTGTTTCTTGAGTAAGTGTAACCTTTGCTGATTTATAAGGAGATGTTATTGTCTGTTGAGCCGTCACTGGAGTGTAGGTGCTTAGCTCTGGCAGAGAGGAGAAGGATGATTCTGGGTTGGCTGATGATTTATGAACACTGAATTTGGTCGTCTTTGTGTTCGAAATGCTGCTACTGGAAAGAAAGTTGGTGGTCAACCCTGATGCAGATTCAGCTGACACCCTTGTCTCAGACAATGAAATTGCTGGAGTTCCAGAAACCAATGATCCTGTCTTAGAAGATGGTGTTGCCTTAGTGGATTTGTACTCTACCATGGGCAAAGTTTGGCTTGTCGTGGTAGGAAACAATTCAGAGAAAGAAACTGCTTCAAAGGCTTGTGTAGTAAGAGAAGTAGGAACGGTGCTCGATTGCATAGTAACAAGGAGGGAAGTCATTGTATTTATAATTCTTTCTGAGTTTGTGATCGGAGTTGGTGTAGAGGTATTAGTCACAGAGGTGACCTCAGACTGTCTTTTAGAAATATCTGCGATTTTTGTAATAGATGAAGATGGTTCTGGTGATACAATTGATGAAAAGTCAGCTGTTGGGGAAGAAAATGGTATAAAGGATGGTGTAGAACTTTCACTGTTATCTGTGACCTCTGTGTAAGTGGAAGCCAAGGCAGGAGATGCAGATGGCTCAGGCGAAATTGCTTCTGGAGTCTGGTTGAGTTGGGAGGGTGAGTACGGTGGTGACATTGTCTGTGAAAAAGGAAGCTCAGTTGGCGTAGACTTAATGCTGGAGCCTTGTGGAGGTGAAAATAAGACTTCTGTTGCACTCAAAGATTCAGCGATGTTGGATGGTTTTGCAGTTATGGCTGGTGATAGGCGTTCAGAAATAAGGCTGGTAAAAATGCCCATTGTTGGCCTAGCAGATTGGGAACCTAAAGAAATTATTGAATCAGATGAGATGTTGGTTGATTGTGTGGATGTCTCTGTTGATTGTACTTCTCTCAGTGAACTTGTCTTGTTGGTCAGGATGGATAAAATGGTGGTTGAAATCACCGGCCCAGCGAACTCTGTTGTAGAAGCAGAGGTTGGACGGACTGTTGGCGGTTCTTCCTTAGATGATATAGTGAAGAAGTCTGCTATGTCGTGCGAACCTGTATGCAAAGGTGTTTCAGTAGATATTTCTGTAAGTGACATGAGCGCTGGGTGACTTTCTTCTGGTCTGCTCAATTCTGGTCTTAAGGAGGACATTTCTGGTAGTGAACTTGTTGAATATTCAGTCAGTGAAACAGAAGATGTCATGAATAGCTTTGGTGATAAGCGTGTTTGGGCATGTGTTGGCAAGCTACTCTCCGGTACAATTGTTGAAGCTGCTGTTACTAACAACTCAGCTGAGAGAGTATCTTGGGTAAATGTATCATTCGGTGATTGATAAGTAGAAGAAAGTGTGTGCTTAGCTGTCAGTGGGGTATAGGCTGTCATTTGAGAGGAGGCACTAAACTCTGCTGTAGAGGGAAATATTGCTTCTGTACTTGCTGATGAGGTTGCTGTACTGGTCTCTAGGTCTGAAGGTCTGCTTTGAGAAGCATAGCTGGTTGTCGATCCAACCTTGGCTTCAGTTGACATGTCTGTCCCAGCAGCTACTGATGAACGCCCAGAATGCATTGAAACTGTTTTGGAAGATGTGGATTCCTCTGCCGATATTAACTCAGTCACAGAGTAAGTTGGACTTGTGAAAGGAAATAATTCAGTGAAAGAAACTGCTTTAGTGGCTTGTTTAGTAAGAGACGTCAGGACTGTGACTGATGACTGTGCCCCAAAGGGTGACGTCACTGTTTTGCTAGTGATTGGAGAGGTTGTAACTGGAACTGCTGTAGAGGCATCGGAGACGGAGGCGATCCATGAATGCTTTGCAGAAATGTTACTGATTTTTGCAGTGGTTGAAAATATTTCTGGCGAAGAAACTGACAAAAAGTCAGCTGTTGAAAAAGAAGATGTTATAGGGGAAGGTGTAGAGCTTTCACTGTATGTTGTAACCTCTGAGTGGGGTAATGTGTATGCGGATGCAAAGACAGTTGCTACAAGTGACTCAGGTAATATGCTTTCTCGAGTCTGTGTGGGTGGAGATGATGACTGAGGTGGTGACATTGTCTGTGAAACAGCTAAGTCTTTGGATGTAGATTGAGTGCTAGAACCAACTTCTGTTTGGGAGGAATATATTGTTCCATTTGTGCTCAATAAGACAGTGGATGGTTTAACGGTTGTAGCGTGTGTTATGTTAGACAGAACACTGGTAGAAAGGCCAATTGTGGATCTAGTAGGAGTTTGGCGTTCTAAAGAAATGGATGACCGAGTTGCTGTGCTGGTTGATGATATGGATGGCTCTGTTGATTGAACCTCTGTCAGAAAATGTGTTTGGCTTGTCAGAATTGGTAAAGAGGTGGTTGAAGTCAAAGGCTTGGAGAGCTCTGTCGTAGAAACAATCATTGAATGAACTGTTGAGGCATCTTCCATTGCTGATGTAGTGAATGAAGCTCCTGTGGCGTGCGCGCTGGTAAGTAGAAGAATTTCAGTAGGTAGTTCACTCGATGAAGTGAGAACTGGCCGACTTTCTGCTGATCTGCTCATTTCTGTTCTTGAAGTGGACACTTGGGGTGCAGAATGTGTTGAATATTCTGTTAATGAAACAGAATATGTCTTGACTTGTTGTGCAGAAATCTCACCAAATGCTGACACATCTGTTTGGGCAGGAGCCGAAGAGCTGCTGTCAGGTGCTGTCATTGTGCGTGTTGATGCTGAATGTTTGGCTGAGATTTTGTCTTGGGTATATGCAACATTCAGTGATGTAAAAGGAAATACCTTTGTCTGCTGCTCTTCTGTCCCTGTGATACTAGTTGTCCTTTGAGAGGAGGTGCTGAACTCTGCGGTAGAGGAAAGTTTTGTTTGTGCACTTGCTGATGTTGTTGATGCATTGAATACACTGGTTTCTAGGCCAGAAGTTCTGTATTGCAAAGCATAGCTGGTTGTAGATTCAGTTGACAGGCCTGTCTCAGCTGCTGCAGTTGAAGATCCAGAATGCATTGAAACTGTCTTAGAAGATGCTGTATCCTCTGTCGATATTATCTCAGTCAGAGAAATTGTTTGACTTGTGACAGGAAACAATTTAGTGAAAGAAACTGCTTCAGGATCCTGTATAGTAAGAGAAGTCAGGGCTGTGCTTGATTGTTGTGTTGCAAGGGATGCTGTCAATGTACTGCTAGTGCTTTCTGAGTTGGTAACTGGACCTGGCAAAAAGGTGCCAGACACTGAGGTGATCCATGGCTGCTTTTCAAAAATGCTAGGGGTTTTTGTGGTGGCTGAAATCATTCTTGTTGAAGAAAATGCTGAAAATTCAACTGTTGACCTAGAAGATGTTATGAGTGACTTTATAGAACTCTCACTGTAAGTTGTAACCTCTGGGTGGGTTAACGTGTATGCAGATGCAAAGACAGGAGTTACAGATGGCGCAGGTGCAATGCTTTCTTTAGTCTGTGGGGATGATGACTGAGATGGTGACATTGCCCGTGAAAGACCAGGCTCATTGGTTTTTGATTGAGTGCTAGAAGCAAGTTCTTTTTTTGAGGAAAACATTGTTTCATTTCTGCTCGATGAGGCAGCAGATGGTTTAACAGTTGTATCTGGAACATTGTTTGGCAGAAAACTGGTAGAAAGGCTAATTGTGGATCTATTTAAAGCTTGGGTCTCTAAAGAAATGGATGACTCAGTTACCATGTGGGTTGAAGATATGGATGACTCAGTTGCCATGATGGTTGACGATATGGATGGCTCTGTTGATTGAACCTTTGTCAGAAAATGTGTTTGGCTTGTCAGAATGGGTAAAGAGCTGGTTGAAATCAAAGGCTTAGAGAGGTCTGTTGTGGAAACAATCATTGGATGAACTGTTGAGGACTCCTCCACGGATGATGTGGTGAATGAAGCTCCTGTAACCTGTGGGCTGCTAAGTAGAAGAGCTTCAGTAGGTAGTTCACTTAATGACGTGAGCACTGGCTGACCTTCTGGTGACCTGCTCATTTCTGTTGTTGAAGTGACCATTTGTGACAAAGAATGTGTTGAATAGTCTGCTAATGAAACAAGATATGTCTTGAGGTGTTGTGCAGAAATGTCACTAAATGCTGACATGCCTGTTTGGGCAGGTGCCAAAGAGCTGCTTTCAGGTGCAGCCACAGAGGTTGTTGATGCTGAATGTTTGGCTGAGATTTTGTCTTGGGTATATGCAACATTCAGTGATGTAAAAGGAAATGCCTTTGTCTGCTCTTCTGTCCCTGTGGTGCTAGTTGTCATTTGAGTGGAGGAACTAAACTCTGAGGCAGAGGAAAGCTTTGTTTGTGCACTTGCTGAGGTTGCTGAATTGAATACACTGGTTTCTAGGCCTGAAGTTCTGTTTTGAGAAGCATAGCTGGTTGTAGATTCAGTTGACAGGCCTGTCTCAGCTGCTGCGGGTGAAGATCCAGAATGCATTGAAACTGTCTTAGAAGATGCTGTATCCTCTGTCGATATTAACTCAGTCAGAGAAAGTGTTTGACTTGTTGTGACAGGAAACACGATAGTGAAGGAAACTGCTTCAGCTTCTTGTGTAGTAAGAGAAGTCAGGGATATGCTTGATTGTTGTGTTGCAAGGGATGCTGCCAATTTACTGCTAGTGCTTTCTGATTTGGTAACTGGATCTGGTAAAAATGTGCCAGACACTGAGGTGATCCATGGCTGATTTTCAGAAATCTTAGTGATTTTTGTGGTGGCTGAAATAATTTCTGTTGAGGAAAGTGATGAAAATTCAACTGTTGACCTAGAAGATGTTATGAGTGACTTTATAGAACTCTCACTGTAAGTTGTAACCTCTGGGTGGGTTAATGTGTATGCAGATGCAATGACAGGAGTTACAGGTTGCTCAGGTGCAATGCCTTCTTTAGTCTGTGGGGATGATGACTGAGGTGGTAACAATGCCTGTGAAACATCAGTCTCATTGGGTGTAGCTTGAGGCCTAGGAACACGTTTTGTTTGGAAGGAAAATATTGGTTCTTTTGTGCTCGATAGGTCAGAGACAGTGGATGGTCTAATAGTTGTAGCTGAAGTTCTCTCAGACAGAACATGTGTAGAAAGGTCAATTGTGGATTTAGTAGAAGTTTGGGTTTCGGAAGAAATGGAATAGCCAGTTGCCATGTTGGTCGATGCTATGAATGGCTTTTTTGATTGACCCTCTGCCAGTGACCTTGTTTGACTTGTTAGAATGGGTAAAGAGGTAGTTGAAATAAAAGGCTCTGAGACCGCTGAAATTGAAACAGAGGTTGTATGAGCTGTTTTGTTCCCTTCCATGGCTGATGCAGTGAATGAATCACTTGTGGATTGCGAGACTGTGAATAGAAGAGTTTCAGTGGCTAGTTCACTCAATGTCGTGAGCGCAGGCCGACTTTCTGCTGATCTGTTCATTTCTGTTCTTGACGTGGACACTTGTGGTACAGAACTTGTTGAATATTCGGTTAATGAAACAGAAGATGTCTTGACCTGTTGTTCAGCAATCTCACTAAATGCTGACACTCCTGCTTGGGTGTATGCCAAAGAGACACTTTCAAGTGCAGCCATTGAAGTTGTTGATAAAGGTTTAGTTGAGATTGGTTCTCGTATATCTGTAACATTCAGTGACATATAAGGAAATGATATTGTTTGCTCGGCTGTCACTGGGGTATGGGTTGGCATTTCAGAGAATGTGCTAATCTCTGCTGAAGAGGAAAGTATTGTTTCTGTACTTGCTGATGTTATTGGTGCACTAAAGGCACTGGCTCCTATGCCTGAAGCTCTGCTTTGAGGAGGATAGCTGGTTGTAGATTCTGATGTATATTCAGTTGACACGCCTGTCTCAGTGGCTACTGTTGGAGATCCAGAATGCATTGAAACTGTCTTGGAAGATGCTGTTTCCTCTGTCGCTATTAATTCAGTCAGGAAACGTGTTTGACTTGTGGTGACAGGGAACAATTCAGTGAAAGAAACTCCCTGAGCAGCTTGTGTAGTAAGAGAAGTCGGGACTGTGCTTGATGCGTTTTCTGCAAGGGATAATGTCACTGTATTGCTAGTGCTTTTTGAGGTGGTATCTGGAGCTGGTGTGGAGGCAACTGCCACTGAGGTGATCCATGACTGCTTTTCAGAAATATTAGTGATTTGTGTGGTGGCTGAAAATATTTCTGGGGAAGAAACTAATGAAAATGGAGTTGTTAAACTAGAAGATGTTATATGTGAGAGTGTAGAACCTTTACTGTACATTGTAACCTCTGAGTGAGGTACTGTATTTTCAGATACAATGACAACGGTTGCATAGGGCTCTGGTGAAATCATTTCTTGAGTATGAGTGAGTAGTGATGGTGAATGAGGTGGTGACATTGTCTGTGCAATAGCTGACTCGTTGGATGGAGATGCAATGCTAGAAACAATTTCTGATTGTGAGGAAGATATTTCATTTGTGTTAGATGAGTCAGAGGCAGTGGGTGTTTCAACAGTTGTAGCTGGAATTCTGTCAGACAGAACACTGGTAGAAAGGACAATAGTGGATCTAGTAGAAGTTTGGTTTTCTAAAGAAATGGATGACTCAGTTGCCATGCTGGTCGATTCTATGGTTACCTCTGTTGACTGAACCTCTGTCAATGACCTTGTTTGGCTTGTGGGAATGGGAAAAGAGTTGGTTGAAATCATGGATTCCGAAAGCTCTGTCATGGAAACAGAGGTAGACTGAACTATTGAGGCCTCTTCCATTGGTAATGTAGTGAATGAAGCTCCTGTAGCGTGTGAGCTGTTAAGTAAAAGAGATCCAGTAGATAGTTCTCTCAATGTCATGAGCGCTTGCTGACTTTCTGCTGATCTGCTCATTTCTGTTCTTGAAGTGGACACTTCTGGTACAGAATGTGTTGAATATTCAGTCAATGAAACAGACAATGTCTTGAACTGTTGCGTAGAAAGCTCACTGAATGCTGATACTCCTGTTTGGGCAGCCACTGAAGTTTTTGGAGATGGTTTAGTCGAGATTGTTTCTCGTGTATCTGCCATTGTCTGCTCGACTGTCACTGGGATATGGATTGTAATTTGAGAGGAAGCGCTAAACTCTGCTCTAGAGGGAAATATTTTTTCTGTATGTGAGGACGAAGGTAGTGCACTGAATGTGCTGGTTTCTGGGCCTGGAGTTCTGCTTTCAGAAGCATAGCTGGGTGGCAATCTTGATATGGATTCAGTGGACACTCCTGTCTCAGCGGCTACTGTTGAAGGTTCAGAATGCATTGAAAGTGTCCTGGGAGATGTTCTTTCATCTGTCAATATTAACTCAGTTACAGTATGAGTTTGACTTGTGGTGCTAGGAAACAATTCAGTGAAAGAAACTGCTTCAGCGGTTTGTGTTGTAAGAGCGGTTGTATCTGGGCTTAATGGCTCTGATGCTAAGGAACTAGAGGCTGCATTGCCAATGCTTTCTGCGTAAGTAATTAGAGGATGTGCAGAGGCATCAGTCCCTGAGGTGATCTCTGACTGCCTTCCAGGAACGTTAGCTGTTCTTGTCTTTAATGAAAATGGTTCTGGGGAAGAAAGCAGTGTAAATGCAGCTGTCGAAGTAGAAAAGGAGGGCGTAGAACTTTCACTGTAACCTGTAACCTCAGGATTGATTAAAGTGTAGGGAGAAGCAAAGACAGGAGTTACAGA
Organism: Ambystoma mexicanum; assembly: GCF_040938575.1. NCBI lineage: Eukaryota > Metazoa > Chordata > Amphibia > Caudata > Ambystomatidae > Ambystoma > Ambystoma mexicanum. The sequence continues at coordinate 996,541,973 of NC_090929.1, read as the reverse complement.
TGGCTGAGGTGAAATTGTGTCTTGAGACTGTGTGAGTGGGGAAGATGAATGTGCTGGTGACTTTGTCCCTGAAACAGAGGTCTCAGTGGGTGCAGACTTAGTGCTAGAGCCAATTTCTGGTGGGAATGAAAATACAATCTCTGTTGCAATCAATTCTGAGATGCTGGATGGTGTTGCTGTTGTCACTGGAGATCTGCTGACAGCAATACGGCTAGTAAAGACACCAAATGTTGACCCAGCAGAATTTTGGGATTCTAAAGAAATGGGCGAATTGGGTGAGATGTTTGATGCTGTGGATGTCTCAGTTGCTTGACCTTCTTGGTTTGAACTTGTCTTCCTGGTTAAGTTGGGTAAAGTAATGGTTGAAATCACAGGTTCAGAGGGTTCTATTGAAGCAGACGTTAGATGGGTTGTTGAGCGCTCTTCCTTGGCTGATGTACTGAAAGAAGCAGCTATGTCCTGTGAGCTTGTAAGTAGAGGAGTTTCAAAAGATATTTCTTCCAATGATGTCAGTGATAGTTGACTTTCTGCTGATCTGCTAATTTCAGTTCCTGAATAGGACACTTCGGGCCAGGATCTTGTTATATATTCATTCAATGAAGCAGAAGAGGTCATGAACACATTTGCAATCTCACTGACTCGTGATCTGTCTGCTTGGGTATATGTTGAAGAGGTACTTTCTGGTACCACTATCGAAGCTGCTGTTGCTAACGACTCCACTGTAATTGTTTCTCGGGTAAATGTAACATCCGATGATGTATAAGGAGATGACATTGTGTGCTTGGCTGTAACGGGAGTATAGCTTGTCACTTTAGAGGATGTGCTAAACTCTGCATTTGAGGAAAACATTGTTTCTGTGCTTGTTGATGATTCTTGAGCACTGACTTCTATGCCTGACCTTCTGCTTATAGCCACAAAGCTGGTGGGCAAGCTTGACGTGACTACAGTTGACTCGCCTGTCTCAGAAGAGCTAACTGTGGAAGATCCAGAATAATTTGAAATTATCTTGGGAGTTGTGGTTTCTGCTGTGGATATTAACTCAGTCATCACAGAATGTGTTTGACTTGTGGTGGCAGGAAACAATTCAGATGAAGAAACTGCTTCAGGAAATTGTGTAGCATGGGAATTTGAGGCAGTGACCAATGGCTGTGTTCTTAGAGATGTAGTGGATATATTGCTAATGCTTTCTGATTTGGTAAACCAATCTGTTGTAGAGGTTTCAGACACAGAGGTGACCCATGACTGCCTTTCAGACATGGAAGCAATTTGTGTGGTATTGGAAAATATTTCTGGTGAAGAAACTGATGAAAATTCAGCAGTTGAAGTAGAAGATGTTATAAGCGAGGGTGTAGAGCCTTCACTGTAGGTTGTAACCACTGGGTAAGTGAACGTGTATGCATATGTGAATGCAGGCTTTACAGATGGATCAGGTGAAAGGCTATCACTAGTGTGTGTAAGTGGGGATGATGGCTGAGGTAGTGACATTGTCTGTGAAACTGCTGACTCACTGGGTTTGTATCCAGTGAAAGAAACCAGTTCTGTTTGGGAGGAAAATATTATTTCTTTTGCATTTAATGATTCGGAGACACTGGATGGTTTAACGGTTGTGGCTGAAGTTGTGCCAGAGAGAACACTGGCGGAAAGGCCATATGGCAATCTAGCAGAGGTTTTGGTTTCTAAAGAAATGGATGATTGAGTTGACATGTTTGTTGATGCTGTGGATGGTTCTGATGACGGACCCTCTGTCAGTAGCCTTGTTTGGCTGGTCTGAAGGGGTACAGAGGTGGTTGAAATCATAGGTTCTGTGAGGTTTGCTGTGAAAGCAGAGGTTGGATGCACTGTTGAGCGCTCTTCCTTGGCTGGCATAGAGAATGAAGCTGCTGTGTCCCTTGTACTCATATGCAGAGGAATCTCAGTAGACATTTCGCTCAGTGACGTGAGCGCTGGTTGATGTTCTGCTGATCTGCTCATTTCTGTTCTTGGAGAGGACACTTCTGGCAGAGAACTTGTTGAATATTCAGTCAGTGAAACTGAAGATATCTTGAACGTTTGTGTAGACATCTCACTGACTGCCGACACGCCTGCGTGAGCGGAGGCCAAAGAGCTGCTTTCAGGTGCAGCCGTTGTTGTTGCCGATGATTCAGCCGAGATTGCTTCTTGCATATATGTAACATTCGGTGATGTGTAAGCAAATGACTTTGTATGCTCAGCTGTCACTGGATTGTAGGGAATCGCTTGAGTGGATGTGCTAATCTCTGCTATAGATGAAAATGTGGTTTCTGTATTTGCTGATGATTCTGGCACACTGACTTCACTGGACTCTGTGCCTGGGGTTCTGCTTCTAAAATCAAAACTTATAGGCAAGCCTTGTGTGGATTCAGTTGACATTTCTTTGTAAGAGGAGACTCCTGTTGAAGATCTTGAGTCCATTGAAAATGTCATGGAAGATGTTGTTTTCCCTCTGGATATTAATTCTGCCACTGAATGTGTTTGGTGTGTGTTGACGGGAAATGATTCAAAGGAAGAAGACACTTCTGAGACCTGAGTAATGAACGAGGTCTGTGTGCTGGGTGATGGCTCTTTTGAGAGAGATGCTGTCTCTGCAGTACTAATGGCTTTTGAGCTGGTGATAGGTGGAAGTGACATTGAGGCATCATTCACTGAAATAAAGTCTGGATGCGTTTCTGAAATGCTGGTTCTGTTCGTGGTTGAAGAGAATGATTTTGATTCACTAAAGGAAGCAGCTATGTCCTGCAAGCTCGTAATTAGGGGAGTCCTATTAGATATTCCACTGGGTGAAGCCATCTCTGGCTGACTTTCTGTGGACTTGCTAATTTCTGTTGTTGAGGAGGAAACCACTGGAAGAGTGCTTTCTAGATGTGTTTGCAGGGAACCCCAAGACGTACTGAACAACTGTGTAGCAATCTCACTGACCGCTGGCAAGTCTGTACCGGGCAATGTGGAAGTGCTGCTTCCTGATATAGAGGTTGATGGTGCCTGGAATGCAGATGCAGTAGAGATTATTCCTTGAGAAGGCAAAAATGTTGATGCAGTGCTAGGTGATGACGCGCTTTTTGTAGAGGATACTGGAGTAAATGTTGTCACTTGGGCAGACAGGCTATTCCCTGCTGCAGTGGAAAATTGAGTTTCTGTAGTTGCTGAGGATTTTGATGAACCGAAGGTAGCGGTATCTGGGCTTGAGTCTCTGGTCTTGGAAACATAGCTGGAGGACCAGCCAGATGTGGATTTAGTTGCCATTCCACTTCCAGAGAAGGCCCCGGTTTGAGATGCTGAACCTGTTTTGGTAGATGTGCTTTGTTCTGTTGATATATACTCTGACACAGACACTGTGTAGTGTGTGGTGACGGGAAGTAATGTAGTGGAAGAAATCACTTGAGTGGCTACTGTAGCAGAAGAAGTCACTTTGTTGGCTGGCGGTTCACTTGAAGGAGAATTAGCTGCACCAGGAATGATGTCTGAGCTGGAAATTGGAGAAATTGTACTCAAGGCTGACTGTCTTTCATGAATGCTTGTGGTTTTTGTAGTTAAAGAATATTCTTCCTGAGGCAAAACATTCGATGATTCTACTGTCAAAGAAGACGTTATAGATGATGGTGGAACATGTCTATTCAAGGTTGAACCCTCTGTATGAGTAAAGGTGAATGCAGAAGTCAAGGGGCTACCTTTGGATGAGGAGGTGAAATCGAGAGTTACTTGCCGCTTAGTTGATATAGTTCCTTCTGTTCTTGTGAGTGGTGATGATGACTGAGGTAGTGATCTTGTCTCTGAAGTAGAGTGTTCTGTGTATGTAGCTTTAGTACTGGAGACAGTTTCAGGTGGAGATGAAAATGTGATTTCATTTGTACCCGTGGATTTGGGGATACTGGATGGTGCTGCTGTTATGGTAGAAAATGTTGATAACTCAGATTCTGAAACAGCAGGTGACATAAGCTGTGGTCGAGAGGTTTCACCGACCACTGAACCGTCTGAGTGGGTAAATTCAGACCTGGGTGTCAGTGGGCTGCTTTCTGGTTCAGATTTTGAAGGCACAAGAATAGTAGATCCAGCTGTGAGAGTTTCATATTGTGTTGTAAGTATCAATGATTTTTCGGTAGTCATTATTGACAAGCCTGTTATAAGGGTGGTTGTCAGATCCGTTTCACCTGTTGTTGGAATTGTAGTTGTCTCAGAATATTCACAATTTTCTCCTCCATATCCAACGTAACATCTGTGAAAATAATTAATAGTTTAACATTTTTAACCAAGATGAATGTTAGATTTCTTAATTTCTTTGAAGGATCACCATGTTCATCCAGGACACATACATCAATCAGTACTTGCATTTAAAGATACACCCCTCTCCAGGCACAATGGCATGCCAAAAGAGATTTTTATTTCCCAGAGGACACATTTGTTCCCAAAACAGTTATTGCCTGAGGTTCTGCAGAAACCTCAGATCAACCTATAATAATTTCGCACTTATATAGCGCTACGAACCAACCTATGCCTACTGTTGTATCTGAAATGTGTGTGTCTTTTCCGTTTACTCAGTCTGGAACCCAGATTGGAGAGGGTCTCAGATTCCATTGGCACTAATGTAGTTAGTGATTTAGTTGAGGACTTAACACTCCAGAATTTTGGAACGCTAGGAGCCGATAGGCCGATATTTGGATGGGTTGCGGTTGGGAGAGTTCTTTTTTATATATGGGTAAGTGAGTTGCTGTTTTGCAGCTGGCAGGAAAGATGCCAGAGGCCAGTGAGAGGATGAAACAATTGGTCAGAGGAGATGAGGCAATAGAGACTAGCTCCTTGATTTTTAGTGGTGCAAATGAAACGACAGGTGCACCGGATGGCTTTCCTTTCAGGGAGTCGGAGGAGGGATGGAAGGGAGTGAAAGCATGAGCTACTAGTGGTACTGGAAGCGGGAGTTTAGAACGGATTGGAAGTCGAGGAAGGTCTTTCCAATTGAGGAGGAAGGGGAGGAGTCAACTCAGGTAGAGAGGACCTGACAGTTATGTCGCTATTTGTCAACAAACCAACATAGACATATAAAAGCAGTTGCTCGTGAGACCCACCCAACATCTCTTTAAAACATGATGGATTTTGTGTGTGCATTGTTAGTTTAATGCTGCCTCACCACGCCTCACATTCTCCATCTGCTTCCAAAAGCTGTTGCGGCTTTGGACCATAATTTTAGTTTCTTGCCTGCCATTGACTTTATCAGTCCGAATTAGGGTGTGATGTCATCAGCATGCGCCTGATAAATTGTTTAATCTTACATAAAATGGTGCTGCACAGTGGATAAGGCCACATGTGAAATGTGAGTTCATGGAACACACACGGTCATTTGAAAGGGCAGTGCCAGTGGGAATTACAGTACTGACCAGTGGGGCCCAGTTCTTTGAGCTTTTTCCTCGGAAAGACTGGCAGGTAGTTCGGAACCACAGATGGTCCCATTCCAGGACTGGTCGGCTAACTATATCGCAGCCCTGCTAGCTGGTCACGGTTTTGTGCCTTTTTGAACTCTCTGCAATAGGCTAGTAGGCCAGTCTGCCTCAATCCGACCTCTAGATGTGCTGATGTCAAGCTTCTATGAGGTTTTACTTAACAGTTGTCAATTGTCCAGATCACAACAATTGGCAGGTGGTGATACTTGAAGGGTTAAATTATACCTTTTCATACTTTTCCTAATTTATGACAGAAACCCATGTTGCATGCACAACCTTCACTCTTACTTGCATGAAGGCCCGGCAAGGTGGTTATGGCATAGACCGTTGTGGTTACAGAAGTCCTCATTCCGTGCACAGTATCCTACACATGTGCAGTTTTCACTGTCACACCTCACAGTGTAGTTTGCGAAATTCAAGCTGCAGTTCAGATACTCTTTTAACTGGAGGACATCTGCAAAAGACAAATGAGAACGTTGTTATATATATTTGGACAGGAAAACGGAGGACATAAAATGCCCCTTGCTAGACCCTTAAACATAGCTGTAACTGTGTTTTCGGCCATGCATTAATCCTGGCATAGGGAACACAGTAGAAGGTAGGGCACCCTTTGCCATTGTATGCATTGCCAAAGAATGAGGACATTTTTGGAAGTCCCTATCTCATTATTAATGCTAACCGTACAAGGTGTCGATTTTGGCACAGCCTGGTGTGTCTACGGATGCTTTGAAGACATGACCTCACTTTTGCGTGTCTTCACTTATTCTCAGTGGAAGCTAGAGGTATTTTCAGACTCACTTGCTTTAGCAATACATTTGTTATTGTCACGCACACATCTATCTACCTGCCAGAAAACCATGGGCTCTTTTTCCTAAACACCCACTGCCATTCATCAGAATCTAAACTTGTTGAGTAAGACAAGTGCAAAGTGCCTGTTATGACTACAATATATACTGGAGTTGATCATTAAAGGCATGGTCTAGTAAAAATGTTTATTGTCCCTACGGGTCGGCCATGTTTTTTTAAGCCTAAGTGGCTCGATTTTAGAAAACTTTCCTATGGACCTTACCCGAGTTTTCGTCCATTAAACGCACGCGAAAACAAGCACCAGGGAGCCGCCATTTTCTGATAATCCTATCATTTCCCCCATCGCCCTGGCTGACCTGCTTTTGCGGCACTAAATCAATTCCCCTGCCCCTGAGCCTGACATTATCCAAACATTCATATTCCCCGCCTCTCTCGGTGACGTTTCTGTGCTGCGTAGGCAAACGCGCCCAGTCGTCTTCTACGCGACTCCACACAGAACCCGGAAACCAACACAGACCATCTCACAACACAGCGCGCCACAATTCGGAATATGAAACTGCACTTTAAAATCAAACACCAGCACGGTACATTTGGTAAAGTACATTTATTTTACATTAAATGTTTAGAGAATATTCAGCAATTGCCATATGAACTCCGAAAGCCATTTATTTTCTTTTATCTGTATCCGCCATGGTACACAGGGTGTTGCTTTTCGTTGAAAGAAGCACTTTGGAAGCACAGTGAACCGCAAGGCTGTTCCATCAACTAGGCACTAGTCCATCGTAAAGGTTGATATGTTGCTTCTAGCCACTAGTACAGCTTAAGGGCATGAGGGCCCTTGGCGATCGTCCCATAAAATTGTCAGTGTGCTCCAGTTGTTCAAACAAAGCTGCAGGTGTCTACTGTAAAAGCCATCTGCTGGTGTCTCAAACCGATGGCAGTAGCAGAAGGGGAGCAAATACCTGTTATGAAAACAAAAAAATTATAACTAGTCTCGCCAGCCGATCTTCATTAATATTACTTATTTTATTTATTACAGCCGATCAGAAACTATTTGCTTGCAAGGATAGTTCAATGGAGTATGTTCGGCTCTAAAATCAATGCGAAAAGTAACGAAATAAATTGAGGCCAACACACAATTATAAACGACAGTTAGTCTACATGCGTGAGGAATGATATGGTATATGATATGGCATTTGTAACGCGCCTATACTCAAGTGTTTCTAGGCGCGACGAGGCAGGTGGGGAACAAGGGCAGACAGACAACGATCTTACTAGGCCAGGTGTCTTTCTGATCGCGCATGGGGAAGGGGGGAGGGGGGGAAAAGTGCTGTACATGGTTAGTTGAATACAAATGAAATAATAGGGCCAGCTGGTGGCAAGTGCAAGGTAAATGCCAGGAGAAGGGGCTGAAGGATACAGAGACAGTCCCGTAGTGCAGGTAGGCAGTGCAGGGAAAAGTGGCTGGCCAAGGACCGAGATCGGTGAGACCAGTGGACCTGCATGCCCATGTGCCCACTACGAACACGTTTCCCTTGCTTTTCCTAGCTCTTCATTCATTCATTTATTCATGCATCCATTCATTAAATCTTCATTCCGGTATAAAAGTGTGTAAACATTTACTTACATTATATTTGAAATTTCCATTGTGTCTCTTCGTAATGCAGTCTGTAAAACGGACCGTGCTCTTGACAACGATTTTTCGTATACTGAACTAAAATGAAACTCGGTCTAGTTTCTGAATTTTCTGCCTTATCGTCTCTTACGTTATTGCGCACCCCCTTCAAATGTAGTTCTTTCGGCATGGTCCCTGTCTCAAGGTCAAAAAACAATAGACCCTTATACTTCCAGTGCGACTTGTGGGCCTCATCTGGGCACGAGCTGAAAATCAAAGCCGCTGTCCTTCGCATTCTTTATTTGCAACATCACGTAGTATAGGCATCTGTGAGAACTTGAAGTTTAGAATCCGTCTATGTAGTGCGCCTCAATCTGCAAATGCGAACTGGCTTCTCTCCCAAATGCCACGGCCCGCTTGGCTCGCGCGTTCTAAGTGCCCCAATTTTGTCCCCGTTGTTTGCGAGCTTTCCACCCCAAATTGAGACATTTAATTTTTGGCGGAAGGTCAGGGAAAGTATAAAGTACCACAGGAGTTGAGTTAAAAGTGAGATTTATTGTTTGTTTGTTTGTTTTATTATTTGCAATATGCAAGCCTCCCCTCCGTTAACAGTGCGCAGCATTTACATTTACGTGAGATGAGACATGAGAAAAATATATACATACACATATATGAGGTGAATAGAGAGAATTCAAAGATGACACCCAGCTTGTTCGCCACCCATGATGGTGAAGGTAGGGGTTAGGGTTACAGGTACACTGTACAATAACATTTATTTACAAAAAGACAATCGTATTGCAATTATTTAAACCGGGATTTGTACTTCACAATCAGCTGTGCTTCGGGTGGGCATGGCACAGTCGCAATGTTCGGTGGCAATGGATCACTGCTCTGCACAGAAACGTCCAAAATTCCATATCTGTGCTTCTCTAACACAGCAACAATAAGGCCTTTCACAAAGTCAAACTGCATTTCATCATAGACTGGTTTGATCACCCATTGCTTACTTCGTTTTGAAAACACCTTAGTGTAGCGAGGCATCCTTACTTTACCCCTAGTCCTAGATTGTTCACGTCCGACATTGCTGTTATGGGCCAAGACCGCTAGTAGAGTGCGATGTTTCATGCCCCGAAAGCTAAAATGCAAGCGCTTTGGCCTGTACTTTAGGCACATATTGTGGAACACCTCCAAATCTCCTGTGTGACAGAATTCTGTCAGTCCTCTCAAATCTCTTGATAGAGTTTTGTCGAAAACAATCTTCTCAATGGCTTTGTGTGTCGGTGAAGATGGAATCAACCACTTCTTCTTCCGTGCCTCCTCTGGGGACAAAGGGCCATGTTCACATTGGTGGAAATGTTGATTTGCTGTCCAGCGGTGAACGTTGGTACAGTAGTGCATCAGTGACCGCCATTTTTCAAGTAGTATTTCCACTGACCCTTCACAAGTTTTTGAGCTCCACCAAAGATGGTTGGTGATAGAATGGGACCACTGCAAAATACTTTCAAAACCTTTTTTTTTTCCCTGCAGCCGAGATTTTCTTATTGATTGATTTAGCAAGATGCCATACGTCAAATTGATGTTTAATATGTGGGAACTGCTCTCTCATTGTCTTGGCAAATGAAACGTGTCTATCCATGGCTATGAGGTCGATGTGCATTCCCCTTGATTGTAGATATTCCACTGATTTTATAAATCCTAGTTTCTCCATGGCCACTGACGATGTACATTGTGTTACCTGCACGACCACCGAACTCACAATTTTCTTACTATCCATGTCCTGAAAGTGGTAGGTGCAGTACTTGGCAGAAAATGCAGGGCTGTCGCACTGTCCATCGCCGACTAGCCTGAATCGTTTGCCTTCGAATGTACTTGCTAGAGACAATTGTTCAATTTTCCAAGCATCACAAATGGCCGGAAACAGATAATCACGTTGGTATATGTAGTACAGCGCTTTAGAAATGAAATGGAGTCCCACAAACTGAAAGAAAGCCTCTAACTTTCTAAAACTGGAGCCACTAAAAAGTGATGCAGCTGCACACAGTAGATTGCCTGCTGGCAGTTTCCCCAGCATCGGTTGTGCAGACCATGAGAACCTATGATTTAATCTACAGGCGGCATTTATTTTGACGTTACTGCCTTTTATTTGACGAGTCACATTAATCAATGGCTTCCCACATACTTTCCCTCTAATGGAATGCACACATTTCAGCATACTTATAATTTCCTTCAAACAACTGTCGAACACAATGTATTTGCTCTCTTTCATTAGACTGTCATCCTGCGTCAACGTTGTTTCGGCCTGTGACGTTGTGGAGATTTCAACACATTGGAAAGTAATATCGCTGATATCAAGTTCTGATGTGTCTATGGATGCTGCGGCTGGTTCATTCTCTGTCATTTCGACATCTATTACTTCAACATTGATGGGAGAACAGAACAATGTCGACAGGTTTTTTGGTGGCAAATTTTTGGCGGGTGTAGATTGTGTGAATTGATCTGCAACTACTTCAGAGCTATCTTCAATACATTCAATAACATCTTCTTGTGGTGGTGCAGTCGCACTGTAGCTATGGTCCAATGCAACTTTGCTGTAGTCTCCAAACACAGTTAATTCATGTTCTGGCCATTGGACATGAGCATCTCGAGCCTGAACACGCCTCGCCTCAATTAATAGTTCCTCCATAGTGTACACGGTCTGGCAAGCCACATCTCTCATTCGCTTCACTGTCTGTGCATGTATAGTTCTGACACCCACGGGTAACTGGAGGAGAGATTGGAAAAGGGATGTTCAGTTTAAACACAAGATAAAGTGTAGTACAATTGACTGGAAAAAAACATAAAATAGTCCCCAGCACAAACATTTTTTTAAAGTTATGAACTGTTTGTAACTAACCTTTTTTTGGTTTTTTTTCTTTGCAACTTTTTTGACTCGACCTTCAACATCTGCACGCTGTAGCTCCGATTCGTTTCGCATGTCCTCCCTTCCTCTTGCGCTGCAACGACTATATTTTCTGTATCCGCATAGACAGCACGGAATGAGGCTCCATCGTCTCCTTGAAACATAGTACTTTCATTACTATGTATCAAAATATTGTTAGCATAAAACACACGTGAGGACGAACACACGGGTACATCTCAATAGCCAAACACGATTTAAACATTGTGTGCAACAATCAAACGACAAGTATTCGACCAGTGATGATCTATTTCGATGGAGCTGTCAGTATCCATACCTCTGGCTCTGCATGGACTGCCATGAATGGTTGTATTGGAGAGGAGGCATCCGCATCTCCCTGAAACACAGTACTTGCATTAGTATGCTTTTCAATATTGGAAACATAACACACACTTGGGGCCGACGGCACAGGTACATATAAAGAGATAACCACAAATGATGCATTGTCCAAAAGAATCAAGGAAAATCTAAATATGATAACATTTCATCGACTTATTTATCCGATTCCTTTACATCTGCATCATCTAAATGAGATGTTGTGATTGTGGTGGAAGCTCCGTCGTCTCCCTGCAACACAGTACTTGGATTAGTATGGTTTTCAATATTGGAAACATAACACACACTTGGGGTCGAACGCACAGGTACATATAATGAGATAACCACAAATCTAAATTGGATGTTGTGATTGTAGTGGAAGCTTCGTCGTCTCCCTGAAACACAGCACTTGCGTTAATAGGGAAGTAAGTATAGCAAATGGAATCACGTTATATGATCACGCATGATGGAGCTGTCAGTATCCATACCTCGTGCTGCTGAAGAATATCTATGGATGTTGCAAATGTAGTGCGCACTTCCGAAAGCTGTTGCGCCGATTCGTATAGGCATGGTCCCGCTTCCACTTCCCCTTGAATTACTTGAATGTCAGGCTCTGCATCAAGTGCAGGGGTTGACGCTCCATCAACTGCCTGAAACATAGTACTTGCATTAGTGAGGATTACAATTGTGAAAACATAACACACACCTGGGGTCGACAGCACAGGTACATTTCAACGGATAACCACGAATGAAACATTGTGTAGAACAATCAAACGACAAGAATTCCAGCTCTGATGATGACGCTCGATGGAGCTGTCAGTATCCATACCTCCTGCTGGTGAAGAACATCTAGAAATGTTGTATATGTGGTGGACGCTTCAGCATCTCCCTGAAAGACAGTACTTGCATTAGTATGGATAACACTAATTATAACTGAAAACAAACACCAGTGGACGATAACTAAGGTGTATATCAATTGGAAAGCACTAACCAAACATTCGGTAAAATAATTACACGATAAAATAAAACTATTACTTGACATGCATAAAACAAGTCTGTAGCGGATTAGCCTAGTAAGATTACCTGATACGCGCTAGAAGTGGTTGATAACTGCGACCACGTCAAGGATGTAGAATGTTCTTGCTTCAGATTCAAGGGATAGTCAAGAAGTTGTAAAGGTAAATTAATGATTGATAATGAAATGCCAATATTAAAAATAGCCATGTAAGGCAACAGAATACTTGAAAAATGCTCAATACAGCACAGTTCCCTGTTCCCATATATATACATTGCGTTTGTGGGTTATGAAATCGAAAAAGAATATATTGATAAATGTCATTATTCAAAAAACTATACACTCATATCAATATCGAAATTATTACAAGGGATAGAACACCTACAACATCAATTAATCCGTTCGGATACCTACACACTACCGCAAGGCCTAAAGCTAAATCCGGACACTTGACTCACCGGTGGCGGAATGTGGACGAATAGAGTGGGAATAGCGTTTTCGAGCAATTTCCGTGTCGTTCGCCGTTTATTCTTCTTTGTTACCCAAGATGTTGTGTACATGTCCAAGGAAAAGTGCCGGCTGCAGATGCGGTATCGATCACCCCTCTTGTCCTGACTTGTTGGACTCTACTTTCCAGCTCATTCAGTGGATATCCGCAATGTCTGACCCATTCAATTGTTCGATCAACAGTTTTCGGGAATACATGCATTGTAGTGCCTTCAGATTTCGCATGGGTCTTCGAAGGGCAACCGCTAATCGAACAGGCAGGCATTGTTGATAAATCTGAAAAGTAAATATCGACATTATTATACAATCTTCAAGAATAAAGATTTGATACAAAAGTAAATGAATCATACAATGATCAATGCAAGGTTTGTTTTGGTCGCAGGAACTATACCATTTCATTATGTGCGGCTTAGTATTTGCATAAGTTGCAGAAATGTATAAATGATGTGACTAAAATCTGAACATGTGACTCATCCCTTGGATGTTCTGTATTGCACGAGAAGGAAACATGCTTACATTATAGACTGGACCCCGAAGGATGCAATTCGATGACAATAGACACAGATGAAAATAAATAGATCTATTGATAGCATAGCAATGGAAACTCAAGTCAATAGCAATGAGACCAATGAACATAGCACTATTGTGTACTCAACGCGCAAATAGATAGAAATTTAAAAAATCTGCGAAATATGACTGGGATACATGGCCTTACCTTGACCAACAAACAGTTGGATTCAGCAAGCAGAGCAGTATGTTGCAGGAGAATAGGTGGGTGGCCACAGGTAGCACACTGATGGGTTTGCTCTAAGCGGTCACAGAAGTTCACGGATAGCACGACGACGAGCAGATTAGCGTAGATCTCAGTGGTTGCCAGGTAACACGTTCAGGAGTTGACTTGCAAAGCACAAAGATGTTCTCATGAGACATATCAAGTGGTTTATAAAGTATTAGAAACAGGGGTGTGTTTGTGAATGAATGACGTATGTATGTCGTGGTCTTAGGAGGGCGGCCTGCTTCAAGGGGAGGCCTGGCTTGAGACACGGGGTCTGAGGAGGCCATGTGACCGATGACCCCTTGGCGTGGGATACCTTTTGAAGTGTACATGTAGTTTGGCACCTTGGCCTTTCGCGCCCCTGACAGCACGCATCCACTGGCGCGAACCGCCTTTGATAGAGGGGGGTGGGATGGATGGGCCTGGGGCGTGCAGATAAGGCACAGGAAGACTGCTGAATGGAGACACACTTATGTGGATTGCAGGGGGGCGGCCTGCTTCAAGGGGAGGCCTGGCTGGAGACACGGGGTCTGAGGAGGCCATGTGACCGATGGCTCCTTGGCGTGGGATACCTTTTGAAGTGTACATGTAGTGACAGCGCGCATCCACTGGCGTGAACCGCCTTTGATAGAGGGCGGGTGGGATGGATGGGCCTGGGGCGTGCAGATAAGGCACAGGAAGACTGCTGAATGGAGACACACTTATGTGGATTGCAGGGGGGCGGCCTGCTTCAAGGGGAGGCCTGGCTGGAGACACAGGGTCTGAGGAGGCCATGTGACCGATGGCCCCTTGGCGTGGGATACCTTTTGAAGTGTACATGTAGTTTGGCACCTTGGCCTTTCGCGCCCCTGACAGCGCGCATCCACTGGCGCGAACCGCCTTTGATAGAGGGTGGGTGGGATGGATGGGCCTGGGGCGTGCAGATAAGGCACAGGAAGACTGCTGAATGGAGACACACTTATGTGGATTGAAGGGGGGCGGCCTGCTTCAAGGGGAGGCCTGGCTGGAGACACGGGGTCTGAGGAGGCCATGTGACCGATGGCCCCTTGGCGTGGGATACCTTTTGAAGTGTACATGTAGTTTGGCACCTTGGCCTTTCGCGCCCCTGACAGCGCGCATCCACTGGCGCGAACCGCCTTTGATAGAGGGGGGTGGGATGGATGGGCCTGGGGCATGCAGATAAGGCACAGGAAGACTGCTGAATGGAGACACACTTATGTGGATTGCAGGGGGGCGGCCTGCTTCTAGGGGAGGCCTGGCTGGAGACACTGGGTCTGAGGAGGCCATGTGACCGATGGCCCCTTGGCGTGGGATACCTTTTGAAGTGTACATGTAGTTTGGCACCTTGCCCTTTCACGCCCCTGACAGCGCGCATCCACTGGCGCGAACCGCCTTTGATAGAGGGTGGGTGGGATGGATGGGCCTGGGGCGTGCAGATAAGGCACAGGAAGACTGCTGAATGGAGACACACTTATGTGGATTGCAGGGGGGCGGCCTGCTTCAAGGGGATGCCTGGCTGGAGACACAGGGTCTGAGGAGGCCATGTGACCGATGGCCCCTTGGCGTGGGATACCTTTTGAAGTGTACATGTAGTTTGGCACCTTGCCCTTTCGCGCCCCTGACAGCGCGCATCCACTGGCGCGAACCGCCTTTGATAGAGGGTGGGTGGGATGGATGGGCCTGGGGCGTGCAGATAAGGCACAGGAAGACTGCTGAATGGAGACACACTTATGTGGATTGCAGGGGGGCGGCCTGCTTCAAGGGGAGGCCTGGCTGGAGACACGGGGTCTGAGGAGGCCATGTGACCGATGGCCCCTTGGCGTGGGATACCTTTTGAAGTGTACATGTAGTTTGGCACCTTGACCTTTCGCGCCCCTGACAGCCCACCATGCCAGCGCTCATCCACTGGCGCGAACCGCCTTTATATCAATATATAGTATATCGCCTTTATATCAATGATAGTATATCGTTGCTTATCAATAACAAATGCCACATACCGGAGATTCTTGTGAGCACAGACCCACACTTCAACCGGTGTATTATAGTGGTCAAGACCCTAAGGCCTGTATAATCCAATGGTAATTGTTAGTATAGATATATGTGTGACTTTTATAGAGACATAACCTACTGAAAGACTTTGAACAAGTGTTATTTAGTGCATGCATTATCGAGAATATGTTATGTTAGCTTAGATAGATAGTGACCACCCTGCTTCACAGCGACCAGACCTTCACCCATTCGGAGCACAGATGTCTGACGTCCATCCTTGAATGGAGACACACTTGATTCATTTAAAAAATCGAAACAACCGTTGTTAAAATTTATGTGGTGTTTTATTTTGTATCTTATTTTCATGACACAAAAATACAAGACTTTAAAGATTATACAGGTCAGTTTGCAGCACAGCGAGAGAAAATCCCTTGTACTGACCGCTGTCACTCGGGAACGTTTCTCTAATGGCACGAACGGCACAGGCGGGTATCACTCTTCAAACGCGGTGTCCAAGCCTCCCGTGGAGCCACCATGTAAAGGAACGATAGGCCACCAGCCTGTACCACCTGTGAAAAGGAATGAAACAAACTGTTTTTAAATGACCAAGATACGTTTAATAAACTTTTGTTGTCAATGACAATTCTTGTAACTAATGGCATTCTGCACGGACAAATGCTATCTAGACAATGCACACTATTGAACGACTTACATGCGTTACAATGATATGTAGATGTAATTTTGGATATAGTAGAAGAACATGAAATAGGAGTGGCATGACAAGCAGAGTATACTTACTCGTTACTCGGATTACGAGGACGAACAGTTGTGCGAAGTTCGTGTATAAGCACCATCATTATTCTCAACACGGCCCGTGTGAGGCAGGCTGCCCTGAAGTCTGGCAGCTCGGTGATGCATTGCGGTCGTGGCTCGTCTTCCGAAATGTAGGCCAGGCATCCCGAGTTTTCTCAGCAGCAGAAGTTCTCGTCCTTAGTTGGCATTAGCTCGCACCGATTGCATGTGCACCAGGTGGAGACGCCGTCCACGCGACTAGGCCCAGGCTCTTCATCTGTTGATTCGTCCTGCCAACTGCCGTCCGAATCCCCATCGTTTTTGCGTGATTCCCTTTCCAGTAGTTCCTCCTCGGTATACTCGGGCTCGTACATGTAGGGCATTATTGTAGCCATTGTGTGTTAAACAAACTAAAATAATTTATAGCGGTGGTACTGGTATCTGTTCACACGGGCTACAAGCGGCGAAGGTATCTGACCAGAGCACTGAAACGAGTCACAGAATACTCAAAGTAACACACAGAGAGGAATGGAATAGAAAATCTGCTGCTGTGTATTGTGAAACGTTCTGTTTATACTTATTGAGGAAAGAGGCGTCCTGCCATTTCCATGGCGACACGTCATTAGCTGAAGCGCAGCGAATGTTGACACAAGACGTGCTTTGGCGTTGGGAAATGGGCGGTACGAGTCTGCTGATGACAGGCTCAGGGGCGGGGGATTTGATTTAGTGCCACAAAAGCAGGTCAGCCAGAGCGATGGGGGAAATGATAGGATTATCAGAAAATGGCGGCTCCCTGGTGCTTGTTTTCGCGTGCGTTTAATGGACGAAAACTTGGGTAAGGTCCATAGGAAAGTTTTCTAAAATCGAGCCACTTAGGCTTAAAAAACATGGCCGACCCATAGGGACAATAAAAAAATTTACTAGACCATGCCTTTAAACATGAACACTGTACCATTTTAAACAGTGCCAGTTTAAAAGGTGGACACAATGAAATGTCATTTTCAATATTTTCTTTTACCAAGAATATGCAGCATTTTGTCTCACAAAACGTCCATCCTGGTTGGGAAGGATCACACTCAAAATACAGACAATAATCTGTTTCTATGAAGTGACCTTTCCAGAAAGGAGGATATCTTGAGAAACAAAAAGGTGCAGCTTCTCAGAAAAAAAGGACCTATTTCGAAACAGTAAACTATTACATTGCTCTAACATTATATACCAGCTTCTGTACAATGTTCATTTCTAATGAGCACTTCTGGTATAAATTATAGTCAGAATAAGAACGTTACACCACCCTTACTGAGACAAGCACACTATCAAAACATACAATAACCAAATATATTATTTTCTCATAGAGGGTTATGATTCCAAGATGGAGAGTCTGGAATGCTCTTATTGGACTCGCTTAGAATAACCCCATGACAAAGGTGAAGATGACAAATAACACCAGTGAAGGTTCCTGGATGTTTTGCATGAAATCAAAGAGCATTTTAGGAACATAAGAATAACCACAATTCCTTATATTTGATAAGTATGTTGATGGAAGAAGTAGTGTATGCTTCAATCACTGACAAAATGCACACGAAGCTTGGTGCCCATTTAATTTTTCATAACACTCCCCCTAACAATAAAGTGTTTGCAACCAGGAACTATATATTCTCATTCAGGCAGCCTTAGGATTAGTGTTCGAGAATACTGTCACTGTCCCCCGAAATTACCAGAGAAAACAGTCCTTATTCTATGTGAGGAAAGGCCAGCAGAACTGTATACATAGCCAATACACAGACATCCTTAGAGAATTCTACATAGGGTAAAAAAGTGGAAGTAGACCATTTTGCGGTGCAATCCAATGTACTTTGTGGATCTTCATTCAGGAAATGCGTGCTGGAAAACACAATGTGCCCAATGGAACTATTGTACATGGTGAGTGGAATGAGGCTATCAAGATGGGTATGTACGGCCATGCCTATCTTCATATCTGTTTTGGCAACTTACTTGTTATGGGTGAAGTTGACTCCATCGTCTGTATCTCGACTGTGCAGTTGAAAAGGCTTGCGAGATTGGCCAAGGCATCACTGCTGTTAAAGACACTTTCAACTTTTAAATCCAAGTTTGCGTTCAGATCGTCAATTCCGGTTTGATTGTTTGTGTAATTGTAGATCCCAGATGTATTAAGAATGACGCTACCTTGGCTGTTGAAACAAATTAGTTCCCAGAGACAATGGAAAATGGTCAGCGAACAAAGTTATTAACTTTTCCTTTTATACTAACAAAACCTTCTTCTCATTGCAATTCAATGAAGGGTACAGGGAGTGCAAAGGACTAGGGACCAGGGAAGGGTAGCACACACACACACCCACCCTTGGTTGCAAACCAACAATGATGACAGTATTTTGCAAATATATTTACATTTCTGTATATTTTCCAGCAGCAGCAGACATCATGAACATGCCCCAAACCCACAGTCATGCGCCTTTGTAGTCTTATTTTGTGAAACACAAAAAAACGACTTGCTCAACGTTTCCTTATTGCCATCTGTTCTCTTCCTACCTAGACAAACCCTAACAATATCAAACCAACTCCAATATTAGAAAGGGTTGCTTTCCTCAAAGCCTTTGAACTACAAAGGGATTTAGGAAGATTTCCAGCTTCTGTAATGAGTGTCCCCGGACAGGACATGCACATAACTGTATGCTTTTGAGGCATATTCGTTTAAAACCTATCCAATTCTTAAGCGTTAAAATGTGATGATAGACAAGCTTAGATTAGTATTCTAGTTATAACTCTATAATATTCACAATGCCTATGTCAGCCATAAACAAAAATTTGATTTGTGCCATTACAATCCTTTACATTCTCAGAATCATCCATTTCTGTAAATTGTTCAAACTGGATTTCCAGTTTCCCAAGTGTGATTTGTTCACATGCACATTTTTAGTGAAGTGATCAAATAATGTTCAAAGACAAGTTCCTGATTCAGCAACAGAACCATGCCATGCCGAGTCAATGCAGGCCCACTTCCCAGATTCACAGATTGCCAATCAGAACAATATTTCTAATACAAATAATAAATTGTATTTTTTGCAATTTGTCTATGCATGCAGAATCAAAGGTTACATATGTGCAAAGCATGGGCAATGGAAGCAGAGCTCTTACTAAGCATTGTGCAAGTCTCCACGTGTGCAAACCACTCCAGCATTAATGCCATGCATGCATAAAAAGATGCACAAGGCTAATGCAAATTTGCATCAGTTTTAGTTTGGGCTATTAGGTGACAGTGCCATCTATAAGCCGAAACTATTGCATTAGAGTACAGATAGGGAGAAATGGCATATGAGGAGAGATACAAAGCTTGGAGATGTTGTTTGGTCATTTGCCCACCCATTTACTGAATATGGCCATGCTAATCCCTATGGCCATTCCCACCCAGTTGCTGCCCCTCCACACCCAAAACACCTTCTCATGGGAACTCTTTGAGCTCGCTTTAATCAAGCTTTACCATCAAACTTTGCACTCGAAGTGCCTACCAGTGTTTTTTCAAAGCAGTCTTCTGAGAGTTAATGACTTAATCGGAACTGTAAGCCCGCTACTGGTGTGATATGTATGTCTTAAACAGATCTGCCTTCAGCCACTCGATTTATAAGCACTATGCGTGTCCTTCGCTGAAGACCTGTCAAAAACAAGCATTGGCAAAGCTAGCAGTTTTGGCTTTTGTATAAGCATTAGACATTTCCTAGGCACTGCTGCCCAGGTACTCACACCATTTTGTTCCTGCTACCATCAATGGCAACTTAATACCACTACGGCAGTGCCTGGCAAGTGCCATTCCCAGAGGTGTAGCCAGGATTGTCTAACAAGCAGTGCCTGAAGCTAATCTAGTTGGGCCAACCGCAGTGACATTAACATCTGTAAATGCCCACACAGCGACCATCATTCTACTGAAGTCAGAGAACATCTGACAATGGCCGCCCTGAGCTCAATCAAACGCACCGAAACAGGCACACGACAATCATACTCATTTTCCACGTATGTCTAAACCACTCTGAAACGGGTATAGATTAATCAATAGCAAATGCTATTTATGAACCTGAACTCTTATGGGCTCATTAGGTCATTCGAAAAAAAGGCATTTCCATCATTGTGTAAGAGATGGAAATAGACATGGGACAGTTGCAGTTCCTACCTCTGCCGCCACATGGAAGCAAAAGGCACAGAAGGGTCAGTAACGGAGCACCCCCATGTACAAGGAGGACGAGGTTTGGGGGTTGCAATGTGAGTAGCCTAATGCTTGCATTCTCACCCCCCATCGAGACTCAGGCCTGCATATTTTTGGCTTGCATCTCCCCTTGCTTTTGGGACTAAATATATTTTCATGCACAGGTAGAGAAAACATGTTACCTCTGCCTTTATGATGGAGGTAAAAAGAAAGGGTAATAATACCTCAAATAATTAGGAGGTATTCAAACCACCTGTTGCTTGGGATTTCACTCTGAATCCATGCCTCAGAAACCTGCGCCCGTTCATACCCATCACCGCGCACAGGTCAGAATTATGGGATTTCCACAGCGGCCTTTTCCCCCTATCCAACTAACACCCTCAGACCACCTTTCTTTCAGAGCCAGGCACAGCAAGGCCAACATTATTATCAGAGGGTGCTATATATGACCACTTACCTTGTGTTTCCTTACCCATTTACCACGTGCAGTCTTTCAAAATACTGCATAGGTTAAAAATTCAAAACTCATAATGAGTATGTTTGGAAAAACCAGGTGGACTTTCACCCTGATAATGAGCATTGTGCTGCTCCGGGTTTGGTTCTGTTTCAGTGATGTTAACTTTAGCACATGTGCTAATTCTGAATGTAAACTTGCAGCCCAGCAATCCTTGATGTGAGTTAGTTATGGACCTGCATCCCACTTCTTAAGTATCTTTCTTGATCTGCTATGGTTTTCTGATATGGCTTTGGCGCGGGCCGGTGGGTACAAGACATGGTAGTTTTCCTGAAGTTCTTGCTGTCGGTCACTTTTGTGTAGGTCTATGATGACTCCTGATAATGTTCTGCATTGGTAGATCTACCTGGCAACTGTATGTATGTGTTATGGGAAATGGCCACATCCCTTGTGCTTGACCGAGATTTAACAAGGTTCAGAGAGGTTCTGCAATGGTGTGAGAGAGGACTATGGATTTGAAGCCACTGTTTCATTAAAGGAATAGTTCACCCTAAAATGTTATTGTCCCAAAAGATGGGCAATAATCAAAAACATACATTAAACATCTTTTTAAAGAAAGTTCCTATGTAAGCTTTTGAGCAAACAAGGTTCAAAGCGTTTACATTTGAGCATCCATTTTGTCATTTCAGGCAGCCTCCTCTGTTCATGCCGGCAAAGTATTCATAATTGCCTGGACTTGCTTACAAGCAAAGGCGCGGAAATTCCCCCCGGATCAGATCGGGGGAGCCCAGGAGACTCAAAGCTGAAGCCACCACAACCATAAATACAACGTTATAAATGCTGCGGTTTTCTTTCTAAGTTAGAAAGAAAAGCGCAGCATTTATTTTGCAGTGCTTTGAAAAAATAATGAAGTTAAAAGCACTTACCAGCAGCAGCTTTTGTTAATCTCTGCTCTCCGGCAATAATGAAGAAAAAGCCACCTGCTGGTAGCTTTTGTTTATTAAAGCTGGCTGGCTTTTGCTACATTAGTACCACAAGGGCAGAGATTAACGCAAGCACAGGAGGCTCATCCATTTCACAAAATTGATGCCTCTTAGTGCTTGAAATGTGTGACTTTAAGCCTCATTTGCTCAAAGTTTACATAGGAACTTTCTTTAAAAATATGTTTTATATATATTTTTTATCATGGCCCATCTTTTAAGCCAATTACATTTTTGAGTGAACTATTCTTTTAACTGTTTCCATAAACTGCAATTAAAATACACATACAGCGCGTGTCTATTTAGGCTGACTGTAAGTCTGGCCTACTTTCTTGGTATCAGCTGTTGTGCCTCAGCTCTTGTTCCTATTGTTATATGGGGCCAGTGTTTTTATGATTTGCCGCCATGCTTGATCCTGAAGGACCCCAAAATACACTAGGTTTTCGGGATAACTGCTGACTGTGAAAATAACTCCTGTTGTCTTCAATACTACATGCAAGGATATTGTGAGATCATCTAAGCTGACCATGAGCCTTGTGACCAGTTAGGAAAAGAAAGTCAAGTTAAGTGATCGGTTAACAGGACAGCATAGAAACTTAGCAATACCTGAGCCCATTGAAGGTCATGCCTCTGTAATATTCGGGGAAAGCCCTTCTGTAGAATGTGTCCAGCTGATCAAAAAAAACAGGAAAAGTCACAGTTAAAGGCAGAATTTTCTTTTCAACATGCTCGAAATTCAAACATAAAGCAGAGAGTGACAAATGCATGAGCTTGGTGTATAGGTTTAACCCAACCCATTGGATTTTCTATAATACTTACTATTAAGTAATTAAAATAACTTAATGAGTAGTGAGGAGTGAATATAAGTAGATTTATTAAATTAAGTAAATATATGTAATAATGTCCTCTGAAGGGAGCCCAGCCATAAAGCAAGTCTGCAGGAACTCATGCAACCGCCAGAAATAGAACTGGATAGAACAAAAGGTTCTAAATGTAATCTATTTGGCTGGGAAGAATGCATACACTAGACAGACAAACACAACACAAAGTAAATGTCTCATCTTGCGGCCTGCCCAAGACCACAGGCCCAGAGAACTTTGTATCAATACCACAGCAATGTTTTCTGCATGTTTTGCACAATAACAATTTTATAACTTCTCAAAGTGTTGGGAGAACTTAATTACAGGAAGGGGGAAATGGCTGAAAAGGCCATAGAGAACCACATCACACCTGTTCAATTATGTAGGTTTCTTTTTGGTACAGACCACCAGTGACTATAACTTGCCTCCTAGAAAATAACCGGCCAATGTGAAGGAAAAACCAATGCAATCCAGTAGAGCCTGATCAAAATAATTAGTTATTTACCTAACAAAATCTCTCAGGCGTGTGCATGACAATTTTACACTTCTCAGCTTTTAGGGATACAACTCATGATCAAACTATTAATGTATAAACCCCTAGTTCAGAACGTGTGCCAACAATGTTCCAGCCTATGCAGAGTGATATGTTCCGCATATGGCATTTCTGAGAAGACGATTTCATCGACTTATAAGTATCCCAGGATCTTGCCTTGAAAACCAAATATATGATGCAGGGCATTGCAGTCTTATCAACACATGATTAGCCCTCACACAAATATGGATATGCCCCTACGTTGCAGGCTGTAATGGCTGTTTTCAGCACGCTCCCAGTTTATGGTGCTGAGGGTACTAGAGAAAGTGCTTGGTTAGCATCGTCAACAAGGAATTCTTGGAAACCCTGAGCATTGATGTGCGATGTTGGGGAAAGAAACTTCAGGCCTTGTCACCATGGTTATGGTCTTCTGCTTGTGTGAATTTAAATATGAATCATCTGAAGATGTAACGTTTTGTACTATTTTACTGTCAATGCAGTATTACACAACGTCGATAACAATGTCATTTGGCCGTAAGGATTTCCCCAGCATTAGGGAAGGCTCTCTGTACTCTTTTTGTTTGCCTTCAAAATCCTCACATTGCAAATGTGAATACTGGGGCTGATCAAATATAGTGTGGAATATTTTACTGTATAGAATTAGTGGTGGCCACTTCATACTTCCTTATTGTCCTATGTTGACCCACTGTTTACAATAGGTGCCAACATTCAATTTTTATAACTAAGCTTAATTGCCTTGGTTGCATGGCCATATCGGGCATTATGGGCCCTATGACAAGTTTAAGGCCCAAGTGCAGCGAAGGCCTTTAACAAAGGTTACAGGGCAATAACTCCCAGTTTTGCCCTATGGTGGGATCTATAAAGCTATTATAACCTGTGCCACTCTGGATAGTATAATGTATGCATAAGTATATAGAGGTTGTAAGAATACAAATCTGCTTGGGTTGTCATAGAGAATTGGCTGAGGCTGCACTGAGCGCTGCCCATAAACGCGAGCATAACTGCGGGTTATACAAACCAAGCTGGGGGTTATATTGCTTCATATAGCCTGAAAATGGTCCAATGAGAATGTTCTTTGACCAATCCTAGGCTTATAATGCCTTAAAACTCGTGTTATGAGGGAATGCTGTCCATTTATTGACAATCGTGTACCTTCACTTTAGGTAAGGATTCAACACTTTCAAACTCCGAATGTTCTGTGAGGCTCAAGATCCCCCTGTCATTGAGCACAACTCATCTTAGTTTAGGACCCTACCATTTCAGGAAAAGGTTAACCCGATTCAATGCCAAACTCCCCTTTCACAATAAAATCCTCCAACTGATTCTTTTTCTAGTTTTGAACCGCCCCCATCCCTCTTTGCCTAAACTGTAACCCTGGGGCAGTACCACTGAACATTGTCACATTGTCCTGCTGGTTGAACCAAGGTTTCCCTGATGGGCACTAATATTAGGACCCATCAGAGGTGTAAATACGTGCCTCTGAGGGACCCCTGGTAGCCTTTTAGCAATTTCAGGGAGTACAACCTCGCTGTACTCCACGAATGATCCTACCAGCTTTATTCCAAGGGTGTTTTTGCAATGTTTTCAATACATTTCAAAATCAGTGTTCATCAGTGTGTTCCCGTTACTACTATTAAATAATTGAGGACAGCTGTGTTTTGTATGGCGTACAAGGAAACAGTGCTTTTATTGCTGCATTTGTCATTCAAAAGCCCAAAAACGAGCATTGCTGACAAACCCATGCTTTGCAGGGGTTACTTACAAGGTACAGAAATTACATAGTCAAGCAACCTGACAATATATACATCCTTATAAGAACATTTTGAGCCAAAAGAGTATTTTTATAGCTCTATATTCCACATCCAGAATCAAAGACTACAATGCCAAAATGCAATGAAGTTTGAGGCCTACTATTCTGTTTTACTCTACCACACTTTCACCCCTTTACGATGTACAATACAATAATTGCTGAACTAACTTAATTGTTGGGCAGAGTGATCTTGTTGTTGTGCATAATCATAAGAACATTTTAATATTCACAAAGCAGCTAAGACTTTATTTTCTGTGTCAAAATAGCAGACATCGAGGATATAAAGGAAGTGATTTACTTTGTGGATCAAATTGCTTGGAAGTAGGTACACTTGGCCGGTAAGTAGAGCGTTGTGTGGTCTCATAGAGGGGAATGCCCCATCGAGCTTCAACTTAACTACATCTTCACACATAAAAAGCTGCACTGATAGTTAAAACAAATATTTGTCAGGAACATTTTAAGGTACTGACAGCATGGCAGCGTCCTGGACACTGATTAGCGTAATCATCTTGTACCCCTGAAAGCTCCTCGTACAGGTTAATACAACACCCACACATAATCCCCTTCTCTGTGCATATTCCCATTTGCCAGTGACTAGCAAAGACTTTTGTTTAGAAGCAAACAGCAAACGCTGTTACAAGAAGGTTGCTGCTCAGAAATAAGTGAAAAACGAGGACAGCTATGCCATCAAGTTTACTTTTTTAATGGATTTATTTGGCAAACGTTGAGAGAGGAAAATTGCTATGAGGGGTAATTAAATGAGTGTAAATCAGATTTTACTGAAAACCGGAAAGCATATGTATGCCTCATCAACAAAACATGTTACGCCCATTCTGTATATGTTGCGCTTGGTAAATAAGATGATGGATGTATTTCTTTTCTTTGACAAATAGGATGGAAAATACTGCCACACTCAATAAATGTACACTAAATGTATGTTTTATTCCAGCAATGTAATGCTTACTCTTGCTTACATGATAGGGAACACAGAGTACCCCTATCAGTACAAGTGAACTCTTTTGAAAGTAGTTGTGTTTCAGAATGCACCTCAAAATTCATAGAATATGTATGATCTGACGCCCATCCATGTTTTTCTTCTTTACTGTGTTTTAATGTATTAGCGAGAGAGAGAGTATGCGTGCGTGCGTGCGCGCGCGCATCTGTTTGGTGTTTTCTCTTACCTTATGAGCTGCCCCTTCAACTGACTTATATTCTTCTGATGAAGAAACATCCAGGTTTTCAATAAACGGACGATTTAATCTAAGAAGCACATTTATGTTTTTTGTTGGTGATCTGCTATCTGCAAAACAAGTAAATAATTTAAAAAAAACTACAGGCAAATGATGCATACATATCTTTTCTCTTTGAATAATAGCCACATTTGCTGCTGGGAATCAGAGTATTTAGTGAGACAAGCAGCCAGTGCCAGTTCCATAGCCTAATCCCTCCTTCCCACCACTTCCCTCCAGCAAACATGAACCATTTTAAAGTGGGACTGAAAGTATTTGTGTATTATTTTAATAGTTTACGGTCAACGCTAAATTCATAATATTCTGCACAGTTACTATATATTTGCATTTGCGCATGTGCTTCTTATGCTAGACAATCATATGAGCGGCAGCAATTTCGTGCATGTGCAAATGTTATTTACTACTGCCCTTTCTGTCGAAGGCAAGGGGGAATTTAGCGGGAATGCAGGAGAGCTTTCAACTTCTTGGCTTGCTCTATAGGCTATTGCTCAACCGATTTGGGAGCAGACTCACAAAGCAAATGCAGAAGGGCAAGCATGCCTTGCACAGCTGCAATGGCACTGTGCGCATACACACACATCTGCCGTCATTCACGAAAAGGTTTTTCACTTCGAAGATATGTGGTGGAACTGTATATTTATTGGCTGTGCAAACAAGAGACCTTACTTTATATATTGGATAATCCATTTGCCTGAATGGTGTGATTCCAGGTAAACCTGTTTATCTGTGTGATCTGCACTTTCCTTATCTGCATAAAATTGGAAGTGCTTAGAACAAGGCTGTCCCCCACTCCCCCTAGCCACTCTCCCAATATTAAGCATGAAAGCAATGAATTGCTCATCAGGCATGTATATTTACAAAACATGTATACATAAAGTAACTCATTCCACACTTCCAAACTTCAGCCCTATGGTACCTGATGCACCAAATAATCCCTTACTTAACATAGGTTATTGAGGAGGCAGTTTAATGTTTACCTTGAGCTCGATGGAGCTTCAAAAATATGCATTCTCAAATCACTCAGAGAGTACTTCGTGTGAACTGCAACTGTGTGAAGATATCAGTAGCCTAGAATTGGATATTGGCCCCAACTATATATTGAATGTCTGGGGTAATTTGTGAAAAGTACACCATAAAGAGGACAGTAACACCAAGCAGATTTTTAGTCATGGTAGCAGGAGAAACATTATAACGAAAACCCATAATGTCGATGCAGGGGGGGCGGGAGTTGCGGTAGTGTCCTCCATCCCCCCTCCCCATTTGACAATTTGGGTAATCATGTGTTGCAGGGGTGTCCCCTGCTTCCATACAAAGGAAAGCGGGGTACAAATAAAGATTTTTTTTAAAAAGAAGAACAAAAAGGACCTTGCAGCGTAAGTTCGGCCCCTCAATGGGGAGACGGAACTCACATCGCAGGGAGAGCACAGCGGGGAAGGAAAAAAGTTACGCTTGGCGGCGCAGGTAAGTTTAAGGTTTAGGGGCGTGTGTGGAGGGGGGGGTAGATGGTGGGGTGATGTGCGTGATAATAGCATGCTAGACATTTCGAATTCGAAATTTTCGGAATCGAAATGTCCAGCTACGAAATAATCACGTACATCCTTCAGTCACCAGTGACACACGATATTCAGCTATTTTGTCTTTCTTTACTAATTCTTGCTAACCAATGAAGGGACAATTGTGTGTTGAAAAGTACTTGAGATCTTCACTGACAAGCACTAAATGCCATTTTCAAAAAGCTAAGATAGTTGCTGGGAGAACAAATGATTATTCCAGAGGTGGCCAGCGACAGGGGCTTGACGCTAACTGCCAGTATGCGCCTCCCTACATTTTAAAATCTGTAGGAACAGTGCTTTAGATGATTGCCAAGGTTACCTTGCCTGACAAGGCACACTTGTCTGCATAAGGAAAGGGGTTGGGGTGGGAGAAGTCAGCACAATAGTACTAAATGCACTTTGCAGAGGGCTTTTTTGTAGTATGACTTACTTGCAGGAAATAAACCTGTTAGACGTGAGCTTCAAGACACCCATTTATTACATTAGCATTAAACACAGTAATCAACAAAGTGACATATGAGCGAGTTATATTACCTAGAATCATATTAGTATAGTTGGCTCCATTTTCACATGAACTTCCACTTAGAAAAGGGCCACACGACTGTCCCACTGTGCTGTGGTTGCTTCTACGAATTGTAGCCATGGTGGTAAGAATGCTGTAAGTGCCATTATGAACGGATTCAAGTGCACTGGAAGAAGTGCTTGCTGCTGATCTATTCCAAGGGATAGCCTCCTTCACTGAGGAAAAGGTACTTTCTGCAAAGGTGTATGATTGGCCGATACTCGTTGGTGCTGCAGTTCTGGCTCCAGTGACACTGCTTCTGAGCCCAGTGATTGTTGAGTTAGATGATGTGTCTGTGGTTCCCTCAGGTTTCAAGGCTGCACTTGCAGACGGTGCTGGCTTTGCGGATATAGCCGCTGCGGCAGAACTTGTGGTGATGGGTAAATATTCTTGGGAAGAAATGGATGCAGGGCCAAGTGTGGCACGAGGCGTCAATTTGTTTGTTGCTGAGAGAGATGTACTAATCCTTTCCGAACTAGACACAGGTAAAATGTATGCAGGAGATTTGCCCAGTGAGGTGGACTCTGTGGTGGTGTCTGTTGCAACAGTGATATTCTTGGTCATTAGAGCTACTTCTGATGTAGACATTGTGGAAAATTCAGTCATTGAAACAGTAGATGGTTTTGATGTCAATGCGGAGCTCTCACTCAACGTTAAATTCTCTGTATGTCCAAAGTTGGAGGAATATGTCAAATCTTGACCTTCTGAAGCAAATAAAATGCTCTGAGTTGCAGAGGATGTGGCATGGGAGGTTTCTCGTGCACGTTGTGTAATGGGCAGCGACTGGGTTAGGGATGTTGTTTGCGAAGAAAGATATTGGACATCTTTAGAAAGCTGAGCGGTGGTGGTAATGAGTTCTGGTAGAGATGAAGGCTCTGGTCCCAATCTGGGTATGCTGGATGGAATAACTGATGCTTTTGATACAGCATTTTCAGAAGATGTACCTGAGGGTGTCTGGTTAAAAGACTGTTCAGTCGGAGATGAGCTTTTGGGAAGTATTGTGGATGCTTCTGGTGAGTGAAACTCAGTCACTGCACCCGATGGACCTTTGCTGATGGAAGTCCATGTGTTTAAAGGAATAGAGGACACAGAGACCTGTTGAAGTGTTGCAGGCACTTCTGAAATGGATGTCCTAAAGTAAGCTGTCATGGAACCTAAGCTTGTTAAAGGGAGTGTTTTGGTATGAATTTCTTTGTGTGAGGAGGGTGTGGAAAGACTTCCAGTAACTTGGTCCATCTCAACAGTTGACTGCGATACTTCAGATGTAGGAATTGCTGAATGTGTATTTTCTGAAACGGAAGACGTCCGGGATTGTGGTGCAGAGGGTTCAACCAGCGATGATAATTTTGCCTGGACAAGTGTTGTTGCTGAAATGCTTCTGTCATCTGAATGTATGGGCGTAAGTGAGGCAGAGGATTCAGCAGAAATTGTTTCTTGAGAAAACGTTAATAACGATGAAAAAGGAAAATATGAGGTACTGTTTGAAAAATGGGGTTCAGTGTGTTGTAACAGTGGAGTGGAAGTAGTGCTAATATCCCTCAGAAATGTAGATGTTGTGTCTGTAATTGTTGAAGATTCTTGAATACTCGACACTGAAGGTGTTGTGCCTGAAGTGTTGCTTTCAGAAGCAATGCTGCTGGCGGGCACAGCCAACTTGGGTACACTTGATATGTCCTTTTCAGAAGAGGTACCCGAATCGGACATGGAAAATATGGAAACAGCGGAGGAGGTCATACCCTGTTCTGTGGATGGAACCCTGGTTTGACTCGTGGTCATTGGTAATGCTTTAGCAGAAGGAATCGCTTCAGAGATGTGTGTAGCAGAATTATTCAATGTGGTTAATAATGAGCCTTTTGAAACATGTGTAATTGCAGAACTGAGGGATGTGGACCTGGCACTGCTTGGAATTACAGTGGATAATTCCATCTCTTTGGTGACGCCAGTCTTTGGCTCTGTAATGCTGGTTATTTCAGCTGTCAGAGAAACCAACTCCCTCAAAGGCTCTGTTGAAAGCCCAGCAGCTGAAACAGCAGGTGTTTTGTAGGAAGATGAAAACTTTTCACTGGATCTTGACACCATGGGAGCTGCCAAGGTGAATATAGAGGCAAACCGGCTGCGCTCAGATTTTGCTGTGGAAGGCAAGGCAACAGATGGCTCAGCTGAGGTTTTTCTTTCTGTAGGTGAGAATGTGTTTGATGTCTGGGATTGCAGTGTTGTCTCTACTGAGGAAAATCTTGCACGCTCTCCCATGCTTTGACTGAGAGTAGGTGCCAATGTAGCTAGAGATTGGCTAACTCTTGAATTTTCAAAAGTGCCGGTTTCTTTGGTTTCAGTGAACACAAGTGCCTCAGTAGACGCTGAGGTTTTAGCAGATTCAAATGACTCCACTGCTGTTGAACTTCTCTGGGTGGTAGGGATGGTATGATGTGAGGATCTAGCAAGATGCCCTGAAAGCTGTGCTGTAGAAACAGAGTTCAGTGGATTATTTGAGGGCTCTTTTGAGAGAAATGTAGCAAAAGAGAATGTTGCCACACTTTGGCTAGAAGATGGCACCATTTTAGTAGAAGGTAGCTCTGTATGATTGGCTGGTAACATGTGAGATTCTGTAAATGTAGAGGAGCTGTCTAACGTTGAACGTTCAATGCCAGAAGCTGATGTCTCCAAGAGAGGCCTTGAAATCTCACTCACTGGGGACATGTTGATTTGATCAGATATCAAAGTGGTACTTTCTGATGTCATTGTGGAGATTGCTAACACCTGAGATTTAGGCGAAGCCATTTCTTGGGCAATCGTCAAAACTGATGAGGAGTCTCGAGATGGTGTTCTTTCTATAGAAGTGAGTTGTGTGGCTGCTAAAGCATGCGTAGGACCGCTGCGTTCTGGCTGAGATGATGTTCTTTCCAATATTGCTGATGACTCTGGTTTACTGAATGCAGACTCCGTAGTGCGTAAACTTATGCTTCGAGAGGCAAAGCTGGTGGAGACACCAAATGTGGATTCACTTGATGTTCCTCCGTCAGAGGAGTCCTCTGTTTCCGGGCCAGATACTCCCAGCGGTGCCATGGAAGGTATGTATTGCTCTGTTGATAGAGACCCTGTCAAAGAGCTTGGTTTTCCTTGGCTTGTTGTGATGGAAAGGGATTCTATCGATGAAATATTTTCAAATACGTCTGCAGTAACATGGGTTTGTGTAATCTTTGATAGCCCTCCTGAACTAAGTGCGGCTGTTCTAGTGCTAATGTTCTGCGTACTGGCAGCCAGAGGGATTACAGTTGAGGTGTCAGTGACTGGGGTAAATTCTGATTGGCTAGGTGTAATAATAGGATTCTCAGTAGTCAAAGAAGCTCCTTCTGCAGTAGTGTTTGGTGGAAAAGGCATTGCTGCAACAACAGATGTTTTCAGTGGTGTTGTGGAACCTTTATATAATGATGGCACTGCTGTATGGGTGAAGGATGGTGTGTCTGTGTGTGTATCAGATTGTGCTGTACTGCTGAAGCCTAGGGGAGATGACAAGATAGCCTCAGTTACACCTGCCAATTCAGGTTTGCTGAACACTCTGGCTGCTGTGGTTGAAGCACTGAGTTCAGAAGTAGTGCTGGCAGAAACAATGGATGATGATTCATGAGTAAATCTGGTTTCAAGGTAAACAGATTTTTCAGAATGTGGTGAGATTTTTGTAGATGATGAGAGTTCTGTTGGCGTTTGGCTTGTGGGAGGAACAGCAGATGCTGTTGATGCAGTAGGTTCGGAGTCATCTCTTGAAGGAGAAGAGGTCAGCTGATTTGTTGGGCTTTCTGGTAAAAGGCGTCCATGAGGTAAAATTGTGGTTGCTGAACTGGCTGAGGACTGTGTTTCAAAAGATACTTCTAGCTCAGAAGCAGGTTGTGAATAGGTTGCTGTAAAGTTGCTGGCATTTATGAGTGGAGTGGACACTTCTGAAAGAGGGACAGATGAATGCTCAGAAGTTGGAATAGAAGACATTTTAGTTTTTAGTGTAAACAGTATTTCAGCTGAGGATGTCTCTGTTTGGCCAGATGTGAAAGTACTGCTATCTGATGCAGATTTTGAAGACATTCCCTTAGCAGTTGATGTCGGAGATGTTGGCTCCTCAGTAGGTGCCACCGTTGATGTTGTCAGTGGAGAGGAGATCCTCAGAGCAGAATGGCGCTCAGTTAGTGGTGCTGTCTGGGCAATACTGCTAGTCTGTTGTACCATGGAAAGTCCAGCTGTTGTCATTATTGATTCATGTGAGCTTGACCTGGAGACGCTTGTGCTTATCATTCTGCTGTCAGCAACATTGCTGGTTGACCTGGGCAGTGTTACCCTTGCTGTAGAACTATCTACAGAAGAGGTGCCCATTTTTGACAAAGAAAATAAGGCTGTTAATTCTTCTGTGGATAGTGTTTCTGGCAAGTAACTGGACTGGCTTGGTGTGGTGAAAAACGATTCAGTGGATGTCGTTGATTCAGTGAAATGAGTCAGAGATGACGACAATACGCCATTGGAAGACTGCTGTGAAACTGATGAGGTAATTAAAGTTGGATCCATTTCTACACTCATAGATGTAAGAGCAGGGACTGTGGTCACTGAGCTGAGCACTGTTTGCATATCTGCAGTGTTTGAAATCTCACCAGTGAAGGAGGACACTTCTGCTTTTGGGATTGATGAATGTCTTGTTGAGGCAGTAGATGTTTTTGATTTGAATGAAGTAGTTTCACCCAATAAGAACCCCTCTGTATGGGTCAATGCCACTTTAGATATGGAAGTTCCTCTTTCTGGTGCCAATAAAGATGACAGTGATACTGATGATTCAGTTGACAGTAGCTGTTGTATGGGTGTAATTGAGGATGATGACTGTGGCAGGAACACAGTTCCAGATACAGGTGTAGGTATGTGTGGGCCAGACTGCATTGTGGTGCTTTGAAAAGAATAGGATGGTACTACAGTCCCTGTTACGCTTGACGATTCAGGCTTGCTGGAGAGAGTGGCTGCTGAGGATGTACCGCTGCTTTCAGAAGAAATGCTCCAAGAAACAATGGATGATGGTTCAGATATAAGTCTTCGTTCAGCAGAAACAGGTTTTTCAGAATGCACTGAGATGTTAGCAGATGACAAGACTTTCCTTGATTGAACCTCTGTGAGTTGAGATGTTTGACTTGTGGAAGGAACAACAGATGCTTTTGATGTGATAGGTTCTGAGACATCTGTTAAAGGAGTAATAATCAGGTGGTGAGTTGTTGTGGTTTCTGGTGAAATGTATGCTCGAGATAAAAATACAGCCTCTGTGTTTGAGGAAGATGGGTGTGTTTCTGAAGATGCGTCTTTCTCAGATGCAGGTTGTGAATACGTTTCTGTAAAACCGCTGACTTTTGTGGAGAGAGTGGATATTTCTGAAAGGGGGATAGAAAAAAGTTCAGAAGTTGGAATAGAAATCGTGTCACTTTCTAGTATAGACATGATTTTGGTTGATGATTTCTCTGTTTGGTGAGATGCTGAGATTGCCTGAGCAGTTGTCAAAGATGCTGGTTCCTCAGTAGGTTCTACCGTTGATGTAGTCAGAGGAGATGACAATTCCAGAGACCAATGGAGCTCACTTAGTGGTGTCATTCTGGTGATGGTGCTAGTCTGTTGTATGGAGGAAAGTCCTGCAGTTGTCATTAATGATTCAGGGGAGATTGAGCTGGAGAATGTTGTTCTGATGTCAGTATCTCTGCTGTTTGAATTGGTCACTGTTATCCCCACTGTAAAACTTGCTTCAGAAGAGATACCTCTTTGTGACAAAGACAATGTTGATCCTGTGCTGGAAGCTGTCAATTCCTCTTCGGATAGTGACTCTGTCACATAACTGGATTGGCCTGATGTGGGGGAAAACAATTCAGTGGAGACCATTGGTTCAGTGATGTGAGTCGAAGATGATGACAATACGTCATTGGAAGACTCCTTTGAAACTGATGAGGCCATTAAAGTTGTAATAGTCTCTGAACTCATTACAGATGGAAGCAGAGCAGGAATTGTGGTGTCTGAGGTAAGCAGGGATTGTGTTTCTGTAGGGCTTGAAATTGCACTGCTGAAGGAAGGCACTTCTGATTTTGGGAAATATGAATATTCAGGTGAAACAGCAGAAGTTATCACTTTGGATGGGATGGTTAATCCCAATGTAGACACCTCGGTAGGGTTGAAGGATGATGCAGGTATGGAAGAGCTGCTACCCGGTGTGGATGAAGAAGACAGCGATACTGATAACTTAGTGGATAGTGGTTCTTTTGTGAGTGTAGATGTGGGTAATGACTGTGATACAGACACATACCCAGAATCAGATGAAGTTATGTGTGTAATAGATTGCATTTTGGGGTTGGGAAAAGAATAAGCTGATGCAATCCCTGTTACGCTTGACCATTCAGGCTTGCTGGAGAGTCTGACTGCTAAGGGTGAAGCACTGCTTTCAGAAGGAATCCTGGAAGAAACAAAGGATGATGATTCAGGAGTAGATATGTTTTCAAGGTAGACAGATGTTTCAGAATGTGCTGAGATTTTGGTGGATGATGAGAGTTCTGTTGATTGAACTTCTGTGAATGGAGATGGTTGGCTCGCGGGAGGAAGAACAGATGATGGTGATACAATGGGTTCTGAGACATCAGTTAATGGAGTAGCAATCAGGTGAGTTGTTTCAGTTTCTGGTGAAAGGTGTGATTGAGTTAAAAACGTAATTTCTGGTCTGTCAGATGGTTGTGTTTCAGAAAGTGTTTCTGCCCCAGGTACAGGTTGTGATTGAGTTCCTGTAAAACTGTGGAATTTTGTGGACAGAGGGGATACTTCTCTAAGAGGGACAAATGAAACTTCTGAAGTCATTTCATTTTCTAGCGTAGACAAGATTTTGGCTAAGGATGTCTCAGTTTGGTCAGATGTGAAAGTACTGCTCTCTGATGCAGATGTTGAAATTCCCTCAGCAATTGGTGCCACTGGTGTTGGTTCCTCAGTCAGTGCTACTGCTGATGTGGCCAGGGGATATGAGATCTTCAGAGTAGAATGGCGCTCAGCTAGTGGTGGTGTTTGGGCAATACTGGTAGTGTGTTGTACGGTGGAAAGTCCGGCTGTTGTCATTAATGATTCATGGACATGTAATCTGGAGACGTTGTTGCTAATCATACTGCTGTCAGTAACACTGCTGGCAGAACTAGCCACTGTTACCCCATATGTCACAATTTCTTCAGGAGAGATTCCAATTTGTGACAAAGAAAATGTTGATCCTGTGTTGGACTGTGTGAATTGCTCTGTAGATATTGACTCTCTGGTGTAACTGGGTTGGCTTGGTGTGGTGAGTAATGATTCAGTGGAGGCCATTGCTTCTGTGACATGAGTCATAGATGATGACAACACACCACTGTAAGGCTCTTTTGAAACTGATGAGGTAATTAAAGTTGAAATAGTTTCTGAAATTATTGCAGATGGAAAAAGAGTAGGAATTGTGGTCACTGAGGTATGGAGGGATTTAGTTTCTGCAGTGCTTAAAATATCACTGGTGAAGGATGATACTTTTGATTTTGGGATGGATGAATACACAGTTGAGACAGCAGATGTTATTAATTTAGATTTGTTAGTTTCACCCGATATTGGCACCTCTTTAGGTGTGAAGGACGATGTAGATAGGGAAGGTCTACTAACTGGTGCAGATAAAATAGACCGTGATACTGATGACTCTGTTGACAGTGGTTCCTGTGTGGGCTTAACTGCTGATGATGATTGTGGTAGAGACACATACCCAGAATAGGGTGTATCTTTGTGTGAAGCAGATTGTATTTTGGTCCTGGGAAAATAATAGGATGATATTTCAGTCCCTGTTGCTCTTCTAAAGCCAGACCTGCTGGACAGTGTGGCGGCTGAAGGTGAAATACTGATTTCAGGAAAAATGCTGGGCAGAGCAGCAGATGATGGTTCAGATGTAAGTCTCAATTCAGCAGACATAGGTGTTTCAGAATGAGCTGAGAATTTGGTAGATGACAACCATTCTGTTGATGGAACCTCTGTGAACTGATGTGTTTGGCTTAGTGAAGCAACATTAGATGCTGTTGTTGAAATAGTTTCGGGGGCATCTTTTGTGGTAGAACTCAGTTGTGTTGTTGAGGATTCAGTTGAGATGGTTGTAGACAGAGTTGAAAATAGGGTTTCTTCTGAAGTGGTTGGTGAATGATTGTCTGTAAAATGGCCTATTTCTGTGGATTCCTTTGAAATAGGAACATATGAATCTGCAGATGTTGGACTAGACAATGTTGCAGCTTGTATTGCAGGAAGGATATTGGACGAGTATGACTGTGTTTGGCCAGATATGACAGTACTCCTTTCTGTAGCT
Source organism: Ambystoma mexicanum (assembly GCF_040938575.1). Classification (NCBI taxonomy): domain Eukaryota; kingdom Metazoa; phylum Chordata; class Amphibia; order Caudata; family Ambystomatidae; genus Ambystoma; species Ambystoma mexicanum. Next base: position 996,505,170 of record NC_090929.1, on the reverse strand, counting down.
GATGCTGAGATTTCTGGAGTTGATTCCACAGATGCTGATTCTTTTGTATGTTTAAAGGATGAAACAGTCAGAGGAGATGACAGGGTAGAATGGAGCTGAGCGGTACTTGCCATTTGACTAGTAGTGCCAGTCTGTGGTAAAGTGGTGGATTCAGATGCTGGAAGTATGGATGGTGTAGGGGCACTTGTTGGTTTAGATGTGGAGCCTGATATTCTGCTGTCAGTAAAACTGCTGGTTGAGAAAGCTGATGTTAATGCGGGTATATGACTTGTTGCAGAAGAGATACCCCTCTGTGACACAGAAAATGATGATCCTGGGCTGGAAGGAGAGGTTTGGTCTGTAGATATTAACTCTGAGGCATAACGTGGTTCGGTTGCAGTGGTGGAAAACGGTTCAGAGGAGGCTGTTGCTTCAATGCCTTGAGAAGTAAGTGATGGCAGTATGCTACTTGAAGGCTCTTGTGAGACTGATGAAGTAATCACAGTGGAATTGCTCTCTGGAGTGAACCCAGGTGCAATTAGAATGGATGTTTGAGCGGCTGTGGTGTATTCTGATGTTTCTCTCATGCTGGAAACGCCATTAGCTAAAGATGACATTTCCAGCGTCGAAGAATGTGCATATTCACTTGTTACAGCAATTCTTTTTACTGCGGATGAAGAACTTTCAGCTGATGTTGACAGTTCTGTATTAGTAGAGATGGGTGTAGGTGTGGAAATCTCCATAGAAGATATTTCTGTGTATGAAGCACCTTGAGTGTTTGTGATAACTTCCGGCAGCGATGACCTTATGGATTTTGTTGCACTAGCAAATTCACGAATCGAGGGTTGTGTGGTTACGCTTGAAGATGTGGTTCCAGATCCAATGCTTGTTGAAACATCTGATGTGGATTCCGGAGAAAGTTGTACTTCAGAAGAAATTAGGACGTGTGTAGTTGCTGAGTTCTTGATGGCTGATTTCGATGGCACTGTTGTCTGTAGTTCCATTTCATACCTTGCTTGACTTGTATTAACAGGACTTGAAGTAGCTCTGGGATAACTTTGGGGGGTTTGTGTAGGAGGAACAAAGTTCATTTCAACTGTAGGTAAAACCTTTGAAATAGATCTGATTGCCGTAACGGCAGCGTCTTGGCTGGTAAATGGTTTTGGCACAGTTAAAGGATTCACCTTTAAGGTTGACTCAGATGTGCTGTCTGTTATTTTGTTCAGGTCTGTGGTTACTTTGGATAGGGGCATTGTTAGATGTTTACTCATTGAAAAAGAAAAAGTCTGGAATATTTGTTTAGTGGTTTCACCGTTTGCCAATACATCTTTTGTGTAAGATGCCAAACCGCTGCCGTCTGACACAGATGATGTAGAGAATAGTGCAGATGAATCAGATTCAGTTTCTTGAGAAAGCGTAAATGTTGTATGAGAAGATGCTGTTGTCATCAATGAAGGATTATCAATGTGTGTTGACAGTTGGGTGGCAGTAACCAGCTCAGGCAGAGTGGAAAGAATATTTGCTTGGTAGGCCAATGATTTGGGAACACTTGATGGAGAGGCTGTGTTGCTTGAAGTTCTGATCTCAGAATCAATGCTGGTGGGCATACTCAAGGCGGATTTAGTTAATGCACCTGTTTCAGATGAGACACTTGTAGGGGACTCAGGCAATGATGAGAATGTACTGGAAATTAAGGGCTGTTCTGTCGTTAGTGATGGCAACATAGAGCCTGTTTGTCTTGTAGTGATAGGAAATGATTTTGTGTCAGAAACTGTTTCAGAGACCTGTGTGGTAAAATAGTCCAGTGTGATATTTGGTTGCTCCTCGGAAAGAGATGTGGTCACTGGAGGACTTGTACTGGTGACAGGAGAAGCAATGGAGGCATCAGTCTCTGAGTGCAAGTTTGACTGCCCTTTTGTAGTGCTGATGTCTTCTTTGGCTGAAGCGGATGCTTCTGGAGTAGCAACTGTTGAATGTTGTGCAGGTAGAACTTCTGCTTTTTTAGGGGATGAGGGAGATCTGTCACTAAATGTAGAACTATCCATATTGGTGGATGGTGATGTCACTATGTTGTGTTCTGTTACAGGTGAGGCTGGCAGACTTAATGATGGCTTTGCAGAGCTGGCCTCTTGTGTAAGGGAGTATGAAGATGATGACTGGCGTACTTTGTCTGTGTTTGTGATTTCTGTGTGTGCAACAGTTTGGGTGGAAGAAGTAGCTTCAGCTAGAAGCGACAGTGTGGTGTATGCCATTGTTGATGACTCACTGGTGCTGGATGGTATTCCCACCATGGTTGACGGTTTTCTTGCATGCTCTATACTAGTTGAAACACTTTGAGGATTAAATGTTGCCTCGGAGGATAGAGCAGGAATAGATACCGACAGCCTTATAGAAGCTGTGATGGATTCTAGTGACAGAGCCTCTGATTTGGTAGTTGTTTGACTTGAAATAATGGGAACAGATGTTCCTGATGCAGTGGGTACTGTGAGCTGTTTGGTAGATAAAGAAACCATTTCAATGGTCAGTGGCTCTTCTGAGGTTAATGGAGAAAACACAGTTTGAGGTACTTTTGTTTCAGTAGGCATATTGGTCACTAGCTTAGCCTCTGTTTCTCTATTCATATCTGTAGTTAAATACGGTACTGTGGATCTTGTTTGTTCCAATGTAATTGGAAATACGTTAGTAGAAGCAATTGACTCGGGGACATGTGGTGTAACCTGAGTCACAGGGATTTCTGGTGCTTCTTCTGAAAGATATTGGGGCACTTTGGTTTCTGGGCCGATAATAGGTAGAGTTGTTAAAGAGAGTATAGTCTCAGAGGCAGAGTCCGTCTGAGTTTCTGCAGTGCTGGTGATTTCCGGCGTTGAAGCGAAGGCAACCTGAACTGGGGAAGATCCAGCAGCTGAAATAGCAGCTGTTTTAAATGATTTGGTGGAAATTTCACTCATCGTTGAAATGTTATGATGGCTAATGTTGGATGTAGATGTTGAAGGGTTACCTTTTGATGCTGATGTAAAAATCAGGTTATTAGATGTCCCAGCAGAAACCATTTGATTTGTAAGCGAGAGTGAGGATGACAACTGTGTTTGTAATGTTGAGTGGGAAGCAGATGATTCTGCATGCATAGCAGCTGGAGTGAGAGTGCTTGATTCAGTTGAAAGTGCAAATGTCAGACCTGAAAACATGGGGAAACTGGTTTTGGTGGTAATTCTGCTTTCCTCCACAATGCCAGAGGATGCATGTGCTGTATAATCTGATCCAGCCCTTTTTTTAGAGGAAAAAGGCTGCTCAGCAGATGATGACACTATCTTTGGTGACCGCAGATTTTCTTGTGATGTATCTTCTTTTTGCATCATTGAAAATGGGGCTGATGTAGGTGAAGACATGTATTCTGAGGTTTGTTGGATAGCAACTCTGCTCAACTGAACTGCAGAAGATTCAGCTGGTGGTGTTTCTTGAGTGTGTGAGACAAGAGGGGAGAATCGTTGTGTAGAAAGGAAATCAGTGGTAGTTATACTCTCTGGTAGAGATGAAAGGATAGTTCCTGTGAATGTTGGTGATTCTGGACCACTTGGTGCCGAGATGAATTGTCTTGCACTTCGTATTTCGGGAGATCTGGTAGTTGCGAAACCCCATGTAGATTCTGCTGATAAATCTGTTTTGGAGAAGTGGTCTGTCTGTGTAGTTTGTTCTGTGGCAGGAAACTCTGTCACAGAACGTGCCTGGCTTGAGGTAAATTCAAACAGTCGGGTGGTGGAAACTGCTTCTGGGCCTTGCGCTGTGAACAGAGCCAATGTACTTGATGGCTCTTTTGAAAGAGTCATAGAGTTTATAGCACCAGTGCTGCCTGAACTGGTAACAGAAGCAATTATTGAAGAGGTTTCAGTTGCTGAGGCTATCGCTGACTCTGTGGTGTGGATGATTTCCAGAGACACCAAAGATGTTTTCGAAGTGTTCATTGTTGACAATTCAGTTGTTGAATCATAAGAATTTTGTTGTTCGGGACTCCCACTGACGGTTAAGCTCTCTGAATGGGCAATGCTAGATAAAAAGGTCAAAGTGCTTTTTCCTAACCTGTCTGTCCAAGTGGCTGGTCGAAGTGTCTGATCCAAGTTGGTTCCTTGTGGAAATGTAAATATTGATGATACTTCCGCTACAGCTGTTGGTTTTGTTTCTGTGATTGCTACTGATATTTCAGTTAATGGTGACACAGTTCCATCTATTTCCTGAGTTGTTTGTACTGTAGTTGTTTCTTTAAATTCGCAGTGAGTTCCTGAGAATCCATCAAAACACCTGTAAAGAAATTGATATACATCATTTTAAATGGAACCAACAGAAATATTCCTTTTTTATTCAAATAATGTTTTATTTAAGTTTTCCAGGAATCACAAAAAATGAGGTACAACTCCAAAATCACTTTCAACCGTGTAACACTCCCTTTTACAAATCGCATTCCTCAAACCATAATACAATTTTGAAAATTTCATTTACTATCCCTCTCTCCTCCCCCTATTGCCTCCCCAAACCATCTTACCATCATTTGGGGATGTTACATGTTTCCAACTAAACAGAGGTTATTTCTTATAATAATGTATACATTTCCCCCACAGAACATTTTGTGTGCATGTTGGGTCCCAATGTCTCTAGATACTAAATATCATGTATAGTTCTTTGACCCCTCTCTTTGAATCAGCTGGTCCAAATACTAACGCCTCCCATCACTCTATGCATCTTATCTATAACACTGTAGAAAGGGAAGTGTGACAGACCAAGAATGAGACGTGGACACAGAGGACTCATAGTGATTGCTATAAACATTTACTCAAAATAAAAAGGGTTGAAAAATGCCTTATTGTCCCTTGCTCCAGGAGGTATACCTCTACCTCAACCAAAAACTAAGCGTCGGTCCTGCAACACGATGTCCAAAGCAATCCTATCCTTGCCCTCACATTCTAAAAGTAACTCTAAGGTGCTAAAGGTATTGGGTTGGCCTTGCATGTGCACGAATAAACATAAACAAATGTTCAAAGTTCCAAAAAGAAAAGGATAACTCCAACAAAAAGCTTCCTAATGGATAGTGTTCACAGTTCCAGGGGATGGCTCCCTTCTCCAGGTTTCTCTCCACCACAAACAATAGTTCAACAAGAATAACCAAGTTCTTTATAGGCCAAGAGGACAACTTAATCTCTTGATAATTGCAATTTACTTCACAGACTTGCTCTGCTCTGCATGATATACTCTCATGCCAGGACTTTCTTAGCCAGTTCACTCAATTCACAATCCCAAGGGCATGGGTCTTCCTTCGGATTATCTTTACACACTTGGCTTTGCCTGGTATACTCTCCTGCCAGTGCTTTCTCATATCACTCAGTTCACAGTGCCATGGGCATGGGCCTTCCCTAGAATTATGTTCACACACTTGACTTTGCCTGGTATACTCTGCTGCCAGGGCTTTCTCATATCACTCAGTTCGCAGTCCCAAAGGTATGGGTCTTCCTTAGGATTTTCTTCACATGCTTCAATTTTCCTGGTATACTTTCCTGCTAGGGCTTTCTCATATCACTCAGTTTACAATCCCAGGGCATGGGCCGTCCCTAAAATTCTCTTTTATATATGTGGCTTTGCCTGGTATACTCTCCGGCCAGATCTTTCTCATATAACACAACTCTCTCTCAATATGGACGTGAGTCTCAGACTCACACGGTTTCTCAAGCCGCAACCTTTTTCCCATATGTTCAACATCTAACAGGTCAAAGGACCCTCCTTGCAACAGTCTCTTTCTTCCAGGGTTTCTCGCCTTTCCCAAGCAGCCTTTCAGCGCTTTCACTGGTGGGCAGCAATCCTCCCAAAGCACCCTGGCATCCCACCTTCCCTAGCTGGGCTCACCAACTGAGTTTGGCTGCTTCGTTGTTCTTCTTGTCGTACCGTGAATGCTGCCATTCGGCGGTCGATCGGGAGAACAATCAGCCTCTTCTCCGCTCTGAGTCTGGTCACCGCGGTTGAAGGGCAGCCTCTTGCTCTCAGTCCTGCCACGGCAGAGCACCGACTCTTCCGTTCCTTCCCCTCAGGGATGCCTGCAACCCCTTAGCATCGGGCAGCGGTTTGCTTGCCCCCTTCACCGGACTTCGCCTGCCACCAAGTTCTCCTCGAGTTTATTCCGACGTGCCCCGCCTGCTTGTGTCCGGTAACTCTCTCTCTCCTGCAACAGCTGTGGGGAATTTAAATGTCCCGCCATTGCGTGTCTCCTTCCAACAACTAGAGAGTGGGGTGGGCTTCCGTGCTCTGGTGATCTTCATAGCTCCATTCCTCATCCTTGTCCCAGTATTTCCAAATAATTCATATACATGGGAATGATAGTTAGTTTTAGTCATTCTATTTTCAGGATATTGTAGAATGCTATCAGCAAGTCTTGGTTGTTGAAGGGGGTTACCACAATATGCCATCAAGGCATGAGGAATGGAGGGGGCATCCCTAAAAGGAAGAGGGCGATACCATGTCTCATCTGATGATGCCTATCTTCCCCCCCTGAGGGTCGCCACCCACCATGTGGTCCTCCCTTATACAGCCGCCTCCATGGTCATGACCAGGTAGAGGGTGCCATCCCCTGGCCACATGGGAACAGGATATCCCTGGGCAAGGAGTGATGACATCATCAGATTCATCACAGAAGCCATTCCAATTCAGTGTGATAAATTCTTTCCAACAGACTCACAGTCAGCCTCTCCATCTCATAAATCTCCAATGCCTTTTTTAACCCACTCTTTCCGGGTGGTGTGAAGGCATCATGAAGTAGACACAGACAACTGAATAAAGTTTGGGCTATATACTTTTATTACATCAAAAAGAGGGTTTGAAAAAGGCCTAACTTGCCCTATGCTAAGGTGAGATTTCCCTACCTAAATAAAATGAATGAAAGTTTGTGTCAGGAAGTCCAAAGCAAATGTCTGTCTGTGTCCAAAACCTATACTTGCCCTCACATTCTAATTGTATACAAAGTGTAAGGATGTCAACCTCAAAATGAGAAGTGTTCAAATAAAAGTTCATAGCTTCTTCCAGCTCTTGGTTAGAAAAGGGGTCTTCCCTTCTCCATGGTTCAAGATAGCTCACGTCGCAATAAAAAGAAGGGTTACCTTCCCCAAGCTTTCAAGTCTCTCAAATTTTCAAAACAACACTATTCCCTAGGATACTTCCCAGCTCTTATAGTTTGGTTACCTCTCACCAATGTCAGAAAGTTCAGATCCTTAATGTTAGTTCACTCATGTTTTCCTTTATTCAATTGCAAGCTTGGCTTAGGTGGATTTTCCTTAGATGGGTGTTACTCGGTCTAGGCGCAGTTGTTGGACCACACAGTTCACCCATTACAGGTCACACAACCAACACCCCTTCCTTGTGTCTGCTTCATAAACATCTTGCCACAGTTTCAGCTTCACAGTGATGTTTGACTTATTCTCATTTTGCATCCTCTTGATGCTTTATCATGGCTTGTGTTGCCACCATTCACTTGATTAGCTTTTGCTTGCAAAGACCAACATGAGCTTCCCAGTACACTCCCCTGCTAGGAAACTCATTCACTGTTACAGTTCTTTTGCACAAGCCATCATAAGCTTCCCCGTACACTCTCCTGCTAGGAAATGTATTCATTGTTTCAATTCTCTTAATCAAAGCGTCTGGGGCCCTTTGCCAGGTTTCATTGTACTTTACTCTTTCATTCAGGTTTTCTTCTCATGACCATTCAATTCTTTCAGTAATACTTAATAATATCTGCTTTACTTTTGGCAATGCTTGCTTGACTCTTGGCAATGCCTGTTTTCCTCTTGACAATGTTCATTCAGCTCTAGACAATGATTATTCAACTATTTCTTTATTCAATTTAATGACTTCTTTATATTTGCCTCTTTAATAATTCCCTGTCCCCTTTTCTCTGGCCTTTAATGTATTCAAGCTTTCTTAGCTTGCTTTGTGCAATCAACACGCCCTGGGGTCCCCCTACCATCTGGACAGACTCACCGGTTTCCAGTCACGTGCCTGTCGGCTCCTATACGAGCTGGAAAACCTCCTTTGGTTCTTGCTGCTTCGCGCCACCTTTCCACGGCCTCGGGTTCCCTTCTGAAGGACTTTGCTCTGCCCCACTGTCTTCCTTGGAGCATCGGTAAGCAATGTCCTCGCTGGTCTGCAGCTTTGAATTCCTGGGGAACTTCCCTCTGCTCCCGGTGTCTATGCAGCATTCCACAACGTTGGTTCCGCTTCACTCAGCACTTAAGGGCCTTGACCTGGCTTCTCTCTGGTTCCCACTCCTCTACTGCTGCATTCTCTCCGGGTCTCTGCATCTTGTCCCATGTCCCGCCGTGTTACAAAGAGGAAGGAGTCCTCTTCTTGCCATCGCGTCTCCATTTTAAAGTTCCCGGCATCAATCAAGGTTTTAGAAAGACTAGGCCACTCCTTGTCAAGCAGTCTTTTTTCATTGTTTGGTGCCTCTTCCTTGTCCCAGTACTGTGTGTGTAAGAGTCAATAAAGAGATGATGTATGGCTCTGGTTTGTCTCTTCCTCGCCCCAGTGCCTGACTGGTGTTTACTGGGAGATGATTTACTTGAAAGATAGCGAAGGGACTGGTAAAAACCTGCAAAGGCCTAGGGGATATTGGACTCGTTAGAAAAGGGAAATGGGGATACTGTGTCTTACCCAAGGATGCCTCATCCCCACACTCCTAGTCTCCTCCACCCATGTGATCTTCCCTCGCATATCCACCCCCAGGGTCAGTATCCGATAGCGACTGCTTTGCCCTGGACACCTGGGAGGAGGATATCTTGGGGAAAAAAGTGAGGACACCCTCAGATTCCTCACAGTGAGCAAACAAGGTCTCTTCCAAGAAATTATTATACAAACCCTTGCCTCTAGGTACATTTTTTTTTTTACCATTTGCGACAACCCTACAAATACATATTTGTCCTTTTCCAAACCAAATAACATTAGAGGGGATAAGAGTCTGTTGATACCATCTATGTCTTTCACCCAGGCTAGGACCTCCTTCAAGAAAAGTTGAGCGAGTGGACATTCCCACCATATGTGCAAGTAAGTTCCCTCATTATCACAACCTCTCCAACATTGTGGTCTGACTCCCGGGTACATTTACGCTAGTTTGTCTGGGGTCAATTAACATCACTGTAAAAATGTATAGTTGTGCTTTTTATATTGCATTGCAATCAACGAGGACCATACCTCCCTGTAGATGGCTGGCCATGGATCTCCCACATCATGGATCTCCTATAACTGGAATCTGTTATCCCCTTCATATCTCTGGATTTATTGTTTATTTTTTCGGATTTGTAGAGCGCACTACAGCCCGCAGGCATCGAGGCGCTATTACAGGAGAATGTAGGTAGGCTTGATTCAGGGTTATAACGAATGTGGACCAACAGTAACGTTTCTTAGTTACAATTACAGGTGGTTAGGCAAGATTCATACAGACAGACATCTACTCCATAGTCACTAGAGTGTAGCTAAAATAGGGTATGTGCATACTCTAGTTGAGAGTTGTCTATAGGGGACCCATACCCATTTCCCCAGGGTACCCTACAGACAGTAGTCCATTTTCCAGATCAACCCATTGCTTATCCTTGGACCCCCTTAAACTCTCCAGAAGTGTCCAGATTTGTGCTGCTCCAAAGTATTTCCACAGGCAAGGGAGACCATCTCCTCCATATTCCCTAGGTAATATCAAGATTGCATATGCCACATGCACTCTCTTACCACCCCAAAGGAAGTCTACAAAAGCTTTTTTTGCCTCCTCGAATAATAGGGCTCACATCTCAATTGGAAGCATCTTAAAAAGCTAAATTAACATTGGTAATATATTCATTTTCAAGGTGGATAGACCCTACCTTGTGAGATCCTTTGTAATCCTTCCTCACAGACTTGGATAGTTTGCTTTATATAGATCAGTTAGATCTCCAGGTATTGCAAGCCCTCTTTTTGTAGGCAGAGCCCGTTGTCAATAATATGTTGGCTCAATTCCTCAGTTGGGTTCACCAAGGGCAGCAGAGAAGATTTATTAAAATGTATTTTGGAGGCTGAGTAGGTTCCATATTATCCTGCCACCTCAATTAATATAGGAAGCGAGGATCCAGGACATGTAACATACGCCAAAATATTGTTGGCAAAAAGTGCTGATTTATATTCTTTCCTTAACCTCTCCAGAAGCTGGATATGGTTCTCTCTTTGATCACCTCTGCCAGAGGTTCTAACGTTAGGGCAAAAGTCAAGGGAAAAAGGGGACAACCCTGTCTTGTTCCCCATGTCAGGTGGAACCTATCTGAAGAGATTTCCTTGATTGTTACTTGTCCAATTGGATTTTGGTACAATCCCATCACCCCAGTGAACCACTGCGACATCAACCCTGCTTTTTGCAAGATTACTTTTAGAAAAAGCCAATCCACCCTCTGAAAGGCCTTTTCGGCGTCCAACGATACTAACAATGGGTCTTTATCAGCGTCCCCAATACTGGCCATTAAGTCTAAGGTCTTCAGAATATTATCTGATCCTTCCCAACCCCTAATAAACCCAACCTGGTTGGGATGTATAAATTTGGCATGGACCTTGCCAACCTCTCTGCCAGTACACTGGTGTAAAGTTTAGTGTTCAAGTTTAGCAAGAAAATTGTCCGGCAAGGCCCACAGTCTCACCTGTCCTTGCCCTCTTTAGCATAGTTACTATCTTAGCCTTTACTAAGAAATTGTGCCAGGTCGGACCCATGCCTCTTATAGAAGGAGGTGGTGAACCCATCACGGCCAGGAGCTGAACTTGATTTTACCTTTCAGATCACCCATAGTATTTCGATCGGCTCTATCCCTGCATCCATGCACACTAGCTCATTTGCAGTTAGTTTCGGTAAGGCATTTTTAGTTAGGTGATAACCCGACTCTCACTCCCTATGTTATCCATCCTTTGCATAAAGTGCAGAGTAGTATTGGCCAAATGGCTGGGATAATTAACATGGCTGTGACAGTATATTGCCAGTTGGATCTCTTAGTTCTTGAACCATCCTTTCTGCTCTCTTGCCTCAAAGCTGAGACGCTAATAACGTGTGAGCTTTATCTCCCTTTTTATAAAATCTCTGCTTCAAAAATGTAAATTAAGACAAGGCCTTTCCCTTCCAAAGATCCCCAAGTTCGCCTCTCAAGTCTGTAACTTTCTGTTGCACTTCTTCGGAGTAACCCGCTCCTCTTCACAAACCTGATTCCTTTTCCCTAATTATTTGTTTTAATTCGGTTTCTCGCAACATTCTACTCATTTGTTTTGCAGATCCCTCAGAAATCAGTAATCGTCACAGGGTGGCCTTTGCAGCTTCCCAAACCAAGCCTAAGGGAACCTCCCCAGTCTTGTTATGCTTAAAGAATTCTCTTATTTCCTTTCTGAAGGTATCTCAAAACAAAGAATCCCTAAAGAGTACATCGGTACATGTCCATTTCTTATTGCTCCATGTTCTCATCCCCTTTTCAATTGTGGCTGTACCCATGTCATGATCTGACCAAGCTACCAATCGAATATCGGCATTGTGTGCTTTTGCTACTTCTGCAAGAATATAGTCTAAGCGTGTGTGTCTTGTGAGGGGGAGAGTAAAGAGTGTATGAATGTTGGTCAGGGTGTCTCAATCTCCATGTGCCAACCATGTAATATGTTTGTAGCATAGTAGCGTGACAATCTTCTGCGCTGAGAACTGGTCGTATAGCTCCCTCCTTCAATGAGTACCAGTCTTCTTGTGCATCTCCCAGCATGTTAAAGTCACCCCAGCAAATTAACAGTCCTAATTTCTTTCTTGAAGGTCTTGCAGTGCCTCATTACAAAACTGTGCCTGTCGCTGATTAGGAGCATAGAGGGGGCACAGTGTGACCTCAGACGTGCCCAACCTCCCCTTCACTGTTAAGAATCAGCCATCCAATCACCTCTTATGTATATGTATGTGTCTATAGAGAATCACCAAGCCCAACATTTTCCATATCAGCATCCCTACCCCTGTTTTTCTGACCTCACTTGTTGCCCACAGAGCAGTACCAATGCCATTGCCTCTCATTTAGAATTCCCTGTAGGAAGAGAACATCTAAGTTGGACTGCCTGAACTCCCTTCCCAACATCGAGCACTTCTGGGGGGAGTTTAGGGTCCCTACACGCAACTCTTTAGTGTATCCCGCTATGTACCTGACTCCTGTACACTCTCGAATGTGTCCCAACAATCACTGCTCCTCCTGGCGAGCTGCATGCAACATATAGTTTCTGTAACCTCCACCCCCTCCCCATCCTTTGTTTTAGTCTGTTATTTTTACTCAGTAAGAACATTGCAATCCCCCCTTAATAATACCCTCTCCATTCCCCATTTGAACTCCACCTTATCATCAGGTAGAATCTCTCCACACCCTTGGGAGACGCCTTATAAATTAGGGCCACCTAAGTAAGTGCCCCTCACCTGTCAGAATATGCCCCCCATAGCACAACCATATCTCTATTTCAATATATATTTACCAGGGTGTTCGGCCCCACATTCCTCCTCCCGAGGTAACGATGTTGCCAGTACCTACGGGGTATTTAATTTGCAAAATTACCTAGAGCTGTTTTGTTTGCCTCTCTTTGATTGAGGATGTGTGTCTCTGCCAACTGGTCATGGTATGTTGGGTGTAGCTGTTGTCCCAGGCCTCTGGTGGCTTTCCCACAGCTGTCTCAATACTCCATCTGCCTCTTCTGCAGACGTGACACTATATTCTTCCTGTCGATGTTCATAAATGAGAGAGAATGGGTAACCCCATCTTTAATGAATGTCGTGGTCAGGGATCCATTGCGTCAGTGAACGGCATGCTTTGGGCTGGTCAGAGTAAACGCTAATATGTCCTGATATTTGTGAACCTTCGAGTCTTTGTATTATACTGTCCCTTTATCTCTTGCTTTTGTTAGGAAGTCTGTTTTCTGCATAAAATAGTGACACTTTACTAAGAGTGAACTTGGTCCCCCCCGGAGGACCACCAACCCTATGGATTCTGTCAAAGTTAAATTCAGGGGTTATAAGGCCATTGAAAAGAGAGGATACTAGGTCTTTCATGGAACTTTCCAGGGAGATAGCCAATTCCCTGGTGGCTCTTGTGAACCCATTATACATACCTTGCTTCTCCTCTCTCTGTTCCCCGGGTCGTCGACTTTCAGGGCCAGCTCTGCTTCTCTAATTTCCAAATCCTGGCATCCATCTTCATCTCAATGAGGTCTGCCAAGAGTTGGTTGTTTTCAACCACTTCCAGTTTGTTCTTGATCTTATCAATTCTCCCTCTGAGTTCCAACATTGCTGTGTGCATATCACTCTTCATTAACTTAATTTATTCAAGGAGTAATTGAATATCCGCTTTGATGGACATTTTCTGTGATCCCCTCAACGGGGCAGGGAGGCATCTGGTTGACTCATGTTTTCCACACCGATGGTGTGCCTACTGTGTTGCACGGAACCAAAGGTATTCGGTGTAGTGTATATTGCGCCAGTGTCACTGCAAGCACCTTCGCAGACGTTTTAAGGGAAGTCTCCCTATTTGCAAGTTGCTATGTTGCACAGGGGAAAGTTGCCTCAACCCTTTACGATGTTCTCTTCATTATGCCATGTCAGGTGCATCTTGACCCCTAAATCCAGCCCAGTGATTGTATCTGGTCCCTTCTGTGCTCTACTTCAGGAAAGATTAGGACCGACACCCATCGCAGTTTGTGTGTTATGACAAGCACAATATTCCTCAGTTTTACCGATTCTCTTCACTTAGAGTTATGCCTTTTGATGATAGGGCCACTAGAAAATCCCTGTGAATGACACTGCTTGGGGGTTAAACCGTGCACCTTGCACAATTCATATGTACTGCACTCCATCATCAGTGAGGATCCTCTGGGTTGTGGGCTTCTGTAGATTGCAATGCCCAGCACTGAAAGGGCGCACTTTCCTACATTTGCCTTCAGTTACGTCATCCGATCTGTGCAACTGGGTCTGCTGTGGCCCCTGTTGCTTCTCATCTGCCTCTTGTGGCAGAGGGTGGCGGTTCTGTCTTCTGTCTTCGCTACGCTTTCCTTTATGCAGCACCCCGCCCAGCGTCATCTCCTACCTCTGGCTGCCGGTCTCTGGTACCGCGAGTCGAGAGATAGATCCTCCAAATTGCCTGCAGGCTGCCCCAAGCATCGGTTCTTCCGTCAACGGTCATTGTGCTCAGCGACTGTTCCCTCGATACCGTCCAAGCCCACACGGTATCCAGCGTCTCACATACACAGGATGCTCAGGCGACCAAATCTTTCAGTTTTCTCTGAGCTTCCATTACCACGCTTGACATGAGGGTGATCACTTTGGGCTCTGTACCTTCCTCAATGCTTCGGTGACATTTAATTCATGAAAGACAGTCTTTATGGTATCCCATTTGCCTTTCTCTGGGTATGGCCGATGGAGAAAAGTTAGCAGCAATGTCGTCTGTGCCCCCTGGTGGTCTCCGAATATTAATTTTTTAATGGTAAATGCTTCAAATTCCATGCATTCATTTGAGGATATTAACAACTGTTTTGCTCCATTTGCTCTTTCATCACAGTGACATTATCAATCAGACCCTCAGACCTTTAGAACCCAAATGGAATTAGCCAATCTACAATTTTCTGTTTTTCCCCCATTAGCGAAATAGCGTGAGAAATGTAGTACATGTAGATGAGATCAAAACGTGCTACTACTTCCGATTGCTGTTGTCAAATACCAAATACAACTGACAAAACTATTCTCTATTCCTCAATATTCCTCTAAATTGTGACTTAGCTAATCATTTTCTTTTGATATACTATTTAATTTATATTCTGTAAGACTGTTGACCTTTATAATTTTACTCAAACAACCAGATGAAAGTTAAATTAGCAGGAAAGTAAATAATTGAAGAAAAATGTCAGCGTTAACACAATAAATTCTGATATAAGTCCTAATACTTAATTCCAGCATAAATGTGCATACAAGATGCACTGACAACACACTCCAAGGATGATCCAGTCCCATCTCCATATTAGAGAATTATTTTGTTGGCAGAGCAAGAAAGAAAACAAGCCAACAACACGTTTTGCCTTCCACACGATTCCTCCCAGTTAACTTAACACCTCACATTTCCACGTATAAAAATAAAAATAGTTCTATTACTCTGTTCATGCCAATAATTGCATTAATATAATACAGAGCACCATCTTGGAATTCCAAGAAGGAAATGTGATGTTTTAAGATAAAGATAACTGGAATAAAGACTGTGGAAGGCGAAACATGTTGGTGGCTGGTTTTTTTTCTTGTTCTTTCAATACAATTATGTTTTAAAGTGGAGCTGGCACTGCACCATTCTTGGAGTGCATTGTTAGCGCATTTTGTATGCACACTTTAACTGAAATTGGGAACATGGTTTGCCTAGCGTAACAACTGCACCCGCGCCTGAGGACTAACATTCTGTGCCCTTGTAATACGGGATTGATGTGCGCATCTAGTAGGAAAGCCCCTTGGAAGTCCCAATTCTTGTTCACACTCTAATTAAACTAAATTAATTTAGTCCAACAATGCTGTTAACAATCAATTTCTATCTTCTGACCCTAATTGTTTCACTGGCCATTCCCTGATATCATCTTCAATGGTATTCAAAGTTGTCACTCGATCGTCAGGCTTGTTATACATCCTTTCAAGTGTCATCATTGTAAAGAATCTCTAGTCCCATAAAGGGGTTACTCCATGAAGTGCATCTAATCCAGAGGATTGTCCTTCTCAGCTAATCCATGTGTCCATGACTATCACAGCCAATGGCTGTGCTGACATCTTCATTGATACATAATACAGATAAGCAGCATTCATTGTCCCACACTTTAAACAAATTCATGACTATGCCACGTTGGCATCTCCACCTATGCCACTTAGCCTCAACTCCCACGTACCTTTGGTCTTCTTGATCTCATTGTCTCTACCCTGAAATCTTCTCAAAGTACCCAATTCAACAACTATAGACATCATTAACATTTGTGTCTGTTCTAAAAATGTCTTAAACTGGCAATTACCCCCCTGACTAGAAATGTGCTAACCTTGACTCAGTCGATGCCTTATACTACAATCACCCCAGCCCTTGTTTTATGCATTCTGTGTGTGGATAGTTCTCCTTTTTCTTGCGAAGTTCCCTTCTGTTGGCTCGCCCTCTGTCATGGCTCCCGAGTTTGGTAGACTAGGAAGTCTAGATGACAACTGTTTTTCACTACACTTTAGAGCAGGGCTTCCATTAAACTAGGGCACCTGCTCTGGCACCAAGCTATTAAACTATTTCCTAAATAAGTCACAGCTGTTAATGGCATTGTGGAAATGCTTCATGCGCCATCGCCTTCCTATCGAAGATGGAACTTTAATTTGGGGTAAAATGCACATAACTACTTTCTTACTATATTGATCAAATATACTTTACATCATGAAAAGAAAAGAACATGCAAGATCTTTCTTACTCGCAGATTGGGCCAGAAATCCGATTATAGCATATGCCATTTTTGTTACAGAATTCAAGATTTTCGAAGCAATACCCAACACAGGTGCAATTGTTACGGTCACAGGTCACAGTGTAGTTTGCAAATCCCAAGGTACACGCCATATACTCTTTCAGCTGAGACACATCTGAAAAGGGAAAAGAGCAAGGAAGGGTCAGCTGAGAGCAGAGCTATGATGAAAAGGCATGAAGCGAACCACGCCCAATCCAACAGCAAATATGTAATGGCAATAACAATCTTCGCAATGTTTTTAAAAGTGTTTCTTAAAAATGCATTCTATGAATAAGATTTTAAAACTTGTAACTCTGCCTTATGCAACAGTATTTGCGACATACTTTTCTCACTGCGAATCGAGTAGGTAATATTGGGGTTCACAGTGTGATTCAACAGCTGGTAACCCCTGTTGCCTTTGTACTTCCATGTGTTCCCTCCCGTTCAGCGACTTATGCCATTAACATGAATTATTAAATAAATAATGTATTGACAAAAAATGTAAAACTCTTAGGTCATGATTACGAGTTTGGAGGTATCCCGCGTGGTAAAACCTCCAATGTCATTTACCATTACTGCATGCGGTAATTACCGTAGGGGCCGGTAGTTCTTCATGATTACAAGTCATGAGGACATTTCCGTGATTCCGTATTTTGGAGTACCATAGGACTCCATGGGATCCGGTAATTATTGCATGCAGCATTTACTGCATCCGGTTGATACTGCATCCAGTAAATGTTTGTGTGGCGATAAAATCTGCTGCCCAAAAGCAGCCATTAAAAATAGTTTTGGTAATGCAACTTTTATTTTGGCAGAGTGTTAAAACAACCAGTAATTTTAATTGCCACGGTGTTTTACCACTACTGCCACACTAGTAATCAACCCTTAGTATCACTTGCCATAGAGCGTGGAATACTGTTATTACTGGTGTTCACTCACAAATCACATCATTCTGTTCATTTTGATTTGTGGCTATTGTAAAGGGGCAGAAGTAGGCACAGGTCACAAAGGTGGCATTTTAAGGGTGTTTATTTAAACAATGAGCAAAAAGCCTATTTCCCTAACTCTAGGAGGGGCTTCCCTGCCTCAACAAAAATACTAAATGTGATGTCAAGATGTCCAAGTCCAAAACAAAAGTTCACTGTCGTGTCAAAATCCCTACTCCTGTCCCTCACACTTATAACAGAAATACTAAGGTGGCTCAGTGTCTTTGGTCCAGGAGAACGACTCATTCATTCTGGACTGGATGGCACGCTTTTAGTTTCCTGAAGTTTGACATGCAGGATTGGCTTCCTTTCCCTGATTTTAAATGTTCACAGGTTCCAATAGTAAAGGGGCTACTACTTCTGTAGCAGCCTCTATTCATTAATCAAAGGGAAGACGGTCCAGGAGAATGGCTCTCTTGCGATGGACTGTGAAAACATCTTAAAATCAAACAGAAAAGTCTTCCTGCTTTGCTTATTAACAAGGAATTGGCTCCCTTCCCCAGGTTGAGGTGTCCCAGTTTCGGCGCACCGCCTGCAGCAGTACAATTCCACCATGCAGCGGGGAACACTCTCACCCTGTTTCCCGTTGAACTTCTTTTTGAGTTTTCCCCGGGTGTCCCAGGGTTTCTCTTTGTTTCTTGGTCTCCCCTAATTCATATGGCACCCAGATCTTGTTCTGTTTCCTTTCCAGGGTTTCTCGTTGGTTCGGGGTCTTCCCTGATTCATATGGGTCCCAGACCCTGTTCTGTTCAGTTCTTAGACTTTTTTGCTTCTTCCGTTCTTGTCCCAAGCTCTCTCCGCTTTGGTTTTGGTACCAGACCCAGTTGCAGTACCTTCCTGGGGTTCTCCAATGTCCCTTGTACTTGTCTTGTGTACATTGGGCCCGGTAACAGGAAGAATTTGCTGGCGGTTTCACCTTGAACTCCTTGCCCCGTTTCACCTTTTGTTTCGGCAGCAGTGTGGAGTAAGGGGCGTCCAGAGTCGTTCTGCAAGCCTGAGCGGGCAGGTGGAATGTTTCCACCTTGCTCCCGCTTCTATTTCTGCTTTGCCATTCGGCCGACTGCGGACCGGTCTGGGACACCCTCTCATATGCTACCGCGTCCCGGTCAACTTTTTTTGCCGTTCTGTCAGCCTAGCGTCCTGCAGCCTTGTGTCTGCTCCGGGTAGGAACTGACCTTTGTTGGGTCTGTGTGAGTTCCGCAAACTGCGAGCCCCACCTGTCCTGCTCAGCTGTGTGGCTGTCTCTCCTTCTGCTGGACCAGTCTCTCCTCCATGAGTTTGCCAGGGACCCCACTGCCTCTAGGTAGGCATCCCAGTCTTCCCTTTCTGGATTCTCCGGACTGGCTTTACTCCTTTGTCATGGTTTCCCTAGGGAGGGCTCCTCTCACACTTCCTGAGTCACTCTTCCCTTTTATACTGGCTCTGGCCAATAGGATTTGGGGAAACACTAGACTGCTTACTAGTGTTCTCAGTAATGTACTTGATGTATTCAATTTCCTTCTTCTTCGCCCAAGTATTTCTTTGGGAGATCTTCATCTCTTCACCCATCATCCTCGTGCCAATACTTAAATAGTAATCTTCATAGGGTTGTTTCACCTTCTTCCTCGTGTCAATATTTTGGACACAAATGGGAGAAGTAGTCTGACCATAATACATAGAGGTAGGGGAGGAAGGTGAGTCCCACAAAGGGTAGAAAGGATGCGAGGGAGGAGGTGAAATGCTTGTGGAATACTGTGTTTTCGCCAGGCCATCTCTAGTCCCATAGGCGGATCCCGACCCATGTGATCCTTGAGCTGAGTACCACTTTCAGGGGGACTATCGGGGAGCGCCTCATATCCCTGGCCACATCGGAATGGGCTCTCCTAGTGGAGAAGGGACGACATCTGAAGATTTGTCACATTATGAATTGATGAAAGTTGTGATCAAGAGGTTCCCCATCAGGACGAGGAGGCCGCTACTATCTCACAATGGAACTGCACCTCCTGATGGGCCCACACCTCAGTCTGGCTCGTGTCTAGATCACATACACAATGGCATCGCAAGATTAAAACTTACTTGTGATGGGTGTGTCTGATGATACACTAATAAGGTCTGTGCTGCCATTAACCAAACTTGTGATATTATTCAAGGTATGTGAGGTGTTGAAGATCCTTATGACTTCTGATTCCAGGTTCCAGTTTGTGTTGTCAATCGCTGTTTGGTTATTTGTGTAGCTGTAGCTCCCGGAAGTGTTCACAAGGATGCTGCCCGAGCTGTTGAAACAAATAGATTCATCAGTTATTTGGGTGATATATCCAGGACATCTCGTTGGCTAAACTGATGCCTAAGCATGGACCAACGAGCACTGATTTAAATGAAAGCAGCAACAGTATGTGATTTTTCCTAACGTTAAAAATACATGGATTCAATTATACACCTCTTCTCAGCCAATGAGAATGCCCAGAAAGCATTATGTAAACTCTGTTATAAACCTCATTCCAAACATTCTGACTTGAACACCCACCGGACAAACAGCAAAGAAACAATTGTCTTCAACTGTGTAAAGCAGAGAAAAGCAGGTACAGTTGAGGCCTCCAAATTAACGAACAGCAATGAAATACAAAACATGTAAAGCTTATTGATACAAGTTGTGTGTTTATTAAATGTACACTCTGTGTGCTCCTTTTTCCCCAACAGTTAAAAGTTTTCTAGTTGCACAACTCCATGTGCTAAACCTTGGGATGTCATTATTGCTTGAGATAATGTGCCTTTCCAAACGTATAGCCCTCGGCTTTACCTCGGGCAAAACTTGGTGATGGGTCATTATCCCACGCTAATAGCCCACCCCTCCATGTATCCAATGTAATTAAAAAGCAGGAGACCAAAACTATATTACATTGGTATATACATTTATGCTCAAGGATGTACAAGTTTGCAGCATGAGTGTGTGCTTGCAGAGCACATCACAGTTATTCATGTTTTTTTTAGGTTGGTTGAACATGGACCAAAACATTCGAAGATCCAGTAAAAGATGGAACATGAATTTAGTTTTTCAGCTCCATTCTGAACTGCAATTGTGGTATTATGGAATATTTGCACTCACGTAAATGAGCACACACATGTAATCGTATTGAGGTCTGTCTAAATACAGTGTACGCTATTTGCACTGTTGTTTATGGTTTTGCGAGTGACACTTCATGTGCAACGCCCCATGATAAAATAACGCCAAAGAGGTCTGTCTACGAGTTTTTTTGTTTTGTTTTCTGCATGTTACCATCTCCAGTCTGGTTAATGAGACACCTGCCAGCAAAGACTGTCACTTTATTTGCAAGGTAGTCAGATATCTTGTTCCAGATAGGATAACCAGGCATCCCGGAATTGCTAGAACAGTTCTGGTTCAAGGCATCTGACCCGGCTGCCCAACCCTTTTCTGTTAAAAAAGCATGTCCTGGGTTTTGGTCCTAAGGTCAGGCGAGTATGTGCACATACACACACTTCTACATGCCGTCCCTCTCTTGATGCTCTTCTCCAAGAGGCAAACAGCTACCGTCTGCCTCTCATACGCCACTGCAGGTTAGGATGGGCTGGTCAAGAGGATGGCTACTGCAGTGTCACTGGCCAACGTAGAGGAAAAAGCAGGAGGTTGGCTTCTGTCAGAGAAGTGCTGAGCAAGGAACCTGGCGAGGCACTTTTTTTTCTTTTACTTTGTTTAACCCAAAGGTTTTTAAAAGATTTGCGTATTCATTGTCTATGGTGTCCCTTCCAATTCGTCTGTTTATTCTTTATCTACTGTAATTAGGATCGAATCCAGAATTTTCACTGTGGCAGTTACCCACGTAGTTCTCCCACCGCCAGTTAGTCTCGACCACCAGACATCTTCATCAGTGATGTACGCTGCAGCTAAAACTGGCTTCAAGTAAGGTTTTCTGATGGATTGTGCATGTTAAAAGTAGATGCCTCAGTGTTTCCACTGCAGATGGATCTTTATAGAATCTGCATTTGTTAGAGAGTGCCAGGCCGCGTATCATCAAAATTTCATTAGAATGTAGCAGGTTAAGACAAGCTCTTAAAAAGGTGCTCCTCATCTTCCGGTTTGGGTATTTTCCGATAAATGGTTGCAGGACATGAAGTTTATAGTGCATGGGCGGTAGGTGTGCGACCAACCTGTAAAATGCAGCTTTGTCACAGGTGGTGGCCCAGTCCAGTTCATTTAGCTTTTTGTGGATTTTCATAGGGTTCTCCATAAGCTCTTTTTTAGAGCACAGTGTCTCTCTCAATTTAGTTTCTTGATCTTCATACCATTGGTTTAAGGCCAAGCATCGGCCTCCCTCAGCCTCGTTGTTTATTACGTCAAGCAGCTTTGGACGATTATCCAGCAGCGTCTTCCTAAATAGCATCATGGAATTTCTCTCCACAATCAATGATAATGAGAGCTGGCTCAATTCTCGTCTTATTAAGACCATAGACGTACAGCCGGGTAAGTTCAAGACTTCCCTCCAAAAGTGGCTTTCCAACTTAAGCCAGATTTTGTGGGGGATCCCTGGCATGGCTTCAGCACCATAAACCAGTGAGGGCACAACCTTTGCCTTGAAAATGTCCACAATAGGTGTTAGCGAGAAGAGACCGTATTTCCTGTCTATCGCTTTTGCCTGTGAAGTTAGGCTCTTTACTTTGGTCAGCAGCTGTTTTTGCATGGCATCTTCATGAGTGGAGTTATCGATCATTATGCCTAGGTATTTAAACTCGGCAAAGATCTCAATCCGTTCGCCTCCTAGGTTCCAGAAAAAGGTGTCACTTTTTTCTTTCCCCTTTCCAAAGAGTAGGATTTTAGTTTTAGATTTATTGATTTCAAGGCAGTTTTCAGTGATGTAATTGGCGAAGTTGTTAAATTGGCGCTGGAGCCCTATGGCTGTTTGGTCGACCAGGATTGCGTCGTCTGCATACAAAATTCTTGACATTTTTGTATTTCCGAGGCATGGTGGAAAAGCCCTGATCGAATGCTCTGTGTCCTTGTAATCACCTATGAAGCTTAGGAAGAGCGCCGGGGCCAGTGGACACCCCTGCTTGACCCCACGGTTTGTCATAATCTCTTGAGATAGGGTCCCCTGATGGTCAAGCCTGACTTGTATACTGGTGGCCGTGTAGAGGGCGATGAGTGGATGTAATAAGGCCGCTGGGCAATTCCACTTTTTCAGCTTATTCCAAAGCCTTGTTCTGTCAACTTGGTTGAACGCTTGGCTTAAGTCGATGAAGGCCATGTATGTTCTGGGCCCCCCCGCACAAGACTTGCTTTTTAGGACACTCAGTGCTAGGATGTTGATGTTGGTCCCCATGTTTTTCTTAAAGCCAGATTGAAACGGATCGTTGCAGGGTGCCTCACTTGCCCAGCTTTGGAAATGCTGGAGGAGCAATGATCCATAGACTTTACCAATCACGTTTAGGAGGGCAATTGGACAAAAGTTCGTCGGGTCGTCTCTCTTTCCTCTCTTGTAAATTGGAACGACTACCGCAGTGGTCCAGTGTTTGGGTAGAGCCTTTGCTGCTGTTGATCTTCGGAAGACATCACTAATAAACCCCACCCATGCTTCAGGATGTTGTTTTAGATGCATGTTTGTCAGGCCGTCCGGGCCCGGGGCCCTTGAGTTTTTCAATTTTTTTAGGATGCCAATGATGTCGTCCTGGTCATGGAGCTCCACCCAAGATTGCGCACTGTGGTTCTGTATGGTGGATGATGGGGCAATTGGGTCATAGAAAAGCTTTTTGAAATGGTTCGTCCAGATGTCTTCTCCGATACCATTAATTAGCAGGTCAGTGGTGGTTCTTTCCGTTGAGTTAATCAAAGCCCAGAATTTTCGGGAATTTTTGCCGCAGACAAGCCTCAGCATTTCCTCCGAGTCTCTTTGATACAGGGAGAGACGATGATCTTTTAACCATGACTTGTATTTCGTTTTTTCGAGGATTAGGGCTTGTCTATTGACCTCAGAACTGTCTCTAGAGAAGAATCTCTGGCGTTTCCTGAATATCCGCCTTCTCGCTACCAGAACCAGGTCATAGTTGTGTATCAGATTTTCACTAGATGTTGCACGGTTCCGGCTTTGTTTTTTAAAGATGTTAAGTAGGTCGCCATAGTCAGGTGGAATGCAGGTGTCTCCCTGGGTCCCTAGCTGGGCATATTTGCATGTTAGGGTACTAATGTTTTTTAGGCTCAATGATAAGACGGTTGCCTTTCAGGTTGACTTCCACGTTAGGTTTGAAAGTTGCCTTTTCAGAAGACAAGATTGGCCAAGTTGCACACAATACATTGTGGTCACTTGCCATAGTTTTGATGACTGTGAACGATGAGATGGTTGTCAGGAGAGACATAGTCGATTTTTGCCGATGAAGTGTGGCCTTCCCAGGTTGGTGTACAGTTTGCGCATGGGAAGATAGTATCTAGATTGGCAAGTTCTTTCGAGTTCATCAGCAAAGCCCATTTTTTGCCTCGTAGTTCTGCCTTGGTTTTAGAAGGCTTACCGAACTTCACATCGCAGTCTGCGTTTAGATCACCGCAGATGTACAGACGAGTTTCAGAGTGATCAATGTAAATTCTGTCGATTTCTTTCTCCATCTTGTCCAGAAAATCTTGATCAGAGATGGAATCTGGGTTCCAGTAGACATTGATGATGATGGCTGAAATTGTCACTGTTTTCTTGAAGACCTCATTCCAGTGATTCCATTTCACCTGGACTGTCAGCATAAATAGAGATGATGTCAAGATTTTTGTCAATTTCAGACCCTGTCCAATTCGGATCGTTATTAGCAGGCCCGATGATGGTCTACCTTTCGCACCTTTTTTCGCTGAGGCAAAAGCAATTTCGTAACCATCCAGAATAGGCCTGGTAGTAAGCCAAGCTTCCTGGAGACACAAGGGGCCTCATTATGACCCTGGCGATAAGTGGCAAACGATGCCGGTAAAGGATTACCGGCATCGTTTACCGCTCCGGACGATTATAATTGAACAATACGCTATTAACGGCACCGTAATTAACGGTACCGCTAAAAGCGCCAAGGGCACGAGCACGCGACCTCCCATGCCGTAAATACCGGCATGGCGCAGAGTGGGGAACATCACGAGTCGGGCGGACATGCAATTAACACCATTGTGAAGAGCGTAAAGTACCTTACCGCCATGGTGCTAATACCGCCATCGCGGACCAACCGTAAACGGCCATGTGCAGTGTTCCCAACTGCAACATGTACACACAATCAGCACAGGTGGAGGCCATACAGTCTGGGCAAGCACAAAAGGAGCACACCCCACCCCTTCCCACACCCAGTCACACTCCACAATTAGCCCAATACTACTAGCAATGCGGGGGCTGGAGGACCTGATTGCAGTGGAAGTGCAACAGCAACAACAACAAGAACAACGACAACAGGCAGCACAGAGGAGACGCAGGAGGAGAAGGAGGGCAAGGCAGGGCCAGCATGCCCTACCAGCACAGCCAGTGGAACCACGCAGGCAGCCCCCAATCCTACGCATCATAGCCAGTCCATTCAACCTAACCGCTGAGCAGATCCACACCCTGTACCGTCTGGACCGGGACACCATCATCACCATTGGGGACATGATACATGACCACTAAATGCAAGATGCAAGCAGCCCAACCATGTAAATGAAGCTGTGTCACAACCATTCCACAGCAATCTGCATGTGCACTGTACCAAATCAGATTGCACCCCCCTCATCAAAATGCAGGTACAAGCAATGACTATGGCCAATACACAGCACCAAAAACCATCAACTGAAAGGACATTCCACCATTACTGCGTACAAAGGAGTCACATGAGGGTCAAAAACATCAATACACCACTACACTGAGGCAGAGGCCCAACTGAATTGTATGACACCTTTTGTTGTGCGTAGTGAGATCATCATGAGGCTGACATCAACGGTGCCTGGATGAAACCATACAAATCACCGGACATCTTGAACATCACAGAAACAACCGCTGTGGACTAACACAGTGCATGGGCACTCACAAAGAACTTGACCCCCCTGCGCCCACTAGTAGATGGCATGCAAACCAGTCCATAAGAGGAATACACACATACCGGTCACATCGTGTGTCTCCATCCATGCATGGAAATGGGCTTGAACATAAGAAATACATGCATGCTATGTCATCACTCAATGAGGTCAATTATGATGTGGTAATTTACTCATACATCGTTGGCCACAAACAGATGATGCAGGCCATCTCTTGAAGAGGTGGCCCCTTACCACAGCCCGTAACCCACAGAACATGCACAAAGAGGACTACAATCGTGCGCATACACGTACCCGTGTGGTGATTGAGCAGCCATTTGGCCTTTTGAAGGCAGGTTTTCACTGCCTCAGCAGGTCTGGTGGGGCACTCCTGTACGGGCATCAGGCGGTGGGTGAGAACGTCATGGCATGTGTCATGCTACACAATAAGTGCATCTGATGGAATGTGCCCCTGCCCACTGACGCTGAACTGCAATCACCTGACAATGAGGATGAGGAGGTTGGGGATGGGGCAGCACCTCAGGGATGTAACGATGCACAGGAGGGACGTGCCATGCGTCAGACTCTGATCAACCAATGTTTCTAGCAGACATGGACGGGGGTGGGTTACATGGAGATGGCACCCGGGGCACAGGGTGTGTCCGGGACACTGTAGACTGTTAACCAATTAAGCACACTTACGCAATAAGCAATGTCCACACATGTGATTTCTGATTAACCATAAAGTGTATTGAATAGGCAAAACAAAGTGAACAGGCCCACCACCCCACACACCCACTCCCCCTCCCCCCCTCTACTCCCCAACATACCCACTCTCCCCTCCCCCTCTACTCCCAACACACCCACACCCTCCTCTTGGGTGTTTGGAGCTGTGGTTGATGGTTGAGGGGTGTCCAAAATACTGTTTTCCTCCTGCACAGGTGTGGTTGGGCTGGGAGTAGCCTTCCACGAGTTTGTCAGAGATAGCTTGTGTATGCTGTTGTGGGGCGGGCTGGATGGGGACAGGTGGGGGGAATGCAGGGGGCCAGTGGGGGGAGTGTCAACATGCAGCCCATCCCCTTCCTCGTCATCCGAGATTGCTGCAGTGGCAGCTGTTTCTCCAATGGTGCTGCTTTCAGCTGATGCAGTTCCTTCGGCGGCCAACACTTGGCTGATGCTGGCTGTTGTTGGTGCCAAAGATGTGGACGTGGTGCACATTGGTGCTGTGGCCTGTGGAGTGCTCTTGGCCATTTCCTGTCTTAGGGGTTTCCTTATGCCCCTTGAAGTGGAGGGCCGGTGTTGTCTCTCTTCGGCCCTGGCCTTCTTAGCTGGGGTGGCACCGGTGTCGTCATCGGAGCTGTCTGATTGTGTGCCTGTGGGGGACCAAAGGAGGGAGAGGGTTAGTGATGGGTCTACAGGCATTGAGCATGCATTGTGGTGGCTGCATTGATATGGATTGGTGGATGAGTCACATTGGAGGGAGTGACATACAGGTTGTCTCACTCTTGGGTGAGTGATGCATGGAGGCATGTGGGTAGCTACAGAAATGGGGTGCATTATGCATGTGGACAAGATGATGCTCTTCACTGGCTGTAGGCAATCTTGTGCTAATGTGTCTGGTTGACCCTGGTATGCATCATTGCACTTCCTATTCATCTGGACATCATCGTGGTGGTATTGGCATAGTTAGCTTTGAGACACCTACCTGCATCGGCTGATGACGGGGCTCCTGTCTCCATGTCCCCAACTCCTTCTATGGACTCCATGCCTATGGTGCAGGCACATATCTCCTCCCATGGCTTGAGTTTTAGGGGTACTCAGCACCTCCTCCTGTCGCCATCCCAAGATTCCTGTTTGCCGCCAGTATGCTCCTCACGCAGAGACGTAGATCGTCCCACCGCTTGCAGCATTGTTTTGGGGTGCGGGGTGTTGTGCCGACAGCACTGACCCTCTGGGCGACCATAGCCCAAATCTGCTTTTTCCGTAGCAGCACCGGTCGGTCATCTATGTTGCAAACACGACGTCTGCATGTTCCTGGAGGGTTTCCGCCAACATGGTCATCTTCTCTCTTGAGAAGCAGTCCTGCCGCAGCCGATCTCCGCTTTTCTTAACAACTTTTGGCATCCTGATATCAGAGGGGTGGTGGTTGAGGTGTCTGGGAGTTCTGGGGGTCAGATGCCTTCTGATTACAGAGGATGGCAATGGATTGTGTTTTTAAAGATGGCCGCCGTGCTCTTTCCCGTTCCTGTGCGATGATGCTACTTCGGAATCTGCTTATTTACGGTCACCGCTAATAGTGGTTCCCGCTATTTGCAGTTATCGCTATTAGCGGTGACCGCTAATGCCGATAGCTAGGATGCCGGGGGTGCTATTTGCACTGCATATGATGCCGGTAAGTGGGATTTTTAGCCCTTTAGCGGCATGGCAGTGATTTCATTAACGGCAAGGCGCAATGCTCGTGCCCGCAAACATGTAATGGGACGCTTTTAGCGGTCTTTTGCCAGCACGGACGAGGTAATTGCGCCATGCCGGTAATGACCAATACTTACCGCCAGGGTCATAATGAGGCCCAAGATGTCAAAATGAGCCAGGTTGACGTCACCCAGTACTGTCAAGTGCGCAAACCCTTGTGTGTTCCAAGAGCCTAGCTTCACGATTAAGTTGTTTGTAGATTGTGTCGAGTCTTCAGGGAAGTGCTTGGATTGGTATTTTCTTTGAGAAGATAGAGATTTCGGCAGCCATGCCCACAGGTTTTGTAGGGGATTGAGTTTTTCCTTAATTATGGAATGTGTATGATCTTTTGTTGTATTCTGCGGGCAGGTTCTTTTAATAAGAGTTAATGGTCCACTAGGAAATCTTTCATTTTTTTTATTTCTACCTCTTCTTGGCGTTCTTTGTAGTTGCTCGAGGTAGAAGAAGGTCTTTCTCGTTTTCTGGTGGCGAGAACATCTGAGCTCGCCATGCGCCCTCTATTCGGCGTATCTAGCAATTTTAAGGAGGGGTGTCCATCTTTGCGACGCCCAGTAGAGGTGTTTTGAGTTGCCGCCTCTGGAGATCTAGTATGCAATTTTCTTTCGTTTTTCTTGAGCTTGAGTATTCCCTGCTGTTTTTTGGTGTATCCTCTTGATTCTGGTATCGATCAACATCGATTTCTTTTAGATCATATCCTAGCTTAAGCAGTTGTTTCAGAGTATCCCGTTGTCACAGATTTCCTGTTTTCTCACCTATTTATGCTGCCTTGCGGGATCCTTCGCCGGGGTTTTCTTCCGTGCTGTTCGGGTCTTGGATAAGCCCGCTCGTCTGTCGTCGGATTCCAGAATTCGTTCAGCTTCTTCGTCCGGGATCAAGGAAACTCCAGGAAGACCAGGAAGGAAGGCTGCATACGGGGGAGGTGTGCGAGGAACGCGGAAGGATACAGGTACAAGGAAAGGGAAGGAGAAGGAGTGGGTCCGGGAATTCGAGCAGCAACTCAGTCCCAGGAGCACAACGCGACACACGTCTAGCCTCAGCTAACGATAGCGTTGAGACGTGCGGAGCCGCAGGGGCGTGGTTAATTTATGGAATGTGCTGCATGGACGTAAAGGTCGATAGACTGCGTTGTGTGAATACGGCCATGTTGGGTGTACTACAGCGAGTAACCCCCAACGTGCCAGGGACCAGGAGGACCAAAAGGGGCGTGATTGACGGATCATGACAGCATGCCCCCTTCTAAAACTCGTTCCACCGGGTTTGCCTGGATGTATTAGATGGAACTTTCTGAGCAATCTGGGGGAGTTTAGGTTTGAGACTGGTTCCCAGGTACGTTCACTGGGTGGATAGCCCTTCCATTCCACCAGGTATTGAAGTTGTGCTCGTCTATATCTGGAGTCACATATTCGAGACACTTCATATTCTAGCTGGTCATTGACAACCACAGGACTGGGTCTAAGATTAGTCCGGGTGGTTTGGATGTAAGGCTTCAATAAAGATTTGTGAAAAACTGGATGGATTTTCTTCCAGGAGTCTGGTAGTTTAAGTCGAAAGGCCACAGGGTTAATGACTTCTTTTATAGGAAAAGGCCCAAAATATCGAGGAGTCAACTTATTCGGTCTGAGATGTCGGGGCAGTAGCTTCGAGGATAGCCATACTTTATCCCCAATGGTGTAAGAAGGCCCTGGCCTTCTCCTCGAATCTGCATAGTGCTTAGTTTGGATCTGTGCTCTTTCTAGATGTTCCTTGGCTTCTCTCTATACATTGATGAGTGTTTCAATCCAGGAATCGACTGTTGGAACTGGTGTAGGGTACGGGAGGACTGAAGGTAAAACCGCAGGGTGGAATCCATGGCTGCAAAAAAAGGGGCTGGTTTTAACAGCCGAATGGTCCGAATTGTTGTAGGCAAATTCTGCCTCTGGTATCAGAAGCGACCAATCGTCCTGGACCTTAGTAGAAAAACAACGAAGGTTTTGTTCAAGGGTTTGATTCACTCGTTCTGTGACTCCATTGGTTTGGGGATGATATCCTGAGGATAGGGCTCGTTCGATTCCTAGTATCCGGCAGAGGTGTTTCCAAAATTGAGAGATATACTGTGGTCCTCTGTCCGATATAATCTTGGAAGGAAGTCCATGCAGTCGGAAGATGTGTTCCAGGAAGATTCCAGCAAGTTCTGACGAGGATGGTAACTTATACAGAGGAGTAAAATGGGCCATATGAGTGAACAAGTCAATGGTGACCATGATAGTGGTGTACCCTCTGGATGGCAGTAATTCTACAATAAAGTCTGTAGCTATGACTTCCCATGGTCTTGTTGGTGGTGTAGGCTGTAATAAGAGTCCTGCTGGTTTCTGGTTGTCATGTTTGTTTTGATTACAGACAGAACAAGATTGCACGTACAGTTGAACGTCAGCCTTCATTCTGGGCCACCAGAATTGTCTTTGTATTAGACGGAGGGTGTTGGAAATGCTGCGATGACCGGAGTGAAGGGTATCATGGCAGAGGTTTATTATCTTTTGTTGTAGTTTCTGTGTGGGAATGACCAGGTTGTTATTTTTAAACAGGTATCCGTCCTGGGTTCTCAGATCCCATTGAGTCCTTTTCGAAAGATCCTTCCAGAGTTCCGAAGTCTGAGTTTGCAAACAAATGTCTTCCAGGAGATTGTTTGCTTGAGCTACAAATATTGTATGGGGAAACATCTTGGGATATGCCCGATCTCCCGGAGGTTCGTAGTCTGGACGTCGAGAGAGGGCGTCAGCTATTAGATTTTGTGTTCTGGGAACGTGGTGAATCTGGAACTGGTATTGGGCAAAGAAGAAGGCCCACCGAGCTTGACGGCTGTTCCTACATTCCAAGGCCTGCAGTACTTGTAGGTTTCGATGGTCCGTGCGGACCTGGACAGGATGTTTCGCTCCGAGGAGTAGATGGCGCCACTCGGTGAAGGCTTGACGGATGGACAGCAGTTCCTTTTCCAAGTCTGAGTAATGGGTTTCACTGGGAGTTATCGTCCGAGAAAGGTAAGAGATGGGGTGTTCCATCCTGTACCCGAATAGCTGTTTGAGGATGGCTCCAATAGCGTAACTGGAGGCATCTGTCTCCACTATGAATGGTTGGTTGACATCAGGTTGAGCGAGGATGGGAGCTTGTGTAAACGCAGTCTTTAACCGTTGGAAGGCTTCCTCTTGAGCTGCTGTCCAAAGGAAGGGAACGTCTTTCTTTAACAGGGCAATGATTGGTTGGACTATCTCGGAAAAGGAAGGTATGAATTTCCTGTAGAAATTAGCTAAGCCCAGGAAAGACTGGATTTGTTTCACATAGGTGGGGCTTGGCCAGGATAATATAGCCTTAACCTTGGATTGATCCATTCCAATGCCTTCTGGACTAAGGACAAATCCTAGGTAGTGTACAGTAGAAGCATGGAAGATGCATTTCTCTGGCTTTGCCAGGAGCTTGTTTTTGCGTAGTTGTTGTAACACTGCCTTAACATGTTCTTTGTGCTTGGAAATGTCCTTCGAAAATATTAGGACATCGTCCAGATAGACAATCACAAAAAGGAATAGCATGTCTGAGAACACCCTATCCATGAAGCGTTGGAAGATCGCCGGGGCATTAGCAAGACCAAAGGGCATGACCAAATATTCATAATGACCAAAGGGTGTTCTAAGGGCCATTTTCCACTCATCTCCTGCCCTAATGCGAATCAGATGGTAGGCACCCCTGAGATCCAACTTGGTGAAAACAACTGCGCCCCTTACTGCCTCCAGAATGTCCGAGATCAACGGTAACGGATAGCGGTCCTTAAGGGTGCATTGATTTAAACCTCGATAGTCCAGACACGGTCTGAGTTCCTTGGTGTCTTTCTTGGGAACAAAAAACAGTGAGGCCCCTGCTGGGGATTTAGAGGGTTGAATGGTGCCATTTGCAAGATTAGTATCCAGGTATTCTCGAAGGGATTTCTTTTCAGGTTCGGATAAGATGAACGTTCCTCCCAAAGGGAATTACAGCGGAAGGATCCGTTTTTATAGCACAGTCTTCTGGTCTATGGGGAGGTAACGCCTGGACAATGGCAGAGGAGAAGACATCAGAATATTCCTGGTATATCTCCGGAACCCGGATAATATTTGAGACAGAGATTGCACCTTGGTGAATTGTAGAAGGTCCTTCTGATGGTGTCGGAGCAAGGTCTGACAATAAACAGTGGGACATACAAAATTCTGAGCCCAGGAACAAGGAACCCGCTGCCCAATTGATGTACGGATTGTGTTTTTGAAGCCAGGGCATTCCCAAAACCATTGGGTAGTGGGCCGACTTGATGATGTCAAATTTTATCCTTTCTCGATGGTGGTTTATGGCAAGTTCGACGTCCTTGGTCTGAAGGGTTATGGGTCCTGAAGAAAGGGGTCTTCCATCAATAGCTTCTACAGGTTGCATGATAGTCCGGGATTCGCAAGGAATATGATGTTTAAGAACCCATTCTTGGTCTATGAAAATCCCCATAGCTCCACTGTCCACCAGTGCCAGGATGGGATGCGTTTCCTTCTTGGATGGCGATAAGAAGGCCTGTAGAATCACCAAAGAATTTTGTCCAGGAGAGTTCAAGGATGGAATTGATGTGGAGCAGGCATCTCTCTCCCGAACCTGTGCTCCATTTAGGATCGGGAGCTGGTGTTTTCCGAGCGCCATGGGGCGGCTATTGAGCACTCTCTCACTAAATGTTTGTCTGATGCACAATACATACACAGCCCGGTATGGATCCTACGCATTCTTTCTTGGGAGGATATGGGTCCACGGAATGCCCCTAGCTGCATAGGTTCAGGCTCGTTACTTGAAGTGGAAATACCTTCGGGGTTCGAGAGTATCCCAATGGGGTTCTTCTGGAGTGGCGACTTGCTTTTCTTTTTCTCTGCCTTTCTCTCCTGAATGCGAAAGTCAATCTGCAGGGCAAGATGCATCAGGGCCTGATAAGAACTTGGGCGCGCCACTCTGGCTAGTTCATCCTTGATGTCTTCGTTTAGCCCTGTTCGAAATAGGGTAAAACAAGCTTCAGAGGACCAATCCGCTTCTTTAGCCAGCTGTTTGAAGCGTGTGACATACCTAAGCATATCCTGGGTTCCTTGTTGAAAGTCGAGTAGACGTTCCTGGGCACTGTAGACCTGCTCAGGGCGGTCAAACATGGTCTTAAGGGCCTGTATGAAGCCATTGTAATCATCCAGGAGAGAATCCCCAGAGTTAACCAGTGGGCTGGCCCAGGTCAAGGCATTGCCGGAAAGATGGGAAATAATAAAACCCACCTTAGCCCTGGGCGTAGAAAAATAATAAGGCTTGAAAGTAAAGTGGGCCAAACATGAGTCAAGGAATCCACAAAGGCTCTTTGCGGAACCATCATATTTATCAACAACGCCGCCCAGTATTACACTCTCTTTCATAGCGGATTCACAGGACAACACCAATTGCTTTAAGGCGGCGTTCTCTGCCTTTAAATTTTGCACTTCGGTCCTGAGCTCTTGCATGCCACGCATAAGGTCCTGGATGGCCGCTTCCATGTCTGTGTCGAATTCAGTCAGGTGGTGTCTCAATCTGTCACAGGTTTCCTGTTTTCTCACCTGTTTATGCTGCCTTGCGGGATCCTTCGCCGGGGTTTTCTTCCGTGCTGTTCGTGTCTTGTATAAGCCGCTCGGCCGTCGTCGGATTCCAGGATTCGTTCAGCTTCTTCGTCCGGGATCAAGGAAACTCCAGGAAGACCAGGAAGGAAGGCCGCACACGGGGGAGGTGTGCGAGGAACGTGGAAGGATACAGGTACAAGGAAAGGGAAGGAGAAGGAGTGGGTCCGGGAATTCGAGCAGCAACTCAGTTCCAGGAGCACAACGCGACACACGTCTAGCCTCTGCTAACGATAGCGTTGAGACGCGTGGAGCCGCAGGGGCGTGGTTAATTTATGGAACATGCTGCATGGACGTAAAGGTCGTTAGACCACGTTGTGTGAATACGGCCATGTTGGGTGTACTACAGCGAGTAACCCCCAACGTGCCAGGGACCAGGAGGACCAAAAAGGGCATGATCGACGGATCATGACACCTGTAGCTTCAGTTTGACAGACGAGAGGTAATGTATAAGTAGGTATTCGCCTTCCGGCCTTCATGAAATGGTTCGACGATTTGCAGGTCGCTTGATTCTATTGATCTTAATTTAGGAATGCTATGTAGCAGTTCCATCACGGTTCTTCTATTTAGAACAACATATTCTTGGCTGTTGTGTATTTGTTCCAGTTTGAATGCCGGACACCTCGGCTTCCGTGTATGGGTTCTTGAATTATGTGGGAAGTCATCTCGTCCTTCCCTGTCAAACTCATTCTGTCTTCTGTTCTCTCTTCCATCTTCACTGCAGGAAACATTTGTCTGTCCTTAACGAACCTGCTTTCTTGTATCTTTCGAGCTGCTTTGCTTTCTCCCCCCATTATGATTTAAGGAGTTAGGGGCTTTGGATGGGTAGTGGCTTCGGTGTGCTCCTTCAGACATGTTTGATCTGTATTCCATTTCGCAATTTGTTCAACCTTCTTGCAGCGATCCTCTAGTGACAGGAAGGCAGGAAGGTCCTCTGGTTCGGTTTCAACAGTCTCTTGTTCTGGATCAACAGTTTGTTTGTTCTGAGTTGGATTGGATGGTATGGCAACAGCCTCCGTTCCCTCAGTTTCTTTGTAATGTTGGCTCAGGTTGTCTAGAGCTTCTTCCATCAGGAGGTCCTCGGTAGTCTTCGAGACGTTTGAGGCATTAGATGCCTCCAAGTCGATGCAGATAGGAGTCGAACTTTCCTTCGTGTCTTTAGGAATTTTGCTATTTGGACTTCCTATTTTCCTTCATGCATCATTTCTCACTTCTTTCTGGCCAGCTCTGGGGGCCAGACCCCTGTCTGGCAATGGTAGGCAGAAGACTAGTTGCTTTTCACTGCTGATGCGTTAGTTGGTTTGCAGCCCGCAAATATAGAGAAGTCCTTATTTGTCGCGGATTCCATTCCATTACCCTCTTGCTCGAATTACCCAGTTCATACGGGAGTATTTGATCGATGTCTTCAGATACACAGTTCTGAAGCTTCTTTCCCCCGGGCAGACGGGAACTGCCGCCTCTAACTTGATTGCCATTCTGGGCCGTCTTCCTATAAGTAGACGTTTTAGTCGCCTGTTGAGGAGAAGAACTGGTCTTCTTGTTTTTCGTGATAACACTGCCAGTCTTGGTAGGTTGAGCAGTGTCTTGCAAGGGGGTACTTATCTTTGTTGAGGGCTTGTCAGATCCGTCCGATCTTTCCAGTGGTGTGTGGCCGAGTTTAGCCTCCATAGACTGGGTTTGACACGCCACCTCATTTGTAAATGCTGGAGTTCTAGATGAGGATTCCTCCCTGCACTCTCGTCGATCTACAGTATGTTGTTTTCTCGCTTTTTCATTTTCTAGGCCGGTAATATAACCTTCCAGATAGTGCAGTTTGGAATTCAGCATAGACGTGAGGGTGCTGTGATCTTTTAATGTGTCATTGATGGCCTTGTATAATTTTGCAAAGGGGGCAAGAGCCACAGTAACTGCTGACATCATTTTCACAATGGCCAATTTTTTTTTGGAGATTCGGCCGAAGTGGATTCCAGCAGTTCACTGTGCCTCCTGTCCTTGAAGGACGATGCGGCTATTGCAGGTCGTGAGTCTTTTTTTGTAGGTTTAGGCCACCCAGGTGTGCGTGGTATGGCTGCCTCTTTTCCTTGATCTTTTTGGCCGTTAAACAGCCCCGGTTCCTCTTGTGAATCCACTTGATTTTTGATCATGTCGAGTTGAGCATTTTCCCAACTAGGGGGTCTGCTAGCTTCAGCCAAAGGCGGAGTGGGAATTACGGTAGTTATTTCTTCATTGAGGATTCACGGACTGAACGGTGGTCGGTCCTTCTCTTGAGGAAGGGATGTAGCATGCTGCTGGGTAAGGTCTTTTAGGCAGGATAAAGAAAATTTGGTAGAGTCCTTAGGTTTGTTATTTTGATTCCCAATATCGTCCTCTGAGCTGAACACTACTTCTAACATTTCGCTGTCACTAATTTCGCAAATGGTGTCATATTTACATTTGCAGCGCTTTCCAAAAAAGTCTTTCAAAGTATGTGGAGAGGGGGTATTATTGCCCACTGATCCGGCGATTTCTTTAGATTTTAATATTTGCCTGATAGGCCGTTTGGCTAACTGATTTTTTGTGGTGGTGGAGCCACGCGGATCTTCGCCTTTCTTTCTGGTGGTCCCATTTGAATGGGCAGTTAGATCATCAGGTTTCACTAGGCGTGATTTGTTGTTTTTTTAGGGTTGTCTTCAATTTCTTCGAACATGGACCGTCTTCTTTGTTTAGGCCGGGGTCCATTTCTGGGGAATCTATGCTGTAAATTTGCTCTTCCAAGTCGGCCCCTTCCCCAGGTTTGTTTGTATTTTTGTCTACATTTTTAGGCTTGTCGGGGACCTTATGCAGAGGTGAAAAGCTGGTCTGCTGGGGTAATGGATGGATTTCAACATCGACCATTGCAGGATTTCCCAATGATAAGCCTTCAGATGAGCCTTCAGTGAAAACGACTTCCTGCTGTCCTCTTTCGTGGGGCAATTCGGGCTGGGCAATAGACTATTTGCCCACAATCACACCCTCCGTGGTACCCGAAACTGCAGCATTAGCGCCGGTCAGCCTTGGTGACAGGCATTGGGATCCTCTCGAGGGAAGCTTTGCAGTGCCGGCCGCCAGGCGTTCCGCGGCCGTGTGCCGCTCCTCCTCTCGCTCTCTCAGGCCTGCCCCTCCCCTCGCCGAGTGGGTCGTCGCAGTCCGTCCTCCGACAGGCTGCGAGGAGACCACGGCTTTGAATGGGGAGCCTGGCGTGGGGGAGCTGCTGCTGGGTGAGGCCGCTGGATCCAAGGGTTCTTGCACCTTCTCAGGTAAGTCGTGGTTCATCGCTGGAATGTTTTTGCGTGCAGAGTGGGTGGCGGTTTCTACACCAAGCCGCTCGACTGCTCGATCAGAGGTTGGCGGCATGGACAAGGGCTGCAAAGTGTAGGGGGTAGTTGTACGGCCATTATGGGCCTTTGGTGGTGCCTGTCCCAAAGTTTTGTTAACATTTTGGCAAGCGGCTCCACAGCTCATAGGGACCGCTGCGGGCAGATCTTTGTGCGGCGGCGCCCCCGCCTCTGCCCCCATAGAGTCACCGTGGGGGGTGTCGTCTGCCGTTGTATTAACAAAATCCATGTTGTCAGTCTATGCAAGTTGTTTCTTGTTTATTTCTGCGCAAGAGCAGGATTGTGAGCTCCTCTGAAAGCCGCCATCCTGGGTCACGGGTTTGACGGAGTAGCGTCCATGGCTGCCACAGACTGCCTGAGACTGCTACTCTGCCGCTACTCCGCGGCCGCTCCGCGGTGAAATGGAGCTTTTGAATGCTCTCTCTCTCACTGGTCACGCTGGTCAACACTGTAGACAGACTAGGGTCTGTATTGCTGGAAGAAGAAAGAGTAGCTGCAGTCACTGCCTGAGACTGCTACTCTGCCGCTACTCCGAGGCACTTTTATTATTATCCCAGGTTAAACATCCATTCCTGGTTTCAGCTTTTGCATTCTATGCTTGTAGACCTTTCTTCCTTTCTTTATTATAAAAAGAAAGACTAGAAGACAAAAAATGCACAGTTAAAACCAGGACTGAATTAGATACTAAAGCACAAAAAGGTGGATGTGACTGCTCTTATTTTAGTCTTTTTCCTGTTTCCATTGTCAGTTGCAAATGTTGGTGGCCCCCGTCCCGGTTTTTGGTTTTCAAAACTTGTGCACCGCAGTTTTAGACTGATTTGTATATGATGTAGGGATTTTAAAAAATCTGAATCCAGGTTGTGCTGCCAGGTTTGAATCACATGAATTCCCAACCACATGCCTAGAACTTCACAGATCAAATGGAGAAATATGTCAAAGTGTATTTCAGGCACAATCGTTTCCTCTCGTTAGGGCCCGATTCATGGGAAAGTGATTGTATCTTCTGCAATTGCTGCGTGCCGAGAATAACACTGCGCGAGCCGAGAACAACACTGCACGTGCCTTTGTGCTGAATAAAAAATGCACACCTGCATATTCATGGAATTGACTGTGCAAAGAACTGTATATGCAAGTCGTGCCCAGAACGCCCCAAACACACCCCCACACAAAGTAAAAACAGCCAGAACAGCTACCTTTGTGTGCATCCGTGGATGCGAATACACACACCCTTCAAACAGTGGGCGGTGTCCCCCGCAAGCGGGCCTGCATCTCTAAGGACATGCGTACATTTTCAATGCCTGGAGTCTCAAGCAAGGCACTCGGCCACTCACAGAGCCGTGCCGAGCCTGCGCAAACTCCATGCAAATCCCGGAAAAGTCCCACGCAGTCGGTTCCATGAATCCACGAGTAGTGTTTCCCATGCAGTTTGGCGTGCAAGTTCCTGATTTTATGCGTAAATAATTCCATGAATCGGGCCCTTAGACTTTTCATACACTGTTTCTGTGGGTTACTGAACTAGCTTTTTGCTTGAAGACACATTTTGCAGGAAGTTGAAGCGTTAAATGAACTTTATTTGTTTTTCACTATTAGAAAAAGTGCAACTTAAACTAAGGGTAAAAAGTGCAGCTGACTATTCAATGCAAGCCTCCTTTAGTTGTTTTTCTTAGAAGAGCGTCTCAAGGCTTGGCGGTAAGGACCCACTAATGAAAAGAAATAGCATTACCTTAATCCATGAAAGATCATGCCTCTATAGTGTTCTGGAGAAGCCTGTCTGTAAAATTCTCCGAGCTACAAAGGAACAAAAGAGACATAGTTAAAGACACTTATACATGTCCTGGTCTGTAACATTACTTTCCCATAGAGAACAAAAAACTGCAGCTAGCTTTAGGATATTGATAAGATTAATCTCTTGTTGACCAATTAGAAGTGCACAAGAGGACACCAGCTCTGGCATGTTTCACTAAATAGGCTGCAGTTATGACACAGCGCTAGCACCCCTGCCCCCTTCTTTCCCCTCCTTGCCCCTGCGGCCAGAACATGGGAGAACAGGGGGAGTAAACTCATCCATGTATTGCGTGCTGGTGTACCGTGCACATGCGCTGATCTGGAAGAGAGAGCACCGAACAGGCGATCCCTTGCCCGTGCCTCAGTGGTCCATATCAGTTCTGGTTGAACTCTAGGCAAGTGTGAGTCCTGATCTCTGCCACTCTTCTGACTTATTAGTCTTGTCACTCGCTGATTTATTCGACTGAAGTTGAGGTATTTAGTACAGCCTTGCAGAATTGAGAACTCATACTGTACATTTTTGGATCCTTGACACGAGTCCCTCAAGGTCAGTGATACCTCCCATTGCCATGTATATATTTCCATCAACTCGTTGCTAACATCAGTCCTGCTCTACACGTACTTTTTTGTCCCATTCACATTACAAATTTTGCTCCCATTTTACATCTAATCTAAACACTTTTCTAGCCATTATTTCATTAATTTACTGTGCGTCACGTTTTATTTATGTCTATTTCGC
This sequence comes from Ambystoma mexicanum, assembly GCF_040938575.1. Lineage (NCBI taxonomy): Eukaryota > Metazoa > Chordata > Amphibia > Caudata > Ambystomatidae > Ambystoma > Ambystoma mexicanum. The sequence continues at coordinate 996,465,688 of NC_090929.1, read as the reverse complement.
TTACATCTACTTTCCTTTTTCAGTTTACCCTGGTACATATTCTTTTCTCTGTTCTTTTTCCTTTTTTTCCCCATTTTTCCGTTTCCTGTTTCACATCGTCCAATTTCCTCTCCAATGTTCCTGCCATTTACATCCACTTCCATTCGCCTTATGTCCTCCTCCGCCTGGCATGCATTCCATTGCATTTTCTTACTTTTCCCTTCTCTTCTCCACTTTCTTCCTGTTACTCCCCACCCTCCCTTTCCCCATTCCGGCCTCCTCAGCTCTTCTCTTCCCTTCAAGCAATCGTGATCCGTCCCTTTCCGCCTCGACCCTTCTTCTACTTTCCGCTCACCTCTAATCTCTTGTCCTCAACATACGAGCATTCTCATTTTATCAAATCAGTGACTGAGGGAAACACATTCTTAATAACATTCAAATTTTAAAGGATACATTAATAAAGGTCTCTATTGGCCATCCTTGAGTGAGCATCAATGTGCATGATTTAAATAGGATACTTAGAGTTCATTAACAATTGCGATTAGTAATACCTGGTTCACTGCACTTTCCAGTTGTTTGTACTGTAAAGATGAAGATGTTTTCATATTTTCATCAAACTCACGGTTTATTTTCAGAACAACATACACGTTTTTAGTTGGTATTTTGCTTCCTGAAAAAAAAGATATGAACACAAAATGTATTTCAAATATATTTCAACCAACACTTCCTCTAAATACTTCTTCGTGTCACTCGAATACAGTGACTGGTAAATATGTGGGGTGCGTAGACTGTCATGCTTACACACTAAGATACATACAGGCTGGCGTTGGCTGTGAGACACTCACTGTTTGGATGCATGCTCATAAATGAAGGTTGGGCTAACTGGTTTTGCTGATCTGCTAAATTTCTAAACTTTTGGCAAGTTTGGGCTTGACAAGAATCACAATTTCTCCAAGAAAGTGTGAAAGTTCACGGCAGTTTGTGGCTATAGGACAGCTGTGAGGTCATACAACGAATGTCCTATACAAACAGGTCTTGCTAAAATAAAACATACCCTCCTTGTGAATATGCCACTTTCAAAGTATCCCTAAAGGCATCTGGGATCCAACACCGGTGGGCCAGAGAACGGTACCGAGGCTAATGCCAAGATCAACACCAAACTCCTTATTTTCACCTCAGTCCCTCATTGAAGTGTGATGAAAGTAGATCGTGTCCGGGAAAGTAGGAAATGCGAAGCATGGCAACATCAACCATGGGTTTAGATTTTAGGACAAGTCCCTCAGGCTGAAATGTTTCTCCATTAACTGTAGAGCGTACAGAGACCCCTACATAAAAGCTAAGAAAAGCGCAAAGAACAAGGCTGCCAGGGAGTCATTATCTATATGTGTTCAGGACGCCTACTTGTCCCTAGATGTCAAAAGTTAGAGCAACAATATTTACCCTTTTGAAGTGCAACTTTGCAAATCACAAGCTGTATTAATCATGTTGGACTGGTTTATCCGGATGTGATCCTAGATGCAAGCTTCTCGCAAACTGCTTCTAGTGGGGATGGTATCGGGTAATAAAATTGCAGCAAAAATGTCGCAGGTAAAGAAAATTGCGGCAAAAATGCTGTGGTTCGACCCGGTAAAGGTGTACCCCATTATACCATTTAAGGGAAGCGGGGGTGGCAGGGGTGTCCCCCGCTCTCCTTAAATGGTATAATGGGTCCGGGGGTTTGCGGGGGTGTCCCCTGCATCCTTTACATGATTGTGGTGGCAAAATCACAGCATTGTTGCAGCAATATTTTGTATTCACGGGCATTTTTGCTGCGATTTTAAGACATGGAACCGTGCGGATCAAAGTTTTTTCAAATTCAATAATCAAATTTACTCATACATTTAAATATAGAATTGAAATGTCAGTGGATTCTAACATTGTTCTGAGTACTGCATTCAAACCCCCTTCATGCAAGTATTCAGGCATTTGATTCCTACCGTGGGCAAGATACCATTGGACTCTATGGAGCTCATTTTGCTCTTCAGCGTAAATTGCCCAGAGGTGACCGCTTACCTTTGCACTTATGTGCAAACAGGTGCCCTATGGGCAACATTCGTCATTTGCACTGTGGAGTGCAAATGAGAAGTGTAAAGATAATGCAGAAGCATCTTTACACCTTTCTTTTACACTCGGCAGTGCAAATAGAGTCAACACTGCCAGCTATGTGTACATGGCAGGCAGCGTTTACAATGATTTCCAATGGGGTCCTCCTGCTTTTTGCTAGAGCTAGTGCAAAAAGCAGGCGTTTTTCATAGGAAATTATTGGTTTTACGCGAGCATAAAAATCTCATGTTGACGTAAAACCAAGTTGTTTTTGGTAGCAGAGGGCAAATGGGAGCCAGAAACGTAACTTTAGTTCTGCCCCTACCTTCTGGTTTCAAAAAGAATGAAAATCCAACAGGGCATGAATTGAGGCATTAAGACAGGCAAAACTGCATTATGCCTGACTTTGGCACTTTCATTTATGCTCCGGGGATTAAAAAATGTGCCCCTTTGTGTACCTTTTCACATTTTTTAGGAAAATCATTAATGTCTCATAGGTATGTAGACAAAAGATTAAGAATTGACAAAATTGCATAACTTCTTTAAAGGTTGTTAAAGCTTCCCAAATAAGGATATAGCAGCCTGAAATGACACATGGATTAGAGATATTTGGGATCCATGGGCTGGCTTGTTTGCTGTAGGAATTAATTACTCTTTTCATCCAGGCACCCTTTACCACATCCCATTTCCAATGTAGAATCAATCTCTTTCTTGGACAAACAATTTGGATTATTACCTAAGAGCTATTAACACTTGGGATTATTCAGTTGTCTCGACATTTCACTTCTATGCTGTCATGTAACACAACCACCACCTGACCCTAGTCTTTTGTTTTAATAAAGGATTCTTGAAATGCTGGCCATTTTTAAAGAAGTTATTGAAAACTCTAGTGGCAGGTAGCTGTCTAATATCCTGCCTGAAAAGGTCTTGTATTGGGCATGCTTTGCCAAATGAGTGAGCCTGCTATTTATAGTACACTTTGTCAGTCTCCAAGTGATTCAAATCATTGTAATTCAACATCCATTTACAATCGAAATATCGATAGTGGGCACAATTCCAAGACCCAATGGGGCAGCAGGAGATGCAATGAACAGGGCGCTCTCCATTTTAGGCCTTTAGTGGTGCTGTTTAATCTGTCTGGGATTTAATTTACAGATCTACATCTTTGAATGAAGAGCTTGATTGATGTTGGTTCAGCCGACAATTTGGAATACAACCTCCATATTGCTACAAAACGTTTGTGTTTATCACATTTAAAGAATTCAATCAATGAATTGTATTCATGGCGGCTGTTTGCTGAAAAATAATTTCCCTGCCGAAGTACACAGACTCTGGAGTGATTTGTGTCAGCGTTTCAGGAAACGTGTGTGGCTGCCTGAGCTCAGTTCAAAAAGCCAATTTTTGTGATGCAGTAGTTAAATGTGTATTAAATGTTTATTTGTGAACCAAGAAAGCAATATTTGACTTACAAACTGGGCTCTCACTGTAGGTGCAGATTTAGACTTTAGCAGAAAGGCTACACCCCCCACCAGACCTGAACATTCTGGTCCATATTCCCTATTTATACCGATCTGTGCAAGTACTTAAATTTAGCAAGTGGTGACAAACCCATAAACAAGAAATCTCTTAGAATATCACCTATTCCACTGATTGAATACAGCCTAGTGCACGTTATTTAGGTCTTAACTGCAAATATACTGCATGGTACTGTATGGCAAGAGAGTCAAGCCACTTGGCCAAGCAACATCAAGGTTCTTTACTTATAATGAAACCTTCAATGAGATATTGCATTAGAAAATTGAAAGTTGGCCAGTCGTGACTCCAAAGGGTTTACACTGTAGTTAATAGTATGTGAAGCATCATGTATGTGACAGCTGGCACTATAAGGCTATGTGTGTGCATAGTGCTGTTAACTGCATTATAAGTCACACTCAGTTTGGTACACGAAGGATTGTGTTTTAAGTTGAGTGACTAAGTCCATTTTGGATTTGGATAAAAAAGCCCATCGTGTTTGCTCTTTGATGCCATAGGCTGACATTATACTAAGTTAAAACTTGTTCAGCGGGGTAATATGAAGAAGCACAAACTAAGGGCTCAAATTAATAAATGTGTGTTCCTGTACAGTGCTGAAGTAACGAAATCGTTAGGCGCTTGAGAATAAAGTACTTTCCATTGTGGGTAGCATATCTCGGTAATGCCATTGAAATTTGACATAACATTTAATAACCGTAGCCATAGGTGTGGTTTCTATAGTTGTGTGCTCATCTTGCAAGCCACTTGCGTTTGCTTCCGAACAGCCTCCCTCCCCAGCAAAATGTTCCTGTCCTTCTTGCCTCCCTTCATTAGTCCAAGCCTTCCATAGCGGCTGTGTGTCGATTCCATCCTTACAAATCAATAACATAGGATGTAACATATCTAAATACCAAAATATTCAAACAAAAAGATTGAAACACAAAAAATACTGTCTCCTCCCTCAATAGACTTTGTAAGTCCTATTTTCATACATGTGTGCTTCGAGTGTCATCACAGGGAAGCTGCCAATGGACTGCCTTCTACTTCCCACATTCATGATCGTTTGGCTTTTGGATGGAATTGCTGTGCTCTTTAGATCGCTTTTTTAGCTCCACTGGATGGCAACCAACCAGACAGCCCTGTGTTCTGTCCTTTCTCCCTCCTGTTGTGTCTATTTACTGTCCACTCCCCTAGGCTGTGAAGTCCTACTGAGCTCTGATTACTCAGAGTCCTCCGCTTTAAAGGGGACATAGAGGGGTCATTTTGTAAAAAAGTGAAATTCCCTGCTGAGTTCCACGCATGCAATTCCGTACATTTACAAAACAGAGTGAAACGTGAAAGAGTTAAACCAGGTGACATTGACTTTACTCTTTGATTTAACTCTGTTTTGTAAAAATAAATATAAATACCACCTGAAAATTCCACTTTGCAGCTCCCATTTACAATGGATTCCTATGGAATACTCCTGCTTTTAGCAGTTGCTAAATGCAGGTGCATTTCACAGGAATCCATTAGTTCAACGTCAGCTGGAAAACCCATGCTGGCATTGACAGATGTGCTCTTTGGAGTTGGAGAACGAAAGCAAGGTGGAAATGTGGCACTAGTACTACGACCATAGAATTACCACCACTAGTATTAGTAGTCATAGTAATAATAACAGTACTACTAGTACTAGTACTGCTACGGTTAATGCTAGATCATTTGCCAATATCAGTACTAATACTGCTCTTTTGTGTGTCAGAATATGACATTTTCAGTAGCATGTTTCATACTACTACCGATAGTAGCAGTACTACTATCAGCACTGGTGACAGCACAGCCACCAGCAGATGTATTAATAGTAGTACTTCCACATTTGATAGTACTACTAACAACACTACTAGTAACACTGTGATTAGCAGTACTGATATGTATACAAGTAGCAATAGCAGAGGAAGCAGTATTAGTACTGCTAACAGCATTAGAGTTAGAACTTTGGCTACCAATAGTAATAGTACCACTGATCACTACCGGTAGTACTACTTCTAGTGATACTGTAGTAGTAGTGGTAGCAATACTTCTTCCACTGGCAGTCGTGCAATTACCATTGGCAGCAATACTACTATCACCACTAGTAGTAGTTCTAATACTCTCAGTAGTGTTAGCATTATAGTAGTATTACTGCTGCCAGTAGTAGAAGTGTTGTTCCTGCTGTTGCTACTATTACTACTGATGGTGGTGGTAATAGTGCTGCTACTTCTACAACTACTACTGCTGCCACTACTACTGGTAATAGTAGTAGTTTTACTGCTGCTGACAGCAGTGTATTTCTACTGCTATATAGCACAACTACTTTGCTACTATAACTATTGGCGGGGCAGGATTATTAGGTAAGCGAAGTTGTTGGTGTAAAATGAAAGGAAATTCAACCTTTTTATTTAGCCCCATTTGCTACTATAAAGGATCAGTAAAATGCACTTTCCCTCCTCCTCTCACGTCCTATTTAGGGGATAGAAAGCAGCTCATACAATGGAGGGTAACTGTAGCAGGTAATATGCTAAAAAATGTGTTGAAAATAAGAAAGTTGGCCATTCTTTCTGCTGACAACTGTTATGAATATAATACATTAAGCATATGGCAACATATTTTATTTACGTAAACACTGAATGTTCCCTTCCATGGCGCCAGTGTATATTTGGGTAATGGCAGACTACACGTTCTGTGTAGATGACCAAATTCAGTGAAAGGGCAATAGAAAAAGCATTGCTAAGAAGTAAAACCATGCATACATTTTCTTACCTAGAATAACATCTGTGAAGTTGTCTCCATTGACACAAGAACTGCCGCTCATGAAGGCCCCACAAGGTTTGATTGTAGAGTTCTGATTACTTGAGGTAGTAAAAAGTAATTTGGTATGCATAGCAGCTTGTCCGGTACTCCTGTCTTCCGGAAGAGTTGCCATGAGAGCGTCTGTTACTCTTGAGAACTCAGGGGTGTTGGATGGCATTCCAGTTTCACTCGATGCTCTGCTTTGGAAACCAGTAGTGGAGGAAACATCCACTCTTGATTTGGGTGAAAGTCTTTTGGACATGCCAGATGTGTCAGTAGTAAGCAAGATTTTGGTCAATTTTGTTGATGATCCTGGTGAGTGACTCTCAGTGAAATTTTCTGAGTGGCTCGTGGAGGTGGGAGCAGACACAGGTGATGAAGCCAGCTCTTTGTGCTTGGATGAAGTAGCAGAGGTGATGTGTGTTGTTGATTGCCTATTTATAAGGGGTGCCATCTCAGAAGAAACCTTATCATTTGATCTGGTAAATAGATCTGCTTCTGACAAAGTCTCTACTGCAGAAGTGACTTGAGAAGGTGTGTGAGAATATCTGTTCCTGTCTGTGCCTGCCAGGGATTTTTCTGATTCGGAAGCTGTTGAATGCTCAGTTTCTTCGGTAGCTGTACCAATTGGTGCTGTCATAGGTGCAGAGATTTGCGGAGTAGAGAGGAGTTTGGTATGTATATTTACGTGGCCAGTCGTACTAGTCTCTAGTTCAGTGGAAGATTCAGATGCTCTAATTGATAACCCTTGACGAACACTTGATGGTGAGAGGATTGTGTGTGCCATGCTACTTTCAGCAGTGCTTCTGGTGGAAATGTGAGATGCTGACTCAGTTGTAACTCCTATTTCATTGGAAATACCCCTTTGAGACCCGTAAAATCTGGAACCCGTGCTGGAAGGTATAGGTATGTCTGTAGGTAATGACTCTCTCACAGTACGCACTTGGTTCGCTGTAAAGGGAAAGGGTTCAATGGAGGTCATTGTGTCAGAAGGTGGAGTCTTTGTGGGCATCAATAGCCTTGTGGGTGCCTCTTCTGAAAGTGATGGAGTCATTGAAGTTAGAATGTCGCTTGTACTTTTAGTGACTGGGGTGAGTTGGAACTGGGTTCCTATCATTCTGAAAATTTCATTGGTCGATGACAAGACTTCTGAGACAGGTTGTGATGAACGTTCAGTTGCTGAAGCAGAAGATGTTTTATATGTGGATGTGGTACCTTTGTTGAATGTTGAGTTTTGTGCATTAGTGAAGGTGGAGGAAGATGTCTGTGTACTGCTTTCTAAAGAGGATGTAAAGTAGGGTCTTGCAGATGCCACACTAGGAGCTGCTGCTTGTGTGACAGAAATTGTGGGTGCTGGTTGTGGAAGTGACACCGTGTTAGAATAAGGTGTTGCTGTCTGGGAAGCATATTGCGCTGTGGTCCTGAAGTCTGTAATAGATGACAAGATAGCTGCGGTTATGTTTGACAGTTCCGGACTTTTGGAGGGTGTAGCTGGTGTGGGCGAAGCACTGCTTTCAGAAGCGATGCTGGAAGAAGCACTGAGTAATGTTTCATGAGTAAGTCTGGCTTCAGATGAACTATGCGTTTCAGCAGACTCTGTGACTTTTGCAGATGTTGGCAGTTCAGCTGATTGAAACTCTGTGAAATTAGGTGTTTGGCTTGTTGAAAGGAAAACAGATGTGTCTTCATGTTGGAGAGCAGTATTGATGCTGGAAGTCACAGCTGGTAATGATTTAGAAATACTTCGTGTTTCAGAGAATACAGATGTTTCACTTTGTGGTATATTTTTTGAATGATTATCCATAAACTGAGTAGTTTGGCTTGAGGGATGGATTACACATGGTGATGATGAAATCGATTTTGATGTTTGTGTTAAAAGAGTAGAACTCTGTGGAATTATTGAGGCTCCTGCTGGGATAGACGAACTCTGAGAAGAAAGTACAGTCTCTGAGCTGGTGGATGGATGTGTTTCGGAAAATGATTCTCTCCCTGATGCTGATTGTGAATGAATTCCACTAAAATGGCTGACTTCTGTGGAGGGAGTGAATTCTTCTGAAAGGGGGATAGATGATTGTTTGTAAGTTGGAATTGAAGACTTTTCGGCTTCTAGGATTTTGTTTGTGTAATTCTCTGTTCCGCCAAACACAAAAGTACTCCTACCTGATGAAGATGATGAGATTCCCTGAGCAGACGATGTCACAGATGTTGATTCCTCAGTAGGCCTTACCATTAATTTAGTCATGGGAGATAACATCCTCAAAGAAGAATGAAGCTCGGTTGGTGGTGCATTTTGGCTAATACTGCTAGTCTGTTGTTCAGCAGAAACTGTGGTTTTCGTCAGTAATGTCTCAGGGACACTTGATCTGGAGACTACTGTGCTGAACGTTCTGTTGTCAGAAGCACTGCTGGTAGAACTATTTAGCGTTAACTCTGATCTAACACTTGCTTCAGAAGAGATGCCCATTTGTGATTCAGAAACGTTTGATCCAGTGCTAGAAGGTGTGAATTTCTCTGTGAATATTGACCCTGTCATGTAATTAGATTGGATTGGTGAGATGTGAAACAGTTCAGTGGAGGCCAATTCATCGGTGATATGAGTCGTAGATGAGGACCATTTGCCAATGGAAGGCTCTTTTGAAACTGATGAAGTCGGTAAAGTTGGAATAGTCTCTGCACTTGTTACAGATGGAAGAAGATCAGGAATTGTGGTCACTGAGGGGAGCAGGGATTGCATGTCTGTAGTGCCTGAATTCTCAGCGGTGTAGGAATGCACTTCTGATGTTGGGATAGATGAGTATTTAGGCAAAACAGTCGATGTTATTAATTTGGATGGAGTCGTTTCACCCAGTATTGGCACCTCCGAAGGGGTGAAGGCCAATGCAGGTATGGAGGCACTGCTTCCTTCTGCCAATAAAGACGACAGCGATACTGATGACTCAGTTGACAGTGGCTCTTGTGCAAGTGTTTCTGTGGATGATGATTGTGATAGCGATACAGACCCGAAATGAGGTGTAGATATGTGTGTAGCAGATTGCCTTGTGGTGATGGGGAAACGATAGGATAACACACTCCCACTTACACTTGACAAATCAGGGTTGCTGGATAGTGTGGCTGCTGAGGGTGAATCACTGCTTTCGGATGAAATGCCGGATGAAACAACAGTTGATGGGTCTGATGTCAGCATAGGTTCAGCGGCAACAGTTGTTTCAGAATGCGCTGATATTTTGGTAGATGCTGTCAGTTCTGATGAAATAACACCTGTAAATGGAATTGTTTGACTTGTGGGAGGAACAACAAATGCTGATGATGCAATAGATTCTGAGACATGCGTTGAAATAGTATCGATCCGGTGAGTAGTTGAGATTCCTGTTGGAAGGTATGTAACCTGAGATGAAAACAAAGTCTCTGAGCTGTAAGGTGGTTTTGTTTCTGAAGACGTTTCTACCTCAGATACAGGCTGTGAATGAGTTCCTGTAAAATAGCTGCCTTTTGTGGAGAGAGTGGATACTCCTGAAAGAGAGACAGATGACTGTTCAGAAGTTGGAATAGGAGACATTGTGGATTCTAGTGTAGAGAGGTTTTTGACTGAGGAGGTTTCTGCTTGGTCATATGAGAAGGTACTGCTTTCTGATGCAGATGTTGCCATTCGCTGAACAGTTGATGTCACGGATGTTGGTTCCTCAATAGGTGTTACTTTCAATTTAGTCAGGGAAGATGGTACCCTTACAGTAGAATGAAGCTCAGGTGATGGTGATATTTGAGTAATCCTGCTAGTCTGTTGTGTAGGGGAAAGTGTGTCTTTTGTCATTAATGTTTCAAGGGAACTTGATCCGGAGCCTGCTGTGCTTATCCTTCTGTCAGTAACACTGCGAGTAGAACTGGCTAGTGTTACCCCTGCTGTAACATTTTCATCAGGAGGGACACCCATCTGTGACACTGCAAATTTTGATCCTGTTTTGGAATGTGTGAATTGCTCTGTAGATATCGACTCTGTTATATAACTGGGTATGATTTCTGTGGTAGCAGAGGATTCACTGGAAGTGGAAGCCATTGCTTCGGTGACATGAGTCGAAGATGTTTCTGTCAATATTAGTTTGTTTGAGGGAGTTTTACCCAATGTTGGCATCTCTGTAGAGCTGACAGTGGACCTAGATAGTGAAGCACTACCACCTGGTGTGGCAATAAATGACAGAGTTACTGATGACTCTGCAGGCCCTGTTTCCCGGTTGAGTGTAGCTGAGAATGATGATTGGGGCAGAGGCACAGTCTCAGAATAAGGTGTAAAAGAGGCTTTAGCTGATTGAGCTATGATGCTGGCAAAAGGATCAGCTGACATTTCGGTCTCTGTTTTGCTTGGTAAATGTGTGTTGCCGGAGAATGTGGCTGTCAGGGGGGTCGTGCTAATTTCAGACGCAGTGGTGGAAGAAAGAACAGATGTTGGTTCGGATGTATGTTTTGTTTCAGCAGATGTAGACGATCCAGAATGCGCTGTGATTTTCACAGATGTCAGGACTTCTGGCGATTGAATCTCTAAAATCATGCTTGTTTGGCCTGTGGGATGGGAAACAGATTCTGTTGATGCAATAGGCTCTGAGTCATATGTTGGAGTAGCAGAGATCGGGTGATTTGTTGGGATTCTAGTTGGAAGGTATGTAACCGGGGATGAAAATACAATGTCTGAGCTCGATGATGGGTGTGTTTCTGAAAACGTTGCAACCTCAAAGGCAGGTTGTGAATGAGTTCCTGTAAAGTTGCTGACTTTTGTGGAGGGAGGGGATACGGCTGAAAGAGGGACAGGGGAATGTTCAGAAGCTGAAATAGAAGATATCTGAGCAAGTGATGATGGTTCAGATATAAGTTTTGGTTCAGCAGTAACAGATGTTTCAGAATGCCCTGCCAATTTGGTAGATGCCGACAGTTCTGTTGATTGAACCTCTGTGAAGTGAGGTTTTTGACTTGTGGAAGGAACAACAGCCATTGTTGATGCAATAGGTTTTGAGGCATCTATTGAAGTAGTAGAGATTAGGTGAGTTGTTGAGGTGTCTGGTGAAAGGTATGCCTGAGATGAATAAACGATCTCTGAGCTAGTTAGTTGCTGCATTTCGGGAGATATTTCTCCATCTAATGCTGATTGCGAATGAGTTCCACTAAAATTGCTGACTTCTCTGGAGGGAGTGAATTCTTCTGGAAGAGGGGCAGATGGATGTTCAGACGTTATTTTAGAAGAGATTTCAGCTTCTAGTGTAGACAGGATTTCGGCTGAGGATTTCTCTGCTTGGTCCGATGGGAAAGTACTGCTATCTAATGCAGATGTTAAGATTCCCTTAGCAATTGATGCCGTAGATGTTGATTCCTGAGTATTTGTTAAGATTGGTGTAGTAAGAAGAGAAGATATTCCCAGAGTAGATTGGAGCACAGCTGGTGTTGTATGTTGCCTATTTGCACCTGTGTGAGTTACGGTGGTAGGTGCAGTTGTTGTCATTAAGGATTCAGGAACCTTTGTTGTGGAGATTGTTCTACTTGTCATTCTGGATTTAGTGATACTGCTGGTAGAACTATCCAGTGTTAACATTGTGTCAACACTTGCCACAGGAGAGATACCCGGTTGTGACACAGAAAAGGTTGATCTCAGGCTGGAAGGTGTGAAGTGTTTTGTGGATATTGATCCTGTTATATAACTGGACTGTCTTGGTGTGGTGGGAAATGACTGAGTGGAGGTGTTTGTTTCAGTGACATGAGTCATGGATAAAGACACTATGTCATTGGATGGCCCGTTTGATACTGATGAAGACATTACAGTTGGAATAGTTTCTGCAGTTCTTACAGATATAGGGGTAGGAGGAACTTTGGTCACTGAGGTAAGAAGGGATTGCATTTCTGCAGTGCTTGAAATCTCGCTGGTGAGGAAAGACACTTTTGATTTTGGGATGGATGAATATTTAGTTGAAACATCATATTTTACTGACTTGGTTGTAGTTGTTTTGCCCACTAGTGACACCTCTGTATAGTTGAAGGCAGAGGTAGATATGGAAGGGCTGCTCCTTGATGCCAATAAAAAAGATAGTGATTCTGATGACTCGGTGGAAAGTGGTTCTTGTGTGAGTTTTACCGTGGATGATGATTGTGCAAGAGACATAGTCCCGGAATTGGGTGTATCTGTCTGTGTAGCAGATTTGGTTGTGGAACTGAGAAAAGAATTAGAGGATACTGTATTAATTGTTGGGCTTGAGAATTCAGGTTCTGTGGAGATCGTGGCTGCCGCGGGTGACGACACTGATTGTGATGTCCCTGTTGGATCTTTGGTTGTATATGGGGTTGTAGAAGAGATGGTCCTGCTGCTTTCTGTCACTATGCTGTTAGAGGCACTCACAGTCAAGTCTGATGGTGGCTTTGGATCAGAAGCTAGTTTTTCTGAAGATGCACTTACTTCAGTTGTCTGTTTTATAATATCAGATGACGTTACTGGAGAGGACACGAATGCAGATGTCAATGTCGATATTGGCAAGGATGGTGCCCTGCTGCTCGTGATTTCTTTGCCAGTTGTGGTGCTAGATTCAGTGTTAGAATAAAATGTTATGGGTGATTCGGCCGCAATTGTTTCCATTGATTCTGACACCAACGATGTAATTCCACTAGATGCAAATATCAGACTCGAGGAGAATATTTTTTGCGTTTCTTCTTCAGTATCAATTTTGTGTGATGCAGGAGGTGATGAAGTCATAGAGTCAGGATCTCTCCTTGACCCGATGGCTGTTTCTTGAGCAATGCTCATTTCAGCTGCAATGTTATTGGGAGTAGCCAAGCTGGGTTTCGATGAAAATGTATCAGACACTGAGTTGCCTGAAGACATACGGTATCCAGATGTTAATTCTAACGAGTGTGCCCCAGAACTTTTTTTTTCTTGGTTTGTAGTGGAGAAAGCAATTCCTGAGTTGTGTGAAATAAAGGTTGGAGTATGCGTGGAAAGTGTGATTGGATCCGTTATGATTTGATCGGTATTGAGACTGCTGCTTAAAGATGCATCAGGATTGGTGAAGGAATGAATGTCAGTGTTGACAGTTACATCTGAATAAGCCTCAGTGGCATGAGCTGCAGTGGAAGCTACAGATGTTTCCTTAGCAAATGGAACGCCTGACGTGCCTGCTGGAGGTCGTGGTGACCACATCATTTCTGTAGAAGAACTCAGACTTTGCAAAGATTCTTCTGAGCGTGTAACAATTCCTTTTGAAAGGAAGGCGCTAGGTTCTTGAGTCCTTGAAGAGGAGGGTAAAGTGGAGTATTCAGTTGGGGTTGCAATATCGGATAATAAAGATGAAATCTGGGCTGAAGACATTTTCAATGAGGAGGATGTGCTTGGTTTGGTTTCTCTGTTCAAAGCACTCAGTGAAGATAGTGAACCTGATAGAATGGGTTCTGACTCTCTTGTCGACAATAACACTGCTGATGGGGCAGAGGTGGAAATTAAACTCTCAGTTGTAGATTTTTCACTAATAATTTTGTTCAAAGTGAAGTCGGAGGAGAAAATAGCCTCAATTGTTGAGACTTTGGAAGTTGTTCTCAACTCATCTGTAATCTCTGATGACTGTGCCACTGACAATGAACTGGCATTATCTCTGACTGTTATTGGGGATGATGTGGAGGCACTTCCTGCAAGAGATGCTGATGTTGTGGTGGTTGACGTAGCTGTAGAATATTCCAATCGATCTTTGTGGGCTTGCAATGTGGTAGCAGTTTCTTCTGAAGATGGGTGAGAATTTGACGAGGATGGGTACTGACTTTTTGTTATCACTTTTGAATCAGCACCGGAAATGGAGATAACTCCAGGAAGCTCAGGCGTGGCCTCTTTGTTCAAAGGGTCTATTGGATGATTGGTTGTAGAAATGAGTGATGGCATAGTTGCAGTGGCTGGACTCTCAGATGTCAATGAGGCTTTATAATTGCTAATGTAATTCATGTAAGAGGGTGATCTATCTTCAGGGGAAGACCAGGTGGATGTTTTAGTTGATATTGTTTCCGGTGTATCTGACAAAATTCCTGCGGAAGCAAATGCTTTTGCTGGTGTTCCTCTGCTGGCAGTTTTAAGCGAAAATTGAGCTTCTGGAGTGATGTGCTCTTGCCCTCTAGCTGTTGACGGGCCTGTGATGTAAAACAAATTGTGACTATCGGGTGTTGTGGTTGTAGATTTACTCAATGAGAATTCCGAGGAGAATGCAATGCTCAGGCCGGGAGTCCTTGAGGGTGTATTAAATGTCAGTGGAATTTCTGAGTTTGTCACTGTCTCTTTTGCTGGTATGGACGCTGAGGGAAAGAGGGTTTCTGCCATCAGTGGAGGTGACATTCTGGTGGGTGTAGCCATGGAAACTGTCATTGAATCCACTGTGGTTCGAGGTGCAATAGAGCTGCTTTCTGCAAATGTCTGAACATTAGGCAAGGAAGGCAATTCTGCATGATGTGTCACTTCATGATTTGCCTCACTGGAATGGGTGATCCCTGGGTATGAAAACGTGTCAGTAGTATCTGTTACTGCTATTTTTCTGGTAGCAGAAAGGGGAGCAAATATGCTGCCAACTTTAAGTTTAGTCATGGTCTTTGAATCAAATGCTGTGGGTGCAACAGAGGTCAAACGTGACTCACTATTTTCAATTGTGTTTCTGGAAGATGTGTGTAAAGTGATTTCAGGTGCCAACGTAGTATCAGATGCTGAAACTCCCTGCGATGTACCAAAGTCATCTGTTGAAAATGACACTGTACTGGGTTTCTTCTCTAGGGTATATGAGGAGGTATCTTCGCCATACATTGCAGGAAGTGTGCTGACTTGTTTAGGTGTAGGCAATGTTTCTGGATTGGTTTTGGTTTGCGGGGAAGTTATGAAACTTTCTGACGAGGGCCCAGAATTAGCAGAGACAGGCACAACCGTGCTGAATGCTGCGCCTAAATTGGCATCCTGAGAATGTCTCAGACCTACCGTTGAAGGGTCCAAAATATCTTGGGTAAGTGGTAATGTTGATTGGTTGGCTGTGGTATTTGTGGCTGAGGTCATTGAAGAGGTGGGACCACCCATTTCCACTGAAGTTTTTAAACTGCTAACAATGTCTTTAGAAAGGGGAGCATCGGGTTCAGATGCTGATGCAGAGGGAGTTCTCTGCGTATCGCTGGTAAATGTTCCCCATGCCTCTGAAGGAGCTGACGGAAGACTGTCAGTGGGAAGAATCTGGGAGGTGGGGGATTTTCTTGCTGTGTTTTTTTGGCTGTCTACACTGAGTGAGAATGGCAGAGGGAAAGTGATAGGATCTGTCTCTCTGGATGAAATTAAGTTGGCTCGTTCAGATACGGTACTGGTGGACACACTGAAAAGGAGTTCTGAGGAGGACACTGCCACAGATGCTGGAATTATAGATGACGCACTACGGTCAGATAATAGCGTGGTGGACCCTGTTGTTGAAATATTCTCTGTTCCCACTGTAGGTAAGGATGACGAGGGAGAGGCGGAATCTGCATGTTGCATAGAAATCATAGCATCTGCTAAAGCAGAGGGAATTGTGGTTGGGTCTGTTGTTGTGTGAGATATAGCAGGTATCTTTTCAATGTCTCGATGAGCACTAGCTGAGCCAGGTCTTTCACTGCGAGATGACGCGCCTGTGTTCCCTGCACTGAAAAGTGGGATACCTGCGGAGCTTGCATGAGAATCCTCGAGGGTAAATAGCAATGTTGAGAGACCAGATGCAGAAACTGGAGATGCCGAGCCTTCATTGGTGGGCGTCTCTGCTTGCACTGATGCTTCCTGACTTTTGACGGTCGGAGTTGCAATAACTGATCCTGGTTCAGAAGCGGATGTGTGAATCGAAGTTCTAGATGAGGACACCCAAGCTGTTTCCTGCGTGGTGCTTTCTTGAGGATCTGATGCAGACAAGGTAAAAAGAGCATTGCCAGTTTTGGAATCAATCAATGTAGATGATACCATTGGTTCGGATATGATATCTTCTAATGAAGAACTGGAGGCTGACTGCCGCTCAATGCCATTAGTTGAAGAGATCCTTCTACTGCCAATGCTTGGAGATGAAGTAGATACGGAAACAAAGGCCAGATGTGGCTGCTGCGATAATGACAGCGGTTCTGGTGAGTACTCCTCATTTGGCGTTGCAGTAGCTTGATCAATAGCATCATAGTTTCCCATTGATTGACGAAATGATGGCATAGCAGATATTTCAGGATGGGTAGGAATGTCTATATGTGTGTCTGGAGGACTCCGCATCCTGCTAGATGTGGTCTCCTGTAAGGTCCACTCGGAGCTTGATGCTGGAGGCTCTGTGAGAAGCAGAAATGGGTGGGAAGCCGGTGACTCAGTGACTGTTCTCAGGCTCTTAGACATGGCTGCAGTCCTGGATGTATCCGTGTCGGGTGTAGCGGTCACTGCTGGAGATGAGTTGGTTGATGGGATTGCCTGATTGGTTTCAATGGTGTGTGCTATGTTTCCTGTTGTAGATAGCTGTAATCTAGGATCATTTAAAATAGCTGTTCTTTGGGTCAACTGGTTTGTGGCAGATGGAAATGAAGTTACAGATTGTGTTAAATGTAAGCTATTTTCTGTACTCTGTGCTAGCTTTTCCGGGTTTAAAGTACTTGTGTCTAACAACAGCCCAATAGATTGTTGCACTGTGGATGTGACAAATGAAGTCATTCTAGCCAGCCCTATATTCGAGGATGCTGTAGATGGCACTAGGAGCTCTGATGAATTAACATGAGATCCTGCGTTTGATTGGCTAGTCGTGCTGGCATTTAAATGCGGTGTCTTGGCGGGTTCCATGGAACGTTCTGTGTCTGCAGACAGACCGTCTGTTGAACTGGAGCTTCTCTGTGCAGCGGTGAACTCTGCAACCATAAAAAGAAAAGTCGTGAGTTTCTTTCAGAAAGTGTACAAGGATTGCAGGGAAATGTTCTGTTCCTTTTAACAGTTTAGTATTATGGGCATGTGCATATAAATGGCTGCTGATATTACAGCAGAGAACAATAATAATAATGTAGCAGTTATATAGCGCTACGAACCGTCAGCATCTGAGCGCTGCTTATTATTCCACTGTGTGTGGTGCTCATTTATCGACCTCGGAAGGATGAAAGGCTGAGTTTAGCCCTGCCGGCATAGGATTCGAACCTGCAAGCTCCACACAAATGTCAAAGCGAGCGCTCTACCCACTGTGCTATTGGACCGACATGAACCTGCATGCCTTCTGATGTGAAACAGCAAGTCATTTTACATGAATAATCGATTCGAAGACCCCTCTCCTCAAACACTCCTCAATCACACATTAATACTTTGTTAAGAATACACTTACTGTTGTAATGCCTGCCACAGAAGCTAAAATATATGTTAATATGTAACCCATACAAATGCAATATCATTTGCACTTAATTTCGTTCAATTGGATAATCGAGTATCGAAAGGGTCTGCAACAAGATGATGATTCCGGATGTATTCCGCCAAGACTGCATGCAGATACCGAACATGTGCTGCTGCACCCACATGATGGCACCCAAAATGCATTTCTGCACCCACATGTGGTGTCTATATTTATGTCCATACCCAGCACGTGTGCCTGCACCTATATGTGCATAGCGGATGTGTTTATGTGTGTCTGAATGCAGATGCTTGAAGTGTGTATCTAGGCACAAAAACATGTTTGCATTTTCCCACATAAGCAGAGACTATAATGGGTGTACCTGCGCCAACATTTAGATACCTGATAGGTACACGAGAACCCACTTCCAGTCCCCCACTGAATGCATCAGTACCAGTGTGCAGGCAACTGAGGCCCAGTCCACGAAGAATCGTGCATCTTGCACAGTGGAGGTGTATTTTAGATGCCCGCTTCCAACAAATGCTCGGATGACCAAATTCACAAAGGTGATGTGTACATGTATTGACGCTGTCACCGGTGCACATCATGCCCTGGCTCTCCCCCTTGCATACATTCGTTTCATGCGCACACCTCACACCATACTAAATCATAGGCCCTTCTCACCCATGTGGGCATAGGAAGGGCATTTCACAGTGACAGATTCACAATTGCGATGTCACTGTGAAAGGCAAAAACATATTTCCGTCTCCTTTGAGAGCTAGAAATGCAACGAGGACCTAAGGGGGGTTATATAACTACTGACCCAGTAAAAACAAATGCAGAAAAGGGTCAAAGTTCTATACATTGAGAATCCCTCTGCGCCGGCAATTTCAGTCAGATTCAGGAGACGCTTTCTTTTTGCAGGCATTTCCAAGATCATCTCGTTTATGAATCAGAATGCGTTTTTTGAATGCATGCAAACCCCTCTCTCGACCCCCCTGCTTTCTGCAATCGAGCACTGGGTGCGGGGTTGATGAAGGGCCACCTGAAAGTGTGCACCCCTTCATCTGCATCCTAAAATGTGTTGAGCACTGAAATGAATAGTCTTGTTGTCATTGGGTCAATACGTATACCAAAGTACGCCATCACAGCTATCAAACCATTGGTGTTTGATGGTGGTAGTTGTTTCAACTAAGGAGGTGAGGACAACGTCCAGAACAGCTGTGTTAACCACCAGGGTAATTCAGAAACACATTGGCACAGCATTATGGGGTAGCGTGCACTGCTTTGCTCTACCTGATCTGTGGCTGCATGGAGGACTTCACTTGCCAGCAACTTTTGTGCGTATGAATTCACAGGAAAAAGCATGCAGGGTGAATGGAGGTATATATTGTGGGGTGAAGAGGCCAAGAATAAAATGCCACATAGAGCAGCCAATTTGTAAGGGTACAGTTGTGGCTACTTATGTGATGTAGGATGGTAAAATATACTGCCAAGAGGGCTGATTCACAGAACGTTTTCCTATTGGATTGCACCATTATAAAACGCTTCTGTGAATCATGCCCTAAGTGTTTAAAGATATTCATATCCACCTGGGATGTCCATGTTAATAGGGTAAGCCAAAATGGTTTATTGTTGATATCACCATCACAATGTAAGGGCAGCCAGTCCTCTCCTGACGTGCCGAGCATCACCAGAAAAGTTCAATACTGCTGTGGAGGAGCCATTTAGAAATTTGTATCCTTGTTCTACTGCAGTGTCCTTGATCACACCGTTGACCAACACAAGCAATATCTACCAGATAATCACATCCCAATCTCTACTTGAATTAGCAGTTGTGAGTACTTTACAATTAGGGATTTTGCTCATTTTCCACTTGATGGTCCTGACACACCATTGGGGCCTTCCTCGATTAGCAGGTGCCAGGCCTGCCACAGATTAGGTTGAATGGAGAGCTTTATTTGTTGCATTAAAGATACATTTTGCTACCATTATTCTGGATTGTAATTTTTAGTGGCACTCTAGCACTGTGGAAGGTGCAAAAAAAGGCATGCCACTGCTGAGCGAAAGGCAGTGCTCAATGATCTTATGCGTTTTGCACAAACAGAAAAACTTGGGCACCTTATGACTGCTGTGCTGGTAGTTTAGTGAAATACAAAAGCTTTGTATCATAAAGGGACAACGACGTTGGATGTTTTGCCAATTTTTCGCAGCGTTGAAACAAATGCACCTTTTGAGAATACCATATGATTGCAAGGGTTTGCAGTTGTACAAGCTGTGCAGACTTCTCTAGCCAGTGTGCCTCTCCTGGATCACATTCCCTTCGGTTCCACACCCGTTCTCTCTACTTGTTGGCTGGTTGGCTTGGGAGCTCATCAGTGCTGATCTCTGGGCAAACCAGTATTCATGTTGTTGCCTTGCAACCAGAGACATTTCCTCCCTGCACCTCAGTATTGGGTGGTGGCCCTATTACCAAATTAAGCCCTTTGCAAGCAGAACATTGTGTAATAGCCTTAAGGTAGCAATCAAAGCATAGTAACATAACAACATAACATAACAGAAGGGTGCCAGACTGTCAGTGCAGATTAAAAGACTCACATTTGGCCCTTCCTGCTCACGTACTGTGTTTCTTCCACATCCACTTCCCCCCCTTCACACACACACGCATTAACTGAACCTGCTGAGGTAGCTCAGGCTTTATTTTCTCTGTATAGAAGGTTCCATGTAATAATGTCGCCACAAAAATCTCGCCATGCAAAAATATCGCCGAAAAATGGCCGTTTTTTGTGGCGACATTATTGCATGGAACATGCGGGGGACACCCCGCAAGCCCCAAACTTTATTTTTTCTTTTTTTTCTTTTTTTTTTTTGTCCCTGTCCCCATATATATGGTCACCCATATAATATTGCTGCGACCTTTTCCCGGCGATATTATTTACGGCGACCATATATATGGGGATAATATTACCTGATACCGTATAGATAGCTATGTTGTATTACTAATCCTAAAGATATTTTTTTTACGGCCTTCCACAGTCCAAACCCATATTAGTATCCAATATAAAACACTACTAGTGCATTAACGTGTTCAAAAGTGCAACAATATACATAATATAAACATTTCTGCTGCAATAACTCACTGTTACAGACAAGTGGACATACATCGAATGTATCTTCAACATATTTGACAAATGTGCATTTAATTTGCTCATAACTACATGTTTTTTTTAATGTGTTTTTAATTGTACAATTTTTACAAAATGAGAAGAAACCACTTTTCTGCTGAAGAAGACGTGAAGGAGGCGAGAAAAGACAGTCGCTGTTTCAAGGCTACAGAGGTGGATGGGTAAATATTCATAGTACTTTCGCTGCCCAACCCACTTGCTCTTCCAATCCCAACTGTCCAAAGAACCCCACCACTGCGATGACTCAGCGGGTTTTCTCCCCGCTCATTAGACAAGCCCACCAGTCATCCTCACTGTAAATGTGAAGATCCCTGAAGAAGTGGCCTAGCCAGGTGTGTCTTTTCTTCGCCAGACCCACACATTCCAGAAGTAGATGCCTTTTCGTCTCTACATGGGTAGAAGGAGGGCACAATCTGCTTTTATTTGATGGGACCTTCCCTCTGATTGCTAAGATTTCATTAGTGTTGACTAAGTTCAGTCTAATCCGCAGAAAGGCTTGCCGTGTTCGTTGGTCGGGGGATTTCACTAAATATGGAGCCACCTCGTTTAATTTTTTGGGATTCCATGCAAGATCAGCGAGCAGTTTGCATTGGTCTGCTGAGTCACTGGTCTCAATCCAATCCATTTCTAGAAGTTTTGTGCTAATCAGTGTGGGATTTGATAGAAGGTCCTCTTCCGTTCTTCCAATTTTCTCTAACAGGTGGTTTCGAGACCTCCACGCAAGTAACATCCCATTTTCTTCATTTTCCATTTCTTTTTTGATGATTTTCAGAATGGGTTTTGCTAATGGATCTGTTACTTTTCTAAATAGCATCAAGGAGTTTCGCTCCACCAGGACTTTCATTGAATTTAGGCTTAGTTCTCTCCTTATCGCCACCATAGGAGTTGAATTTGGCAGATTTAGACCTTTGCGCCAAAAGCGGCCTTCCAGTTTTGCCATAGGTTTGGTGGCAGCCCTGGCATTGCTTCTATGCCATAAATCAATGTTGGCACAACTTTTGCCTTATAGTAGTTCACAATCAGGAGGATGAGAAACGCCCAAACTTTCGATTAATCATTTTCGACTGGCTGATCAGGGCTTTAAGTTTATTGAACAGGTGTTCCTGCATCGGGAGTTCAACCCGGCTATTGTTCAATATAATCCCTAGGTATTTGAAGTTTGTTACCTTTTCAAGTTGTGTTCCTTCTGCAGACAGCTTGATGTTCTTCTTTGTATTTCCTCCTTTTTCAAAAGACATGACTTTTCTTTTTGATTTATTTAGTTCTAATTTGTTATTTTCCAAGTATACGAGAAGGTTGTTCAACTGCCTCTGCAGGGCGACTTGTGTTTGGTGTATTAAGATAATATAATCAGTGTAGATCAGTCTCGAAATTTTCTCGTTGCCCAGTGTTGGAGGAAAGGATCTAATCGAAGTCTGAGTGTCCATGAAGTCTGACGTATATAAGATGTAAAGCGCGGGAGCCAAGGGGCAGCCCTGTTTGACACCCTGGGCAGTGGGAATTTCTCGTGATAAGTCTCCTGCTCTATTGAGTCTCAACTTTATTGATGTTTCAGTATACAAGGCTCTTATAGGACCCATGATTGTGTTTGGAGAGTTTCGCTTTACCATCTTGTCCCACAGTATTTCCCGGTCTACCCGGTCAAAGGCTTGCACTAAATCAATAAATATTAAGTGCATTCGCGGTTTCCCATCCTTTACTTTCACTTTCAGTGCACTTAATAGTAAGATGTTAATTGTTGTACCCAGCCCTCTCACGAAGCCTGTATGTAATGGGTCAAAATTGTCTGATTGTTTTTCCTGCCTTGCAGGTTTTTCAGGGCAATTGATGCAAAGATTTTCCCTATTCTATCAAGCAAGGCGATCGGTCGATACTGGCACGGGTCTGCTTTATCACCTGTTTTGAAGATTGGCACAATGTGGGCCCTTCTCCATGAAGTTGGAATACTGCTGGTCTTTACTGTTTCCTTAAAGATTGTGCTAATAAGGGGGGCCCAGGACTCCGGATGCCTTTTCAGTTCGAGGTTCGTAATTCCGTCGGGACCCGCGACACGCGAGTTGTTCAGTTTTCTTTTCTTGATTCTATTTCCTCTATCGCCCATGTGATCTTCCATTTCCCTTCTTTTTTGGCGTTGATGTTGACTGTGGTGGCTTTGGATTTATACAGTTCCTTAAAGTGGGTCGCCCACGTTTCTTCTCCCACACCATTTTGTAGCCTCCCACTGGGATCACCTCCCGTTGCTCGAATCAATGACCAGAAATATCTAGATTTTTTCCCGGACAGTGCTTTGAGCATGTCTTCAGAGTCTTTTTGGTATAGAGTGTGCCTGTTGTTTCATACCCTTGCTCTGTAGCTTCGCACTTCCTGCTCCAATTTCTCCTTAATCAATGGATCACCTGTCTTTTTAGCTTGCCTTTTAAGCATTCTGACTGTTAGTCTTTTTGCCACTAGTGGGGCGTTGTAAACATGTGCTTTCGTTGGTTCGGTCTCCGTCCCTTTTTTCTTACTTGATTTAATTTTTTTTAGCAAAGGATGGTGATCCAAGTCTGTTGTTTTAGGATCTGTGGCCTTTTCCAACCGGATTTGGTAGTTTTGGGTTAGGTTTTGAATGGCCTTTTCATTTAGACAAAGTCGAGTCTTGCCGTTATGCAATTCCAGGTCTGATGACATTTGTTCCGACAGCTTCTGGGTAGTTTTCCACCTTGTTTGCAACAAATTATGATCAGTGTTTTGCATTCTTATGACTTCGAAATTATCGATAATTAATAGCAACTCCCGTGAAACGAACGTATGGTCGATCGTCATCCCTTGACCATTTCATTCGCAAGATGGAACTATGGGGTGTTGGTGCTGTCTTGTAGTATGGAGGTTGTGACGGTTGAATGCCTCCTTTAATTATTTCCATTTTATTCCTCTTTTGTTAGAGGGTAAAGCTTTTGTGCTTTCTTTCAATGGGTAGTCCTTTTCTTCAAGTAGTGCATTGAAGTCACCAGTAACGATGATATGGTCGATTTTTTGAGTTAGGATTGAGTCTTCCAAGATGTTCCTTGTTGACTGAATGAAGACTTCGCCTTTGATTGCAGCAGGATTCCAGTAGGAATTAATTATCAAAATCAAAGGAGGTGTTTCCTGGTTTCCTTCTGTATTACATTTTGACCATTCAATCAGGACTGCTTGGGTCAGAGCTGTTGATGTCAGTATTGATTTTAGAAATAGCCCGCTGCCAGAATGGATGGCAATCAGTAGGCCAGCAGAGTGTCTTCCCTTGTGCCCTTTTTTAGCTGAAGAGAATGCAATTTAATAGCCATCCATACTTGGTTTTGTCATCAGCCATGTCTCTTGGAGACAGGATATCGTAGTCTCCAAGATTCACGTCGGAGGTCCCTGTGAGATGGCCAAAGCCTCGGGTGTTCCATGAGCCCATCACTATCTAGTCATTTTGGCTCTGAAGGTTTCTATTAGGGCTAAGTGTCTGAATAAGACTGGCCAGATCCTGTTTTAGTGGCTAATTCACAGATTTCTTTTGGACTGACTTAGAGACCCAGGTCCAATTTATTGGGTCGGTCGTTCGGTTTTTTGTCACCAAGTCCCTTATCTTATTAGGTATGGCTGGATTGGGTCTTCTAATATCGTCACTTTCTTTTGGCATCCTTCTGCTTGAGTACAGGCCTTTCGGGTGTCTGTTGTGTTCGTTGTGGAAGCGCTCACCTTCTTCCTCTCTATTTGTGTAACGATTGTATTTGTCTTCCTCCCACTCTTCACAGTCCCTTTTTGTCCAATGCCTCTATACTATTTCTTTTACTTTGTTTCTTTCCTTTTTTGCATAGGCCCCAGGGTTTATTGCCCTAGTGTACTCTTTCCTTGAGACTTTTGGGGTATACTTTTTTGGAACTGGTGTTGAAAGTTGATGACGTGGTTTCCAGGTCTGTGGTCGATCTCGAGGAATATCCTTTTTGAGACTGGTGTTGAAAGTTGCCGACGTGGTTCCCTGGTCTGTGAACGATCTCTAGGGTCTACCTCTTAATCTTGCGATGTAATTGAAGATAGATCAATTAAGCTGAATCCTAATTTTAAGAAATTTCGACTGGAGTATCTTATTAAGTCTATTGTTCTTGTTGAACATATGTGCAGATATAAATATGCTTTTCTTCCTTCATGCATAGGTTCCACAATAATTAGATCTTCAGGACGAAGACCACTTAGGGTTGGAATTTGAGCGCATAGTTTCATTACTGTCTGTCGATTCAAGATCAGATTGTCGTTTTTGTCGATGTTTCTTGTTAATTTAAATGCTCGAGAGGCTTGCGATTTGTTCTTGTTATCTCTTTTTTTTTCTTGGTTAGGTCTTAAGGGGGAATGCCCTTTTTTTGCTGTTTTGCAGCTTTGTGGTTCCAGTGATCTTCATATTTTCCTTCTCTTTCTCTTTCAATTAGGTCCTTGCGTCTGTGGTCCAGATACTCCCCCAAAGTCTTTTTTAATTCCTTCTGGTTTGTCCTTGAGGGGAGTATTTGCAACTCTCTCTCTTCTCTTCTTCTTCTCTCCTCTCTCAGGGTTTCTTCGGGAATTGGCACTCTGTCTCTACTTTTTCCTCTTGGGACGCTCCGGACTCCATTTGTTGTATTAATGGAGGATGTGGATCTCTGCTGATCCCTTTGCGGATGTGCAACCCTTCTGTCACTTCTTATGAACTTTCTTTTTGGTTCCCGTACATGATCCATTTCTAAAGGAGATGTAGCTTTTCTTTTCAGTTGAATTGATGGGAGGTCCTCTCTCAGAGTCCTCAAATGGGTATTGACTTAGGTCCATAAGATCGACCGAGGCACATTCCTCCTCCTACAAATCGATAGTTTTTCTTTTCCGTTAAGTTAGATATTTGGACTGAGTTTTTTGCCTCCCGCCTTTCTAATTTTCCTATTTTAAGTTGGACTACTTTTGTCTCCTTCTTTCCGAAGTTTCTACTGCTTCGGCCGCCACTTGCTCCGAAGTCAAAAATAGCCGCCTTGTCCGGCTGGTCCTTTATACTGCCACCGAGTTTTTGTGAGAAAATACCGTAGGACGGTTGACTGTCCTTAGTCTGTGGATCATTAGAGTTTCGTTCCTTATCAGTCAGTGGCAAAGAGGCAATCTTCTGCACCATAGTGGGGTTTAGAACGATCGAGCCGTTTCATCTGTACTTGGGCACACTTGTTCCTACCCCTAACAATTTGCTTCTGTCGGGGGTTGTTTGCCGTCACAGTGTCATCCACCTGAGATAGTGCTCTTGAACCAATTATTTGTTGAGGTGAGTCCCCCTTCAGATGTGTGCCTTTTCCCAGCATCCACTTCTGTGGAGAGATTATAACAATGGGGGTATCTGTGTGGACACAGATGACGCCCTGCCCTTTTGAACGCTGGCCTTGAGATTCTTCCGTTTGAGATGCCGTATTCACTGACTTCAAGGGTGTCGTCGGCTTGAGCTTTTCACCCGGGTTAGCCAACACATACCCCTCTAGGAGGATTAATTTTGAGTTCATCGCTGCTATTAGGGATGTTTGATCTTTCAGGGTATCACCTAGCATCTCGTAAAGTTTGCAAAATGGGTTCAAGGCAATTGTTAAAGTAGACATAATTGACATTAGGTCGATCTTCTTCAATGGTGTGTCTTTTTGTGGTAGTGATGAAATTTCACTGTGCCGTCTTCCGATCGGTGTTGAAGGTGTTCTCGGCAGTAGGAGACTCGGGTCACCACTTTTCCCCTTTTCCCTATCTCTTTTTCTTTCATCCTTCTTAGATTTTGCAATTGGCCCTGGAGTCCTTAAATCTGTATTTTCCAGCCTAAGGTCGTTCTCTTTTTCCCCTGGCGATTCCCTTAATGGGTCATTTGATCCTTGCAGAAGCGGTGGTCCTATCTTGAGCTCGTCACCCACGTTGTGGTTTCTTTTATTTTCATTTTCTCCGTACTGTTTTAACACCCCCTCTCTTTGATCATGTTTGCCCTCCAACTGTTTTTGGGTGATGGGCGCGTCTTCGCAGTCTGGCGAGCTTCCGCATTCTAGGGGAGTCCTCCTGTTAGGGAGGGATTCTCGTGGTTTCCCATAGTGCCATCTCTGTGTGCGGGAGTCAACATCTGCGCTCCTAGGGGTGATGACTATTTCTTTATCTGAAATCCGCTTCTCCAGCTCCAGGGGGTTCTGATTTGTATTTAACTACATGTTGTTCAGTGTGTATGTGTCCTGCATGCAAAATACAGCAAATCCCAGAACTAGAGAGTTGCCCCGTGGATTGATACACTCATTTATAATAGCCCTTCCCCCCCGTAGCACTGCGACCCACAGAATATGACTTGAGTCCCACATCAAATTCCATCCAGCAGTCACATAGTCACTGACATAGCAGTCCTCCCTGTGCCTGAACACTCTACATTGTATGGCTAGTACAATGTTTTTAAACTATTTGCATGCAATGTAATGCTCTTGTATTTTCATGTTTTTTCAGACTACGGCCTGCCAAGGTTCATTCACCCAACAGAGCTTCGAGGCCATAGTGATAATGATTTGTAATTTGTATAGAGCTTTCACCACATCACTGTACATGGAACATATTTACAAACAATTTTCACCCACCTGAAGTTAGTACTCATTTATTAACGTCGAAAAGATTAAAAAGGCAGAGTTGTTCTTGCCAGGATTCGAACGTGCGACCTGCAGATCACACACAGATTACAGCAGCAAGCAATCAACCCAGTGAGTTATCTTACCGGCATAGCAATGGCAGTAGGTGCCAAAAAAAACTGTCTAGTAACATAACATAACAACATACAAGGCAACACTTGTTCTCTCTTCCCCACCTGAGGCAATGTTTGTTCATATTGTGGCCTGCAGGAAGAACCATTCACCACACTGTGCTTTGAGGCCAAAACAATGGCACAAGGCGTTTTACAAATGTCAAGTAATGTAACGTAACATAATATAACACAAAATACAAGTGCAACACTCATTCTCTCTTCTCCATCCAAGGCCAATCAGGTATGGCTCATGGTGGAAGGGATCCTTTTTGTTAAACTCTATTTTTGTAAACTCCAGCACTAATTTTCACAGCCAAATCCTGCCTCTGACTCCTCCATCATTGGGCTCGACTTCACCAGAACACTCTCTGGTCATTATCAGAGGGGAACCCAATATGAGTGTTTGGTTAATAGCCCCTACAACTTCCCGGAACTCTTGAATACATCACTCAATCACAACATGACAACGTAATACTCATACCACGCTAGTAATGGCCTCCATGAATGTTCTGCCGTGCCAATAAGGGAAGCTGTTGTGCCTTCTTTTGATTACATTTTCTTCGAGTCAAAAACACTGAAATCTATACACACCTCTTAGCAATCACTATCACTCACCCTTATGTTTTAATTTCTCTACATATTGTGCATCGCATATGTATATTTCTGTCTCCTGGACTTTTTCCTACTCTTGCCCTTTCCCGTGCCCCAATGTGCCCCTTTCCGTTTCACCCCACAAACCACGGTCTGGCTTCCGACCTGGGCAGCATCACAATTTGCCTTTACACGGGCAAGGCTTGGTGCTTTAAGACCACTATGGTGGTGATGTACGCAGAATGGAAAACAATTAACCCAACATAACACAGAGATGTACATTTGCGGTCTTGTGGTAACCTGCTGCCCTTAGCAAAGCAGCATACTAAATTACATTGCAAAGTATTACTGATTGGCCAGTGAAACTTTCGAGTATTGAAGTTACTGTACTGAGAAATTGTCATTACTACATATCATAGTCTGAATACAGATACCCTCACAAATGTTCCGAGCCTCAGTTGGAAGGTCCACACTCAATTTGCCTTCAGACATCAGGGTTTATGGTAGAGGCATAAGATACAGCAGGTCCTTCAGTCAACCAGCAGGTGTAGAGTCCCTGTCTCACTCTATGAAGACACTGCACGTCAAGACCTTAGCTTCTGTGAAATCAGATCCTCTAAATTCAGCGGCAGAGAGCAGGCTGAGGTAAATAAGATCCACCTGTGCCTTTCTAAAATTACATTAAAAAAAACATAAAACTGCCTTTATCTTTTGTTTGCAGAGCCTGATGGGAGCAGTACCAGAGATAATGCCCCTTGCCCCAATTGTAAACCAGCAGAACGGAGACCGCCAGCCTCTGTCCAAACAGCTACAGGAAGACATGGAAATGAAAGATGGTGACCACAGCAAATATAATCCCCCCTTCTTAGACCATGTGACCAGAGAATGTTCGAGAAGGAGGAGTCAGGAAGCAGCAAACCAACGTGAGCAATGAGAATAGGGCAGTGGACTCTCCACCACTGGTGTGGAAACAGGACTAAGAAGTGGAAAATACACAGCACAAAAGACAAGCTGTGGAGACCTGAAAGAGGGCGCAAAGACGTGGTAGCTGCAGAAGCCTGTAGGAGTGATGACACAGAGTGTTGTGAGAACGAGGAATTGCGCCTTTGGTGGGAAAAAGAAATACAATACTTAAACATAGAAATTCCCTCCACTTAGGTTAATTACTTTTGCTGGCTCAGTACACATGTTAGTCCTAATCCTGCAAAACATCTCGCATCACTCAGAAAAAGACAAACTAATCGTAGCATGAGCTTGAGAATGTCCCTTTATGTGTACTTCAGACTGGGAAACATATTATTGATCAAAATGAACGATCTTTGGGCAATGCAACTTTTAAATAGATTAGTTTTAGATTCCTAAATTCTTGGCCTTTTTAATTCTTCAGCTGGCTTATTATTAATCTAGTTTGTATTTTATTGATTTATAAAGCGTTTTCACCAAAGTGCTGCACTGACATAATGCGGTACACATAATGAAATGGAGAACAAAACATAAAATTGAGAAAGAACAAGTTCACAAATGACATAGAAGAGTTGAGACAAGAGCGGAAAAGATAAAGCGTGGGGAACAAGCACACGCCAAGGGGAACAAATTCTAGAGTTTAGGGGCCAGTAAAGAATACGAACAGAAACGAGATTGTTCACTGGAGGGCTTTGGTATAGACATTAAAAATTGATTAGCAGGCCGGAGAGACCTGGACGGAGTAGGAAATGAGAGTAGAGTGGAAAGTTACAATGGAGGACCGTTATTGTTGCTTTTCCCCTGCCTCCCACCTACCCCCACCCCACATTTGTTTGTCTTGTGGCGCCTGGAAACATTTTCTGCTGTATAGGCACCATTCAAATGCTCAATAAATAAATAATAAATCTGTATACAATAGGGATGTCACGATATTGATTTTTTGACGGTATGATAACCTTCATTTGAAATGACGGTATACCGCGGTTATTGCAGTATAGTGCGCACATGTGTTTATAAGCATGGTGGACACCAACAGTTCTGCAAGGAATTTGGTAATCAAACAGGAGAATAATTAGCAAAGAATCCTACCGTGTAAAGACCAGAGCAATATCATGTCTGCCCGAGTATAGTGGTACAGCCCCCCACAAGCTGCAAAAGGGACTAACAAATTACATAGTATGGGCAAAGAGAGGGAGCTTTACCTGATAAGAGAATCACGTTTTCGAGTTTTCCCTGTCATCAGGGGAAAGGCACCAGGGACTAAGTCCCAGGCACCAGCAAACACAACAGGGAATCCTACATGGCACTAGTACCCGAGGGTGCAAAGTACTGCCTAGCACCAGCAACTGCATTCTGCCATTAGAGACCGAGGAGCAGTGCCTGGCCACACACTGGACGACAACACTTTTTGTCATACAACATAATTGAAATTAGAACGTACTATTTATTGCACAGGCTTGTTACTGCCTTGCAAGGCCACACACGGCAATCACTTAACCACCAAAAGTGACCATGATGCTCATTCAAAAACAAATCACTTATATAAATACAGGTCTCTAAACGAAAACCATTCCCAAGAGACAAGTAAGGGAGGATGGATCAGTGGTCGAAGTGTGCGAAAAGAAGTAGTGGAGCTATGCTTCCTGCTGACTTGATCCACGCTCCCCCAAACCCCATCGTCCCACTCCCTCCCACACGCAATTCAAAACCCCAAACAAGACACCTGCTGTTTAAGGGAATGTTGAGTGCAGTGCATTCATGCATTGAGGTGCAAATTTCAACTTCTACCTACATATTTATTTTAAGATGAAACCATTCCGGATTGGTTTCTTTTTAAAATAAAAGCATGGGAAAGGTAAAAGGTTTAAAATAAAGGATAGGAGCACCGCTCCCGCCCACCACAGCAACACAACTGAATTGAAACACGGGTTTTCAAGGAATGGAAAAAAAAAACACATATAAACTGAGCTTTTAACTTTTGTATTTCATGACCGTAGTATTAGCATTGGCAACGCAAAGATATCTGTTCATATGCCATGTGGGACCCAACGGTAATGAAATACAAAAATAAAAATTAACATTTGTGTGTTTGCTGACAGATTGCCGTAGAACTTGGCCAGGCCCAGGGATGAAACGACTGGTTAATTATAAGGCAGGCTTACCTTTAAGTGTGAGGTGCCCTGGGGTGTGCTGAAATCGCACACTAGCAGCAGAATCTTAAGAGGTTCTGTGTCACTCTGCAGACTTCACTGAAGCTCAGGCACATAAAGTGAGTGCTTTATTCCAACACGACCTGCGCACTTAGTGGTCGCATGCATTTAATGTAGAAAAGCACAGGCACAGCTGAGACATCACGACCCTTACCCGGGTCAGACAGCAGACGCAGACTTTCTAATAGTTCCTATATTTTTATTTAAAAAAGAAACCATTCCGGAGCAGTTTCTTTACAAAATAAAAGTATACGAACAGTGAAATGTTTAAAATAAAGTATAGGAGCACCGCTCCCGCCCACCACAGCCACACAACTGGATTAAAACATGGGTTTTCAAGTAATGGAGAAAAAAACACATATCAACTGAGCTTTTAACTTTTGCATTTCATGACCGTAGTATTGGCATTGGCAATGCAAAGATCTCTGTTCATATGCCATGTGGGACCCAACAGTAATGAAATGCAAAAATAAAAATTAACATTCGTGCGTTTGCTGACAGATTGCCATAGAACTTGGCCAGGCCCAGGGATGAAACGACTGGTTAATTATAAGGCTGGCTTACCTTTAAGTGTGAGGTGCCTTGGGGTGTGCTGAAATCGCACACTAGCAGCAGAACCTTAAGAGGTTCTGTGTCACTCTGCAGACTTCAGGGAAACTCAGGCACATAAAGTGAGTGCTTTACTCCAACACGACCTGTGCACTAGTGGTCGCATGCATTTAATGTAGAAAAGCACAGGCACAGCTGAGACATCACGACCCTTACCCGGGTCAGACAGCAGACGCAGACTTTCTAATAGTTCCTATACTTTTATTTAAAAAAGAAACCATTCCGGAGCGGTTTCTTTATAAAGTAAAATTATAAGAACAGTGAAATGCAAAAAAGAAAAGCATGGGAGCACTGCTCCTGCACACTTCGACCACTGCATGTGGTACAGACAACAGGTCTCAGAACCTGACAGACTGTCAGTCACCCCAACTATTGGGAACATTGGTGAATGTATGAACCCTAAAGTTGGAAGTCCACCCTCGTACCACTTAATTGCAACTCAATAGGCACATCTCCTTTAGCTCAGTTTGGGACACTATCACACACACCCCTTCTCGTGTTTCCAACTGCAATGCCATTCTTTTTTCTCCCGCAGCACTAGTAGAACCCTTCTCTATTTACGACCTGCTCATTAAACAACATGTCCTTCATTATCAGGCTATGGAGCGTGCAGCTCAGGGGACAGTTTGTTACGAGCTGGTGCTGACAACTTAGTGTGACAGCCAAATTTCCTTGCGTGATGCACCCAAATCGGTTCAATTGTTTAAAAATATAGAATTTCAAATAATAGTAAATAGATAATAACAACACATTTAAGTAGCAATCACACGTATTAAGGGGGCATTAATCATACAGCACTAGATTTGAACAAAGGGGGAGAAGCAGGACAGAGGGAAAGAAGGCCATGAGAAGGGAGGGAAGAAAAAGAGGATAGCGGTCCTGGTTTGGGGGCTGCTTACCTTCCTGGAATCTTGGAAATCCGTGGCACAGGCACAGCACGTAGAGTTTGGAAGTGTGACAGCAGGGTATGCAGCCCAAACAGTGACACGTGCACGATTCAGGAATGTTCCAGCCTGGGCATGGGCCCGGGCAAACTCCACCTCCTTCACTCCCAGGCTGCTAAGGCCAGCCCAGCCCAGCCTGAGCCTGGGCAAACTCCACCTCCTTCACTCCCAGGCTGCTAAGGCCAGCCCAGCCTGGGCCTGGGCAAACTCCACCTCCTCCCACTCCCATGCTTGCTGAAGCCAGCCCAGCCCAGCTTGGGCCCGGGCAAACTCCACCTCCTCCAGGGAGTCCAGGCTCCCTGAAGCCAGCCCAGCCTGGGCCCGGGCAAACTCCACCTCCTCCAGTCCCCCAGGTTCAGTGAATAACACAGCCAGCCCAGCCCTATTTGCAATGCATTAATTGAAGTGCACTGCAGTGCACGTGGAAATCAAAAACAGGCTTGCTGAAGCCAGCCTGGGCCCAGGCAAACCCCACCACCTCCAGTCCCCCATGTTCAGTGAACAACACAGCCAGCCCAGTCCCATTTGCAATGCATTAATTGAAGTGCACTGCAGTACACGTGGAAAACAAAAACAGGCTTGCTGAAGCCAGCCCAGCCCAGCCTGGGCCCGGGCAAACTCCACCTCCTCCAGTCCCCCAGGGTCAGTGAACAACACACAGCCAGCCCAGCCCTATTTGCAATGCATTAATTGAAGTGTATTCACTCTGTTTACCGTTACAAACACAGTAACGGTTATTGAAGCAAAATGAAATTGACAACGGTGTTTATACCGGTTTACCGTTACAACCCTAATATACAATGGTGAGAAAACGATTATCAAGAGTCAGCCAGGAGAGGGTGCAGAGCGAGGAAGAAACAGCAACGAGGAGGGAGCAGGCAGAGTGCGGTTAGCTGAATTGAAAAAGGATGACGGAGAAGCAAGGAGGTAAGAGGGGACACCAATAATCAGGGAGGCACAGTCATCAAGACGGGAGAGGACAAGAGTATAAATGAGGAGTTTAGTTGCATGAAAGGTTAGGTAGGGACAGGCTTTGCATATTTTATGGAGTTGAAATCGGCAGGATTTAGCAATTGCAGAGATATGAGGGGCAAAAGCAAAAGTGCAGTCGAAAATGATTCTCAAGTTACAGGCGGAGGAGCTAAATGAGATAGAGGATGGGGAAGGAAATTGAGGGAGGGGTAGGGATTGAGGGACAGAGCAAGCAGGGAAAAATAGGATTTCCATTTTGTAATTGTTGAGATAGAAAAAAGTGGTCATTTATACTGGGCTGGGCTGCCAGAAGAGAGAGAGAGATGGTAGAAAGGAGAGAGTCAGAAAAAGAAGAAAAGGAAGCAAAGATTTGGGAGTCATCGGCGTAGAAGTGGGATGACAAACCAAATGAGGAAATAAGAAAGGGTAGTGGAGTAGTGTAGAGAGAGAAAAGAGGAGCCTTGTGGGACCCCATGAAGAAGAGGGGAGGTCGAGGAAGTTTTGCCAGACCAAGAGACTGAAAAATAGCAACCATCAAGTTAGGAGGAAAACAGTGTAGGACAGAGCCAGCTAAACCAAAGGAACACAGAGTGGTACAGTACAGTGATCCACAGTGTCCAAGGCAGCAGTGTCTGGTGCTGCCTTGGAGGAGAAACAGATCATTGGTGTTAATTTGATAGTGACCTTTACCAAGAAGGAAGGATATTTTGAGAGAAAAAATGGTTTTTATTATTGACAAATAATGTTTTTATAACATGCAAATCGTTTGATTGTACTAACTTTGTAAACTGGCTAATTTAGATGATTTTGCATTTTTTATTTATAATGATCACTAGCAGCTTTTACTGTAGCCAAAATAAGAATGTTACACTTACCTTACTGAGCAAAGCACACTATTAAAACCTAGAATAACCACAACAAATATTAACTATGATACACTTTCAAGATATCCCTCTGAGGAAATGGAAGTGGGTGAATAGCACCTACAACGGATCTTGTCTGCTTTGTATAAGAAACCATTTTTAGGATCATAAGAATTACTGCAAATGTTTATACTTGACAACAATGTTTTCATTAGAGGGTTGTATGCATAATTCACTATGTGTATAATGCACAGCGGCCTTGGTGATCGTTTTATTACAACACTCACACTGACATTAAAGCATATGTAGCTTTGAATGATATCTACCCATTTAGACAGTCTCAGGATTTGGATATGATAATAAAATGGCCACAGCATCTTTAGCACTATTGGGATCCAAGGGCTGTCCTCCTTAATCCTGATGCTGAATTTCAGAAGGATAGAGACGGAGAGTTGAAATTGTGTGCATGCCCAGTCTTCGATGCACAGACATGCTTACAGAGTCCTATACATCGGATTCAGTCGCAAATAAGTAGTTGCAGAGGAAGGAAATGCCTATTTCCATGAGGATCTAAAGTAACTATACAAATCTGTCCATCTCATGACCAACTAGCAAAGTTAATCATCCACTAGACAGTTCATCAGCTAACATGCAAATTATCAAATCAGTAGTCAACACATTGGACCATATACCTCTAAGAAGGCATTATACTTTGAACACTTTAGATGCTCAGAAGATCTTGTGGTGTTGGCTTCTGCACAAGCCTTTCTGATATGCTGCAGACATTTTCAGAATTCCACTGTAGCAAATTGTAATATCCATGAATTCTAGCTAGCACTCTATTTGTAAATAATACAACTTTTTAGTGCATTTAGTGGACCTAACACCTCCATGCTGTTTTTAGGTGACCTTAATCTCTGGCGGAGCAATACTTCGGAGAAAAATGCCATTGATCACGAGGAATCTCTCTCAAATATCGAATACCAAATTATGAATAACGAGCCAACTAACGATAACACTACCCAACTGGATTGGGTGATTGTGAAAAATCTAGCAGTACATACCATCCAGACAACTCCCTATATTTGGTCAGACCATTACTTAATCGACTTTACTATTGACTTTAAGATCCATTTTGAAAAACTCTCCAATCCCTGTAATAAGGTTGTGAGTCGGAAATTTCAAAAAGATTTCTGCCCCGGACATTGAGTCATGCTTGAACACGGTCATGTTGACCTCTACAGATGACAATCCTGTGGAAACCCTAGTACATAACTACACTAAATCCCTTCAAACACTGATTGATCACATTGCCCCTCTTCATCCAAGACTTGTTAGAGCCAACCTGAGACACCAGGAATGGTTCACAGCAGAACTGTCTGCATTGTAGAAAACCAAATGATCACTTGAGGCTAAATGGCTGAAATCCTTGTCCAAGGAAAATAAGGAGTCATGGAAAGCCATGGACACTATAAATCTAAGATAGTTGAAACAAAAAAGAACTTTCTTAATGCCCAAATAGAAGAGGCCCCAAACAAATCGTGTAAACCTTTTCAAATCTTTAAATTGTTAGAAAAACCTGTTTCCCCTGCCACTTCTCTTGTTCCCTCAGTGGACGACTGTAAGATGGCCCAGGCAGCTTTTGAAGCAAAAATTACAAAAGCAAGGGATCAAGGTCTGTCTGCTCAAAACACCTCAAACCTCCCAGCAATCCTATGATGTCTTTAAGAGACTTTTTGAGATCCGCCAAATTCGCTCTAAACTCCATCAAGGCACCAGAGATGGAGAAACTTCTCTCCAGCATAGAACCAACCTCCTGCGTAGAAAACCCTCTACGAACTAAAATCATCCTAGAGCATAGCACCATCTTTGCTTCTTTCTTGATGCTGTTTGTCAACTCATCTTTTCAGGACAAGTGTATCCCTATTTCCATCAAGGCAGTTACTGTTACTGGTACTCCCCTCCCCAAAAAGATGGGCCATGACCCTAGAGACCCTGCAAATCTGAGGCCCATAACAAACTGTCATTTTCTCTTGAAGATCTTGGACAGAGTTGTAACATCACAGCTACAAACCCACGTTGAGACCAATAATATTTTGCATGGGGGCAATCAGGTTTCAGGCTGGCCCACAGCACCGAAACGGCCTTAATAGACCTGCAATCCTATATGCGGGGGATCATGGAGAAGGGCACATCAGGTCTGGGGGTCCCTTTGGACCTCTCGGGAGACTTTGACCTGCTTGACCATCAACGCCTTCTAAACACTATCGAATCCATAGGAAATTGCTCTAGTGGAGCTATCGAATGGTTTCAATCCTTCTTGATCCACTGTGTCTCCAGAATACACTGGGGAGACACCCTTTCTCCTCCTACAACCATTCCCTGTGGGGTTCCACAGGGGGCCAGCCTATCGCCTGTGTCATTCAACATATACATCCAGCCTCTCTGTGCCCTCTTGGAGAGCCTGTGCGTCTATTTTACCAACTACGTGGACAATATGCAACTGGTCATGGAACTCAGCGGGGACTACTCCGAGGATTCATCCAAACTTCTCTCGATCTTAAATCAGGTTGAACTAAGGATGTCTGAGAATTGGATGTGTATTAACGAAGAGGAAACAGAGTTCCTCATTATTGGAATAAGCTTAGCATCAGCTACAATGCTTTTTCCATAAACAAAAACAGGTTACCAGTTCAGACAAAGGTAAAAACTCTGGGAATTACCATGGAAGCCTCTCTAAACTCAGACGAGCATACAAAAATGATTAGTAGAAGCTATAATTACTACCTCTGACTTTTCAGGAACATTCGACCTTTCCTTAAAGAGGAGAATGCTGCTACAATCGCCCGTGCTACTATTCTACCAAGGCTGGACTATTGCAACGTGTTACTCCTTGATGGTAGCAATTCCAGCATGCAAAGATGCCAGCCGATTCAATATGACGTGGCATGAATCCTCAAAAGGGTCCCTTGGAAGGAGCACATTTCGAAGCACCGGAAAGACCTGCACTGGCTGTTCATACTGGACCGCATTAATTTCAAAACGTGCACTAATTTCCACCGCTGCCTCTATTGTAATGCTCCTTCCTACCTTAAAACAGCAGTAACTCGCTGCTCCACAGGTAGATGTTTGCGCTCAGCGGACTTGGCCATGGTCTCCTGCCCCACTTTCAAACGTACAAAGGGCATGGCAGATCCTTTCCAGTCCAGGGGCCCAGTTGTGGAATTCCCTTCCAGGGAACCTGAGACAGGAAGAAAATCTCCTACATTTCAGGAAAAATTTGAAGACAGTAATCTTTAAACAATCGACTTACTAACTGGAGACCTTCGACCCTCTACCAGTCTTGTCCTTCTCTTTCGTTTGTGTCTGTGTATATGTGCGCACAGATGCCTGTGGACTGTTGGCGCGTTACAAATAAACAAATAAATAAATACAGGGTAAAGTGTTTAAGACCATTAGCACTCAAAATAACTGTTTAAAATTTAATTAGCACATATAGAGTTACCAAGTGCACCAGTTCTGCATGCAGTGTTAACTGCTTGTAAAATGTCGACAATTGCTAATTATGCAAGTGGTAACATTGCACACACAATTACAGGAGCATACCAAGTACATGGAAAGCCTGGGCCGTAAGTGGTAAAATGTGTAAGACCTACATCAGGTGATATTCAAATGATGACTCACTATGACAGGTACTAAAAGCAAACCGGAAGAACGCATGGCAACGTTGCTGGAGCAACAGGACAACAAATGCTACCAAAGCATTTACCTTTACTGTTTGCAACTGTCACTCAGGAGGAGCAGGAGTGGGCTACAGAACTAGGTCGACACAAAAAATAAAAGCCAACATAACGGTTAGGCTTGACACCATGGCTATAATTAGGACAGGCACCATAGTGGATCTGAAAACTAAGATTAACATCAAGACTGACATATTTCCACACCAGAAGTTAATGAAAGTGCTCCACTTCTGTGTGACTTCATCATTGTAGAACACAGCAGCACTGGCAGATGGCAAACTAACCTATATCCTCTAAAACACTGATCCTGCAAAACACACCATGCTATGTGGATGAACACATCATCTTCCCCGGTGACCAGCAGTCCGACAATACAGTCAAGGCAGCATTCTACACAGTTGCTGCTTTCCTAATATAGTAGGGTTTGAGCTGAAATCCACACAAGAACCCTGATTCCATTTCCCTTGCAGCACACCTGCCACCTAGGGGCATGGAGTAGGTTTTCAGGGAGTCGATATTGCCGCGCACCATCAATGTTAGCGACCTAAACATCCCGCATTACAAGACCAGAGGTTCCCCGAATATGCTGTTCACTTGTTTCCTAATTCGAAACGAATTAGTTATGTTTATATTATTATGTTTAGTGAGCACAATAACAACACATTTTTCATAGAAGTAACAAAAAGGTTATTTTTTTTAAAAACCACATGATTCAACTGTCCATTCAAACCACTAGTCTAGCTATATGCCATCAACTTAGAGATGATTAACAATTAAACAGATCAGCAGAAAGGGGGTGTGGCCATCCGCCATGTAACGCAGACGTGTTTGCTTAGAGCTCTTGCGGATCTGTACAAAGATAAGCCCTAAACTGCAAGTGTGCACAGTGAATGTATGTTTGCCTGCAGTTAGGTTTGCGAGGACTGCGGGTGACTTTGTGAGCCCAGGCAAGGTTTGCAGGTGAGACACGCAGAGTCTTGGTTTCGCGGTACAGGCTCAGCAGAAATGGCGGCTGGCAACGTGTCACCGGGTCGGAGCTGCGCTGCAGTCCCAACGGACCTGTGAGGGGACAGAGGACAGCCCTAATGTGGATGCAGCTTGCATTTTCTTCTCAGACACGTACATACTGCAAGGAGAGGCAGTGGCAGGTTGGAAGTTTCGAGCTCCATACTGAAACAATAAAGACACGCGCCAGCGGTCCTGTGGACATGGGGGAGCTTAAGCTGCGGAGTGGGATATCTAAGCTGTGGGGAGCCGGAGCTGCCGCTGTCACCGTCTAAGACTGCTGCAAGCAGAGGCAGGAGCCTGCTGTGAATGGGGATATGACCAGCCCAGACGATGTAGGCAACCGGAGAATGTATCGCATGCCGTTGGGGACAAGGTCAACAGGGAAGGAGCCCATTCCGACGGACACCCTAGGCTGTGGGCTACCATAACTAAGCCGGAGCTGTGGCGCAGGACTCTGAGCCCGTAGTCGGAAGAAGAGAGCAGAGCCCTTGAAAGGGTGGTAAGGAGCAGGGGAGGAGGCTGGAACCCCCACAAAACCAGCAGGAGGACAAGTTTGCCTGCCGTGTGCTCCCCGTCCCCATGCTATAATCAATGAAAGAAAGTGCATGTGGTGCACTAAATAGTGACCCCCACAAGTTCAATGATAAAACGTGCCACCCCTGCCAACGAGAAGCAAAGGGGGGTGCAGATCATCGTAGTGAATCACCAGGCCCGGAGCTCAGCCAAAGGAAGCATAGATAATTATAATGCAGCTGCTCCCTTCCAATTACTGTTCCGATGTGCAGAAGGTTAAGAAGTAAAAACCAGGTGGCAAGACAGCACTCCATCTTGGTTAATATTAGACTTTAAGTGCTCAGAGACCTCACCGCATTCCGCACACGTCAAACACGCGGGGCTCAGGCCCAACCCGGCAGGCAAGCAGACGCCCTTGTAAGGGGCCATACATAAAAAACTAAAAGGAATAAAAAGGAATTGTGCACAGGCTATGAAGGGCGTACAAGCAATACAGTATCAATATCCTGAGTGGGAGGAGAGGAGGATTCAAAACCATGAGGCCTAGACTCAACAATGCTTTGCCGGCCCAAGGGAAGGAGCAGACCCTGTGGGACAGCTGTAAGGGGGATAGCATCACGCAGCACACCCAAAGCCCCATCAAGAGTTTGGTGTGGGACGAAGTAACTGCATTGGATGGACCCACGTTTAGGCTGGCACCAAGAGAGATCCTGCAGCAGAACTGGGTCAGTTCTGACTAAGCCAGGCACGAGTTTGCTAGTAGGAGGTTAGAAGACGAGTGGAGAGGGACTGCTGATACGTGCTGCCTCGGAAATCCGGGGACAGCAGGCAGCTCGAACATGGAGGAAGAAGGCAACACAGCTAAAAATAAGCAGACAATGTTGGAATCATATGCAAAGGAACAAGTAAGCCCTGTCGAGACCACTAGTGACAACAAAGGGATGGGATCCAACATGTCACCCAAGAAATCAATGGATTCAGGGAATCAGCAGATACTGGATGCAATTGCAACACTACAAGCCACCCTAGAAACTAAGATCGACACAGTAAGAATCGATGTTGGCCTCTTGCACCAAGATGTTAGAGCCCTGGCAGAGCACACAGGCAAACTGGAAGGTCAAGTACAAGGAAACACCACTGCGAGAGTGCAAACATCCAAATATGTTGATTACCTGCTACAGAAAGTGAAATTGCTGAAGGACAGAGCGGAGGATGCAGAGAGACGAGCCCGCCGGAACAATATCACAATTGTGGGCCTGCCTGAGGGAATGGAGGGGTCTGACCCCACCACCTACATCGAGAATTTGCCATTGCAGGAAATAGGCACTGGGAACTTAACACAGGGGTTCACTATTGAGCGGGCACACAGTTCTCTGATCAGGAGACCACCACCAGGAGCTCTACCCAGGCCTATCATCGCCAAGGTGCTAAATTACAAGGACAGGGAAAAGATCCTCGCCTTTTCTAGGAATGGGGAGACTATACAAAGAGTCTCAGCAAAGCTAGCAATATTTCCGGACTACACCTTGGTGCAAAAGAGGCAAGCCCAATTTATCTCAACAAAAGTCAGACTCAAAAAGGCGGGTCTAAAATATATGCTAATATACCCAGCTAAATTGAAGGTTTTACACAACGGCAAGGCCCTCTTCTTTGAATCACCAGCTGGAGCACAGGACTGGATGGATAGCGTGCAGATCCCGGAGTCTGGAGAGCACTGACTATGAACTAAAGCCTGAGTTGGAAAGAGCCCAGAAAACTTATAAGGGGATCCTAGAATAATAAGCAACATATTACAAACTTTGGCGGCCACACGCAAACATCTGGCCGGGGTTTATTGTCTTGAGGGCACATAGATGCTGCTATACTTGGTGACAATAAGAAGCAGGAGCACTGCAGTTCAGACACAGAAGCCTAGTAGAGGGAAAGCAGCTAGCAGACCCTTCTACTACCCCATACTTGTTCTTATCAGGGTACTGAATAGTGCCTGCCCGTCGGGCACCAGGAGCCGAGTCCATTGACTAGGCCTCGTGGAGCGAAAGTGGGGAAGTCTTAGCGTAGGAGCATGGTTGGACAGTTTCCTTTCGGGTGTGTTTTGTTATTTGTTTGGGGGTGGTGTTATTTAAGGGGGAGGGAGGGAAGCCTGGTATAAGTGCATGTAGCCCACACGCAACCCGGCCGCAGTCTGAGGAAGGTTAGCGGGCCGCCAGAGCCCAGGGAAAGTACTATGCGATGGCGGGAGACATTAAAATTAGAACCCGGAACATCCGGGGCCTGAAAAATTATGTCAAAAGACAGAGGGTGGTCATGTATCTAAAGAGACAAAAAGTTGGGATAGCATTATTACAGGAGACACACTTGAATGAGCATAAACAAGGAAAGCTGGCTAGAACACAGAGTGGAGT
The DNA here is from genome assembly GCF_040938575.1 of Ambystoma mexicanum. Taxonomy (NCBI): domain Eukaryota; kingdom Metazoa; phylum Chordata; class Amphibia; order Caudata; family Ambystomatidae; genus Ambystoma; species Ambystoma mexicanum. The sequence goes on along the minus strand of NC_090929.1, from coordinate 996,423,211 downwards.
GAGGGTGGGTTCCACATAATCAACATACACTAAGGGAGTCCTCATTTGGGTAGCCCCATCTATTCCCCTCAAAGTTCTGAATACTAAGATTGACGACCAAGAGAGGGTGGCTATAATAAACAGTATGTTAGAGAACAGGGAGGTATGCATAGTGAATGCCTATGCACCCAATCATGATTCCACTGTCTTTTTTAAGTCACTATATGCATGATCGGACTCTACAGAAATGGAGTCATGATATGGGGCGGTGACTTCAACTGCACCCTAAAATCCCACATTGGATAGGTCGGACACAAGATATAAAAGACCAGCCCCACCTGCTAAAGTCCTATGCACCCTTTTAAATCATTTTCAGTTAACAGATGTTCGGAGGTCACTTTACAGAGATGTCAGAGAATACTCCCATTACTCAACCCCACATAAAGTGCACACAAGATTAGATTACTTGTTCATAGGGGAGGCAGACATCATGGAATTTAAAGAGGCTGAATACTTAGCTAGGGTCCTGTCAGACCACACCCCATCACTCACCAAGTGGTGGATAACTGCCACAAGACCACCAATACCCACCTGGAGACTCAGGAGGGAAGCATTGTTGGATAAGGCATTTAATGAGCACATCAGGAAAAGCACAGTAGACTTTCTGACAGTGAATGAGGGAAGTGTTAAACAAGTGGGCACGATTTGGGAAACATACAAGGTGGTGATTAGAGGAGAGATGATAGCTACAGCAGGGGAGTCCAAAAAAACATCAACAATGAACTAAAGGTAACAGTACAAAAACTAGTCAAGATAGAAAGGGAGGTTGGTGCTGGGGAGGACCATTTGGAGGTGGAAATCAGATTAAGGCAAGCCTGTTTTACACAATGGGATAGGATGGGCAAGTTCAATTATGTGAAATATCTTGAGAGAAGCCATGCGCAAGGGGACAAACCTGGGAGAATGCTGGCTTGGCTGTATAGAAACAAGTACACGAGATCCCCAATACACTCCATTCAAGCCGAGAAAGATAAAGAGGAAAACACGCAGGCAGGCGTTAACGGGGTGTTCTCAGAATATTCCAAATGTTTATACGAAGACCCCCAGATAGAGCGCGAGGTCGAGCTGCAAGATGCGCTAGATCTCATTACCCTGCCAGACTTAGACGAACAACAGATGAATATGCTGGAGGACCCCATAACCTCAGAAGAAGTCCTAGACACAATAAGGGCATTGCCCACAGGGAAGGCCCCAGGCACAGATGGGTTGCCAGGGAAGTTCTTTAAAGCATACGCTGACACGTTGGCACCACTCCTAGCCAGAGTATACAATGAAGCATACAAATTAGGTATCCGCCCAGATAGTATGAGAGAGGCCTTGGTAATTCCGCTCCTCAAACCAAACAAAATCGCAACAGACTGCGGTTCTTATAGACCACTGTCTTTGCTGAACCAGGACAGTAAGATTCTTACAGCAATCTTAGCGGATATACTTAAAAAAGTAGTAACAAAGATAGTACACCAAAACCAAACGGGATATGTTTCGGATAGAAACATCTCAGGAAATCTACGTAGGTTGCGACACGTCATAAACAGCACCAGAGACAGGGTGGAGCACTGCGCCATGGCTTCCTTGAACGCGACCAAGGCTCTCGACTCAGTCCATTGGGACTGGTTGTATGCCACTACGGTCAAGATGGGAATAGGGCTGCAATATATGAAGTGGGTGACACTAATATACACCCACCCTACAGCCAGGTCAGGACTGGTTCCACTTACTTTGATAGGTGGAGGCTGCATATCCCCAATGCTATACATAATCGCTGTAGAGCCCATTGCGGCATTCCTTACGGCAGGAATACAGTGAGGCCGGAATAGACATCGAAGGGGTCGAGCATATAGTGTCAATGTATGCAGACAACATGTTATTGTCAATCCTACCTTTTCCCAATAGCTAAACTGGTTCGTGTGAGGACGCGGATATGCCGGCTCTCCCCCTGCCGTGGAGTGGGAACTCCTTTGGGTACCTTGAGATGAACATATATTGCGACCCCAAGGTAGAACACAAACTTAACACAGTACAGGCTAAAGAGGGCCTGATTAAATTAATGCAATTTTGGGGCAAGTTACCATTGTCAATGGTGGGGAGAGCGGCCCTTCTTAAAATGATAGCACTGCTGAGGCTTATGCACTGTTTTGAGAATTAACCATATAATATTCCCAAAAAATTCTTACAAAATTTAGACAGAGAATGCAGGGGCTTCCTGTGGCAGGGACGGAGGCACAGGGTTGGAATTAACATATTTCAGAGGCCCTACGTGCAAGGAGGGATGATGATCCCCAATTTCGAGCTGTACTTCTTGGCATGCCAGTTTCAGTATGTGGCACAATGGATGGTTGATGATCCCACAGCGGAGATGACTCGCCTACAGCCAGCAATAAAAGGAATATATCTGAGAGACGTGATATGGGTTCGCCCGCGGGAGTCGCACGTTCATCCACATTTAGTGAACGTTCATCCACATTTAGTGAAGCCGGGCATACAAATATGGCAAAGGACCTACAGAATCATGGGAATCACTTTTGCATCACCCCTCAAAGTAGCGCAAGCTACACCAGAACATGACCACATACCACTTTGCATTGCTTCTTGAACGTACGCTATGCCTTTTCAATTGCCCTTATAACAGTCATGTGCTATTACACTTGCTCTCCGAATTTCACCATGTCATGTCACATTGCCCAAACGTGCCGTATGTGCTCCACATAGCCTGCATAATTGTCCTGGCTCGCTCACATTTCACCAGAAGTGCACTACGTCACTACACATTACTTTAAAACTCTCCTTGACAAAATGGCCCCTGGATTCTCTTATGCCCTATGGCACACTGCATTCCCCTAGATTTGCCCATGTCAATTTCATTTTAATATGGGTATACAGAACAACCAGAAGGCATAACAACACCCTCACTCAAACCGTCCGCCCTCGCCCAGCCACATATTTTTGGCGAACTTTACACTGTCAGCCTTGTCCCCCATCTTGGCTAATCGTTCACTGGCCTCATCCGTTTTTCTTTTACTAGATACCTCGAATCCTGGTGGCAAACAAATGAAGTATGACTCAGTGATAACGGTGTTAATCTCCCCTCTTCCAGAGTCCTGCCTTCGCTGTCCTTTACAGCTGGCTTCAGGGTGTCAACTCACATTTGCAAGCCGGCACTGTACTCCTGTGTTTGCCCAGAACGTTAGAAATATGGCACCCGCGGTGCCTCCTATTAGTTGACCTACACAATTCTATCATGTGTCTGCCGGCACACCAGCCTACGAGCGTCCATGCGTGGCTAGCCCAGCTTTGCACCTGCTACAAATATAGCAATGGTCCCGCATAGTTGGTCTGTATTTGCCGACATACATTGGATGCCAAAACTGACATGCATAGCAGAGTGCTGTGCTCAACCTAGTAGCTGTTCACTTCAGAGGTACCCAGACTGAGCAGTCTGCTCTTCTGATTTGCTTCTCTCATCTCAGATGCTACATAATGGGGCATTGGGCCTGGTTTACCATTATACAAGAGCAACCGCTGTCTAGACCCTTCCTTTCCCTTTGCATCAGATGAGTGATTTTGATCTCCCTTTTTCTTGTAAATTGTACTTAATTGAATGCATCTGTGTCGATCTGAGTACCCCCACAGATTATTGTACTTGTTATATTGTTCTTACTCATTTTACAAAGACTAATGCCTACAGTTGTGGGGCAGCTTGCATTTAGTGATGATCTGCTGGGCTGCCCTGTGCCCTGTTGCAGCTCACAGTCCAACTAAGCCATAGACACAATAGGAAAGCAGGGAAGAGATTGCCAAAGTTGTACACTCCTCCAGCCCTAAGTATTATCTGGAAGAGCCTCCTACCCAGGGGGACGCGGCCACTGGTGGAAGTCACAGAGCGGGGACTCCGCTCAGGATCCACTGCAAACCCTACACTTCGCGGCAGCACAAGGGCAGTAGGAGAAGCTCTGCAAAGGAGTGCACAGCGGATGGATTAGTACATGCAGTAGTTCTTCAGCGCCTTCGCACAGGTGCCTCTTGCCTCAGAGGACATAGTAGGAGTGCCCCAAGTCCAAGACAACAAAGTCGTAGTGAGAGTGGGCTAGGTCTCAGCCACGAGCACAACAACGGCTCACATTCCCTGAGAATCCAGAGCAGACCAAACACAGCAGAGTGACTCCTTATGGGGAGTTGAATCCTGTGGCGGTCACTAAAAACCAGCTTGTGGTCATGAAATGGTTAGGAGAAAGTCACTGCCAGGTAAACAAAGTGAATTTCAGGACATAACAGATCCACGTAGCAAGCACCGATAGAACAATTCTGATAATTTACATCAGACATTTCATTGGACAAGCTCTGAAATTAAACAGATGATGAGTTTAGGCATGAAACTGAATGGAAAGTCCTGCCCTCACTGTGGTAGTTGTCCATCACAAAGATCCCGTTTCCGCACTGTGATCATGGTCCCTTGCTGGGATCCAGGTATCTCACTGTGATTCTGGTCCCTTGCTGTGGACCTGTTACCTTTGCTATCTTTACCTATTTCTAGCATTTTTCAGCATTTTTCCATGTGTAATACCACGTGTTGCGATCCAAAATGGCCGGCGTCAGTCGTTGTTGATCGGTTGCCTAGCAACCTTCTTTCCCTCTCATTGGGGGTTTAAACGCATCCGCGAGAAGGCGTTAGCCAGCCTACAGTCCAAGGCACTCAATATAAGGCACAAGCCTGTCTGTGCCTGTCGGTACCGGGAGGCCTGGAGGCCTGCCCGAGCCTATACCCGCCGCCTCACTCGTCTGCCTCCTACACCTGTACCAATTCTGTGGTGCTCCCGCCTCCTTCAAACCTTTGAGGTAAAACATAGGCAAAATACTGCGCCCCATATACAACTAACATTTCCAGTGACTCCAGTGAATGCATGTTGTTAATTCAACACCTAGCCAAGACCATCAAAACTGCAACCCTGCTCTGACTATCCGCACGGCACTCCAGTCGCTGGGTCTTTTTGCAATCTGTGTCTATCGTTCCCAGCGTGACACCCATTCTCAATATTGCTGCTCTCCCCAGTAATTCATGGCACTACGTTCTTCACTTTGTCTATTGCGATTGTTGCACCACATCCGCTATTATTACCTTTTCATACTCCATCACTCTATTGTATTGTAAAATTGCTCACATTATTTACGTAACGCAATTTAGTCGGCATTCTGCTCTGCAGACTTGCCTACCTTACTCACTGTTTTTCACAAAATCACCGTCCCACACTACTTAATAGCAATTCTTCTTGTGACTATAAATGTGAACCAACAGCTACTATAACGATCCTGCCAGAGCATGTCAGCATGCGTAGCATTTTAACATTATCAGTTTAACAATATATCGAGTGTTTTCTGACACCTCATTAAGCAAGCCTACCTCACTCGCAACGCTTCCTACCATATGATCAATCGTCTGCCTACTGTCTACTTATGTGCTTTTATCTACATCGAAACCCCAAACTGATTGCTTATTGCATATGTGTACCTCACGTGTGTTCTACTCAAAACCAACTACACTGATGCATAGGTGCATTTTATTCTAATTGAGCAGCTGCTTGCACAAAGCGCATTTAATCCAACTATACCGTATTTCTTATGTACTGCTTGCACTGTATATTGCTGCTTAGATGTATTCTATTCTAAGTGAGCATGTGTCTGCATAAGGTCTACTCAGCCCAATTGTAATGCATATCTTTACCTGATCTTATACGAACGTGTCTTCTTAAATTGTGCACACTCAGCTACCCTGGCCCACTCAATTGAATCTAGCCATGCATCTCCCCCACCATATCATAATTCTCATCTTAACCTGCCTATTTTGTTTGAATTTGTCCATTTTGGTACTCACTTTATTCAGTCCTCCTCTGACATCTATTATGGACCAACTGACAAACCGTAGAGTGTTTTACACTTGCCTGGCCATGGCATCTAGTCTCCCGCCATCAGCCATGATTCCGCCATCTATATTCCTACAACCTTGTCTGGATATTGAACATATCCTCAAACAGAGGCTTCTACCCCCTTGCAAACGCACTGAACTGAAAGCCCAACATATGCCTGAAGCATTTACACACGGCATGGTAGCACCACCCCACGTATCCACCTCTCTCTGCAGTACCCACAACCAGCCACATCAACCAACCACAACTACACCACTGACCACCTCCCCGTGCCCTACGTTATATAGGAATCATAGACTTCGTTCTCGACTCCGACAACGGCACAATGCCACTACCACCATAAACACCAATGCAGCTATATATCCACTAACTACCCTAGCTACCTCATCCCCTGCACCTGAGCACAGTCCTAGGCCACTTAAAGGGAAACAGGATAATATGTCAGCTATAATCAAAGCTAGTCTCATCAATGCCAGATCCCTACCTGCACACGCACTAGATATCGCTGACTTTATAACACTACATGACCTTGACTTTATCGCTATCACTGAGACCTGGCTTCATAGAGCCTCTGGACCATCTCTTGCCCTTGCGATCCCGGACAACTACTCCATCATTCGAACTAATAGAGATGATAACCTCTCTAGAGGAGGCGGCATTGCTATCATTTATAAGACTGCACTAGGCCTAAGAAAGGTTAACAGCCAACCCATGCCATCAGCTGAACTATTATCAATCAGGCTACCCACCATACCTACATCCACTATCACAATCCATCTCATCTACCGTCCACCACCTTCGAAAATGATATCTCACACCTGTCTACGATTACAAAAAACAAATCACAAGTCATTATCCTGGGAGATTTCAACATAGGCTTCCAAAATACTAAAGACCCTAAAGCTTGCACCCTTAAGGACACTATCACCGAATTAGGTTTCACGCACCGAAAAACAGAACCTACTCACAATAAAGGCAGAAGCTTAGATTGGTTAGCCGACTTAAATTGTAACATCCAATTATTCCCAAATAAATTTCCAACAAATAATTTATCCATATAATCCTGACATGGAACAAGTAAATGGTCCGGATTCAACTCAAAGCCTAGTGCTCTCTGCGAACGACATATCGATAATAAAACCCAAACATGCTAAACAATAATTTAAGATCTTTAATTCTCAGAAGAGTTGTTCAGCGGCTCTTAAACAATCAGTAAGCATAGAAAAATCAAAGAATATGAAACTAGTGTGCCTTTAGTCTAATTCTGGTTCTAAACATTTCATACGCTCGCTAGCCCTTCCAAACAAACAGAGAAAGCAATCTCAGCAGTCATAAAGAAATACGCCAAACTAACTAAGAATAAGAAACTGAGTTCAAACTCTGCAATAAATTCAGATTTAGCATATGCACCAATAGATTAATTAGTCTCGGTTGTTTTGGATCAACAGCCAACAGTATCCATTTCTAACAAACTGGATCCTTCATTCAAGTTTATCAACCCCAGCCCTCCTCTCTGCAAGCCTGCCTTAGCTGTAACCAAAGAGTGCACTAGAACAAAGGAGAGAGCAAATTCAGAAATCCATGAATTTATATTTTGCATCTAATCATCAGTCTAGCGCTAACAATATGACTTCCTCTAAGGAACAATTATGTGACCGCCTTATAAATTAACCTCTTCCCACAACTTTTGACACACACTTGCTGTATCAGAACCAAGCCAGTACCCACGTGAGCAAAAGTGCTCTGACCTGCATCGCACAAACAGGTAATAAAAACCAAGCAAATGTATTACCAAAACATCACTTAAAACAATTAGAATCCTACTTGCATCATGTAATAATCAAATGTCAAGCAACTCCATATGAGACTTATGATTTAAACAGAGCCAGCATCCTCAACATATTTAATGACATCCCCAGTTTGCAGGACGTCACTTCTGCCGACATAAAAGCAGGTATCATTTATTAACCCCAAGGATATTTCTCAGGCCAAACTGTGGTTCTAAATAAAATCTGGAAATCTAGATGAGATCTACATGATCTGGGCTTTATAATACAAGAACCTAATATTGAGGCTCCAGATAAATATTTCAGGCAAATTCTCAATACATCGAATCTTGCTAAGCAAGCTTTTCCACTTACTGTGACATACTCTGCTAAATCACGACAAATGACCCAATATGCAGACCTAGATTGTAAGAAACAGAAGCAACCAATCAATTGGGAATCCATGAATGCTTAACAATGCAAGACCTTGGAAGCATCAATTATCTAGTTGGAACACCAAAGGTCACACACACTTGACAGACATCACTAACAATTGATTAAATGAATATGACACAGTGGCCTTACAAGAAACGTGGCTACCTGAGCCCCCAATTTCGGACGGCCATGATGTCGTCTTGTATGCAGCTAAATTGAACCCCAAAGGGAGGCCTTTTTCTCGACTACTAATTGCAACTAAAATGACCTCAGGCCTAACTATACGCTCATGAGTGGCACCCAATAAATACATTCACCACCATTACATTCGCTATAATCGATATCTATTGCAGTCATGTAAGTATTGACGCCAATTAATTCTTCCAAGATCTTGAAGGGGTTCTAGACCGTATCATTCTAGACCCGTCCATTGCCCATATCATTCTTGTGGGGGATTTAAATCTCTACTGTTTTGCTCAATCCAGCGAACGAGAAGCAGCCTTGGTAAAAAAGATGGTTGATCCTAATGGAAGAAAGGCAACAAATTATGATGAATGGGTCTCTCCCAGGTGACATTCACCTGCAAAGCAAGTAGAGGCAGTGCACACAAGAGGTGATAATTGACTATATATATGTGGATAAAGCTCTGTTCTCCCAAGCTACAGTCTTTGAAATAAGACCACAAATATACAGTGATCATGAGCTGCTATCAATTAGGTGGTCATCACCCTTCTTAGTTACGAAGATCCCTGATGCTACTTATGGAGCCCATTTAACAATAACAAGTGGTAGGAACTGTTTCCGATGGTCGGACAAATCTTTGAAAAACTAAATATTTGCATATTTATGTAGCCAAGTGGGCCATACTGGGACCAGACTAGACATATGTGGCAGCATTGTCTTTGTTCACCCAACAGTCATCTGCAACTGGCAAACGGCCAAATAAAATCAGCCACGTCTTTGATCGAGAAATACAGGCCAGGCAACACTTGTTTCGTCGTGAAAAAAGACTCGCGAATTTGCTCACTCCACCTCTAAGAGCAATTGCCCTCAAACAGCTAAAGACCCAACATACAAATTGGATCAGGGCACGTAGACCCCCCATGTATCAGGCTGATGGAGAACATATGCTGCAAGCTATAGCCTCTAAAAACTCAGATTAAATCTGGAATTTACTAAACCGTACAAACTATAGCTCACAAACTTCAATCCTAATTAATGGAGTTTCTGAAAATAAAAAAGGGTGCAGCACCTTACCGCGGTCTACACCCAACCAAGTATCATTGATCCAACATATATTAAACTCCCACAACAAAAATATCATCTAGAAATAACACAAGATGATATTTTGTTTTATATTCACAAATTTAGTCGTTCACGAGTACCATGCCTGGATGGGCTCCATAATGCAATGTTTAAAGAACATCCCAGTGCCTGGGCGTAAATTCTTCATAGCATCTTCAATTATGTTCTGCAAACTAAAGTAATCCCTGAGTCATGGACAAAATCAATTGTTGTACTGATCTTTAAGAAAGGCGACTGTCAGCATCCGGCCAACTATAGGCCCATCGCTTTATTAGATGCACCAGGAAAAATATTCAGCCGCCTGATCTTACAAGATTTTAATAGCTGGACTACAAAATCACAGTATTGCAACCCTTTTCAGACAGGCTTTATCGCAGGCCTGGGGACCTCAATCAATCTAATGACTATTAACGCATTAAAGGCACATGCTCAATCTCAGAAACAACACATTTATTTAGCGTTTGTTGATTTTCATGCAGCTTTTGATTCAGTCTCAAGGCAATTATTACTGAACAAACTCCATATGTCCGACTGTCCCCCAACATTAAGTGCGTTAATCAAAGCCTTGCACAGCAAGACTACAATTCAGGTTCGCCTTACACTTGATGGCAAACTTTCTGACCCAATTCCCACTTTTAGAGGTTTGAAACAGGGGTGCATCCTCGCATCAGCACTTTTTAATTTGTTTATTTTGGACCTAAAAAGTAAATTCAAGCACATTGTGTCTGATGCGCCAAAACTAGGATCCCATGTATTTCAGTGTCTGCTTTATGCAGATGATTTCATTCTAATATCCAAAACTCCTAGAGGTTCGCAGAACCTACTCAATGCTTTCAACATCTATAGCAAAGAAAACAAGCTATCAATCAACTTGCACAGTATCATGTGAAATCCTACAAGTGGACGCTTCAAATAACACTCTTGAAACAGTACATGAATATCGATACTTGGGCATTAATGTAAATGATCAAGCAGAGGATCTACCATATTTTTCAGAAATTACATCCAAGAACCAAACAGTGATTTGTCAGCCAAGAAAAATTCACACAAAATATGGTAAATTCTCATACTCGCCTATCCTGACCTTTTATAGACAAAAGGTCACTGTCCAAGTAGTTTATGGTGCACAATCCAAGGCCATCATTGCAGAATCATTATGGTGTAAAATAGAAGCCACATTTTGGAGACGCTTACTTTCCCCAATGTGTCCCTGTAGCTATGATTTGACATGAATTAGGTTTATTATCCTTGTATATTTTATATGTATGGAAATTATGCATTCTATACAGGCGTACCTGATGGCCTTGAATTCAGAGTCGATACTATCCATTGTGGCTTCATATAGCATGACGTCAGAACACAGCTTTTTGAAAAAGTGGAAAAAAACGTTCACAAATTCATTAGCAGATGCAGATATATCAGTCACTCTCTTGATACACAATCCAATAAGGGCGAGACAGAAACTATGTCAATTTGATTGGATCAGAACATGAGAAACATGCTTGAAGTACCCTTATTTCAGAGATCATCCATTTTGCCACAAACAATATTGATATTAGATTGCCCTCACCTAAGAACAGCCTTTTTAAGGCTTACATTCAACTTTTGGCCAGCCAGGGAAATTTTAGCTCATTGCACAATCATTGATAAAAACTGAAAGTATATGTAGATTTTGCAATAGCCCAACACAATCGCTGAAACACTTAGTTATGGAATGCCCGAAACTCAATGATAGACGAGCGATATATCTCCAAAAGTGCTTCAAAGATTATCAGACTCTATCCAAAGAGAATTTTTCGCACTACATTTTTTCTACAAATGTTATGTCAGTTCGAATTGCGACAATTAACTTTATGACAACTTTACTATTGACTTAATACCTGTTTATTGTAATCTATTATTATTATTATGATTCACTAGCGCTTTGTGATGCTTTCCATTTCTCTTTAAAACAAATTTAAAAAAGGAATTGATTGGTTTGCACAAATTAAGGAACATTTAATTTTATCTCTCTTCTTTCTGAAATTTTAATGTAATGTATAAAAGTTCTTTTATTCATCTAATTCAAAAAGAGCATGTAATATGCAACCAAACCCTGTGAATTGTGAATTGCAAGCGCTGATTGCCACGACATATATATATATATATATATATATTTTATTTATTTATTTATTTTTTAAAGTTTTTTAAGCTATTCTTATTCGATTTTGTAAATTCTCAATTTGATAATTTGTCTTTGTAATGTTTAAATTGAAAGGTTGAATTATTTTGACTACATCAATAAAAAAAAAAGAAATTACCTACTTGTTCTGAAATTGATTGTTTTTCCTTCTGGTGTCTTTACTAAAAAGGAATTGTGCGACCACACTCTAGTCCATGTAGTGCTTCACAAATTCTATGAATATCTTTGTCCATGCATTTTAATAATATTGAGCAGTTTATGTTGTGCTTCTCATCTCCATGTGGATGCAGGTATGTAGCTTCTATTACTGCGCATTCCCCTGGGCACCTCTCCAATGATTATGCTTAGTCACATCAAGCAACATGTTGTTTGCCTTCATTGAAACTGATCCTATTGACTTGAGTAAGTGCATTTACTTCAAGAGGCTCCTTATTAAACATGTTTCTGTGAAACACTCCTAATGATAAACACTTCACATCGTCTTTAGGCTTATGGCCTGATAACGAAGAACAACATTTTGACCAAAACGTCTTTTAAGCAGATATCTGAGACTTGTTTCCTCTGCTTAATTTGGGGTGTCACGTCAATACAGAATATTTGGTGGTGCTCTTATTTCTTAAATATGTCTGTGTTAGGCAGAATCCTATGCAGTTCCCTTAGGGAGCACTACAGAAGATTAAGACTACAGGTATGAGCAAGAAAAATCCCCTTTGGTATCAGTCCGTACCACAAAGATTTAGTTGGTAGCTGTGGCTAAGCAGTCAGACTTATCTCAAAAGAGAGATGAGCAGTACTCAGGGTTCACACAATAGGTATCACAGTACTATGGTACAAGGAAACACTGACCAAAGCTTTGTATCAAAAAGAGAATATATATTTATTTTTTACACATCTAGTTCGACACCTAAATCACAGTCGATAAAGCAAGTTAAGTTTAGTCAAGGAAAGTATATACAATTCCCTAGTCAATTGTAGACAAGTTTGCGGTAGAGTGAAAACTGAGCAAAACGGCACAGTGAAAACCAACTACAAATGGCACTCTAGCAATGTAGCGAAAGGGAGGGAAAGTACAAGTTAAACCGAAATATCTTCAGACATCCCCTAGCAACACTTCCCTGAAGTTTTGTGAACAAGTAATGCACAGTAATACTTTAGCAGAAAGATAAGTAATTGAAAACTGAGCAAAATGGTAGTGCACAAGTTAAAACAGTAGGAAGGAAGAGGTGTTAGAAGATTCAGGTGCATCTACACATTTCTCATTGAGAATCAATCTAGTGAGAGCAGATCTAACAAGTCAGCCAGAGTCAATAGGCCTGAGCGAGAGTCAGTGGTACAGGACCAAGAGCTTAGGAGCAAAAATGTTCTTGTAGCTGCAGTGAAGTCTTTGGTTAACGAATAGTGAAAGGATAGATGCAAGGCGAAAGACAATGTTAGACGAAAGGGCGGCCAACCCAACACGTAGCTAAAGGATTTAAAACAGCTTTAGGGCTACCGCGCAGACAGGGAGGCCTGGCAAAACAAAGTACCTTTGAATGATGAAGTGGCTCCTGCGGTGGCGGTTGTTCCTGGTAGTTCCTGCAGATTTGGGGATCCAGCAGAGGAAGAGAGGGTCTCGTCGTGGAGGAACGTTCGAGTTACTGCACTACCCAGGGATGAAACCAGCCGTGGTGCTGCCCAACGAAAAAAAGGTACGCTCCTTTAAATCGTCGATCCGGGTGAATGTCTGCCTGGCTATCCGGCCTCCAAGTGCTGAGCACTGGCGATTCGGCCAAGGCAGGTCCGAGGAAGCGATTGGTGAACTGGTTGGACCCACCAGCTCAAGGGAAGAAGGCTCTTGCGAAGAAGATCTCCCTCCTCTCGTCGTGTGGAAGAAAAGTGGTGAGACGCTGCAGCAGGGCTTCACCGGTGGTGCAGGTGCTGAAGATGCCCGTGGCTTCTCTCCCATTCGGTTCCGTAGTTCCAGTGGCAACGTCTTGCTCTTCCAGTCCTCAGGACCCTGCTTTTATGCAAAAAGAACCCCATTCATACAGCCTAGCTGTCACTCACACAGTGGAGTGGTCATCTTGGCGGGAGACCCTCCAGCCTATCAGGATAGAGTGCGACATGGGTTGCGGAGGCAACGCTCTCCAGGGGGCCTACTCCCCTCCCACACAATGGACCCACCCCAGACTCAGTGGCGCCGAAAGGAGAGCTTCTTGGCAGAAGCCCGCCAAAAAGACGAACAAAGCATACCCGACCTGAGTTAGGAGTTTAGAGTAAGACACGAGAAAGAATTTATATTAAAGTTCTGGCAAATAAAACCTACCAGGGTAAAGTTAATCATAAAATAAACCGGCGGTATGTTAGAGGCTGTCAGAAAAAGTGGTAGCCTCGAACAATGGGAAAATCCCATAGGAAAATATTTGCGGTTGAATATTTATGGTAGTAACCACTGCCACTGGCCAGAAACTTTAGAGAGGGACTTTACGGTACCCCCTCGAAAATGAATCTAAGGGAAAAACTATTAACCCTTTCCAGTACCTCCATAGTAAGATGGTTTGTACTGGTTAAGTTCATAAGATTCGACTAGTAAGGTCAATGGGGACTTTACATGCCCTGGGAGACAGTAGTCTGTCCCAGGGTATGGCGTCTATGTTTGGGGGTCGCTACGACACCCCTCTGTAACTGCACTGAGGGTACTGTGTAACACCTGTGAATAAAGCTGGTCCTATGGGGGAGAGAAAATCCCATAGGCATTAAACACAAAAAAAGCCTAGAACACACATAGCAAAAGTTCCTAAGAGTGGGAAAAAGAGTCTCACTCTTAGCAGGTAAAAAGAAACAAACCCTTCAAGTCCAGCAAAGCTGCTGGGGGACTCTATAGGTAAGGGAAATTAGCCATAGAATGAGAATTCTGCCTAACAGTCTGGATATTAAAAATAAAATTCCTAGAATTAAAACAAGTGCTTTGGAAAATACCAAAAGTGTATCGTGTTTCAAATTTGAAGCCCTTGAGGGTGAGGCACCGACATTTAGTTGCACGAGTAAATTTCGATCTGTCTGTTTCTCTTTTTCCCTGGAGCAAAACAATCCCTAAGGCGATGTATGGAGCTTTGGTGAAGGCTTGTCAAGGGATAATGATAGGGTTGAAGTGGTGAGTGTCTGTGTGTGGTCTTCTAGTTAAGCCAATGGCTTTGTAACCAGGAGACCTCAGCCGTAATTGTGATTTCTCTCTCACCTTGGAGAAACCTCTAATGCTGGGCCAATTAACCATCTCCCTGGTCACCAGCTCCCTCGGTGTAAACACTGGGAGAACTTAGGTGTGGTCTGATTGATGGTGTTATTAATTTATTTAATGGTTTTTGCAAAGCGCAAAACCCCAAGGGCTCCCACGTATTCGGGTGACTGCAGCACTTCACATCAGTGGGAGAACAGTTTTAGAGTGTTGATCTTTTTTGACAAAGCAATGCAGCCAGCGAGTTACGGTCTTGATTAGCTTTATGTTAACAGAATTGGACTTAAGTACCTGACACCAATGGTTTGGCAAAGGAACATCCAAGACTGAAAAAGTAGCATTTGTATGACACAGTCAAGTTGTCACCCTATCTGATCGCAATATCTTGAGCTATCGAAGATATGCCCCAGAACATACAAGGGTGAAGTGCATGTATAGTATTGCTAGCAAAGGTTTACTGTTGTTAGTTCTTTTCTGAAGTTAATGTGCTATATGTCAACTATCGCATTTTAGTCCAGTTGTATAGTTCATAAATTAAGCCCTCTGCCCTGACATGGGGTAAGCCTGCACTTTGTAAATTCGAACCCTGAAAGAGCCAACTGAAACCTTCATCCTGCCGAGGCTGATAAATTGGTATTATTACAGCACTGAAAAGCTAAAGGAACCAGCATACGCAGTTATAAAAAAAGCCCTGCTGTTTTTAGTATGATGGCAATGAAAAAACATTGGGGCTGGTTAGATATTCTAGGTTTAGTCCAGAATCTGGATTCTAGAAGAAAAAAAACATTTCAAACACGTTCAAGATGAACTTAAACCTAAAGTAAACTGCACATTGACTCTTAGTGGGGAGTTTTCTTTTACCATACCAATCTATTGGATGGCTATGTCTACTTTTGGCAAGTCAACGACCAACAGTTCTGTTTAGTTGTGACTTTGGAATCATCTAAGGCAGGCCCAGATCCATTGTTGTAAGTGACTGGTTCCCCTTCATAAACATCACTGTCCGTAGATTTCCTCAGAGTGGTGACCAAAAATCAGGGGATGACCAGCAAACATGCACCCTTGGTAGGTAAAAACATAAACATGCTCTTATGCTAACTCTGTAGAAGTAATATGTGTGTACTGTGTCTAGTTCATATAAACCCATTAAAAACATAATGCAGACTTATAATAAAGTGGTGCAATGGCCTGATAAAAGTATAACATTAATGTTAATGTAAACAATACAAATATAGACATTTAAAATGAAGCCAGTTAAGATAACTAAATTCATTATACTGCGTGTTTTTAAATGAATATATCTTACTTAATAATGTTTTTTTTTTCCATTTTAGAAATGTGTTTTATCCACAATATATAACAATATATATTATAATTTGACATGAATCCCTCATATCACTCTGCACTCCTTAATTGACTTTTACATATTAAATAGTGAAGGAATACCTTCAAAAGGTGGTTAACCACAACACATTCCAGAACAGCTTGTAATCTGAGATCTGAGAGAAGGAGAAGATGGCTGCTGGTGTTTGAGCTACGTGA
Source organism: Ambystoma mexicanum (assembly GCF_040938575.1). Classification (NCBI taxonomy): domain Eukaryota; kingdom Metazoa; phylum Chordata; class Amphibia; order Caudata; family Ambystomatidae; genus Ambystoma; species Ambystoma mexicanum. The sequence continues at coordinate 996,406,810 of NC_090929.1, read as the reverse complement.
GCTCTGCGGTGGAGATGCTGGAGGATGAGGCCATATGCTATTTTACAGACACATCTCAGTCGCAAAGTCTGGCAATGGGTGTCGGATGTAGTGGTGCCCACGTTGGTGAAGTTTCGATTGGTCCGCTGCTCCGGACTGCCCGAAATCGGCATTCGTTGGCATTCGGCAGAGACGTGCATTTTCGGGGCACGGCAGTGGTGGGCCTGCACGTCGGAAACTCCTGTATACACTGAACTTCTGCAGCGTCACATCTGTTGGACTGCTGGACAGTGCAGCATTTATTGACTCTGCGACTGGGACCTTATCTGCTTGTCGGCGGCAGAGTCATACTTTGTGAGCCTGACAGTGCGTATGGCCAGGGCTTATCCCTCAGACTGTTTATCCAGTGCTCCTCAAGAACTTTGTGAGGATTGGGGTACCTGCCTAACATGTGGTGCAGCCAGGGCCTGGCTTATCTATGGGACTCCAGCATTCTCTCATGGAAGCGGGATAGCAAGGCCACTCTGTCGGGGGACAACTTAGCCTGGCAGCAGAGCAGCCGTAACGGCCACGTGGACTTGTCCATATCCATCCTTGATGGGCTGCTGCACATCTCCACGTCGCCTACATGAGGCTGGAAGTGCTGGGAGCTCAGCAGAGATGTTTCATGTTGAGAATATTGATATTAGCGGCATGGTGAGGCACTGGAGCTTTGTATGGGCTTCGAAAGAGGAAATTGGAGATAGCCCAGCGGCCATCTTTGAGTTGCTAATGGAGTGCAAGAATCACATAGGAGTCCACTGGCAATATCCATATGTGCAAGACATCCAGCGATAATTAAAATGCCAGGCAGAAAGTGCTTTAAAAAGCCTGCATCAAAAAGTGGCTCATTCACAATTCAATTGAGTCTTGTGACAAGGAGTGCAGCCCAATAGTAAAATATGGATGCAGCTACAGTAATGCCCTGCTAATCTCTACTGAATCCAGCACAGCAGAGCCTTCAGTTTTGGGGAGCTTACTCTTCCGGTCCTTGTTAGGAGTCTGGACTGCATCTGATTCCTTGGCGGTTGGTTTTGCTTTCACATTTGCCCCTGTTCCATGCTGCACTGGCCCCACATATTTGCACTGGGAAGGTGTTTGCTGGCTTAGACTAGAGTGGGGTGATGGATTAACCCTGCTGCATTGAAGTGGGCCATGTTCACCTTCCTCTCTGCCCCTCCATTAGTCTGCTTCAGCACTCACCGAGTGGCGTGTCATCTCTTGGCCCACGCCCACGCGCTCAGGGCATTTGGTTCGGTGTTGGAGCTCTGCAGCGGTCTCCGTGCAGGACTCTGGGCCTGGTGAGGGTCACTGCAGTATTGGAATTGTTCTGTCCCTTGGAGACTCTCTTCACTGATCTGGACTTCCCTCTCGTGCACCACACTCATTTGCACCTGTCTTAATGCTAGGCCAACTGGATCCGCGTCACCACCCAGCTGCATCTGACGCCTGGCACCTTGCGATCGCCTTACCCTCAGGAGTCGCTATGGATCACTTCCTCCCTCATGCCTGGGCCTTAGAGCATTCCCCTCTCACTGCTGGAGCAGCACAACACCCCATTTTTGGCAACCTGGGGACGTTGTGCACCTGACACGTCTGCACCTGTCTTGCTGGTAGACCGTCTGGTGAGTTAATTGTGCATTGTGCAGTTTCTCTGTCACTTCCTCTCCCCCATCCATCTCTCTGCTCTCTCCCTCCATGGTGCTTTCCATCTCCTCTATTTACTATAACTGCTACTCATTCACCTATCCTACTTCTCTTTCAAATCCTGCAAGGCACAAGTTCAAGAAAGATCTCCTGGCCTCCAATCCAGGCCTGCCCATCGCTGACACCTAGGCAATGCTTCTTCCAGGCAGACTGCCATGGACATCCTCTTTGTCAACCACTCTCTGGACATAGAGACCCCCCACATGGTCTCAGTCCTCTCCCCTTGCTCTTCTTCAACCATTAATCGTGGAACCAGATGGGAAGTACTTTTGGCACTCTTCCCATCCTCTAGTTGCATCATTAATGTCTACCAGAATGGCACTGTCATGGCCCTGGGCTCTCAGCCCAACCTCCTCCTTTTTGATAGGCATCTTCCGTCTCTCATCAACTTCCTCCCTTCTTCTGCCACTCCACCTTTTGTCACCCCCGACCCTCTCGCCACCGATGGGTGTACCACATTCCTGTAACATTCCTCGGAAGACCTTCAAAGGTGGCAACCAGCTTCACTTAGCTACCCTTAACCTTTTCTCTGCTGTAAAACACTCCTCTGACACCTGTCACGTCTTTGATGACTTTGACCTTGACGTCCTCGCTCTCACTGAGACGGGGTTCACTGCCTGCTCTGTCACTGTTTTTGACAAACTCCTCCCTGAGGGCTACAAGATCCTCTCTAAACCCAGTCCTAACAGGTCTGGAGGCAGAATGGTCCTGATCTTTCCTGAATAGATCCTGCTATTATCATATCCACTCAGTCCAACTCGTCTTTTGAATGCCTCATCTGCAGGCTTGGTGTCTCCCCTATCCTCTCGCTGACTCTTGCCACAATCTAAAAGACCCCTTGTCTGGTCTCCCTCTTCCTTTCGGAGTAGTTGGACCTCTCCTCTTCTCTCCTAGCTTCCACCTCCAAGCTTCTCTTCCTCAGAGACTTCAATATTCACCTTGACTCTCCTGATGTGGCCAATGGACTCTTCCGCAGCCTCTGTGTCTCTCTTTCCCTCACCATTCTTCCATCCCGTCCGACGCACTGAGCCGGACACACCTTTGATGCTCTCATCTCAGCAGACATCCCCATCTCCAACCCTCTCATTACACCTCTCTCCTGGTCTGACCATGCTCTCCTGTCCTCTTATTTGGATCTCGTGGGTGCCCCTGCTAAGCCTCAGCCCGCACTGCCAGTCTCCTTCTCCGTCATTCGACCGATGAAGTGAGTGTTAGTTGCTACTTTTGCCGCAACTTTCATTTCCCCTCCCACTCCAGCAACTGACTCTCACACTGACACAGCCCTTGCTAAGCTTTGCCTCTCTATCTCCAACATCCTGGACATCCTTGCCCCTGTCATGAGGATCTGCATGAAGCCTGCCTCCAAGCCCAACACCTGGTATGATTACGACCTAGCTTCTCTGAAACGCAAGTGGAGAGTTGCTGAACGAAAGTGGCTGGCTTCAAGCACACCCACAAACTGGCCTGCCGCCTGCTCCAAAGTCAATACACACTCTCCATCCGCTCGAAGAAGAGGGCCCATGTCCAATCCCACATCTCTGGGGCCAGCCAACAACCCGGCTGAACTGTTCAAAATATGCAAGGAACTCGCCATTCCTACTGCAGTCTCCACTTCTGCTCTTCCATCCCAGGCCCTCTGCACTGCACTGGCCTCCCACCTCACTACCAAAACTCTGGACATCCTGTACTCACTCCTCTCTACTCTCCTCCCTCCTCTCTCACCCGCACTCAGGTCTCCATTGGCCCCCCTCTCCACTTCCCTCCTACTCTCCTCCTTCACACCCAGAGCACCTGATGAGGTCTCTAAACTAGTCCTCTCTATGAAAGTCTCCTGCAAACAGGCCCCCCCCTGCTCCTCCAGTACTATCAAAGACAACATTGCTTTCCTTGGCACTGGCTCCTTCCCACTACCCCTTGAAGAGGGATGGGGAAGCCACCCCTCCTCCTCCTCCTATGGAATACATGCCACGGAAGAAGAACAGGAAACATCGCAACCACCCATTCTATTTTGGACGAATTCCCAACGGACCTATGGTTGACAAATATGTCGAGAGGTACCCCCTCAGCCAGCTCTACAGGCCAGGCGTGATACAGAGCTAACCCAGAGTGGACGAGGAGCCCCAGGCTGCAACCAAAGACACCTCAATTACAGTATTGATTAAAGCGCCAAGAAGCCATATTGCTGACGTCGTTAGAGGCACCACAACTTAGTAGCCGTACATTATGAAGCACACGTGCCATCTGCACTTGGGGACACAAACACGCACTCGAAAACATGAAGAAAACAAGCATACAATTCTATAGATAGAGGACAAATACATATACATACTGTCATTGCTTTTATTATTTTGCCATTAGCTAAACACAGCAACACAGAAACCGCAAGAAGCAAGAGATCCTGATCAAAGTTTACAGATGCTTACATGCAAATAACCTTATGGAACTGCAGGAGCACCTCTGGGACCTGACAGAACCATGTGTCATTAACTTATGGAGAATATAGAATAGCACGCGCACTGTAGATGCCACACTATGGTTTAGGAAAACTACAGCAGGCCCCAGGCCTCTCAGCAGGAGCTGAGCTAAGGTGAATTCAGGCTGAACAGAGAGCAAAACCTGTGAGACAGGGCCCACTGCCAAGGCCACAAGATACAGATGACATTCCAGTCCCTGAACGACAGTAGCACCATCTGCAATAAATAAGAATAATTCCTCGTAATTCAGAGCTGCACAGGTGCTGGGAAAGAGAGCTGATCTCACGCTATCAGACAGAGGACTGCAAAAAAGATGTTACAATGTGAGACAAGTGTTGCACGGAGCAAACAAGCACTCTCATAGCTTAAGGTGGTACACACAGTTACAATCCAGACACATAGTCATTACTATTACTTTGAAAAGGTACACCAAGAGCTGTAAAACTTTTGCAGATCCCAGGCCTGGGGACGTCAGCTCTAGCCAATCACAGTTTAGTATCCTAGGTGTGTGTAGCAATGGGCAAGAACCAATGGCAAGACCCCCACACTGCAACATTGTTATAGATAGTGACTTGGGGATGTACCAGGCCAGCCACCTGACATTGGAGAGCCAGTAGAATAACACATACAGGTGACCATATCGGTTATTAGGCTCCTGACGTCCAATCCAGTGGTCCGATAGGTTTCTGGAGAAGGGCCCAGGTTGTGATGTCACTCTGATGTAATTTTGCATCAAAACTGGCCTGCGAGCCAGGAGAACTTGAGATGTCCATGGATTTCTTCTGTCCCTGTGCTGATCCCTGTTGGGTTTGTCTGTAATAAACTGCACTTCGAATTTGCCGTTGACTGAGTCCTCTGTTTGTCCTGTGGAACGTGTTGGCCTTCCGAGAGTCCCCAAACTACTAGTGGCCCAACCTGAGAGGCTGTGGGAACCTTGCTTATTTCGATAAGATGGAAAAACGTGTGCCCGTTTACAGGTCGTCAGGAGCCCCTTGTGAATTATCCTGCCCGAAGTCAGCAAGTTCTCCAGGCAGACCAAGATGGGTAGGCGAGTGCCTTGATGGGGAGCCAGCAGCCGAGCAGTCTAGCACACCACGGAGTGTAAGTATTGACACAGCCTAACCGCAACTGTGGGTGTCAGGTAATTGAGCACTGTGGAGCATTGTTTAGTATTGTCGAGTATTGGTGAAGTATTGTCTAGTATTGTCAAAAGCGAGTAGGGACAGGAGCAGAAGTAGAAGTCCCTTCTCTATGTTTAGGGCACATTTGGTCTTAGTGGTAAAAGGTTCTGGTGAATAACCTAGACTATTGACTCGAGGGCTTGGATGACAACAGTTATGTAAATAGTGGTATTTCTGTGGGTTAAAGGAATGGCTCGCCCAAAATTTTTGATTTCAAAAATAGATAGGCAATATTAAAAAAAAACAATTGGCATTTTTTTTTCCTTCGAAGTCCCTATGTAAAATTTTGAGAAATTCAAGCTCAAAGATAGCACATGGGGGCATCCATTTTGTGAAATGGATGCCCGCCGTTGTGCTCGCTTTGGCTTTTGCGGCACTAATGAAGGAAAAGCCAGCCAGCTGTAGTAAACAAAAGCTACCACTGGGTGGCTTTTCCTTCATTGGTGGCGGGACTCGGAGGACGCGGACCGGAGACTACAGGCAGAAAAGCTGCAGCTGCTTCTCGGTAAGTGCTGGAGGAGCCCGGAAAACTTAGAAATAAAACCGCAGCTTTAAAAACGTTGTATTTATGTTTGCGGTAGCTTTTGAAGCTAGCTCCTCCGACTCGGGTCTTGTGGCTATCACTTTGGGTCTCCGGTGCTCCCCCAGGAGAGCACCAGAGACCCAAAGGGAAAGTCAAGGCAGGCAGAAACACAACACGGTTGTGTTTACATGCCGCAGTGTTTCTGCCTACAGCTGATTTCCGATTTGGGGCTCTCGGGCTCCCCACAGGGGGCCGAGAGCCCCAAACGGCAAATGCTAAATGCTGCAGTGTTTCTGCCTAAATCTGCTTTCCCATTTGGGGCTCTAGGGCTCCCCGTGGGGAGCCCTAAATCCCCAAATGGGAAAGCAGATTTAGGCAGAAACACAATGCGGTTGTGTTTGAAAACGCTGCAGTTTTTCTTTCTAAGTTTCTCAGGCTCGGAGGAGCCTGAGAAACTTAGAAAGAAAAACCGCAGCGTTTTCAAACACAATAACGTTGTATTTATGTTTGTAGTCGCTTCAAAAGCTACCTCAAACATAAATACAACGTTTTTAAAGCTGCAGTTTTATTTCTATGTTTTCCGGGCTCCTCCAGCCCGGAAAACTTAGAGAAAAAAAACGCAGCTAGTGCTTATTTTAAAAAAAAAAAAATAGCACTTACCGAGATGCAGCTGCAGCTTTTCTGCCTGTAGTCTCCGGTCCGCGTCCTCTGAGTCCCAGCACCAATGAAGGAAAAGCCACCCAGTGGTAGCTTTTGTTTACTACAGCTGGCTGGCTTTTCCTTCATTAGTGCTGCAAAAGCAAAAGCCAGCACAGGCGGGCATCCATTTCACAAAATGGATGCGCCCATGTGCTTGCTTTTGCAAATTTTGAGCTTGAATTGCTCAAAATTTGACATAGGGACTTCGAAAAAAAAAATGGCAATCGTTTTTTTTAAATATTGCCTGTCTATTTTTGAAATAAAAAATGTTGGGCGAACCACTCCTTTAAGCGTTTTAGCTCGGATCATAGATGACGGTATCCCCGTGAGAGTTTTAGCAAAGGAGCTGGCCTAGATTGGGGAAGGTTAGTCGACTGGTTAAGTCACCTGGATTCAGACGTTTCGCACGCTAGGCAATGCAGTGGGTGCAGTTCGATCACAAGATAATATTGGTATTCTCTGCCTGGAGTGCAGGAAGACAGCTGTTGGGATTTTGTGTGGTTTGGGAGTAACAGGCTATTACAGTGTGTGCGCGATATTTGATTTACCTATGCTGTTCTGGTAGCTTGGTGACGCCACACTTAGGGTTGCACATAGGATACGGAGAGCTTGAGACGGTGAGGAGCTAGAATTTAGAAATCGGGATTGGCAGGTGAGGTGAACCAGCGGCAGTGCGCAGACGGTGCATGCACAAGATTGAGTTTGTGCTTGAGGAGGCAGAAGTTGTGAAGGAGGGGCGGTGCACAGATCACTCCTGATAAGGTGTAGAGGAGAGAGACTTGTAGAAACCGGAAAGTATTATCACTGCATTGTGCTTTTCTCCCTAAACAGCGGACTATCAAAACCCTCGACTTGAGGTCAGGTAAAAGGTATTGAAATGTCTCAAGGTAAAAGTGGGGGGAATACGCCCCTTCAGCATTTGTTCAAGACACTTCCACCTTATACGGAAAAGATTTGTAAATGTAGCATAGAATGGTTCAAAAGTACTGAGGATAAATTAACCAACCCATGGCCACCTTGTATGAAGTTTCTCCAAAGAAGTGCAGCAATCACTACTGGCACACATACTGGGTACCTATAAGGGCAAGAAAATGACGAAACGCATGGCTATATTTGAGTTGTGGCACATGTTTCAAGAAGGCGAGGGGACGCTGCAAGGCGACAGTGGATGCTAAGCCAGCAGGAGGTGAAGGACCAAGGGACCCAACCCTCTGCACCTCCCCCTGCCCCTCCAAGTGTAGCATCCGATGATACAGACGATGAACAGGGAATGTATCCAATGCGGGAACTAAGGGCAGCAGAGGGGTATTCAAATCCGACATATAAGCCACCACCATATACAAAGGAAGAGAAACCGAAAGGCTCATGGCAGCCAGCTATTGATCCAGGGCCGAGCAGTGAGGCGCAGCAGCGCGCTAAGGAGGAGTTTTTGGGGGCGTAAGCACGAACAAATGGATAGCAGCGCAGATACTTTTGAAGATACAAGGAAAGACAGATGGAAAGGCAGATGGGAGGAACAGCGCCACAACAGATTGGGCAGCACTAATGGACAAGGAGGATAGGAAGGAGAGGGACAGGGAGCTGACATTAGAGCCTGAGGACAGAGAAAGAAGGAGGGAAGAGAAACTGGAGCGGGAAGACAGGGAACGAAGAAGGGAGGAAGAGAAGGAACACTTGGAAAGGGAATGGCAAGAAAGTATCGAGAGAGATCTTAAAGAAAGGAAGAGAGCAGAAAGGGAGATGAGGGAGAAAAGGGAAAGGGAACTTAAAAAGGAACAGAGACGGAGAGAGATAGCAGAGCAATAAAAACGCAAGCTAGCTGAGAGAAAACAGCAGAAGTTGCAGTTAGACAGACTGGCAAGAGAACGAGCATGCAGAGAGGAGGACAAGTGAGCAATAAGGGCCGTGAAGGCACAGGTAACACTGGACAGGTAAAGGAATATATTTGAGGAGGACAGACTGACAGAACCAGACAGAACAAACTCTTGGGAAAGGAGCACAAGTGAGGGAGTTGGGACAGGCCTAGGGGCCTGGGCAGGAGAAAGCAGGGGTGACTTGAGAGACATCAATCTCAGCATGAAGCCCAACACAGACTTCACATCGTGGAGATTGAGTTTCGCATATGATTTCTGTAGCAACATGGACACAGAGTCTGAAAACGAGGACAAATACAGTGAGGATGGGAAGGGGGAGCAGTACCGATCAGAGTCCACAGGAACAGGGACAGACAAGTGGGTGTAATAGGAGCTCAGGACACATACACAGGGAGAAGGGAGAGGTGACTCAGAAGAGCAGAGACAACAGGCGGACAACGTTTGCACCTCACACAGCACTTATATTAACAGAGTATGGGATTTTCCAGGATGAAGGAGAGTGGAGACAGCCATAGCTTGTTCAAGGGGACGATTGACAGAATAGACTGACCAGAAGGTCACCTGAGGAGGAGACAGCATATACACAGATGGCTTTACTGGAGAGAGGAGGGACGAGACCCCAGTACGTGCCGTGGAAGCACACAGACAAGGAGAATGTAAAATGTAGGTTACCATCGATTGAGCGCGGGAGCGGGAAAGTGGATTTATGAGACGGAGAAGATGACAGATGAACAAAGATTAGCAGTGGGTGACGTAAAGGGACTGTTAGTATCGATATTAGGGGACGCAGTTGATGACATATGGAAGAGGTCAGGGTTCCTAGGGGTGAAGATACAGAACACTGCACACAACGGGTTGCCATTTGCAAACTGCAGGGTGGCAGAATGGCAGGCATTAAGGACACAATACCCAGACACGTCAGACATTCGGGCGATTACGTCACGTAAGATGAGGGAAGATAAAAGATCCGGTGCAGTACATTCAGGAGATTCAAGAGCTTTGGTGCCTCGAAACCCGAGAGCCTTGCGATAAAACAGTTGCAATATTTTACCACATATTAGTGCAGAGACTGCCAGAGCCAGTTCAGAAGAGTTTGAAGAAACTGGTAGGGATGGAAGCGAAGGGATGGCCAGAGATACAGCTCACAATAGTGCATCATTGTAGGCCATGGCAGGAGAAGGTCAAGAACAAAGCAGAAGACAGAAAGGCAGATGAGGCGAAGCTAGTGCAGAGAAAGCTATCAAAGTATTCAATGGAAGAGGAGGTGATAACCATCCCCACCCCACACGCACATCAGCAGTCGCAGCATCAACAGCCACAACAATTTGCACCGCCAATGGGAGGAGGATACATTGGGTGGTGCAGCCCACAGCAGGGGTTTCGAGGAAGGGAAGGCCTACAAAGGGGGCATGGCTTTGGCCCACATATGCACCACAGTCAAGGGGGGTTTTCAGGAGGGTTTCAGGGACATGGACAACAGGTGCATCAAAACCCGGGGGGGAACTTTCAGGGGGTTTTCCAGGGCAAGGAAGGGAGCCAAAACAGTGCTGGACCTGTGGGCAGCTAGGGCACATCTCAAGAGAATGTTGGTTTAGAGGGACGCAACTTGGGGAAAGCAGGACAAGCAGCCATATCAATGGGGCCAAGACAATTATTATGCACAGGGCCAGCAACCACAAGGGCAGACGCAGGATACATATCAACTAATGCCGCAAGCACAAGCACCAGCACCACCAGCACTATGCCAGCACCAATACCACAGTAACAACAGGCACCACAGATTAGAGGGAGTGCACAACAACTAGCACAGATACCGAATGACGATGCACCACCACACATGGACACAATGGCGACAGTACCTGTCTGACGACTGGGGGGAGTTACCATGGTAGGGAACAACCCCTTTACAGGAAATGGGTTGTCAATGTACCCTCAATAGGACAGCCCACAGATGAACTTGATGTGTTCCATCCTGTCGATCACACCCAAACCTGCGGAGGAACCTCGCATAGGGGTGGCGATAGGTTACAAAACATTTTCCTTTCTTGTTGACATTGAGGCGACTAGGTCATGCATTAGGGAAGGAACGTTTACATTGTCAGATCTCTGGGGCTCAGGAAGTGGTTCCTTTTACTGATAACATCTCACTACCTATAGGAAATCCCAATCTATCATTATCTTTTCTCTACTCTTGACATACACCTGTAAACACATTGGGATGAGACATTATGAGCAGACTGAACATGACTATTTCATTCACAGACAAAGGCCTAGTGTGTTCAACACCAGACATACACATGCTCAATGTAAGGCAGATTATTCATGCATATTGTGGATGCACGGTACAGAGGGGGTGCCCGTGGACCCAGATATGTTCCAGTATGGGACTGACATTGCCATTGCATGGCTTCCAGGCATCGCAGGGAAAGTGTGGTGAGTTCCCAACGAGTACCTGTTCAGGCCAGAAACCCCATTGGACGAGCCAGTAGGAACAATAGTGTCCATAGAAATAGAGACAGTGGTGGCAAGAACGGATTGGATTGCAGTGCATGGAACGGATGACACAGGGAGGGCATGGTGAGTGATAAATGCTGTTGCAGAGGGCTGCAGGTTGACCACAGTGACAGATGATGATCTATTCAAGCAAGAGAGAGAGGAACTGGACCTGGTGTTCGAAATGTGTGTAACATATTGGTTACAGATACACTACAGGGAGGTGCCATAGAGAATGGCGATGGCGCTGGAAGTGCCGCCCTCATTCTGGGAGGAGGACAGGGCCAAGGTACCCAGCGGTCTATGGTCCACATGTCCCTATGACGTGGGCTATATAAAGAGCATAGGGCGAGTGAGGATAAAGCTAAGCTAGGAGCGATGTTGCCAAGAGGGAAACGGATACAAAGAAAGCAGTTGAAAGCATTTATGAGACAATCGCAGCTCTGATTGAGAGAGGCCTTCTGGTACCATCAGAGTCCCCATGTAACACAGCAGTATACCCTGTGCGCAAGGCAAATGGGGGTTCATGGCATTTTATTCAAGATATATGAACTCTTAACCATATTGTAGAAGCAGAGTTTCTTCTAGTTGCAAACCTGGCCACAATTTTGTGCCGCATTCTGCAGAAGCTGCCTGCTTCATGGTCATTTATTTGAAAAATGCATTCTTCTCAGTGCCACTACACCCAGACTCACAAGACTTGACCAGTTTCAGGTATAGAAACCAGAAGTGGAAACACACTCATTTACCACAAAGGCACTGCAAGTCACCATCTATCTTTAACAGAGTGATACAAATGGACCTGAGCAGCATACTGACGGAAAGTGCAGTTTTACAGTATGTAGACAACATTTTGATTTGCAGTGACACATACCATCAGTGCAGGAGGAACTTGGTGCACCTGCTGACAAAAGGTAGAAGGTGGACAAGGCTAAGTTACAGTATTGCCAGAAGAAGGTGCTGTACATTGGGCAGATGATATCCAAGGACGGCTGACAGATCACCCCTCAGAGGGTAGAGGCAATACGCAAAACACCCCAGCCCACGAGAGTGAGGGAGATGCAAAAGTTCTTGGGGTTGTGTAATTACTGCAGAACATGGGTCTTTGACTACAGCACATACACAAGGCCACTAATGGCCCAGAGATGACTGAGGCATTTGAGGAACTGAAGGAAACCTTAAGCACTGCCCCAGTGTTAGGGACCCTAGACTAAAAAAGGGTTTTCTTCCTATTCTCGCACACTGATGGTGTAGTGATGAAGGTAGTATACACACAGAAGATGAGCACGGGCCATAAGCCAATTGCATACTACAGTGGACAATTTGACCCAGTAATGAGAGGACATTATCCGTGCAGCTCTGGCAGCTGCAGATTTCGCAGTAGAGAAGTCATCAGCAGTAACAATGGGGTGCACCACCACTTTGTACGTGGAGCATGCCCTCTTCACAATACTGCAAAAGCCAAAGAGCACACTGACCACAAAGAGAGCATGAGTGTACAAGGTGTTATTATCGAATATAGGATTGAAGATAGTAAGATGCAAGACTGTAAACCCAGTGACACTCTTGGCAGATGTTCTCCAGGCAGGAGACTATGTACATGACTGCACAAAGAACATAGAGATGTTCAGTGAAACACGCAAGGTAGAGGAGGACACATTTGATTGGGGAGACATTCTCTACATTGACGGTTCTTCGACAATTTATCAAACTGACGGGGTTAGACGTACTGGGACTGAAGGAGAACGGGACAAGTGAGGTGGTTGCAAGTGCGCGGCTACCATCTCACTATTCAGCACAAGCAGCAGAACTAGTGGCTCTCATATTAGCACTGGAAAGCAGTGTAGAGAAAGAAGTGATGATTTATTCTGACTCCGCCTATGTGATGTCAACAGTACACTCAGGACTGGTGCGATGGCTCAGGAGAGGGTTCAGGAGAGCAGACGGGACCCCAGTGCTGCACGCACTATTATTCAATAGACTGATCAAGGTGATTGCTTATCCAAAAAAGGTAGCACTAGTGAAGTGCCAGGCCTACGCCAAGAGGGAAGACCCTATCTGAGGGGAAATGAAGCAGCAGACTTTTAGACAAAATGCGCAGCATACTTCAGGCAATTGTGGGAACTGAGGGAAAGACAAAAGGCTCAGGGAGGGGTGAGGAACATGGTAATGAAGGAGGGTTACAATGTGTTACCAGAAACACAGATTATGGAGCTGCAGGGAGCTGTGTCCAAGGAGGAGAAAGAGCTATGGGTAAATAGAGGGTGCTCAATGTCTCCGACAGATGCCTTATGACGACAGAACAACACAGTAAAAGTGGTCATGCCACTAGCATTATTGAAGACAGTATTAGCAGAATTGCACTACCCAACACACACAGGGAAGGAGGTCATTGCTACACACATTGGAGGAACGTGGTTCTGTCCAAATGTAAATCCACATGTAGCTGAATTTGTGAGTTACTGCTTGACCTGCCAGCAGTTTACAGCAGGGCATACCTTAAGAGTTGTGAGAGGAGCCATACCAAAACCTATAGGCCCATTTCTGCATCTCCATGTGGATATGATTCAAGTTTACCAAGGATACCGCTACATGATAGTGGTTGTCTGCTCATTCTCTAGATGGATCGATACTGTCCCTTGTTCACATGCTGACACCCTTGGAGCGGCCAAGTTATTGGTCATGGAGGTTTTTCTGAGATGGGGTGTGTGTGAGTTCCTGCGGTCTGACAACGGCCCTCACTTCGACAACAAACTGTTTCAGCACATTACAACCCTGCAAGCATCAAGCATAGATTTGCCTGTGCATACCACCCACAGGCAAACAGGATGTGTGAATGCCGGAATGGACTCCTATAGGAGTGTATGGCCAAGACGCAGCAAAGCACTAATAATAATTAATTATTATTAATAATAATAATAATTTTGTATTTATATAGCGCTACGAACCCTCAGGTATCTGAGTGCTGCTTATTACTACCCACAGCGTGTGGTGCCCATTTATCAACCTCAGAAGGATGAAAGGCTGAGTTTGACCCTGCCGGGATTTGAACCTGCATCAGCAGGCTCTGCACAGATGTCAAAGAGAGCGCTCTACTCGCTAAGCTATCGGACTAGCTACTAAGAAAAATTGGTTGCATTGTCTACCGCTAGCTTTGTTTGCATTGTGCAATAAGCCAGGGCCAGACCACCATTTAATACCCCATTAGGTGGTGACAGGACAGCATATGCATCTTCCCCTGGCTCCTCCCACAAGGGCACTGAAGGACTGTGAAAGTAGTGCAGATGTGTTTTGAAAAAAGATGTATGAATACATTACTTCTCTGGTTTCTAGCGCTTCTTTTTATCTTTTGCCAGATACAAGGAATCCAGGGGGGCCCAGAAGACGGCACAGAGACGAACTGCAAAAACACACCACAAGACTGTGAACTTTCACAATTTCATAAGGTGCTGGAACACACCCCGGTTTACTGGCCCGCATGTGGTCGAGGAAGTGGCAGACTGCTGTTAAGCTAGTAGGCAAAACAGTTTACAATCACCTACAGGACATCAGGCCCTACAAAGCAGTGGCCTCTCCTGGCAACACATCCCATGGTTACACAATTCCAAACACCAGAAGTAGCAACTGGAATACTTGTACAAAAATGTAACTAAGGATACATTGCCTGTTTGTTATTTTCGCTCTCCGCACACGCAGGGTCTACGTGAATGTTGTGGCGATTGTACTGTCTGTTTTGCCCATGTTACCTTCCACCTACCACCCAGAAGCTTTCTGTAATCAGTTTGTACACTATGTGAGGAGACCCAACAGATTCAGAGCGCGATCCCCTGGAGTATATTACCTTGTCTTTGTAGAGTATTTGGCCCAAACATACCCACAACTTGAGCATGGGGAGCCCCCAGTGCTGCCCATATTGAGAGACCCGTCAGTGAAGAAACGTCTGCGAGGCCATATTCGCCTTTGCCATAAGTGATTATTTGGCCTGAGGGGCTTAAGGGCACTGACAATACTAACACAGAAATGTCTTTTTCTGCGCATTTCAGGCAGGCAAATGTATCACTGAGCTGCAAGGATCAAGCAGCGTAAGTGAAAATGAAAGGAACAATAAAGAACATTATCGTTATGTCGTGTGTATTGATTCCTAGTGGCTTGATGGGATTCATATTCTGGCAATTATATGTTGTTGTCACTGCTACCGCTGTACCCTCTACTGACATTCCCCTGACCCGAGCAAGTGGGTCGACCATGTCAGGTGGACGAGAGAACACTGTTGATAAGGTAAGGAGAGCTAAGCACAGTGTTGACATATGTCTCACCGACACTGCTTGAGTGTCTAACAACATGGACCATGTTCGAGAGCTGTTATGTCTGCTCTTTAATCCCCTATGCCATGAGTGCCTCTAGAACGTTCATAACAACTGAAATGACATCAGCAAGGGCACAATGCCTGATGTATCTCACGATGGTACAAACGCGAGGAAGATTCCAAGGGAAGACAGCAACATTGAGATGGATGGCCAAAGGAACATTCCCATACGAAGATAATTACGTAAAGACATTAGACATGATGAACAATTACTGGCAGCTAGATGAAGGGTTACAGAACATAACTGACGGACCTTAGAAGGGAGAAACAAAGACTATCACATTGAAGGAACTGCCATGTGTCTGGACAAGAGTGAAAGAGATAGGAGGAGAGCCTGGCTGCTGGGAAAGGCTGCAGATATTGGTGTTTGGACGAGTATACACTAACGATGGATGGCAGGATGGAGTGGTGGGAAGCAAAGCACTGACACTAGCCCAGTCATCGTTGAACAAGGTGCCAGAAGGGAACGACAAGTGCCTGAAGTGTAGCATGGTACATCTTATGCTACACTGATGTGGAATCTACAGGGATTCTGGAAGGAGAATGTGGAGGTGGAGTGTGGACACTGAGAGTACGGTTGGAGAGACTGAAGCAGCTCCCTTCAGAGACTCCTTCCATATTCCCCTTTTGTTATATATATATATCCAGTTTACTTAAGTACTTTAATAAATATCTAATGATATATCTATACCCATTTCTGCCCCATCATTACCGCTACATTTGGCGACGAGAATGGGATGGTCCGCTCCTGCTCCTACTCGTCGCAGTACCAGTACAGTAAAGAGAAATTGCTGCAACAATGGTCAGGGAACAGTGTGATGTTTAAGGAGTTACGCACCAGACATACAAAGTATTGTGTGAATAAAAGAATCATACAGAGTTATTATTAGGTGATATCACAGTCATTGGTGACAGAGGAGCGGGTTACCAGGCCCTAGTTGGAAACATGACAATGCACACTGTCCCACCACATGCTATGTTTCTACTGGAGGCTGGAGAGCCTAATTCACCGTGGAAGAGATGGTTGAAGTCGTTTGAGCACTATGCTTCAGTAGTTTGTGGAACAAACTACAGTGTGGAGAGAAATAAATCATTATTGCTTCACTGTTTGGGGCCAGCAGGACAGGAAAAGTATGAGGACTTGCCGAACTTGCCTGATTATGATGAGGGGGATATGAATGAATACGAAAAGTGTATTGCAAAATTGAATAAACATTATGAAAAGAAACTGAGTACAATACTGGAAAGGTATAAGTTTGGCAAGAGGTCGCAAGAAAGTGGAGAGAGTGTGGAGCAATTCATAACTGTCCTGAGGAAACTAGCAAAGAATTGCAAAATTGGACCGCAATTGGATGAAAGACTCAGGGATCAATTCATGTTGGAGTGTAATAGTACTAAAATCAGGGAGAGACTATGGGCCGAAGATGATCCTGATTTGGATACGGTACTACGCATAGCCAAAGAGGTTGAGCATATGGAGAATTGTGTCAAAATACTAGAAGAAAGGGTGAAAAGCACTACTGTAAAACCTGAAAATAAGTCTGAAAGTCCTATTAATGCAATCCAAGTGGCAAAAGGTGACAATTTAAATAATCAAAATGCTGTGGTGAGACAAAAAGAGGAACCTAGAATACAGGGCACGTACAAATACAGTAGTGATATGAGAAGCAGAGGATTTGCACGCGGTTATGGGAGTTAAAACAGAGGACGTTTCACGAGCAATAGATGCTCTCAAATGAGTCAGAGAGAGGAAGAATCAGGACGTGCTTTAGGTGTGACAGTCCCATGCACTGGGCTAACAGTCCTGAGTGTCCAGCTATCCATATCATATGCAAGAACTGTAATGGCAAGGGCCACATGGCCAAATGCAGTAGAATTGATAAGGCAAGCATGAACTTGATTGGTAATGTAGAAGAATTTGAAGAGGAGGAATGTGTATTTGCTGTCAGCGACACAGTGAATGGAATGGAACTGGAGAGTCCAAAGACTATCATAATGATAAATGATACGCCAGTGAGAATGATGACTGATTCAGGAGCGAAATATACGTTGTTGCCTGAAAAGATCTGGAGGAAAATTGGTCCCAGATGGCTTAATGAATCAGACATTAATCCAAGTGCTTATGGAGGTGTGAAGATAGACATTGTTGGATGGTTTGAGGCAAAGTTGGCCTTCAAAGATAGAGTTGCAAAAGGGAAAGTTTATGCATCAAGAAGAGGAGCAACGCCTCTACTCAGCTGGACGCATCAGGCATGGTTGAAAGTTAGATTGGATGCTAGTGCTGAGGAGTCTGTTTATGTGATTGAATCCAATGAGATGTCTACAGAGGCAGTGAAGAAGGAGGTGTTCAAGGATGAAATAGGCTGTGAAAAAGGGATTACGCACAAAATACAGCTCAGAAAGGATTGTACTCCAGTTGCACAGAAACTTAGAAATGTGCCTTTAGCAATGAGAGATGAGGTCAAAAGTGAATTGAAGAAACTGGAAGAACAGGGTATCATCGAAAGATTGATGCTTCGGAGTGGGTATCACCGTTAGTTGTGGTGAGGAAGAGCTCTGGAAAGGTGAGATTATGTATCGACCTCCGAGAACTGAACAAGTGCATCATCCCAGAGAGACATCCGCTTCCCAACATTCATGAGTTGTTATCAACGATGGGGCCAGCGAAAGTGTTTTCAACTCTTGGCCTCCCTTCAGCATATCATCAGATTTGTTTGCACAGGGACTCAAGACATTTGACAGCGTTCATAACCCCGGAGGGTTTGTACCAATATAAGAGGATGCCGTTTGGCCTTATATCAGCAGCTTCTGTGTTTCAGAAGACCATGCATCACATATTTGATGGTGATAAGGGCATTATATTTTTTCAAGATGACATTCTCATAGTTGCCAGAGAGAGATCAAGTAGAGCATGATAGGATTCTGGATGGAACATTAAGGAAATTGCATAAGATGGGCAGGACATTGAGCAGAGAGAAATCAAAGATTTACAGGAAGCAAATTGAATATTTAGGCCATGTTATATCGGAGCAGGGAATTACACCCAAGCCGGACTTGATGTCTGCAATTAATGATATGGCCAAACCTGGCAACAAAGAAGAACTGAGAACATTCCTGGGAATGGCTGAGTATTACTCTAAATATGTTAGAACGTTTGCTGATCATTCAGCTGCATTGAGGGATCTCACCAGGATGAATGTCAAATATGAGTGGAATGAAGAGTGTGAAAAAGAATTCAATTACATAAAGAATGCTCTTACAACTGCACCGGCACTGAAGAATTTTATAAGGGGACAACGAACAGTAATCACAAGGGATGGCAGTAATGTGGGCCTAGGTGCGGTATTGGCGCAACTGCATAATGGAGAGGAGAAGATAATTGCGTTTGCCTCGAGGCTGTTAAAAGGAGCAGAAAAGTCGTATGCGACTATTGAAAGGGAGGCTCTAGCCATTATGGGGGCGGTGGACAAGTTCAGGAGTTTTGTCTGGGGAACGCAATTTGAAGTAAACACAGACCACAAACCACTTATAGAAATATTCATGAACAAAGGACTGGACAAAGTATCGGTAAGTATATGGAGATGGGCACATAGAATGCAGGAGTTCAATGCAGTGGTCAAGTATATTCCAGGAGTGAGGAATTATGCTGTAGACTATTTATCTAGACTTACGAATAACCAAGAGGACAATGGAAGTAATGGTGAAGAGAATCAACAGGAAATGAAATGTGTGTTACAGGACACAGCTGTTGCAAAGGAAGAATGGTTTGAAGGAATGAGTAAAGACGCAAAGTTGCAGTTCATGATGGAAAATATAAACAGGAAACATGTTCCTCTCAATAAGATCAAGGAGGCAGATGTGCAAGGACTGTGGAGTTTCAGGGATGAGTTGAGTGTACAAGACGGATATTTGCTCAGAGGAGATGGATTAATTCCACCTGAAGATTTAAGGAAGAAAATAATTGATCTAGGTCATGAAGGCCACCAAGGCATTTCCAAGACCAAATCCAGGATAAGAAATACATACTGGTGGCCAGGATGTGATGCAGAAATCGAGAGGGTCATAAGAAACTGTATCCTTTGTAATAAGTCTGATAAGGGTTGTGTGAGTAGTGAGTACCCGATGGTTATGACTGATGTGCTGAGCAGACCTTGGTTGAAAGTTGGAATTGATATTATGGGTCCCATATGGAGTGAAGGCAGTCAAACGTTTTGTGTGGTTATGATTGACATTTTAACAAGATGGGAAGTAAAGATGATGCCTAGTGTCACAACTAAAAACATTATCAATTTCATGGAAGAGGTATGTGGTAGGGAAGGATATCCAGGAGTTATCCTATCTGATAATGGCCCTCAATTCGTCTCGAGAGAGATGGAGGATTATTTAGAAAAGAGATTGATTAAGCATGTGACCAGTGTGGTCTATCACCCACAAACCAATGGAGTAGTTGAAAGGTACAACAGCATTCTCAAAGATGCCATTAGGTGGGCATGGGCCAATGGTATGGGCTGGAAAGAAGCAGTCAGGAATGTCATTATGGCACACAGATTTACGCCGCACAGTTCTACAGGTATATCACCATTTGAATTGAGCGGGGGTAGAAAGGCTATCACCAAGCTTTGTCCTGGATGGATGGGTGAAGTGATAAATATGGGAGTTGTAACTAGTAATGCTGTAGATATGATTAAGCAGAGACAATTCAGGAATAAAGCAGGACATGACAAGAAAAGATTTAGGTGTAATGAAACACTTAAAGTAGGGTGTTTTGTGAGAGTGAAGCTTCCGGAAGCTTTGAGAGTGGGAAGAATTAAGTGGTCTGATCCCATTCAAGTTATTGAGGTGTTTAAGCATGCTATAAGAACAAGTGATGGAAGGGTATTGAAAAATGGAAGAGTTATGGGTGCAAATGGTAAGGTTGATGGTGGAAGTGCACACAAAAGTGATGTTGGTGACAGTAGAGGGAACCAGGAATTTTCCTTACCAATGAACTCCATACATGCACCGAATGTAACACAGCTGCCAGTGTCAAGGTTCGGTAGAAGATACCAAAGACCAAAATGCTTAATGTATTATGGAGAGTGAAGATTTTTTTTTTAGAAAGAAAAGGGATGTGTAGCATGGTACATCTTATGCTACACTGATGTGGAATCTACAGGGATTCTGGAAGGAGAATGTGGAGGTGGAGTGCGGACACTGAGAGGACGGTTGGAGAGACTGAAGCAGCTCCCTTCAGAGACTCCTTCCATATTCCCCTTTTGTTATATATATATATCCAGTTTACTTAAGTACTTTAATAAATATCTAATGATATATCTATACCCATTTCTGCCCCATCATTACCGCTACATGAAGGAATGGGCTATGAGCACTAAATTGCTGACATGCGTAGAAAATGAAGCTGGACCAATGCTGATAATCCCTCTGAAGACACCAGCCCTGTGCTATCAGAAGAATGGTGAGGTTGAAGTTGGTGAGAATGTTGGGTGCAAAACAACTGAACAACTTGCAGCAATGAGAACCGGAATGGCAGTGCTGATGGATCAGTACTGGGCTTGTGGATCGAAGGCGTATGAGAAGCTGCCACCTGAATGGGGAGGAGTTTCCTCGCTGGTACACATCAACATACCTTTGTTGGTCGCGTCCAAGAAGGATGTAAAGCTCGATGAATTCCTGAAACTGAACAACAATAAGAGAAGGACGAAATTGGTTGGGGTGACACCAACGGTCCAGGCGGAGAAGTCAGAGAAACGGGAAGGAGTGAGCAGAGTGAAGAGAGGAGGGAATTACTTTTTCGGAAGCATCAGAAACAGCACTGGATGAGATTCCAGCAGAGCACAGGTGGTTCAGCAGGACACAGATGTTCTTTGCATCAATAGTACCAGGGATTCAGACATACACGAACGCCAAGTGGTTACAGATCACTCGTTGGGAGCTGATGGTAACGATTAACTCTACAGTGAATGGGTTCAACGCCATAAGGGTAGAGCTCAGAGCAATAAGGTTCGTGGCGCTCCAAAATAGATATGTTCTGGATCTCCTCACAGCTATGGAAGGAGGAGTTGGTGCAAAGATAGGAAGTTCTTGTTACACCTTCAAACCTGCCAATGACAAGCATAACGGATCTCTATCAAATGCAGTGGCACAACTGGCAGAGATGCATGCCAAAATGGAAGATGAACCCAGAGGAACAGGGAAGGACAAGAGCTGGCTAGCGTATATATGGTCATGGATGCCATCATGGCTGTCAGATGAACTGAAGGTGAGAGCAGGAGCACTATTGCTGGGCGCAGCATCCAATATGTGGGTAGAAATCTGCATGGCAAGGAGCAAGAAAACAGCAGAAGAGGCTATTAGAATGCAGATCCTGATGGACGTAAACAAAGGGGGAATAACAGACAAGATTGTTGCAGAACGGGACAAGCTCAGATCAAAGATCATGCAGTGTGACCTATTTACAACTGAATCCATGAAGCTGGACAACCCGCACAATCCAAAGTACTATGAAGGAAAGTGGGTTTGGTGCAACCCTGAAGGAGTGTGCTGTTCCGTTCGATTACCACACAAACTATTATGGATACCTTGGAGGGATAACGAAGATATGGCATCCCAGAGCAAAAGAACTGTGATACAGGGATGTGGCCGACAGGTCGACCAGAGGGGGGACTGAAGAGGGATGGGGAAGCCTACACCCTCCTCGACCTCTTATGAAATACATGACACGGAAGAACAGGAAACATCGCAACTACCCATTCTATTTCGGACAAATTCCCAACTGACCTATGGTTGAAAAATATATCGAGAGGTACCCCCTCAGCCAGCCCTATGGGCCAGGCATGGTACAAAGCTACCCCAGAGTAGACGAGGAGCCCCAGGCTACAACCAAAGACACCTCAATTGACAGTATAAATTAAAGCATGAAGAAGCCATGTTGCTGATGTCATTAGAGACACCACAATTTAGCAGTGGTAGGCATGAAGCACACGTGACATCTGCAATTCGGGACACACACACGCACTCAAATACAGGAAGAACACGAGCGTACAGTTCTATAGATAGAGGACAGATACATATACATAATGTAATTGCTTTTATTATTTTGCCATTAGCTAAATGCAGCAATGCAGAAACCGCAAGAAGCAAGAGATCCTGGTCAAAGCTTGCAGATGCTTACATGCAAATAGCCTTATGGAACTGCAGGAGCACCTATGTGACGTGACAGAACCAAGTGTGATTAACCTATGGAGAATAAAGAATAGAACGAGCACTGTAGACGCTGCACTATGGTTTAGGAAAACTACAGCAGTCCACAGGCCTCTCAGCAGGAGCTGAGCTAAATTCAGGCTGAACAGAGAGCAAAACCTGTGAGACAGGGCCCACTGCCAAGACCAGAAGATACAGATGACATTCCAGTCCCTGAACGACAGTAGCACCATCTGCAATAAATACAAATAATTCCTCGGAATTCAGCGCTGCACAGCTCCAAATCATGGTCTTCGAACACGTGACCCGGCCGACACAGACAATGGACACTGACCAGCGCTGGGAAAGAGAGCCGATCTCCCGCTACCAGACAGAGGACAGCAACAAAGATGTTACAATGTGAGAAAAGTGTTGAACGGATTGAACAAGCACTCTCATAGCTTAAGGTGGTACACACAAGTTACAATGCAGACACATTGTCATTCCTATTACCTTGAAAAGGTACACCAAGAGCTGAGAACCTTTTGCAGATCCAAAGCCTGGGGACGTCAGCTCTAGCTAATCACAGTTTAGCATCCATGGGGTGGGTAGCAACGAGCAAGAAACAATGGCAAGACCCCCATACTGCAATATTTTTTATAGATATTGACTTGGGAATGTACCAGGCCAGCCACCTGACATGGGAGAGCCAGTAGAATAATGCATATAGGTGCATATTAGGCTCCTGACAGCCAATCCAGTGGTTTCTGGAGAAGGGCCCTGGTCGTGACATCACTCTGATGCAATTTTTAATAAAAATTGGCGGCGAGCCAGGAGAAGTTGAGATCTCCATGGATTTCTTCTGTCCCTGTGCTGATGCCTGTTGGTTTTGTCTGTAATAAACCACAGTTTGAACTTGCCGTTGACTGATTCCTCCGTTTGTCCTGTGGAAGGTATTGGGCCTTCCGAGAGTCTGCAAACTCCTAGTGGACCTTTTGCATACTGAAGAGTTTGTCCCAACACCGTCAAGCACTCCCTTGTGCACCCTCTCCTTTAAAAGCCTTCTGCTGACCCTTCCTGCCTGGCTAACTACTGCCCTATCTCCATTACCCCTTTCCTGGGCAAATTCTTGGAGAAGTTGGTGATCTCCCAACTGACCCACCACACTGAATCTGTTGGTTGTCTCCACAACCACCAGTCTGGCTTCAGAGCAGTCAGAGGCACAGAAACTGCTCTCCTGAACACCCGTGAAGACTTGCTCTCAAATCTTGACTCCAACTCTCCCTCCGCTCTCATCCTTCTCAACATTTCCTCTGCCTTTGGCACGGTCAGTCATGCCACCCTTATAAATCGGCTCCATGATAACGTCGGCATCATGGACCTGGCACTGGACTAGTTGACCTTCTTCTTATCTGACCGACATTCCCAGGCTCAACTGGACCCTTTCCTCTCCTCCACCACACTCTCCACCTGTGGCAACCCTGAGTGCTCTATCCTCTCGCCGTGGCTCTTCAACATCTCCCTTGCCCCTCTGGCCCACTTCATCTCCACCTTCTCTCCCCACTTCCAGTGTTATGCGGATGACACGCAGCTTTCCTTCAAGCTTCCCTCCTCTTTCTCCTCCTCTCTCATTCCTGACTGTCTGACTGCTAGTCAGGCATTGTGCGCAGCTAACGATTTCTGCCTTAAAATGCCAGGAAGACTGAGATCCTTTTCATTGGGACCCCTGATCCCTCCTTCCCTCCGTTGCTCTGGCCACCCTCCATGGGTACCCTCCCCTCACCCTCATGGCCCACTTTTAGCTGCACTTCCTCAGATGCATTCTCATTTCTTCTCAACTTTGCCCAGAAACACAATGTCACCAGAGCTCTGGTCCTCTCAAGCTGGATAACTGCAACATCTTCTTCCCAATCTATCTTTAGCCTCCCATCCCCCTTCAACTAATCCAGAATAGCAATGCAAGACTTATCCTTGGCCTCAAGCCTATGGACCGCATCTCTCCAGCCCTAAAATCCCTCCACTGGCTCACGGTGGCTGCGAGGATCAAGTTAAAGACCATCTGCATCATCCACAAGGCTTTCTGGGGACTGGAACCCCACTATGTCCAACTCTCTCTCCCTAAATACCTCCCTGATAGATTGCTTCAGTCTTCTAGCTCTAACTCTCAACAGATCAGGCGCTTTTACAAGCAGAGAATTGGGTAGATCTCTCTCTTCGGCAAGAGCCTCCCTCCGGAATGGCCTCCCTTCCCATCGCATTAAGTTCCCGGAAGCTTCTCAAAACCTTCCTTTTCTCTTCTTCCTTCCCTCTCCCCCTCCCCTGCTAATGCCCCCCTCCGCCACACTCAATGACTGCCTGGTTCCCTCTGAGTTCTACAGGGCACTAGGCCCTCCTCCCCCAGTCTACCCCAGCACCCGGGTCTCCCCTGAGCTCCCCCTCTAGCCTGCACTTACCCTTCTGCGCCCCTTTCTCCTCACTAGCCTGCCTGGGTCTTCATCCCTACAGAGCCCAGTCCACCCTCGTCCTCGCACTTAGCAGGTGGACCCTCACTCCCTGCATTCCCTACATTCCCCAGCACTTGCTCACCTGGCCTCCCCGTAGCACTCGCCTAGCCTCAGGGGCCCTCTTCTTCCCCTCCTCCTCCCCCCAGCATTTGCATGCTATCTACTCTGCCCGGGATTTCCCTTCCCATGTTAGTTTTTTCCATTCTGTTCTAACTGGCAC
The DNA here is from genome assembly GCF_040938575.1 of Ambystoma mexicanum. Lineage (NCBI taxonomy): Eukaryota > Metazoa > Chordata > Amphibia > Caudata > Ambystomatidae > Ambystoma > Ambystoma mexicanum. Next base: position 996,381,572 of record NC_090929.1, on the reverse strand, counting down.
TTCCGCCCTCCCTCGGCCCTGCACTACGTGTGACTGCACTTGGTCGAACCAAACGACACAATGCCTAGTAGGAACGTTATTGTTATTCCCCCCCCCCCTTTTTGTTGTCTTCTGGTGCCCTGAAACACCATTTGTTGTATAGGCGCTTTATAAACACCCAATAGAATAAATAAATAAAAACCTCCACAACTTTCTTCACCACATCTACACTATAAGTATAAAGGTCCTGGCCAGTAGTGTATATTATGCTCTTGGCACTTATATCGGGCCTCGTCATGAGTTGGGTGGTATTCCGGCGGTAGTTGCACCAGGATACCACCCAAAGCAATTATCATTACCGCAACTCGGTCCGTCGCAATTTGCGCTGGATCCTGAGTTGCGGTGGTGCTGTTCGTCCCCATTTCTTAAAAGTGTCCATAGGACTCTATGGGGTTTTTCTGCAATATTAGTTGCCGCAAAAAAATCACCAACGCCTCATAGATCCACAAAGTGAGTCCATATCTTACTGAGCAAATACATTTTTCTTTAAAGTATGGAAATAAAGAGTTGAACAACCCAAACGGTGTACTTTGACTGGTAGCCATCATTGCGACGTATCTACGATTTTTCAATACATGCTATGTAATGCTTCATTAATAAGAATGTATTCTGCGCCCATCAGCACCGTAGTGACTTATTTTCTAGCTGGATGTTTTCGTTTTTTGAAATATTCTATAGATATTCATTTCATGATGCTATTTTATAACCAAGGTTTGAAATCTGAAACCATGAACCCACATGAAATGTGCATGTGCCTATATTTTCGCTGTGGTGTAAGGGTTGGGTGAACAATGATTGCTTTTAGTCATAAGTAGTACGACTGGACTAATGCGCCAAAGCAAGACCCAATCATGCAGCAGGCTGAGGAGGCAAAGCTCTGTGGGGCAGATTTACAGAGCTGTTTTTAGGAGTGTTTTTAACTTACCCCTGGGAAAATCGATAACTTACTCATAGGCAAGTTACTCCAAATTCAGAAAAGGATATTCAACTTTTCTATTGGCCTACTCCAAGACCGGAGAAAGGAAGTCTTTTTAGAGCTTTGTAAGGGAGTTGTGTGTGTATCAAGGGAGTGGATAAATGGGCAATAGCTACAGGCACACAAAAGGGTAACGTTACATGTATTAAGAACTTCAAAGTTCTCTTAGAAGTCTGTGTGAACATTCTGGGGTCATACCTGAATGTTACAGGTGGAAATGAGGAGCTTAAGTGAACTAAAGTGCATATAAATGTGCGGTTTAAGAAGGGATATTTTGAAGAAGGAAAAAAGAGTTGATAACATTTTGTAAAATTGTTAAAATTTTTGTCTGACATGGAGCAAGTTACTTCGGAGTAGGTTACTCCTAGTTAGAGCACAACTTATTTGTGTTAATGGACCCTTTTTTCCAAAAGTGCTAAGTTACAGCTAATGTGTTTGTGAATACCATGCTAAAGTTTAAGTTATGTGCAAGACTTCAGGGACGTACACCAAATAAAGGATTCATTGTTAATTTGCATTGTTGTGTGCTGCAAAATGTGCAAGTAAAAGAAAGGTATTTGATACGATTGTGTAGCATTATCAACTAACTATTGTAGCACAAGTATTCGTACAAAATGTACCATAATGCTTTTGAAAATGTTGCCGTTTCGTTTATGAACAAGAACATATACACATTCACCTCATGGCATACACTAACTACTCAGCATCCTCTGCTCCTGCACTGAATTCGACACCTAGGTCCTTGGCTGGTTCAACTACTGCTTCACAAATAAATACCACTGGTCCGTATGGACACCTACAGATCTCAATGATGCACAGTGACCTATTGTCACTATAGTTACTAGAGAAGTTTCCACACACTCACCTGACATCTTCAACCTTTAGAGCTACCAGGGGCACTCCTTAACGATCTTAACGTCAACATCCACCAATATGCAGATGATACATATTTCTAACTTAAGGTCAACTGTGCTAAAGCCATTCACCAGCTTAGACACTGCCTCTCCCTTATTCAAGACCAAATGTTGAGTGCCTACCTGAAAAGCAACCAACTCTCTTTCAATTGGAATCACAATGAAAAATCAGACAGCCTGGTATCAGCTCTCACTCCTCACGGAATCAAGTACTTCATCAATATCTGGGAATTCAGAACTGCTTTGCAAGCCTTGGTGCCGTCCGACCTGGATGTTGACAGCATCCCAACCACAACCCTAGTCCTAAGGAAACCTTTACAGTCCACCACAGCATGACTCATTGCAGAACATAAATTCGGCCACATTGACCCACACACTCAAGGAAATTCAATGGCTTCCCATCCATGCCTGCATCGCCTTAACGATGGTCTGCATCACCTACAAAGCATAAATGAGAAAGAGTCTGTCATAGCTACGCAACACACGCTGGAACAGCATACCAACTAACATCATATTTTCTCCCCCCTACTACTCTTCGGGAATGAGCTCAAGATTCCCCTTCTTCAAGGAACGCTAGATTACCTGACGATGGCAGGTTCCTTACGATGATACTACCTCCCTCACCATCCTACCTTCTGCCCGGCCCTCAACTATGGAGCTCTCAGTTGCTTTCAAGCTAGGTTCACACTATCTAAATTACCTAATCTCTATATATGGGCAAGATCATTCACCACCAATTAATTGTTTTGACTTGCCCTGAAACACAGGAAGACCATTCTTTTTTTAAATACTTCCTCAACATGACCTCTTACATCATACTTTTGCTTCGGTAAAATATATACAAAGCTGTACTGAGAGGATCTCACACCTACACGTACATGAGAGCACACAACTTTAAAACGTATGTGGGGAAGTAATTAGCATGCAAAATGTGCAACTACTTCACAGGAAGTGATGCCCAAGATTACAAAATTACATCATTATAAGGACAACCCCTTTTATTAAATGGCAGCATAACAGCATCTTCGGGGAAAATGCACTTGTTTCTGCAAGTCTTGCCATTTAGCTCATGCATTTTTGCATTCCTATAATGTACATGTACTGGTAATTTCCGTTTATATATGTAGGACTACAAGTACCAGAATGCAAAGATATCTAAGCTTAAAAGCAAAAACTAATTCAACAGCTTACACCTGGCAAGTGACAGTTTGAGATCTTTGCATTTTAAAAACTTCCAGACACATTCTAAACGAGTCTACGATATCGACACCCCTTAGCCATTCTTTAACAAAGAAGTAGATTGCATAAAATACCTTCTACCATACCTTAGAAAGGTTTTGTAGTCACAGAGGGATCCGTGACCAAACAGAGGCGGGAGGGTGTATGCTAAGTGGCACTTATAATACATCTTCACAGCATCATCTCTTTCAGTACTTAATCACGTACTTAAGCTAATGCAAGATGTCTATGTATAATAATTGTAGAGGCTGTTACATTTGCCAAACAAATCCACAAAAACGCAACTTGAAATGTGTTGATAACAAATAGTTTCTGCAGATTTAATAAAAAATACATTCAAATGTTATAATTGGGGTTTAATGTAAGTGAGAGCATGCAGATTGTTGACCAATATCCTGAGCTAAATTCCAAGAGTGCCCGAAATAAACATACAACCATTAATGTCTTCTTGCCAACTAATTTATATGAATTGTTAAAGTCAGTTCAGAAGAAGGGAATATGAAAAACTGCGCACAGTTTTAGTGAAAGGGCTATAGTGTTAGCTGGAATTCTGCTCTTTACTGACTCATGCGGCAGCATTGTAAGGTCCATCTAAAATAAATGTGAGTAGTGATGCCATTTTGTCATTAGAAGTGACCATTGTGGTCACAACTATGCTGCAATAAAAGAACATTATTTGAACAGGCATCCATGCATTAAATACGGTATAAAGAACCGCTACATGTATTGTTAGGATATTGCATTTCATAATGAAGATCTGTCAACAGAAAGAGGAGTTGGGCCAAAGTAGAATTTCATTTAAAGGTTGCAAACCTCTGAGGTGAACTGCAATTTATTTTGTATCTACAACCATGTGTATGTCATTCAATATATTATATGGTGGCCCTTATACACCAGCTCCTCATTACTTGGCTTTGTGGCAGCCCTGATCTAAATTGCTCCAGGTACGTATGTACAAAAATATTAAATATGTTTTGTGCAAATAAAGCAAACTAATTCACTATCCAAAATAATATGGTAGCATTCAGATTAGAATATTGATACTCGGTACAACCAATGGGTTCCTTTAACGGAGGAACCCCCTGCGGGAAAATCAACGGCGACGTGATATCCCCGACAATTTGGATACAAAGCCACCGGCTATCAAACGGACACATAGACAAGAAGGAGGTCTAATGATACTGGATACCCAACGGCAGAACCTCTATCCAGGTAGGCTTCATTATAGAGCGATGAATACTTAAAAGCAGAAATGCAATAAGGTAATTAATGAAAAATACATAAAATAAAATGTTCATCACAATACTAAGTGATAAATGATTTTTCCATAGAAAAACACAAAGAAAACCTTGACATGTGTATGTAATAATAGTCCTCTGATAGAAGCCCCTACACAGGCGAGACACGTGAAAGGAGGTAAGTTGCTACAGGAAAAGCCACACCATATATGGAGGAGGATGTGAACTAATATATCAGAGTCCTGACGGAGCACACATGTAAACTAAAACGATGTGTTTGTTGTTACAGACACATGGAAATATACAAATGAAGTTAAGAAACAAGTCCTTAACAGTCATTGATGCAGAAAACACCAAATAGGTACCTGCTCGAGTATTTCTGACAATAAGACATGAATGTCAAAAGAATAAAAGTAGGTATTGGCACAATGTAGCTAATCTATTATTTGGTCTTTTGTTGCAGCGGGTGCGCACTTTTTGAATAAATATTTTACAGACAGATTTTATCAATGATGAACACCAATCACAGCTGTTTTTCATTTAGTTGTAATTAGGTTAAATCGAATAAGAGATTATGACCAAGAATCATAATTTCCTGCTCCAACAATCTACCCCGGAAGAATATTCCACACATTGTTTTAGAGAGAACAGAAACATGTCATGTCGGGCAATACAGACCTGTATATATAAGATGTCTAAGATGTAGTAATATGGCACACAGTCTAACAATCCTGTATTGTTGAAAATACGCTTATAAGAGCAAGACAGAACAAGGACAAGTTCCTTTGATTAATGCAAAAGCGCTAAGGACCCATGTCCAAAAGGAGCATTTTCAGTAATGTGTTGTAGTGTCACTTTTTGAATATACAATTAATGACCTTTATGGGTGAAGATGTTCACAAATACACGGGGTAAACAATAGTTGATGTACAAATTGAAAGCCAACAGTTTAATAATTTTTTATGAATTTGTTTTTTAGAACCTAATAAAGATGTTTTCAATTTATATAAGAGCAGTAGTGTGCACTTATGCTTTAATAAATGACCAATAAGAGCAGATCCTGACATAGTAGGTAAAATATAGATTGTTCTGGTAGGATCTGCATATAGCTTTCCCACAAGAGAAAGCTAGTCCCGGATGCCTTCTCAAAGAAAAATATGTAAACATTCAGATTGATTCAATACTTCCTATCAACTCCAGTATTGTATGTCCAACATAGTGTGAGGGGTCAGCAATGTGAGGTGAACAACTGTTTGATATTTGTTCAAAATATGCCATTTTATCAGAACAAAAATATCATTATTTTTTTTTTAATTTTAATTTTATTTTAAATGTTTATTGGTTAGACTTACATGATAAGACCTTTAACCATTTACATTAAAACACATCAATTATCCTCCCGTCACGAATGTTGACACCCATCGCTAAAGGGCATACCATTAAAACAATATTGCAAAACTTGTGATATTTATGTTGAGATTCAGTAATTCATTAAGCTTTGCAATTCATTAAAAAACTTGAAATCATTCTCAAAATTGGTATGCAAATAGCGAGTTGACGAGTCGTGTATTGACCTTTAGATCCCTAGCAGGGTGTCAGTTTTGCTATTTGTTTGCTTTTGTCATAGTAAGTACTGCCCAGCCCATAGGTCAGTCATCCTTTTTGAACATTTGCAGTATTGCTTTGTTACATTTCAATACTTCCAAGTTTAGTTTGAAAGACTCCCCCATGAGCATCCAATCCCACCACATTAAACCTAGAGTTACGGTTGAGTAATTCTGATGGGATTGTAAGAAATTATCTCGCTAGGTAAAAAGGGCAGGACATAAAGTCACTAGATGGAAAAGAGTTTCAACCACCCCAGGGGATTTACAGAATCTGCAGTGTGAAGAATCCCCAGTTATTAGTTTTCTGCTTAGCTCAATCTCTCTGGTCATTAGAATGTTCAGTCACACTCTAAGTACTAGGTTCCTATAGTGAGACGAGGGAAATGTTAGAAGATAACGTGGTGGGTGGTTTAATACCTTTCTTTCTGTTTCCAGGCATGGTCATAAAGTGTCCACATTTCTCCGTCGGATGGTTTCCACCCAATCTTGTTCTTGAAGTCTCTTTTTAATTTTCATAGGATTTAGGATCAGTTCTTCTTTATCCAGATCACTATCAATGAGAATTGCCTCCATTTTTGCCCACCATTTTAATAAAGGTTCATCTTTTGATGTATCGATCAAATTAAATATTTCAAAAGGTGATCCTTTTTCCCCTATTCTAGATTTCCTGTAGAATGCAATCAACTTCCAAAAGGCTATTGATGCTAGCGACTGTAGTCTCAGTTCATGCCTGATGGTACCAATTGCTAGTGAGTTGGGAAGCTTCAAGGTTTTTTTCCAGAATAATCCCTTTAGTGGAACCCAATCTTTCCATGACATATTTAATATGCCTTCTGAGCCGTATGTGAGAATCGCAGTGACCTTTTGACGATAGAATGACAGAAGCGGGGCTAGGGAGAATTTGCAATATTTGCTGACAATTTTCATTCCTTGGGCCGTGAGCAGTTTAGTTTTAGTGCGGAGGGAGAGGTAGTGTGCTCTCTTATCAAGGTTTCGATTGATGGCCACTCCTAGATACACCATGGATGGTACTACTTCAATCCGCTCGTTCTGTACCCACCAAGAGAGAACTTTTTTGATCTCTTTTTGGCAGATGTCATGCTCAGAATTTTTGATTTATGGACGTTGACTTTCAGATCATTATTATTTAGGAAATCATTGAATTTGTTGATTCTCCTTTGCAGACCATTCTGTATGTGGCCCATGAAGACTAAATCATCCGCGTATAAGACCAAGGAAATGGCAGTGCCATTGATGCTAGGTGGAAAGGCCCTTACTGCATCCTGCCGTTCACCTAGGTCAGAGATGTATAAATTAAATAGCAGTGAAGCCAGGGCGCATCCCTGCTTTAGTACTCGGTGGGTCATGATCTTCTCAGAGAGGGTGCCCGTGCCATCTAGTCTTATCTGCACTGATGTTTCGGAATAAAGGGAGCAAATCACCTCTAATAAATCGGCGGGACAGTTCCAATTTCTTAATTTCGCCCACAGTTTTGCCGGATGTATACTAATTGACCTTCACACAATTGATTGCGGGAGAATTGACCTTCTGCACAATTGTTCGTGAAATGAAGGTCAATTAGGACATATATGTGAGGGAAAACCCCCTGCAACCCCTCACTCAATCCAAAACCCCCCGCAACCGCCTACCCAATCTCATTATATTATTTAGTATCCCAAACCCACCCCACAGATATATATAAAAAGTAAAATAAAGGTAAAGGTCAATTGTGCAGAAGGTCAATTAGGACCACTATTATTAGGTCAATTAGGACAAAAGGTCAATTGTAAAAGGTCAATTTAGGTAATATCAGTTTTGCCCTGTTGACACAGTCGAACGCCTGTTGTAAGTCCATGAATGCCATGTCAACACAGGACCCCGTCTTCAGTGCTCATTGTTTCATGATCCCAAGTATGAAAAGATTCAAGGAGGTTCCCACACCTCGCATGAAGCCCCTCTGGCGGGGATCCAGCCTTCCCGTCAACATGGTCCCATCGGTTAGGTCTCGTAACAGAACTGAGGCAAAATATTTCCCCATGGAATCCAGGAGTGCAATGGGGCGGTAGTTCTGAGGGTTCGCTCGATCGCCTTTTTTATGAATGGGCACAATTATCGACTCTCGCCTCGTCGATGGCACATGGTTGGTATGGAGAATTTGTTCAAAGACTAAGATTATCATCAGGCTCCACGCTCAGGATTGTCTTTGAGGAGTTTAATGGATATGCCATCGGGTCCTGCGGCTCGAGAGGAGCTTAGCCCCTTTATCCTCGCTTCCAAATCAACTCGATTGATCTCATTCTGTGAATGCTCGCTTTCTCCCGCTCTCTCACTGGGCTGCTAGGATTTGCAAATAGACTTGAATAGTGGGCATGCCAAGACGATTCACTTACTTGATTAAGCATCGAATCAGCGCTGAAGGACCCTCCATGATTTAAAAATACCCAAAGGTCCTTTGTGTTCTTATTGCAGAATACTTTTAGAATTCGTTCAGCGTGGGTCTGAAGATGTTGGCTTTTGGTTGCTCTAAGCCAATTCCTGAATTTTTGCTTTCGTAAGCAAATGAATTCAGTTGCTTGTGATCCTTTGCTGACTTTGATAGTTCGTAGATCTGCACGTAATTCTTTTTTGGCCTCATTGACCATTGGGTCATAGGTGTGGGTGATGTATTGCCCTCCTTTTGTATCGATCTTCACTGGATAGGTGAAATCCTTTAGCATACAGTTGTATTCAATGGTATGACTATTTTTGTTCACTCCCATTTCGTATTGTCTACACATGGTATGGATCTCATTCTTTCCCACTCTTACCCGGTTTCTAGCTGATGCTAATTCCACTGGATTCATGATTTCTCTTAATTTTGAAATTTGTAAGTTCTCAAACATCATGACGACCATGTTGTGCTCACTTGCCAGCTGCTGTACAATGCTGAGACTCTTGACTCTGGCTCTTATGCTGCCTGAGGTAAAGCAATAATCTAGACAGTCTTATCGCTCCTCTGCCCCATGTACACGCTCCTGGAATATCCCCTTGAATCTCTGCATTTAGCATGTGTAGATCTTTAACATTTGCCTCAAGATGCCACTTCGGGACTCTGATTTCCAGGTCAGCTTCATTTTTTGGGTGACGCTGGTCGTCGAGGAGGTGGATGTTCAAATCCCCACATAATATCATCATGACATTCTCCCATTCAGCCAGACCCCAGTCCATTATGTTTATTACCGATTGAACAAAGTTTCCTGCTATGGAGGAGTTTACTCTCCAATATACGTTTATTAGAAGGAGATGTTCGTGCTTGCCTTTGTCAGGTCTCAAGAGATGTAGTACTTAGACATAGCGGCTTGGTGTGTGGTGCGATGTCACTTCAAGGCCGTCATCAAGTCTTACTTACGTAAACAACCCCAAATAAGGCCTCCCGGGGACCCCTTTCCAAGCTGGGTTTAAGAAACGGTCATATCCATCACACACTGGGACGGTCCTGAGCCAGGTTTCTTGAAGACAAATGATGTCATATTTACCAAGGGTTTCCAGGTTGGTTGTAAAGAGTGAGTTGAATCCTCGCGTATTCCACGAGCAGAGCCAGGTGATGGGATGTTCCTCCTTGGGAGTGATCTATTTTTTAATATGGCTGGCTAGTGCCCCTGCAAGCCAGTCCCTATTTTCTGGTTTATTCCCTGAGCACGCTTTCAAGATCTGGGGGTTGTTTTTTACTGTGAATTATTATTTGTACATATCTGTTTTATCTGCAGATGACTGTTGCATATTCTGAACCGTGGAAGACGGTCTGGATAATGTTGCATTTCTGGTGATCTTGGGGTTGCTTTTTACTGTGAATTTTAATTTATACAGCACTTTTTTGTCTGCAGATGGCTGTTGCGTGTTCTGAGCCATGGAAGACGTTCTGGGTGATGTTACATTTCTAGCGAATGAGATAGAGTTCTGCTGTGCCCGGTCGGTTTCCATCGCTTTTATGTCATCGTTTAGGTTTCCGCGGGATTGCTCACAAGCAAATTGATTTTGTGAATTGGGATTTGTTGGCCAATTAATACCTTGAGTCTCTCAAGTCATAGCCCAGGGATAGTAATTTTGCACCTTGTTGGAGGATTAAGTTCTTAAGGTCTTCAGACCGGAGGTGTAGAACTACCCAATCAAATTTCTTTTTCAGTTACAAATCACTACTTTGATGTCATCAGTAGAGATAAATTGTAAGCTTGGAATGTACTGAAACAATTTCAATACGTTGCTTCAATTCAAAATGGGTGCTCTCGGACCAGACACTATTCGTTCTAGATGGATTTTAGGGACAGCGACTTGAGGACGTGTATGGCTGATTGTACGTTTATGTTAATTGAATTCTCTGCTCGAGCTTTGTTTGAGATGTGCCGATTGATTTAATTGCTCATATTTTTGTTCCATCGTTAAAAATGTGTTGGCCTTCGCACAACGAATTGATGCCTTAGGCACTTCCACCGTAGCAGCTCTCTTTTTTTCTGTTTGATTAGAGGCTGCGAGGGCTAATCTCTCAATTTCACTCCATTCAGAGTCAGAGATTGTTCCAGTTTTCATCGTCTTGCTCTTGTTCAATGATTTCCACTAAGTCACTGAGACACGTGTCATCTATTCCGGTCACAATCTCTTCCAAGGGCTTTTTACAGAATTCCACTGATGCTATAGACTGCTGAGTTTTTTCAGAATCTCTAATCAAGCAAGGGAGTTCTTTTCTAGCTCTTTTGGGGACTGACATATTGAAAGAGAGGACAGATTTCTTAAGTTGCAAAGGAAAGCCCTCGATCCATTGAACTTGTACTTTTTCATGGGCATTTGATTTTTTGTTTTTTCCCCTCGGTTGTGGGTTGTTTTTGATCTCTCTCAGCTCTTCCGGGACTTTGTCTTTGAAAATTGAAAACACATTTGTATCTTTATTTTGGATTAAGTCGTTGGAGATTAAGGTTGCTTCTCTTTCTGAGGTCTTAATTATACTTTGAATGTTTTGGTTGACTTCATCATGTCTGTGTTCTCTAGACTTTCCTTTCCATGCTACACGCATCCACTTACAGTCTTCCAGTAATGCCTACATCAATGTTGTTTTATCGATGGATTCCCTTCTCGCCAAGTCACACAATCGATTCTGCCATTGGGCAGATGTTTCGGCCTCTTTGTTAAGGCGTTCTTCAACCTTTATGGTCATACCTTCAAGGGTACCAATTTTGGTCGACAGCATTGGTAACAGAGTTCCTTGGTCTCGAATAGCATCATTTATAGATTCATATAATTTGGTAAATGGCGTCAGTGTGATAGATAACGATGCCATGATTAGTCTTTGAAGCGCCATCATATTAACATTTGGTCGCTGAGATTGCTCTATTGGACTCTGGTTTCCCCATAAAGAATCATCCAGGTTTGGATCAGATGAGTCATTCGTGTCATTGCCAGGGAGATTTCTAGGTTTAGAAAATGGAAATGAGATTTGCTTGGCTTGACCCATAGGAAGGGAGGCACTGTGTAAGACTTCACTAGTTGAGATAATACCATCCTTGTTTGGAATCCCACTTGTCCATGAGGACGCGTGGGAAATGGAAGGCTGTGGCAATAGATCCTCCCGTGATAGATTGGCTTCTAGGATTGCAAGTCTGTCCTGAATGGAGGCCATACTCTTCCGTTTTTGTGAGGGCATTAGGTCAGAGAGGTGTCAGGTCAATTGGGCTGCAATATCAGAGTTTTTGCGAGGGGCTCTTTGAGGTTGAAGATCAGAGTCATATGGAATAGAATCTATAAAAACGGATGGAGGCGTCACTTCATCTCTACTTGTGATCTTTTTTGGCAAACATGCAGAATCTCTTTGAGTTGGAGTTGATGCAGAACTTCTTGATGGGGTGCAAATCAATGCAAGCGCTGTTTTCTGCATGGGGGTGTTGCCATTTGGAATGACATCCAGCTATTTATCAGTTTCAGTGAGCTCTAAAGCAAGGGGCACGCTCTACTGCATCAGCAAAGCTCTCTCAACTGTGTTTGCAGCTATTCTGCAGTCAATTTGAGACAGAGAACCTGCTTCTAGAGGAGTTTGTTTTTAGGCAGCTATCGAGTTTTCATTCTTTTTTTTTTTTTACAGAAGGTAGATAACTTGCGGAAACTAGCAGAACGGCTCCCCCACAAGCGCTCTCTGCTAGTTTTGACGGGAGCAGCGAAACCGCTGTCTGTGAAGCAGATTTGAAGTCAGATGAGTGTGTTTTAGTCTGCAAAGCTCAGTTGGGTGGGGGGGACAGTCGAGTACTGGCCAATCAAGCAGCTGTTATTAAATAGCACTTGCACCGTCAGTGCAGTACACAAGTCTACACTGTGAAGATTCCAGTAGAGGTCGTGGCTAGAAATAGAGTTGGTAAGTTACTCATCACGAGACAGGTTTCCGCCGAAGGCCACGGTTTTCCTTCTTTAAGCTGAGGATTCCCTTGGTAGGGCCAAAGTCTCCCATCTCCCACCGACCACCCAACACCAAACACTTGGCAAGACACTTCACGCAAGTGCTCTGCGTGTGCCTGGGGTTCTTAAACACCAGGTTCCTCTTCCACAGTTAAAGGGGCCACTTTCAGGTTGCAGTGGATTTTCCAATAGTGAATAGCACAGCGTCTCTAACCAAACCCAACACTTGGCAGGACACTTTACGCAAAAATATTTTCAAAATGACTCACTTGCCCTACTCTACTGTGGGTTTCCCTATCTAAGAATACTAAGGTAAAACAATCGAACACAGGAATCCTGGCCCTCACTCTAAACATTAAATACAAAAGAAAATATATGGCAATTCAGTTAACATCAACAATGACATTCAGAATATATTGATAACCTTTTAATAACCTGGGTGATCTCCCTTCCCCAAGATACAAGGTATTTGGCTTCAGTACTTTATATTGTAAAGACAAGTTTGGCTTCACTTGTAAAGACAGGTTTGATTTTAGCACTTTATACTGTAAAGACAGGTTTGGACAAGATTCACTGTAAGGCACTGCAACACCCTAAAGTAGACAAGGCACTCATTCTCTGAATATCCCTTCAAAAGGGGCAGCCTCTTTGCCTCTCTTGTCTGTCTACAACCACGACCGCTTCAATCTTGTGTTTCAGCAGCAAGGATTCCCTTCCCGAACTTTGCCTTTTTTTGCCAATGTCAGCCACACAATCACCCAGAAGCCTTAGTGCCACTTTCTTGGCTTTAGGTAATGCTTGCACAGTTGTACCTTAAGCAAGTTTGATCTCCTATAGGCTCACAGTGTTCATTAGTGCAGTTTTTGGCCTTGAAAAAGGCTGTTTTACTCTCAATTGGGGAATACTCTTGGCTTGGGCAAGGTTTGCTCACTCTCCAACTTCAAATATTAAGTTAAGAAATTGACTTCTCTTAGTAACAATGATCAGACAATGGACTATGCCTCAACTCCGACAAGACTGAACTTCTCCTGGTAGGTTCCGATGACACGCTAAGAAATCTAGACTCACAATTCAGTCACTTCACCATCGACACCATCAAAATACCTGTCTCAGAATCATTCAAAACTCTTGGAGTCTACTTGTATTCCAACCTATCCATGGATAGACAAGTCAACGCAATAGCCTCTGCAACTGCATATCATGCTAAACTAATCAACGCAGTCAGGCCCTTTCTCTCCAAAGAGAACTGCACAAACATAGCCAGAGCCATCACTGGCTCCAGGCTTGACTACTGCAATGTACTCTTTCTAGAAACCTCCAATAAAAACCTAGAGAGGCTACAAGTCATACAGAATAGTGCTCTCCGGGCAGCCCAAGGCATTGCTAAAAGAGAACACATTTCGGAGGCCAGAAAACTAGCCCACTGGCTCTCAATAAAAGAAAGGATTGTCTTCAAAGCTCTGACACTGACCCACAAGTGCATTCACCTCACTGCTCCTGCTTACCTCTCACAAAGGATCCACCCCGTCTCCTCTACAAGGCCAGCCAGATCACCGTATACCAACATGCTCTCTGTGCCACTAGTAAAAAGAGCCAGAGCGGGCGGATCCAGCTTCCCATATCTCACACCCACTCACTGGAATGCCCTACCTCCCACAATCCGAGGTGAGGCTCCCTCATCGCCTTCCGCAAAGCTATGAAAACCATCCTCTTCACATAAGGTCCTTCGCATCAGCATGAATACTTAACATATGACCCACTGCATAAGCTGTAATGATATGACCAAGTGCACTAACTGTAACAACATTATTATGTTTTGTAGTATTCATAATGTGCCAACGACTGCTACCATTCCTGTACCTTTGTAACTAAACTCTTGCAAGTAACAGCGCCTAAATGCCCCTGGGCTGTTTGCGTGCTATATAAATATAAATAAATAAATAAATCACTTTCCCTCTGCACATTGAAAATTAAATTAGGCATACGCAACCACTTCTTCACGTAGTTGCAAAGCTTTAAGTGTTTATCAATGATGTTTCAAAACGGTCGTTTTGCTCAATGAAAGACACGCAACCTGTAATATTCACTCTCTGCTTCGGAAACAAAATTAGTTACATGTGACAACTCATTCATAAAGTTTAAAGACATTAAGGGTTTAACAATGGTGTTCCTGTAATGTTTAGCTTCTAAGCGTGTCAAAGAAAACCTTTCCATTCACAGACAAGTGTCACTTCAATTGTTCCCTTGTTAACGAATGCATCAACCAACTTCAGCTAGCTTCTACTTCTTACGTGAGTGAAAGACAGACTGGATACTGTTGCCAGCAGTGCTCGCGCAAAGAATAAGAATGCCAGGTTTGACTCACCGGCTTCTGGTATCCTTTTCTGTGGGTTGCTCGAGTTCCACGACTTCGGACACAACTTCTACTACTTCTGGCTGTTTAGGGACCTACACCCTTCCTCTGCTCAGGTGTCTCCGGTCCGGCCACTTGCCTAAGCAGCCCTTCTCACTCCTGAGACCTATGACATGCCCACAGCTCCTTGCGCCGGTCTCTGGCACGTTTCCCTTCCAGAAACCACAGCAATCAATCTCACATGGGGAAAGACAGCCTCTCTGCGTGTCTGTCATGATGCCTACCTCCAAGGAGCCAGGTCCGACCCAGCAACCCCAGAGGCAGGCATCATTTCCCCCAGGGGAGTGCCAGCGGGCCCAAGCTGGGGCCCTTTGGACTCAGTCCTGGCGCCTTAGGCGCCAGGCTCATGTTGGACCTCTGTCCTGGCGCCTTAGGCGCCAGGCTCATAAAGCTAGACATGTGTTCAAGTGTTTTAATGTGCACTTACCTGATGCAGACCATGCTGCCACATCCAGGCCCTCTTGAGGCCTGAATAGGAACTACTTTACCTGTGGGACTACTTTCCACCAGGGTGTGGTCGGGGAAGGATACATACCTGATCGGAGGAAGGATACACACTTGGAACTTCTTCCAAAGCTATTTAAACCACACCCGATCAGCAACTCACGCTTCGCGTTGTTCTGCTCCTCGCAGCTGGACGCTCACCGTGTCAGCTCCTGCATCTGGACTTCAGCCACGCCTGTCAGCATCCTGGGTCACCTGCAAAGGGAGACAAGAGACCTACCAGCTAATCTGCACCACGGAGACATCACCGACGATCCTGAAAGGGAAGACATCATTTTTAAAAGCATTTTGTTACGATCGCTGCAGCGCTGCATTTCACTCACCTTTCCTGGGTTCCTCCATCTTCAGCAGCGATCATCCGGATACACAGCCACTTCCCAGAGCCTAGAGAAAAAGACAAGAATAAGAGGTGAGAGAAGGAAGGGAATAGGAAAAGCTCAGTTTGCTTCTAAGACTTACCTGTTGGGTCATTCCCATTTCATTTCGGGTCTTGCTGCTTCCAAGCAGGACCCCGGCCCCTATGGGGAAAAAAGACAAAGACATTAGATGAGCGAATGCAAAAACATTACCTGAGCGCTCATCTAGGACTTACCAGATCTTTACTGGAACTGCACGTTTCACTTCGGGTCGGCGCCATATCGCCGGCATTCCGAACCCCGGCCCCTATGGGGAAAAGACATCAACATCAGCGCTTTGTTGCAAGAAGTCTCCAAAGGAATCTTCATTCATCACCTGAAAAAAGACAATGAACATTATTATTTAAAGCTTGAACTTTTGAACTTGCAACAGAACTTTTACAGCGCCTTACCAGTATAATCAAGCTTACCTGAACTCCCATCCAACCTCAATCCAGTGAAGTAACTGGGTTCAACGCGCCCCTGCGTCAGAAGCAGGATGCAGAGCTCGTCCTTTCAGACCCTAAGGTGAGACTTCACAGGGAATCGTGAAAGGGTATCGTGGAGGGTTGGAAGATAGTGGGAGGCTTGAGCATAACTCAGTCAGTAGGTAATACTCCCTTTTCACGCACAGGGGAATATTCCTGCGAGCCGGAGAAGCCAGAGTAGAGGGCCCTTCCTGTCCATCTTCAGAGTCCTGCGCTTCACCATTGAAGAAGCATCAGCACTCGAAGCCAGACCTGCGCCTCCTTGGGAATCAGGTGAGCGTTACAGAACGCGAAGCCTACCCACAATTTCCCACCCGGGCGCTATGGAGACTTCCGAGACTGACCAGCTGGCCCAGCTTTTGGGGGAATTACGGGCAGAGGTGCACTCAGCCCGCCAGGAGACTAACGCTCTCAAAAGAGAACTGATCTTATCTATGAAAAGAACTGATGACCTAGCCAAAAGGTTATTACAGGCCCAGGCAGGGCACACTCCTTTACCTAATTCCGGAGACATTTCCACATCAATGGGTTTGAGTAACCCGGTACAAATTAATCTACCTGGACACATGCCTTTGGCCCCGCCTGAACGTTTTGCGGGGGATCCCAAGAAATATGCCGTCTTTATGAACCAATGTCGTTTACACTTTCTATGCGGACCCAGAGCCTTCCCTAACGACCAGACCAAGGTAGCCTTTATACTATCTTACTATCTTGCCGATTGGTCTATTGCATTGGTAAATCAGGATGATCCCATTCTCCAGAATTTTCAGGGCTTCCAGGCCAGCATGGAAAGATTGTTTGCTCGACACTCTCAAGGACAGGCCCTTGATAACGAACTGCTATCCTTACGACAAGGTAATCAGGATCTTCTGTCCTACATAGCCACCTTTAACAGACTGGTTGTGGAAACTGGATGGCCAGAAAGCAAAAGGATCACATTGTTTCATCGAGGCCTGCGCGGAGAGCTTAAGGATGTTCTAGCTCAGATAGTAAACCCACCCCAGGTCTGCGCAGACTACATTGACTTGGTGGTTCAACTTGATTACAGACTTCAAAATAGAAAAGCAGATCGGTTCAAGTATGAAAACCGAGCACCGATCAAAACCCACGCTACCTCCAAGAGTACCGACGTATCTGAACCTATGCAAATCGGTGGTGTTAAAGGACCTTTAACGCAGAAAGAACGAGAGAGAAGGCGGCAAATGCAACTTTGTCTGTATTGCGGGACTTCCGGTCACTTTCTTCGAAATTGTCCAGTTAAACCACTTAAGAAGGTGGTTGGAGCTACTGATAATGAATTAGAGACACCTGATTCGGGAAACGACCTAGCCCGGCAAGCGTAGGGGTCCGCTTGCCGAGCTTGAAAACTAACTCTTTGACCTCGCATTTCGTCATGCCAATGGTGCTCGTGGACCCAAAACAGCCTCAGCAGTTGCATGCTATAAAAGCATACATCGACAGTGGAGCTATTGGAAATTACATAGACCGTGAATTGGCTTCCAGGATTAAGCTTCCTCTCCGCCCGAAAGTAACCCAAGATGTCATTACTACAGTAGATGGAACCGAAATAGCCTCAGGGCCTGTAACGCATTCCACTGTTGAAGTGACACTGGTGGGTCAGGATGGACATCGGGAAGCAATCGTGTTTGATGTGATCAAGGCCCCACAATTTCAAGTAATTCTTGGAATTCCTTGGTTAGAAACACATAATCCCAGAATTGACTGGCGAGCAAAGAAGATAAGTTTTCCTGATTGTGAACCAACTTGTTATCCAAGAAATCCAGCTATGGGTCTAGCCACAGCAACTTCCACCCCTGTACAGCTACTGTCAGAATACCAAGAATTCCAAGAGGTTTTTCAGAAAGAACAGGCTAACACGTTACCTCCCCATCGGTCTTATGATTGCCAGATCGATCTGGTACCCAATGCTCAACTACCTTGTAGTAGGATTTATGCTCTTACGGAACCTGAGAACCTGCATTTGCGTCAGTATTTAGATCAGTACCTAGCCAATGGTTTTATTCGCCCGTCCAAGTCTCCCGTCTCTTCAGCTCTGTTCTTCGTGCCAAAAAAAGAAGGCGACCTTAGAACGTGTATAGACTATCGCGCCCTAAATCAAATAACGATTAAGAATCGTTATCCTCTGCCCTTGATCCCTGAGCTTATCGACAAGGTGAAAGACGCTTGTGTGTACACCAAGTTAGATCTCCGAGGAGCTTATCACCTGGTGCGCATAAAAGAAGGCGACGAATGGAAGACTGCATTCCGCACCAAATTTGGGCTCTTCGAATATCAGGTGATGCCCTTCGGTTTGTGCAATGCCCCTGTCGCCTTTCAGTACTTTATGAATGATGTTCTTCGGGAACTTATCGATGTCTGCGTCATTGTTTACATTGACGACATCCTGGTGTACTCTTCTTCAGAATCTGATCACAGAAAACATGTTAGGGCAGTTCTTGAGAAACTGCGCCAGCACAGACTATTTGCAAAACTCGAAAAATGCGTTTTTCATACCACAGAAGTTGAGTTTCTCGGATTCATCCTGACACCTCAAGGAGTCCGAATGGACTCGCGAAAGGTGGACGCCATCCTCAAATGGCCATCTCCAAGCTCGGTGAAGGGAGTTCAGAGCATGCTCGGCTTTGCCAATTTCTATCGAAGATTCATCCCGGAATTTTCCCGAACAGTCCAACCCATCACCGCTCTCCTAAAGAAAAACAAATGCTTCGAATGGACTCTTGAGGCCGAACAAGCCTTCCAGGACCTGAAAACCAAATTCACCTCTGCACCTGTATTGAAGCACCCGCACCCAGATCTCCCGTACATAGTGGAAACCGATGCTTCCAGTTTGGCCATGGGAGCTGTCCTGTCGCAAAGAGACCCAAAAACTAACCAACTACACCCAGTGGCCTTTTGATCCAGAAAATGTTCTCCTCCTGAAATCAACTACGCAATTACCGATAAAGAGTTACTGGCCATCAAATCTGCTTTCAAGGCTTGGCGTCACTACCTTCTCGGGGCAAGACACACCATCACCGTAATTACGGACCACAGAAACTTACAGTATTTAAAGTCGGCCAAAGCTCAATCTTCACGACAACTCCGATGGGCTCTATTCTTTGCAGAATTTGATTTTGTAATTACCTATCGCCCTGGCTGCAAGAATGGAAAAGCAGACGCCTTATCCCGGATTGGCATGGAAGAACCTAATTCGAGCTTAGAACCTGTGCCCATCATACCTGAGCAAAGAATCTTAGGTTTAACTTCATTGCAATCTATTGAGGATATCCAAACGCAAGTAAAACAACTTCTAGACTCTTCAACCTTACTGGAATGGAGTCAAAAGGGTCCTCATTACACCGTTAAGGATGACTTACCATACTTCCAGGAGCGGTTGTTTCTGCCAAGTAAAGAATTGCAAGAACTTGTTATTGCCCATCATCATGAATCTTTAATGGAAGGACACCCTGGTATCGCTAAAACGGAGGAAAAAATCAAACGCCACTTCTGGTGGCCTTCTTGGAGAAAAGACATTAAGTCTTTTGTACTGTCTTGTGGAATTTGCGCCCAAAACAAGGCTCAAAAGAAAAGGCCAGCCGGCCTACTTCAACCTTTGGATATTCCACCGGCACCATGGCACACCCTGTCAATGGACTTTATAACAGATCTGCCTCCTTGTGCTGGTTACAACACAATCCTTGTAATTGTGGACCTATTCTCCAAAATGGCCCACTTTATCCCTTTAAAGGGTTTGCCTTCAGCTTCCACCTTGGCCAAGGAATTCCTGGAGAATATAGTTTGCATACATGGTTTCCCTTCCATTTTAGTCTCGGATCGTGGAAGTCAATTTATCTCACATTTTTGGAAGAAGTGTTGCCAACTAGCACAAATAGATGAGCGGTTATCCACCAGCCACCACCCCCAGACCGACAGACAAACCGAGAGAACCAATCAGACTCTCGAGCAATATCTTCGGTGCATGTTACACCAATCCGAGTTAAAT
Source organism: Ambystoma mexicanum (assembly GCF_040938575.1). Classification (NCBI taxonomy): domain Eukaryota; kingdom Metazoa; phylum Chordata; class Amphibia; order Caudata; family Ambystomatidae; genus Ambystoma; species Ambystoma mexicanum. The sequence continues at coordinate 996,361,342 of NC_090929.1, read as the reverse complement.
TGGAAAGACATCCTTTGGATCGCAGAATATGCATACAACAATTCAGTGCATTCTGGAACCGGACAAACCCCCTTTTATACTTTGTATGGTCACCATCCTCGGACCTCTGATCTGGATCCACCTCTGACCCTGGAAATGCCCGCAGTAAATCATCTGCATTCCACAATAACCCGAGCCTTCAAAGAAGCTGCAACTCATTTACAGCAAGCCAAGAAAAAGTATAAAGAAAACGCTGATTTGCACCGAAGTAAAACTCCTCCTTACCAAGTAGGAGACCAGGTATGGCTAGCAACTAAACATTTACCCCTCAAGGGCCCGCGAACCTTCAATCCCAGATTCATAGGACCTTATCCCATCAAAGTTATAATCAACCCAGTGGCCTTTAAACTGGATCTACCGTCCAACATGCGTATTCATCCAGTTTTTTCATGCATCACTTTTGAAGCCAGTACAACCAGGAACCCGATTGTCCAAGCCTCCAGATCCAGTTCAAATTGAAGGGGAATTAGAATTCGAAGTTAAAGACATTTTAGACTCCAAGGTGGTAAAGTCGAAACTCTTCTATCTTGTTGACTGGAAGGGATATGGACCTCAGGAGAGATCGTGGGAGCCTAGTAACCATGTCCACGCACCTCGATTAGTACAAAGGTTTCACCGGAGATTTCCGAACAAGCCCAAACCCCCGGAGGGAAGAACCTTGGGAGGGGCCTTGAGGGGGGGTACTGTCATGATGCCTACCTCCAAGGAGCCAGGTCCGACCCAGCAACCCCAGAGGCAGGCATCATTTCCCCCAGGGGAGTGCCAGCGGGCCCAAGCTGGGGCCCTTTGGACTCAGTCCTGGCGCCTTAGGCGGCAGGCTCATAAAGCTAGACATGTGTTCAAGTGTTTTAATGTGCACTTACCTGATGCAGACCATGCTGCCACATCCAGGCCCTCTTGAGGCCTGAATAGGAACTACTTTACCTGTGGGACTACTTTCCACCCGGGTGTGGTCGGGGAAGGATACATACCTGATCGGAGGAAGGATACACACTTGGAACTTCTTCCAAAGCTATTTAAACCACACCCGATCAGCAACTCACGCTTCGCGTTGTTCTGCTCCTCGCAGCTGGACGCTCACCGTGTCAGCTCCTGCATCTGGACTTCAGCCACGCCTGTCAGCATCCTGGGTCACCTGCAAAGGGAGACAAGAGACCTACCAGCTAATCTGCACCACAGAGACATCACCGACGATCCTGAAAGGGAAGACATCATTTTTAAAAGCATTTCGTTACGATCGCTGCAGCGCTGCATTTCACTCACCTTTCCTGGGTCCCTCCATCTTCAGCAGCGATCATCCGGATACACAGCCACTTCCCAGAGCCTAGAGAAAAAGACAAGAATAAGAGGTGAGAGAAGGAAGGGAATAGGAAAAGCTCAGTTTCCTTCTAAGACTTACCTGATGGGTCGTTCCCATTTCATTTCGGGTCTTGCTGCTTCCAAGCAGGACCCCAGCCCCTATGGGGAAAAAAGACAAAGACATTAGATGAGCGAATGCAAAAACATTACCTGAGCGCTCATCTAGGACTTACCAGATCTTTACTGGAACTGCACGTTTCACTTCGGGTCGGCGCCATATCTCCGGCATTCCGAACCCCGGCCCCTATGGGGAAAAGACATCAACATCAGCGCTTTGTTGCAAGAAGTCTCCAAAGGAATCTTCATTCATCACCTGAAAAAAGACAATGAACATTATTATTTAAAGCTTGAACTTTTGAACTTGCAACAGAACTTTTACAGCGCCTTACCAGTATAATCAAGCTTACCTGAACTCCCATCCAACCTCAATCCAGTGAAGTAACTGGGTTCAATGCGCCCCTGCGTCAGAAGCAGGATGGAGAGCTCGTCCTTTCAGACCCTAAGGTGAGACTTCACGGGGAATCGTGGAAGGGTATCGTGGAGGGTTGGAAGAGAGTGGGAGGCTTGAGCATAACTCAGTCAGTAGGTAATACTCCCTTTTCACGCACAGGGGAATATTCCTGCGAGCCAGAGAAGCCAGAGTAGAGGGCCCTTCCTGTCCATCTTCAGAGTCCTGCGCTTCACCATTGAAGAAGCATCAGCACTCGAAGCCAGACCTGCGCCTCCGTGGGAATCAGGTGAGCGTTACAGCGTCTTCCGCTGAGCAGCCTCTGCACTTCAGAGTTTGGGGGCACAGTGCAGTCTCAGAACAAGCAGGTGAAATTAGCTGCTTCCACGTTCCAGCATCCATCTGGTTCTCCCACTTCTGCTCGGTTTGCCAGCTCTGTGCCTTGTTCTTTCTGCTTCTACTGCTTCTGCTGCACACACTCCAATCACAGTTCCAGCTTCTTCCTTTTCTTCTCTCTATTGCCTGCACCTGAGGGGGCCTTTTATGCCTCCCATGTTTCTTCCGGTGTGGGCTGTTAGGCTTAATTGCCTGACTATGCTGACAACATGTCTCTTCAACCCTTTTCCTCGTCTCAGTTTTTATGCAAATATGGGATATTTAGTCCCCAACAACAAAGTCAGTTCTTTTACCTTCTGCTGTTTTGCAGACAGCCATTAAAAGTGTGGGATTATGGGGAATGTTAAACAGGAGGGGTTCCTAGTCTTCCTGACCTCTTCCCCCCCATGTGACCCTCCCGCAGTACACCACCCCCAGGGTTAGGATCAAGAAGCGTCTACCTTTCCCTGGCCACATGAGAAAGGTCCCAGGCTGGTTTCTGGGAGGAATCAGGCCTGATTCATCACAATACCCAATGGATTAATACTACACATGTATAATGCTGAAATATTTTACACCAAACCATACTGGGAGGTTTAATGATTGGAACTGCACACTATTCCCTGCTAAGCTCACAAATTGTATTGCTATGCTTTAATGAAAGGGAGGACTCCTTCAATTTTGTATTTGTATTCATTTGAAAAAACAGGGCTGTCAACTTTGATCAGAAATGACATGCAATAACACATTTACAGATGGCTGAGGCATTCCCCCGTAGCAGAACAATGCAAACAAACAGGACATAGACTAGGGACAAAACAAAAAAAGGTGACACTAACCTGGTTGGGGGTAGAGGGGTGCTGTAAAGATATTCAAAATTATAAAATTACATTTTTACGGAGCACTGGAGGGAGTGTTGGAATCAGGTGGGGAGGGTGGTGATGTGCGGGGTATGGTTTTTGCTCTTTCTTTGACCAGAAGGTTACATTTAGGCTGAGCTTTAAAGAGATCTACAGTTGGGCTTGTTTGATTGCAATGGCCAGCTAGTTCAAATGGAGTGGGGCAAGTAGGGAGGAAGAGTGGTAGCAAGAGGAGACATATGGGGAATGGTCAGTGAGGTTGAGAGTAGAGGAAGAGCAGAGGAAATGAGATGGTGAATAGACAGGGATACAGTTAGCCAGGTACTGAGGAGGAAAGCTGTTGATAGCTTTGTAGTCTAGAAGAAGTAACTTGCAAATGTTGTGGTTGTGCACAGACAGTCAGCATGGTGCCAGTAGGTAGAAGTGGGGGAGGTTCTGGGTAGGTTGAAGACTGTGGTTAGCGTAGTTGGGGACTTTGTCAAGTGCGAGGAAAGGACAGAGAGGAAAGCTAAGGACTAGGTTCGAATTTTAGTCAAGTTTATGAGTCACAAGTAATAAATGGACACATTTAAGAACTTTAATACGAGTAGCTGAGGAGTTTTAGTAATGAATTGTTGCAGTCGAAGGTTGTTATTACAGAGGACCACAAGGCTGTGTGCCTTTGGTTAGGGAGCAAGAAGGTCAGGCAGGAAGAAGATAAGCGATGGGAGGGTAGGGATGGCTTGGGAACTGGTAGAAAGATGACCTCTGTTTTCAAAGAGTTTAGCATGAGGCAGTGGAGATCCATAAAGTGATGGGTTGCAGTGAGGCAGTTGGTAACCTGTTCTGAGATGGTTGTGGTAAATGACGGAATGGAGAAAGATATTTCAGTGAAAGCAGCAAAGAGGTGGTACTTAAAGCCAAAGAATGAGATACGTCTGCCTAGGGCAGAGGTATAGAGAGTGAAGAGCAGAGATACAAGGGAAGACCCTTGGGGGATGCCACAAGGGGGTCAAGGGTCAGAGGTTTGTGAGTTCTGGGAGATTATCAACAAATGACCTTCCCGGTAGAAGGCATTCCAGGAGCAAGCAGTTGAGTGAAACCGAAGGTTCTAGAGAGTGAGGAGGAGAGGGAGTTGTCAACAATGTCGAAAGTGCCAGAGAGGTCCAAATGGATGAATATAGAAGAGAGTTATGAGTTGTGAGCATCACAGAGAAAGTTAGATGAATGCACAAGTACAGTCTCAATGGAGTGATTACTATGGAAGTGGATCTCCATTATCCTCAAAGTACGGAGTGATCCGGTTGAAGACCACCCCCTTAAGGACTTTTTAATAATGAGGAAGAAGGAAAACCGGGTGATAGTTTGTGAGAGGTTTGGGCTAGCAGAGAGTTTCTTCAAAAGGGGTAGGATGCACTATAGCTGTAATGGGTGTGTCTGACTCACAATTAGATATGACACACCAACAGGAAAAATGAAGACTCATGGCCATATTAAACGCTAGGAGGATTAGCTTAAGACATCGGAAGGCAAAATCATCCAACTTACACCAAGAATGGCTGAATCGTATGTCACTGGTGGCAGCCTTTGAACGTTGCTTGCTTTAGAGTAGCCCACCTGTGGGAAAAGTTTTATTGTTTTTGTGAATGATTGACATAATGATGTTTATGGTATCCGGTCATTGCATCGACAACCAAAGCATCGACAGCCATACCATCTAAAAAAAAGCATCTAAAAAAAGCATCCAATGCATTTTTTTTAGATGGTAAAGGGATTAGTTTAATAAGAATTGGTTTTAAAGGTTAAAAAGGGGGGTGTAAGGAGGACCCCCCCCATTAAAAATAAAATATATAATGCATTAGATGCTTTTTTTTTTTTTTAGATGCTTTTGTTTAGATGGTATGACATTAGATGATTTGGCTGTCGATGGAATTACTATAAACCAATGTTTACTGTTTGTTGACCTGTTTGTCTCTAGACATATTGATAATTGATACTGAGGAAAATAAAGGAAGTTTGACTCTCACTAATCAAAAGTTGAAAAAGCCAAAATTGGATCTGAACAATCCTTTATGACGAAAGCATCTTTGGAGTTAAGAAGAGAAAGCCAAGCCAGAACACAGCAGAGTGTAAACTTGGTTACCGAAGTCACAAACACAGAGACTGTTAACAATGCAGAATGGAACATGGAACTGGAAGAGCTTTTGAGAGTCTCACTAACAGAAAAAAGCATGAGAGTTGTCACAGTTTTAGCACCCCCTCTTCTCACTGGGGAATTTGCCAAACTCAGACATTCTCAGCCAAAAGTTAACGTTGCCATTCTCAGAAGCTCTATGGATGAGGGTTGGACTGCATTGTCAAATTACCTTAAGATCATGGCTTTGAGTGGGCCCGTCCTAGCTTGGGGTGGAGGCCCAACAGTTTCCAAAAACCAGGCTTGAGCAGTGTTGCTGCCAGGCCTCTCTTAGTGGCACCTGGCGCGATTTTAGTCAAAAGTCTGTGAGTGTGGTAGAGACAGAGAAATTATCAGGCAATGAAAGGAATATGTGTAGGGAAGCTGCCTGTCTGTTAAAGCAGGACAGCCAACACCTGACTCCTAAAGGATACCGCTCTCTACCCGTGTATTTGTAACTGGTAGTTTGCCATCACTTTACTGGTAGAGTGTTAACATATAGGAAGAAAGCAGAAAGTCCAGTGTGCATTATGTGCTCAGAACGGTATGCAGGCTTGAATCACTGCCACAGATATGTCGATATACAAATTGGTGTTTTTTATGTTCCTAAAATGCTCTTTGATTTCATGTAAAGCACCAAGTAGTTTGCATTGGTGCTATTTTTCCCCCACCACTGTCTCACAGGTGCACTTCAGGGCTGGTGAAGATGTCAGGGACAGTTTAACACCTTAAGGTCTGCAAAATCACATTTAAAGTGGCTTTGGCCCTGATTCGTGGAATTATTTGCGTGTAAAATGGGGAGTTTGCGTGCCATTCTGCATGCACATCCCTGTTTGACGAATGGGGATTTGCATACAGAATGACACGCAAATCCCTGTTTTACAAGCAAATCATTCCATGAATCAGTGCCTCAACTTTAGTTTGAGAAGACTGGTGCCTCCCTGCATAATAATAGCCCTTCCGTGAAGGTGGTTAATAGCTATAGATTATCATGGGACAGGCAGACTGCACGGGAGATGAAAGACTAAAGGACACCTAAGAACAGCTACTGAGCACAGTGGGCCTGATTCACATATTTACAGAATGAGGGAGATTTACATTTACATAAAGCAGTTTATTTAGAAAATAAACCAGAGGGAGTATTATTCACAGTATGACGACTGGATGGAATGAAGGCCGCCTGAGATCATTCTTGGTAGCGCAAATCATATGTTTGGCTTCATGATGTATTCTTTGTTTGGGGCTGGTGGCCCTTATGAAACTCATCTGCCCCTCTTATAGGCCATAACCAGCACAATTAGGCAACGCCCCCTTTCCAGATGTCCTATCCCTTGCAATACTAAAGATACAGAGAAAAGAGACACTTTTGGAAGCTTTTCCCCAGTTAATAGCTTGTCCAGGCCAACAACGACCAGCCTGGCCCAGTTGGAAAATGAGTGCCAGGTAAAGGCTTACTATTAAGACTGTCCCAAGTTGCTTTTTGTCAGATTCTGCTGTGAGTCTAGCATTACTGACCATACGTTTCTTCCTCATGATGACTTGTTATACTTGCTATTGTGCATACCATTGCAATGTATATGGTTACCAATGAGTTGGGGTTTACCTGATTTCCCACATTTAGACCACTGCATTTGTCAGACCCCCGGCAGCTCAGGTGATATACCCTGTGCCAGATCCTGTTGCTCTTGTGCTGTTTGTACAGTGTGAGCGCCACCACTGGAGGCCAGAGCGACTGTTTCATTAAGTGTGAACCAGAGGCGTGTTTTTAGTCCAGTGCCAGATTCCATTATGATCAATACTTAGATGGCCAATGCAGGCAGGCCATTACAGATTTTGCTGGGCCTAGAGAGCTAAGCTACACATCACTGATGACACCCAATGGTGCCGAAACGTGTCTGGGGTTGCTTCTGCTCTCGTGCAGAAGAGATGTGAGCTAGCAGTTCAGTCTGGGCTGCTCTTTTGGGAGTGGGAGCAAGCCTGATTTGCAAATGGTCTTTCCCCTTTCTGTAATGGCTTGGCAGGCGAAGAGCGATGGGCTGGAGGGTTGCCCAGTGTAATTGGCAGAAGTTGAAGATTAATTCTAAACCTTCCAGCCATCACCTCTTTGTTTTGCTTTATTGCGGTTTTGCAGCTTTTGTGAAAAAGTGAACTTGTATTTCTAAATCAATTTGAACCTGAGAGAATTGAGAGCAGAACTACGCGATTTGCTCATTTCCTGAGCAGGATTGTATAGGGGTTCTTCCTTTTGATAGGTGAGCAGTTTTGACAAAATTTGTCACGCAGGCTTCTTATTTTGAGGGTAAAGCTGCTCGCCATTAGCAAGCAGAGCAGGGCCATTCTCGACATTCACACGAGCTCCATTTTTGTTTAGACTCAAAAACGTATCTTACTCTTGTGCTTTTGGGCTACTTGGAAGGAGCTAGAGTAGTATAACCAAAGTCTGCCTGCTGACGCCAATATAATTGACCAGTGTCATCTTGGCTACCAGGAGGCATTGCTCTCCATGGCAGGGGCATGGCTAAAGGGAGTCTTCGAGCATTGCGGTCACATGGGATTTGAAAGACGTGTCTACATCAAAATGAAATCCTGCATTTTTCATGTTTTCGGCTGCTTCTCTTAGAGCCCACAACTAAAGAAGGATGTTTAGGTTGCCACATGCATACCTGAGCTCGCAGCCAGGGAGGATAGTTTCTGTTATGGCTGTGTTAGGTTTCAAGCCACTAGCCCCTATGTATCTTTGGATTCTGCTAATGCAGGTTTTGGGGTTTGGAAGTATGTTCATTGGGGAGAAGGTATAGCAGGATCTAGGTATCAGGTGATTACACCTAGACGAGCACATCACACAGTACTTGGAAAAGTTGGGGCATGTAATATACTGTCGAGAGCATGTGGCATTGACACACCTTGCCTCAGACTGATCACTCCCTCAACGTCATACATTCTCCAAACCCTTGAGTTGTTTGTTCTCACCCTGATCTCATTACCGAGGCAGGCTATTTTCTTTTTTCCCTGCCACGTGAACCTGGAAAGCTATGAAGCCTAATGCTTATTTTCCCTGCTTTGCATTGTGCAACATGGGCCAGAGCACAGACACGTTGCCCTGGTTTAAGTTCAATTTTACACGGTGTTAGCACTGACGCAAAGTTTTCCCTAGGGCGAAATCCTATTCTTTCAAACTCATTTTTGCACTAATGCAATGTTTGCCCTAGTGTTAATACCAGGGACGTTTTTATGGGAGGGCAAAAGGGGCACTTCTTTAGATCAGGGCTGCCTGATCTAAAGAAGTAAAATTCCTTTGTTCACCAGACTTAAATAGCACACACAAGGATATTGTATTGCATGGTGCTGAGGCTCTAAACCTATTGCCTGTCTGTTTTGGAAAGTACATTTTACCTCAATCAATTCATCATGTAATGCTTTCTGTGTTCACTGTGGTATATATAGTTTGTGTGTTCCTTGCGGCACAACTCCTGTAGCATTCTTTCCTTTCTGTGGGAATTATGTTGATCAAGTGCAATAGCCACATTTGAAATGCATAATGGTAAATTGAGTGCCACAATGGTTCTGAAGTTAGCTCAGTGTGTTAAGCACTCATTGCAGTGATATGTGTTCCTATGCAAGTTTAGAATAGCACATTCCTGTAAGGCTGGCTGAGCCTTTCCTATGTTTCAAGTTTATGAACCTGCCTGCATATGTACCTGGTCTTGCAGCAAAACAGGTGCTATAATCAGCAATATATCTGCACCAGATAGGGGTTGGCATAAAAATGAACATGTCATCCTTATGGTGAAGGTCTAGAAATTGGTGTGCTCAGATGGGGTGTTGTAAAACCTAGGCAATCACCTCCAACTTTGAGCATAAACTGTTAGTCCAAGAGATGAATAAGTATCAGAATTTGGAACCAAAGCATTCATATCTCGTACATGAGTGTACTGTCTTCTGTGAAGTTTGCCTCCCTGCATGCTGGTGGCATCGTTTAGCCCATTACTTGATCTTTCTTCTTATGTAGGCCATTTGAGTGGAAGGGGCGGTAGACAGAAGGGATTTCCTTCTCAGGGTATGATCTTCAAAGCAGCGTTACTCATGGTTTCACTGTCTATAGTGTTGCTTCAACTATAACAGTGAGCATTAATATATTGCACCGCACAGGAACTTGTTCCTTTGATCTCTAATGGCAACACTATTTGAAAACGATGTCCCACTTATAATCCCAGTCTGTCTGGATACAGACACCTTCCTGGTAGCTTCTAACCTGCATCCACTATCCATGCTATGGTACGTGTAGCTTTCTCCTTCCTACCAATTGGTCTGGTCTATCCATGCTTGAGCATGTTTGCATTCGGTGAGGCAGAAAATGTGAGATCTCTGTCTATTCTGGATTACATGTATCTTTTACATACAGTCCTGCATTAATACTACAGGCTGCTTACCTTCCTGGATTCTATTGATATAAAGTCTCCTGTATCTATGCTAGAACAGAAGTAACCTCTTTGTAGACTCATAAACAAGTAGCATTTGAAGGCCAACATTATCAGTCTGATTAGAGCAAGAAGGAAGAGGGTAAGGGGATTTAAAGGGAGTAAATATCCTTATGTTTAATGCTGTGAGGCAGCATATTAACCTATGGGTTGTGATTGTGACAGGGGTGGGGAGGGGGGTGGCTCAGATATTCCTGATCACTTAATTCCTTTGGTTTGGTGGAGGGGGGGCCCGAAAAAGTCCGTGCCCAGGGCCCCAAAAGTGCTTAAGATGGCCCTGGTTAATACGGAAAGAAATTAGCACTAGAAACACGTTGCCCTGATGCTAAAATGATGCACTTGGAAGCATGTTTGTTGTACTAGGGCAAGCGTTGCCTTAGTGCTACAACTACCATGCAAAACTGCACTTGCACTAGTGCCAGGTTTCTGTAATCTGGCACCATATATATAACCTAGCAAACTATGTAATTCATGTCTTATCCGTCATGCACCATGTACATAACTGGCCCGATGCTTCGTTTTCCTGACTTCGTATGCCATGAATGCAAGCTTGCAATGTATGTAACCTAAAACTTTTTTTTGCTATCTTCAACGTGCACCATCAGCGTATCTTGACGTGCTGTGCAATCCAATGTTCATTTTCACAGCCTTGCATTACACTCATGTATGTTCTCTGGCCTAATAATTATTTGTCCTGCCTTTATCGCACATTATGTATCTACCTTGGCTGAATGCTTATTTTCAGGGCCTGCCATCACTTGCCATGCATGAATCCTGACAAGCCATTTAACCCAATGCTTATTTTCCCTGACTTCTGTATTACACCATATATGTATCCTGGCAAGCTATGCAACCCAATGCTATTTTCACTGCCTACCATTGCGCATCATGTATGAAAGCCACGAAGCTTTGGAACCTGATGCTTATTTTACCAGCCTTCGTCACACCCATGTGTGTAACCTGGCAAACTATGCACCTCAATGCCCACTTTCTTTGCCTTTGACTGTGCACATGTATGTATGCAAGCTGTTGATTTGTATTTATATGTTATTTATTAAGCTCTTTACACCAAAGCGCTATACATAAAAAAGTGACGGTACAATAAAATGAAGATTGAATAGATACAAAACATTGTCAGAGAATGAATTAAGACTGAAGAAGATAGTTCCTTAGAGAAGTACAAAAAGCAGGGTAAGAAGTAGATGAACAGGGGAAAAGGGAGAGAGTTCCAGCGATAAGGAGCAAGAAGAGAAAATGAACGGAATCGGGATTGGGCACAAGGAGGAAGTGGAACAGATAGTAAAAACTGGGATTGAGAATGAAAGGAACGAGTGTGGGTGTAGAAAGAGACCAGAGAGGACAAATAATTGGGAGAAAGACCACAGAGGGACTTAAACACTATACAAAGAAAATGTAATTAGAGCTGTGAAGAGAAAGAAAGCCAACCAAGCGAAAGCAGAGATTGCAAAATGAAATCAGGGGGATAAATGGTAAAGAAGGTGAATAGAAGCATTGAAAATGGACTTAAGGACCAAATGAAAAAGAGAAAGACGAAAGAGAATAGTAGAACAGTAAACAAGTTGAGAGAAAATACGAGATGAGATCAAGAGTTCTGTAGCACCAAAGGTCAGAAAAGGGCAGGCTTTACAAATATTAAAAAGATGGAACTGACAAGAACGGGATATAGTAGAAATGTGAAGGGAAAAGGATAGGTCCGTGTCAAGGTAAAGACTGAGGTTAGGTGCGGTGCTGGAAAGAGATAGAGAGGAAGGAGTTAAGAAGACAGAGGAGGGAGGGAAAGAGGGGTAATAGTGGTGGCAGGGGAGATGAGAGATTCCGTTTTTGACGAGTTTAGAACAAGGAAGTGGTCTGACATCCAAGATTTGATAGCAAGCAAACAGGAAGATAAGTTATTGTGGATAGCCGGAGTAAATCAGTAGAAGGAGAGAAAAGGTTCTTGTCATCTGCATACATGTGGTGGGAAATCCCAAAGGACGAGATAATTGCAGCAAGAGGAGAAGTATAGGGGGAAAAGAGGAAGGGGCCAAGAACAGAGCCTTGGCGGATGCCATGAAGAAGGGGAAAGGTTTGAGAGGAGGAGCCAGCCCAGGAGACAGAATATGTGTGTTAGAAAGATAGGAGTGAAACCAAGCAAGAACAGAGTCAGCCAACCCAAAAGAAGCCAAAGAAGCCAAGAGCAGAGTAATATATTCTGTGTCTAAAGGAGCAGATAGATCTAAAAGTATGAGAAGGGAGGAATGCTTGAAGTAACGAGCAGAGAGCAAGGAATCGCAAACAGAGAGACGGATAGTCTCAGTTGAATGATAGGGACAGAAGCCCGACTGGAGAGAAGGAAGAATAGAATTAAGATTAACAAAGGTATAAACCTGAGAATAGACTAACCTCTCAAGTGATTTCGAGAGATAGGGAAGAAGAGAAATTGGACGGATGTTAGAAGGAAGAGAAGGGTCAAGAGATGGCTTTTTAAGAATAGGGAGTATAGAATCATGCTTAAGGCAAGAAGGAAAGATCGATATCAAAAGAGAGGTGTTAAGGAGTCACATCTTCGACTCTGTTCTCTCATTCACCCATCACATCATGGACCTTACCAAGAAGGCCCACTTGCAGCTCCACCTCTTCAGAGGCATTATCCCTTTCCTCACCTTCTCCCAGAAGCTCAATGTCTACAGAGCTCTGGTCCTCTCTAGGCTGGACTACTACAACAGACTACTTTCTCAATCTCCCTCTTTCTTCCCTACACCCCCACCAGGTTCTGCAGAATAGGGCTGCAAGACTTATCCTTGGCCTCAAGAAGAGGGACAGTATCTCTTCAGCCTTACAATCTCTCCACTGGTTCCAGGTGGCTGCAAAGATCAAACTCAAGACCCTCTGCATCATCCAGAAGGCTTTCTGGGGGCTGGCACCACACTATCTCAAACTTTTCCTTCCTAAATACTCCCCTGCTAGAGCCTTCTGCTCCTCTAACTCTAACTCTCTGATTGTTAAACACTTCTCCAGGCAGAGGGTGGGGGGCAGGCCTCTCTCCTCTGCTGGTGCGTCCCTTTGGAACAGCCTCCCTGTGTCTCTCACTTGAGCTGTAGCACCTTAAAATCCGGAAACTGCTCAAAACTCTGCTTTTCTCTACCTCCTTCTCTCTTTCCTTTCTTTGCTAATTCATCCCATTGCCGCTGAGACTGGTGCCCAGGTCTTCATGACCCTCACAGGACACCCAGCCCTTTTGCCCAGACAATACCAGTACCCACCCACCCCCAACTGCACTGCCCTTCTGGGACCCTGTTTGGCGATCTACATCCCACCCTTGAGTCACCTACACTAGCACTTAGTCCGAGGTCTCCTCCGGGGCTTCTCTTGGCACTTCCCTTGCAGGCCCCCCACCAGCAGTTGTCCAATCCTTGCCCCCACCCATCCCTATCCTGCACTTCTCTTCACTGCACTTGCACGTCTGAATACCACAAGGCATAGTAGGACCACGACTGTATATTTACTGTTTTTGCAAATGTTTTTTTTTCTCTCCCCTGTTCCCATCCCATTTAGCCTTGTGGCACGTTGAAACACAATTCTGTTGTATAAGCGCGTAGCAAATGCTCATTCAATTTTCTTTTTTAAAAGGAGAGTAGTAAAAAAGGAGACAAGAGAAGGATAAACTTTAGTAATAAGAGAAGATGGGTGAACCAGTTGGATGGGAACGAGCCAGAACAAAAGAGGTCTCCAAATTAGTATTATGGGGAAAAGGAAGAGATTAAGGAGGTGAGGGAAGAAGGAGCAGGAGAAGAGGTTGAGGGAACAATGGCAGCATGACGAGAAGCCACTTTGGTAAAAAAAAATATGTTGCAAAGTCAGAAGCAGTAACAGTAGAAAGGAGAGAATGATCAGGGGAATGCGGTGTTAAGAGATAAAAATAAAGAGATTGAAAAAGATGCTGTAGGTGAGCAAATTGGGCGTGCAGAAGGTCAGAGTAATAGTTACGCTTAGCATCAAGAAGAACCTCGTAATAAATAGAGTGATGGGATGAAAAAGAAAGGGAATCAGAGTGGGACTTGCACAAGCGGCGCTCGAGGCGACGAAGAACTTGCCGCATTGGAGATGGGAAAAGAGCCACGTTTAAGGGGGTTTAACCTGTGTAACCTAAGGCTTACGTTTCCGGCATTCCAATTAACACCATGCACAGCCTGGTGGAGTATATCCTAACAGGACATTATTTTTCACTTTGTGGGCGATATAAGAAGCATACCATAAACACAATGAAGTATGCCTGAGATACATAGATTACATCTTTTTGATTTGGACTTAAACTAACCCTAACCATTCTAGCCATTATTAAATATCTTTCACTATTCTGTTAAGGCACTATGCCACAATGCAAAGAAAAATGCCCTCATCACCACAATAACTTAGTGACGTTATGGCATTCAAATAACACGTTTAAAAGTAAATCTGAGCTAGGAACAAGTACCTGAAGAAGCCAAGCTTCCACCCTGGAAAGATCTGTGATGTGCATCCAGTCAATCAGGTAGTAAGAATCTTATGAGCATGGACAATTATCCACAGCTATCATTTTTATGCCAATGGAACTGTCACGCCACTTACCTGGAGACCGGGGTCCTCTGCTCCAACTCGCTCTCCTCCCTCTTGGCGGATCTACCCGCGCTTCCGCTTGCGGGGATCCGCTATGGGGAGAGCTTCTGGGGTTCCCGTCGGGAGTCCTCTGCGCATGCGCGGGAGACCACGGTCTCGATTCCGCGCATGCGCAGTTGATTGGGCTCTCTCCTCAGCAAGGGCTCGCGTTCCGAGCCTCGCTTTGGATGTGCCGGCACCCAGTAACGAGGCGGCTTGCGTTTCAAGCCTCTCTTGGGTGCCGCCATCCTATAAAGCGAGCCTCGATCAGGAGCAAGTCGCGTCTCAACGCGGTTTGCCCTGATCGTGGTTACGCTCGTTACGCTACTTACCTGTTCTGGCTCTGCTCAGTCTCCAGCTTCAGCCTGCATCCTTCCCTGGATTCCTGCCCCTGCAGCTTTTCTGGTCCTTCTCCCTTTGGGGTCTTGGGGATCCTGTTGGGCTTCTGAGTTCTCCCTGGGGTTCTGTTTAGTTTTCCCTGGGTTCACCTTCTCTGTCCTTTCCAGTCCTGTTCCTGGGGTTGTCTTCCAGCCCTGTTCTTGAGTTGGCTTTCCCAGTCCTGTTCCTGGTTTGGTTTTCCAGTTCAGTTCCTGGGTTGGGTTCCCAGTCCTGTTCTGGGGGTCAGGTTCCCACACTCTGCCTGAGTCATCGCCTGTTTCCTTTGAAGCATTGAGTCTCCCAGCTGCTTTCAGTCGGATCTACCATCTGCCTGCGATCCCTGTTCCTCCAGTGTTTGCGGAAGTTCGACTCTACCACCAACTTCGGACTTCGCAGTCTTTGGACTTACTACATCTGCCTCTCCTGTCAGTGTTTGCACTGTCCTGACGCCACGCAAATCAGGAGAGTGCGTCCCGTGGCGTTGGGAGTCGGTCCATCTTCCACCCTGTTTAAACCTTGGGTGGCGGAGAGGCCGGTTCCTCGCGTCATACGCTCATCGTCAGTCTGGCTGCCACGTCAAGATCTTCTTCCAAGTCTTCAGGTACGCTTCACTCACGAGATACCCAGCTTAACAGGAACTCGCTTCCAGGCAAATGACAACTTTTTTCAACATTGGAAAAACTCTGAGAAGACCTACTACAAAGGCAGAACAAAACAAACAAAACAATCAAGTCCATACCCATAATAATTACATAACACTGATAACTGTCACAACTGAAAAACAATTCTGGGGTCCTCTGCCTCTTGATACCCCAGGAGCTGAAAAGTAAATAAATGCACACTTAGGCCATTAGAAAAACAGTGGCACAAGACACACAAACCAGAAGACTTCCCTGCAGAGGCGTAGCTGGGAGGGAGTGTGAGGGAGCTACAGCCCCGGGTCTTTTAGTTTTAGCCCCAGATAGAAGCTCAGGGGTTACAACCAAAAAAGCTAGCTAGCCCCCAGTCCCGACAGTCCCAAAATTCGCATAGCCCCTGATCTTTTCCAGACCTAGCAACACCCCTGATGGGGGCTGGGGCTATGCATACACTGAAGATGAATGTGGCTTATAAATGAAAGCATATGTCTCTATGCTCACTCCCGCAGAGTCAGTTAACTCAAGGTTTCAATGTGCTTTCCCCCCAAAAAGCAACCCCTTCTGCTTTCACTCACCATAGCGTTTCGGGTTGAGAGCATGAAACATGAATGCCTGATTTTGAAATTCACTATCGGGCAAAAACTAGCCTTCCAACCCATTGAAAATGAACAACATATAATATTTCAGCAGCATTCGCTTAACCTGCGGTGCTACCTTGCAGCTTTCTTCTTTGCAAACTACCACTCAACTTTAAAATATATTTCAGCATTGCAGGCAGAGCCCCAATGTTGTTCAATATTACTGGATTTAAAAGTGCAGTTCATGGACATGACTTATGCCTTAAAAGCCAGTGGTATTGTATGCCCTGCATCATTGCCCATGCCTGCAATCTCGGTTGGGAAGTATAGTCTGCAAATGAAAAGTGGGGTCATCTCTAGTGGCAAAGGGGGTCAAATTGGTTCCTGCCCCTGTTGCTGTAGAAGTAATGGGGCAGTAGCAACCTTTGCCCCCCCCCTCACCTTCCACCTGTATTCGGCACCTACGATTGTCTCAACTCAAAGGCTTGTGGTGGGTGTGACATTCTATGCAGTCAGGCCGCTCACAGGGCAACCCCATTTCTTTACATGTCCATATACTTCAATGGCCTCTCACCTACAAATATCTGTTTTCATCACCCCAGGTGACTCAAATGGTTTGGGTATAGACAAAGAGTACCAAACCGCTTAACCTTTTGTGTTCCCTGGGCGGTAGAATATAGACGATTTTGTTTTTGGCAGGTGAGGGCCGACTGAAGTGTATGGATGGTTTATGGGCTTGGCAGAAGAGTGAAATTATTGAGTTGAGAGGTCTGGAGTACAGGGAATCATTGGCTACAACTGCCCCTTTAGTTCTTTAGCGATGGGGCAGGAACTTTACTTTGCCATGGTAGAACTGTTTTTGGTTTTCAGTTTCCGAAAGTAAATCCCAAATGATGTTGAAGTCAGGTATCTGGTGACCATGTTTGGATTTTGATTACAGAAGCTGAAATTCGCCCACCAGACCGGAATATGAGCAAGCAATCAAGAGAAATAAGGAATTCCGACCCCTCACTGGGTTGAAATTGTGCATTTAATAGCATATTTTTCTGAAGAAATTTATATGCAACTCTTCACAAATACCACTGCAGCAACAGTCACACAACCTGTTGAGTTATGTTTGCCGCTTTTAGCTTTAGGTCTCTTAAATTAACATTGAAATAATTCAACATCTGATGCGGATCCATGATAGTGCTCAAAATCACTACATTTTCAACAGTGCAGTTCCTCTGCATGACATAAAAATCAAGTGTTTCATTTCCAACCACATTGACACCACACACAATCTCATGTGGGATGTACAGGCAGAACATTAAAACCGTAAACATCTCTAAGGGGCAAAGTGAGCTTGCTGCCATGTTCCTAAATAACTAAGGGGCTTGCTGCCTCATTTGCCCGTGTACTAAGTGCCTGTGGTCATGAACCATACTATTGGTAATGCAAGGGTTTTGACCAGTATCAGGGAACCTCAACCAACTGGCATTGAATTCTTTGAAAGTTAAGTGACTGATCCTGAAACATACAGCCCAAAAGGCAGCTCAGTAGGTTGAGTGATTGTTGCTTAGTTATGTGTCCATATGTATCTAATTCCATGGGTTCTTTCCAATCCCTTCTAAAAAAATGTGCTCTTAAAATTATAATTTCAACATAGCGAGGGAATGTTTTTTTTCTCATATATTGGAGGCAGAGATCGCTCAATAGATCACGTGTATAAGCCGTTAGACCCTCTAATTTTTCCAACTGTAAAAAATGATTCAAATTGCTATACATGTGCCAGTGAGCAGTTGGAGCTGTGAGAGATCTTTCAGTGTTTTACAGCAACTTCACAATTGGCTTAGATGTGCAGTGGGGCAATCTAAATTGGTTTTTATAGGAACCCAATCCAGTATCTGTGTACAGTTCCCAGTTGTTGCAAAGAATCATATTTGTTTTGGATTATAGGTATCTTTGAATTTAAATTTATTAACAATTGGCTAATGTATTTAGGAATTGGAAATGCACCTTTTATTTTTACTGCAGTATGTTCTGTCCATAGTGCATTTCTACTAAATGCAACTCACACAGTAATGGAATAAATCCACAAATGTCATTGTTTGAAAAGCTTTGTTGGAAATAGAAATGCTTTTCATTTGTTAGTTATGTTACGTCATATTGGGTATTTGTATCCCACCTGCCTGCCGCTGGCCGCAGCTTATTAATGGTTTAGTATTCGGTAGCCCTGTAGATCACTAAGAAACAAATATACTTTTCTGGTTATTTTGGAAAAATCGTGCTGAAAGATGTGTGATTTTAACAGGGTTTTTTCAAAATATTGATCATGGGGGAGAACTCCCATGTGCCCCCCAGGTCAAGTTAAGGGCTCGCTCCTTGCACTCGCTAACTAAATTGTATAATTAAATTAATTATGTCCCACCACTTTTTAAGCCCACTGGCTACCCCTTGTCAGTTTGCCAGCCCAACAACCAGCAGCAAGTGACTGCATGGCTAATGTGGCAAACAGGTAGCTCTCCGGCTGCTGCTTAAATACACTTTCTCAATCCCCAGCAAGTCTTTGGCTGTCCTCTCCAAAGACTTTAATTTGTCTTATATAACCTCAAAGCATTACCAAGCACTATTGATGAATGTTTACACTTTGGAGTGGCTGTATAGCTAAATGTTAGCAGTACTTCCAAATGAGTATGAGCAGTGTTGTATGCAATATTAGTACCCGGAAGAGGGGGCGGGCGGCAGCTTCTCAGCCAATGAGCAGGCTCGGAACAGGGGCATTACCAATGGTAATTCCCCAGCTCCCAGCTGCCTCACGGCTGGAGGCCGCCATCTTCCCCTGCTGGGGACTGCAGTAAGTGGTGTCCCACTCCCCCTCTCACCTCCCTCCTCCCCATCCACAGAATTCCCTCTCTCTGCCCCCCATCCCCACTTACCTTCGTTGAAGTACCTTTCGGGAGGGGACGCGCTGGGAACACTTCTGTCCCCAGCACGTCCGCTCCCAATCTGGGTCATCATGGAAAGGAAGAAGGGACTACACGTAGTCCCTTCCCTCCTTTCATGGTGGCCATTTAAAAAAAACGTTTTTAATGGGTGCCATGGAAAGAGGGAAGGGACTACATGTAGTCCGTTCTCCCGTTTCCATGGCGGCTATTTTTTTTGTTTACTTTTTTCAATTTTTTTTGAATGGCTGCCTTGGAAAATGAAAACGGACTAATACTTTTAGTACCCTGGTTTTATGGGACAGGGTACTCATAGCAATAAGCCCCTCACCACTGGGACATTACCAAGTGAGGTAATGCCCTGGGGCCTTCGTTAAGGCACTCACTTCGTTCGGGCTTGTAACTATTGGCCCCGGGCATTACCTGACTCGATAATGCCCCTGTGGCTCGGGGCTTGCGGCACATGTGTTCATATGATATAGTTATGTAACGTATAAACTTGCCATGGCATAGGCTCTAGCCCTGGATCTTTTTCAAACCTAGCAATGCCCCTGCTTCCCTGCCCTCCAGTCCTTAAGGTCAAACTGCTGGACCCTCATCACATCTTCATCAACAAAATGAACATCATCATGACGCACACTGAGTCACCTAGCGAGTTGGACCCCCTTCACAATCCCTGCATGATCTGTACAAACCTGGAATTACTTCTCCCTCATTTCACCTGAGGACCTTTCAAAAACGACAATGCCATCACAAGCCTACTTTTTATCAGAGAAATCATTGCCCGTCAACTACTCACTAAAGTTGACCAGCTCAGCCTGCTTGGGGATTATCATTCTGACTTCCTCCAACCTGCAGCATGGAGATAGCACCTATCCATGTCGATGATGCCTTTCAAATTATCGATAAAGATGACTCATCCCTATAGTCATGCCTATTAGTTTTCCTCAACATCTTGGCAGCATTACAAATGGTTGAATATGGCGCGCTACTTTCCCTCCTTACTCATATAATGTGCTTTGCAGGTACTGTCATAAAATAGTTCTCCTATCTGGGAGACACCATGCTGTCCAGGTCGGAGTCCTGAAACACTGCCATGTGATCTGCTGTGTGCCCCAGGGCTCTATCCTCTCTCTGGTCTTATTTGACCTGTACAAGAAACTCCTCAGCACACTCCTAACTGACTCTGACCTCTCAATACACCAATACACATACGACACTCCGCTACATCTGAACGTTAGGGGTTTCCAGGACACTGGCTGTCTCCATGCAGGTCTTGCTGCCATTCAAGCTGGAATGTCAGGCCCCTACTTGAAACATCCCTTTACCAAGACAGAACTAATTCTCCCCTCTCCACCTGGTGCCAGCCATGCAGGATCCGACTCAAAGGTGACTGGACGGTATGCACTTAGATGGATTTAACCTGCAACGCACCATCTCAGTGAAATCTCTCAGATTTATTGTGGACAGCAACCTATCCTTTCAACAACACCTAGCTAAAATGGGCCAAATGACTTTCTGCCAAATCTACTCACCGGGCTCCCCGTCATACAGTTGGCCTCCTTTAAAGTGGCACACCGTGCTGCAGTGTGCCTCATCAAGGGGCATGCAAGTTCGACCACATAGCCCTCACTCTATGTGGACTGCACTAGTTACTCTTGCCAGCTAAGATACTGTTTAAAAATGCCTGTTTCACCTACAAGGCTACTCTACTGGCACACCACCTTACCTGGTGGATTGTGAAATACGCAAAGCAGGACCTTTGCCAGACTCAAGACTAGACGGGCCAGCAAGGAGAAAATGGCTAAACAGCCACTCTCCTGCTAAGCTCCGGTTCTATTGAATTCCTTCTCAATTTGGGATACTCTCTCCTGACTCCTGTTCCCGAAAGAGCTGAACACCTGGCTATTTCAATCACACCTTGGCTAACTACAACTCAACTTAATGCTAGTGTGGGTAGAACCCTTATTTACGCCTCTGAATGTTATGTAAATTTGAGGTGACTTCCTGACCTCCTTGGTCCTGTCCAAATAGAACTGCAGAGCACTCCTGATGTCTAGGGAGTTCAGAACTCTTTCAGGTTCCGACAATGGATTTGTGAAACATGCTGGAAGATAAATCTTGTGGTTGATATGGAACTCTGCTACTATCTTTGTGAGAAATGACAGGTGAGTGCATAGCACTACTTTGTCACAATGGAAAACCACAAAAAGCTCATCAGCTGCTAGAGCTTCTCACTTATTCTCCTAGCCGGAGTGACCACTACCAGAAACACAGCTTTCCGAGAAACTAGTTTTATGTCTGTAGAACCTGTTGGCTCAAATGGTTTGTGGCACAACACAGTAAGGAGCACATTGAGATCCCATTTGGGCTGAGGAGGTTTGACTGTAGGAAAAAGACGGAGAAGACCTTCAAAGTGCTGCTTTGCCAAAGGGTTTGCAATTAAAAAGCACTGGTTATTTGAATTGAGGTAGGCGCCAAGCACTGACAAACACGTTCGGCAAGTTTCTGGTTTATTTTCAGAGCTCGCTAGCTCAGAAACAAATGCTAGGACATCGTCTAGTGATGCAGAAATAGGATTCTTTTGCTTTTCCATGCAAAATCTGAGCCACTTGCTTCTGTACTGAGGCCTGATGGAATCCTTGCAAGCCGCTTCAAGGATCCGCGTGTTCTACTCTGAGAGCCCCAGATGACCTAGAGATCTGATCTCAGGTACCAGGCTGTCAAGTTCAGCGATTGTGGGGAGGGATGATGTATCTTTTCCTCCTCCAGAGACAACAAGTCCTGACGAGATGGCAGTGAGATTGGGGGTTGTTTGGATATATTTACCAGATCCATGAACCAGAACTTGGCTGACAACTATGGAGCAACTATGATGAGGGTGCAACATGCAGCATCCTCGAATTTCCTCAGACCTCGATGAATTAGTGGAACTAGATGCAAGGCATAATCTATCATCCCAATTCATGGGATCTCTAGAGAAGCCTCTCACTGACCCCCCTGAATGCATATAGAGGGCATAGGTTGTTGAGGCTCATGGCGAAAAGGTCCATCTGGGAACTCCCCAACTCTTGTACAGAGAATTTGCGACCTGCGGATGCAGATTCCACTTGTGGTTGGCTTCCGCCGACTGGCTCAACTGATCTGCCTCCAGGTAGGCGAACCACTTGGAGGCATATCGCTTGGAAAATCACCCATTCCCATATCTATAATGTTAGAAGAACTAGGGGTGGGGACTTCGTTCCCCCCTGTTTATTGATGCAGAACATGGAGGCAGAATTTTCTGTTCTTATCGACACTGTTTGCACTCAGTATTGTTGAAAAAGGCTCTGAGGGCTAAGAAGATGGCCTTCAGTTCCAGGTAGTTTACATGCTGGTTGCCGTCCCCTCACAAACATAGGTGGAACATTTTCAGCTGCTCTAACGTTGCAACCCATGCTACAAGGGAGGAATAAGTTGTGATGACCACCTGTAGAGAAGGGTCATGTAAAGGAACCCCTTGTGCCAGATTTTGAGGATTTGACCAACACATTAAATCCAGAGTTAAGTCTTGCGGGATCCGAATGAGCTGTGATTTGACACTTACAATCAAGAAAGACTTAGGGTCAGCTGGGTCCTGCGCATTTTCAATGTGCCAGAAGAACTACTTGAAGATGCCATCAAGCCAGCAGTCTCTGGAACCACCAGGCAGTGGTGCTGTCTGAGTAGAGGAACAGTGCACAGGTATTCTGAATGTCCATCACTGTTTCCATGGATCGGAAGACTTTAGCTAATTGAGTGTCCCAGCGAAATCCTATGAAAATCAGATGCTGAGATGCTGTCATGGGGGAGTTCTTTCAGTTCACCAATAGGCCTAGGTCGAAAAGCAAGTCCAGAAGGTAGCAGAGATGAACTTGAACAGTCTCCAGAGATTGGCCCCTCACCAGCCAATCATCCAGGTATGAATACACATTAACCCCCCGGAGGCGAATAAAGGAGGTGACTGCTGCCATTGCATCATCTTGGTAAAGACTCTGGGTGCAGAGTTTAAATCAACAGGAAGAACTCAGTACTGGTAATATGACTGCCCCACCTAAAATCTCAAGAACTTCCGTTGCAGAGGCCATACATCTGCATGTGGGTAATCATCTTGAATCTCTGAAGGCAGAGGGAGAGATTGAAATCCGCCAAGTCCAGGATATTGCGCAGGCCTGCCTGGTTCAACTTTGGCACTGTGAACAGAAGAGAGTAAAACCCCAGTCCGACTTCTGGGCTTGGCACCTCTTCTATAGCATTTATCAAGCGAGGTCCAGCCTAAGAGAAGGAGACAAAATTTGGTTGATAGGTGGACGGGATGGCGGTACGGGTGGAAGAGAAAATCTGACACCTTTGTTGGGCACTGACAGAACTCAAGAGTTGGAAGATATGGTCCCCCATGTTTACAAGTGTAGGGAGATTCTGCCCACCATTGCAGTGCCATGGGACTGGGTGGTGCCATCACATTGAGGCTTTATCGGGGGGTAAGGCTGAAGTACCATGTGAGGAGGCCCGATGGGGGAAAAAACGTTTCAGTGTTTTTCTGCTACATTTTCCTTTGGGTGCTGGGCGACCTGTCAGGTTGTCTCGCCTTCCATTCCTGAAGCCCATGAAACATGAGAATGATCTGGATCTTGAATCAAACCTGGATCTTTGTTATTGCTGGAGCAACAGTCTTTGATGTGCAGTAGGTCTAGACCAGGAATCTGAGGAAACAGGTTGTTAACTTGGTTTAGACATCCAAGGATCCACATAATAAAGTGTAGAGGAAGTAATTGGCAGAGACATGATAGGTGGTAAGAACATGTGTGTAGAAGCTGACCACTCTACTCTGGGGGGAATGGGTCACGGTCCAGAGAGACCCTGGGTGGAACTGTCGGCGGTTCTCGAGCCAAAGGTCCACTGGGAGATGACTTTGCCCTGGATAGTCCCGCAGTCACCACTAATGAAGGTGGAGTAAAGTCCGATGAAGATGACTCCGTTTTGTTAATGAAGTTGTCCGTCCTAGCAAGGGTCATGACTTTGCCCTGGATAGTCCCGCAGTCACCACTAATGAAGATGGAGTAATGGCCGATGAAGATAACTCCATTTTGTTAATGAAGTTGTCCGTCCTAGCAAGGGTCAGGCTCCTTTTTTATCGAACAGTCCAGGTACTACAGAATGTGTGATGTGTGACACATCTACGGATGAAGGAACCAGTTTAAACTGTGACTGGGCATGTCCGTAATCAGCAGTTTTGTAGGTAACCTCAGCTAGGCCAGTACCAGAATTAGCCGTCAGTGAGGAATCCTCGGGTTCATACCCAGAGGATGTATCCCCTAAAAGGAAAGCCTCAGTGCAGCCGGTACAAGATTAAGCCCTTCAAGAGGGATTCTCTGAGAAATGTCTGCTAGTATTAGCCCCAATGGGGAAACCTGAGCATTGCCAGTACAAGTATCATTCCCAGGGAAGAGGAAGCTTAGAGACCTCTCAGGTTGAACTTTTAGCACCTGAATGGGGAACCCCAGAGCTTACGAGTCCTGGTAATTCTAAATTCTGACTGATTCCTCTCGTGGCCTTAGCTGAAGAACTTTTAGCACGAGGTAGCCTGAAAAGAAAATCACTTACCGGAAGACTATATGTGCTCGACACTACCTCTCAAAGGTGTTCTTGTGCTCAATGATGAAAACTGTCTTCCTAACGGCAAAGACATCGAACGAGGGCCCGAGCCGAAAGTGCATCACAGGCAAAGCACGCATCGCACCTGTCATCCATCCCGAGTCACTCCAAACAGAGCCTGTGAGGATCTGAAGCCGAGTAGTTTCTGCTACACGACTAACAAAATGCTAAGCCTTTTTGTCCCGGCAGACGAAAAAAGACTGCGACGCCAAAGACGAAGGGAGATAATCTTGACAGACTGAAAAAGGACATGAAAAAAGAGTCCTGCTGATGCTACGTTCGTCTGGTCTTGACCGCTCGGAGAAAGGGAATGAAGGGCAAAGCCTGTAGGCAGGGCTTAGGGAGGTAGAGCCTGTGGCTGAGCATTCACCGGGCCCGCATAAACACAAAAGGCAGACATTTTTAAAAAAATGCTACAGAAAGCTCAGGCCCTGTGCCTGAAGGATGGAATGTCCCACAAGTATGGAGGAAAGGGGACGGGATGTAGATGTATATGTGTTCTTATTGCAAATTATCATTGTAGGTTTCTTTCTGCCAATATAGTTGGGCAGTGTTACGAGAATCAGAGAGTCAGACACACTTATTTGCACTTGGACACAGCAAATTGTGCTGAGGGGTGATAAATGAAACGCAATTCCTTCCTACAATTACTAAAAGGGTGTAAGCCGATTACATATAACCCAACATTTTAAAGACATACAAATGTAAGGCTTTGAGCATACCTGTATTGTCCATTTCATTTAATAATGGAAATGTAACACAACAATATGCAGGAAACCTGACGTCCGGGAAGAAAGCACACCACTACAACGCACCAACGCATTATGTATTTTTCTAAGATTGGGTTTGTAGCAGGTATTTCAATGTGCCTTTTGATTCCGAATCGCTTCACTTTAAATCTCCCACAAGACACAAACATGTTGTTTGGTAACAGTCTGCAGACCCAGCTACTGCAGGGTTCTGACTCTTATATAGTACCAATGTGACAATTACATTGTTTTACCTGTAGTTTGTGGGCATTCATTTACAGTGCAGCTGCTTCAAAACCTTTATTGCCTCTTTGGATGTCAAGTTAATTTTGTTCAAAATTAATTCAACCAATAAAGGGCCAGATGCCTGTTTCTCTGTATGTAGTGACAGTCTTGCACCTGTCTGTTATCTTATGTTATGCTACTATGCTGTGATTGGTACCACATAAGTATGACACACTTTGTCATTTGTATGGCACTTTATGCCACAAAAAGCCCACCTCATATGACTGAGAGGCAGGGAGGGGATGTTTCAGGTTACAAGCCAAAAACGTTATAAACAATGTGGGACCTCTAAGCTAGCATACCAGCTATCAGACCTTGGAGAATGGGTGTAAAACAGCTGTGATTCTGCCCCAAAACGAGACTTAAAGGCAAGTGAAATGGTGATATGTGCAACTTCTACACCTGGAAGCTTCTTTAATAAACATATTCAAGAGGGGATGTATACCAGAAATCCAAATTTACCATGTTTGCAATCAACCTACAGAAATATCAGAACATCTAGACTTGGCCTTCTCTCTACAATGTTTAAGGGCACTGATCACTGTCTTTGTCTCAGCAGCAACCATGCTTTTAAGCCATTTACAGGACCAGGGTGCCATTGTGAAACCATGCCGAATTAAAAGAAGACGTCAAACCCCTTCCACTTACTCCACTAGGCCCTAAACAGCCAGGCTCTACAGACGGGAAAGATAAAAGGAAATATGCTCACTTTAAAATAGGGGTGGGTTTGACCCATGGCTCATCAGCATGCAAAGTCCTTTACTGGGCAACCTGGAATTTCTTGGGGATTGCAAGGAACTTTATGGGGATGATTGTAGTGGTGTGAGGCAGGAATCCTCTTAGGCTGAGCCTGGTCTATTTAGGGAATCAAACTGTCTAATCAATCCTTGTATTTTCTTGGACAACATGCACATCGTAGATCAAAACAGGCGTGTCCTGTCTGCTTACCATATTACATTTCCAGGTCTACTTTAGGTAACATAGTGGCCTTTTCATAAACTGAGTACCAGGCCTGTGTTTTTTTTGTTTGGGAGCTTTTGGAGAGTGCTGCCTGCCATCATATGCTTGCTTCAAAGCACTTTAACCTAGACATTAATGCAAAATGATAATATGATACTAATATAATCTGAGATAACAGGACCTAACCAGCTAGTATAACAGAGAGCAGCACGGTGTACCCAAATATAAAAAGAAAGAACAATGCAAAGGAAACATTTGCAAAACACCCTTAAAGTCCAAGAAATTCTAATTTGGTTACATGATTGCAATTGGGAAGGGAGAATTAAAAAAAGGGAAAACAACAACAGTGCTGAGCACATTGTACTATCTGCTTCTCAGACAAATATAAAGCTTGATCCAGAATGTTTTTACAGGTTTTAACAGGAGGTGTCAACAGATTTTGAAAGATAATGATGTCACCTTGGAAATGTTAATTAACCATCCCGCTTTGACCAAGATTGAAATAAGTCTATGTAAAACAAAAACAAAATTATACATTTCTATGGATAAAACAAGGCTCTGCTATGAAGAGTTTGGGCCTTGGACAAGTATCACATTTTAATAAAACTGAGATCAAATCTGTCCTTAAGGCAAGGGTGGTTCAGATGGAGCAGCGAGCCACAGTAAGCAGAGTGGGTTACCTTACCTCACTAAAATTGTCTTCGCTCTTTCGCTATGCCCAAGATTGCAATGCCGCCATAGCCACACTAAGACCTCCTGAACACTGAAAAATACTGTTCATGATCTGGCTGAATATACTCCCTTTGCAAGCACGCCTGAAGTGGCTCAAGGTTTCTAGGTATTGTACCTGTGGAAGTGGCTTTGCGGACTATCTACTCCATTTTATGTTGATTTGTCCAAAATATACTGATCTAAGAAGATACTGGCCCAGACCACACTTTAAAAACAAAGCTATTAGGACCTGTCGAGAAGCCATGGTCCCTTTGATGAATTTGTACTGATCATTAGATTTTAAAATTAATGTTTTATCTAATGTATTAGATTATGTATAACAAATGTATAGGTATCATGCACAGGGAAGAGATGGGAATACTTTAAGAGCCTGATGTTCAAAACCTTTTACAGTGGCATTGTGCCATTGTACAATGCTTTTGTAAACCAGTCCCTAAATTTTAACTACATAATATGTTATTTTAGTATGATCAAACACGTTTTGTAAGATATTGAATCGTATGTATCTATATTACATTTAATTTATTATTAATGGCTGCGGCTGAAATAAAGAATTATTCTCTTTAATATATACAGGGCATGCGGTAGCCGCCCTGTAGTTATGGTTAAGTTGCTCAACCCATAGGAAGAGCACTTTTTGGGTGGCTTACAACTTCACCCCCCCTGGACGAATCCTCACAAAACTTTGCAAAATAAGTATGTGGTCCCGTCAGATTGATTCTGCAAAGCTTGGTGAGGTTTCATAAAGGGGGAGGGGGCAAAGGTATAGGGGTGTCCCAAAATGTGTGGTTTCTCCCATAGATGCAATGCAAAAAAAACGCTGGACGAATTTTCACCAAATTTGCGGCAGGAGCGGCGGCTTGGTCCCGAAAGCGTGCTTTTGTAAATTTGGTGTTCATGTAAATCCATCCAGTCTTTTTTTTTAAAACGACGAAAAGTAGGTAAAAATAAATTGGGTTTGGTCCGCGGACTCACTTCCCTGTTCGGTCTGCAGACGAGCCTATGATTGGTCTAGAGGATGGCATGATGTCCACGGACATCGTACGTGCCCGCTGATTGGACGGTGAAAAGCGTGAGGTGCGTCAGATTTTTGGAAACGCCCGCTATGTTCGATCTGCGGACATCCGCAGGTTGTCCGCAAAGATTGCGGTAAAAACTTATTGAAAAACACAACATTGCACTTGTCAAACTAATCAAACAATCTCTGGGGAGGTGAGGGGTGATGAGGATGGGATGGGATGGGATATGGCCATAAAAAACCCCAAAATGGGCATGTTTCTTCTCCGATGCTCGTGAACATGGGAGATGTTCGGGGACATATATGCCTATTTGTGCATTACAGGGTTGGTGAAAATCAGTTTTTGGCTTGTACCTTTGGCGCAGCTCAATGACACTGCATGAAATTTGGGAATTTCATTCTAGACCTGACTCTGAATGGTTCTGTAAAGTGTGATGCTGTTTTGGTAAGAGGGAACAACATTAGAGGGGGGTCCCAACATATTTTAAAGGCTTATAAATGTGGTTCCATTTGATAAATCTGCACATCAGTTTGCAAACAGATTATAGACCTAGATGTGAATGTTTTTGCAAAGCTTGGTGGGATTATGTCAAGAGGGGGCAAAATTAGAGGGGGTTCTCAACATTTTTAGATGGCTTATATCTTTGTTGCCGCTTGACGAATGTGGAGGTTTTCAGAAAGATTATAGACCCAACCTTGAATGTGAAAAGTCTGAATGGATTTTGTCAAGTGGGGGCTAGGTTATATGACTATTGTATGTACGTACATTTTGACACTTTTGAAAAAATTAAACATGGGCAGATTTGCAGCAAACTCGTGTAAGGAGCTTTGGCGAGGACCTAAAAGCATGGTTTTGCAATGTGTCCGTGTTTTATTTTTTGAAAGTGTCATAATGTTGGTACAAAAAATAGTGATATACCTTTAGTGACTGAGGTATAGCCTATGGCCTTGGGCAGTGGCCAGAATGTCGGGACATTGTCTAAGGTCATGACCTGGACAATCTGGCTACTTGCCATGACCACGAGGGACCAGCAATGGCGTTAAAGTGAACCTGGCTACCAGGGACCGGCTATGTGTTAAAGTTTTTCAAAATTGGATAGGTTTGAATGAGGAAAATATCTGCTTGTGGGTTCAGGTTGAAGTGCTGGATGGATTGCAGCAATGTGCACGAGGAGGGTCAGCAAGAACTTTGGAAATATGTCTTGTGTTTTATTTTTCAAATGTGTAAGAATGTGAGTAGAAAAACAAGTGATATACATTTGGTGTGTGAGTAGTGGGCTTGGCCCTCAGCAAACACCAATGTGTACTGTGATTTGCTCATTGGGGAATGCAGCATGGACGTAGCCTATGCCCCATGGCTTTGGAGACTGGCCATGGCTGCAAGCCATGGGCACTAGCCATTGGTTACATTATTACAGTTTAGTGAACACTGAGCTAGTATGCAGGGTAGGTGCAGTGAATAATAGGGTTGTTTGATTTGGCTGGGGTCATGGTGGAGCCTTATGCCGTAGGCAATCGAACGATGATTTCCATCCCCAGCATGTGCTGCTGATAACGACAGACATAAGTATGTGTTGCAAAAAATATGTTTCTTAAAGGAACTTTATAGTTCTTTCATATATATGAAAAGTGGAATTATTAATAACTTATGTACAGTAATGTAACACCATTAGAAATGTTGACTTATAAAAACCTGCGTTCCAAGTCGCCTGATGGCCAGCTCTCCCCGCCACTATCTTCCCCCAATCCTTCGTCCCATGTATTATTTATTTTTCACCCCCGCATTTTCTCCTTCTCTTTGCCTTTTGCAGGCCACCATGGAAAGGGAAGAGGAGCCCCACTTTCTCTTTCCATGGTGGCCATTTTGGAAAAGTATTTTCCTTCAAATAGTGGGATGCCGCACACATCCCTCTGTAGGAAGGAAAATCCTTTTTTTAGCACCCTGGGTTACCGTTTTGGCAACCCGGGGTGCTAATGGCCTTCATCCCCCATTGCAGGGGCTGGAATGGGGAATAACGGCCCAGAGCCCTTGTTATCCTCCCTCACTTGGGAGGCCCCGTTTCGAGCCTTCTCATTGGCTGAGGGGTTGCCACGCGACAAGGCCGTGGAATCCCGACAGAGGAATTCCCGGCCTGGTAACGACTCGGCGAGGGCCAATCAGAATGGCTCTCTCATTCTGATTGCGCCCTCGCCGGGTACTAATTGAATTTAGAAAACTAGGGAATGGATAAAGCAGGGGACATGGGGTGTTATGTGGAACAATGATCAGTATCTTAACATGCATCAATTCTTTACATTGTTCCTCCATAAGGTTCAATAAATCCATCCCACACCTCTGTACAGTCTTCCACGCACCAGGCTTTTGATAGGAAACCTAGTGAATGATGCCAGATTCCTCCTTACTCTAAGCACTGTAATGATAGCTGTTACTGTTACCTTGTTATTATGGACTACTACTCACTTTATGGCCCCCGGAAACGATGAAGGGAGGAGTCGGCTGTGGCAGGATTCAGACTTGCGACATACAGGCTAGCTCCTTATTAAAAAAATGCATAATCTGGCTGTCTGGACCTCATTATAAACCTATAGAGCCCATTAATTCAGGGGAAGAAACATGCTTCCTTAGTGCACAGCGACGGACCAACCAAGTAGCACGTGTGTGTTTGTTCTTTACAGGGAGAGGGATGGTGTAGAGGTATGGACGAGCATCACCACTAACACTTTCTTCATAGAGATGATTTAAACGGGGCATACATGTATAGATGCTGGCATATAAATGTGTATTTTGCAATCGGGTAACTTATGAAAATGCTGGCTGGCTTCAGATGACTTCAGGTTACTTTTAATTACTATTGCATTACAATACTTTACACTACTTAAGGGTCATGTGTGGAGCCCTCAGTCAGCCACCATCCCCCAGTGCATGTTGCACACAGTGTACAATGTATCTGTCTGAGAGAGAGACAGCTGGAGAGAGAGAAAGAAAAGAGTGTAAGGGAGAGGGAGAGATGGGCATTTTCCAGTCGCCCGCATCACTAAAATAGGTGTTAAAAACAGGCTTTCAAGTGTGATGCCTGTTTATGCACCTACTTCAACATTCCAGGGAATTTTGTGGGGTTTTGCAGGCAGAGATGGAGCAATAAACAGGATTTCCATGCCGGCCTGACCAAACGTTTTGTGTATATGGGTATGAGTGGCATGAAACTTAACACATCCAACACAGAAGTACTCCTGCAAGAAGCTCCATGCCACCAATGACTGTCCCAACCCTACAACCATCTTCTTAGGAAAAAACCTTGGGGTACACCACATCAATGATTTTAGAATTAACTCACGAGTGAGTGAAGCAGCCAAAGGAGCATTCCACATGCTGATTCAACCAAAAAAACTCATACACATATCCAACACGCACTGCGGCGTAGTAGGGGAAACCATTTTCAAAGGCAGACTTGACTCATGCTACTTCCCACTACTTTACCCTCCTAAAATCACAGCTAGGACCAGAAAGCTGTCCATAATGCTTTGGGTGGTCTTGCTTCTTCACTGAATGAAAGGGTCCATACCGGAACCACCTTCCAAAAACGTAACTGCCTTTTGTAATGGAAAACCTAACTTGATTACCTCTGCATGGTCTACAGTTGCGAAGTGGAATACCTCTTCGCTAGAGCAATCCCATGCACTTATCCAGTGCTTCATCCCAGCATAAAGCCAGCAGGGAAAGATGCTACATTGCACCAGGTACAAATCAGTGAATCGACTCAGCCTACCCCCACACATCATGTCGTGCCCCAGCGCACATCTCCTACAAGAAGGCATTGAAAACCTTTGTGTTCCCCCGGGCCGGGAGTGAAGTAACCGCTTATTAACAGCACCAAGCATCTTTTCCAGTCAGATGAACCTGCCAACCTCTTGCCCATAAGAGGGTAAGGAGGCTGCAAGAAAGGATGAGCACCTCCCCACCCCCTCGCCTGGAGGAAGAGATTCATATCAAAAACAGAATCCATGGCAGAGAATCAAAACTGCCAACACTTCCTAGCAGAACCACAGACCTGAGTCATTATATCCACAGAAAAAACATTGTTGGGACCAGCAACCTTAATATATTCTAGGACTGGTTTAATTATATAAACTAACTCCAGTTCTAGAATATGTGGAGAAAGAGCTGAACAGTGGGAGAAATAAAATATTGCTTTCTCCAATGATGTTCTTTCTTTTCAATATAATCACTTAGGTTACATGTGATTATATCAAATGAAAAAACAAAGATTGAATTTTGAACGAACACAAAACATGTAAACAAAATAAAAAATGTTGTTGTTGTTTTTGGGGGTTTTCCCCTTCCCCAAGGCCCCTCCTTTTTTAAAATACTTTCCCCCACCCCAAAAACTACTATTCCCATTCCCAACCACATATGTATCTTTTTTTTCGTTATTTTTTTTTAGCTGTTTAAACATCCATTAGTTGTTTTCTATTTGATAATATCACTGCATAACAATCACTTAATACCATCTGCAAGTTATTTTATGTTTTGTTAATTGTGTCCGCGTTGGCAGCCCCCTTTCTTGCATGTCTGAATATAATGTTGTTATTATGATCCCCTAAAAGGGTGAAGAGAGGGTGAATGAATATGAAGGGAAGGATTATATCTATAATCACTGAAAACAACATAGCTAAGGTGCACTTAAGTTGGCCAGATTTAATACAACAAAACTCTTGAAATGCAGCAGATGTGGGAAGTCATGACCAGCTTAACTCAGCATGGTCCTGGTGATGTCCCCAATAATGCCATGTCCCCCATGATGCATTTTGTATGTCATTGTGAATCCCTTCTCTTATAATATGTATGTGCGCAATGGGCTTTGCAATGGGAAAGCGCAGAGTTAAGCTGGACATGACTTCCCACAATCACGCAATTAAATCTGCACAACTTAACTGCACCTTATCTAAGTTTTTTTCTCTGAATTTCAAGGGTTTTGTTATACCATTGTTTTTTACGAGCCACTTCTTTTACGAGACTTTTTCAGGTCTTTTACGAGACGTCATGGTCTTCGGCCATGCCCACTGTACATGTTCCCCCAATATGTTTCTTTTGGACTCAGAAGGTGGTAATGGCCTTCGGCCATGGCCACTATAAATGTCTTTCGGCCAATTAGCCAGGGCCTTAGGCTTTGGCCATGGTCAGTGGCCACGTGTCCACTGTACATGTTCTGCCAATATGTTTCTTTTGGACCCACAAGGTGGCCACGGCGCAAGCACGGCCTTCGTACTCACTGGCCAGGGCCATATTGCATCCCTTCACATGTTGCCCCAATAGGTTACCCAACACCTCACTGTGGCTGTAAAATTCCACTTTTATTTGTAGTG
This sequence comes from Ambystoma mexicanum, assembly GCF_040938575.1. Classification (NCBI taxonomy): domain Eukaryota; kingdom Metazoa; phylum Chordata; class Amphibia; order Caudata; family Ambystomatidae; genus Ambystoma; species Ambystoma mexicanum. The sequence goes on along the minus strand of NC_090929.1, from coordinate 996,327,697 downwards.
ATCTCATTTTTTGTAACTGTCTCTTTTTATTTTTTTAACTTTTTCCCCATAACCACGGTTATATAATGATAATGATGTGTTATTTGCATAGCGAATTTATCCAAAGCACTTTACAGAGCACATATTTACATACAATATCACCCAACCGAAATTGGTACTAATTTATCGACCTCGGAAGGATGAAAGGCTGAGTTGGCCTTGCCAGGGCTCGAACCTGACACCTGCAGATCACGTTCAGATCGCAGAAGCGAGCGCTCAACTCGTTGAGCTATCTTACCGGCTATCTTATAAGGCCATTATATCAACAATGGACTACAAATAAGCCAAAATATTTCAAAAATATTTCTGATTATTATACACGTGAAACACTTACAATAACCCTGAATGCGCAAAAATAAAAGGAGAACCTCGAATATGAAAAATAACCCTGAATATGGAAAAAATAACCTTGAATATGCGAAAACGTTTGATCTCTGAACTGATCCCCGGCGCCCCCCAAATCCCTGATCCCAAATCCCTGAATTCATATGGTGTCCTCTTTCCCCCTCTCTAGAATTGTGCCATTTCATCCTTTTTCCTCCTCCAAATGGCATTTGTTCAACTTTTCGTTTTTGTATTACCCTGAATATTATGCTGAATATTTGCAAATTTCTCACGCATGGAGCAAACAAAAATAGCGGCTTTTTCATTACGAAAAAGCCTCTCTGCTGCAAAGCACCATGGGAGATATAGCTATAATTTTGGTATAACGGGGCAGCCCCTTCTCTGTCCATTTTTTTAAAAACTACTGGACGCAATAACCGCAGACCCTGAAAGGATATCAAGTCAACGCTTGTGCCCAGGTTGTTTCGTACCTGGTCCAATTCCGTTCAGCGGTTTTCGCTGTGTGCTCAAGCAAAAATGTTAATTAATGGGAACTAGGCCGAAACTGATTTTTTTTGTTTTCTAAATAACTTCTTTATTTTTAATGGCTCTTTCCCAAAATGTCCAGTCTTGGGGAGGGTGAGGGAGGTGGAGTAAGTACAATTTTGTTTGAAAGATATCAGCCAAATCCGTTGTGCAAGTCAAATGTTATAAGCAATTCATTTTTCGAGTTTCCCATGGAACTCAATACTCAGCTATAGTGCGGCAACTGCAATACTATAATATATATATTTTCCCAGTGGATGCCTTTGCCACACCTACATGACATCGTTATGAGCTTTTGTTATTTTTCTTTATATTTTAGCAGACTCTGCTATAGGGTTGTCCCATGACGCCATTGACTCTTGGTAGTGCTTGCGCACTTCCACCAAGTGAGCATGAGTGGAAACAAGTGCTGATCCCAGCAATTTAGGACCTTTGGAGTCACTGGTTGCAGGCCATGTTCAGACTATGTTGGTTTTATCCAGAAAGGAAAATGGAGAGTTATTTTGGCCTGGAACACCGTCATAGGTTGGTTGGACTTGCGCCTCTCGCCTGATGACGACGAGAACGGAAGGTGACACAACAGCTGGGCTGAACCAGGACTGTTTGGTCATGTGACGTCTAACATATATATAAATGATGGACTCTAACAGCATAACAAGGGTTTTCATTGTGTCTGGGAGGTGGGAATAATTTGCCGGAAGGCCTCTGCCGATAAAGGGTTGAACTTCTGTGAAGGGTGCACGAGGAGGCGAATTTGGGGGTGGCGTGAGTTATTTGTGTGCGGGGGGGGTGGGGTTAGGGTGAAATGCTACTCGTTTTTATTGCGAGTCAAGCGAGTGTAATACAGCTTTGCCTGTTATTGTTTTAAATGCACAATATCCTCCTGATGCAGTGACATGATGCTTGCTACCAGTCTTGAGTCAATGTGCAATCCAACTAAAAGCAATACATGATTTATGTAAGAAAAAAACAAGATATTGAAATCTGTTAATCACAATGCTTTTATTAAGAGTTAATTACTAAAGGCTGACATGTCCACAAGTTTCATCTGTTGATTGATTTTTGACATTCTTTGGTACTACGCGTCAAGAGGTGGAGGTGTGGTTGGGGACACTGTGTACCAAATTGCACAAAGGAGTGTTTCTTGTGAAATGTGTTGTCACTACGAGCTCCTTTGAAGCACACCGTCCGTCAACTGTATAGACAGTTTTGCATTAGCAGTAACACCCATTTGAATCTATGTTGCAACATAGCGTGTGCTTTGTTGTATTATTTGCACTTGTGAGGCACCAATGAGCCTGCCAGGACATTCTTGTACATTTTAAAGCTAGGCACACATTTTGGATTAATAATTGCAGAGCTGCAATTTTGAATTCGAATTTTCGTTTGCCTATCGCAAACAAAGTTGAACTGAATGACTTGATATTCTTTCTTCAGGAAGAATAAGGAGGTTGGGGCAAGTGAACTCTGCGTGTTGAACTAAGCTCATCCATGTTGGCCTGGGTTTGTGAAATGGCACAGCAGAGCCACCTACTTTCAGACTCTTTAACTTATATCTCAATATTAAAAATCATTGTTTTTTGCTCTTAGAGCAAACTCAAATTAAATGTTATAGGGAGCGAGCCGAATTTGTAAATACTCTCCATGATAAAGGGGAGCATTGAAAACAGAGACGAGAAAGGGTTGTAGAGCTACAATTTAGTCATTACCCAACGTCCTCTGATAAAAAATCCTCCAAGAGCGACAGAAATGGAAAAGAGCCACCATGACTACACTGTGTCACTGATGCAGAAGTGCTATCCAGGGGATACTGTGGCAGTGATGGTGAAATGGTAGCAGTGGCACACTGAGGGATTGCAACCCATCAAGTGCCTAGTTGGCAGGTGCTCACATCATTTGTTGTTCAGGTAGGACTTCTTGTAAGCAGGGGAGCTAATGATCGGTTGTGAAATCCCAGGAAAAGCATGGTATGATGGCATGGGATTTTTAAAACGTGAACCTAGCTCAGAAGCAATGATAGTGGGAAAAGGTGGACATACACTTGCGGAGACAATGAATCTAAATGTTCAATTTCTTTAGAGCTCAATTCCGGCATTTCGTGATTTCCAAGTGATGCCAATATGTGCAAATAAAGAAAATTGATCTCAGTGGGGATAATGTGATTATTCCAGGCTCACACAATGTGGTTCAGGGAGTACATGAGGTTCACAACACAATCTTCTTATTCCGCAAGCATCAAGTTCACGTCATCCACATGTCCTCCAGTGTATTGGTGCCTCCAGTTCTGCATTGTGCTAAAGCTAGTGCTATGAAGTTGGTACAAGCAACGCATGTGTGAGATGTCCACACTCCTGACCTCCAGCCACTCATGATTTGGGGCCTCATTACACGGACGGCGGTAAGGGTTAACGGTCACCGTTAATGGTACCGGTGACCGTTAACCCTTACCGCCTTACTACGTGGTCCCTTTGCGGCTTGGAGACTTTAACGCCTGCTTTTTGCAGGCGTTAAAAACCAACCCGCAAAGGGAACAGGGAGCTAATTACGGTACCGCAATTTGCGGTGCCCTAATTAGCACCTTCCCCATTCCCATTATGCCCTATGGGGCAAAAATGGGAATGGGGAAGAGCAATGGGGGAAGGGGGAATTACCGCCCCACCAACCTTGGAATAGGGCGGTAATTCCCCTTTCCTCCAAGGCGGTGCCAGTATTTTACCGGCATGGACCAAGGTGCTAATAGCACCTTTGTCCACCGCCGTCCGTGTAATGAGGCCCTTGGTCTATCGCAGTACCATGGCGTAGCATCTCTATAAACTGGAAACTGTATAGCGGCCATGAGGCTGGCCCAAGCAGTGTATTTAATTTTGCAATGGGAGATTCGATCACAAACATCTGATACCTATGCACCTATCACAGAAAATAAGCACGACAGCATGAACATATTGCACCGCAATTTGCACTGGAAGGAAAAATACCCAGGTTCAAATAAGTATTGAATCAATTAATGTTTTCCCTGGTGCAAATGTACTGCAGAATTGCACTGTACTGGTGAAACGTTCGTGTAATGCGGACTTTGGAGTTCAAAGGTAATGCACTAACCAATAAGACAACTCGTCCCCTAAGAGTCTGTGACCCCCTTTGTGTAAACATAGGCAAATAGTTCTTCCTTTGGATGGTAAATCCAGGGCAGACCCTCATTGCAAAAGAATTCACAATCCCCCCAGTGGAATAAAGGCCCAATGACCTGTTTCCTTGACATGGTCTGAGCTCCCGCTTGAATTGCCCGTCACACACAGTGCTCGAGTTCACCACCAGACCGAATGCCTATTTTTGAAATAAGGTTCTTGTAATTTTTGAAGTGAACAAATGAGTACATCTGTGTACCATGTGACTTTGTATAAGGTGGTGCAACACTCTCCTCTTTTGTTCTCTTCTCAATTTGTTCCAATTGTTTCACTGTATGTTTTTCGCAACATTCAATTACTCATCACCTGCCAGTAGCCCTTGTCCGGTGGCCCATTTGTATAATTAAGGCCAAGTCATCTCTCACAAACTCTTCACCAAGTTTTAGCCCATGTAACAAATGATCAAATATATCATTGTTTTACTTAAGAGTAAAGTCAATCATTTACTTTTAATTAAAGTTTGCAGGCAAGGTATCCAAGTTTTGTTGCTACAAAAATACCGATCATGTTCGCATTCTAAAAGACATCATCCACTTAACCGAATACAATCACACTTAAGCTGCAAAACTCCTAGGCGGCATTAGATATAACACTTTTGGAGAGTGTGCATTGCTAAAACAGCTATTTTCAATGATCTCTCATTGTAAATGCTGTCTGATAACACGGTTCTTAGCCCCGCAGTCTCATGCTACCCCGCCCACACAGGTTCACAAGAGCACCCTTACTCTGAAGGATGTTGATCTTATCACCAAATAGCTCATCGGGCACAGCACCTAGTTCGAAGCTGTACATGGGAAAACAAATACTCAAACAATGATACGGAAAAGAACTAAAATGCAAAATCTTTGCTGTGCAACCTTTACCTGTTTGTCCATTTCCGTGTGTGCAAAAAGAAAACAAAATAAGCCACATTATCATGGCGAAGTGCCCCCAAAGCGTCCTTGTGCAAGGAATCATGTTAAGTCGCTTCTGGAATCAAATATCATTCATTGAGCTCTTCGATAGGCGGCCAGGGTAAATAGTTCCAAACGTGTAGAGCACCCGTTTGGGGGGCATAAGACATTTAGGTGGATTTACTGAGCAAATCCCATAAGCAGCATGTAGGATGGAGGAGCAGCAAATGCCCTGCTGCTGTGCGGCGCTGTATCCAGATTTCGGCAACGTTGACTTCTTGCGTGAAATGCGCTCCTTCCTAGCTGAGGTGAGGCGGTATCCGTTGCGCGCCAATTTTGTCAGGCGTGTTCTGTCAGTTACAGTCTGGGGAATGAAGTGGTCGGCGTAGCCTGCAGTTAAAATGACTGCGCCACAAGACAATGCACACCTTAAATAAACTCCAGCCACAGGGCTGCTGCACTGGCCGCTGTTGCTAAAAAACAAACGGCCCGAGTGTGTCAACATCTTTGGCATTTTCCGCTTTTGGCTGCGAAGTATCTCCTGTCGGGCGCACGTCACGACATTATTCAGGGTCTTTGACAGTTATGGACTCGCGCTTTTTTGCATAGATATTATTTAGAAATCACGGCGATTGGGCGAGAGAGTGACAGCAAGGCAACGCTTTAACACACTCCCTATGCCTGTCTTTTCGGGTTCATTTTATCGCAGTTCAGTCCGCGGTTCTAGTCAACAACGTAGTGAAAAAAAGTGGCTTTCACACATACTGTTCTGAGTGGACTGACCGCACCAGCTAATACACTGCGTTTTCACTTCCAACAGCAGTGTCGCACATAGAGAGTAGCTGAATGCCACAATCAAAGCCCACCTCAATAGCTTGGACTGCCTACTATGGATTTGAGGAATGAGCTTCAAGCTGGAAAAAGGTTAAAACACCCAAGCACGTGAAATGCATTGCTTCTGTTTGGAGATTTTCTCACAGACGTTTTGAAGTGAATTTAAAGAGTAATTGACAAAGTAAAGCAATATACGCGTGAACCCCATCTTTTGTAGGGCTTAGTTATGCACCTAGAGATGTTTGGAATCTGTTCTGAAAAGAGCGTGGGTGCAATGCAGCACATCCTGGTGGTTGACTGGAATTCGATTAAGTGTGTTTTCGCCATTGTAGTCAAAGGTTTAAAGTCGTATTTCATAAATGCCATCTAGTCAAACCATCTAAGCAAGATGCATCTATTCCAGGGCCGGCCCTGGGATTTACATTTAATGAAATAATTGAAATCACAAAAATGATCTCACATATTGAGTATTTTATACTCTAGAGAGCATATAGTGGGGAGTTCCATTAAAAAGAGCTGCCAGAAGTACCAGAGAAACAGATCAACTTTGTGATGTCCAGTATATGAATGGTCACCTTTTTTTTTTTTTTTTTTACCTATGTGGCAATATCATGAGTTAAGCTTTTCTGAGTAGCTGACAGAGTGAGCTAATTCACTTCTTGATACTTATAATTTTGGCAAGTAAGCAGTGGCAGATGGTGAATTCTTTCAATTCTTTCACTGGAGGAGCGTACACATTTCCGATGAAAATTTGAGTGACCAAACGTAGATGGGGAGCCCAAAGCGATTAAGGGTGGTTTGGAATGTTGTCCGAACTCCCTGGGAAAATCGCCTTAAAATTAAACATTTTACAGCACACTTTTTGTGAAAAAATGGGTAAAAAGTGACACTGTTTACAATTTGTTTTTTAGGATAACAAATTAAAGATCCAATAGATGGCAAGTCACCAACAGTGTACATGAGTGTTTTCCAATGCATTCTTCTGCTGCCTCGGCAGACAATACATGACAGTATTCTTCCAGTGTATAAAAACATGTTCATGCTGGCTTTGCTTAAACGTGTCCATGTTGGCTGGCTGCACCAATACATGCCAGTATTTCAACAAAAGAACATACTCATCTTTGCTGTACCCATAGTGCCAGTATGTAAGGAAACAAGTACATGCTAGCGCTAACAATATATGCTAGTATCCCAACATAAGAACATGCTCCTGTTTCCTTTGCCAAGAATGGCAGAACACAAATGTCATGCCACTGTAAGAAAACATGGTTATAGGGGCTGCAACAATGTAGGAAAGCATTATAGACCCATACACCCAGATAAGAACAATTATGTTTGCCCACAATGCCAGTTAAAAATGTAATGTCACATGTCCATACTGGATGCCACAAAGTATTCCAGTATTCCACCTAAGAACATTAATCATGTTGGCTTTACTCATGTTGCCAATAAAACATTCCATGCCAGTGAAAGTAAAAGTCCAAGTTGGCTGTCAACTAGTCATCCCTCCCGACTCTCTCCCTCACAAAAGAAAACGAATCAAGTTGGCTTTGCTCATATAATGGCAGTAAAACATGTCATACCCCTGTAAAGAAACATCCATGCTGGTAGCCTCAATGCTTCCACCGAGCCTGGCTCCCGGGCCCACATGAACACACACTTTTATAACCATTCACAATAAAAGTCACATGGCAGCGTCGGACACCTATTCTCTTCCCGCCTCAATGCCTCACAAATCTCCAATGCTACGTCCTCTCCTTCCTCTTTTGAATTCACCATCTCTACTTTTGCTCTACCTCACTCGGTTCACACCATCTCCATCCACCGCCCACTGGGCCATTTTTTGATGATCTTGGTCAACTCCACTCTCTTTCCACTAAACATCACCTCATTCTCTTAGGTGACGTCAACCTTCCCTCGCCAACCACTTCTCATAAATCTGAACTTCAGTCTTTTCTTAGCGACCATGCTCTTCACTCTATCCATAACCTTCCTACCCACACAGGGGGTAACTCTTTGGATCTTGTATTCATCTCCACCTCTCGCTCAGCTACTAATACTACTGTCCCACAATCCACATCTGATCACTCAATTATTTCCACCGCCATCCCCTTTCCACCCTGTGGCCTTTCTTTGCCACATGCTTCACCTATTTCTAAAAGGACATTGAAACCTTCTGCCATTCCCCCTTTCTCTCCGACCTACAGTTCTCACTCTCCTCCTTCACACTCGATGCCTCTTCCACCAACTCTGACTTCTTCAGCATCCAATCCCCTCTGTATGACTCATTCTCCCTTCACTTCCCACTGCTTACTTTCACCCCTAAGTCTCAGCATCCTCAGCCATGGATTACCTCATTCAAACGCTATCTCTGCGCAGACATGTTTTGGCTGGCACGCAATTGGAGACATACCCACTTGCAGGTGGACCTGCAACTCTACCTCCCTGCCCTGAACTCAAGTCCACTCTTGATAGAGTGAAAAGAGAATTCTACTTAACCCTCATTGCCTCTCCCTCCATCCATACTCGCCGGCTACAGGGCGCCCTAAACTCACTCCTCTCTCCTCTTAAGTCTATGACTATCAACTCCACTCTCACAGTGAATTACCTAGCTGAATACTCTGTTGTAAAATTATCCAAAATTAGAGACTCTCTCCTGACCTTTGTCACATTCCCTCCTCCTACATTTTACACTGCACTTACTCTACCATCATCCACTGCCTCTATCTCCCACTTTAGTCACACTATTACTGATGAAGTGCTATATCAACTGAGGAAGGCTAACTCCTCTTGTGCCCCATCAGACCCTATTGGTCCTCAACTAGTCAAGCCTATTTCCCCTTTAGTGGACTCTCAGCTAGCTGAACTCTTCAACCTGTCCTTTGAATCTGCTTGCTTTTCGTATGTTTTCAAAACAGCCATGGTCATCCCTCTCCTAAAAAAGCAACGGGCTGACCCTAACCTACAGGCACAATTTCACCGTGTCTCTCCTTCTGCACTAATCTAAAGTGTTGGAAAGGCTTGTGTTCAACTGTCCTACCAATTTCTTAGACATCCACAACCTTTGAGACCCTCTACGAGCAAGTTTCCGCTCCTGTCATGTCACGGAAACTGCTCCCATGAATGTGCCCAACTTCATCGCCTCTGCTAAGCACTCCAACCTATCCTCCATCCTAATTCTCCTTGACCTGTCTGCTGCCTTTGGCACTGTCAATCACTCTGATCTTCTTAATACTCTCTTTCTTCTTGGGATTCGTGATCAAGCCCTTGCCTGGATTGAATCCCACCTTGCACCTCACCAACTCTCTGTCTCCTGGAGCAACAACACCTCTCAACTTCTCTAACTGTTGGTGTTCCACAAGGGTCTGGCATGGGTCAACCCCTCTTTACACTCTACACCTCTGCTCTTGGGGCACTAATCTCCTCCTTTGGGTTCTCGTACCAACTCTTCACAGATGACACCCAAATCTTTGTTTCTTTTCCTGAACTCTCCCCTGATCTCTCTATCAAAATTTCAAACAGTCTCTCTGCCATTAAATATTGGATGGCTTTGCTCTCTCTGATGTTAAACTCTACCAAAACACAGGTGATCTTCTTCCCTGCCAAAAGCTCTCTCCCATCTCTCCCTCTGCCTATCCAGTTCCCACCCGACACTCTCCCCTACTCTTCTTCAGTTGGATACCTCGGCATCATCTATGATCCTTCTCACACCTTCTCTTCTTTCATCTCCAAAACTGGAACAGCAGCTCACCTCAACTACCTAAATATTAGGAAAATCAGGCACATCCTTCCTTTCAACACCACCAAGCATCTCATAACCACTCTTGTCTTCTCTAAACTGGACTACCTTGCCAGCATCCTCTTTGGTCTCCCCAACTATGCTTCCTGTCTTCTCGACAAGATCATTAACCTTGCTAACAGGACTCTCTTTGAACTCCCTCACTCCACACCTACTGCCTCGTACCACCACCAGGCTGGATGGCTGACGATACAAAACAGGGCCAGATTTGAATTTCTTCTCCTGGTTCCAAAATCGATCCACAGTAAGGCACCACGGTATATAGCCTCCTCAATCCAACTCTACAAATTTCTCGTAATCTCTGCTCTGCCTCCTTGACTACGCCTGTGGCTGCTCATCCCTTCTGTGCTTCCTCCCACATCCGCTCCTTCTCTCTTCTTGCTCAATGCTTCATTTATGCTGGTGTTTGCCAGTGGGCAACACTGGCCCTCTTTTTTGGGCACCAGCACTCATTTGTCAGCTGCTGCAGGCAGCCAGAGCCAGGTACTTCCCGCTTGGGCCGGCCACGCCTCGTGCACCAAGGCCTCTGCAGCTGGCATGCCTTCTTCCTGGCCACAGAGCAGGCCTTGATGCGCGGTGCATCGTTGTGGCATTTTCTTCTTGAAGAGACTCCGAGACCGAAACAACATGCTCTGGGTCACCAGCATCTCCATCCGGTTGTTTTAACGTGTGTGTGATAGTGTGTACAGCCGTGAGCGTGACTGTACGTGCATGCCAGTCAGGCAGGGGGCGCGCAGACTCAGTGAGTCTGAGACCACACCCTGGTGCTGGCTGGTGCGAACAGGCAGGTACTAGTGTTGGCGACCATCAGCAGCAAGTTCAGACGTGCTGAAACAGTCAGGACACAGTGAGTGACACTGAGAAAGTCCTCCTGTCCTCTGGCTCCAACCAGCTCCCAGCATGCTTGGCTGAGTCAGCTGCTCTGTAAGGTGAGAGAGTAAATATGTGTGAAAATAAAGTCTCATTGATCTGATCGATCATCCCAGGCCACATGCCCATGGTGGAGTGGCAATTGGCAAGTAGTACTCGTGCAATCGCTGATGATTGATGACTCTTTTTCTACCTCTCCCTATAACTGACTGTGCGTGTGTGCGGCCGGTGACTCGCCGCTGTGGCTTAACCTGTACAAATTGCCGGGCAGCAGAGGGGCAGGCGGGCCAGCCTAGGCCCAGTCCATCTGACCGTATCTTAATTGTCCACTATTTCAGTTTAGAGCGATTTCCCCAAAGCACTTCAGTATTACACAAGAACAAAGTAAAACAAATTTGAGCAAGAGGGGAAAGTATGTGAAGCTTTAAGGTGCAAGCAAACGTTTGGCGGATAGTAAAAAGCTATGGAAAGTCTCACTAATGGAAGTTAAATGCGGCCATGTGAAGAGGGTGTTGGCGAGGGATCATAAACGACTGAGGCAAGATGCTGAGACGTCTAAGTGGGGAAGAAGTGAGTCTGAGACATCCTATGCAAATGACTGGGAGAGCATTCAGTGTTTTACTGCTCATGGATAGTAATTGTGAAGCTGATGTGAAAAGGAACCGGACAGGGGTGGGTGGCAGGTGGGGCGTCATTGTCAGTATACAAGTGACAACTCAAGCCGCAGTTAGCAAAAGCCATGCTTTGAACCCAATGGGCCCATGTTTTAGTTAACACATTCTGCATTGTATTCTGGTAATTCGTGATTGGTGGGTCACTCAAAAACCCCTGTACAACGTAGAGTTTCTCGCAGAAAAGCTAGGATAAGCACTGGGTGTCACGTTTCCAAGGCCTCCGCGGAGAGCTAATCTCTGGCCGTCACAACTAACCTAACTCTCACCCTCTTTTTGCCAGAACTCCTGAGTCCCGGCAAATGGCCGAAATGCGTTATATAAATGAGTGTAAAAAGCGAAGCTTGCCTCTACATTTGGGGGTTATGATTTGTGAGAATGCAACAACTGTGTGTTCACCAATAGCAACTTTAAACGCTGAATTAGTTGCAAAAAATGCATTCTCCCTCTTCCACGCAACCCTGTTTCATGCAGCAAACCTCAGTGTAGTCAGAGTGGGCGTGTTCCAATTGACAAATCGAGGTCGGACACAGTAGGACTGGTATTCTGTTCGTGCACAAGTAGTTGTTCTTTTCATTACTGTTGTGGTGGACAGCGCTATGAGTACCAGTCCAGTACCACTCCAAGAGTAGTACTCTTGTTCAGAGAGGAATTGCCATAGACTGATATGCAAACGGATATTTCCCATCTGTGAAAGGTACAGTGAGCAAAAAGCGTGTGCTGCAAACTTTCATCTCAGAGCAGGTTATCATGCCATGTTCTTGCTGGAGAGGAGCGCCTGCTACCTTTTTTGAAATGGTATGAAATTGCCATTGGTTGTGATGCTGTGAGTGCTCAGTGTTGTCGTGTTTGTGTGTTATGTTGAGCTTCCTTAGAGCAGGTGTGTTTGGTTCTAGTGTGGTGGACCATGAGACACAGGTAACTGTTAGGGGTGGCGACACAGCACCATGGATGTTTCTGTTGTAGGGTGTTGTTCATCCGGGTGTTTGGAATACCCAGCCTGGTGTCTAGGAGTGGAAGTGTGCAGCCAGTGGGTTGTGTTGTATAGGCTGACTGTGGGGAAGTAGTGTGAATATAATTGTTGACTTAAGTTCTGTGGTTAATAAAGAGTTGTATGTTGCGGTGAGTGGTGATTTTAGAGCTCACTGTAGGAAGAGGTATGGCGTAGAAGGTATTTTTTTAACACGGGCACATGTGGGATAGTGACACTGAAGGAGGTGTTGTTTATCTGGGTATTCAGAATACCCAGCCTGGTTAAGGAATATGTGCAGTGCGCAGCCAGTGAGTTGTGCGTATGTGGATGTGAGGGAGCCGAGTAAATGGTGTGATGTTGGCGCTGTGAGATGACTAATGTGTAGAGGGGCTGGTAGGCCGTAAATTGTTGAGGAGATTAGAAGGGTATCTTTGTTAAGTTAATGGTGTCTCTTCTGGATAGAAAAGGGGAGAGGCATGTGTTTGGAGAGTATAGGTCCCAGTGGGTGAGGACGCTCTTAGGGTTTAGGTGTGTGTAGAATGTTCCTGTTTTGAGGTAAAGGATGCACGCTCTTTGGATGGTGTGTGTTTGTGAGTGTGTATCTTTTGCCGGTAGGTGTTACTTGTTATTATTAAGGGGGGAGATATAGTGATTAAGCTTCCCCTGGATCCTGAGCTGAATGCTTGGAATGTTGGACTGAGTGACAGAGAATGCAGCCTGAGAGAATGTTGATGTATGAATGTGTTCTGTGAGAGTCAGTTGGAGATGTAGACCCCTCAGAGAGAGGATGCCGGTGCATGTTGCCCTAAGCTTAAGTGTACCTGACTTGATGTACTTCATATGATATACAAAAACTGTAATAAAGAAGTAACTAGTACATCAGAAGATGTCAGAGTCATCTTTGGCAGAACACAAGCATTACACACAGCAGCAGGGGTGAGCCTGGCAAACACCAGGGGGACAAAGCTCGGTGGATATACACACCTGGGGCACGGTGCAGTGATTAGCACACCTCGGGCGAAAGGACACTGTGCACTGAGAACCAAACATGACATGGGCACCAGGGCACAACGAGACAGGCACAGACCAGCAGAGAACAGGTGACATTGGCAATAGCAGGTTTAAAATGAGGGAATCCGCACGCAGATGAAAAGGACAAAGTAAAAAAACTACTGCAGCAGAAGCACATCATTTCAGAAGAGAGAAAAGGAATGAGACGAAAAGAATAAATAAGCAGATGATAGAACTGAAAAAGAAATGAGAACAATAATGAAAGAAAGACAATAGGGAAAGGTAGGACAGCGTGGATATAAATAGGAAGAACGCAGTAAATAACAGGATTTCAAATGGGTTAATCTCTGCAATCTTTTTCACCCCTTCGAGTTGTACCCGTGTCCTGTCATCACTTAGTATTACTGTACCCTGGTGTTATAGTGCCAATGAGGGGCTTCTATCTGTATCACGATAAACTACAATGAATGAGTTGCTACTCAGATGCCCACATAAATACAAAAGCTATCGTGTTTTATAGGACGAATTGCTCTCCAGGGCTCTGGCAATCTGAGTACATTGCATATACAGTTGCTGCTCAGTGCCCTCCTGGCCCTCTTATCTTTCCAACAAACCTTGTACCCAGTGTATTTGGATTTGGAAGCTGAGCAGATCTGTGCCAGGCCCGCTCACAACAGTTCCTGTATCATGCCACGTCCTGTGTGTCTAAACCTGACAATTGAACATAACAATTCTGCTTCCTCAACCGCATTACGAAATGAGTGTCTGCAATTTCAAGCATCACATAAAGCTGTGACATAATTCTAAAAAGGACCATTAATTCTGCTCCCACACTGATATATCCTGATATATTTATAGACTTCAGATGCTGACATTTGGCCCTTGAAGTATTTGAACATTTATGTCTTATACAGCAGGCACGTCTACCAATTAAGCTATTAAATTGGGTGATACACTGATAATCACACAAAGAAGCATGGTTATATAGTGAACATGCACACTGTGTCTGTGGTTTTAAGAAGCCCATACACATGTCAGATTTATCTGCTTCCATTCAAATACAATTTTGAGTCTCTTCGGCCTTCCATGAAAGGCTGCTTGTTGTTCTAGAAGTGGAGTCTTCAGTTACCTTGAGTGCACATCTTGATTTGAATGCACCACTTTAGGAAGGGTCAGATTCTCATTCTCCAGAGGGTCGCTCGGTTGGAATTGCTGTGACTGGAAGGGGCAGAGAAAGCGTTTCGTTGTTAGCAGCTGCATTCATATGCATACCTTTTTAGGCAATTGAAATCATGCTGGGGTGTTATTTTTTTATTTATTGGTCATTTGTAAGGCACTTCTACATCAAGAAAGTGTGATTCAAAGCACCCACAGGGCAAAGGGAAGGGAACAGCAGAACAATGTAATATGATAACAGAAGATGAACAAAAACATAGAAGGGGGCCTACTAGGCCTTGTGAACATTTGGATTGTGCAAGTGCAGAGAGCGAGAAGGGGAAGGGGGTAAGTGCTAGAGGTTCCACAGAGGGTGAAGTGCCAGAGAGCCATTTGCAAGGCAGAAGGTGAGTGCCTGGTAATGACCACTAGTTGGAGGGGGGTTCAACTGCCCATTCAATAAGTGCGGCCGTGTGAGACAACACAGGCCAAGTGGTGCTCGAAAGCAAATGCAGTGGGAGGATTGATGCTGCAGGTGATCGGACAATAGGCCAGGACCCAGAATGACACATACGTGCCCAGGCCACCAATCACAGTGACTGAGGGGTTTAGCACAGGACGGAGAGAGGGAAGGAGGAGGAGAAGAGGAGAGTCTTGAGGTGCTTGCAGAAATTGAGAAGATCCGGCTAAAGACAGTGAGAAAGGGGGAGGCTGTTCCAGAGGAGGGAGCCAGCAGAGGAAAATGAACAGCCGCCCGCTCTCTGCTTAGAGAAGCGCTTTACAAGCAAAGAGTTGACGCCGGAGCATCGGAGGGATCTGGATCTGGTACTTGCATGTCAGGGGAGTGATTATCAGGGCATGGGGGACAGTCGACAGCTCATTCTCACAGCAGTTCTTAAGTGTGTGTTTCAGACACAGAGAGAGTTAACAGCTTGTAACATTTAAGCTGCACTAGAATAGTCTGATTAAACTATGTAAAGAAGTTAGATGCACCCACACATGTAAGTTTGCCCCTCCCTCGCAGTCTCTGAACTTAGCCAAAGGGTTAGCCCCCCGAAATATTTGTCTACTTGCAGACGTGATGTATATTATCAGAATGTTCTCTCATTTCCCCCATTCCCCTGCACAGATGGCAGAGTAAAGGGGCCAACTGAGAGGCCCTGGGCATCATTGCACTTTTGGTGGGAATCTAAACCTCTTCAGGGCAGAGAGAGAATAGGGGGGGTGCTCATGTTGTTGGCAAAATGTCGTCTCTCATGTCTGAGGGTTGCATTTTTAAGTATAATAATTGCTGAGGGCATCCGAAGACAATCCCATGATACAAGAGATATTTTCTGACTAATTGAAGCCATTTAAATCCTCTTTGATTCTTTACCGCAAGTCCTAGAAAAGATTGTACTTTACTGGCCCAAAATAACATGTTCTAGCAGGCACAGCGAATGGAAAGAATGCATTCGAGAGAGATCAGGACTGTGAGAGGCACTGATGAAACTCTGGAAGGAAAGACCATCCCCTGCTCCAACTTAAAAGCTGAAGAAGGAAAGATAGGGCAATTATATGCACAACTGTGTCGCATTGAGTTCCTGATAGTGGGAGCTTGGACGGAGAAGAACATCCTGTTTTAATAGAGATGATTTGAAAGGTGCACAAATTACAAAATAAGCTGACCTGACAAATATATACATCCATACAGAAACATTTTAAGCGCAAAGCGTATGGTACTGAGGAATGCATTTTAGTTCCTTTATTTTCCTCATTGTCATTAGAAGGCTCCAAGTACCAGAATGTGTGGCAATGATAAGCGCCTTAAATCATACAGAAAAGTTAACATATGATAAGGCTGCCTGCTTATAGTTATTGTTACATACGCAGCATGCCCCAGGTAGCTACACCACCCAGAAAACATTGTACTCTATCATTTGTTCAACTTTTCTGTAAACACCAACAAGAGGATCAATGATTTACGGTCCCAGCAGCACAATAAAGTGATGATTTTGGTATATAAGTATCCATTGTGCATATTGGAACTTAGAAGGAATCCCATGATATCTACCTATATTTCTAATTTCCTTCCCTAGAAGTCTGGAGGCCAGAAGAAGATTGTGTCATACTTTTAAAAACCTGGTGAAAAATGTAGAACGGGTGAGCCGACAAGCAAGCCAGGTAAAGAGGAATCTGGTTCTAAAACAGATTAGGTAAAATATAGTGTTTATGAAGAACCAGAAAAAACAATAGGTGTGACCAGCACTACTGTCAACATCCATACAGAAATCCAGACAGCATGCCTTCCATTCAGAGATGGGCTGGGAGGTATCACTGATGAAATGACTAACTACAGTGACAACTCAAATGCCAAGCACTAGCAAAGAATCTGGTCAATTATCATTTCTGCAACATTCAGCACCCTTAACGAAAGGCCTACTCCCTAAAGGCTGGAAGCTGGACCAGAAACAATATTTTCAAAGCAAATACCCATGGTTGATTGTTGGAGGACACACTTTTGGATGCACTATTTGCCGTCAAGTCAACAGCTTTGGTGCAGAGAAATCAAGTCAACTGTAAGCTCATATAGTACCAACAAAGACAAGCAACAAAGATCCCTATGAAAGAAGATTACTGAACATGGACTAACAAAGGCACACATCACAGCGTCAAAAATATTGGAGCAAGCAAAAAAGATACATTATTGAAAGTAAGTTCTAGAGCCCAGGCAGGGAAAATATCAACAGCTGCCAGAATATTCCATACAGCTTTTAAAGAAGCAAAGCGAAACAGGCCAGCCTATGGTTTTAAATCTGAGATAGACTGCCAGCAATTGAACAGGCTAGATATGGGACCCATTTTACATTCCAATATAGATTACTCAAATATACAGCAACACATATAATCGGAAATTAAACAAAAGGTGTTTGCCAAAATAGTTGCCTTGTCTCCTAAAGTGAGCCTTTTGCTGGATAAGGCAATTGCCTTAAATACAAAACTGCTTTAACTGTGTACCTACATACTCAGATACAGGATATGGAGTCTCCAGCTAATATTTTTGTTGACCTTATTGAGCTCAGTGATGTGTCTGCTGAAGGTAAAGTGAACAGTTTACTGTCTGTGCTCCAAAAAGACCCAATTAACATTAGTGAGGAGTTTCTCACCTAATGTCTGATGTTAGTCGCTTGTGATAGAGCATCAGTAATGTTTGGCTGCAATAGTAGGGCTGTTAAATGTTACAAAAAAAGAATTCTCCCAATATTGTAGCCAAACAGCGAAATAAGGCAACTGGGGCTTGAACAGGAAGGGGGTCAAAGGTGGGGAAAGCTCTGGCAGAGAAACTTAGCCTACACAGGGGAGCTCTGAACGCATTAGAGCAGTTCGATAAAGGGACCTACACGACCAAGATTCATGGGGAAGGTGATAAAGCGGGGTGGCTGATAGCTTGGTTAATCAAACGAGAAACACTGGTAGGGGCAATCACACAAATACGGGATTTTGAGGGAGGCCTGGTGACATCAAAATGGGAGATAAATCAGGTCTTCCGGAGATATTACCAGCAACTATATCTGTCGGAAAAGACGTATTCGGATCAAGAAGCCTCAGATCTGCTGGAGCTGGTGCACATGCCCAGGCTGGACGAAGGGGATCGGGAGGGTCTGGATATGCCCATAGAGGAGCGGGAAATACTGGGGGCAATTAAGTCGATGCAGGCTAACAAAGCACTGGGCAGTGATGGCTTCCCGGTGGAGTTCTACAGGACGTTTGCGGATACTCTCGTCCCTCAACTGAAGCAGGTCTATGATCATGCACTCCGGAAGGGATTGCTACAAGAGTCAATGAGAGAGGCGGTAATCACAGTTCTGTTAAAAAAAAGGGGGAGATCTACAACCGTGCACTTCGTACAGACCCATTTCATTATTAAATATAGACACAAAGATCCTGGGGAAGGTGATAGCAAACCGGTTGGTGAAGGTGGTGCCGGTTTAATACACCCAGACCAATGTGGATTTGTAGGGGGGCGGGACACCGGGATGAACCTCCGCAGGGTACATCATGTGATGGACTTGGTCAAACACTCGAAGAGAGAGCTGGTTTTGATGGCTTTTGATGCGGTCAAGGCCTTTGATTCTCTGGAATGACCATGGATATTTAAGGTGCTGTAGGCATGTGGCCTAGGTGAAGGTATGTTAAAGTGGTTGCAATTGCTATATAACTCCCCCATGGCCAAGGTCAAAACAGGGGGGTGGGTCTAGCAAAAATGGTATCTAAAGAGAGGCACGTGCCAGGGATGCCCGTCTCTCCCATCATATTTGCCTTGGCGTTAGAGCCACTGGCGAGATACTTTAGGTCATACATCGCAGAAATGGGCATACAGGCAGGAGGGGTAATGCATAATATATCTCTTTACGCAGACGATGTGCTGCTCTTCATAGATAACCCATTGGAGAACATCATGGTAATCCTAGATGTGCTAGGGAATTTCCGTAAACTGTCAGGGTTTCAGGTGAATAAAGAAAAATCACTGGTTTTCCCGTTGGCGGGTCTAAAGGACAGAAGGGAGGAAGGGATTGCATGTGGGGAGCTCCACTGGGAGCGGGAATCCTTTAAGTGCCTGGGAATCCAGATTTATCATGAAATGGAAGACACTTTTGTCCACAATACCGGGAGAGCTCTCTCACAGATAGGGGATGCAGTGCAATTCTGGAAGAAACTACCACTGTCCCTAATGGGGAGGGTCGCACTCTGTAAAATGGTGGTCCTCCCGCGTCTTTTATATTACTTCAAAAATATCCTGCATGCAGTGAAGAAGATATTTTGTAAGATTCTGGACAAGATGTTGGGGGAATTGCTATGGCACACGGGCGCCCTCGAGTGGCCATGCGGACAGTGCGTCGCAAGAGAGAGGAGCGGGGTCTCAATTTGCCAGATTTCAAGATATACTTCATGGTGACACAATTGCAAGCGACGGCACAGTGGCGAACAGGGCCGAACGGGGAGCTGGCAGGCCTATTGGGCGAGGTGCAAACGGAGAGACAGGACATAGAACTGCTATGGGGGCCCATAGGTGAGAGAGGAGATACAGTGGTCTTCAGAGCGGTCTGGGCGGTGTGGACAAGGTTGCTGAAGAAAGCATAGGTTAATCAACTATATTGCAGAGGTCTCGCGATTGGGTTCGATACCTCTATTAGGAAGGCGCTGCTTAACATGGGGCTTAAGGCACTTATGGACAAACAGTGCACCACAATGGGGGATCTGTTCAGAGACGGCAAACTGCAGACGTTTGAGGAATGGAGACAAACATACCAAATACCGAAAGGTCACTTTCTTACATACGCCAGGGTGGTCAAACGAATGGCAGCGTTGTGGGTCTGCAACCCAGAGGAACACCCTGTACTGAAAACGCTACTGGGTCTAGATGGAGGCAAGGGCAGAGTATCGAGAATGTATAAAGCGCTACAGGAGATGGGGATCTTGCAATGAAGGGTAAATGGGAAAGAGATGCGGGGGCACCTATCCCAGAAGAGCAGTGGCCGCGGATGTGGGAGCAGGTTAGAAAAGTGTCCAGGAACGCAAGATTCCAGCTCACGCAGTTCTATTACTTACATAGAGTATATCTAACACAGGAAAGGTTACATGCGATCAACCACACAACACCACATACCTGCACGCGATGTGGAGGGGGCCATGCCAGATTCTAGCACATGGTCTGGAGCTGCCCAGCAGTGGCGACATACTGCAAGAAGGTGGTCAATAGAGTGAATACTACAGCGGGGGTAAGCTACGAATGCTCTCATGAAGTGTGCTTGTGGGGACTCTTGCCAGGAGCAAAGAGATATAAAAACCAAAATAAAATTGCGAGATTCCTCTTCATATTAGCCAAGAGGAGGATTGCAATGAAGCGGAAAAAGGGGACCGGCCCGTCAATATGACTGTGGCTGCAAAAGGTATGTCGGTGGGGGCTAGTGGAAGTAGAATACCTAAACCAATACAATACAAAGTCCCGGAAGGGGAAAGTACACTAGCGATGAACTGGGGTCAGCTGTTGAATGAGTTAGCATCCACGCAAGAACTGAGGCCTCCCTAGATCATGCAGGATGGAACTCGCAGGCAATGCGAGAAGGTTATGTTAGAAGTACTGGAAAAGGAAAGGTCCATCATCTACAGGGGTATAGAGGGACAGATGGGAGCCACAAGGATTAGCAGGGAGGGGCATGCACTAGTGTCTGGGGGGAGGGTGGAAGGGGCAGCAAGGGATTAGAGACATTGGCAAGTGGGGTGGCAGGGGGGACAAGAGGGATTGGGGTTCTGGTTTTGTTTTGGGACAATGAGTCGTAGCAGCACATGCAAAGGTCATGGTCGAGGCAACCGCTGGAGGGAGTTCTGGTGGGATGACTAAGAGGCTACCCACACTACTTAAGGGGGAGAAACACTGCAATGCCTCGAGGAATACGCCAAAGCACTATAGATTGCATCCCGACTAAATGCTGTCAGATAAAAGGTCAGGCAAAGACATAGATACGGATATTAAGACTGGTGAAAGACACTCTGAGAAGACCATGACAATGCATTTAGTGGGGAGGAGGGGGTAACGGTTATTGTGAAACTCATTGTCCTGGGTTACCTGATTTCTTGTTGATCATGCACTATGCTTACTGTTCCAAAATAATACAAATATATTTTTATAAAAGCATTGTTAGACAAACTGTATTCTCTTTTTAGCACATCTGTAAGAAATCATTTGCAGCTAAAAGAATGTGCAGATGCTCTTGACATTTGGCTTTCGAGTGTTAGATACTCGCTGGGTTGCCTCAAGCTACAGAACAGTAGAGGCTGTTTGGAATGCTTATCCTGCTCTTTAAAAAAAACGTTACCTTGTCATCTAGTGATGGCTCTTGTGATGGCAGAACACGTAACATGTACACTGGACTATGTAAGCTCCTATCGCCTGTGCAGTTTGTTGCTAATCTTGGCATTATGTTTGATGCACTTCAAGAGTTATCAGAATTGTGTCCTGACTTACAAAAACATGATTACATGATCATTGATGCAGTGTTTGAGCCAATGGTAGAAAGGCGATGAAAGCATTGTTCCCAGTGACAGAAGGCCATAGAAGAAAACAGGTTCCAAGGAGTGACCCTGCATGAAGGAAAGTTGTGCGACAAAAGAATTAAACGTGGATTTTTTTTTCACATTCTTGCAGAAAATGTACAGAATCGTTTGTTGTTGACAGGAGGTTCTGCTGCTGCTGACAACAAAGTTGGGTACGAGAAACTAATAAGCGAAGCAAAATTTTGTACAAGCAGTACTGGCCAGATGAGTTACCACCTGCACATGGAAAAAGTGAGGTAGAGTCTGTGTGTGAAAGATTTGATATTGGTGACACTTTCCAAACCATTCGGGCTTACAGGGGGCAAAGGGAGACAGGTGTTAAAGAAGTTAATAGACACTATAACACATTTTTGGTAGCTGTGAAAACTATTGCTATCTCCACTGCTGAGTGTGAACGAGTGTTTTCACAAGTGAATTTTGTCTGCACATCAACGAGAGCATCCCTGCATACTGACACCCTTTCGTCATCATTATTCATTAATCTCGTTGGCCCACCATTGAAGAAGTTCAATCCCATCACCTATGTCAATTCATGTCATTTTACAAAATTGACAAATAAAAAAATGTCCATAGGTTCTCTACTATTTTATCAAATGCATTATTACTTTGAGGACAGCAAGTATGGTCCAGACAAGTATGGTCTAGAAGTGTGTTCAAATGCACTCTTTTGCCTCTGGGGGTGCCGGAACCACTAAACATACCATAACAATTGTTTTCCAACTTTAAAGCATTATACTTCCTCAACCCGTATGTGCTCCTTCCCCATTCATCCCACAACTAGCCCTTACCAGCAGTTGCTGCAGCGCCAAACATGTGACATGGAGTAGCAGCAGCAGTGTGATGAGCTGGTGGTGTGCCGCTCTAGCACTGAGCTGGCCGGGCTGACATTAGGGGGCCAAGATTTGTTGGGTCCAGGCACTTATTTTTTTTACAAGTTAAGCACTGTTTGTAGCACATTCATGATGATGGTGTCCCACCGCCCATTGTAGAGGGGCACATATCGAAAGACTTAGCTCTTTACTCAGCCAACTTGAGAGTTCCCTAAATGAACAGCTCTAAGGGTAGCCAAGCAGAGCACTCTCCAGGGCAGTATGAGCCTGCGGCTGCCGGCCGGGCATATGCTCACTGGCTCATTACAAAGTGCACCCCACAAAACAGTGGCAGAAATTCTTCTTTATTGCATTAAAATATAAATAAAGATCAAGAGAGGAGGGCTGAAACGCTACACCGCCTCAATCTGGCTTTTTCAATTTAACTAGTAACATTATAATGCTTACCTCCAAAACACCATGAATATCAAACACTTTAATGACGAAATGCAGCAGAGTACCCACACTACACTCCTGTTGCCCTTACAAGCATTTAATTTAAAAGTAACTTACATGCACGCACAAACGTGCACACAAACATAACATGCAATCATGCACACCTTACCAAAAACATTGTTCTACACTATTTGGCATAAACCTAGACAAGAAACTCGCATGTTTGGCGGACCATGTCAATTTCCTGGTCTGAATGCACAGACTAGTGCTCTGGTGCCCAGTCTACGGTAAGCCTTTTGACGCAAAAGCTACACAAAAACCATGAATGCATGGTTATTTGAGCCCAGCAAAAGAAGCTTCTTTTGGCTCACAGTGGATGTATGACTCTGAGAGGAAAGGTGACTGACATGTCTCTTCTTGCGTCCTGTTTCCACACATCAGAGAAGCCAAGAGCTGAAAGCTACAGGAAACGTAGAGGGACCGGATGGGTGGGAGTGTGGTTGTGTGAGTGGGTGCACGTCTGCGTGTGTGTGTGCATGCATGAGGGTGTGGAGAGATTGGACAAATGGATTTTCCATGTTACAATTCTGGGAGAGATGCGAATGACTTATGATAATACAGGAGGCACCTAGAGGGACATGGGGGAGTGTCCACAGCAGGACATGACATGGAAAAAATGTGCGTGATAATGAGAGTGACATGGGGCAAATCAGAGGCAGTAGGATGTGGCATGGGGCAGTTGGGCGGTACCGATAGTGGTGTTCAGGAGAGCATGGACGATCAGCCTTTTCTGAGGGCATTTTAAGTCACATGTGGCAAACCACAAACATTTAGATCGGTATTCCTCTAACTTTGCAGGCACCTGGGGACCAACTATATCAAAAAATAAAACAATGGCGCCTCGCCAGTGCTAATTAAAAGCAATTTCAAATTAAATTACAATTGGGGGAGGGGCACTCGAGAGCCCGAGCAAGATAGCCACGGGCTGCTGAAGCTCTGATAGTGCTGGATGAAAGCTGGCAACTTTTTCCCTCTGTGGGTCCAGGACAGCAGTATAAATCAGCTCAGGAGTGAGGCGAATGGCCCCAGAATCTCTGATCCAAAATCCAGCCGTTGAGAACCCCTGGCTCCAGCTCTGCGAACGACTGCGCTATGAGGGACTCCCTGGATTGAGCTCCACCTCAGCGCATACAGCCCTAAGCCACAAGCAGCCTGCAGGCACAGACCCGGCCATTGATCCATCTAGATGACTCGTACACCCATATCAGCAGGGGCACACACCCACCGGGAGGCGCAGAGGTGAGCCACAGACCCCCAACCCAGTGGCGTGGACGAGTCTGGGCCTGTAGTGAAAGTGAGGGACAGCACCAGACGCTCCCGTGCCGACCCCGGGGGGCCACCCCTGGGAAGGAACGGCTCCTTGGGCTGCACGCCTATCTACATTCACCCTGCCTCCTGTGGGACAAAGGCCTTGCCGGAGCGGCACTCCCCATGAACATACACACTAGGGGGCAAACTATCCGCCTGCCATGAAGCAAGGGATTACAGAGAGCACTCCCACGCCATTTCTGGGGAACCACCACTTGTGCTGGTCCGCTCCTCAGGATGACGCAATTGCCTCCATTTACTGCGTCCTTCCAGAAAGAACCGCCGGACCTCAGCAGTGACCCCCCTGGGCCTACACATTCGAAGGACAACAGATTGGCCACACTGAAGAAGCTATTGACGGGGGAGCAGGGCCAGTGCCCAGCGGCAACCCCGGGGCTGGGCGGCAGCCGGTCAGGGCGCTTTGCTCCTTTAGGGGGCACTGATATCCCCAGTCATGCTGGTGGGACCCAGGAGAATACAGAACTGCGGGCTACCAAGCACACAACAGTCCCATTCCCCTCCATCAGGAGTGGGATGCTTAGCACATGGACAGTGAGCATTGCACTACATCAGAGCCGTGGGGTAGCGGTGAGCTTGCCCACAACTGCCTCAAAGGCCCCTGTGGGTGCACAGCCAGCACCATCACACAAACCCCAATATAAAACTACCGGGCCTTCTCTACCTAATCCCGCCCTCAAAGCAGCGGTTCAGCGCTTAACAACTTCTGCCACCGCTCCATATTGCGCCACTGCTCGGAACTGTGATACATACCCAAGTGACCACGAGGGCTGCATGAACGGACAATCATAGTGCTATGCTACTGGCACATCCGGACACGTCCACAACCATACCTGCAGATACTGTCAACATTGATGCCCTACCATGCCGCTCTGCGAGGCACAAGACTACAATGGATATTCCAGCGCAACTGCAGGCCATCCTGGCGGAAATGAAAATCATCGGCCAACGGACACAGGAGACCAACCCAATGGTCCAGGATATTAAACATGATCTACAGGATGTCCAGACTAGACTGAATGCACAGGCAGAAAGGACGACTGACAATTAGCAGCGCATTCACTCGCTGGAGGACAACCATGAAACTACAACGACAGAGCTGGACAGGGTCATCAGAAGTACAACGTCTTGATACTAAGCTGGAGAATCAAGAACACAGATTGAGACGCAACAACCTCAGGATGGAGGGCCTACTGGAAAGCGCAGAGGGCCCAGACCCAGGGACGTCATTTGGGGGTCGGCAAGGGTCGCAACTGCGACCCCACAGGTCTCCCTTGCTATCCCTAAAAAAAAGAGAAAAACAAAATGTACATATATTTTAAATGGAAGCTCCTGGGATGTGGTCAGCGCCATATGGCTCTTTGTTTCTGGAGTGGCTGGCTTTCTTGATCAGGCCTCTTAAAAAAACAGGGGTTTCACAAGTTTAACACTTTGAGCAGTGACCCTGAACAAGAAAGAATAGGAATAAGAAATAGTCTTTCTGCAATTCTATACAATAATTGCTAGACTCATTAAAGGTTTTCTTTAGGCACACTTTTCAGGGTGAGTCACTGATTAAGTCTGATTTTGTCTGTTCTTAAACACCTCAAATTCAACAATGCAGACAAAAACCATATGCATTTTGATTTTGCTTTTCGCAAGTTGCAGTTATAGCATGTTTTTTTTGCCATTATCTCTGTTACGATCATCTCAAGACATTCCATCTCGGAGTCCTCTGTGACCTGACAAAATCCTTGCGCCTTCTAGCTTGTGTACAGTGTAGAAATGTTTGACCATAGCACATCAAGTGGCCCTTGATTTCATTGTGTCACAATTAATGCTTTGTTGTAATGTGTCTATCTTTCCTATCTCCCTAGCATGCTGTTCAGGATGTTTGTTTGCATGTATGAGGTAACGTGTGCCCAGAGTAGGGGATGCTGTGTGAGTGCGCTGCTTTTTCTGCGCTACTCTAAATTCTTTAATACACATTTATGACCCCCCACCCCCAATGGTATGTATTTTGCCAACCTCTGAAGCCTTAAAAGTAGATCCACCCAGGCTACACATGTGGCCAACTTTGCACCAGACCTGCAGATGAACTGGCCTGCTGTTAAATCTGTTACCAGTTTATCGGTATCCACTACAGAGAGTAATTTACTTTCTGACTTTGGGAACATTCAGACATGTAATTAATTGCTCATTTTACTATAGCCAGTCAGATAGCTATAGCTGGTAAGATAGTTCAGTGGGTCGGGTGCTCGTTGCTGTGATGTGTGTGTGTGATCTTTAGGTTGCAGGTACGAATCTCGGCATGGCCAACTCAGCCTTTCATCCTTCTGAGGTCTATAAACGAGTACCAACACAGGTTGGGTGATATTGTATGTATATTTGTTCTATATAAATGGCTTAAGCGTAAGTGCTATATAATAACACATCATTATCATTTGGCCTTGGACGTCTGCTTGCAATCTAATTTGGTAACATGGGCCTATACCCACTGATATTAACAATACATATGGAGATTCATTCTTGTATGAAATGTATATCACATTACAGTGATATCGAAACCATATTCATCGTAGTGTACTTAGGAACAATGTTATCTGATGCCACTTCCTGGTTTGGCAAGGGGTGAAAGGTTGTCTTCCACCACTTCCCGTGGGGTCAAATGACATCACTTGCCGTGATGTCATCCTAACTCAAAAGTCATGTGATGTCACTTCCGCTACCCCTGGTATTTTGGTGAAATGACGTCACTGCCCAGACCTCGAAACTTTCATGTTCAATTTCCTGCAGGATGTGCTCCACATAGATAACCCCGGGGATTACACCATCGAGAGAATCCATCAGGCACCGATCCCCAAACCAGTAGCAGGGGAGGGCCCTACAGTGATAACACTCGGGCTCTTGAATTTTCAACATAAAATGGTCATTCTGAAAGCATACAGGATCGCCGGTCAAGTAAATATCGGGGAGGTACCAATACGCCTTTTCATGACTTTTCGGCAGAAGTCTCCCGCCGCCAGAAAAGCTTCAATCCTATATTTGATGCGGTGAAAGGGAAGGAATATCGGCCCTACCTCAAGTTCCTGGCGTTATGGTGCTTACAGTTCTACCGCCAATGGCACTCGTTTGAAGACCCAGAAGATGCTTGGCGTTTCTTGCAACGGCAAAATCTTGTCATGCGGACTTCCCACATGGCGAGGCACAGGGGGCACAGGTGCCACCTTCTTCACCAATGCCGAATCAATGGTACCCCCGGAATAAAGGCAGACGACAACAAGCTGGAAGAGGCCTCTGGGGCCCAGATCATCTGTGGAAGAAGGGGTCACCGAAATGATTACATTACCCTCAGATAAACAGCAGACGAGTGCAGCTAGTACTGAACGAAGGCAAACCGGGCCCATGAGCCTGGCGGCCGCCACTCGGCCCTGGACGCGCAGTTCCGAACTCCCCTGCATATCGCTCCACAACCTGGACCCAACTTGACCGGCACAGATCTGCTGGGAGAGACATTAACGCACAGATACCTTTGTGGCTCCAGCTCCCGTGGCCACATCGGCTCCCCCTCGACAATGACAATGACATTGACATTGATACTCACACTGTCACTAATGCTGAATGGAACACTACCCAGGATGTGGCCCCTAGTGCTTGGGAAGATCCATGGTGCAAACCGATATGGGTTATGTGTTCTGGTCGACCGCCACAACATTATGCCCCCTGATAGTGGGGCTATGGAATGCATGGAAATGGGTGCGGACCAATTTGCCCGCACCCAGCAGATCCATGCATGGGCTGTATTGCCATGTATTGGGGGAGACAAGTTTGATCCCAATGTTCTAGGGGACGTTCACCCTCCTTGTTTAGGTATGTATTATGGTTTTGGTTCCGGTAATGAGGGGGAGGGGGATACTAAAGGACGAGGGTAACATGCTCTACAATCATATCATGAAGTTTAAGGTGGCTATGAAGGTAAACTTATGGTGTCAGCAGGTGAGAACCCCCCATTCGAGTAGATGGCTATGCTCCCATTGGTAACCTTTAATGTGCTAGGACTGGGGCACCCCATTAGAAGGAGGCGGGTCTTGAATCATATGAAGGATCTCCACAGAGACATTGTATATCTACAGGAAAACACATCCAAATGAAATAGAGTCCAAAAAACTGGAATGCGGCTGGGTGGGCGCTGCAGCTCATGCTCCATACCATGGCAAACAGGGAATGTCCATACTAATTCATAAACCGATCCCCCTCCAAATCCTGAGCACAATCACAGTGACTCTGTCACTTTCCTTAACATTGATGCCCCCACGACCGATACCCCAGCCTTCTTCACCCACACCTTCACTGCCTGTGCACACCTCCTGGAGAATCTATCCTTTGTGGGTGAGAACCTCAACGTCGCTATCGACCCCATTTTAGACCGCCTAAGTAATGGCATAGATGGCCCAGTGAAGTGGAAGAAACAGACTGCCCTTGGTACATTGCTACTGGACCTGGGCCTGAGGGATACCTGGAAACATGTGCACGGGCCCCGAAGGGATTACACCTACTATTCCCACAGCCACCTCAGCTACTCCAGGACAGACTATTGGTTTATCCTAACCAATGCCCTATACATGACGGATGACTGCGCATTACTCTCCATCACCATCTCCGATCACGCCCTTGTGTGACTCCGGGTAACTCTCCCTGATACCCCTTGCAAACCCATACCTTGGCATCTCAACATGAGGGCATTGTCATACCAAGATTTTATAGAACACATTAAGAACGACATAGCAGTGTTCTGGTCTGCAAATCTGAACCATTCATACGTCACAAACGAGTGCTCAGATGCGTTCAAAGCCTTTGTGAGAGGCCAATGCATTCCTGATGGTCGTATAAACTAAAACAGTGGAAGGAGAAAGAAACGCAACTCATTATGGATCTCACCATACTCGAGAATTCACACAAACCTACACCCAATTGACAGACTCTTACAAGAATGCGATCCATCACATCAGAAATTAAACACATAACAACCAACACAGTCCAAAAGTCCTACTCCGGCTGGTCCCAAAAATATCACCTCGAAAATGACAGACCACTGCCCTTGATGGCACTCGCCCTGAAACAGCGGCAAGCTTTCCAGGTGATCGCCACAATACGGGATGGGTGTGGCAACTCCCTAGTGGGGGACGGAATTATCAATGCCCGGTTCGCTGAATACTATGCAAATCTATATGCATCACCTGAACACGTACCTTGTCAAAAAATGCAAGAGTTTCTGAGGTCCATCATATTGTCCAGACTCACCAGGGCCTCTGGGCCTGATGGAATCCCAATAGATTTCTACCGAACTATGGTCGACGATATCGCTTTCAGACTAGAAGAAGTCTTTGCCGTAGTGGCAGACTACCACAGTCAATGTTAGCCACAAATATGGTGGTGTTTCATAAGAAAGGGCGAACCCCGGACGAATGTAGCTCGTACCGGCCAATGTTGCACATTAACTCCAACTCAAAGACCCTAGCGAAATGTTTAGTGCAAAAAATAGAGGTGGTCCTTCCACATCTGATACTGAAGGATCAAACCGGCTTTAGCTGCAAAAGACATTCTGGGGTCAACGTACATAGATTGCTGCACATTATTGCAGACGACCCGGAACAAGGGGATACGATCCTATCAATTGACGCTGAAAAAGCATTCAATAAGGTTCAATGCGACTTTATGTTCCTGGTTTTGGCAGAATATGGCTTTCCCCCAGCTCTAACCAATCCGATCCAACTACTATACACCGAACCGACGTCTTCGGTGACCACTAATGGCACAGTGTCGGCACTGTTTGGTCTTCACTCTGATCTTATGCAATCCGCTCCCCTATCAAGCCGCAATATATCTGCCATCCCAGAGTTGGAAACATATGCTTCTAGTGCTGTAAGATGTTGGCAATGTACGAACATATATGACTGGACCTGTTATTTGATGGTGGTGCCTGTCAATATATGGTGTGCAAGGCTGAATCTGCCATTTTGTAGCAATATAGAAGCAAATAGGGTTAAACCATGACATTTGGGAATACACTGGGGCGCATGAAGCTGAAATATAAGCATTTATGGCTGTACTTGAAGATGTGAGGGTAAATCTGCCATTTGATGATGGGGTGCATGCTAATTATAGCTGTTCCTGTGCATGTGTTTTAAATGCTCCTGCTTTATGACTCATATACCTGGCATACATGGCTGAACCTGTCTGTCTGGGAGTAAATCCTACATCTGGCAATGTGATGTGGGCATGTTTGGCTCTACCAGGGAATGTGGATCTGCTGCTGGCATATGATAGTAATATGTTTGACATTTGATGTTCAGACATGGGCATAAAGCGCTCAAACTGTGTATAAAAAGATATTGTGGCTCTATAGGGACACTCTCTCAAAGGCACCTTAAGAAGCCTGTAACTATCTTGCGGCCAGTATCAAATACCACTGACCTCTAATCCTGTGTATGCGATTTTAGTTCAATCTATGTTTCAACAAATCAGGAATTATGGTGTTTTCTGTCTACCCCAGTCTTCTTCAGGGCTATTAACATAACACAATTTCAACTAGGTTGCTTCATACAACTGCAGTTCATTTCCTATAATGCAGAGAACGAGACATGGCATAGTTATTGCAAATGTGGTTACCTTGTAATGTTCTATATCACTGGGTTTATCAAGCTAACTGGGAATATCAACATCAGAATTTACTAGGAGTGTCAAACCGAGAATTTACTGAGATTGTCAAGTTTACTGGGCATGTCTTGGGAGCTTATTGTCCTGGGAGGATAGCTCAGCGGCAACGTGCTCGCCTTGGAAGCAAGACCACACGGAGCAACACAGGTTTGATCCTTGAGTCCGGCCTGAGAAACCTCTGGGTATGAAGAGCGTTATAAATAACCTATCATATCATTGGGAATGTCAAATATGTTGATTACCCCAATGCCAGCCTTCCTGGGAATGTCAAAGTAGGAGCTTACACTAATGCCAGAGAATGCCAAGCTTGCTGGGAATATCCACATGGGAGCTGTCAAATAGATGAGTTGGGTCCAGAAAGCAGCTGGACGAAAAGTTAAAGACATGTTTTATTATCTTTCACACAAAAAGGGACAACTCAAACGGAAAGGTGTCTGGATAGTCTCTTCACCACTGTTCCATCAATGTCAAGGTTCCTTTAAATCTCAAACCTTTCAGGGCTACAACCAGCTTCTTTTCACCTTGTAGCTCTTGCAGGCATCCCTCTGTCACTGCTGCAAGTTGTAGGTAGTAGCAAAACGTCTCTGATACTTTAAGAAAGAGCCAACTGGGATCGACTTCCCAAGTTTCCACAGGCAGGCTTTACAGGACTCTGTCACCTCCCATTTTCAGGGTACTGATTTTTCACGACGTTTCCTCTCTACTCCTACTCTGTTCCTAGTCCTACTCCTACTCAATGCCACACCACATGCTTGTTCATCCACTGGCCGTGGACTTGACCCCATCAGATCGAGGTCTCGCTCCTAGCCCCTGATTGAGGCCACATGTGCCCTCTTGTGCCTACCTGGGCTTGAAAGCAAGGACCTTGCTAGCCTCCTGTTTCTCCACTAGATGTTCCCCTTCATCATCCTCCTGCTGATGTTTCTGACCCAACTCCTCCTTAACTCTCAATACAAACTCCTCCTCCTGATGACGTATTACAACCACTTCCTAGCTCTCAATCCAACCTCCTCATCACGATGATTTAACACATCTTCCTCCTTAACTCTCAATCCAACCTCCTCCTCATACCCCCTCTCGTCTCTAATGTCCTCCTGCCTAAAATCTCCCTCCGAACTCCTTCCTCACTCTCCAACTCACTCCAAAACCTGTGCCACCGGGTTCTACTCAAACAGCTGCCTAACGGAGACTTTGGGCCTAAATAGCCCTGTGACCCTTCCCTTGGGGTAGGGCTTCCTGTGAGGGTTTGCATCTGGGGATGTGAATGAGTATGTGGCTCTTATTTTCTGAGTCTGATTTGCTCCCCACTGTGTGCTTTGGAACTTTGGTACTGGGCCATGCCTTCAAAAGACTGTGCCACCATTTTAAATGTGTCTTCCTTCCCCTACACTGCTCCTGGTGCCTCATGGCATACCACTGGTGTAAAACGATTATGGAGTGTGTGCCTGTGCTCGATGGGTGTTTTACTTGAAGGTAAGCAGAGTGAAACCATCTTTGAATGCACTGTTGTTTCCCTGCCAGAGATCTCAATGCTCGGGCTGCAGAGAAATTAACTTCTCAGCATCTGTGTCTGCATTGGAAACGCTGGGCTGGTATCACAGGAGAATCTGTTGTGTCCCGATGGCTATCCAGGCTCACGAAGTGAGTACCACAAGAAAATAAAATGTGATGCTGACGTGTCACCATGCTTGCCGAGAGAGCGCCTGCAGAAAATACACCATTGCCTCTGATATCTGAGCGGGTTCACTGAGTGACTGCCGGAAACAAGGAAATGTGCCTCTGATGTATCCGCGGGTGCCACCATCTAGGACAATGAGATGTATTTCCTTTGCGTTATGCTTTCCTTCCCTCACAGTGCTCCGTTCTCTTAAAGGGGCGGTGTTTATAAACGCCTCTGCTGCCACAATGCATAAAGTGCTTCTCATTTACAATGCGCAAGGCTTCTATTACTGACTGGTTCCTTATTATGTCAGATTCTCATAGAGAGTTGGCAGCCGTCACCCTTAAGGGGATTGCACCTTTAACTATCCGGGTGTAATTGTCGCCTTTCCTGACACACAGACTAAGTGGCGGTGACCAAAGAATCCTCTCAATACCACTCTTGGGGCCATCATCCACTAGCTGGAGGAGGCACCTCGCCCCCTTTGTCACTGCACCAAATGTCCCCAGAGCCAAACAGTGGACTTCATCACAGAGCCTAATGGCAATGTCAAGCTGGGAGTTTAATGGGAATGTCAAACTGAGAGCTTAATGGGAATGCCAAGCTGAGAATTTACTGCGCAAGCCAAGTTTAGCAGAAATTATTGGTAATGTCAAACAGGGGTTGGCTGGGAATGACAAACCTCCTGGTAATGTGAAAGTAGGAGCGTAGCTCGCATGCCTAGCACACTAAAAATGTTAAACTGGGAGCTGACTGGGTATGTTGAGTACTGGGAATGTCAAACTAGGAGCTTACTGTGACAGTCAATGTATGAGCTCCTTAATAATGTCAAACTGGTACCCCTTACGGTAAACGTCAAGCCTACTGGGAATGTCAGGGCAAGCTATGTCATGACTTGACCTACCATGATTTTATATACCAGGATATCAAATATGATGACATTACCTTGAGTCTGATAGTGTCACAGTGTGTTTCATACACACTGCCACATATCTGTTCATGACTTTGGTACGAGTGTGCAGCGTTGTCCTGTGGTCAGCCTCCTGTGCTGCACTAACCACCCACTCCAGTAACCACGGGAAGGCTCGAGTGCCTCAGGGCAACTGCTAAGGGAAACCCCCTACAAGGGGAAAAACATTCAATGCTTGGATGGATGGTTTAGACTCCGGCAGAGATGTTCATGGCCAGGAAGTGTGCAGTGGTCCAATCAATGAGGAGCAAAGGAGCCAAGGACTGGAGTCCAATGGAGGAGGAAGCCAGGAGGAAGGCAACGAGGAACACAACATTAAGGAGGGGAGAGAAAGGAGAAACTACGATTATAGAGGAAGGATGGGAAGTACAAGGAATCAGATCAAGGATACAAGGGGATGTCTTCACAGGAAACAACTGAATTGAGCACTGCAATGCACTGGCTATAGCTACGGTATGTTCTTTATAGTGTCTTAAACTGAACGCTCCAAGCAGCACCATCTTGGAATTATGTCATTGATGTAAGGGAAACATTTGTCTGCCATCTTTGTGTGATTACAGAA
This sequence comes from Ambystoma mexicanum, assembly GCF_040938575.1. Taxonomy (NCBI): domain Eukaryota; kingdom Metazoa; phylum Chordata; class Amphibia; order Caudata; family Ambystomatidae; genus Ambystoma; species Ambystoma mexicanum. Next base: position 996,293,763 of record NC_090929.1, on the reverse strand, counting down.
CGGTAAGACCTCTGCAGATGGGCAGCTTTGTTGGAACCGTGCCAAGTATACCGGAAGGAAGATCTTTTTTGTTTTCATCTACTCCGCAGCGACCTTTTAGGTTTCATGACAAATAGTGAGGGGTTGAGTTAGAGTGTGGATGAATATTTGGGTTATGGTGGAAGTGAGATTGAGAGTGAGAATGAAGGTGGGTGTAAGGGTGGTAGTGTCTGTGGGAGTGAGTGTTAGAGTGATTTTGAGAGTATGAGTGAGGTGTTTTAGAGTGACAGTGAGTGGGAGTGCAGGAGTGAGTATGAGTGTGAGAGTGGAAGTGAGTGGAAGAGTGAGCTAGAAAATGACAGTGTGTGTCAGTGTGAATATGAAAGTGAATGTGAGAGGGAGTCTAAGTTTAGGTTTGAGAATGAAAATGAGTGTATTAGTGAGTGGACATGAGTAGGCATATCTGTGAGTGTGGGAGTGAGTTTGCATGTAAGAGTGATTATGAGGGTGTGTGTGAGTAAGGGAGTGGGTGAGAGTTGGAGTGAGTGTGAGTGTCATGGTTCCCAGGAGCTGGAGGCTGTGGAATCGTTGGAGGAGCCAACTCCATTAAATTTCCCTTCACGTTCCAGCCTCGTTATCCATACGCGGTTTAGTGTTTCTGCAACATGGCCGCCGCCGGGAAGCTTTTAGCCATTCAGCTCCCAGCGACCGACGCGTTGCAACTTGTCAGGCTTTCCTTTCTGCTTTGTTGCTACGCTCGCAGGCTAATTTCTCTTAACGGTGCTCAGCTTCTGTTCTTGCTTGATCTCTGCTTGCTCCTATCCGCCTGGTTCTTTCTATTTCCGCTTTTCTGTGCTTTGTTACGGATCTCGCTCTGGGTCTTTTCTATCCTTTCTGGCTTCATCTCTCTCCCTTTTTGCTTTCCCCACAGGCTCCCGGCTTTCCGTTTTGCCTCCTGTTCCGTCAGCCTACGCTCTCATTCTTCGGATCCGTTCCGGTTTCTGTCCTCTCTCCTGTTTTATTTTTCCTTCTCTCTCTTGCTAGCTTTTCCATGGGCTCCCTGTTTACTACCGCTCCCAGCACGGCAGCCCACGCTCCCTCTATCCGGACCCATTCCGATTTCGTCTTTCTTTGTCTCTCTTTCCGCCTCCACGCACCGGTTCTTCTACGGTGTGCAGTCTTGCTTCCGTAACTCCTCGTTAACTCACCCTTCTCTTTGGGATAGTTGTGGTCCTGTACACTGAGTTCCTTTGCATGTCATTAGATATTGCAAGGGAGATCTTCTACTGGATCCCGGTCTTCTGCAGTGTTGGTTTCTTCCACCATCCTGTGGGACCATTCTTGCGGCAGATCTTGACTTTCCACGAGCTTCTCCATCCTGTTACTCTCCTGGGGTTTTTATGCTGGAAGGCTTTTTCCCCCTACACTCGGTTGTTTCAGGAGCGAAGTCCCTTGCCTGTCTGATAAAGCAGGCACGGTGGCTTCTTTCCGTAGCAGACCTTATCTTCTAAAGAAAAGGGAGATACCAACAAGATGAAAGAAGAAGATTCCATTGCCAGAACCAAGTTCATCAGGTGAGGAGGAAGAGGGGGATTTTGAAACCGAGTCATCTGCATCTGAGGAAGGTGCAATTGACAGTGAGACAGTATGGCAATATGCGAGAGTAAGTTAATGAGAGTGAGTGGGAGTTAGCGATTTGTAGATGAACATTGTAAGAGTAATGGTGAAAACAAGTGTGTGTGTGTGTGTGTGTGTGTGTGTGTGTGTGTGTGTGTGTGTGTGTATGTGTGTCTGCATGTGTGTGTGTGTGTGTTGGTGTGTGCATGGAAGTGAGTGTGGGAGGGAGTGTCAGTGTGGGAATGAATACATCTGTAAGTGTGAGATTGATCATGAATATGGGAATGAGTTTGAGAGTGAATGTGAATTATTGTGATATTTAGAGTGAGTGTGAGAGTGAATAGACAAGTGAGAGGGCATGAGAGTGAGTGTGGGAGTGAGTGTGTCAGAGTGAGTAGGAGTGTGAGAGTTAATGTGGGAGTTAGTATGATTGTGAGTGATTGATGGAGTGAACATTTTTGTGAAAGTAAAATTGAGTGTGCAAATTACTGTCAGAGTGAGTTTTCAATTGAGTATGGGAGTGCTAGTTAGAGTGAGTGGGTGTGGGAGTAATGGTATTCACATGAGCTAGAGGGATGCTGAGAGTGAGTGTAACTGTGTTAGTGATTCTGTGAGTGAGCATGAGTTGGGTTCGTGTGGAAGCGAATATGACTGTGAGTGACTGTGAAGATAAGTTTTAGTATAAAAAAGGAGTGATTGTCAGCATAGTAGTGAGTGTAGAATTAAGAGAGGAGTGTGAGCAGTTGAGTGAGCGTGACAGGAAAAACAAATTTGGGAGGCAGTATAGGTGTGAGAGTGAGTTTGAGAGTGAGTATGAGAGTAACTGAGAGTCTGAGGATGAGAGCGGGGCAGTTCACTCTCAGAGAAGTAACCTGTAATGCGGAGGGCCAGGACCAGAGAAGCCTACATACATCTCAACCCTTCTGCTACTTACGCTTTGAAAGAGTTGGCATGTGTGAAAGCAAGTATGGAACAAGCCCAAGGCAAAGGCGAGGCAGGGAGGCAGTCTGGGGCAGGCCGACACAGTGACTTGTGGTTGCACAGCTTAACGGCTGAGACATGTACGAGATATTTTGGGCGGATATTCTGCTAATGACTATGAGAATGAAGGTGAGCATGACCTTGGACGCATAGTCTGACTCTTGTGCCGGGGTATGATAAAACAGAAGGCTGCAAGGCTCCCATAAGGTTCCACTGGGCTCCTCCCTATCCCCTCTTATTTTTAATCTGTACTTCCGTCCAGTTTTCAAAATATTTAAGAAGTATGGTCTGCTATTTCATTTATATGCGGATGATACGCAGCTATATATTGAAGTCCAGAATAGTGAAGATGTCTTCGTGAGAATTAACCAATGTATGAAAGAACTTAATGAATGGATGTACAATAACCATTTACAACTAAATGCAACAAAAACGGAAATCATACTGTTTGGCCCAAAGAATAAAAAGCTATCAGACAAACAAAGCCCCCCCCTCTCCATTTATTTTAGGGGAACAATTGCAGTATGCAAAAAAAGTGAAAAATCTGGGCTGCTCGTGGCAGGAGAATCTGAACAGTGAGACTCATGTAGAAGCAAACGTGAAAACAGTTCATTTTGCATTGCAATCATTACGAAATATACTCCAGTATATCCCGATGGAAGACAGGGCAGTTGTGGTGGGGTCAATGACTAACCCCCACCTGGACTACTGCAACAGTTTGTTAGCAGGAATCCCCCAAAAACAAATGGATAGACTCAGAGGCGTTGCTAGGGGGGGTTAAGGGGGGCTATAGCCCCTGGTCTTTTGGTTGTAGCCCCGGATAGAATCTCAGGAGCTACAGCCAAAATCCTAGCTAGCCCCCAGTCCCAACAGTACCGACATCAGCGTAGCCCCGAGTCTTTTCCAGACCTAGCAACACCCCTGGATAGACTCCAAAGAGCACAGAATGCAGCGGTAAGAGTAATTGGAAATGTGAGGAAATGGGATCATGCATCATCAATGCAGAAATCCCTCCATTGGTTAATGGCGAAGCACAGAATTAAATTTAAGATGGCATGCCTAGTTTTCAAATGCCTAAAAGGGCTTGCGCCCGCATACCTGGCTGATAAAATTTTATTATACCAGCCAAGAGAGATGCTACGCTCAGAGGATAAACTCTTGATCTGCACCCCACGAACAAAATGTGTCTGTAGAGGAGAAAGAAGCTTTGGAGCCTATGGTCCTAAAGTTTGGAATCAACTTCCGTTCAAAATAAGAAAGTGTGAAAATTTGGACCTCTTCAGAAAGAGACTGAAAACGTTTCTATTTAAATAAACAATTAAAGTGATTAGAATGAGAATGCCTGCTACTCTTTCTCTTTTCACGGGATTTCTTTCTTTAGTTGTCATCTGCGCCCGAATACGGTTTATTCTGTCTGGTGCGCGTAATAAATCACTCAAAATCAAAATATCAAATCAAAATAAGGTGAAGGAGTGGAAAGAGGAAGCCTGAAACACTGCAGCTGTGTACAACTAAACCTTTCTTAGAGCAGGTGGCCTGTGGCCCATTACTAAGGGACATCAATCAGTCATGAAAAGGGAGTCAAAAGTGACCCAAGATAACACTGAGTCCCCCATATCAGTCCAGCAAGCTAAGGACTTTCAAAACATGAGGATACAAAAACGGGGGCGCAGGTGTAGAGGAGTGGCCAACTCACATAGTTTGCCCTTCAGTGCGGCCTGTTACTTATAAACGAAGACATAGACAAGTGAAACTCCCCATGTGATTGTAGCAGTCTATGACATGAAAAGGGTATAACACCTTTGCCAATGGGGTTTTCTTCTATAAGTCTGTGGGGTTTATTTCGGGCCATCTAAGGCCTCCAACAAGCACTCACCTGACATTGGTCAGGATCCAGCATATCATGGGCACCAGTCATTTCTCCACTTGATTCTTCTCCATCTCCTTTTTGTGGGGCATCCTGCTCCACGAAATCAGACTCTTCCTCCTGTGATCTTCTCATGATAATTTCTGGCATCCTTTTGAAATGTGAAGATTTGCAAGTCATATTCCTTCTTTCTCCTTCAGCAGTGATGAGAGACCCCTTTACTTTTGTAATGGCCAACGGAGCGCTGTCAAAAGCAGCTGTTTGTTTGTGTGTCCTAGGTTGTGGCACAATCACGATGTCTCCTGGCACCAGGTCATTTTCTCGGGCTACCCTTGCAGTGTCTGCATGCCTCTTCATGTTCTCCTTGGCGCTGGTGTCCCTTTCCCGCATCTCTCTGTCTGCTTGGTAAGTTTCTTCTGGAGTGGTGACATGGGGTAGCCTTGTCCAAATGTTGCAACCAAACATGACATCAGTTGGTGCTTTGCCAGTGGTGCTCTAAGGGGTGTTTCGGTAGTCCCTCAGTAGTTAATTAAGCATTGTTTCTACGGGTTCTCCTGTCAGATGGGCAAGCTGAATGTTTCTCTTGATGTTGCTCATGAAACGTTCTACTGTTCCATTGACCTGCGGCCACAATGGTGTGATTCGTCGATGTTTGAAACCCATATTTCAGCAAACGTCTTGAAGTCTTGTCTGGTGAATGGGGGCCCTTTATCCGATTTTACTACTCCTGGAACTCCATATGCAGTGAACATCCTATCCAGCGCAGATATGTCGTGGTATACGGCTGTCGACTCGACTATTGAAGATCAGCGAAACGGGAGTATTCATCCATTGGCACCAGTATGTATTCTCTCCTTCAATGGGCCCCAAAAATCAATTGCTAATTCATCCCACACCTTCTCCGGCAACTCTGTCATGCACAGCAGTTTGGGCCTAGTGTGAGGACTGATAACTGCACAGGTGGGGCATTGCTTAAGGAGCTCTTCCACCTGCGTGTCAAGTTGAGGAAGCCATACCTTCTGTCTTAGCATCCTTTTCATGGATACTATTCCCCAGTGTCTTTCATGCGCAACCTCTAGCATTTTTCTCTGTAGTGCTTGGGGAATGACAATTTTGGTTCCCCTTAACAATAGTCCATCTTCCGACCTGGCCAGTTCCTCCTTGACTGACCGTAAGCTTCTAATGTCTTGCTTTGCTTCTGGTGTACCGACTTCTCAAAAAATGTTGGTCTGCTTCCACCTCCCTGATTCCATGCATCTGAGTGGAATTTGGATGGCTTGGTCATTCTGCATTTCTTGCGCAAGTTAAGGACGGTCAACTCCTTTTGGTGCTGCTGCTTGTATAACATAGTGTATGTACTGGTCTGCGACCAAGGATTTTGAGGAAGCTGAAGCGATGGGGTGTTGGGATAAGAAGTCCACAGGATTCTCTTCCTTCCCTGGTTGATGAATGATTCGGAAACTGTAGTCCTGAAGTCTCAAACCCCATCGTGCAATTCTTGGGAGCATTTTTGCCTGCGGGTTCCCATAAATAAACAACAGGGCCCGGTGATCGTTGACTATTGTGAACGGTTTGCCATATAGAAACAAGTGAACATGTTTGCAGGCCCATACGACGGCCAATCCCTCTTTCTCAGCCTGTGAGTACACTTGTTCTGTCTTTGAGAGGCTCCTGCTGGCATAGAAAACAATCTGGCGCTTCCCATTGTCACTTGGGTCTACTTATATTAATATTGCGCCCATCCCCATGTCATGGTCATGAAGTCAGGGGCACAGGCATGTAGGTGTCGCATGCACAGGAGACCTGGGTGGACACTGTGCTGGCGCCTTTGGTGCCTTTGGCGCCTCTGGCTGCAGGCTCATGAACTAAAATAAACAAGAACATCCATTTAACACCAAAAAGCTTTTATTATGGACATAGCACTTCAGATGCATTAACCTTGAACATTCCATCCATTAAGCAGTAAGCATTAACCTTGAACATTCCATCCATTAAGCAGCCCCAAGTGTATTCTTGGGTGTGGCTGCTAATGGATTGCCTTTGCACGTGCTCACTCTCTAGGAGTGGCAGGGTGTGGCTGGTAAGCCGGCCCTAATGGGCGTGCCCACGCTCTCAGCTATATAAGCTGCCCCGATCCTCAAGACAGTGGCTTTGCGTTATTCTGCACTTGCAAGCAGCGTAATGCTCACAGTTGCCTGAGGTCAGACTTACCTTTGAAGATCCTGCTTCCTGGAGATCCTGCTTCCTGGACATCCTGCTTCCTGCCAGCATACTTACCAACTGGGGGAAGCTGTTCTTACCTGTACATCTCTTTGGTGAACCAAGTATTTATCTTTACACTTTACCGGAATGCCGAAATCTTCATCTTGGCTCCGCAGCACGACACGCTCCATCGTTGACAGCAGCTCCTGCAAGGAAAAACAGAAGACAAGGTTAGACATAAAAAATAAGTCAGTTTAAGGTTGTGCTTCGCCATACATTGCGCTTTTCCTTAAACCATCACTTACTTGCTGTCGAAACATTGCAGTAGCATCCATCTTCCATCTGGCCACGTCTCGCGTCACACAGCTGCATTGAGGCCGCATTTCCATCTAAGGGAAGAAAACAGAAGAGAGACATTATTGCGGGCATAAATAGGAGCAACATATAAAGACATTAAACAGAACGAACAGCATCACAAGAGCTCAAGAAAGACTTACCAATCATAAGGAGAAGCATAGTCACAGCTGGACTGGACTAATCCTTATCAGGGATCAGTGAAGGAAGTAGATCCCTTTCGACGCGCCCCTGCCAGAAGTAGCAGGACAGAGAGCTTATCTTCCATAATTCACAGGTGAGCTTTATGGGCTGGCGTATGCTCACAGAAACCGTACTTTGGGGTGATGGGTTCGAGAGGTACAACAATCACAGATTGGCGCACTAGCACACTCTTATCTCCACGCAGGAGCAGTATCACCACTTACCACCGCTCACAGCTTTTCTACTGAGGGAGAGGCCTGAAGGGGGTGATTCAAGTTCAGGGAGGGCTGCAACTGTGCCCCAACACCTCCGCAGAGACCAGGTAGGCGTAACAGAACGCAAAGCCTCTAATACTCTCTGCCTGGGCGTTATGGAAACTTCAGAAACAGATCAGTTAGCCCTCTTACGGGCTGAAGTACATGCTTCAAGACAGGAAACCAATGCATTACAGAGGGATTTTATTGTAACTCGAGAAAGAACTGACGAATTGGCAAGACAAATGCTACAAGCACAAGCAGGACAGGTTCCACTGCCTGGAGTGACCCATTCTTCTCATTCTTCCACAACACAACAATCAACACCAGTTCAGGTGGTTCTTCCAGGAGCAGTGCCTGTAGTCCCTCCCAAATGCTTCATCGACGACCCAAACAAGTTTGCTGTATTTATTAACCAATGTCGCCTTCATTTCTTGTGCAGACCAGGAGCCTTTCCTAATGACCAAGCCAAAGTGGCGTTTGTACTCTCGTATTTAGGAGGTATTGCGGCGGACTGGTCTATACCTTTGGTAAATCAAGATGACCCTTTACTCCGGAACTTTGGGAATTTCCAACATGAGATGGAGAAATTGTTTGCCCGTCATACTCAAGGACAAGCTCTGGACAACGAGTTGTTGTCACTCAGACAAGGGAGTCAAGATCCATTAACCTATATTGCAAACTTCAATCGTCTCATAGCCCAGACCAACTGGCCAGAAGAGAAGAGGACTACACTCTTTTACCGAGGGTTAGGTGGAGAACTTAAGGATGTGTTGGCGCAAGTGGTGAATCCCCTGAGAGGTGTGCGGACTACATAGACCTGACGGTGCAACTCAATCATAGGTTGCAGAATCGGAAAATGGATCGAGCTAGATCAGAGGGATGGTCAATTTCCATACGACCTTGTGAGAATCAGACTAAACCACATGAACAGTCTGAGCCAATGCAAATTGGTGGATTACAAAGTCCCCTTACCAAAGCAGAAAGGGAAAAAAGAAGACAACAACAGCTTTGCTTATATTGTGGACAAGCAGGTCACTTCCTCCGTGACTGCCTGGTAAAACCACCCAAGAAAACGATTGGGGCAACAGACAAAACTGATGAAGAAGAAGACCAGAACTCGGGAAACGCCAATGCCTGGCAAGTGTAGGGGTCTGCTTGTCGAGCATGAAAAAGGAATCCGTACAGACCTCACATCTAGTCCTTCCAGTGCTTTTGGTGAATCACAAGCAACCATCAAAAATACATGCCTTGGAGGCATATATTGATTGTGGAGCTGTCGGTAACTACATTGAACAAGATTTGGCTCTCCGAATAAGCCTTCCTCTCCGACAGAAGAAGAAATCGGAAAACGTCACTGCTGTGGATGGTTCTCAGCTATCATCCGGCCCGGTGACACAATACACCGAGAAAGTCAAGATTCTGTGTCAGAACGGGCATCAAGAGGACATTACTTTCGATCTCATCGGTGCTCCTCAGTTCCAGATGATATTGGGAATGCCCTGGCTGGAGACCCACAATCCGAGGATCGACTGGCGAAAACTAGTTCTGACATTTCATCATGATTGTGCCGACACATGTTACAAAAAAGATGACACCAATCTGAAACCGAAGAAAGGAATCGTGTTGGGCCTCGTCAGCTCGTTACCGCTTGAATACCAAGATTACCAGGATGTCTTCAAAAAAGAGCAAGCCAACGTTCTGCCTCCGCACAGACCCTACGATTGTCAAATAGATCTTGTACCCGGAGCCCAGATCCCTTGCAGCCGAATTTACGCTCTGACAGAACAGGAAAATCAGCATCTTAGAACTTACCTCGATCAGTACCTGGCGAACGGTTTCATTCGCCTGTCCAAGTCACCTACCTCCTCGCCCTTATTCTTCGTGCCTAAAAAGGAGGGGGACTTAAGAACTTGCATCGACTATAGAGCCATCTATCAGATCACAGTAAAAAATCAATATCCTTTACCACTTATACCAGAGCTCCTGGACCAAGTGAAACATGCTCAAATCTACACAAAACTGGATTTAAGAGGAGAATACCATCTTGTAAGAGTAAAAGAGTGAGACGAGTGGAAAATGGCCTTCCGCAGGAAGTACGGCCTCTTTGAATACCAGGTCATGCCATTCAGGCTATGCAATGCCCCAGCGGCGTTCCAATTCTTTATGAATGATGTACTCTGTGAACTATTGGACGTTTGCGCTCTTGTTTACATTGACGACATTCTTATCTACTCAAACTCCATGGAAGAACATGTAGGCCATATCCGGGCAGTCTTAGAGAAGCTTCGACAACACCAATTGTATGCCAAGTTGGAAAAATGTTTTTTCCATGAAACCGAGGTCGAGTTTCTCGGTTTCATGCTCACACCACAAGGCGTACATATGGATACACGAAAGGTGGATGCAATTCTCCAATGGCCCTCACCAACATCCACAAAAGGAGTACAAAGCGTGCTCAGATTCGGCAACCTTTACCGTCGGTTTATACCTGGGTTTTCACAAATTGTACATCCAATTACCTCCTTGTTAAAGAAAAATCAAAGGTTCCATTGGTCGACAGAAGCTGAAGAAGCCTTCCAGAAGTTGAAACTAGCATTCACTACAGCACCAGTCCTTCGACACCCACGACCAGACCTACCTTACCTAGTTTAGACAGATGCTTCAAAAATAGCCATGGGAGAAGTATTGTCACAACGAGACCCTGAAACAGGACAACTACACCACGTCGCATTCTGGTCCCGCAAATGTTCAGCCCCCGAGTTGAACTACGCAATCACAGATAAGGAATTACTGGCGATTAAAGCAGCATTCAAGGCCTGGAGACATTACCTTCTTGGGGCGAGACATACGGTCACTGTCATCACAGACCACCGTAACTTGCAATACTTGAAAACTCCCAAAGCATAATCCTTGCGTCAACTTCGTTGGGCTCTCTTTTTCACGGAATATGATTTTATTATCACTTATAGACCTGGAGTACGCAATGGGAAAGCAGACACTCTATCACGCATGAGTGAAGAAAAAGAGGCTTTTATAGCATCCAACCCTGTGGCCATAATTCCTAAGGAAAGGATTCAAACCAGAATAGCTGCCACCACGTGTGTGGATGACCAAAGAACCAGTTTGCAATCCCTGATGGACCAATCAACACAACAGGAATGGCTGTTAAAAGGTGACCAGTACACCATCAAAGACAAACTACCGTATTTCCAAGGACGATTATATGTCCAAGACCAAGAACTGCAAAAGCAAATCATCACAAATTACCACGATTAATTAGTGGAAGGACACCCAGGAATAGTCAAAACTCAGGCTAAGGTAAAACTACTGGTGGCCAACCTGGTGAAAAGACATCACCCAATTTATGCAAACCTGTGGTGTCTGTGCACAACACAAGACTCAGAAACAGAACCTTGCTGGTTTACTACATCCCCTAACAGTACCGCCAGCCTCTTGGCATACCCTGTCGATGGACTTCATCATGGATCTTCCACCCTGCAATGGATACAACACCATATTAGTCGTTGTGGATTTATTCTCCAAAATGGCCCATTTCATCCCTCTGAAGTGACTCCCAACTGCGTCAACTCTCGTTTCTGTGTTCCTAGAGCAAATTGTTCGATTGCATGGATTTCCATCAATATTAGTATCTGATCGCGGAACTCAATTTGTTTCTGCCTTTTGGAGTAAGTGTTGTACGATTGCCAAAATTGATCTCCGGTTGTCCACAAGCCATCACCCTCAAACTGATGGGCAAACGGAACGAACCAACCAAACTTTAGAGCAATATCTCAGGTGTATGTTGCAACAGTTCGAGGATTCTTGGAATAATATACTCTGGATAGCTGAGTATGCATACAACAACTCAGTTCACACAAGCACAGGGCAAACTCCATTCTACACTGTGCATGGAAGACATCCGAGGACATCATTATTTGATTCACCCAATACCCTGGAAATGCCAGCCATAAAAAACTTGCATAAAACCATCACTCAGATTCTTAAGGAGGCAACGGAGCATCTGACCAAGGCTAAGGAAAGACAAAAACTGTTTGCTGATCGACATCGGAAGGAAGCTCCCACCTACCAGATTGGAGAAAAGGTGTGGTTAGCATCCAAATATATTCCCCTGAAGGGTCCAAGAGCTTTCGGCCCAAGATACCTGGGCTCCTATACTATAAAGTCCATAATCAATCCTGTCGCCATGAAATTGGAGTTACCATCTCATATGAAAATTCACCCTGTATTTCATGTCCCTCTCCTCAAACCAACGAAATCCAATACACGGTTTAGTTCTCCGCAGAGCCCGAAGTAATAGATGGAGAACCAGAAATATGAAATCAAATCCATCCTGGACTCCAAGGTGGTTCGATCAAAATTGTATTACCTAATTGACTGGAAAGGTTACCTACCTCAAGACCGAACTTGGGAACCCAGTGAACACGTCCATGCTCCGCGTTTAATCAGACAGTTCCATCTCAATAATCCCACCAAAACAAGGCCGGGAGGAGAACCACCCTTGAGAGGGGCCTTGAGGGGGAGTGCTGTCATGGTCATAAAGTCAGGGGCACAGGCATGCAGGGGTTGCATGCACAGGAGACCTGGGTGGACACTGTCCTGGCGCCATTGGTGCCAGGCTCATGAACAAAAGTAAACAAGAACATCCATTTAACACCAAAAAGCTTTTATTGTGGACATAGCACTTCAGATGCATTAACCTTGAACATTCCATCCATTAAGCAGGATACATTAACCTTGAACATTCCATCCATTAAGCAGCCCCAAGTGTATTCTTTGGTGTGGCTGCTAATGGATTGCCTTCGCACATGCTCAATCTCTAGGAGTGGCAGGGTGTGGCTAGTAAGCCGGCCCTAATGGGCGTGCCCACGCTCTCATCTATGTAAGCTGCCCCGATCCTCAAGACAGATGCTTCGTGTTATTCTGCACTTGCAAGCAGCGTAACGCTCACCATCGCCTGAGGTCAGACTTACCCCTGCTTCCTGGACATCGTGCTTCCTGCCAGCATACTTACCAACTGGGGGAAGCTGTTCTTACCTGTACATCTCTTCGGCGAACCAAGTATTCATCTTTACACTTTCCGGAATGCCAAAATCTTCATCTTGACACCGCAGCACGACACGCTCCATCGTCAACAGCAGCGCCTGCAAGGAAAAACAGAAGACAATGTTAGACATCGAAAAAACAGTCAGTTTAAGGTTGCGCTTCGCCATACTTCACGCTTTTCCTTAAACCATCACTTACCTGCTGTCGAACATTGCAGTAGCATCCATCTTCCATCCGGCCGCGTCTCGCGTCTCATAGCTGCATTGAGGTCGCATTTCCATCTAAGGGAAGAAAACAGAAGAGAGACATTATTGCGGGCATAAATAGGAGCAACACATAAAGACATTAAACAGAACGAACTGCATCACGAGAGCTCAAGAAAGACTTACCAATCATAAGGAGAAGCATAGTCGCAGCTGGACTGGACTAATCCTTATCAGGGATCAGTGAAGGAACTAGATCCCATTCTACGTGCCCATGCCAGAAGTAGCAGGACGGAGAGCTTATCTTCCATAATTCACAGGTGAGCTTTATGGGCCGTCGTATGCTCACAGAAACTGTACTTTGGGGTGAAGGGTTCGAGAGGTACAACAATCACAGATTGGCGCACATCACACGCTCTTATCTCCACGTAGGAGCAGTATCACCACGTACCACCGCTCACAGCTTTTCTACTGAGGGAGAGGCCTAAAGAGGTGATTCAAGTTCAGCGAGGGCTGCAACTGTGCCCCAACGCCTCTGCAGAGACCAGGTGAGCGTAACACCCCACAGGGCTGGCATCAACAATTAGTTCCGTCTCCCTTGCCGTGTTGAAGTATGCCATGTTTTCGGCGGCTGGGATGTGCTGGCGAATTAATTCGAAGGCTTGCTGGCAGGAATCAGACCACACAAAAGGCACTTGTTGTTTCATAAGGGCGCTCAGCGGTTCACTCACGAAGGCGAAATCCTGAATGTAGTGAGTGCAGTAGCTGGAAGCCCTAAGAATGATTGTAAGTCTGATATGTTGGTCGGAGGGTTAGCGTTGTTGTGTGCTGCCACCTTCTCCGGGTCTGGAGTCATGCCCTGAGCTGAAAAAATATGTCCAAAAAAATGAAGGGTACCCTTACGGAACTCGCATTTTTCCTTGTTGAGTGTCAGATGGGTTGCTTCCAAGGCCATGCATACTCTGGTTAGAGCGCTGTCATGTTGCTCTTGATCCTTTCCAAACACCGAAATATGGGTGCTGTAATTTAAGCAGTTGGGAATGTGCTTGATGATGTTTTGTATTTCTGCTTGGAAAATGTACACTACTGACGATACTCCAAAACTAAGGCGTTTATACCTGTATACGCCCAGGTGAGTGATGAACGTCGTTATGTACTTGCACTCTTCACTCAGCTTTAACTGATGGTAGCCTTTATTCAAGTCCAATTTGGAAAATATGGTGGCCCCATTTAGCAGATGAACCATGTTCGTGATCCGCGGGTCTTGAGCCCGTTCTCTCAGGATGGCTTTGTTGGGACGGCGCATATCTACACATATTCGGATGTTATGGGAGTCTTTTTTGGGCACTGGAACAATCTGTGACACCCACAGAGTGGGCCCTACCGCTAGCTCGATGACATCTTGCTCCAGTAACTTTGTAGTTCTTCTTCAATCTGTCGCTGTATGTTTACAGGAATTCCACAATACTGTTGGGCCACTTGGTGTACTTCAGAGTTGATGTGCAGGCTGATTTGTCTGCCCTTTAGTTTGCCCAGCCCTTAGAAAAGTGTTGGAAACATTTATTCAATTTTGGCAGATGGGTAGAAATATATGTGGGCCATATGGTGGTAAAGCACGTGTATCAGTTCCATGTCTAATGCAGTTTTAAAACTTAGGATGCTTCCACTGTCTCTGGCAGCCTATAACACATGTATGGGTATCAATTTGGCTTGAGTTTTGTACTTGCAGTGTGCCATGAAGTACCTTTGCAGAGGTATTGGACCTGTATGGATATATAATGACTTCCACTGGCCGTAGATTCAGGGCTTGTGGTAGATTTCCATAGACTTCCTCACTGATTACATTGACCTTAGCTTCCATGTCGACTAGGAACTTGGCACGTTGTCCACCTGGAGAAGTAGTATCAGACTCTGTGGTTTTGCTATGGAATTTCCTACGGCATAGAGATATCCTTTCCTTCTTGGTTCTTCTCTGACAATTTCCCTCCTTCTTGCCTCTTTCACTGATGACTGACTTGACCCATTGTCTGTTTGCGACTGCTCTACCAGGTACCGGACATATCTCATGGGCCTTCTCTTGGATCGTGAGGTTGATTGTCTGCTCGATCTCCATTCCGGTGGCACACTCTCCTGTGGTCTGCCTTCTTCCTTCCATTCCTGGTGTCTTCTGGGAGGTTGGTCATGGTACTGGCTCATGCCTGCCGGAGGTCCGCAGGGTTTCCTATGGGTGCGCGCTATTCCACCACCCCTTCCTTCCCCTTGTGCTTGACTGCAGTTCATGTGGCATACCGTCTTGAAGTGGTTTTCCCCTCGACACGCCGAGCACTGCTGACCAATCGCTGGACATGTAACTTCATGGGGAAAGACATAGCCACACCGGTAGCAGAATGGTTCCCCATTACCTTTATGTGGTGTTGTGACGTCCACTTTGTTACTGCCCTCTGGCTGGCTGTTGGAGATTTTCATGCTACCCATGGTCTCCATCTGGAGAACCAAGGCCACATCTGGCCTTTCTAACTGCAGGATTTGCTCCTGCAACCACGGTTTCTGGAGCAGTCTTTTCCTGAATTCAGCACATTTACAATCTGCAATAATAATTAATTCCCCCTCCACACTGGCATTTGACACTGTATGCTCTACGTGCTGACCTTTAACCTTCAGATCGCGGGGAGCACAAGCTGTCTGAAAATCGATCTAGTGTGTGGTTGTGAACCTTTGGGGAGAAAGACCTATGATAGTCTTACTCAACCAGGTCAGAAGAAAAGAAGTAGTGAAAGTCAGAGCCATGAATAACCACTACCAGTGCTGTGATGTAAGCAGCATTACTACCATACCAAGCAGTTACTCATAATGTACTTTTCAATCATCATAACAAAGTAATACATTGACACATATCTATCCATTGTATGCCCCAACTATCTATGGCCTAAACCCGGTTTGTTGATTCTTGGAGTGAGAAATCGTTCAAAACAATGGCAAAGCTTGTTTAGACAATTCTCATAGAAATTAATAAAGCACTATATGTCGGCTTCATCTTCTAGTAAATACATGTTTATGTTAGCCGATGAATTCAAACTCATGGGCAATGTGAGCATGTTGTGGTTCAGACAGGTGTGCCCAAACATAGGTATGCATCGTTTTTTAACACTACTGTAAACTTTAAAATAAATGCTTTTGCAATGGAAAATGGTCTAATGGTTATGACCAAGAAACATCTAAAGTATTGGATAAAAATATTCATTTTAAAATTTGAAATATTTTAGCAGCATTCTGAGCATAAAGAAGCTGCTGGTAGTAACTCTGACTCAAACTTGACCTTCTCCTGGTCCGAAAATAACTGTGCCCCTAGTAACTGTGCCCCTAGTAACTGTGCCCGTAGTAACCGTGCCCATAACAACTTTGCCCGTAGTAACTGTGCCCGTAGTAACTGTTTCTTTATCTTCAGGTATTACTTGAAAAGAAAGAGTAAGTCAGAGTTTTAAATAGTCTCTCCCCAGAAGTAACTCAGAGCAGCTCTTTGTGAATCATCCCACAGTTGTTTGCAACATTTATTTGAATAAAGGGCACAATAAATTACCCCCTGGGAAGTAATGGACTTTTCCACCATTTTTGGTAATTTCCCTATGTGCTAGTGTTGATATACACAAAACACACTGTTTGCGAGCTCCAGCTTCATGGTAATCCATAGTTATATCTTGGCGCAGGGCTATGTTTGTACTGGTTTGACTTGCAAAATTAGAATTGAAACCATAACACATTAAAACCTCACTGTGATTCACAAAAGGCACCAAGTGTGTTAAGTCGTTGAGCAAACATGTCCTGCTTTTTTAAGAGTCTTCCGCGTGTCTGATTTTCAATGGGCTGGAGAACCTCAGTCTTAGTCCACACATTGAGGTGACAGGCGGTATGTTCATTGTTACTGAAACATTTTTAAAGATTAGAATGCCATATTTTCCCTGCCCCTTCTTTTTCATAAGAACT
This sequence comes from Ambystoma mexicanum, assembly GCF_040938575.1. Classification (NCBI taxonomy): domain Eukaryota; kingdom Metazoa; phylum Chordata; class Amphibia; order Caudata; family Ambystomatidae; genus Ambystoma; species Ambystoma mexicanum. The sequence continues at coordinate 996,277,075 of NC_090929.1, read as the reverse complement.
TCTTTTGCTCCATTAACAGTATAGAAGTTAATTTGGTCGGTATTATTCCGAAATTGTGCGTATAAATATGGAACCAGCACTTAAGAGCTACCCACATGAGTGACTCTCTTCAACCCTGAATGCTCATTCCTGAATGGTGAGAATTCCTGTGTCAACCTTTTTCAAACTTTTTTGTCTTCCCAATCACACTAAAATACCTCGCCTGAAGATGAAAGCTCACACATTTGGCTGATAGAAATAATGAATTTAAAGCACCGAAACAGGAGACACACCATATCAATAACATTAAGAAAATTGAAAGAACCATTGTGCTGTACACAGAAGAGATACCGTATGCACGGTCTAGACAATCTATAACTTGGCAGTGCTGCAAATTGTCATAAACAATCAAGACATGTAAAAACCACAGCCTCCCAATTTTATAAACCCAAATCCGCAAAAAAAAAGTCTATTCTAAACGAATGAATGCCGTGTCGCACTGTATGCTCACAATCGAGAATGTAGTCAAACTAGGTCCAAGGGTTAAAAGAGAAGGAATATGGGGTCTGGGATTAGCCGGCAATGATTTAGCATGATGTTCTAAAGTTATAAGAAGGGTATAACATGCAAAAGCACTACAAACGCGAAGATTTAAACTGATGAAGAATAAAAAAAGATTTCTCACAAATAGTAGCCAGAAAAAATATCTTATCACAGCATAAGAGACCCAAATCCAAACTGCCCCCAAGCCTCGATCTGGCCTGTCCTGAAGTATTTAAAACAAGGACCATACTATGGATACAGGTGTTTTTGACATTGGAATATTTGTACTGTAATGTTCACCACCTAGATGTAGATAGTGGGCTGGGGTCAGGCAATATTGGATGAGGAGTGGATGGGGGACGAAGGAGAGGAGGTTGGGGGTTCCCACTCACATTGTGCAGTAATAAAATACAGTAAAAACAATTTGAGCAGTTGAAATGGGGCAAAAAGACATAGGGCCTCATTACACGGATGGCAGAGAACCATGGCGCTATTAGCGCCATGGTTCATGCCGGTAAAATACCGGCACCACCTTGGCGGAAAGGGGAATTACCGCCCCATTCCAAGGTTGGCGGGGCGGTAATTCCCCCTTCCACCATTGCCCTTCCCCATTCCCATTTTTGCCCCATAGGGCATAATGGGAATGGGGAAGGCGCTAATTACGGTACCGCAAATTGCGGTACCGTAATTAGCTCCCTGGGTCCCTTTGCGGGTTGGTTTTTAACGCCTGCAAAAAGCAGGCGTTAAATCCCCCAAACCGCAAAGGGACCTCGTAGTAAGGCGGTAAGGATTTACTGGTACCAGTATTTTACCGGTACCGGTAAATCCTTACCGCCATCCGTGTAATGAGGCCCATAGAACTCACACTACATATTCCAGTATATCATCCACCTAAATTCCTCTGTGTAAAGTGGCTGTAGATGACCGCAGGTAGTCATACTAACAGAAATGTCACTAAGTTATTATCACTATGTAAACAAATAACCATGCAACTAAAACACTGTTAACTGCGAGGATGGCATTTTGACCATGCCATACGCCTTTCTTCGTCAAAAAAGGGAACGGAAAGAAAACAAGCAAACCATTTCTGACTTCAGAAGAAAATCAGAGATACTAAAGTACACATAGGGCTCTAGGGCCTCATTCCGAGTTTGGCGGTGCAGGTTAAATGCAGCGGTATTACCGTATACTGCTGCATTACCGCACCACCCAACTATGTGGTGGGCGGAAAGTTGGAGGATTCACCTCCAGCTATGAGCTGGGGTAAATCTGCTGATTTTCCACCCATTTTCCGAGCAATTACCCCAGCGGAATTACTGCGACAGTAATTCCGCCCAAAAAACCCCATTGATTCCTATGGACTAAAAAAAAAAAATGGGGACTTGGACCGCCACTTGGAAACAAGTCATGGTAATGGTAATACATTTTGGTGGTATCTGGGCGAATTTACTACCCAGATAGCACCAAACTCGTAATGAGGCCCTTTTCAAATCTGGGGCTGGCCTCAAAATCACTGAATACAATTGAATTGCAAATGCATTTCTGCATAAAGGAACGCTCCTACTTCTTGAAGGCACTTAACTGATGTAACTGCTACAAGGAAGATTTTGTACCCATGCACATAGTGGAAAATACTATACACAGTGGAAAATACTTCATGTGAATGAAGGGCTGACAAGACTACAAAAAGATCATGCATCTCTTTTTCCTTCAATGCAAAGGGGCCAAGTTATATACATACATTGCCAAAGAACTGGATCTAAATCAAGAGCATAAAGGCTTAATTACCCCCTTAAATGAAACCCTGATGGTCTTAAAGTGGACTGATTGACAATGCCAGAACATCATATGTTTATTCTGAAGACACAGAAACAGGTACAAAGTTACATTGGAATGTGCAGATCCATCAAATCCAACAGAAATTGTAAAAAATAGTGCAAGTTCTGGGCTTAGCACTGCATAGTAAAGAACTCCCACAAACTTCGAATCGTTAAAGCAGGCCCCAGAAAAAACATCTTCCTCATCCTCTGCAACCCTGCCCTCTCAACTTCTAAGTATGATTTTCAATTCAATTCAATCTTGCTTTATTTAGGTAAAAAGCCCCCTAAAATCACAATAAGCCACAAGCACAATAGTATCTATAAAATCATAATAAAAACACAATGTAGACAGCTCATCATTAGTCCTCAAAAACTGGGACACCAGCGATCTTGATCGATGATTCAAATGCTCGAAGTTAAATTCACTTTCCTGTTAGGGCAGTTAAATGACAGACCAGACCTTAAAAGTACATCATGAATTAGTACACTAATTGCAAAACTAGCATTAAAAATCAGTATACAAAAACACATGGAATCATAAAACAATACAATGTATACCTAAATAAAGCACATACAAATGTATGAGTCAATGCTGCTGAGGGTGTGACATTTAATACAGCTGTTTTCTTAAACCATGATCTATAAATGTATTTGTCTACCCACAAAATCTGTGAGTATGTCTCTAGTATCTTTACAGAGGCACTGTGGAGGTAGCTTCACTCATTGTTCTCATACTATAGAATTTGAATCTTCATCTAAGGTATAGTCTTCTATAGGGCCGATAGTATCGAAAAATTAATAAAACATGCTCTACCGACCATACTTGGGTTTGACAGGATGGACCCTTTTTTGATTTATTGCTATCCCACCTAAAAAGCAATTCCGCCATTGGCAAAATGGCAAATCTAAATTTGATGTACAGTGAACGCAGCAGCTTGGGTGTCATTTGGTCGAGGTATACCTCATATCCTGGTTCATTTTTGCTTTCACAGTACATTCTCAATAACCGGCTAAGATTGTGTCTATAATTTCAGATTTACACTTTTCAAGCAATTCTGTTTTGAAACCTTTTCTTGTGTCAGTGTCAATTTATGACAGGTTACCCCAAATGTCCGTGCTCCCTAGATTAACCTAGAATTTTCCTAACGCGGACAAAAAAACATAGAGATGAGCCGCTCTCTTGTCCAAGTACATCCAGTATTGCATCTCTAAACCTACCTAATTCAGGCATACCCCATATCCATAACCAATAAAAGAGTGGTCTGATCATTACATCTGACTGGATCTCTCTGCCAACCCTTTTAGAACATGCACAATTCTTGTCATTTAGGACATTTCTGATTACAGGAGACCACCTGAGCATTTCTAAATTCCAGACGATAGCTTGCTATAAGGGATAAGCAATTGCATTGTGCCTAACTCAAATTCTGCTGCCTTGTGGGTTCGTCCTTGATGAATTTTTAACTCTCGATCACCACATTGTCCTGCCTTACCAAAATTACTCAATTTATGAGAGTATCTCTCAAATGCATCTACACCTGGAACACCTTCCTCTAGTGGAACAAACTGGAGCCACCAACAAATCTTTCTCTGATTGATGGCGAAACATGGATCCAAAGGTTAAGTAGATGATGGATCAAAACCCTCATATGATGCCTGACGCATGGTAATATAGACATGCATGACACCTTGTCCTCCGGCACTTAAACCACTACCTTGCCTAATCCTAATGTAGGCATAGGAAACCTGCCAAGCAATAACATAGCGTGATTGCTCCTCACGGAAGAAATAATGCTCTTTGTGCAGACACAGAAGTATTCCAATGAATTTTAGTCTCAGGTTAGGAACCAGCTGCAATTTCTGTAGGTTCGCTAGGAAACAATGCTTCACAAGAGCCTAGCAGGCTCTTCGAAATTGATGCCTACTACAAGAGGAGAAGAATCCCTAATCATCAAGCTATCATCTACATATGAGTGGAGAAGAAGTCCCTTTTGTAACACCTCTACTATACAGCCAACAATCTCGATAAATACCCTAGGGTTGACTTGAAACCTAAGAAAATAAATCAAAATGGGGGTGCTGTTGAGCAGCTATGCGTAATGGCTGCTTAGTGCATGAGCTCTGCAACACAGCGCAATATCCTTGAAGAAGCAGCGACACTCAACCTCAGAATTCATTCAAAATACAGGACCAAGTTGGTGAGACATCCTAGAAGGGCTGAGTCGAGTTACGAGCACTGTGAAGCCCTGAGCACCGAGCTATCATCTGCTGCATGCTAGGGTCGGCCCGGTCGAGGGACGGGTGGTGAGCGCGGGCCGCCCTGCACACTATAAGACCCACCACCGGAAGCACTGGCATACCTTTCAGGCAGCGTGTTGCCATCTGTCCCCGGCGGGGTATCTCCGCTCCATTGCTGGCGCGCATAGGGTCAAGCTAAAGGCGTGAGACTATGGCCCGGCCCGCGGGACCTTGGAGATGCACCCTGAGTAAGGGAGGTGACGGACATGCACCTCTGCACCCCCTAATGTCAGAGGACTGATTGGAGGAGGCCGACCGGGGGGGGGGGAACTGAACCCCCGACATACAGGCCGGTGCGTTGGGCCAGAGTGGGGACGTGTGCTGTGCCACGGTCCCATTCACCCTTCCGGGTGAGGGAGCCGTGCAGCCGACCATCCTCCGAGCCGCGGCTGGTTGCCGGGGCCTACAAAAAAAGGCGGGACAGATATCTAAGGCTGACCGGGGCTGCTGCAGTGATCGAGCTGGCAGAGAAGTCTGGAAGGCGGAGCTCGCCCCTACATGCAGAAGGCGAGGTACCCCCTGTCCCACACCACATAACATCGGACCATCTGCCTCCAGGTTGATCCAGCACACGGAGCCCTCGCAGAGTGACATTTGACTACAGCACCTATGGCCCGGCCCGCGGGACCTTGGAGATTCACCCTGAGTTAGGGAGGTGACGGACATGCACCTCTGCACCCACTAATGTCAGAGGACTGATTGGAGGAGGCCGACCGGGGGGGGGGAACTGCACCCCCGACATACAGGCCGGTGCGTTGGGCCAGAGTGGGGAAGTGTGCTGTGCCACGGTCCCATTCACCCTTTCGGGTGAGGGAGCCGTGCAGCCGACCATTCTCCGAGCCCCGGCTGGTTGCCGTGGCCTACAAAAAAAGGCGGGACAGATATCTAAGGCTGACCGGGGCTGCTGCAGTGATCGAGCTGGCAGAGAAGTCTGGAAGGGGGAGTTCGCCCCTACATGTAGAAGGCGAGGTACCCCCTGTCCCACACCACATAACATCGGACCATCTGCCTCAAGGCTGATCCAGCACACAAAGCCCTCGCAGAGCGACATTTGACTGCAGCACCGTTACCGGTGCAGCTGCTGCACCACGTTTCAGTGGCATATCTTCAGGGCTAAACACTTCAGCTCCCAAACCACAATTTCTTTTTCATACGATGACACAGTGGACCCCCCTATCTTAAAGCTCTGACCAGACACATGCTAGGCAGAGTGACACTGTGCTGGGGACCCATATGATGGGCAAATGCAAACATTCCCCAAATCGCCTATCTAATCCTACATGGGGGAAACGTATTGCTGACTTTGGTTTGGCGACACTGTGAGCTTTGAGCAAGACATTGCACGAACAAGGGATAAGGACCCCCTTGACTTGGGGATTGCGCTGGGCGACGCAGCCATACACTCCAGCCACCATCTGTTATTCCAACTCTGAACCCCCAGGGAGTAATCAATGTACGAGTGGGGTCTGAGCCTACTCTGATATCCTGCATTGACCGCCCCCTACGTCACTGGCTCCATACACACCACAGCCCCACCACATGCTGGCGACGCATCAAGTGAAACCGATCCCCGTAGTGAGTGAATTGGGGTGCAGATGCCGCCCCTCTCTTTGAGACACAGAACAGGAAGAGCCCTGCGGCCTGGGGATCCGCTGAGTTCCATATCGACTGGATCACTTTAAGGAGCCACAGCACGCTGACAAGCCCACAGGCAGTGGACCTGGCAGTCATTGAAATCCCGCTGCCCGGCGTGCTGGGAACTGCTCCTGAAACTACTGGCCCTCCATACTGGATCCATCAGCTTAGAGCCCCCCCCATACATTGATGATTAGGGGCAAAGCCCATGACCCCCACATTCCTAACACTGGAACTCCACTGATTGCTGGATGACACATGTGGACCAACCACCCGACAGTACTTTAAGGCCTCACTGCAATCACTCGCTCGGAGGACTGAGGGGAACGAGTCGAACCTCTGAGTACCCCAGTGCTCGTTGAGGCCCCCCAAGCCCATGGACTCTTGACCCCGAGACTACAATGACTATCTTTTTTGTTGGCCTGGTAGGGGAGCGATCACAGCAAACGTGCCGACCTGAGCCCTTCCCACAGCAACAACCAGTCTCCTGAAGAACGACCAGATACTGAACATGACCAAGGGTGTTGGAGGGGGGGAAGGCCAGAGTAATGGATAAATACACGAGATCAACAACCAGAGGTGAATGGGCAGTCAAGCCAAGCTCAACTGGAACCTCCTTTACCAAACCCTGGTCCCCCCCCCACTCCTGACTTGACCAGTATGATGGAGGCTATGGCGAAGGGCTTCGCGGCAGTACACGAGAAACTCGATGACATCACCGCAAATGTGACATCCATGAGATCCCAATTGGCCCACAAGGGAGTCAGAATTACGGACGCTGAAACTAGAATTGGGACCAATAAAGACAGCCTGCATGCACTCCAAGACGAGGTGGCCACCCTTACCAGAGACATGAAGTTTGTCAAAAACAAGTGCGACGACTTCGAGTCCCGCTCCCGAAGAAACAATATTTGTATAGTTGGGGGCCCAGAGGACGCACTTACAAGAAGAATTGAATTGGCCACCGAGAGCTTACTTAAAGACCTCTTGGGGAGGCCAGAACCATCCCCCTTCATTGCAGTGGAACGGGCCCACCGTGCTCTAACCCCTGGCCTAAGCCAGGAGACTTTCCCAGGCCTATAATAGCAAAAATATTGAGCTATCAACATAGGGATCATCTGCTTCGCCTGTCCCGCGAGAGGAGGGAAATGAGGCTAGGCTCCCAAATCATCCGAATTTTCCCAGATTTTTCTACCTCAGTGCAGCAAGAACGTCAGCAATTTATAGGGGTAAAGAAGATGCTCAGGAAGCAGAACATTCAGTATGCTATGTTGTTCCCGGCAAGTCTGAAACTCCAGTTCCACGGCAAACTTTACTTCTTCACTGTCCCGGGTGAGGCTGTGAAGTTCATTGAAGCATAGATACCTTTGGATAATCCAGCTGCGGATCCAGCTGTGGGGAACCTACCTGAGTGATGGTGCATGGTTTATATATTTCCGGCTGATATCAAGATCCCAAAACCAACATGAGCTGATAGAATTGTTTATTAATTAACTGTCACCTCTTCACAATACACAGATAGGATGTTACGTCCCAAGTACAAAGTTTGATGCTGTGCGGCAACAGCGTACCGCTTTGCAGTTGCTATGTGTTTATTAAGGGTTGAATGTGCCCCTGATCCCTGTTGGACTGGGGGAGTAGCCGGGGGTGGGGGAGGGAAGGGTAGACTGCTAGATTAAGGGTGGCAGTGGGGGGGTGACAGGGTACAGCCACTAGCAGGCGGCCTACAACAAGTTTGAGCACCTATTGCGCACCTTTGGGGAGTTGGTGGGAGAAAACCATAAAAATATTGGCAATTAAGTACTCAGAGGGGTCTACTTCACATTTCATAGCAAATTGGGGTAATGTATGACGTTGGGCACATGACATACACGAAGACAATGCATGGGTTATGGCACTGCAACTGAAAAACAGAGCTGGAATGTTCGGGTTCTTGGAAACTTCACCAAAACCTGTAAGATTATGTCCTATGCAAACCAACACAAAACGCATGTGCTGCTCTTGCAAGAAACACATGCCAAGGGAGGTGTCTGTAGGAGTATGGCCCCTATGTGGGAAAGAGCAGGTACTTCACCTTCTATTCCTCCAAGTCCAGAGGAGTAATGACCCTAAACTTTGTAGAAAAAAAGGTAGATGTTGACCCTGAAGGGTGATATGTAATGATCTACTGTATACTAGAAGGTACTGAACTGATCCTTGCCAAGACATACTGTCTCAACATAGACTCCCCAGAGTTCTTTGACAATTTGGAGAAGCTATTGTCCACATATGACGGAATATCCTTGATTTGGGGGAGGGGGATATGAACCTGATATTAGATCACTCACTCGAAAGAACGATCTTAAAACCTAGACCCCAACCCAGAGCTGCCCGGCGACTTCACTCCCTTATACAGACACTGAACCTATGCAATGCATGGCGTGTAGCACACCCCCAGGTGAGAGATTGCACGTTTTACTCTTCAGTGCACGATATGTCATCTCGTATAGACCTGTTCTTGATTACCGGCTCATTGATAGGTAAAGCTAAGGACGTGGATATTAGGCTGCATACATTGTCAAATCATTCCCCTGTGTTCTTGACACTGCAGATAGGGGGCAGGCACAACAATGGCACCTGGAGGTTTAGTGTTCCGGGCAGAGATCAGAAACAATATATATACCTTCTTCACTTGCAATACGATGGGATCCACCTGCCATGGCATCAGATGGCAAGCCTTTAAGGTCTATATTAGAGGGATGGCGATATCCAGGGAGGCCGGGGTACTTAAATGCATATGGAGGATGTAGAGAAATCCGAAGCGACCCTTAAACGGCTTCAAACCGAATACTCCGAGTCCCCCAGACTCTCTTACAAATACGCACGGAACTCGAATCATTTCAGGCACACGCTACGAGGGAAGTGCTTTCCTTCTCCCAGCCACAGGCGGCCAGGAAAAATGGCGAGGGAGATGGACCGGGGAAAACATTGTCGAGACTGGTACAGGCAGAAAGAGGGCGACCTCAGGTCGACTCCATTCTTGACGAGGAGGGCAACACTAAGCGGGCAGATGCTGAAGTTGTGGGAGTTTTCAGCGACTTCTACTGCAACCTATACTCTGCAGAGCAGCCCTGGGGTGGTCAGGCCATACACGCATTGCTAGAGGACATCCCGTTGTCACGACTTACCTCCAAAACTAAGGAGACACTCAACAATCCTGTCACAGTTGATTAAATTGTGACGGTCATTTCTAATCTACCTAAAGGGAAGGACACTGGTCCGGATGGCCTCACTGCAGAATTTTATCATGACTCTGCAGCAGTACTAGCTCCCGTCCTTCTTCGTGTATGGGATGAATCTCTGAGGGTTTTGATGCTCCCAGAGTCACTGCAGGAAGCTGTGATCACGGTACTCCTCAAACAAGACAAGCCTAGGGAACAGTGCGGCTCCTATAGACTGCTATCTCTAATGAACTGCGATACAAAAATGTACGCTAAGGTCCTGGCTAATCCCTTTTTCCCCTTATGCCACGTCTGGTCCACCCTGACCAAGCCGGGTTCATTCCTGGTAGATCCACTTCGCTCAATATTAGGCGACTATTGAATGTCATGGCCTGGATGGATCCCCAGGCACAGGCAGTGGTGGTGACTATTGATGCTCAGAAAGCCTTTGATATGGTGTTGTGGCAATTCTTATGGGTAGCACTGGAAAAGATGGGGATAGGACCAACCATGATTCAATATATCAAGTTATTGCATACACAGCCCTTGGCTAGAGTGTTAGTTAACTCCTCCTTGTCTGACTAGTTCCAGCTGGGCCGGGGTACCCACCATGGATGCCCCCTCTCTCCCATCTTGTTCGCCTTGGTCATTGAGCCCATGGCTGACTTTATCAGGGAGCGACATAGACACTGTGGAATCCGCCTGGCTGGCACACCAGAGATAATATACCCTTACGCGGATGACATGCTGTTGTACGTTAGAGATCCACACATGAACCTTGATCCCATTCTACAAGATGTTAAATATATCGGGAAACATACCGGCTTTACAATTAAAGGAGAGTTCCGGGACTTTTTTTTTATTGTCCCTACGGTTCGGCCATGTGTTTTTAAGCATAACTCGGTAGATCGTAGAAAACTTTCCTATGGACCTTACCCGACTTTTCGTCCATTAACGCACTCGAAATCAGCCGCCATTTTATGATAATCCTATCATTTCCCCCCATCGCCCTGGCTCACCTGCTTTTGCGGCACTAAATCAAATCCCCCGCCCCTGAAACAGACTTTATCAAAACATTCATATTCCCCGCCTCTATCCGTGACGTGACTGTGCTGCGTAGGCAAACGCGCCCAGGCGTCTTCTACGCGACTCCACACAGAACCCGGAAATCAACACAGATCAGCTCACAACACAGCGCGCCACAATTCGGAATATGAAACTGTACTTTTAAATCAAACCGCAAGATTGTAAATTTGGTAAAGTACATTTATTTGACATCAAATGTTTAGAGAATATTCAGCGATTTTCATTTTTATTTGCTCACGTTCCAAAAAGTTCGTTTTGAGGCACGCGATGTTCCTTTGCTGTACACAGGGTCTTAGATCATCTCACAATACAGCGCCACAATTCGGAATATGAAACTGTGGTTTAAAAGCAAACTGCAAGATTGTACATTTGGCAAAGTACATTTATTGGACATCAAATTTTTAGAGAATATTCAGCAATTTGCATTTTTCTTTGCTCTCGATCCAAAATAGTTCGTCTTGAGGCAAGCGATGTTCGTGTGCAGTACACAGGGTGTTGGTTTACGATAAAATAAGCTCTTCGGTCGCACTGATAATCGCATGGCTGTTCCAACAACGAGGCACTAGGCCACCACAACGGTCTGTATGTTGCATCTAGCCATTAGTACCGCGTAAGGGCATACTTGTACTTGGCGATCGTCCCACAAAATGGTCAGGGTGCTAACGTTGTTCACGCGGAGAAGCAATTGGCGATTATAGAAGCCATCCGCCGGTGTCTGGTACTCGTGACACAGACAATAATGGATGAAGTACCTGTTTGAAAAACATAAAAAATGAAATTAGTCTCACCATCAGATCTTTATTAAAATTATTCATTTTATATATTAGGTCGGGAAATTATTTCATAGCTAGGACAGTGCAACTGGGTTTTATACGTCAAGGGGGGGCTGTAGGATACTGAGACAGTCCCCCAGTGCAGGGGTTGACAGGGAGTGCAGGTGGAGAGTGGAAGGGCCCAGGACCGAGATCGCAGACAGTGGACCAGTTGTAGCAGGGGAGAGGGAGAGAGAAAGCAGAAGCAAAGAGGAAGGTTTTGAGGTGCTTCCGTAAAAGGAGACGGTTCTAGTGCGCGGTAAGCTACTGTATAGTAATTAAATTGCGGTATAAACTCATCTAAAGAGTTACTTACATTATATTTGCATTTTCCATTGTGTCTGTGCGTAGGGCAGCCCCGAAATACCACTCCTTCTATGCCGACGTTATTTCTTCTAATGAACGAACATGAAATGGCTTTCGTTTCTGAAATTATATTCATTATCGTTTCTTACGTGGTCCCGGCCTGTCAAGGTCAAATAACAATAGAACCTTATACTGAGTCGTGGGCCATTCTGGCACCCGAGAAAAAATCAAAGCAGCTGACCTTCACTTTGAACGAGCACACATTCCTAGTTAGCTACATTCAGTGTAAGGCCATCTCACAGGACTTGAAATTTACACTCCATCTTTGCATTTTGTCTGCGTGCTTTGCAGCCCCACAGAACCATAAATACGGAGACATTCTATATTTTTTGAAAAATGATTTATATTACTGTTTGGTTTAATTTAATGCGCAAATGAACAAGGTTGGATAGACACATTGCATGTACACTGAGCAATCAATTTTATTTACACAATACATAGCTACACATATTCAATGGGCCTGCGACATGAGGAGACTCCAGAGCAAAGTCACAGGTGACACCCGGGTGGTTCGCACAACTGCACAGTGAAGGGAGGGGCAACGGTGGAGAGACACATTGCATGTACACTGAGCAATCACTTTTATTTACACATTACATAGATACACATATTCAATGGGCCTGCAACATGAGGAGACTCGAGAGAACAGACAATCAAATTACAATCATTTAAACCGTGATGTGTATTTCTCAATGAGCTCTTCTTTAGGTGGACATGGAACACAGGCAATGTTGGGTGGCAATGCAGTTGTCCCCTGCACAGGTTCGTTCACAACTCCATTTATGTGCCTATCTAGGACGTCAACAATAAGTCTTTCAATAAACTCATATTGCATATCCTCAAACACTGGTTTGATCACCCATTGTTTACTTCTTTTAGTGAAGGCCTTATTGTAGCGAAGCGTCCCTAAAGTTCCGGTCGTCCTACTTTGTTGACGGCCAACATTATGGTTATGTGTCAAGACCGCTAGAAGAGTCCGATTTATCATGCCCTCCATGCCAAAATGCAATCGTTTTGGCCTGTACTTTAGGCACATATTGTGGAACACCTCCAAATCTCCTGTGTGGCAGAATTCCGTGAGTCCCCTCAAAGCTTTTGTTATAGTTTTATCAAATACAATCTTTTCAATGGCTTTGTGAGTGCGTGATGAAGGAATCAACCACTTCTTCTTCCGTGCCTCCTCTGTGGACAAATGGCCATGTTCACAATTGTGGAAATGTTGGTTCGTGTTCCATCGGTGAACGTTTGTACAGTGTGGCATTACTGACCGCCATTTTTCCAGTAGGATTTCCAACGACCCTCCACATGTTTTTGAGCTCCACCAAAGATGGTTGCTGATTGACTTGGACCACTGTGAAATACCTTGCATATATTTTTTTTTACCTGCAGCCGACAATTTTTTATTGATTGTTTTTGCAAGATGCCAAACGTCAAATTGGTGATTTATATTTTTGTACTGTTCTCTCATTGTCTTGGCAATTGAAACGTGTCTGTCCGTGGCTATCAGGTCGATCACCATTCCCCGCGATTGTAGTTCTTGCAATGATGCTACAAAGCCAACTTTCTCCATGGCCACTGAGGATGTACTTTGTGACACCTGCACGACCACCGAACTCACAATTTTCTTACTTTCCATGTCCTGAAAGTGGTAGGTGGAGTACTTGGCTGAAAATCCTGGGCTGTCGCACTGTCCATCACCGGCTAGCCTGAACCGTTTGCCCGCGAATGTACTATCAATAGACATTTTTTCCATTATCCAAGCTTCGCTAATGGCTGGAAATAGATAATCGGTTTGGTATTTGTAGAACTGAGTTTTCGCAATGAAATGGATTCCCACAAACTGAAAGAAAGACTCTAATTTTTTAAAACTTGAACCACTAAAAAGTGCAGCCGCTGCACAAAGTAGATTGCCTGCTGGCAGTTGCCCCAGCATAGGTTGTGCAGACCATGAGAAAGGATGATATTTTGTACAGGTGGCATGTATTTTAAGGTTAGTGCCTCGAATTGCACGAGTCACATTAATCAATGGCTCCCCACATACTTCCCCACCAACCGAATGCCCACATTTCATCCGAATAATAATATCAATCAAACAACTATCGAATACAATGAATTTGGCCTCTTTCCTTATACTGTCACTCTGCATCCCAGCTGGTTCGGCCTGTAACGTTGAGGACATGTCACTCACATGAAAGGTAGAATCTCTGATATCGTCTTCCGCTATGTTCAGTGATATTGATGGTGTTTCATTGTCGTCCACTTCATTCTCTTCCATTGCAACATCTGTTCCTTCTCCGGCGATGGGTGAATAAAACAATTTCTTCAACTTTCTCGCGGTCTTAGTTTTCGCGGGTGTGGATTCTGTGAATTGATCTCCGACTGCATCCGAACTACCAGGAGGACATCCACTATCAATGGCTGGTGGTGGTATAGCTCCGTTGTCAATCACTTCATATTCTTCCCATTGGCACGATGCATCTCCAGTCTCAAGTCCCTGCCAAAAGGTTTGACAAGCAACATCTCTCGTTCGCTTCACTGTCTGTGTAGATCTAGTTCGTACACCCACTCGCAACTAGAGGACAGATTGGAAAAGGGATGTTCAGTTTAAACACAACTTACAGTATTGAACTATTAACAGTGAAAAACAACATAATATAGTGACCAGGACACTAACCTTCTTTTGCTTTCTTTTCTTTGAAACTTTCTTGCCTCGAACTTCAACATCCGGACGCTGTTGCTCCGACTCGTGTGTGCATGTCTCCACTTCCTCTTGCGCTGCAACGACTATATTTTCCTGATAAGCACATCCATCACGCACTGACGCTCCATCGACTCCCTGAAACATAGAACTTTCATTAGTATGTATAATAATATCGAAAACACAAAATGTACTTGGGGACCAATACCCACGTACATCTCAATAGCAAAACACGAATGGACGCTTTGTGTAGAACATTCAAACGACAATTATTCACGCATTGTTGATCTAGTTAGATGGAACTGTCAAGATCCATACCTCGGGCTCCTCATAGACTTCCATTGATGATATTATTGAAGATGATGCTTCAGTGACTCCCTGAAACACAGTAATTGCATTAGTATGGTTTTCTATTTTGATAAAAAGAACAGAAACTTTGTGCAGGCGTGAACGGCTCATCTAAATAGACCTGCACAAACGATCAGTTGTCTAAAATAAATAATGGATATGTAAATATGATTCGATTTGCTCGATCGTTGGAAGTGTCACCACCCAGAGATATGCATCAACTACTAGGGGTGATGTTCTTGTAGAAGAAGCTCCGTCATCTCCCTGAAACTTAGTACTTGCGTTAATAAAGAAGGAAGTATAGCGGATGTAATCACGTCATATGATTTCGCTTGATCGAACTGTCAGTATCCATACCTCGAAATGCATAAGAACATCAAGGGACGATGTAACTGCGGTGCACACTTCTGCAAGCTGTTGCGCCGACCCGTAACTGCACGCTCCCCCTTCTTCTTGGACTAATGCTCCATCGACTCCCTGAAACATAGGACTTTCATTAGTAATGAACACAATATTGAAAAAAGAAGACACATAGGAGGGCGACGACAGAAGGACATATCAATGGCTAAAAACGAAAGAAACATTGTGTGTAACAATCACGCTACAAGAATGCAAGATCTGATGATCTCCATCGATGGAACTGTCCTGAAACGTACCTCGAGCATCTGAGTGACATCAACGGTAGTCGTCAACACGTTGGACTCCTCAGCATCTCCCTGAAAGACAGTACTTGCATTATTTTGGATAACAATAATTATAACTGAAAACAAAGACTAGAGGACGAGTACAAGGGTGTACCATTAGGTAAAATAATTACACGATAAATTAAAACTATTGATTTACATGCCTAAAACAAGTCAGTGGCAGAATAGCCAAGTAAGATTACCCGATAGGCGCTTGAAGTGGCTGATGACTGCAATAACGACACGGATGGAGAATCTTCCGCCTTCATATTGAGTGGATACATAAATGGGGAAATTATTGTTAGCTAATGCTACACACTACCGCAAGGCCGAGAGATAAATACATAAACTTGACTCACCAGTGGAGGGATGTGGACGAATAGAGTGGGAATAGCGGTTGCGAGCAATTTTCGCCTCGCTCGCGGTGTGTTCTTCTTTATTAGCAATGATGTGGAGTACATGTCTGAGCTAAAGTGCCTGCTGCAGATGCGGTATCGATCACCCCTCTTGTCCGCAAAGACTTCTAGGACTCTACTTTCAAGCTCAGACGGTGGATATCCGCAATATCGGACCCATTCTCTTATCTGATCTATTGTCTTAGGGAAAACATGCATTATAATACCTTCAGATTTATTATGGGTCTTTGAAGGGCAACCGCCAATGGAACAGGCAGGCATTGTGGAAAGTTCTGAAAAGTAAAGATCAACAATTCTCTATGAATACCAATGTGTTAAAAAATTAAATGACACATAAAAGGTTCAACGCAAGGTTCGTTTTGGTTCTTGGAACTATACACGTTATTCACATGCGGATAAGTATTTGAATAACTTTAAAAAAATTGAAAAATAATTTGACTAAACTCAGAACATGTGACTAGTTACTTGCATGTACTGTCTTGAACGAAAAGAAATTGCACGCAAAATGATTATGGTACATGGCCTTACCTTGACGAACAAACAGATGCAGGGATCAGAGTAGTTTCTTGTCGTAGAACAGGGAGCAGTTCACAGGTTGCAAACTGACGAGTTTCCTCGAAGTGGTCACGGAAGTTCACAGAGACGAAGAGCAGATAACCAGCACCTTCACGGGTTGACTAGCAAAGCGCAAAGTAGTTCTCATTAGAAATATGAAGTGGGTTATAAAGAATTCGAAACAGGGGTGTGTTTGTGAATGAATGACGTGTATATGTCGTGGCATTATGCGGTTTGCAGGGGGCCGTCCAGCGTGAGGGGGGATGCTTGGCAGGAGACACGGGGTCTGGAGGTAGACATGGGAACAACAACCCATGCTCTATGGACCACTTTGAAGTGTACATGGTGTTTGGCACCTCTTGGCCTTTATCGCTCCCTGACAGCTCCACTTGCCAGCACAAGTACCCCGGTGCGAACTGCCTTTGATAGGGCGGGGGGGTGGATTGGGGCGGTGGTCGTGCAGACAAGACACAGGAAGACTCGTGAATGGAGACACACTTATGTGGATTGCAGGGGGCCGTCCAGCGTGAGGGGGGATGCTTGGCAGGAGACACGGGGTCTGGAGGTAGACATGGGAACAACAACCCATGCTCTATGGACCACTTTGAAGTGTACATGGTCTTTGGCACCTCTTGGCCTTTATCGCTCCCTGACAGCTCCACTTGCCAGCACAAGTACCCCGGTGCGAACTGCCTTTGATAGTGCGGGGGGGCGGATTGGGGCGGTGGTCGTGCAGACAAGACTCGTTTGCCGCAGGGCCTCACCAAGGAGAGGCCATCTAACTGCATGTAAGAGGCAGGCTGCAGGATCTAATACTTGGAAGGCAGGGGGGTGAGTTTATAAATACCTCACCCTCCCAGGAGAATATATGGGTGCAGTTCACCCTGGAGACCCTGGATGCCTAGGCAGTTAGTCAACAGCAGGCTGGCCTGTGGTGGCAAGGCGGGGGTCATCTCTGTACCCGGTGCCCAAAGGATGATTTATTATGATCAACCATATTGATTATTTACCTATAACCATGTTTTGTATCAATAAAATCCAACGGCCTTTTATTGCCAACGCTTGAACAAAGTGGTGTGGTAAGTATTTTTGGGGGAGGAGGCAAGGCCGGGAGGCTTGATGCCAACCCGCAAAATAACATATGTATGTCTGCTGCATATCGGTTCAAAGGTTATGTGGATTGAAGGTGGGCGGCCAGCGTGAGGGAGGATGCTGGCCGGAGACATGTGGTGCGACAAGACAAGGCACAGGAAGACTATTCAATGGAGACACACTAGATTCATTTAAAAAATCCAAACAACCATTGTTAAAATATATTTTGTTTTTTATTTTAGATCTTAATTTCAATTGAACATAAATAATAAACATTACACATTGTAAAGTTCCGGTTGCAGCACATCCAGGGAAAATCCGCGGTATTGTCCACTGTCGCTGGGGAAATGTTGTCTAATGGCAAGTACCGCACAGGCAGGTATTACTCTCCGAACGCGATGTCCGAGCCTCCCGTGAAGCCGCCAAGTGAAGCAACGATAGGCCACCAGCCTGTACCACCTGTGAAAATGAAAGATGCAAACTGTATTAAAATGACAAAACTTTCTTATCACTGTCGATTCAGGTAAAAAATGTCATTCTGCTCTGAAAAAAATTCTATCTAGAAAATGCACAATATGGAACCAGTTTACATGCATTCGAATGATATGTAGATGTAATTTTATATGTGGGAGACGACCATGACATAGTAGTGGCATCACTGACATCAAAACCAGAGTATACTTACTCGTTACTCGGATTACGCGGACGAACAGTGCCGCGAAGTTCGTGCATAAGCACCATCATCATCCTCAACACGGTCCGTGAGAGGCAGGCTTCCCTGAACTCTGGCAGCTCGGTGATGCATTGCAGACTTGGCTCGCCTTCTGAAATGTAGGCCAAGCACCCGGAATTTTCACGGCAGCAGCAGTTCTCCTCAGTTGGCATTAGCTCGCACCGATTGCACGTGCACCAGGTGGAGACGCCGTCCATGCGACATGGTCCAGGCTCTTCATCCGTTGACTGGTCCTCCCAACTGCCGTCCGAATCCCCATCGTTTTCGCGTGCTTGCCTTTCCAGTAGTTCTTCCTCGGTGTACTCGGGCTCGTACATATACGGCATTATTGTAGCCATTGTGTGGTAAAGAAAGTAAAATAATTTACAGAGATGGTACAGGTGTTCACAAGGCCTAGAAGCGGCGAAGGTAGCTGACCAGAGCACAGAAACGAGTCACAGAATACTCAAAGTAACACAGAGAGAGGAATGGAATCGAAAATCTGCTGCTGTGTGTTGTGAAACGGTGTGTTTATACTTATTGAGGAAAGAGGCGTCCTGCCATTTCCATGGCGACACTTCATTAGCTGAGGCGCAGCGATTGTTGACACGAAACGTGCTTTGGCGTTGGGAAATGGGCGGTACGCGTCTGCTGATGTCAGGCTCAGGGGCGGGGGATTTGATTTAGTGCCGCAAAAGCAGGTGAGCCAGGGCGATGGGGGGAAATGATAGGATTATCATAAAATGGCGGCTGATTTCGAGTGCGTTAATGGACGAAAAGTCGGGTAAGGTCCATAGGAAAGTTTTCTACGATCTACCGAGTTATGCTTAAAAACACATGGCCGAACCGTAGGGACAATAAAAAAAAAGTCCCGGAACTCTCCTTTAACTTTTCCATGTCTGAAGTATTCCCACTTACGGACAATACCCTTGATTATCGGAGGCTCTTTCCCCTGCGATGGTCTCCTGACCACGTTAAATACCTGGGGGTGGTGGTATCTAGGACAAGTGCAGCATTACTGCGAGACAATTACGAAGCACCACATGGGCCACCACATACCACCTCAGTGGAAACTTCAGCAGGACTGGAGGACAACACCATTCGCACGGAGGTGCAGAGTAGCCCATCCACTGGCCAGGCAGGTAACACCGCTTCCACTGAAGCTGCCAATGCCACACCACAGACAGCAGCTGTGACAGAACACATTGCTGCCGTCTTTGTTTGGCTGCAAGACATCAGGGTACCAGCACACACACTTCTACATCACGGGCAGTGCAGCAACCAGACCATCGTGGCATGGGCAACGTCCATACCACCAATGAGGAGGAGGGCAATGAGGAGGCACAGCACATGGGCTCCCACCTCCCATGCTTCAGCCCAAACCCTCCACAAAGTCCATCACCTTTGCTGGTGCACAATATGACAAGCTGTATGGGCGAGGCTAGATACAACTGAGTAGCGGTATGTATTGCTTGAGGCACTGGCAGGCCAGCAGGTCCAACACATGCAGGCCATGCGTGACTGCCTGCTGGGGTGTAGACCTGTCCCCTTCCCTCAGCCAGGCCACTGCTGCCATGGCCACAGTTGGCCAGAGAGTGCGGGAGCACACAGAGGCAACTTCCGCCTCTGCTGAGACCCCCAATCTGTGCATGCCGCTCACCCTACAGTACATCCGGGTCCAGGGGTCAGAGCCCTCCATCTCTGTTACCACCACTGAGGGTCCATTACCCAACACACCAAGGCGCTGCTCACAGCGCCACCTGGCTCCGAAGATGCTGCAGCAGGCTTCTACGCCCAAGAGGCACCGGACGTAACTCTCAGACACTGCAAGGGTTTTTTGGGGCAGATTTTTGGGGAGGGAGAATTTGTTTTGGAGAAGGTGTTTTGGGGATGGCATTTAGGGAGGGTTTTTAGGGAAGGTTATTGGGGAGGGATTCTGGTGAGGGTTTTTGGCAAGGGGAGGTGTTTTGGGAATGGTGTTTAGGTAGGGATTTGGGGAGGGTTTTTTGGGGAAGGTTATTTGCATTTGCACATTAAATAGTTGTTCACTCAAAGTAATGTTAGGACATTCCTTATTGTGTGCAAGTGTTTAATTAATAATGTTACTATATACAGAGGTGCGTAGCAATTGCATTTCCATTGTCATCAAAAGAAATTGTCAATCAGTTCTTGCTGAACCAGACTTCTATCCATACCGTCTTCCCGCACACTGCATGGCAGCACAGCACCCACAGGTAGTGTGTCCTCCTCTTCTGGGGGTGGCATGTCCTCATCAGGGGGTTGGGGAATATTCCACCTGATACAAATGTTGTACAGCATGACACAGGCAAGAACAATTTGTCCCCCATTCGCTGGCCTGTACATTAGGGCCCCTCCAGACAGGGGTGTAGGCACCAGAAACAAGCCTTTAACAGGCCAAAGATCTGCTCGATTTAGAGCCTGGACTGCAGGTTTGCCCCGTGTAGGCCACCTCCTGTGGCGCCTGTGGATTACGCACTGGTGTCATCAGCCATGGTAGCTGGGGGTATCAAGAGTCACCTGCAAGGGCAAAGGTCATAGGTGTCAGTCACAGAGCATTGTGAATGTGTTGCACATTCAACAGCATCTTGATAGACAGTCTGTGCATGCATTTCACAAGTATTGTCACTCGACATGAGTTACCATACTAGTACTTGCATATGGAGTCATTCACTCAGGGGGTACATTTGCTGTGTCTCTGAACATCATGCACACAGCTCACAGCCAGCACTCATCACTTTCAGGGTGTGTAATTCACGGTTTCGGCCAAAAAGACCAAATCCAAAAGTCTGACTCATCCAAAAGTTCTAAAACAGATACTACTAATTGTTCTACTTAGCAAACGTTCGACTTTGGTAAGTAGAACATTAAAAAGGACTGCAGGGGTTGCAGGGGTGTCCCCTGAAGCTGTCCTGCAGTTAAGAAAAGAAAAAGGCTGCAGGGGTTGCAGGGGTGTCCCCCGCAACACCCCGCACAGTATACTGCACAGTATAGTGAGCGGGGTGTTGCTCACTATACTGGATAGTATAGTGAGTGGGGTGTTGTGGGGGACACCCCTGCAGCTAACCCGAAGAAAAACAAAAGGAACGGACCCTGCGGCGCTGGTTCCCGATCATGGAAGTGAAAGGGAACAGGCGTTGCAACGACACAGCAAGACGGAATGCAAGGTAAGTAGGGGGGTGGAGGGTGGGGGTGTGTTAGGGGTGTGGGTAGGGGTGTGGGTGGGGGTGTGGGTAGGTGTTTGGGCACATCGTAATGTTCAGGGGAGAAAAGACAGAAGATTATTTCGAAACAATCATCTTCAGTCTTTTCTCCCTCGAACATTTCCACTTTGGGCATTTAACCCTGAATCTAATTCACAGGGCAGCATGCCAAGGGGCCTGTGTTGGGCCTGCATGTTGCTCCCATGCATGTGCCCTGATGGATGTTTAGTTATACTAGTGCAGGTTGTGTGCTTCTATTCCACGATGGCTTCACATCCATGGTCACCTAAGTACATGGCATTACTTCTGCCAAAGTCGCATTCCTTTATTGCAGTATTGTAGCATGTTGTTCCATGTGTAGGGGTGTGAAATATTGCATTGTGGTTACTGTAATCCTATGTGTGTATTGCTAGCCTGTTTTGTGTATATGCATTGGTGATTTACTGCAGCATTGTCACTCATGTCCTAGTCCTGTGGGTTGTAGTCTCTCATATGCAGGGCTGTAGGGGCAGAACCTGAATGTACAGGGCCTTGAGAGGGCATACATTGTTCAGTTATGGTACCCCCACTCCACATGGCATGTCTATTGTACTGCAAGAATAGTCTGTGTGATGGCACTTGTACCCGCCCAATATCCACATCCATTGTCCTGTGTGCCGCTCCATGTATCCCAGCAGTGTGCTATTCTGCAGGACCATGCAATTGTGCGTGGAACCAGGGAAGCAGGTAGATCCGTGTGTAATGAGGAGGTCGGGATCACAGGTGATCGGGAGTGGCACTGCTTCCAGTTGTGGTTACCTGTTCAGATGCCTAGGGTCCCACCAACTCCACATGGGTGCACTCCGGAGCTACAATGACTTTGGGCATGCGGGTTGCTGCATAAAAATGTGCTTCATGGCATTCACCTGTGCTGGACTGGCAGGCAGGGAAATGTGCTAGGAGACATGGCACAGGAGTGCTTCCAGCACCTGCATGACCACATAGGAAAATGTGGGCTGGGACATGCCGTGATGCATGTCCACAGAGTGTTGGAAGGTGCCAGTTGCCAGGAAATGCAGGCCTGACACAAGCTTCCACAGCGGGGGTAAGGCTGTCCTGATGTTCATCCTGCTCTCGTTATGTCATCCTGGATCAGGGTGAGCAGCTGAGCAATGGTCACCCTTTTCAGTCATTACAGGGTGATCAGTCTGTCTAGGTCCAAGGTGAGGGACTGGCCCAGGGTATGGGTGCTCGCCTTATATGGCATCTCCTCCTCCCCCTACTCTCCTCTGCGCCCTGCTCTTTCAGCCCTGCAGCTCAATGCGGAGCAGTGGCAGCTGCATGTCCATGTGCACGTAAGCCAGTAGCAACATGATGGTGTTGGAAAGTGTGTTTGGGGAAGGTGTGGGCCTAATGTACCCTTCGTGAGTGGATTGGGTGCACCTGTGGCTTAATTGCCATCACCTGTATGCATTTACCTCCACCTTTTCGGTAGGGGTAAATGCACTGTGATTTCGGTGGTATTACCACCCAATTGCAATGGTATTACTGCCATTTTCCAACTTGTAATTTGGCAATAATACCATATTGTGATTTCTGCAGTAACAGCGCCAATGTTAAATCCATCAGAGTTAATACCGCCAACATGAAATCCGTTGGCGTTAATTCCGCCAGTGGTATTACTGTATTACCAATCAGGAAGAAATCACCTCATCCCAGCAACAGCACTCCCAGCAGCCATCTTGGATCTGTGAGAATACTTCATGTGGCCAGCTTTGATCCTTGACATCACTTTCTGTGGCTATTTTGGGCCAACCCCATCTCCAGCCGAAAGCCACAAGAGGCTACTCTTACAACAACAATCAGGAAGAAATCACCTCATCCTAGCAACAGCACTCCCAGCAGCCATCTTGGATCTGTGAGAATACTTCATGTGGCCAGCTTTGATCCTTGACATCACTTTCTGTGGCTATTTTGGGCCAACCCCATCTCCAGCCGAAAGCCACAAGAGGCTACTCTTACAACAACAATCAGGAAGAAATTACCTCATTCCAGCAACAGCATGGACAATAGTACAGAGACCAACCACTGATGGAATAGGCTATCAGGTGACAAGATCGTGCGTCATTCCTTCTGGTTTTTGGCTCCACTTTCTGTTTGGAACTTGACTGCCAGTGGCTATCTTGGATTGGTCACTGACATCACGTCTTGTTGCCATCTTGGATCCTTGACTTCCCTTTCTGTGGGCATTTGGACCAAACCTATCTCCAGCCGAAAGCCACAAGAGGCTCCTCTTGCAACCCCGATCAGGAAGAAATCGCCTCATCCCAGCAACAGCAGGGACAATATGAGAGAGACCAACCACTGATGGACTAGGTGATCAGGTGGTAAGAGCGTGTGTCATCCCTTCTGAACTTCCTTGGGGCATTCCAGCGAAGGGAAGAACAGTGAAGGGTGAAGACCAGCACTTCACCAGCCTCTTTGCCTCTTAGCCTATGGGTCTTTGCATTTCTCCCTGTTGCACGTCTGAGTACCTGAAACGCCCTAATTACTGTGCTGTCTCGCCACACTGTGCTACTAACCTATAATGCATTCACTCTTGCTCCTCCTACTGCTCCTACTCACCTCTTCCGACGCTTTCTCCAATCACGCTACAACTTCCTTCTTTCCTATCCATATTATAAAACTCATCACTCAAATCTCCCACTGTCCAATTTCTCTTCCACCTCCTCCCAACAAACAAAACCAATGAGCTAACCATACCTCCTCTAATACCTCTACACCTCGCCTCTCTTCCTCTGAGACTCAACTTCTCTTCTCTTCCTTACCTCATCAACTGAACATTGCACTCTGGAACGCTCAGTCTGTATGCAATAAAATGTAATTCATCACTGACTACTTTCACTCCAGATCTCCTCCCCTAGACCTTCTTGCTATAACTGAAACCTGGATTTCTCCATCTCACACTGACACTCTGGCAGCCCTACACAACTCTAAACTATCCTGTGTTCACTCTCCTCGATTGACTGGCAGAGGTAGAGGTGTCAGACACCTACTCTCTTCCCACCTCAATACCTCACAAATCCCCAATGGCACGTCCCCTCCTACCTCTTTTGGATTCACCATCTCTACTATTGCTTTGCCTCACATCATCTCAATCTATCGCCATCCTGGTTCCACTGGACAATTCTTTGATGACCTTGGGCAAATCCTTGATTCTCTTTCCACTAAACATCACCTCATTCCCGTAGGAATCTATCTTGCACCTCACCAATTCTCTGTGTCCTGGAGCAAGAACACCTCTCAACTCACTCTTCTAACTGTTGGGCTTCCACAAGGCTCTGTTTTGGGTCCGCTCCTCTTTACACTCTACATGGGGCACTAATCTCCTCCTTTAGTTTCTCGTACCAACTCTTTACGGATGACACCCACATCTTCTTCTCTTTTCCTGAACTCTCCTCTATCTCTCTATCAAAATTTCCAACTGTCTCTCCGCCATTAAATATTCCATGGCTTTGCACTCTCTGATGTTAAACTCTACCAAAACAGAGGTACTCTTATAGCCTGCCAAAAGCTCTCGCTCATATTTTCCTCTGCCTATCCAGTTCCCACCTGACACTCTCCCCTACTCTTCTTCATCTAGAAACCTCAGCTTCATCTATGACCCTTCTCACAGTTTCACTACTTTCATTTCCAAAACTGGAACAGCAGCTCGCCTCAACCTCCTAAATATTAGGAAAATCAGGCACCTCCTTGAAAACCACCAATCATCTCTTAACTACTCTTGTCTTCTCTAAACTGGAATACTGTGCCAGTATCCTCTTTGGTCTCCCCAACTATGCTTTCTGTCTTCTTGACAAGATCATTACCTTTGCTACCAGAACTCTCTTTGAACTCCCTCACTTCACACCTACTTCCTTGTACCGTCTCCAGTCTGGATGGCTGATGATGCAAAACAGGGACAGATTTAAATGTCTTCTCCTGGTCCACAATTCTATACACGTAAGGCACCACTTTATCGCTCCTCCTCTATCCAACTCTACAATCCTTCTCATAATCTCCTCTCTGCCTCCTCGACTACCCTTGTGTCTCCTTGCCCCCCATGCTTCTCTATCTTCCGCTCTTTCTCTCATCTTGCTCCACTTGCATGAAATTCTCTTCCACCAGACATCTGAGAAACAGTCCACATGCATTTGTTCAAAATCAAACTAAAAACCTACCTCCTCACCTCTGAGTTACCCTCTTAACGTACCTCTCATCTGCCTACTAGCTAAAAATGTTCTCTTGCCTCTAACCTTCATCTGTCTCTCACTTCCTCTGCCTCCAGTTTACAGTCGCTAGTTAAGGGAAAGGATGGCTTCATCTACATGGGCACCGAAGCGAATATGCAATGTCCATGAAATGTATCCTTCTTCCCGGAGTTGGTTCATCTTTTGTTTTTCTGTCCAGCATTTTACAAACCAAGGCCAAGATTTTCAATACCAAATTTAAGGGAGACAAATTGCTCTACAATATAAGAAGCCACTAGTTTTATATTATCATTGCCATCGAAAGAGGCAGCTGGGGCTGTGTATATGTACCTAGGAGCTGCAATACAGCTGATTGACGAAGATTTGTCTGAATGATTGCAGTTGCACATACCCTAACTTTTATATTTATAATTATAACTGAATGTAGTGTGCTCATTTTATCATGTTATACATTTATTCTATTTGTAAAGTGTGTATGTTTTCTTTTATGAAGCCTTGTTCTTTGAAATAAAAATGAATTCATGCAGCAGTCACTCACACCCCGCAGAGACACAACTTAATACATTTCTAAAATGTTAATGTAAATATTTAGTGCTGCTCAACAAGCGAACGGCCATCACCTACACTTCACTCAAAGCATTCACAAACATGCGTACATGACAGGATCAAACTGTGTCAAAAAAAGATCCAAAACATTCACTGGTGTTCACTAAGTGACAGGGAATCCACACCCTCCTTCCCACAAAACATACAGGGCCTCATTACGAGGTGGGTGGCAAGGGGTTAACAGTGCCGGTAAAGGCGCCAAAGCCGTTAACCCCTTACTGCCCTATTACGAGGTCCCCTTGCGAGACCCACTCTGGACATCTGGTTTTACCAGACGTCCTTAGTGGGTCCCGCGAGGGGGCCAGCATGCTAACAACGGGCCCGTCAATGACGGGCCCGTTGTCAGCATGCTCCCCATTACCATTGAGCCCTATGGGGGCTCAAATCGGAATGGGGATGGTCCAGGGTTCCCTGAATGGGGAAATAGTGGGCCCTCCAAGGTCAGAATGGCCCGGTATTTCCCCAATCAGGGACCCCGGACCGGAGTTTGGAGGTAGCCATGCCCTTGTTAAGGGCATGGCTACCTCCAAACTCGTAATGAGGTCCACAGACTTTGAATAAAACATTGCATAATTCAGTATGCATAAGGCTTCTACAGCAATTCTTCCAGCACTCAATCACAACTCACACAAACACAATGTACTGACATTTTAATCAAAATATTTCCTACTGTTCAGTGAGTGAAAGGGAATACCTTATACCTCGCACAAAACACGTCACAGATGCATACTGCATTAAGTTATCTAAAACATTACAACACTTTTCATCAACTAATAGAGAATTCCTAGTACCTTACACACAAACATATTATGGTCATATCAGGGGATCAAAAAATCTGTGCAACACCACATGACAGATTAAACTTGCAGGTTATATGGTTGTACGAAATGTGCTCACTCATCAGGTTCATTTTATAGGGAATAAAGGACCAGGGCCACACTTGCATGCCACAATTTGCTTCTGCACTCAAATCCTCACGAATGATATGCACAATATGGCATAGATCCAACACACACAGACACTTGAAGACTTGAAGCAAAGACACTACACTTCAGACCACCAAATTAACTGTAAAGATTGTGAAACTGTGATTCAGGAGTGTCAGAAACACTGTAAGGAATTGTGCAATTGTGAAATGCAGCTCAGGAGTTTGGATCACACAATCACATTACTATTTGGATAGGTAGGCTAATGAATAAAGTGCTTCTTCTAAAATAAGTGTTTCCTGTGGCACCCCACTTGATTGTAGGGACTAGGAAGTATAAGTATGTTAATCCCATCTCGGCAACCTTGGAATGTCTGCCTTTTAGGTACAGGATATGGTTTAAGCTGAACTGTTTACCAAATAAGGCTCTTATTCAAAATCAACCAACCTATGGTATCTTGATTAGAATTGGCTCTTTTGTTGGCACATGTGATATACATTGTATTGCCTTGTTCTGTCTGGATATCCCAAAAGTCAAGAAGGTGCAAACTTGATAGAATTATTTTGGGATGCGATAGTAAAGAAATTGGTAATAGGTACTGTTGTGATTAACTTTGCATTCATCTGGTGCAAGTGACTAGAATCTTGAGATGGAATGCAGGGCTTAGAATGTTTATCTATGAGTGTGTTCCAGGTTTCTCAGTTGCAAGGATGTAAGCCCTGAGAGAGGATGCCGGTGGGTGTCCTATCTCCCCTTTTACTTACCTGACTCTAAGAACTGTATTTGATGTACCTGAACTTAAGTAAATAAGTTAACAGTTCACTGGAGTGTTAGAGTCATTTATGGCCGGACCCTGAATTCAACAGTACCGCCAACAGAAAACGCGATTTTGTCACCTTTATACATCTGTCAAGTCAGTCCCATACTGGTGCACCACAACCAGCAGTGAAAGACCCATTTCTTCCAATATGGGGTAGGGCTTGAACAAATATATCCCTGGACTGAAGCCTCAAAGGACAACCTCTTTGTACAGTGGATTGGGCCAGAATAGTGCGCGTACGGTTTGGGAAGAATCCTTGCTACCAGAGACAAAGGTAGGCTTAGCTGGAAATATATTAAATATCAAGAAGTACACACAGGAGCAAAATCAAAGTGTGTGCCACTTTCACACATTTCACCTCATGACCAGAAAATAATTACAGCAGTGTAAAGATATAGGAAAAAAGGGTGAGATAACGTAAAATGCAAGGGGCCTTTGGGTTCGATGGTACAAGTGTCTTCTGCCCTTTGCCAGGGCATAGTCCTTCCTGCCTACTGTTCCTTAAAAAATCCTTAAAAAAACCTTCGCATTTGCAGATTGCCATCCTAGTTGTGTGGAGGTGAAGTGAATGGGTGACTTTTCAAAAGCCCCAAAACGAAAATTGTCCACATTTGGGTTCATCCAGTTGATAAGTAGTCAGCTAAAAGGGCTGAATCTGTTTGCAACGGTCCCCTAGCGCCTTGTCAAGAACCTACAGGCAAGATCCGGATGAGAAATTGTCATTCAGCAGTATCAGGCAAGCAGGGACTCTGGGGGTAGACACCGAAGATGTCACTGTTTCATCTCTGTGATGTCACAAGGCTCATAGCCATGAGGACTCAGAGCATGCACAGGGGAGGCCTCTGCCACGGAGTGAAAAGTAGCAGTGATGAGACAGTATCTCAATGAGCAGGGAGCTTTCTATGCTTTCTATTTAGGTTCAATGAAGCTCCAATGTTTGTTCTATTGATTTATATATTGATTTTTAAGAGGCATAAACTCTTATGGTTTTACACTTCCCGCCCCTTCAATCAGTGGGCACATGGTATCACCCACACTGTTGCTATGTTGTGATGACAAGTGATGAATTGCATATTGTGACACGTTTCTGGTATAAAAGGCAGGTAACCAATGAGAAGCAGTATTGGCGGCGGGTGAGGGTATGAGAAAGGGAGAGGTTGATGTGAGATTACCTTTAAGTGTGGATGAGGTGAAGGCGGTGGTGGTGAGACGGGTCATGGATGAGTGGCAGGAGAGGTGGGTGAGTGGAGCGAAGGGCAGGTGGATGTTTGGTCTTCGTGGGAAAGTGTCAGTGAAGGTGGATGCGGGGAGTTTGGAATGGAGGAGGGGGGAGGAGGTGATGCTGAATCGATTGAGGATAGGGCATGTGGGGCTGAATGAATGTCTGTTTCGAGTGGGGAAGCGAGAGTCGAGGGATTGCGCGGTGTGTGGGGTGCCTGAGACTGTGGGACATTTTCTACTTAGATGTGAGAAACATGTTGCAGAGAGAGAATTGATGAGGGTTCGGTTATCTGCACTGGGCGTCGCTGAGTTGAGTGGGAAGGCTTTGTTGGGAGGTGATGGGGTGAGTGGCAGGAAGAAGAGCAGTGTGTTGTTGGATTTTGTGAGACAGACGGGGAGGTGGGAGGAACTGTGAGTTTATGTGAGCTAAATAATGATTGGTGGGTTAGGTGCACATCATCCTTTAGGATGGGGAAGCGCCTGCGTGGGTCCGCCCACACTTTCGATAATTTAGAAGAAGAAGAAGAAGAAGCAGTATTGGAGACCAAGGCCAGAGAGGATGACTGCTGAAGCAAGGGGAAGTAAACGACCATAAGATGCAAGTGGCCAGGACAAACAAACTGAATAGGGCAAAGGGTGGGTGGCAACGGGAAGAAGGTGAGTACATTAACCAACAAAATGAAAACGAACAGAACTGAACCAAACTGATTACCAAACTGAATACCAAATTGAAAATTCCCTTTGCCCCTAACCCTGAAATCCTGCTCGCCACTCTGCCCTCCGAATCCTCTAAACAAAACCATTTTCAGAATCTTTCTAATCCACCTTTCACACTCTGATTCTCCCATTGCGACCATTCTTAAACCTCTTCATTCATTTTCCTTTCCCAATTTTTTCTCCATTCCTTTTTTACTGCTACTCCAATCCCCTTTCACGCATATTTCAACAGACCATAAACCTGCTTGTGTAGTCTCTACCCAGCAACTCCCCTCCAGCCTAAACCTCTATTGCAATTTAATTCTTCCTCACCCCTTTCCGGATAATCAGTCTTTCGCAAATCTCCCTTCTACCCATTACCGCCTTTGGCCCCAAATCAAGGCTCCTTTCCTGCATATCCGTGCCCCATATCCCAATCACTCCCTTACTCTGCCCTGTCTGTTCCTACCCAGCAACTCACCTCTCGGCACTTTGAAACACTTGCCTATGTATAGGGGCTTTCTAAATAGACATTACCATTACCATTCTCTTTCACTCCCCCTATCTCCCCCAACCAACCTTCCCCTTCCCCACCATCAACACCATCATTTAATCACCACCCAACCACCCCTCCAACACTGTCCCCATCTCCCATCTTCATTCCTCATATCTCTTCCCTCCCCTTCTCTGCAGCCCCTTCTTGCTCCCTCCTACCTCACACTCCTCTTCCTACTCCCTCCCCATTAATGCCCTCTGCATCCACTCCCTGTTTGCCCCTCTACCTTCTGCCTCCTCAATCCCTCACTTTATTCCCATACTCTCTACTCTCTACATTATCACCTGCCTTCCCCATCACAACACTCCACTTGCCCCTCCTCCTCACCCATATACTCCCCTATGCTCCTCTTCACTCCTATCCCTTTTTCCTAGCCACCTACCCTTGTCTCCTGATCACAACCACTCTCTACTTCCCCCTCCTCTCTGCCTCATCCACCTAACATGGCTCTCATCCTCTCCTGCCCTCCAGCACTTCCTGTTCCCATTTGCTCTCCCCTCCCTTTCATTCCTGTCTATGTTCTTTTTTCTGTTTACCCCGTTACTTCCTCTCCTCTGCTTACTGCCTCTCTATATCACCCTCTCTTATCACTTTCCACATTCCCTCTGCCCCCCACTCTTGACCCCTCCCTTCTATCCCTTCCTCCTACATTCTCCCTCCCCTCCTATTACCCCTCCCATCAACCCATTTTGCTATATTCTTTCGTCCTCTCTCTCATCCCATGTCTTCTTCTCCCCTTCCCTATCCCATCTCTTCCACTTGCCCATTCCCTTGCCTCATCCTCCTCACCCACCCCCTTATACACCATTCGGTACTACTCTCACCTCACACTCTTCCATGCCCCTCACTCATCTCTCCGGCCCTGCCACTTCCCATTCACCTTTTGGCCCACGCACCCCCTTCTCATCTCGTTGTTCCCCTATGCCCCCACTCCTACCCCCCTTCCTTGACTCTCTCCCTCTCATCTGCCTGGTCCACTCACCGCCTCATCCCCTCAACCTCACCTCCTCTCATCCCCACCCAACACTCCCTTCTCCCACACTATTTTACCCTGCAGCCCCCTCTTTCCTGCCACTCATCCCTGTCACCTCTCCCCTTTCCCCTTCTGCCTCACCTTTGCCCTTCCTTCCAAGTCCGTCATCCCAACATTCTCTCTACCTTCCCCTCTCCCATGCACTCCTCAATCCATTGCTCCCTCATGGCTCTCCCCACACTACCCTTATCACCATTCCACTCTCCTGTATCCTCATGCCCTCTTCCCATGCTGCATCTCTTGCCCCCGCCCTAGCCCTCTCCACTTCCCTTCCACATTCTACCCACCTCCTTACCTTCTTCCCCCTCTCCTCTCTCCTTCTTTCTTCCTGATATTTAACTAACCCTCCCATCCTTACCCTCTCTTCCTCATGCCCACATGTCCACCTGCCCTTCTCCTGCCTCTCATCTCGCTTTCCTCTCTCTACACCCCTTCGCTAACTCACCCATTCCCCATCCTACCGCTCCTCCTCTTCCTCTCATTCCTCTCTCCCTACATGCCCCTCAAGCCAATTTCCCCTCTTCTCTCTGCCCATCTTCCGCATACCTCTCACCCTCTCCTACTCCCCCTTTCTACTCCCTCCTGCTTGCCTTCACACACAATGCCCTCACCACTTTATCCTGCCCCCCTCCACTCCCACTCCTGTCTCACCCTTACTCAGTCTTCCCACCCACCCTCCCCCTTCCCTGTTCTACACTGCCCCATCTCCATAACCCTGAACCCATGCCCCTCCCACCCTTCTCATCCTGCCATGTTTTACCTACACCACTCCCCTCTCTACCCACTTTGTTTCTGATCTCCTTTGCCCCTATTTATATTTGTAAATATATATAATTGTTTTGTTTAAAGCATGGACCTAGCTCGATAGCAGCGGAGCGCTGTACAGAATCAGGGTAGCTAGCATTTGGGCTGGCACCTTTTAACAGTAGCGCAGTAATGTGAGTTGTGGTCTGTGCATCAGTGCATGCGTCCATCGGATTTAGTCCTTGGTCAGATGTTCTTGAAAAAGCCATGTTTTCAGAGATTTCTGAAATTGCAGAATTTGCTTAGGATGGGGGTGATTCAGTCACATTTCCATGCATCTGTGATCAGATGTGCTGCAGAGTGGTGGACTGCTTTTAGGGGAGCCTAGCAAGCAGCTCGGATCCCTGTCAGGAGGTCATTTCGCCCATTGATGTGCGAGACCACAAGTGCCTGCACTACGGTCCGGAAGTCCTATGGGTGAGTTGATTTTGCAAAGGCTGGAGATTCTGAGCCAGGCTGTTTGGGTGTTCTTGGCTATGTGTTTTTGGAAGTACAGGCCGCTGTCAGTGGTGAAGCCTAATGATTTTGCTGAGTCTGAGTTGTGGATCAAATCCTTCTAGGGGCACATCATTGAGCCATTTTTGGGCAAGGTGTTGTTTAGCGGGCATACCAATGAGGATGAATTCACTCTTGGATGGGGTTAGTTTCAGGTAGGCAGTCGACATGCAGGATTGGATGGTGGCTAGGTAATCTCAGAGACAAATTATGTTCTGTGCACTATTTGCTCTCATGTAAAACTGAGTATCGTCTACCTATTGATGGATGACTACGTTGGGATGTTTGAGGAGAGTGCCCAAAGGCTCCATGTAAAGGTTAAAAAGGATTGGTGAGACGATGGAGCCTTGGAGGAATCCCCTCTTTCCCCTTGTCACTCTCCCACTCCTGTTCCCCTTCTCCCCCTTATTATCTCCACTCCCCTTTCTACTCGTACTCCCCTTCTGTCACCTCCCCTCCAACTCTCAACCTCCCTCACTTCCCCTGGATTTCCTCTCCTGCTTCCATCCACCTCTCCCCTCTCTCCCTTCATTCCTACCCTCCTTTCCTGCCCTCTTGCCACTCAGCTCCCTGACTCCATACCCCATTCCACTCTCACTATTTATGCCTTTCCCAATGCTCACTCGCTTGACCTCCCTCTCCAACAAACTAGTCCTGTTTCCTCTATTTTCCCCACCTCTTTTGTCTTGCCCCTTTATGTCCTATCCATTATCTGTTGCCCTGACCTACCCTCTCAGCCCTGTCACTTTCTCATTACCCCTTCCTCTTACCATCTGCCCTCCTTCCCTTCCAAGCTGCTCTTACCACTCCCCCACCCCGACCTGCTCCCATCCCCATCTCTCACTACCCCATCCACTGTCTCATTTCTCCCTTCTTGACTCTCAGCTTCTTCACCTCAATTGGTTTCGCTCCACCCCCTCCTCCAGCTTCCCCTAATGGTTCCTCCCCACATAGCCATTGCAGATGACATCTCTATTTTCCTCCCGCTCATCCCTCTCCTTCCTTATTCAACTCCCGCTTTCCTCTCCTCTCCCCTTCACTCCCATTCCCTTCCTCCTGTGGCATCCCCCTTTCCATACCCCTGCTAATATCCCCTTCTACTCACCCTCCGACGTCTCATCTTCCACCCTTGCCTGCTTCCCCTCACTCTCTCCCATGTTCTGTCCTCTTCCACTCAGGGATGTCATTTTACCAAAATGCCAGGAGTAACGGAAGTGACATCACACGACCATTGACCTCTGATGACATCACAGTAAGTGATGTCATCTGATCCCCACCCGAAATTGACATCACAGGAAGTAATGGAACACAACCTTTCACCCCTTGACAAAACAGGAAGTGGCATCACATAGCATTGTTTCTAAGTACACCATGAAAAATATGGTTACGGTATCACTGTAAAGTGATATACATTGCATACAAGAATGGATCAACATATGTATCGTTAATATCAGTGCATATAGGCCCATATTACCAAATTACTATGAATGCAAGCAGACATCCAAAGCCAAATGATAATGATGTGTTATTATATAAAGCTTACGCTTAAGCACTTCATATAGAACAAATATGTATACAATATCACCCAACCTGTGTTGGTACTCATTTATCACCTTCAGCAGGAAGAAAGGCTGAGTTGACATTGCCGGGAGTTGAACCTGCAACCTGAAGATCACACACAAATTGCAGCAGCGAGCGCTCGACCCAGTGAGTTATCTTACCAGCTATAGCTACCAGAAAACCAGCCACTCCCGAAACAAAGAGCCACATGCTGCTAGCCGCAGCCCAGGAGCCTCAATTAAAAAGAAACTTTTTAAAAAATTTTGTTAAATTTGTTTAGGGGTAGCAAGGGAGACCACCGGGGTAGCAAGGGAGACTTTAGGGGTTGCAGTTGCGACCCCTGGTGACCCCTAAATGACGTCCCTGCTCCCACTATTCCCAAACTTCTACTGTCCCACCCCATTTCCCTCTTCCTAATTTGTCATCTGCACTTCTTGCCTCTCCCCCTGCTTACCTCTCCATATCTCCCCTTCTCTCTCCCCAATCTACCTCTTTCCGCATCGAATCACTTAAACCTCTTCCTCTCACTTTTCTTCCTCCTCTTCTATTTGTACTGGAATATTAATGAAAAACACAATAATGTGAGACAGAGGCACTTGCTTCAAAGGAAGTTTCCTGTTATTGCATTTCAGCCAGGAGGATTTGCTTAATCGTGTGGTTAACACAAATGACTCAAGGTAGTCAAAAGCAGCTGTGCTTATATACAGAAAAAAGAGGGTTGTTAGTAATTCATTACATAGGAGGGCACATAGACAGAACCTACTTTACAGTGGTTTATGATCAGTAGAGACTAACGAACAATCGTAGGTACACTTTTCCATTTCAGTTTACATGTCCTTGTCAGTAAGGACTTCCCATGAATTAGTAACTAAACCAAACACAAGTGAGTACACGAAACCTAGACCTTGCACTTCATTATAAGTTGGCCGGTGAAGGCACCCACATAGCACATCTCTCAGTAATTTGCAGAAAGTAAGAAAATACACCCCGTCAGGGAATGCGACCAGGAGATGAGTTGCGAGGATAACAAAGTTTATATAATAATAAAAGTTGCCAGCAAAGAACTCTGCTGCCCGAGAGCGATCTGCCGAAACATTACACAGGCAGAACATTAAAAGGGCACACAGCATCAGTGATGACAAAATACATACAGTACACATTGTTACAGTGGATTGGTGCGAGACCTATGAGGCAGTTGGCACTATAAGGGATGCCATAAGCTAATTGGCCGCCGTTCATGACACACGTGGGTCAGCTTGGCTCATCTCTGCGGTGTGAAGGTCAAGTCGAATGTGAAACAAGGCTGGCTAACTAAACTAAACAACAGGAACTGACAATACAAAAATAATGGCACTCATAAAATCCTTGCATGAATAGGGGTACTTAGGTCAAATGAGCTAATATACTAGCATTCCGACCTCTACATTCAAAGTTCTCTTTGATCCTACAGTCAGTGCACCCCAGTGCCCACCCCGGGGGTTTGATCTACCAGCTGCCTTGCTTGGATCCTTATGATATAGGTAGACGTGTGTTTCTATTGGGAGGATATACTGCTGTATGGGATTAGGGCTGTGGTGGGTGTACTGCCATGGTCAGTGTGAGGGGATCAGCATGAAAGGAACTGGGGGGTCAGAGTTGATGGACCCTGGATTGGCAGGGTGAGGGTTGAAAGGGTACGGGCAGTTTAGTGGAGATGGATTGGCACTTGGGCTGCAGCTTTTCACGGTCTCACACTCTCTGCAGAGCGCATTCTTTCTGGGAATGATACTTCAGAAATGTATCAAGGCCTGACTGGACTTCCGTGAGAACAGAGCTCGCATGGAGCTGGCAGGGGAGGCGAGGGTGTGGGCTCGCTGTGTGAGGTTGCTGGGGATTGGAGAGCTGCGTTTATGCAAAAAGATGTTTTTGCGGGCCTAGTAAAAAGATGGCATCTGGCCTAGTTCAAAATGGTGCCTTACTACAGGGAGAGGGGTTCTATAATATGTGTTATTTGCTATGAGGTTTTGTGCAAATAAATGCCACTGGGGTGGCCATGCCTCCCTCCTTTGGATAATACATTGATTATTCACCTGGAGTGATGCCAGGGGGGTGGGGAAGGATAATTTCCTTCCCAACACCGGTCTGGAAATAAAGTACCGGTAATAACATGTACTGGCCCGTTTCCGGACCGGCCAACTATAAGAGAGAGTTTGAGGTATATCCACCATCCTAGCAGCGAAAAAACATCCAGTATTACCAGCCCGGTATACAGGTGCTGGTAATACAGATACATTTCCCCATGGCGTCCTATTGGACTCCATGGAATGGGGATTTACCGGTGTTTCCGCCACTTGAAATCTGTCAGTAATTTCGGCAGACCAAGTGGTGAAAATGGTAGTACAGTTTGACAGTATCCCGCCAGAAATACACACGGAATACCAGCAAACTTATATATGTCACCCTTCCCCAACCCACAAACGTTAACCTGATACTCCTCTATACAAAATGGATTCCAGCATTAGTACAGGCACTAGACAAAAATCAAAATGCCACCCATTTAACAAAGATGCCTGAAAGAGACAACATGGCCGCTAACAGAAACGTAGTCGCCTCATTTCAAATTGCTCCCTTCATTTCCCCCTTTTGGAAGTTTGGACATTTCTTCACAGGCTATTATGGAGTTACATCGATGAACAAGCAGTCAGCTATTGTCAACATGGTAGCATCGCCCCTAACGCCACTGGCTAATACAGTAGAGCTGCCCCCGGCGGTTTTGGAGCCCGCATCTAACAGTGCCCATAGTGGGGAGCAACAGTCAGTAGCGTTCCTTCGATCAATCAGTGGTACAAGACTCTCAGGAGGGGAATCATTATGGTCTAGCACCGCCCCCACAGACGCTGGACGACCAAACCGACGTGCTGTCAACTTCTATTGATAACAATATGCATGCATTTACATCGGAACTCATTGGGCCCAGCAGAGCAAAATACCATTTTAATTGGAACGCAGCTACGAGCAACACAGGACCTACAGAGGCTGCTCTCCTCATTCAGGTCATCGAGTTGCTATGATAGTGACAGCAAGAGCACTAGTGAGGCTGAAGAAGATCACAGAATAATTGTAGAAACCAGATCTTTGCCTTTAATAAATGTCTGATGTAAGCCAGGGGTCGTGCGCAGCCTACCCTGAACGCGATCGCAGTATCAATTGATTCCTTGTTTAGTGCTCTGCACCAATTTGGCCAAAAATAAAGGTGAAATGAAAGCAATTTTGGGCAAAGTTGTCGACATTATTTTGGACTCATACGAATAGACTCCTGAGCTTCAGGACATAGAAATCTCATTTGATGAAACTGTGTCAGCATTACTAAGAAGTGAACAAAGTTTGATAACCCAAACATCAGAAGTTGACAATTGGGTGCCAGGCATATTGTGTCCCTTTATTGACCTCACCAGTCAAACACAGCTTTTATTGCTGGGGCGAAATGATATGCACTCTGAGAGTGTACGTAAATCCTTGCCCCATATAATAAATCCCTCCTTTCAGGATGTAGCTTGCACTGAATCTGTAGTACAGAGTTGGGGCCACTGTAAGGAACTCATGGTGGCAACAAGTAAGACAGACACAACTGATCACAGTTCAAGGGTGTTTATTGAAAAATGAATGCTGTATGCAGGTTGGAAAGACGCCAAATCTAAACCTAAAACTAAGATGGGAGCAAGCGTCAACCATCAAATGAAAAATAAGTCTGTCCTAGTGGCGTTGTGTCAAATAAAAGGGCCTATGCTAAGAAACCTATTGCCAAACCTTACAACTAATACAAAAAGGGCCTGGGATAGTTTTCAAGCAAAGAAAGAAGTGTTCTCAAATAACATGTCAGGATGCGGTAGCCAGGGACTCCCTTCCCCATGTTTTGAGCTCGGTGTAAGATGGGAGCTTGGAGCACAGTACAAGTCTTGTTTCCTTTTAAAGTCTCTTGTCTTCAAGGGCCTGACATGTTCAAATAACAAAAACAAAAGTTCCTTTAACAAACAATTGAAGTTCAGTTTCCAATGTTCACTGGGTGATGGGTTCACCCCTGAATCCCCCTCTTCTGGGCGCTGAGCCTTCTCACTTCTTAGCCACAGTTCACATAGGGTGATGGCCTCATCCCTGGGTCTCCCTCTTCTGGGCGCTGACCCTTCACGTATCGTATTTCACAAATATATGTATCAGTTTTTTTCTCTGACCCCTGGATCTCCCTCGGTCAGGCTGCGGTCGGGTTCGGACCCTTCTCTTCTCTTTAGTGGGATTTCTCTTCCATGAGTTTCTCAAGGTCTTTTCAAACAGTTCATAGTGGACATCCCTCGGCCAGGTTTACGTCCATCAACACACTGTTTCTCAGGACTTAGACTTTGCCCTATTCACTTTTGCTTTTACTTCTGGCTTTTACTTTCGCCAATCTTTTGGGTAACAACTTTTCACCCTTAGATCCTCCTCAGCCAGACTCCAACCCTTCTTGACTGTTAGCCTCCCTCCACCGCGTTCACTGTGGCTCTCGATTAGGGTGATAGTAGCTCACCCATGGGTCCCCTCTTCTGGGCACTGACCCCCCTTTACCATCACAATTCTACTTCTACACAGTTCAATGTTTGCGGGATTCACTTCCCTTGCTTTCACACAGTTTGTAGATCAAAGTCTTTCGATTGTACAGGGATTTTGCTTGACTCTCAGTATGAAAACTTTGACCTATTTCGGTGGCCCGCCTATGGCCTTCTGGTATCAGTTGTTTCACTCAGATGGGGACTGACCAGAGTCTCTTGAGTTAGCTCCCACACGGTGCTGGTTCCGTCTACAGCTGGTCGCCCCTTAATACTTTTCACAGTACATTGAACAGTTCAAACTGGCCAATTTGCAATTCTCTTTCAACACAGCCCGGTTCTTATCGGTTCTCTCTTCGACTCACCGGCTGTGATGAACCGATTGGCTCCTCTCTTCATTGGAGTCAAGGCCGGTAGCACGATCGCGGGAGCTTCGCTCGCTCCTGCTTATCAGCGTAGGCTTGCCCCGTGTACCGTTGACATCTGCTGAAAGACACCTGTGCTATTGTTTGCGGGTTTATGTCTCTACCTGGGAGAATACCCTCAGGTTTCTCATACCACGGACTGTCGACATAGGTTGAAGCTAATTTGCAAATGTCCCACGAATAATTAAACATGTCTGCACAGAATATTAACAACGGGCAAACTCAAGAATACAAGGCAGAGCAATATACTGATAAATCCTGATTGCTGCGGAAGGGGATTACATTGGAAGAAGTCCTACCCCTGTGAACCAGCCCATCTGTGAACAGATGTTTCCTAATGGACCTTTTTTTATCGCATACCAGCTCTCAGGAATATAAATAGAAATGACATTACAAGGATCATTCTTCCGGACGTCTATAGTTCTACCAATTGGGCTGTAATGGAATTCATCTCATCGGCCATCATAGCCCTCTTGAGTTTTCACCAACTTGATCTAAAGATGGGATTCCAACTCACTGTTTGTCGGAAGCAGATTGTGAATCCACCTGATCTTGGACTGGCTCCTTGTGTCAAGAAACCAACTAAATGGACTTCCTGTACAGCTGGGCCATGTACATTAGGACACAAGAATTCAATTGTGCCTGTGGTTAAAGCTAGGACTAGATGTGCTGAATGAATGTAAAACTACTCCTTGGAGGTTGGATTCTTTCAAATATCCTGCACTTAGCCCAGCATGAATCACGTGGTTTTAACTTATTTTCGGCTAATCCCATAGGCCTGAAAATCTTGACCTGATATGATATATTCTTATTGCAAGAGACTTGGTGAAGTGATAACATTCACATTAATGGACATAATATTATTTGTAACCCAGCTAAACAGAATATACGTGGTCGACTGATGGGTGGTTTGGCTATAGGGCCAAAGTCTCTTTACATTTAAAACCCCTGTCATTAGGCAAAATGGGCCCATATGTTTTATCAGCAGTCTTACATGAAGGGATCTTTTCGCAAATAACAAACTTTGTTCATGAATATATATAAGCCTCCCAGGGAGAAATATAGCATTTATATTCGTGGGAAAGTGACTGAATTTCTAGTTTATTGGTACACTCATCATCCACGGGGGAGGGGGATTATTGCGGGGGACTTTGACGTCCATATGTATTTGAAAGGTGGAACGGACACCGCACCAGACATTGGTGAATGGTCAAGCACAACAGCCAGCACTATAGTAAGATCTCCTAAAATAAATAGATGGAGACAATATTTAGAAACGTATAATTTAGTGTGCCTTAATCTTAAGACAACAGCCAATTTACCTATGGAAAACACGTGGACCAATGGAAAATCCTCCTCTTGCATAGATTATGTTTTTATCAGTCATGAATGATGGCCTCATTCGAGTCCAATTACCCTTGTACAGTCTAATCTTAGCGACCATCTATTACTGGCATGGGTATGTGCATTGGAAAATGCACAGAAGCCATTACCCAGAAAAATGTTGCTTGCAGGTCTCAGCCAATAATCAGGGCAACTGAAACCATTGGTCAGACGCAAATATAGAGAAGCTCAATCTTCTTCTCTATAAAGATCCTACATTGGTCATGAATAGGCTGCCCTATTATGACTGGGATATGAACATTACATTATCGCAACTTTTTGAGCATTTAATATTTTGTAGAGGAAATGAGGGGAGGAAAAGGACTGGATGTAGCCCCTTTGATGAAGCAAGTCAATCTATCAAAGTCGGTTCGTACTGCATATTTGGTATCATTAACTATCAAATATAAAAATTGGGTTTGTCAAGATCGTAGCTCTTGGCTAAGTGCTGAGTGGAGACTTGTGTTTAAACTTCTCCATACCAACGACAACAGAACGTTTTGGTCTTTCTTTAGGACTTATCTGGCTGGTTTCTCTGTGCAAGAACTGAATCCTATTTCTGAGGCATCTTGGTTATTATACCTGGGGTGCTTTGTATTATGACCTTTTAATAACGCACTCTTTGACCTCCTCTAGACCCGACAATTGGAGAATATTGAAGGGTTTTGAAGCTGATGATATTGAAGTGGTAATTAAGAACTTAAAAACATCAAGGGCCCCAAACCCCAACACTATACCCAATGTAGTGTTCCAAGCAAATCTATCTTCTTGGGCAGAGATACTGGCTCTGTGGTTCAGAAAGACATTAATATCGGCCAGATCCCTGATAGTTGCAGGGAGTCTATATTGGTGACTCAAGAAATAGTGTGCCACTAGGGTATTTTAAATAAGGAGTTTGGGTTGGATTTTACGCAGATCACTATTTGGAATGCCCGTACTGTTTGTACTTTTGATGAATTGGTTATATTTTATAGACCACGTTGATTAAACTGATCATGTTTTTCATTTTTTATTTTGAAGTTTGATAATTAGATATTGTGATAATTCTGGTAATTGAAATTTAATATTTTGAGATAAACTTGTGTTTAAGGTTTTCTTTCTTTGTTAACCAAATGCACAATAAAAACTTTTTTTTTTTTAAAAGGCGGCCCACCTAACCATAAAGGCCAACAAGTGTCAAATTGCTCAGGGTTCAGTGGTCTACCTTGAGCATGAGGTTGGTGGAGGTAGAATACCGCTTCTTCCCAGTAAAGTACAAGCAGTACAAGACTGCTCTACCCCCACAACCCAAACCGAAGTGAGAGCTTCTCTGGGCTTCACTGGGTACTACAGGCATTTCATGGCAGACTATGGTAGCATAGCTGCCCCCTGACTGCCCTCACTAATCCAAAGAAACTCAAGAAGGTCTCTTGGTCTGAGGAGTGTGAGAAGGCCTTTCAAGGCTTAAAAGACTCCTTGTGCCAGGCCCCTGTTCTCAGGGCTCCGGACTATCAGAAATCTTTGATTGTGCACATAGATGCCTCTGACACTGGGATAGGTGCAGTTCTATCACAGCTAGATGAGAAAGGCAGGGAACAACCTATTGGATTCATCAGTCGCCAGCTTAAGGAAAGAGAGCTTAGATGGTCTACTGTAGAAAAAAAATGTTTTTCTATTGTGTGGGTCCTAAGGAAGCGGAGGCCCTACCTCTATGGCACCCACTTCACTGTGCAGATTGACCATTAGCCCTTAAATTGGCTGATGAACATGAAGGGAGAGAATCCTAAATTGCTCGGGTGGTCCATTAACCTCCAAGGCTTTGACTTCACTATTAAGCATACAGCAGGTGTCCAACATAGCAATACTGATGGGTTGTCCAGGATCTTTAACCAACCTGAACATGAGACTCATCTAGGGGTGGATTAAGTCCCTCTGTCCTTAGTCTGGGAGGGGCGAGTATTAGGTAAAATGTCACTTACTGCTGTTTTACCTCTATATTTGTGGACCCCCCCAACATTTTGCTTTTGTTTCAGCCTCCTGTCCTGACTTTCTGCCAGAGAAGCACAGCCCTCAGCTGCACTCTACTGGGCTTTTGCTCATCGTTCTGGGGAAATGGACTTGTCCTTATGACAATCAGTACTTGGAAACATTGTTTCCCTTAGTCTTAGGACTTTGTTGCCACTTTTGGCAACTGTATTTCAGTGTGCAAAGTACATTACAGTACCGCGCACTGGGGTCTTTGCGTTTTCAGGCCCTAAACATCACATAAGGATTTTTTGGTAACTGGACAATGTGCCTAGGAGTAAACTGGTGGCAGCAGAATCTTTTTCATGTATTTTAATAAACTTTTACAGAGCCATACCACGCTTACCGCGTGTGGCTCATGACTGTGGCTATTGTCTGTCATGGCCATGCCACAAGGTCTTTTGTCTTCTCCCTTGGCCATTTTGTCTGTTGGCCTTCCCCTTGCTCTTTGTGACCCGGAGAGTCCTTATTTGTGCATGCATTCTCCCGAGAAAGCCGGCGCTTTTCGCAGGCTAATGCATGTCACATGTGTGGGTACCCAGGAAGTGGGCTGGGACTGTCTGGTCCCAATCCACACTACTGGTGCCAGGATGTTTGATGTGCATGAGAGCATGAGAGTCGCAGTGGTCCCTGATTGGACCACTGCTGGCGTGCATGAGTGTGGCAGATTTCCACATTGACAAGCTGGGTGCAAGCACTCACTGGACTTTAGGATATGAGGAGGGGCTCTGAGTGCAGACCCACAGATCACCCTGAGGTCCGAATCGACCTCTACATAGAGCCACGCATCCTGAGAAGTAAAGTAGATCCAAGGACTGTCCGTAACCGCGCAGAGTAGGTTTGGCACGCTGACTCTGCTGTTGTCCAAGTAGAGCCCTGCTTTGCACTCAATATGCTAAGACCTACAAAGGGGCTTCACCCCAAAGTGGTCTCTACGTCTCCTTGGTGTCCTGTAAACAAGCCTTCTCAGAAGTGTCCCTGAGCCCTCCAGTGGGCTGACCAGCTTGTACCTTAGCAACCGTGCTGGAGCATTGCTACATCGGGTTTCGGCTCCAGCTCTGGGAGAACCCTAGTTCACACTGCAAAGGACCTTCTTGCCAAATCTTGTCACTTAACAGTAAGGGGGCACTCATAACATTAGCAAATGGTAGTAAACCTTTACACTAATCAAATGAATAACACATGTAGGCCTCGAGAACCATTAGCCATCTCTGGAGCAGGAAAGCACTCACTCCCTCGACAGTAAAAGTCAGCCAGGCCCTTTCAAAGAAACACACACATACCCAGCTGCAACTTCCCACAGCAAGACTGACTGCTGCATACTGATTGGTTAAGTCAAGGGGGCGAGCACATTCCCAGGCCTGAATTTCGGTTGTGATGTCATAAAAAGCAACAAAGAAATATCAGACCCCAGAGCTAAAGGACAAAGCCTGCACACGGATTGGTCAAAACACATCAGCTTAGCCGAGTTCCCAAGCCTGTGTTCAAAGGACATATAACAACTTATCTTCCTAGTCAGTGCATCAAAACATATCCTAATGAAGGTCACAAGCTGGTGAGAACCGAATAATGAGCAGTGAAGAGAATGCCTGTGAAGACAGAACGATCAAGGAGCAATACTGACCTCTGTAGGAAAAACTTCACTGAAAGAGATGAAATTGCTAAGGTAGGAACCATACATAACACCATCACACATAGAATAGAATTGATCAAGTATCAGTAACTTTCAGGGAAACCTATGAACAACCCTCACAGCACATACATAAGATTAGTGAAGAGTATGTTTATAATATTGCAAGCTACATACATATTTATATATGGGATCTCGTCATTTTTTCGAATGCATTTTTTCGATATGCAATTATCTCGAAAACATTTAATCGAAAACATTTTTTTTTCGAATGCATTCTTTTTTTATTTAATACGTTTTTTGGGGGTTTTGTAAGTAAAAAACTAAAAAAAAATAAACATTTGAAAAAACAATTTTGATGAAATGTTTTCGAGATAATGGCATTTGAAAAAATGTCATTCGAAAAAATCACTATAAACTTTTATATATATATATATATATAAACATATTCCTGTCATTGTAAGATAGTGAATCTTACAGGCCTATAAGCCCCCAGCTCATAAGGGCAAAGGCAAGGCAAATGGCATCACAA
This sequence comes from Ambystoma mexicanum, assembly GCF_040938575.1. NCBI lineage: Eukaryota > Metazoa > Chordata > Amphibia > Caudata > Ambystomatidae > Ambystoma > Ambystoma mexicanum. The sequence continues at coordinate 996,232,132 of NC_090929.1, read as the reverse complement.
GGAAGGAAGGGGAAGGAAGTAATGTTTCCAATGAGGAGTTGCAATGTTGAACTGTTCACAGTGATGAGAACGGTAAGACAGTGCCAACTGAGGAGGTCTTTTAGAAAGAGGATCCAACTGTTATCTATTTGTTTCTCACACTGCCACTTCTCACACAGGGATTGGTTGAAGTCTACTCAGTCGCTCACTCCGCACATATCCATCCTGGAACAACCAATTAAGCATCACGCCTAGATGATAAGAGCAGCATCCAATCAGCACCATGGGAAAGGAGATAATCGCAATGATAATTAATTAATAAACGGGACTCTTGCTTTGGTCATGTTAGAATGGATTTCTGAACTTTGCTCAGGTGGATAGATGTTCTTTCAGGAGGCCACCCTAGTTTAGTGAAACAGGGAACACAAGAAATTAGGCAGGGCAAATCAAGGAAGCTTGGAGAGCAGTCAAGGCTAAGTCTCCGGAGTAGTGGGGGTGATGTGAGGTTTTGGATCAGCACACACAGTAGGACACAAGAATTACTCTTAGACAGTAGTATATCAAAAATATACAATTTATTAGGCCCAGAACAAACACAGGTCAATAATGAAGAACACAGTAATACTACTGTCTGGCATAGACTCTGTCCTTGGGTTGTAGCTGAATAGGTTCTTCTGCTGCTGTCTCTTGTTGGTCTGTTGAGGCCTGATAGTGCCCTTTGATGTTTATCTGAGAAGATATAAGCTTAGCACATATGGACATGTTTTTGAGATATACATTAAATTCCTCCACCAACAAATCTGCACTTCTGTGTGCATCAGACACTGTGCATGTGGGCGCAGTCGTGGTATGCATCCTTCTTCCCATCACCACTTCATGAGGTGACAGGTGGTGGTCCTAGCTTGGCTGGTTGCGCAGACTGAACAGAGTTAAAGGCAGGCAATAGAGCCAGATCTTCTTGAGAGTATCAAAAAGATTAGCTACCTTTATTTTGAGCAAACAATTTAACCGCTCCACCATTCTACTTGCCTGTGGGTGGTAGGCTGTACACAGTCTGTGTCTGATGCCTAGCAACTCTGGTGACCTCGTTAAAAAACATATTTACAATGTGGGGCGCGTTCAGTTCTCAGTACGCCACAAATGCCACATCTGGGGAACACCCCCCTCACAAGAAATCTAGCTGCAGATTGAGCATCTGCATTCTCACAGGATCCTGCCTCAATCCACCAGGAATATTGGCACACTACCACTAATACATACCTGTATGTGCTGAACCTGTTCACCATGTCAATATAGTCAACATAGAGCTCTTTGAAGGGCGCTGTGGGCGGGTCAATATTACCTTTAGTGTCTTGAGTGTGTGTCCAGGATGAAACTTGTGGCATATAGTGCAGTTTGCCACAGATTTGTTGACATTTTCAGCCAGATTAGGCACAAACCAGTCCTCACTGATATCAGCAGCAATGTGCTGCTTAGGTGCATGAGTAGGAAAGTGAAGTTGTTCTACAGTAATGTTGAATAACTCGATGGGCATTACTACTTTACCTGTGCATTGTTCTCTCCATATGATGTCAGTGGGTGACAGGGCACATCCGCTTTTTACTAATAATGCATTTTCTTCTGGTGGGGCTCCTTCTTGAAGCTCAATGATATTCTCTTTTGATAAGATACTGTAAACCTTTGGTAGTCACTCTTATTGTACTGCTGTGACAGGTGTTTGACTTTCCTCTGGAAAGGGCATATAAGTTGCCTGTTTTGGAGGCTCTGTCTGCAGCCATGTTTCCAGGTAAAATCATGTCTTTCCCCTTGGAGTGCGCTGCACTCTTTACAATAGCTACATGAAGAGGGCCTTTTAATGCTTCTATTGGTCTAGCCAACAAGATCACATGTTGAACTGGTGACCCATCTGCCCTTCTATAGCCTGTTCTCTTCCATCTTGATAACCCTGAATGTACTGCAGATGTCATATAAACTGAATCTGTATAAATGGTGACATCATTGTATGCGAAAGGCTTCTAGTGCTTCTATGAGTGCTATAAATTCTGCTGCTTGTGCTGAATAGTGTGAGGGTAATCTCTGTTGTATCACTATTTGAAATTCTTCTTCTTGGTCCTTCACATATCGTTTTACTGCTGCTCCTGTGTGGCTTTGGCCACTCTTGATTTATACTTGATGACGACATGTCTACATAGAGCACCTCTCCTGTGTCAAGGGGGTACTCACTCAACCTGCAGTATTACTCTGGCTCTCCTTCATATGTTGCACAGTCATGAACCTCATTTTGTGGCCCCACTGGTTTAGCTATGAATGTTGCTGGATTGACTGTGTGGCATCTCACTGTGGTGATGGCTGAGTTAGTCAGAATTACATCATACCCACTTGCTCTCTGGGTGGTGAGTGTTGATTTGTGTCTCTATAAGTTGAAAAAGACTGCATGCTCAACGTATAAATTGAGTGGACATCCCATAATTATGGTGGCAGATTTTTGTACAGCAAATGCTTTATCAGCTAATGCTTGCTCGCATGGGAAATGGCCCTGCATTACAGGGTCTAAAAGACCCCTACAGTATGCCAATGGCTTGTGTTTCTGTGATGATCGCTGTTTGAGTACTGCTGTCATGACCTGTCCATTTGAGTGTGAGAATAGGAAAAACTGTTTGTTGTAGTCTGGGGTAGCTATCACTGGTGCACTGCTGATAGCTATTTTAAGATCCTCAAATCATTCTGCCATCTCTTCTGTCCATTCCAGTGTGCCTTTCATCTTTTGTGCTTCCTTTACTACCTGTAATTGGGTTCTGAAATGTGTCGAATAAGCCAATACACATGTTCTGCAATAATTACACAGACCTAGGAATTGATGCATTTCTCTGCATTTCTCTGATTGTTTTGGGCTGTGGTGTGTTTCTCACTGCGGTGGCTTTGTCTGGACATATCCTTCTTCCTGCTGAGGATATGATTTGTCCTAAATATACCACTTCCTTGTGGCAGTATTGCAATTTGTCTTTTTCCACCTTGTACCCTTTGTCTGCAAGTATTGTCAGTAGTTGTATTGTGTCTTTTCTGCACTGTTCTCTGTGGTGCTGCACACTAATAGATCATCTACATATTATGGCACTGTGCTGGCCATGTATATGTTTCCTAAGTCCATCTGAAGGACCCTGTTGAAAACACTAGGGGATTCACAGTACAGCTGGGCAATCAAGTGTGCTGGAATTTCTTTCCGCTATATGAAAATGTGGTCAAATATTGGGAGTCTTGATGTAGTGGTGTTGTGAAGAATGCATTCTTAAGGTCAATTACAGTAACATAAACTGCATCAGGGGGTATTTACCATAGTATGAGAGCAGGGTTTAGCACTAGTGGATATTATACTTCTATTATGTCATTCAGAGGGTGGAGATCCTGAATAAATATCCATGATGATCCCTTTGCTTTTTTCAGCGGTTATATGGCCGTGTTGCAAGGTGAGTCTGAAGGCATTATAATGCTTAGGTCAAGTAATGCTTTGATCGTGTCATAAACTCCCTGATCTGCTTCTTTGAACAATGGATATTGTTTTACTCTAGGGAAAATGGCTTCTAGTTTGAGTTTGATTTTCAATGCCCTTATGCTTGTCTAGAGTCGACTGGGCACCTGTGCTAGGCCCTCTTGTAGCTGCAATTGTGCTGCTGAGGCCCTCAGTATTGTCGGTGGTACTTCTCTGTGCAGAACTACCATGTGGCATGGTATGCTGATTTTGAATACTATTCCTCCATTGGTTTCCTTGTTTGCAAATAACTGTTCATCTGTGACATCTCTAAGTGGCATTGTAGGGTCTATGCAAAGTACTGTTCTCCACTCCATTCCTACCTCATCTGTGACCATTATGATGATTGTGCCTTTTTCCATGATCACTGCCTCAATGTGTAATGTGAAAAGTGTTCCTGGGGCTACCTCGTGTGGTACTGCTGGTCTGAATAGAAACTCTGCAGGTAGACGAAATATCACATCTTGTACACCTGGTAACCAGCCAATCAAAATGGTCACTGCATATGTAAATAGTGTCTCATGCAATGGCAATGCTCAAATTGTCTTGGTGCTGCAAATTGCTTGAATTACCATGGCTATTCGGTTGTATTGCATGCCAGGTGTGAAGCACACAATTCCTTTGCCAGTAAATGAAATGGTCATGTTTCACTTCTGAAGGAGCTCCCTACCCAGTAAATTCACTGGTGTCTCTGTGCTGTAAAGTAATGGTGCAACTATCTCTTCAGTCCCTAGTGAGGGGTAATTCTTCTGTAAAAGGAACCCCTACAATTGCCCCAGAGAATCCCTGCATCTCCATACTGTTATTTGGCAATGGAAACCATCCTTCCCTTATGGAGGATCGGTTGGCTTCAATGATGCTGGTAGGCCCTAAAGGTGAACATTCTGCCCCAAATCCTCAGTCCCATACTGGGTCCATTGTCTAGTGTGATTAAGAGAACTGGGCATGCCAGGGATCACTGTGGGTTATCCTATTGTGTGTATGTGTTGGACCCTGGAAGTGGAAAGTGTTGCTCCCTAGGACACTATCTCCAGTGTAGTGTGTCATTGTTCCTCATGGAAGGGCATTTTACTCCAATGGTACTGCAGTTGCTTGCGTTGGAGCTTGTTGGTTGACATTCGGCATACTATTTAGGATTGGGCACTGTATGGGCTGTCCCTGTGTGGGTGCAATCATTTGTATTGGGGCTACGTTTTGGGGATGTGCAGATCTTGGGGCGTACATGGGTGCCGGGACTGTAACTTGGTTTGGGACATAAAATTCCTGTTTTGGCCCTTTTGTATAGTATGGAGTTGGGCATGCTCCTGGGTGGTATTTCATGGGGGTCGGCTTCAACACTCCTTAGCCATGTGTCCCATCTTACTACATGTCCAACATGCTCTTCTAAATCATGGTCGTAATCCCCCTCAACCTCTTTACAAATGTTCTCTTGCCCTTGGAACCCCTCCCCTGTTTTGTAGATTGCTATCTGGAATAATTTGTACACTCTTGTGATGGTGCATCTGTGGGGTTGGTTACTACTGCTCCCTCATGTAAGGAAGGCATGATATCAAACAGTAAGACAGACACAAGTCATCACAGTTCAAGGGTGTTTATTGAACTTCAGTTTATTTTGAAAAACTCCTATCTAATCCTAAATCGAAAGATGGGAGCAAGCTACAACCATCACATTAAAATAATGCAGTCGTATTGTTGTGTTGTCAAAATAAAAGGGCTTATACTAATAAACCTATTGGCAATCCTTACTTATAAATACAAATAGTGTGGCAAACAATATTTCTGCAAAAGAAAAGTGTTCAAGAAATGATATGTCGGGATATTCAAGCCGTTAGCTTCCCTCCCCCACGTTTTCAGTACGGGGCAAGGCCGCACACTCAAGCTTAGCACAGTCTCTGGCTTCTCTAGCACAAGGAGGCAGTTTAAAACTTCAACATCAGGGCCTTCTGTGCCAAAGTCTCTTTGCCATTCAAAGTCTCTTATTTCTGAGGGCCTGATGCAACACGACAAACATCAAAGTTCTTTTCCTCTTAGGATTTCAAATGTACAAATTCTCGGGTGTTTTTCTGTTCACCCCAGGCTCCCCTCTGCTGGGCTCAAATCCACTTTAACACAACACCTTCAATTGGTCTCCCTCTGACGGGCTTGGACCAAATTCACATACTTTTCCAAACTTTCTCTATTTCATCAAAATCAAAGACTTTCGACTGTGTGCCGGATTTTGCTTGACCCGTCGTGGGACCACTTTGATTCCCATTTATTCATTCTCTTTCAATTGGTTGCCGTCCAATGGGCTCTGACCAAATGTATCTACTTTTATTACCTCCCAGCTGGATATCTTACAGCGACCTTCGTTTGAGCACCCACGCGGTGCCGGACCACTCCGTTAAAAGTATTGTAGCTTGCTTTAAAGTTCAATCACTCATCAGCAGTTTAATTTCACTCGTGTCTCTTATAACACGCGTTTCAATAAATGTTTGTTCCAGCACTCGCCATACAATGTTGCTGCTTGCAACCTTGGCTTCAACACAAACCAGTCTTGTATTGGTCTCCCAAACTCACCTGCTGTGTTAACTTCACTGATGCTGCTTTGTTCTTGTAGCCAAGGACTGTACCACAGTGGCTGGTGATTCTCTCTGACTTGATTACTGATGCAGGAGGGCCCCGGGTATCTCTGACATACAATGCAGAATTGTTCAGCCTGGTTTCCTGGTCTTACGCTTTCTATTCTCAAGGTCTCTGGAAAGTATAATGGTTCCTTGTCGAAAAGGTCAAGGGAATTTCCCTTTTTGCAACCCCTTTCTTGTTTTGTCGTCTTTCCCTGTCTTTCTTGGTCAGCTGTCATTTCAAAACAACTGTTTCCTCGTGTGCTTTGCCTCGCCCAGAGTGTGCTCTTGTGCTCTGCCTTTTATCTGTGTGGGGAAGCTTAGTGAAAGTCTGGTGTGAGTGATTGTCGATAATTGCCTGACCTCGCCTGACCATAGTATTGGGACACGTCAGGTACACGGCTTAGGTGTTAGTCTGTTTTCCCTGATTGCAGGCTGTCCGTGAGAAAGTGTTTGGACCTCATTACGACCCGTGCGGAATGGGTTAATGGGTTCCGCTAATGGATTCGGACCCGTTAACACCATTCTGCACGATTACGAGGTCCCCTCGCGGGACTCGGTAAGGATACCTGGTAAGGGGGCCAGGGAGCTAACAACGGGCCGGTCGTAATCGGCCCGTTGTTAGCTCCCTCTCCCATTCCAATTGAGCCCTATGGGGGCTCAAATGGGAATGGGAAAGGTCCGGGTCCGGGTTCCCAGAGGGAGAAATTACCGGGCCCTCCGAACTCAGAAAGGACACGGTTTTGGTGTCAGCCATGCCACCAATAGCGGCATGGCTACCGCCAAAACCGCAATGAGGCCCTTTGTCTTGTAAAAGGGGTGTGGGGGGTAGAGTTCCTAAATATCCTACTAGGTAGGATGGGGTAAAGGTGTTACAGGTAAGGGGATACCGCGTCTCACCATCCAGTGTCCCACTCCCACTCCCCGTAGACCCCTCACCCAGGTGATCCTCACGCACTGGCCCATCCCCAGGAACTGGATCCAAAATCGATGGCTGTGTCCTGGCCACCTGAATGACAGATCCCTGGGGACCAGTGGTTGAGACACTTTCTGGTTTCTCACACTCCATGCTAACCTTGCCAATTTCTTGTGCACGAGCTTAGCTTCTGCACGCTGCTCCTTTTGTTCTGCTGCCCTTCCATTCTCTTGCTTGTATTTACAAGAATGTACTATGTGCGCCTGTATCTCGCCCCATCCTTTCGCTTCCGTACCTACTGTTCTATCAAGTTTTATTTTTGTGGGAAGACCCTTTCGTAATACATGGTAGAAAAACAGTATGTTCTTTCCCCACGTTTCCCCTGTCTCTTCTCGCCACATCTCTTGGATGGACTGGATATACAATGCAGGGTCCTCATCGTGTTTCATTGTGCTTGCCATAACGGCACCTACATTGGGTCTATCTGGCTATGTCCTTCTCAACGCATCCCACACACAGGCTCAATAGTTACTGAATGGAGCACCATCATGTGTATCACTCTCTAACCAGATCCCGGGGTACCCTGCTCTTTCCCAATTAGTGTTTGTCTGATCTTCTATTATGTTTGCTAATAGTGTTTTCATATCTCCAAATGCTAGAGTAGCCCCTGCTGTGTTTTTTTCTAATGCATTGATTCACTTGCTGGCCCCCGCTGTAAGAGGTGGTAGTGTCTTTATCTTTATTCTTGTCATATGGGGCCATGGTACATATTGTGATCTGCCTACTTCCTTTTGTATTAATGGGAAGTGCCTCCTCCTTTTTGGGCTACAATGTGTTCTAGCGTTTTTCTTCCCTCTAACTACTGCCATTGTTCTAGGGCAAAGTCTTAGTCTTCTCTCCCATGGAATCCTCTCTTCCTGATCCTCTTCAGTTTCCCAATTCTCCTCACTCTCTTCCTGCTTGCTTCACTTTCAATCACCTCAGATTCGTATTCTACATACTTTTGCTCTGGCTCTTCAGTTTCTTCCTTTACATCTTTTATCATAGCCTTATGCAATTTCAATAATATTTCTTCTGCTGCCCACGTCTCAGCATCAACCATAGGGCAAGGACCCTCCCTCTTTCTTGTCGCCCTTCACAATTCCTCGTCTGTCTTGCGTATCGCTGCTTCTAAATCCTTATGCGCTTTATTTTCTACTTACTATTGCCGGGTCTCGCCTTTCACTAGGCGCACTTGCTTCCTTTACTGGGTTCGTTTCTGAATAAGCTGGAGGTTTATATAGAGGGTTTGTATACCCTGCTGCCGGTTTTAAGGGGTAAAGTCTGGTTGTGGGCAGGGCTGTTGGCTGCGCAATCGCTGGATCATGTGCTGACTGGGTGTTTTTTTCTACAGCTGCCTGGGGTACCGATTGTGCAGGCGTCAAAGCCTGTGTCATATTTGTGCTGTCTAACAGGAATGGAGTGGATGTACCCTCAGTATTCCCCTTTTCTTCATTATTGCTCTCATCTTCCTCATACAGTTTCTACAACTCTAATCTACTCTGTCTCTTCTTTAGCCTTTTACCCTTGTATGTGGACAGTAAATAATGCAGTCTTGAGACAATGTAAAGTGCTTAGTGCTTTAGCAGCAGTGTAAAGTGCTAAGTGCTTTAGCAGCAATTTTAAAGTGCTTATTGCAATAGAAGCAGTTGTTAAGGTGCATAATATTTAGCAGCAAGGTAGGGAAAAAGTTTAAAGAAAAAAAATGTCCACACAACAGCAATGTTAAAATGCACAGTGCTCTACGTCCATGGATGCACAAATATGTTCCTAAATGTATGGTTCATATACTAAGTAACATAATACAATTTGACAGTCAAATGGATAAAAGAATGAAAGTCAATAAATATATATATCTCACAAATAGATAAAATAACGATGTCACTGGAACAAAAAAACGTGCATACATGGACGGCTGTAAAGTAGACAACAAATTTATCCCCAATAAAGTGCAAGTGCAAAAAACTTAAAATTGCCTACCATAAATGCTAAACTATTCCCTATAAAAAAATCCTCAAGACCCATTAAGCTCGATGAGCCCAGCAAGGAAGATAACATCACTGGGAAATTATTACCTTAAAAAGACTACATACCAAGCTACAAGTAATCAATCGACAATGAAAAAATGCGAGACAAAAAAATGAGATATGGGGATAGAGTAAAAAAGCAATTAAGAAGCCTAAAACCAAGCTATATAAAAATATTGATAAAAGTGATAAATATCAATAGAAAATACCCTCCTAAGAATCATGTTAAAAACAATCATATGCAAGATATGCTTCACAATCATTTGGAGAAAGAACCTGTAAGATGCATCAATAAAAAAGAAGAAAGAAGAGTTAATGTACATTGATACATAGTAATGTGGACCGGAATGGAAAAGTATTCAAATATTAAACACACTAGGGGCACTCTGGAACATTGCAGGTACCTAGTATTGCAAAAAATTGCAAGAGAATTCACGAAGTATACTTAATTGGTACCTAAAAACGTATATAACTCTTCATCAAGATTGTGGCCCCTGGGTTTTTTTGTTTCAAGATCGAGAATGGACCTAGTTTCCAGTTGTCTCAACAGTAACTCCCGGTTACCACCTCTGGATGATTTGGGCACTGTCCGAATACCAAAGAAGGAAAAGCCCTCAAATGTACCTTCATGTTGAGACTGAAAATGCAGAGCCATCGGATAGTTGGAATCAACATTTCTTATGGCTCTTATGTGTTGAAGCATTCTCAGCTTCAATTTACCCTTTTTACTGCCCACATACCACATATTGCAAGGGCAATTCAAAACATAGACCACAAATTCTGTATCGCAAGTGATTCTAGATGCGATTTGAACATTATTACCCAGGATAGGATGTATATAACACGTCTTGTTGACTGCATAAGTGCAGGCTTTGCATTTGGAACACTTATGAAAGCCTCGTGGTTTGGTGTTTAACCAACCATCAGTCAATGCATTGTCAATAGGCCTCATAAAGCTGGGAACTAAGGTATCCCTAAATGAGGTAGATCTGCGAAAGGTAATATTAATGCGATCTCCCAAAATAGTATTTAAATGCTCATCTGATTTAAGGATATGCCAATGACGTTGCATGACTTTTCGAATCTTGTGGGCACCCTCACCATAAGTCAAGATAAGACGTGTCTCACTGGTGTCTGTGGTTCTGTGTTCAGGGATGTCAGCTGACAAAAGGTGAGAGCGATCAATCGCTCTAGCTTTATGGAAGGCTCTCTCCAACACTTTTTTGGGGTAACCCCGTTGCTTTAATTTGTTGGCCATGAGGGTATATTCGCAATCAAAAGTTTCGTTCTTAGAACAATTTCTGCGTATGCGAATGAACTCCCCATAGGGGATACTCCATTTTAAAGCTGTGGGGTGATTACTCTTGGCGTGAAGAGGGATATTAGAACTAGTAGGTTTTCTAAACAGACTCGTAGTCAATTCACCTTGAGCCACAGTAACAAGAATATCTAAGTATGTGATAGCAGTCTTGCTGTGGCTCTCCGTGAACTGCAGATTAAGGTCATTGATATTGAGTACTGCGACAAAATCCAACCATTCTGCACTAGTTCCTTCCCAAATGATAAACTGATCATCTATGTATCTCAGCCATAGGGCAATCTTGGATGTGTGGTAACAATTTCTAGGATGCCATACAACAAATTTCTCCCACCAGCCCATCAACAAATTAGCATAGGTAGGGCAAATGGAGAACCCATAGCAGTACCTTGTAATTGCATGAAGAACTGCTTGTTGAAAAGAAAACACTTATTGGTTAAACAAAGCGAAATCATTTCCAATATCATTTGAGAATGTTGGAGGTAATTCAAAGATCTGGTATGCAAGAAATGTTTACATGCTTTAAGACCATCTGTATGTTAAATTGTCGTGTAGAGAGAGACTACATCAAGTGTTGTTAATAGATAAGTAGATTCCAATGGTATACCTTCTATACGACTGAGAAAATCTTTGGTGTCACGAAGATAAGAAGGCAAAGTGGTAACAAAGGACACCAAAGACTCATCAATAAATCTCAAAGTATTTTCTAACAAGGCACCACATTGGGTGACTATTGGTCTGCCAAGAGGCCTTATAAGGCTCTTGTGTGCTTTAGGCAGAAAGTAAATAGTCGGAATAACTGGGAACTTCGGATGGAGATAAGAACAAATGTCCTCATCCAACAGGTCTTTCTCTTTCCATGTCTGTAAATGGTGCTCTAATTTGTCACTCATGGTTCCAGATGGATCATTTAGTAGTTTAGCATAACAGTCCTTGTTCAGTAGTTGTCTATGGGACTCTTTGATATAATCATCATGATTCATGAGGACGATATTCATGCCCTTATCTGATGGTTTGATAATGCAGTCCGTCATGGCACTCAAACGTTCAATAGTGCATTGTTGTGCTGCAGTAAGATTAGTTTTATGAGGCACCTGTTTCTTCCTGATTTTTTTAAAATCATGAACAACCAAATCTTGAAAGGCCTCAACATGTTCCACTGGATTAAATACCGGGATGAAGCGTGATTTAGCTTTGAGTTGTGTCTTTCCAGGCCAAGCTGTGTCAACATATATGGAGGCAGATTCTTGGTCCCAGATATCCATGTCTCGATTCCCATCGGTTTCTAGATCTTCCAAATCTCTTAAAGTAAATGCATCTTGAATAGAGACATCAGTGCCTCCCTGGACATTAGATTTTGATTTAGGTTTAGGTGGATACATGGTAAAGAATTTTTTCAATCTTACTTTACGCATGTATTTGTTGAAGTCAATCCGAGTTTCAGCATAGTCATATCTGGATGTTGGGCAAAAGTTGAGGCCCCTTTGCAATACATTGGTTTCATCAGCGGTAAGATGGTGGGTGGACAAGTTAATAATAAACATATCCGATTGATCCATTGTCATGTTGGTTATTTCTTTACTCCAGAGCGTGTTAGTCGCTCTGATTTGTCCGCGCTCGATGTTGATGCTGCGCCTTCCCCGCCTTGTTTTTTTTGGCCTCTTAGACCAGAGGCTTTTCCTCTTCCTCGGCCTCTGGTTTTCTTGCCGCTGTTTAACCTTCCCTCCATACCCAACAGTCTCATCTCCTCTAAAAAATTAAGCTTTCTAGAGAGCTGTTCACCTTCACTCTCAGTAGTTTCAACATCAGAGGAGGATATATCAGTAGGAATATCATCAGTGGTATTAGCTGTTTGTTTAGGGAGCTTCTGATGTAAAGTATCAAAACGTTTTGCAAAGGTCAGTACTCTTCCTTGTTCGTAGTCTTGTTTATCCCTGATGAATTTCCTTTGTTTACGTAGTTTTATGTCCTCCTCGTATGCTTTGTATCCATTTTCAATGCTAATACGAAGGGTCTTACCCTCCTCACTTGGATCAAGCTTTTCCTCCTCAATAACCTGGATTTTAGCCAATAACTTGTGACGATCCGTACAGGCATATTTGATCAAAATGTTCAAAAATGTGACTGAGCAGGTATTGCTGGATTCGCCCCATTCCTGTAGCATAGCAGGATCCTGTTCTTCAAAAGACGGTGTGGTAAGGATACGCAGGCCTCTCGGAATGCGGCCAACATCAATATAGTTCTGTAGGGAGTGTTCCTCCCACCACTTGCTGATATCGCGATGCCTACATTTTTCTAATTCTTTAAGCAATCTAATTTCATTATTAGATGGTAAATCCAGGGTAGGCACTGGTAGTGTAGGTTTATTGGCAGGTTGCTTCTCACAAAAAAGTGAAGCCGCTTGCGTTTTTCTCAGGTTTTCCCTTTCTTGTTGTGATGCCATGGTTAGTATGTACTGAGCCGCCTGGATGCGTGAAAAGCCCCTTCAACTTTAAACGGTCTTAGCTCTTTTAGCACGAACGCTAATGCAGTGCACGTGGTAATATATCCGTGCGGATAGTCCAATGGGCGCTAGGCACAAGTAGAAACAGGCAGAGACAAAATATTCACGTGGTCCTACCTGAGCAGCCGACACTTTACCGCGTCCTCCAATGCAGCGAAATACCAGTCCGAGACACAGGCAGGATACAGTGGTGCTCCGTAGCTCCGCAGCCTCGCCACACAAAGTCGAAATGGACAGTCCGGAGCGCAACAAATAAGCCCTTTACAGGATTCGAGAGGGAAACAGGTTGTGCGCTTCAAATACAGTGGATGGGTGCAAAGTCCAGCCTCGTGAATCCCACGGCGCGGTGATATTTTCAAAAACAGAAAAAATGCCCTAGGACAGGGCAAAATTCGACGGGTTGCACTCCCAAGAGCAGCTGAGAAACGAAATCCAGTCTCAGCAAGGAAAAGTCATGACAGCAATTCCAGGCAGGACAAATGTTTCTTTATTAATAAAAAGGTGTAGCAAAAAGGGAAAGCCTGGTTACAAAACGACGCGTTTCGCGGTACACTGACCGCTTGTTCACGTAGGTAGGGAGTTTCATGGAAGAAGGACTTCTTATATATGCTTTAAAAACCTCTATGATACAAGTGCATAGAATGTCCCCATTCACGAGGTAGTGCAAAATGGTGAACACATGGCAGCTATTTTAAGACATTTAAGGCACTTCAACATGCAGTGTGTTAAGTAAAATAAAAACACATCGTAAATGTCAATACATCAAACAAATGTTATACGATTAAGAATATAGCAACAATTGCACAGATGTGCTGGCTGTGAGGACTGTGGAGGAAAAATGGCAAAAGGAAAGCCTCAGGTACATAACGAGTGTCAAAGGAAAAATATATATAAACAAAATATAAATACACATCGTTCAAAATAAACGTGTGTTTTCCAATGGTATGTCTGTCAACAAAGGCTGGTACCCAAAATTAAATAAAGTAAAAAAATAATGCCATTCTAAGGCAACCGCCAATAATGACGAGCCCTGCCTGGTAGGTCTGCCCATGTTATAACGTCTGAACCAGCCATTACCTCAACACAGTCCAAGCAGCCCCAAAACATAATGTGTTCACTAGACAAAATATAGCCATTCTAAGTGTCCACCGTTGGTCTCGCATAAACAAAGATATATAGTCATGCAAGTCTAAGTTTACGCATACATGTGCGAGGTGTAATACAAATCGAACTTAATAATGCAGTCTTGAGACAATGGGCCTCATTACGACTCAGGCGGTAAGGGGTTTACGGCGGCGTAAACAGCGCCGACCCTTACCGCCTGATTCCGAGGTCCCTTAGCGCCATGGAGGTTTTAACACCTGCTTTTAGCAGGTGTTAAAATCCATGGCGCTAAGGGACCTTGATGTTAATTACGCCACCGTAATTTACGGTGGCGTAATTAACGCCTTCCCCACTCCAATTATGCCCTATGGGGCAAAAATGGGAATGGGGAAGGGTAAATGGGGATTGGGGACTTACCGCCCTGCCAACCTCGGAATGGGGCGGTAAGTCCGCCAACCACCATGGCGTAAACATAGTTTACGCCATGGTGGTAAAGGTACGACCCAGGCGGTAACTTACCGCCTGGGTCATAATGAGGCCCAATGTAAAGTGCTTAGTGCTTTAGCAGCAGTGTAAAGTGCTAAGTGCTTTAGCAGCAATTTTAAAGTGCTTAGTGCAATAGCAGCAGTTGTTAAGGTGCATAATATTTAGCAGCAAGGTAGGGAAAAAGTTTAAAGGAAAAAAATGTCCACACAACAGCAATGATAAAATGCACAGTGCTCTACGTCCATGGATGCACAAATATGTTCCTAAATGTATGGTTCATATACTAAGTAACATAATACAATTTGACAGTCAAATGGATAAAAGAATGAAAGTCAATAAATATATCTATCTCACAAATAGATAAAATAACGATGTCACTGGAACAAAAAAAAACGTGCATACATGGACGGCTGTAAAGTAGACAACAAATCTATCCCCAATAAAGTGCAAGTGCAAAAAACTTAAAATTGCCTACCATAAATGGTAAACTATTCCCTATAAAAAAAATCCTCAAGACCCATTAAGCTCGATGAGCCCAGCAAGGAAGATAACATCACTGGGAAATTATTACCTTAAAAAGACTACATACCAAGCTACAAGTAATCAATCGACAATGAAAAAATGCGAGACAAAAAAACGAGATATGGGGACAGAGTAAAAAAGCAATTAAGAAGCCTAAAACCAAGCTATATAAAAATATTGATCAAAGTGATTAATATCAATAGAAAATACCCTCCTAAGAATCATGTTAAAAACAATCATATGCAAGATATGCTTCACAATCATTTGGAGAAAGAACCTGTAAGATGCATCAATAAAAAAGAAGAAAGAAGAGTTAATGTACATTGATACATAGTAATGTGGACCGGAATGGAAAAGTATTCAAATATTAAACACACTAGGGGCACTCTGGAACATTGCAGGTACCTAGTATTGCAAAAAAGTCCAAGAGAATTCACGAAGTATACTTAATTGGTACCAAAAAACGTATATAACTCTTCATCAAGATTGTGGCCCCTGGGTTTTTTTGTTTCAAGATCGAGAATGGACCTAGTTTCCAGTTGTCTCAACAGTAACTCCCGGTTACCACCTCTGGATGATTTGGGCACTGTCCGAATACCAAGGAAGGAAAAGCCCTCCAATTTACCTTCATGTTGAGACTGAAAATGCAGAGCCATTGGATAGTTGGAATCAACATTTCTTATGGCTCTTATGTGTTGAAGCATTCTCAGCTTCAATTTACCCTTTGTACTGCCCACATACCACATATTGCAAGGGCAATTCAAAACATAGACCACAAATTCTGTATCGCAAGTGATTCTAGATGCGATTTGAACATTATTACCCAGGATAGGATGTATATAACACATCTTGTGTTATATAGGAGGGGGGCGCACTCCAGTTTGTTTGCAAGGAACAAGGGAACTGGAGTGCGCCCCTCTCCTTTTTTTCATCACATTTCCTGGATTTTTGAAGGGTGGAATCTTCAAAATCTAAAAGGGGCTGCACCGGGGTGACACATGTCCTGCTTTGGAGTGCCTCACTGTGGGCTACTCCCCCCCCTTTCCCCACTGTGGGATTGGGTGTGAGCTTGTTCCTTTCAAACCTGATGACTACAGCTACCAGAAGTCCTTGCAGCAGAATCATCATTGATTGTTAAAACCTGCACTTGCTGTGAGCTGCAAGCTAAGACTGCCTCCCTGACGATGTGAAGAGCACAGAAACCGGTAGGAGGAGAACACCAGTGGTTGAGGAGGTTAACTGTGCAGGGAACTGGAGTGTGCCCCTCTCCTTGTCTCCTTTTTTTATCATATATATATATATATATATAGCTCACAATTTGAGGAAACCGCAACAAAAAATGTCACGGCTAGCCTGCACTCTGAGTCGTGAAAATGTCACAGGGTCCCAATATTCAAAGAAACTGCCACAAACTTGAAGTGAAGTTACTTGCAAGTTTATTTAATCAAAATAAAAACATCATTGACAGACAACAGAGGCAGGACACCATAAGAGCAGTCCAGCATCGACGCGTTTCGCGCTCCACATAGCGCTTGTCCATATATGTATATATACATATATTCTTGGTACAGTGCAAGAAAAATCACATTTATTTCCACCATTTTTTATGTTCTCCGCCTCACGTCCTTTACCGCAGACAGAGGGTACAGTCCTTGATTTTGCTGGACTTCCCACTCTTAATTCTAAAGCATCGCTAACCTCACTCCTGTACAGAGGGATGTGTACTCTTCACTTACCAAGTCTTATATCTAACATGACATCACCGCTCCTCGCTACAGAAGCCCTCTTCATTTTCTAATAAAAGCAAAAACAAAAACCATGTAGTTCACACCGTCACTCACTCTAATTCCACATGTATACTCACTCTCCCACTGTAGTTCTCGGATCAGGTGCACTGGTTCGTTATCGTCTTCCAAAGTCTTCTGGGGCTGCCGCTCCCCACAATTGCCTGTACTCGAGGGGGTGGGCTGGGGCCTGAAGTGATCAGGCATGCCTTCTGGGTAACCGTGGTGATTGTTTCCTCCTCATGGTCTGAGCAGTCTTCTGCTCTCTCCAGGTGGACCTCACTTGCCCAGGAGTGCGGCAGAGGAGCCCACAGTGGTCCGGAAGAGACTTGGATCACTGGACAGGCCACCAAATTATGTAAATAATATGTTATTCAGTAATAAAAATCAATCCAACGAGCCAAGAAATAATGCATGAAATGTTGAGAAAAACAAAAGGTTTATTACAACACAGCCTAGACCGGGGAATTATCAAAAACACATTCCACATGGTGACAGAAAATGGCTGTTTTTATAGCAAATAACAGAGGAAAAATTACAACAAATGTTACAGGTTAGTCACACTTTCCCGCCCTCTGATTGGGCATCGTCATTTGCAATATAGGTGACTCTATTTCATACCTAGCCCTATTGGCTTATTCTATCCTTGTGACAGAAGCAAGAACTCGGTTTATCAATTAATCAGCATTGAGATCATCTCCTTTCCCATGGTGCTGATTGGATGCTGCTCTTTTATTTTATATCGACTAGACTTGATGCTTGATTGGTTGTTCCTGGAGAACTAAGTGTGGAGTGAGCAGCTGAGTAGATTTCAACCAATCCCTATGTGAGATGTGACATTGTGAGAAACACAATGATAACATTTGCATCCTCTTACTAAAATACCTCATCATTGTGAACAGGTCATCGCCAGTTCAACCTTGCAACTCCGCGTTGGAAACATTATTTGTTTCCCCTTCCTTCCTCATGACTCCATTTGCCTTGCCTCTGACCTAATGAGCTGGGGGCTTAGGGGCCTGCAAATGTAATTTTCTTACAATTACAATAATATTTATATATGTACAAACTTCTGAGTCTCCCCATTTCACCGGACCGCACTCCTCACAGCAACTCCTATGGCAGTATTCCAGCAGTGACACATGACGCCTTTGGTTTTCAAAAATAATTATTTAATTCACCAAATGATGATCGAAAGGATTAAAAAGGAAAATCTGAGGCGTTTCACCCTCTCATGGGCTTCATCTGAGTAAACCTTGGTACTGTGTTCTTTTGCTATAAGTACAGACATTTCTAGTCCCTCTTTTATTTCACCACCTCTAGTGTTACCCATTCATATACATGTATGGAGCTTGCAATACTATAAACATACTCTTCACTAATCTTATGTGTGTGTACTGTGAGGTGTGTTCACAAGTTTCAGTGAAAGTCACTAATACCTGATCAATTCTATTCTATGTGTGATGGTGTTTTGTATGGTTCCTAACTTAGCAATTGGATCTTTTTCAGTGAGGTTTCTCCTAAAGAGGGCAATATTGCTCCTTGATCAATCTGTCTTTAAAGGCTTAGTCTTCACTGCTCATTGTTCGGTTCGTGATGCACTAATTAGGAACTTACGTTGTTATATGTCCTTTGAACGCTATTAGGTCAATAGACCTTTTTCAAAAAAACAAATAAAAAAACGATTTAGAAAGACAGCTTCACAGAGTCGTCTTTCTAAATTGGACTGTCAGCCCCTGTGACACACACAAGTGCGCGCAGGTGCTAACAGGCACGCAAGGACCCGGAAGCAGCCACGAGGGAGAACGGGGTGTGTGTGTGTACATGATTGTGTGTGTGTTTGTGTGCGTTTTGGTGGGAGGGTCTTGGTAGGGGAGGGGGAAGCGGGCGCCGAGGGAGGGAGGTTTGGGGCGTGAAACCCCCTGGTTCTGAGTAAAACCAGGAAGGGAGGGTGTAGGGTGGCGTTGGGAGGTGATAAAATGTCATTATTTCTATTTTGTAGGCCGCCTAAAATTGGCTAAAAAAAATTGGTCTTTTGGTTAGGTGGCCTACAAAAATCAAAAAAATGACATAGAATCCTTTGAACACAGGCTTGAGAACTTGGCTAAGCTAATGTGTTTTGACCAATCCATGTGCAGTGTATGTACTTTAGCTCTGTGGTCGGATATTTCTTTGTTGCTTTTTCATGACCTCACTAACGCAATTCAGGCCGGGGAATGTGTTTGCCCCCCTTGCCTTACCCAATCACTGTGTGGCATTCAATCTTGCTGTGGGAAGTTGCAGCTTGCTATATGTGCGCCTCTTTGCAAGGGCCTGGCTGACTTTTTCTGTTGAGGGTGTGAGGGCTTTCATGCTTCAGAGATAGCTAACTGGGTCTCGAGGCCAACATGTGTTATTCATTCAATTAGTGTAAAGATGCATTGCCATTTGCTATCGTTATGATTTCACCCTTACTGTTTCCCTGACTACTGTTAAGTGCTACTATACTCATTGATGATATGTGGTTATTTTCAAGTGTAACATCTGTGTTTTATGGCTTGCTTGCCTCTCAGAGATATGACTTACTGAAGTATGGGTACTAGTGTCTTGTTCGGCATAAACAGGGAAGTCTATAGGTGTGGGGCTGCTTTCTTTATGCTGTGTGCCTTTTCACAGTGACTTTCAAAGCTTGTATTTTTGTGCACGTTGGGGGTGTTGGATGTACACTCCAACAACATGTTGTCCTCCCCACGATCATGAACATTCCTTTTTTTTCGGAATTAAGTGCGGGAATACTGCTGATCTTACAGATAGAAAAATTTGACTTCCAGCCAAAGGGACTTCCTTGTAGAAACCCCACATCAAAAACAGAATCAAACAGAGTATA
The DNA here is from genome assembly GCF_040938575.1 of Ambystoma mexicanum. NCBI lineage: Eukaryota > Metazoa > Chordata > Amphibia > Caudata > Ambystomatidae > Ambystoma > Ambystoma mexicanum. The sequence goes on along the minus strand of NC_090929.1, from coordinate 996,212,462 downwards.
AGACATAAGATAAAACATAATAAAATACTTCTCATCGAGAAACAAAATCACTTTCTTTGGAGTGCTAAAATAGCCAGTGCCTCTTTTTATTTGTCAATTCTGCAATTGCCAATATAGTACAGCTTTCTTTCTTTGATTTTTACTGCTGTGGAGGTGCTGTATAGGACCTTGAAGGGTCCCTCGTAGCGAGGCTGTCTCCATTTCCTCACGTAATTCCTGATGTAGATTAATTCTTCAGGGATCACTTGCAGAATATTTTGTTGGTCACAACTTTCCTGGGACACATAGGGAAGTACCTGTTTAGAGACAAACATAACTGCATTTGTTAATGCCCTCAAATACCCACGCATCTCTTCTCCCAAGACTTTGGCTCCTGGTTCAGCATCATAATCTACAATGCCTTGCGGTTAAAGGAGTGGCCAAAGGCCTACCAGTCACCAGTTCATGGGGGTGAGATGTTGGTCAGATAATTTTGCATTTCTTAGTCAAAATAGCGCTATGGACAAAAGGAAAGACTGTTTTTCTTTAGAGTGGCCCTCAACGTACTCAATTTGCTCTTAAATAGCCCATTTGGTCTTTATACCATCCCATTTCCTTGCAGATGATAAAGAGATACCAATCGGTGCTTGATTGCTACCATTTCATAGACATTTTTAATAACTCATGTACAAAATGCAACCAATTATCTGACTTAATTTGCAGATAGATACCAAACTTTGGAAATACGTCTCTCACTAGAAACTTGGCCGTACTTTTGGCATCTGGGCGAATGCAAGGACCGGATTCTACCCACCTGGAAAAGGGACAATCTACCACAAGGAGATATCTGTACTTTTGACATCGATCCATTATGTCAATTAAATCAATATGCATATGTTGGAAGGGACCAAATGGCTTTGGGATGGTGGCCCTGACTATCTTACAAGTCGGCCCAGTGGAATATTGTTGACATATTAAACATTCTCTAAGATACATGAAAACCATTTCTGCCAAATTAGGGACATATCAGCCTGTCTGCAAACTAGTCATCAGTGATTCTTGTAGAGTAGACCTCCAACAACCAAACCGAGAAATGAAAACCCTCTAGGGACAAAGGCAAGGGGCACCCTTTTGTGAGAAGAACAAGAACTTTATTTGTATACAAAAAGGAAAAGGTGACCGGGTATTATAAGTCCACCAACACAGAGCTCTCTCTTCTTCAAAGTAAACAGCATGTTGTAACTGAGAAAATCATCATCTATGATCTACACAATATACAGTGTTCATCCCCCACCCACATTGTCTGCCACCTATTTACATACTATTGATCATATATAGATCCTCAGCTCATTGGCCGCTTCTTTTCTGACACCAACTTCTTCACATGTGGGTGATGATCTCTTTACCTTGGGTTACTGTTAAATGTTTGGTTACATTTCTGAAAGCACTACCCTGCCCTGAGGCCTAATCACGTGATGTGCACCTTGCCGTCAACATGTGTTCAGTGAAAGTCTGGTCCTTCTGAATAAAGCAACTCTTTTCTCATCCCAAACACACAGGCACCCCCATCATGCCTCCCCACCGCATTCTTATAAGAGTTGACATCTCCCTTTGCTCTCCCTGGTACAAATCACGGTCCTTGTTGTCCCCCCTTATCAAGTACTCCTCCCGAGGGGAGTTTACTGCAAGTCCCACTAATCATTCTAAATTGTGAAGGATTTAGGAGTTTTGCTCATGGGTATCTGGTAGTTCAAATGGGATGACCATTATCCTGGGGGGAGCTGGTATCCTAAATCTCAACTTTTGGCAGCTCAAAACCTCTGCCCTGGCTGCCATGGATTTGTCCCTTATGGCCAGCCGCAGCCCTACTCATATTCGGCCATTCACATTCCAAGCTAATTTTGCAATGTTCTAGCAGGATACATTTGTGTGTGTATGTGTATGTGTTCTCTGCTTTGCCTGAGGGTGGGGATAAAATATTTTAACACAACACATTGTTTTGTGTTTCCAACATGACCTGTGAGGATTCAGGCTTACTCTCGAGTACAGTGTCGATCATACTATGTATGTTATGCATATGCAGTGTATTCTACCTAGCACTCTATAAAGTTTGTTGCTAGTTTTCCTTAGATGTTTATAAGCCTCTACAATAAGCATGCCCCGTGCCATTCACCTCTACCCACAGGGTTCCCCCTTCCCCCCTGTACCTGCCTATTTGTATTTCCCATGTATAAGTATACTTTCCACAATCTAAATCATTGGGAGGGGTTGGGATCTGAACGCGCATCCCATCATTCCCCCTTTAGTTAATCCTTTATTAACTAATCCCTCCTCTCTCCTCCTATCTGCTTCAAACGTAGAGACCCACAACCTGAACATACTTCATTAACTAATCCCTCCTTTTGGTAGTCTTGCCCAGACTGCTACATTTCTTTGTAAACATCCCGCATGTGATCCCTAGGCGCTTTTTCGATAGGTTCCACAGTTTGTGTAGGGGCTTTATTTGGCATAACTCCAGGAACAGGGTGGCTCTCTGGAAACTACAGAATTCGTGTGACAGGGGAGGAATTAACCTGCCAAATTTTGAGATATATTATTTGGCGGGACAGCTGCAGTATGTGGTGAGGTGGCTGTCTGATGAGGAGACAGCCGAAACCAGGCTGTTGCGCGTGGAACCGGCTCCCTTTTTCCTAAGGGAAGTAGGGTGGCTGTCCAAGCCAAGGGTGCTAAGGATGGCGAGGCTGTTGGTGCTTGGTTGGGAGATGTGGCACAGAGCATGGCAGATGGTGGGATACCCGGCCCTGTTTTCTATGCAGGTGCCACTGGTGGCGCTATGTAGAGAGGACCCTCAATTGATTCACGTGGTCCGAAAGTACTGGGAACCGATGGGTCTGGCTACCCTGGGAGACATATGGCAAGAAGGGGAGGCACTGGAATTTCAGAAACTGATAGAGACACCGGGGTTCATAAGTGGCATTATATAACCTACTCCAGAATGGTTAAACAGGTGTGAGAAAAGTGGCCGGCGGTAGTGCTATCTGAACAACCGGATGCCGCCTTGGAGACAATATATGACATTTCAGAGGGTGGGCATGAGATCTCCCGGATATATGAGCTGTTGGGATCTAAGGTAGGAAGGCAATTGCTCCAATTGAGACTACTCTGGGAAGAAGAGGTGGGGGAGCCCATGTCAGACGGGCTCTGGGATAGGGCCCAAAGATATCATAAAAAGGTGTCCCAGAACGCAAGGCTCCAGCAGATCCAATTATATGTCACGCATAGAGCATATCTCACCCCTAGGAAGATCGCCAGGTTTGGTGGTCAGACGACCCAGAGATGCCCCAGGTGTGGGGAGGAGGAAGCAGGGATGCTACATATGTTCTGGGCCAGTCCGGAGGTGGGAATATTTTGGGTAGAACTGAAGACACGCTTGGCCGGAAAAGGCATCACGCTGGAGGTGGAATCGGCCTGGGCATGCATGCTGGGGGGTTTCCCGAGGCCACGCAATCTAAGGCACATTAGCAAAATGAAGGACCTGGCATACATCCTTTCCAGACGGAGGATTGTGATGCCCAGAGGCCAAGGATGGAGTTGTGGTGGGCGGACCTCTTGAAATGGGCAGAGGCAGAAACGGCTGCTTGGTTTGATGCAGTCTGTAGGGGAGGGGAGGAAGAGGTAGGACCCATAATAGAAGGGAGGCAGTTAGTGGCAACTATGGTGGGCTCCCCCCTGCCCGATTATAGTGATGATGATAAGGATAATGTGATAATGATAGGCCTGCCGGTTGAAGCGCAGGCTGATAACTTAGACACGTTGACTCAAGTTAAGGGGGTGGGTTGGAGCGGAACTAAGGAGTGCAATTTGTAAATGTTCTGCTGCCGAATTTGACTTAATGATTGCAATGTTTGGTGTGTTGTTAAAAAAATAAAATAAAAATTGTTTTAAAAAAAAACAAATCCCTCCTTTTCTCACCTCCTATCTGCTTCAAATTTAGGGACCCACACCCTGCACATGTGACATAAGCTTTCCCCATCTCTGACATACTTCTCCACAGTACACGTGAGGTAAATAAAACCTCCATCACCCGCTAAATCAACCATGTGCTCTGTATAATTCTCTGGGTCTGATGGGGGAGAAGGCAGGGTCCCCAGGGGGTCTATTGGTCATTCTATTCTAATATACAGGGCTTATTTGGGTCCTCTGTCTGAACCTGCCTATTATTTGAACCCTGCAGGGCCCCAATAGTAAGCATCATCATTGCACTGTTCAGGATCGTCTTGGCACTGCATCGAAGTATCATTTGGCACATGCAGAACAATACCAACAGAAGCACCATGATCAGGACCACTCCTCTGAAGCATGTTGGTACCCACGAGAATAACGTATCGAGCCAATCTTCAGCCTGCACGCCTGCTTCACTTTCCATATCACCCTTCAACTTGTGCAGGGCCCCTATAATATATGTCAGGTACCTGTTTTCTGCATCCTTTTGGGGGACATATGTACAGCAAGACAGTCCGATTCTTTTTCAATACGCCCCTCCCCATCGCTGTCAAAAGATCCAGAACATACTGGCACTGGAGTGTCGTCAACCGGATCGCCCTCAATTCACTCTTGATAGCATTCAGGGCTTGTTCAGCATCATTTACCACCTAGATAATCTCCCACCTCACAATCTGCAACCATTTTGTATCCACTGCGGCCTTAACCCCTGGCATCACAAGGGAGATGAACAACATCTCAGTTTTGGTGTACAGGCAGTATTTGTCTGGAATTGCTTTGAGCAGCTTGGACGAGTCTTCAGACAAATATATTCAGTGAACTCCTCTTCCTCTTTGCCCTCAGGGGTTGGGTTGGAACTTGGTTCTGTTGTGGTATACCAGGCTTCGATGCAATTGTTAAATGAGCTTCAGGCACCACAAGAAAAGCTGAGTGCAATGTTGTTAATGCACAGGTGCCTCACCAGGATGGTGGAAAGTGCAGGTATGCTTGCGGACTGCATAACCAATAGAAATCCATAAGGCCTGCCAATCCTTTAGCAAGATCTGGAAAGAGCAGTGATTTTATGGCATTTGACATTATTTCCAATGGGATCTGTCCCATGTCCTCGAAAGCAGAAATCAAATTCTTCAGTTACTTGAACTTCTCATGTCTCAACCCATGTTAGTTTTGACACACGTGTGGCCCATATTGTGAAACAGTTCTTATTGACATTCAATATTACTTCTTCTCTAAATCCTGCCAACCCCCTGCTGTGCAGCTCACCATTCCCTTTCCCCATATGTTTGAAACGAATAGTACTCCTTCCAATTTCAACATGGGTTGTGGTTTGCATTGAGGAGCATTATGGTATTCGGCACATTTTTCTTCATCCTTGTCCATTAGTACAACTTGCACCTTATGCCCCAGGAACAAACTACGAATCTGACACAGCGCCAGATGAACCGAACACTGGGCTTCCAAGGATGGCATCTTCTGGGGTACTAACATTTTGGGCACCCCTGACACATGGGGGATGAGAGAAAAGACATAACAGCTCCCATTATACCTCTGTTTCTCCACTGAGTGCATGTGGCTGTACCACGCATCACTAAATTTGGGATGGCGCACATCAGACATCGTATCAAAAGCAACTACTTTGTTGTATTGAGCAATTAATTCTCTTCATCTAATCCTCTTTTAACCTGCATTCTCAATTGCCATAATATTCTGTCCTGTATACATGTTCTCTTGATACTTACTACAGTAGTCTTAAAATCATCAGTAGGTGTTGTAGAATCAAACAATTCCCTATGTTCACATCCCTGTATACTACACCCCTCCTTTGTATGTCCTAACCATATAGACTCACTTGTCAAATATAAAAATATCCTAGAGAGAAACCGACAGCAAAGATGAAAAGGAACCTAGTACAGTGAGACCTATAAAACAACCTCCTCAGCTTACTGAAAGAAGGAGAAATAAACAGTGTAACATCAATAGAAAAAGTCATTGGGCTTCATTATGAGTGTGGCGGAAAGGCAACAACGGCGCTGGTAGTGCTACTGGCGCTGTTGTTACCTCTCCACCACACTACGAGTTCTGCTCGCGGGTGCCGGACTGCACGTCTGATCTGACCAGGCGTGCATACAGGCACCCGCGAGCAGAACTCATGATTGCACCGGCACCGTTATTAACGGTGCCGGTGCAACCATGCTCCTGACCCCCATTATGCCCTATCGGGCAGAATAGGGATTGGGAGGCCGGCCATAACGGCATCCGCGAAGGGGCAATTACCGGGTCCGCCAAACTTGGCATGACCTGGTAATTGCCCATTCGCGGGTGCCGGAAAAAAAACAACTCCGGCGGCAGCCATGCCCTTACTAAGGGCACGGCTACCGCCGGAGTTGTAGTGAGGGCCATTGTTGTTAAAATTGAAAATAATAACACAAAAATAACAATGTATCTACTTTATAACATACAAATGCACATATATTGAAAACTACTTTGGTAAACCTAATGTGGACATCCTACTGCAATGCTCAACAAATAACCACAATTTTTTCCTGTTTTCATATTGCAATTTACAAAAAACATTAAGTCAATATTGTCATAGAAGGATGTGATGTATGGGGCACCTTCCTGACATCTGAAAAATGCACCAAATACTGCAGTTCCTTCACCTTCACTGCAAATGGAATGGCATACTCTACCATGTAAGGTACGTTATAGCGCGGCTCACTCCACCTGCATACAAATCTCTGCACGTAAATAACATCCCCTGACTGTAGATGAAGCATTGGCGAGCTCGCAGAGTCTGGTGCAGCACTGTTTTCTTCTTCTGCTCATCGTGGCGCTATCTGTCGAGAAAGACATTTGATTGATTTTGTCAATGCAGTTAAGTATAATTTTAACTCATCTCCTAAAATTGATGCAGACCTGTGAGCATCTGCAGCAATCTGTGCAAGTGATAGTGGCGTGTGCATACATCTCCATGTCACTATTTCGTGAGGGGAGAGGTGATGGTCTTTACAGGGCTGAGTCCTTAAACTGAAAAGGGTCAAAGGCAAGCAATGGACCCAATTCTTCTTAAGCGTAACACATCATTTGGATAACCTGGCCTTCAGAAGGCCATCCATCCTCTTGACAACGCTGTTGACCTGGAGGTGGTAAATGGAGCACATCTTATGTTTAATCCCTAAAAGAGCTGCAATTTCTTTAAACTGCTCATTGAAGAAGTGGGCGCTGTTATCACTTTTAAGAGTCTTGCACACTCCCCACCGGGGGAAACACTTCTCTCACCAAAAGCGTGACTGCCAATTTGGCATTAAGATGTGCACATGGACCAGCCTCAATCCAATAGGTGAAGGGGCACACGACAACAACGAGATAACAAAAGGTGTTGCAGCATTCGTCCATGTCGGCAAAATCAGTATGGAGATCTCGAAATGGACCACTTGGGTGGGGCAAAGTGCCCCGCAGCGTCTTCAATGTATGCCCTGTGTTATATGTCTGGTAGATTGTACAATTTGATGTACACACATTTAAAAGTTCCTGTATGTTCACCACATACCAATCCTCCTGTATATCGGCAGCAATCTGCTGCTTTGACACATACGAGGGGTAGTGCAATTAATCGAATACAACTAAAGTCAACTCCTGAGGCATTACACATTTTCCTGTACTAACCTGCTTCCAAACTAGGTCTGTAGGAGACTGCGCACACCCCCTCATATGTCACAATAACTTCTCACTCTGCGGTCCCTGAGCCTACAATTCTATAACTTCAGTAATGAGTAGCTGTCATGACCCTTGCCCCTGGCCCTCACTGGCAAGTCAGCCTTCCAGTTAAGGCCAGGCCAAAGGCTTAAAACCTTGTCCAAGCCTCTCTTGGAGTCAGTCCTGGCGCCTTTGGCGCCAGGCTCATAACCATCATGAAGACCAACATTAGAATGGGACTATTTACTTGGGACTATTTAACTTGGGGTGGGGGTTCAGCCAACATGGAGGCACACACATAGCTCAGTTACAAGGAATTGAGCTATGCGGTCTAGTCTTTTGGGTGTGGCAGGCCTGGGACTACTTTACCTGGACTACTTTGGGTGTGGCAGGCATAGGACTATTTTACCTGGACTACTTTACCTGAGACTATTTAAACCGCACCCAAACAGCAGAACATGCTTTGCGTTATTCTGCTGTGGGCAGCGTAACGCTCACTTTGTCCAGTTCTTTGATGCCAGCTTACCTGAAACCAAGGACCTGCAGAGAGAGAAAGAACACTACGAAACTTACCTGGAACAGCATCCTGTCTTCAATCCATCGCTGACTTCAGTTCCTCTCACCTGAAGGTACGAACTCCATCATCCGGCACTGTATGCATCCTAGAATACCATAACCTGGAAAAAGGAGAAAGAAAGACAGCATTAGTAAGCGTTTACTCACGTTTCCTCCCGAAAGAAGAAAGCCACACAATTCTTACCTGGGTAGTCGTCTCCTGGTCAGTATCATTGCTGGAACATTACGGCGCTTGGCGAGGAACATCACAACCTGCAAGGAGAGAAAAGACACAGGTTAGCAATATAAAAGGCGAAAAAGCGCTGCACATCGCGCATTACTCACCGGACAGCATCACGCACACCGTGCTTTCGGCTACCGGCCCATGCTCATCTTCAAACTGCATGACAACACCAAAATACCTTTCCATACCTAAAAGGAAATAAGCAAGACATTATTATTCGAACTAAGAGGAACATAAGAACTGCATATAAAGACTGTAAAGCAGCAAACCTACGGAGTCGCAGCAGTCCTGGATTCCCACAGGGGGGCTTGCACCAGTGAAGTAACTTGGTCGCTGCTCTTCCCCACATCTATGCGCCACTGCCATGAGGAGCAGGACGGAGAATCCACCTTTTACAATATTAAGGTGAGGAGAAGGCCCAGGGGGGAGGAAGGAGTTGAGGCCAACGGAGGTGGGAAAACATAAAGACAATCTGGTATTGAATCCAGCTCTCCTATATTGCAGACCCATCTTTAACCAGAGGCCTTACCAAGGGACCGGGAGGGGGTTCGAGAGTGCAAATCATCCGACCAGGGCTGGGTGGCGTCCCCGTGGATACCAGGTGAGAGTAACAGTAATGCAGTATATGGAACCTGTATTTGCAACTGCTTATTAACGAGTTCTGGGTGTTCAGGGATATCTGACACCGGTAAATATGCAGATAATTTTGTAGCCGTGCTTGCTGCTTCGTTATTGAGGGAAACAAAATCTCTGCTGTTAGTATAGGCAGCACACTTGACGATTGTTGCAAGTGATGGCTGTGAGAGAGCATGAATCAATCTGTGTAAGAGGGCCGCATGCTATACTGGATACCCCGTCGGCTCTCCGAAACCTCCTTCTCATCCACCCTGACAATCCCAAGTGCACGGTTGTCATCACATATGCCAAATCTGAATAGATTGTTAAGTCAAAACACTTCGCATCTACCTCGGCTCAAGCCTATGCATGACCCGCCAGGTTAATGCAATTGCTTCCTCAGCCACCTACACTATAAAACTCCTGAATGCAAACAAACTCCTCCTTTCCCCACAAGACCGCCTAACCATTGCCAGAGTGGCAGTATGCTTGTGACTCGACTACTGCAACTCCATTCTCGCTGGCACTTCAGAACGCAACCTGACCAAGCTCCTGACCATAAAGAACAATGCCATCTGAGCTACCATGGGTCTCTCCAGACGTGATCATGTAGCAACCCACAGAAAAGCAGCTCACTGGTTCCCCATAAGAGAAAGGATCCACTTTAAAGTACTCCCCATTACTCATCACTGTCTCTCCAACTCAGCACCACCCTACCTGTGGCAGAGAATCTCCAAGACCAGTTTGTCCCAACCCACGAGACTACCTTACAGCCACAAACTTTCCACCCCTCGCTCAAGCACACCAGAGCTGGAGGATTTAGTGTCCCAGTCATTGCTGCTCACCTTTCGAACAACCTACCACCCTACTTACGTTCTGAGACTTCGTACTACCCTTTCAGAAAACAACTAAAAACAATCCTATTCCATTGACTCTGTGCTGGCCTCATTGTTAGCAGTTGAACTTCATTCCTGCCAACAACTATGTGCCTGATTTGTACTGCCAGAGCCAACTACTTCCCCTTGCTCCTCTCTCCATGCTACCCTACCTCACCTCCACCCCTCTGTCACCCTTTGCTTAACTAGCACCTTGGTGCCTGAGATTTTTGCACACTCATGCAAAAATAAGTAAATAAATGTCTACATGTGAAAACAGGTATTCTCCACTTATGGAAATCCAGAGTTGCCCTAACAAAACAGTTGTGGCTAAAAGAACTAACATACTCAAACAAGAGGGAAGAGGATTACACTGCCATCATACCAACATCTCAGCAACCCAAAGACATATGGAGGGGGTTACCGAGCATATATGTATAACATAGCGGCATAAGGAAATGTGTTAAATTAATTACAAGGATTATTGTAGTATTGTAAGTTGCTTAAGCCTATGTTCCTGTATGTAGTGGGTATAGCTAATATGCCTGAAAAAAGTAGATAGAGGCAAACCGAAGTGGGTGGGTCACACTACGCTTCCCGCAACAACGTTGGGATGGGAGTAACTCATAGATGTCTAAAATGCTGCTGTTACCAGGGTGGAAGTGGGGCAGAGGGAGGGAAGGGTTAATGTATACAATATGTTGTGGTTATTTCATGTTAAAATGCCAATAAAAATAATGTTAAAAAAAAAACTACATGTACTTGTCAGTAAAAGTGGACGTGCTGAAATGGTCTGCTTCGGGAAACCATTTCATCACACAACCACTGACTTCTTTTGTTGATATGTGTTTCAATATAGATTACAATTGTTGTTTTGCTGTGGCTATGGTTTTTCGTGGATTCATCGATTGATTCCCATCACCTCAATTATCATATCAAGACTGGATAGCAAGAAGACAAGAAATTGGAGGAAGAAAGAAAAATCTACATTTCATCCATGTAAAGGCGGCAAAAGAAGAGATGACAGAAACAAGTGATTTGTTTCCTCTGCCCATTTAATTCTGCAAAAGTCCAGTTGAGCTGTATATGCTGTGGTCCTTTGGGCGTACCTGCAAGATGGCCACCATATTCACTTGCAGATGAGTGCTTGCCCTGGACCCCAGCTGCCTCACTGATTGGCCTGTGTCCATCCATAAGGGCCAATCACGTGAGCCGACAGGCTTTAGCCGCCCCCCCTTATTAAAGGCCCACTTCTAAGGCCATGTCGGTGCCTGTCCGGGCCTCCTCAAACTATGAATCGGCATCCAGACTTATATACGGTTATCTCATGAACTTGGACCCATGGACTTCTACGCTCCCTGCAGAACTACAAGTGAGTGATGGCTGAACTCTCCCATTGCCTCCTCCACTAACTGTTTGATCCAATTACTGTGCCTATATTCTCTACCTTCCTTGCCTCAACTAACTTATCTCACTGCATTTGTGCTTCTTTCTTGGAAATCAAATTTAGGTGTGCGTGCCTTTACATCTGTGCACCTCTTTGCATTGCATTTGGGTCTCTCTTGAAAATCAAATTTAGGTGTGTGTGCCTTTACATCTGTGCGACTCTTTGCACTGCATTTTTGTGCCTCATTCTTGGAAATCGAATTTAGGTGTGTTTGCCTTTACAGCTGTGGACCTCTTTGCATTGCATTTGTGCCTCTCTTAAAAATCGAATTTAGGTGGGTGCGCCTTTACATCTGTGCACCTCTTTGCATTGCATGCGTGCTTCTTTCTTGGAAATCGAATTTAGGTGTGTGTGTGCCTTTATAGCTGTGCATGTCTTTGCATTGCATGTGTGCCTCTCTTAAAACTCGAGTTTAGGTGCATGTGCCTTTACATCTGTGCACCTCTGAAATGCATTTGTGCCTCTTTCTTGGAAATCAAATTTAGGCGTGTGTGCCTTTACATCTGCACCTCTTTGGATTGCATCTGTGCCCCTGTTTCTTGAAATTTGTATTTCTTTTTGGACTGCATGTGTGCCTACTAGGCCACCTGGTGAGTTTATCTAGAATTGTGTTGTGCAGCCTCTCTTCTTTCATTCCTCCACTAACCTCTGACGCCCCTATGGCTCTCACCATCTCGCCCATCGTCTTTAACTGCTACACCATTAGCTATCTCACTCTCTATGAATTCCAGAAGGGAAAAGCGCAAAAAAGACATCCTGAGTGGAAACTCTGGCCTTATCATCGGAGACACCTATGTCAGTGCTTCTTCCAGAGAGGTCTTCACTGATATCCTCTTCTCTCTCCCCGCTCCAGATCTATGGACCCCTCACCTCATCTCTATTATCTCTCCTTTCACATCCTCTCCCATTAACCGTGGCACCTAGTGGGAAGTCCTCTTGGCCGGCTTCTCATCTTCACGTTGCTTCGTTAATGTCTACCAAACAGGCAATTGGCCCAACGCATTTCGAGTATTGACTCTTCGTCAGGGGCAAGAAGCTTTTTAAATCTTTCTACATAAAACATTAGAAAAAATAACCCTAATTAGACTCATGTTTGATACTCAAATCAATGCAATGAAAGTTAATTAGTCCACATTTGCGATCTTTCAATTCTCATCATTACATTCAAAGTTTCATGAACATGGGTTGTCAAGCGCTTAGTCACGCAGCAAAACTGGCATTGCAAGTAAGTCTTTTAGCAACCTCACTACTGTCCTCACTCTCACCTATTCTTAACTGGCTAGTTTTCTAAAGTTATTTATCTGACACCTTAGACTAACTTTCGGTGAAAGCTGGAGATTCTACCACATTCCTAATTGTGTTAGAAGTTAAGTCCACATGAAGCTCGAAAATATTTGACTTGGAACCTCCACAAGTATCACAAGCTCACTAGTTGGTAAGATACTTTCTATAATTTCTTACCAGGTCACACCAGGAAATTACATAGTACTTACTATGAACATATGCATGTTTTTTAGATATTAGTACCTTTGAAAAATCGAGACATTTCGCCGGAAGATAAGAATATCTTTTCTGCAACATTCAATTACTGAAAATAACTTGGAAAACCAATCACAAGGTAAGCATACTTTGGCTTCAACATACTTGCTCTAACTTTTTCCAAGAATATATGCAGTGTTATGTTTTGACAATGGTCTTACCCCATAAACACAAAAAAGCAAACCGATCTACATTGCCTAATCTCTCCCCGGCCAAGCACATTTTTCTAGGTGTTTTCCATTACCTATGAACTTGTAGGTTAATGTGATTTTGGTGAGAGATGGATTTATCCTGCATATGCTAGAATCTAAGAGCTTGACAAGCCATGTTCATGAAACTTTGAATATAATGATGAGAACTGAAAGATCGCAAATGTGGACTAATTCATTTTCATTGCATTTATTTGAGTATCAAACATGAATCTAATTAAGGTTATTTTTTCTAATGTTTTTTGTGTAAAGATTTGAAAAACTTCTTGCCCCCGATGAAGAGTCAAAACTCGAAACGCCTTGGGCCAATTGGCCAACACATACCATGATCTTGCGAAAACATGAAATTGCCATTCATGTTTTCACAAGATCATGGTATGTGATCATGGTAATGTAATAACCCTATGTTTATTAACTAAAGTATATTTTGAGAAACTAAAATTCCATTAAAAAGTGGTTACAGGCCAGGATAGTTACCCTATCTATAGGTGTGTTTGCATGGTATACCACACACAACTTTTTTGTCTGACATATTCAGACCATAGATAGTGTGCAGGGGACGGAACCCTTCTTTAATCTGTATCACTGATACTTTTGACATTCTTGGCCCAGTCATGAGGATCGACCTGAAACCTGCTCTAAGCCTAACACCTGGCATGACTACGAACTTGCAGCCCTGAAATGAAAGCGCAGAGCGGCCGAAGGGAAGTAGCTAATCTCAGGTTCATCCTCTGACAAACTGACCTGCCACCTGCTCCAAAGGCAATACAGACTCTCCATCCGTGCCAAGAAAAGAGCCCACATAAAGGCACGCATTTCCAGAGCATCCAACAACACGGCTGAACTTTTCAAGATCTGCAGGGAACTAGCCAACCCTTTTGCAGTCTCCTCCTCCCCTTCTCTTTCTCTGGCTTTCTGCCACGCACTGGCCACTCACTTCACCACCAAAACTCACGACATTCTGAACACCCTTGTTACTCACCCTCCAAACCCATCCCACACCCCTTCCCCCCTTGGCCCCTCACCCTCTTCCTTCCTCCCTCTCCTCCTTCTCCCCAGTCACATCTGAAGAGGTTACCAGTGTTGTCTGCTCCATGAAGATCTCTTCTAAACAGGTTTCCCCTTACTCGTCCAGAACCATCAAGGACAACATTGGCTCTCTTGCCCCCGCACTTGCTGATTTCTGCAATCACTCTTTTGCCACTGGATCTTTCCCCTCCTCCCTCAAACACTCCCTTGTGTGCGCCCTCCTGAAAAAAAACCTTCAGCAGACCATACCTGTCCTGCCAACCCCCACCCTATTTCCATCAGCCCCTTCCTGGGGAAATGCTGGAGAAGCTGACCCTGCCCCAACTCAACTTGCACACTGAGCTTGTTGGTGGTCTCCACGACCATCAATCAGGATTCCAAGCATTTAGAGGCACAGAAACAGCTCTTCAGAACACCCGTGAAGAACTGCTTGCATCTCTAGACTCCAACTCCCCAGCTGTCCTCATCGCACTCAATCTCTCCTCTGCCTTTGACACGGTCAACAATTTCATCCTCATACAAAGGCTCCACGATACCCTTGGCATCTCTGAACGGGCACTGGACTGGCTGACATCCTTCATAACTGACTGCTCGTCCCAAGTCATCCTGGGCACCTTCTCCTCTCCTACTTCCTTTTCCACCTGGGGTTTACCCCAGGGTTCAAACCTCGTCCCATGGCTCTTTAACATCTACCTTGCTCAGCTGGCACGCCTCATATCCTCCTTTTCCTCCAAATTCCAGTGTTATGCAGATGACACACAACTCTTTTTCAAACCTCCTGCTGACCCTCTTGCACCTTCCATCATCCCTGACTGCCTATCTGCCATCCAGTCCTGGTGCACCTCCAACGATCTCTGCCTCAATGCCTGTAAAACTGACATCCTTCACATCGGACCCCTGCTCCCTCCTTCTTCTCTTCACTCTGGCCTTCCTCCATGGGATCTCCCCCGGCTCCTTATTCTGAAGCCAAAAACCTTGGAGTCATCATCAACTCCTCTCTCTCCTTCCTCCCTCACCCTCAGGGCATTGCCAAGAAGTCCCATTTTCAGCTCTTCCTTTGCAAAGGAATTCTCCCTTTTCTCACTTTCCCCCAGAGGCTCAATGTTACCCGAGCGCTGGTTCTCTTTAGGCTTGACTATTGCAACAGCCTCCTCCAGAATTTACCTTCTTCCACTCTGCGACCCATTCAGCTAATCCGGAATAGGGCAGCAAGACTTATCCTTGGCCTTACGTCCAGAGACTGAATCTCTCCTGCACTAAAAAGTATTCGCTGGCTCCCGGTTGCTGCACTGATTAAATTCAAATCCCTCTGCATCACCCACAAGACTGTCTGAGCCCGGGGACCACTTCAACTTTATCTTACTAAATACTCTCCCTCTAGACCTCTGCGTCCCTCTGTCACCAACTCTTTGTGTGTAAAGCGTTTTGCTAAACAGAGGGCAGGAGGTTGATTGCTTTCCTCAGCTGGCTCCCTCCTATGGAACAGACTCCCTCTTCCTCTACGCCTTGAGCAAGACTTTCTTAAATTCTAAAAGCTCCTCAAACCCTTCTTGCCTTCTTCTCTCCTCTGCTAATCTCACACTTGCTCTGATTAGTGTTCTGGGCCCGTATGCATCCACTGGGGCCCTGACCTCCCACACCCAATCGCGCCAGCTTCTGTCTTACCTCAGCACTTGCCTTGGCAAACCCTCCACCCTGGAGGCTTGCACTTACACCCAACAGGGCTCCAGTCCGTCTAGCACTCACCGTACCATGCACTTCATCTGTGGCTCACCCACGATCACGGACACTCCAGCACCTACTCCCTCTGCCCTCTTCCTTGCTGCACTTGCACGTTCTGAATACTCACAAGGCATAGTAGGTTCATTCTTTTTTCCTTCTTCCCTCCACTGTTTTTAAAATTGTATTTATTTTAATGTGTTTCCTCCCCTTGCCCTGTGGGCGCTTTGAAACAGTATTTACTTGCTGTTTAAGTGCCCAACAAGCGATAAATAAATAAATAAATAAGGGAATCATACAACGTGAGAATATCAAGGGAACAAGAACGGAGCCCTGTGGAATGCCATACTGGAGAGGAAAAACTGGTGAAGTTTGCCTCCCCCCTATGAGACAGAATAAGATTGGTCTGTGAGGTAGGAGCGAAACCAAGTCAAAGCAGAATCCCTTAAACCGAAAGAGGAAAATGAGTGAAGAAGAAGAGCGTGATCAACCATGTCAAAAGCTACCGACAGGTCGAGAAGAACCAAAAGGGAAGAGTGTTAAGAGTAATGAGTGGACATGAGAGAATCACCAACAGAAACAAGAACAGTTTCTGTAGAGTGTAGGGGGCGAAAACCAGACTGGTCTGTAGGAAGAATAGAAAGAGTATTCATGTAAGTGGAGACTTGAGAGTAGACCACAGGTTCCAAAAGCTTAGAAAGAAAAGGAATAAGTGAGAGTGGACGATAGAGAGAGGGAGAGGAAGGATCCAAAGTAGGTTTCTTAAGAATCGAAAGCATAGTAGCATGTTTGCATAGAGTAGGAAAGGAAGAGGACTGAAGAGAAAGATTGAAAAGTATAGCCAGGTGAGGAAGAAAAGAAAGACAGACCTTAGGAATGAGAGGGGAGGGAAGAGGGTCAGAAGGGGTAGCAGTAGGATGAGCTTTAGAAAGAAAAGATGAGATGTCAGAAGGCGATAGAGGAAGAAAAGAGGATGAGAAAGGGTGTGTGAAAGGAAGGAGGGGAAGGGGTAACGGACAGGGGAGGGGAAGGGGTAAGGGACAGAGGAGGGGAAAATAAATAAGCAGAGAATAAAAATTACCCCTGCTAGCTGCGCAGGGAGTATTCATTCTATTAAAGACTAGGAGGCGAGCATTATGCTTCAACTTCTTTAATTTACCACTCTTCAGCAATTTCAACAAACTCAGAACCATAACCAACATTGAAAACAGTCTAAACAGACTTTTCTCCTTTTGAACTACAACTCCCATAGTCTCTGTAGTCCATCTCAGTCCTTGCTCAGCTATGACCACATCCTGTCCCTGAGATCCTCCTCTCTTTTACTCGCTCTGAAAGTCATAATAAGAACTCCACACTAAGTCCTGCAACTGGCAACGACTTTAACCATTCCAAACGAATGTCGAACTTCCTCCACCCAGGCGACTACCTCTGCTAGCCTCCTCCATCAATTATTCTTCTGCTCCTCACCTAGGAATAACAGAAAGTAGAAAAAATCAGGGTTTTGTCCTTGTATTGGCACTATTATCATATTATAATGACATACGATCATTCAATGTAAAGCTCAATACATCTTTGGGTGGGAATTTAATGCTTGCCTCCTAGTCTTTAATAGAATTAATACTCCCTGCGCAGCTAGCAGGGGTAATCTTTATTCTTTGACAAGACTGGAGCCGAGCATTATGCTTGTTCAAAGCTTCCCAACACCGCGACCGCTAAACTCTCGGTCGGCTTGAAATAAAATTCTTTAAAAGTTCGATCATTCGACTAGTCTGCTGTCAGCATAGTATCTCTGAGGGATACCCCTGTCTTATAGGCGTTGGACACCATCGCTCCTCTCACAGAGTGCGCTCCATACTTCTCTACATCTATTCCTGCCGCCTGTATCACTTCCTTAACCCATCTGGCTATAGTAGCTGTGGTCACCCCTTTGAATGGCTTCCTGCGCGCAATCAGCAATTGCTTCGTACTCGCTGCTGTGAACTTCTCAGTTCTGCTCTCGTACTCTTTTACGCAGCTCGCTATGCACCATTTAGGTCTAGCCGGGAAATATGGGTGGTGAACTGAAGATGTCCCCGTCTTGGTTCTTCCCACGATTGTAAAAGTCACGCCTTCTGGCCCAAATGACTTCCTATCTACCTCCAGGGCTCTTACGTCTGATACGCGTTTACAAGAAACTAGACATAACAGCATCACTAGCTTCCCTGAAAACTGCTTCATAGATAAATATCTGTTCCCAGGCCAACTCTCCACTAGTTTAACAACTGATAGGACATCCCAGACCGTCTTGTATCGAGGTTCAGGAGGCACTTTAAATCTGACTCCTCTAATAAGCTGTACTACCACTGGGTGTTCCCCTGCTGGCACTCCCTCAATAGGGAGATGCCCCGAGCATATGGCCGACCTGTACACCCCTATGGTACGAAACGCTTTACCACCTTGTAGTAGTTGAGCTAAGAAATTCAAAATCATCACTACAGAGGCCGAAATGAGATGAAAACCTCTCCCCTTGCACCAGCTAGTCCACTTGGCCCAAGCCGCGTCGTAGCTCCTTCTTGTGGACGGAGCCCAGGAATCTGCAATGAGCTGCGCAGCTTGCGCCGAAATGCCTGGCAGCTCCCAGCGTCTCCTGATATTCTGCACGCGATGAGCGGGAGAGTCCCCCTGCAAGGAGTTCTAGACAATTTATGTGTAAGCGAAGTTCCTCCTCGCTCCATTTCCCTCCTGTCTGCAGGTTTCCGCACCTTGCGCCCCAGCCTAACCGGCTGGCATCGGATTCTATGACTAGATCCGGTCTGTCTCCGAAAATGGCACGCCCATTCCAGGCGTCCATATTCTGTAACCACCATTCCAGCTCTGTCTTGGATTCGTGATCCAACGGCACTGTCTGATAGGAGCGCAGGCCCTGCTGTAGATGCCGTATCTTTAACCTCTGCAGTGCTCGATAATGACGTGGACCTGGAAAGATGGCCTGAATAGAAGCTGCAAGCAGCGCTACTATTCTTGCTAGGGTCCGGAGAGATACAAACTGCTTCTGCAGACATCCTCTGAGTTCCCTCTTGATGTCGCGAATCTTCCGAGCTGGCAGCTCCAGAGTCGCTTTCCTAGTATCCAGAACGAACCCTAGAAAGTCTAACCTCTGCGCCGGTTTGGTATCTGACTTTTCCTTGTTCACTAGGAACCCTAGAGACGACAACAGGTCTATTACCCACTCTGTCTGGTACCTGAGGGTCTCTCGATCCTCGGCTAGTAGCAGTAGATCGTCTAGATAAATGATCAATCTTATGCCTTTCTCTCTTATGGCCGCCGCTACTGTCTTCATTACTTTGGTAAAGGCCCATGGAGCCGAAGCAAGCCCAAAGGGCATAGTCTTGAACTGCCAGAGCTGTCCTTTCCAGCGAAAAGCTAGGAAAGTTCTGAACTCTTCCGCTATCGGAATTGTCAGGTATGCATCTTTCAGATCCAACCTGGTCAACCAATCTCTCTCTCTGAGCGTGTCTCGGAGCTGATGGATGCCCTCCATCTTGAAATGTCGGTACACAATCCACCCATTCAACTCCTTTAGGTTTATGACTGGACGCACTTTCTCCTTTCTGTGCACCAGAAACATGTTGCTTATGAAAGCGGGCTCCCTCGAACATTCCTCTATCGCGTCCTTCATCACTAACTGGCGTAACTCCTGGTCTAGCAGGCTCTGCTCTGCACGCTCTAAATGCTGCTGGTGGGGCCTGCGCGCTTGCACTGGGGACTGAACGAACTCCAGGCGTAATCCCACTCCTGCTTGCAAAACCCAGGCATCGCAGGAAAGCTTGCGCCAACTTTTCCAGAACATGCTTGTTCTCCCTCCTACAGGAGGGTAATATGCAGCTCTCACCTTGAGTGAACCCTTGTCCACGACTGGAGCCTCTTCCTCTGCGACCCCTCAGGAAGCGTCCTCTGGAAGGGAAGAAGGAGTCCTGTTGTCTACTCTCCCAGTACTGGGCCCTGGGACTTTTTCCACCTTGGTTACGACCAGTCGACCGACCCCTGTGGCGACTGGCCCCTCCAAAAACTCGACTGGGGAAAATCTTCCTTATGGAAGCTTGCGCCTTCTCCAGAGACGCGTAGGTGCCTACAAAGCGACCCATTTCCTTGCCAAAGGTCTCCCCGAAGAGGAGTCCCTGCATAGCTTCACCGGCCCCGTACGAGGCCAAATCACTCAGCTTCGAATCTATTTTCAATACGAGTCCCCTTCGGCGTTCAGAAGCTATGGCGCAGTTGGCGTTCCCCACGAGGCACACTGCTCTCTGCGCCCAGCCCGCTAGGGTGTCGGGGTCTACTTCCTC
Source organism: Ambystoma mexicanum (assembly GCF_040938575.1). Taxonomy (NCBI): domain Eukaryota; kingdom Metazoa; phylum Chordata; class Amphibia; order Caudata; family Ambystomatidae; genus Ambystoma; species Ambystoma mexicanum. Next base: position 996,192,231 of record NC_090929.1, on the reverse strand, counting down.
CCCCCTGTCTTTGGCTCTCTCGGCCAGGTCCATTATCTTAGCGAGGGGTCCGGCCAGGTCTTGCACCTTCTCCTGACAACTCCTCCAGGACCTGTCGATACCTTTCTGGGGATCTTTGGTCATCTTTGAGACGAAAGTCAGCATTTTAGGGTCCAATTCTGGCGTCTCTGCCACCTTCCCCGGTAGATCTGGTCTTGGGCACTCTGCTCGGAGCCTTTGGAGGACCTCTTTATCCAGTGCCTTTCGCAGCCTCATGGTCATATATTGTGTCACTCTAGGCGAGGGCTGCCAGTCCGAGGACCTCGGATTCCAAATGCTCTCCGGGTCAAACATGTCCTCCTCCACCTCTTCGAGGTGCTTTTTCTTGCGGATTCTCTTTGCTCCGCTATGTTTGATCTCTACCTCCTCCTCTTCCTCTTGAGAGGGGATTAAACCTTCTTCCAGCTCTTCTCCTGAGCCTGGGTCCTCTTCTCCATATTCTTCGTCCCCTGGAGTGGGGGTTGTGAGGTCTGGCACAGTCTGACGCCGCAAATTCGCTTCATGGAGCTTTGCAAAGGCATCGACGACCTCCGGGGCCTTCTCTTCTGCCCCATCCGAAGGGCCCTGGGGGTCAAGAGGGGCTTTCCTCTTACGGGCCTTACTACTCCCCAATGACCCTGCCTCTGAGGGTTCCGCAGGCGTGCATCCCATCCGTCCGACACTGTCTAAGGGCTGGTGCAAAATTGCTTCGAGGGACTCCAGCCTATCCTGCAGGGGTTTCACCCCTTGCGCCACTGCATCTATGAGTGAATTTCCTAGCACCTGCTTGAAGCTGGCAGCCAGATCTGAGGTCTGCTCCTCTTCGCTCCACTCAAACTCCGACATTTTGTGTGGGTGCTGTGTGCCTGTTGTACCCGCTAGGATGTCACTGCATGCCCTTTCACTCTAGGTGCGCTGGGTCTTATTCTTGTAACACATCTTTTAATCAGCAAAACATTTTATTTTTATTTATTTTTCTTTTTTACAATTGTCTTTTTTAAAGTATTATTTCCTTGTGGCTGTGCTGGACAGAGAGTAGATACTAAAGTTGCCTGTGGTGGCTTTCTTCTCCAAATCCTCCTTGTCAGGGGAAACGTATCACGTGCCCTCACACGTCTTCCTGAGCCTCCCAAAGGCTCTCGCACAACTGTGCTGATAAGACACGAAACACGCTCTTAAGACGCGCGTGTTAGGAATGCTCCCAAAGCTCTATCGCACCCTCTGAACGGGCCGTTCATTCGCCTGCAATGATAATAGTAAAAATCACAGCCGGGCCCGGCTTCATTTGCCTTCGCTGCTCTGTGTCACTTGTACCAAATGCGGCAACACGGAAGCGAGCGCGCCTCGGCTCCGCCTCCTAAAAGGTTGGGGTGCGAGACTCTTACGCGGCTGGCTCCTCCCTCCCAAGGGAGGGGGCCGCTAGTCGCGGTCGGATCTCCGCCGCTCTAATTCCCGCGGGGAGGGACGCCGAACTCGGCTGAAGCGCAACGATGCGTGCGACCCGCTTTCTGCTCGCCCTCGCTCGCGCTGCCACCCCTGATGTGCCGGGCATATGGCACGGGGCCTGCGAATCGAGGCGAAGCCAGCCCGCACGGTCGGGCTATATAACGCTAGAAAAACACTACGCACCGCTGCGCTGTATCAACCATATTATCTAACATATAATCGAGCTGAGGATTAAAACGTCCTATTCCTCACTGCATTCTGATCACAGCCTCAATCAGCATAGCTATTACATCCTTAATCTCATTTTACACTAACTGAAACCATAAACTCTTATACCAAAATAGGGAGATAACCAAAATAGTACTTATCTGCTTGAAGAGCAGTAAAAGAAGAGGAGGAGCTCAGGGACAGGATGTGGTCATAGCTGAGCAAGGACTGAGATGGACTACAGAGACTATGGGAGTTGTAGTTCAAAAGGAGAAAAGTCTGTTTAGACTGTTTTCAATGTTGGTTATGGTTCTGAGTTTGTTGAAACTGCAGAAGAGTGGTAAATTAAAGAAGTTGAAGCATAATGCTTGCCTCCAGTCTTGTCATAGAAGAGTAATTTTCGAGGAAATATAAAACACAAAATCATCACTTGAAAGAACGATATTGGTCTGGTCCAACAATACCTTTAAGCCTAGGTATTTTGTTCTATTTTCTCCAGTGGAAATGTGAACGTAGGTGGTAAAAACTCCTATTTTAGGAGTTCTGCCATATAGCGCTCTGGTTTTAGTAATTTGTGATAAATCTCATAGACAACCTTGAAACCAAAGCTGACCATGGTGATGTATTAAATGTACACACCATCTCATAGAATTGGGGGGCATAAGTGTCCCTTCCACCTGATTGGTCTAGTTTCAGCTCACGTTGTGATAATTGGGGACAAGGTATTATTCTGTTTGAAGGGAGAGGGGAAAAGACACCAGGAACATACTACGGTCTTCAATCATTTGAAGAGGCTCCAGCCACTTTAATCAAACGCATATATATATACTCTGTGGAATGGGGCCACCTGAAAGTGGCTTCTGTATTATTTCTCAGATTTTGTAAGACTATCAACTTTCTTTTAGTGCACGTGAAGAAAAGTGCCATGGAGTGGATGTCCGTGTGCGCAGACCTGCCACACCATAAAGGTCCCATGACAATTATTAATTATGTCAAAATATGGCGTGTTCTTTGCGAGCAGAACATGTCTTGTATAAATAACACTTGTAAACAAAGGCTCAGGTGGGTGATGACCAAACTATGAAGTCATGTGTACGGTATTTCGAAGTCAACAATTACCTCTTTCAAACTGTACAGATAGTTTCACCCAACTGGCAAGTCAGCACTTCCCACAGTAAACAGAGAGCTGGGAGCTGTCCAATGCAGGCCTAGGAATTAAGGTGTACAATTGAACTAAGGTGAGTCGGTGAAGCGCTGCATGCCCCACCGAAACAGCTTAAGTTCCAGTGAATATGCTGTCCAGCCAACAAGCTAAAGCTTTGCTATGTACATTGCATACCCTCACCACACCTCCAGCATGAACTTTGACTTTGGAGTGGGTATCTTTTTCGATAAAGGGCAGCAGATTGTCATTGGTAAATTATCTTCTCTATAGTGCTTATCACAATATCATTAAGATTAGTTGAAGGTTATGTATTGGAGGGGCACATAGAATTGAGCCAATTCAATGTTTAAAAATGGTATTACATTCTGAGATACACCTATAGTCCAAAGGCCCAGACCTTAAAGGTCAACCTGAGCATTTGAGTTGAGGGACTACAAAAAATGGTGAAAGCAGCACTATCACATGTAGAAATCATTTATCCTAATAAAACCCTGCTCAGATTGCTAACCCTAGAGGAAACTGTTCCACAGAACTAATGTGGCATCCTAGACATTCTTATAACTGTTTTGATTGATTGTATGTCACTGTAAATATGCTTTAGCAACCAATTTAGGCTGCATTTATGTTCCTCCTTTCTTTGTTTACGGAATTTTGGCACTGAGAACTGAAAGTGAAACATAGTTGTACTTTACTTTATTCTTTATCCACACTGCATATATGTGTCACTGTAGATCTTTCGCTACTGCATCACACACTTGTACTATATAAATTGTTTCTTCAACACATGTATGCTGTATATGGTCATTTGTCTCCGGTTTGGCACACATAGGGCCTGAAATAATACAGGTGTTGCCCAAACTGCATAAGCAGACACAGACCGTGACCAACGTAAAGAAATGTGACGAGTTCCTTAGTAGTCCCCTTGTCTAACACTTAGTGATGATTTAAACAAGGACAAGGCAGGAACAAGTTTGTGCCCCCACCAATGTAAGGAGGGCCTTTCTATTTCAAAACATTTTTACAATGTGAAAGGGGACAATCTTTTTCCTTGTTGGCATAAAAATGGTATTAATACAAGCAGCTGAAAAACTCCCTCTGAATAATCTGGTCACTGTGGAAGACCTGTAGACTTGGAGCAAGGTTACAGGTGCAATACATAGAAAAGGATATATATACTCGTATTAGAGCTGCAGGCTGATGGGGAGACAACTGTTTCATGATCAATCTAGCTGCAGGCCCAATGCTGAAGTAGAGAGAAGATAATTTAATAATTTAACAGTTCAACGGTTTAACACACCTGAGGAGGCTTCATGTGCAAATGAAAAGCTTTGTCAGGCGACAAGTGTACTTTGAAAGACGACTGGAAGGCGGTCCAAAAATGACAGGAAGAACAACCAAGGCTTGAAATGGCCAAATTGGCCACCATCAAAATGTAGTCCTCATAATTAGGAGCAGAGAACCGGTTTCCAGGACACATGGGGCAAGTGCTATCTCCCTCTTGGCCAAATATCTCATCTGCCTCATCCCGTCCAGAGCACTGGTGTAATACTGGTCGCTGATAGGAAGCACTGGGACTCTATGACACAGACATTCTCCTGAATCTACAAATGCGCTGCATCTGCAAAGGAGGCCCGCGCATTGCAGAGCAAGGACCTCATCTATGGAATAGTGCTATCAACCTGCAATTACACTATTTCACTTTCAGGAGGTAGCTGAAATGTATTCGTCTCAGAGGCCTCCCACACACTCACTCTTTCGGTCTGGAACCACCTAGAGCCAATGCAGAGACACTATGTGCTGGGATTCATTAAATTGATAATTAATGCATTCTTTCAGCGTATCATTAATTCGCACCCGGGGAAGGGCGTTCGGCCAATCAGGTGGCTGGACCAGCAAGCGAGAATACACAATCCCTGCCCGCTGTCCGAATCATCCGAGGCCGTTGGCACCCAGTGGTGCTTTCCCCCCCTTTTTTCATGGCGGGGAGGCAACAGGTAGCCCCCTTCCTATTGCCTCCACACCCCCTCCACTTACCTGCGTGACCGAAGCACTGCAATGCAGTCCCAGAGGTCCTCCCATCTGGCTGCCACCATAGAAATGGAAAGGGGACATCTTTCCCTTTTTTTTTCATTTGTCCTCAGGAAATCGGCTACGCTAGCAGCGTGGACCTCCTGATGAAAAATTGTGAAAGCCATTTGCACCCCGGACGAACCCTGGGGTGTGAATGGCTTTCATGCCCTGCCAGTCAGGTGGACATGGCTTTTAACAGCCCGCAGCCTGAGCTGAGGCCATCGCTTCACTCAGGCCTGCCTTAGCTTGGGCTGGCGGCCCGTTAAAGGTCATGTCCGCCCTCCTGGCAGGGCATGAAAGCCATAATCATTCTAATCATTCACCTTGACAATTGTGGCTATGATCAACCACAATAGAGTGGGCAAGACATAGCAGTGATATTTCCGAAAGCATATCTTAGCCAGCAACATAGGGATCTTTTTTGTTTTGCCAATGAATTCCCAATAACAGTGCAGAGCCCCATCTCACTGTGGCCAGGTGTTGGGATTGCGTTTGCCAAGTTTGGCATTCTGCTACAATTGAGTACAAAACAGTGCTCCAGAAATCACAACCGGCCAAAAAGATGTCTGAAAACATGCTATGTATGTATATGATCTATAAGGAGCAAACCTAGCTGAGACGTAATGGAGCCCTGTACAAAGGGGGCGCACTCAGGTAGTTAGGAGTAGAGTGCAAGGGGTAGCAGAGAGTCAGGAATGGGTAGGGGGAGCATGGGTGGATGGAACTCAAGAGGGAAACATTGGCTTGAGTGGAGCGTTCAGTCATTGGGGGAAGGTTTTTTAAAGAGGGCTTTCAAGCTCGTCCTGAAGCATAGGATGGTGGGTGGCAGTCTTATCTGCCTTGGTAACTTGCTCTAGAGCCTAATCTTGGCTAATCTTTAATTGACACTTAATGGCGGTTTGAGGATGCCCAGAACATATTTCTTAAGCAACGAGGGCAAAGCATGCTGCAGTGCACCAAAAGCAGATACAAGTCTCTGTAAGTGCATTCTGTTGGTGCAAATGGCGTTAGTGTGCATAGAACAAATCAAAGAAACAAAAAGGAGATCGATGAGAAATGGACACTAGAACACAGGCTACCAAAAAGAAGACATGGAACCGGTGTTGTGCAAATGATATGGTACGTTACAGCGAGGGGGCATTCCCCCCAAGGCACATGTTTTGAAAATGATTGCAAAATAGTGCACACTAAAGCACTTTGTCCAGCAGAATTGACCTCAACCCCTTACATGGCAGAGTCAGAAGAGGCAGGGATCTCACGCAAGGAATATTTTTGAAACTGCATGCAATGGAACACTTTAAAGTACAATGGATTAGTAAAGGTGTACAGAGCGGTTTAGGGAGTTCTCGCCCAAAGATATTGTGTACACGAAGAGTTGTAAATAGTGCCTTCCCTTATGCAAGATATACTTCCAGGTTTGCAAAAGGGCAATACGCTCCAGGGATATATAAAGTACTCCACTGTTTTGTAAAATTCGAGAATGTCCCAAATACTTACAGCTCTCAATTGACACTTGTTTGGAGGAACTTCCAGCCATTTTACAAATACTTTACTCGCACATTAAATTGAATAGTCAGTCGTTTCTTGTTTAATCTGCAAAAGGTTAATCCAGTTCAATGCATGCTAATCTTTAAATTTAAATTGCACCCGCATTTGCGGCTGTCTTTTCAAATGGGACCCGTTGAGGGATGTGTAACCCCAATGACCACTGTGGTTACAAGAGCAGCTTGTTCGTCCTATCAATAAAAACGTGCCTTTCCACAGAACCATGAAGGAGGCATAAAAGAATGGGATTGTAAACTCTCTTCCTCTCCTGACAGAAAGAGACACCGGTGCCTCAAATGAGCTCTTTGAGTTTGGTTTTTGGCTATTAGGTGGCCCTAAAGCGCCACTGAAAAGCAAAACTATTGCATTGGAGTAAAGCTCGAAGGGAGACGGTATAAAAGGTGAAAACAGATCATAGGTGGTGTTCAGATATTTACCCACCCGCTTCCTGCCACTCCCTGCCTAAAACACTTCCTCCTGGGATATTTTTGAGCGAGCATTATAAACAAGTAACATCAAATTTTGTGCTTGAAGTGTCTGCACGTGTTACGCAAAGCAGTCTTCTGTGAGTTAATGGCTTAATGGAAGCTGTAAACGCAGTGCTGGCGTAATAAAAATGTCTTAACCATTTGTGCCTACAACCTCTTGATTTATAAGCAAGGTGCATGTGCTTCACTGTTGCCCTTTTAAAAACAAACATTAGCAAAGGCAAACGTTTTGGCTTGTGAATGTATATTAGTGAGGCATTTTCGATATGCGCAGGTATTTTGCAGCTTCTACCATTTATTGCCTGTTTTGTAGGGCACAATGCTGAAGTAAGGCGAAGGATTGTTAATTTCCCAATTTACAAGCAATAGGGATTGGGCTAGGTGAAATACCCCGCACTCAAATATGGAACAGTCCAATAAAATGACAAATCTTACTGTTTATTGAAAGCTTTCAAAAAGAGATCAGGTTATGGACAACGCACAATTCTCCAATACTTTCTAGTTGATTACTGGATTGTCATGAACTTTTGAGGCGACATGATGTCACAAAATAAATGATACATTGCAAAAAACCTAAAGTAACATGGGATTGGTTACTGAGGTAGCCTACATATAGTATACATATGGGTTTACTAACTTTATTGTTTAAACTGTATCTGGTGGCTTCTGCTGTGACCAGCTCCTAAATGTTGCATGTTAGGTTAGCTTGTTGCCATTAGGTCCTGTAACAAAGTGTGAGCTAGCGTGGAAAGTTACCAGCCCATGTGCAACTATTCAAGGTGGTGGGAACAACCACAAAGGTGCTGCTTGACACATTAAGCTTTCGACCTCGAATTACATTTGTATAATCTTGTTTTCAGTTAGATGGGAACAAATTTCTCCGTCTGGCTCAAATTAATAGGCTTTGTTTCCCAGGTTCAGGTCATGTGTGCAGGGACCACAAACTTGATTTTCCTGCTTGCATTTATGAGAATGTTCAGCTTTTACTCATGCAGGTGTCCTATCTCTTCTGCTAATCTGAAACTTATCTGAAGCTTTCTCTCCCTCGGTGTCCTTGGAAAGGCTGTGCGCAATAGCTGAACTGACAGCCTGGTCAGCACCCCTCTGCAAAGTCAGCATGGCAGGCCTCTCTCTATATTCTTGAGTCCTTTCAGTGCCTTCCATTCATTTCAATGCAGCAGTGGCTTTCAACTTGATTTACATGGTGGCTCATGTTAGTTGCATTCAGCGTCAGCAAGCAGTTAATATGTATTCTTGTGCAACTTGCGTTTACTGCATAACGAAGGTGTATCTGTTCTCTATCTAAGTGGGTCATGAGCATGTTCTTCGTGTCTACATGTCTAGGAGTAACTTAATCTGAGTGTCTGCGTAGCTTCATGCAGGAATGCATATTTGCTTCACATCTAACGTGTCTATGTCATAGTCTCAGTCATGACACCGGTAGTATAGCTCAATGCCAATGCGCTCGCCTTCGAAGCAAAACGACGCAGAGCAATACAGGTTTGAATACCGGGTCCATGCTTAGAATCCTCTTCAGTATTAAGCACGTTATTAAAAAATGATAATGATAATAATAATAATAATATTTATTAATAATAATAATGACATCATCCCTTTGCATGGTCGGAGTCAGTCCACCTGCTCTGTTGATTGCAAGAATATCTTGTCAATGATGTCATCAGGATAGATCTAAATGGCTTCCTGAGTGAATAGCATTTTTTAACAACTGCATCAGTGATGGGGAGGAATGGTCCAGGAATGATGTACATCTTTCATTTCTGTGACATCGAGATGAGGGTGGGACCGGTTCAATTCCTCTCTGGTCAATAGATCAACCACACTTCCCTGTTAACATATGGCTTTAGGATCTACACTTTCACCACTCCTCCCAGGTGACCATGGTACTTTACTTGTTCGTCCAAACTTCAGGTCATATAGCAGCAGTCTCCTTTGAGCTTGAACCATAATCATAGTCCCATATAGTTGTGTGGATCTGGGGAAAATAAGAACCTTGTGCCTGGAGGGAAAAGGGGACATTGCCTCAAGTGAGAATGTAGCACTTGGAAAGTCTGCTTCTCTCTGTCTTCCTTTGTCATCCCTATTGTCTTCTCTGTAGTCTTGTTGCACTGGGTTATAGCTACTCTAATAACACAGAAAGGCAGTAGTACTATCTCTAAGGCAGCTACGAGCACCTTGAGCCCAATGGCTATCCATGATGGTTTCCAGGAAAAGATATATGCCAGCCAACCATCATCTTTCCCTGCTGAGCTTGATATCTCTTCCATCTTGGAATGTAGGTCTGATAATTGAATGACGGCTTCTGTGGGGGTTCCATTCTCTCCATTGTGGGAGGGCATATATGTGCAGCAAAACTGCCTTATCTTTGTGAACATGCCCCCTTCCATAGCTGTGAGGAGATTCAAGAGGTATCTGTTTTGAAAGGTCATCAGTCTGACAGCTCTCAGCTCTTCTTTGATGGCATTAAAACCTTTAACTCTCAAATGTATTGTCTGCAACAGTTCCCATCTTGTAATCTGGAGTCATTTGGCATTTGAGCTGGCCTGGACCCCTGGGAAAACTGATGCAAAGAACATTTCCATCCTACTAAACAGAATATGCTCTTGTGGTATCGTATTGAGTGCTTCTTCCATCTTTGTCAAAATGTAGTTTCCTCTCTTTACTCTTGTCTGCTCCATGGATCTTTTCTTCCTCCAATGTGTTTCCATTTTGGGGAATCCATCTACCTGTATGTCCTTTTGAGGCACCACTATGCTGGTGTATTCAGCTGTACTAGAGAGCATATCCCTCCCCATTTCGGTGGTAGTTGCATGTACACCTTGGAACCACAGGCCTAGTAGTGGTCCATCATCACTGCAGTACCGACCTTCATACCCAATATCTTTGATGTTTGTTTACGTTCCTTGTTCACACCGACCTTCACTGGACCATCATTCTGGAAACACAGGGAAGAATTCTCGAGTGGTACTATTGGCATAGGACCTGCTTCATTCTCAACCCACGTGAGCAGCTTGGCACTTGCCGCACATTCTTTGAGCCAGTCATCATTTTCCACTTCCACTGGAACCATCAGGAGTGCCTGTATTTTGAACCCCATCATCCCTTCCAGCCATCCATCTCCTGTGAACACTTGCCCATTCGCCAGCAGTTGAGGTCTCTCCCAGCATCCTGGCAGTCCTCCTGTCTCTTTTCTTCCTATTTTTAGGCACTGCAACTCTTTCTGTGTTACTATCACGGCTTCCCCTTTCTTTGGGCCATCCAAAATATATTGTATCACTTTATCTGAACTCCAATAATTGTCCATCATTCCCTGTGTCTTGATGTAGCTGTCTTCATACGGGAACGTCTTCTGAGACATCCAGCTTAGTGTGGCCTATCTTCCTTGAAATTGGCACCTTGTAGTGGTGAGCGCTAGGTGCATAAGGCATTGTGCTCTGGCTGCTGAAATTTCTGTGGCTATATATGTTTTGGAGGCGCTCATGGCATAGGGGATGAGAGAGCACACAGAGCAGCTCTCCTTCGTGGTCTCTCTTCCCACCTTGGTCATGTGCTGGTAACACATATTATTAGTGACGTGGGCCAAATCAGCCAAATAAGCATTTACATGTTCAAAGTCAGTATTTGATCTTCACCTGAGTCTTTTTACTTCTGGGGCAGCACTAATGATCAGCTCAGGTTTAGCTTTGGTGACAACAGGAATAGGGGTTGTGCTAGCATATACTTCAGTGTATGTGTAGTACAATGTAGCTTTCTGCAGCGCAAGGAGGGTAAAGAGGTAGCAGAATGCAAACTATTTCAGTCCAATAATTCTTGCTGCAGTGTCCATGTGTTGCATAATTGTACAATCTTGGCGTTGTCCATGAACATGACATAAACGTTTACCAAAATTCATACTTTTTGATATTACCATTTTTGAGACAGTCAAGCTCTTTTGAAATAATACTGTGCTAATGCGGCAATGAAGATTCTTTTGAAAATTAACTTCACCTTAGGATTACTGAGCAAAGCAATAATAGGATTGTTGTTGCTTATCAAAATTGGGTATAACTGTGTGCTACGTAAGGAGGAAAGTATAAACAAAAATATTTTCTGGTGCCATTTGCTTATTGAGTTATTATGAGTTCAGAAAGTGATTTTTTGTTATTGTGCAAGTGTAAGATTACTTGTCGAAAGTCAGTGCACACACGTGCAATGATTACATAGTGTAAAGAAAAGACAGTGGGCCTCATTACAAGTGTGCCGGTCTGGAAACAACGGTGCCGGTAAGCTTACGGGCACTGTTGTTTCCGGACCGGCACAGTATGGGTTTGCCTGCCAGACCCACTGTCCCCAACAGAGCTGACCCTGCCGGGCACAGCGGCCATGGTAGGCAAGCCATCACGGAAGCACCAGCACCGTTAACAATTGTGCCGGTGCTTCTGTGGTCCCCATTCCCATAGAATCCTATAGGACTCTATGGGAATGGGGACTTACAAATTGCCAGCGCTTGACTTCCCGGACCACCAAGGTTTTAATCCCCTGGTGTTACTGGGAAGTCAGGTGCCCGTAATTCATTCTGAGTCTGGCGGCAACCTGGTGGTAGCACCAGCACGGTTACCGCCAGACTGAGAATGAGGCCCAGTGTGCCGAATTTAGCTTTCTGTATGCTATTCCCCAGCTCTGGTCCTTGAACATGTTTGAATATGCTGCTGTTCCTCTTCTTCTTCCTCTTATTGCAGTGTAGCGTCTACGTGTTGGGCTAGGGGGTCTCACCTTGGCAGGGCTGGACGTCTCCCAGATAATTCCAAGCTTTCTTCCCTACTAATTTAACAGCCTTATCTGTTTCATGCTCTACAGTGAAGGGGCCCTCTAAGCGTGGCTTGTGCCATGCTCTATTGAAAATTCTCAGCAGTACTAAATACCCCGGATAAAGAAGAGGTGCTTTGAGCAGTTTAGGTAGTTCCACTGATATGTTATCTTCATCACCGTTCTTCGACCTCCCCCGCCAGGACTTCAGCTGTTGAGAGATAAAAGAAGCACTAGCCATCATCGAAGCAAGATATTTGTACATTTCTTTGCCAAAAACAGTAGCAAGGATGGTTGCACAAGGCGAATAATGCCATGGGCAAGTAATGAAGCCACCCCTTTTCCAGTGTCATTTTTATTTTTGCAATTTTTTCCTTGAGCAAGCCATAGAGACATTTGTAAATCCCATTTGTTTGCAGGTGATAAGCGCAAGAAAACATATGTTTAATCCCCAGCGGGGCTGCGATATGCTCAAACACTTCATTTACAAAGTGAGGTCCATTGTCTGATTGTAGGTCCTTGCACACCCCCCACCAAAGGAAAACCTCTCTGATAAGGAATTTTGCTTCACAGGGGGCATCGGGGTGTGAGCATGGACCAGCTTCGATCCAGCGAGAAAATTGACACACCACTACAAGCATATACCTGTAGCCGTTACAATTTTGAATCATATCCACAAAATCTATGTGGAGGTGTCAGAAGGGCCCATTAGGGTGCAGTATTGCTCCTCTCACTACACGCAACATGTGTCTCACAGTAAACCTCTGACAAATAATACAATCATTCATAAAGGCGGCAATATGATTTGCCAAGTTGGGAAAGAACCAATTTTTCCACTAAATGTGCTGCAAGAACATCTTTACTAAGATGGGTCGGGTAATGAAGCTACGTGAGGGCTACTTGTAATAGTGTAAGGGGAATAACAGGCTTTCCGGTGCTCTCCTGTCACCACATCACATTTGTGGGGGATATCGAGCACCCCTTCTCATCCACAATTACTTCTCCTCTGTTGGCGCCCACTCTGTGGTTCTATGATTTGCATGATGGGCAATGAACTATACCCTTCTCGCAATATCATGCTAAGCGCTCGCATGCATTTATTAGGTGGATCGTCAAACTTATTTATTTCTAAAAAATAGGCTGCTCACTTCTCTTCTGCATCTGCTGCTTCATTGCTGCAGGAAACCACATCCTCTCCCCTCATGTGGGCTTGGCATTTCAATACTGCAATGTCTGATGGGAGCTGTAGTGCCTCTATGAGCCTATCCGATGGGAGCACGGCACGTGCTGTACTGGCATACCGTCAGCACATTGAAAGCCCCTCCTTTTCCAACGTGACAGTCCTGCATGTACTGGTGATGGCACATAGTTGGAGTACGCCGTGATCTCCTCATCCTCATGTGTCTCTAGTGCTAGTATGAGCGCAACCAATTCTGCTGCTTGTGCTGAGAAATGCGAGGGTCATCATGTGCTCACCACCACTTTAAATGTCCCGCTCTGTTTCAACTTTACAACTGCCATCCTAGTATGTCATTCCCCTGTCGTCTGGTCAATTTTAAAGGACCAGTCAATAAAGAGTACCGCCCCTCCCCTGAGGGCATTCTACCTTGCTTTGGGGATATCGTCATAATATTCTGTGTACATGGTACAGTCGTGTACATAGTCCCCCTCTTCTACGGGTTCTGCTATAAATGTCATTGGGTTTACAACTCTACACCTTACTACCTTTATTTCTGGATTTGAGATAATCACCTCATATCCGGATGCTCTCTGTGTGGTCAATGTGCTCTTAGGCTTTTCACGAACAGCAAAAAGGGCATGCTCCATGTACAGAGTGGTGTTACAGCCCATTGTGACACTGGCTGATTTCTGTACTGTAAAGGCAGCAATAGCCAATGCTTATTCTCAAGGATAATGAGCTCTCATCCCTGGATCTAAATGCCCAGAGTAGTAAGTGATGGGTTTGTGCCCTAAGGTAATCTTCTGTGTACGCAATGCCGTCATTACAACTCCAATTGTGTGTGAAAACAAATAACATTTTGCACGGTAATTGTGGATTCCCAGAACTGAGGCTGTGCATGTTGCCCCTTTTAGCTTGCCAAATGCTTCTGTCATCTCACCTGTCCATGGCAGATTGCCCCCTCTAAGCCTCATTGAGCCCATTTAAAAGAGACCTAGTGTACGTACTGTATTCGAATATCCAAGTACTGCTATAATTGCAGAGACCTTACAATTGCTGCCTTTCTCTCACCGTCTTTGGCTGTGGCATTCTAAAGATCACCTCTGCCCTTTCAGAGGACACCTTTCTACCCTCTTGAGATATTAACTGTCCAATATATAAGACCTCCCCCTGACAATACTGTAATTTTGCCTTGTCCACCTTGTACCCTTTTTCTGCCAAAACCGTCAACAGCTGCACTGAATCTTTCCGACACTGTTCCTCTGACCAGCTATATATTAAGATTTCGTACACGTGCTAAGTGTACGTTCCCCAGGTCCATTTGAAGGACCCTATTGAATATAGAAGGTGGTTCACAGTACCCTTGAAGTCTTGTGTGTTTCTACTTTTTATTTCTATATAGAAACAAAGTCAAATCCTGTGATGCTTCATGAAGCGGGATAGAGAAGAAAGCGTTCTTCAAGTCTATCATCATGAAGTGAGTGGCTTTCGGGCGGAATACTACACAGTATTTTTGCTCGATTGGGGACTAAATGAAAATCTGCTTCGACAATATTGTTCAAAGGGTGCAAATCCTGGATAAAATGGCACAATCCCCCTGTCGCCTTTTTCACAAAGTAAACAGCCGTGTTACATTGAGATTCTCATGGTACTATAATTCCCTGCTGCACTAATGCAGAAATTGTCTAAACAATTCCTTTGTCTGCCTCCCTAGATAGAGGGTATTGCCTTGCCCTCATCAGGATTGCCCCTGGCTTGAGCTTAATTTTAACGGCACCTACCCCTTGTAATAGGCCAATGTCATATGGGTTGTAGATCCATAGTATGCTCGGTACTTGTGCTAGGTCTTCCTCAAGAAATGGCTGCGTTGCCTTTTTCATCGGGGTCATCCTCTGTGGGACTTCCCTGTAATGGATTCTCACCCAGTAAGTAATGATCATAAAGAACACTGTCTCAATATCTGAATAGTAGTCCCGAAGCAGTTCTTCCTCTGTCAGGTCAGTCAGTCTGTGTCCTTCACCCACCACAATTACTACTCTCCAAGCTTTTCCCATATCATCAGTCCCTTGTATTACTGTTCTCTTGTCCCTTACTATAACTGTCTCCAACTGTCCTGTAAACACCTGTCCTTCTTCTTCATCTAGGGGGTTTTCTGGTCTAAACAATAACTGTCTCCAACTCTAGTGTAAAGACCTGTCCTTCTTCTTCATCAAGGGGGATTTCTGGTCTAAACAAAGCCACAGTTTGCAAGTGAAGTAGCTTGCCTTGTTTCCCTGGAAGCCATGCTAACAGAACTTCCATCCCATACTGAAATAGCTCTGGATCTACAGCCTTACCGCAGAATGCATGAATACGTTCTTGCCCATTCATATAAGGGATTCCTGGGGTAGAACACACTATTCCTTGCTCAGTGAATGAGATAATCATGTTAAGTTTACTCATCATATCCCTTCCCTCTATGTTAACTGGTGTCTGGCACGAATATAACAGTGGTATGGCAAGGTCATGGTCCCCAAATCTCAGGGGCAATGCACTCGTCTTGTAAGCAAGACGGCGCAGAGCGACACAGGTTGCATCCACAGGTCTGCACCTCTGTCTATTAAGCGCATTATAAATAACCAATTACAAATGAAAAATCACAATGGAAATTGGCAGTTCATCAGTAAATGGAATTGAATTGAATTGATATTTTATTTCTATCGTGCTCATACACAAGTGTTTCAGAGCGCGACACAAGTGTTTCATAGCGCAAACACGTAGCCCAGAGAAACCTTGAGCATTCATGCCAATGCCTGACATGGGGTAGCTCCCATCTGTAATACAGGATCTAGTCAACCCTGTATCTACGAGAAAAGAGAAAGTCTTGTCACCTATGGTTACCCTCACATGTGGTTCCTCATTCGGGTAGGGTGTAACAGATAGGATTGAACACATCAAGTCAGTCTGTGGGCTGTCCTATTGTGGGTATGAAGTCATCCCTGGCCCTGTGAAGGGATTCCCTGCCACTAGCCTTTGCGTGGGAGTCTGCATTGTGGTATCCGTGTGTTTTGTGGCTACAGCATTCTGCTGCGCCATCGCTTGGGATGCTGGTTGCGGTGGCTGTGTGTATACTTGTGCCTGCGGTGTACATGGCATGGGCTGATTTCACTGGTCTGGTGTGTGTTGTGCTGGTGCCAGTTGTGGTTCATATGCCTGCATCTGTGTGTGACCTTGGGTATAATAGTCGGGTAGCTCGGCACTGTAAACTGGCGGGTATGCCGCCCCCCCAATTCTGTTGCATTCCCCCTCTGCTTCTACACACTCGTGATATGTGGCCTATCTTTCTGCATAACCAACACTGTATTGGACCTCCCATGAGTCTGGGCTGTTCCCCATTAAACCTGTCACTGGGTACCCCACCCCTCTCCCCCTGGGAATGCCTCTTCTTCCCCATGGCCAATAGTTAGTATCTCCCTTCCCCTGGCTTCCCCTGGCATCTGCTGATGATTGTGCATGTTCTGGATAACCACTCCCTCTCTGATTGTCACCAACGCCCCTTCCATTGTATACTTTGACAGTTTTTTCTGAACTAACTTCACTTCTTCCTGTTTTCTTTCCATGCATTTCTTTCTCGGATTGAATTTCTAACAACAGCTTCGCCTCCATCCCCACAAACATTTTCAATTGCTTCTAAACTTGTTCTGCTAATCCCCGGCTTAGCATGAGGTAAAATAAACCCCAAGTTTTATCCCATGGTTCACACATCTTGTGACACCAACCTTCATGTATCTTGTGAATATATTGAAGCAGGTATTCGTCCTCACACATTTTGCGTGTCATGATTGCGCTTATGTCAGATGTAGCTGGATAATTCACCCTCTGAGCATGCCATACGGCTGCACTGCAGTTATTAAATGGCACTCCATCATGTGCTGTGTTCTGTGCTGTCACTCCGGGATACCCTGCCCATTTCCAAACATCATCTGCTACCTCCCCAAGAATGGTGGAGAGTAAACTCACGTCACCCACTGCTAGTGTCATCTCTGCTGTCAATCATTCTAGTTCAGAAATCAATTTCTCTCTTCCTGCAGTTAACGATGGCAACTTTCACCTCATAGTATCCTTGTCCATCTGTTGCCACAGTATAAATTGTGGTTACCCGCCACACTTTTCTAACAGCGGAAACTGTGTCAGTCCCACACCTTTGTCATATTTTCCCATGTCTTTCATAACTGTAAAAGCTTCCATCATGCTTGTTCTCTTTCATCCTGGTAATGCTCTCAACCTCTGCGCATACAGGGTAACTTCGCCTGCGTTATACGATTTGCCTTTGGAGCACTTAAGGTGTCCCTCAGATTCTAGCTTTCCCCATTCTGTATCTTCCTCTTCATCCCACAGTGTCTCCCACTCTGGGCTTATCCCCTCAGAGGCGAGTCGCAGCCCGCCCTCCCTTCTTTATCATCTCTGTCCCCTAGTTCCTTGCCTGACCCCATCGTCTCTAAACTGTTGTCACTGCCTTCGTTCCCCTCATCTTCAAAGTTCAGCTGCCTCAAGATATATTTCCACTGTTGTCTCTTTGTGGCTCTGTCCAGTGAGTCACCACCCCTTCTCGGTGGGGACCCTGCTATGCTCCTGCTTGCCTTAGGTGCAGAAGTGCTGTCCCTCCTGCTCCTATACAATATCCTGATCCTCCTCTGTATTCCCGCTTCCTCGTCGTCATCTGAAAGTCTGGGCCTGTCATGATATCCTCTACCTCAAGGCGTCTCTCTCTGCTTCTCTCTCACTCATGTTTCTTGTCTCTCCCTTCTTCCTCTCTGTGCCGACATTCTTCGACAATTCTCTCAATCTCCATTTTCCTCTTCTCTCTCCTCAATTGCAACTGCCTCTCCTTTTCTGCCACAGCCTTTCTCAATGCCTTCTCCTCTATTTCTTTTTGTCTTCTTCTCTTTTCTCTCTCCA
This sequence comes from Ambystoma mexicanum, assembly GCF_040938575.1. Taxonomy (NCBI): domain Eukaryota; kingdom Metazoa; phylum Chordata; class Amphibia; order Caudata; family Ambystomatidae; genus Ambystoma; species Ambystoma mexicanum. Next base: position 996,174,371 of record NC_090929.1, on the reverse strand, counting down.
CTCTCCCTCTCTTCTACTTTCTCTGCTTCCCTTCTCAACTGTTCCTGTTCCCTCTTCTTTTCTCTTTTTCTTCTCCTCCCATTTTTTCTCTTCACTTCCTCCATTACCTCAGCCCATTCCCTCTCCTCTCCCTCCTTCTCCTTTTCTCTTAGTTTCTTAGCTCCCTTCTCTAGGTCTCTGGGCTCTGTTACACTCCTTCTGTTCAGTTCAGCAATATCTTTCCTCCCACCCACTCATTTGTTGGAACTGTCGCCTCATCATCCCCTTTACATCTCTGAGTCATTCCGTCTCCCCCCTGTCAACTTTGCTTGCAGGATTCTGTGCTCTTTGCATTCATCAATCATAGTCCCTGTTTTCTTATTGCCTAGCTTAGTGCCACTAAGTGTGTCTTCGCTACAATACGGAGGAGGTGCATACATGGGGTTAGTTTACCCTGCTGCTGTCTTTAGCTCTTTCAAGGGGTAAAATCCCTGGCCTCCTATCAGTGGGTCATCTGTTTGGGGAGGAGGAGGAGGAGCCATGGGCGCTTGCCCCCCCGCATCATGCTGGCAGAGCATCCACTCCTTCTTGGGTGGGTCCTCTTCCTTGTCCTCAAACATCTTCCATAACTACAAAATTGCTATTCTATGGCTTTATTTCTTCACATAAATGCAGCATGTAAATATGTGGTCAGTGTTACAGCACAGATTTTGAAAGCCTGCTTTCCCTGGGCCATGGCCTCCCCATTTTGCCCTCTGTATCGTCCATTCCACGCTCTACTTTCAGATTTGTTCCTGATACTGCTGAAGGGACTTGCACAAATGTGAAGAGAGGGTCCTTCAAATTGCCCTTATGACCCCATTGTGACTGTCAACTCGCAGGATAAAGAATGAAAGGTGAAACTCGCTGTTTGGCCAGTCACTGACTGCACCAATGTATCAGAAATATGACAAGAGATTTTCTCTCAGACAGCCATTTAAACCGTATCCAGTTGATGGTTCCGAGGAGACAGAGGTCTCATCAATGGATCAGATCAGCTGATAATAAAGCTAGATATTAATGACGTTATTAGTGACATCACGCCTCATTAGCCATGAAACCAATATGCATCCATGCATGAAGCCACACAGACATGCACTAGATGTTATTACTTGTAGACATGAAACGCATGCTTATAACTCCTGTAGGTAGAGGCCGGATACATTTACATAATGCTAAGAACCTTTCTTTTCTATCGAAAAACGAAAACGCAAGTTGCAGAATATAGGTGGACCAAGCGTACGTAGGCTTTATTGCAACTAACTACAAGAAGCCATGAAAACACATGTGGAACCTATAGAGTGACTGAAGTGAATCAGGTAGGAAAAGCCAGGCCTCAAGAACATGGAAGGGGAGGGATGATCCCTGCAGCACGAGGCACAGAGCGGGTGTTCACAGCCAAGGACAAGGGCAGGTGGATAATTCCTGGTTGCTGAGGCAGCGACCCACCTGCAAGACTTCAGAATAAAACCCTCATAATTGCAGACAAAAGGGCTACATTTTGCAGTCCACTCAAACAACACCCAGCAGAACAGAACAATGCCGATTTACTTGTGGTGGGAAGAGAAACTGTTCCCAGCTAGACGAAGAGGAATGATACAAGTGTTGCCCACAAAACTGCAACCTGCAGGCACTCTCCCAGGCTAGGTGATCTGACCAGTAGCAACAATTGGGAACACGCAGCCCTCCATGTCCCTTCCCACTACCTTCAAAGGTTACACCGAGATTTGTGACCAGAAAGGGCCCCAGGCCTGGGAAGACCCGCCCTAGCCAATCCAGAAGCTCGATTTGTGAGGTGGTGTAAAATGTTGCATGGGCCAATGGTCTTCCTGCGATCCTGCAACAGTGTAGTTTGCCACAGTTAGGGTGTCAGGCGGAGCCACCTGATAACAGAAGCCAGTAGAATCACTAACCTATATAGTTCCTATATGTAGTTAGGCTAAGCTGACCAATGAGAACGCCCCGTAGGTTTTTGGAGTGGACATGACTTTTGTGACATCACTCGGGAATAGAAACGTGTTGGGCAGGTTCAGGAGCTGAGATTGCTGAAGATATGTTTTCCCTTTATGATCCCATACTTTGCCCCATGGCTGAGTCCTCCTTTTTTGCATTGGGTAGTCTCTGATGGGCCCGAGATTCTCTGCTAACGTGGGACATTGTTACTGCAAATCCCCAATTCCTCTGGTACACAACAAACTGCAGCACCTGTGGGTTCCGGCCCGCAGAAAGTATTTTTCTCTTATATGTTTGTGCCAACATTTGGGGACTATAACTCCAATTCCCAGAATGCCATGTATATCTTGCCAACCGTGTCAGAGTTATACTGATGGGCTTCCTCCCCGACAGAGCCGGGTGGGGCCACCATATGATGCTTACTGATCCTAACCAGGAAAATATTGGCCCTTCCAACTTTGGAGAGCCAGCTGAGTCAGTCTGTCAAAGAGTCTCGGTGGTAGAGCATACTTGGAGGGATTTTAGAACCCAGGAGAAGGCGGAGGGCACAGTGACTAGACTGGAGAGTACATTATAAAATCCCTGGCACAGCCAGGCTCCGAGCTAAGTGTGTCACTAGCTAATCCTTTATGGATTGGGGGATGGCAGCATCACGATCACAGGATCGTGGCATCATATCACAGTCCAGGAAACAGGATCCATCAATTTTTGATTGTGAGGTGTGCATCTCTAGTCATTTTTTTGTTCTTAATCTGTTATGCTTACGGTTTCTGAACACCTGTCCATGTTTACTGTCCAGGGCATGTATGATGTCCTGGAAGTGGACAATATTGTATAACCTCCCTTCTGTGGTAATGATAGCATCCTGCATGGTAGGGAGTGAAATGTTATAATGGTCTTGCTTGCTTCAGGAGCCTGGATCTATTTCTGAAGGCCGGTAGTAAAAGGCTGAACATGCGGATTGCAGACCTGCATTCCGCAGGTTTGGCTTTTTGTAATTGATCCTCTCCCGGTACCTTTTAGGGTGTCCACCCAGAGCCCTCCACTCCTCCTCCACTGTGCGGCACCCTCTGCTAACCTCCACCCGCCCCCACCCCCATTTCTCCCCATCCTTTTACCTGTTGCAGGCTCTGGCCTCTGGCTGCCTCCTTCTCGCGTTCTGGACACGGCGACCACGGAAGCCTAACACAGAGCACATTGTGCTTTGGTGCACAGCCTTTGGTGCCTCAGGCTTCCGGAGCTGCAGTATCTAGACCGCGAGCGCAGGATTCCATATAAGACCTGGACCAGGAAAAGTGAAAGATGGGCTGTGAGATTCCATGCAAACCGGATGCTTGAATGTGCCAGTGGAAAAGAAATGACGCAGAGAAACCAGCCTAAGAAGAAGTGGTATGGCCGAATGGAGGTTGATGGCACTTTGCATATCCCCCTCTATCAGCTGTGGTATGGCCCTGATGGTTGCCTGTTAGGATGCGGTAGAGAGATAAGTGGCTGGTCAGTCAGTTTCCTTTTGCTTTGTTTCCCTTCCTGCAAAACCTGCAGATGCCTCTCTCCATCAAGCAGGATAATGTGAACTTGCCCAGTTCTGTTCAACCGTCTGCTCAGCTGCATGCGGGACTGTGGTGTATTCTGTGTACTTTCTGTGGGGCCTTTCGGCCCTTTTGCAGGTGATGGGATGAACCTGTCTCTGTTAGAAATTGCCTTAACAATATTGCTGGATGTAAAAACGTGGTGATATTTTGTGCGTTCTTGAGGCGATTTTTCCAACTCATAATTAGGAAGAAAGAACTGAATGTCTCCAGAAATACTGCATGTGGCATGTACCACATGCAGTGTCTATGGCATGTGTTTTTTTCCGAATCTGCATATGCTACATACCAATTTGGTATGTAACCTGCATTCAAGCAATTGTTGAATACAGGCCATATTGCAAATACCACCTGTTTTTACAATAACAGCCAAACGTATAATGAGCGCCTATGTGTTACCGGTCTTTGAAGCAGCTCATACATCAAAGGGCAGTAGACATAGGCCCTCATTACGACCCTGGCGGAAAGTGACTGACCGGACCGCCACAGCGTAAATAGCGTTTCCGCCATTGCACGAAGGAGCAAAGTGCGGCCCATTCCGACCCATCGGGCACGAGCACCACGGCATGGCGGAAGTGCAAAGTCCGCGATGGCGGAAATGACCCCAAAACGGCCCACACCGCCGCCGTACGGCGCCCTAGGTGCAATACCGCCACCCATCACAGCGGACACCGCAGTGTGCGCCTACCGGAAAGTACGGTGACCGGAAATATACGGAAACGGAAGTTAAAACATGGGCCCGGAACGGGAAACATCCCGCCGTACACCTATAAAACCACTAAAACCACACAACCACTAAAAACACTACCCTGAGACACACCCCAACCCGTCATCCACCCTAGCGAAACCAAGAAAAATGGGAAAAGTAGCGAAGAAAGCGTGCGACCGCAAGCGGCAGGTCCACTTCTCCCGTGAGGAACTCACCGTGCTAACAGAGACCCTCCAGGAGAATGCTGCCGTCGTCTTCTGCACGCAAATGACCAGGACGGCACTTGCAAACAAGAAGGCCATATGGGCTCTGGTGGCACAGCGGGTAAGTGCGGTGGGGACCGCACCCCGCACCCCACAGCAATGCCGTAAGCGATGGGACGACCTGCGGATACGCGTCCGCAGCATACTCTCTGCCAACCGCAACATTGCCACAGCCACCGGGGGAGGTCCTGAATCACCCATCAAGTTGACCCCCTGGGAAGAAATCTGTGCCTCCACCATCGGAATGGAGAGCATAGAGGGAGTCGGAGGGATGGAGAAAGGAGTGCAGACATCCGAAGATTCAGGTAGGTGGGCCAAATCAAACAATGCCAAATCCACAAAGTCCATCCATGTGAAGTACCATGCGTCCACATAGTGCAACAGAAACACATGTCCAGGAGAACGTCCACACACATCGGCCTGATAGCGCACGTTAAAACCCACAATAAATACATAAATAATTAAAAACCCCTAAAACACGCACTACACGTGCAGCAGGCACACCCTAACTGCAGGCTGCCAAACAACTGCACCCTCACTCCACACACAAATGAAAGCACCTCCAAGGCCCCGACCCAAATCACCCTCAGGTACCACCCCAATGCATGTGATACAATGCCATTCCAATTCCCACAGACCCATCAATAACCCTCGCCCTCCTTTACTCCACCACAGGGTCCGATCCAAACGACGAGCTTCAGGACACCCCTACCAGCACACCTGCAAAGAGGGCCAAGACCAACGGCCAAAGACCCTCCACCTCAGCTGCACGCATCAAGACACGGCAGCAGCACAAATCAGGTGGCAGCACAGAGGAGGGAACATCAACAGGCACCCCAGCAGCCAGCATGCCCACAACACCACCACCACAGGTCCCCCCAACGGATGCCACAGAAGGCACTGCCTCTGGTGGCAGCAGCACCATAGGTGACACCCCATTGATGGCAGCATGCTCCGACACAGAAGACGGGGATGTCGAAGTCAGATCCATCCATGACCTGTCCCAATCCCCCTGTCTGTCCCATCCCGTACAACATGAGGATACCACGCAGGGGCACCCACAAGACGACGACTGGCCATCCCCCACAAGCCCTGTGGCAAGGCAACATGAGGACAACAGCCCCTCTGTGACACCCCCGCAAATGGCCATGGCCCAGCAGAGGCAACAGTCCCTCGACCAGTTAATCGTGCAACAGCAGCAACTGGCCACGCTCCTCAAGGACCATGCCGATGAATGTGGGGGCACTAAGGCAGACATAGAAACATCAACTGAGACACTTAGGGCAGAAATGGAGAGAGGTACAGAGACACTAAGGGCACAAATGGAGAGTAGCACCGAGAGCCTGGGAGTCCAAATGGAGAGATGCACCGAGAGCCTGGGAGTCCAAATGGAGAGATGCACCGAGAGCCTGAGGGGGGAACTGCATGCGACGTCCAAGGACGTATGTGCCGAACTTGCCGCAGTGCGCCGTGTGCTCACTGAGCTCTCGCAAACCCTTAGGGACATGCATGGACGTGAGCAGGCAGAGACATCATCCGTTGCAAGTTCCGTCCAGGGCAGCCCCCAACGTAGATCTGGGAGGAACCTGCGCTCCACAGGCAGGGGTGCCCCTGATACCCGCAGAGGGGGCTTGCAATAGCGACTGCCCACTGACAATGAGCATCTTTGGACACTGGTGTTCGGGGGGGAGGTAGGAGGGTGGAGGGGGTGTGTTGGGCTCACTTGGGTGGCGGGTCGATAGGGTGTACAACATGATATCACATATGCCATAAACAGTGCACGATCAACCAATGAGATGTGTGGACATTGATCTTTGTGTACTAGGCCATCATAGGCGTACAGTCCATATTGTGCATGTCCCAGACACACACAGTGCCACGAGTCCCGTGTCCATGTATCAGCCACCAGGCGTGAGTGCTAGAAGCATACATCAATGAGATGCTGACGAATGTCACGGCCCTCCGGTGCCTCGCAGACTCCTTGAGGTGCTGCCACATCCCCACCCTCATCATGACCATCATCAGGTGCTTGCAGTTCTGCGTCAGGGGGCATGGGCACATTTCTACGTACGCACATGTTGTGGAGCATGACACATGCCATCACCATCTTTGCAACCTTCTCATGGCGGTACAGGAGTGCCCCGCCAGACCTGCTGAGGCAGCGGAAACGACCCTTCAGTAGGCCGAATGCCTGTTCAATGACCACACGGGTACGTGAGTGGGCATGGTTGTAGTCCTCCTCATGCTGGTCCCGTGGGTTCCGGACTGGTGTGAGGAGCCATCTCTTCAGTGGATATCCAGCATCACCTGTATGTGGACGAGAAACGTATGATGTGGAATGCCATTGCTACGTACGCCCCCCCCCCCCTTCCTGCCAGGTCATTGCCGAATCACATACCCCACATTATCATGCATGTAATGAGACTCACCGAGTAGCCAGGATCTGTTCCCTGCGTGTCGCTCCATGTAGCGTGGTATTGTAGAGTTCCTCAAGACCATAGAATCATGGGTTGATCCAGGGAATCTGGCACAACAATGTGTAATGATCCTGTTGGAGTCACACACCATTTGTACATTCAGAGAATGAAATTGTTTTCGGTTGCGGTACTGGGCCTCCATGGCATGTGGGACGACCAATTCCACATGGGTGCAGTCGATGGCACCAATGCAACCCGGTATGCCGGCAAGTGCATGGAATCCCACTTTTGTGTTGGTAATTTCCTGCTCCGAGCGTGGTAGGGAGATGTAGTCGTCTGCGTGCTGCAGGAGGGCATCGAGCACTTGCAATAGTGTCCGTGAGAACAGTGGCTGAGAAATGCCATGCAACTGTCCGACTGTGTGCTGGTAGGTGCCTGTGGCCAGGAAGTGGAGTACAGACACCACCTTCAGTAGGGGTGGGATGGCGGTTGGGCTATCTATCATGCTGACAAGGTCAGCCTGTGTCATGTCCACAATGGCGGCTATGGTGTCCCGGTCCAGACGGTAGAGGGTGTGGATCTGCTCATCAGTGAGGTTGAACGGATGTGCTCGGAGGCGTGGGATTGCGGGCTGCCTGCGTGGTGGTAGTGGCTGTGCTGGCGGCCCTTGCTGGCCCTGCCTTGGCCTCCTCCTCCTCCTGCGTCTCCTCCGTGCGGCCGGTTGTAGTTGGTGTTCGTCTTCTTCTTGGAGTTGGAGTACTTGCAGTGCTATCATGTCCCCCAGGGCCAACATCGCGAGTCCTGCCGGTAGCATTTCGGTGTGGTTGTGGGAGGAGACTGGCTGTGCAATTTATGTGTTTTCAGGCTGAATGGCCTCCACCTGTGGTGATTCATTCCACCTGTGCAAACTGCTCTCCCCTTTGGCCGAGCACGTCCCGCGCACAACGCTGCAATTCGTGGAATGGCATCTTGCTATTGCAATCATGTATTTGTACCCGATGGCCGTGTAACATTGGTTGATATGTTCATTCTGCTGTGGTCCCATTGTTTCACATACTATCTGTGCAGTCGCGAACAGAGTTGTGAAGGGTCAGTGGAACGTAGTACTCGAGTAACGGTGGGCCCTCATGCATCACTGTACCGAGTTGCAACGACGGGCGGGGCGTCCCATTCGTGGGTGAAGGCAGTTGCCATTTTCACACACAGCCGCACTCGATGGATTAATTAGTGTTTTCAAACGGCCACAGATGCCTCTTCGACGTGATGTTGCAAATGAGGAATTCGAAGGGCGGCGCTTTCGGTTTTCAGCTAGCGGCGAGGAAATGCCCACAGGTCTGACTGCAAATATAACGTACTATTGTTCAATGTCCTTGAGACAGGGGCCATGGCGAGAATGCAATGATTGATATGAATGGTTTGGGATGCGCAATAGCGACGTGGGCGATGAGGCCGGACGTTCCCAAATACATGTTACTTCACTACACTGGAATTACGGGCTGGGGCACTGTGGATTTTGCAGGCTGCATAACGCACAGACTCAATGGATATTTCTAATGTTATGTGAGTAAGTATTCAGGCGTTTTAATCCCGGGATGAGGGAATGATGAATGGATGCATGGGCAGGTGATTTGATACAGAGTTTGCCATGTACAGGGCTTCTTGGGATCTATCCGCCTCCCCTACGCTATGTGATGCAGGGCTGCCATAGTGGGGCCATCGTCTATCTGGCCTTGTTGAGCCCTCCCTGTCTCGACGCGCCTTCAGACACTTGTGTCCATGCACGTTACCAATCCCATCTGATGGATTCTGTTTTGACAGACGCATGCACAGGTACACTCGTTTGTGATGGTGTTTACACCTCGATATAGATAGTTATGAGTCGCAAGTGGTTTTTGGGTGGTGATGGACCTTTGGAGTGGGCTAGCATGCATATGGCTGTGGATTTAGTGTGATCATTGCAGTGAGTTGTTGGAATGTAGTACTGATGGCCATTCTGTTCTTTTTCTTTTCTTTTGGTTGACAGGTATCTCCTCCCCTTTTGCCACTGCCATCTGTATGCCACTCCTGCAGATGGGTTTTACTCCCGACACCTGCTGCTTCGTGTTAATCAGTGGAGCAGCATTACGATCTTATGGGACGATCGCCAATGGGCCACATGCCCTTACGCAGTACTGGTGGCTCGGAGCAACATTTCGGCCTTTCAGCTGGACTAGTGCCTCCCCATTGGGACGGCCCTGCGGTTCTGTGCGCTTCCATGTTGCCTTTTCGTACGCGAATGTGGCTCTGTGTACCATGAGGGAACAGGGCGTCACACAAGTAGTGGCTGGTCATTTCTTGCGGATGCAGCCCACAATGGTGAAATGTGTTTTGGAGTTCATGGCCTGATGGCTGTATGGGCTTGGTGATTTTGATGTGCATTAAATTTCTATTCTGATTTGGCCCGTGTAGCGTTCTTCTTTGCAAGTGATGTGGCATATGCCTATTTGGGGGGCGATGTATTGTGAGGAGATCTGCACTGGGTTCCAGCTTCGGAGTTTAGTTGCGTGGTACTGTACTGGGCGCGTTTGCCTACGAAGCCCGTGAGGTCAGGGATGGGGGCTGCCAATATGACAGTTTGAATGTTGTCATGCTCAGGGGCGGGGGATTGGGTTTTGTGTAACAGATGCCGGTCAGCCAGGTGGACTGGTGGAATGATGTGATTTTCGGAATATTGCTGGTCACAGGTGCCTGTGTTTGCGTGCGTTTCTTGGTGGGGGACTGTGGTCATGTCCATTGGGATGGCTTCTGTATTCGTGCCATCTGTGCCCTGCAGCTCCCATTGGCCCCTGTTGTGTTTCTTTTGTTCGTTGGCATGCATGGGTGACTTGTACATTTCACTGGTTGCATTGTGACTTCATTGCACCTACGGGGAGTTGTACTTTGTGGGCAGGGAGCGGTGTACAGGCACTCAGTGGGGCCGTTTACGGTTGATTCGCGATGCCGTACTTCTCACCATGGCGGAATGGTGCATTCCGCCATGCTTGATGGCGTTAGGTACATGTCCGCTAGGGTCGGAATTGGCGTACCCTTGCGCCATGGTGGTGTTTACGGTTTGGCATGGCGCGCGCGCGCGTGCTTGGTGCAGTTAGCGTTGGCGTTCACTACGGTGTCGCTAATGGCATCGTACTTTGCGGTGACGGGTCATAGTCGCACCGAGCGCTATTCGATGGCGGTATTGCATTTCCGCCATCGTTTTCCGAATTCCGCCAGGGTCGTAATGAGGGCCATAGTCAGACTGTGGTGTGCTTAGCGTTAACTGGGAAAATGTACCTTTGAACTTTCAGGTGGTGTCTGATATGAGCTTCATGGCATCAGGTCAGCTGAATGGATGCTAGTGATGAAAAATATCTAGAAGGGCCAAGGTGCTGCTGAATACCGAAGCAGGATACAATGTCCTCAGATGCAATCACTGGGCTTTCTTACTCAGTCCTGTTAGGTAAAGGTCTTTCAAATCATGGGCTAGGTGGTTGGAAAAAGTCCAGATACATTTTAATTGGTACTAGAAAGAAGGGCTATTCCAGGGTTCCAGCTAAACTATAGTTTACAAGCAGAGCCGCACTGATCTGGACACAGGGGTGACCCTAGCCCAACGTCACCAAATAAATATTGTCTAAGGTCGTTTGTCTAAATAATGTTGAGCTCTACCATCCACTAATCGAGAGCACTCATATGTAATGTCTGCCAAATGGCAAGACCTCGGTCAATAATAAACAAAGGAAAGAGTGGAGTTGTTGAGAAGAATAGATTGATCAGATGTATACAGTTTGGCTGTGGCACAATTGTTCACGGCCGAAATTGACCCTGGTCAATGCAGCCACAAAGCTAATTTTGCCGCAGCCAAATCCGCCAACACAAAAAACACACCCACCTCCATATACTCCCCCACCAACTCCCTACTCACTTTTTCACCATCCGCTCATCTTCTAACCCTGCAGCGTCAGATCTGTCCCTCCTACGCGGGTCGGATTCGACACAGCCGGGTCCACTTTTCATTTCTTTTTTTTTTCTTCGTGTCCCCGACCTCCAAACCTCCGGGAGCGGGGAACATCCCTGCTACCCCCAAAAACCATCACTACCAAACATGGGGAGCGGGGGACACCCCCGCAACCCCCGTTCCCTATTTTTGGTAGCGATTACCAAAATTGATCATTCGCAAATGATCGAATGGTACTGGCTAAATTCGGACAGATTTACCATACGATCGTTTGTAAAGAAGCAATTTGGGTAATACTGATTCATCAGGTGAGGAACTCTGCAGTAACTGGAACAAGATGAAATTGAAATTGCACAGTTGGACATGGATCATGAAGAGGGATGAGGTAACGGGCTATCGCTGTTTTAATGATCATTTTAACTGGGCGATGAAAAGTTTTAATGTTGTTGCCCCATATTTAAGAAAACACCAGCCTAAACAGTTTTGTATGAAAATATTGAGGTTCAAATTGAATTTGTTGCCAACAATGGTGCTGCTGGGGATTAGGAGCAAGAGGGAAAAGGGGTCTCGAAATTGTCAGTATTGTTTGCAGGAGGATGAATCGCTAAAACACTTATATATGAATTGCCCCGCCCTAGAAATGATGCGTAATATGAAATTGGCTCCTTTTATTAAGCTACGGACTGAAAAGTTGTGGATTTGGATTTTAAACACCAATGAAATCTCTTTTTTAATGAGACTTCTGGACTTTTGAAGTGTGATTTTAGGTTTCGAAGGAAAAGTGTTTTTAGGTTTCTGTATTTCATAGGGTGCTTGTAAATGTAAAAGCTTGTAATGTGCTGCTTAGTTTCACGCCAAATGCGTGAAAAGTCAGCTGATAAACTATAAACGCAAAGCAATAAATCAAAAATTAAAAACTAAAAAGAATAAACAATAGATAATTCCTTATCTCATGTATCTTTAGACCAAAGACTCTGCAGAACAGCCAACATGCGTTTCGACCATGCCATGTCCTCCTCAGGGCAACTTAATGGTTCTCAAAATTCACGATTTCGATACTCCTTGAATCAACAAAATCACTAAAACTGATGTGACTCTTAATCGAGCTACAGATAGTTGAAAAGGTCAAACCCACCAGAAAATATCAGATGTCCTTAAATCGCTTCTAACTTTCGAAATATCCTGGGTAGTTTAAAATCCAAGCTATTGTTTATTAGTGACCGAGGTCTTGCCATTTGGCAGACATTGCATATGAGTGCTTTTGATTAGTGGATGATAGAGCGCAACATGATCTATACAAACCCCTTGAGAAAACATTTGACTTGGCTCGACAAATGTTATTGGTGGAGTCAAAGACTTATAATTGCCTCAGTGATGCTTAGGTTCTTCTTGGACACATTGCAAAGTCCAGCTAACTCTCAGCTCATGCCGTGATTAAGGCACAGAAACTTGAGATAAGGGCACCAGTGCGGAGGAGCTTTCATTCTAGTTTTGTAGGCCCCATCTCAATTGTGGGCTCAGAATGATGTTTTCCATTTTAGTGGCCAGGAAACTGACAAGCAGGTCTGTCTGGGACTGCAGGGGTTAAGCTTGTAGCACCATAGTTCCTGTTGCCACGTCATAATGACTGAGACAGTATTATGTAGCCGAGGAGATTGTCTGGGAGTAACTGTTCCTTAATGACTGCATGACTGAACCATGACTGAGCCAATGACTGTGATGTCTTTGCAGGTGTCGAGCCCTAAAAGTGGGGGGACTCATTAGCATTACCAATGGGATGCAACTTCACCAGAAATTAACATATCAAAGTGAAATATGCAAATGTCATTCAATTGGCTTTGAAAACCCATCTAAATTGCACAGGACGAATAGCATGTGCCTTTCATAAAATCAACAAACACAAAAAACCAAGAGAGGACATTTTCTTTTGATAGTGTTTTGAAAACGTTAAATGGTGTGTATGTTTTAAACTCCAAGAATCAATAGCAATCTTTTCCCTGGCCTATGCAGTCCCAAAATGTGACATTTCACCTTTGGTTGTTTGATATGTTTCATCCGCGTATCTGGTGCAGCAGTGCAGTCCCCAGGCTGTGAACCTGGCGACTGCGATTTGATTCCCGAGGACGGTGCAAATTCAGAAATTCACAAAAAGACAGTCACTGTTTCCCATGTAACACATGGCCTCTAAAATACCCAGTGGGACAGCGTCCACCCTCTGAAAAAAGTGGGTGGACACAGTCTGCCCTTGTGTACCGTCGACTGGAGCCCTGGGTCTTAGAAAAGCAACACCTTTCTGAAAGGAGAAGATGATAAGAGTGGACAGATTTAGACATATTTCCAATGAGTGGTAATGTAAACAGATCCCCTGACAGAGAGGATTCCCATTTAGGATTTGCTTGGATGTTCCTTTCCCCGAGGGGCAACCGGAGACTCCAATTACATAATGACAAGAAAACGGACATTATGTGGGTCAAGGCATAATGAACCAGGTCCTTGAAGAGGGGCGATCTCATGTGTCTGGGCACGGGTGAGGCACGCAGGCATCATGCTTTCATTACAGAGCAACTGACTGAGAAGAAGATTTAGTAGTCAAGAATTCCTAGGTAGGGAGTGAAGAGTACAAAAGGTGAAGAAGGGACATTCTGCACCCACGTTGACACTTCAGACATTGAACATATAATCATGACTGGATGAGGCTGGGAGACAGGGTAGCTATGAGACTGGTGACAGTGGGTCATTGAATTTAGAGGTCGCCTTGACAGGTGCTCCCAGATTAATCTATGAGATTATAGCCCCTCAGGCATCCTCCGCTGAGAGTTTAACAGATGCTGCCCTTGTCTTGTATGGGAAAGGAAATAGATTTGATCCTATGTGCAGAACACAGCATGGGACTAGATTGCCCTTCAGGTTACCAGCTTTGGTGGTTAGGAGGTTAATCATTAAGGAATAGATTCCTGGTGGTCTTGACAGGGTCCAGGAGAACGCAAATAACTAAAGAATTAGTGACTGCCTTACGCCTCTAATTATAGCACTGTGTCGTGTTCAAGTGGTGCAATACAGGAGATAATCAGGGTCTGACTAAATATGAGAAGGCCTCTTAGGGCAGTTATTTAGATCCATAGCTTGAAGTCTGCCATGTGGTATTGTACCCAGGAAGGAGAGTCTCACAGTCCTCATGAATCTAACCATGACTTGATCTGAATATATATATGCTGTTTACATTTACCAGGGGATGAGCCAATGAACTCAGTCCAAGCAATGATCTACTGTTTATTATGAAGCGGCTCAGTGTTCTAGTGGCGCGAGTTCATCCTTACGAAGGATGAACTCGTAGTACCAGTATGCATACTTTCTAATGTAACATGGCATTTTTTACTTGGCATCAAGGGTAAAGCAAACCTGATAAGTGTTATTATATGGCTAGACTGACGTACATTAAATGTTATATTATATAATAATGTTATATTAATAACGCTTATCATGCAACAACATTGATGCATGGGACTGTGCATCAAGGATAAAGCAAACAATTCTTCCGACAATTTGGCCGTTTTTTGTCAGTATTACCTGCAGCATTCTGATTTTCCTCCACCTTACCTCCAAACCCGCAGTTTGGCGATGTGGTAATGGGGCGGTAATGCAGTGGTAACTCCATTACCACTACATTACAAAAGTTTTTGCTGCACCGCCAAACTCGTAATGAGGTCCGTGTGTGTACAGCAAATGTATATTTTCAAAGAAATCCTCATGGCAAGTGGAACATATGCCCCAGACGATTTTCCACCCCAATGTACAATATTCTCCTGTGCAAAGCATTTCGACACAACTGTGTTAATTTACACCTCAAGTATGGTTTATATAAATGCGGTCTCAGCAACTCGAAGACTAAGCCGGAACTCTTCCTGTTTGCAACTCTTGCGGAGAACATCCCTGTGACAAGAATCTCTACCCCTTGCTTAACCATGCTCGGATATAAACCATGGGAGTCCCTTTGTAGAATTAGCAAAGTTGGTGCTGCAGCAACTTAATTATAGAAAAAGACTGATGTACGCAATTATAGTTACCAACCGTTGATAAAGTGATATTTCCCTTGTTACAGTTTTGCTGGTAACTCGCCGGTAATTCTGCGAGAGACTGGCAAAACTGCCTTACCACAGGGCAAGTCAAGGGGACACACGGGTGGATAGAGTCCCCCCACTTTTTTCAGAGATCCCCTTGATATGCTAATTTCTGGTGACACCATATTCAATTGGCATGTTAATGAGTCCCCGCACTTTTTTTGGTATGTAAGTGTGTACCCCGGCTTTTTTTTTTAATGACTTGACCCCTTGTTTTGGGAGTGGCAGTAGGTGAAGATGGGAGACGATGGATTGCACACTCTGTTTACTCTGGCTGTCTGAACTTTCCCCTTTTGCTTGGTTTTCAAGCATGCAGATTGTGCCAACGTACTCGGCCAAAATCAGAAGGCAGCATGTTATCAGTGTGTTAAATACAACACAAAAACAAATCGCCATTTCGGTTGGCAACATTTCGCTCTACAGTTGTTTTGGACTCCAACTCCCATCAGGCCTAGCAAGCATAGTCAATGGTGATGGATCATGGGTGGCATAGTACAAAACATCTGGAGAGTTACGATGGCAGACTCCTGGAATCAGGGTTACCACAAAGCCTTTTAACCCAATATCAAAGCATGAAGGCTGGATTCATGTAATTTTTTGCACGGTTCAAAGTGATTTTGCACTGCTGAAAAGTGAATTTTGCACTGCCGACACAAACCCTGATTCATGGAACTGTGCAAAGTCTATTTTTGCAGTGCAAATACCAGCACAGACTTTGCTCTGCGAAAAATACACTTTGCACAGTTCCATGAAGCAGGGTTTGTGTCAGCAGTGTAAAGTCACTTTGAAACGTGCAAAACATTCCATGAATCAGGCCCTGAGCGTATAAAGTGTCACTCACTGGTTGACCCTTGGCAGATGGTATCAGTAATATTACCCCCACACAAATGTTCGCCATACATATAGTCGACCCCGGGAAAAGGCTGTGGCGGAATTATGTATGGTGACCTTTTGTGTGGGGAGCAGGACTGTCCCCCGCTCCCCTTGGCGGGAAAAAAAAGAATTTAAAAAACAGGGGTTGTGGTTCACATTGATAACGTCGCCGAAAACCACAGCCTTTCTGCTGCGACTTTTTTGTCACACAGCCTTTTTGCAGGGACATTATCACATGGAACCGGGCAGATATTGTGCCGTTTACTTTTAGACATTCCATCTAACCTGCTACACAAACCCATGTTGACCGTGTCCCCTTGACACGGTCTGGAAATTTCAGAAGAGTACAGTGATAATGTTTCAGATTTTACATTGCACCTCAAACAAAGAATGGATTTGTGAAATAAATGTTCATGGATCTTTAGCTCTCCAGGGTGAATGTGTGGAAGGCCCATGTGGGAAATACTCAAACTTGTCCTGTCTCTGCACTTCCAGTTTAAGTTCATCAGGATTAAGGGCTGGGCTTTTTGTCAGAATCAAAATAATAAAAGGGCAAACGCATAAATACATGTGACATGACACTGGTGCACTGGCACCGGGCCTTCTGTGCATAATCATGTAACAGGTTGCTGTTCTGACGGGAGCAACTGGTACCCGCGTGAAGTTAGCAACACACCTGAACGTTTTTTTAAGCATAACATTATGAATTGAGTTGGATTTTTGAAATGTATAATTGTAAGAATAGACTATGTCAAATCCAAATCCTGACCGAGCGAATCCGCGCAGAGAAATCTGCTCGTTGAAGATACTAGCATGGAAGAATGTCGAGGAGATAATTAAAAAAGATATGGAGAAAGTAAAAAGCATCTCAGTGTTAAATAGGTCAGGCCCTCCTAATCTGGCATCAATGAGGCTCCAAAAGCGATGGGAAACTTCTAAAGAAAGCCCCATAAAGGAACTACCACCTGCTAAAAGTAAATTGGTCAAAAATCTGGAGACGAGAGACAAACCGTGGCAACCCGTAATGATGACCAGTCAACAAGAACAAGAGCAATGGTTACCAGACGAAATGAGTGACGTAATGTCGGAGGACGAGGAAGGCATGATAAGTCGGAGACCGAGCGATTCAATCAAAGAGAGAAACCCACACGAAGAAGAAATCTGGAAGCCAGCAGTGGAAGTCTCCTTCATGGTCAATCAAGAGAAAGACCCCCGACAACAGCCCCGACGAAGCTCCATAGCCATAGCAGATCAGTTGATCAGAGATTTAACCCGATTAAATGCTAAAATGGCGGTCCCAAGTGTGAGCCGCCAACAAAATATCCAACAGCAAAGAAACACCTCTAACCGAACAGCTCTTGAAGAGTGCGGTAAGGATACCGGAAGAATGGAGGACTCAAATTTGCGTCTAGGACAGACAGAGAAACGAAGGACTGAAGTACATTCAAGGCATTATTCCCATATACATAGCTCGGACTCCGACCTCCATCAATCGCAAAAACATAAAAAGGGAAAAAGAGACATAGAAAATCACAACGTAAATGCTTCAGCAAATACATTAAGGAATATCAGAAGGTCCGGGTCGGGGTCGTCCATTACATCTACAAGAAACACTGAGACCGAAACAGAAAAAGAGGAAGTCGAACAGATCGAACATAACAAGACCAAACTATCGCAAAGGAAAACAAGGGCCAAGACTCTAACATCGAAAGCCATGATCGAAAAAGTGGTGAATGAATTACGACCAACTATGATGTCGGCAACGACAATAGCAACAACGCCGCTAATAAAGCTCTATGAGCAATTAAATGAAACGTGCAAAGATCAGAACACACTGATCGCGCTGTTAAATACGAAAATAATAAAAATGGAAGGTGACATTTTGGAAATGACCCTACAAAATAAAATGTCATCTCGTGGATACGAATACGCGACAAACACACTGAAAGATGCCCTGAAAAATAACGCCGAGGATAAGCGGTTATTTGCAGAGGTAGCCAAACATGCGATACTAACCTTGAACAAAGAGCAGGTGAAAATGCACGTACAATTCAAAAGATCCGATCAGTGCCCGGATCATTACGAAACGATACTGGTAGAACAAGAGCCCCAAACCCAGCTAGCCGCACCGAAAGAGTCCCCCCCAATAAAGCAATTGAGAGTGGAGGATAGAAATGAGGTTGGAGCAAATAAAAAATCAATCCCAAGGAATCACAACGTGATTAACACAGAGCAAGAAGGGAAAGAACAAGATGACCAGCACAAAGACAAAGTGCAAGAGCCAAAGACCACACGACCCGGAACCAAAGAGGAGGAGAACAGAGGGTCATCTGTTGTAGTCTCTGGTAAAGATAAAAAAAGTGAGGAGACACGATTAAGCGAGCCGGAGGAAATAGTTGCCCCTTCAACTTCCGAAAATACCAGTAATGTGAGCGATAGAATGGACGACAAAACTGAGGATACACGAACAAGGAAGTTAGTGGCACAGGAGGCTCCACTATCCACTGAAAATATCAATAATGAGTGTGAAGACAATAGGATGAAAGATGTGATACCAACACAGACAACACTTGGAAATAAGAGCCCAGATAAAGATTGGTATGAGATATTTGAAAAACAACCAGCAACCAATCCAAAGAATAGCGGAAATGGGATAATAAATGGCAATAATAAACAAGGGAAATGTAAAAGGAAAACAAAAAACCTGTCAGCCCCTAAGAACAAAAATGCCAAAAACACAGCAAACTTTTTTAGAAATATTAAGGCCCTAAACGTGACAATAAATAAAACAGAGTTGATTAAAGAGGATGCTAAAAAACACGCGGTTAGTGATCCAAATACTGGACAAAATCAAAATAAGCAGCAAGAAATGCCTCGGCAAAACGGTACTGACTTAATAGAACTTGATCAAGTTGAGGACGATGAAGATCTGATGAACGTGTCAGTATATAGCACTCATGATGACACAGAAGATGAGTCGAGAAGTGTGATAGAGGTGTCCCACAAAAAGAAGGATGGGGGCAGACATAAGGATCCTACGAGAGAGAGGGTGCCAGAGAGGACAAAAGATGAACCGAAGAACAGGAGAGTGATACGCCTGATCTGTCCATCGGAAAAGATGGAGGGCGCGCTGGTTGGAACAAGTGTGGATGATACCTTGGCAAAAAAGCCATTTTACACCATGGAAGAAAAATTAAAAATCAGTTTACTGAAAAACAAACTAGCCCAGGAGAAACATAGGAAGTAGATTAATTTAGAAGTAAAAGCTGGCTCAAATCAACCAGAAGTGGAACCATCAACAGATAGAAT
Organism: Ambystoma mexicanum; assembly: GCF_040938575.1. Taxonomy (NCBI): domain Eukaryota; kingdom Metazoa; phylum Chordata; class Amphibia; order Caudata; family Ambystomatidae; genus Ambystoma; species Ambystoma mexicanum. The sequence goes on along the minus strand of NC_090929.1, from coordinate 996,155,149 downwards.
GCCAAAGCTCACTAAAATAGTGAAAGAAAAGAGTGAAACAAGTGAGAGATTCAAAGAGGATTCGAGAATCCAAAATAATCAGGAGAAGTATAAGCCAAAGGAGGGCCAACCAAAATTCAGGGTCTTGATTGAAAAGATTGAACAAAATAAGAATGATAAGTCGCCGAATAGGAATACAATACTACAACTGTTCCAATCAATACCGGTATTGCGAGCTATCCGAAGCATCGAATTAAGCAGAGTCGAAATGATAAAAGAATATGGTCGAGTAAGTACCTTGGTACACATCGACTCAAGGAAGATCACTGTTTTGATTATGATGTGTGAAAGGCAAATAATGGATGCAGGATACCAAATCTATGAGGTAGATAATCTACTAGCACCAAATCAGTGCTCACAGAAGGAAAATCAACAGCAGCAGGCTGATCAGCACGAAAGAAAGGGGAGTGTGGATAAAGGCACTGAAGCCGGTGAAGAGTGCAGAGAAACGAGGGAGAAGATAGACGACCCAAAAGGCCTAAAAATCGAAATAACAGTGCAGAACATACCTGCCACGGATGATCTAAACCAGCAAGCTCCGAATGGAAATAGCCCGAAACCGGAAAAAGAAGCAAATGAATGGGCATGGATAGCTAAAGCCATAAATAACCAACCACGAAGTTAATGCCAAAGGGACAAAAACACCATAACATGGGCAACTTGGAATACCAGAGGATTCGCACATCTTGCCAACAGTTCCAATGAAATGCTGAGGAATTGCGATATCGTATGTCTCCAAGAGACATGGCTAGCCAGTTGCCCGTGTATAGAAGGTTTTGAGGTGGCAATGAATCCGGCCATAATAAAAAAAAAGGGAAGACCCATGTCTGGTCAACTAATCTTGGTGAGTCACAAGAGCGGGTTTGTGATAAAGGAGTCCATGAATTTGTCAAACTACATACAATATGCAAAGATCGAGGCCAAAGAGTTTGAGGATCCACAAAAAAACATAAGAATACATATTTTCAACATCTATTGGAACAATCAAGAGGCTAAACAAGAGAATTTAATGGACGACCTGTTGGATGCCATTGATCACTTGAAATCAATAGAGAGGGATGCCAAGATGGTGATATGCGGAGACTTGAATTTGAAATTAATAGAAATTGTTAACAAACCCAAATCGGAAAAAGAACGATCAGTAAAGGAAAGGAGGAAAGAAAAAATGTGGCTCGAAGAGATGGAAGATCGCGCTATGATAATGATGAATGGGAACACATTGGGCGATGTACCGGCAGTAGAGACATGGGAGAGAGGTACTCAGAGATCAATCATAGATTATTTTTTCGTGACAGAAAACATCGCTGCAGAAATGTCCTCCATGAAAGTGATAAAATCGACACAGAGTGACCACAACCTTGTCTCACTGATGTGGAGCCAACCCACACATAAGAAAATCCTACAGAAGCATCAACAATATGAAGTGGAACCCGGAAGAACAAGGCTGAGAATGACGGCTACTGATATAGAATCACTGGTAGAGGCCATAAACCCTGATTCATGCCATCTGAAGACACCAACAACAGAGTACAGTGAATTTATGGAAATCTATAGGGTGAAAGTTAAAGGTCAGGGGAAACTACAGTATAAGAAGCATGCACACGACAAAGAAATAGCTGAAAAAAAAAGAACCCTAAGGAAAAACTGTAGAAAGCTAAAGCAAACAAATGACACGAAATACAAGCAAAAGATAAGTCTGTTAAAAAACAACTACAGGTCATGGGTGAGGTTGCATAGGGCCAAATTAGAGCAAAATGACGCGGAAGCCATGCTGAAGTCGCTGAGGCAGCGAAATTCCAGAGGATTCTGGTCTTTGCTAAATGAAGTAGAAAATCCCTAGAAAGCAATAATGAAGAACATGGTGACGGAAAGTGAATGGGAGAAGCACTACACATCCCTGTTCGAGAAACATCTTAAAACAGAAACACCGGTTTTCCCGAAAATACAACCATGGGATCTAAGCTTCAAACGCATAGATATATCAACCTGTATTAAAAAATGTAGTGATTCAAGAGCAGCAGGGCCAGATGGCCTATCAAACCTGATGCTGAAACAAAACATTGATGAATGGTCCGCGTTTTGCGAAAGACTATTTCAAAACATCATACAAGAGGTTAGAATCCCTGCATCATGGAAAGAAGGCATCATAGTGCCGATATTTAAGAAAGGATGTCGCCTGAAACCAACAAACTACAGGCCAATTGCCCTGCTAGACGTACTTGGGAAGATCTTTGCAACTATGCTCTTACAGAAACTGAATACATGGCTAAAAGAAAGTAAGTCAATTGACGTCCGACAAGCAGGCTTTGTTAAAGGCGTGGGATGTAACCTAAATCTGCTAATATTGAACCTAGTAAAAATGGAAGCAATTAGATCGGGCCAGAAAGTGTATCTAGCTCTGATTGATCTGGCTCATGCGTTCGATGGGGTAGACAGAGAAACGCTATGGCAAAACCTGAAAGATCGTGGCTGCCCATTGAGCCTTATCCTGGCTATAAAAGAATTATATTCGCAAACATCTGTAAAAATTCGATTGGACGACCAGGGAAATCACTCAAAATCAATACCAACGGCCAGAGGGATAAAACAGGGCTGTCCACTGGGCGCTACCCTATTTAACTTCTACATATCAGAAGTGGGTAGGGTGTTTGAGGAAGTGCGAAGCACGCCCCCCACGATAAACGGAAATAAAGTTAGTTGGCTCCTGTATGCAGATGATATGGTAATTTTAGATCTTACACCAATAGGCCTTCAACGCAAATTAACAGCACTTAAAGAATATACAATAAAAATGGGCTTGGAGGTCAATGCAGAGAAATCAGAGATCCTGACCCTAGAAAATCTAAAGGGTACCTCATCAAGAAAACGTCAATTCCAATGGTCACTCGGAAATGGAAAACTCAAAAAAGTAAAATGCAGCAGATACCTAGGGGTGTATATAAACTCAAGCCTGCGAGATGAACCTATGGTAGTTAAGACCCTGAGTAAATGTAAACAGCTGACAGCACAAGCCCGGGTAATCCATAACAAATATGGAAAATTCTCATATAAGCCAGTGATCAATTTCTATAAAAGCAAGGTAATCCCAGCACTAATATTCGGAGCGGAATGTTTGTTCGGATGTTCCAGTGAGATCTGGGCAAGATGTGAGGGGCACTTTTGGAAAAAGATTCTGCAAATACCCCAAAGTTACCCGACCGCTTGTGTAATCTATGAAGTTGGTGTAGCAACGTTAGATGCGAAGATCACATGGAACATGCTAAACCTGTATAGGAAAACAATTGAAAATTGTGTCCCCCAATTCGAAATCTTGGCAGAACGGAACAGTATACAGCCCCACTCGATCCTCCAGCAATGGAGAGCAAACTGTAAAAGGATTCTGAAAGAGATAGAAGTAGACGTGAAACAGCTGGTCAACAACCCAAATGGAGTGAAAAAAAAACTAATGGATCTTGACTGGATTAAAACAATAGAAAAAAGAAATTCACACAAACGTATGAAGAACCATCCTGGAGAAGCAAAAGGGAGAATGCAGCTAACCCAATACCTTGAATTGTTCCCATGTAAAGTCCTAAGGAGGGCATATCTGCGATTCAGATTGAATCTATATGAAACTAAAGAAGCCCAAATCTATAACAGGAAATGGCCAAACGAAGATACAACATGCCGTTTCTGTCGAATAGAGTCAGAATCACTAAAACATTTGATACTTTATTGCAGCGAACTTAAGGAATTAAGAACAAAATACCTGGCAACGGAAAGAAAATTAGTCTCCACGTATAGTGAGGAAGAATGGTGGGGAAGGCTACACTGCAGTAACAACAAAAAATTGGCGGTGGCACTCACATTGTTCTTGAAACAAATAGAAATCATGTGGGGAAAAATGGAGGAACAAACACAGACATAATTCATATACAAAAGAACCACTGAGTAGGGATTCTCCAAGAGACTGCGGCGTCGATCAAATGTTTGATAAACGAGACATTGAGAAATGAGGACGAGGTATTATAAATAGAGGAATTCTAAGGGAAAAATTTGAGCCTCGGACAGAGCTGAGAAGGCAATTGGACATTGTATATTCTATAATGTATAAGTTTTGATATAAAAAGATTTTCTAAAGTTTGTATAAACTAAATGAAAATAAAAAAAATAAAAAAAAAATAATAATAATTGTAAGAATAGACTATTGGGCTCCTTAAGAGTTCCCTGGTCGGAAAAAAATTCTGGTGAAAATGCTGGTAATTCCGGCACCAGCATTTTTTCCGCACCAGGGAAACACAGGTTTGTCGTTGGGGGGCACAGATCTACCGTCAGGCCTGGCGTGACGGGAGTTCAGGCCCTTACCAGCAAATATATTCCAGAATCACCGGCCCAAGTACTACCGGTACTGGTAATTTCGGACACTGCAGAAATTAATGTCTTCAGGTTTTTCGGGCTGACCCTAGACTCTAACGTACGAACAACGTATACTTGTATTTACTCATTTGTTATTGGATGACATTGCTTAGAACAGAAACACATTATAACAGGAGCAGTAAGCCGGTCAGTCCTGCTTTCAGGTGCTTTAAGATAGTAGGATAGTTCAATAAAGATGACGCATCAACGTGTTGGTGAAGAGCAGTTGGAAACACGAGAAGGGTTCGCGCTACATCTTAGCCACACAGGTTTTCACAGCATGTATATATAAGGCCCTAACAGTTTGAATGTATACTTTAGTTTATGATTATGTATACACTTGTGAACCGGGAGGATTATCAGAGTAGTGGGGTGATGCCGCTGTGGGCCTCGGGAGCTCATTCAAGAGGTAGGCGGTTCTTTTGTAGAGCAACCATAATGCCCTGAAAAGCGGTCATGTTTTCATTTTAGGGTGCGTGAGTTCCAATGGTAGCGAGAAAGAGCAGAAGCGTTGATAGCACTGCCAGACCGGAAACAGAGAAGATGAGGGCTTACGAGAAGATGAGGGGCTTATGAGTACAGTCCTCGAGAAGGAATGCAGCAGAATAAACAGTTTGCTGAGCAGCAAGGACCACCTTGTGGTTAGATTTAAAATCCAGAAGATGGAATTTTAATAACAACTGATGTCACACTGGTGCTGAGGCATGGGCACAGTTGTGAGGGGTGGGGAAGGTTGAAGAGTTTACAGGCACTTGTCGAAGTGTTCAAAAATAAGTAGTGGAACTATGTTCCCTATTGGCCTGCCCCCATTCCTCACAGACCCAATCACTGCAGCCCCTCCCATGCACAATGCAAATCCCCAAACACATGAGCCTGTTGTTTAAGGGAACGTTCAGTGCAGTGCGCTGAAAGGGCAAGTTTCAACTTCTTCCCACACTTTAATTTTAAAATGAAACTATTCCACAACGGTTAAAAAAAAAAAAGTACAGGAACAGTAAAACGTAGTTAAAAAAAGTAGAAGAGCAGAGCGATCCCAACCACTACCGCCCACTTCGACCACTGTGTACAGGTTGTCAAACTTGTGAAGTGAGGAAAAGAAGTTGAGGGTAAATTCAACAGGTAGGCCAGAGCAGAACTCACGCTTGCAAAGGAGCAGAGGAGCATAGGAGCACAGTGAAGATCAGGATTTCTAGCAGAGTGACAGGTGGGGCTAGTTAAGATTTGTGAGATGTTTCGTAGATCAGGCCTGACTTTCCTGCTCTACGTGCTACAAAATATTTGAATAAATTAATCCAGCTACAAAAATAATATTTGAATGGAAGCGTTAGATCTTCCTTCTTTTGTTCTTATTTTTGTGTGTGATAATAAACAAAAGGCATTTGCACTTTCTAAACATAAACTCAGAATGAAACATCTGTTAATTGTGTCCAGTAGAGTATTTTCATTTATTGATAAAGTCATAGGGCATCCTTCTGAGTTTGGCGGAGCATTAAAAAAGTGATATTAATTCTGTTACTGGCACTTTTTTGCTCTGCCAAATCCTGAGTTTGGCGTTGAAGTTGAGGATTTACCCCGAGCAACATGCAGTAGGTAAATCCTCAATTTTAACACCAAATGTTTGCAGAATTATTCAGTTTGAATTACTGCTAGTGGCAATTCTGCCAAAATTCCCATGGAGTCCCATGGACTGCAAAAAATTAAGATTGAATCCGCAGGACCAAGTGGCGGCAACAGGAAATTATTTTTGGCAGCATTTCAACAGATTTACAACAGAAATACCACCAGACTGGTAATGCGGCAATCAGAAACACATTACGGTTGGTAACAAAGTCCACTCCCACAATCGTGTACTTTACACGGGCGTATTTGCAGTGGACTGCGGTCTACCTAATGATGAGCGCGTAGTGGAACATGTAAAGGAGGGAATACGGGCAAACTAACTAGCGTTATGTACAATATGTACGACATAGAGGTACGCATACGCAGAATGTGCCCTTAGCATCATATCAGATGGAGAAATGGGGTGGGTGACAGGTGGAAGGGGTGATGATGAGTGATAGCCATGCACCTACATTTATTGCAGTGCAGTAGGTATTAAAAGGACATGGGGCCTCATTACAAGTCCGAGGGTAGCCGTGCCGGAAAATCTGGAAGGCTGCTGCCAGACTTGTGAATTTTTCCGGCACCTAGCTTCACGGAAACACCAGCAGATTACGACCCTGGTGTTCCTGGAAATCAGACGCCGGAAAATTGTTAATCCCCATTCTCATTTCAGTCCCATAGGAATCAATGGGAATGGGCATGACGGGAGCACTGCAGTGCTTCCGTGAAAGTCTGCGGGTGGTTGCCGTCCCGCCCGCCAGGTCAGACCTGTAGGTCGTAGGCCTACCGGCACCGTTGTTACCGGACCGGCACACTCGTAATGAGGATGCAGAAACATCTTAGAAAAAGATAGATTACTCCTTATCAACAACAGAAAAGCATTTCTAGAGGAAGAAATCCCCATTTTAATAGCTCTTTGTTAATGCATTCGGTTTCCTTTCGATGCTTGGATGAGGTTCCCAATTGTCGAGGGATTAAAAGCACGGGCTCAAGGCCAGCGGCAGCTACAATGCACGGCTTTGATTGCATTTATCAGCCTATCTTTCATTAGAACTTGCTGGTTGCAGCAGAAGCTGTGTTCAGATTGGGTAAGTGGGATTGTCCCTTTCTTGGGGTTTGGTTGTAGATCGAGTTTCCTTCCGTTGAGCAAGTTGATTTATTTGCCATGCTTGATGTCTCCAACACAAACAGCCGGTAGCCATGTTTGCCAGAAACAAAGGCGTGCTTTCTGTTTTCAAAGGCGCTATTTTGTAAATGTTCCAGTGACTGGATTTAATACATCTATTAAAATGGGAAAAGCTTCCTCTTTAAGTGGGTTAGAGGCAATGCATGAATAGCACATCATTATAGGACGCTCTTCAAGTAGGCCACAGAGCAAGAGCCATTTCTCCTTCGAACTATTGTAGTACACCTCATTACGAGTTTGGCGGTGCAGCCAAAAAGGTAGCAATGCAGTGGTAATGGAGTCACCGCTGCATTACAGCCACATTACCGCACTGCCAAACTATGGGTTTGAAGGTAGGGTGTAGGAAAAACCTCCAGCAGAATGCTGGAGGTAATTTCTTCACCTTACCACCAAAAAAACAGCCAAATCGGAGGAATTACAGCCAATAGTAATTCTGCTGAAATCCCCATGGAGTTCTATACATGCCAACAAATGGGGACTAACACAGCCGACCACCACTTGTAATCCAGCGCTAATTCCGCCACACGAAGTGGCGGTAATGGTAAATCCATTTGGTGGTATTTCAGCAGAATTACTGCCAAAATACCACCAAACTTGTAACGAGGCCCTAAGATTTTTGTTTTGCTTGGTTTTTGATGAGATGTTTAAGTACTGCAAATAGCTAATTTACATTGCTTATAGCTATACCACAGACCTGTCAGGGTGACAGGCTGCAGCGTCCACAGCAGTGGGGGATATCCAGCTGTTGAAATAATATTATGTTACTATGGTTTATTTCGGGCATATACCATCCTTTTGCAGACGGTCGTTTTTTCCGATTGATTTTTTGCCCAAAATAATTCCATTCCAAAAACTCATCGAAATGTATATGGGGGGGGGGTTGATAGGGGTATTAAAAGAGGCGGGGAGGGGGTTGGGTTTGGGATAACAAGATGGGGAAATTAGGGTTTTGGTGGGACCCCACAAATGTACATTTGTTTCGATCGAATTTTGTCAGCAAAAAATCCATCGAAAAAACGAACTTTGGCAAAATGACATAGAACAATTTCGAGGAATGGCGCTACTTATTGGAGGATGGACTTATTAGGTTTGGACTCTATGCGACCTTCATGGAATTGACCCAACATATTATACAAATATGCATCATACCACAACACAATTTGTCAGCAAACAACTACTGGAGACGGAACTCATTTGGGTTGCGCTCCATAGAAACTAAACGGAATATAACTGTTGCTGCGACAATCATGTAGCGACAATCATGTAACAGACCACTGTGACTATATTCCTAAGTGGTACCCGACCATCTCGCTCCTGAAAGGCACCCGTTGACTTTCAGCACCCCACTACAGCTACCCCTAATATGTCTACTCCCCTCTTCTCCCCGAGTTAACGATTCACTTCTAGAATCTCCTACTACCTACACACATGAATCTCCTGCACACTGCAACCTCTTGCCTGACAATTCTACCTCCTTTAGTTCTCTGACACGCAACCACATCAGTGGCTAAGCTACATACGCAGCACCCTAATTTATCCCATCTTGGGCTTTCTCATCTGGATAAACACGGACCCGAGTCTCACCGCCATACCCATAGAACCACACCATTTCTCAGGATTTGGGTCCTTCCAGCTTGCACCCATGAACACCTCATGTTGTGTCATCTGCCTCTCCCACTATCCCACTAACTAACCCTAACTTTCTGTTTTCTGTCATGACCATTTGTAACAAGGCCGCCAAAATAGCAGCAGGAAGCTATACAAGACTACTGTAAATTACCTTATTTGCTTATAGGCAAAGGACAAGGACCACAGACATAGCCCCCTGAGCGTTTTCCTATATGCCACCACCCCTCTAGTCACCATCCCAGAACGGCCTAGGTTAGTAAAAACACTCACTGCTGTCACATGTTCTGTTTTTCGGACAAGGACCCCTGCCAAAATCGGGCAACGACCAGGCAAAAATTCCACATTGAAAATGAACACATACTGACCACAGTAAAAACAAGCCACACACAACACCCACGCAATGGTGCAGCTGATTGTGTCTTTATTAAAGAGTCTGCTACATGAATATCTTTCTAAAATAAGTTGCGCTCTTCAACGGAAGTATTGATCACCTCCTCCAAAATGCTTTCTTTGTAGTGTACAGTACATATATGCATATACCTTCTGGGGTCTCTTGTAGGAGGTGATTTAATAAGCTCTGCATTCACATATATATATATGGAGTCCTGGGGAAATCAGTTAAGATCAGTAAGGTTTTTAAAGAGTATGGTTAAAGGGATTCTAGACCTTCATTAAAGATACACCCTTATCTTAGAGAAAGGAGGTAGATTAGGTGTAGTTTTGGTTATGTTCATTTTGACTGGTACTCTTGTGGAAATGGATATTTACCATCTGTGAAAGGTACAGTGAGCAAAAAAGCAGATGGATGTGAACTCTCAAAGTGGTTAATAACCACTGAACATATTATCATGCTGTGTTCTTTCGAGAGAGGGGCGCCTGCTGCCTTTTTTGTATTTTTGGAAGGAATTTGGGGTTGGTCACCCTAAGTTACCTGTGGGTAACCATGGACTCCCTGCTCACTGTGCTCAGAGAGGCACAGCTCCACCTCACTGATGAGGCCCAACAAGACTGAAACACATGTATGGGGTTGCTGTTGGTACTCTTATTCAGAAGGGAATTGCCATAGCATTTCGGTACTGGACTGCCCATGTGGGCGGGACAAAGACTGATTTGCAAATGGATATTTACCATCTGTGAAAGGTACAGTGAGCAAAAAACAGATGGATGTGAACTCTCAAAGTGGTTAATAACCACTGAACAGATTATCATGCTGTGTTCTTTCGAGAGAGGGGCGTCTGCTGCCTTTTTTGTATTTTTGGAAGGAACTTGGGGTTGGTCACCCTAAGTTACCTGTGGGTAACCAGACGTGGACTCCCTGCTCACTGTGCTCAGAGAGGCACAGCTCCACCTCACTGATAAGGCCCAACAAGACTGAAACACATGTATGGGGTTGCTGTTGGTACTCTTATTCAGAAGGGAATTGCCATAGCATTTCGGTACTGGACTGCCCATGTGGGCGGGACAAAGACTGATTTGCAAATGGATATTTACCATCTGTGAAAGGTACAGTGAGCAAAAACCAGATGGCTTCAAACTCTCAAAGTGGTTAATAACCACTGAACAGGTTATCATGCCGTGTTCTTTCGAGAGAAGGGCGCTTGCTACCTTTTTTGTATTTTTAGAAGGAACTTGGGGTTCGTCACCCTAGGTTACCTTGGGGCAACCAGGCGTGGACTCCCTGCTCAATGTGCTCAGTGAGGCACAGCACCACCTCACTGATGAGGACCAACAAGGCTGAAACACATGTATGAGGTTGCTGTTGGTACTCTTGTTCCGAAGGGAATTGCCATAGCATTTTGGTGCTGGACTGCCCCTGTGGGCGGGACAAAGACTGATATGCAAATGGTTATTTCCCATCTGTGAAAGGTACAGTGAGCAAATGCAGGTGGCTGCGAACTCTCAAAGTGGTTAATAACCACTGAACAGGTTATCAGGCCTTGTTCTTTCGAGAGAGGGGTGTCTGCTACCTTTTTTGTAGTTCATTTTGACTGGGTTTGCATATGTACAGACATACGAATCAGCAAATGGAATAAAAAGTGTTTGATGTTGTGCCCGACACAGTTCTCTTGTGATGCTCTAGGAGACCAAGTGTATATAGGTGCCACATATGTCTGTGTAATCAGAGGATGAACATTTATGTATTTATTGCATACATGACATAGCCATGTTGCCTTTGTCATTTAGATAAGGAGAGTCATATTTTCTCTGAAGTGTCGTAGTATGATTGTATGATAGATGGGTCGTATGGAAGGTGTGAGGTGAATTGTATATATGTGGTGGATTTTGGGAAATATATTGAATGTACATTTGTATTATATGTGTCTTTTTGTGATATAGGATAGATGTTATCAATACATTTGTTGTTGCTGCAGACTCTGGAGATCGATGTAAAGTAATTTGATGTATTCCATACAACTAATTACCATTTATTTACCTCATTTGCTTTTGTTCAGATATTTTGACTAAGACCTCAGGCAAAGTGGCCACTGGGCAGGGCATGCACACTGAGCACTTTGAGTCTCTAGCAGGAACCTGAGGACTTGGACGAAGGTCAGTGTGTGGGTGCAGTGTTCATTGGGCATGGCCGCATGTGTCCCATGCCTGGGAACAGGTGCTTTGGGCATGGCCAAGGTATGCACTGGGAAAGGTGTGCACAGCAGGAACAGCCTATGCCCAGTAGCCACATTGGGTCTCTTAGAGGATCCTGGAGCATGGCCAAAAGCCATGAACAGGTGGCTTGGAGGTGCCATGCCAAGGGAATATGTCCTCTCGGCATGCTCATTTGGCACGCTGGGTGTCTTAGAGGTGCCATGGTCATAGCCAAAGGACATGTCTTATGCAAAGTGCCAAACGGACGTGGCTAAATGCCATACCCACGCGCCCAGTGAAAATTATGGGTGTCTTGGAGGTGCCCATGTCATGGCCAAAGACCATGCCCTGAGTACACATTCCACTGGGCATGGCCACGGGTCACCCGCAGTAAAGAACATGGTTGCTGCGGACATGACCAGGGCATGGGCAAAGGCCAGGCATCTAGTAAAGTGTTCAGTGGTTATGGCCGCAGTGGATGTCTTGGAAGTGCCTGGGGCATAGCGGAAAGCCAGCCAAAGGAATTGCAGTCCATTTTGCCACTTTTTGTGTTTAGAAGGCACGTTTTTGCCATCTAAACTGGCTTTATTCTTTTCTTTCAAATCCTAACTATTGAGTCTTTTACCCTTTCGTTATATATATTTTTTTTAAGTGGGATATTATAATAATCTTTAAAATGAGAAAATCGAAGCACCATTTTGATACAACGTACTGGTTTTACGACCCACACTTCTCTACCTGTCGTAGATATTAGGAACCTTGGCAATAGTGGATGTAGTTTTGACCAGAGCTGGCCGCGCATCGCCAAACACATGCTCACATTCTATTTCCTCCCTGAAATTTCCCTGACATAACCAGGGCGAAAACTCATGAACCATTGGTGGCCATTTATAAATGCAAGATGTTGCCATTAAACCCACTGCTTTGTGTAGTTCATATTAAATCCCTACTTCATCCCTTTGCCATTCCTTATTTCTATGCATGAGCTTTCATGTTTCTCTTTTTGGACAGTTGTCTGTGGCGCTTTGCAGCTCCACTTTGGTATTTCCAAGTCCACCTGTAATATGCAGATGGAGGGTACGTGCCATTTCACTAAATCACAACAATGCATTTGGTTTTCAATGAAACTTTTTATTGATATGGAAACTTAGCCAGTACAAAATAATGACTGCTAGTTGTAAGAAGTATTACTATAAAAAATGAAATCTGAAAGCAGTTGAGGTCGAGAAGTAATCCTGAGGAAGTTAAAGAGTGAAGCGGTCGCCCTCTACCCCTGGTTTTAAATATTCAGATAAATAATAAATGGGGAACAATATTTGAGAAACTAATCAGAGGTGAAACTTTCCTAAGTCTGAAGGACCCGGGGATCGCACATGCAGAGACTATGCTTTGAATAGGCTGGATATGACAGTGTGGTGATTCTCTGCGACCAAAGCGTAGCACAGTCCTACTTAAACATACCGTCACGCTATTTGCAGTGATAGTCCCTGGTAAATAAATGGGCTTAAGAGCTCATCAACCCGCCATTGAGGTTATTTTCGGGCGTGACGCATTTCCCCTTTCTGACGCCTGAATCGGTCTATGTGTTACAGGTGATATTTGACAAATACCATTTAGAAATAAAACAACGTGAGATGCCAGCAAGAGTCAACAAGCTCAAATACCTAGCACCCGGCTAAACCTTTACAAATAGATACCTCTCAAGATTACTCATGAGATCCAAACAGTGCTGAGTTTCCGGAGGGTATCTGGCACTCACGCCTTCTGTGCCCTTCCATAATGGTCACGTTTCGGCTCTTTTTACTGATCCGTTGGTTTCTTTGGACTCTGAATATGAAAAGGCGGACACGCCTGGAACAAAACCTGACCAATGGTCGCGCAACAGACTGAAGTCAAGTTGTGTTCACCCCGTGATGGCTTGTTGATTGCACCGCACCCACTGGGAAGTGCCCCATAGTGGCCACTGTGTGCTGTGGTCCGAAGAGAAGACAGCAGGGCATCCAGATGGTGCAACTGGAGTCGTCAACATTGTGGGAATTGGAGAACGAGGGAAAAGGCAAGACAGTAGGCTCTTGCAAAACGAATGGTTCAAGGCCAGTGCTTAATTTGTGGGGGTGGTTGCTGGTGGCCAACACCGGCACGCTTTTTTGGGCACCGGAACTCATGCTGGGCCAGCGCACGTGCAATTGCTTTGTTGGTTCTTCCACTTCGCTTTGCTTCGATTATAAATCATTGGGATTTGTCATTCTGATCTTGATCTCTCTCGTGCTTGCAGGTTGCAGGCCATGGCTGGCTGGGCCTGGGAGGGGCCAGCAATAGCAATGGACAACAAACTGTTACAAACAACAGCCAATGAAAACTCTCATTCTGTTGTTACTATGCAGTATTTGAAACATTCTGTATAGTAACACAGAATGTGCAGTTTTCATTGGCTGTTCTTCTGAGCCAGTGAAATTACATGGTGATGTGTTGTTGTTGCCACAGGATGCAGTGCGGCGCCACCTTCATTTCACAAGTTACTGTGAAGTTAAGGTGTCAAGGCGTGGCGTCTTCGGTCCGGACTTGTGAGAGAGAGAGCCTGCCCTGCGTGGTGTGGCCTAGTTGCTTCCTGGGGCCCCCTCTGCCTGCTTTTTCATTTGTGCGGGTGCTAGTGTGCGCACCCGGCCCGCCTCACCCTGAGGCCCCGACAAGAGACCAAGTCCCAGCCGGCAAAGCAGGTAAGTCACTTGCTGTTGCGTGCGTTGCAGCCTGAGCCTGGTCCGGGGCCCGGGTGGCGGCAAGGTCCCCTGGTGGTGTCCTGACTGCCCAGGAGTCAGGACCCCACCAGGGGCCCATGCGCGCCAAGGCTTCTGTCTGTGTGACCTGTGTGCAGTGTGCTGCTGACTGCAGTCAGTGCCAGGCCCGGCCAATTTCTGTAACATGGGGCTGCCGCAGACTGAGTCGGATGACTCTGCCGCGGGCGGCCGGGCCCGTGGATTGTGCCCAAAAGTACGTTTTAACTTTTTTCTTTGAAAACCTGGCCTTCCATGGGGCTGGTGGCTGGGGCCCCGCCCCACGGAAGGTAGGTTTTAAAAGAAATAACTTATTTTGAGTGGCGGCTGTGGCCCATCACTTCGAAAGGGATGGGCCCCAGCTGCCCAAATATATGCTTTTTCTTTTAAAATCTTACCTTCCGTGGGGCCGCTGCGCAGCTATTTTTGTCATCATCAGGCTCAGCATGGCCGTGGCGGTGGAGGCCCCACGGAAGGTAGCCTACGTGATTGAGGCAAGGCAGGGCAAGGCCCAGGACAGGGCGGGGCACGGTCAGCAGCGTGGTCCCACTAGTCTGTCTCAAAAGGAAGGAAATGTCGTTTGCAACTTTGGCTACTTTTTCATTGGTGCCGAGCCCGACTTGAGAGAATTGTATGCCCCAGTCCGACCCTGGATAGCATTCATCTAAGGGAAACATAAACTGTGAATTTTTTCTTGGGTGTTTCAGTTCTTCCTTTTAATGTTATCGGCCTCATTAGTTCACAAACGAGCTTCAGTGAGGGGACCAGGTTCGGAACGGTGTAAGTATTGGGCCGAAACCGAACGGCTGCACTTCGCAAAAAAGACGAACTTCTGAAATACCATTTCAGGCAAAGATACATACATGGAAACTAGATGGGGATAAACATGGTGCACATGCCCACTAATCTGTCGTCATAAATAAAAGTACTAGTTGAGTATTCGTGTATAATTCTCAACCGTCTTTTGCTGTAATTTTTTTTACATAATTCCAGCGCATGTTTTCTATCCTGATGTGTGTTTTATACACCAGATGTGGCCCCTTAACCTGGGTGCAATACGCTCCGAGCATGTGCTCCGAATGAGAGCACATGCAATCCTCAGATAGGAATCCTCAGATAGATGTGGGTGTCTGTTACACCCCGCCGTTTAGTGAAGTATGTCAAGAACAAGTCAGTGGGAAGGAGATATCCGAATAAACATTCTCCTCTGGCTCGCTGGAAAGAGGCCCTAAAGCAGAAGTAGCACACGCCGTTGATTTCAAAACAATGTCTGGCAGAAATGACTTTTTCCAAGTTATACAACACCATGCTCATGTTTGAAGGAAGGGTGAAGGCAGATGCATTTATGAGATGTGATGACTGATAAGGGCTTGAGAGTAAATTGATTATACAAAACACCTGGATGAGGTGACTGAGGAACGGGCTGAGGGCAGGGTGCTCTTCCTGAGATAACCGATTAACAATACTTGGTGTACTTTAACAGACTGTCAGATGGGGCAGAAGGGGTAGAGACAAATACAGTGCAACAGTGACTGAAACAGAATGCTTTTTTATTTATTTGCATTTTTAAAGCGCTCACATAGCCCGGGGGCATCGAGGCGCAGTTACAGGAGTAGCATGTCTTAGTTGCGTATTTATAACGCGCTTAATAACCAGAGGTTTCTAAGCGAGGAGTCGGGGATCGAACCTGTGTTGCTTTGTGTCGTCTTGCTTCCTTTAGAGCACATTGCTGCTGAGCTATCCTGAGTCCCGGGACAATGATTGCAACGCAGCTCCACTCAGAGCCATTTGGGAAACAGGGCGGTGGGAGGGGGGGCAGGCATTGGGGGGTCATTCTACAAAATTGACAAATAAGATAACATCCACAGGTTTGCAACAATTTTATCAAATGCGTTATCACTTTGAGGACAGCAAGTATGGTCCAGACGTCTAACAAGTGTGGTCTAGAACTTAGAAGTGTGTTCAAATGCACTCTTTTGCCTCTGGGTTTGCCAGAATGCTGGAACCAATACACCTACCATAACAAGTGTTTTCCAACTTTAAAGCATTATACTTTCTCAACCCATGTGTGCCGTTCCCCATCCATCCCACTACTAGCCTGTGCCAGCAGTTGCTGCAGCGCCAAACACGTGACATGGAGCAGCAGCAGTGTGATGGGCTGGTGGTGGGCCAATCTAGGTAGGTCTAGCACTGAACTGGCACGGCCGACGCGCCTGCGCTGAGGGCCGTGCTGCGGGCAGCGCCGCGCCCAGCATTATGGGGGCCAATATTTTTGGGGCACTGGCGTTTATTTTTTTACAAATTAAGCACTGTTCAAGGCGCGTGCCTTGTACTGGACACCTTTTGTTAATAAACTTCTACCTTCAAATCGATTGCAGGCGAGAGTACCAACAATGGCTTTTCCCAAATGCAGTTTAACCTTTTCTTCTCTTTTGTCTCCTTCCAGACTGTAATCACTTTATTATCCCCTGCTTTGTCTTACCGCTACCCCGTTCACCCATTTCCCCTACACTGTACCCCAGTTTTATATCCGCCAAATGCATTATTGTTAACAAATGGTATTTGTCAGGAACATGTTCCCTGAAAGGCCATTACGTCAGCATAATGCTCACAGAGCTACATATGATAACAAGAGGCTGCCAAACTATTTGAAAAGCTGCAGCATTTTTCAAGGAATTTGGGTCCTGGTGAAATGATCACAAAGCATGTTGGGATTAACATAGGTAGGCCCAGAGTCGGACTGGAACACAAAGCAGATCCCCAAAAAAACATTTCCCACGTATGCAAAGCTCAATTAGTGACATTTTTCAAAAACCAATATGAGCAGTGCTTGGGCTGCAGTTTTGATTACATTCATGAACAATTGTGAATTTTAGAGCAAATGGCCAATAGCATTGGTCCAAATGACCAGCTGCACAGCGCACTAAGCCATCAAACTGGCACCCATTGCAAAACAATGTCCTGAAAAAAATCAATTGAAAAAAACCCTGATTTATTATTTTTTTTATTTGGGGGGTACTTGACTCAATCCCCCATTTCACTATGTTTTTAACCCCATCCCAACCACCGCCCTGTCCGTTTTAACCCCTTACCCCTCCCCGCCCCCAAACCCCCATATTTATATATATGTATTGTTAAAAAATGATGTTTTTGATGGATTTGTTTCGGTAAAACAATCCATAAAAAAACAATCTGTAAAATCACTGGATACCGTTAACAATGTGATTTGCATTTGTTAGAAAGCAACTTTTACAGACCTATGTAATCTTTCAGACAAAATGTTTGATTATAAACGACACACTTCCCATTGGAGAAACCTCACAATCAATGAAAGAAGGATTCTCTTTCCCCTAGCGCGCAACCTATGCCTAGTCATCAAGGAGGCTGGTACAGCAGTCAATATAGTAATTATGAATAGAGAGGATCATATTACAGAGACATCAAGACAACTTAATGACACAACACATTAGAAACAACATCTGATCCTACACCAACTCAACTGAATGAGCTTGAACCTAAATTGCACTATTGGGAACAACAACGTCTATTAAATAATAGTGAAACCAAATAACTCCTAAAAAAATCTGTATCTACTGCCAAAAAAGCATAAAACCAGTACAGGTTGTCAAGTTTATAGGCCAATTACATCAGGTACCAATTCAATCCCTCCTTCACGCATTGACGATACAGTAGATGTTCTACGTAAATGGGCACTACATTTACACCGAATACTTGCCTGGTGACCTTTGATTAAAAAAAAGTAATTATATGCCAGTATACAACTTGGCCAAAAGGATCTCGATCACCATGGAATAGTTTGTAACAAAATCAGTCAGTTACCACTCCCATCACATCATAATTGCACAGTTGCTCAATTTCACAGTCAAATAATACAATTGTTATCTGTGACGACTCCTTCTACAAATGTCATGGGACTGCTAAGGCGGGCATAGTTTGACCAAGCATTGCATGCAAATCAATTCATGGAACATTTCCAAAACACTTGGGAGGACGTTTTGTTCATAGTGTCACGTAAAACGCATGTGTAAAACGTGTAAGCATGCTTTTAAGATTATTCAAGATCTTCTTTGATTTGTATGCTGAAGGCGGGCACTCAGCGGAATTGCTGCTTCCGCCACACCCATCTACTCTGCCATACAAATCTATGGCCATCACAGCCAGCATCATATTTTCATGTAGGTGGTAATGTATTGGAGATCTAAGGAATCCACCTGTTTTTTACACCTGAAGAGAGGGACCTAGACATCGACCTCGTTACACCCATTCCGCTCTCAGTCCATTGACAGAGAAACGAGAGATGCACATCGATCGTAGCCCCTTCCTCTCCTTCCTCATTGATGTACCGCAGATGTGAGAGACATTATTCGCTCAGACAGCCATTCAGACCATACCCAGATGATGTTACAGAAGAGACTAGCCTGCAATCAATAGAGCAAGTCGACTGACTGCAGCTATAAGGAGCAAACAATGTCACGACTGACTTCACAAAATAGATACGTTAGACAAAATCTGCATACAAAAGAGCCAAGCGTCAATACCTCTAATTTTAATGTCATATCGGTCCTTTCTCTGGCCTGTTCCAGTGCCATGATCCATCACAGATCCTTAGAGCATGTACATTCATACCAGTAATTAATCTCCTCAATCCCAGAGTTCTCATATTTGTTATATAATCCTCTGTCAGCTGGAGGTCTTTTATTGAGATCCACCTTCTCAAAGACATTAGTTTGTTGGCAGATAACCGGCCATCCACCCTCCAAACTGCTTCTTTCCAGAAGCATGCATCTGTGGGCTGTAAAGGATTTGGGAGCCCTCACCTTGCGCTCCATGTCCCAGCATGCTGCCACCAGCAATGATTCTTCTTAAAGCTTGCCAGCGAGGGGTCAGCAAATACATTATTTGACTTCAGTATTATTCTCTCCACAGATAAATCTTTTGTTAATAAATCTTAAAGGGTCCATTTGGACAGATGCAACTATCTTTGGGATGCCAACTTCCAATCTGATTGCACACATTGGACTACAACAAAGCGCACAAACGCCAGTGTGACCACACACTTCTGCTCCTTAAAGTGCTGCAGTGGCAATGTTTCCCTTAAAACCGCCTTACGTTTTAAAAGCACCAGAGCTCATTCTCTAAAGTAAAATTTAAGAAGACCACCAATTTTTAGATGCAACAATTCATAATTTCTTTCTTTATGCGCTGAACATGAGCAATTCTTCGCACATTTATTACCTTGTTAATTTTACTGTTCCATTTCCTCAACATTGGAATCCTCCAGGAACCAATTTAACTTTGGTTGTTTCTTGCCAAAGGCAACCACCATGGTCTTTCTTAAGTCTCCGATATTTTAACCTGAGCGATTTCATATAGTTGTTGGCAGGAGTCACATTTTGTTTAGCCTGCTCGGTGTTATATCCATTAGTATTGTGCATATAGCATCGAATTCTATGTCGTACAGTTTAAACTATGAGGGCTACAATTATTTACCACCAAACAGGTTTTAATATCAGACACCAGCAAAATAAACAGTGGTGGCGTCAGTGGGGACCCCTGCCTTACTCTCCTGTGGATCTTAATGGAACGGGTTGTTTGGGCACATTTAACAACTGCAGATGTATTACTATAAACCAGATGGTTTAATTTAAGTATTTCCTCTGGAACCCCAATTCTGCTTAGATTAATCCATGAGATCAAAAAAACCTCATTCAAGTTAACACTTCACACCTTTGTATATTTATCGGCCAGGGAAGCGAGGGCCAGACAGCTATCAGTAATCGATAATGCAGATTGCTAACTTACCTGGTTTTGTGGTGTTATTATTTATTTATTGTGTGGTTTAGTTCAAAATATGTACTTTTCACACACTACATCTGTAACACAATTAAAAACATTATTTCATTAATACCAAACATTAGAAAACAAAGCGCAAAAAGCCAAAACAAACAAAAAACAAATTTAGTTTGGTGTTATGGCCGCTGTCTAGTAAACCAGGCGCTCATATTGGCTTTCCAAAAGAAATAGGGCACATGGCATCAGACATTCAAAAAACAATCCATGTTCAAAGGAATTATATTTGTTTCGATGAGGCTTGTTCTGGACCTAAAGCTATTGACCAATGAAAAATCTGAGAAGAGGTTTTCCATGCAATAATTATTGTCTGTGATTTGATCATTTAAATCAGCAAGTTTTAGCCCATCCATGCCTCCGCCCTAGATATGAAGTTAACGTGCCAATGGCCACCTTTAGCAATTCGTTTAAAGTGTTTTATTGTAGTGCGTCACTGGACTATATACAAGTAGGGAAAGTCACTGATCAGTAGCTGATCAAACCTATTAGAGTGTGCAGGCAGATATTGTGGAGCTGGAGACAGGGAGGCACTTTGTCAACAGTATAAAGACGGGCTGCAGTTGAATGATCGCAACCTGGCCTTCTATAAATTGCAGGAAAGGTGCTCCCTGCTGGGGTCAGGCACAGTGTCCAGGTAGGCACGATAGTAGAATGCCATGTACATGATGACAAAAACATAGGCCAGCTTCATAAGCAATGCTGACCCTTTATCCTCTTGCACAAGTTAATATGTTCTTATTGTCAATGGCCCGGCAAAACCTAATTGACAGCCTTCCAAGTAGAGCTTTTTCTCAAACATGTGTGTGAGTTCCATATGCAGCCCCTTTTTCCCAGCTCGGTAATAAAACCTGCACAGCGTAAGAGTGGAGCGCGTATTCCATACAACTGACAGAGAGCAGGTATGATTCGGGCAGTGATATGTTGAAGTTGGTGATCTCAACATTGAGAGACCCTCAGGATCTTGCTTGTTCAGCCCTCCATTGTGCTGGCTTTGGGCCCTGGGACCCTCGACCTCTAGGTAAAGACTGGAAAACATCCTGCTGCTCCTCTGGTGCAAACCCCTCAGAGGAAACCTGGAAGCAAAAGGCTGTGCACCCTCTCGGGGAGTGCTCGGGGAGAAGAAGAGAGACAGCAGCGGGGTGCTGTCAGAGCTATCGGGAGTGGCTAGACATAGACTTCATGCAGCGCATATTCTGAACGCTTCTAGTTTTCAGAAAACTGTCCTTTTCATAATTGTTACCCTTGCTAAGTTCATTTGCACAGACTTCAATAGGAAAGGTCCCTTTACAGGCAGGATTCGAATCCCAAACAAAGAGGTAGTGGGTTTCACATTTATATATGCACTGATCATTCTTAATATGTATTATGCACAACATGTAAACAATGTAGGTGGCACACAAACATACACTGGATCCAGTTTGTGTTTCCTTATATTTTTCGTGGTACATAAATTGCAATGACATTGCATCTTGTTTTATAGTGTGTGTGTGTGTGTTTGTGTGTATCGTGGTGTCTCCACAGAAACATGAGTAACTTTTATATTTACATTTAACACAGTAACTGAATATGAATGCACCCTGGTAGTCACAAGCACATTATGAGGGGTGTCACGTAGGTCACACGGAGCAACACCGTTTTCGATAATTTTGGGGCCATATGCAATGTTGAGCTTGGCCATCGACTGCACTGTGACAATTCAGGCTGATGTCATGGGTGGCACGGTTGGTGAGTGGTGAAAGCAGAACACGTGATATCTAGGCATTTAAGGTTTAAAGATCTTGTAAACACTTTTCTTTACGTGAATATTAGGGTAGGGGGAAGGTTATTTGAGTGTCTGAAAGACTCTGGTTCCAGTTACATCACTGTAGGCCCCTGTGCTAGCAGCTGCCATACAAGTATAATACAGTCGCCTTTGGACTCTCACGGATCGTTTCTGTAGGGCTCCAAATCCTTCTCTTGGATGCTTCCAGAAACGGATAAATTTGACTGTGTTACAAACCTTTCATTGGTTTTAGGTTGGGCCTATTAATATGCAGTAGTTTCAGTTTGACACCATTCATGGAAGTTTTTAAAGGTGTTGCATCTCTCCCTGTTCCTGGTACGTATGGTCCCATATGATATAGGAAAGATGACGCCCTCTACATTGGATTCCATCTTTACCCTTCTTTAGGAGGTTTCGACAGGCGTGCCAGTGTAGGCCTGCCTTGTGTGGGCATTCAATAAGATATACTTACATGTACCCATAGAGCATTGGCAGAGCCGCATCTAGGGTGGCGTACCGCCCCTCAGTTGTAACAGTGCCAACTCAGCATAAGTGCCATGACTGCTCCTCCTCAGGTTCGTTGGTGGCCTTTGGCTCTACACCTTCTGAGCTGCGTCAAGGGCTGTTGGGACAAAAGCCTCCTTTGTCACAGACCTCAGCCCCTTCTGGATTCAGCACTGTGTCCTTCCTAGTGCTTGCCTAGGATTCTGTTACATTGATCTCAATCTCCCATGGCATGACTGCCATGTGGTCTCCAGTTTTACCAGGATTTGCTCAATCAGCTGTCTCTTTGGATCAGTCCTTCATTAATCTGCCCCTTCCAGATGCCCAAGTCTTCTTGCTCTCCCTGGTTCCAAATATATCTTTATGTTCTTGAGGAATGCCTCCTTTTTGACTTTCCCCCATAAGAAGCTTGTACTGTTTGCTAGATAAGATTTCACATTTGAGTGCTGTTGGCCATCTGTCATAGAATCCCCATAATGCACACTCCACCCACAACATCCGCAATTTGATCCACAACACATTGTGCCTCATTAAGAGTTTTGTGGTATCCCGCTGGTAAATCCAGCAGGATACCACCAAACGGTAATACCGTTCCCACCACTTGGTCTGCAGGAATTGCCGGAAGATTGCAAGTGGCGGGAAGGGTGGGAATTCCCCTTTCCATGGACTCCCATGCTGGAATATTTTGGTCGTGTGGTGCCGTAAATACCGGCAGCTCGGAGCTGCCATTAAATCCAGCCACCCCATCACCAAACTCACAGCATGACGGTGCATAAACATGCCAGTAAACGTTATTACCGGCACGTTAATTCCACACCGGCATACTTATAATGAGGCCCATTGTTTGGTTTAAACATAATTAGACATCAGGAATAATGGCCATTTTTTCACCTAAATTCCTTCGGAACTCCATGGAGAGTGCACGTGGTCAAGGAAATGGAAATCTACATCCAGAGATCGAAATAAAGATTTGATTAGCAGGTGGTAAAAAACAGCTCTTGGGTATTAGTTAATAAGGCACCCAGCAGTGAGGTGGAGTTACCTCTGGAGAACAAGGGGTGAATACAAAGACGCCTGCACATCTAACTTTCACATGCAAGTCATGTATCTCATCCGTTGCTTATAAATCATGATGCTTTAAATGTCTTCTAGACGTTTACTGATGTAGCCTTAGACACATGCCCAAACATACAGAGTTGAAGTCGCACTGATATTTTTGTGCCGGACCAGTATGCTTGAGAATCAAAATGTGATTCTAGTAGGGGTGAACAATGCGAGATTTCTTGTATGAGTATGTCTGGAATATCTCTTTTGAAAGTGGAAAGTTGGAAATGCTGTCTTGTTTGTTGTATATAAATCAATAAGAGAATTACAACAACACAAAATGAAAGTGTAACACGTCGACACTGCATCTGGGATTGGACTATAAATGTGCAATGTCCCAGTTGTTGAAAAATGGTATGTTCTGGTTGTACGCAGGGCATGCCCTGGGTAAGATTGTGGAGGTATGTTAGGGCATTTGATGAGTTACAATGATGGAGATGGGCGGCCTCTCCCACACTGATCTCAAAGCATGATGCACTTCGATTCACGCTGCTGAGATGGTGCGGGAGCTCCTGCACACTACTTGGTTTGCAAGCCCTTTACATCAAACCCTGGCTCAGTAGTGAAGAAAAGGCTCTTCTTCATGTACATGCATCTGCAGCCCTATAATGATTGCTTTTTTTTATCAATGGTCACCCTAAGTGTTCAACAGGATTAGGTTCTGAAACATGACCACCTGAGGACCTTTGCTTTTACCGTGCCAGTTCAGGTCAGCTACGCCTGGATTAAACATCAGAAATTCACAGTGCCACCACTTGTTGAAGTTGGGGTGGAATAAGAACTCCCCAATTACATGTATACTTTCACCTTTCACTAATAGTGTACGTGCTGGCAACATACATTTCCCCCAGTGCATGCCCTTCAAGGTGCATCGGCATTGCTGGTTTACTGGCTCTTCTCTTTCTCCGGTCTTATTTCCAGCAAGCTGGCAAAGCTGTGTTGTCTTTATGTAGATCACGATTCCCCTTCCTTAAAGGGGTGAGCGAGTCCAGCCTAATTTAGGAGCTGAGCTAGAGACACGTACCTAACTCTCTTTTGTGAGAGACTTTATTCTTTGCAACAGTGGAAGAACCCATTTTCCAGGAGAGTCTGGGTTCCTTACAGCAGTGCCTGATGTACAGGGGCCACTAAAAACTAAGGACTGCATTTGTGTAGGGCTGCGGGGGCAGCACACAGTTTTGAAGTAACCTGGTGTAGCTAGGAAGCTATTCTGTCTTCCCTGTGTCAGTATTTCACACTCCTCTGACCATTGCAGCCCAAATCCAACCAGAGTCTATGATCTATGAGTCCCTCAATGAGGAGCCATCTGTCTAGGCATTCGGTGCGAGGTTACTCCCTACCTCACAGCCAAGAAGAGATCACAACTGCAACACTTCTGTCATAGTATTTCTCTGAGGTTCTTCTCAGAACCCACCGTTCTTTCTCTGACAGGGCTGGCATACATCACCTTTTCAGTCTACATGTCATTTGTAAGGGCAATTAGTGAATCCCATGGACTCCATGGCTTTCCACCTATTGTAGCCAAATGCTCATCACATTTCTCCCACAGATATGGTCTGGAAAAGAGGGCACCTTAAGTCATACCCTCCTCACTGCAGTCTAGAAGTAAACTCTTGAGGGTCCAGATGTCTCTGACCTTCATTTTAATGTCACACCATGTGTTTCACAGGGTAAGGTACTGTAAAACTGCTGAACAACCCCTAGGAAAAATATTGTATGGCCTACAGATGGCCAATGCTATTCCTGGCTTTGGACTCCAATCAGACCATGGCGAGATGGATAAATGTCCCAAGGAAGCATCAAAGTCTCTGGAGGCAAACTCAGAATTAAAGGATCCAGGGTCATATGGACTAGACACACATATCATAAAGATAAATAGGACCTGGGTCATTGTTCTTAGCACATCTTGGATGGCCTTGATAGTGTTCTTAGAAGTGCTCATAGTAGAACTTGGCATGACCTTTCAAGTGTTGTCAGTAGGATCTATATCATGTTCACTGTGCTTCAGGAGAGTTTGGTAGACTTGATTATTGTGTTTCTTAGGAACAGCATACCTTCATTAGGGATGTTGATGTTCATTAGGTGACTCCAGTGAGAGAAGAGTTATTGGTAGTTGGATCAGGTGACTCAATATAAGTCGAAGAGTTGCAGGAACTATCACATGCTTGGAAACTACTGCTCTGACTGGGAGCAGGGACTACACTTACCAGCAGGCTATGCACCCATCTTGATGTAATGTCACCACTTCCCATGCAACGGCCACAGACCAAGGAAGAAGCAAAGGAATGGTTTTAAGGGACTCTGCTGTGGAAACTCGTCACTCGACAAAAAGGTATGTATCCTGTTTTCTATATTAGGCTAGCATCTGCAAGCATTGAGGCTCCTTGCTCTGATGTGCTGATGTGGGGAGAGCCTGCAGGTTGACATCTTCGTTTGCTAAGGCAACATGGAATCTTCCTATTTGGGCTCTGCAGGGAACCACGTTTCTTTGTCCACGAATTGGTCCCACAAAAGCAAGATTTCCAACAAAGTCCCTCTCACATGGCCCTGTTTGTAGTGGTACAGGGACTGGAAATGGCAGTAGTCACAGGGGTGGAACAAACAGATCTCCTAGAACATTGTGCATCAGGCGCTGCCTACTATTGACCAAGCTATTGGGTGGGTGAAAGGGTCCCTCAGACTTAAGTGAGTGTTGTCCTATTGTTGCTGGTTCAGACACCATGAGCCTCATTCCGAGATTGGAGGCAGCCCTGGCGCGAATAGCGCCATGGCTGCCTCCAATAACGGTACCAAGTCTGCCCTCATTCAATGGGTACTTACCGGTGTAGTCAGACCTTTGCGGGACCAGTAAGTCCCCATTGAAAATACCATTCCCCATTCCCATTTGAGCCCCCATAGGGCTCAATGGGAATGGGGAAGGTGCAAATAACGGTACTGCAATTTGCGGTACCGTTATTTGCTCCCGGGACCCGCAAAGGGCCCTCGGAATAGGGCGCAAAGGGATTACCGGCACCCGTGTCCTTACCGGTGCCAGTAATCCCTTTGCACCAGCCTCGGAATGAGGCCCCATGTCATTCCTAGCGGAACCACGGTTTTGGCTGTCTGTTGAAGTGTTATTGGTTGGAGTGCTATTGGTTGGAGTACTTTCCCTAACTTTCGCATGGTGTCTATTCAGGAGGGAATTACATGGCTTTTTTTCTAAGGGGTGGTTTCCTTACTGAGACCATCCCCCCTCCGATGGCTATTAGAGGACATATGCACGGCGTGCTTGGGCCCCTTGTTTCCTTTCCGGGGTTTCCAGACATTTGGTCGAATGAAAACTGGTCGAAAGACATTTGGTCGACGCAATTTGGTCGAAAACCAAATGGTCGAATTTTTTTTATTTATATATATATTTTTCGGGTTTTTGTTTTTAAAAAAAAGGGGGCTGGGAGGGACCCCGCCAAAAAAAAAATTAAAGGGGTGAAAATAAAAAATAAAAAAATTCGACCATTTGGTTTTCGACCAAATTGGTTCGACCATTTGTCTGGTCGACCGATTTTTTTCGACCAAATGACTGGTAACCCTTTCCGGGTATCCACAAGTTTAGGTTCCAGCCCTCGTGAGGACCTTGGACTTTCTTGTCTTGGGCTCTACAGGGTATCAGCTGGTGGATGGCACGCTTTAGACTGGTAATAGACTGGTATCAAATATTTGATGCATTAGTATTTGTCGAATCATGGGTCTGAATTTCAACATTGTGATAAAGGAAGGACTATCTGCAGCTCTCCCAGTGACTGATCCCTTTAGTTGCCAAAGCCCCCGCGCTATGTTAAGAAAGTGTGTCGAATAAAATACAAGATGTAAATCTACAGGTCTTATTGGTTGTATAATTCACAATAACATTTTACATCCTAGCCAAAACACAGACAACCCAGTAAGAAGCACCGTAGACTTTGCTTCTGCCTAATTCCAAACTTAATTATGTTTTAACACTTGCCCCCACTTGAGATGCAAATGCAGTTGACACAGTGAGGGGGGGCCCCAAAATAAATACTGGTGTAAAGAGCATTGTCTGACTCTCTAGCGACCCCCTAAAACCTGGCATCTGAATAGATGCTGCTCTTCTCCCTCTTTCCCCAACAGCAACCATCAAGGATGCAATCAAGAGTGTGACAGGTTTACGGTAGATGGAGCCCGGCGCATAGTCAAATACTGTGCTGTGCTTAAGCTCAGATACCTTGTACGAGCTCACAGAATTGAATAGTGTGGTGGATCGAACACTTGACTTTCAAAAAAGGATGAAGCCCTGTGTGCTGAATGCAAAACTTCGTTCAATGTTTTATTGTATTTTAGGAGAATTGGTATGATCTAAAATGGCCTGCATTAAAACAAAATAATAATATGAACAGTGGACAGTGTACTTGTACATCTTGGAGGAGTGGATAAAGACAGACACACAATTGAGAGCTTGGCAGAGTTACTGTACAGGAACCAGTAGAAACCATAAGCTAATGAAGTACATGTTTCACACACAAAAAGAGTTCGTTGAGGAGACGCTATGCACTATGCACTTACGAGAAACAGCAGTCACTGTAATGGTAAGAGCCTTTTTTAATGTCTCATTAATTGTGCACCACAAGCGGCCAGCCACATATTTAGGAAGAATATTTACTTACTGTATTTAATGACAGTGCCTCATCACTCCTCAACAAGTCCCAAGATGCACTTGGCTGTGAAATGAAAGATCAGGGCTCTCTACTGGTAAGATTCGCAGTGGGTAGGCACAGCAGCACCTGCAAATGGTAAGCAACCTTGATTGGTTTTATTGGGGCTTTTTGAAGTCTGCTGATCAACACTTGTCCCCACTTGAAGCAGGTGCACAGTGTGCATTGTGGACAGGTCATGCATGTGCGAACATTTTGGCCGCTATTGTATGATAAAGAGACATCTAATGGTAACACTATAGACAATGGGCCTCATTACGA
The DNA here is from genome assembly GCF_040938575.1 of Ambystoma mexicanum. NCBI lineage: Eukaryota > Metazoa > Chordata > Amphibia > Caudata > Ambystomatidae > Ambystoma > Ambystoma mexicanum. The sequence continues at coordinate 996,126,730 of NC_090929.1, read as the reverse complement.
GTTTGGCGGTAACCTGCCGGTGCAAACGGCGGGTTGACGCCGAACTCGTAAAACCGTTCCGCCGCCTGAAATCCCGGTGCCCCTGGGACATTAGTCCCGGCAGCTGGGGATATCAGGCTGTGGAAAGTGTAAGTCCCCATTCCCGTGGAGTCCCATAGTACTCCACGGGAATGGGGCAACGGAAGCACCAGCAGCTTTGTTAATGGTGCCAGTGCTTTCGTGGAAGTCATGCTTGCAGGGGCTGCCAGACTTACAATGAGGCCCAATGTCACATCTCAGAATGCATTATCAGCAATATTTTATGGCAAAACAGTGGTGAGATTTGTCACTAAAATCTCCTTCATCGCCCTCAAGTACAAAAGCCATGTATCGCAGTGACATCCACAATTAGGAAGACTTGCAGACCTACTGTTTGCCTCTGCCTTACGTTTTTCTTCCATTCATCCTTTACCTTGTCTTCCTTTATGTCTTATTCCATTGCCATGTGGACACCTCTAGATTACAATACCATACCATACTCTCCAGCAGGTGGTTATTTATATGCATGGCGTCTTTGATCTGTCATTTAAATTTGTGGATTGATTTGCAAGGCTAGGTTAATTAGTAAAAACAAAGAGGTGATGGCTGGAAGGTTTAGAATTAATCTTAACCACTGGCAACGCTCTGGGCAACCCTCCAGACCACCGTTCTTCGCCTGCCAAGCCATTACAGAAGGGAAAGACCATATGCAAATCAGGCTTGGCCCCACCCCAAAAGGGGCAGTCCAGCCCGAACTGCTAGGCCACATCCCCTCTGCACGAGACCACAAGCATCCCCAAACATGTTTCGCCCTTGTTGGGGCTCATCAGTGAGGAGTAGCTTGGGTCTCTAGGCCCAGCAGGCACGGGACCCACGTCTGGGCATACCCGTCCCACTCGGGGTGACATAGCAAAAACAAAGAGGTGATGGCTGGAAGGTTTAGAATTAATCTTAACCACTGGCAACGCTCTGGGCAACCCTCCAGACCACCGTTCTTCGCCTGCCAAGCCATTACAGAAGGGAAAGACCATATGCAAATCAGGCTTGGCCCCACCCCAAAAGGGGCAGTCCAGCCCGAACTGCTAGGCCACATCCCCTCTGCACGAGACCACAAGCATCCCCAAACATGTTTCGCCCTTGTTGGGGCTCATCAGTGAGGAGTAGCTTGGGTCTCTAGGCCCAGCAGGCACGGGACCCACGTCTGGGCATACCCGTCCCACTCGGGGTGACATAGCAAAAACAAAGAGGTGATGGCTGGAAGGTTTAGAATTAATCTTAACCACTGGCAACGCTCTGGGCAACCCTCCAGACCACCGTTCTTCGCCTGCCAAGCCATTACAGAAGGGAAAGACCATATGCAAATCAGGCTTGGCCCCACCCCAAAAGGGGCAGTCCAGCCCGAACTGCTAGGCCACATCCCCTCTGCACGAGACCACAAGCATCCCCAAACATGTTTCGCCCTTGTTGGGGCTCATCAGTGAGGAGTAGCTTGGGTCTCTAGGCCCAGCAGGCACGGGACCCACGTCTGGGCATACCCGTCCCACTCGGGGTGACATAGCAAAAACAAAGAGGTGATGGCTGGAAGGTTTAGAATTAATCTTAACCACTGGCAACGCTCTGGGCAACCCTCCAGACCACCGTTCTTCGCCTGCCAAGCCATTACAGAAGGGAAAGACCATATGCAAATCAGGCTTGGCCCCACCCCAAAAGGGGCAGTCCAGCCCGAACTGCTAGGCCACATCCCCTCTGCACGAGACCACAAGCATCCCCAAACATGTTTCGCCCTTGTTGGGGCTCATCAGTGAGGAGTAGCTTGGGTCTCTAGGCCCAGCAGGCACGGGACCCACGTCTGGGCATACCCGTCCCACTCGGGGTGACATAGCAAAAACAAAGAGGTGATGGCTGGAAGGTTTAGAATTAATCTTAACCACTGGCAACGCTCTGGGCAACCCTCCAGACCACCGTTCTTCGCCTGCCAAGCCATTACAGAAGGGAAAGACCATATGCAAATCAGGCTTGGCCCCACCCCAAAAGGGGCAGTCCAGCCCGAACTGCTAGGCCACATCCCCTCTGCACGAGACCACAAGCATCCCCAAACATGTTTCGCCCTTGTTGGGGCTCATCAGTGAGGAGTAGCTTGGGTCTCTAGGCCCAGCAGGCACGGGACCCACGTCTGGGCATACCCGTCCCACTCGGGGTGACATAGCAAAAACAAAGAGGTGATGGCTGGAAGGTTTAGAATTAATCTTAACCACTGGCAACGCTCTGGGCAACCCTCCAGACCACCGTTCTTCGCCTGCCAAGCCATTACAGAAGGGAAAGACCATATGCAAATCAGGCTTGGCCCCACCCCAAAAGGGGCAGTCCAGCCCGAACTGCTAGGCCACATCCCCTCTGCACGAGACCACAAGCATCCCCAAACATGTTTCGCCCTTGTTGGGGCTCATCAGTGAGGAGTAGCTTGGGTCTCTAGGCCCAGCAGGCACGGGACCCACGTCTGGGCATACCCGTCCCACTCGGGGTGACATAGCAAAAACAAAGAGGTGATGGCTGGAAGGTTTAGAATTAATCTTAACCACTGGCAACGCTCTGGGCAACCCTCCAGACCACCGTTCTTCGCCTGCCAAGCCATTACAGAAGGGAAAGACCATATGCAAATCAGGCTTGGCCCCACCCCAAAAGGGGCAGTCCAGCCCGAACTGCTAGGCCACATCCCCTCTGCACGAGACCACAAGCATCCCCAAACATGTTTCGCCCTTGTTGGGGCTCATCAGTGAGGAGTAGCTTGGGTCTCTAGGCCCAGCAGGCACGGGACCCACGTCTGGGCATACCCGTCCCACTCGGGGTGACATAGCAAAAACAAAGAGGTGATGGCTGGAAGGTTTAGAATTAATCTTAACCACTGGCAACGCTCTGGGCAACCCTCCAGACCACCGTTCTTCGCCTGCCAAGCCATTACAGAAGGGAAAGACCATATGCAAATCAGGCTTGGCCCCACCCCAAAAGGGGCAGTCCAGCCCGAACTGCTAGGCCACATCCCCTCTGCACGAGACCACAAGCATCCCCAAACATGTTTCGCCCTTGTTGGGGCTCATCAGTGAGGAGTAGCTTGGGTCTCTAGGCCCAGCAGGCACGGGACCCACGTCTGGGCATACCCGTCCCACTCGGGGTGACATAGCAAAAACAAAGAGGTGATGGCTGGAAGGTTTAGAATTAATCTTAACCACTGGCAACGCTCTGGGCAACCCTCCAGACCACCGTTCTTCGCCTGCCAAGCCATTACAGAAGGGAAAGACCATATGCAAATCAGGCTTGGCCCCACCCCAAAAGGGGCAGTCCAGCCCGAACTGCTAGGCCACATCCCCTCTGCACGAGACCACAAGCATCCCCAACCATGTTTCGCCCTTGTTGGGGCTCATCAGTGAGGAGTAGCTTGGGTCTCTAGGCCCAGCAGGCACGGGACCCACGTCTGGGCATACCCGTCCCACTCGGGGTGACATAGCAAAAACAAAGAGGTGATGGCTGGAAGGTTTAGAATTAATCTTAACCACTGGCAACGCTCTGGGCAACCCTCCAGACCACCGTTCTTCGCCTGCCAAGCCATTACAGAAGGGAAAGACCATATGCAAATCAGGCTTGGCCCCACCCCAAAAGGGGCAGTCCAGCCCGAACTGCTAGGCCACATCCCCTCTGCACGAGACCACAAGCATCCCCAACCATGTTTCGCCCTTGTTGGGGCTCATCAGTGAGGAGTAGCTTGGGTCTCTAGGCCCAGCAGGCACGGGACCCACGTCTGGGCATACCCGTCCCACTCGGGGTGACATAGCAAAAACAAAGAGGTTAATTAGTAGACAGGGTCGAGCGAAGAAATGCACATTCTAAAAGAAGTGGGAGTTTTAAAGGATAGACGTGATAGCCATGTCAGAATTGGAGGACAGGGAGACGCTGACTCCCTGACTGATGACTTTTAACAGCCGATATTCAAACTGAAAGCAGTGGTCACATCCAGGTCTGTTCAAAGCAACACTAAACTAACAGACAGACAATAGAGAGATTTCTTTATTTCTTTATTTAGACGTTTATAAAGCGCACATAGCCCAGAGGCATTTAGGCGCTGAAACTTAAGAGATTGTTTACAGGAGAGTACTTCAGCAGGTACAGTTACATTTCGACATATGCATTACAGAATGCAGCAGAACAGGTATACAAAGTAGTGACGACATCTCCGTTGAAACATTGGTAATTTTTAAACATGGCGAAGGTGCTATGTATACTGTGTGCTAGGAGTTACGGAGATTGGTAAATAGATTCATAGTGGAGGTTAGTCGATTAGGAGTGGGCTGCCTAGTCTGGATCTGGTATCTCATTGTTGGGAGTCTAGGTTGAAGAGTCTAGTTTTCAGAAATGTTCAGAATGACCAGATGGATGGGTCATTTCTCAATGGTGGGGCAGGATGTTCCACAGTTTGGCTGCTAGTACCGGGAAACTGGACCCCCCTGCTTTCTGTCTCTTAAATCTTGGTGTCGCAATGAAGTTGGCGTACGAGGCTCGGGTGGGTCTGTTGGATTGAGTTTTGACAATTTGGTTACTAAGGTAAGTTTGTGCATTGTTGGCGAGGCATTGCGGGTGAGAGAATTTTAAATTTGATCCTATTGTGTACTGGAAGCCAGTGGATATGTCGTCTAGTTGACGATATGTGCTCATTTTTGGGCATATTCAGTGCAGCTTGGATAGCATTATTTTGTACTATTTGGAGTTTTTTGTTGTTTCTAGTGCTAGAACCTGCAAACGAAGAGAGTTGCAATAATCTATCCTTGAGAGGATCAGTGCTCTTGCTAAGGTAATACTATTGTCTGTCGAGAGGAAGGATCTACTAGATCTAATAAGTTTAGACGTTTAGGCTGAGGACGAGACAATAGCATTGACCTGTCTGGTTAGGGTGAGGGAGTAGTCAATGTAGACCCCCAATGTTTTTATTTTGTTGGCAACATTGATAGTGTTGCCATCATTATTAAAGGATTCATATTGTTTTGTTAGATTATTTAACTTGGATTTGTTTCCTATTAGGATTAACTCTGTCTTGTCATCGTTGAGCCATAATTCATTTTGAGCCATCCAGGCCTGGATGGCAAGGTACATGTTGTCAATGTTGTTAATGTCAGTGTCATAACAGCTGGTGATAGGTATTAGTAGTTGCGTTGCATCCGCATAGTTGGTTTACATGATACCCATATTGTCTAGTTTATCCAATAGGAGCTTAGTGAAGGCATTGTATAGTGTCGGTGATATGCAAGAGCCTTGCGGTACGCCGCATGTTGCTGGAACTTGGGGGACTGCTAATGATGTGGAGAAGACACTCATCGAACGGTTGGAAAGAAAGGATTCGATCTATTTGATGGCATCAGGTGAGAAGTGGACCGCAGTTTTGAGGTGTTGACATAAGATTTTATCATTGACCAAATCAAAAGCTGTGGAGAGGTCTACTAGGAGAAGGATACATAGGTCTCCTCTGTCCTTAAATTGGACCATTTCTATTTTTAAGTCCAGTCGACCAGTCGCTGTTCCATGGCCAGGTCTAAACCCAGATTGTCTCAGTCCTTACCATTACCACCATTGTTACCATTACCACCATATTTACCTCCTACCCAGTTGAGTAGGGAAATACCTTGGACGGTATTCCTATGGAATAGCGCCTTAAGTATTACAAGTGGAATTTCCAAAACTAAAATCAAGTAATTTCTAGCTCCACCCCTGATGTGGAGGTAATGATTGAAAATCTTGGGCCAAAAGTATTTCTAAATGTTTTCACTGTACAGAAGTGAAGCAGCGATTTTGAGAGTGATGCAATGTAAGAAGGCGGGACTGATATCCCTAGCAACTGGGCTCAACAAGATAAAAGGTGTTTCTAACTTCTGGCATGGCACCATCCTGCTTCCAGAGAGCCCACTTACAGATGCTCATCGTATCTTGCTCCCTAACATAATTTGTAGCGCTCACATTCACTACAGGGGAGAACCAGGACACTATAACCACATAGCATATGTTTAGTTGCACAACTCAAGGGTAGTCATTTTGCTGAATCAGAAGGATGAAAGGCTGAGTGGAGTTGCTGGACTACACACTCGTGGCTATACAGCCAAACGCACATTCCTGTAGCAATGCATTAGTCCACCGAGCCGCACACCCGGTTCAGAGGGTGCCACTCTTGTCTGCAGAAGTCAACCTCCTCAGTGGGTCGCAATAGACAATGCGTGGAGAACCTCTAGATTGCTGCAGCCTACCTGTAACTATTGCTAATTCGTCCCTCCCCCTCGCGAGAAAATATAGCTGTGCTAACAATTCTCCTTTCAAAGGAGAAACCACTTGTTGATGGTGACACTGAGACCAGAAGGGAAGGTCTAGTCCACTGCTAATCTGATAAAGTAAAATATTCCTAAAAAGAGCACACCTGGACAACAGAGCAAAGGGCTACGTACATGGATGATGATTGCCATGCCTCCATGCCTTAGTATTCCGTAAACTACAGAGTCCACATGCTATGAGTCAGTGCTTTCTCTCTCGTTGATTCTTCTGAACTGAGCTGCTGGCCTGATCACAGGATTTACACAGATTACTGGAGTTGCTGATTTGAGATGTTCTGTTTCGGGATCTGGATTACATGAATTAGGCCTATCAAAGAAACAGCTGACATGTATGGGGAAATGCTGAGATAGGCATACCTGTTCTAGTAACAGCTGACATCTGCCTGTTCTAGTAACAGCTGGCATGTGTGGGGAAATGCTGAGATAGGCACACCTGCTCTATTAACAGCTGGCATGTATGGGGAAATGCTGAGATAGGCATGCCTGTTCTAGTAACAGCTGCATGTATGGGGAAATGCTGAGATAGGCACACCTGTTCTAGTAACAGCTGACATGTGTGGGGAAATGCTGAGATAGGCACAGTAACAGCTGACATGTGTGGGGAAATGCTGAGATAGGCACGCCTGTTCTAGTAACAGCTGCCATGTGTGGGGTAATGCTGAGATAGGCACGCCTGTTCTAGTAACAGCTGGCCTGTGTGGGGAAATGCTGAGATAGGCACGCCTGTTCTAGAAACAGCTGACATGTGTGGGGAAATGCTGAGATAGGCACAGCTGACATGTATGGGGAAATGCTGAGATAGGCGTGCCTGTTCTAGTAAAAGCTGACATGTATGGGGAAATGCTGAGATAGGCACAGCTGTTCTAGTAACAGCTGACATGTATGGGGAAATGCTGAGATAGGTGTGCCCGTTCTAGTAAAAGCTGACATGTATGGGGAAATGCTGAGATAGGCACAGCTGTTCTAGTAACAGCTGACATGTATGGGGAAATGCTGAGATAGGTGTGCCTGTTCTAGTAAAAGCTCACATGTATGGATAAATGCTGAGATAGGCATGCCTGTTCTAGTAAAAGCTGACATGTATGGGGAAATGCTGAGATAGGTGTGCCTGTTCTAGAAACAGCTGACATGTGTGGGGAAATGCTGAAATAGGTATGCCTGTTCTAGAAACAGTTGACATGTGTGGGGAAATGCTGAGATAGGTGTGCCTGTTCTAGTAAAAGCTGACATGTATGGGGAAATGCTGAGATAAGCACAGCTGTTCTAGAAACAGCTGACATGTGTGGGGAAATGCTGAGATAGGTATGCCTGTTCTAGAAACAGCTGACATGTGTGGGGAAATGCTGAGATAGTTGTGCCTGTTCTAGTAAAAGCTGACATGTATGGGGAAATGCTGAGATAGGCACAGCTGTTCTAGTAACAGCTGACATGTATGGGGAAATGCTGAGATAGGTGTGCCTGTTCTAGTAACAGCTGACATGTATGGGGAAATGCTGAGATAGGTGTGCCTGTTCTAGTAACAGCTGACATGTATGGGGAAATGCTGAGGTAGGCATGCCTGCTCTAGTAACAGCTGTGTATGGGGAAATGCTGAGATAGGTATGCCTGTTCTAGAAGCAGGGCCAAGAAATCCAGGATGCCTCTTTGATTCGTTCTTAGCAACTGATTCCTCCAAAATGGAGAAGGCAGATATCCCGTTGGACAGATGATCATAAACCTGGAAGAAAGCTTGGAGGTCGCCCTATTGGTAATAGAACCACTCACTCCAGCATTTAGAATACCACCCAGTTTACAGGGCTTAACAGATAACAAGGTGAAGTGCCCTACGCAGGTAATTGTTTCACAAATTTGACCAACCTCGACAAAGAACCCCTACTGCTTCTGGAAAATATCAAATCATGCTCTCTGGACTTTGAGAAAATATGTTTTGTTATTTTATGTTGATTTATACCCCGTACCACTACCACCTAAGGGCTGTCTCCAGGTGCTCGCGTGGCTCTACAAGAGAAGAGGGTGGGGTGTTTTAGTAAGGTAGGATGATAGGATAGGTTCAGAACCAGGAGGAACTGGCGTCTGTATGCGTTGTCTTGCATGTGGGAGTTGTTTCAGAGGCCCCACTTGTTGTAGCCATAAGGTTAGGAATCAGTGCCTCAGATGTGTGCTAGCGTTTGTGTTGGATATGTGAGTCATATGAGGTTAGGGTGGGGTTGCGGTCACTCAATGGTACTTTCCAACGTTCTTAGTTGTCGTCCATCAGCCAGCCCTGCCTTCTCTCGTAGCATGTAGGCTAACTTTACCAAAGGTTTTTGAGGGCAGAGCGTTGGTTGTACCTAGTGTGATTCTAGATTACTGAGCGGGGATTAGTCAGAGCAGTTGCGATTTGGCCTGTTGTGCGGTTGGCTGCTAAATGGGCACAGCGCTGGTATTGCAATACATTTGAGAAAGTGGTGCACGACTGGCTGACCATAGTTAAGTATATGAGACATGGTTAGTCTGATACTTCGATTTAATGGGTTGCCTGGCTTGGCTTTCTTGAGTGCATACATTTGCGTGGGGTGTCTTTCCCTGAGTCTGTCTTCTTATTTGGTGGGCTTCTCTTCGCCAATCTCTCTAGTTGTGGGGCATGAATGGGGGAGGCAAGGAATATGGGTGGTGGGGTATTCTGGTCCTCCTTGGTTTCGCTGCTGTTATCTGTGCCTGCATCCTTTAGTGTGTTTCTTTTGGTACGCAATGTTTTGCTGTCGTTGTCCCTTTGACTGTGTCATTGTCCATTGAATAACCCGGTTTTAAGTAATTTCCTGAAGATGAGGTGGTCTTCTGTGGTTCGAATTTCTTTGGGCATGGTGTTCCATAGGTTAGCAATTAGATGTGAGAATGCTGTTCCTCTGAATGTCCTCTTTTCGTATTGTTTTGTCTCTATTTGTAGGTTGTTGCTTGATCTTAGGTCCCTTCTTGGCTGGTAGCGGATGTTCCAGGCCTGGAGGACTTTGGCTCCTTGTCTGTCTAGGGATTTATGGGCAATGCAGAGGACTTTGAATTTCATGTTTTTTTTTACTGGTAACCAATGTAGGCTTTTCAGAGCTGGAGTGGCATGTTCGCTTCTGTTTAATCTCAGGAAAATCCTGACTGTAGTGTTTTGAACCCCTTAGGGTATCTTGGTGAGTCTTTCCGGCATTTCTAGGTAGAGGCTGTTTGAGTAGTCAATTCTTGTTAGTATCAGGGATATGATTGTAAGGGTTATGTGTTGAAAGGAGAGGTATGGACAAAACCCCCTCAGTGGTTTTAGGAGGTAGAAGCACCTTTTAGTGATTGCATTGACTTGCGGTTTGAGGGATAATCCGTTGTCTATGAGTATTCCTATGTTATTTACAATGTTGGAAGTCTCTGGTTGCTTTCCCTTGCCTGTCGGCCAGTCCAGTTGTGGGTTGGTTGCGTTGCTTTCTGTGGGTGGGACCATGTTCAGTTTGAGGTTGTTCGTTGTCATCCAATTGTAGATGTCTGTGAGACACTTGTTGAGGCTGTTGTTTGGTTCCTGGGTCGTGATCATTTTCACAATCAGTTGTGTGTCATCTGCGCAGTTGTAGGCGGTCAGTCCATAGGTTCAAAGGATTTTCATCAGCAGGGACATGTAGATGTTGAAGAGCAGGGGGAGAGGCTGGATCTCTCTGAAACTTCAAAGGAGATGTTTTTGGTGTTTGAAGTGAAAGGTGCTAAGTAGGTTCTTTTGGTTCGATATGTGAGGAATGAGATAAGCCATTTAGGGCAGATTCCTGTTTGTCACATTCCATCAGTCTTTTTGTTAGTGTTGCATGGCTAATTGTGTTGAATGCCGGAGATGTGTCGAGTAGTATGAGAGCAGTTTGGGTGCCATTGTCTGTATTTATTTTCAGGTCATCCCATATCGATAGGAGTGCTGATTTTGTTCCTCTCATAGGTCTGAAGCCAACTTGCGAGTATTCCATTTGTTTCAATGTATTTAGGTAGGATTTTGTATACATGGTTCTCCAGAATCTTTGCTGGGCAGGGCAAGTTGAATATAGGTCTGTAGTTGCTTGGATCTACTGCACTTTCTGATTCCTTTTTTATCAGTGGTTTGATGTATACTGATTTGAAGGAGGTTGGTACAATTCCTGTTTTAGGTAACAGGTTCATTAGGTTCCAGAAGTGTGTCACTGGGGTTTTGTGTTTGAGCATTTCTCTGAAGATGTCCAGGGAGCAAGGGTCATTTGGAGATTCTATGAGGTTGGTGTCCTTGATAAGTGTGGAGATTTCTTTGGCAATTGGTTTGACACAGGTGAGTCTTACTGTAGTCAATGTTTCGCCCTGTTGTCTGTGCTTCAGCAGTCATGGTTGCATTTGTGTGGTTTGTCTTAATGGTATGTTGGATTGTTTCTTTTTTCTGAAGTAGTTGGTGATACTGTCACACAGTGCTTGTGTCGGGATGATGACTTTCTTGCAGGATGAAGGTTTTTTTAATCTCTTTGATGATTCTAAAAAGATATTTTTGTTGGTTGGTTGCTGATTAAATTCTTGGAGTGCAGCATATTTGTTTGCTTTGGTACTGTTGATTTGTATAGTCTGAGTTGTCTTTGGTATTTTATTTTGTCCTATCGGTTGTACTGGTCTCTCCATATTTTTTCAAATATTACAGTTGTTCTTTTAACTCTTCTGTGAACCGTTTTGCATTGAGTTTTTTTGGTGTGGCTTTGAAAGGTTTTGCTGGTGCCAGGTGGTCTACGACCTTGGCAATCCAGATGCTGAGTATGTTATCCGCTGCATCTGGGGTTGTTTCAATTGGCTCGGTGGTGTTAGGTTGAGTTGATTCTAGCAAATATGTTAAGGACTCCAGGTCTAGGTTCTTCCAGTCTCTTTTCTTGGTGGTGTATTTCCTTCTCGACCGGTAAGCTGGTTTAGAGTTTGATGCAGAATCGTATCAGGTAGTGGTCACTGCATAGCATTGGTGTAGGTGGCATGGATGCGCATAGTCCTTCTCTGCAGAAGATTGAGTCAAAGGTGTGTTTTGCTATGAATCTGACATTGAGCAGGCTGCAGTGTAGTGTGTGTCATTTCCCTTGTGGGTTGCTGTTTGTTCTTTTTTCATTCGTGGTTGTTGTGGTGCTGGTGGTTCTCTCCTGGTTGTGCTTGTTGGAAGGAGTTGTTCTTGGGTGGTCTATCTCTTCGTCGAATAGTCTGATTGGATTGATGGCAGGGCTGTTTGATTTTGGTTCATTCTGGTTGGTGGGTTGTGTTGGTGCGCTTCCTGGTCCCTGGGATTGATTCGTCACTATTTGTAGTTTGACTTGTAGATGAGGTGTATGTTTTGTGGTTAGTTGTCACTTGTATTTGATAAAGTTGTGGTCTGTAACCAGGGGTGTCAGCGCTCATGATTTGGTCGTTTAACGGTTTTCGTTTGTGGCTGCGTGTGGTTTTGATGTCTTTTGGGGATTGAGGTGGTCTAAGTGTGTGGTGCTGTGGTTGTTGTTGTTGGGTGAGGCACTGTTCAGTTCCGTAGCTGGTTGATGGCGGCTTGCACAGTACTGCTCAGGGTAGCTTTGGATGGTTGGGTCTTGGGCTTGATTGTGGGGCGAAACACAATTTAGCACCCTTTGAGGCTGGCTATGGGGCGTAGTTCCATTCAGTGCCTATTAATTGAGGAGGACACAGGATTGGCTGCGGGCTGGGAGGTTTGGACTCTGTGACTGACTATTAGTTGCAGTTGGAGGAACACACATGTTGAAAACACAGCAGTAATGGGATAACACCTGGATTTCAAACACTGCAGAAGGGGGGTACACCTAGTATTGGAAAATAGGAGTAGTGGGCAGACCCCTAGATTGGAGACACAGCCGTGGTGGGCACGTCCTTGATTCAAAACACAGCAGTAGTGGGAAAACATCTAGAAATGGAATACAGCAGTAGTGGGGAAACTGCCTAGACTTGAAAGACAGTAGTATTGGTGAAACACCTAGAAATGGAACTCAGCAGTAGTGGGGAAAGGCCTAGATGTGAAAGCAGCAGTGGGGGAACACCCAGAATTGAAACACAGCAGCAGTGGGGGAACACCCAGAATTGGAACAAAGCAGTAGTGGAAAAACACCCAGGCCTGAAATACAGCATTAGTGGGGGAGTACCCGGAATTGGAACACAGCAGTAGTGGGAAAACACCTCGACCCGAAACAAAGCAGAAGTGAAGCATGCTTAATCCATCCAAACGTTAAGTGCCGTCTGTCCAAAAACTCACACAGAAATCATGGATTAGTCTTGCATCCCGAAGCCAAAATATATCAATTATTACATAAGCTATTGGGGGACAACAGTGAACAAAATAACTTGTAATCACAAGGATGTCTCCTTGATTACATACACAATGTGGTGGAACAGAGTCGCCGTTGCATGCAGATGTTGTGATTTAGCCTTCTGAAAAAGAAAATATATCAGAAGACAAAAACAAAACATTGGCTCTGGTTGTTAGCCAGCTGTGCGGCAATACCCCACCCCACATCCCAAGCAAATCAGTCACCCACTCTCAATCCCTTATCCTTAGATCTTATTAAACCAAGATAACATCACCTAACCAACAGAAGTGTACGCCATCTCCCAGTGGAAGAATATTTTTCTCAACCCCCACCATCACTCCAATAAAGTGTTGCAGTTTCTTGAACATGTTGAATGTTCTTACTGTATGTTGAATTAATGTTAAGTCTGCTACTTTGCTACTCCTTAGTTGCTAAATCTCCATGTAGCATCAATGGCCTTCGGTTAAATGTACAATCCTACTGGAAGAGTATTGACATGAACCAACATCCACCCGGTCAAACATTCTAAAATCATATCCCCAACTTCTATGTAAATCATACTTTGTCAGTCATGTTCTACTATATTCCCTAGAGTCGGCATCATAGATCTCAAATTTGTTTGTGTAATAAGGATCTCTGTTTGCCGCAAACGAAAGGCCGAACTTGTAGAGTTTCGGGTGAAAAGGCAGCACCTGCAAGTTCAGCCTTTTGTTTGCAGCCCACTCCTGGTTCCTTCCGGAGGCGTCCCATCCTGCCCCTGCATCTGATCCGTGGACCCAACCCCTTCCCTGACCCCACCCTCCCACCCACTTACCTGATGCACTCCAGAGGCTGCCAGTGCCACTCGTCTGGCTCCCATCTAAAGCACGTCCCCTACAGGCGCACATGTGGAAGGCGGCCTCATGTTTCTGTCCCTCTGTATGTAGGCCTTTAAGGGGCAATGCCAACGGATCACGAGCATGTGATAAAGTCCAATGAAATAGGAAGGTTCATTGGGAGAAGACAAAAGGTACCCCAACTGCCAATGGACTATCAGGCATACGCTCTGTCACTAGTTTCTGTCCAACCACTGAAGCCACCACAAAGCACAGCACAGATTAACAAGAAAGAAAAAAGTGTCAAACCTTGTGATAGTTCCATTAATAGAGATGGCAATGTCAATACGTGGAAAAGAAAACAAGGTTTCTCCGTGATTGAAAGTCCCCTGTGCTTATTTGCAATCAATGGACCATTCAGCCATGCTATGTGCAGGCTGGATTCCAAATGTCAAGCAAGCTGTCAAAAATGATGAAACTATGGGAGCTGCTCTCCATTCTTGTCTAGACAGATGCTCTCACCAGGAGGAGTCAACCATCAGAATGAAAATGATATTACTGAAGTGTACTATTTTATACTTCAGAGGTCTAAAACCTTTCGCTCTCCATGGGGTTTGAACTACAACTCCCATTGGCCTTAGCCAGCATGGTCAAAGGTGAGAGATCAAGGGGTTCCTAGGCCAAATCATCTCTCGAGACACAGGTCGCAAACCCCTGCCATACTTTGATGTGCATTAATCCGAGGTGTGTTCAAAGACGTCATGAAAAAGCCACCCTGAACTCCTCTCCCCCATATCCAGGTCCACTCTCTACTTTCTCCTCCACCTGATGTGCTCCTGGACCAGGCTCTTGTAGCCTCTGCCACAGCCATTGGTGGAGCTGTCCTGAGACCATAGCTAATAATAGCGGCCTACGCATACCTCTCAACCATTTGCCTTGCAAAGGCGGGTGAAATCACCCGATTTTGTTTTTGGCGGGTGAGACGCCTATTGGAATGAATGGGAGTGCAGGAGGCTTGGCGGGTGAGTCAGCCCTTTGCAAGGCGGGTGACACCCGCCAAAAGCGTGTGAGTTGAGAGCTATGGGCCTACGCCAGCTCCGTCACCTGTGCATCTTGTCCCAGAGCGCCGGTTGTCATGTGGTTGACTGCCACCTCCATCCTGATGCCACAAGAATGTGACCAATATATCATAGCTCAAAAATGGGTAAGAAATACCAGCCAATTAAGGATACAATCTAAAATCCTAATAATCCTTCCACCCACATGGACTCAACAGTATTTCCTTCTCCCACACCTAAGATGTCAACAGCACCATACAGAAAGCTACAGGCTCATCAAACACTCCTCCCCCACAGCTGTCAGGGAAAGATTACACATTCGCATTCACAGAATATGAATTTAGAAACTTAGCTCATGAAGTCATAGAATTTGGTCCTACAAATCAGCCTCAAAGATGTATTGTTTTGAAGGAACCACAAAAAGTAAATGTTTCTGTTACTATAGTAAATTAAAGGTTTTGTGGTATATTTTAAAAAGCAGAATTTTACTCTTCTGGATTGTTTATAAAGTAATGTACTTTCTCATTTAATCTATTTATTAGAGAGTGGGCTTTCATAAAATAAACTTAAAGTGCATTTAAGCGCACTGAGTGCAAACAATACATGTTATGTTATGTTATGTTAAAGGTATTTTATACGGCGCACTATCACCACCTGCGTGGTCCCTTGGCACTCTGGCGAATCTGAAGAGTAAGAGGATAAGGTGTGGGGGTAAGTTATTAGGTCTGAGTGGGACAAAAGAGCAAGAGAGCTGTGATGAAAAGTAAGAGGATAAGGTGTGGGGGTAAGTTAGTAGGTCTGAGTGGGACAAAAGAGCAAGAGAGCTGTGATGTGCTGTTGCCAGCTTCAGTTCGGTTTACACCGTTCGCTGAGGGTAGGTGTGAATTTTCATTCGGTAGCCGTTACGTGCTGTTGTGCAAGGCGATGTTTGGTTTGTTTTGTTGTTGCGGTATAGTGAAGGGCGTGCCTTTTTGTTGTGTTGTGCTGTGTTAAGTTCAGAGTTTGAGAGTTGTATGCAGAGGGATGAGGTTGGTTAGTGGCGATATCTTATCGTAACCCCTCCGTTTTGGCTGCCTGCGGCACATATCCCTTCTAATGTCATGCATCGGGGTGTGCTTCAATTCACACTTCTATTTTCTGTCAGGGGTGTGGTAGTTAACAGGGCTGTTTAGTGGTGTTACCCTCCCCCGTGTTCAGACTATTGGATGTCCCCATCACTTTACTCCCTGGCACATCCCAGTGTGCAGCAACCATCGCCTCCACATCACAAGACAAGCATTCTTGGTGGAAGGTACCAGTGGTGGAAGGCTTAATGGAAGGAGTGAATAGATTACACCCATCAGTTTCAAGAATTTTTCCAACACTGGTTCTGAATGTAGTATTTGCATAGGCTAATGCTACCTCATTCAGCTCTATGCATAAATGTGATCTAAAATACCTAGACACAAAGTCAAAGCCTTGTTTCTCTGAAGGGCATAACAACAGTTCATGCTAATCATTGTAACTACCTATGTTTTTTTCAGAACGCAAGTCACTCGTAGAATGATGTCTGCACAAGTTATATGTTTGAAGGCCAGTAATCTCTTACAGTCACAGAATGAAGGAAATGAGAAACACGTCAGTTGTTATGGTCTGCAGCCACCCACAGAAAGGCAACCCAATAGGTAAATCAGAGCGGGCAAGATCATGCAGTTTACCGACAAATACTACACGTTAGCAAATGAGACACTACAGGATAAGCCACTAAAAGGTCTACAGAGGCAACAATGTGTTCCTAGCCAATCAACCTTCTTCTTCCTTTCAGCCAGGCCTGGACTGGCCCACCAGGACACCAGGACTCTCCGGGTAAGCCTCCTCTGGGACACAGGGCCTCTTTTCTTGGGGGAAGGATACATACATTAAACGTGAATATAATGATCCATCCAGGCCAGCCCGAGCCAGCCTGGGTGGTTCGCTGCCTGCATGATTCATCATTCTGCCCATGCCGCCTGTGGCTCACCTGTGCGTTGAGGTGGGCTCCGCTCGCTAGCTCAGGTGCAGCCAGGCTGCCGAGGCCGACCTGCCAGACAGTGCTGCCGCTTCGACGAGGTGAGAGCTGCCGTGTGCATGCATCCGTTCCAGTTCCATACAAAGGTGTGTGTGCTGGCAGGGGGTGGAGGGGCTGCCAGCAGTCTGTGCCCTGTCTAATGTGTTGTGCAAAGGATTGATCATTAAATGTATGTTAGGCCACGGGCATCCATCCATCCATCTCTGTCTCTGCTCAGCCTTTCATGCGTGTCCTCTAGGTGTTAATGCCCAGGCTATAAACCAGTCCGAGACTGCAAAATACTCAAAAGCTAATGGCGAACTTTCAGAACAGCCAACTCCACTCTGGGGTTGGAGAAATCCAACATTAATTGCTTTAAAAGGAAACGAGTGCACATTGGGGACCTGATTCAAAGGCGTTTTTTAAATGGGAGTATTCCCCTGACAAACGCTTTCTGGATCAGGCCTATGCGTATGTCGTTCAGAAAACATGACATGGGTTTGCCTATTCGAGTCGGCGAAAACAACCCTGTTGAAACCTTAGAGGCTGATTCACAGTGTTTTTTCCATGGGATATCAGCATTGAAAACTGCTTTGGTAATTAGACCCTTGTCACAGTATGAGAGGCACTAATCAGCAGTATTCAACTGAGTAGACCCTGGCATTACAAGGAGACAGAGCCTGAGAATCATAGTGTACTGTCCTTCAGAAGCATCCCAAAATACCCCAGGAGTTTATCTGCTGGATGTGATCAAGGAGTTCCTGGAGGTCCCTTCGATTTAGAGCTGGTATTTGGAAAGACATGCTTCCAGAGAGGTCATGTAGTTGCCAATGTCTCCTGAAAGCAACATATCTGAAGCATGTCTACAAAGGCCTAAAATCGAGATCTCTCAGTTTACCTTTTAGCTCCTCTATGTTCCAATGTAAAACCAACAATGACGTTAGAGTGGTATACATTACAGGCAAGGTATTCCCACTAGCTGGAATTGCTCCCACTACCCTGGAAGATTTGTTTCCATGTTATTCCACCATGACAAGCCCTTGCTACCACATCTTTGGGGATACCTATATCTCTAATGCACCTCTTTCACACACCAAGAGGGCTAGTGCTAAAGGCCATCCCTGTTTCTCTCAATTCTGCAATTCACACAATTCTGCATATCAGATGACCCCTCCCTTGACATAAGATGTAGGACCAACACAAACTAGTCAGCCATTTTCTCCAAAGATACTATCTCATTACATTTGTTTGACACGTTCTAAGTGGAAGATAACTTTGAATAGTGCTTATTCTCCACACCTGCTTGTGACAGTTGTTTGGAGGCAGGTAAGCACAGTACTTCAGTAACCTGGTACAATTGGTTTCAACTCTAGGACGGGAACAGGGCTGCAATAGGAAAAGGACAATGCCATGCAGTTTGAGGGAGTTTTGGAGCAGCTGTCTAAGTAAGTCACCTGCACCCACAGAGCCACGAGCAACTCCAGTTGGCTCCTCCATGTGTTCTCCCATACTGACTTATGGAGCCTAACCTTTTTGCATCACCACGGTGCAATGCATTGTGGAGGGTTTTGACCCATGTGGAATCATTAGACGGGGTGAATGTGGGGATTAAGCTGTCGCTGCCCATCATTTTACCCCAGAATCCAGGAGAGCTGCGCAGTTGTGCGCACACCAAAATGGTTACCTAACTTGCCACCCACCAGTGTAAAGAAAGGTCTTTGTTAACAAAATCCACTGTTACTGATGTCAAAAAGTTGCTGAAATCGTGACTCATTGGACCACTTTAAAGATTCAACCCTTTTTGTGGGGTTCCACATAACCATCTTACTGTAAGGAGCCCCATCAAAACAATGTTAAGCAAGGATTTACTACCATGTAAGAACCATTCCTGTTTAGAATGCATTAATCCAAGAAAGATCCCAAAATTGCATGCAGTACCAACAAAATCCTGAAGGCGGCACTAGCGGTCTAAACTCTGACAGGAGAGCTGTCTTGCAAAACTGTCTAAGTGCAAAGAAAGGGGTCTCATGTCATTAAAAGTTCAAAGGGGTTGCCTGTCCTGAGAACTCTTGACACTTCAGAACTCAACACAAGGAGCCAGGAAATCACAGGGTTCTGTTAATTAAATGCAAAGTGGCTCCCTGGCCTCCTGATGTCAGCTTGCCAGACACCACACAAAGGACCCTTTCCTCTGAAAGGAATATGTTGATTTTTACTGTTTTACTGTCAACAAAGGCCTGCCTGCCAGAGGATGCATGTGACTGACCCACCCAAGTCTTGGAGGCGGACTCCAACACTCTGAGGACTGAATTGAAAGTAAAATATATATTTTACAAAAACACTGATAACTCTTTGTAATCAAATGACAGAAATGTATAACTTTGAGAGACTTAATTTAAAAAATGTACCTTTAATTCAAGCCCAAACTCCAAATTGTGGGATATTCTGGGACAAAACCCTGCTGTTTATTAATATTACAGACTCCCTGTTTCAGCTAGACAAACGAAAATGCATTGGTATGTGGGTAGATATGTGAGGAACAGTTGTATAAAATTTAATGAAGATCCAATGTTGTTTAGCACATTAAAAAGTGCTAAAAGTGCCATTTTTGAATGCAAGCTCTTAGAAACAGCAGATTTGGGACAGAGTATACCTCATGTGATATGTGACATGGGTATGTAATTTCAAACAACTGTGTAACTGTGAAATATGTATTTTGATCAGATATAGATTTGGGTGCACAGATGACAGGGGAGTTTTTTCAAGAGATCATAAATGGCTGACATCACTCTGACACAACTTAGCTCCCCCAATCAGGAGAGAAATGAAAGCTGGACCAATGACAAGTGAGAGGGGCAAGTTTAGTTATGACCAACACACACACCCACTTGCAGAACATATAAATGGACCACTGAAACTTAGGTAGAGACCTTCAAATCCATTTGCAGCTGGAAGCTCTGCCGGGAAAATCCATACCTTGCCTCCATCAAACCTCCAGAGAGCCAAACTAGAGACTTCAATCTATCCAGAACGAGAGACCCAGACCAGACCAGCAGAGTAGAGCTGACCTGTTAGCAGAACCAGAGAGAGCTGACCCAGATCACTGTGAAGTGCAGAGACCAGAGGCGAGTCTAAAACCTGACCAGATCCGTGGCGTGGCCCATTTCATTCAAGAATATAGTGTGAGTACCTAGAAAACTGTGCAGAACCAATCTCTTAGTTGAAATAATATAATTCAATCCTATTTAATCTAAGTAGAACTGTCTCCTAACTGTCACCTGTCATTTGTAAAGCTGTCACTTGTCATTTTTTAGTTGCAAGCTGCACTTGTCTTTTTGAACTTTAAAATTTCAAATCTGAAAAACGACCTTTATTTAATCGCTCATATCTCCGTGACCGTTTGTGCTAGAGACTTGCAGTAACTTTCCTCTGAAAGCTGAGAATCGTGGCTTTCCTACGAACCTAGAACCGCATTCCTACCCCTTATAGTTTTGCCGCAATCGCGGAACACGCATTCGTGAATTTTACCGCGATTTGCAAATTTCTCCACGTGTGAAAACAGCAGTTTCATTGCCAGAAATTCGTTTAACCTGCTAGTTACACCCTAGATCCTTGATAAAGTGAGCCTGGACTTATATTAACTTGATTTCACTCACCCTGAACCTCCTAGAGGGAATTAAAAGCATTTTAGCATATTTTTCACTCCATTGCCAGCACATATAAAAGCATTTTGCCTGTGTTTTCAACTTCTGTAGTCTAAGTTGCTGGGGTGAACTGAATCACATTTGATTGCATTTCTGAGAACTGTGTGCTTCCCTCCATTTCCTTGCATTGCATAAAAAGGGGGGGTGAATTGTCCAAGAAAGTGATTACATTGTCTTTTGCTGAAATCCTATAAAGTTATTTCCTGTACTGCATTTCATTCCACATTGCATTCATTTGAAACCATAAAAGTATTGTTGCTATCTTATCCATTTCATGTCAACTCCTTAGTGATTATAAAGAAGTGTGCTAGTGCCAGATTCTCCGTTGTTAATCTTTATCATATCAGATTAAGTGTGATATTCAATTATTAATTTATTATAAAGTGTGATATATATATCTATATTGTTTAAAGTCTCAAATAAACCTTTTAACTTGCAAAACAGAACTACTTCTTGGCTCAGTGGGGTCAGGGGGATTCCAACAGAGGGGTGTTATATAGGGGTAGTCATCCAGAACGCATGAACTGGACATAAAGATATATCAATAAGGGTTTTCATTCAGTATTATAGACTAGGCGTTGACTTAGCTGTAGTGTTGAATTGAATCCTCTTACAAATTGGGGGCTCGGGCCGGACGTTTGGGTTAGATTTACCATTTGTGCAGATTAATACAGCGTGCCAGCTGACCAGATACACATATACGGTCGGATCACCACGCTGTGTTACGCTGTAAAGCACTCCTTAAAGGAACGCTCCAAGGAAACGGTCTGTTTTGCAAGAATAAAATACAAACTTCTGTAAGTCAGGACAGAGACCAATCTCTAGAATGACGACCTTAGTAGACATGAAAATAGCCAGAGAGCACTTCTTACATAAACTATTTGTGAGAGGTGAATGGGCTGAGCAGGGCCAGGATGCCTGGTTGCAGGCCATCACGCGACAGGTCACTGAAACAGGGTCAGACTTATGGAGAGATCAGGGTCCATTACATGTGGCCCTGAGTGAACTATATATGGCTCCTAAGGCCAAAGATGAACACGACAAGATTGTTAGGATAGCGGCATATTTATATTTATATATGGGAGCCATACAGAATAAATGTGCTGAAGGCCATGATCTGGCAAAAAGGCAACAGATGGCGTTAGAGAAGGCCCAATCTGATCTGGACTCTTCTGAGCAAAGGCTGCACAGAAGCCAGGAGTCAGAAAATGAGACCAGACAGTACATCACTAAAATAAAGGAGGATATGGATGTGCTGCAAAAGGAAAAGTCAGAACAGGATACCAGATTTCTGGCCTTGCAGAAGGAACACCAAGAAGGTTTGGACTCCCTACTGCAAAGCCAGAAAAAGCTGGAGCAACAACTGGACTTCAACAGGGTATGTGCTGAGCAGGTAGTCACCCTGCAAGGCCACCTAGATAGGGAAAAGGCAGAAAGCAATAAACTGATTCTGAAAGACCTGGATACCCAGGCAGAGTTTGATGAAGAGCGCCGGAAAGCTGGTGCCCTTCAAAGGCAGAGGGACGACCTGGCAGCACAGATGCAGGCTCTCAGTCAGGAAAGAGACACTTTAGGCCAGAAAGTCTGCCACTTAAAAAAGGAAATTGAAGAAAATCACCTGGCCCTCCAGGGGCTGGGTGACCTCCAAAAAGAAAACCAGAACTTGGTAGAGCACACCAGAAGGGTGGAAGATGCTCTGGCAAGAAAGGAGCAGGCCGGTAGGGATGGGACTCAGGAGGTAAACCTCCTGCAGCAAAGACTGGCCCAGTTCTCCAGGACCAACCAGGAAGCACAGAGGGAAAATGAGGCCCTCTGTCAACACAATGATAGGCTCCAACAACAGGTAGCGATGCAGGAGAGACTGATAGAGTCTAGTAAGGCCTTGACTGAGGAACTGAAAGCACAAATGCAGGCTCTTGCATTGCAACAGGGAGCAGGGGCGGATAGAGATGAGGTCCGCTGGGAAAGAGAGACTCCTGACCATAACCGCAGGAGCCCTAACATCAGGGGCCTTCATCTCCCCCAGTCCCTGGACTCTACCACCCCCATGTCCCCTGGCGCACATGAGCACAGGGCCACAGGGATGGCAGATTACTATCCAGCTAAGAGTATGGGGCTCATAGGCCAGTACCACTCAGGAATGGAGGGGTGGGCATCCGGGTATGGGCACCCAAGTACAGTACAGTTCAATGGGGAACCCCAGGAGAGTAGGCCCATTAAGGCATCCTGAAAACCTCTGCCCAGTTAGGTCAGTGGAGGGGGTACCCATCAAATCCTGGCAGCAAGGAGGAATCTGAAGACTCCTCTGAACTGCGCAGGACACAGGAGACCAGGTCCCCACATTCTGCCAGCCATTCCCAGGCTCGCAGAATCCGGGAAAACCTGGAAGAACAGACGGGAACCTCTGGGAGCAGTGCCTCTGAGTCCGAGGACGAATGGACAAGGGTTACCCGAACCAAAAAGGCCAATAAGGCAAAAAGGGCCTTGCTTAAGGACCCCTTAAAGCAGATTAAGGCGATCAGGAGCGTCATCACGCCTTACCATAAGAACGCTAAGTATTCTGTTTGGGAGCACTTAGAGTTGTTTGAA
Organism: Ambystoma mexicanum; assembly: GCF_040938575.1. Classification (NCBI taxonomy): domain Eukaryota; kingdom Metazoa; phylum Chordata; class Amphibia; order Caudata; family Ambystomatidae; genus Ambystoma; species Ambystoma mexicanum. The sequence goes on along the minus strand of NC_090929.1, from coordinate 996,103,862 downwards.
CAAATGATGGAGACTTTCCATTTGAAGGACAGCCAAAGCTGTATTCAATATGTAAAGTGGACCTTCTCCCCGGAATACTCCAGTTTCTTTGCGGGGCTGGAGGACCAAAATCATTTAAGATGGTCCACCTATAAGGCAGCCATCTTGAAACATTTTTCTGTTCACAGAAATCCTCAAGAGGCTCGCAAGGCAGCCTACAATTTGCAATGTGGGGAGGATCAGGCCCCACAAGAATTTGTGCAGGATTTAAAGCGTGCTTTTGCACAGACCACAAGAAGGGTGCGCACGGATAGCAGAGAATTTATAAATACGTTTTTCCATGCCTTGCCCAAATATATCATGACCCAGCTCGTGAGGGATTTTCACGAGAAAAGATCTTTAGACTGGGTCATTGAACAGGCTACCCGGATCTATGAGGTGCAGAAACCGATAGATAGCAAAAGTAATGCCCAGAAAAACCCCAAAGCCAACAGCACCCCTGCTGCTGCCAAGGTGGCAGAGGTAAAGGTCACCCCCGTTTTGGATTTGGAGATGGGGGGGCCTAAAAACCTACCTGCACCTAATAATGCTAGGCCCAGGAGGTCCTCGGGTCAGTCACAGACAGGGAGCCAAGGAGGCAGCCCCACAAATGGGGTCCCTCGCTCTCCTGATTATGTAAGTCCCCGTTACAAGGGAAATCGACCCATCCTGGGTTATGTGTGGACTCCTCCAGCCCAAGGGGGGGGATCCAGCCAAGCACCTAACCCAGGGAACTTCCCTCCAAACTTCCCACAGGAGGGCAGAAATTTACCAAACCCTGGGCAGAACTTTTTCCCCAGATATCCACCCGACTTTCAGCCCCAAAACCATCCATCCTTCTTTCCCCAATTCCCTGAGCCCAGACCACTGAATCCGGGAGAGGGGAGGCCAAGGGTGGAGGGGTACCCAAATCTTCCCAACCCCGGGTATTACCAGAGGAGGGACAGCTACCCTTCCCGGGATCAGCCCAGGGGAGAAAACAGGGCCCCGTATCAGCCTGAGCGGGTTTCCCAGTTAGAGCGCCAGGTTCAAAACATGGCGCGGGATCTGTGTCACATACTGAGGGCTCAGCAGAACCCTCAGATGGGCGTGCCGGCGCAGAACGCACCCAACTCTGGACCTGGTGCTCCAGAACAATGACGGGGGCAGCACCCCGATAACTCACCGGTTCCCAGGGAGGAGGTACAAAGGGAAGGGGGGTGTAAAGCCTTGGAGGAAGCTTCCTTCCTCACTTGTAAACAGCCCCTGGAAACCCAGGAACCGGAAACAAAATCTCTTGCCCCTGAAAGTCTGCCTCCTAAGGAGCAGAGGGGGGGGGGGGTAGGAGAAACAAAAGACCCAAACAGACTCAGTTTGAGGAGGAGGTACAGATCTTCCAATTTGAGGGAGAGGGATCCTCAGAGGATCCTGGGAAAAGGATCTTCTCCTTCAGAGAGGGGGGAACTCCTCCCAAAGAAAAATGGGTCCCTAGGGATGCAAATCCAGACTGGGGAGATGTGGAGACTGAGCTACCGCCGCCCACCATCTCATCCCAGAACCAACAGCAAGAAAATCCCCTGGTTCAAACCCATCCTGGTGACTGCCTCCAAAAAGGGGGGGGCAGCCCAGAACCGGAGCCAGGGGAACCCACAATGGCTCTGATCTCCAGTTGCCAAATTTTTCTTTCAGATTCCCAAGGCTCTCCACAGAATTCTGCCCAAATCTCTTCGCTAGCGATGTCCAAAACCAGAAAATTAGCCCACCAGTTGTCCAAAAATGTACATTATCTGTGCCCCCTTGAGGAGAAGGAGGGAAGATATTATGCCCCAGTACAAGTACAGGGGCAGGGTACAATTTTGGCACTGGTGGACACTGGATCTCAAGCTACCCTTCTGTCCAGAAGGGCCTTTGATGAACCGAATGCAGGAAGGGGAGAGAATTACCAAATTCCTCTCACCTCTCTTCCTGGGCAACTCCAGAACTTTGACGGGAAGGAAATTCCCGTCGAGGGGACGGCAGATTTGGACATTAAAATTGGGCGACATAAGTTGAAACACCCGGTCATAGTTGTGACCCCAGAGGGCACCCCTTGTTTACTAGGGAATGACCTCCTGAGAAGGTTGTCACCCCTAATAGATTGTGTAAACAAGGTCCTCTGGACCCAGACTAGCCGACCAATAAAATTAAAACAGAGTGTCAACCATGTTAGTTTAAACGGCACCTGCCACATGGTTGAACAAAAATCTGACCAAGTAGAATTTCACTTCCAGAATAGCCAAATTCCAGACGTGACAGTAATAGCAGTAGGACAACAGACTGGTGATGGGGGGTCCTCTCTATTTCTGAAAATCAACCTTCCTTCCAGTTTAAGGTGGTATTCCACACTGGAAGGAAATACTCTGAAATTCTATACTAATCCACAATCAGAAACTACCACTTCTATAGTCCAGGAAGATGTGAAATCAGCTCAGAGCCTGGCTGATATTCAGCAAATTGGAGAGCAGTTGTTCATCCCTGTCCAGTTAAATGATGGGAAGGACTCTGTTCTCGCTCGAGTGTGTGTGAACAACGGTAAGAGCTTCATCAGCGAAGCCATGTTCCGCCAACTCCCAAAAGATCCAGCCATTCCCACCTTCAAACTGATAGACAAATGGGAAATGGACCTGGAAGCACCTAATTCCAAACATCTCCTGCCAAGCAGGTGTATGCTCAAAATCTCCATTGGCAACAAGAGCATAGTCCACAATTGTTGGGTCGTGCGAGACGTCCCTGCCGCCTTTTACTTAGGCAGTGACATTCTCAATCGCTTTGCCATTAGTTTGGACCTAATAAACTTCAAAGCTTGGTCCCGATTAGCGGATAATCCCATGGGCTTTGATGATCCAGAAAAAGCATTTAGTTCAGCCCAATTGCTACCTTATGCAGTTGAAATTCAGATTAAAGAGGAAGTCACCATCCCAGAAAGGACCCGACAATTCTCCCTGGAAGTGAAAGTTAAAAGAGGACAATATTTGCAAAACCCTGATGCTTACATACATCTAAATGCTTCTCTCCAACAGCAAGGGTTGGGGGTAAACCCAACTCCATTAGTCAACATAGAACATGACACCATTCCAATAGAGGTGGATAACAGCGACTTAAAGAGTATTACTCTAGCCACAGGCACCATTATTGGAATGGCGGTTGATGACCGACATTTTTCCATCGACTTAGTAAATGAACTGTTAGGGCCAATCCCCAAGGACTGCTTTGACAGTGACAGTGATGACAATACAACACCAGACAGGATTTTTACCCGGCATGGGGGGAACTTCCTGGTGTACACTTCTTGCCCTTATGGTAAGGAAGATGTGACTTGTGACTTCCGGAGGGATGAGGTGATTTTCCAGGTCCATGAGGGCTGCCTTTCCCACCTGAAGCCTCCGGTCCAAATCAGCACTCTGACCAGGGACTTCTCCACCCAGCTGGAGGAGGCCGCTGAAATAGCCAAACCAGAAGTCTTTCCAGGCTTCAGGCAGATGGTGGAAGAGAGAGTCAACCTAGCTGACGCCTGTGTGACTCTGGAACAAAAGCAAAAGTTGAAACAAGTTTTCTTGGATTTCCAAGATCTCTTTGCGGTAGACTCATATGACTGTGGTCGCACTGACATCCACACAACAACAATCCCCACGGACCCTGGCATGACTCCAGTGTTTGTGAAGCAATATCGCTTGCCTCTCGCATCAATGGAGTCCCTTACTGAAATAATTAAGAACCTTGAGTCCCGGGGAATAATCCGTCCAGTCCACAGCACCTTCAATAACCCGGTGCTGGGAATATTGAAGCCGAACGGCCAGTGGAGACTCTGTGCTGACCTTAGGGAGCTCAACAAACGGGTCCATACTTCCCGATGGCCTCTGCCCTACATTGACCAAGGGCTGGCCCAGATCCAGGGGTCACAGGTATTCACTGCAATAGACATGACCAATGGATACTGGACCGTGCCTGTCAGCAGGGAGGACCAATACAAGCTGGCTTTTACCTTTGGGGGCCAGCAGTACACCTGGACCCGGACTCCCTTCGGATACCTTAATTCCGGTAATGAGTTCAATATTTTCCTACATAAGGCCATGCCCGACCTGGGTGCAAGGGGTAACCTGGCTTATGTAGATGATGTCCTCATCAAAAGTTCATCTGTGGAGGAACACATAGCGGAGATCCGTTATGTTCTGACGCAGTTGAGGGCCGCCGGAGCAAAACTTTCCTTTCAGAAAGCACAGTGGTGTAGAACCCGTGTTAATTTCTTGGGGCATGAGATTACTCCTCAGGGTCTCTGTCCCCAGGAAAAGAAAGTGGAAGCACTTCAGAAACTGAAAGACCCCACAACTCTGCGAGAACTAAGGAGCCTCCTTGGACTGACTAATTACAGCAGAAAGTTCATTGAGGGCTACGCAGAGATCACCAGACCCCTGATTCATCTCCTGAAGGGGGGGGTCAAGTGGGAATGGGGTCCAGAACAAGCCGAGGCAGTAAGACAACTCAAGAGAAGCCTCTCACAAGCGCCTTGCCTAGCTTATCCTGTCAGAAACAAGGAGTTCTTCCTGGAGACGGGGTTCTCTAATACGTGCTTGATGGCAGTATTATACCAAAAGCATGACAGGGTCAATAAAGTAATCTCCTATGCGAGCAAAACTTTATCCTCTGTGGAGGAAAAATTCAACGATTGTGAGAAGGCACTCCTGGCAACGGTGTGGGCATTGAAGAATTACCGCCCGTTTATCCAGGGGGAACACATCATAGTGGAGACTCCACACCAGCCTCTGCAATATCTCCAAAGTGATAGAATCCGGGCCGGAAATGTGAGTAATTCCCGAATTACTTCCTGGATTCTGTCAATGCAAGGCTTTCCTGTGGAGGTCAGATATGGCCAAAACAAGAAGAGTCCACTCGCGCAAGGTCTGGCTGACTTGCATGATTGTGCCAGAGAAAACTATCTCGAGGACGAAAGTCTAAAAATCAAGGACAACACGGAGGCATACCTTAATTCCCCACACAAAGTCTTTGAAGAGGACAAGTGTGAGGGAATGCCCACTGTCTATGTGGATGGATGCTCTTACCATGTTGACAACAACGGGGAAAAAGAACTGGTGGCTGGCGTAGGGAATGCATGGGTGAATGAGTCCCCAGAATCCTCTGCTGGATACAAAATTGGTCCCCGAAGTAGTCAGGTGGCAGAATTGATGGCTGTGCATCAGGCCATCCTCACTGCTGTCCAGCATCAACTCCGCGAACTGGTCATAATCACAGATTCGGATTATGTACGGAACGGGTTCGTGGAGCACCTGGTTAATTGGAAAACCAGAGGCATGTTATGTGCTAACAACAAACCCTTGAAGCATGGGAAGTTGATCCAAAACATTGATGATCTGGTCACCTCGAATGAGATGACCATCTATTGGAAGAAGATAAAGGGTCATTCCAAAGTAGAGGGACCAGACAAAACTGGAAATGACTTAGCTGATCAGCTGGCCAAAACCGGGGCCATCCAAGGGGATCTAATTGAGATTGAGTCCCTGTTGGGGGAAATCCAGGTCACTGCTATCACTAGGTCCCAGACAAATGCTCACAACGACCTTTCAATTGCACAATGGAGTAAGGAGACCCCTGATGCTGATTTGATTACCGCTCAGAAGGGGGATCCAATAATTGGTAAATTTTACCAACACCTTGAGGACCCTGAGAACTTTCCCCTGACGGATACCGATTACATTGGGAAAGAGGACCTAAGAGTGTTGATGAAATGTCCAAAAATGTTCCGGATCCAAGACGGTTTGTTGGTAAGGAAATCCAAAGCTGGCCATGACCAGTGGGTGGTTCCTACCTCATTCCGAAGCCTGATGTTAAGTCACGCCCATGATGCGGCTACTGCCGGTCATAGGGGGTTTCACACAACATTGGAAATCTTAAGAGAGGTTGCATACTGGCCACACATGGGGCAGGACCTCGACCAATACTTGAAGGGGTGTCTTGTGTGTGCACAATTTCAGCCATCATCCCTCACGCATCGTGCACCTCTCCAAAAGAGGGGGATGACACTGCCATGGTCAGATTTACAAATCGACTTTGTAGGCCCCGTGATTCGCTCTGCTAGGGGGAATAAGTACATGTTGACCGTCACATGCTTGTTTACCAAGTGGGTGGAATGTCTCCCAGCCCCAAATTGCAAGGCAGAAACCGCAGCTGCCCTGATGATTAACCACATCTTTTCCCGTTTCGGCCTACCTCAAAGGATTGAGTCAGACAGAGGTAGCCACTTCACCAGTGAAGTAATGACAAAGATGTGGGAGATACTGGGGGTCAAGAGAAAGCTACACATTGCTTACCGGCCAGCTTCTTCTGGGGCAGTAGAGAGATATAACCGAACCATTGTGAGCATGTTAAAGAAGTTTGTGGCAGATTCTGGGCCAAGTTGGGATATCCGATTACCTCTGGTCCTAATGGCCATCAGATCTACCCCTTCATCTGCAACCAAAATGTCACCATTTGAGTTGATGACTGGACGCAAGATGGTGCTTCCTCAGCATTTGCTCTACAGGACCCAAGAGCAGACACTGATAAATGCCTCCACTACTCATGAGTATGTGGAGAATTTAAGGAAACACCCCCAACATGCTTTTGCTTACGCTCAGCGGAATCTAGAAAGATCGGCTGATAGCATGAAGACCCACTATGACCTGAAGACTTCCAGGAAGGAATATCAGGTGGGGGACCGGGTCTATTTATACAACTTCCAAAGAAACCAGGCAAAGCAGCGCAAATTTTTGCCTACGTGGAAGGGACCCTTTGAGATCATCGACAAGATCTCCCCTGTGGCCTACAAAATCCACATCCCCAAAGGTCCTTTGGCAGCGGGGGAAGACAAGTGGGTCCACATAAACCAGTTGAAGTGTTGCCATCCCAGGCACACTCTGCAACAACTGGGGGAATCCTCTGGAATCCTAGCGGGTACTGTCTCAGACTAATTCAGTTCCAACCATAAAACATACCACATCTAGTCTCTTAAATATTGTGATTCGCATGAAACTGTCTCTTAGTTATACTGTTTTTTTTTGTTTTTTTCAAAATAAGAATGTAATGTTTCGTTATGATGAAATGCATATGCTGCCCCACTATCTCAACAGTGGTGGAAAAATGTCTATGGATAGGTATTGCCGCTCTTCCTTTGTCGTCCTAGGAGAAAGAAAACCGGGAGATGGGCCAAGGAGGACGATCCGGAGACCGGGAGCAGAGACGCAACGGGCCCGGGGTACCGCCCAATCTTCCCATCAGGACCGGCGAGGAGAACTGATCGATCTGACCGGATGGAGAGGAAGATGCTGAACTGTGCCATCTACAGAATTGGAAGAAGATAATGTGGACATACCAGCGCCAGGGTTCAAAACCTCCCTTGAAACCGACTCCCCCTCGACTCAAGTCAAAGCGCAGTCGGGCGGGGGGGTTTGTGGAGGGTTTTGACCCATGTGGAATCATTAGACGGGGTGAATGTGGGGATTAAGCTGTCGCTGCCCATCATTTTACCCCAGAACAAAAATAAATCATTGGGGTGGGTAAAGATGGGGATGCGCTGTCGCCGCCCATCATTTCATCCCAGAATACAGGAGAGCTGCGCAGTTGTGCGCACACCAAAATGGTTACCTAACTTGCCACCCACCAGTGTAAAGAAAGGTCTTTGTTAACAAAATCCACTGTTACTGATGTCAAAAAGTTGCTGAAATCGTGACTCATTGGACCACTTTAAAGATTCAACCCTTTTTGTGGGGTTCCACATAACCATCTTACTGTAAGGAGCCCCATCAAAACAATGTTAAGCAAGGATTTACTACCATGTAAGAACCATTCCTGTTTAGAATGCATTAATCCAAGAAAGATCCCAAAATTGCATGCAGTACCAACAAAATCCTGAAGGCGGCACTAGCGGTCTAAACTCTGACAGGAGAGCTGTCTTGCAAAACTGTCTAAGTGCAAAGAAAGGGGTCTCATGTCATTAAAAGTTCAAAGGGGTTGCCTGTCCTGAGAACTCTTGACACTTCAGAACTCAACACAAGGAGCCAGGAAATCACAGGGTTCTGTTAATTAAATGCAAAGTGGCTCCCTGGCCTCCTGATGTCAGCTTGCCAGACACCACACAAAGGACCCTTTCCTCTGAAAGGAATATGTTGATTTTTACTGTTTTACTGTCAACAAAGGCCTGCCTGCCAGAGGATGCATGTGACTGACCCACCCAAGTCTTGGAGGCGGACTCCAACACTCTGAGGACTGAATTGAAAGTAAAATATATATTTTACAAAAACACTGATAACTCTTTGTAATCAAATGACAGAAATGTATAACTTTGAGAGACTTAATTTAAAAAATGTACCTTTAATTCAAGCCCAAACTCCAAATTGTGGGATATTCTGGGACAAAACCCTGCTGTTTATTAATATTACAGACTCCCTGTTTCAGCTAGACAAACGAAAATGCATTGGTATGTGGGTAGATATGTGAGGAACAGTTGTATAAAATTTAATGAAGATCCAATGTTGTTTAGCACATTAAAAAGTGCTAAAAGTGCCATTTTTGAATGCAAGCTCTTAGAAACAGCAGATTTGGGACAGAGTATACCTCATGTGATATGTGACATGGGTATGTAATTTCAAACAACTGTGTAACTGTGAAATATGTATTTTGATCAGATATAGATTTGGGTGCACAGATGACAGGGGAGTTTTTTCAAGAGATCATAAATGGCTGACATCACTCTGACACAACTTAGCTCCCCCAATCAGGGGAGAAATGAAAGCTGGACCAATGACAAGTGAGAGGGGCAAGTTTAGTTATGACCAACACACACACCCACTTGCAGAACATATAAATGGACCACTGAAACTTAGGTAGAGACCTTCAAATCCATTTGCAGCTGGAAGCTCTGCCGGGAAAATCCATACCTTGCCTCCATCAAACCTCCAGAGAGCCAAACTAGAGACTTCAATCTATCCAGAACCAGAGACCCAGACCAGACCAGCAGAGTAGAGCTGACCTGTTAGCAGAACCAGAGAGAGCTGACCCAGATCACTGTGAAGTGCAGAGACCAGAGGCGAGTCTAAAACCTGACCAGATCCGTGGCGTGGCCCATTTCATTCAAGAATATAGTGTGAGTACCTAGAAAACTGTGCAGAACCAATCTCTTAGTTGAAATAATATAATTCAATCCTATTTAATCTAAGTAGAACTGTCTCCTAACTGTCACCTGTCATTTGTAAAGCTGTCACTTGTCATTTTTTAGTTGCAAGCTGCACTTGTCTTTTTGAACTTTAAAATTTCAAATCTGAAAAACGACCTTTATTTAATCGCTCATATCTCCGTGACCGTTTGTGCTAGAGACTTGCAGTAACTTTCCTCTGAAAGCTGAGAATCGTGGCTTTCCTACGAACCTAGAACCGCATTCCTACCCCCTATAGTTTTGTTGCAATCGCGGAACACGCATTCGCGAATTTTACCGCGATTTGCAAATTTCTCCACGTGTGAAAACAGCAGTTTCATTGCCAGAAATTCGTTTAACCTGCTAGTTACACCCTAGATCCTTGATAAAGTGAGCCTGGACTAATATTAACTTGATTTCACTCACCCTGAACCTCCTAGAGGGAATTAAAAGCATTTTAGCATATTTTTCACTCCATTGCCAGCACATATAAAAGCATTTTGCCTGTGTTTTCAACTTCTGTAGTCTAAGTTGCTGGGGTGAACTGAATCACATTTGATTGCATTTCTGAGAACTGTGTGCTTCCCTCCATTTCCTTGCATTGCATAAAAAGGGGGGGTGAATTGTCCAAGAAAGTGATTACATTGTCTTTTGCTGAAATCCTATAAAGTTATTTCCTGTACTGCATTTCATTCCACATTGCATTCATTTGAAACCATAAAAGTATTGTTGCTATCTTATCCATTTCATGTCAACTCCTTAGTGATTATAAAGAAGTGTGCTAGTGCCAGATTCTCCGTTGTTAATCTTTATCATATCAGATTAAGTGTGATATTCAATTATTAATTTATTATAAAGTGTGATATATATATCTATATTGTTTAAAGTCTCAAATAAACCTTTTAACTTGCAAAACAGAACTACTTCTTGGCTCAGTGGGGTCAGGGGGATTCCAACAGAGGGGTGTTATATAGGGGTAGTCATCCAGAACGCATGAACTGGACATAAAGATATATCAATAAGGGTTTTCATTCAGTATTATAGACTAGGCGTTGACTTAGCTGTAGTGTTGAATTGAATCCTCTTACAGCATGCATCTTCATCCTGCCGCATCACTCCAGCATCACCACTCCAGCCCTCAGAGACTACCAGAACTCCAATCACGGGCCACGATTTCATGTTGCACTGGCCTACTGGCCCACACGTCTCAAGCTTACATGCTATGTCCAGCTGATCCTGTGACTCAAAATCAAACAGTCTTCTTGGGTTTTACAGTTGCAAAGAATGTGGATTTATACTAAACAAAATCGATTTTTGGCATGTTGGATTTCAAAATCTACCTGTCTGAAAGATTAAAACGTGCGTCCGAGTTGGTTTTTGGATGACCTGGTGACAAATGGCACTGAGTGACTTAACAGTCACAGATCTAGGCAACTACAGTAGAAGCTTTGTTATAAGACACTTTATTATCCTGAAGACTATATGAACTGGCTCCTGCTATAGATGTTAATGGTAGCATTTCCTACGGACAAAATGCATGCTCACGTTTAAAGTCAGAGCATTCCGAGTTGTAGAGTGGCGTAAATAGAGCAGAAGTCCAGGTGTCTTTGTCATCCAGTCTTATGCAGATATTATGTTAGTTGGCATATCTTGTTTTCCGGCGCCGTTCATTGCATAACAAAGCTTTTAGAGTAAATCCCTAAATAATATTGTCTTTTCATGGAGGCAATATAATGTTTGCATCGGATCCACATAACAAACAAGATTCCTCAGTAAAGTTCAACACCTGTATTCAATATATCAGGATGGATGAGGCTAACACCTACAAGGCCCAGGGAAATCAACATAGAAATAGTAATGGATTCTTTTTCTAAAAGTATCCACATGGGCTATCTCAGATTGATTCATGGTCCTATGTGTAGGAAAGCTGTTCATTCATCCTGGGCTCTAACCAACATATAGACCCTGGAATATAGCACCCAGCTTCGTACTTTGTTCTCGCTGCCTGCATGTATAGTGCCCCGGCACACTGCTTGGCTTCACAGTCTCAGGGTTCTAGCCCCCAGCTCGCTTCTCGGCAAGTATTCTCCCACCTTGCTTTAGGGTCTGTGCAAGGCTCAGCTGTCCCTACTCTTTCGCCTCGGATCACTCTCCAGAGCTGCTGATGACACCTTTATACATAATTCTACCAGAAAGTATTTCCTTCTTCATTGCTTATGGTGCAGGGCTGATATTATCAACCTCTAGCCAATGGAGGCCATCCTGGGCTGTTAATCATACATCTTCCAACCATCCTCCCAGCTAGTATTGTTTCACCTTCCTTAGGGTTTTTATCAGTCTGTGTTATTGTAACCCACCATCTATGGGGCATCCTTTAAGACCAAGGTCTCCTTGGTTCTCTTTCAGCAGTCAGCCCCTATCAACATTTGTGAGATACCCCTTACAGTATCTCTGGCTTATCTCCTTCCCTGCTTCTTGTCTACCCCTGTGTCTGAGATCGGCCCTGAGCAAGCTCTTCATTTCACTTCCCCTATGTATGTCCTCTGCCAGGAACTATTAGCCCTCAGTAAACCTTTAGCTCGCTCTCATTCTTTGAGTCTGGCCTATACCAAGGTCTGAGTTATAATCCTCAATAGGTGTGTCTCTCTCTCTCTCTCTCTCTCTCTCTCTCTCTCTCTCTCTCTCTCTCTCTCTCTCTCTCTCTCTCTCTCTCTCTCTCTCTCTCTCTCTCTCTCTCTCTCTCTCTCTCTCTCTCTCTCTCTCTCTCTTTCTCTCTCTCATTTCTTAGAGAGACTGATTCTCTCAAGGCTCTCATTCCCTCCTCTCACTGCCTCAAGGTTGGCAGCCTGGTTGGGGGCACGGCCCACAGGGCTTGCAAACCTTTTATAGTGTGTCTGATTAATCTGATTATTCAAAGTTCTAATGAGTTTTTCTCTTGTGAAACCCTGTCCACAATTGTTTTTTTCCCTCTTCACAATCTCTTCCTGACAACTGCTTCTTCTACTACACTGGTCTGCAGTCTTTGGCTCACCAAGTGTGTTGGACAACACCCCCATCATCCTAGCCAGTATAGTCAATGTGGAGGAATTATGGGTAATTTAGTCCAAAACATCTGGAGAGCCACATGTAGGCGGACCCCAGTTCTATTGCCTAAAGCACTTCTGCTTGTCTCCAATCCCTTATCCCCTGCTGGTAATGGTACAGGGTACCGCCTAGGATTAAGAGGCTTGGCAAGTTCATATATTAGAGTTCACTATCTTTACTAAGAAATTGGTTACAATAATAATGTGTTATTTGGTAAAGCATGCAAAGGGATCTTCCCAAACAAAATAAAAAGTCAGGACGATTCTCAGTGGGGCTAGATCCCTTCCTCTTTTCTCAATGTATCTTCCGCAGTCTCTAGGCCTCACCAGCCTCTGAAACAATTCTCACAATTTATGAAGTTCAAAACAGGCTGCCTCACCCTGTCTAACATTGCAGGCTTCAAGGTGACCCAAACCCTTCTTCTTGGTCTGCACTATGGTGGGTATTGTGGGATCCTGAACCCTCTGACTCTCTCTAGTCTAGATTCTTATGAGCAGACGTGTCAGTAGACGTAGCCAGCAGAGAATGTTAGAGAAGAACACTTGCATCCTTCCAGGATTCCTTCAAGTTTCCCACTCCTCATCCCTCTAATCTCCCAGCAATCTCCCTGTCCTCTGTTTGTTCCCCTTCCCACCGCCTGACCGCACCTGGACAGAATCTGCCTGCTCTTGCTATGTGTTAATGTTCTCTGTTCTCCTGGATACTTTCCTCCCCACTTGATGTTCTTATTTTTATTTATTTATTGAATTTTTAAAAGGCACCTTTACAGCGAATGGTGTTTCCAGGTGCCTCAAGACAAAAAAGGGGAGGGAACAGAGAAAATAAACTACAATAATGGCCCTACTAGGCCATGTGACATTCGGATCATGCAAGTGCAGTAGCGAGAAGTGCAAGCAAGGGGGGATAGGGTAGCACAGGTGCTAAGCAAGTGCAGAGGGGATCCCAGGGGGGATAAGTGCCACGGGGTGGCGGAGTTGAGGACCACTGACTAAGTGCGAGGACGGGGGTGGATCAGACTCAGGGGGATGCTAATCAGAGAGGGGGCCCAGAAGGGCAGTGCTCATAGGTGGTGTGCTGATATAGACCGATTAAGGAGGGTCTGGTAGCATGTAAGGCTCGTAGAGGGCCAGGCCCCCTGTTACAGCGGCAGAAGTGGAATTAACAAGGGAGGGAGAGAGGGAAAGAAGTTGAGAAAAGAAGGGTCTTGAAATGTTTCTGGAACTTAAGGAGGTCCGACTCAAGTCTGAGAGGGGCAGGGAGGCTATTCCAGAAGGAGGCACCTGCCAAAAAGAGAGATCTGCTCCCCACTTTCTGCTTGGAAAAACATCTGATCTGCAGACAGATGGAGCTAGGGGAACGAAAGGGCTCTAGCTGGGAGGTATTTAGGGAGAGAGAGTTGGGTTTAACGGTGTCCCACCCCCAGAAAGCCTTGTGAATGATGCAGAGGGTCTGAAGTTGGTCCTCTCGACCACCGGAAAACAGTGAAGAGATTATAGAGCTGGGCACATGCAGTCCCTGGGCTTGAGGCCAAGGATAAGTCTTGTAGTCCTATTGTGGATTAGTTGATGGGGGCAAAGGGAGGAAAGAGGCAGATTGAGAAAGAGGCTGTTAAGGTGCTCCAGCCTGGAGAGAACCAGAGCTCTAGAGACATTGAGTTTCTGGGGTAAGGTGAGGAAGGGGAGAATGCCTCTAAGGAGATGAAACTGAAAGATGGCCTTCTCTGCGAGGTCCATGATGTGAGGAGAGAAGGTAAGACAGGAGTCGAGGAAAACACCAATGTTTTTGGCCTCACTGAGGGAAGCGGGAAGCAGGGGTCCTAATGAGAAGGATCTCAGTCCTACTGGCATAAAGACAGAAATCGTTAGCAGTGCACCATGTCTGAATAGCAGTCAGACGGTCGGGAATGAGAAAGGGGGTAGTGGAGTGAAGCTTGAAGGAGAGCTCTGTCTCATCAGCATAGCTCTGCAAATTAGGCGAGAAGAAGGAGATCAAGTGGGCAAGAGGAACAAGGTGGATGTTGAAGAGCCACTGCGATAGGACAGAGCCCTGAGGAACGCCACTGGTAAAGAGTGAGGTGGAGAAGAGCAAAGGGCCCAGTTGGACCTGGGAAGGACGATTAGATAGGAAGGAGGTCAGCCAGTCCAGAGCCCAGTCCATGAGGCTGAAGGTATCGCACAGCCATTTTATGAGGATGGAATGATTGACCATGTCAAATGCCAAGGACATATCAATAAGAATGAGAACGGCAGGAGAGTTGGAATCAAGGTTAGAGATCAGATCTTCACGGGTGTTCTGAAGAGCAGTTTCCGTGCCTGTGGATGCTCTAGAGTCAGATTGGTGGTCATGGAAACAGCCAATAAGAGGAAAAGAGCCAGTGGCAAAGGAGTGGTTACAGAAATCTACTAAGGCAGGAGAGAGAGGAGGCGTTGTCCTTGATAGTCAGGGTAGGACTGGGACAACAAAGCAGCCCGGGAAGCAAAAAGAAAGTTGTCCACTACCCAAAAATAAAATGGCCCACGTTCGTAAACTGCAATTACAACTTTATTGTCTACCATACCATCTAAAATAAATCATCTCTCGGGACTAGCAATTTTGGAATGGAAGGCACAGTGAGATTAAATGAGTTCCACGTGATCACACACTTTGGTTAAATGTTGAAACCTGAATATGAGCCCCTTCTCCAATTTACACACTTGCCCACACTGTTCTGCAGCTTAGATAAACATACTTGTGAATATGTGGGTTTGAAGATCTGAAATTATGACCTGTTTTATAGTGTTCACTTGCAATGTAGACACACTTTATGATAAACCAATGATAAATCAACCTAACTATGTTTACATTCAATGCAATGAAAAAAGGGACGTTATGGTTAAGTCCTGCCATGTATTCAACATTATAAACACAACCCCTTGTAGGGACTTTTCATCAAAATTATTTTCATAGGTGATGTCATCAGTTATGTCATCAATGACATTTGTGATGTCATCTTTGATGTCCTGGGTGTTAGTCTTAGCAGTGCACATTGATGGTGCGAGTTACGGTTGCTTATTTTACCATAACTGGTGAATTTCGGAGGTTTTTCGGTTTTACTTGTACCCATAACATCCCTTTAAAAAAGTTTTTTCATTGAATTTCCTAGGTTTTTATTAGTGCAACTTAACCATAATGTCCTTTAACAAACTTTTTTCATTGAATTTCATAGGTTTTTATTAGTGCAACTTAACCATAACGTCCCTTTAATAAAGTTTTTTCAGTGAATTGTATAGGTTTTTACTAGTGCAACTTAACCATAAAGTCTCTTTAACAAAGTTTTTTTCAGAGAATTCCATGGGTTTTTACCAGTGCATGATATTTTCCTAAAAGTTACTTATATCATACTTATATCATACATACCCCAATATATGTTTATGTTTATGCTTATTGAGTTTATATAGCGCTGTAAGCCAAAGCGCTTTACAGTATAACAACAAGGTACAATAATGAAAGAAGCATATTTACAAACATGAAACAAACCAGTGATACAGTATGTAGAACAATTTAATCAAAAGGGGGGAGGGGGGAGAGGAGGTAGGTGATGGGGGTTTCAATGTCTGATTTGAGGTCAGGGGAGTGGGAGGAAGGGGGAAGGAGGGAGGGGACGGAGAGGAGTCCCCTGGTGACCTCCTGTGCCCCTAAAATATATCAATGTTTTTGTCCAATTTACAACGTTTCACCTTAAAACTCTGCCATTTCCCACCTTCTAGCATCATATTTTACACCTCTATAATTTTTCCACTGTTTTTCGCTTCCGTCGACGTCTGCGAACGTGTGACGTCATTGTGGACCTTCCAAACAGTGCCACGTGACCATGCACTTTGCGTTCGGGTCCTTGCTTCGAGGACAGTTCGGAACTGCATTTTCTACTGATCTAGGAACTTTCAAGCTCAAAATGTACTCTTGCACAGCTCCTACAACTATTCTTACTCTTATCCATTAACAATCTAGTACAAAGCACATACTTGGAAGAATAGTAGCAAAACTGCTTTTTATCTTAAAAATGGCATCAGTTATTGCCATCCCTCCTCCCCAAGAACCATCATCACCTGCTAGAGGACCCACACAACAAAAAAAGCACAGTATTTCAAAGACAATGAAGAGGACCAAGATGTCGAGGTCGAGGAAGTGCCTACCTCTAGCACCCAGAGAGAATCATGGGTGTGGCAGTTCTTTACCACTGTTGGGAATGTACCAAAGGCTAAAGCTACAAAAGTGAAATGCACTGAGTGCAACTTTGTACTCAGTCGTGGACTGCCTAGACATTACTCCTACGGGACCACCTCTGTGCGCCTCCACACCAAATCCAACTACTGCAACGCTCTCAGAAAGATTGTTCCTTTCTTAGCAAGTACTAGGCTGTCTTCCTCCACATCAACTTCCTCAACCAATACTGTAACCACAAAGCCTACTTCTGTGGGACACAAATCCCACCAGATACCTTGCAAGCAATAACAGAGGCTGTTGATCCATATCTTTGGAAGACAACAGTCCTCTGTATGTACTGCAACACACCACTCTGCAGGGGGAAGCAATTTCGACGTGTGTTTGAAGCAGTAATCAAGGAGCATGAGAAACACTGCACACTACCTTAGAAGTAACACACATGCAACATCTTCCCCTGTCCACCTGCCCCTCCATATTAGTTCTTGGTGCCTCTTCCCTCATTTCCCTCCTCACCTTACGTTCTAAATGCTCCTGCAAACATTTATTTTAAAACAACAAAAAAAAAGGTTCCTTTAGGAACCACCTTTGACAGTTAAAAAATAGAACAAAAAAATATCTTCGAGACTCCATCTACTTTACATTTCTCAGTAAAGTACATAGACTCAATACGTTTTTCCAACATTTCCAATTAGCATTTTGTGCTATGCTAATGGGAATAATGTGACATTGATGCCCCGTTCCAGGGGTGAAGAACGGGGGATAACGGCCCGGCAGCCCAAGTTATCAGCCCAAGCGAAGTGTGTCTGTGTGCGCCCTGATGCCTGCAGGCTTCGGCATGTTATAAATAATTAATAAAAAAAATAATGAGGGCTGCGGACTATTATCCTCCATTGCAGCCCCTGCAACGGGGGATAACGGCCATTAGCACCCCTAGTTCCCAAAGCGGGAACTCGTGGTGCTAAAACATAGATTTTTCTTCCTACAGCGGGATGACACAGATGAAAAGTCTTTTCCAAGATGGCTACCATGGAAAGAGAAGGCGGGGCTCTGTACAGAGCCCCTCTTCCCTTTTCATGGCAGCCTGCAGAAGGCAAAGTCAGAACCCTATGAGCAAATTATTTCCCTTTCAAACCTATCCTACTTTCAAATAACTTTACCACATAGCCAGTCCCAGGTAGACTTGGCCACTTTAGCATCATTTTTCGTCACTCGCTGTCATGGCCAGTAGCCAGATTGTCCAGGTCATGACCTTATACCATGACCCGGACAATTTGGCCGCTGCCCATGGCCACAGGCTATACCTCAGTCACCAAAGGTATATCACTATTTCTTGTACCTACATTGTGACACTAATAAAAAAAATTAAACACAGGCACATTTGCAAAACCATGCTTTAAGGTCCTTGCCAATGCTCCTTACATGGGTTTGCTTGAAATCTGCCCACGTTTTATTTTGTCAAAAGTATCAAAATGTATGTACATACAATAGTCAGATAACGTAGCCCCCACTTGACAAAATCCATTCAGTCCTTACACAAACATTGAATATTGGGTCTTGAATCTTTCTGAAAAAGTTTGTCCACATTCGTCAATCGACAACAAAGTTATAAGCTATCTAAAAATGTTGAGACCCCCACTCCAATTTAGCCCTCTCTTGAGAATATCCCACCAAACTTTACAAAAACATTTATATCTAGATTTAAAATTGTTTTGCAAACTTTTGTGCAGATCCGTCAAATGGCACCACATTTATAAGCCTTTACAATATTTTGGGACCCCCGTCTAAATGTGTTCCCTCTTGACAAAACAGCCCCATAACCATTCAGAATGAAGTCTAGAATAAAATTCCCAAATTTCATGCAATTTCATTGAGTGGCGCCAAAGTTATTAGCCATCCGACAACTGCTTTTCACCAACTCTGTAATGCAGAAATAGGCAGAGATGCCCCCGAACATCTGAAGTGTTTGCGAACATCACAGGACTGCCCCGACCATCCGGACTGTTCGCAGACTTCGGGAGATAAAAACAACAATGTTTTTTACTTCTTACGGCCAGATCCCATCCCATCTCATCACCACTCACCTCCCCAGAAATTGTTTGATAAGTTTTACAAGTGCAATATTGTGTTATTTCATATGTGTCTAACGCGGTGTCTGCAAATCCAACATGGTGGGTGTTTCCAAAAGTCTGACGCACTTCACTCTTTTCACCATCCAATGAGTGGGCGTGTCCAATGTCCGCGGACATAACGACATCCTCTAGGCCAATCGAATGCCTGTCCGCAGACCAAACAGGGAAATGGGTTGGGACCGAAACCAGATATCACTAAATTTTTTGGACCTACTCTTTGGTCATTTAAAAAAATTCTACTCGACGGATTTACAGCAAATTTACAAAAGCATGCTTTAGGGACCAATCCACTGCTCCTTGCGCAAATTTGGTGAAAGTCTGTCAAGCGGTTTGGGCTGTAGGCATGATGAACATTTTATTTCCATTATGTCTATGGAAAAAAAAGTGGGATCCCCCAATAATTTTGCCCCCCCTTGACGAAAACCTCACCAAACTTACCAAAATAATCCAGAGCGGGCCATATACTTTTTTTGGAAAGGTTGGTAAGAATTCTTCCAGGGGGAGCAAAGTTACAACCCGCCCAAAAAGTGCTCTTCCTATCAGTTCATCAACTGAACCATAACTACACAGCCACTACCGTAGGCTGTGTAATATATATTTTGTAAAAAAACATAATGTATAGAGATGCAAGTTACTCAAAAAGAGGATGATTGAAGCTTTGTTTTTCTATTTTAAGTGGAAGAGTAGAAGTATCATAATGCATAGCGATATGTGATTAAGGTCCTAATTACGAATTTAAAGGTATCTGAAAAAAAGAAGCAATAAAATGACCTCCTTTTTTCATCACGTCTGAACCCATAATCAGATAACTCCATGCAGGTGCTGGAGGCATCGCCTCAAAATAAATGG
Source organism: Ambystoma mexicanum (assembly GCF_040938575.1). Taxonomy (NCBI): domain Eukaryota; kingdom Metazoa; phylum Chordata; class Amphibia; order Caudata; family Ambystomatidae; genus Ambystoma; species Ambystoma mexicanum. The sequence goes on along the minus strand of NC_090929.1, from coordinate 996,084,380 downwards.
AGCAATTATTTTGTGAGTTATTTCCTCTGGATGTAATTCCTCTGTGCTCCAATGAAGTCATATGGGACCATATCTCTAAATCAGATGGAGGTTCACCAGTTACTACTGGTGGTAATTTAATTCTGGTTGAAGGAATTAGTACTGCTAATACCTCCAGACTTTGAATGCAGTCCTACATATGCTCTTGCTTTTAATACTGTACTTACAAGAATCAAAAGACAAATAAAACTGTGATGAAGTCACTTGCTCATGGTCATTATTTGACAGGTAGGCAGGGGTATAAAACAAACCGTACAGTGCAGCTTTGTGAGGGAGCATGAGCACAATAGATTATTTTGTTTACCTCGTGATTACATTTAACAAACACCAACTTGTTTTGATCTTATGATTGACAACCACATGAAAACCTGACATTTGTGAAAAGAGTATGAAGCTCTTTGTGAGAAGCTAGAACAGTCTTACTGACAGTCCATGATTTCTTAATAACAGAGGAACAAGATCAAACGCAGCATTCAGGGAGAGAACTGGTTTAGTCACTGTGAGAAACCAGAAGGTGTCTAACTCAGTAGTCCCCGGGGATCTGTCATCCAGGTGCACAGGACACGGCCGTCACTTTTGGATCCAGTTCCTGGGGGTGGACCAGTGCAGGAGTATCACCTGGGTGAGGGATCTTCGGGGAGTGGGACAGCGGATGGCGAGACACGGTATCCCTCTCTTCCCTGTAACGCCATTACCCCATCCTACCAGGTAGGATATGTGGGAACCTTAACACCCCTTTCCTTTCTCCAGCACTTTTACATGGACAGCCCGCTCTGGCAGGAAATAGACTCGCACCCGAGCAGTGTACCTGACATGTCTTGCTACTATGGTCAGGTGAAGTCAGGCAATTACTGACAATTACTCACAACTGACTTCCATTAAACTTCCCCACACGGATAAAAGGCGGAGCATGAGATCACAATCTGAGCGATGCAAAGCACACAAAGGAACAGCAGTTTCGAGTTGGCACCTGAACGAGGGGAGAAAGACGGCAAACCGAGAGGGGTTCGTTAGAAGGGAAATACCCTTGACTTTTCGGCAAAGACGCTGTTACTTTCAAGAAACCTTCAAGGCAGAAAACATAAGGCCAGGAAACCAGACTGAAGAATCCTGCCTTGTGTGTCGGAGATACCGAGGGCCCTCCCACGTGATGACCAAGGTGGGGAGGAGCTGCAGCAGCTGCTGTGGTATCGTCCTTGGCTCCAAGAACAAAGAAGTGCCAGAGAGATCAACACAGCCGGTGAGTTGGGGAGACCGATGCAAGACCGGTCTGTGTTGAAGTCAAGGTTGCAAGCAGCAACATTGTATAACATGCACATTGTTGAACATGTGTGATGAAAGACACAAGTAAAGCTAAACTGCTGATGAATGTATGAATTTAAGAAGGCACAATACGATAGCATTGACAGAGTGGACCGACACCGGGAATGTGCTCAATCGAAGATCCCTTTAAAGGATAGTTCCGGGACTTTTTTTTTATTGTTCCTATGGTTCGGCCATGTGTTTTTAAGCATAAATCGGTAGATCGTAGAAAACTTTCCTATGGACCTTACCCGACTTTTCGTCCATTAACGCTCTCGAAAACATCCGCCATTTTATGATAATCCTATCATTTCCCCCCATCGCCCTGGCTCACCTGCTTTTGCGGCACTAAATCAAATTCCCCGCCCCTGAGCCTGACATCAGCAGACGCGTACCGCCCATTTCCCGTTTCGTGTCAACAATCGCTGCGCCTCAGCTAATGAAGTGTCGCCATGGAAATGGCAGGACGCCTCTTTCCTCAATAAGTATAAACAGACCGTTTCACAACACACAGCAGCAGATTTTCGAATCCATTCCTCTCTCTGTGTTACTTTGAGTATTCTGTGACTCGTTTCTGTGCTCTGGTCAGCTACCTTCGTTGATTGTAGCTCGTGTGAACAGATACCAGTACCACCGCTATAAATTATTTTACTTTCTTTACCACATAATGGCTACAATAATGCCGTATATGTACGAGCCCGAGTACACCGAGGAAGAACTACTGGAAAGGCAAGCACGCGAAAACGATGGGGATTCGGACGGCAGTTGGGAGGACCAGTCAACGGATGAAGAGCCTGGACCATGTCGCATGGACGGCGTCTCCACCTGGTGCACGTGCAATCGGTGCGAGCTAATGCCAACTGAGGAGGAGAACTGCTGCTGCCGAGAAAACTCGGGATTCCTGGCCTACATTTCGGAAGGCGAGCCAAGTCCGCAATGCATCACCGAGCTGCCAGAGTTCAGGGAAGCCTGCCTCTCACGGACCGTGTTGAGGATGATGATGGTGCTTATGCACGAACTTCGCGGCACTGTTCGTCCGCGTAATCCGAGTAACGAGTAAGTATACTCTGTTTGTGATGCCAGTGATGCCACTACTATGTCATGGTCGTCTCCCACATATAAAATTACATCTACATATCATTCGAATGCATGTAAATTGGTTCCATATTGTGCATTTTCTAGATAGAATTTTTTTCAAAGCAGAACGACATTTTTTACCTGAATCGACAGTGATAAGAAAGTTTTGTCATTTTAATACAGTTTGCATCTTTCATTTTCACAGGTGGTACAGGCTGGTGGCCTATCGTTGCTTCACTTGGTGGCTTCACGGGAGGCTCGGACACCGCGTTCGGAGAGTAATACCTGCCTGTGCGGTACTTGCCATTAGACAACATTTCCCTAGCGACAGTGGACAATACCGCGGATTTTCCCTGGATGTGCTGCAACCGCAAATTTACAATGTGTAATGTTTATTATTTATGTTCAATTGAAATTAAGATCCAAAATAAAACCCAATATATATTTTAACAATGGTTGTTTTGATTTGTTCAAGCGTTGGCAATAAAAGGAAGGCCGTTGTATTTTATTGATAGAAAACATGGTTATAGGTAAATATGGTTGATCATAATAAATCATCCTTTTGGGCACCGGGTACAGAGATGACCACCTCTGGCCCGTGCCGCCTTGCCACCACAGGCCAGCCTGCTGCTGACTAACTGCCTAGGCATCCAGGGTCTCCAGGGTGAACTGCACCCATATATTCTCCTGGGAGGGTGAGGTATTTATAAACTCACCCCCCTGCCTTCCATGTACTAGATCCTGCAGCCAGCCTCTTACATGCAGTTAGATGGCCTCTCCTTGGTGAGGCCCTGCGGCAAACGAGTCTTGTCTGCACGACCACCGCCCCAATCCACCCCCCGCCCTATCAAAGGCAGTTCGCACCGGGGTACTTGTGCTGGCAACTGGAGCAGTCAGGGAGCGATAAAGGCCAAGAGGTGCCAAAGACCATGTACACTTCAAAGTGGTCTACAGAGCATGGGTTGTTGTTCCCATGTCTACCTCCAGACCCCGTGTCTCCTGCCAAGCATCCCCCCTCACGCTGGACGGCCCCCTGCAATCCACATAAGTGTGTCTCCATTCACGAGTCTTCCTGTGTCTTGTCTGCACGACCACCGCCCCAATCCACCCCCCGCCCTATCAAAGGCAGTTCGCACCGGGGTACTTGTGCTGGCAACTGGAGCAGTCAGGGAGCGATAAAGGCCAAGAGGTGCCAAAGACCATGTACACTTCAAAGTGGTCTACAGAGCATGGGTTGTTGTTCCCATGTCTACCTCCAGACCCCGTGTCTCCTGCCAAGCATCCCCCCTCACGCTGGACGGCCCCCTGCAATCCACATAATGCCACGACATATACACGTCATTCATTCACAAACACACCCCTGTTTCGAATTCTTTATAACCCACTTCATATTTCTAATGAGCACTTCTTTGCGCTTTGCTAGTCAACCCGTGAAGGTGCTGGTTATCTGCTCTTCGTCTCTGTGAACTTCCGTGACCACTTCGAGGAAACTCGTCAGTTTGCAACCTGTGAACTGCTCCCTGTTCTACGACAAGAAACTACTCTGATCCCTGCATCTAACTGTTTGTTCGTCAAGGTAAGGCCATGTACGATAATCATTTTGCGTCCAATTTCTTTTCGTTCAAGACAGTACATGCAAGGAACTAGTCACATGTTCTGAGTTTACATTGGTATTCATAGAGAATTGTTGATCTTTACTTTTCAGAACTTTCCACAATGCCTGCCTGTTCCATTGGCGGTTGCCCTTCGAAGACCCATAATAAATCTGAAGGTACTATAATGCATGTTTTCCCTAAGACAATAGATCAGATAAGAGAATGGGTCCGATATTGCGGATATCCACCGTCTGAGCTTGAAAGTAGAGTCCTAGAGGTCTTTGCGGACAAGAGGGGTGATCGATACCGCATCTGCAGCAGGCACTTTACCTCTGACATGTACTCCACATCATTGCTAATAAAGAAGAACACACCGCGAGCGAGGCGAAAATTGCTCTCAACCGCTATTCCCACTCTATTCGTCCACATCCCTACACTGGTGAGTCAAGTTTACGTATTTATCTCTTGGCCTTGCAGTAGTGTGTAGCATTAGCTAACAATAATTTCCCATTTATGTATCCACTCAATATGAAGGCGGAAGATTCTCCATCCGTGTCGTTATTGCAGTCATCAGCCACTTCAAGCGCCTATCGGGTAATCTTACTTGGCTATTCTGCCACTGACTTGTTTTAGGCATGTAAATCAATAGTTTTAATTTATTGTGTAATTATGTTACCTAATGGTACAACCTTGTACTCGTCCTCTAGTCTTTGTTTTCAGTTATAATTATTGTTATCCAAAATAATGCAAGTACTGTCTTTCAGGGAGATGCTGAGGAGTCCAACGTATTGACGACTACCGTTGATGTCACTCAGATGCTCGAGGTACGTTTCAGGACAGTTCCGTCGCCCTCCTATGTGTCTTCTTTTTTCAATTTTGTGTTCATTACTAATGAAAGTCCTATGTTTCAGGGAGTCGATGGAGCATTAGTCCAAGAAGAAGGGGGAGCATGCAGTTACGGGTCGGCGCAACAGCTTGCAGAAGTGTGCACCGCAGTTACATCGTCCCTTGATGTTCTTATGCATTTCGAGGTATGGATACTGACAGTTCGATCAAGCGAAATCATATGACGTGATTACATCCGCTATACTTCCTTCTTTATTAACGCAAGTACTATGTTTCAGTGAGATGACGGAGCTTCTTCTACAAGAACATCACCCCTAGTAGTTGATGCAGATCTCTGGGTGGTGACACTTCCAACGATCAAGCAAATCGAATCATATTTACATATCCATTATTTATTTTAGACAACTGATCATTTGTGCAGGTCTATTTAGATGAGCCGTTCACGCCTGCACAAAGTTTCTGTTCTTTTTATCAAAATAGAAAACCATACTAATGCAATTACTGTGTTTCAGGGAGTCACTGAAGCATCATCTTCAATAATATCATCAATGGAAGTCTATGAGGAGCCCGAGGTATGGATCTTGACAGTTCCATCTAACTAGATCAACAATGCATGAATAATTGTCGTTTGAATGTTCTACACAAAGCGTTCATTCGTGTTTTGCTATTGAGATGTACGTGGGTATTGGTCCCCAAGTACATTTTGTGTTTTCAATATTATTATACATACTAATGAAAGTTCTATGTTTCAGGGAGTCGATGGAGCGTCAGTGCGTGATGGATGTGCTTATCATGAAAATGTAGTCGTTGCAGCGCAAGAGGAAGTGGAGACATGCACACACGAGTCGGAGCAACAGCGTCCTGATGTTGAAGTTCGAGGCAAGAAAGTTTCAAAGAAAAGAAAGCAAAAGAAGGTTAGTGTCCTGGTCACTATATTATGTTGTTTTTCACTGTTAATAGTTCAATACTGTAAGTTGTGTTTAAACTGAACATCCCTTTTCCAATCTGTCCTCTAGTTGCGAGTGGGTGTACGAACTAGATCTACACAGACAGTGAAGCGAACGAGAGATGTTGCTTGTCAAACCTTTTGGCAGGGACTTGAGACTGGAGATGCATCGTGCCAATGGGAAGAATATGAAGTGATTGACAACGGAGCTATACCACCACCAGCCATTGATAGTGAATGTCCTCCTGGTAGTTCGGATGCAGTTGGAGATAAATTCACAGAATCCACACCCGCAAAAACTAAGACCGCGAGAAAGTTGAAGAAATTGTCCTATTCACCCATTGCCGGAGAAGGAACAGATGTTGCAATGGAAGAGAATGAAGTGGACTACAATGAAACACCTTCAATATCACTGAACATAGCGGAAGACGATATCAGAGATTCTACCTTTCATGTGAGTGACATGTCCTCAACGTTACAGGCCGAACCAGCTGGGATGCAGAGTGACAGTATAAGGAAAGAGGCCAAATTCATTGTATTCGATAGTTGTTTGATTGATATTATTATTCGGTTGAAATGTGGGCATTCGGTAGGTGGGGAAGTATGTGGGGAGCCATTGATTAATGTGACTCGTGCAATTCGAGGCACTAACCTTAAAATACATGCCACCTGTACAAAATATCATCCTTTCTCATGGTCTGCACAACCCACGCTGGGACAACTGCCAGCAGGCAATCTACTTTGTGCAGCGGCTGCACTTTTTAGTGGTTCAAGTTTTAAAAAATTAGAGTCTTTCTTTCAGTTTGTGGGAATCCGTTTCATTGCGAAAACTCAGTTCTACAAATACCAAACCGATTATCTATTTCCAGCCATTAGCGAAGCTTGGAGAATGGAAAAAATGTCTATTGATAGTACATTCGCGGGCAAACGGTTCAGGCTAGCCGGTGATGGACAGTGCGACAGCCCAGGATTTTCAGCCAAGTACTGCACCTACCACTTTCAGGACATGGAAAGTAAGAAAATTGTGAGTTCGGTGGTTGTGCAGGTGTCACAAAGTACATCCTCAGTGGCCATGGAGAAAGTTGGCTTTGTAGCATCATTGCAAGAACTACAATCGCGGGGAATGGTGATCGACCTGATAGCCACGGACAGACACGTTTCAATTGCCAAGACAATGAGAGAAGAGTACAAAAATATAAATCACCAATTTGACGTTTGGCATCTTGCAAAAACAATCAATAAAAAATTGTCGGCTGCAGGTAAAAAAAAGATATGCAAGGTATTTCACAGTGGTCCAAGTCAATCAGCAACCATCTTTGGTGGAGCTCAAAAACATGTGGAGGGTCGTCGGAAATTCTACTGGAAAAATGGCGGTCAGTAATGCTACACTGTACAAACGTGCACAGCTGGAACACGAACCAACATTTCCACAATTGTGAACATGGCCATTTGTCCACAGAGGAGGCACGGAAGAAGAAGTGGTTGATTCCTTCATCACCCACTCACAAAGCCATTGAAAAGATTGTATTTGATAAAACTATAACAAAAGCTTTGAGGGGACTCACGGAATTCTGCCACACAGGAGATTTGGAGGTGTTCCACAATATGTGCCTAAAGTACAGGCCAAAACGATTGCATTTTGGCATGGAGGGCATGAAAAATCGGACTCTTTTAGCGGTCTTGGCACATAACCATAATGTCGGCCGTCAACAAAGTAGGACGACCGGAACTTTAGGGACGCTTCGCTACAATAAGGCCTTCACTAAAAGAAGTAAACAATGGGTGATCAAACCAGTGTTTGAGGATATGCAATATGAGTTTATTGAGAGACTTATTGTTGACGTCCTAGATAGGCACATAAATGGAGTTGTGAACGAACCTGTGCAGGTGACAACTGCATTGCCACCCAACATTGCCTCTGTTCCATGTCCACCTAAAGAGGAGCTCATTGAGAAATACACATCACGGTTTAAATGATTGTAATTTGATTGTCTGTTCTCTCGAGTCTCCTCATGTCGCAGGCCCATTGAATATGTTTATATATCCAACCTTGTTCATTTGCGCATTAAATTAAACCAAACAGTAATATAAATTATTTTTCCAAAAATATAGAATGTCTCCGTATTTATGGTTCTGTGGGGCAGCAAAGCAAGCAGACAAAATGCAAAGATGGAGTGTAAATTTCAAGTCCTGTAAAACGGCCTTACACTGAATGTAGCTAACTAGGAATGTGTGTTCGTTCAAAGTGAAGGTCAGCTGCTTTGATTTTTTCTCGGGTGCCAGAATGGCCCACGACTCAGTATAAGGTTCTATTGTTATTTGACCTTGACAGGCCGGGACCACGTAAGAAACGATAATGAATATAATTTCAGAAACGAAAGCCATTTCATGTTCGTTCATTAGAAGAAATAAAACGTCGGGATAGAAGGAGTGGTATTTCGGGGGTGCCCTACGCACAGACACAATGGAAAATGCAAATATAATGTAAGTAACTCTTTAGATGAGTTTATACCGCAATTTAATTACTATACAGTAGCTTTCAGTACAGTGTTCATTCTATGTGGCATATTGTTTTGTACCGCGCACTATCTTGGGGAGAACCGTCTCCTTTTACGGAAGCACCTCCAAACCTTCCTCTTTGCTTCTGCTTTCTCTCTCCCTCTCCCCTGCTACAACTTGTCCACTGTCTGCGACCTCGGTCCTGGGCCCTTCCACTCTCCACCTGCACTCCCTGTCAACCCCTGCACTGGGGGACTGTCTCAGTATCCTACAGCCCCCCTTGACGTATAAAACCCAGTTGCACTGTCCTAGCTATGAAATAATTTCCAGACCTAATATATAAAATGAATAATTTTAATAAAGATCTGATGGTGAGACTAATTTCCTTTTTTTATGTTTTTCAAATAGATACATCGTCCATTATTGTCTGTGTCACGAGTACCAGACACCGGCGGATGGCTTTTTTAACCGCCAGCTGCTTCTCCGCGTGAACAACGTTAGCACCCTGACCATTTTGTGGGACGATCGCCAAGTACAAGTATGCCCTTACGCGGTACTAACGGCTAGATGCAACATACAGACCGTTGTGGTGCCCTAGTGCCTCGTTGTTGGAATAGCCATGCGATTATCAGTGCGACCGAAGAGCTTATTTTATCGTAAACCAACACCCTGTCTACTGCACACGAACATCGCTTGCCTCAAGACGAAATATTTTGGATCGAGAGCAAATAAAAATGCAAATCGCTGAATATTCTCAAAACATTTGATGTCAAATAAATGTACTTTGCCAAATGTACAATCTTGCCGTTTGCTTTTAAACCACTGTTTCATATTCCGAATTGTGGCGCTGTATTGTGAGATGATCTAAGACCCTGTGTACAGCAAAGGAACATCGTGTGCCTCGAAACGAACTTTTTGGAACGTGAGCAAATAAAAATGCTAATCGCTGAATATTCTCAAAACATTTGATGTCAAATAAATGTACTTTACCAAATTTACAATCTTCCGGTTTAATTTAAAAGTACAGTTTCATATTCCCAATTGTGGCGCGCTGTGTTGTTTGAGCTCATCTGTGTTGATTTCCTGGTTCTGTGTGGAGTCGCGTAGAAGACGCCTGGGCGCGTTTGCCTACGCAGCTCAGTCACGTCACGGATAGAGGCGGGGAATATGAATGTTTTGATCAAGTCTGTTTCAGGGGCGGGGGATTTGATTTAGTGCCGCAAAAGCAGGTGAGCCAGGGCGATGCGGCAAGTGAGAGGATTATCATAAAATGGCGGATGTTTTCGAGTGCGTTAATGGACGAAAAGTCGGGTAAGGTCCATAGGAAAGTTTTCTACGATCTACCGATTTATGCTTAAAAACACATGGCCGAACCATAGGAACAATAAAAAAAAAGTCCCGGAACTATCCTTTAAGGTATCCCACCAAGAGAAATGAAAGTAGAAGACTGATGAAAACAATTGTGTGAAATTAAGGGGTCCTGTGACTGTTTAAGCAAAACCCATCACACATTCGAAAGTCTTTGGTTTTGGTAAAAACAGGATCTGAGCCCGAACGAGGGACACCAAATGTAAACATTGGGGATCCAGGCCCGAAAGAGGGCGATCAGTGGTCCGAGCTCGAACGAGGGAGACCAAGTGTGAACATTGTGAGAAAAAGAGGTCTCAGCCAGAAGAGGGAGACCCACAATGAATATTGAAACCGAGAACTTGTGCATGTGAAAATCCTGATAGGAATGGAACTTTGAGACTTTGTTTGTTACGACAGAATCTCTGCAATAAGAGACTGTTATTGGAAAAGAGGCTTTGGCCGAAGGCCCTGATGTCTGTGCTTTGAACTGTATCCTGTAGAGTGTGTGTGAACCTCGAACGTGCCGCCTCACCACATGCTGAAAACGTGCTGAAGGGAAGTCAACTGCTCAACCTTCCTGACATATTGTTTCTTGAACACTTTTCTTTTGCATACACCATTGTCCCACACCCTTTTGTGTTCAGAAGTAAGGATTGGCAATGGGTTTATTAGTATACGCTCTTTTATTTGACTTAGACTTGACTAGGACTGCGTTATTATTATTTGATGGTTGTAGCTTGCGCCCATCCTTAGATTTAGGTTTAGATAGGTATTCAACCAACCCATTTGAAGTTCAATAAACACCCTTAAACTGTGATCACTTGTATCTCTCATCACTGTTTGATACCATGCCTTCCTTACATCACTCACACTACAAAACTAGGCATTCTCCTTTGTGCAAGGTCAATCTTACTCCCTTAATTACAAACTGTACCGCTAGTGCAAGGTGGAGTGAGTCCTAAGGAACAGAGACTCTTGCACTAGGAAGCCCCCCTACCCCCGCCCTTCAGATTCTAGTTCATTCACCTTGGCACACTTAACAAACATCCAACCAACACCATAGAGCCCACAAATGTCTTTGTTATATTTAGTTGAGCTTGTTCTGTAGCAGAAACTCCATGCAAGGTCTGAGTGAGTACATTCTGCAGAATGAGCCTTGAACAAGAAACTCATGCTCCTAGGTGTGACCTAGTGGACAACATAAAATAAATATCAAAAGCAGCAAAAGTATTAATCACTATGCGTTGTACAAAAAAAATCAATCGAGTGCCTAAAGAGGACTCGGTCTGCATTGTCCTCTATACAAGAAAACCCACAACTACCGATAGGGAATTTGTGGCCACTATACAAGAAAATGTAATCTCATAAACATTATTTGGTGTCTCATGCACAAATAACCTCTCAAGCTCTTAGAGGTGATTGAGTGTGCATTGGACTATACAAGAACATCAATTCAAACCCCTGGATAAGATTCACAGTGCTTATACTAGAATCTCACTAGCTCCAAGAGATGGTCGGTGTGGAGTACAAAGGAAAACATACTGAAAACCTGGATTTGGTGCACACCGTTCACTGTAGAAAAAAAGCCACTTAGCCTCCTCAATGCTTGTAGGTCTCTGCAAAAAAATAATCAAGCACCTAAAGATGATTGCTGTGTATATACAAGAAACCTCACCAACACTTACATCAGGTCTCAAAATGTGCACTCACAACTAGCCATTGGCTAGTGATAATTGACTCCTGGTGAGTGAGAAATGTGCATGTCGAGAAGTGCAGAGGTGAATAGCCTTTGGCGTCTGAATAGTAGCTTGAAACTTCACATTTTTACCCCTGGCCTATGTGATTGGGTGTAGTGCAAAGAAGACTGGAGGTCCTAAAACCTAGCTAATCGAGTCCCAAGACATAGGGCCTCATTACAAGTATGACGGTAAGGCAACAACGGTGCCGGTATCGCTAATGGCACTGTTGCTACCGTACCGCCATACTAGGACTTCTGCTCGTGGGTGCCCTGCAGCCACCAGGTCTGACCTGGTGGCCGTACCGGCACCCACGAGAAGAACATGATGGTAGCTCCGCTACCGTTATTAATGTACCGGTGCTACCACCCTCCCAATTCCCATTGAGCCCTATGGGGCTCAAATGGGAATGGGGATGTACCAGGCCCGGCACCCGCAGAAGGACAATTACTGGATCCGGCTGGGCCGGAATAGCCTGGTAATTGCCCATTTGCGGGGCCGGACCCGGATGCGAGTTTGGAGGTAGCCTTCGTTACGAGGTTGGAGGTAAAACCGGCAAGGCTACCTCCAACCTCGTAACGAAGCACATAATCTTCAAAGGTACACACAGAATTTTTTTTTGCACTTAAACACGTGAAGAATAACCGTCTCATCTAGATTCCTGGCTGAGTAAATTGACCACCCTAGCCCTTATGATTGGTCAAAGTCCTGTCTCCTTGTTTGGACTTGCCTTTTATCCACTGCTAATTATAGCACCGTTGATTAATTATCTGGAGGCTTTGGGCATGGTGTTTTTTTAATTAACCTGACTGCATTTGTCTTTCTTCACCATCCTATTGTTCCTCTCAACTATGTTCAGAAGAAGCACTTTACCCTCATCCTGCTGTTAAGTCATAAACAAGGATAGCTTTGAGGACATGTACCATTCTTTGTGCAAAACAACTAGACAGGTGTGGCCCTCTGTCCGTGCTTAAAGCAATGGTAATGCCCTTTGTCTTTTCGTCAGAATGCTTTGTGAGAGAGCATGAAGCAGCTGCCAGCTATTGAGTGCTCACAAAAACAAGAAACACAAATAAAAAGCACCCTTTTTTTTAACTAGACCAACATCAAAAATGTTTAAGGACAGTTTTAAAACTCAAGAACTTTAGCTTGCGGTGGTGGTGACCATTTGAAGAAGGGAGAACTACGAACACATTTCAAGTGAAAATGTGCTGTTAAGATAGTCATGCAACACACAAGGGACTGGTTAAACACAGCTTTGTATTAGTATCAACTGTGTTGCTTATTTGTTACTGTCAGTTTTAAGCTTGTACCTCAACAGTGAATTTCATTTGTATACAATGAAATGGCTCCGGAGCGCCACCATCTTGAAAGAAGTAACCGCTTGAAAGAAACTTTCCACACCGAATTAGGTTGCACTATTAATGGGAATCCGGACAGAAACAATACTGCCTGATAAGGAAGAGTGAGCCATCTAGAGAAGATCATTTAATGATCGAACTTACCATTGAAGGCTAGAATAACCCTAGAATAACCCAACAGACTATGAATGAACTAACAAATGAAGACTTACTTTGTATACAAATGAAATTCACTGTTGAAGTACATATCTAAAACTGACAGTAACAAATAAGCACTGTATATAACCTGCCTATGAAACAAATTCTAAGTTACGATTCAAGGCTAAAATAACCCAACAGACTGTGAATGATCTAGCGAATGTTGACTTACATTGTATACAAATGAAACTCACTGTTGAAGTACATGTCTTACACTAACTATGCCTGATTATGAACTAACCTACAAATGAAAATATACATTGCATACAAGTGAAACTAAATGTTTATGTGCCTTGAAAAACCCCAAGTAGGGGCGAAACAGTAGCACGTGCCTCCAAAAAGGAGTAATGTTGGCACCATTGTGCATAAACTCTGTTTCGAAAGCAAATACATTTCTAAAAGAACAAACTGAAGACTGAGTCTAATTAAGGCTGCTTACTCAATCTAAGCCCAGGCGCGTCTGGATTTAGCAAACCTAACTTTGCACTTTCACAGATTGACTGACTGGTGGGTATCAGTCAACACTAAGTCACGCGGCCAGGCAACACATGCTATTAACTGCCATAAGCACTAATATATACAGGGGAGGCGCACACACCTTTACTCACTTCCACATTTCCACTGTTTCACTACACCCTGTGTATGCCCTCTATAGTGCAGTACATGGGTACATGAAGTAGGTACATTCACCCATGGGTACTAAATACTATTTCGCTGGTTCAGGTTTTCTATGTACTGTATATTGAACACATTCACTGTATGCACCTGAACAGCTCTGTGTTTGAAAACTTTGCACCCGTGTGTTATGTGGACCAGGCATGCAGAGGCAGGAGCTTGGACCCTTAAATAACAAGAACACCCCCAGCCGTGTATCAGAGATAAATTGGGGCCAAAATAGTTGAAAGATGATTTGGAGAGCTGGCCGTTTTGGCCGATTAAAAAAAAGTGATATGTGCAAACGTCACCATCAAGTGCAGTCTTACTTTTTCTGTGCTGCCCGACTCGGGGTGCCTAGCCCACTGCCAGAGAGCATGTGGGAGAACGGTTCTCCCAAGTGAAACAAATTGCAAAACAAGCTGCTTCACTCCCATCTTTCAGCGGCTGAGCAGTTCGGAGGCATCTAGTCTGCACGCCCTGTCCTACGAGGGTTTCAAAATAGTTGGTCATTCTTTGTTTGCGGGTCGCTGATTCACTTTATAACTTGCATCCTTCGACCACTTTCCTACTGTGGGAGAAACATCTTGAGGTGATGAGTGACCGATGGAGACGATGTACGGCATAGAGAGACACACTGGGCGTGGACTCTACAGAAATGTGATGCATAAATAAATAAACGGAGACAGTCATTGTTAGGAGCTCCCCGGTGCTTTTGGTTCATGGCATTGGGCTGCAAGTCAGTACATGTAGAGGCGATCTAGGGTATTAATCGAAGTGACAAATTAATCAGCCTGTGTACTTTAACTGTAGCGCACATGGGCTAAATAATTACTTAGGTTTCTAAGCAAAATGAACGTGGCCAATAGTTCATCATATAATGTGTCCATCATTGAAGCGCCTTTCAGCACAATAGTACTCTTGCCTGCACTTTCCCGGAATGCATTTTAATGTCATGGACCGTTGCACAAGATCCATTATATTTACTGAAGCTTTAGTGACATTGCCTTCTATGTTCCAGTTTCTTAATTCAGTTTCTGCGAAATTGGCCACCTTTGTAGTCACATGTTCTTCGCTAAATCTGATTGCAAATAGCATCTGCTCTCTCTTTTGAGGTTTGTTGTTTATTGTAATATTCAGGATTGTAGAGGGGAAACTGGTAAAGCGGTAAAAACAAATGTTACCTTTAAAGTAATGTAAACAGGAAATACAAAAGACAGTTTCACTAGGAGAGTAAGCATATCTAAATTCATTTGTTTACTTATTTTTTTATCAAAAGGAAATGATGTCCAACTATGTGTATTTGTTTTAAAAATGTGTGTTTTTTTAATGTCTCGAGGGAAACCCATTGACGTAGTTCCACTCATCACGCTGGCTTTTGCGTTACCTAATTATTTGTAGACATTCTACTTTTAAAACGGTGACATCCAACATACTCCCAAGCCCCTTGAAACGTGCCTCCACTCTTTTCTGATCCTGATCAGGTGCGTTTTTCTTTTTGTTTTAATATATATTTTATGTTTTTTTTATTAAATACGATAATCTGGTTATTGCTGCTTTATTTTCTGCATTGTTACTTTCTGCAAAAGTTACTTTTTACCTCTTCATTTCAATAAGCCTGAACGAACTTTCCCACAAGAAACACGAAACACCAGAATTTGGAATGATTGTCAAGGATTAACTACAGACGAACTTCTGGAAAAGTTCATCAGAAGTTCATTCACATGGCTTAAAGGGGGACAAATGGGTGGAGTTCCCATTCGTTCTTTCAGCGAGGCAACAGGTCATTGCTTTGCTATAGGCAGGTTTAGGATATTTAAGGAAGCATTAATAAATTGGAGTGCATTTAGAGTAGTTGTTGGACGAAGGATAGTAAGATGTAGTGAGTCACTGGGACCCAGTCGTAGAGTGAGATTTAAGGTTGGTTTTGCTTATGCAGTGCTGTGTGACATTTTCCATGATTTGGAAAAGTACATCATCAGAGATTTGGGGAGGGACTGATGTACTAGTCAGTGCTCATCGCTTGATGCAAGTGGACGAGACACATGCCATTGTGTGACATCTGGGAGGAGTAGCTTGTGGGAAAGTCACACTTGTCTGATTTTGCTGGGAGTACGCAGCATAGATTTGGGGAGGCAGCTAGTGGCATAGAGTGGCACACAGTCAGTATCTGTGTCTTGAAGCGAGTGGATGAAACACATGCCATTGGTTGACACCTGGGAGGAGGAGCCAGAGGAGCTGGGGATCCCTGAGGGCAGTTAGTGGGAGAGTCATGCTCTCCTGATTCTTCTACGAGGGAGCAGCAGAGATTCGGGAAGGCTCTGGCTATACACCAGCCAATGTCCATCTCTTGAAGTGATAGGACTTGACACATGCCTTTGGGTGACACCTGGGAAGAGGAGCTGGAGTAACCAGGAATCCCTGAACGCAGCTCGTGGCAGAGTCACACTCAAGTGATTTTGCTGGAAGCAGGAGACGCTTGGGAAGGTGGCACACAGCGACACATGCATCAGTGTATGTCGCTTGAAGTGAGTGGATAGGGCACGTCCCATCAGGTGATAAATGGGAGGCGGAGTAGGAGGAGCGTTGAATTCCCTTGAACAGCCTGTAGCAGGAGAAATTCTCACCCGATTTTGCTGGAAGCGAGAAGCAGAGATTCGGGGAGGCAGCGTGTTACAAATCAGTCACGTCCTGTCTTTTGAAGCGAGTGGATGAGACACATGACATTGTGTGGCAGGTGGGAGGAGGAGCAGGAGGAGCTGTGAATGTATACATTCATTTTTTTGTTTAAAGTGCAGACCTAGCTTGAGAGCAGCAGAGTACTGTACAGAGTGTGCGTAGCCAGCGTTTGGGCTGGCATCTTTTAACAGTAGCGCAGAACTGTCAGTTTCTCTCTGTGCATCAGTCTATGTGCCCATTGGGATTGGTCCTTGGTGAGGTGCTGTTGAAAAGAGCTAAGTTTTGAGAGATTTGTGAAATTAGATAAATGTGGGGGCAACCCGAGCTGATACCGCAATCGAGTTCCAGAGGGTGGGTGCATAACAAGAGAAACACTATTTTCAGATCCTCTCTTTGCAGAAGAGTTATGAATTGAGGCTGGTGGTTGATTTTCTGTGCAAGGAGAGGGTGCCACTAGATATGTAGTGCTTGTTGTGCTATTCAAGACTGCTTTGCAAATGATACATGCCATCTTGAACAGTATCCTGGCCTGGAGAGGAAGCAATGTAGTTCACATTGGATGGGGGTGATTCTGCCAAATTTCCACACACCTGTAAGAAGACGCTCTGCAGCGTGGAGGACTGCTTTGGAGGGAGCCGAGTGAGCAGCTGGGAGCCCCTTTAGGAGGGTATTGCCCCATCGATGTGTGAGACCACAATGGCCTGCACTATGGTCCGGAAGTCTTGCGGCAAGATAAAGAGTTTGAATTTGCAAAGGGTGGAGATTTGGAGCCAAGCAATTTGGGCCTTCTTGGCTATGACTTCCAGGAAGAATAGGCTGCTGTCAATGACGACGCCTAAGTATTTGCTAAATCTGAGAGTTGTGGATCAATTCCTTCTAGCCGCATATCATTAAGCCATTGTTGAACAAGTTGTTGTTTAGCGGGAGTACCAATGAGGACGAGTTCGGTGTTGAATGGGTTATGTTTGAGGTAGGCAGTCAACACCCAGGACTTGATGATGGTTATGTAATCGCAGAGACAATTAATGTCTTGTGGGCTTTTTACTCTCATATACAACCGAGTACTGTCCATGTATTGGTGGTTGGCTGTATCAGGATCTTTGAGGAGTGTGCCCAGAGACTCCATTTAAAGGTTAAAAAGGATCAGTGAGAGGATGGAGCCCTTGGAGACTCTGCAGGAGATTTGTGGTCGGTTAAAATACAAAAGGCTCATGTGGACCGCCTCGTGTCTGTCCGAGAGAATTTAGGACAGTGCCAGAGAATCCCACCCTTTTGGCTAGGAGGGAGGCAAGGATGTGGTGGTCGACAGTGTAGAAGCAGCCGAGAGTTGAAGGAGGGTAAAGAGGCATGATTCACCCTTATCCATGATTTGGAGAGCATCATCCTCCACCTGGATGGTGGCTATCTCGATGCTACACTTGGAATGGAACCCTGGCTGATAGTTGGTGTAGTTGTTCGATTCTGGAAAGAAGTTGTGTAGTAACTACTTTTTCCCAAGATGTTGCCAATAAAGGGGAGGCTCGTAACGGGCTGGTTGTTGGCCAGATCATCAGTCATTATTTTCAAAAAAGGTCATATGAGACCAGTCTTGAGGCTGTCCGGGAATGACCCTTCTGTAGTGAGGGATTAATTAATGCTGTGGAGTGCGTTAAGCACTGGGCCATCAATTGTTTAATGATGGAGGCAGGGATGATATCATCAGAGTAGGAAGTAATAACTAACTGGCCCCACCACGTAGGAAAAATAACAAAAAAAGACCAAAAAAGAAGACTGGAGCAATAGCCTCTATCTTTGGCTTCTGCCTTGCCCAATCACTCGGATCCTTTTTCTAAGAGGTTTTAAATGCTCACCGATGTCTTGCAACACAGTTCACAACCTCTCTGCAGGTTCTGTATGCCAAATCTCAATTCCATACAATTCTCTCTCTCCAGAAAGAAAAGGTTTTCTTAATACAATTCCACCATTTACGACTTGGTGCTTGACAATGTTCTTGGTTGTTGTTTAAAGACTGGAACCCTCCAGGTTCTCTCTCCAGTTTGTTTGTTAGGTTTTGTGTTTCCTGGACTCTCCAAAGTATTCTGGCCCTCTGACAAGGTTACTTTAGCAGGGCCTAGGTGCGACATCCGCCTGTTTGGGTTTTCTTGGCTCCCGTAACCCTTGTGGCTCTCCCAGCCTCTAATATGAATGTGTTTTGGTTTCTCAGGGCTCTCCAAAGACCTCTGGCCTTCTGACAGGCTTAACTCAGTTTAGCTAGGGTGTCTGCCCACTCAGTTTTATCAGGCTACCGTAATCCTTTTGGCTTTCCATGCCTCTAATCTTAGTGTCTCTGTTCACCCCTCTCAACGGCATTATCGCTTTGGGAGCGTTTGCTTCCCTTCCACTGCTCGGCTCAGCAGCAAATGCACTTCTCATTCAGAGCTCAGAGAATCAGTCTCTCCGCTACATTCTGGTCTCAGTGTCAGTTAACGGGCTCCAGGTCCACCACGCTTCCGTGTGGTCACGTCACCAGGTAAGACGGTTGCTTTACCTTCTCTGCTTTGACCATGGTTTCTTTGCCGGTCAGGACGCCAGCCTTCCGGTGTCTCGCTAGCGATTTGCTCGCTCTCCATGCTACCGCTGGCTCCGCAGTCTAGCGTGGCTCCACCCCTCCAGGAGATCTTTCCGTCAGAGGCTTGCCTAAGCATAGCATTCTTCCTCCTCCATTCACAATTCTTCATCTTTTTTATGTACATCATTACAAACAAAAGGGGTGGGTCGTTCCTCTTTGACTGTGGAGTTTAGGTGGGATCCAGCAATACCTGTCGCAAAAGAGGTTGAAGAAATGAAACTATTTGGTGAAACCAAAACAGAGTTAACAACAGTCTTTCTAATTCCCATGTAAGCGGATAATGTGTTCTGGACAGGGAGTTCGTTACCAGAATC
This sequence comes from Ambystoma mexicanum, assembly GCF_040938575.1. Taxonomy (NCBI): domain Eukaryota; kingdom Metazoa; phylum Chordata; class Amphibia; order Caudata; family Ambystomatidae; genus Ambystoma; species Ambystoma mexicanum. The sequence goes on along the minus strand of NC_090929.1, from coordinate 996,065,176 downwards.
GGTGTCCTTGTCCCCAAGAGGGGAGTCACTCCCAGTGAGGTCCCAGTTGCCCAGTCCCCTAGGGAGAGTCTTGTTTGCAGGCTCATCTCCCTAGCCTCAAATGGGGTGGCTCCCCTATGGGGAGAAGAGATGAATAGTCCAGATTCATCACATCATCTCTTGAAGCAAGTGAACGAGACCAGTGCCATCGGGTGACACCTGGGAGTAGGAGCGGCAGAAGACGGGAAACCCTAGGGGCCGCTTGTGGGGGAGTCAAGCTTGCCTGACTTTGCTGGGAGAGAGTAGCAGAGATTCAGGAAGGTGGGTGACACACATTTGAACACATTTGGAACAATATGTCAGCACCCAAATGCCAGAGGCAGGGGGAGACATGCTGCCATTGATCTTTTCGCTCCTGTTGTTGCATTTGCTGTGTGCATTGGGGAGGCCAAAATTGCACTATATCAGGGGCAGATGGAAGAGGTGTGCACATCCCGTCTATCAAAGATCAGTGAAGATCAACAGATGAAATACTTGATCAGTAGCAGGAGATTGACAATCCTAGGTCTCTGTCGCTGCCACCCTGATCCACTAGGTCAGACAGTAATGATGATTATCAAGACAAGGATTATGCCTCATCAGAGTATAGATGGGAACAAGCACTGCTGTTGGAAAGCAGAGATGCTGAGGAGTGTTGGGAAGGGGGCAGCCCCGTCCCCCAGCTAGGCGTTTTGAAGGAAGGCAAGATGCATTTGAGGCGCTGTGATGAGCCAGTAGGACCCCATGCTAATATAACCAATTATAGTGTAACCATATGGTGTGGCCCAAGACACGGGCGGCATCGCTATTTTGCATAGATTTTAACATTCATAGTTAGAAGAAAAGGCTTACGCGGTACAGTTGGCATTGCATGCACTAGGCCCAAATCCATGAAGCAAAAGAAATCTCCAGTCATGCCCGAGCTCCCATGAGGACAGTTCGCACCCCATCTGTCACACTGTTTGTTAATTGTTCTTAAAAAGTGTTGCGAAGATGTGTCTTTCACCCAAGAGGAATGTGCCCCACAAGGCTGTGATCAGAGGCCAGCACCTGTTGTGCATGTTATCTCACTTTGGCCAAAGCATGACCCGGCTCATTCCAGAGTGACCAAGAGTTATAGACCATATAACGGACTGAACCCTAAGATCCCCGAATTCCATGACACTAGGTGCCCTTTGACCACCAGCTCAAAGTAACAAGTCCTGAAATGTTCAAAGAGGATGGACTAGATGTATCGTTGCAGCAACAATCGTGTGATTTGTATTGCGAGGTGCTGGAAGGGATAAATTATAGTTCAAAACGAGAGTGGAGACCTTGGAGCTGGATGGCGCGGAGGGAGTGAGTGAAATGTGCAGGTGAAGGTTAGAGTGCCCTGGAACCTCCTGTGTGTCTGTTTTGAAGCCTGCCATGTGCACAGTATGAGTGATAAACAAGCTGTAGAGTAGGAGTATAATTAATTTGTTGACTGACATTCGACATGAGAAGAAGATGAGCCCCTCAGCACCCATGTGATGGAAGATGGACGGACTGGGCTGGGATCAATAAAAGGTGGTCTACCCAATCAGCCGTGCAGGTTTTTACTGTATGAATTGCGTCACTTATGACAATGTTTTCCTTTAATGTTTCTGCTTGCACCTCTCTTTGGCAGAACGTTTTTAGCAACAGAGTTTTTTTTTTTTAAACATATCTTATTTTTATTTAACAAACAAAACCAATACAAACCAAACTGCAGTGAAAGCATCAATAGACATTACACCATTTTCATCCCTGCTCAACTTATCCCACCCCCCTTAGTAGCCTATTAATTTGTTCACGTTGTGTCTGCACCACATGGCGGGGTCCCATTTTCAGTTGATTCCGGCAAATTTTGTATCATTCCAAACAATTCCGTTACCAATGATTTCCACGCCATCAGGGTTCCCACCTCTTCCTCCCCCCCTGTGTTACTTGCCTCCTGCCATACCATGGTCTCCGCCTCCGCCCACCTCTGCAGGTCCCTCCACCACATCTCCACTCGTGGTCTATGACAATTTTTCCATCCCATGGCAATCCTCCTATTTGCAAGCACATATGCTAAATCCTTCAGTTTATTGACATGTTTAAGTTTCTGCAATCTGGGGAACCCCCTGTAACGCTCACCTGATTCCCGCAGAGGCGCCGGTCTTGACTGGGCGAATACCGTATCTTCAAAGGTGATGTGTAACACACGGTTGGCTCTTTGGGCTGGACCTCTGTGCACTGTATGTCTGACTCGAAGAGTAAAATGTCTGCAGATAGAAAATATGGGATTAATGAACTGGGGTTATTGGGTGTCTCTCTCTTCTTCCCTTTCTCTTCTCCTGTAGAACCCCAAAGGTTAACGCTCTCACCTTAGGTAAGTGAACGCCGAGCTCTCCATCTGCCTCGGGGCAGGGTGCCGTAACCAGTTTCTTCACTGGATAAGGGTGCAGGCCTCTTGACCTCAGAGGACTGCTGTCCGTCGTTTACTGCACGAACGGTAAATTCCGAGTATTTCAAATGTCTTTAAAAGTCTTTTGTAATGATGTCTCTTGTTTTGCAGGGTTCCGGCGATGGCGGATGACGGGCTGAAGTGAGTTGAGGATGGAACCCGTGTGAGGAATAGAAGCGCCTGGAAGCACGTAAGTAAGCGCTTGTTGCTTGCTTCACGATGCGCACTAACTGTCCTTTTATCTTGCAGGTACAAGTTCGGAGCTGCTGAAGGGTGCCGGAATACCCACTGGGTTCGGCGTGGGAAGGAGTAATGGCACGTGAGTAATAAAGTTACCCAATGTCTTTAAACGCACCTACTTTTGTCTTTCAGATGCGGGATGCAGCGCCGAAGGCCTCCGGAGCGTGCAAAGAGTTGGTAAGCTTTTGTCCTTCAGATGCCGGAATGCAGTGCGAAGACCTCCGGAGCACGCGAAGAGTAGGTAAGCCTTTGTCTTTCAGATGCCGGAATGCAGCGCGAGGCGTTGGTGACAGCCGATGGACCAGGTAAGAGATGCGCTGTCACTGAAGACCGTAGTGCTAACCTGTTCTTTCTTGTCTTTATAGGTGTTGCTGAAGACTGGATTCAGGATGGTAAGCCTTTTTCCCTTAGGCCCAGGATCAGATGCAGAAGACACGATGAGCGTTCTGCTGCAGAGGATGCAGAATAACGCAAAGCAAGATTCATCCATCGGGTGTGGTTTAAATAGCCTCCTGTAGTGCTTAGATGTCTCCTTCCACAGCCTCGCCTAGGTAAGAAAAGAGTTCCTGCTTTCCAGAAGAGTTCCAGTGTTCTGAACCTAGGGAGTGGCTCCTGCCCCACCCAACAGGAAAAGTAGTCCCAAACAGAAGAGGATCAGAGGCTCAACTGGCAGGTAAGTAAGCAGCATGGTCTGCTGCAGGTAAGTCCACCCAAGCATTATGAGCTCGGCGCTTCCAGCGCTGGGACTGGGCATATTTATGAGCCTGGTGCCACTGGTGCCAGGACAGGGTCCAAAAGGTCCCAATTGGGACTGGTTGGCACTCGGAACCTGAGTTATGGGTCTGCTTCCAAGGGAGTTGGGTGAGTCCTGACCTTTTGGAAGCAGAGATCATGACACCCCCCCAGTAAGCAGGCCCAGGCCGAGTCTATGACTATGGTGACACCCTTTTCCGCCAATTTCCCAGCTACATCGCTCCAGAAGGGCTCAATCACCGGGCAGGCCCAAAACATGTGTATCATATCAGCCCGTTCCTCGTCACATTTGGGACATGCTTGTCTGTCAGCGTTTTCAAACCTCAATATCCTCAGGGGCGTCATATATGCCCTGTGTGTAATATATAATTGTATTTGTTTCAATCTAGCATTTCTTGACACCTTTTTATGGTACCCCAGGGCACGTTCCCACATCCCATCCTCTATCGGGGCTCCCATCTCCGCCTCCCAATCTAGTCTCAGTTGCGTTAGTTCTTTCCCAACTTTAGACATCATCATTTCGTACATTCTAGAGATCTCATGCCCTCCTTCCGTTATATCATATATCATGTCTATAGTAGCATCTGGCTCTTCTTCCAGTACTGTCTCAGGCCAGGTTGTCTTAATTTTCTGCACCATTCTGTGATATGTAATATATTGACCTACATGTAACCCTGCTTCTTCTCCTAGCTCTTCAAAACTTACAATAATTCCCTCCCGCCACACATCTCACATAGTTGCCAGCCCCACCGATTCCCAGTGGTTCCTAATTGTCATTTGTAGCTGTTTATCTCCCCCAGCCAGCATGACCAGCGGTATATGCAGGGAGCATGGGGCTGGATTTCCCATCATCCGGCATGCTCGACGCCAGATCCTCCACCCAAGCATCATCATCTCAGGACGCGCTTTCATTTCTATCTTGGGTAGCCAGATCATCTCTTTTAAATAAAATGGGGCACAATCTGCTCTAAGCAACCTGGATTCTGGGGTCGCTTCATCTGAGAGCCATTTGGCGACATGTTGCAGTTGGCTCGCTACGTAATAGGCCTCATAATTAGGTAATTTTATTCCCCCTTTTTCATAAAAGTTTTGCAACTTCCATAGTGCCACCCTATTCCTGGTACCCTGCCACAGGAAGTCCCTACACATGCCATTCATTCTGGTAAAGAACTTCTTAGGTATTAGGTACGGTGCTTGAGATTAGGACACCAAGCATTAACCCGTGTACCACAGTGTAGGGTTGCAGTGATCCCCCATTGTGTCAGGCCAGTGCTATGGAAGCATTTGAGTGTGGTCCAAAATATCACAATTCCCATGACAGACAGCCCCTGCTCAATGCTAACCTAGCTATGATGATGGAAGCAGATCTCTTGCCCGCTCATTTGTGGAAAACCTTGATTATGGGATGGGAAAAGCCGATCACAGCTGGGAAGTTTGCAGTTGACCTTTTTGCTCTTGCAAAGTGGTACTGGAAATGTACAGTAAGGTTACAGCTACAGTGGGGTCGGTTACAGAGGTAAATGGTGCAAAAATCAACTTCATCATTAACGCGTTCCAGCAGTCCGAGCAGTGACTGCATGGCGGTCACAGGACACTGCTTCTGCATCAGTCAAGAGCAGTCCCTGAATAATTCTACGATGCAGCTGGTGTTTACAATTCGGCACCAGGCAACCTTGTGCATGCACGGCTTTCAGGGTAGGAGCCCCTGGGAAGACAACGTCAGTGAGGAGGTGGGGGAGGCGAAAGCACTTTGACTAAAGCCGCAAAGTATGCATTTGGGCTTTGTTGCAGAAGATCAAATGTCCCTGCTGCCTTCCTGACTCATGAATTGGCAAGACAATGCACAGCCCTTGCTCTTTACTTCTTGGTCACACACTTTATCTTCAGCTGTGAACTTGTGAAAGAAATGGTCTCTGTGGTCCTGAAGATCAGCTTCTATTTAAGCTGAGCTTACCATTCCAACAATTGCCACTGCACAACCTGAAGACTACATAGGCCACCTGTGTTGCGACCACCTGACAGGTTATGTGAGCAGAGTTATGTGAGCAGTGCAATTCATCACAGATTAGGGCCTGTGCCTTGGCAGGTAAAGCAGATGTGGCACTACTGGTGAGAGAGCTGATTCCAACCTTGTGTAGAGATCCACAGGCAGTTGTATTTTAAGGTAAAATTTAGAACTTTCTAGCTTCCATTGTGAACCCATGATTCCAAGTAAAAGTGGTTGCTTTTCATCCACATATCTCGAGGGAGGAGGCCTCAAGCACAGAGTCGCGCAAGCGCGAAAATACCTGAGGGTCTTGATTGAGTCCATCCCTTACTTCTTTTAGCGGTGTACAGGATAGCGGAATGGTAGATGCAAAGAACCCAACCCTTCTTAGCCCTGTACGTACAGTCAGAGGGGTAGGGGGAGTCAAGGACAGGCTCTCAACCCCACAGACTTGTCTTCCAGTATTAACGTGGCGATGAGACTCGGAGACACAGATGGCAAAGCAACAGGTGGATGTTCGAAGATGGTAGAAAGGATATCCGAATGGTCCAGGGAGTCAGACTGAACCAAAGGCGGACAGGGGGGTAGGCAGGAACAACGGAAAGAGCCCACCACAGGCAAGAAGGGAGAAGGCAAGGAGTTAACTGGAACATGAATAGGAAAACAGGGAAGGAGGGAGTCGAAGCCTAAAGCAGGAGCCCAGGAATAACTAGCAACAAGGCCTACCAATGGGCTGAAATTAGGGAGGAAGTGGAACCAGCAGAAAGCAAACAGGCAGTGCAGCAGCAGGAGGAGGCCAGGAAGGCACACTGAAGGGTCAGGAGTCCGGACACAACAGTGAATGGAGAGCATTTAGACATGCCAACCGCTCAGCTGCAATGCCTGAAATACTGGTGCTGCAGTCATAATGAAGATGCGGGGCTTGGCGTGAACCCATGGCAACAAAGAACACCGCTACCGATGCGTGAGCAGGATGACGCTGTCTGCCGTGATGACGGGCAGCAGTGAGCCACGTCCTGCAATGAAGAGCACATCCAGGCTTCCATCGCGAGCAGAGCCGGCAACCTCCAAGACTAAGGCAAGTGCACAGTGAGAGCATGACACTCCGCTTTCCTCCAGGCTAAGCAGGTGCCTCAGGTTTCCAAGGAATCAGATTGTAAAAATGCTGTAAAAGTTCTGGTGCATGTACCCGAGAGGCTGGTTCCCGAGATCAATCAGAAGGATGGTTCTCCTTCAAGTCAATGAGATAATACAGGCATCCACAACAAAGGTGTGAATCACAAATAGGTTGTACCTAATATTCTGGATCATCAGTCAAACTCAATAGAGCAGGCCGAGTCAGTGTAAGTATCTGGAACATATCGTGTCAGGAGTGAAACATGAACGACAGGGTGTACTTGCTAATGTTTAGGCAAATGAAGGCGCTAGACAACAGTAGATAGTCCCAAGCCAGAACCTTTCCGGGCAACTGCTGAGTGAACTTTTTCGAGGGCTTTATCCCTCGCACGATCATGACATTTATGCATTATCATTAATTCGCCAACATATGCTATTGAGCGTCCGAAGATAGAATCTCATCCCGATATCTCGTATCATATAAATCCCATCTGGATTGTTCCATGATACAGATGAAATCATCAATCTATCTAGTGCAACTTCAGTACATTGACCACACAGTTTGAATGAGACATCTCATTACCACAAGTTAAGGACACAGAAATCAAATACAGTGTGCCTTGAAAATGACCAGATGGTCGAAACACGTGTCAGCTGTTCACCATAGACCATTAAAACTTTGTTTTCATAAACATCTGATTTGTTATAATGATATATATGTGTGGTCCCTATTGCGGGCTATTCTATTGATTAACAACTTTTGTTCACTGTATCAGCCGGATCGCCTAAATCTACGGCCATACTGTGGTTATTTGCATTATTCCAGGTTTGAAACATGTTTGCGTCATATCTTTTAAAAAAAATGTATTTGTTTTAATTGATTACAATTTTTACAAACAAGATACCAAATTCCAATCCTGTCTATGATTATTGGCTCTATTCGTTGGTTTAAATGTCTTTCTTTCTCCATCGGCCTTGATTGTTCCACTTCCTTTGCCAGTATGTCAGGTGCCAACGGTGCTTACATAGCCAAAACAGAGTACGAAGCAGGAGCTAAGCCCTGAGGACCGAAGGGCTGAGGATTTTGCTGTTTGCTGTGGCGAGTGGTTCTCTCTTTCTTTCAAACAGGAGGAGGAAGGAGGATTAGAGGTGCGTGTGCCTGTACCTTTAACTGCAAAACTGACCTAGACACCTGACTCTGGTCACACAGGTACTTAAGGCCGCCTCTTTCGCCCTTGTGGCGCTAAGCCCTTATGACCGAAGGGCTGAGGATTTTGCTGTTTGCTGTGGCGAGTGGTTCTCTCTTTCTTTCAAACAGGAGGAGGAAGGAGGATTAGAGGTGTGTGTGCATGTACCTTTAACTGCAAAACTGACCTAGTCACCTGACTCTGGTCACACAGGTACTTAAGGCCGCCTCTTTCGCCCTTGTGGCGCTAAGCCCTGAGGACCGAAGGGCTGAGGATTTTGCTGTTTGCTGTGGCGAGTGGTTCTCTCTTTCTTTCAAACAGGAGGAGGAAGGAGGATTAGAGGTGCGTGTGCCTGTACCTTTAACTGCAAAACTGACCTAGTCACCTGACTCTGGTCACACAGGTACTTAAGGCCGCCTCTTTCGCCCTTGTGGCGCTAAGCCCTGAGGACCGAAGGGCTGAGGATTTTGCTGTTTGCTGTGGCGAGTGGTTCTCTCTTTCTTTCAAACAGGAGGAGGAAGGAGGATTAGAGGTGCGTGTGCCTGTACCTTGAACTGCAAAACTGACCTAGTCACCTGACTCTGGTCACACAGGTACTTAAGGCCGCCTCTTTCGCCCTTGTGGCGCTAAGCCCTGAGGACCGAAGGGCTGAGGATTTTGCTGTTTGCTGTGGCGAGTGGTTCTCTCTTTCTTTCAAACAGGAGGAGGAAGGAGGATTAGAGGTGAGTGTGCCTGTACCTTTAACTGCAAAACTGACCTAGTCGCCTGACTCTGGTCACACAGGTACTTAAGGCGGCCTCTTTCGCCCTTGTGGCGCTAAGCCCTGAGGACCGAAGGGCTGAGGATTTTGCTGTTTGCTGTTTGGCGAGCGGCGCAAGGCGAAGTCGTCCAGGATAACTCTTCGAGAGAGATGGATCCAGCTAATCTATGTACTTCTAAGGTGATACGAAGGACTAGAGCCAAGTAAGACAAACAGCCAATACTGACACGATACAGACAAACAATTTGAGAAATAAAAAAGTGAGTCAATATTTTTCATGTGGGTCGTTAACTGATAATATTGACTTATCTGAGGATTCCGCGGTTATGCCATCAAAAGAGGTGTTCGAACCCTTGCAATCTGTGGAGGATGGTTTGTCCGTTAAGCAGATCCCTATATCGTCTCCTGCACCTCCTGCGCTGATAGAATTCAATCTACCCACCCCAGCCCCCCCCCATCCACTCCTCTTCTCCGCGTGCAACAGGTGGAGGGAGGGGGGTGTATGGTTAGAACGATATTAAATGAGGTGAAGATGGCCAACATCAATATCGAAACGACTTGTGAGACTGGTAAGACTAACCATGATGTGCTGATTGATGGGGCTGCTACGCCGCTGTCGTTGTGTGCGGCGAGGGACGCCGGCTCGGTGGGTGTCGTGCCGGCGTTCGAGGAAACTGCAGTGGCCCGGCAGCCCGAGGCTGCTTCAGGCTCACCTCCCGCAGCGCCCGCCGATGACGTTGGTGGGCCAGGCCGGGGGGCATGGCCGTTAGCTGCGGCCGAAGCACCTCGCAGTGTGGGGAACACTGGAGCTCCAGGGCTAGTGCAGTGGCTGGGGGTCCTGGCGAACGTAGCGGTGGGCGCAGTCGCGTTTGCTCGCCCTGAGTTCACCACAGGGATGCCCAGTGGGATAGATGGCTCTGGGTTGGTCGTTACCAATGCCGTGAGTTCAACCTCTGTGCCTCTTATCTCGCCGATTTGTTTGTCAAATGTCACTATGTGTGAATCTCTTGCGGTCTCTCAAAACGATACGACTCCTAACCACGTCCTACAGCTTATTGAGACCCCCTTTAAAGACTCTAGTGTGATCACAGACTGGCATAAGGAATCGATTCAGAACTCTCAAAATGTAAAAAAACTGCTTCTGTGGATAATGATAAAAGTAATTCGCTAGAGGTAGTTTCTGCCGTTCTACAAAATTTGATTAGTTTAAACAAATCTAGATCTTGTAATCGGTTATCTGTATCTACCCTAACTGATGAGTTATCTTCGAAGGCCCCTCAGAAAAGAACCTGTACGAGTGTCACTGATTTAAATCGTGGTATATGGGGTTCTAGTAATTACAAAAGAAGCAAAACACGCGCTGATGAATCTCCTGATAGGTTCGAACAATCTCAAGAGGGAAACGTGGCAGACTCTCAGAAAAGAGTGCCAATTCCACATAAGACCAGTCAGCCCAATAATAAGAGGTGCCACCTCCGCACAAGTGAAAGCTCAGCTTGTGTAGTGACGTCTGATGACTCTGAAATGACAGACTCCTCGATGGGTGAACGTCCCTTTCCAAAGATAAGGAGGAAAGGGGCTTGTGGTAGGCGATCTGCATTTGAGTCCCAGGGGAGAGTATTAGAGGAGCGGTCCGCTCCATGTGTTCATGTGCCTTCAAACGAACTTTTAATGGCGCTTACATCCGCAATGGCAATTTCTATGACACCCTTCACCAAGTTATATGAAACTTTGAGCAACAACATAAAGGATGTCACTACGTTACTAGCCATGATGAATTCAAAATTGATGCATCTAGAAACAATGCAGGAGATGGATAGACACAAACAAGAAGAAGTGTCTCATCAAGTTCTGGGTGGCATCCTAGCAGTTAAGGAGGCTAAAAAGAACGACATGATTGACAAAAAATTATTTGCAGAGGTTGCAAAGGAAGCCTTGTCTTTATTTCATAAATCACATACAACTAAAAAAAGAGAAGATCTGTTGAGTGACGATAACTTAAAAGATTCGGGAAGTGAAGCTTTAGCCTCCAATGCAAACTCCCTTGTAAGCTCTTCACTGTTGGCCAAGATGCCGACTCGTCATCAACACCCTGCACAACCACAGAAGCAAGTCCTCCAGGATAGTAAGTTATCTGGAGGCTTAATAAAGGAAGTGATTAACATCTCACATGAAGCGCCTAGGGACAGTTCGATTCTGTCGGAAATCGAGGTGCAAAAGCAAACGACTGTTATTGAACCTTGTTCTAAAAAGGTTTGTCAAATAACTTCCCTTGACATTTCGTTCAATACAGCTTTTTTGCAAGCAAAAAATGCATCTAATCCAGCCTGAGTGGACTTTCAAATGGCCTCCGGCTCATCTCCACGTCAGAAAATTACAGACTTGGCCCCTGAGCCGCAACTTGTGGCAGTGGCGCCTCTAAAGCCTGCAGGCATGTTTCCCATCTTTGGAAGCTCGGACACTGAAGTGCAACCGTCTTTATCCGCTGGCAGAAAGTTATGTCATCCGCAAATGAAAAAGCAAAAGAACATGCCAGCCAGGAAAAAAATCGCAACAAAAAGGAGCACGAAAATATTTGCGGAATTTAAATATGTTACAATTAGTTGACAAGGCTATTTCTACTAGCTTGAAATTAGCGGACACAATTAAGGAGACTCAAACTGTTCATCATGAAGCTGAAGAGCCAAAGTCTAAGGCGACGGAGAGTCCGCCAAATGTTGAGGACTTAGCCATACAAGCAGAATTAATGGACTTGTCAGTTTATGAAGACAAGATTGATCCTGATGATGAAGTGAATAAAACCGTTGCTAAAATATGTGTCTCTTAAGACGCTGCTGCATCCTCATTAGACACAAATCCAAACAGTGTCCCTAAGATCACTTCATCGGAGAAACAAAGGTGTACTCCGATGGAGCCACAGAAGCGTGAAATTCCACCAACTTGCCCTTCCCGAGTAGCCAAAGACAGAGTGTGCGAGATTATTCCACAGGTTGCTGAGGATTATGATGTGAGCAGAGGGCAGAGGAGTCCGGTATTTGTTACACTTCAAGAGAAAAGAGAAAGACAAAGGTTACAAGGCCAACAGAAGCCTCAAAAATCTGAAAATCTCTGCCAGGGTGATTTAAATGGGGCGTATGTCAAAAAAGAAATAAGTCCGGAGACAACTGCAATTCTTGATGCTAAAGCAGTTAAGTTTCAGAAATTGGTCATTCATAAGGCCGCATTGTCGGTGCAAAATTTGAAAAATAAGACAAGGCTGCCTGCTGCAAGAAAATTAGGGCCGTCATTGCTAATCAAATTAATGCTTGAGCGATTGGAGGGCACGGACAAACTCATTCTGAACAGATCAAATGTGCTAAAATTGCTTCACCATGTACCCCGTCTTCGCTCTCTGGAGTCGAAAGATCTGATAATAATTGAATTTCCAGAGGAATTGTGCACTGATAAGGTGATTTTACATTTAAATTCCAACTTAATCGCAAATGTAATTTTGGACGCGAATGAAGAGCTGCTGTCAATGGGCTTTGATACGTATAAAGTGAGAGACCCGGAACAACATGAAAAAGAAGAGATGGCAAATCATCTAGGTGACACTTGGTTCCCTAGAAAGTGCACTTCTCAACTATCTGAGGAAGTGAGAAAAGTGGATCAAAGAGAGCAAAACTGGCAACTCCAGTCTGACCAGAACGGTTTCCCTTGCAATGCCCAATTATTCCCTCTCCCGCCCCAAGGCTTTGTGACAGTTGATAAGGAGACGCGGATCAGAACAGATCCAATGGAGAAAATCAAAATTACCATAGTAAATGGGATACAACTTAGAAAGTCCTTTTCGTCAAAAACAAATAACCAAAGTGAACCCGCTCTGGTGGAAGACTGGAATTGGATGGCCACTGCACTGAATGTAAACAAGAACAGCTAATGCCCGAAACCCACTGCAGAGCAGGAATGTTCCTTTGCCTCATGGAACACGCGTGGTTATTTACATCTTTTAAACAACAACTGGGCACAGGACTTACAACTGATTTGTTTACAGGAAACCTGGATGTGTGAACTACCAACAATCACAGACTAGGAGTGTGCATTAAATCCCGCTATTAGAGCCGAGAAGGGCCGTCCAGTAGCAGCTCTCTTGACAATGATTAAAAGATCGTCGGGTTACCGGCTGCATAACTCAGTGAACTACACTGCCTTCATTCAAGTTTGTGAGATACGTAAAATTGTTGCCACTTCTAACCCTTGTGATGTGATCCATATTATTCATTTATATTGGAATCACCAACGGACTGGTTCACTTCCGTTCATCGACCAGATCACCGCAATCCTTGATAACTTGTTAGAATCAAGTAGTGGAAGTGCAGTGATAGTTTGCGGCGACCTAAACATCGATTTTTTCAATCCTCAGAATTCCATCAAAGGTCGCTTATCAAAATTATGGTTAGAAGAGATGGAAGTGATAGGGCTCGCTATGCTAAACGGCTGCACGCAAGGTGATATACCGGCTAAACCCACATGGCAGCGAGAAGGTCAAAGCTCCACCATTGATTACATTTTTGTTTCCGATATGCTGCATGGAAAAATAAAGACCATGAAAATTTGCTCTATGATCAATAGTGACCACGAAATGTTGGAACTCAGATTCCATGACACTCGAGGTCCGCAATGCAAAAAGTGGAACACCAAAGTTTTAGTGGAAACAAATCGTCTTCGCTTAAAGCTGGAAGAACAAGATGTGGCTAAGATATGTAATCAGTTCAAGTCAACGACGGAAGAGATTGAATACATGCCAATTTTGTCACAGTATTAAAGTAAAAGTCTTGGTCTCAAAAATCAGTCATTTATGAAAAAACATAGCTTTGATCTTATGATAAAACAACGGAAAAGATCGATAAGAGCTGAGATTCGAAAAAATAATCAGGGCCCAAAGAATGAAATAGCAGCAAAAAACAAAGTAGTCAAACAAGCCTACAAAAACTGGATTAAAAGTCATCGAGTCGTATTACATCAAAACGATGCTGAAGCAATGATGAAGATCCTCAGGAATAAGAACAGTGGCGAGTTTTGGCGAATTATCAACTGCATTGAAACCTCGCAAGTGGCCTTGCAAGCGTGCCCAGTTCTAGAAATAGAGTGGGTTAAGCATTTTACAGCCCTATACTTTAAAGACTTTGCTCCAATCGTGTCAACTACTAATATAACATCATGGAATTTACATTTCCTTAAGGATGATATCCAAGAGGTAATTGTGAGGGCAAAAAACTCTCAGGCACCCGGCCCTGATGGGTTGTCTAACTGTATGATCAAACAGTTTCCTGATCTATGGGCTGATATGTGCTTTGATTTATTTGTGAGAATCAATTTGCAAAAGCAAGTGCCAGCCTCATGGAAGACTGGTATAATAGTGCCAATTTTTAAGAAGGGTAACAGAGCATCACCAAAAAACTATCGTCCGATGGCCTTGCTTGATGTTCTGGGCAAGATTTTTGAATCTCTCCTGCAAGTAAAACTGACCAATTGGGCTAAAACAGCAAAAAGAGTGGATGAACGACAATTTGTCGGGTGCTCTCTGAACCTGCTGGTTTTAAATCTGCTGAAAATGGAAGCCCTGAGAACAAACACGAGAGTGTATCTTGCTTTTGTGGACTTTTTGATGGCTTTTGATATGATTGACCGTGAACTGTTGTGGCAAAAATTGGAATTGTGGTGTTGCCCGGTTGACTTACTTGCGGCAATCAAAGAACTCCACACAAAAACTTCAATTGCCATTCGGTTGGATCCATCAGGGATGTTATCAACTCAAATGAAGACGTCGAAAGGAGTTAAGCAGGGTTGCCCGCTAGCAGCTGCGATTTTCAGCCTATTTATCTCTGATATCGGTGCTGCGATTCAATCAGTGAGATCTTTTCCACCTAAACTCAATGCATCGAAGGTAAGCTGGCTGTTGTACGCAGATGACTTAGTAATCCTAGATTTAACACCCATTGGTCTCCAACGTAAACTTGAAGCTGTACAGAAATACGTCTGCCAGAATAATTTGAAGATCAATACATCTAAGACGGAAATACTGGTGTTCGAGAACTTGAAAACAAGTCATAAATCAAGGGACTCAAAGTATGTGTGGTCTCTAAATCAAGAGAAACTGCAGATATCAAAAAGTGTAAAATACCTTGGCATGACACTAAATTCTAGTATCTGCGATGAGCCTTGGGTGGCCGACTCAAAAAGAAAATGTGGCCAGTTGGCCTGCCAGGGCCTAGTGATACATAAAAAATATGGGCAATTTTCAGTCCAACCATTACGCAATTTTTATGAACAAAAAGTCGTGCCGATTCTGGCTTACAGCGCGGAAAATGCTTTTGGTTGCCCGTCTACACACTGGAGCTCACTAGAACATATGTTCTGGTCTAAGACCCTAAACTTACCACCTGGAATCGCAACTGCTTGCATTCGGTATGAATTAGCCTTAATTTCATTACATGCAAGGATATGCTGGAATCAACTAGCATTGTTTTGAAAAACGAGAGCAGAAGAAGGAATATTTCAATTCCAGATACTTCACAACGCTGCATCAGGAGGCCCAGATATTCTCTCCCAATGGATAAAACGATAAAAGGTGAAGACCTTTTGGCAATAAATAACATCAGCTTAAAAACTCTCCACACTAATCCAACGGCTGCCAAAGTGTTATTATGGCGCGCTGACTGGATAAATACATGTCGAGAGCGTTTGGTGGCCAATGCGATGACAGATTCTCCTGCTGAAGCAAGAGGGTATAATATCCTTCAAAAATATCTGACTCGCTTTCCAAATTCGAATGCTAGAAGACTATTTATGCTGTTCCGGCTGAATGCACTGAGAACTAAAGAGCGAACCAGTCATTGGGCGTGTAATGCGGGACTAAACTCCACCTGTCGCTTTTGTAACAAGGAGCTAGAGTCCCTCAGACATCTAGTCCTTTTCTGCTCAGTATTGAAGGATTTTAGATCAATTCATCTGGGTCGATGGTGCAATGATAATCAGTCTGCGAGTGCAGAGGAGTGGTGGCGGAGAATGTGGAATGGACTGGATATGAAATTAATCTTGCCCCTGACCTCCTTTTTGGCCGTCATAGATGATAAACTGAAAGAGAAACCAGGACAACAATGAGTCTGCTAAAAGGAGTTGAGAACTCTCAAGGACGATCGTTAAGAGGGAATTCGGTTGATGAGTTCTGTCTGATTGTGTGGGGAGAAGGGTGGCGGCCTAGTTGGGGGCAATGATAAGGACACCGGAGTTGGTTGTATTTTTGTTTTGTTTGTCTGTGTAATATTTTAAAGGTTTGATTTAAACCGATAACATTATTTTAAAAAAAAAAAGCAGGAGGAGAAGAGCCACAATAGTAAAAGGAAATTAAAACCTTTTTCTACATCTAGCTGACCTGATGGGTCAAATCCCAAATCTTATTTTACTAAGGTGTGGGACCCAGATCATCTGTTCGTTTAGGTAGAATCCTGCGTGTAAATGCAGCCGCTACATTCACCCATGATATTCTTTCCCTGCTCATCGGCTTCGTCCAACAGGCTTCCTCGTCATAGGTCCGGAATTTTTCTGCCAATGGTGTCAAATGGCATTTCCGTTCCTTGATTAGACCCGGGCAGTAGATTAGCAGATGCTTTAAAGATTCCACTTGGTTTCGAGCATTACAAAATCTGCACGAGTTTTGTTGTGATCTATCCCGTTTCTCATTGGTAGGGAGCAGGTTGAGTCGCATTCTCAGAAAGGTATCTCAGAGCTCTATGCTAGGGAATTTTAGCAGGTAACCCGGAAGCTGATTTTACTTTTTGGTGTTCATTGGTTGATTAACGGTTAGTTTGCATGAAGATGCCTTATCCAGAGTCTCAATCCAGTCATTTTCCATGAGTTTCTTTTTTACTCTGGTCGGGTAAGACCTAAGATCCAGTTCAGTACAGCCAAGCTCGTCCAACTTGGACCTTATTTTCATCATCCAGCTAGTTAATGATTTACTTGTCCCACTTAGGAGTTCCTGGGTTATTATCTTGAAGATAGCTGGGCTTGACAGGGAGGTGAATTTACAGAACAGCACCAAACTATTCCATTCTACTTCCACGTGTAGTGGTGGAAGGCTTAGTTCTCTTAGTATGATTGAGATTGCGGTAGAGTTTTGGAGGCCTAACGTTCTCCTCCAAAATAGGCCCTCCAGCCTTGGCCATGTTTTTGTCTGGAATCTCAAGCATGGCCTCTGCTCCATAGATCAGTGATGGGACTACTTTAACCATGTAAAAGTTGACAATTGGTATCAAGGAGAAACTATCATATCTTCTGTCCATTAGCTTTGCTTGGCTGGCCAATGTTTTTGTTCTCTCTAATAGAATCTCCTGCATCTGGGTCTCAATCAAGCTATTGTTGAGTGTGACTTCCAGGTATTTGAATTGTTTCACACTCTCAATCTCCTTCGGCCCTATAGATCATTTGAATTTCTCACTCCTCTTAGTTGATTTTTCAAAGCACATAACTTTGGTCTTTTCCTCGTTTATCTCCAGGTTATTCTGTTTGGTGTATCGCTAGAGACTATCCAGTTGGCGTTGGAGGCCAATTGCTGTTTGATCGATCAAGATCAAATCGTCAGTGTATGGTAAGCGTGGCACTCTCACTCCACCAATGGTAGGAGGAAAGGATCTCAATGATGGTTCGAATTTCTGGACATCTGATAAGTAGAAGTTGAATATTGCCGGCGCTAGAGGGCAGCCCTGTTTGACACCTCTCAATGTGGTGATCTCAGATGACAATAGACCAGTCTGGTTTAGGCGCACTCTCATTAAGTTGTTGGTATGGAGCGCCATTAGGGGTTCCATGATTTCCCTTCGGCAGTTCTTCTCGAGTAGTTTTTTCCAAAGGAGTTTGCGATTGACCTGGTCAAAATCTTGAACCAGGTCAACAAATGCAACATAGATCCTAGGTCTCTCTTCTTGGGTCTTGCCCTTCAGAATGCTTAGGAGTAAGATATTTGCTGACATGCCAATGTTTTTCACAAATCCTGTTTGGAACGAGTCGTTGCAGCCTGCAGTCTTTGTCCAGGTTTGGAATTGCGCCAGCAGAAGGGAGACAAATATTTTTCCAATGACATCCAACAATTCCATTGGATGGTAAGTTTTTGGATCCTCTTTCCACCCTTTTTTAAATATGGGAACTGCCGTGGCGAACCTCCATGAGTTAGGGATCGTACGGGTTTGACAAGCTCTTTTTATCACCTTGTGCACAAAGAGGACCCATTCCTCTGGGTGTTCCTTCAGCATAGCGTTTGTTATGCCGTAGAGGCCGGGGGCCCTAGATGTATTCAGCTTCTGTATCTTTCCTAGGATTGTTTCTACTTCGTGGGGCACCGTCCATTGCTCGATTTTTGCTGATGGATTTAAAGGAAGCTCAGATGGACCATCAAAAAGGGTGGAGAAATGTTTCTTCCATACAGACTCACTGACGTTATTTTGTTCAGAGTCACAATTTGCCGCTGTTGTAGTTTTACCAGGGCCCAAAATTCTCTAGATTTACTACCACAAACTATGCGCAACATGTGCTCCGAGTCATTTTGAAGCATAGCGCTCCTACGGCTAGATACCCAGTTTTTATAGTCACAAGCTACCGTACTTGCTTGCGCTTTGTGACCTTGTCAGTTGGTTTTTGCTGCTAGGTGCTTTACTCGCCTCAGTTCTCTTCATTTATCCACAAGGAGCTTGTCATATACGTGGAGACCTTGATGTTTTGCCTTCCCAGATCCTTGTTTTTTGGCATAAAAACATTGTAATAAAGGCATGTAATCCACAATATTATTCTCTTTCTTGTCGTTTAGATTTTTTCCGACTGGAGTGTAGGCTTTTGTTAGAGCTGCAATGTCCGGACTCCTCAATCTTAAACGGGTGCCTCCGTTGATCACTTCCACTTGGACCTTCATGATTTGATGGTCTGATTCCGATATAGCCCTCCAAGACATAGGGCCTCAATATAAGTTTGCCGGTCCGGTAACTATGTTACCGGTAAGCTTGCCGGTACCATAGTTACCGGACCTGCAAATTACGAGTTCACTTGCGGGTGCCTTTTCGCCCACCAGGTTGGACTTGGCAGGCAGACTGGCACCCGCGAGCAGAGCATGTCGGATGCACCGGCACCATTGTGAATGCCGGTGCATCCAACCTCCCCATTCCCATTGACCCCTATAGGTCTCAAATGGGAATGGGGAGCATTTCATTCAGGCACCTGCGAATGGACAATGACCGGGTCTGGCAGGGCCATAATGACCCGGCAAATGCCTATTCCCGGGCACCAGAAATTTTCAAAAGTTTGGCGACAGCCTACCGGTTTTACCGGCAAGGCTACTGCCAAACTTCTAATGAGGCCCATAGTAAGGAGATTGCGGTCACTGTTATTAGTCCTAATTACTTTCTTTGTGTCATATCTTTAGTAAGTGCAGAAATCGTGCATGTTTGATTTCTGCACAATTCCACTTTGGTAAACGTATGCTTATAGCTC
The DNA here is from genome assembly GCF_040938575.1 of Ambystoma mexicanum. Taxonomy (NCBI): domain Eukaryota; kingdom Metazoa; phylum Chordata; class Amphibia; order Caudata; family Ambystomatidae; genus Ambystoma; species Ambystoma mexicanum. The sequence goes on along the minus strand of NC_090929.1, from coordinate 996,046,148 downwards.
GATGCTTACCATAAACGAGAACCATTACCATACTTAAACTTCCACGGGTATGGGCATTACCTAAGACTATGCCATATAATTTGTGGTCTTTTATTATTTTATTGTCATTAGCAAATTATGTTCAACATGTCAGCCGCATCTCCTATATCTACGACCATACTATGCTTGTTGGTATTGTTCTAGGTTTGACTCATGTTCGTGTCATCCCAATAGTAAGTACACAATTAGCACAAATTTGGTTTCTGCATAATTCCACTTTGATGAATGTACGATTATTGTTCAATGTTTCCCATAAACAAAAACCACAACCATACTTTGAACTACCACGGATATGAATATTTCCGATGACTATTCCATATCATTAGTAGTCTTTTATCCTAGTATAGCCAGTACCAATGTAAGCAAATATAAGGAGCTCATATAAGGAATACAAACTCATCTGTGTGCATTAAGTGTCAGAATACAGACCATGTACACCGGGAACACATCTATATATCAGTTTAAGTAATGGGCACAAGAAGGTCGAGTGCAATACGATCGAAACCCAGCCCTCTGCTGTGAAGCCTTGGACAGTCAGTGGTCGCAGTGATGGACATTCATCTTCGTGGAAGTGAGATTAAATATATCAGCAAAGCACTGGCTCGCGTAATTAACCATGAGTGATAATCTTGTCTAAGTAAACGCCTGGTCCGTTCTCTGTCTCGTCTAATCATCACATCGCAAACGTACATGTGATCCCCCCCTGGAGAATGCCAAGAAAGAGCTGCAGTATAACAGAGCCTGTAGCCAGAGTCGGTGCATGAACTAAAACATAAATTGGGGACACTCTCCATTGATAAGGAACACATCGAGAATTCTAACTAAGAATATGCCAGCGTCTGTATCATGTTGCTCCATGCTGCTTTCTACAATTGAACAGAGACTTTTTCAAATTTGGGGTCTCATTAGTGCCAAGTACCATTACCACAAGATAGACAGATTATGATATTGTTGTTGTTCTACCCCTGAATAAGTTCCCTTAACAGCCGGAGCACCAGAGTAGAGGAAATAAACATGTTGGGTCATTTTGAACAACACCAGCTAGTGGTTTTGCTCTAACATCAGCATTGAATAAACCAATCTACAGGCTTATTTAATTCAAGTGTGTACATGTATCATTGAGCAGGTTTTGAACGTGTATCATGAGCCTAAACAATAACAATAACTGTGATTGCAACATTGTAGTTGTGACTTTAAATATGTGGTATTAGTGATAAGGCTGTTTTATCAAATTGAATTGTATTTCTTGTGACGAATTGCAATTGTCACTTTATCTAGTCACTTTATTGAGCATAAGTCACTTTAAGAAGGTTTTACTTGAATATGTATTTTAAAACAATGTTTACATAAAATGAAATAAGAATTTATTTCCATAGAGTCATGTTGGTTACCTTTGTCAGGCTGAATACATGGAAAGCAATGACAACCCAAATACATGGCTCTATGTATATACTATATACAAGACTTTAACCTCTAGATACTTACATCATAGACAATAAGAGATTGGGTGTTATTAAAGTGTTAATGTATATTTGCATGCAAGAGTTTGTGCCTGTGTCAGTGCACGTGTGAATGTCTATGGTTTGTGAAGTCAGTGTGTATGTTGTAATACATGGGTGAGCATGTGGCTAAGACAGCAGTATGTATTTTGTTTTGCTATGCATGTGAATGAGAGAACAGTGTGTATGCTGTATGGATGCATATGTGAATAGGATAGTTTGTATGCTGCATGTGTGCACATGTGAATGTGTATGAGTGTGTGCACATGTTTTTAAAGCATCCTATGGCATTTTTTACTATCACTATGGGCAAAACTAACATGATGAAATTTTATTTATGGGGGCATACTGGCCTACATTGGTACAGCCAGTATAGGCATGTTTTCTTACCGTTTTTAATGACATTATGTGCATTATGTGCAAAGCCAACATGTTTTTATATGGTGAAACTAACATTTATCAGCACAGCCAGCATGAAAACGTTTTTTATGCTGGCAGAACACTGGCATATATTGTGGGCAAAGGCATCATTAAATTAATTGGAAAAAGGTCATGTGCATTGTAGATGGCTTTGCATCTATTGGATTTTTTCATGTGTTAACCTACAAAACAGATTGTGACCTCCATGGCTTTTTATACATGCATTGTAAAATGCACCATTTGTATCCATTATTTTAAAGGTGCACCCGCCTGACGTCCCCACCCTCAACCAAACCCAACTTGGTTTGTTTTGGCTCTCTCAATTTGCTCTGTCACTCGGCACATTAATGAGAAACATTTGCACCTATATAATTAAAAATGTCACCAGCCGCCACTGGGTCTAGCAGACATAATCTGCCACCAATATTTATGTAAACAAGAGATCTCTACAATTGAATATATTGGGCACTAAAAGTTAGAATGGACAAAAAGATAAAATAGTGCTTAGATGAATTTCCCAAATCAGCCTTGGGGGGAGGCCGCTCTATTATGGTGAACAAGGAAGACACAGCTTTTAGCCACCCCAATTGAGTAAGGTAGCAGAGCATCAATGCAGGGTGTGAGAGTGGTCTAGGGCTACAATGAGTCGACACAGAGTAACACCAATAATTCTAGATAGACAGGTTAAGTATAAAAATATACAATAGTTTACTAGGCCTTTAAAAACCAGACTAACTTCACACCCATATAACCGTATGGCAGATGGGGGTGATATAAATAGATAGGTTAACTTATCCCCCTGGCTATGATTTCTCTAGAAACCAATGGTGGTTTTCTGGAATCCATTGGGGACACAATCTTCTGTTCTTGGTCGCATCGAGGAAGGCCCAGAGATCGTGGCTACATAGGTGACTTTTGGAAGCAGGATTTAGTTTTGGTTGGTTGCGGTGCTTAGGAATCCGTTCCAGACAACTTCCAGTAGAACACTCAAATGTGAAAAGAAGAAGTTTCCTGCAGTGCAGACCACCTCAGGAAATCTCCAGGGATCAAAGAAGGAGTGTTACAACAGGTGTCACCATGGTCAGGGGGCGACAGGCGATCTGCAATTGACAAATAAATGAGCAGGCCCAGTACAATCTCCGTTCATGCAAGAAAGCAACACAAGGTGAAGATCCTCCAAATTCTAAGGATGCACTCAGAACAGCGACGGGTGCAGCGAGGTAGCCAAGCATAGAGCTGGCCAGTCCACCTGTTGGTCCAGGGACACTTCAGAAGGCACAGCCCCTTGAGCAGGGATCGAGACTGGTTGTTCTACCAGTGCAGGGGTCAAAGCACTGGTAAGGGCCTTCTTGAGGTCAGAAGAGAGGAGCAGGGCTAACTGGGACAGCACAGGAGTCGATGCAGGTCAGCTGCAAGGGTCGTCCTCAGGTCATCAGTGGGAAACACTTTTTCATAGAGGTCTTGGGTCCAATGATGATCTGTCAAATAGTTGCAGAAGCCCACCTTTTATCTAAGATTGGTGCTGGGGGCATGCCCAAGCCCACCAATGGTACGGATTGCAGCACTCAAACAGGCAGTGGCTATCCAATCATGGATAGTCACTGGCCACAACATCTGCCGAGCAACAGACATTCAGGCACCAGGAATGTGGATGAGGACTAGACAGTCCCAGTGCCCCGTCTGGCCACAAAACACAAACAATGCACCCCTTAACCCATGAAAACCACAGCTTTCCTCATAAAAGGGCATTCCACATAAAGCATTTCCTGACCTGAGAAGGAAAAAAGAAGCCCAAAGAATGATATGGCCAAAGAACAAGCGAACAACCTCATCGCACTGCCATCTTAGTGTGTGAACCACCTTTAGTAGCCATTTGCAGTAAATGCAAAAGTGCATGAGTAAAATGTTCCAAAAATTGAAAAAATATTGCTGCTGCCACCAGCTTGTTTCAGGCAGATGTAAAATGAATGCATAAGAATGCAAAGTATCCAAAAGGTACTTCACTGTAAGGTGATGTATGCAATTGCCATAATACAAGAAATTCACAAAGGGAGACCGGCCCTTATTATGACTTGGCCGGTCCGGAAATAAAGTGCCGGTAACAACATATACTGGCACCTTTCCAGACCTGCCAACTCCAAGTCTGCCAGTATGGGCTGTGATCTAACGGCAGGCCTGACCTGCGGGTAGTTCAGGCCCCTAACGGCAGATAAATGCCTGAATCACGGACACCGGTACTAACAGCGCCAGTGATTCAGGCAACTCCATGGAGTACTTTGAATGGGGAGTTACCGGCGTCTCCACCAACCTTAAACCCAGGTAATACCGGGAAGTCGGGCGGCAGAGATGGTACAGTAGTTCACAGGTATCCCAAAGGACTGATCAGTTTCCACATAAAAATGAGTAAAAGGGCAAGGGAAGTAAATCAGAAGGCTTTACTTACCTCTAAAAAGTCAGGACATGGTTCAAAAAAATCAAGTAAGTAAGAGAGTGCCATGGAAGTCTTTGGGAGGAAATCAGCAAAAAGAAAATCTTTGCTAAAAGTGGGTAAAATGTTACAGAAAACAGACCATGTGAAAAATCTTGATTTCTGAAAGCAAGCAATTAGAAAACACATGCATAACTAGTGTGTTCTGTCTCAGCAAGGCAACTTTTGTAGTGTTGTCACCATTCATGCTGATGAATAGGTCAATATGTTTTCTTGGCACCCACTACAAACTGAAGCTAGAACGTAACAGGCACTCCCAGAAAGTCTAACAAGAAGCCTGGTAGCTATTGAAACAGTCATGAAGACACAGCAGAGAGCGGCAATAAATGGAACTTGCATTGCATCACACTGTTTTCCAAAAAAGTGCGGTAACCTCTTGAATTAAACGCAAATTCACATAATGCAAGTTAGTCGGAAATTTCTTAGTGGTTATCCCATGGCTCCCTTTGCCTAGTAAAGGACTAAGCTTGTGCAGGTGCTTGTACTGTATTTTGTTATCAATACAACTGTGCAATATTTTGCTTTTTTTAAATTCTTTATTTTAAGGATTTTCTTTAAACACATACCCATGAAAAGCAACAAACAATACATTTCCATATCAGAACAAAGCGTACAGAACAAGGTAAGACCCCCCCAATCCGTCTCCCACACCCCTGCACACTCCCTGGCAAACCTACATCAGAAACTAAGTGGAGCATCACAATTGACTGATTCAACTACTCAGTTGCATCTCCATTATCCACTCGGTCCCCTGGGGGCTCCACACCATGAGTTCTATCCGACCCCCGGTCCTCTACACTTCACAGCATCTGGCAACAACCCAATGAGCCCAATCACTTGTACTTCTGTAGGGAGGCCGACCATTCACCCTCCCTCATGTGCCCAACATCCCACAGAGAGGATGTGATGTTTTCCATCATGAAGAGGTCCTCTGCTTTGTCCGCACATTCCTTCTGAGTGGGGAGCCTCTCCCTCTTCTAAACAAGCAGGCTCTGGCGGCTAGCAGCAGAAAGTAAGGCAGGTACGGAAGCGACTGCCAGTCATCCCCGACATTGGTTAACCCAAACAGCACAACCATGAATTCCACGGGCCTACTGACACCTTCCACCTCATGAATCCACCCAAACACCTCTTTCCAGTAGACTTGAACCGTCTCGCAGGTCCAATACATATGCCACTAGGAGGCCCGCTTACCATAACTGCTCCAACCGCACAGGTCAACAACACCCAGGAACATCTACAAGAGCCGCACTGGGTCCAACTGCCACCTGTGCAAGAGCTTAATGCCATGTAACTTGTACTGGCATGAAACCACTGTTTTGTATGCCGCTTTACACATTGTCACCCACTGTTCCTCCTCTATTTATTTATTTTAAAATTTATTTATTGGCATTTGTGGTTAAGAGCGCTTTACATTTTTACTGGTCTGGGCCTTAATTCAGGGCACCTGACCGACTTATTACAGTCATGCCTTGTTCATAAAACAGAATAACAACATACATAAACAAACTTAACATTAACAGTCTCCTTGCGAATGGGTGTTTGGCGGTAGGCATTGTCGGGGAGGGTGGGTTTAGTGTCCACAGGGGAGCGGGGGGAGTTCTTCTCGGTGTAGTCCGGGGGTTGGGGGGTGTGGTTTCGAGTGTTCCTTGATTTCGTGATTAGCAGTGGGATGGATACCTGCGACATTCAGGGAGGTTTGTCATCGGGGGATCTGAACAGTTTGGTTCACTGTTCCTCCTCTATGTCTTCTTGCGCATCTCTTTACCATCAGGGCCAGAGAGACTCTGTGTTACCACCACCACCCACAGCCCCCAGAGCTTTGTACAAGGCCGAGGGCAGACCCTTCCCACCCACTCTACAATCCAGCACCACTTCCAAGGGGGCAGTTCCCGCTGCACCTTCTCCCGCCATCTTTCAGCCGTCAAGACCCCTCTTGTAGCGCAATGAACTTCACTTGGACCACATCTGACCCACTCTCTCCAAGCTAGCCTCGTACCATGCTTGAGATCTGATTGGCTCCAGAATTTCGTCCCGCACTGGTGGGGCCCACAGACTGAGCGGGGAGAGCCATGTTGTAACTCTCTTCATCGCTTCCCTGGGCCTCCAAATGCCCCACAACACTGTTAACATACTGTGATCTGTGACCCATCTGGGAATCGGGTCTTGCAGGGCCCGCAGCCATTCTCCAACCATTACCAGCCACAGGAGGTGGTTTTCCAAAGTGACCCACTGCCTTTACAGATCCGATTGCAGATGGGGTATAATCACCCTCAGCTGTGCCGCCCTATAGTACCTCTCAAGATCTGACACCCCAAGACCCCCCACCTCCCTAGGCAGGATCAGAGTGTGATACACTATTCTCTGCCGTTTGCCCTCCCACTGCCCTGAAATATCCTGTGTCATCAAACATCCGCCCTTGCACTCTAACCGGAAGCATATGAAAGGCATAAAGAACTCTCAGGAGTAGAACCATCTTCAACGCATTAAGCCTCACCAGCCACAAGATTGTCAGCTTACTCCATCTTTCAAGATCTCTGTAAAGGGCTGCAAAAAGAGGGGGATAATTCGCCTTCACTAGCTCCTCAAGGGATTTTGTCACACATACCCCTAAATAGCACAAGGAGTCTGTACTTATCCCCACTCACAACTCTCGCAGTGCAAGCCCGTCGGGTCCCACCTGCGCTCCAAAGGGGATCGGAATAGACTTCTAATTAATCTTAAAGCCCGAGTCCCTCCCATACTCACTAATAATCTCAAATGCCACTGGGACCAAGCTCCCTGGAGTCGTAAGGTGCAGCAGGATGTCGTCCACATACAGTCCCAATGTATACATCTGACCTCCTACCTGGATACCCTCCACCACGGTGCCCTCCTGATAATTTCTGTTAAGGGTTCTAGGGAAAGAGCAAACAACATTGGGGAGAGGGGGCAACCCTGTCTGGTCCGGCAGGATAAAGGGAACTGGGCCAAAAAACGTCCAGTTGAGAAGAAGCCCTTGATGTAGGGTCCCGGTAAAGAGAGAAGACACCCCTAAGAACCACCTCCCCGAAGCCGAACTTCCGGAGCGTTGCATACAGGAAATTCCAGGTCACCCTGTAAAATGTCTTTTTGGCATCCAGCGCCAGCATAGATGGGGTGCGTCCTCTATCTTTGGCCCACTCGATAAGGTTGAGAGCCTTGCAAAGTATGCTCGCTCCCCACTGCCCCACGATAAAGCCCACTTGATCAGTGTGTATCAATTTTGACAGCACTCCCTCCACCCTCGTGGCAAACACACTTGTAAAAATATTGGCATCCACATTCAAAAGAGAAATGATGAGCACTGCTTTCTATCCTTCCCTTCCTTCAGAATAACTATGATCAGAGCATTCCCAGACGTGACTGGTGACGCACCCGTGTGAAGGATCTCAGTGTATGATTTAGCTAGGTAAGGGCAGAGCTGGACTGCATATTTCTCATAAAAACCCTACTGTGAAAGCATCCTTCCCAGGAGCCTTTGCCACCGGAAGCCTCTGAATCGCTAACTGCACCGACTCCTGCGTGACCAGCTCGTCCAACCCACTCGCCTGTTCCGCAGTCAGGGCCGGCAGAGGGGCCCCATTTAAATAGGTGGCCATGTCCTCTCCCGGCTTCTCATCATCCAGATGTATCATTAATGCCTATCGCAATGGCACTATCATGGCTCAGGTCCTCAACCCAACCTCCTCCTTTTTGACCAACACCTACCATCTCTCATCAACTTTCTTCCTGGCCTGATACTCCTCCTTTCTCTCTCTCTGTCCTTCCTCCCTGTACCCCTATCCAGAAAACCTTTAAAGGCAAAGACCTGCTTCACCTGCTATGCTAAATGCCCACTCGGCAATCAAACACTCTACTCTACTGACATCTGCCTCCTCCTTGAAGACCTGGACCTCAACATCCTTGCCCTCCCCGAGACATCGTTCAAGGCCAGCTCAGTCACAGCTTTTGACTCCCTTTTCCCTGATGGCTACAAGATGATCTGTAAGCCGCACCCCAACCGGGATGGCGGTGGGGTTTTCCTGACCCTCTTGCTACTCCCTGTACCATTCCTGACTGCCTCTCTGCTATCCAGTCCTGGTGTGCTTCTAACGACCGCTGCCTTAATGCCAGCAACACTGAGATCATTCCTATCGGGATTCCTGCTCCCACCTTCCTTCCCTCTCTCTGGCCAGCCTCTATGGGCTCCCCCCACCTCCTTCTTCTGAAGCTATAACCTTCAGAAGAAGGAGGTGGGAGTCATCTTCGACTCCTCTCTTACTTTCCTCCCTCACATCATGGACCTTGCCAAGAAGGCCCATTCCCAACTCCACCTCCTCAGAGGCATCCTTCCTTTTCTCACCTTTCCTTAGAAACTCGATGTCTCCAGGGGCCCTGGCGCTCTCTAGGCTGGACTACTGTAACAGCCTCTTCCTTAATCTACCCTCTTCCTCTCTCCTCCCCTTCCAGCATATCCAGAATAGGGCTGCAAGACTTATCCTTCGCCTCAAGCCCAGGGACCTTATCTCTCCAGCCCTAAACTCTCTTCACTGGCTCCTGGTTGCTACAAGGATCAAATTCAAATCCCTCTGCATCATCCATAAGGATGTCTGGGGCCAAGAACCACGATATCTACAATCTGCTCTCACCAAATACTCTCCCTCCAAGTCCTTACGTTCCTCCGGCTCCAACTCTGGGTGTGAAGCGCTTTTCTAAGCAGAGAGCTGGAGGCCGATCTCTTTCCTCGGCTGGCTCCCTCCTCTGGAACAGCCGCCACGCCCCCTCTCTGCCTTGAGCCAGATCTTCTCAGATTACAGAAGTGCCTCAAAACTTTCCTCTTCACCTCCTCCTTCCGACTACCCCTCCCATGCTAAACCCCTCCGTCGCTGAGATTGGTGGACTTGGCCATTATGTTTCCTCCTGGGTCATGGCCGTCGTCCCAAACGCTTTCAGCCCCACCCACTCCGAGCACTTGCCCTTGGGCACCCACTGACCTGTGTTCCCTCACAGGACTGGACTTTGTATTGGCAAATGACCATTCTTCTCTCTGCGACCTCTGCCTAGCACTCTACCGGTACCCGGCAACTTACTCATTGGCACTTCACCCCCAGGGAATCTCCTTAGCACTTAGCTCCCACCCCCGATCCAAATGCTCACAAGGCTTAGTAGGACCACCTCTATACTTTTCATTATTATATTCTATTGCCTTTGTCCCATGTTCCCTCCCTTTGCCCTGTTGGCACTTTGAAACACAAAGGGCCCCATTCCGAGGTCGGCGGTAACCCGCTTGTGCCACCGGCGGGTTTCAACCAACCCAGAAACACTGAATCTGACGCCTGACTTCCCAGTGCCACTGGGACATTACAAGTCCCGGCAGAGCGGGAAGTCAGGCGGCAGATTCAGTAACTCCCCATTCCCGTGGAGTTGCATAGGACTCCATGGGAGTGGGGAGACGGAAGCACCAGCACTGGTGCTAACGGTGCCAGTGCTTCTGTGAAAAGTCTGCCTGCAGGGGCCGTTGCACCCGGCAGGTCTGACCCTGCCTGGCGAACGGCCCCTGCAGGCAGACTCGTAGTGTGGCGGTCCGGAAACAAGGGTGCCGGTAAGTTTACTGCACCCTTGTTCCCGGACCACCACACTTGGAATGAGGCCCAATGTCTTGCTGTATAAGCACCTTACAAATGCACAATTAAATAAAATAAATACATTTTCACGGCCTCCCAAACTGTACAGAGACCCACCTCCCCCATATCATTATACAAAAAGTAGTCTTCAATGGCCTCCTGCATTTCTGACTCAAACACAGCGTCGTTCCACAAGGTTTCGTTACACCTCTACATTCCATCCCGCCTCTCAAGACAGCTGAGGGAGATATCCATGGTAACCATGTCATGGTCTGACCACCCTACAGGGACTACCCAGATGGACTGCACCTGAGTCAGCAACTCCTGAGACACACACAAGTGATAATTTCTGGTGTGGGTGCAGTGGGGTTGAGAGTAAAATGTAAAACCCCAATCCCCAATTGGATTTTTCTCTCCCCAGACATCCCCCAGGCCTGAAGATTCAAATAACCTTCTGAGCGTGCGCTCGCCCGGCAGTGGCCTCTCATCCCCCCTTCCTTTGTAACCAGCCTATCTCTCTAGTCGGTCGGCACACTGATTAAAATCCCCCCAAACAGAAGAGGCCCACGGACCTCTCCCAATAATACCACCAACGCCTCCTCACAAAAGGAGAACTGCTCCTGGTTAGGGGAGTATATGGTTGCCATAGTCAGGGCAGAGCCCCCCGAACTTCCCTTGGACCATCAGAACCCTCCCCCCAAAAATCCCTTCACTTCGAGCGCTAGCGGTTTCACATCCCCGTGGATAAGTATTCCCACCCCCTCTTTTGTCTCTCCCGAAGCCCAGTGGGTCGACCCAACCGTTGCACACGGGATACATCTCTCCTCCCCGATCACATATCGGGTCTCCTGCAGCATCAGGATGTCCAATTTGTGCCTACAGAACTCACGAGCGACCAGTGCCCGATTAGTGGGAGAGTTAAGGCCCTTAACATTGAGCATCCCCACTTTCATGCACCTCTCCACCTGGGACCTAGTATGCACCCCTCAGCCATTACATAGTCGGGTAGAATACACACTCAGCCTCCGTCCTGAAGCACACCACGTCCAACAAGCCCGCCCTGCATGGCGCTTCCTTGTGCGCCATCCCCCACCCTGCCCCAAACCCTCACCCCATACCCTATCCATGAGATGTCGCAACCACTCGTCAGGGCAACTAGGGTAGCAACGGTGCTCTTCCACACACCAACCAACTCCAAGAAAAAAAAACAGCCAACCCCCTGAACTCTGAACAGCAGGCCCAAACCTATTATTATGTTAAGGACTATGTCACGTTTGTTTTACCTCTGATTCTGGTTCCGCTTCCTCAGTATTTGTCTTGTTCGGCTGTCGTGTACCCCTCCAAGTACCACAAGTCTGGCTTCCCCTGATTTACGTGGTACCAGGACAGTGCATAGCACTGATAGGGAAGCCGACTAGCGATGGCGAGGCATAGAACACAGGTAGTTGATGAGCAGGCAACAGCAGGCCACAGGGAATAGGCAGACAAGGACTGGCTGGGCAGAAAAACTGAAGATCAGGGACAACTAGCAAGAAGTAAATAGTAACTCAGGAAGATCCAGAAAAGGACTGAAAAAGATTAGGAACAAGTCCAGACTGAAAGTAGAAAAGGGAAAAGGACAGGATGGCCAACCAGGAGTTTAAGAATAAAATGGGAAAACAGAAGTCAGAGCACAGGGCAGGGACTACTGAGCATTGAGACGCCCTGACAAGCAGTGGAAACTGGTTTTGATGGCTTCCGGAAAGCAGCGTGTGCGTAGTTCCATGGCAACAGAAGTAACAAAAGCCAGAGAAGCAGAGCAGTGTAAGGAGGCGTGGCAATCGCTCTGTGCAGGGCACCAAAGCACCATCACAGGTCCGCTCAAGCTTGTCCCACAACCGGAAATCAACCCGTGGCATGCCGTTGTGAAAACACCAACAAGGGTAAAGCGCCAGCCCAAAACAGGTGAGCAGATGGCTGCGCGGCGCATGTCAGACGTGACATATTACATCAAACAGTACCACCACCAAAGACACCCCCTCTTAACCAGCCTAAGGTTCACAAATAACCCCTCAGGTCGGAAGAGAAGGGGTGTTCAGTCATCTGAATTTTTGGCTTCCCGGTCTCTTCTCCCACCTGCCAGTGCTTTTAGGGTCATGGGCCCTATCTTCCTTCTGCACTGCATCCTGCGTCGCTGGCCAATCATCACTCATGTCCCGTAAATGGGCTAATGCCCTCTTTGCCTCCTCTTTAGTTGTGATTCAGAAGTCCTCACTGCCCTTTTCAAAAGAGAGGGAGAAGGTAAAGCCCCATCGGTATTGTATGCCATGCTCTTTCCTCCTCCTCCTCTGCCACTGTTCAGGCTTCCACAACAACTCCGCAGGGTGTACCTCTGATGTGTACCCCTCCCCAGAAGGTCTTTAAGGCCGGCAACTTTCTTCATCTTGCCATTCTCAACTCTTGCTCTGCTGTCAAACACTGCTCTGACATCTGCCACCTCCTTGAAGAACTGGACCTTGATGTCCTCGGTCTTACAGAGACATGGTTCACGGCCAGCTCTGTCACAAGCTTTGACACTCTACTCCCTGATGGCTACAAGATCCTCTCCGCACCCAGATCCACTCGACCTGGAGGGGGCGTAGCCCTGATCTTTCCTGAATGGATTCCTGCCACTATCATTCCCACTCAGATTTACTCCTCTTTTGAAGGCCTTGTCTGCAGGCTCTCAATCTCTCCTAACCACTCTCTTACTGTTGCTACTCTCTACCGCCCCCCCGCCGGCAAATGACCTCTTTTCTCTCTGATTGGGCTGAACTTGCCTCCTCCCTCCTGGCCTCAACCACTCAACTCCTCCTCCGTGGTGACCTCAACATCCACCTCGATTCTCCCTGTTCCTCATCTCTGCTCTTTCGCAACCTCTGTGATTCCCTCTCCCTCTCTATCCTCCCCTCTGGCCCGACACACTCTGCAGGACACACACTTGATGTCCTGCACACTTGACGCTCTGCCGGGACTTGTATTGTTCCAGTGGCACCGGGAAGTCAGGTGGCAGATTCAGTGTTTCTGGGTTGGTTGAAACCCGCCGGTGGCACAAGCGGGTTAGCGCCGACCTCTGTGATTCCCTCTCCCTCTCTATCCTCCCCTCTGGCCCGACACACTCTGCAGGACACACACTTGATGTCCTGCAGAGGCATCACTCGGCAGTCTCCACCCCTCCTTTTGCATCCCAGGCTCTCTGCAATGCCCTTGCCTCACACTTTATCTCAAAAACCCAAGACATCCTGTCCACCCTTTCCTCCACTACCCCTCCTATTCCCGCTCAGTCTGTGCTTGCAGACCCCCCTTTAACCACCCACCACCGTCCTTCTCTTCCTTTCCTATTTTCTCCCCTGACGAGGTCGCTAGACAAGTCAGATCTATGAAAGCCTTGTCAAAACAGGTTCATCCCAGCTCCTCTAAAACCATCAAGGACCTCATTGAAACCCTCACTCTGGCCCTTGCCGATTTTTGCAACCACTCCTTTGCCTCAGGATCCTTCCCCTGCCCTCTGAAGCACTCCCTTGTGCATCCTCTTCTCAAGAAACCAACAGCTGATCCTTCCTGCCCAGCTAGCTATCGCCCAATTTCCATTACCCCCTTTCTGGGCAAACTCCTGGAAAAGCTGGCCATCTCTCAGCTTAACCTTCATTCAGATTATGTTGGCTGTCTCCATGACCACCAGTCTGGCTTCAGAGCGGCCAGAAGCATGGAAACTGCTCTCCTGAAATCCGTCAAAATCTGCTCTCCAACCTGGACTCTAACATTCCCTCTGTCCTCATCGTTCTAGATCTCTCTTCTGCCTTCGACACGGTCAACCACACCATCCTGCTCAACCGTCTCCATGATAACCTGGGTATCACTGATCAGGCTCTGGCCTGGCTTACCTCTTTCCTCTCTGATCAACCCTCCCCGGTCCAAGTGGGGTCCTTCCTTTCCTCTATCTCCCTCGCTACATGTGGGGTTCCCCAGGGGTCTAACCTCTCACCCTGGCTCTTCAACCAATACCTGGCAACTCTCGCCCTCTGCATTGCCATTTGCTGCTCAAATTTCCAGTGCTACGCTGATGACACAACTAATTTTCCAGCTGCCCTCGGCCACCTCCTCTCCCTCTCTCATCTCGGACTGCCTAACTGCCATTCAAGAGTGGTGTGCCGCCAATGATCTTTGTCTGAATGCCAGCAAGACTGAGATCCTCCTCATCGGCACACCATCTCCATTTTTTTCCCTCACTCTCTGGCCGGCCTCCCTGGGCCCTCCTCCTACCCCTACCTGCGAGGCTAAGAACCTCAGGGTCATCTTTGACTCCACACTTTCCTTCTCTGCCCATATCTCTGAGGCCTCTAAAAAGTCCAACTTCCTACTGCACCTCCTCAGAGGTACTCTGCTTTCCTCTCCTTCCCTCAGAAGCTCACTGTCTCCCAAGCTCTGGTTCTCTCTAGGTTAGACTATTGTAACAGCCTCTTTCTAAATCTACCTGCCTCTACTCTCCGACCTCTGCAACTTATCCAGAACAGGACTGCAAGACTGGTCCTTGGCCTGAAGCCCTGGGATCGTATCTCTCCAGCTCTGAAATCTCTCCATTGGCTCCCAGTGGATGCACAGATTAAATTCAAAACCCTCTGCATTTTCCACAAGGCTTTCTGGGGCCTGGGTCCAAAATACCTTCAGGTATCCCTCCGCAAATACCTACCCTCTCGAGCCCTTGCTCCTCTACCTCTCACTCCCTCCAGATCAATCGTTTTTCAAAGTAGCGAGCTGGGGGTAGATCTCTATCTTCGGCTGGTACCTCCCTCTGGAACAGCCTCCCTGCCACTCTAAAACTTGGGGAGAACCCTTTCTGGTTCCGGAAGCACCTCAAGACCTTCCTCTTTGCTTCTGCTTTTGGTGCCCCTCTCCCATGGTGATCTGCTCTCTCTTAGCACTGTGCACCTGGCCACGCTCTGTCCCCTGGGCCCAGGTACCTACTCACCCTGCCACCCTCCTGCACTGCCTCCTGGCCACCCTTTGCACTGGGGATTGTATCTGTACCCATGCAGCCCACCTCCCACCCCCTTTTTTGTTCCTTCTTTTTCTGCACTTATCAGGCTTACCCAGTCTGCTGCCTTAAACACAGCACTTGCCACTTGCTGGCTGCCCTACCACTGTTTATTGCCTCTATTTTCTATTTATTTTATTTATTATTATTTATCTGCTCTCCTCTGCTCCTTACTTTCCACTCTCCCACTTTCCATTTACTTTTTCCCTTTTCTCTTTTCCCTTTCTCATGCACTTGCGCGTTCTCAATGTCACTCGGCCCAGTAAGATTGTTGTTTTGTTGTGTTATTTCTCCCCTGTTCCCCTCCCTTGCCTAGTCGCGCTCTGATACACCTGTGTACGAGCGCGATACAAATAAAATATCATATCATGTATCATATCTCTGAGTCACTGGGCCAGGGGTCGACATTCCCTTTTTCTGGACAGGGTTAAGGTGGATAGATCTTGGTGGACTGCCACTCTCGCCCCTTCATAGGTAATCTCTGGATGTCTCCTGACCTTCTCCAAAACCAGCACTTTGCCCTTGTAATTATGGAATTTGGCCAGGCTGAATCACGGACCTCCAGGGGAGTGGACCCAACTGCACTATGCACCCTATCAAAGCTGATGTCCTTTGGCTCCTGACCATCAATCTCAAACAGGACTCTAATGATGGAGTTTACCTTCAGCACCAGTCCCAAGACACTGTTGCTATCTCCCTGTCTGATTTCCAGGTCATCCACCTTGAGGGACACTTCATATTCCTTGTCCTCCGACTCCCTCATTCGGGCTTCCATCCTTGTTTCTAGAAGGTCCACTGACTGCTGGTAGTTATCCAAAGCCTCCACCTTCTGTTCCAACTTCTCCACTCTGCCCCCAAGGGATTGTATTGAAGCCTGAATGTCACCCCTAATTGATCTTCTCTCACCTAACAAAGCATTAAAGTCTGCCTTGGTGACCATCTCCTCTCCCACCAACTGTTTCTCGTTTGCCATTGGACCGTCTGCTCCCGGTGCAGTCCTCCTGAATTTGTCCAGCTTCTGTACTACGCGCTGTGATGACATATGTGCTCCACCTCGACCAGAGCCTGTCTTCCCCAGTTAACTGCCACTCCAAGGGGTTGGGTGTACCCTGTACTGATCCTGTCAGCGCACACACTTCAATGCAGCCTAGCCCGCCTTTGTCCCACCAATTGAAGTCGAGACCCACAGGCCCAGGAAGCAGGGGTGGGTGGGGGGGGCACATGTTCACACACTGTTGCCATAGTCAGTAATCTGATCCTCAGTCCACCAGACTCACCGACAGGAGCCTGAGAAATTCACCTTCTCCTGCACACACACTGCTGCCACGGTCAGTGATACGATCCCAAATCCACCAGACTGACTGACAGGAGCCTGAGAATTTCACCTTTTCCCTGGAGCAGCCAGCCCAGTTCTGTGAATCGCTGCTTTTGAGGGGGTGGGTGGGGGGGGCACATGTTCACACACTGTTGCCATAGTCAGTAATCTGAT
This sequence comes from Ambystoma mexicanum, assembly GCF_040938575.1. NCBI lineage: Eukaryota > Metazoa > Chordata > Amphibia > Caudata > Ambystomatidae > Ambystoma > Ambystoma mexicanum. The sequence continues at coordinate 996,029,536 of NC_090929.1, read as the reverse complement.
CCTCAGTCCACCAGACTCACCGACAGGAGCCTGAGAAATTCACCTTCTCCTGCACACACACTGCTGCCACGGTCAGTGATACGATCCCAAATCCACCAGACTGACTGACAGGAGCCTGAGAATTTCACCTTTTCCCTGGAGCAGCCAGCCCAGTTCTGTGAATCGCTGCTTTTGAGGGGCCTACAGCCTAATCCCCCGCTGCCACCACACCCGTAGGTCCACTCCTCCAGGCACCTCGCAGCTGTGCTGCTGGCCTCCTCAGGAGTGATCCGGGAGCTGACCTGCGCCCACCTTCCACACCGGGTGCACTCCCTGGGACCGCTGCTGCTCACCGTTAGCCCCCCTGGGCTCCATCACCACACCTGGACACTCACAGGGGTGTCCTCCAGAGAGGGGATCGACTCCCTCCCCACCTCACCGGCAAAGCCTCCAGGCCGCACTCCATCTGCAGCCCACTCAAGCAGCCCTTCACGGCGGGGGGGAAGCCCACACCCACAAAGGGTCCCGGGAGCACAGGCCACGCTCCTCTCCGCTATGCCCATGTGTCAAGCAGACCACAATCTGTCTCCACTCCACCACTGTGGGCATCGGCCTGTCAGCTCAGCTGCTGCACAGCCCGCTACCTTGGGGGCAACCTTGCGGGCTCGCTCTCCAGTTTTCCACAGTTTAGGCTGGGGCAGGATCAGAGCCCGACATTCAGGCAGCCATCTTGCAAGCACCCCCTAGCGGTTTCCCGCAATATTTGTATATTAGATGTTTCCATTGCATCTTTTCATTATTCAGAGACAAGAGCAGAGAGTCCATTCTCTCTGTGCTTCTCTCCATATCCCTCTCCTCCTTGCACACCTTTTGCTCCTGCTGTCTCCACACTCGCAGGATTTCACTTCAGCCATGAGATCTCCAGACACCGCGCACTCCAGATACCTCCTTTTTTTTTAGAAGAATATCAGGTGACATTCTATCATGAAATTGTCATATTTAGATGGTTTCTTATTTGTTTTGCAGGGATGAGTGTGACCACTTACTTCTGACCTCAACATCAATTCACTCTCCAGATCTTGGTTTCCTTTCCTCACAGGGTCCTCTTGTTCTTGTAACAAGTTCATCTAAGCATCTTCACTCAAGTCCTCTTTGGTTCTTATCGTGATTTGGTCTTGACCTTCCAGATTGGTATTTTGTTGCCGTTCTTTCTCTGACCTCTGTACATACTCCCCCTCTGTGCTTCGCCATCTTGACTATTCTGAGTTCCCTTTGCAAACACAGCTACTCTTTCATGGTTCCATTTATTGCCATCTTGTGTATATGTGTGTGTATATATGGTTTGTTCCCTGTGACTCTCATCGGTTGACTAAACCTGGATCCAGTGACTCAACCCTCATAAGGCATTTTTATTTTCCCTGTGTCTCCCTTTTCTGCCCGAGTTCTTTGCACTGCTCTGCGTTTATCGTACTATGCTTTCATTCCGTCTTTTTTTGGAATTCTCCATTCAATACTTTCCATGTCTAATGTTTAATCTTCTTGCACTCTGAAAGCCATGGAGGTACAAGCGTGGATGCTGCCCTTCTTCCTGTTAGCTTGTAGAAGGGTGATACTGCAGTGGGAGCATTGAGAGTTAGCCTGTGTGCTGCTATCTCTTCCATGACTGTACTATAAGGGCCCAGGCCATAAACTGTGGCTAGTTGAATTTCTCCTTTTATGAACCTGTTGGTTCACTCGACCAATCAATTTGCCTCTGGGTGATACAAAGCCACTTTTATCTGTCTGATACTGTGCATGTCCAAGACATTCATCATTTCTAAGGATGTAAGTTGACTCCATTGTCAGTTACCATTTCTCTAGGCAATCTCTGCCGTTGTAACAGCATTTTGAGGGCTTCAATCACTGTTTTAGCCCTTATGTCAGATACAAATATGACTTCTGTCCATTTGGATAAATATTCAACTACTACAATGCCATACCCGTGCTCTGGTTGGGTGCATGGATTCCATTGGACCTAAGAAATCCAGCCCAATCTTTTCCCATACCCCTTTAGGAATTTCTGTGTTTATTAATGGGGCTTGCCTCACTCTTAGTTGCCTTATCACTGTTTAGGCCTTCGTTGCATCTTGCAAGAGCAGCCCCCACTTTATTATCCATGCAGGACCACAAGTATGACCCTCTAATTCTCCTTCCAGTCATATTGGTGCTAGATATACTAGCTGTATGAGCGCGTTCTATGATGGTGCTTCTCAACGCTTGTGGGGGTATCACTTTATCATTTCTAGATAGGAGTCCATTTTCCAAATAGAGTTCATTAGCTACTTTCCAGAAGGGTCCTAAGCACTCTGGTACTGCTCTCTCATCAGGCCATCCATTCCTTATCCAGTCCATTATTTTGGGCATGCTTGCATCCTGAGCTGCCTCCTTGATCTGATGTTGTGTGCTCATTTCAATTAATTCGCTACCTCTTATGTCTTTCACAGAGGCTATAACACATTTGTTATTTTTAGAAATGTGCTGTCATCTTTCATCATAGAGGCAGTTTAGATATGTAAACCTCTTGTGAGTTTTGCCATCGTGGAATGTGCAAGATGTTGAATGTGTACTACAGGACTCAGCATGTTTTAGCTATTTATTTATTCATAGAAATCAAAGGGAAAGCAATGCATTTTAGGCATGAAAACATTTACAGAATTCACCATTGATAACAGAGAGCACATGGGTCCTTTACAAGGAGGTGAGAGAATGTGACTTGAAGACCAGATTTTGCAGGGGAAGGTGGAAACATAAACCAGGGATGAGGACAGGACAGATGGACATAGGAACGGGATGGTGGGGAAAGTGCTGAATTAAGGGTGGATGGGTGATGGAAAAGTGCTCTATGGTTGTCCATGAAGGGAAGGTAGAGTGGAAAACAGGGTGATGCAGTACCGTAGAGCGCTAGGAAACAGGTTCTCTCGAAAGAAGGAGCACTTTCAGGTTGGATTTAAAAAGTGGTAGAGTTGGAGAAGTACGTAGAGGGATAGGAAGAGTGTTCTAGAGTAGGAGAGTGAGGAGAGAGAGCGGAAATGAGAAGGAACACTGGGGGCTCGAGTGGTGGCAAGGAGGTGAACTGAGGATGATCTTTACCAGCAAGGAGCAGAGTAGGGAGAGAGATGAGCAGATAGGTTGGGTGGGGCAAGTCCATGGATAGTTTTGAAGATGATCAGAAGTTGTTTATACTCAGCCCTTTGTTCCATAGATATCTACCCAAAATGGCGACAGGCAGAGGAGGTAGAGGTAAAGCGTGAAAGGTTAAAAAGTCTGTGTACCGCAAAGTTGAGAACTTTGAACAGAGGTGAAAAAGCCTAGTTGGGAAGGGCATAGATGAGACTGGCTCAGTAGTCAGATCTACAAATGACTGAGGAGATTAGCTGTTCAGCAGTATTGAAAGGAAAATGATGATAGATTTTTCTGATATTGAGGAGGTTGAGTCTGGCTGCATTGGCAGATTTGGAGATGAACGTCGAAATTTGTGATCGGTTGAAGATGACATGAAGGTTACGAGCGGAAGCAGGGTAAGGATGGTAGACAGAAGAGAAGGAGAGAAAGAGATAGCCTGTTTGGCTGGGAAGTAGAAAACTTAAATCTTAGTGGAGTTTAGCAATGAGGGAGTGAGACGCCATCCTATATTTGATGGCGGAGAGACCGTTTGAGATTTTCGACAACAGCTCGTCGTGTAAGGAGTGAAAGGAGAAGATTTGAGTGTTGTCAACGAAGAAATGATAGGAGAAGCCATTAGAGATGAGGGCGCCAAGAGCTAAAGTAACAAGAGTGAAGAGAAGTGGACCAAAGACAGACCCTTGGGGAACTCCAACAGTAAGGGGAGTAAGTGTCTGAGGGCAAGGTATGAAGCAAACCAAGAGATGGCCTTATCTCTGATGCTAAGGAGAGATAATGTAGTGAGAAGGTCAGAATGGTCGACAGTATCGAAGGTAGCAGAGAGGTCAAGAAGAATAGGAATAGATGAAAGGTTTGCATGCTGAGCAGAAGAGATTAAGTTGCTGGCATTAAGGAGAGCTGCCTCGGTAGAATGCAGATTCTGATTTTATTTATATAGCACCAAGTTGGCCCGGAGGCATAAAATCGCTAGACATACAAATACAGACAAGCCTTACACAAAAACAAAATCAGATCCAAAAAACATTCCGCATGACCACTAAAAACATATATTATCCAAAATAATTCTAACATTAGAGGTACAAGGGCAGTTCCGCAATGCTTTACATCAGCTCAGGAAGGCAAGGAGATTACTCTGCCCACATCCTACCACAACACATTCAAAATCATTGTCTGTGGTCCAATCCTTGACTTGTAGCCTTCGCAGGCATCTGAGATCCTGCATTCTAATACATCCAGACCTCCTTCTTGCGTGTAACCAGTGGAGAACCTAGTTTCTTAACGATTGACAGGATTACCACTGTCCAGGTCTGTGAACATGAGTCAATATAACATTTCTGTGGTCCATAATATACTCCCTTAAGTTAAGGTCCTGAATCACAGGCATACTCAGAGGTCGGAAGCCAGATTGAAGAGGGTCCCTGAGGTTGTGAGTATCAATGAAGTCAGTGAGTTGATTGAATAATACTCCCTCTAGGCTTTTGGAATAGTGTGGTACAAGAGAGACAGGGTGAAAGTTGGCAGGAGAGTTAGGATCTAGACCAGGTTTATTAAGGATAAGGATGACAGTAGTTGTCTATGTATCAATGGCATGTGATCCGTTACCAAGGAGAACTGAGTTCCCCACATGTACATCTGAAAATATTCAGCAGCCTTGCCTTTGCACTGACCACCATCTCTTTCTCAATGGTGGAATAGTTAGTTTCTGACTCACAGTGCTTTGGAAGGAAATGCAACCACATGTTCAGCATCTCCTTTCTTCTATGTCACGGTAGTCCCAATACCATATGCGCTGGTATTGGTGGCGATGTAGGTTTTGCATTGTGGATGAAAAGGTTTTAAACATGGTGCTTCCAAAGTCATTCTGTTCACCCCTCCAAATTCACTTTTCTGTGCATCAGTCCAGTTGTGATCAACACCTTTGAAAATAGATTTCTCTGTTGAATGGCTTTGGATTTGGCCCGAAATTCTCTAAACTAATCCTGTCAAACTTCCAGATCCCCTCAACCCAAATTCGAATGAACTCGCAATGGACGGCCCAAATTCCCTTGGGTAAAGGAACCAAGGTTGCCCCCTATCCTCATTAGTATTCGCGTTAGCTATGGAACTCCTAGCTCAGCACATCCGCCTCCACCCGACGATTAAGGGATTCAAGGTAGGAAAACAATGTCATAAAGTCGCGTTATACGCGGATGACGTCCTCTGCTTCCTGAGAGACGCCCGGACCTCAATGCCTCCTCTTGTGGACCTCCTTGCCCAATTCGCAAAGGTCTCGGGATTGTCAATAAACATGGCCAAATCAATGGGACTAAACCTATCAGAAATCTTTGACACCCTGAATTCCCTACAGGATATTTATCCCCTTAATTGGAGGAGCACAACTATCACATATCTTGGAATACACTTAACCCCGACCTTTGCAGGTCTGCTGAAGGCCAAAGTCCCCACCCTATTAAAAGAAGCTAAAGAATCCTTACGGAGGTAGTCATTACAAGAAATATCTTGGTTGGGACGTATCAGCACTATTAAAATGGTCCTACTCCCTGGGATTTTATATACATTCCAGGCGCTTCCCATATTAATCGCGGACCGAGACCTTTTAGACCTTCAGAAAGAACTAGACCGCTTTGTCTGGCAGCACAAAACTCTGCGCATCCAACGCAAGCTCCTAACCCGGGGGAGACTGACGGGCGGATTGGGACTTCCCTCGGTTGTTAGATACTATCGTGCTGCCCAGTTAGCGGTCATTCTGAGCTGGTCCCATCCAACAGAACCCTCTAAATGGCAGGACATCGAGCAACATTCCACGAGATACCCCTGTGCCATCTGCCCTTTATCCCACGGGAGGCGCGTACCTATAGAGGATCCCTCCTTCCCTGCACAAAAACTGCACATCGCTCTTGGGATAGATCCTGTGCGCAGAAAGGGTTTTCGCCAGCCATGGGCCCACTCTCCCCCGTAACGCAGAACCTGGCCTTTACTCCTGGGCTTCAACCCAACTCATACCACCTATGGTCAAGGGAGAATCCCCTGAGGCTGGGTGAACTCTATATGGACAACTCCCCCCCGACTTTTGCCCAATGCAAAGAGAAATTCAATCTCCCAGAAACCGAGAGGTTTAGATATATTCAGCTTCGCCACTGGATAACTAACCCAAATGTCAAAAGGGTAGCCACTAGGTCCCCTACGGGATTGGAGCTAACGGCGGTGGAAGGCCAACATACCCGCAGGGTAGCCATGTGCTACCGCCTCTTAGAAGAGGATTCGGTGGATGAGAAACTGCCCTACATGCTAGCATGGGAGAGGAATCTGGGGATAGACGTTGCCCAGGTGTCCTGGCAAAGGATCTGGGGTAGAACTCATAAAGCATCTAGGTGTACGACAGTAAGAGAATGTGCGCTTAAAATATGTTTTCGCGGGTACTTTTCCCCACAGAAACTACATGCTATTGACACCTCTGCAGACTTGGCTAATTCACCCTCGAACTTCACTGATCGCCGGAGGCAGGAGGAGGAGCTCCTAGCCTTAGGACTGCACTAGGTAGGCCACCTCTAGAGTGCAAACCAGAGCTATCTGGGTTATCGTCAGCGCGCTAGGCGTGGTAACCATTCTAAGCGTTTCTTAAACTAGTATAGCGTAAATTTCCAGCATCGGCTATACGTGTCATCTGTTGTACCATTATGTCTGTCCCTCGCTCATTGGCACCCTTTGGTGATTCCTCAAACAAGTGTCCTTGATCTTGCACCTGATTAGAGTGCCTTTCTGCCCTTCATTGCTAAATCGATTCTAGGTGACCCTTATTTATGCATTTGATTGCTGCGCCTTTATGCCCTTCATTGCTAAATCGAATCTAGGTGACCTTTATTTATGCATTTGATTACTGTGCCTTTCTGCCTTTCATTGCTAAATCGATTCTAGGTGACCCTTATATATGCATTTGATTGCTGTGCCTTTCTGCCTTTCATTGCTAAATCGAATCTAGGAGACCCCCATTTATGCATTTGATTACTGTGCCTTTCTGCCTTTCATTGCTAAATCGATTCTAGGTGACCCTTATATATGCATTTGATTGCTGTGCCTTTCTGCCTTTCATTACTATATCGAATCTAGGTGACCCCCATTTATGCATTTGATTGTAGTGCCCTCCTGGCTCTCTCCCTTTTACACAGGTAACTAGGACTACCATCATGTACATCAATGCTCTCCTTCCACTTTATTACACTCTAGCCCTACGACTTTCCCAAGTCACTCAGCTACATACAGTAACCACCCTACCACCCCCTCCTAAACCTGATCAGCCTCCTCTCAGTCTTGCCTCCCCACGACTTAAGGTGTCTCCCAGAATGAGCCTAGCAGCCTCTGCTGGAGGACAGATCAACCTATACCTTAATGACCACTATGGCTGGAACACTTCGCTAGGAAACCCACACCTAACCAACCTTGCCCCTTCCTTCTCAGAAATAAGAGACTAGGCACCAGATTCCGTCTACGTCACTCGCGCAACAACGCCTCGAAGCAAACCCTACTACCTCCACTTGGTTCACCGTCAATCACTACCACTCGCGAATCCACAACCACAGGGGTTAAACTGCCCATGTTTAAGGGTGCCCTTATTAATGCCAGATCCCTCACTGCACATGCACTAGACATAGCTGACCTTATCACCACGTCTGACCTTGACTTCCTAGCTATATCCGAAACCTGGCTTCATGCGGCTTCTGGCCCCTTACTAGCGTTGGCCCTACCGCCTGATTACGGCATCACACAATGTGACCGCCCCACTGCCCACTCTAGAGGTGGGGGTGTAGCCTTCATCCACAAAAATGCGCTCGACCTAAGAGTGATACCTGATGCCAAACTTGTATCAGCTGAGCTGCTGTCAGTCAAATTAGCACTCACCCCCAATCAAACGGACACCTTGCACCTTATCTACAGGCCTCCGGGACCGGCACCGTCCTTTGCCAGAGAAATTTCCACCCTCCTCCTGGACAATACTAAAAATAAAACACAAACAATTATCCTAGGCGACCTTAACTTAGGTCTTGGTGACCTAAAGGATCCTGTGGCAACGGACCTGGAGAACGTACTAACTGATCTTGGCCTCACCTTGTACATTCAAGAACCTACCCATATCAAAGGTAGAACACTTGATTGGTTAGCTGGTTCCAATTGCAACATTAAGGTTCTCAGCAACACCCCCTGTTTATGGTCTGACCATCACATCATAACCTTTAACATTGAAGCAACCTCACGCACCCCGACTCCAATAGCCCCAGCACTCCCGACTAGAAGCAAAAAAGATATAACTAAGGAGAAACTCCTCCCACTGTTAATCCCAACCCTTGATGCAGCCACCAACACCTGCTCTGACCCTACGTCCTTAGCAGACACGTACAACCAAACTATGCTAACGGCTATTGACTCTATAGCACCTATCAAACTTAGGAAGGCCAAATTACAAGCTCATCTTAACTCATGGTTCACCCCACAGTTAAGAATACTCCGCAAAGCGAAACGCTGTGCTGAAAATCGTTGGAAAAGCCATCCCTCTGACGTGCACAAAGATGGTTTCCTTCTTGCCTCACTCTCTTATAAAGCTGCCATTATCACTGCAAAAAAGGAATCTCTTAATAACCGCATTATGCAAGCTGACTCGAACACTAAGGAACTCTTCAAAATCCTAAAAGAGCTTGAAATTCCAGTCGTCCCCCCTGACACTTGCTTGAAAGATAGTAAATGGTGTGCTAACATCCAAGCAGCCTTACTAAATAAAATCTCCACACTACAAGCGAAAATTAAAGATAAGCAGGACAGCCTGAAGCGCGACAACCGCGCTCTTTCCCCTGCCAAGGCCCCCTCTCCAGACAATGCTAACACCACACTATTTACATTCTCACCGCTCACCGTCGTTGAGGTAGAAAACATAATTCTTAGAATTAAACCTTCCAACTGCCAAGGTGATCCATGCCCAGCCCCTATTATTAAGGACTCGGCGCATGAGCTGGCCCCATTCATCACGGCCTTCATTAACGCATCTTTCAAAACCGGTATTGTCCCGGATAACCTGAAGGACGCTTGGGTGATCCCTCTGCTCAAAAAACCATTCCCTCGACCCAAGCATTCCCACCAACTTCCGACCTATCACAACAGTACCATTTCTGCTTAAGATTTTAGACCGTGCTGCATACCTCCAGATTCAAAACTATCTGGAGTCCAATAACATGCTAGGTCTACGACAATCTGGATTCCGCCCCAGACACGGGACGGAGACTGCTTTAATAGACCTCAAAACCCAAATCAAGGTCTTAAAGGATCAGGGCAAGCTAGCAATGCTACTACTTCTCGACCTTTCGGCCGCTTTCAATTTGGTCAATCACCAAATCATTTGCAAGCACCTCCACTCCGCTGCTAACTTCTCATCCTCGGCTGCAGCCTGGATCAAATCCTTTTTGAGCAACAGATCCATGAGAGTCTTTGCCCCATCCGCAGCTGCCGACCCTCCCCCAATTCACTGTGGCATACCCCAGGGATCCTTTGTGTCACCTACACTTTATAACATCTTCACAAAACCATTCTTTGATGTGCATGACTATCTGGGTGTCCCCTACACTAATTATGCGGATGACACCCAGATACTCATTCCCATCACTGGTGATTATCTAGCTGACACCAAGGCCCTCAATGATGTCTACTTGGTCATCCAGGCTTGGATGGCCCAACACCAGCTGTGCCTAAACGACGACAAGACGGAGCTCCTGATCTTGGGCACTGCACAACGCCTGAGCAGACTAGAACCGTCATATCAGTCATTCACCATAGACGGTAATAACATTCGAGTCTCAAAAGACACTAAAACATTAGGGTTCTACCTTGACGCTACTTTATCATTAACCCGACAAACGAATGCTGTCAGATCGGCTTCTGCATACACATGCAAACTCATTGCAGCCTGCAGACCTTTCCTTACTACCTCCAACAGTGTCACACTAGCGAGAACCCTCATCATGGCTAAAATCGACTACTGCAGTGCTCTTTACTTAGGCACCAGCCAAGAGAACCTAAATAAACTCCAAACTACCCAAAACAATGCCATTCGTGCTGCCTTAAACATCCCCCGTAACCACCATATCACAGAAACTAGAACTAAGTTAAAGTTGCTACCTGTCAACCAAAGAATCTCACTCAAAGCACTCGCCATTACGTACAAATGCCTGGCTAATAAGGCCCCCATCTACCTCGGCAGTCGACTGTCGCGACACTCGACCTCCCATCCACTAAGAACTGCCCAGTCCCACTGTCTAGCCATCCCTACATTTAAACTGCAAAAAGCAGGGGGTTCAAGCTTCCCGGTCCTAGCTTCCAAGCTCTGGAACTCCCTCCCTGCTACAATTAGAGCTGAAGTCATTTTACACTTTCAAAGCCAATACTAGGTCCTGGCTTTTCGACCAGCTTTAAGTCCCGCTCAGCGCCTCTGTCTTACTTACTCTGACCTGCCGACCTCGGTTATTACTCAGCGGCTCCGGTACCACTGTATTACATGTATATAGACTCCTTTAAGTCACCTAATATCCTTGTTTATATTATGTATTGTTATCCCTTTTGTGTAAATTCCTTTGTGTAAATGTATGTATTGCTATTCCTGTGTATATGCATTTCTGCAACCTTGTATAAATTGCGCCCTGATGCCTCCGGGTTTGCGCGTTATAAATAAAATAAATACAAATATTAATCCAGATTACCCCGACACTTGCTGGCATGGATGCGGAGGGAGAGGGGACCTGGGTCATCTGTGGTGGCACTGCCTGACCATCCAGTCTTTCTGGCTTGAAGTTAGATCTAGGATAAAGGACATCTGTTGAGTTCTCCTCCCCATGGACCCGCTTATAATGCTGCTGGGAGATACTCCAGAGGATGTGTCATACCCGCAGTCAGGTCCTAGAGCGGATCTGATAACTCATTTGCTCATAGCAACCCGTCTCACCCGAGCCAGGCTCTGGAAAGTCACAGAGGGCCCCCATCTAGCCTACTGGTGGGTAAAGATCTGGGAGCTACTTGCGATGGAGAAGTTAACAGCCACAATAGAAGGCAAGATATCCAGGTTCTCCAGAATCTGGGGACCATTCCTGGAACACGTAGCTGGAAAGGAGCACATGTTTTGTCAACCAAAACTGCTTAAATACCTTCTGAAACCATGACAAACATTAGGCATAGACATTGAACTTCGTACACGCGGAAGTCTGACCTAATGTGGCATCTATAGAGGTTAAAACTGTTGATTGCACTTATGGGTATGTGGACCTTTATTTATTTATTTATTTATTTATTTATTTATTTTCCTTTCCTCCTGATAGTTCAAGTCATGTTCAGTTAAACCCTTCCCTTATGAGCGTTTTAATGATGAAGTTATATAGAATGGATGAATTGTTACAATGAACATGAAATGTCAAAGCGTTGATTAACTGTTATGGCTACTATTTTACTTCTATGATAGCTTACTCAATGAATTTCATGTTTATACGATATTTCAATAAAAAATATTTTGACAAAAAAAAATAGATTTCTCATCTTCACAGTCGTTTCAGAGAACTGTGCCACAAACTTGGCATAATATTCGGCAAGTCACAAAAATGATTGCAGTTCATCCTTGTTGTTGGGTGCTGGGTCATCTAATATGGCCAATGGGGAATTATTCTTTGGTTTGATGCCTTTGGTGATGTTGTGAACCCAAAGTATTTAACTACTTGGGTTCTGATTTTTCACTAGTCATGCCAGAGTTTCACTCCTGCTCTCTGTAGTTTTTCCAATACTTCTCTAAGCACTCTGTCGTGGGTTTTTTAATCTTCTGCATGTTCTGAGATATCATATTAAAAAGTAACACACATTTGCAATTTTATTTATCAGTGAAATCATCATTCTTTGAAACACAGAGGTGGCAGACGATAGCCCAAGTGGCATGCACGTGAATTGATATGATTCTAAAGGGAGATGAACAATGGGAGAGGCATTGATCATTTGATCTGATGGTAGGCATCTCTCATATCCAATTTGGAAAATAATCTGGCCTCTTTCATCATCAGGATGAGTTTGTTTATGCTTGGAATGGGGCAACTCTCTGTAACCACTTCATGTTTCAAACCGTGTAAGTCTACACATAGCCGCAAAGCTTCAAATTGTGTTTTTCTTTTAAAGAACCACTGGGCATGCCTCGGATAATATGAGAAGACTTTTGTTGACCTTGTTTGAGAGTATGGATTATATGGAAGATGTGGTGGTGTTGTCACTGGATGCGGAAAAGGCTTTCGACTGGATAGAGTGGAATTATCTTCTGGCAGCCTTGGAAGGTTTTGGATTTGGGAAAAAGGTGACAGATTGGATAAGACTATTATATTCAATGCCTACAGCCAGTGTGATCACTAATGGTCTGGTATCGGACAAATTTGAGCTTGAAAGAGGGACAAGACAGGGCTGTCCACTGTCGCCCATTTTATTTGTCATCGCAATGGAATTATTGGCTTTAAAGGTACGAGAAGACAGGGAAATTGAAGGTGTTTCTTTTGGAGAGGCATGTCAAAAAATCTGGCTTTATGCAGATGATATGTTGTTGGTTGTCCACAATGTGGAGTCCTCCATCCCGGCGCTAATTAACCAAATAGACATTTTTCATAAAGTTTCAGGTTATAAAAGTAATTGGTCAAAATCCAAGGCACTGCCAGCATCAATTTCATGCTCAACCTTGACATTGAAAAATGTTGCCTTTAACTGGTGTCCGAACAAGATGCGCTACCTTGGAATTTGGCTGACTAAAGATATAGCTAAAATGATGGAAGTTAATATTACACACGTTATCCAAAATATGGAATCAGACTTTAAAAGATGGAGTGAGTTGAGATTAAGTCTAGGGGGAAGAGTGCATGCAATCAAAATGAGTTAACTACGTCTTAAGCATGATTCCCTTGCAGCTTAAAAAATGTTATTTGAAGAAAATGGAGAGCTTGATCCAGTCCTTCCTGTGGGAGGGAAAACAACCGCGTCTGAAATGCTGGAAACTTCAACTCTCACAAGAATGTGGTGGTTTGGGGGTCCCGGATTTTGGAAATGATCATTTAGCATTTGGGGCTCGCCACTTGGTACCTTTCATAGATGATTCTTCTGATGTCTGGACAATGGCGGAATCAAGTAGATCTTCGCCTCTTTCCCCCAGGGCAATTCTGTCTACAGTGGATGGAATGGGATATAAATCATCTCCACCAACAGCTTTTGTGAGGTCATGCTGGAAGAGTCTTTGGAACAAGAGCGGAAAGGAAGTTTCAGAGGATGGATTGACTTCGCTCTGGTTGAATCCTGCCATTACGTTGAAGGGGAAACCACTTTTCTGGTCAAACTGGCTAGTGGGTGGTGTGCAGTGGCTAGAAGATCTTGTTGAAGAAGGTAAATGGATCAGCTTTAAAATATTGAAGCAAGTTAAAGATCTTAGAGATTGCACAATGGGAGAGTATAGGAAACTGAAAAAAGCTGTAGGGAACAAGATTCCGGATGGCTACAAGAGATGGCATGATTGGCTGAAAGAATATAAATCAGAAGGTGGCATGGCTTCGAAAGTGTACAAGAATCTTGATCAGTATAAAGAACCAAACTATGAATTACTATCAAAATGGTCAGACTTATTGGACTCAGAGATGTCGGAGGGCAGATGGAGGAATCTGTGCAGGAATGTGGCTCTAACATCCTTGAATCTAGGAGAAAGGTGTAGACAGATCAAAATTCTAAACAGAGTTTTCTGGACACCACAAAGATTGCATGCTAGAGGCTTGACGGATTTGAGTGCATGTTGGAGGTGCAAACATGCTACTGGTGCTTTTGAGCATATGATTTGGGATTGTTATGAACTAAGGTCTTTCTGGAGTGAGGTCACTACGAAGATGAAGTTCTTCTGATGCATTTGGACTTTGATTATACAACTGTAATTTTGGTTGAGGATGACATGGTGGATGACCTCTCCTTTCCACAGAGGTGTTGGTTTTTCAGGGCGTCAAATTCTGCCAAAAAAATGATATTGAGAAAATGGAAAGGTGATGACAGACCGACAATTTCAGAATGGATGGATGATCTGAAACAAGTATCCAGAATGGAAAGATTTATTTTATACAGGGATAAGAAAATGAATTTGTTTGATCAAATTTGGGGCCGATTTTTGGATTTATAAGACTGTTGTCTACATGGTTTAAATCAAATCTGTAATTTTCCTCTTTTTAAGGAATGTGTATTCATTAATGTGATGATCCTGATTTTTTTTTTCTTTTTCTTTTCTGTTTTATGTTTACTTATTGGTTATATATTTTGAGATGTGTTACATTTAAAATTCAATAAACATGTATAATAAAAATTAAAAAAAAAAGAACCACTAGGCTCAGCCATTCCGATGATTCTACTGGCTCCATGGTGAATTCCGTTTATAATTTCCTGCAGTGTGTTTCACTGGAAATTCTTCATAGAACAGTTGTGGTTCCCACCTGCTGTGGTATGGTGCCAAAAGTAGTAATTGAACTGTCATTATTCTACAAACTATCTGGCAACATTACATATTTAGTTTAAATGATTGCTTAATTTCTTTGTTTTGCTTTATTTTATTTTAAGTGACATTTATTAATCCAGTAATTCGTGAACGCCTGGTTCAAACCTTACAAGCTTTCCAATTATGTGGCGAAGTGGCTCCATCCCGGGAGCAACTGCAGGAAGAATCAAAATCAGCTCTCTGCTTCTCCCCTCACCAAAGTGTCTTCAGGAACCATCAAAGTAGACCTTTAGTTTTGGTTCACACACGCAGAGCCCAGTAGCACTATGGGCCCTTCAAAAATACTGAAAATTGCTTGTGCGCCTCCAGTTAGGAGGTGAGATATGCTGGCCAGGAGGTGAAAGTGACAACCTCAAGCAGTACCTTCTGCAGAAGTGCCAAGAACCACAGAACTCAAATGCTAAGACAAGTTGATGGACACAAGGTATACAGGGTTCTAGAACAGAAACCAGACACACTTCAAGAATGCGGAGGGAGTGCATGAGAGCTGTCCCCCTAAAGAAATGAGGATCCAAAACAGCGGCAAAAGCTGCAGACACAGACAGCTTGAGTAGCTCTGATCCTGAGAGTCTGCGTGTGAGCAAATAAGAGCAAGCTGAGAGAGACGTGAATAAACATGAGGGGATGGGGGTGGGGGTGGGGGTGGGGAGGTGCGAAGGAAGAGAGAAAGAACATGGTCAGACAACATAGGTGAATGAAAATAACACAGTAATATTAGGGATGGACAACATCTTATGGTTTCAGGGATAATGATGATGGCACACCTTTACAAACACCTGCAAAAGGCCCAGACATGGCTGGATGGACAGCAACAAGGTAGTGCTCAGGGCCTGCAGAGGGAGAGACCTCCATCAGCGAAACAAAGTGGACAGCAGAACAAAGGCTGTCACAGAGTATCTTCAGAAGGTTTCCAGTGTAAAAAGCCATATCCAAGCCCAGGAACACGGGTTAAAATGTCGAAAGGGAAAGAAAAAGGATGTGGTGGCGGGAACCAAACTACTACCTATAAAGGGGTAGCAACAGCAAAACTATACATAATAAGTTGCAAATGAAGTGCTAACTGAATAATGCACATCCAACAACACTCCCAATATTAAAATTACATAATACAAATATAAATTAATGACATAACACAACATGTTCTGTGTCCTTAAAATTCCATAAATGCAGGTCCCAGGGGTTGACTGACATCATACAATTAGGCACATATGGTGTGTCTCTTACTGGGGGGCTAAGGCAGTGTCCAGGAACTTAGTGGTGTTACTTTAATCCCCTACCTGAGGGCTTGCCAATAGGGACTGGCATAAACGAGGAATGGAGAAGGAAATAGTGAATGGCAGAAGCACTTGTCACAATGCACATTCCATACAATGAAAGTGAATGCAAAAATGAATAGTGGACCCCAGAAAGAACAAACATGTACTTGGGGACGCTCTTAGCTATCTAGAAGTCACACAGTGCGAATGGACAACTGCCCATGAATCCACCTCTGCATGCTCTGGGGGACCAATGACCACTGCGTTGGGGACCAGGTACTATTCTTAGTACTGGCCTCCGTTTCAGAGGCATAACCTTTGAAGAACTCACCAGTCAGCTACGCAGACCATGGAGACCAGTCAAAAGGGAAAGGTGCCTCACAATGCAAACGAATGAGGACAAACAAGAGCATTCTAGGCAATGCATTCTCTGATCGGCTGGCGGTGAGTGTGCAACACCCTTGAGCTCCTGCTCATATTTTAAAAAGTTTGTCTTTGTGGGGCATCAGTTAGTGCATTCACCGCATCGCAGCCTGGGGTGTTCCTTTTTCCTGTTCCTTCTTCCTTCCCTCCTGCCTACCACCCTGCCCCAAACCCTGATTGGGCGAGTTGCCCTGTATTGTACTACTGGTGTGTGCTCATTGCTGACGCTCAGCGCGGCATTACTTTACTTCTCTGATGGGCCGGGGGTGAGCCTGAAACATCCTTGAGCTCCCGCTCATCTTTTAAAAAGTTCTTCTTTGTTGGGCATCAGTTTGTGTATTTGCCACTTTGCGGCCTGGGGTGTTCGTTCTTCCTGTTCCTCCTTACTTCCCTCACACCCCAATCCCTGATTGGGAGAGCTGTTCCACTTAATTGAACCCAGAATGGCAGCCCCACTGCCCGTGCAGACCCCTTGGAGAATGGCCCTGAGGCAAAGGGCAGCTCCTACAGTAACAGCTACAGACTGTTTGCCTGTGTGCGCCATGGGAGCATGCAGTGCAGCCGTCAACCAGCAGCAACTGATAAGATGAGAAAGGTGAAGGCAAGGGGGGGGGGCAACAGCCGCTACTGATCCCTATTTAACTAGCCCTACTCTCTTGTTACTCCTATTAGCTACGTTTGCAGTCAGCTGCACATCACAGCTGTATCTTATCCATTTCTGGCATTAGGTGAATTGTCGTAGTTTGCCATTAGGGGCTGTCAAATCTGTGTGTTTTGCATTTGCTCTTGTGTTTGAAAATTAGGCTTGTTTCCCTCTACCTAGGAACATGGAATCTGTGTGTTATTGCATTTGCTATTGTGTTTAGAAATTAGGCTTTTCCCTCTATATAGGATTTTTACACTCTATCCAGCCAGAAAACCTGCTTCCTAGTGTCTTGCTTTCTGCTGTATGCCGAAACCTCAGCTTTTCCCTTTATCTTGGATATTGTAACGCTCACCTTGTATCCACAGGGACCCCTCTGGACTGGTCTGGGACACCTCTGGGCTCTCTGCACCTTCCCCGGACTTCGTTCTGCCAGGAATCAGTTCTAGAAGATAGGAGGGGGGGTTTAGCGACTTCTCCTTCTCGCCCACGGCCCACCTCCCAGTTTTCCCTTGCGGTTTCCCCTTGGGACTTCACTCACCTTGATTTTTGTAATGCCGCACTCTCCGTCCTGCCGTACTAGGCAGGGGCGCGTCGTTGTTGGCTTGATCCGCCAAGTTACTTCACTGGCGTTTGCCTGGAGTCCACACTGGCTGCAACTCCACCTTTCAGGTAAGTCTTTAGTGTTTTTTGAATAAAGTCTATATTGATGAATGTCCAAGTAACCTTCTTCTCTTGTCTTGCAGAGGCTGATGGAGATTGCAGAGGCCGACAACTGAGTTCGAGAAGGTATGGATGCGCTAGACGCGGCACTGAAAGCGTCCTTGCAAGTTGACGGATCTGTGCTTCGTTTCTTTGCAGGTCGCGGAGAATTCCTGGAAGCGACAATGTATTGGGACAGAACGCCAAAGGTGATGTGCAGAATGGCGGAGGCCTTCCAGGTGAGATGGTAAGTAGCTTCTAATTCTTGCCTCTTTTGTCCTGAAGATGTAGCTCGGGACAGATGGAAAAGTCCTCAAAGGCTCCTACTGGATGGAAGAGCTGGAGCTGAGCAGGTAAGGATAGCGATGTTCTTCCAAGTTGTTCGCCCGAGCAGGCCAGGATACAGAGCAGGACCCGGTGAACGTCACGCTGCAAAAGCAGAATAACCCGAAGCGTGTGCCTCGGGTCGGGCGTGGTTTAATTACCCTGCAGGTATCCCAGGTGCCTTTGGGGCGGACCACGCCCTGAAGCTAGCCTGCTTGTTGCAGTTCCCCGATAATCCTTGTGGGGGCAGCCATGTTCACCCATTGTCCATTGGAAACCATACTTGCCAATTGAATCTGGTGCCAACGACGCCAGGATTGCGTCCAAGGCACCCGCAACGGGCTAGTGTGGGTCTTTCTGGCCTTGGGACAGTACTGAGGCGGGGGCCATGGTGCCGAAGACCCATAGTCTGGGTTCGAGGTTGTGACAGCACTCCCCCTAAGGTCCCTCTCACGGTGACCCTCCTGCCCAGACCTGGCTTGTCTGGGTGCTCTTGATGGAAACGTTGAAGCAGGCGCGGACCATGGATGTACTCACTGGGCTCCCAAGTTCTGTCCTGCGGACCGTAGCCTTTCAAGTCCACAAAATAGTAAAGTTTTGTCCTCACATACTTAGAATCCAGGATGTCCTTTACTTCGTACTCAAGTTCTCCATGAATGATTACGGGCCCTGGTGGGGTAGTAAGCCGAGTTCCCAACTTTACCGGCTTTAGAAGTGACACGTGGAACACCGGGTGTATCTTCATGTGGACAGGTAACGACAACCTTACAGCAGCTGAGATAATGACGGATTCCACTGGGTACAGTCCCAGAAACCGCGGGTGAAATGTCAGCTTCCCCTTAATAGGTATGCGTTTTGAGGCTAGCCACACCTGATCCCCTACTTGGTAGTCCGGAGCCTTGGTGCAATGTTGATCTGCGTATTTTTTCTGGCATGTCTTGGTTAGTTGCAGATGTTCTTGAGTTCTCTTGAAGGCCGGTGTGATGGTCGTGTGGAGGGTGGTGGCGGCTGGCATCTCCAGAGTCGTCGGGATGTCTAGCTCGGACGTGCGCGGGTGTCTTCCGTAGACCGAAAAGAATGGCGTTTGTCCAGTGCTGTTGTGCAAGGAGTTATTGTAGGCTTATTCGGCGATCCATAAGAGGTCCTTCCAATCCCCTTCTGTTTGGTGGAGCATGCAGCGTAGGTACTGCTCGAGGGTCTGATTCGTTCTCTCAGTTTGACCGTCTGTTTGGGGGTGGTGACTAGTGGACAGTCGGATGTCTATCTTGGCTAGAAAGCAGCATTTTCTCCAAAAGTTGGACACAAATTGAGTTCCTCGATCCGATATTAGGGCCGAAGGGAATCCGTGCAAGCGCACTACCTGCTCGAGGAAGATCCGGTGGAGCTGGAGGCATTAGGCAAACCCTTGAATAGAAAGAAGTGAGCCATTTTGGAGAATAGGTCCACGACTACCAGGATTGTGTTGTAGCCGTGACAAGAAGGGAGATCCGTAATAAAGTCTAGGGACAGTGTGTGCCACGGAGCCGGCGGAATGTCCAAAGGTTGAAGGAGTCCTGCGGGTCTTTGTTTGGAGGACTTGTTCTGGGCACAGATTCCACAAGAAGTGACAAATTCGATTACATCTTTGCGCCATGTTGGCCACCAGCAACTCCTCTTCACTTTAGCCAAGGTCTTTGCAATTCCCGGGTGTCCCTCTATGAGAGAGTCATGGTACTGAGATATAACTTGTTCTTGCAGTTCCTTCACCGGCATGAACAACCGGTTCCTGTAGTACAGCAGTTCGTCCTTAACACAAAAGTGCTCACCTCTGGAACCCGATTCTTGTAGTTGCTCTTGAGTTAACACTTACGAACTTCGTATAAGAGCTCGTCCTGGATCATGGTGGTGGTGATGCCTAAGATTCTGTCATTAGGGATAATGGCCACGGGATTAGGAGGCACAAGTGCCATTTCCTTGGTGCCCATGCGTGAAAGGGAATCCACTTTGCCATTCTTAACTCCAGGTCGATATGTGATTACAAAATCGTACTCTGCAAAAATAAAAGGGCCCAACGTAGCTGCCGAGATGGTTGAGCTTTCACATCCTTCAAATATTGGAGATTTCGGTGATCTGTTATCACAGTGATGGTATGTCTGGCTCCCAATAGGTAATGTCGCCAAGCCTTGAATGCGGCTTTAATGGCCAGCAGCTCCTTATCGGTGATGGCATAGTTGAGCTCCGGCGGCGTGAACTCCCGTTACCAAAAAGCCACTGGATGCAGTTGGCCTGTGTGCGTGTCCTTCGGCGACAGCACTGCACCCATCGCCATACTGGACGTGTCTGTTTCTACAATATAGGGAAGGTCTGGACGTGGATGCCGCAGGTTCGGGGCAGTAGTAAACTTCGCCTTGAGTTCCTGGAAAGCCTTCTCCGCCTCTTCTGTCCAGCGAAAGGTCTTGTCGCATTTCCATAAGAGTGAAGTAATCAGGTGCACAATTTGGGAGAAACCAGGAATGAAGCGGCGGTAGAGGTTTGCAAAACCCAGCATACTCTGGACACCCTTGACGGAACTTGGCGCTGGCCAGTTGAGGACGGCGTCAACCTTATGAGCGTCCATGCGTATCCCCCTGGGTGAAAGGACAAAACCCAGAAACTCCACCTCCGTAACATGGAACGAGCATTTCTCCAGCTTGGCGTAGAGGTGGTATTGTCGAAGCTTGGTCAGGACTGCCCTACATGGTTCTTGCTCCGATGTTGAGTACACCAGGATGTCATCAATGTACACTAGGGCGCAGACGTCAATGAGTTCTCTAAGCACATCACTCATGAAATATTGGAATGCTGCTGGGGCATTGCACAGACGGAACGGCATTACTTGATATTCGTATAGGCCGTACTTGGTGCGGAATGCCGTTTTCCACTCGTCCCCTTCTTTAATGCGCACTAGAAGGTAGGCCCCTCTAAGGTCTAATTTAGTATAGATCTGGGCTTCTTTGACCTGGTCTAGTAACTCCGGGATTAGCGGCAGAGGATAACGGTTTTTGATGGTAATTTGGTTCAGGGCACGTTAATCGATGCACGTTCTCAAGTCCCCTTCTTTTTTCGATACGAAGAATAACGGAGCCGCGGCCGATGACTTGGACGGGCAGATACCGTTGGCCAGGTATTGCTTTAGATAGGTTCTCATGTGTTGGTTTTCTGGTTCTGTGAGCGCATAGATACGCCCACATGGAATCCGGGCTCCAGGCAGCAGATTGATCTGGCAATCGTAGGGTCTGTGAGGGGGGAAGAGTATTTGCTTGCTCTTTCTGAAAAACGTCCTGAAAGTCTTGATAGGGTACTGGCAGCGTAGCAACACCTCCCCCAGGACGCTCACCGCACCTACACGCACTGGAGAACTGGCGTGCTTCCCCTCCCGACCTTTTGGGTAGCAAGTGTGTGTGCAACTATGGGCGAAAACCAATTCACGAGCACGCCAGTTGATTCGCGGGTTGTGTGCGACTAGCCCCGGCATTCCCAAGATTAGCCAGAACTGTAGTGCCTTGATCAAATCGAAGGTGATGATTTCACGATGTCCATCCTCACACAAGAGAGTGAGTTCTGTGGTGCATTCAGACATAGGTGCTGAGGCGATCTCGGTGCCATCAACGGTTGTGGCCGTCTCGGTGGTTGACTTAGGGCAGAGTGGTAGCCCCATCTTTGCTGCGACGTCCTGATCAATATAGTTCCCCACTGCTCCACTGTTGATATAAGCTTCTATTGAATGCATGACAGATGGGTGCTGGTGAGTGATTAAGATTACAGGCAGAGCAAAATGGGAGATCTGTAGATTAATCTCCACGCTCGACAATTGGACCCCTACAATTGCCGGGCTTGGCAGTTTTCCAACTCCTGACCGGGATTCTCCTTGTCTGTTGGCCCGACGGTCCTTCTGGGCGGTAATACAAGCACAACTGCAACTCTCTCCTTTTTTCCCATTCGGCTTTGGTTAAAGGAGGTCTGACTCCTGTTTGCATGGGTTCGATGGCACCTTCAGACCCTGGAGGAGCTTGGTTTTTGGGTCGTACAAATACTGGGCGGGCATCTGGCTTACCACGATCGCTTTTTCGGTCTTGCAGTCGTTGATCTAGTTGCACTACGAGGCTAATTAATTCAGCACAATCCCGAAGTGGGTCCACCACTTGAGCCAACACATCCTTCAGCTCTCCTCGCAGACCCCGATGGAACAGAGTAGTCCGTTTGTTGTCAGGCCAATCTGCCTCTACCACCAGTCTATTGAACGTGGCGATATATGTCAGCAAGTCCTGGTTCCCTTGTCGAAGGGACAAAAGTTTGTTATCTAACGCCTGTCCATGGTGGCGTCGGGCGAAAAGATTTTCCAGCTCCTGTAGAAACCTTCCAAAGTCCTGCAATAGGGGATTATCCCGACTGATGAATGGCACCGACCAATCAGCAGCACTCCCACTGAGGTAGGAAAGGACGAAGGCCACCTGCGACTGGTCGGTTGGGAATGCCTCGGGCCAGCACAGAAAATGGAGGCAACTGTCAAGACCCTCGCCCAAAACCCCCTCTGGCAAACCCTTTGGCCAGGTGGAGTCAGGACTCGGGCCTCTAGAGCCTGGCATCCTCTTCAAAAGCCCTCATGGGGCCAGTCCTGGTGCCTATGGCGCCAGGCTCATACACCATGAACAACAATGTGCTTGGGAACTACTTTATTGTATTGTATTGTCAGCCAACATGGAGGCATCCACATAGCTTGGTTCCCTAAGAACCAAGCTATGCGGTCTAGTGTTTTGGGTGTGGCAGGCCTGGAACTACTTTCCCTGGTACTACTTTACATGGGCTATATAAACCACACTCTGACTGCAGAACATGCTTTGTGTTAATTTGCAGCTTGCAATGTGACGCGCACCGTGTCCAGCGATTCCCTCGAACCAAGGAGAACCTGAAAGGAGACAAAAGGAACATCATTAGCAGCAGCATCTTACCTGCAGTCTTCATCTTGAAACACTTGCAGCTACTAAGAACAGCTTCCTCGAATCTGCATGCCTCCCGGACAGAACGACCTGAAAGAGGAAGATAGAGGCAACATTAAAGAAAGCTGTAGAAACATTTACAAATTACGAACTGCTCAAAAGGCTTAAAGCATCATAGCGCTCTTAATGCGCCATCATTTATCAGCGGGGCTCAACCAAGCCAGTTCGCCGCGTTAAAGCTCTGCATACCTAAGGGAGAAAAAGGAGACATTTTAAACAAAGAAAGGCATGCAGGATAGCAACAAAACTAAAGAACAGCAATAAGACCTATCTGAACAATATCAAACGGGCCGGCGACAGTGAAGTAACTGGACCGCACTCGCCCATGAAAGACAACGCGCCCCTGCAAAGAAGGCAGGACGGAGAGCACGCCTAATTCTACCACAAGGTGAGGAGAGGGCGCCAAAGGGACTGAAAGCATACGGGGGTGGAGGGAGGATACTTACCCCAGTTGGTCAGTCTTGAACACAGTCCTCCGGTATTTTCAGGCAGAACCTTCCCCGCAGACCACATCAGGGCAAAGCTGAGAAGCATACCAGCGAGTAACCCAGCCAGGTGGCGTCCCTGTGGATACCAGGTGAGCGTAACAGAACACAAAGCCTACCATAATAAATCCACCTGGGCGCCATGGAGACATCAGAAATGGACCAATTGGCCCAATTACTAGGAGAGCTTTGTGCTGAGGTTCATTCAGCCCGACAAGAGACTAATGCCCTCCTGAGAGATCTAATAGTGACCAAATAACGCACTGAAGAGATTAGCAGGCAATACTTGCAATCACAGGCAGGACAGACACCACTACCTGGAAGCAATCCAACGATGCAAAACCCTGCCATGCCACCCACTCCGGTACAGATCACGTTACCTGGAACAGTGCCCCTGGCACCACCAGAAAGGTTCTCAGGTGACCCACAGAAGTATACAGCATTCATCAATCAGTGCCGTCTTCATTTTCGTTGTAGGCCTGGAGCATTTCCAAACGACCAAGCTCGGGTAGCTTTTGTCTTATCATACCTGAGTGGTAGTGCCGCAGATTGGTCGGTGCCGTTGGTAACCCATGACGATCCTCTATTACATGACTTTGGGGGGCTCCAGAGAGAAATGGAAAAATGTTTTGCTCGCCATACCCAGGAACAAGCAGTAGACAATGAATTCTTGTCCCTACAACAGGGGAATCAGGACTTGTTAACGTACATTGCTACCTTCAACAGACTGGTTGCCGAAGGTAGGTGGCCAGAAAACAAAAGAACCACGTTATTCCATCGAGGTTTACGAGGCGAATTAAAGGACGTCTTAGCCCAGGTGGTTGATCCACCCAGAGACTGTGCAGAATTCATAAATCTGGTCGTGCAGCTAGACCACCGGTTGCAGGACCGAAAGCCAGACCGGTCTAGGACGGACCCTCGGACCGTGTATGTTCAACCAAGGGAAAACACACCCCGTGTACCTGAAAATGCTGTAGAACCCATGCAGATTGGAGGGATACGGCCTCTATTAACAAAACAAGAGCGGGGCAAAAGAAGACAGCAGCTTTTTTGTGTTGTGGGAAACCAGGACATTTCCTGAAGGACTGTCCAGTAAAACCCCCAAGAAGATCAGTCGGGGCCACAGAGAAGGATGAAGCTAAGGAATCGGGAAACTACCATGCTCGACAAACAGAGAGGTCAGTTTGTCGAGTCAGAAGAAAGAGTTGCTGACCTCGCACTTTGCAATACCAGTGATCTTAATTAACCACCAACAGTCGTCAAGAATGCATGCCGTTGAAGCATACATCGATAACGGAGCAGTTGGAAATTATATTGATCAAGTACTGCCAGCAGAGATGGGGCTTCCTTTGTGTTCTAAGCCACCTATGGACAAGGTAACCACCATGGATGGGACAAAAATCGCTTCCGGATCAGTAACCCAGTGCACAGCCAGGGTAACCTTGCTGTGCCAGGACGGACATCGGGAGTCTATTTCATTCGATCTCATCAAGGCACCTCAGTTCAGGCTAATATTAGGGATGCTATGGTTGGTTGCTCACAACACTTTGATAGACTGGCGGGCACGATAATTAACCTTCCCCGGTGACTGCTTTCCTGCCTGCTATTACCAAGAGGAGAAACCCGACGTCTGTATCCCCATGACCCTGGAGTGACAGTATCAACCCTGGGAGCAACTAATACCTTGCCAAGTGAATGCCATGATTTTCAGGATGTTTTCCGAAAGGACCAAGCCAGTACATTGCCGCCGCACAGGCCCTATGACTGTCAGATTGACCTTGTTCCTGGTGCACAAATCCCTTGCAAAAGGATCAACGCTCTCACAGAACCAGAAAACCTTCATTTGAAATCCTATTTAGACAAGTACCTTGCAAACGGATTTATCCGTCCCTCGAAGTCCCCCGCAGCCAGTCCTTTGTTCTTCGTACCGAAAAAGGAAGGAGACTTGAGAACCTGTATTGACTACCGTGCATTGAACCAGATCACCGTGAAGAACTGCTACCCCTTGCCATTTATCTCTGAGATGCTAGACCAAGTTAAAGATGCCCAGATGTATACCAAATTGGACCTTCGAGGAGCGTACTGTTACGCTCACCTGGCTCCCACAGGGGCGTCGGTCGGATCCAGATGGCTGCGGTCTCCACCAACGTGATGCGTAGTGCAGAGATGACTGACTGGACTGGCCCTCCTAATCTGGTCTTCGTGACCCGTAGAAGTATTCTCCTGCAAGTGGAGAGATGGATTTAGCCACCCGTGGATTCAAGTGATGGCACCCCCCACAGTCCTCCCAACTAATCACCTCCGAAGTACCCTCTCAGCAATCTCACCTTATATTCTTGAAAGATGAGCTCTCCATCCTGCATGGATTGCAGGGGCGAGTTGATGCCAGTTACTTCACTGGTTTGAAGGCATGGGAGAGTTCCGGAGAGTATTGACTCTGAGGTTCCTGGCAAGGTCCAGTAAGTATCAAGTTCATAGAGTTCAATATGTGCGATGTTTCACTCTTGTCCCCCCTTCCTTCCTTGTCTTGCAGCTGAGATTGTGAGAAGATGCTCTCGTGGCAGCTGGTGGCGCTCAGGTAAGAGTCTGTATTACCCGACGCTGTCCGGTAAATGTTGCACGTGTTTAACGTGTTGTTTTATCTCTCTTTGCAGGTGCGGCACATGAAGATGTGGAGAGTTATAGAATAATGCCTCCGGTGGTAAATCAGGTAAGTCTATGGTGATAAGAGTTATATTTGTTGGTTTTCTCGGCTCACCTTGTTGTTTTCTTTTGTCCCCCAAGTGCCAGAGTTCGGTGAAGAAATGATGGAGGCAGCGCCGAATTGAAAGATGCTGCGAAGACTGGTGAGTATGGCGCGGCGCTGCAGCTGGAGATGCGACGCGTACAGAAATTATGTTCTTTCCAGGTCCGGAGGCGAGATGGATCTGGAATCAGGTGAGGAATTCGAAAATAGTTCGTTTTCTAACCTTGTCCTTTTCTTTCCTCTTTGTTTTAGGAGCTCCAGATTCGAGGCGGGCGTGGCAGAAGACTGGATGCAGACTGCAGGCACGGTGAGCGTTACGCTGCTGGATGCAGAATAACGCGAAGCGTGTGCTGTTGTTCGGGCGTGGTTTAAATGGCCTCCAAAGTAGTTCCAGGTAAGAAGTTCCCTAGAACCACACCCGAGTAAAAAATAGTCCCTGTAATAAAATAGTCCCATATAGGCCTCACGTTGGCTTGGACTCACTAGCAGCATGGTCTGCATCAGGTAAGTAAAGTCTATGAGCCTGGCACCTATGGAACCAGGACTGCTTTCTATGATGAGCCTGGCGCCTAAGGCGCCAGGACTGAACCCAAACAGCCCCCAGCTGGGGCCGTTGGGGTTTTAATAAGTATCTGGATGCCCGCTCCCGGAGCCGATGGGCTTGGTCCTTGGTCCTGATGCCCGGGGGTAGGCATCATGACAGCACCCCCCCCTCCCCGAAGGCCCCTCCTAAAGTTGTTCTTCCCCTTGGCCCTGGTTTGTCTGGGAAGTCCTGATGGAATCTCTTCACCAACCGAGGTGCATGAACGTGGTCACTAGGCTCCCATGACCTTTCTTGTGGTCCGTAGCCCTTCCAATCGATTAAATAAAAAAGTTTTGATTTAACCATCTTGGAGTCCAGGATATTTTTTACCTCAAATTCAGGTTCTCCAT
This sequence comes from Ambystoma mexicanum, assembly GCF_040938575.1. Taxonomy (NCBI): domain Eukaryota; kingdom Metazoa; phylum Chordata; class Amphibia; order Caudata; family Ambystomatidae; genus Ambystoma; species Ambystoma mexicanum. The sequence goes on along the minus strand of NC_090929.1, from coordinate 996,002,299 downwards.
CTATCAAGATGGGGTCGGGTGGTTTGGTTAATCTTGTTCCTGGTTGAACTGGTTTTAAAAGTGAAACATGAAAGACAGGATGAATTTGCATATTAGAGGGTAATTCCAATTTGACGGCCACCGGGTTGATAATGGCCTTAATGGTGTAAGGTCCCAAATATCTAGGGTTAAAAGTCTGAGTTCCCTTCAGAGGTATGTGTTTTGTAGCCAGCCAAACTTGATCCCCAATCTGGTATTGTGGAATTTCACTTCTATGTTGATCAGCATTTTTCTTATATTTCTCTTTTGCTTGTTTCAAATGTTCTGTTGCCTCCTTAAAGGCTTGTGTAATAGTAGAGTGCAAATGACTAACTGCAGGCATTTCTAAGTGCTGAGGCGAATCTAGTTCTGAGGTTCGAGGGTGATGTCCATATATGGTATAAAAGGGGCTTTGTCCGGTTCCTGAATGTACAGAGTTATTGTATGCATACTCGGAAATCCATAAAATATCTTTCCAATTTCTTTCGGTCTGGTGTAGCATGCAACATAGGTACTGTTCAAGGGTCTGGTTGGTCCTCTCCGTCTGACCATCGGTCTGGGGATGGTGACTGTTTGATAACCTCACATCGATTTGCACCAATTGACAACATTTCTTCCAAAAATGTGAAATTAATTGACTACCTCGGTCAGAGACCAATACGGAAGGAAATCCGTGTATTCGAACAATGTTTGAGGAACTCCTTGGCCAGAATTGAAGCAGAAGGTAATCCCTTTAAAGGAATAAAGTGGGCCATCTTGGAAAAAAGATCCACAATAACTGGAATGGTGTTAAACCCATTACATGGAGGTAGATCTGTAATAAAGTCTAAAGCTAAAGTGTGCCATGGTGTAGGTGGAATATCCAAAGGTTGTAAAAGGCCAGCTGGTTTTTTCTTCTGACTTTTGTTTTGGGCGCAAATGCCACAAGACATCACAAATGACTATGTCTTTTCGCCAGGTGGGCCACCAGAATTGTCTCTTAATTTTAGCTTCAGTTTTTGCGATACCTGGGTGCCCTTCCATCAGGGTGTCATGATAATCGGAGATGACTAGTTCTTGTAGTTCCTTATGTGGTAGAAATAGTCGCCCTTGATAATAAGGTAGGTCATTGATGACCGAGTAGTCCGGGCCTTTCTTTACCCAGTCCTGCACGGCTGTTGAATCGAAGAGTTGTTGGATCTTTACATGAATATCCTCTAGTGTCTGTAGAGTAGTTATGCCAAGAATTCTTTGTTCTGAAATTATAGGCACCGGTTCCGGGTTCGCATATGCTTCTCCCATCCCTATTCGGGATAAGGCATCTGCCTTGCCATTTTTGCAGCCTGGTCGATAAGTGATCACGAAATTGAACTCCGCAAAGAACAATGCCCATCGAAGTTGGCGCGACGATTGGGCTTTGGCTGTTTTTAAATACTGCAAGTTCAGGTGATTACAGTAATGGTATGCCTGGCACCGAGAAGATAATGCCGCCAAGCATTGAAGGCGGATTTGATGGCTAATAACTCTTTATCGGTAACCGCATAGTTTAACTCGGGTGCCAAGAACTTTCTGGACCAAAATGCTACTGGGTGAAGTTGACCGGTTTCAGGATCCTTCTGGGACAGGACAGCTCCCATGGTTAAACCGGATGCATCAGTTTCAACTATGTATGGAAGTTCAGGGCGTGGATGCCTTAAGACAGGTGCAGACGTGAATTTCACTTTCAGCTCTTGGAAGGCCTTTTCAGCCTCTTCGGTCCACAAGAAGCGTTTGTTTTTTCGCAAAAGTGCTGTGATAGGGTGTACAACATGTGAGAAATCCGGAATGAATCTGCGGTAGAAATTAGCAAATCCGAGCATGCTTTGTACCCCTTTAACTGAACTGGGTGATGGCCACTTGAGAATTGCGTCCACCTTTCGAGAGTCCATTCGGACTCCTTTCGGAGTCAGGATAAATCTGAGGAATTCAACTTCCGCAGCATGAAAAACGCATTTTTCCAATTTTGCATATAACTTGTGCTGGCGTAGTTTCTCAAGGACTGCACACACGTGCTTAACATGGTCTGATTCTGAGGAGGAGTACACTAGAATATCGTCTATGTATATGACAACACAGACGTCAATGACTTCACGAAGGACATCGTTCATAAAATACTGGAAGGCTGCTGGTGCATTGCACAACCCGAAGGGCATCACCTGATATTCGAATAATCCGTACTTGGTGCGAAAGGCAGTCTTCCATTCGTCGCCTTTCTTTACACGTACCAGATGATATGCCCCTTGGAGATCTAATTTGGCGTAGATGCAAGCATTCTTTACTTGGTCTAGTAATTCGGGGATCAGAGGCAATGGGTATCGGTTGTTCACTGCAATCTGATTTAATGCGCGGTAGTATATGCACGTTCTGAGGTCACCTTCCTTTTTAGGCACGAAGAATAAAGCCGAGGATGCAGGGGATTTGGATGGACGAATGAAGCCATTAGCAAGGTATTGGTCCAAGTATTGTCGTAGGTGAAGGTTTTCGGGTTCCGTAAGGGCGTAGATCCTACTGCATGGAGGTTGTGCACCGGGTATGAGGTCGATTTGACAATCGTATGATCTGTAAGGTGGTAAGGTGTTTGCCTGTTCTTTTTGAAAAACATCCTGGAATTCTTGATATTCCTGAGGTAACTGCACAAATGGATTAGCGACTGTGGCCAGGCCTTTGTTCAATGTTTTTTCCGGGTAACAGGTGTGTGCACAATCCGGGAATGTTATTCTCTTCTCTCGCCAATCAATACTAGGATTATGTGTTTCCAACCAAGGTATCCCCAGTATTATTTGGAACGGCGGGGCCTTGATTAAATCAAACACAATAATCTCTCGATGCCCATCTTGACCCAACAGTGTCATCTCTGTGGTGGAATGAGTTACAGGCCCAGAGGCAATTTCAGTTCCATCAACTGTGGTGATGACATCCGAAGAGGTTTTTTTGCAGAAAGGTAGATTCATCATAGAAGCCAATTCGTGGTCCATATAGTTTCCTACGGCCCGCTATCAATGTATACCCTTACTGCGTGCATATGTGATGGCTGCCTTGGATCAATAAGGACCATTGGTATGATTAGGTGCGAGGTCTGAGTGTCCTTCTTCAAGCTCGGCAAGCGGACCTCTACGCTTGTCGGGCGTGGTCGTTTCCCGAATCAAGTTCTGTTTGATTTCTATCAGGAACTCCGACTACTTTCTTGGATGGTTTTATAGGGCAATCCTGTAGAAAATGTCCTGAGGCCCCACAGTATAGACAAAATTGCATCTGCCGTCTCCTTTATCTCTCCTTTTGAGTTAAGGGTCCCTTAACCCCCCCCCGATCTGCATAGGTTCGGCTGCATCTGTTCCTTTGGGGGTGACGTTGGGTTTAACCAATACCCGATTCTCGAACTTAGCTCGGTCAGCCTTTCTATTCTGAAGTCGGTGGTCTAACTGGACCACTAAGTCTATATATTCTGCGCAATCCTGGGGTGGGTTCACAACTTGGGCCAAAACATCTTTAAGTTCTCCCCGAAGTCCACGATGAAATAGTGTAATTAGTTTTACCTCTGGCCATCCGGTTTCCACCACCAACCTATTGAAGGTTGCGATATAGGTTAACAGATCCTGGTTACCTTGTCGTAGGGATAAATGTTTGTTATCCAGGGCCTGTCCCTGGGAATGTCCGGCGAATAGTCTTTCCATGCTCATTTCAAAACCCTGAAAGTCCCGAAGAATAGGGCCATCCTGATTGACTAGTGGAATCGACCAGTCAGCTGCATTGCCACTCAAATATGATAATACAAAAGCTACTTTAGCTTGGTAATTTGGAAAATGCTCCAGGTCTGCATAAAAAGTGCAAGCGACATTGGTTCATAAACACGCGAACCTTTTTGGGTCCCCAGCAAAGCGTTCAGGTGGAGCTAAAGGAATAGCCCCTGGTAAAACCACTTGCACCGGATTGCTCGATGAAACAGGAGTTGGATTCCCCCTGAGTCCTGGTAAAGGTGTTTGCCCTACTTGGTTTTGCAGCAGTTGCCTAGCCAGATCGTCAGTGCGCTCCTTCGAGACAATCAGTTCTCTCGTGAGGGCATTAGTCTCTTGGCGAGCGGAGTGCACATCCGCCCTAAGTTCCCCCAATAATTGGGCAAGTTGGTCGGTTTCTGAGGTTTCCATAACGCCCGGGTGGGGATTTATAGAGAGGCTTTGCGTTCTGCTACGCTCACCTGGCTCCCAGAGGGGTGTCGGTCGGATCCGGACGGCTGCGGTCTCCACCAACGTGATGCGTAGTGCAGAGATGACTGACTGGACTGGCCCTCCTAATCTTGTCTGCGTGACCTGTAGAAGTATTCTCCTGCAAGTGGAGGGATGGATGTAGCCACCCGTGGATTCAAGTGATGTCACCCCCCACAGTCCTCCCAAATAATCACCTCCGAAGTGCCCTCTCAGCAATCTCACCTTATATTCTTGTAAGATGAGCTCTCCATCCTGCATGGATTGCAGGGGCGCGTTGATGCCAGTTACTTCACTGGTTTGAAGGCATGGGAGAGTTCCGGAGAGTATTGACTCTGAGGTTCCTGGCAAGGTCCAGTAAGTATCAAGTTCATAGAGTTCAATATGTCTGATGTTTCACTCTTGTCCCCCCTTCCTTCCTTGTCTTGCAGCTGAGATCGTGAGAAGATGCTCTCGTGGCAGCTGGTGGCGCTCAGGTAAGAGTCTGTATTACCTGACGCTGTCCGGTAAATGTTGCACGTGTTTAACGTGTTGTTTTCTCTCTCTTTGCAGGTGCGGCACATGAAGATGTGGAGAGTTATAGAATAACGCCTCCGGTGGTAAATCAGGTAAGTCTATGATGATGAGAGTTATATTTGTTGGTTTTCTCGGCTCACCTTGTCGTTTTCTTTTGTCCCCCAGTTGTCGGAGTTCGGCGAAGAAATGACGGAGGCAGCGCCGAATCGAAAGATGCTGCGAGGACTGGTGAGTATGGCGCGGCGCTGCAGCTGGAGATACGACGCATACAGAAATGATGTTCTTTCTAGGTCCGGAGGCGAGATGGATCCGGAATCAGGTGAGGAATTCGAAAATAGTTTGTTTTCTAACCTTGTCCTTTTCTTTCCTCTTTGTTTTAGGAGCTCCAGATTCGAGGCGGGCGTGGCAGAAGACTAGATGCAGACTGCAGGCACGGTGAGCGTTACGCTGCTGGATGCAGAATAACGCAAAGCGTGTGCTGTAGTTCGGGCGTGGTTTAAATAGCCTACAAAGTAGTTCCAGGTAAGCAGTTCCCTAGAACCAAGCCCGAGTAAAAAATAGTCCCGGTAATAAAATAGTCCCATCCAGGCCTCACGTTGGCTTGGACTCACTAGCAGCATGGTCTGCATTAGGTAAGTAAAGTCTATGAGCCTGGTGCCTATGGCACCAGGACTGATTTCTATGATGAGCCTGGCGCCTAAGGCGCCAGGACTGAACCCAAACAGCCCCCAGCTGGGGCCGTTGGTGTTTTAATAAGTATCTGGATGCCTGCTCCCGGAGCTGATGGGCTTGGTCCTGATGCCCGGGGGTAGGCATCATGACACGTACCACCTGGCCCGAGTCAGAAAAGGAGATGAATGGAAAACCGCCTTCTGTACTAAGTACAGCTTGTTTGAATATCAAGTCATGCCCTTCGAGTTATGCAACATTCCTGTGGCATTCCAATATTTCATGAATGACGGCTTAAGGGAGTTAATTGATGTGTGCGCCTTAGTGTACATAGACAACATCTTAGTATACTCAGCCTCGGAACAAGATCATGTCAGGCACGTTCGTTCAGTCCTCACCAAGCTCCATCAACATCGCTTGTTTGCAAAGCTTGAAAAATGCTTTTTTCACATCACCCAAGTAGAATTTCTTGGTGTTATCCGTACTCCAGGAGGCATCAGAATGGACGTGCACAAGGTAGATGCCATTCTGAAATGGGCTTCACCGACGTCTCTGAAAGGGGTACAAAGCATGCTGGGCTTTGCAAACTTCTACCGCTGGTTCAACCCAGACGTCTCTCAGGTTGTGCACCCAATCACAGTACTATTGTGAAAAAACAATAAAAAGTTTGCTTGGACCGAAGAAGCACAAGAAGCCTTTCAGAAACTTAAACAAAGGTTTACCTCCACTCCAATCCTGCGACATCCTCATCCAGACCTCCCTTATGTCGTTGAAACTGATGCGTCCAGTCTTGCAATGGGGGCTGTCCTTTCACAGAGACCCGGAAACCGGCCAACTACATCCTGTGGCCTTCTGGTCAAAAAAGTTCTCACCTCCAGAGATTAATTATGCCATCACGGACAAGGAACTCCTGGCTATAAAATCCGCCTTTAAAGCCTGGAGGCACTACCTTCTGGGGCCAGACACACCATTACAGTCATCAGAGACCACCGAAACCTGCAATATCTCAAAACAGCCAAGGCCCAGTCCTCACGCCAATTACGGTGGGCCCTTTTCTTCACCGAATATGATTATGTAATCACATTTCGACAAGGAGTCAGAAACGGAAAGGCGGATGCCTTATCTCGCATGGGCATAGATGAAATAGTATATACAACTCCAGACCCAGTGCCTATTATACCTGAAGACAAACTCTCGACAGCCTTAACACAAGCGGAACTACGAAAAGAAATCCAACGGACAATGAATCCCGATGCCTACCTCACATGGCAAACTCAGGGAGAACAATATACCATCAAGGACCACCTACCCTTTTCTAGGGATCGCCTATATGTACCCAAGAAGGAATTAGAACAGCATATTATTTCAAACTATCACTATTCACTGATCGAAGGGTATCCTGGGATCGTCAAAACCCTAGCTAAGGTGAAAGAGACCTTTTGGTGGCCTACCTGGCGTAAGGACATCATTCAGTATATTCAGTCCTGCGGCGTCTGCGAACAAAATAAATCACAGAAACAAAAACCATCTGGTCTCCTACAACTATTGGACATTCCTCCAGTTCCATGGCACACTCTTTCCCTTCACTTCATCACTGATCTACCTCCAAGCCAAGGGTTCAACACCATCCTTGTAGTTGTGGACTTATTCCCGAAGATGGCCCATTTTACTCCTCTCAAACGCCTCCCAGATGCAACCACTTTAGCAAAAGTGTTCCTGGAGGGCGTGGTTAAGCTACATGGCTTCCCTTCGGTTCTGGTCTCTGATCGAGGCAGACAGTTTGTTTCAAACTTCTGGAAAAAATGCTGTGTAATGGTGCAGATCGACGTTCGGCTATCTACCAGTCGCCATCCCCAAACGGACAGCCAAACCGAGAGAAGCATTCAGACTCTCGAGCAATATTTACGGTGCATGCTGCACCACGAACAAAGGAATTGGAAAGACCTACTATGGATAGCCGAATATGCATATAACAATTCTTTGCATTCAAGCACAGGACAAATATCCTTCTATACCCTTCATGGTAGACATCCACGATCCTCTGAACTAGACCTTCCAGCCAGCTTGGAAATGCCAGCGGTAAAGACTCTACACACAACCATTACTCAGGCTTTCAAAAGGGCAAAGGAACACCTTATTCATGCCAAAGAAAAACAAAAGAGATTTGCCAACCAACACCGGAAAAAGGCCCCTGATTATCAAGTAGGAGACAAAGTTTGGTTAGCTGCTAAATTCGTACCCATCAAGGGAACCCGGACATTTCATCCCCGATTCTTAGGACCCTATACCATTAAGGCAATTATCAACCCAGCAGCCGTGAAACTGGATTTACAACCTAATCTACACATCCACCCAGTATTCCATGTGTCCCTCCTGAAACCAATGCAACCTGGCACACGGATTGGGACACCACCTAAGCCCATACTTGTTGATGGAGAACCAGAAGTCAAAGATATCTTGGACTCTAAATACTCTAGGACCAAGCTTTATCATCTCGTCGATTGGAAAGGATTTGGACCACAAGATAGATCCTGGGAGCCCAGTGAGAATATCCACGCACCACGTCTAATCAGGAAATTCCATCGGAACTTCCCAACCAAACCTGGGCCAGACAGAAGGAACACCATGGGAGGGGGGCCTTACAGGGGAGTGCTGTCACAACCCTCGCCCAAAACTCCCTCTGGCAAACCTATTGGCCATGTGGAGTCAGGACTCGGGCCTTTAGAGCCTGGCATCCTCTTCAAAAGCCCACATGGGGCCAGTCCTTGCGGCTATGGCGCCAAGCTCATACACCATGAACAACAATGTGCTTGGGAACTACTTTATTGTAATGTCAGCCAACATGGAGGCATCCACATAGCTTGGTTCCCTAAGAACCAAGCTATGCGGCCTAGTGTTTTGGGTGTGGCAGACCTGGAACTACTTTCCCTGGTACTACTTTACCTGGGCTATATAAACCACACCCTGACTGCAGAACATGCTTCGTGTACTTTGCAGCTTGCAACGCGACGCTCACCGTGTCCAGCTATTCCCTCGAACCTCGGAGAAGCAGGACCTGCAAGGAGACAAAAGGATCATCATTAGCAGCAGCATCTTACCTGCAGTCTTCATCTTTAAACACTCGCAGCTACTGAGAACAGCTTCCTCGAATCTGCACGCCTCCCGGACAGAACAACCTGAAAGAGGAAGATAGAGGCAACATTAAAGAAAGCTGTAGAGACATTTACAAATTACGAACTGCTCAAAAGGCTTACCTGGCTGGTCGCCTCTCGGCTGGCACCACTCCGGACATTCCACACGCGCTGAAGAACACTGTGACCTACAAGGAAGGAAAACACAGGTTAGCAAAGGCAAGACTTTGCAGCGCTGTGCATAACGCTTACTTACCGCATCATAGCGCTCTTAATGCGCCATCATTTACCAGCGGGGCTCAACCAAGCCAGTTCGCCGCGCTGAAGCTCCGCATACCTAAGGGAGAAAAAGGAGACATTTTAAACAAAGAAAGGCATGCAGGATAGCAACAAAACTAAAGAACAGCAATAAGACCTACCTGAACAATATCAAACGAGCCGGTGTCAGTGAAGTAACTGAACCGCACTCGCCCATGAAAGACAACGCGCCCCTGCAAAGAAGGCAGGACGGAGAGCACGCCTAATTCTACCACAAGGTGAGGAGAGGGCACCAGAGGGACTGAAAGCATACGGGGGTGGAGGGAGGATACTTACCCCAGTCGGTCAGTCTTGAACACAGTCCTCCTATATTTTCAGGAAGAACCTTCCCCGCAGACCACATCAGGGCAAAGCTGAGAAGCATACCAGCGAGTAACCCGGCTGGCTGGCGTCCCTGTGGATACCAGGTGAGCGTAACAGCGACACTGGTTCATAAAAGTCGCATATCGTCGGGGATCTCCCGAGAATCGCTCCGGAGGGGCTAATGGTACTGATCTAGGTAGGTTGATCTGGACCGGATTCTCACTGGAGTTGGTGTAGAAGGGGTGATCCCTGGCAACGGGGCTTGCCCGGCTTGTGATTGAAGAAGTTGCCTACTAAGGATGTCCGTCCGATCCTTGGTCACAACTAGCTCTCTCCTCAAGGCATTGGTTTCCTGCCGCGACGAGTGGACCTCTGCGCGCAACTGCCCCAACAATTGGGCCAATTGATCCGCCTCTGAAGTTTCCATACCGGGCGCCCGGGTGGATTATTAAGTACGGCTTTGCGTTCTGTAACGCTCACCTTGTATCCACAGGGACGCCTCTCGACTGGTCTGGGACACCTCTGGGCTCTCTTCACCTTCCCCGGACTTCGTTCTGCCAGGAATCAGTTCTAGAAGATAGGAGGGGGGAGTTTAGCGACTTCTCCTTCCCTCCCGCGGCCCACCTCCCAGTTTCCCCTTGGGACTTTGCTCACCTTGATTTTTGTAATGCCGCACTCTCCGCCCTGCGGTACTAGGCAGGGGCGCGTTGTTGTTGGCTTGATCCGCCGAGTTACTTCACTGGCGTTTGCCTGGAGTCCAGACCGGCTGCAACTCCACCTTTCAGGTAAGTCTTTAATGTTTTTTGAATAAAGTCTATATTGATGAATGTCCAAATAACCTTCTTCTCTTGTCTTGCAGAGGCTGATGGAGATTGCAGAGGCCGACAACTGAGTTCGAGAAGGTAAAGATGCGCTAGATTCTGAAAGCATCCTTGCAAGTTGACAGACCTGTGCTTTGTTTCTTCGCAGGTCGCATAGAATTCCTGGAAGCGACGATGTATTGGGACAGAACTCCAAAGGGGATGTTCGGAATGGCGGAGGCCTTCCAGGTGAGATGGTAAGTAGCTTCTAATTCTTGCCTCTTTTGTCTTGAAGTTGTAGCTGGGGACCGATGGAAAAGTCCTCAAAGGCTCCTACTGGATGGAAGAGCTGGAGCTGAGCAGGTAAGGATAGCAATGTTCTTCCAAGTTGTTCGCCCGAGCAGGCCAGGATACAGAGCAGGACCCGGTGAACGTCACGCTGCAAAAGCAGAAGAACGCAAAGCGCGTGCCTCGGGTCGGGCGTGGTTTAAATACCCAGCAGGTATCCCAGGTGCCTTTGGGGCGGACCCCACCCTGAAGCTAGCCTGCTTGCTGCAGTTCCCCGACAATCCTTGTGGGGGCAGCCATGTTCACCCATTGTCCATTGCAAACCATACTTGCCAAGTGAACCTGGTGCCAACGGTGCCAGGATTGCGTCCAAGGCACCCGCAACGGGCTAGTGTGGGTCTTTCTGGCCTTGGGACAGTACTGAGGTGGGGGCCATGGTGCCCAAGACTCATAGTCTGGGTTCGAGGTTGTGACAGATATTTGAATCTAGATTGTTACACGTCTGTGGGTTGAAGTTGGGCATCATGGGATGCAGTTTCTTCCACTCTCCCTCCATGGTGCTTTCAATCTCCCATATCTTCTCCAATTGCTACTCTATCACCTATTCTATCCCTCTTTTGAGGTCTGGAAGGAAAAAGTTCAAGAAGAATCTCCTGGTCTCCAATCTAGATCTGCCCATCGATGACACCTATGTCAACGCTTCTTCCAGGCCGACTGTCACTGACATCCTCGATCTATGAAAGCCTCATCAAAACAGGTCCATCCCTGTGCCTCTAAAACCATTAAGGACCACATTGATACCCGCGCTCTGACCCTTGCCGATTTCTGCAACCTCTCCTTTGCCTCTGGATATTTTACCTCCCCTCTGAAGCACTCCCTTGTGCATCCTCTCCTCAAGAAACCCACAGCTGATCCTTCTTGTCCGGCTAACTATCGCTCAATTTACATTACTCCCGTTTTGGGTAAACTCTTGGAAAAGCTGGCCATCTCTCAGCTTAACCTTCATTCTGATTCTGTTGGCTCTCTCCATGGCCACCAATCTGGCTTCAGAGCTGCCAGAAGCACGGAAACTGCTCTCCTGAACATCCGTGAAGGTCTGCTCTCCAACCTTGACTCTAACATTTCCTCTGTCCTCATCCTACTCGATCTCTCCTCTGCCTTTGACACGGTCAACCATACCACCCTGCTAAACAGTCTCCGTGACAACTTGGGTATCACCGATCAGGCTCTGTCCTAGCTGACCTCTTTCCTCTCTGATCGACCCTCCAAGGTGCAACTTTCTATCTCCCTCTCTACCTGTGGTGTTCCCCAGGGGTCTAGCCTCTCGCGCTGGCTTTTCAACCAATACCTGTCAACTCTCGCCTATTGCATTTCCATTTTCTGCTCAAATTTCCAGTGCTATGCTGAGGACATAACTCATTTTAAAGCTTCCCTCTGCCACCTCCTCTCCTTCCCTCATCTCCGATTGCTTAATCGCCATTCAATATTGGGGTGCCCCCAATGATCTTTGTCTAAATGCCAACAAGACGGAGATTCTCCTCATCGGTACACCTTCACCTTCCTTTCCTCTTACTCTATGGCCGGCCTCCCTTGGCCCTCCTCCTACCCCTACCTGCGAGGCTAAGAACCTTGGGTTCATCTTTGACTCGACACTTTCCTTCTCCGCCCACATCTCTGTTGTCTCTAAAAAGTCAAACTTCTTACTGCACCTCCTCAGAGGTACTCTGCCTTTCCTTTCCTTCCTTCAGAAGCTCACTGACTCCCAAGCTCTGGTTCTCTCTAGGGGGCATTACTGTAACATCTTCTTTCTAAATCTACCTGCCTCCACTCTCAGCCCTTTACAACTTATCCAGAACAGGACTGCAAGACTTGTCCTTGGCCTCAAGCCCTGGTTTGTAACTCTCCAGCTCTGAAATCCCTTCTTTAGCTCCCAGTGGATGCAAGGATTAAATGTAAAACCCTCTGCATTGTCCACAAGGCTTTCTGGGGCCTGGATCCAAAATATCTTCAACTATCCCTCCATAAATACCTTCCCTCCCAAGCCCTTCGCTCCTCTACTTCAAACTCCCTCAGGGTCAGTTGTTTTTCAAAGAAACGAGCTGAGGGTAGATCTCCGTCTTCACCGAGGCCTCCCTTTGGAACAGCCTCCCTGCCACCTTGAAACTTGAGGAGAACCGTCTCTAATTCAGGAAGAACCTCAAGACCTTCCTCTTCGCTTCTGCCTTTGCCCCTCTTCTCCCCTGCTGATCTGTTTTCTCTCTCTGCACTGTGCACCTGGTCACCATCTGTCCTTCGGGCCCAGGTACCTGCTCACCCTAGCAACCCTCCTGCACTGCCTCCGGGCCACACCTTGCACTGGGGTCTGGGTCTGTATCTGTACCCATACAGTCCCCCACCCACTTTTCTTCTGCACTTATCAGATATACCCTACCTGCTTAACCTAGCACTTGCCACTTGCTGCCTGCACTACCAGTGTTTATCGCCTTTATTTATATATTTTTCTTTTTATAATTTATTCTGTCTCTCCTCTGTTCCACACTTTCTACTTCTCCCTCCTCCATGTTCTTCCCCCTTTTTAACTTTCCCATGCACTTGCGCGTTGTCAATGTCACTGGGTCTAGTAAGAATCGCTGTTTTTGTTCTCCCTTGTTCCCTTCTCTTTGCCTGGTCGTCCTCTGAATCACTTGTGTACGAGCGCAATGTAAATAAAATATATCATATATCTTCTTTGTTGTTCCCTCTCCGGACCTTTGGGTTCCCCATATGGTCTCAGTGCAGTGCCCCCCCTCCCCTTTCGGTTCCTTTCCCATAAATAATGTCACTTGTTGGGAAGTACTCTTGGCATACTTCTTTTCCTCTAGGGCCATCATTACTGTCTACCTGAATGGCACTGTCAAGGTCCAGGGCTCTCAGCCAAACCTCCTCCTTCATGATAGGTATCTTCCATCTCTCATCAGCTTACTCCATGCTCCTGCCACTCCTCCTTCTGCCCCCCCCCCTCTCTGGCCCCTCTGCTGCCACCGACGAGTGTACCACACTCCTTTACACCTCCTCTAAAGACCTTCAAAAGTGGCAACCAGCTCCATTTGGCTACCCTCAACTCTCACGCTACCGTCAAACACTCCTCTGATATCCGTCACCTCCTTGTAGACCTCGATGTCCTCGCTCTCACAGAGACATGGTTAATGGTCAGCTCTGTCACAAGTTTTGACATTCTTCTCCCGGAGGGCTACACGATCCTCAGTAAGCCCAGGCCTAAACGGTCCGGGGGCGGTGTGGCCCTGATCTTCCCTGAGTGGGTCTCTGCTACTATCATACCCACTCAGTCTTACACCACCTTCAAAGGCCTCGTCTGCAGGCTTGGTGTCTCTCATTACCTCGCGCTGACTCTGGCCACCATCTACAGGCCCTATGGCCCGTTCTCCTTCTTCCTCTCAGAGTGGTCTGACCTCACCACTTCTCTCCTGGCTTCCACCTCCAAACTTCTCCTCAGAGACTTTCATATTCACCCGTGGCTAAGGCCCCACTCTCACTGTCAGTCTCCTTTGTCATTAGACCTATGAAGCAAGTGTCAGTTGCTGCTTTTTGCCAAAACATTAATTCCCCCTCCCACTCCTGCCACAGACTCTCACTCTGATACAGCCCTTAAACTCTCCATCTTCAACATTCTGGACATCCTTGCCGCTGTCATGAGGATCCGCATGAAGCCTGCCTCCAGGTGTAACACCTGGCATGACTCTGACCTGGCCTCTCTGAAACCCAAGTGCAGAGCTGCTCAGCTTAAGTGGCAGGCTTCAAGCACATCCTCTGACAAACTGGCCTGCCGCCTGCTCCAAAGGCAACACAGACTGACCATCTGCTCGAAGAGGGCCTTTATCCAAGCCTGCATGTCTGGGGCCACTAAAAAACGGCATACCTTTTCAAAATCTGCAAGGAACTCACCAATCCTACTGCAGTCTCCTCTGCCTTCGTTGGCCCACTGCACTGACCTCTCACTTAATTACTAAACCTCAGGACATCAGGTCTTTAGTCTCCTCTATGCCACTCCCTTCTCCATCACCCTCTCTCAGGCTTCCATTGGCTTCCTCTTCCCTTCCCTCCTACTCTCCTTCACCCAATGAGGTCCCTGGCCAGGACCGCTCTATGAAAGTCTCATCCAAACAGGTGCTCCCCTGCTCCTCGAGAAACATCAAGGACAACATTGTCTCCCTTGCTCCAGCCTTGGCTGATTTTTGCAATCACTCCTTTGCCACTGGATCTTTCCCGTTACTCCTCAAGCACTCCCTTGTGCACCCTCTCCTCAAAAAGCCTTCTGCATACCCCTCCTATCCGGCTAACTAATGCCCGATCTCCATTATCCCCTTCCTGTGCAAACTCTTGTAGAAGCTGGCCATCTCCCAGCTTATCAACTACACTGAATCTGTTGGCTGTCTCCACGACCATGGGTCTGGCTTCAGAGCTGCCAGAGGCATGGAAACTGCACTCCTGAACACCTGTGAATACTTGCTCTCTAATCTTGAGTCCAACTATCCTTGCGTTCTCTTCCTTCTTGACCGTACCTCTGCCTTTGATAAGGTCAATCATGCCACCCTTATAAACTGGCTCTCGGATACCCTTGGCATCATGGACCTGGTTCTGGACTGGTTGACTTCCTTCCTCTCTGACCGACCTTCACAGGTCCAACTGGGCCCTTTTCTCTCCTCCGTCTTACTCTCCACCTGTGGTCTCCATTAGGGCTCCATCCTCTTGCCTTGGCTTTTCAACATCTACCTTGCCCCTCTAGCCCATTTGATCTCTGCCTTGTCTCCTAACTTCCAGTGTTATGCGGACAACACACAACTCTCCGTCAAGCTTCCCTCCACTGCCTCTCTCATTCCTGAGTGCCCTTCTGCTATTCAGGCATGGAGCACTGCTGATGATCTCTGCCTTAATGCCAGTAAGACTGAGATCCTTCTAATTGGGGCCCCAGCCCCCTCCTACACGCTGGCCACCCTCCATGGGGCCCCACCCTCCTATGAGGCAAAAAACGTTGGTGTCATCTTCGACTCCTCTCCTCACATCACAGACCATGCCAAGAAGGCCCACTTTCAGCTGCCAAAAACACGAAATGAGGTAGAGGGGAAAAGAAAGCCCGTAATCGACCACCCTCATGGAGGTCAACAACCTTTAGTACTTTACAATGGGGTCAAACAGGCATCTTGTTTATATTGCACAATGGTAGCCTTTGGATCAACAACATGATTGTAGAAAGAACTACCCTTATTTCATTAAATTAGCAGGCAGTTTCTAGAAAACATAAATAATTTTTATTGATAAGCAAAAAGTCAATCGTAAAAATATATGCAAGGACAATACACAACACGTAGAGCAGAGCAGTACATGTGTAAGGTTTGTACTGGCATAGAGTAATTCAAAAAGGAGGAGCAATATAATTGGTTTCTATTCTATTGAACTCCCTTGCTCTTCAGTTTCAACAGTAATAAAATAGAGTCACTCCTTGCAGGTCCCTACACGCATGCGTAGCGTTTCGAATTTGCAATTAGTTTTAAACTAAGAGATTACCATCTGGTCTCTCTTTTTGCTGGACAATTTCATTATACAGCAACCGTCTTGCAGTGATTTGCAGACGGCGTTGAAGGCTAAGGCTAAGTGGCGCTGCCTCTTCACTTTTCAAATACATGTATTGCTGGATCATCTTAAACTGCATGGGGCGCCCTTCAGAATGGTAACATCCACCTCCTGAGGAAGACGTTCAGTTAACCACTACTACACGTCGAAACCGGTCGAGAGAAAAATTCTACAGGGATGTGATCTTTGCATCTGTTTTTTCTATCCACCCTGACAATAGATTGTTTGTGAATTATTTCTATTGATTGTAAACACCGCAATAATGTGTGTTATTATGGGGACTAGTTATGAATTCCTCTTCCCCATTGGTTTTTAGCATGTTTTTTGGTGTTTTTTAGTACTTTGGATGTGTGCCACGGTATGATGAGTTGTGTGTGTATGAATGAACTTGGTATGTTGAGTATGAGTGATGTAGTTTTAGCCGATTTTCGGCATATTGTTGCTGCTGTTTTGTTATGTTAAAATGATTAGTGTACAATAACTTCGTGTGATTTATTCACCAGTTTTCAATTTTTGTATCATCTTTAATAAATTTGGATACATTTTTTCTAAATATACTTTGCTCTGGACATATCTTTTCTGTTTCTTGATGTTATTATAATACTCTGGTCCGGAGGCTAGAGTTACCCTGCTCTTTTCAGTGTTTGCATAAAATAGAAGAAAGACATCAGTGCAACTTCATAGAAAAAACAGTCAGTCAGTCAGTCAGTCTAGGGTGTGGAGGGCAGGGCAAGGTAACTGTTCTCCAAGGTTTGAGGTATTTTGTACTCAAAGTGTCTGAGTGCAAGTGCAAATACGCAATACATTTTAGCGAAATCAACAGGGTTTACTCAAACAATATAATATTCTATCATTCAACATATTACACACACACCCTTCTCAACATACAATCATCCACTTTCAGCTGCACCTCCTCAGAGGGATTCCCCCTTTCATCACCTTCCCCCAGAAAATCAATGGGCCTCATTACAAGGTTGCAGGTATGAAACCTGATTTTCCGCCAACCCGTGATGCATGAAACTCCACGCGGATTCCATGTTGGCGTGCATGCGCATTCTGGAGTGTTGGACACTTTGGCACCGGCATTCCGGAAATACCAACAAACCCCTCCCCCCCTAAAATGTCAACACCAGCATCCTCGGTGCCACTGAGTGTGAATCTGGCAACACGGTTCCAGAGCCACCGGCAACAACGGTGCCGCAAATACCATTACCGTAAATACAGTGTTCGCTGGAACAGGAAATCGTCCAGCACCCATTACTAAAACACAATCCATTTCAATCCTCATAGCACAGGTGCAATACCACAATCTTGACCACAGAAAGTCACCCCTTAACATGGCATCAAGAGTCTGGGCGACACAGAGGTGCAAGCCACACTTCAGCGAGGCTGAGCTGAACATGTTGTCGCACACCATAGTCCAGCATGCTGATGAGCTTTTCTCAAATGAGCAGCGCAGGCAGACCCAGTTGCGGAAGAAGACCATCTGGAAGCAGGTTGCCAGAAAGTCACAGCACTCACCCACCCATCATCCACAAGTACAACGCCTGCTAGTTCAGTGCAGAGCAGCCCACGGCAGCGTTCAATGCGGATGGCCCGCTCGGCAGACAGATGCACGCCTGACACAAAAAGGGAACGAAAATACACCATGGACACATATGTGCCCTGTCTGTGACTTGTGCAAGTCATCCTTGCCGAACATGACAGGAGTTGCGTAGAGACAGTTGGGGATGGAGAGTGGTAGTTGGGAAGGGGAATTCGGGAGGGATAGTATTCCCAGTCATTTCGTTCCACATTTGTAAATATTTTCATAGCACAAATTACAGTTGGTGCGGCATAGAAATCATGACTGGACATTGCTTTTTCAGTGTTAGTGAGTAATTTATTTAATGTGCAGTGCCCAGTGCGCTAGCTGGCCTGTTCCACGTGTGTATCTCAAGTCATCAGAAATAGTGGTGAATAAGTTCCTCTCGTGCAACATGGCCACCCATGCCATCACGGCAATGTGCAATTGGCAGTTTGTCATCACTCACATCCTCCTCTGCATATGGGGGGTGCATGTCAGGGGGTGGGGGGGCAGTGGGACATTGCACGTGATACACATGTTGTGCAACATGGCACAGGCAAGCACTATCTTTCCCACCTTCACAGGGCTGTAAATAAGTGTGTCCCCTGATCTGGTCATGCAGCCGAACCTCACCTTTAATATGTCAAATGTCCATTCAATTGTACGAGTACGGATATGGGCACGGTTTCATCCCTGCTCGTGCTAGTTGTGTGGTTGCCTCACGGGGGTAATCAGTCATGGCATCAGGGGATAACCAGCATAACCTGCCCGGGAGCAAAAGAAAGTTTAGAATGTCATACTTCTGCCCAAATCATGTTGGTACAGTCTGTATAGTGTTCGCTAAACAATGCAAAATGCTGTTTACGTAGCATATGTCCTATATTGGGTACTAGAAATGCGCATTGTCAGTGTAATGGGATGTACATGCATTGTATGTGCCATTTTGAGTAGGATCAGGGTGATGTTAGTGATATATGTCTACAGTCATCAATGTAAACGTAATGTCAACTGCTAAATACAATTGTGGCTTGTTCAGGTGTCAGTGTGCAAATGCCATCAGCAGTTGGCATTGTTTAACTGCCAGGAAAATAGTCTTCGGCCTGACACAGCCGGTGTGCCTGACATGGCAGACTCTGCCAGGTGCCACAGACCTAGTAGGCATGGCTGACACGGGTAAGGACGTTCATCTACGTTGATATGTGCTTCTATATTTGTGTGACTTCTATACATGCCCCAAGGTGTACTTGCATTCTGAGGTACACGATATGCTGAATGGGAGTGGTTGAACAACAAATGATGGATGTTTATATATTCACTGAGAGATAACATACGAGGCATTTGATGGATTGAGAAGGGGATGACAGCCTGATTATTGACATGAAGCAAATACGCATTGTCAATATGCATGGTGGGTGTGTGGTGTGCAGTCGCTTTGACATGGCCCAATCACAGCTATCATGACCTCTGGCCCTTTCACTACAACACACACAAATGAGACTGATGTATGTGTTGTTATTGTGGTAAAATGCAATGATCCTATTATGGCCAAGTGTCTGAATCATAGATATGTGGCTAATCATTTCAATTTCAGATCATATGTGTATGTGCCCTTCAAACAAGCAGGGGACCTGGCTAATTGGTGTGCGGGACACTAGTGGTATGTAGGTGGGGTGTTCTGATGCATAAGTATTATCAGTCTGTGCATCAGGTGGTGTGGGTTTTGGTGACTGTGCTTGATTTTGTCACTTTGGTGTGATGCATTCTGGAACTTGCAGTTCTTTTCATATTGCTGTACGAATTTGATGTTATGCATGCACATGACTCTTGCATGCTATTACTGTGTTCACATTCCATTCCCCCCCTGCAGTTGCATGTTCAGAACACTCACAAGGCATAGTAGGTTTGTCTCCCCTTCCCTATATTATCATTTCTTGTTGTACTATTAATGCAATTATTTATCCTTGCTCTAATTCTTTGTCTACCTTCCCCTTTGGCCCACCTTGTCTGCCCTGTGAACACTTTGAAACAGTTTTGCTAATTGTATAAGCTCCTAATAAGTGAACAATAAATAAATTAATACATTAATTGCACACATCCACTACTGATAGGTGTTGTACACCCCCCCAATTCAACAGTGCACATGCCCTGGTAGTTATACTCACCCAGCAGCCAGGTACGCTATGGTGTTTTCTTCCCCCCCTCCCCCCAATTCAACAACGCACATGCCCTGGTAGTTTAACTCACCCAGCAGCCAGGTTCGCTATGGTGTTTTCTGCCCCCCGCCCCCCAATTCAACAGTGCACATGCCCTGGTAGTTACACTCACCCAGCAGCCAGGTATGCTAAGGTGTTTTCTGCTCTCCCCTCCCCCCAATTCAACAGTGCACATGCCCTGGTAGTTGCACTTACCCAGCAGCCAGGTACATTGTCCACTGTGACATGCCACGTACCCTGGCAGCGTGGACTTGAGCAGCACATGAAGTTGTGGGTTGAACCGGGAAATCTGGCACAGTAGTGGGTGATAAGGTGGCGGGCATCACACACCATCTGCACATTCAGTGAGTGGTAGAGTTTTCTGTTCCGGTACACTGCTTCAACGGCATGCCTGGCCACCAGCTCCACATGTGTGCAGTCCAATGCACCTATCTAAAAGATCTTCTGACGCAGTATGAGCACTGACAAGGTCATCATAGTGCCTGATACTCAACCCCATGATGAGCCTTTGTTGCCACAATCTCCGACTAAACCAGCATTCACCATTTTTGCCAAGACGAGGAAGCTCACCAATCCTCAAGAGCCCTAATAAAACCCCAAAAATATGAAATCATCTATGGCTGCAAATCGATCAGGCCCACAGCATTTCATTCACTCTCTAACCTTGCCAAGCAAACAAACAGATTGAAAAGACTGCCTAATCTTACATCCCCTATGGCTGCGACTGACGACTTACAATATAAACCCCTAAATGATCTCTTACAAGAGGTAGAACTTCATGACAAAAAAAATGTCCAACCCCATCCCGTCCTCTCAAATAGCCCTTTCCTCTGCACCCATTGATCCTTCTCATGCCCTCCTGTCTCCTTGCAGGAATGACTTCCTAACCTTACAAAAAGGCGGTCCGAAATTGCTAAGTCAATTGCCCTATTCACCACTCTGCCACAGATCAGACACACGCTTGGAACTCCAAAAAAACAATACAGAAGCATGCCGTAGTAAATAACTCATGGTCTCTGCTATCCCAAATTGAACCTGTGATGTGGCCCCAGTCACTACTAACTAACCAGCATCTTAAACATCTTCAGTGATATTCCACTGCTGGAAGATCTTTGCTCCTATGACTAAGATCATTCTCATTTAGGAACTCAACCTGTGCCATCAATTGTGCGACTTTGGATGCAATTGGGCATAGTACTCAATACCATATGGCAATCCAGAGCTGCTCTATTTCATCTGGGCTTTCTGCTTACCAAACAACCTTCGTTAAATCAATCCTTAGCATCCGGATCCTTAGATGAGAGCGCCTTGTTGATGAATACAAACTTACGTCCTTTACCCTTAAAGATAACCTGCACTCAAGGAGCCTTTCAGACGCACCATCAGGTAGAACCAGTCTTAAAACACTCCTTATACTCACGTATTGCGAATCAAAATTAACAACCCAAGGATGATAATTTGTATGCCCACATTTTTGCCTGCTGGAATACAAGAGGCTTTGAGCATCTTTTGACAACTGTCTTAAAACAGCTGAACTCCCACGACATCATTTCTCTACAAGAGGTTTGGCTAACTGAACCCCCTACTTGGGACAACTATAGCCTCTCTTTACTTCCAGACAAAGCTTTAGCCAGAGGCAGGCCCATGGCTGGTCTTCTTGTAGCAGTGAAAGCTGCATCAGGTTTACAGCTTGAACCCTGGAATTCTCCAAACATGTTCACATAGTTAGTAAGAATCAAGACTCCTTCTAAATTTTTGGCCTTAATTAATATATACTGGAACCATGATAGTATAAAGGCTGATGCATTCTTGCATGATCTAGAACATGTACTGGATCTAATCATCAATGATTGCTTGGCAGATCATACAATATTAGGTGGTGATCTCAATATTCATTGCCTGTCCAAAGGCTCTGCTCAAAATGAAGCCCTTGTACATCGCTGGTCCTCATTGATGGACGACAGACAACTAATCATGGTCAATGGAAGGACTCCTGGCAACATTCCTCCTCGAAATGCCTGGAGAAGAGATGAGTAAAAAGCAATGATTGATTATGTCTACACAGACCGTTACCTATTTGCAGTCATTAACGATTTTCAAGTGAAGCCCCAGAAATATAGTGATCACGAGCTGCTATCTCTAATGTAGTCCTGGTCTCTTGCCTCGGCTCTTCCTTAGTTGCAATTCTACAGTCCCACACTTGCCAAGTCTGGTGGCAGAAATCAATTTAGGTGGACCCCAAACTTATGAAGAGATTTAAATATGCACATTGAGAACCCAAATGATATATTGCATCCAGAGTTAATATGCTCTGATGGCCTTTACATTGCGGCCCTGCAGATGTTCAAATTACAACCATCGTCCTTTTCTTAGTGCAGCCATAAACACAAACACGTATATAATCTTGAGCTGCACGATAGGAAAATTGCCTTTTTGCCTTTCCAAAAGAAAGCTTTCAAATCTACCTCCGATGACTAGATACATAAAATTGAGAAAACTCAAAACTCAGTAAAAAAAATGTGATTAAGTCACGGAAAGCTCCAATTATGCAGAAAGATGCTGAACAGATGGTGCGGGCCTTAGCCTCCAAAAATTCTGCCTTGATTTGGGGATTATTGAATCGGGATAATCATATTACTCAAACTCCCATGCAAATTAATGCAGTCCCGGAAGAAGTCTGGGACCACTACCATCGTACCTTGTATGCCTCTGCTCCCCTTTGTGGTCAGCATCCAGCGCAAACAACTTTCAGTGACATCAACATTGCATTTGATCTAAAAGACATCATTTTCTATATCTCAAAGTTATGTTCTTCTAGAGCACCAGGGCCTAATGGGCTCAGTAGTGCCATGCTTAAATCACACCCTGAAGCTTGGGCCAGAATGGTCTACACCATCTTTACCCACGCTCTGAAATATCAACAAATTCCACCTTCATGGCATAAATTATTTTCAAAAAAGGAGATCACCAATCGCCAGAGAACTACCACCGTCCCATTGCTTTACTTGTTACCTCAGACAAATTGTTTGCCCGCCTAATTCTGAGAGATCGGCTTCAAACAGGTTTTGGTTCCGGGTTTAGGTACGGCGGTCAATCTGCAAACCATCAATGTAATAAAAATGCATGAGCACCAAATTAAGCAACCTGTTTACATGGCCTTCATTGATTTTAAGACCGCCTTTGACTCTGTCTCCAGAGATCTGTTGAGAACAAAGCTGATCAATGCTGCATGTCTCACCCATATTCAAATGCTGATCTTACAACTGCACACTGACACAACGAGTCCAATACTTTTGACTTTATATGGTAAACCCTCAGTCCCTATTCCTACCTTTACAGGCATCAAGCAAGGCTGTATACTGGCATCCGCATTATTCAATTTCTTTATATCTGACATGAGACACCACTTCATCGAAATTATTTTTGACGCCCCTAAATCAGGACAACAAAATATGCGGATTCAAACCTACTCATAATTAATCTCGAGAAGACAAAAGTTGTAGATATGCACCTCTAAACACCAAATCAATCAATGTTCCTACATCTGGTACTTTCACAGGAACCATTTACAAGTGGTTAATGAATACTGTAACTTTGGTTTAAACATCAATAATCATGTCTCTGATCTTCCCTACCTATTAGAACTACGGAAAAAGATGCAGACAGCTGTGGCCCAAGCTCGCAATATACACACAAAATACGGCAGATTCTCCATTGGCCCACTACTTACATTCTACAACCAGAAGGTAGTTCACATAATCACGTACAACGCTGAAACCAGAGTTTGGATACCTGAATCTTTTTGGTTGCGGTTACAAGGCCTATTCTGGAAGCAAGTTCTATCGCTCCCTCAGAGTCAACCAATGTGTATAGTGAGACACGAATTGGGCCTGCGGTCTTCAAACATCTCATATGCTTGGAAATTATGCTCCTTGTATAGGAAGTGTCGGTCAACTTCAAACCCAGGCTCTCTGCTGAATGCCTTATCCATGTATGTGAACTCCACTGAACACCTGTTCATGGCAATTTGGAGACGAAAGACAATGGATATTATGGCAGCGGCTGATATATCTATTGAGCCATGACTGACCAATCCCACCCGAGCCAAGCAAAAACTATGGCAATATGATTGGATCTGCACGAGACAATTGTGCATGACTCAACACCACTTCCAAACTGAACGATTTGATTCAAAGAGATTTCACACTCCAGAATCTTATTTAGTCACATTTCTATGCTCCAGGTGTAAGAATGTGTTCATATGATTTCGGTTGAACTTGTGGTCAACAAAGGACGTTCTAGCAAATCGTAGAATCATTCCTAAATCTGGCAACACATGCAGATTCTGTCATGATTCAAAGAAATATGAAACTTTGAAACGTTTGCTTGCCTTCTGGCCAATGCTACTAGAGAGACAAATACTCTACTTGCAGTACCATTTTCGAGATTACCTAATCTTGACATGCAAGTCTTTATGGGATAGAATGTTCAATTGTCAACACACTGCAACTATCAATGTTCTGTTGTCCCTAAATTTGGACTGAACCAGCCCATCTCAATTCATTTGTATCCTTTCCTTTTGTCTCTCCGATTCGGACTTCTCACATTGAACTGAACAGTATCCAGTTAAAATTTCAAATGAACAATTTCAAATGCCTTTTTGTTGAAAAAATAAATTTGAAAAAAATGTCAAATATATATTTTTTAATTTTATGTTTTTTTTGGGTTTAGTTAGTAAAAAAAAGGCTAAAAAAACCAGGGGGTTGGGGGGAACCCCCAATTAAAAAATAAAAAATTTTTTCCTCTGCATTTTTCATTCGAGAAAAAGGCATTCAAAATTGTGACATTCGAAAATGTCACTATAAACTGAACTCAATTGTCCCAAGATAGTTGAGAGCTTGTCTTAATGATTGAATGAGTTGCATTTTAAGACTTGAGTTTTAATGTATCATGATATATTTTTTTGTTTTTTGGGGGGTATTTTCAAATATGACATGTTTTATGTTCAAAATGTTCTTGCAATGATGAATTTTTATCTTTTTGATGCTAATATTAACTTACATTTTTACTGGTCTGTATATATTGGAAGGTTTATTTTCTTTCAACCGTACCAATAAAAATAATTATGGAAAAACGTTGGGTGCCATGCTAAAGTCAAAGGATAGGCATTGTTCTGGTTGATAATCTAATCTGCTGCAAATCAGAAGTATTGACTGAGTGGGGCTTGGATAGTAATGTGGGATATGCATCCATTGAGAGCCACACTTTTTTTTAGTTTTATATGGTTTACAAAGGAAACCTTTAAAACCTTTAAAACAGATAACAAGATACACTACTTCCTTCTTCTTCTGAGAGCCACACTACATGTAAATTGGGCAACTTAATCTGATCACCACATAATTAGTCCTTTATCAACAGTGGCGATTGGATTTGTGCTGGAGTGATCATCTTGAATGTGACCTTCGGGATGGAAAGGGTGAGTATTGTTCACAGAAAAGCCTGGCTAGCATTCTGCAAGAGAAAGGCAGTCTGGGGATCTCTCATGAAGTGGAATCTCCTTGATGGCCCTCAACTAGTGAAGTATATACACTTCCTGCAGAATACGTTGTGACATCCTCAAGCAGAAAGCAGAGTTGAAGACAAATTGAGGGGTTTAAGTTGACAACCCGGTCACAACAGACAGCACTTAAGTGTCTTGCTTGACATGGTCACCTGTTTGTCACCTATAAAGGTAGGCTAAGGAATTATGAGAGGCAGGGGGTACCATCTGATCTGAGATGCATCCCTTTCAGGCAGTATAAGACAGATCTCCCAGAGCTTCCCCAATCCTTCCTCAGTGGGTCCTGATCAGCAGTCCTGTTCGGTTCCGACACCAGTCATGGTTCCATATCAGTATCAGGAATCACAGAACAGATCATGCTGGATGCGCAACCCCAACATGGAGCGAGGACGGGAACCAAAAATACATCCTGGTATCAGAGAAAGAGACCAGAATAATTTATTTTGAGCATATTATCAATAGATACAAATTGACAAAAAAAATCTATTTTCGTAGGTCATCCAACCAAAACACTCTATACAATGGTGTCTCAGTGTTTCAACATACAATCATGACATATGGGAGTAGTACATAAAATGTAGGACTTTCAAGCGGGTATCTAAAATTTCTTTTGCAGCAGCAAATTTAAACAAAAGCGCATATATGCCGTAGCAGATTGTCAGTTAAAAAAGTTGAGTATAGTTTTCCACACTTTGATACTTAGAAAATTATATGCTGTATTCCGTCATGTGATCCAGCTTACTTATACCAGAATATCTATTTGCAGATTCCCATAAACACACTTTCACGCCTAGTTCCTTCTTTTTTTTTAAAACCTCTATTTAAAGAGGTTATATTTTGTCACATAAAGAAAGCCAAACCAAATAGGGAGATGATATCCTCTGTCCCTGTATGCCTGAGAGCGCAAGTCATTCCGAGAATGTTGAGTGAGTGCTTGAAATGTGCATCTGTGAATGTGTATTCCACTGGGTCCACCACTGTCAGTTGAAGGACCAGCCTGGGTGGTGGGTGCCAGTGGGTCTATGTGTCTCTCCTCCCCTCTCCTCTTGGGGCCAAGCTCCTAATCTAAGCTGCTACACTTGTGCCATCTTGAATAAAACAACTTACAACAATGTACCCAATATCTGCATAATCCTACTATTTGACACCGGCAATGAGC
The DNA here is from genome assembly GCF_040938575.1 of Ambystoma mexicanum. Classification (NCBI taxonomy): domain Eukaryota; kingdom Metazoa; phylum Chordata; class Amphibia; order Caudata; family Ambystomatidae; genus Ambystoma; species Ambystoma mexicanum. Next base: position 995,975,912 of record NC_090929.1, on the reverse strand, counting down.
TGGAGAACTGGGCCCATGGAGACCTACAGCGGCAAGTGTAACTTGCTGCAGGGGTGAAGGATTAAGGAGGGATTGATAGAGGGTGACCCACTGCGCCCCAGGATGAAAGACCCACCACCCAGGGCCAAGTTGCAATCACCCAGGACCCAGTGACCCTGGGCCAAGATACTCCTGTCGAGGGCTCAGCGAGAGCTACCCAGGGCAAGAAGGGCACTACTGGGGTATTGAGGCTATGATGGTGCCACCCAAGAGTGAGCATGTCCCACCCACTACCAGGGCGCTGCTGCCCAGGGATAGGAGGGCAGAGAACATGTGTCCCAAAGGTAAACCACAGCTGCCCAGATTTTAAAATGGGAGACACAGACTCACTAGCACCCACAACCCACGATAGTATCTTCAACTGTCAGTGATGGAACCAGTGGAACACACATTCACAGACACACATTCTAAGCACTTGCTCAACATTCTGAGTATATAACATCTACTTTCAAATCAATTACATTCATGACCTTCTCACAACCAACCGTAACATTGGTTAAAACACCACCATTGCAATTGGCCTATAATTATCCATCCTTTCCCTAGCTCTTTTTTGAAAATAGTAATTATATGGTTTTTAGACCAAATGGAGGGAAGGGCTTAATCAGCACTAATATGGTCACAATTTACACTTAATAATTCTGCCCAAGCATCCAGGCAATCTTTAAAATATATTAGATAATCCCTTGCGCCCATGTGTGTTCAAGTTCTTTAAGTTCCTTATTACTCCCCTAATGGCTAGAGAAGATATAATGTGCGATAACACATTTATTACACTAACATTCTGTGTGAAGAATTAACCTGGGTCAGCAGTGTTTGGGCTTTTCCTTTAGCAACTAAAGTCAAAATGTTTTAGAATCTTGATATATTTGATGACCCCAACATATCTTGACATTGTCAAATACGAATACATTTTTATGAGTTTAACCAATTTTTAAACTTTGTATAATTTGAAGTCTACAGTCACTTCTTTGTATCTAAGTAAGCTCCCATTTTTTTTTTATTCCCCTTATATATGGGTTGGATCTGTAAACCATCCACATAGAGAGTGTTAGGAACCACCAATACAGACAACAGTGACTTACCGCGTGATACTGGGTACACTTGGAGAGGCTGCAACTTCTCTGCTCCATGTTGTGGGACCCTCAACACGAGAATCTTCCCTCCGGACTGGTGTTCCTTCTATCGATAAACCCCTCTGTCAGTTGATCTTTACTAATCAGAGTGGATGATCGATGGAAAGAGCAGGGCTAATTAGCACCCCCAACTATATGTTAGGAAAACAAGTTGTCTGATCAATAATTCAATTGACTGTAGTTAGTAATGCAGAAGACAGCTAACCTATGATGATGGATCCTGTCTAGTGATGAGGGCACCGAGGCTCTGGATAGAATTAACGGGCTGGTCAACACCTAAGCTAAACAACCACAGAAGATAAATTAACTGGTAAAAGTAGGTGCAGGGAGTAAGGAAACCGAAGGCTGATTTTCTTACCATCCATTGATTGTAGTAGATAGAGGTGGTGGAAGGACTCCTGGTGTAGCAGATGTAAAACATTGATACAAAAGGAAAGGGGTTGTTAATAAGGGTCTGTATTCCCGTAGACATGAGGAAGCCTAAAATGGCTACGGGTGTACACAATTCCGCTGAGCGTCTCTAGTCCTTGTACCGTAAGGCAGAGTCCAATATACAAACAGGGTCATGATGTTGAGCTGGCAATGTGTAGATAAACAATAGACAAGGCAGTCCGTTAGAGCAGGCAAGAGGTCGGCGTTGAGCTGGGGGTGTGTGGACAAAACAGTAGACGAGAGCACAAGAGTCAGGAATCGGGGACAGAACAAGGAATCAAGCCAAGGATAACGGGAGTATGTGGAACTGTAACCAGGTTCACAACTTCCATCAGAAGCGTTTGAATCGAGTGTGCTGCCGCACTATATCCTGGGCGGTATCCTTTCATCCCTTTCCACTTTAGTCAAGGGGGATCTGAACCCCCCGATTTGCATTGGTTCTCCTGAACCTTTCATTGTGCGAGCAATATTGTCCTTGGAACGCACATACATAGGGCGAGGGTCCAGTCTGGTTCGATCTGCTCTTCGGTCCTGCAACCTATGATCCAGTTGAACAACAAGGTCAATGAATTCTGAGCAGTCTTTCAGGGGGTTCACTACTTGTGTGAGAACATCCTTGCGCTCCCCCCGCAACCCCTGATAAAATATCATGTTCTCTTCTCCACTGGCCATTCTGCTTCAACTATGAGTCTATTGAACGTGGCTATGTATGTTAATAGGTCTTGATTCCCTTGGCGTAGGGACAGAAGTTCGTTGTCTAATGCCTGCCCACAAGTACGACGGGCAAACAGCTTTTCCATCTCCTGCTGAAAGCCCCTGAAGTCATGCAGCAAAGGATCGTCTTGGGCCACAAAGGGTACAGACCAGTCCGCGGTGCTACCACTCAGGTAGGATAGCACAAAAGCAACCCGCGATTGGTCATTCGGAAAGGCCCCTGGTCTACAAAGAAAGTGCAGTCGGCACTGGTTCATGAACGTTGCAAACCTCTTGGGATCCCCCTAAATCGTTCAGGAGGGGCCAAGGGAAGTGCTCCAGGAATGGTTATCTGAACAGGATTGGCTGATAGTGCTGGCATCGAGGGCATGCTTCCCGGCAATGGTGCATGCCCTGCTTGTGACTGGAGAGGTTGCCGGCTTAAATCATAAGTGCGTTCTTTGGCTACTATCAGCTCTCTCCTCAGGGTGTTGGTCTCCTGCCTGGCTGCATGTACTTCGGAACGTAGCTGCCCCAACATGTGGGCTAACTGGTCGGTTTCTGACGTTTCCATGACACCCAGGTGGATTTTTATGCAAGTCTTTGTGTTCTGTAACACTCACCTGGTATCCACGGGGACGTCACTCAGCCTGTTCTGACCTCTTACGACCTCGAACCCTTCCCTGGAGTCTACTCGACTGGAGACCGGGCCTGAAACACAGGATTGATAGAGTTTAACTCCCTATTATCTGTGCTTGAACCCCTTCTTCCCCAGGGTCCAACCCTTCCCTTTGATCCACAGCTCACCTTGTTTTCTTGTAAAGTGTGCTCTCCGTCCTGCTTTCAGCGCAGGGGCGTGCGGATTGATGCAGGCTCGTTGCTGCCTAGTTACTTCACTGGCAAGAGTCCGACAGGTAAGTATAATGAGTCTTTTGAACAGTTCTCTAACTTCGTTCCTTTCCTTCCTTAGATGATGGTCGGCGTCCGGGAATGGCGACGTGCTGCTGAGATGAGTAGCGCTGAAGGTGAGTGAGCGCGATGCGACCCTTTCATATTTGTATTGAACTGAGTTCTTTTTCTGTGTCTTTTAGGTGCAACGTTTTCAGCGTGGATGCCGGTTATGAAGAAGAAATGCGGTGAGTAAGCATGGTATGCGGCGCCTCTAGATGTTTCCACGCTAACCTGTTGTGCCTTTTCCCTCTTGCAGATGGATGAGAAGTTTCGGAGACAGAGTTCCCCCAGAGCGACTGGGATTCGGGTAAGCATTTGAAGCTCGTACAGTGTTTAAAAATAAGCAAAGATTTGCTGAATGCTTACTAATGCCTTTTTTCTGTTTTTTTCCCCTTTTCCTTAGGAAGCAGCGTGCCGGGATGGGAATGACACTGCCGAAGATGCCCGCAGAACAGAAGAAGCAATGAATGATGGGCAGAAGTGCTGCAAGGTAAGGCTGTTCCTAACGGTGTTCTTGTAGGAGCAGAGCATAGAAGAAAGAAAGATCCAGGCCTACTGGTGACCGAGCCGAACACGGTGAGTGTCACGCTGCAGGTGCAGAAAACGCAAAGCATGTTTCTCAGCCTGGGCGTGGCTTAAATAGTCTCTGGGTATGTCAGGTGTCTCTAGGCTGAACCACACCCAAAAGACTAGACTGCACATGCAGTTCTGGGAACCGAAATATGTGGGGGCATCCATCTTGTCCCCATCAATACACTACAAGTCTAATCCCCAATGTTATCCTATAGGAGTGAGTGAATCTGGTGCCACAAATGCCAAGTCTGACTCCAAGTGGGTCTTTGGAGGTATGGAGAGGCCCTTGAGGGCCATGTAGGTGATCGTGGCCTGGCTCCAGCCTGACATTTTGGAGGGCTGGGGACATGAGGGGCAGGAATCGTGACACTTTATGAACAAAAGGCCTAAGTGCAATCCAAAATGTAATATGGTAAACATATTGTGCCAATGTAAAAGGTTATTCTTTTAGAATTATGCGTGTAACTGGCTGCTGCTGTTTTTCTCCATTGAACTGCTGGGTATCTGGAACCGTGACACTGACCTTTGGTGCTGGGCCCATCAGGCAAAAGCAGGCCTGGTTCCGTTAAAAAATACAAAGAATGATGAGAGATAGAGCTGAACTGCGGTTATACAGATACCATGACAACTGAGGAGGGGAGGGCAGAATTACTTAGGCTGAAAAGCCAGATGTGCCAGTCGTGTGGTTGTGGAGAAAGTGAAACTGCTTGGGTTTGATCTGAATGTGAAACTGGAGGTCCCATGTAATGCATGGCCATTGATTCACATTGAATACATGTTCTCAAATAAAAAGAGCATTGTGTGCCCCACTGAGCTCATCCGGGGTTTATATTAAAGAGGAGTAAAAGCCTGTCTGAACCCGGTAAACTTGGTGGTTATCAAAATTATGATTCAGGCATTTTAATAAGTCTGAGAAACTGGAAAATTGGTGAAGTGATAGAAATGAATGTTTGTATTGTGAAGTGTACCGTTTTTAGCTAGGTCGGTGCTGCAGCTAACCACACTGCAAAAAATGGTGGCTCTGCCCAGGAAGAGCATGCTGAAATAAAATTAGTATTGTCCGACTCCCCATAAAATGTAGAATCCAAAAATATATAGGTTCATGCAGTTATCTGAAAAAAATCACGATAGCTGCCACGTTGTGAGATTATGCAACACAAAGGTAAAACCCACCCGTCACTTTGAAATTATGTATTTTTTCTACTCCCTCTGTGTCCCTAACCTATTCCTCCCAACTTCTGGTCCTATCTGCAGCCAGTGGGCGTCTTGATGGGAGGTGAAGGGAGAAAACTGGCCAATCCATAGCATGGTAAATAATGTAGGAGTGTCGTCGGCCCTAGAAAAGCTCCATTTTGCATCAGAAGTGGGCTTTTTCCACTTTATTCCTGGAGGTAGTCTACTGCTGGACTCTTGCGAGGAAAAACTAGAAGAGAGGCCTAAATCCTTGTATTGGAGACAGTGACTGGAAAATCTAGAAGCTAGCTGGGATCCCCATCAGAGGAGCCAGAGGAAGTCTGGGTGCCGGAGAAAATACTTGACTGAAAACCTTGACCAGATCTGTGGGGTCCTCAGAGGAGCCCTGCTGTTTTTCTCTGGATGCCCCATAACCAAGGCATCCCACGTAAGTAGACTAATCCAAAAGCCATCAATTGTGTGGGGAGCTACCTGCCTTAATCCCTTTCCATTAGTGGGGTGGGGGGTGAAACTGGGTAGGCCCTTCACACATTTTATTAAATCTCACTCAAATTATTTCCCCCATAGAATACACACCTGTGTGGAAATTGAATAGTGTGGGAAACTGCCTGCCTTAATCCTTTCCATTGAATTGTGGGGGAGGGTGGTGAAGGCGTTTATGTCCTTAGCACCTTTAATTAAAATAAATCAATGAATTCCCATATAGAAAAATCACGGGAGGAGTGTTAGACTTTGAAACAAACAAAATTCATGCCCAGTGGCTTAGAGCCGCTATAGACAAAGACTTCGGTGACTGCCCTCTTTGGAAACCCCCGCCTTCTGTACAGAAGGTGGGGCCAAGAATCCCAAAAGAAGTAATCCTAAAACGCTACCTTTCAAGTGAATGGGGTAAAACGAAATTTCCCATTTGTTCCCTTGCATCCCAAAACAAGAATTACCAAGCATTACATCTCATTTGTATGTGTTGCAAAACAGAATTTCCCCTTTATTCCTGTGCATCCCAAACTAGAATCCCAAAGCACCGTATGTCCTTTGAATGTGTGTTGAACATCGATTTCCCCATTTGAGTTCCTTTTCCAAACCTTGCTTTTCAAATAAAAGCCCAAACCTATTTTCCCCACTGAGTTTTTCTCAAACATTGCCTTTCTCAAAATAAAGCCAAAACAATTTTTCTATCCATTGTGTTCCCACTTCCTGGACCTTGCCTTTAAATCAGAGGAGTCATATCCAATTAATGCCTGGAGGGTGGAGGTTGCTGGGAGTAAAGGGTATTGGGACAAACTAAGTAATCACAGTGAATTGTGAATGCTTTCTATTGGTTAATTTGAAATTAGTGACTGCATATTTTGAAATTCGACCTGTGTTTTAATAACAAAGTAATTTGGAGTTGCGATATGGTGTAGTGACACAGAATTGGTGGTTGATGTTTGTGTAATTGTTCAATCATTCTTGATAAAAAACTTGGTTCCTAGCTTATTAGTGGTCCAGAGGGTACTTGTTGTGGTGGTGCTGGGGGGGGGGGGGGGGGGGGGAAAGGAACTCAGAGTGTAGCGTGACCCCCCTGATCAATCGCGACATTCCTGATGTCGTCTACTTTCTCCACAATCCTGGCTCCTGGCAAAGGTCTCCCCAACTATTTGGTTCCATCTTCCCCAAACACCTTGTGCACCATCAGAAATCCATGCAGGGCATGTGGTGCACCACCTTCAGTGCGAGCTTGCCACTCTGATGACACGCTGCCCTGTTTCTGCCTTTCAGATGCTAGTTAGATCCTGTAAGTGTCCCCTATTTCATGGAAGCCTGCAGTACATGAGGGCCTAAATTGTTCTTCCTCTACCGAGAGGTTAGGTGTTTGGGCATCAGTCACCTGGCAAGAGGCGGGTGAAACTACCGCCAGCCAAATGGAAATGGTGAAATTCAACAACAATTCCATTCAGCTGGCTCAGCGGTTTCCCATCATTTGGGTCACATTTTCAGTGAGTTTCTTTTCCAAGGAAACAATTTGTCAACAAAATTTCAATTTTTGAGATCCGAAAGTTCAAAAACAAAATTTTAGGAAGAAATTAAATTTAAATGGGCAAAAAGCCCCTTTTAAAAACCCAAATGTTTAGACCATTGATGGAGAATCTGTTCATTGACTGGCAGTTACTTTCTGTTCCTTATTTTAGGAGGGTTAACCTCCTCTAGGACAGGCTATGCTGCTTTCAATTGAGGTAGACAATACAAGAATTACAAAATGATTCCCTTATTTAAACATAATTCTCAAGGGCCTAATCAGGTTTCTTCTAATATAATAGATAGGTGCTTTGTTACAATTCAGTTTATTGGACTAGATTAATTCACGTTTTCCAAAATAGGCAATGCTCTTTTTACCAGATGTTCCTCCCATGGATTCCTCATCTTTGATGATCTGATATCCTGCTTGCAGATTCAGATACTTTGAGAGCAGAGGGCGCCGGGGGGGAGGGGTGGGGACCGCGGGGTGACTCTGCAGCTTACATCTGTTAGGATTTAAGTATTAAGTATATGGGAACACCAAAAGGATACGATATACTTTGATATATTGGAACACCAGAAAAGGATACGCTGGTATACAAAAGGATACAAGTTGGGTTGTCCGGATGACTCAGAGCAAATTGCCTTTAGTTGATTAGACCTTCCAACTAATGTCACTCTTAGACTATTAATATACATAGTCAAAGAGAGTAATCAGTGGAAAGGGCGAGTTATGGTAGGGATACACCAGCCTGTTGAACAAAAACAAAGGAGTTTTAGTAACTGCCCCCTAACTAGCGGACTAATTATAGGTCTAATTAGAGATACACTGACCTGCCTTGACGGACTGAAGGACCATAACCCAGGAAATCCAAAGGAAAAAAACAAAGAAACAACGATAGGAAAAGGATTGTTAGTAGGGAAACTAACCCGAACGTAACGAGGGCCACACTAGAGTCGGGTTGGTGCACACTGGGTAGCGTCCATGAAGTTCAATGCACTGTTCTTCTATCAAAGAAGTAGAGGAAGCAGACCCAGGTAAGGATTTTACAGTTGTGATGTATTCCGTAGATAAGAGGAGTCCAGGTTAGGCAAAGACTAGCAAGTCCCTTTTAGTGCGAGTTGTTGACTGGATAAACAGACAAGATGGAGTCAGAGAACGACCCCAAAATATCACTCGCATCTGTGACGTTCCCTCTGGTGGGAAAAATGCTTAACTGAATAGGGTGGAACGCTCATGTAGCAAAATAAGGTTGTAGATCCATAACGTGGTATATTGGATAAGCAACTGGAGGACAGCGGATAGATCTGCTTTGGATTGCAGAGTAAGCCGGGAAAACCGCAGCTATGGGGTTAGCTAAGGCAACTGGAGGAAAGCGGGATGAACCGCTCTTAACTGCTGAGTAATCCAGGAAATTTGTGGCTTAGGGTAGCTGGAGTTTCTGCCATAGACTCGGCACGGTCCCAGCAGCGACCGCCAATGGAAAGGAACAGCTAGAAAAAGACCGCTGGAAAGAGCGGTACGGAAGGATTCCGAGCTCCGGAACGAAGACCAAAGGAACAACGATCAGAAGCGCCGTACTACGGAAGGCTTCTGATTAAATACCGGTCAGCTGATGAGATCGCATGGGTAGCGCGATGACGTCAGGTCATGTGCCATTCACGTATATTCGTAAAATGGTATCGGAAGTACGCAAAATAAAAGGAATGATGTTCGTTACCTGAGGTAGAATACCAAAAATGCAAAAAGTTCAGACAAGGTTTATAAAAAAGCATTTGCCAGGGAGCTTTCCCCAGAGTCGCCACCGAGCACACGTGGTTTTGGCAGGCATGACAACATCCCCGCGGGCTACTGACATTGACACTGGGATAAATAGCATGCACCGCACCAGTTGCCTCAGTTCAAGTTGTTCCCCTCTTCTGGCACAGCTGAATTGAGGATTAAAAAAACTTTTAGTCTTTGAAAGAGAGGACGGTCTAATACAGCAAAATACACCTAAAGTCAGAGGGGCATGCTGGAGGGTAATGAGGGATCCATTGGAGGAACATCCAGTAGAAAGTACATTAGCAGGGGTAAGTAATTTGTTCTTTTAATGGATTGTGGCCTCCCACAGATTCCTCAGCTTTGATAGACTCCCATAGCAGCTGGTAAACGGAGGTTGATCTAAGAATTTTGTTATTGGTTTATGCTGTGATTAACAGCTTTTCCAAATGTTGGGTAGTGACGCGACAAGGAATCTAAGCAGTAGTGATTTGAGAAGGTGTGTAACCAATTAATACTTTCTTTCGACTGAAAAGTCATAAAAGTTACACATCACAATTTAAAATCAATATACAAAATATATACAACAGTTCAGTGAACGCGTGTAATGTAACGAAGAACGGGTTGCAGCATTACAAATATCCTGCACCAGTACACCTCTCTGTAGGGCTCAAGTGGGTTGCACACCACTCACCCCCAAGTAGAATGTGCTCTTAGATTTTCGAGAACTTCCTTACCAGACAAGGAATAGCATTCTGTGATGCACAACATGATCCACCGTGACAAGGCCTGCTTGGTCACAACCTGCCCTAATTTTTGTCCACTATAACCAACAAAATGTTGGTTGTCTTGTCTGACGTTAGCTAGACTACTTATGTAAAAGCTTAACGCTCTGCTAGTATCTAGGCAGTGTAACCCCTCTTTACCCTTTGAAGGATGAGGAGGTGGGTAAAAAGCTTGTAATCCTATTTTGTTAGGTGAAATTCCAACACCACCTTAAGGAGAAAGGAACTCTCTGAACAACCTTCTCCTTGGACAAAAAATGGTGAAGGGAGACTTACATGACAGAGGTTGGCACTCACTCACCCTGAGAGCAGAGCTGATAGCTACTAGAAAAATTGTTTTTAGAATCAAAAACTTGAGTAGACAAGAATGCAGAGGCTCAAATGAGGTTACCATTTAGAAATACTAAACTAAAATTAATGTCCCAAACCGGAACCATGAATGGAACCAGAGGAGATGTTTGTAAGTCTGTTGAGGAACTGAACAACAATGGGAACTTACAAATAAGAGCCTTGTTCTGGTGTGCCCTTGAATATAAACAGCACAGCTGGGTAACCTTCAGCAGTAGACACCTGAAGCCTCTGGTGGGCCAGATGTAAAAGAAAATATATATAATATAGTGGGAGAGTCACAAATGAAAGGATCAATATCTTTAGCTCTGAACAAGCTGCAAAACATGTTCCAACAGTAGGAGGTATAAAGCTTTTGTTGCTGGCCTCCTAGCCGAAAGCAACACCTACAGAACGTCTTCAAGAGGGCCCAATCGTATCTTAACCTCTCAGAAACCATGAGTCCTGATTTCTGGGTGGAGAAGACGGCCCCCCTCTTGGGAGAGCAGATCTGCTGGCTGGGGAAGACGAGTTGGAGGGCAGATGGATATGTCCAGAGTTCTGGGTACCAAATCCTCCTGGCCCAATCCGGAGCAGTCAGGATCATGGATTTCCTGAACTTCCTCAACCTCCTGATGACAGGAGGAATGACTGACTGGTGGGAATGCGTACAGGAGTTGAAAATCCCAATCCACCCCAGAGTTCCATTCTGAGGAAGTCCCTAGAACAGAACAGTTTTCACATCCTGGACGCAAACAGATCCAATCGAGTGGTCCCCCAAAGGGCAAAGATCTCTTGAAGGACTTACTGAGCTATCTCCCATTCGTAATAGACTATGCTCTGCCTACTCAGAGCGTCTGCCGTCATTTTCTCTCTTCCCGGCTAGATGAACGGCCGATAGAGAGACTCCTTCTTGAAGTGCTCAAAACAAGAGCTACATTGCCTCTCTGTTCAGTGGAAGTGACACTAAGCCTCTTCTCTTTAGGTAATGCATAGCCATGGTGTCGTCCAAAATTATCAGGACGTTCTTCCCCCCGCACAGAGGGCAAAAAGGCCATCAGCGCTGGTCTGATTGTCCTCCACTCTAAAAGGTTTATGTGTAGCGTGGACTCCGACCAACAACCACTGATATATTGTTCAAGTGGGCACCTCGTCCCATGAGGGCAGAGTCTGTGACTACTGTCATCTCCAGCAATGGAGATCCTGCGCGACATTGCTCGGAACCTGTAGAAGGTCAGTCATCCTGCCGGAGAACTGAGAACATTGGGATCTAAGGGCACACTGGAGAGACATCATCCTCAGACGGGCCTCTGGCACCAGGAAAATGCAGGATGCCATGAGGCCGAGCAAGCTTAGAAAATCAAAGGCCAGCAGATGCTGTGCATTTTGAAACTTTTACATAATCTGCAAAATGTGCAGAGCCCTCAACATGGGTGACAAAGCATTCCTTGAGGAAGAATCCACAACTGCTCCAATGAATTGCAGGTTTTAGGAAGGGGGTCACCGGAGACTTCCAGATGTTGAGGTAGAAGCCCAATCCGGAGAAAATGGAAAGTGCTGTTCAGATGTTCCAGAGTCTGCTCGGGAGAACAAGCCCTGATCAGCCAATCATCTAGATGGGGAAATATATGAATCCCTCCCCTCCTTCGATTCACTGCCACCACCACCATTAACTGAGTGAAGACCCTCAGGGCGCAGATGAACCCGAAAAGCAGTATACAAAACCAAAAGTGAGAACTGCCAATGGCAAAGCTCATATACTTGCTGTGCTTGGGCAAGTAAAAGTAAGCATCCTGAAGATCGAGTGACACCATCCACTCCTGGAGCAGAAGGATCTGCAAGAGTGCCCATCTTGAACTGGTCCTTCCTGAGGAACTTGTTCAAGTGTCTCAAGTCCAAGATGGGCTGCATTCCTCCATCTTTCTTGGGAACCAGAAAATAGGTGGAGTACCAGCCGTGGTATTGTTGTGCTACAGGTAACCCGTCCAAGGCACCTTTCTCCAGCAGTGAGAGAATCTCCTGCAGAAGGAGCGGATCTGGTTCCCCAAAAGATAGCTTGTTCTGGGGACAACCTGCAGGCCTCTTTAAAAAGGGAAGGCAGTGCCCAAACATCTTAAGTAATGCTTCACCATTCAATCTGCCCTCCACTACAGATTTGAGTCAAGGAATGAAAGAGGTTTTGAAATCGTGGTTGCAGCAAAAGGTAAAGACGCAGAGACTGCTTGGGCGGTTCTACCTCTAAGACCTTGTGCACCACGAGGGAGTCTTCTCCGGCCTCCCTGGGCAAACTGGCCCATGGACCTACTGCCTGAAGAGTTAAATCGAAAGGAGACGCCTCCACAACTCTGATAAGACTGGCATTGCTGAGGCTGGCAGATTGCTGCTCCTGAAGATTTCGCAGCCACCTTATAGGCCTGCAACTTCCCAATATTCGCATCAGCCTTAGTGTCAAAAAGTTGAGATCCATCAAACAGCTTAATAGCCTGGACTGAACATTTGGGTCAAACGGACTTCGCAGACACGCAAACCTTCTTGCAACAGTGCTAGCCGCCAATCAGATGCATCTAATCCCGATTGCAAGGATTTACACGCTGCTTCTTTGCCATGCTGAATGATATTTAAGAGGCCCTCTCATTTCCTCTTTGGGGGAATGTTCTCAGCTGCTTGGGATAAAACTCCCCCCAGGGCCCCACAAGGTGTGGGTGTACTTCGCCAATGCACAAGTAACATTAATGGCCTTTGAAGCCATACTGCCAGTTGAGAAACCTCTGTTACCAGAACATCACATTCAATCAATTAGAATTCTATTTTTTATTGCTAGTTTTTCCTGGCGGATGAACCTTTGATTTTGGGGATGGGCTTTGTTCTACTCAAATACATCATTTTTCATTTTCTAGAGTATTAATTCTGCACACATAACCACCACTTCATCTTGTTCAATTCATGTTGCATGTGTTTCTGGCATGAAGGCAATCCTTTCCACACTATCTTTAGAAGGCATTTCAGTGTTCACTTTGCCTGCTGTCCTCATGACATGCTCATCCCTTTTACCCATTTTTCCCCTCCATTTTATCCCCGTCAAACAATTCTTTGGTCCAGTGGCCCCATTTTAAAATTTTTGATTCTCACATACTGCATGCCATATCTTGATTAAATCATCGTGATCTCTGCATGCTACTTCAAGCATTCCATGTAATGGTTGTAATATGTCATCAATGTAAGCTCTTGTTTCTCATTCAACATATTTGTGTACACTGAAGCTTGACACTCATGCCTCCTATCCCTTGCAGTTTGATCAATTTTCCCCTCCACTGCTGATCGGTTACCTTCACTTTCCACACTTACTAGGTTATTAGCTTCTCACTCCATGCTCTTGGTAGCTTCATTTTTTTTCTTGTGTAACTTGTAGTTTCCTCTGTCATCCTGTCTGAATGCAGGAGTCTTCACAATTTTTATTTTTTTTAAAAAAGACAGTTGTACTTTATTTAAGTCGTTTTATTTAATGCCACTACTCTTGATATTGTGATGAGAATTTGATGTAAGCTTCCAATCAATGAAACAGTAAAATGTTCAATTGCCACAACTTGGCCCTTTTTTAGGTGAGCAATTAGAAGGACAACTCAGTTTATGTGACTCAAACGTTTTCCCATTCATGGTACAACCACCCTCAACTGCGCCATCTAGTGCATGACTCAAGTTGACAACTCCTTTCATTGATAGATGCTGCAAGAGTTTTTGCAATCCAAGCCAATTAAATATATACCTTCCACTACTCTTGGATGATTCACTGATCACACTAACAGTCACTAGTTTATGATCCCCCGAGCTTACCCATCAGCAACCCAAAGTTGATCCACTTGATATATCCCGATAATCAGCACAATGAAGCATATTATGGTAGCAAATTACTTTTGGAAATGAGCATGACCATTCGGTCTGGTCTTCTCGATCCATACCATAATCTAGCTATTCAGAGTGGTGTTGGAAGTGTAGCGGTGCATGCAACAGTTACTACTATTAGAATGGTCTTCAGAATGGCACTGACCAAAATATTAGGGAACAGAGGAAGTGGGTATACACGCGCCATTTGGATTTCACAATTTCCCATTTGTAGGTTCTCTTCATCCTTCTCTTGGGCGTTTCGAGGTCACCTATTAGCTGAAACTATTGAATTAGAATACAGATAGGGAAATGGCATTAGGAGGCACACAGCTTGTAGTTATTTGGCTATTTACCCACCAATTGACTGCCAATAGCGATGCTAATCCCTATGACTATTCCCACCCAGTTCCTGCGCCTCCCCTCCCCTAAAACACCTCCTCGTGGAAACTCTGAGCTCGCTTTAAATCAAGCCTTACTATCAAATGTTGCACTCAAAATGCTTGCCAGTTTTCTTTTTAAAAGCAATTCTCTGAGCGTTAATGACTTAATTGGAGATGTAAACCCGCGACTGGTGTAATAAAATTGTCTTAACCAGGTGTGCCTTCAGTAACTCGATTTATAACTACTATGTGTGCCCTTCACTGAAGTCCTGTTTAAAAACAAGCATTGGCAAAGCCAACCGTTTTGTCCCGTGTACAAGTATAAGGCATTTGTCAGGCACTGCTATTAGATGCCCTGGTACTCGCACCATTTTGCACCTGCTACCATCAATGGCCAGTTAATACCACTTCGCCAGAAACTGCTCGGTCTCTGTGCTTTTCCATGCTCACACAAAAGCCCAAACTTTTGGCACCGACCGTGCTCGTTTGACTCTGCCCTGGAGTCCCACTATGAGATGTAAAGCCAGTCTGGGACAGCAAGTGTCGGATTTTTTATTTTTCCTACCGATTGTTATAGCTGGTGTAAAACTATGTTTGAGTTTTCCATAGTTACATTTTGATTTATAAGACTAAGTACAACAGACAACTAGATATGCAACAGCCAAACGAGCAGTTTTTTCAAATAAAATAGTGGATATACATTTTAATCTACACATCCCCTAAAAAAGGAACACATTCTTACCAAACATCGACAAATATATATTCAAAGTGAAAACAATCCTGTAACTCTGCATAGTAAATAAAGCTAAAAAAATACTATTTCTAGAAGATTAAGTAAAGTATCTGGTACATGGAATGTAAAGTGCAAGACTGAATTCATTGATTTAAGGGCTGCACGATCTAATGTGCATACCACTTCCGTGGTTTTCAGCCTAAAACTGGTTTCTTTAACTTTCAGCTGAAAAACAATTGCTAAAAAGTGGTCAAATGAGGAAAAGTGCTAGGTCATTTTATGTAGACGAACTGGCGTCATATACCATCTATATATTATTTTTTTTTGCGTTTTTAGTACACATGGCACTGTACACAATGTAATCATATAGTTACATTTCCACCAATTAGTATAATTACAATTCCTGACATCGCATTTATACTAAAACACCAGCATTCGAAACAATCCACTAAAATACGTACACAATAAAAAAAGAAAATTTCATAGCTTTCAATTACCTTTCTTCTAACCCTACGCCTACATCCGCTCCCATCACATGCTATGTCAGAATCAAATCTTAACCCATCCTCTGCCCATGTCCTGTCCCCTTGTTGCATCACACTAGTGAAGACAGACTTTTTTGTAGGTATTTTACCAATAATAATAATAATAATAATAATAGGTTATTTATATAGCGCCCTAATCCAAATCCACGTCAGTGCCAGTTGAGGTGTTATCAACCTCTCCCATAAATTAGAACTACACACCTGTGCCGTAGAATGGATAAATGGGCCCAACCTCAGAATCCTGTCTTTACAGAACTTGGGACATTCCATTATCAGGTGAAACAATGATTTTAGCTGGGCTGAACCACACATCCTACACCTGCGCAGTTCCCTCGATACCCCTAATTTCGGTCCTATGACCTCCCGCGTAGGCAGACAATTTAATCGAAACTTGAGGTACCAGTTACAATGTACTTGCAAGGGGAACTTAAATACATTATTTCTTCCCGACCCGGTATATAGAGGATTTCTTTATCCCTGTAGAAGCACAATCTTCCCAAATCCTGTATGTCCATCATTCTGTCCCATCGTTTGATCTTATTCTTTATCACATAATCCGACTAGTAGTCCTCCCCATCCACCATCTTAAAGAATGCATCCCATCTCTTTTTAGAGTTCATCAAGAAGGGATTCGAGCCCCGCCCTAAGAGATCTTTTATGTGCAAACCCAGGCTCGATTTGTCTGCCCTCTAACTTGTACCACAGTGCGATGCTTCTCTTGACATATTGTGCCCACCATGAAGTCAGACCCAATTCCAACCTGATAACACAGATTGGGACCGATATTGGGAGATTCCAGCGTATGTTTTAATATTCTTCCCTCTAATATATCGAGAAATGTTCCATTTTTAAAATTCACCAGTTCACTTCCATATAAAACGGTCAAAATGTAATCAATGGTTTCAATGAGCAGGCACACAATTTAGATTTGACCACTTTTGTCATTGATTTACTTAGCCGCAACTTCTCTTCCATCCCAGCTTTACGCCTTTCAACTTGTCTTTTTGGCGCAATCACAACACCCAGATAACAGAGTGACTCTAGTCTGGTTATTTTTACATTATCCGGATTCCATACCTGGGACTTGGTTTTCCACCAAGTCATTTGCTTTCAAATACGACCCCATCTCACATAAGTCTTTGGAGACCAGCCGATGTGTAATCCATTAGTATGTCATCCGCATAAGCTATGCAGTTAACCAACAGATTAGGCCACTTGGGCACATACCCCTTTTAGGTCGTGCCCTCGTCCCATAAATCGGCTAGATATAAATTAAACCGCGCTGAGGCGAGGACACAATCCTGCCACACTCCCTTTTCCAGCAATACTCCGAGGCAGGTCTCAGAGGGTGTTCAGTTGGACCTATGCCGTAGTTGCCTTATACACCATCTGGATCATATGTAAGAGGCCCAAATCTATCCTCCAAGCTATTACATTTCTTCCATAGGAGAGCTATGTTCACATTATCAAAGGCTCCAGAGAATTCTATGGCAGCCATATATAGTGAGCGTGGAAACTGACCCCCGGTGTCAGAAATGCAGGCAGAAATGTCTAACCCGCTCAGCAGTGACCCCGCACCCCCCCTTCATAAACCATGTTTGCAGGGGCTAAATCTATGTGCCTTCTCTGCCGATGACGTAAGTTCTTGTAACACCAATTTGGCGAAGATTTTCGATTAGCAGTCAATTAGATGGGCTGAGAGGATCCTCTCTTTGACTATAGGCACCAAGATCGCATTGGACAATGATCTAGGACATTGGCCATCGACGGCCATTTGTGAGAACAAATAATTCTATAAAGATATACCATCTATAGGATTTCATCACCACGTTCCTTGGTCGTGACACGCCTAGAAGATGTGCCTGCTCTTTGCCAGATTCTCCCCCAAGAGTCCTCTGAAACAGGGGCCTGGAAATCTCGATCCCATTGGTCATATAGAGGAGGTTCTCCGGATCAAGACCATCCAAAAGCATGCATAGCAATGTTCCACCCAACAAACCCCTCCCCTCCCACCATCTTATTTTCCAGGGCACTGGGCTGGCATGTGCTCACCCTGCGGGTACAGGGATGAGATACTCAATGCTGCAACTGCAAATAATTTAGTTTCCGTGACCTGAAAGCACTCTTTGCACTCAAAAGGTAATAGGGGCCCCCCTACGGTATAGCTGAGAGAGTGGGTCCCGCATAGCGCAAGGAGCCAAAATCCTCTAATCCGAGTCCCAGAGTAAAATAAAATCGGGGTTACCAAAAATTGCTGCAAATGTTTTATTTTTTTTAAACTATTCCTTTTCTGATGAAGCAGCATGATCCCCAATTCATAACGTTTCCATTTAAACTAAAAGAACAGTCTGAAAAATATTTTTCAGTTAGTTGCAGCGGATGGCATCTTGCACATTTTGAATGTCTGGAATGAACTGAATTTGCAAATTTTAGGTGTGGTGATATCAACAGCTGTCCAGAATCGAACCACTAGCCTGCGAACATGAGGAAAACCATGCATACGTACCACACAATCTTCCAAATAGTTGTCAGAAGGCATGACGGGCATTTATATAGACATATGTATTTTAGTGTTCTTTGCACAGTTTAGTTGATTTCTAAAAATGTGCAGTTATAAAGGCATGTATATTTTTCAAAAAACACCACTGTTTTTGCAGAGTGCCCCATCCCATGGAGGAACTCAGATACATGTTGGAAGCTTGCACAATAAAAAGGTGCTTGTAAGGGGTTATTTCTTCTTCATGAATCGCTTTCAAGCCAGGCATGAGCATACCAGCATCCAGAAAGTGAACTTTGGCAGCAGCTGTTCAATTAAGGAGCAAAATGGAGGTTTGCAATAAAGCATTCAAGGGAGTGCAGTGCTGTCCTCCCGATTGCTTCACATTTTCACAATATCACACACAAATAAATATGCCATTATGCACCACAGTGAAACAAGTGCCTGTGGCCATTAACTATTTACGCAAACACACGCATCTTGGAACCCATGATAAGAAACAAAATGATGCCCATCAGCAGGAAAAGAAAACACACAACTTGAAAAGGACCTGAAGAAATAGCCGAGTGAAACTGGAGACCCTCTGTTTTGACAGATTTCATAGAATACTGCCAGCACACGAAACGCACCAAAGAATGATTATGCGCTATATACTGAACGCCCATTGCAAATGTGTGGGTTGATTAACTAAACAATTGTACTTCTGCTGTGTACTTTATAGTCGCTTGCAGAAAATTAGGTTTGGGAAACTGCCCAAAAGGAGCCAATTTCTCAGGTCTACAAAGCATTGCAAGAAGTAGGAGAATCAGACCTAGAGCTGAAGGGGTGCTTAAAGTCCGTCTAGAACTCAGAATTATTAAACTAATCAAAGAAAGGTAATTTTCGCATAGGTGGAAGAACGGTATGGATAACTAAGAACACGTTTTATTAGAGCGTTTTTTTATTACATAGTTAATTCCAATTTTAAATTAAAAATACAAAAACATCGGGCATATGTTGTCTTTAATCGCTGGTCTGTAAATTGTTCAGAGATCAGTCCTCCTGCTCCATCGAACCATACTTGACAGATGTAAATTAGCCAACAACAGTGGTTCTTACAAGTGGCTAAAGTTCAGAATAAGTCCTTGTTTTCCTTCCTGGCGGGATCATGCTCCTGAGCTTCTGCACGTTCTTGCTGGGAAACAATTGTGGCATCCATTTCTTTTTTCTGTCTTAGTCTTTCAGCATTTGTGATCGTCATTGGATGAAGTGGGAAGAATCCGGCAAGGCCTGCAAGCAGGAGATAATTAGGTACCAATAACGTAAATCATAAAGGGCTAGCAGACAGAATATGATTTTCGGGTTCTGCCAAGTCTAAATTGAGCACTTCAGAAGCATTTATTTATTCTGTTATTTGTTGACTTGGTGGGCTCTGAAAGCCTGTCTCAGTTGCGACATCAGATCAGGTAAGAACAAGATTATACACCATCTACTTAATGCATGCACGAGAGCCATAGCAATGAATGGCAGATCAGAAAATGCAGTCATACAATTCTGTTTAGGTGGTGACAGAATGAACGCCCACAATCTGAGGAGCCATCAGTAAGCCCACAGAATGAATACACATCATATATTTAGAAGTGATACTGCAACTTTGCATCCTTCATAAATAAGGCATACGCTACTTATTGTAATTTTATTTATGATGCTTGTATCTGCTTAGATTCACATGCTTTGTATAGGTCGATATCTAGTGGTAAGCGCAGAGTATTGCACATGTTTTCAAAATTCGAAAAGGAACATCGACTGGGCGTGTTTGTAATATTATCCCTAGTGCGACGTCTACAGTACCCATGTCCCTCACGTGTCAAAGTCCCTCTGATTATTTGTTTCCAACTAGAGGGCGTATAAAGTCTAAGCGTAGAGACAAGGTAAGTTGTGAAGCGGTGCGAAATATCTATGATTTCCCCAAGACCCTTCAACTCCAAGACGGGAGGAAGGGCAGGCGCATGTACGCCCAAGCAGATACAAGCATCCGAAATACGATTAGAGTAAGTAATGCATGCCTTCGGAGGCTTGCAGATTTGCTTATAATCACGTGCTTTGCATAGATTAGCAAGCAGTACTTGGAGAAGGTGGTGGGTTATTTGAAGGTAGAGCAGCAACAATGTTTTAACATTGCCTGGCACACATGTGCATCAGCCTAAGAATGTCTCTCTAAACAGGAATGTTGTGGGAAAGTATGAACTGAATGCCAAGTGGCAGCTTTGCAAATGGCATCTAAGGGTACATTTGCTATGAAAGTTAGAGTTGCCCCTGTGCCCAGAGTTGAGTGTGCTCTGGGCTTGAATGGCAACATTCTCTTAGCAAGAGGATAGCAAAGTTGGATGCAGCTGACAATTCATTTTGAAATAGCCAATATAGAGATAGGATCACCCTCTCCATGGGGCTAGAGATACAAAGAACAGTCAGTTTTGTCTTTGAGGCAATGCACGACAGCCCTTCTGAAATCTAGAGTATGTATGCTTTTTTCTGTTGCGTTTTTGAGGTGTTGGAAGAAAGCAGGAAGTTCTATGGATTGATATACATGACATTTTTAGATACATTTTGGAGAAAAACTAGGAGGTGTGTGTGTAGCACAACTTTGTCAGTACAACATCCCTTTGTAATTATTCACAGTGCTTGTAGTTCACCAACCATTCTTAAAGAAGTGATAGCAACAAGGAAAGCAGTCTTATAAGTGAGATGTTTAATACTGGCTTTGTGCATTGGCTCGAAGGGGGCTTGTAAGAACAACATTCAAGTTCCAGCCAGGAGTTGGATTAGAAACTGGAGGATAGATTTTTGTTTACCCGCTCCATGAATGTTTTTACCACAGGCACCTTTGCGATGAAACGTTACTTTGTGATGTGGTGTAGGTTTGTCCCTTGGTTCTTTGACATGTTGAATGGCTAAGCTAGTTTCATGGGAGGACAAAGATATAATTTGTAGGTGTGAAAACCATGATTGTTGTGCCCACATTGGAGCTATCAGGAACAAGGTTACTTGTTTCTGGTGTAGCTTGTGGACTATTTTGTTGAGATGAGGTATCAGGGGTGGGTGAGGGGGTAGGGAAACATACGCAAATTTCACTAATCAGTTCAGTAACAGAGCGTTCTCCTTGGATTTTGTCTGGTGAAATCTGGATGCGTAGTCTCGGTACTGTATGTTCTCTAGTGTAGCAAAGAGGTCCAAGTCTGGAAACCCCCAGTTTGAGAAGACATTGGGTAGCACATCTGCATTTAATTGAGATTTGTGTTATGATGGCAGCACCACACTTCTGCTTAGTATGTTTGCCAGAGAATTGAGTGCCCCTGGAACATGCTGTGCAAGGAGAAACATGCGTTTTAGTGCCCACAGTTGAAGGTTCTGTGCTAGTTTGGACATTGGTGGAAAATGCATTCCTCCTGGTTTATGTAGAACATAGCTGTAGGTCTGGCTGTTAGAATGAGGACTGTCTTTTGTACTAGCAGTGGTTTGAAAGCTTGAAGCACTTTGAAGACTGCTAGCTGTTCCAGAAGGTTGATATGTTTCTTGGTTAATGCTTGTGTCCACACCCCATGTGCAGTGTGATGGAAAAGGTGTGCTGCCTACCTATTCGGGATGCGTCTGTAGTGAGAATGGCTTCGCTAACTGGTGTGATGAAAGGTGTTCCATTTAAAAGGTTTACTTTGGACCACCACTGCAGCGATAGAACCCGAGGTTGCAAAACAATCACTAGATCGTCCCACAGACTGCTTGCTTGAGACCAATGTTTTGCAAGCCACTCTTGCATAAGACGCACGGGCAACCAGGTGTGTGGCACAAGGTAAATTCAGGAAGCCATCATTCCTAGAAGGAGCATCACCTTTGGCACAGTTACTGGACGACCAGCTATGCACTGAGGGATTTGAAATAGCAGGTTTTATACCCCCTCGTTGGAGGTGAAGACTAGGTCGTCGTTTGTTCGAATTAGGACCTTTGTGAACATTCGAGGAGCCAAGGCTTTGCTGAATGATAGCATTTTGATCTGGTAGTGCTGGTTTCCCCACTTTGAATCTTAGGTATTTTCTGTTTGCTGGCTAAATTGAAATATTTATTGTGCATTTTTAAAGGTGCTTATACATAAAGTAAATTGGGTTTCAAAGCGTCCACAGGGCAACAGGGAGGGAACATGGGAAAGAAAATCAAAAATAACGATGAAAGATACATGCAGACCTACTAGGCCTTGTGAGCATTCAGAACGTGCAAGTGCAGAGAGAGAAGGGATGAGGAGTGGGGGTGGTAATTGCTAGGTGTATGAAGTGGGAAATGCTAGGGAGCGAGCAGCTGCAAGTGCCTAGGTGGAGTGGTCAGCCCCCAATAAATAAATGCAGGCCTATGGTGGCATAGGCTAGTGGGTGCCAAAGCAAAGTGCTAGGTGCAGGCGATTAGGTGTGGGAGGCCAGGACCCAGAGGACACAATGGCCCTGGTCACCAATCTCAGCAACTGTGGGATTTAGCAAAGGAAGGGAAGGAGGAGGTGAAAAGTAAAGTCTTAAAGAGCATCCAGAATTTGAAGAGTTCCGGCTCAAGACAAAGAGGAAGGCTGTTCCAGAGAAGGAAGCCTGTTGAGGAAAGAGATCAGTCACAAGCTCACTGTTTAGTGAAGCACTTGACACACAGAGTTGGTGCCGGAGAAACGTAAAGATCTGGAGGGAGAGTATTTAGTAAGAGCAAGTTGTAGAATGTGTGGTCCCCGGCTCCAGACAGCCTTGTGGATGATGCAGAGGGATTTTAATTTGATCCTTGCAACAACCAGGAGCCAGTGGAGAGATTTTAGGGCTGAAGAGATGTGGTCCCTGGGTTTGAGGCCAAGGATAAATCTTGGAGCCCTATTCTGGATTAGATGGACGGGTCGTAGAGCAGAAGAGGGTAGATTAAGGAAAAGGCTATTGCAGTAGTCTAGCCTAGAGAGAACCAAAGCTCTAGAGACATTGCGCTTCGGGGGAAAGTGATGAAAGGAAGAATTCCTTTGGAGTTGCAAGTGGGACTTCTTGGCAAGGTCCTGAATGTGAGGGATGATGGGAAGAGGAGTCGAAGATGACTACGGTTTCTGGCTTCAGAAGAAGGGGATGGGAAAGAGCCGATAGAAAAAGGCCAGAGTGAGGGACAGAAAGAGGGAGCAGGAGTCCCAAGAGGAAGGATCTCAGTCTTGCTGGTGTTGAGGCATAGATCATTGGAATTACACCAGGACTGGATGGCAGAGGCAGTCATGAATGATGGAGCAAGTAAGAAGAGGATCAGAGGGAAGCATAAATACTAAAGTGAGCATTTTCTATGTCAAAAGGTGCCATGTAATCCCATTGTTTTAGAAGAGGAATTAGTCCCTGCAGCGTAGACATCCTGAATTTTTCTGGCTCGACATACAGGTTTGCAGGGCGCAGGTCTAAGACTTGCACATTGTTAGATCTGGTCTAAGACTTGGCGCATTGTTAGATCTTTCTTTGGAACAAGGAAGTACATGGAGTAAATACCTTGATGTTCTTCTAGAGGTGATACCAGCTCTATTGTTCCCTTCTGCAGTAAAGTTAAACTCTTCTCTGAGAATTCGGTAATGTTCGGTTGACATTCTTGAACGAGGAGGATGGTGGCGCAGTGTTTCAAGAAATTCAATTGAATAACCTTTTGGTCACGGTTGTGAGTAACCAACGATCTGATGTTATACCCTCCCATCCCATCCCATGTGTCGGTGAATGTTGATATGGGGACCACCACCCCCCTGCCCCCCCCCCCCCCCCCCGGGGAAGCATGGGTGAGTACGTGAACTGAAGCGTCATTTTGTTGGCAGGGGCAGCTGGGCCTGTAGAGGCTGCAAATCTGCCCCACGCTTAGCCTCTACGAAACTCTGCTGGTTTGACTGATAAGAGGAGGATTGTCCCTGGGGATTGTAGTAAGAAGAGGCAGATGTTCCAAATCCAGATTGATTGGATATTTTAAAGCCTTGGCTACGAAAAGTGCACTGTGTGTTAAAGGTGCCCCGTTGGACAGAAGGCTTTTTTGAGATTTGGCCTAATGTTTTTAAAGTTTCATCCTCAGTCTTTGTAGTTCCAAGCTGGTTGTCAACCTCCTTTCCGAATAGGACAGAATCTTCAATAGGCATGTTGATTAACATTGCTGGAATCTTTGGTTTAGACCTGGAATCTCATAGCCATGAATGGCGTTTAAGCAGGATCCCTTCAGCAATTACTCTCCTGAAGTGTCTGCGGAGTATAAAATAGGTTTGTTAATGTTTCGGGCTAGTCGTTTGCCCTCTGTAGGGATCTTTAGATGGTGTGACTTTACAGGGACAGAATATGTTTGAGTACCTCATCCCACTGTATTATAATTTTTAAAGCAGTGTGGTATTGTTTGCAATTCATGTTATAAATGCTCCTGAGGTGGTTATTTTCCATTAGGTACACAGCTGCTTGCATTCCTTATTGGGAGGTGCCTCAGAACTAGAGAGTGGAACACTGGCCCCTTTTCTGGTGGGAATGACCACAGGGGAATCTGGTTTTGCATGTCCCCTAATATATAGATGGTTGGATGGAGCTGGTTTAAAAACTAATTCCACTCTGGTTTTAACTGCCCGAGTAATTGATGGTGTATTAAGTGATGGGCCAATTCTTTTCTTTTTATCTGAGAATAGAGGAATGGCAGGGCTAACAGCCTTTTTCGCATTTTAAAAAAAATCCTCCACAAAGTCAGTGCTGTCCACTGTTTCTTCGGTATGAATATTAAAATGATTAGCAGTCCTCTTTAATAAATCATTGCATAAAAATTGGTCACCAATTGGGGAGCTGCGACTACTCAGGTGCAACAACATCCAGAGTGTCAATAATGTTAACATCTGGGTCATCTTGATAGACTTGGTCAGGGACATCACCAGGATCATACTGGTCGATACACCACACATCCTGATCTGCTGGATCTGCCCCTTGGAAAGAGTCATGGGAGAGGTCTAGGACAGTATGTGTGGGTGATGGTCGGCCAGTTTGCAAAGGGTAACCCACTTCTAAATCTAATGTCGTTGGTCCAATTCGGTATTTGTTCATGAAGTGTACAAAAGAGCAAACGCTGTCCATGGTTTCTCTCTCCCTGCCCCCATTCTCCCCACCTCAAACCCCCCCCCCCCACCCCCCCCCCCCCCCCCATGTCCCTATTCTAGGTGTTTCGGGTAGGAGGAACACAACAGCCTCACGGTCTTATTATATATGGTGACATCTAAAGGAGAACCTTCCGTACAGACAACTCTTACGCGCTAAACGGATTACTTTCAACACAGAAAGACTCCAAACAGAGTTAGATACTATGAGATCAAGATTTTTGGAAAGAGGATTTCCAGAAGATGTGGTGACACAAGCCAGCACAAGGATGGAAACTCACCCTTATGAAGTGTTACTAACCAAACAGCCAACACAGAAAATCTAACCTCATTTACACATTGAGGTACCCGGCACAAAGTTTCCAGGTAAAAAAAAAAAAAAAAAAAAAAAAAAAATTGGGTTCTTATTAAATCAGACCCCAACCTTAATTGCCTTTTGCCATCGCCTCCAATGTTGGCGTACCAAAGAGGGAGGAACTTTCGGGACACTCTGATTAAAGCAGAAAGACCAAAAAACGACCCAGAGCACACTCACGAGAGAAAAAAAAAAAAAAAAAAAAAACTACCTTCCCTTGCTTAAATTGTCAACACTGCTCCAACATTATAAAAGGAAACCACATCTGGCATCCAAACAATGGGAAAAAGCTACGCAACTTGTGAATCTAAAAAATGTAATCTATACCATCAGATGTCTATGTGGTAAATATTATGTGGGGAAGACAAGCAGACGAGTTAAGGAAAGATGGACAGAACATGAGTCCCAGATCAGAACGAAAAACCCAAAATCACCCGTATTTCGCCATTTTAGGGACAACAATCATAACATCTCACAGATGCGATTTGCAATACTGGAAGTGATCCATCCCCTCCCAAGGGGCGGTGATTTACCAAAAATACTTGCTCAGAAAGACCTTTGCTGGATCCATAGACTCGATGCTATGTCCCCTCTTGGCCTGAATGAAGACTATTACTTGGGTCCCTTTATCTGAATCTAAAAATAAACACACCAACAGTGACACTGTCTTCACTCCCTCTTTGCTTAAACTAGGTTGGTCTTCCTTTATTGATGCAACTTGTTAAATGGCATAACTCAAGCTACCAGAAAGTGAACCGGGTGTGGGAAGGAAGAACTCTTGTATGCTAAGTAGGCAAATATTAAGTGGCAATGATTGTTTAAACTTTTTTGAAAATCCTTTGGTAATGTGGCTATCAATGTTTGCCTACTTTATATCATGTTTGGGCAGAAATATGTCCATTATGTTAAGAAAGCTACAATGCAGCTGCATTCCTTATGTGTATACTTTTGCAAACCCTTTAAAAATGTTACTAGCATATTTTCCATACAGACTTTTCTAAACATTTGACAAGCGATTCTGTAAGGACATCTGAAACAGGAGGAACTATCATATTATCCACCTTTGGGTATTTACCCCACATGCTGATTTAGCATGGTCTACATTTCTACTTAACAGTTAGTGACTTTTATGCAGCCTCACCCTTAATGGGTCTCCCTTCTCTTTGTGTCTAAAACCATTTATTGCCACTTAAGCCCTATCTAGCCGAGTCCCATCTCGCTTATATTACTCTTGATCTCCAAGCCAAGGCATATTTTTCTCCAATACTTTTTTCACGAGCATTTAGTGTATCCACGCTATTTAGTCTCCATAAGTAGACCCCCTCCGGCCCTTTCAGCCTTTCTGGCTTGATCTTTACGAAATCTCTGAACCATTAGTCATTCCCAGGGCGTTGGAAATACTTGGTTGTCTTATAACTATTACAGACCATCCACGGTCCCTGTGACTTATTCACAAAATGGACGCCGGTTTGTTTACATATGACGTCATTCACACGCAGGCGTGATGCCGTCATGATGTAAACAAACATGGGCGTGCATGATCCATACTACAAGAACACTCTTTTGAGTCCATCCTTACTAAAGTTGTATTCAGGCTTTACCCATATTGAGTCCTTGCATAATTAGATGGTACCTTTTTTTAATTTTCATCCTTCCTCTGGATTCCTTCAGGACATCACACGTGCATGCGCATGATGACGTCATGCAGTTATTCGATATTTAAACACTGACGGCGTTGCAAATTGAGTCGGACGGCCCCAGGGTTTCCGGTCTCCTCCTTGCAACGCTGTTGGCTGCGGGTAAGATTATTTTAACCCAGTTTAGCCAACCCTCTGGAGGCTTAGACACTTTAGTAGTACTTTCACATCCTGAAGCACTCATTTGCTTCCCTCCTTCATATTTTTGCATTTTTTAGAGCACGAATTCCGCCAAAACACCAGTTAAGTCCTGGATTTATTCTTGATGGGACTTTCCTGTTAGAATACCCTCCTTCAATTCCTTCTTGATGGGACTTTCCTGTTAGAATACCATCCTGCAGACCTTTGTAAGTCAATCTGCTCTTCTTTGATTTTTTTCGCACTAAGATCGTTAAGATTAGACGTCACTTACGTTCACCCTCTCTTTACAGATAGGGTACATCCCTCAAGCTTTGCAATTTCAATTCCCGCATGTTTGGGCCCCATAATCTGGAGATTTTTCTCCAATTGAAGAAACGTATTGAAAAATCACAAGGTTAGTCCTGCAGACTTTCTAGCTGTTCTTCATTTGCTATTCTTTGGTACTCTGACCCTAATCATGTACCAAATTGGACTCTTTTTATTACTAACAAGGATTGTAAATGATGTAGGTCTTATTCAATCTTGATTGGAATTGCAGCCCCACTGTACTAGAGTTTGTATATATAAAATGCTACAACCTTTGGACATATTGTCCTAAACAATGTTGAAGGGCTTTACACTACCCGACGAACTGAGGAATGGTTTTTGATTCAATACTTTCAACCTAGGATATTTGGATCTAAAGAAATAGTTTTCTTACAACTATTTGATGTAAATACTGTACATATTTTTCCAGAATTTGATTTGCCCCTGATGAAGAGTGTTGAATCACTCGAAACGCGTTGGGCCCTCCACAGCTTCACCATCATGAATAAAATGAAGACTGGTTCTTGTGACCCCATCTGACTGAATGATTATTCTTCTAATTCTGTTGCTTTTCTAATATATGCAATACAATTACTCTTTTGCAGTACCATTTGAAATACAGATCAAAATATTAATTGTCAGTCTGGTATTCCAGATATATGAAAGTGTGCAAGGGACGCGAGTTCCCAAATTGGGAACTTGTTTGTTTACTCAATGTTCTGTGCAACCGAGGTGTCGAGGTTGCTTCTCTCTCCGCTGCACCTCTAATCTACTTTTGAATTTTCTTACCATCATCCTTATTATCTTCGAGAGTTATGTATACTTTTTCTACTAGGGTGTGCTACAATTGTCCACTTTTCTTTTCTCACTTACATCTCTTGGCCATGATATCTTCTCAAAGGTTGATCCAGACATCCTCCGGTGCCGACAAAAGGGGGGGAGGGGTCTGGTACAAGGTCACATTTCTCATGGGAGCCACCTTGATAGCATGAAGGCATTCTAGGATTCCCAGAAAGATTCCAGGGTTCTAAGCGCTGGACCGTCATTCAAAACGGTGTAGCTCTGCATGGCCTTGCTTCCAAGACAAGCATGTTGCTGCCGAGCTATCCTCCCAGGCCACCGATTAATTGCGAGAAGTTAAATGTGCCTTAAAAGTACAGGATAAAGGGTAGATCCCGGGGTATAATCACATGCCATTCAATAAAAAAAAATAAAAAAGTAACATTAGCCCAGCCCAGCCCTTCCTGATTTAACAACATAATACCACAGGAGTGGAAATTATTTGAAAAAGGCAAAAGGCTGTATGCCCTTTGAAAATTGTTTTCTCCTCTCAAAGTGTTACAAAAGCAAACCATCCTGCCAGCTACTACAGATCCCGACTTTGGTGCATTTAAAGAGATAACATTGGCAAACAAGACAAACACAGAAAAATATGATTTCTAATGGAGGATTCAGGGCGGTCATACACTTTTTAAAATACCTACATACTCTATGGAGCTGGCCCTCTACCTTAGGGGCACAGTCTTATTTCTATGGATCCAGTTCAATTATAAAAAACGGATTTAAAATTATTAAAAAACAAAACTTTAAGTCCTGCAGAAGAAGCCAGGCAACTGCATCGTTGTAGACTTTAAAAAATAAAATGACAGAAAAAAGGTGGGCAGACAAAGTCAAAACCAAAATGCAAGGGACAAATAGCTGAATCAGAGCAGCTGACATCAAAGTCCTTCATATATACCTCCAAGAGCACGGAGATTAAGATCTACAATGCCCATGTCGATGGTCTGGCCAACTTATCACACCATTTTTTTTTTATAGAAGGAACAACCTACAATATTTGGAAAATAAAGCAGAAAAATTGTGCATCACTTGCCATGTTATAGAGATATGCTATCTCAGTCACAGCAGGGTTTACAGATCTGAAACAGGCCGCTCATCCGGTTGAAAGTAAAATTGTACATTATAGCGTCAGCGGGCGGTCTGGTTCTTATGCTCTATTATGAGCGTGCCCGTTTACTGATGCGGGAGCAGCCGGGCTTCCAGATCGTAAGGTTCAGAGGTCTGGGCGCTCGGGCCAGCCATGACCGCCTCGCCCTGGCCCAGGACTGAGCTGAAACCACTGGAACCCTGGGCAGCAAGTCCCAGGTACATGCAGCATTGGAGCTTCTGGTAAAGACTGGAGCGTGCACTGGTGGCTTGGATCAGACCTCTAACATCACAGGTTTGTTTCGTTAGATGACTAGTAAGGTTTGCATTCCATCATGGTCAACACACATTTTATTCCAGCAGGTTGCTTTCAGTCTGTGCTCATCCCTGCGCAACTCAACATTCCTTGTTGTAGAGTTCAGAGATGGCATGGCGACTTCAGGGAACGGTCCCCAGCATTTCGCACCAAGAAGATCAGAAGGTCGAGCAGACTGCTCGACACAAACGTGTTTCTACTGTACCCAGATCCCTCATTAGAGGGAATTCAACTAGACACTACAGCAAAGGTAAACCAATATAAAAAAGGTAAACCAATATAAAAAAGGAAAATCCCCACAGCAGCCTAGAAATGAGAAGGGAGCCTATTGGTCGGGAGGTCGATTGCGGACGGGGGGGGGGTTGGGGGGGGGTGGTGGTGGTCAGAGGGTCAGAGAGGGGGGGCGGTGGGGGGGGGACTTTCTTTGGCCCACACACTGTTTAACCTCTTTATGAAATAAGTCAACCCAATCCAATTAATTATACTCCTTCGCAGAATAGAGGATTGGAAAGCAACCATGTTGAAATTTTCAGGTACTGCGACATATCGTACAAAAACAGAATTGGCAGTCTAAAAATTACTTAAGGGCTTCCTGATATCCTACAACGGCAGGGGCCTCCACCAAAATGTAGACCAATACCATCCACTTGGTTGTAACTCAATCTGGAAATTGCAACGGACTAGACAGAATCAACGCAACGATAGCAAGTTTGCCATTTTGCGAATTGGGGCCCGAAAACGAACATCAATTTATCAGGAGCTCCACCCAATGTATCAGAATAAGGTTCAACAACACAACATTTATTACAGGAGGTTGTAAGCATAGTTGAACCGCAGGCATGGGCATGATTTCCAATTGACAGCCCAGTACAATGCACATCTCCTGGCCAAAACACCCTCTGCCCACGTACAATACTTACAAGATTAGGGCAAAGAAACGGCACTCATCACCACAAGGACCAACTTCAACAACATAGAAATGTGATGAAAAAGTATTATGTCTTGCACATTTTGGAAAGGGTACACTGTATGCTTTTCCTCTTGGGACTGGTTTCCACTAACAAATACCTTACCAGTAATCACTCTGCTTTCCAAAAATACACAAATGCAAAAAAAAGTTAACTATAATTAATTGGCCACGTTTTAATCTTTTTGTACTCTGTGGTTTACATGGCATTTATTGGACCAATCCATTGTTTATTCATTTTTCGTGACACAAATTGTTGGTTGGCTGCATGTATTACAAAGCAGACATGTACACATCAAAGCAGGAGTTGTATTTAGAGAACAATGTTTAGGATTTATTGAAGTCCTTCTTGTACGAGAGAGAGCGAGAGATATATTAAGCGGGTAAAACATGGAATAAATGTGCACCGAAATTTGTGGCGCAAGCGTGAAAAAGCTAGCGCACGCATGCAAATCGCACGGGTGCGATTCGTGGAAGGCCCTGCGTGTGTTTTTCCCCCCGGGATGTGCGCCAAATCCACGCTTACCTCACACGTCACTGCGACTTTCCAAACACGTGCGCGAAAGGAAAGGGCAAAGCGCACAACTTCTCGCGCATACACACCTAAGGGGAAGGAAACATGGAGAATGGGGAACAACGTGTGAAAATTACCAGGTTACTCACCGTAGTGACCACCTTACTCCTAGTGCATAGTCCCCTTTCCTCCATACTTGTGGGACATCTCTCCGTCCTGTGGGACGGGACCGGAGCACTTTGTAAAAAGCATCCAAATTTTTTTCCAAAAATGTGTCCCTCCTCTTTCCTGCACGGGGCCCGGCATGTGGCCGTAACCCCGCCCACCTTGGCTCCGCCCCACGCATCGCCCATCAGTCCTTTTCTATCGCAGGGTCCAAGACCCACTAGCAATAATAGAGGAACCTTATTAGAGGGGACGGCGGGCGGGAGTATGGAGGAAAGGGGACTATGGACTAGGAGCAAGGTGGTCACTACGGTGAGTAACCTGGTAACACTCCTACGTCCCGTCCCCTTTCCTCCATACTTGTGGGAGATTCCCAAGCACTCCTTACAGGAACTATGGGTGGATGGAAATACCCCTTACTGAAACAGGTTCTTTAGCACAGCCTGACCAAACTGAGCGTCAGCTCTAGAGATCATATCGAGGCAGTAATGCTTACAGAAAGCAGATGGGGAGGCCCAAGTAGCTGCTTTAGCAATGGACTCCCAGGGAACATATTTCTGAAAAGCAACCGCGGCTGCCTTGCCCCGCACCAGGTGTGCATGGATAACTTTAGGAGGTTTCAGTTTTTAGACGGTGAAAGACTCTGTGATCCAGGCGGCAATCCATCTGGAAATAGATGCCTTAGACGCTGACCTGCCCTGAGGGTTACCGAAGGTCACAAAAAGTTGAGACCTACGAAGCTCGGAAGTCCTGTCCAGGTAGAACTTAAGAGCTCTTCGGACGTCCAGACAGTGTAGAAACCTTTCAGCCTCCGAGGCAGGGTTCGGAAAAAAGACCGGAAGGGAGATTGACTGATTCAGATGGAATTCGGTCACTACCTTCGGTAGGAAAGCCGGGTTTGTCTGAAGGACTACCTTGTCCTTGTGAAAGACAAAGAAAGGATGCTCCACCGACAATGCCTGGAGCTCACTCTCTCTCCTCGCTGACGTAACGGCGAACAGAAAGGACACTTTCCAGGACACGTACTTGAGGTCAACCGTAGCCATTGTCTCAAAGGGTTTATGGCACAGCGCCGTCAGGACTACATTTAGGTCCAAAGGCAGGTGCGGACTACGAACCGGAGGGTAGAGGAGTGTGAAGCCAGCAAAATGTCTCTTCACCACCGGGTTAGTTAGAGAATAAGAACACAGGTCTGTAGAAAGGTAAGCGGAAACTGCTGACAGATAAGTCCTGCAAGACAGAACATGAACCTCTGACTCTGCTAGGGAGGATACGAAGGACAGCACCGGGTCAATCGTTGCCACCCTCGGATCCAACTCTTTCTCCAAACACCAATGACAGAACCTGAACCATTTACTCTTGTATTGAGATCTGGTCGAGGGTTTCCTGGCTGCCTGGATAATGCGCATGTTATCCACAGACAAACTCAAATGCTCTAAAGACTTGAACTCAGGCACCATGCCGCCAAGTTGAGCGATTGTGGGGAGGGGTGCCACATCTGTTCCCCTTGGTGAAGAAGATCGTGAGTTACTGGTAACCTGATCGGCGGACACACCGACAGGTGTTTAAGTTCTGAGAACCAAAACCTGGCCGGCCACCACGGGGCCATCAGTAGAAGATAACAGTTCAGAGTTCTTCAACTTCCAAATTGCTCGAACTAGGGGCAGAGGCGGAAGGCGTAAGCTCTCATGTTCTGCCATGGAATCTCGAGAGCATCCCCCAGAGAGGAGGCTCCCAGCCCCCATCTGGAGGCGTACTGAGGAAGCTTCTTGTTTACCACCGTGGCGAAGATGTCCACCTCCGGTGTGCCCCAATGCGAGAAAATCCAAGAGAGGATCTCCGCCTTCAACTCCCACTCGTAACTGACCACTGTCCACTGGCTGAGGGCATCCGCTGTGACATTCAGCTGGCACGGGATGTGCACTGCAAGAAGCCAGACCCCATGAAGCACGGCCCACTCCCAAATCTGGATGGACAGGTCCACAAGAGGGGGAGACTTCATTCCCCCTTGCTTGTCTATGTAATACATTGATACCACATTGTCTGTTCTTATGCAGACCACCTTGTTGATCATGAGCGGTCTGAACGCCTTGAGCGCCAGAAAGATCACCAGAAGCTCCAAATGATTTATGTGCAGGAGCTTGTCCTGAGGCGACCAGAGGTCCGAGACCTGAAGAAGATCTAACGTCGCAACCCACCCCAAAAGGGAGGAGTCCGTCATGATCGTCACCATGGGGGCTGGGTCCTGAAACCCAGCGCCCACTGACAGGTTGCTGAGAGATGACCACCAGTCCAGGTCCACCCTCATGGAATCCTGAATCATTATCCGCTTGGAATCCGGGTCCACCGCCTGACGCCAGGAACTCCAAAGAGCCATCTGGGCCCGTCTCATTTTGAGACGAGCAAGAGGAAGAGCCAGTACACACGAGGCCATGAGGCCCAGAAGCCTCTGGAACCACCAGGCCGACATGCTCTCCGACTGCGCAAACATCGGACAAGTGGCCAACATATCCACCATTCTTTCCCTGGTCAGATACACTCAGCAGTCGATCGTGTCCCAACAAAAAACCCAGGAAAGTCAGGTCATGTGAGACCGTCAGAGGATTTCCACCAGTTCACCGACAGCCCAAGATGGAACAGGAGCTGAAGGAGAGTCTGGAGGTTGCCCGCTGCTGCCAACGGACAAGGGCTGCGTAAGAGCCAGTCGTCCAAATAGGGATACACATGGATACCCTGGAGGACCCTACAAAGATAGGCCGCAATCACCGACATCTTCGTGAAGACACGCGGCGCCGAGCTGAGCCCAAAAGGAAGCACCCGAAACTGGAAGTGCTCCTCTCCCAAAGAGAAGCGGAGGTATCTCCTGTGTGGAGTCCAAATCAGGATATGCATGTACGCATCCTGAAGATCCACCACGCTGAGCCAATCGCCCATCTGCAAAGAGGAGCGAATCTGGCCGGGTGTGATCATCTTGAACTTCTCTTGGGGTAGGAAAAGATTGAACTGGGAAAGGTCTAGGATGGTGCGCAGGCCAGCCTGGTTGGGTTTGGGCACCGTAAACAGCCGGGAGTAAAAGCCATCCCCTCGCTCCCCAAGGGGAATGGGTGCCACAGCTCTGAGGTGCAGAAGTTTCTGAACCTCGGCCTTGAGGGAGGGTGAGCCCGACAGCTGAAAAGGAGGGTTGAGGGGTGGGATAGGGGGTAAAAGACTGACAAGACCCAGCTGTCTTCTGTGATGGTCTGCCACGCCTCCCAATGAGACACAATGCGTTCTCCCACTGGGGTCTCGTGCGAGCGCGGAAAACCCTCATTTGGCAGGCTTATCGGTGGCGGTGCCACCTGATGAGGAGGCTGAGGAGTGGGAGAAAAACTGCATACGCTGTTGTCTACGGCGGTTATTCCCCGCAGGAGTATCCACTCTGCGAGATTTGCAGTCGAGGAAGCCCCTAAAACCAGAGGAAGGTCGACTTTGCGACAACAGTCTCTGGGATTTGAAAGGAGCTTTAACCAGAACAGACAATGATTTAACCGTCTGAGCGCTATACTTGATTTTGGTGAGCTCTACATCAGTAGAAGAGTGAAAAAGCTCCTAACCATCGAATGGAAGGTCCAGTACCTTGTCTTGCACTTCCTTCGAAAACTTAGTGGCATGCAGCCACACTTGCCGCGAGGTATCAACCCCAAGCATCAGGCCCCGAGCCGAGGTGTTTACGTGATGAGCCGCAGCCTCCAGGAGATCCTGGCCAAGACCCTGGCATCGGAAAGGCCACCTCTGAAATCTTCCAACTTCTCGACCAGAATGTGCTCCTCAAACTCCGACAGACGTCTCCACATCCGCAAGTTAGCTCCCGCCAAAATCAATTCTGCATTGGCCTGCCTGAGCTGCAAGGCCGAATTGGCAAAGATTTTCCTCCCTAGGGAGTCCAGGAGCTTGTCCTCCTTTCCCAAGACCTGAGTAGCCATCGCGGAAGAGGATGCTGCAGGTCTGGATTGCAACGTAGCCGCAGCCACCACTGTGGAGGAGGGAGGCGGACAAGAAGACAAGGCTACTTCTTCCGAAGAATACAGCATGTACCTCGCGTCAATCTTTTTATTGACAAAAAGTCCCGAGTGTGGCTTTTCCCAAACTCGTCGGACCTCGGCCAGAACGTCCTTCTGCAGGAACAGGCCGGTACGCTCCAAGGGAGACTAGGTGAACGCCCCAGAAAGCACGCCCTCCTGCAGAGCGGGTGCCTCGGGCACCAGAACATCTAAGAAACTCATCATGTCCAGCACCCGGTCATGGAAAGCTCTGATAGAGCGGGGCAGGTCCTCGTTGTCCAGATCGCCTTGAGGGTCATCCGACAGGTCAGGATCCTGCTGAGCCGTGTCAGGCACCTCCTTGTCCACTGGGCACAATGGTGGCAAAGGCGGAAGAGCAGGGGGGGGGGGGGGGCGGCACCACGGGCAAGGGAGGCCCCGGCGGAACCACCGGAGGAACAGGTGGAGCCGGAGGCTCAGGTAGACATATCTCCTTGAAAAGCCCTTTGAAATATTCCCTCATGGGGTCGGTGCGCATAAGCGCTTGAAATTTAACGAAAAAGGCATCCTCAGGAGATTGTTTCGGAACCTGAGGAGGCCTCTCATGAGGTGGACAAATCCAGGGACGTAACGGAGAAAGGTGCCACACTGGCCCCTCCACCGACGTATCCACATAACTCAAAGGAGCCGCCCCCGCGGGCAACAAAACATTGTGCTGAAGAGGCATCCGGGCGTTCCAATCATAAACCGGCCAGTAAGGATGCGCACAAGGGACCTTAGGTTCACCCAAAGGACCGAACCCTACACCAGGGGCCGATGGCGTAGTTGTAGGGGGTAGTACCTAAAATGGCCGCTGTGGCCGTGGCGGGAACGGCCGCCATTTTGTCCTCATCTGAGGAAGTGAGGCAGGGGTCCCCCGTCGATGGGTCAGGGGTCTTAATTTTAGCCTTAACGTAAGGAACCTCGGCAGAGCCGATACTATGAGGCCTGGAATGTTTCTGCGACATACCAACCGCCAACTGAGCCTTCGCAAGAAGGGCCTCGGCACTGCCGGTAAAAGAAGAACCTTTCTTCTTTGCCCCCTCAACAGATCCGGTGTCACCACAAGAGCGGGAACGGTGAGCAACCGCTTTCACTGACAGGGCCTTGCCCGGCCCCTCAGAACTGTTGGTAGCCTTAGCCTCTGTACGAGGGACCTCAGACCTAGGCCCGGTAAAAGCCTTATCGGCACGGGCCTCGAACATCCGTTTGGTAACCACAAGCCCAGCCAAGACCTCGGGGCGCACCCCGGTTTTGTTTTTGAGGGAAGCCGAAAGAGAGGCCTCAGAGCAAGCTCCGGTACCCCACGATTCAGTAGAACTGGGCCTACAAACAGCCCCATCAGGAGGGGCCTCGGAGCATACTCTGGTGTACACAGGCCCCTTACGGAGACCTTCGGAGAAAACTCCGGTAGAATTATTAGGCCCGACAGGCACCTCAGGGTGAACCCCGGTAACAGAGCGATCAACGCCCCTCCCGGCCCGAGAGGAACCTGGGAAGGTATCCCCCGGTCGGGGTGCTCTGAAAAGTAAAGAACTTACCGGGCATTTCTTCTGCTCGTCGATGAACGCCTGAAAATGAGAAGGAGGAGTTCGCCGGAACACCTCCTCCCACCGCTCCAAACGACGTTGAAGTGCACGGACCGTAAGGGAGTCACAGTAAAAACAAGAGTCCCAACGGTGTTCCGGACCCAAACACTCTAAACAAAGAGGATGGGGATCCACCCTCGCGAAGCGACGGTGACACGATGAACAGTCTGGAAAATCTAGATTAAAAGACAGACAGACTAGTAAACGAACGCTAGTGAGAGCCAGAGAGGAAAACAGGCAAGAAAATCTTCCGAGGATGCAAGTGCGTCCGGCCCCGATCGTGCAGAGAAAATGACTGATGGGCGATGCGCGGGGCGGAGTCAAGGTGGGCGGGGTTACGGCCGCATGCCGGGCCCCGCGCAGGAAAGAGAGGGACACATTTATTTCCAAAAATGTGGATGCTTTTTACAAAGTTCTCCAGTCCCGTCCCACAAGTATGGAGGAAAGGGGACGGGACGTAGGAGTATTTAGGTGTAACGTGGGATAGCTCTGCTGGGAAACACATGCAGTGCCCACACGCTAGTGAACAACACATTCATGGAATTGAATAGGGAAAACCTGCGCAAGTCAAAACACACGCACAAATACGTCCGCCACACGAAAGCAGGCGGAAGCGCCTCTGCGCAGCATAAAAGTGTGCGCAAACAAAAAAAATCATATACAGCTACGATGAAGGTCCCATTCCTCGCAGCAGTGATTGTGGGACACCGCAGGAGGAGGAGGAGAATAGCCAGGCCCACATTTTTTGTTAGACCAGGACCAGCCTTTTTTGGGATGCCCAATGACCAGGTATAGGTATACACCGCACATCATCCTAGACCTGGTCACTGAGTGGGAGGATGAAATGAGATCACCCACCCTGTGCTCCCAAGCATTGAGCCCCTTGGAGAAGGTGCTCAATGTACTTCATTTTTTGGCCACTGGGTCATTTCAGCAGACAACTGCCATAGTGGGGGGCGTCTCACAGCCCACGCAGTCACATTGCGTACACCAGGTGTTGGCAATCACTGCGCGCCCCTCAGTCCGCAGGCACACATACATGCCCAGAACACCCGCAGAAAGGCGGGCCATGGTCCTGTACTTCTATAGGGTGGCACACTTCCCCAAAGTGCTCGGTGCCATAGATTGCACCCATGTGGCCCTATGTCCACCTAGGGCCACTGAAAACATCTACCGCAGCCGCAAGCACTGGCATTCCATCAACGTGCAGGTTGTATGCAATCCCAAGGGAATCATCACCTCTGTCTATGCAAACTATCCAGGGTCCACCCATGACAGTTTCATGTACAGAAAGTCCGCCCTGAGCCGGGCCCTGGAAGCTGGGACACATGGGTCATAGGCGAGTACAAATGACTGCACATGTATGCATGTCACACACAGACAAATACACAAACCCAACCATCATCACCTCCCCAGGGGACAGTGCCTACCCTCCGAGTACCCACATGATGACGCCAATACGGAACCCCACCCCAGGTAAGATACAACGCAGCCCATATTGCAACCAGGGCCATAGTGGAGCGCACATTCAGAGTGCCCAAGTCACGCTTACGCTCCCTTGACCGCTCTGGCGGTCAGCTACTATATGCACCCCCAGTAGTGTGCAGGATCATTGTGGCAGCATGTGCACAATGCCGCAACACGGCGGGGCGTACCGGTGGACATGTTGGTGCCCCCAGACCCCCAACCACATGCACAGGCGCTACTCATGGGAGGGGAAGGGTATGTGGCGAGGCAGCCCGGACCCAGCTTGTGGCCACATTTTTCACCTAAACTCCCACCGCGGAGTGCACACAGGCCTGGCACATACCAGGTGACAATCGATGATGACAAAGACAGTCAACTGTCACAACCTTACCACCCTGAGAATGTCTTCACTGAAGTGCTACATTGTGTGCATCCCTAGCTACTTAAACATAACCAATATAGGGTGACCAAAAGGAACACATGCAAGGTGCATATCCCACCACGCCCCTGCAAAACAGGCCATGTAAATCACTGGTGTGTCACCCAAACCCTCCCAACCCCCATGACCCCTGTCCTCCATGCCATGGCATGCAACAGCTAAACAGCCAACCAAATGCACAACGCATGACACTATTGTAATTAAGTGCAATTTGAGAAATGTAAACCGGCATGAGACATTCACACTTAACATTGAACCTGATAAACTCACTTGGCAAAAATCTCCCACAAATACAAAAGGCAGTCATTACGAGTATGGCGGTACGCCATAGACGGTGCCGGTATGTCACTGGAACGGTCCATACTGTACTGCCATATTACGAGTAACTCTGGTGGGTGGCAGGCTGTGTGGCGGTCGCTGTGAGGGACCGGAGGGGGTCTGTACTTCCGCTCTCTATTTGGTAGAGTAGAGGCACAGAGGACCCCTGCCAAGATTCTCAATATTGGTATGTGGTCGAGCAATCAAGGCGTAGCTTCTCGGGAAGGGGATGCGGGCTGATTCTTAAGTACAGTGTAGTCCCCAAGCACCCACAAAGGAATGTCCGCACACTGTAGCGGTTAAAACAGTCTTTATATAATTAATATTCCAGGTTATATACAATATCACGACAACGCACTTTGTACTCGGTTATCTATAATGGCAAATCTATACAATTCTACGTTGTATCACAATTACTATTAGATCTCTTTAAAGATCATCAACTGTAGGGTTAAATGGCACACAAA
The DNA here is from genome assembly GCF_040938575.1 of Ambystoma mexicanum. NCBI lineage: Eukaryota > Metazoa > Chordata > Amphibia > Caudata > Ambystomatidae > Ambystoma > Ambystoma mexicanum. The sequence goes on along the minus strand of NC_090929.1, from coordinate 995,936,140 downwards.
TCAGTTTTTAAAGGAAACCAACAATAGCGGTAAGAGGAAAGCAGTTGATAAGAACAATTGGCAAAAATACTAGCCCTGTTACCGAGACACAGTTCTGTGTGGAGATCCCCCCCCCCCCCACCACGGTAACCTGTAGAATAAAAGATACAAGCCCAGTCCATATATTGTTCACAAGAGACTTCACAATAGTTCTGCAACCCCAAAGTACGTGGCATTGTAGCGTCCCTCGTCGGGGAATCTATGGCCCTTCTTGAGTGTCCTCCCTTTAAGGCAGGAGTCACGGGTCGAACGCCTGACGGAGATCAGGGTGAGCTACGATGGTGAAGTGGCAGCTTCGTTCCTAGCGGTGCTCGTTGACAGGGGAAGCGTAAACGTCCTGCAAGGAAGAAGCGTGCGGGGCACCTTGTGTCGATAGTTCTGGACCGCAAAGAGTTTGAAGAACTGTGGCCCAGCAAGGGCATTGAGTCGTCAGCATCTGTGGTCTTTGGGTGGCGGGAAACCCACCCGCGGATGTTCCTCGGCGCATCGACGGTCAGGCCTTCTCCAGCAGGATACAGCAGCGACGATGCGGACAAGAGCGTCCTTGGATTCGAAAAGGTCTTAGGCAAACGGGAGCTCCGGTCAGCAACGGCGGTCGTCGACAGTGGCGGACAACAATCTGGGCGCTTCTCTTTGGGATACCGCAGCAGTCCCGTCTCGGGTGGGCAGCCTGTCGAAGGTCTGTCCACCAGGGAGCTTTGGCAAAGATCTGCTGGTGCACAATGGTCCCTCGTAGCTCGGGAATAGGGCGCCTTACCAGGTCCTCTCTGGGTCAGTCCTTGGAGACACAGCAGCTTTCAGATTGTGAAGGAGAGCAACAGCAATTCTTCTCTTCCAGCAGGGCTTCAAGGTCAGCTTCAGTTACTCGTCGTAGTGGACTTCAGCTTCTGAACACGATTCCTAGCAGTGAGAGGTCCCCAGATATACTGTTGATCTCCCAATCATTCCGCTGGATCATACGCAAGCATCCAATCACTGAGAAGGGCATTCATGCAGGCAGGCAGCCAGCCAATAAGGCACTCGGTGCATTCAGGCCATTCACAACAAGTTGTGTATTGGGACAAGTACACAGCCATTCAACACTCCACACTGCATTCATACCGGTCTCGGGCAGGGCTGCCTCAGTCATTGTGTCAAACACCAGATACTAGACACTCACAACACAGAATGCGTATTCGTCACACACTCCATTCACCCAGGTCCCACCCACAGGCGTACCCACAACACAGTCGTTGGGAAGGCTCCAGCCAGTCTGGTCAGCACTTCCCCACACTACCATATATGGAACTTCCACCCAACAGCCAGTCAGGGGAAAGGGACAGAGTCAGGAACTTCCCGGGACTTCGGAAAGATCAAGGTAACAGGCGATGGAAGGCAAGAGGCCATGGGACCCATCTTGTCTCCATCAGGAATCTACCGATTCCAATAGGGCCTGGGCATCCCAAAATGGAGGACGCCCAGGGCACCAGTCAATTCAGCATGGAGCTGCCACCAGCCTGTACCCTGCTCTGTGGGCCACAAACCGGTGCTCAAAAACATACACTGGGGCACAGGGTTGTACCCCTACCCATGGGTGCCATAAGGGTATCCCATGGGTCTGTTCACCAAAACCAAGAGAGCTGCACCGCCAGGAGTCCCACATTAACTCATGTGCGGTAAAAACATGACAGAACACACAATAAAAAGCAGAAAAGGACAAGGATACGGAGGCCCTGTCCCTCCGATGCATTTCCAGCATCAGTCGCCACAGCTGAACCTGCAGCTACCACTACCGGGTGGCCCATGTCAGCACATGTTACTTACCATCGGGTCGCAAGGGTGCCAGGGTCGGATGCAACAGCAGCATCACCGGGAGCCGCAGGGGGTGGTGGCATGGCTGCACCAGCACCTAGCTGGACATCCTGCCCCTGTGGTGAACCCCTGCCTCTTCCTGCTCTACGGCCACCCTGGACTCCACATACTCCCTGGTCACCGCAGCCACGTGCCTGACCACTCCCAACACTGGCAGGATGCCCAGCTGAGCCCCTTAACCCCTACACACACACACACACACACACACACACACACACACACACACACCCACCCCCTTTGGTGGCCTCCCACCATGGCACGGATGTACCAATGCCAATGGGAGGTGCACTGAACAATTGTCCTGGTCAATTGGGGTGAAGGGGGCAGGGTACGTGATGGTAGACGCACCACTGTGCTCCTGCCAGGCTGCCTGTGGACCCTGGGGATAAATGACATTCACGCAACGCTCAGGAACCCCAAAAATACAAGAAAAACGTATATGCAACCCCTGTAGCCCACGTGCGTGTAAAAAACCACACAGTACGCTGTGGCACCCAGGAACACAAAAGCGTACGCGATTAACACGTGGGCTAGTATGACCTCCATAAGTGGGGTACGCAACAAACAGGGGCGCCCGCAGTGGGAAAAATAGTGTGCGCAACTCTGCCTTGCGTGGAAAAGAAATACGCGTAGGCACTGTAACCGCTATGAAGTAATTGCTTGTGAACCCCAAAGTAGTAAAAACACACGTCGGTCTCCACTGAAAGCACGTACAGCACGCTGCAGACCCAGGCAGACCATTAACACGTGCAGAAGGAAACACCAACGCGCGTTACGTCGCTTACATGCCAAGGCCCTTTCTTCGAATTACACGCCGATGTGCTGTTTTTCCATGTGCCAATTCCCTCTGCATCAAGCTGGCAACGCGACAACACACGGAAGACCACACTCCTGCCCAGAAGGCCATTTTCCTGGCCCCCCCCTACCCTCAGATCCCCAGGGAGCCTCCTACAAGCCATCTGCTGCTGCCTGCCGCCAACAGTGCCCTGCCATTTGTTGCTTGCATATCAGCCATCTGCAGGGGTCCAGTTGCTGTGACCACCCCTGCTGGAACAGAAGAATCCCGACTGGTGTTCCATCGCTCCACAGCCCAGCCCCAGGACCCAGTTGCCCACGCACACCTGCTTCGGGGGTTGCCATGTCCAACGCAATACCATCCGGCACCAGCGACAACCCCCCTCCTCCCCCCCAGCAGAAAGGCAGAGGGCTGCCAGCTTGAGTGAAAAGGAAGTTGGCATCCTGGGGCATTATGATGCCCTCTTCACAACATCGCGCACCGACAAGGAAGGACGGAAGAGGATCTGGAAGGACATAGTGGGTGCCATCAAACGCAGAGGGGGTGGCAGCCCGCGACATCAAACACGTCCAAAAGCGCTAGGAGGACTACAAGTCCAGGACCCTTAAAAAGGCCCAACGCCTCTTGGACGCAGCGGATGCAGTGGGGCGCCGGGTCCACCTTACCAACCAGCAGATGAGTGTGTTGTAGCACATTCGCCCAGTGCTTCACCACCAGATCCTCAGGATGCAGGAACATCTGAGTCGAGCGGTAAGTGCCCATGCATTCCCTTTTAAATTAGTGCATGTTGCAGTGTGGTGGTAGTTAGCTACTTGGCTGTATGTGTGACATGGGTCACGTATCGATGTGTGTGCCGGGACATGAGGGTGCTGCATGCAAGTCCAGTCAGGCGTGACCCACATGGATGGTGTGTGTTACAATGCATCATGCAGAATGCACACATGTATGCATGCCTGCGTCTGTACTTGGACAGGTTTGGGGTGTGAGAGATGGGTGCTGCGGTCATGGACATGCATGTTGTGTCCGAGTAGTGTGTGAGTGATTAAACGCCATGGATGCATGACACATGTCCGTGACGATGTATTGATTCACTGATACAGTCTAGTCATCCTTGTATCCACTGTGTCTGGGGGTATACAGGGCCAGATGCATGACCCCTCCGGTGATGTGTGTGCATGTGATCAGCATGTCCCATGATGCATGTGAGTTTTAGCCCACCATTGGATGTTTCTACAGTGCCTTGGACATGGATGCAAATGTTTGTTGCATGTGCCATGCCCGTTTCTGCATGTGTGTTGCCTGCACTGACCCATGTGTTGTGGAGGGACATGATGGAAGTGACGTTTGACAGTTCCACTCATGTGCTATTGCTTTGTATCTAGGGGACTATTGTACAGTACCCTGATGCTTGCGTTCAATGTCTCCCTTTACACAGCGGCGGGCGGAGATGGCGCTGTGGAGGAAAGCGGCAGGGATGCCTCCACCTGCCGGCGACACACGGCCCAGTCACCCTCCCAGGTAATTCACCCTCCCAGGTAATTCTATCATCCGGGAGCGAGGGGACTGGTGCCGCGTCTGCCACTACGGCTGCAGGGGAAGGGGCGAGTGTGTCCCCACAGGGGCTGCTGACGGCAGGAGACGGTGCGGGGCCATCCAGGTTGGTGGTGTGTACGGAGGAGGCTTCTTCAGAGCCGCACATGGGGCATGGTGGGGGTGGTACCACTGGTGCAAGTGGTGCATTGCAGGGGCAGGAGGCACGTCACTGTCCCCGACACGGTGACTGTATCACCATACACCAGCAGGGATGCCCAGTCTCAGGCCCGTCCGCAGCTAAGGGGAAGGGGGGGGGGGGGGGGGGGGGGGGGTGGAAGGTCCACATCATCTGGCACTCCTCTACCTGCAGACGTGGGGACCCGTGACAGGATTGAGTCCGTCCCGATTGGTGTCGCATTGCGCACACATGACGTACATCATCACGAAGAGATGTGTGCCAATGTGGCCCAGTGGGGAGGGCTCATGGTCGGGGGTTTCCTCCATGTGTCGCTCTGTCTTGCGGCCCTCTCCTCCTCTGTGCACACTATACGCCAGTCGTTCTCCATGCAGTCTTCCGGCCCAGATGCCACCTGGGCCCCCTGTGGACCTGCCCCCAACCAACAAAGCCAGGCTGGTGGAGAACCCATCCCAGCCACAGTCAGGAGTCGGAGCTCCAGCACAGGTAGTCACCCCAGCAACTGGAACCCTGGCAACGGACGATGTGCAGGCACATACAAGCAGGGCTCCTCACAACGGCCCCGGGTGTTGCCATCTACCCGGAGGCAGTCGTGGTGGCGGCAGGCAGCAGAGAGGCGGCGGCAGGCTTGGCGTAGGAGGCATGTGGTCTGCCACATCGGCCGGCGGGCAGGAGGACCAAGGATTGGGAGCGTCTTCCGTGTGGCAGCGGTTGGGCCAGTGAATAGGTGCGGAGCAGCAGGCGGAGAGGGCAGAGCTCACAATGGTCAGGGCGGAGAACTCCATGCACCGGGCTTTGAGGCTGGCTGAGTGCATGGAGGCAATTTGCAGGGAGTTGGAGGAGGCCATGGCTGCATCCCAGCGAGAGCTTGAGGCCAGGGAACAGGCCCGCCTCCAGAACATTGACATGGAGTTCAATGATGTCCTGGCCATCAATAAGTGAGCCGTCGGACTATCCAGCCGCCTTTGTATATAGTTATTTAGGTTTCATTTGATTTTTTTTATGATTTGGAGTTCACAGACTTTGCTCCACTTTTTGTATATAGTTGTATTTTAGATAGTGTTTTAGGTAGGTTTCCTTTTGTTTTGGGATAATGGACCCGTCAGACTTTCATTTACAATTTTTCCAGACATGTACATACTTTTTTTTTAGATGTTCACATGGATTAATGTTTTTATGCTTTTCAATTTATGATTTTTTTTTATATGGACTTTGGGTATGGACCACATTTTTTTCATGTTTTGGATTTGTATATTTCCTTGGGAATTACTTTTTTTCTTATTGCACTAATTATTTCTTCATTTGCATGTGTGGTTTTCATTTTGTCGTTTGTTTGACTTTTTAATGCATTTCATAATTCAACATTATTGGTGTGGTGTACTACGATTTAATTTGTGCATGTCTCCATAAGCATTGGCTCAGTCATGTGTTGCCACTGTGTGGTTCGGTAGGACATTTGTTGATGGGCATGCTGGTTCTTTTCAGACTATCATGGAATGGGTAATTTACTAGGGAGTGGGTGCAGTGGATAGTTGGGTGTTTGCACTGGGGGGTGGGGTTGTGGTATTTGGGCCCTGTATAGTTATGACGTGTTGGGGTTGGTGGCTGTTGAGGGGGAGGGCATGAGTCGGGGCCTGCTGGCAGGTGCCCGTCAATGAGGGTGAGGGGGGTGGGGGGGTTGAGGGAACCATGAGTCGGGGCCTACTGGTAGGTGCCCGTCAATTGCGGGGGTGGGTGGGGGACATGAGTCGGGGCCTACTGGTAGGTGCCAGTCAATGGGGGGGGTGGAGGGGCATGAGTCGGGGCTCCCAAGTGCATGGTGCCATGTGGGGAGTATGCTGCTCCACTGGCCTTTGCGCCATGTAGGGGATTTGTGCGATGTTTTTGACGCACGGGGCAGGGTTGGGGGCGTAACTGGCGCTGCTGCAGGGTTGCTGCGCCACGGCTAGTTATGAAAGTATCCATGAATACGCTGTACATGAAAATGGGTTTTGGTGCACGCTCCCTCTCTGCGCCAGTCGCGTGCGCTACTTCTGCACTGAATTCTATGAATTACACCCCCCCCCCCCCCAGTACTTGGTTTGTAAAAGAATGAAGAATTTTATCAGTCAAAAATATGATCCCATTGGATTCGTACCAGGTCAGAACTAATCATTCCTAGGTCACAGTGCTCGGTTTTGAAATTCCCCTTGCTTGGTCAGCGATTGTAAAAGGTCATCTACGTCTTCCTACAATAGAAAAAAAATGGCATCGCCAAGGGAATGAGTCTATTCTAAATTCATTAAGCAAAACAAGGAACCTTTGCATTTCATTTGGTGAATTCCTCAAACCTGAATAATTTACTGTACTAAATCTGAGCCAATCGGAGGAGAAGGTTGAAGCAGAGTGTGTTTATATGCTTTAGTGTTGTTCATGTGCTAATGTGGATACTGTGCAAGAATGCCAGCTCCCAAAGGGAATGTGTCACTAGGGAAACGAAACTGGAACTTGGACTGCTCTACTGGTCTAGATAAAGCCTTGCCATGGCGTTTCGTATGATCACGACTCACCTTGTCAAAAGAAAGTACATAAACACCCATTGAAACCAACTTGACCATTAATAAAACCGGGAATGTGGGCTGAATCAACTCAACCAATCATGTTCCGTGTTCCACAGCAGGTGCCATTTGCACTCACCATTTCCCTCATCTTCTGTTAGTCTCGTACCGTCATTGGAGCCTCCTACGGATGTTGTGACCCCCCCCCCCCCCCCCTGGAGTGCGCTAGTCTCTTCCTGCTGCCAGCCTCTTTTCTGTACCTCGCTCCCATCTATGGTCCCCTCATGTGACTTTCTGGACCCACTCCCACCAAACAAACCTACTCCACTCCATACCTGCATCAATAGCCTACACAATTACCAAAATCAAAAATCAAATCTGCATGCTTCATTTACACCCCACTGCCACCGCACATACCCTCTATGCTTTTACATCCTACTCCCTCTCGCCAAAAGAGGTTCCACACAGCCTAATGCGCCGTTTCCATGACTGCCATCATATTGCTAGGTATTTCTTTTTTCAAATTATTTTGCTCTTAATATTTTGAATGTTACAAAGGGGTAAAAATAAACCCCAAGGTGGCAGGCTGTACCAGCAGGTAAGAGCTCTTAATCCTCCGTAATGGCCCATGCCGCTATAAGGCCATTACTTCAGACTGGAGCTGCTACTGGACACGATATAGGGTTTATCACTAGATTACAACCAACACATGGATCTCAAGTGTAACATTCTTGTGGAGGGATTATAACCACTGAATCTGCAAAGATCTGAAGCTTTTTTTTTTTTCTTTTCGGAGGCACTCAATTCTATTGGCATTGGGGTACACAGATGTTGAAAATGGACACCTAGAAGATTCGTCTCAGAGACCTCCAATAAAGCAGATCCAACAACTCTGGTGAAACGGCCTAATTCTGGTCCTGACAAACTCGGCAAAGGGTACATCTGCCAATGAGGTCACATGAACCTCCATTGCTGAAACCTACAAAGCTGTAAACCAGGATCTGATCAGAGTGATCCACCATCTCCAGAATTGTGACAATTATTTGCAAAGGTGGAAACGCTATCTCAACCGATGTGCCTAAACTAGTTCCCAGACATTTGATCTTATGTACTGGAGAGAGGTTAGACTTCTCATGTATTGCAAATACCAAGATAAATGGTCACCAACTATTTAACACTCCAAAGAAGTAGCTGCCTTCTGGGGATTACAAGGTAGATGGCAGAGCATTGTCAAATATTGTCCAAACGCTAGTTCTACAGATAAACCAGCCAAGGGAGAAACCAATTCAGCTGCTTATAATACAAGTGGATGGCCTGCATTGCGAGCAAGCTGTTGACTGGTCTGGCACCTCGCTGCTCAACTGCACCATCTCGATATGCCTACCTGCATCCCCTTGACCTCCACCACCTCACATGATAGGTTATTTATAACGCGCTTAATACCCAGAGGTTTCTAAACGCGGACCCGGGGATCGAACCCGTGTTGCCCCGTGTGGTCTTGCTTCCAAGGCGAGCACGTTGCCGCTGAGCTATCCTCCCGAGATATGCCCTGACCCCAAATTGAAAGTTTTTACCAACCCGGCACCTTTCTGGGATCTGTGTCTCTGTCCAGCTCTGGGCATGGAAATGGAAGCAACGCCAAGCCCCTTTTGCCTTTTCTATGACAACTTACTTGTCTGGAGGTTTTAATTCGGTTTAAACAGAAAAAAACTGCACACTAAAGAAACCAAATTCCATAACAGCCAAGGAAATTAACGGAGGGTGCCAATGGCCAGGATTCCAGATGCAGTGTTCCATAATTGGTGGTAACAGCCAGAGGTTTGGGTTAATGCCTCTCACTATGCTGGTTAACGTGGGCCATTACCACCAAGTATGTCCCTCTGCCTCTAGCATGATTCCCAAGAATACTAATCCTATTCAACTGTGGAAGCAGGAACTTGTAGTGGAAGGGCATTGCCTATTGTGGGTTCTTCTGACAATTCATCGAATTTAGTATGAATTCCAATTGAATGTCCACATCTAGCAGCTGGTGAAAGCTCAACACATTTATGCTTTGGCTTAGTTCCTGGTGCTCACTATATTGTTTATTCATTTGCCTAATGCAGTCTTGACAGGTCTTCCACAACTTCCTCTCACTCGAGTATCCTGCATGCTGCAGCCAATTTGTTGACCGGAGTTAGTATCACAACAGTGCATAGATAACCATTGGCACTATGGGAATGGCTAATAAAAAAATATCAGGTCTTGTTGGGGAACGTGGGAGGAGTCAACGGATTTGGCTTCAGGTACTGAGGCTCTGTATGTAATCGGATCCTTTATATTAAAAAAAAGAAATAAATAAAAAATAAATGCACTTCAGGAATCACTGACCATCTAGTTCAGCCGACAGACAGCTGCGAGAACTCTCGCAGACCTATCTTTTTACAAATATTTAAGCACATGGTTATGGGCCTCATTGTCTGGGACTTCAAATTTTTCCATTTTGGTGGCGGTTTTTATTTCTGTAAAATCTACTCGGAACACTGTGAAAGAGCCTTATAAACTTTCCTCGGTATAATGGGACAAGGGGTTCTTCATCCCACTCATTCAAGAAGTGAATGAGTGGGATGCTACAGAAATAAAGATGAAGGTCTTTATCACCGACAGTAGGAAGACACAAAACCCTCCAGTCATGTCATCTTAGGGGGCCGATCCATCTTTTTGGCTAGTGACAACAACATATCTGCACATGCAGTAAACATGGTGCATGGAACAAAGACATGTTTTACCAATGCGGTGAGCACCCCATGTCTCACTTGAAATTACACAACACATTGTGTCACTTTACATTTATAGTCCAGATTTCTTGATCATATATTCTTAAAACATGCATTTCTATAAATACACGAAATACTTAAAAACGTACAGTCCCACGAAGTAGCAGATTCGTTAAATTGTAGGTTTTAGGATTAGTAGAACACTAGATAAATTTCCATCAATGCTCAATATTGGATTTACAGCTCCAATCTAAAAGCCAGTGCTTTTTTTTTTTTTTCCAATAAAGCACAGAGTGCATCATTTACTTAATCTAATAGAATCTTCAGCATTGCTCCTCGGACCACATACATGGCTTAACATTACATTTTAGGCACATCAGTGTTCATAATGGTTTTCCATACCTGACACTAGGTAGAACAGACAAACTGAGAAGTCTACCGTCCACCCCGCCTCCAAGTCAATAAGCACAGCAAATATCTATTCTAGCATCATATGGATGTTCCCATTCGATCCTTTAACATTAACAAAGAGTCTTTCGTATAGGTCTACTTTAAATCCAACATAAGCCTATCATCTTTGCACCAAAAACAACGAGTTGGCAGAGCTGGTGATCCATTAATGCCCTGAACAGCAGCCAGAGGCCTTGAAAGTATTTTCCAGAGAAGGTGCATGTATGGTGCACTGGATGCTACAGAGCGACGCGAGTGTCCAGCGTACTTTACATGTTCATAGTACTACTGGCAGTATTTAGTTCTGCTACCCATCTGGCAGAAGTTAAAAAGGTGGAAACGGACAGCTTATTTTGGACAAAGCAATACACATTACAAACAATTATAGAGATGCACATTAATAATACTCACCAAAAAGTTTTTCAACTGGTTTTGTTGTATGTGCTCCATTGCCAATCCAATATTTGATTTTTTCAATGTTCAGACTGACAAGCTTTTCATTGTGCTGGTTAGGTAGCGGATCATAGGACCCCAACTGTTCTAAATGCTTGCTGTCTCGACCACGCTTGTTAAATGCTGCCACAATACGATAGAAAGGCCTATTGGTGCAGCCACTTAGTGACAACCGGATAACAACATGTCCTTTATGATAATGTTTCAAAAGCAGAGGTGCTAAAGAGAAACAAACAGTTAGCTCAGTTTGATTCACAATTTTTGAGAAGATAGAAAAGATAAACAGAAACAGAACAAGACAGTTACTTCCTGTACTATCCCACTAGTTCCTAATTGTTAGTGTCATTCTTAGGTTTTGGGTGTCTCTTCAGTAGACAGGGCCAGAATGTGGGTGCGACTGCCCAGTTTCAAGCCTATTCCATCCAGGAGTTTGAACAGATTAAAGCCAGGTAAAACAGAGGATTGCCAGTTGGATGGACGTTATGTTATGTTAAAGGATATTTATACTGCGCACTATCACCACCGGAGTGGTCTCCTGGCGAAATCCAGGGGTTGAAGGACAGTACAACAATCGCAACAGTGGGCAACCTTTTCCCTACTGATACATCATTTAACCAATGAATTCCTACATGTGCCAATATTTTCCATGCATGTATTACAACATTGACATAGGAAGATGGCATAGCTCACGTGAATAACAGACAACTTGGATAAAAAGATCAAAATACTACTCTTGATTACATTATTAAAAAAACATGTATGCAAACCATTTCAAAACTAATCACTAACCAATTCATATTAGTTCCATCATTCAACATTTTAGACCACCAATCAAATCTCTCCTTGGTTTTGTTATTCTGCACAGTTAGTCACTACATCAACAGCATATGTGCAGTGTACAACAAAGCAGTGCATTTTGTTTTCATACACAAAAGGGTTTGTGCTAAAACAGAATTCCGATATAGTCATATGTCACCTATACACAATGTGTCTGTCAGACCATGACTGTTTAAGACTTCAGGGAAATGTAATTTGTCTGTCTATTTTCAAATCCAACATGAGAAATCTTCTGTACAGTTGGGCACTGGAGTCTTCAGTCTGTGCATCACAGAAATACACTAAACTATTGCACGTATAAAAGTATCATCAGACTTCAAAATATGCACTCGCTACTGGCTAGTGATAATTTACTCTTTGGCGGATAAGAAATGGTGTGCTGTGTATAGGTTGATAATTTGGAGGGGGGGGAGGGAGGAGTGACTTTATGCTTAGCTAGTATCTTGCAACTTGATATTTTGTATCCCTGTTCTTGTAGTGCTGTTATATTTATGAATACTTTACTTTGATTCATGGTTAGGCTTCTTGTTGATTAGAATCTTTCCTAAACAAATTAGAACTTTTTTTCTGCTAATTCTGGCTGAAATAACACAGAATTGCTTTGATTCGAGTGCATGTGACTACCACCCAACAATACTCTACTCATACCACTTTTACCTTTCTTATTCTAAAGTGGATTCATTCTAAATTACTAGCCTTTTATTCTGTGCGTTTCTCAAATTGTTTGGATTGTATATTTTAACGAAAATTCTTGTATCTCGTAGTAGTTTGCCATGCTGCCTTTAATATTAATGGGAAAGTATGATTATAGTAATTCATAAAATCAGTGAGATACTACATCTTACTTTAAATATGGTGTACTACCGGAAAAAGCTTTCCCGTTGGGAGCTTACTTTCAAGCAACAATTGCTGAGACTGCCCCTGCGTGGTAGCGGTTCACGGTATAAATCAGCATAACATGCACCCATTTCCTCATCCTTGTTTTAATTCTTGTGAAACATTTTGTTTTTTGTCTACTTTTTTTTTTTTTTAATAACCAGATTAAAAACATTCACTGCCATGTGCTTTTACTTCCACATGCACGTTCTGTCGTTTACTTGTGCTCGAAATATGGAACTGTTTAAAGTATAAGTGCATCACATTTTCAATAGCATTCTCACTCATCGGGCAGCTACTTTGTTCATTCCAAGAATGTTTGGTGCTGGCAACTGTAAAATGCTGAATCTAAAACAGTGATATATTTCATAGGCTGAGGAAATTAATCAATATATGAATTATCACCTTCAGACAGTCTATGGTCGATGTATCCAAGACCAGAGTTAAAATTCGACGCATCAGTTATAGTTTCCTCGTAAAAGGAGAGTAGTACAAGTCTTAATTCTTCTTACTGCTACCGAACAGCCCGCTGGGGTCATCCCACAAGTTTTAGATTAAGCTCAATTTTTTACATGGTTGATCCACTCCTTCTACCTCCATCTGGACTCGGGAAGTGATATGGTTCTAACCCTTCCTGCCTCCACAATCTTAGCCAGTACCTGAAAGGGTTATATGCTGCCAAAGCGCCCACAGGAAGAATGTCATGTTCAAGATAGATTTAAGATGAAGGGGCACTTTGCATTAATAGTAACAATTTCTTAAGAAACCTACGTTCACAAGAAGTTAATTTTACTAAGACAACATTCCCCACAACTCTTGAGCCATATAGAGCTGACTGGTTCAATCAAGAGCAGTGGATACTTCTTCACTGCCAGGTCTTACAAAAAAGGAACCAATGGCCTCATTGTATTTTTCCATATTAATAATTAACTTTTCCATTTGTGGAGTCCAGCTCCCGGACTTGTGGAACCTAGTTCCAAGATAATCAAAATGCGGGACTTGTTCTAGTGGGACATCATTTACTCTGAGAAACAAGGACCTTTATTTGGACAACTGGGGCTTAAGAATCATAATTTTAGATTTTTCAATATTCCGCTCCAAATATAGATCTCTGCATTTAGATGCAAAATTTGAGAGGGACTTTTCCAGACTTGTTGACAAGATCACTGCATCGTAGAAAAGTGCCAAATACTTGACTAATCCCATTCTTTCAACAGTCCTGGTACTCCAATAAAACATCAATGATCTCTTGAACATAAATATTAACCAGAAGGGGTGCCAGGACACAACCCTGTCTCACGCCCCTACACACATCAAATACTCTCGTTTGTTCTGACCCCACCCCCCCTCATCCCCAAACCAAAGCATGCCTTGGCTTGGTTTTGAGAATATAATGTAGATATAAATCGAAATTAACTCTGGGGGAGCATGAAGAGACGAAAGAATTCACCATAGGGTGATGCGAGACTGAATCAAACGCTGTTTTTAAGTCTAGAAAAGCAACATATAATTTCATCTTAAATAAAACTGTATATCTCTGAATCAAAAGAAAAAAAGTAGAAAATATTGGTCCTGAAAGCGACCAGGAACAACCTTAGCAAAAACGTCACCTGCCTCATCCAAAAGTGAAATAGGACGATAATTGCACCATGAAGATGGAATCATACAGATCGAAGGATGGTGTTAGAAACTTTAGAGAACCGGGACGCACACAGCTTCCTCATCCTTGTATAAATCAGTGGGAAATGAGTCGGGGCCCGCAGCTTTATCGCTTTTCAATGATCTAAGGGCTGCTAGCACTATCTAATCCAATTGCACTTCTTCATAGGGCTTATAAAGTTCAGAAAAATTGGATCGCCATGCATCTGCCATACTACAGTATTGCAGAATGATCCTCATTCAACTCTTTGTTCGACATTTTCCAAAAGAGAATATTGTCCCCTTGTTCGAGGGCATTAAGCAAAGCGAGCTCTTTTTCATGAGCAAAATTAAACTTTTGTAATCTGCTCTCAAGAGGCGCAGTTTAACCTTATCCACTGCAATGCAAGATTTAACACAGGATACAATCTTCCCTTTAGCAACAGTGCACACTCTACTATACCAGCCAGATTTTACCAACGCCCTCCTAACTGTTGCTAAGGGGGGGGGGGCAGAGAAATATGAATTGGATTGAGCTCAATATTTTCAAATTCAGAGAACTCTTTAGAGTCTGGGCAATCATCTCTACAAATGTTAGACAAATTACTTAAAATTGAGCGATACATATCAGATTTCAGATCGTGTTCAATTACCCCTGCCCATTTTACCTGTTTTAATGCATGACCGTGTGCAGCAAGATGTTGGGATGTGTTCTTTAAAGACTCAGAAGTCAACTCTCGATTAGTGAGAATAGTTACAGAGGGTGATGGTCACTGTGTATCCTTTCACAGATCTCAAAGTCAGCGACATTGTCCCATTTATCGCCCAAAACAAATATATAGTCAATCAGTGAAGAACCAGAGGGAGCAGTGAATGACGTCTTGGCTGATTGATCCTTTGGGAATCTCCCATTACAAACTTAAATTATGTAGCGTTCTAGCCACATCTAAGGGATGGGTTAGGATGTGGGGCGTTCACTTACGGTATGCCCCAAGCTACATCCTGATATTCCCAAAAGGTCCAATAAATTGTGTAGTGGTTCGATCTGCATATTTAAAATCACCTGCAACTACAATGTGACAATTTCTATGTTTTCCCATGGAGTCGAATATGTCAGAAAGTACATTTATGGTTGACAAGCCCCGAGAACCTGCAGGTCTATTATATATGTTAAATAACCACAATTGTTAATCCACCTCTGCTGTGATTGAAAGAAACCGTAGAGCTAAAGAATCATGAGAGCAGTCTACCACTTTGCACCTTAAGGTGGAATCTAACCAGATCAGCAGACCACCACTGGGCCTGCCTTTAGGGCCTTTGGCCGCAGGGACAAAAAAGGACTTTACCCCGGAAACAAAACAGGAACCATAGCCCAAGATTCTTGAAACCGTATGATATGAGGATTTCTTTTAAAAAATGCACCAGTCAGGGACATCTAACAATCTACTCAGACCTGCAACATTCCAAGACCACATTCTGTGCACCGCATCGCCAACTACATGACAACCTCCCTCATGTAGTCAATCTACATCACATTTACCCCTTCCTGCTCAGCTGCACCAGGCTGTGCCAAGTAAGCCACACCCAAACCCGCCTTAATTTTTCCTTCACACATGATGGGCAATTGCTTAGGGTGGGCCAAAATCGATTGAAAGTAATCGGGGGCTCCGAGTGTTATTCTAACATGAGATGGTCATTATACCCTACGATCAATGCTTAAAATACCTTCAACAAAGTCCCAAGAATTCAGGGTAATCTTAATGTATTCCAAGTATTGGGAATAAAAGCCCTGGCACATTCAGCAATGTCATCCCTGATTATTGCTAAACAGCACCCAACATGGCAGAATCAATAAAGGCATTTATTTTTAAGACCGTCTTGGTTTTCATTACTGTTGGAAGACAAACGAGGTAATGTATACATTATTACAGCAGGGTTATTCCTTTCCTTGACAGTATCAGAGTTCCTTACAATTCAAGACGTATCCATACCCTTCCCAAAGGCGTTGCATTAGCACCAGATAAGGTGTTCTACTATACCCGGACCAATTGAGCAGGTTCTGCTGCGTTACTACTGGTATAGCGAATAGGGAAGGGATGCGAAACTGATTGCAAAGGATTACATTTCTTTGAATTTCTTAATTTGATCTAATACAGCACCACATGAAGGAGTCTTGGCATTTTGAACTGAGGAAGAGCCCCTACACTTTGGGGCATCCATATTGTGGCTAGGTTGTGCTAGATGTCGTGCAGCAAGAGATCACCTTCTCCGTTACATCCTTAATTTCATGAAGCAACTCTGAGCCAGAAATCGATTTTATCGAAAATGAAGCCTTTTAAAATAGAGTGTTCAGCGTCTAGTGTTGATTCGCACTCTCGATTGGTTCGAGTGTCAGTCTCGATAATTTCGGGGCACGAGACAGAGCCATACCCTTTGCGTTCCATTAGAATTGCCCCCATACATTTTAGCTTGCCCTTTGTAACTCGCCCCCTTTGTTGCAAACACCACGGGAGACAGGTTTAAACAGAGGGGAGCAAACAGATTTGATGGTGGCTCTCGCGGATTAACTTCAAATGCTTCTCTCAGGAATTGCCTCCACATCTCAGCCAGCCTCTGCAACAGCCTTATCTGTTAAGTGATCTTCTGCGCCACCATTATTAGCAGAATTGTCAGCATGAGCACCCACCCCATGGCAATGTACTTCAATAATGTTAGAGACAGTAGAACCAGTTTCTGCCCTTCTACTTTTACAGTATCTTTTGACCAGGAGGCTAGAATTCGTTCCTCCCTTCTGCCGAGGTTTTGGGTTTGTTAAAGGGGGGGGGGGGCGGGAAGAGGGGGACGGGGGATACATTTTTCAAAAAATTAGATCTAATAGGTTCCTTGGGTGGGCCCTCTGTTGGGGGGGGAGGGGTGGGGGAGGATCATGGTGGGTTGAAACTATATCATTGTCAAGGATAGTGACACAATTTGATTCAGAACAGAAATGTGAGGAATGGACTGCGGTTCACCCCTTTTTTGGGCCTTCCACGGTTAAGCTTTTTAGTCGAGTTCTCTAATCCATCAATATAGTGAAGAAGGTCCTTAATTTCTGTGATAAGAAGGTTGACATCTTTGATTGGTTTTAAGCATTCTAGAGATTTTGTTTTTACCAGCTCCAAGAGATAAGGCTGTTTCGGCTTTCATTTTCACCATAGTTAAATCACTTAAATAGGCTGCACATCGCTTTCAGTCACTGTTGATTAAAACAAAAAGGTGGCTTCAAGCATTATGCCGAGCCTCTAGACAGAAATGTTACAAAGCAGGGTTTGTATGCACCGTCAAAGTGCATACTAAGCAAAATTTAGGGACCGTTCCCCATGTACCATGCATACACAGTAACCGCTTCTTCTACAAGAATGGCAGAGAGTGCCATGAGGGGGCAATTCACAGCACACGTATAATCATACCCCTCAAATCGCACACTTTTGGCAGGTGAGCCCCACCACTCTAGCAGCTCTCACCGCAAAACTCCCTACATGCCCATAGGAATCAATGGGCTTTCACACCCCCCATACTAAATCGGGTGTTTTTCACCCGCCCAAGGGCCATGAATGGTTGAGAGCCATGTACTGTATATACAGTCCAATACTAACCAGCTCATTGTTCAAGGGCCCATACGTTAGAATGTAAGCATGAGAATGAATCTAAGAGCAGGGCATCACTGCTGCAGTCCCCGGCCACACCATGAAAAAAAGCAGGAGGGCTCAACCGCAAGGGCGAACTGTCTGCCCTATTCAAGGTTGCTTGTGCGGACGCTGGTGGGAGGGGGGGGGGGTGATCTCCTCAGGCAAACTGCTCTCAGATTAGCAGTGTGCAGCTGAGCTGCAACAAAAACCAGCAGGGGGGCTTAATCGCCCAGGTTTCCATTTTTTATAATGGTCTGTAAACTGCTTTAGCGAAAGCACTTTAGAGGATCCAATAAAATACCAAATTAAAAACTCACAAAACCATGTAGCAAATCTAACAATCGAAAAGCATCAAGTGCTCTATGATAAAGGTTAACATTCAACCCGTCTCCTTAATCTCAAAATACCAAAAGTGCTCATTGGACACAACAGTTCCTGTGACCATGTGAGACAAATGGCATTTAGCTGCTTGGGTTGGAAAGACTAACTCCATAGTGCGAATAAACACGAAATACAGATAGCATTTCTCAAGCATAAATAGGGAAACTTCCCGTCTGTCCTCACGGGAGACTGGGCCCACTACTCAACAGCTAATACTTTCCCTTGGGGAGCTCCACAAAAAGTGGCAGTAAAAGCCACCTTGACAGTAAAAGCCCATTGACACACCGGAAGCCATAAAACAGACAATGCAAATTTTGAAATTAAGATTCGATGAGCAAGAGCTAAAACCAGCTCTCGGGTGTAAGGCATCACCCAGTAAGCAGGAGCTACCAGTGGGGAAACCAGAGCGAGTAAACAGTGCACTGCAAATCTAATTTCCACATTTTGACCATTATATTTAAAAGTATTCTAGATGCGTCTTAATTCTTCATTATTTACATTCTCAAACATTCCAAGTTATCCTCATATAACTGTCATTTAGCATGTTTCTAAGACACCAGTTGTCCCAGGGAGCCAAAAGTTAGCTTCTGGTAATTATTTCGTTTTAAGCTAAGTGCAGCACTAAACAGGTAAAACTCGCAAACGTGAAACAAAAACAAGCATTCTTAATGCAAACAGTTTGGGCTTTCGTGTAGGTATTGGAAAGGCTCTTCCCAGGCACGGCTGTAGTGGTATTAAATGGCCATTGATGTGTACAGAAGTGCTTAGACCCTCCCCCCTCAAACTGAATGTAGTGGAGATAGCCCCCCTAACCGCCCAAAAAAACTGAATTTAGATAACTTAGTGGGGTGATCAATGCCTTCAAATGTTGTAGAAATAAGAATTATAGTGCTTTGCAGCAAAGCGCTTTAAAACCAATTCATGTTTAGAAGTTCAGAATGTTTTAAACGATAGACCGCTTGTTTAGTAAAATACACTTAGCATGTACTACTTAACAACTAGACTTCAACCGGACCAGGTATCAAAATATGGCCGGAAAAAGGGTGATCCACCATTTTGTGATAAGTCAGGCAATTCCTAAAATGGTGGATTGCTGCGAGTCATGATGACACCAGTGGAGATCTTTTTTTATAAGGAGTTCATGTAAAGGACAAAAGGAGGGGGCAAGGAGTGGGTAAAACCGGTTTAGACCAGGTCGAGTGGCAGATAGGCCAGCAAATCAAATAGGGAGAAGGACAGCACATTGATCATGCCATGTAAAATTTATGAATCACCGGCAGGAAGGGGTCGTCTTTATGACCAAACCATTACCTAACCTCCCTAAGACTGTATATAAGGGTGAGAGAACCAAGTGATTTAGAGCAGAGTTCCTGAGAGGTCCCTGGTGTATAATGTGCATTTCCTGCTGGAAGATAATAAAAACTGGGTGACTTCTGAAACGTGCCAGAGTGTCCTGTTTGCTCCACAGTGTCTCTTCCTGATCCCAAGAAATGCCAGGCCCAAAGAGTGGGGGTGGTTGGACCATCCAGAACAGATGGTAGCAGGTGCAAAATTGTGTCAGTAACTGGGTTTCAAACAGCAATGCCCGGCAAATGCCCAATGCCTATACACAAGCTAAAACTCTCGTTTTTAACATGACTTCTGTGAAGGACATGCATAATGCTTATAGAGAGTATGAAGGCAGACCAGCTGAAGACATTTTTTATTACACCAGTTGCAGGTTTATAGCTCAAAATAAATCGAACTCTCAGAAGACTACACTGGAATTGCCTGCCAGTGTTTTTTCAAAGCAAAGTTTGATGGCTAAGTCTTGATTAAAGCAAGCTCAAAGAGTTCCCATGAGGAGGTGTTTTAGGTGGGGACGGGCAGGAACTGGGTGGTTTGAGGTTGATAGAAGAATGGATAGAAACAAAGGCAATATTCCAGTACAAACAATTTGGATTCATAAAGCGAATGTTGTCAGAGTTGGGAGGAGTTATGTTTTCACTTCAAGAAAACTCATGTCAAAGGAGCATTTTTCTTACATATGTGGCAAGCATAGACCTATCCCAAACATTTGATAGGGTGAACAGGTCTTTACTATGGTCAAAAATGTTGATACTTAGAATGCCTGGGAACATATGGTCTCTCCTTATCTTGCATGAGGGATCTGTGATTAATGTCTGATTGAATCAGGAAGGCAAATTATCTGTTCCAATAAGCACATGGAATGGTCTGAGAAAGGGCTGCATCTTCGGCCCTACACCATTTAATCTATTTGTATTTGATGTGGGGACCCCTTTGGACCTAGCTTCGTTTAGCTCACCTCAAATAAAAGGGGTAAAATTAAATTGATGGCCCTATGCGGACGACTTCCTTCCGATAGATAGAACACAGATAGGATTACAATTAATGATAAATAAATTTAAATATATTGATACGAATGGCTTAAGTATAAACGAAAAGAAATCCATCATTCTTATTCTGGGAGCAAGTAAAAAAAATCTATAAGATTCAGTTGGTACTTAAAAAACTACAAACTAGAAATTAGACGAACATTTGTGTATTTGGGTTATCCCATGTATGCAAATATAAAAATGTGCATACTGGAATGTTTTGGAACAACGATTGACCACACTGACAGCACAAACTAAAACAATTGAAATAATGTACTGTAAATTCTCTATGTTACCTCTGATACGTTTCCATACCCCGAAAGTTATTCCCAAACTCAGTTGTGGTCTAGAATTCTTTCCAAAATGTGTAGAAGTAAGTATTGCTAAGATCGAAGCAAATTTTGGAGAAGCATACTGTATTATCTTCCAAAATGTATCCCAATGTCAGCTATTAGGTAGGAACTAGGCTTACAATCCTTAAAGAGTGTAATAGAATGGAAAAAAATGGCCCCACTAAGAAAATTGTTATTGGGATCAGGAAATAACATATGTGATCTTGGGCCTACAACTGAGAATGGGTAAAACTCTTACTATCTATGTATGATAGCACTAGAAGGCTACTTGACAAAATTGGTGCAGATGTTGAACTTCTCATTAAGAATCCAATGCAAGTAAAAAGTCAAATTAGATGGGCTGAAACTAATGAGAACTTAAAGAGCACTTCCCTGTATTGTCAATTGGTATCTGACTGTAAGCAGGTGGGTTCCTTGGAACCGTATCTAAATATATTTCCTGACAGAAAAGGGAGGTTATGCAGTTCTGCTTTAATGTATTGCCTATCGGGCAAATTCAAGAAATTAGAGATAAAATGGGAAAGGGCATGTGCCCTGTCGCTTCTGTAAAAGCACTATGGTAAAAGAAACATTAAGACATCTATTATTAGAATGTGAGTCCATTTGTGAGGAACGTGAAACTTATTTCGGAATATTTGCGTCAAACAGAAAGATTTTCCAGAGGTAATTGGTGGAATATGATGCATGGGAAACAGATTTCTTTAAGAATAGCAATTTTACGATTTTTAATCAAATGTTTGTGTTCTCATAATTCAAAAATGATTTTATTTCAAGACTTGTTTTAAGATTTTTTTTAAATGATGTAATGTAATGATGCAATAATGTAATTGGGAAACAGGAGTGTGTTTTCATTATATATATTTGTATTAAAAACATTTTTGTAAAGGTTTTCTAAAAACTAAAATAAAAACTAAAAAAAAAAATTAGCATGGGCAGTCAACGAGCGGGCAAATTATCACACACCTACAAGCTGTGTCCCCCCTCATATGCCATTTTTTCCTATCTGTACGCCAAGGCAACAGTTTCATCTTATAGGTCGCTTGCTAACAAGTCACTGGGTGTCATGAAGAATCTACTGTAAATTGAGCTGCACAAGTCACCCGAAGAGAAAAAGTAAAACGATTTTGCATACGGATGATACACAGGGAGAGGAAAGTACAGCTGTGCAGGTGAGCAAACTTTCGGATTACAGGTTATGATTTAAGTTTATATTGAAACGCTTTGGGAACCGGCACCCTGTAATTACCAATAAGTGGCTGACAGTATGGTTAGGCCCTTAATTATTTAATGAAATCTCCTACCGTGGCAAGGAACATCCCTTCACCTTGTTTAGTGAAAATATGAACTAGAAAAAAATATATATATTAAACTTGATATACTTACACAGAAAAACCATATTTGCTTCTTCAGAAAGCCTGAAAAAGACAAGAGTACAAATAAATTCCATGTAGCAGCAATTTTCCCACAGCAATCATACAAAAGTACTACGCCTTGGTTCACCAACTCAGGTAGCACGGTTCTTCACAGCAGTTTGTTAACTGAAATGGAAAACTATCAAGTTCCACAAATTAGCCCTTAATTCTAGCAGTGTCAGCACGACTTAATTGGGGGGCGGGTGGACATAGAGGAGGGTGAAGAGAAATCCTTTAAAGGCCAGAGGATAGTAGACCATTATACACCAGCAAGTAGCTGTCTTCTTTCCAATGTATTTTAGATTCCCAAACAAAACACTACACCTTTGTGATGCGTCATTGATAGTCTTTATAATGATTAGCTAAATCTGATGGAGCTGGTCACCGTTTCGCCACAGCATCACTTTATTTAAAGCTTTCATAGAAATGTTCAACTAAAACCAAAATAACAAACTTACAATGTTTCTTTTTTTGTGACCATCATGTCCCACAGAGTTCATTCCGTGCAATAAGGTATAGATTTTTCACAGCATCACATTTGCTTAGAACATAGTTTGAGGAATCATGATCAGATGGCCTTGTGGACACCACTTTCAACACTTTTTTCCCCCAGTGAGTTTGCCAGCAGTTATAGTAAAGACCCAGAAGTTACCACATCTCTCAATCGATAGGGAATATCACTTTGTGTCCCGGCAAGCCAATCACTGTACTAATAGGCAAATGGCCTTAGAGAAAGGTTTGTTACCCCACTAACTTTACTGTATGTAAAAAAATTGATTCCGACTGATACAAAAAAGCATTTTTGGTCATTCATCTTTGTAGCCAGGTAAACGCATGTATATTGCAGCCACCAAATAGAGTATGAAAAATCTATGAAAAGACATATAAAGCTGTGTTCCAAGTGGGAGCAGAGATAATGATAGAGAACCTGATGAACGCTCAACAAGTTTCCTGCACCCAAACCTGCTTTCTGAACATTTATTATCAAAAAGATTATTAAATTATGTGCATCAAAAGTTGGAGAACCAACGTTCAACTCAAGAGAGCCCACCCTTCTCACTCTTCAGACTCCAAATTATTACATTTACTGAAACTTGGAAACAACTTCATAAATGAGGCTTGTGAACAGGAGCCCTCAGAGAATGGTCATCCGAAAGGGTTGCTGGAAACCCCTAACGCGACCAGAAACCATTCGTACATCCTGCTGGTCGAATGATGGGGCTGCTAGCCTCCTCTTTCATGATATGGCATTTAGAACGCACCTATACACACAAGTGGCCGTTCGTTAAATACATCACAAACCCAATGGTCGAACCGAAGATTTAATATCTGTCAAAGGAGGTTTTGCACGTTCCCTCAGTGGACCGTGTGCTTTTTAGTTTATCTTTGAAAAGTTTAACAACCCTGGTCTCCATCGGCTTACCAAACATTGGTATTCCAATCTATTGTGCGAGTGGGGGATCTCAGCCACAGAAGCATCCAGAGGTAATGCAGAAACACCAACCCCATAACATGCTTGGGTTGAAATGGGCATCATTTGGCCAAGCACATGGAGTAGCACAGAACTTTCAGTACCGTCATTTAACGCTATACGAGGTCCAGAAAAATCAGACAAGGCTGCACCACATAACTGGTGTAAGCAGTGGCTCTTAATGCCAAATGAGCCCCCGCAAAGATACGTCAATGCAAACTTCCCTTTCCAGTTGACTGGATACCTTTGGGAGGCATTATACGTAGACGTGGATGGCTTGTACGTCAGGTTACACAGTAGGGTATTAGCCAGCATTGCTTGCTCCTGAGCCATTAGCAGCGCATTGTTTTTCTGCAAATAAAATACAACAGAAAAAAAGAGGCAGGCAAAGAAGGGGGCGCTATAATAGAGTACTATGCCTCAAGGCACTCATGGAATCCAAAATGTGATGGGCAAATTAGGGGAGAAGCGCTTGACAGCATGCTTTCTCCCTTCTGTCCTGCAGATGCAAGGGTGAGAGGCGCCAGACACAATGCAAAGGAGAAAAGCGGGTGCCAGGTAGCCCCTCTTCTATCCAGTGATAGTCGCCAGGGGGCGATATTCCCCCAAATTTGCACTCCAAAGAAAGTCTAGCACTTTCCCCAATTATTCTACAACTGGAGTACATAATAGAAGGCCAACAAGGACATCTGAGATGAACTTTTAATGCTTCGCCCTCAAGATGCAAAAACCAAAATCTTGCACGACTGAAGACATTTCTTTTTTTAAAAACAAACAAAAAAAACATTCCAAACCAAAAACACTTATCAATAGAATCTTCAATGCATCACAGATATTCGACCAGTTCACGAACTACCAAAATATCTCACAATCTTTCCAGATGCCAACAACAGATCAACGTTCCTGAGAATTCGACTAAACATGGATACCCACAAGATCAAATCTCGCCATTGCCAGGCAGATACCTTTCGTGGATCAAAAGTGCCGATTCTGCAAGGTTCGAAACATACCGGAAACCCTATATCACCTTGTGATGGAATGCCAGTCACTTTCTGTCCAACAGGAACAATTTGGCAGCTTTTTCAAACTCTCAGCGCAGCAAATGGGAACAGAGGAAGATGGTCCACGCTACTGAGCGGTCAAAAGAATAATTACACTTACACAATCGCTTTATTTCTTCAATCAATCAATTCTTGAACTTAACAAATGGAGGCAATGAGTCACCATAACCCTCGAACTCTGATAAAGTCTCTCTATAAATGGAAAAGTTTACAATCAAACTACAACATTTTAATAATAAAAAAATAATAATAATAGAAAAGTATACCGAGACTAGAATATGTGGGGGAGGCTTTGAAGGGGTACAGGAAAATAAAGTTGCCTACCTGGCGACCTTATGACATGGAACCCCTTCTGCACCCTCAAGGACCTTATAGGGGATGCTGCATAGTTGGTGGGCCTCATGTGGGCTGGGTTTTGGGTAGCTACCGTCAACCCAGACAAGGGAGTAAAAAGGCAAGGGGCTCCAGAGGCGATATGGCTTTGGGAAAAGGGAACACAGTACTCAAGTTCTCCATGTGAGCAGACAGCACCAAGCACTCACTATTAAACCTTCACAAAATTGGGCCACTCAATTCCCACAACGTATAAATATCTGAAAGCTCTGGATCGAAGCCATTCTCCACTGCACCAGGTCATGGAATGGTGGCCCCCTGGAAGGCTACAGGTGGGTGCCCAAGAGCAGCCCAGCAAGATCATTGGCACAAAAAGAGGGAGCAGGATCATCTAAGCTAAAAATCATACCTGCCTAGAATCCTACAAAGCCTGATGTTCGTGAAGGAAGTGCAGGACTTGCTCATAGAATGTTCACTGCTTGAGAAATTAGTCAGGAGTATAGTTGAAAATGTTTTTTGCATGCATGCATAGGAGCTATGACGCCCTGTATAGCACTGGCAGCTAGGGGAAAAGTCTTTCTGATCGCCAGGCTGGGTGATGCAAGCGTGGAAGGAAGGAGGCAGCGGAAGGGCAAGCGTGGGTACACCACATCCTTTCATAGAGTTAATACAGTTCTTACTGGCTGAAGCAGAATGTATTCCTCAATGGACGACTCTGGTCCTTGGGACACTAGGTTGAGCTGCTTTCTTCTGCTTGAGTGGCAGAACATAATGGAACACTGGTTTCTTTTTCACAACATTGTTGTATATGAACTAGGAGGTAAACTGATTTTCTGTTGGTTTGCACACTCTGGTTCGCTATTGTGAAGTTATTTCCCTGTGCGGTTTGATGTGCGCTGGAGACTTTGATTATATGTCCCCAATGCTTTCATCGTACTGGACCGGTTGATCTCTTGGCGTTTTCTGCTCTAGCATGCCCCTGCATAGGTTCCACACTTCAACCCTTTCTGTGATGACCAAATTGTTGATGGCATCTATCACTTCGTTAGGAGTACCAATGACATGTAATTTTCGTTTCATGGTAGTCCGATTTTTACTTTGTCTCCCAGGACAATGTCTCTTGACGTTACTACATTAGTTTTGTTGAACCAGTCGGTTTTGCTTGAGCCCTTCAAACTTTTAGTTGTACCTCAGACTTGTCGTACACTAGGTTGTTGCGTTGGAGTCCTAAGTTTAGTATGGACCATGTGCTGTGAGACAGGCATGGTATCAAGAGAGATACAGACTCAAAAGTAACAGTTTGAAAACATTTATTTAATAAAAGTTCCAGGGTTGGTGTAATACCCAACTGGCCCCAACTCTATAAAAAGGGATTGTTTTTTAATTTAATTTTTTTTACGACTCCCAGTTCATACAAACTTTTGTCTTTCCATCATTGTCACAATTTATCAACTGTCAGATGTTATTCATACAAAAGGACAAAATGGAGAAGGAAGGAAAAAAAAAAATAAAAAAAACCCCTCCACTCATCCAGAGTTAATTCAATATAAATACTTTGCCCATAAACCTTGTCAAAGCAATTATCAGTGATACATTTCCACTTGTTAAAAGCCGGAGCCACCATTCTTCTCTCGTAAGAGCGTGTCTGACTTCAATAAACCTTCCAATACGTTTAGTTCTCACACGTGAGGGAAGCACACAACAATGTTACACGTTTCGAGTTCCTCGTCCCCAATACAAAATCAACATTTCTGGTCTAGATCATCTAGAGTCTTATATACCACTAAAATGTGTTTAATCGAGAGAACATTTAGTCTGAACCTCATGAATCTGTCGCTCATTAATAAACAAGGAGATTTAATTAAGTTGTTTGGCAGGCAGTTGTAATTTTTGGATTCGGTTTCCGGAATAAAAAAAAAAATAAAAAAAAAAAAAAAGCCAATAATTATTTTTTGTTGCATTTGTCAAAATCCAATCTTGCTGCCAAAGCCTGTTCTTTATAAAACATGGGTTCGTCGTCAGCGTCTCACAGTTGGTGCCCAATTGCTCTAGAAAAGTTACACCTTGTTGGCAGCATCTGTCAACTAAAAATCCTTCCAGCTCAGCCCATGTTTTACACAGAGTGGACAGGAGTGCCTCTGCCCCGTATGTCAGTATGGTCATCACCTTCATTTTTGTAAAAAGACAGGACTGGTAGATCAAGAATTTGCAATATTTACCATAAATTACTGACCCTTGAGCCGTCTGACCTTTCATCATGCCTTGTAGGTCTCTACAACATCATTAATACTCGAGCTCATGTCTGTTCCAAGGTATAGTATAGAGGCAGCCACCTTTAGGTGGAAATTACCCAAGTAACACTTGAACTCTTGTTTCTTCCGTGTGCCACCTTTAGATCCCAGCACCCGAAGATTTTAAGGCATTTATCTCAAGACCATTGTTAATCATATATTCTTGCAATGCTATCGTTCTGCGTAAGAGACCTATAGACCAAGTTGTCTGCGAAAAGGAACAAAGCCAGATCTTGATTACCAATCTTGGGTGGAAAGGCTCTTAGAGTTAGTGTCTGCAAGTTCCAACAAAAATAAAATAAAGAGGGTAGGTGCCAATGAACATCCCGGTTCTAATCCTCTAGGTGAGATGTACTTATCACCCTACTCAAGATACCATTAGAATTCAAATCTAATCTGACCATTTGTATTGCTATATAGTGAATTCATGGCCTCCAGGAAATCCGCAAGGCCTGCCCAGACCCTCAATTTCTACCAAAGCAATTCTCTATCCAAACTGTTGAATGCCTTCTTTAAATTGACAAAGGCCAAACATGTTTTATAATTGTTTTTATAGGATTTCCATTTTAAGACGTTCAAGAGGAACAGGCTCAATTCAGTCCCCACCCCTCTTGTGAACCATGTTTGCCTGGGATCGCTTCTACCCATCATTTTAATCCACGTCTGTAAATGAGTCAAAAGCATAGCTGTGAACACCTTGCCCAGGACATCAAGAAGGGCTATAGGGCGGTAGTTGGAAGGATCCACCCTATCGCCCCCTCTTGAAAAATCGGGACCACGATCACTACTCTCCATGACTCAGTGATTATTCCCATTTTCATTATCTGAGCAAAAGGTTTATCAATAAAAGGAATCCAAATTTCTGTTTTTGAAAAAAAGATTTCAATCATTTTATTGTTGGTAACACAGTCTGGTCCAGGAGCCCTTGATTAATCCGCCTTTCTGATCAAGAAACCTAAAATCGGAAGCATCATACTGGATCGACCAAGGGACAACTGGCCCCACTGGTAAAGACATGTTGGGTTACCCTCAGACACAAATACATTTTCGAAGAAAGACCCAATCATTCTCGGGTTACTGCATTAGCTAGAATTGCTAACTGGCCAGTGTTTGTATTATTAATCATCTGCAGGTTAAACGGGCATCTTCATCTCCAATAGCATTCAGCATAAGCCTACAGCACTCGACCAATGCGCCACCAAACAGCATTTGTTGAGAAAACTTTACAAAGTTGTCCCCCTCACATTTCTGAACCCTCAATCTCCATACTTGCAAGAGAAGGGTTTTGTCAGAGAAGCAGTAATCTTATGAAGTGAACATGTGGGGACCAGAGATGACTTAGATTGAATATGCAGTTAGAATATTATGGTGTATAAGTTCATCCATAGGCACATAAACACTTCGATGATTTCATCCTGATTTGGCCACAGTTTTTCTGGTTTGCAGTGTTTGAATTTTGCTTAAGTTCTGGGGTGTTCGGATGACCAAGACAAGAGAGGGGAGGAAGCGAACCATGTCGAGCAGATGGCATAGAAGACCAAATGGTCTCTGGAGGAGAGGACTGAATGAATTGCCATTAGGCTGGGTTTCATGGCCAGATGGATGTGAAGATACAAACTTCCTGAGAACACAAAGCCTTGGTATTGAATGACCAGTGGGATTTGGTTATGCTGCAAGGGTCGAATTGGGGACAGGTAATAAATGCATGAAATGGATACTCAAAAAGGCAGAGCTGGACTAGTGTTTTATGGTTACATCTGGATCCTCAGGAAGATTAGCATATATTATGCTAGAGAGGCCATATGATTGAAGATGGAAGTCGCAGGAGGTGACGCGAAGGAATGCTGAAGGGGCAGTTTGGGACGCCATCTTGTCTGGGCGATAAGGAGGTTATTGTGCGACGAAAGGAGAAATGGTCACGGTTTACTCCCCTCCCTCTAATTTAGGAAATCTTGTGAGACCATGCACATCACATACTGGGTTAAAATGTGTAATGAGGGGGCGCGGAGCATGCAAGTCGTGTAAGGCTTGCACTCCTCCTGCCTCGCAGGGCCTAGTGTGTCCTAATCCCTGGCCGGGATTTTTGCATCGAAGCCAGAGAGGACTTGCACCCTGGGCGCTCAACCCTACCGAGGCCGCTGACCAAGGGACCAACCCAGCACAGCCCCGAGAGGAACGCCGAAGACAGCGGGCTCCCCGCATGTCACACCTGGCCGTGCAATTGCCCCCCCCGCCCCCTGTTGACCGGGGTGGGGCCCAAGGTGTTGGGGACCACCCCCCGGGGATGGGACCCAAGGTGTTGGGGACCCCCCCACCCACAAAACATGCCTAGAGGACCGGCGCAGGTGGTGACACCCCTGCGCCCACAGCTCCGGACGAGTGGCGCAGTGTGCCAAGCTTAGCCCCCGACGAAGACTCACAGGGGCTGGCGGCGGAGGAAAGCACCATCCGAGCCCCCCCCACCTCGTGCCCAGACCTGGGTGGCCCCTACAGGAGATCCACAGTGACGCCGGCAAGCTGATCCACCGGGCACGGGGGACCCCGTAGGCATCCCGTACTGCGGCGCAGTTGTCCCCCCCCTCCCCTCAGAACAACATCTAGGGAATCGCCGCCCACGCTCCAACGGTTGGGGCCTATGACTGGAGGAGGACGCCCAGCCCCTCGGCTCACAACGGAGTGAGGAGGCCAGTGGAGCCATACTTGCGCGTTGGCTCCAGTGAGGAGGAACCTCCAGCGGCCCTCACCTGGGATACAACCCCTCCTCTGGCTCCCCCTAAAAAAATTAAAATAAATCAATTAAAAAAAATAGAAAAAAGGAACAAGGCGGCTCTCACCGCTCCAGCGGTACTACCTCTCCCCCTGCCTATATTACAGAGGCCCTCAAAACCAAGCAGGCCTCAGCCTCATTTTTTGGAGGCCCCACAGGCCCCCCCAGCACCAGACCAAGGCCTCTGGCCAGATACTTGACACCCCGGCAATGTAGAGGGGCTGGGGTCACCCCACCAAACTCTGATCCCTACGGGCCCGCCCTGCTAGAGGCTCTACACCAAGAGGCACCGAAAAGAGCGAAATCCTGGAGCGGCCCCCAGCCACCGGGGCAATCTCTTCCCACCAACGCTTTCGCCGCTCAAAAACCGCTCCGTGTGAGGCCCACGGAGCCACCATGCCCTCAGGCGGTGACCCCCCCGCCCCCTCCGCAGTGCTAACGAAGGATGACCTCAAGGACATCCTTCAGGAAATCAAGGCTATTCGCATCGATATACAGGCTTCTATAGTGGACCTCAGAGGAAGAGTGGACACTCTGGAAGAAGAAAATGGAGGGAATGGAAAATAACCATCTCCAGACAGATCTGTTAGATATGAAATATGAGGCGAGGCTAACAGACCTTCTAATAAAGAGAGGAGGATATAACTTTGAAGATGGACGATTTAGAAAATAGGGAGCGCAGAAATAACCTACGCATAATGGGGGTCACCCAGGAAAGAGGGGAGGCGGCCGATGTGGGGAGGAAGGTTCAAGGTCTGATTAACCAACTCTTTACACTAGAAGGGGGCAAGGAGTTCCAGCTTGAAAGAGCACATCGAGGTGGGGGAGGCGGAGGATGGGGCCCAAGGTCCATAGTGGTGCGTTTCCTCCGGTATAGAGAAAAAAATGGAGGGCCTGGAGAAAGCAAAAAGGCTTGAGAGCTTCATCTTTGAAGGAGAAACAATCAGGATCTACCAAGACCCCTCTACCCTCACGCTCACCAGCAGAAGGGATTGTCGCCCACTCACCCAGTGGCTCACCAGCCAGGACATAAGGTACAGATGGTCGTTCCCATTCGCCCTCTCTTTCGAGTGATCTGGTGTAGACTACAGGGTGACCAGCGGCAAAGAAGCCACACAAGTCCTCCAGGTGCTCAAGAGCGACACTCCAGAGGGAGGGAACGAAGAAGGCACACAAGCAGGGCCTGAACCTCGGAGACAACCAGAGGGACCCAGGTCCACAAAGAAGACGACAAAGGGCAGAAGAAAATTCAGGAAACCAAACACCCCCGACGTCAGAGACAGGGGAGGTCTAGGCGAACAATGACTTACCTTCAGGGAATGCAAGAACACCAGTTTGACAATCCCAGCCGGGGACCAAGAGTTCTTTGAGAGACCTGCAGGGTACGGACACTCACTCATCCTGGTGGCTTGCGTCCCGTAATGGGGAAGGGAGGGCGTTGGGGCTAGACGCCCTCGGGCCCAGACCAAATCCAGTTCCAAAAAGGGAACAGGGCAACTCCCCCAGGAACGGGGAAAAGATGAACGCAAGGCAAAGAACCAATGATACACGATGAGAGAAAGGGCCGGGATGAGTCCCTTAGAATACGCTCCCTCAACGTTAAGGGGCTTAACTCCCCCAACAAAGCGCTCCCTTCTGGGGAGGGAAATGAAAAATGCGAGAGCTGATATTCTCTTTGTACAAGAAACCAGAACAGTCAGGGGGGAGGAGAGGGCGATCCCGGGATCCCATGTGGGCCAGACCTTCTGGGCATCCGGCCACGTCAAGAGGGGGGAGGGAGGGTGTCGGAATAGTGCTGCACAGGCATCATAAACTGACCGAGGTATCCCAATGGGGAAGGGAAGAGGAGAGCCATGGTAGTATCAGACAACCTACATAACTCCAGAATCACCCTTGCAGTCATATATTGCCCCAACGTGGGGCATATGGGATTTATCCAAGAAGTCCTTGCGGAGGTGTTGGCCAGAGCGGAAGGGCTCCTCCTTCTGGGGGGTGACTTCAACATGTGGGCGGATCGGGAGTTGGACCATAGTGGTAAGGCTATCCCACCAGGCAGTGGAGGGGTGGGACCTAATGTGGGAGAAGGGTCTGGTGGACATATGGAGGGAGCTCCAGCCAATGGAGAGGGGGGGGGGGGCTACACCTTCTACGCCACAGCCCATGGCACGAGGACTAGAATAGACCATCTTTATATGGGAAATCAGTACATGAGCAGAATACAGGCCTTGGCGATCCGCCCAGTTAGTTGGTCAGACCATGATCTGGTCTGGTCCGACATTAGTATATTGGGCCTAAAACCCAGGAATTCCCTATGGAGATGTAACGACTTCCTCCTTAGGGATGCGGTCTTTAAAGAGGAGATGACAGCGGCGATCAAAGAATACTTTGAGCTAAATGATACTGGAGAAGTCGACCGGGGGAGAGTATGGGAGGCGGCGAAGGCTGATCAGCGAAGGGGGCTCCAAAAAGAGCGAGAGGCTCGTGGCTCACAGGCTGAGGTCTGAGATTCTCGTACTGGAGAGGTCTGAGGGGGAGGCGGAGAGGGATCTGGGTACAGCAAGAGGGAAGAGACAAGACCTGAGGGAACTAGAGATGGGCAGAATTGTGGCAGTTCTCCAACACTTATGCCAAAGATATTATGAAAAAGGCGATAAGGCGGACGCTATGTTAGCAGCCAAACTCCGAGGTAAACGGACTGAGAGATGGGCGACTAGAATTGTGAGCGGGGATGAGGGGGACGCTCAGATCCCGACGGCATAGCCAAAGGTTTTGCAGGCTTCTACGAAACCCTGTATGGGAAAGACAGGGGGCGGGGGGGTCGGGGCAGAGAAGGAAACACTTGATGCATACCTCAGTTGGGTTACCCTCCCCACCCTTCGAAGCCCAGAAGTGGCTGCTCTGGAAGCCCTGATAACAGAGGAGGAGGTACTCAAGGCAATATTAGCCCTGAAGCTGGGAAGGGCCCTGGGAGAAGGAGGTGGTGGTGGTGGTGGTGGTGGTGGGGGGTCGGGGGGAGGGAGGAGGACCCGACAGACTGTTGATCCTACAGACCGATCTCTCTCCTGAACGTGGATGCAAAACTATTCACCAGGATCATTGCCACAAGGTTAGATGGCCTTATGCTGGGGTTAATCCACTCGGACCAGGTGGGCTTTATACAGGGGAGGCAGGGGGCAGACACCCTTCGAAAGACCCTGCATGTCATGAGGGAGGCGGCACCGAAGGGGGAGAACCCGGTTCTGGTGTCTATAGACACCGAAAAGGCCTTCGACCGGGTAGACTGGGGGTTCCTGCACGGGGTACTTGAAAAGCTGGGCTTTGGGGTAGGGATTAGACAAGCCATTATGGCCCTATACGCAGCCCCCTCTGCTAGAGTCACGGTCAATGGCCACCTGTCACGCATATTTGCCCTTCAGAGAGGGCCAAGACAAGGCTGCCCCCTCTCCCCACTCCTGTTTGCCATGACCACGGAGATCTTGGCAGAATACCTTAGAGGCTCCCGGATGGTGCGAGGTATAGACATAGGAGACCGTACCTTCAAACTAGGCTTTTATGCAGACGATATTCTGCTACATCTGAGGGATCGGCCAGATCGGTCCCGGCCGCCTTCCAGGTCATCAAGCAGTTTGGTCGCTTTTCAGGCTTCCGGGTAAACATAAGCAAGTCCATGATTTTTCCCTTTGCTCCAGATGCGGAAAGGAACCTTGCCAAATTGACCCCATTGGGCCTCCAAGTCTGCACCGAGGGTATAAAATACTTGGGGATTAATATAGTAAGACCCAACGAAGACCTGAGCCAGGCGAACTACCCCCCTCTGTTTGATAAACTCTTCAGGGACATGGAGGGTTGGGCGAAGGGGCAGATCTCATGGATGGGAAGAATAAATGCCATAAAAATGAACCTCCTCCCCGGGTGTTATACGTTTTCCAGATGCTCCCGTTGGAGGCCCCGGAAACCTACCTCAGTGAAGCCAAAATGCGAATAACCAAATTCATATGGCAGGGCCAGAGACCCAGAATAGGATATGACTCGCACCCTCCCTAAGGAAAGAGGGGGAGTCGCCCTCCCAGACTTGCGAACATATCATAGAACGGCCCAGCTTAGGGCCTTGGCCCCACAGGGAGGACCCCAACAAACAATTGTTCTATCTTGAAAACTTCTACCTGCACCCAGTAACGGTGGGGGAATGGTTATGGGTCCCACTGAAGAAGTTACCAAAAAGAATCAGGGACCACCCCATACTCGGAAAGAGCACAGGCAGGAAAGGGAACGAGAGAGAAGGTAACCATCTGGCCCTCACCAGTTAGCCACATTTGGTCCACGCCGGTCCTAGAGGAAATCCCAGGCCACGAACATTACCAGTCCTGGTTCAAGGCGGGACTAGCCAGAGTCGGTCAGCTGGTGAGGGAGGACACCTTCATAACAATTCAGGCACTTGAGGAGGCCCTGGGAATTGGTAGCCTCTCCCCACTGCTATATTTACGACTCAAGGGTGTCCTAATGAAACCAAAATTAAAGCCCTGTATACAAAGAAAGCTCACCCCGGTCGAAAAGAATTCTAGACTCCACGTAGAAATGAAAGGACACATCTCCCTCCTTTACAGAACCCTCATGATCCCCGAGAAGGCACAACCAAAAGCCTTAGAAGGAAATGGGAAAGAGACCTAGGCTGTGTAGTGGGGGATGGGATCTGGGGACGCATCTGCAGCAGGGCTTTTAAGACATCTATCTCCTGCCAATACAAGACACATGCCATCAAACTTCTTCATAGGTGGCAGCATGACCCGATCGCCCTCTCTAGGATGTTTCCGGACGTTGACCCGGAGTACTGGCATGGATGTGGGGAGAAAGTCGACTACTGGCATATGTAGTGGTCATGCAGGAAGGTCCAAGCTTTCTGGTCAGAGGTCCCGAGCTGGCTTAGGGAGGGGGTTTATCCACAAGGTCCTATCCTGTTAATGTTGAACACTGGGAAAAACTCCCGCACCTGACACACTTGTTACTCTTGGCTGCCCGAGCGGCTCGGGCTAGAACATGGAAGAGGGCCACACTACCCACGAAAAGAGAGTGGGTAACTGTGGCTAAGGATATCTACTCCATGGAAAGACTCACAGCGGCCATACAGGGCTCAAGCGCCCAGATAGAGATGGACTGGTTGCAGTTTATGGAAGCATTTGGCCACACAGAGGAAACGCCCGGAGAACCGCGGGTTCCCATGACCCGGCCCGAAACCACCCTTAGCATATGACACTTTGCCTCAGTCTTGGGGGAGTCGGTTAACCACTGACGGCCGTTAGCCCGGTCGGAGTTGCCCTAGGAGAAGTGCTAGGGACAAGCAGTGTTTGCGTCCCGAGTCAATGGGTTTGGGGGGGGAGGCGTGTGGGGGGTGAAAACTTCAGGGATTTATGGTTTGATTGTGGTGTTATGATGGGCATCTGCCCAAAAGTTTACATGCTTTTAAAGCTCGTTGTTACCATTAAATAGCAATAAAAATGGAACTAAAAAAAGTGTAATTATCTAATTTGGAGTACCAAAACGGAGCACAGTAAGGAATTGTTCTTTTTCAGCTTCACGAAGCCGAACCCCTTCCGGCCGTTTGCATGCAATAAACTTGCTTGTCCTACAATGTGCATTCCCTCTCTTTTTGGAGTTCTTTTTCATATCTGGTTTTGGGTGCACCCTTATGCAGTGCTAACATATGGGATTGCAAGGTATAAAATAAGCAGTAATTCTGTAAGTTTTCTAATTAAATTGACGCTCGTGTAGCACATCTAGCTCTTTAAATCACCCTGTTGAACGAAACACAGCTCACCCTGCATTCCTCTCTTACCCCCAGAGCTCTCTTCCATTTTCTCTCTTCACTACAATTTCAAAAGGAGCAGAGAGAGAGAGAAAATATATATGTAATTTCCTTCCACTCTTCTGTGTGCAAGGCAAGAAAAGTTATTTTGCAAATAATTGCAAACCAGAAGTAATCGGGATGATTTTTTATGAAGCAGACTATATTCCATTTGGCATAGACCAGTATGCATGGACTTCCAAGACAGCCCTGCAATTTCATTCCTAAAAATGTAAGTAGTTATTTAATGCATAATTGCTATATTCCCCACTAAAACACTGCATTGTCTCCAGGTTTTACAGAAACGTTCAGGTTACGGTATCTAAACTCATAGTGTCAACAATATTTAATATTTTGTGAAGATGCATCATATTGACGGGTGAACACTTTTGAAAATGTATATGAACACAAAGCCAAATGCCTTTGATGGCAAACCTAGTTCTGTGACCAGTTAGTTGCATCAATCTGTACAGCTGGTGCTCAACAGAAGAGCGGATCCCAAACTCATTCATATTGATTTAGGTTTACATTTATAGCAGCACACAAAGCCTTTGGGCATCTAGGCGCTAGTACAGTAGGTGCAGAAGCATAGTCTACAAGGTGCAGGACCACGCAAAGGGTTACAAACAAAGGTATATTTAGAAAACACACTCTGTAAGGTGGTATGTAAGCAGGCATGAATGACAAAATAAGTAGGAGTGCACATTCTGGCAAAGCCTCGCCTCATGGTACGGGGACTAATTTGGGTATGCAGGAAAGCACGACTGGCAGAGAAAAGACAACGTAAGGTCGCTGCAGGAAAATGGCAGGATTAGCATTAGGCTGTGAAACAAAGATGAAGGGCGTTAGTCAGATTACAAACATAACAATAGGCAGAATGTCAAAATCAGTGCGTTTCCAGTATGTTTCGGTTTCGCACTAGGCTAGCAAAGTCAATATCGGGTGAGTTATGGACATTTGAAAGGATTAGCAATTTGATGGCAATCAAAATTGGCGTGTCTCTGGGTATATTAGTAACACACAGTGGCAGTGTGGCCACCAAGGTAGTGCAGCAAGACTGCAAGGATATTCAGCAAGTCAATACAGGTGTGCGGGGGGGCTTCAAGCAGCTGCACTCAACAACGTTGTAGGGGGCAGCAGGTTATTGTGGGAGCCTGGATAGGGTCGAAAGGCCACATTAGGAGCGCGGGTGCCTCAGGAGGCACACATCGCAAGACATAAGGAGACATGGAAGCAGTAGCGGGTGCCGCATAGATGTCAATGTCTAAGTCTGATCTAAATAGCGGACGAAATCGGCAGGGGAGGTTGTTGCCGGTAATGAGTGTGCATGATCAGGTAGAGCAGAATGCTGGGGTGAGAAACCAATGTGGTGCTGGCCAGAGTAGTACAGTAGCACCTGTTGCTTTAGATCAGCTAGCCAGAAAGTAGATGGCAGCAAACTAAAATATAAGTTTGCCGCCTTCCCTGCCTGCCACGCCATCAATTCTGTTTACTCCCTTACTTTCCTTCCTCTTACATAATGAATACACAAAGCTAACTAGACATTTACACAAGGTACTGATCAATAGTTCAATTTACTGCAACACCATACACTGTAGTTTGACCTCCAGAGCTCGCTTTAGTCTAAAGGGAAGCATGAATTGCACAAGGCATGGTGCCCTTAAAAATAAAACAAAGTATTGGCACCCCAGATGGTGGCTCTGTGTGCCAACAGTGCTAGATTTCACTTTCCTGGGTAAGCAGGGTTGTAATGATTCACTTGGGCCTACCTGGCTTGGGCTTGAGGGCAGTTGGAAGCTCTTATCTCCCTCGAGAGTGGTATTTAATCCTATAGTGAAACAGTTGATATCAATGACAGGCAAGGGCCATCTTTGTCCAACTGCAGTTGACAATTACCCTGCCTGCTGCAACACCATAATATGTACTTATTCTCAAGCTACGACTTTCCTTTAACATTTTTGATTTATGAACAATTTGAACTGCTCCTTGCAGAGCAAATGATGGGTCAAGCCTGCAATATACAGGGCACTGCCCCATGCAACAGCAACTGCACCCGCCTGCTCAGAGCCTTGCACTGAAAACCCTTTTCAGAGCTTGTATTTGTGCCCATTCATGCAGCTGGCCTTTACAGACACTCATCTCACTAATGTCTTACTTCAGCGCTACACAAAAATGGGCTGTTGGTCATTTAATGTTGCAGGTACAAATTACTTATGGCAATATTAAAAACATACAGTGCAACATTGCTAAACAAATAAGTTTGCTATTTTGTTAGAAAACTGCTAATCAATTTTTAAAAACTAATATGCCTTGGGATAGCAATCAGATGTCAATACGAACAGCCGAAATAACATGCAGTATAATATTTGAAGGCATCATGAAGTAGATAGTCTTGGATGAGTGGGCACAGCTGTTGTATTGCATTCTCAAATATCTTTCATATTATACTTTTGTGGTGAACGTTTTCTAGTCCTGTAGCCAGAATGGCCCCACTTGCACTGTGGGGCGATTAATAAACTAGAGGATATTGTCTGGGTTGAGATTTCCCAGGCGTGTGGATTCCTCACATGAGTTTGTTATAATTCATTTTACTTCAAAATTCATTACCCAGTATACAGTTTATACAAAAATATTGTACAAAGGTCAATAATTGGTTTTTCATAACAATGAAGCATGTATTCCTTAGACCTAGGCATTTATGTTGTCCAATGCAGTTTGGTCATGGGGACCATCTTCAGGGATCAATTTCTACAAAAAAATATATATATTGCAACATGTAGTTGTGGATATTCTTATAATAATATCACACAAGGGAGCCGGTGGTTCCATCTTTAGGCAAAGTAGGACCATTCACAGGTCCATGCACTAGAGACCTGAATAATTTTTGGTGACCTAGAATGAAAAGCATATGGTTTGCTGTTTGTCCTTTTTTTCTAAGCTCTAGAATATTTAGAATGATT
Organism: Ambystoma mexicanum; assembly: GCF_040938575.1. Taxonomy (NCBI): domain Eukaryota; kingdom Metazoa; phylum Chordata; class Amphibia; order Caudata; family Ambystomatidae; genus Ambystoma; species Ambystoma mexicanum. The sequence goes on along the minus strand of NC_090929.1, from coordinate 995,897,267 downwards.
CATTCATCTGATGTACCTTGTGTTGAAAAGGTGTGCTCCCGCTCCTATTGCCTCTTTCTGTTGTCTTGTGGGTGTACCTACTGAAGGACTAGTAAGAATTCTGTGCCAGATGTAGCATTGGTCTATTTCCAATGTCTGGTAGAGAAGGAGATTAGCCCCAATGGTGCCTCTTACAATGGTAGTCCTCTTGTTTTGCCTTAATTGTGCTCACCTTCGCGCTGGTAATGATACCTCCTCTAGACAACAGGATCTGTGAAGAATGGAGACGATGGCCTTATATACCGAAGGCCATTTTATTTATGTCTTTGGGGGGGGGAGGGGCGCGCTCATTGTGAGTTTTCTTAGTAACACTATACATAGGTATATATTGGATACCTTTTAGGTTAAATTTATACCCATCTTTAGCAGGATATATCATTATTACAAGCAATTCAATTGAAAGGGTTAGTAACCTCGGTCTCCATACAATCATAATTCCATATATGGTTGCACAGTGTGTTGTATCTAAAGCACAAACATATTCTCGTTACTAACAGTACAATTGGGAATGTTGATGGCCTAAATCTCTATATGTACACACACACACACACACACACACACACGTCTACAGTGTAAACAAAAAAAAAAAAGTACATAAGTGTTTTATTACATACAGTGGTAATGTTCAATTGTCTCAAATGAATTATACATGTATTTGCACAATGGTCATAAACAATAATGGGTGTGGGTATATCATACATATTACACAGATGGATGCTCTTTTTTTTTAGAGTGTGTGTAATATTCTTTTCATTTTAATACGTACATGAGATGGTACTTGTTAAACAAAAATGATATTCATGTATTTGCAGCACACATAATCTGTAAGTTTCTAGGCGCTGGTTTCATTGAATTGCTGCAGTGCAGGTTATAATGTGCTCGCTCTTTTTCGAGTGCGGATCGGGGATTCAGACCCGTGTTTGTTCAGCGTGGTCTTGCTTCCAAAAACAACACGTTGCCATAGAGCCATCCTCCCGTCACCATAGGATGCTAATCTTTTCATGAGCTCCTTGACCTGCATAGGCTTATTTTTTTTTAAAGGAAGCATGCGAAATTACCCTCCTCGTTCATCCTTCCTGGATATAAGGAGTTCAGCCTTTCTATTCAAAAGGTTTCCCCTCTAGTCCAGTAACTTCGAGACTCTGCATCATCATCTTTTTTTCTCAATGATTTCTAGTATTTGGAATTGGGCCATCTCATGCCAGGCTTCTAGAAAGTGAAGAGTTACCAGTGATCTCATATTGCCCGTCCTGGTGTTGGACCGGTGTTCGTTCCATTGCAGTTCGACCTTCCGTGAATGTCCAACATAGTAGTTCCCAAACGGGCATTTTATACTGTAAACGATGTTACTACTGTCCCATGTGGCGTGACATTTCAAAACATCTTCTTCCCTATGTTCGTGTGGAATATAATGTCATAATGAAGTAGGCACAGACAACTGAATGGGATTTACAAACTTGTATTAACTAAAACGGATGATTGGGAAAAGGCCTAACTTGCCCTATCCCAAGGTGGGATTTCCCTACCTAAATTAAACTAATGATAGTCTGTCAGGAAGTCCAAAGCAAATGGCTGTCTGTGTCCAAAACCTATACTTGCCCTCACATCCAAATTGCATACTATGTGTAGGGATATCAGCCTCAAATGAGAAGTGTTCAAAATAGACTTGGGGTAAAAATAAAAGTTTAGAGCTGGAAGAAGCTCTGAACTTTTATTTTGACCCAAAAGGTGGAAAAGGGCTTTCCCTTCCCCAAGTTTCCAATAGTTCACTTTACAAAAGAGGGATTCCCTTCCCCAAGCTTTCAATTCTTCTAATGTCTCAAAATAACAATTCCTTGATATATTCAAAGTTCCAAAATAACACTCAGGTTTGGTTACTTGTCACCAATTCATACAGCTCAGCTCATCAATCTCAGTTCACATACATTTCCTTTATTCATTCAATCAGAACGTGGCTTTTCCTTAGGTGGGTATATTCAGTCCAGGCACAGTTGTTGGACCGCACAGACCACCCATTACACGTCTGGCAACCAACACCTTACTTGGATCGGCTATATATATATCTTGCCACAGTTTCAGCTTCACAATGAGGATTGACTAGTTATCCTTTCAAGTGCCCTTTAAGCTTTATTATCACTGACTTCAACATTCATTCGCTTAGTAACTTGCAACACCAACATATGCTTCTCAGTACACTCTCCTGCTACGAAATAGTTTCCGTTATAGTTCCTTTTTCACAAACTTCCCAGTTCTCTCCAGCTTGGAAACTTGCTCTTCTTGATGAAAGCATCTGATTGCTTTTGTCCAGGTTTATCTTGCATACAGACTTGGGTACTATTATAGTTCTCTTGCACAACTATTCATGCCTCTTGGCAATGCTTGATTATACGGCTTCTCATCACGTTAATACTTGGTTTCATTCTATTAAATTCAGATATTCAAAATCAAATGACTCCCGACACTAAACCACCCATCCACCGTGTCCGGGGTCCCCTTTTCACCCAAGCAGGCTCACCGCCCTTCTCACGGTCTGGTTTCCACTTTCTGTGGCTTTGCGGGGGTCTCATCTCTGCTTGCGGTATGTTTGCGCCGATTCCATCTGCCATTCGGAGGTCCGGTAGTCCGCAGTCAGTGGTCCTGCATCTGTGAGCAGGAGCCTCTCCAACGCTCCCAGTACCTTCTCTCTGTGCCGCACTGCTTCATCAGCTTTGCCTCAGACTGCCAACAAGCCCCTCTCGCTCACTGCACCCGATCACGTGCCCGATACCTCTCAGCGTCTCGGAAAGGTGCTGTCTCACCACCACAAATCCAGCCCTGGAACTCTGCTTCGCACTTCCCTCGTCTCTCTCCAAACCTCTCAGCTGATTCAGTTTAAAAAGTTACTGCTTCCATAATAACTAGTCCAACAACTAGACCACTCATGTTTCTTCTTCCAGTCCGTCTTCTGCGTTAATGGTGGCCTCCTCATCTCTGTACCTAAGTGGTGTGTGTTCGAAGAGGCTTTTCTAGAAAAACAGGGAATAGATGGTAATACCCTGCAAAGGCCTGGGGGATATTCGACTCCTTACAAAAGGGAAATGGGGGATACTGTGTCCCGCCCAAGGGTGCCTCATCTCCACTCCCCAAGTCTCCTTCACTCAGGTGATCGTCCCTCGCCTATCTACTCCCAGGGTCAGGACATGAAAGCGACAGCCTTTCCCTGGCCACCTGGGAGGACGATATGTTGGGTAAAGAAGTGAGGGTGCCCTCAGATTCCTCACAAATGGGAGAGCAAAGTGCTGTGGACAGACTGCTAGTCAGAGACACTGAATGGATTACTACTAATATAAATGGCAATGGAGCTGTGAAATGAGTTGCTTCATCCATTAACTTAGAGGGCGAACGTAAACTAGACTAGTTCTGGTTGTCATCTTTTCTTCCCGCCAACCATTTGAATCGTCCATAGCCACTAGAATTAAGGGACTTTCTTGGAATTTTCGTGGACACATGCATTTATTTGGAGATGCAGGACTATTAAAGAACATTGGTAATTTTAGCATAGTCGCCCTACAACACATGACTCAGGGATGAAATCACATTGGATGACAGAATAACTACACAATGAACTGTCACGAAGTGCAAAACGATTTTTTTACTAGGTTGGCTACTTAACAGGATCTACCTTACCCTATTCTCAAATAAACCAGCCATTGAGCGGGTGTAAGTATTTGATGAACATGGCCTTTACACGAAGAATGGTTAATGCACATGTGATTGTCCGGTAACTATACATGGGTAGGCACCAATAGTGCAACAACCCCCAACTACAGCTTTAGATCACACATAAATTCCCACCCGAGGTAGATTTAACTTTTATCCCTCGAGAGGAGAGAGACCACCATTTTATGATGCCAGTCACACCTTTGATGCAATAGGCAATACAGACATTAATATGCGGATAAACAGAATCAGATGGAGAGATATTAATATCAATAAGGCAAATGCGAATCCAACTTATATTGCATCAAAATTCTTTAATAGTGCTGGATGGAGCCTCTTGCGAAAATGATCTACACAAGGACACACCATATGCATAGAGTGTAACTGTACACATAGTGCTACTATTCTATACTACTATTCATATACTACAGCATATGATAATTTTCTTACCCACATGGATTTCTTTAGGGGTGCATTTAAGAGATATTCAACAAGAATTAAGAGCCTTTCTGACTCCCTACGATTTGTAGTTGCAAAAATCTTACGACATATAGTAGCAGTAGCCATCCTCATTGCTTCGATCAAGCTATTAGGGATGCAAAAATGCTATTAATAAGGGACCTCGATATATGAGCAAATGCAATGAGGCATTGCTCATGACCAAGCACTGAAAGCTATAAAGATCCTATACCGAAATTGGCAAAGACAATATCGGTTTGAGAAAATCAATTAACAGTGGAGGGCTTTGATGGAGGTGGTGAGAAGCTCTAACAGCGAAGGCTTTTGTAAACTAGTTAATCCATTTTCTTCCTTCCTGCCCTTATTAGGAGGTGCATCTAAAATTGAGAGGCTATCCCACTGGACTGTGAAAGACTTGTTAATTACCCCCTTAAAAGTAACGATAGATGGATCTTCTGGGATGGGATAGAGAATCAAATTGATATTATCAATTATATAATTCCCAAGCTCCTGGCCACAATGGGGTTAGCAATGCTCCAATTAAACAAAATTCAACTTTGTGGTTGTCTTGTTACACGCCCTATTCTTGGCCATTAGTATTACCGGAAATCCAACAACCACCTGCTTAGATAGCATGCACCTTCCAAAATCTTTGCTCGTGTTCTTCCTAACAAATTGAAGAAGTGGGCTTCTGATAGGAAAGTCATCCTAATTAATCAAAATGGGTTCTGCAAAGAGTAAGCTACTTATGTAAACCTGCTGTCCCTTGTGCCCACAGTGGAAAAATGTTGGCGATTGTTTCAACAGACGGTGTATGTAGCTTTTAACTCTGCCTTTGTAACCGGGCAGGCAGACACATTATAGCAAAAGCTTATCCAACAGGTTTACGCTGGAGCCTGAGGTACAAGTTAGATTAAACATCAAAGGGGTGGTCACCACCATGTCCACCCATAGAGTTGTTAAGCAGGGGTGCATATTAGTAGCCACATTGCGTAATCTAGATCTTGCGGACCTCGCTGCTGTACTCACCACTGAAGAAGCACATCCACCGAGACTACGCTATTGTCAAATGCAGTGGCTTGGCGATGCAGATCATTTGATATTAATGGATTGTACTGCCAGCAGACTTCAACATCAGCTGAATAAAATGCAGTAGTATTCTAGGATCAATGGATTGGTAATCAATTTCACTAAAACTAAGATCATGATATTTTATCCGAGTTCCAGATCATCAAAATAGTTACACCTGGAAGATTGGGCTACATGATCTGGAGATTGTCCCTCCATATGCCTATTTAGTTGTAACTGTGGATAATAAATTGAATTGGCAATCCCAGGTAGATAAAATCAAAACTAAAGTGTTACAACAACTGTAGTTTATACGTAACTTCGCCCATACTCATTGTGGTTATTCTGGATGCTGTCCTACAAGCATACAAAGCGAATACCCAGATCGTGCTCCTTTATGGGGCTGATATATAGTGCAAACACATCTTTTTATTGAGTTTTTATAAAATAGAACACACAGTGACCAGTCAACATAAGTAATCACGTTCCCCCAAAACCCAACCACCCCTCCTTGAACAAAACCTGCATGACAATTTACCACCTCGAGCCCTCACCCCCACCCACCATTCTGTCCAGCTCTGTCCCTTTATTTCCTGTCACTCATTATCTTCCATTTCAATACCATGAGAACTCCTTTCCCCTCTTACAATACACATAGTACCCCATTCAATACATAGCTGTAAGTGTCCTTCTCAATGGGATTGCAAGTACGGGGGAAAAGGGCTACAAACACTTGACCAAACTAAAGAAAATAGAAGGGAAGTAGCTACTAAAGAAATGCCCCAGTACTGGATACCTATATTCTGAGGTTTCCCTCACCAGCATCACAAGACACTTAAACCTGCAGTGTAAGTGTTTCTATTGGAAAATAGTGAACTGCATTGAACATTCTAATCAATGTTATTAGCGCCTTAAGTGATACTAGTGAGGCCATCCTTAGGTGTGAACAACATGCTATAACCGTTCACGATATAGACATTTATTTAGAAGTATCATATATGCTTTGGACTAGGAACAAATTAAGATGGCTATTGCTACTCTGGATCACGCCATGTAGAGTATCTCATACTGCACTATAACAGTAGTGCATATCCTCTTTAATTCACTTTATGAATAATCGGCTTGTCTATGCAGATTTAAATTCAATCTAGCCAACATTAGAAATTATAGGTACATGTTTGGGACTGGATAGCTAGATCAGTTTGCAGAGACGTGATGGCTAACCATTCCTTAGGGCCATAGGAATTTCTGCCTTCACCGATGACCCGGAAAAGACACTACAGGTTTTTTTATAACACACTTAATACCCAGAGGTTTCTAAACGCAGACCCGGGGATCGAACCTGTGGTGCTCTGTTTAGTCTTGCTTCCAAGGCAAGAAGGTTGCCCCTGAACTATCCTCCCGAGTCGGGAAATCATTTAGGAACTCTGTACCACATGACCAGATTGTGGTGCAGCATTACAGAGATGGTAGACATCAGGGATCATTGTCATGCACCATGTCTGCATAACAGATACTAGAAGTCATTTGCAAGCTGAGCGAGAGTTAGGGTGTTGCCAGTTTTGCTATCTGAATTCATGGTGACAAGGGACACAAACAAGGTCAAAGATGGAACTTTGAAAGAGTAGCGGCATTAGCGAAGAGAGTCAAGAACAGACATGCAGATCGAGAGGCCTGGAAGTAAACAGATGGTGAAGAAAAGGTCAGGGATCTGGTTGCAGAACTGCAGGAATCAAGCACTCTGAAACGTATGCATTATATATCACTACCAATACAGTATCCCAGGTAGATAATACAGTATGTTATTAAATTAGACGTACTTAACAACATTACAGATTAAAACATTAACAAGTGCACATGCGTGAGACCTTCCCACTAGACACAAACGTGGTGTCTTCCACCTTAACACCCGAAGCCAAGCGCTGCGCTATAAGGCGGTGGAAAGCAGTTATAAAATAATCGCACTTAAAGAAATGTCTAACCACCCACTCCATGTACGAATTGAACCTGCCCTTCGTGCATGCGCCCAGCACGCTTCTTACCCGCACTGAGACCCTGATGTTTCTCTGCCTCGAGAACACGTGAGTCTCAAGGTCTCGCACTTGTGGTGTGAATTTCAGTAGGAAACAGAGGCAGACATCGTCCTCTCCACTCTACTTCCGCCAAGCCTCTTGTACCAGTAGGAATCCACATTCATCCTAGAGCCGTCCCTTCATAGGGCAGCTCTTAGATGGGGCGGAGTCACGGTGCACGGCGCAGGCGCAGGCGCCAGTTTCACTGTACGTTTTGTTCACGTGATAGCGTTGTCGCTAAGTCGTTTCCTGGAACTGGTTGGTGTCATGAAGCCGGTTGAGGGGGTCTTAAAAGGGTGAGTGAGGCGAGAATGCAGGAACACTGGGAAAGTTCCCATAATGTGACGGCCGTAAATTGATAACTACCTCTCTAAAACCCGTTTGGCCAATACATCATGTGCCCCTCGAACAATCCTCCTAACACCCCCCGCCCCACCTTCCTTACACCTGTTTTCTGACACATGCACACTTTCCCGCCTAGCCCCACTCGCCCTTTTTATCCCCATGCGAACGCAGGCTAGAAATGGTGAGGAAATGTAACTTGGGTCAACGGAATTCAACCAGCGAAATCAATGATCGTGAGTACTCGTAACTTTGGCATGTCATTTACTCCCATGCATGTGTCCTTACGTATACTTATTTCGTGTGCAGCCCTCGGTATTTGCCCAAAATATGTTAACTTCTTTCAGATGCATAGCTGTATCAACAGCATTCGTCTGTGCGCATACTGGTTAAGGTCTCCGGTTTGAATAATAACTTTCACTTCAAACATTATTTTCTAATTAGGTTAACTATTGACAATGTAAATACATACTCTTTCGTTTCCTGCAGCACTCCAAAGTTGTTTAAAGTCTCCTTTTGGAGCATTTCATGTATTATCATTTGGAAACACCTCCGACGCATGCTTGCACGGGTTGTCAACAAGGAACAGCCATGTGGCTGTCACTGAATGCTGGAGGGGTGTGTGCCTTTTTGTAAAGTTGGCATCTACGTTTCTCCGTATGAATGCAATTGAGTTGTTGTAAAAGTAGGCTTGTCTGGCGTGTCTCTAAATACATTTTTGAGACAACTGTTTTTTATGTTTATTGTGAAGCACCTTTCCTCCACGTTCGTCTTCCTCGCGATGTACTTGTGAGGTACCTACCCCATTCCAGCAACTCTTCCTTTCTTTTTTGCCTTTTGCTTATATGTTCTGCTTCCACCACCGAGATTATGATACCCTTAGTGACCCATCATGCCTCAGTTAAAAACTCTCATGCCCTAAACCAAAGACCCGTGGATGCAGCTGAGCAGTTTTCTACAAGTGTATCCTTTTGAGGGGCAACGTGGCGAAACCCCAGTCCAGGGCCACCCTCCAAGGATTGGAGGAATGAGCTGATTTGTGGTATGTCCCTGCGACGGACCGCCTATTGAACTTGCAGTGGTCACTGTAAAGTATGAATGGGATACAAGTCTGCTAATGTAGCCCCGGGTCGGTGGTTACTGACAAGGGCTGCTGGTAAGGAGTAGGGAACATGTGCGTAAAAAGAGACTTGCATCATTTTTTTCCTATTTTGGTGTGTATTTCTTTTTTGTACAGGTTGCCATAGCAACGTGTGTTGCACCGCTGGTGCACGTGGGGCAGATTGATTTGGGCGTTCAAGGAGAGTTAAATAAGCTCTGGAAACGGTTCTGTAGTAATGTTCCTGCTGTACATTACGTATTGTTTAGCTGTCCGTGGGGTGGCTGTCAGTGGAATGTGATGGGGGTCATGTGGAATGTTGGTGTTGTTTGAATGATGATGTATGTGGTGGACAGTTAGTGATCTGAACTTGTGTGTAGATGGGCCAGTGTTTTTCCCGTGTTAAACTAAGACTTATTGGGCACAAATAAACAGATGAATTTACCTGGTTTCCTGTGTGGTGTATAGCAGAAGAACCCCACCTTGGTTACGTCACTGGTGACGAGGATCCAGGACCAGGAGCTGCTGCAGGGGAGTAGCACAGGAAGAGACAGACACTGCCCCCGAAAATTTCCCATCCAGCAGTCCATCAGCGACATGTACCTTGCTGGCGGGGTGGTGCAAGAAGCTGAGCAGTTGCTGTCCACATCTGTGTTAGGATGTGCTCCTGGTGTGTATTGGGGCCAGCGGAGGCCGTTAGGTGCTTGTGGTCTGGCCTGAACTGGCTGGACTTTCAGGGCTATGGAAGATTGTGATCCTGCGGGCCGGTTGGCGCAGGAAGAAGAGTGCATTTTGCTGTGTCTGGGCGGAGCAGGAGAGATTTGCGCAAGACAAAAGATGTTTGTGTCCGTGCCCGAGGTGGTTCTGGATGTTCATTTTCATTGGGTGTTGCCTGTAACCTGTGAGCCGGGTGGTCCAGTGGCAGTGCCCAGGGGAGTAAGTGTTTGACCAGGCGTCATTGTTGGCAATGGTTACAGTGACAGGTCGTTGTGCAGGCATGTTCTGGACAGAGACGTTGCGAGGGACGGAGATGTTTCTCTGTCGTTGGCTGGAAGCAGTGTTGCGACACGCAGAACTCGGCGGTTCTGCAGTGGTACGCAACTTGGGTTCCATAGGAGCTTCTTCTTTTTACTCCCCAACAGCCAGGCCGTGTGTCCCAGGGCTTGGTGTGACAACAGTGGACAGTGACTCGAAAAAGGGGGAGGAAGAGGCAGCACCCCGCTGACATGGAATCCTCTGACATGGTGAATTCGTTCGAGAGGTTTGATCTGGAAGGACACCAGAATAGGTGCTGTGTCTCTGGAGGGTCACTGATAAAAAGGAGTTGTCCCATCTGTACGGTGGGTGAGCTGAGTGGCGAGGAGTTTTGTGGAAGATGTTCCGTTGACAATTTGAGAGAAATTGATCCTGACTTGTGGGGCTTTTATGGTCAGCTCCTTAGCTGTCAGAAGATTAATGTGGTGTTAGGTGTATGTGGGAGGCCGATAAATCCTTGTGTTGTGCCTCTGGGTTAGTGTTTTCCTTAGTAGGGTTGGTCATGGGCTGATGTAGTTTGGGGCCTTTGATTGTTGGGTGAGTGTTTGTGTTATGGCCTCTGGATGGACTACTTTTGTTATAGTGTTGCCATGTGGTGACTCATTGTTTTTCCTAGCCGTGTTCTAACTCCAGTTTCCTTTCTAGGGGGAATTTTGGACTTGCAGGCGTGGGAACTTTTCCTTGAGGGACACTCCATGTTTATTGTAAATGGGGTATTTTGACTAAATGTATACGTTTTTGTGGGACAGTAACTTTTTGTTTCTTCTCGGGTGAAAGCTTTGGATGTGAGGGTCGGGGGGTGTTGTTTTCACCGGTTATGTACATTATCTTGCTGGACGTACATTTTTATGTTTTCAAAGTGTGCCTTGCACTTATCTTTTGTGTGTTTTTATGTTTTGTATTGTCGTGTTGTCAAAGGTGTGCAGGGTGGCATTTTCACTGTTGATTACAGTTGTGGTGGTTTGTTGGAGTTTTTACTGTTGGCTGTGTGGCGTGTGGGCAATATAGACTGTTGGTTACGGTGGTGGTGGTGTGTTGGAGTTTCGACTGTTGGTTGCAGTCGGGTGTGTCAAGGAGCACTGTTGATTACAGTGGTGGTGTGTGTAATTGGTTTGTTCAGTGCTGTTGAATGGTGTGTAGAGGCGTTGTCACTGTTGGACATCGGTTATCTCTTGTGCCCGGTGGATGGCATTGGTTGTCTATGTTGTAGTGTTGATTAGCTGTGTGTGTGCTGTGCAGGCTGCCCAGCTTTCCAATTTGTTTGTATTCCATCATTTCTTTGGTTTGTCCCATGGTAGGTGTCCTGCTTACGTGGCTGTTTGGTGCCCGAACGTTTGTGATTGCCTAGTGAGAGGTTATCGTTCAGCTGTTTCCTCTGTCTCTCACTTGTTGTGGTGTGTGTGAACGGAGGATAGCACGGGGGCAACGTGCTGGTCTTGAAACATGGGCCACGCAGAGCAACAGAGGCCCGAATCCCAGATACGCGCTTACAAACCGAACTCTGGTACGGTATTAGGCGCGTTATAAAAAACAATAAAATAAAATCTCACTGTGGTTTTGCTGGCAGGTAAGGTTGATTGCTAGTGCGTTCATTTTGCCACGTCTGGTGTCCACTTTGGGTTGTTGTAAGAATGAAAATGGGGAGAGGTGTAGTAATGTTCCTGCTGTACATTATGTATTGTTTAGCTGTCAGTGGGGTGGCTGTCAGTCGAATGTGATGGGGTCATGTGAAATGTTGGTGTTTGAATGATGATGTATGTGGTGGACAGTTAGTGATCTGAGCTGCTGTGTGGATGGGCCAGTGTTTTTCCTGTGTTACACTAAGACTTATTGGGCACAAATAAACAGATGAACTTACCTGGTTTCCCGCGTGGTGTATAGCAGAAGAACCCCCACCTTGGTTATTTCAGGTCCCCTATTTGCATTGTCCCTGGTAGGAGCGCAGTCCAGTACAAGCTCTGAAGGCATTATGGGGGCTGCACTTGGAATAGCAGTGGCATCGGGAGTCTTCCAGTTCTTCATCCCCTGAGAGATCCAGGAAGAGGTATGAAGGCAAACCTGAGATCTCTGGAAAAAAAGGCAGCTGAAACTATTCAAAAAGGATAATAAAGAGGAGGTGGTTAAAAGCAAGAAACATGATTCCAAGATGGCTGCCGCTTAGCGCAGACGTGTTGATACACGCTCTGTCTCCCGACTGCTTTTGCCCATCCTGCAGATGTGAGCAGTGGGAATTCTGGGCCCCAAGGAGGACAGGGTGATCGGATTTGCATCCCCCCGCAGGCGGGATTACCTAATAAACTACTTTGCAGCCACGGAAATGTGGAGGTTGGGATATGCGCATGCAGCCCATATCAGCTGGCAGCGCTCTGTGAAGTCAGCCATGCCAGAACTCCAACTGCAGTGGAGAGCCCTTTGGCCGAGGTATTTGCTGTAATCTCAGATGTGTCGGACCCTCCAAAGTGACTGTAGAGTGGTGGGCAAACCCTTGGAGCGCTCAATGGAAACTGGTGATACGTGCGCAGGGGCCGCAGCGCAGCACACAGCAGCGTAGGGTGGAAGAACCCTTCAGTCTGGAACCCACCAAACAAGCCGGGTTAGGGATACAAAGGCATCAAAACAGAGCAAATTAATACAAACAGTGGCATACTCATTCCTTAGCTAAGCTGCAACCTCAACCTTCAAAAGCCCGATTTTAGCACGTGGATATTCTCACGTTACTATCAATGCTTACCCTATCTGCTGGCATTATGTCTTTAATGCATATAACAAACAACAAGGCGATAACCTATCTGCAGGTAAACTCTTGGAAAAGGCGTGCTTTTGCATGTAAGGGCAGACACCAACTTGAAGACATACGGAAAGAGAAAGCAAGTAAACGTTTGCAGGCGAACCTTAAACAATATATTAACACTCTCATATTGCTACTCCAGAACACAAATCGCAGCAAATTCCTGCACAGGGGGATCTGCGCCAGTGCAATCAATGTGCAAGCTGTCAACGCCGAGTACATGTCTGGCAATAGGGAGAAAGGAAACCAAACAGGACTGCCCCATTCCCAACAGAAACAACACTAATCATTGGAAAAACTTTGGGCAAAAAACAAGTTCCACGGAGGCTTCAACTATACTTGTATTGCAATCCCCTTCAGAACTGCAGAATACTACTCTCAACATGGCAACATCCAAGGAAGACTTTCCCACAAGCTTCCAGGAGTTCCAAGAGCGGTTTACATCTAACTTTCATCTACAGTTCTCAACATTCACAGCTGAAATTGGAGGTTCACTTGTGGAGGTTCTCCAAGAAACTGCCTCGTTAGCAGAAAGGGTGGACCAGACCGAACAAGCAATTCATGATGTTGCGGAAGAGGGTACGTGATCGGACGTGGCTATAGAACTATCCAGAATTATGCATAACCTTCAATTACAATATGAGGACCGTGAAAATTGATTTTGCAGATCGTATGTTCGGATTAGAAATCTTCTGGAACCGATCTTATATCCAGACTTAAAATATGCGGTGCTTGTGATATTCACTGATCTATTCTCTGCAGAGGAGCCGATAGACATTCCATTAGATCGTGTTCACAGGGTAGGAGCCAAGGGGCTGGAACCTGGCACCCGCCCTCGAGACGTCTTAGCAGCATACGCACTGTACCCCCAAAAAGAACGTATACATAAGGTGGCGAGAACTAAACCATCAATCTCCTATAATGGTGCGGAAATACAGTTGTATCAGGATCTTTCAAGAGTAACTCTCCAAAAACGCAGAGATATGCATGAATTTGTGAGTATCCTTTAATCCAAGGACATAAGATACAGATGGACCTTTCCTTTTGGACTTCTTTTCACTTTAGGCACCAGGCAACAACGCATAATGTCCAGGGAATCCGGTTTGGCTTTGCTGCAATCAGAAGGAGAAATCACAGGAAGCCAGACAGATAACACCCAACCTAACACAGCGACACGCAACAAGAAACCAACGGGTGGGGATGGCTCTCTGGCGACAGGCACAAAAGAAACCGAAAGGGTCCTCCAAAAGATGACTGGAGATCAAGGTTAAGAGGCCCAAACCCGAAACCTTCGTTATAAAGTCAAAAATTACTTAAAAACTACTGGGGGAAAGAAAATCCAAATTTCACTCGGGACGGAACTTATAGCAGTAAGCAAACTTCAACAGGAAGCAGACGGAGTGGAATCGGATATCTAGGAATCTTTCTGTTGCTTTCGAACAGATGGGGGAGCTAGATCTTCCCACACTATACCCTGGGTCAAGAGATGAACCGCAGCCACGTGAGTTGCTCCCGGGAACCCTCAGGGACAGCGATTCAAACCAGGGAACTTTTTCCAGGAGGAGTGTTTGTGCAGAGGGCAGGGTGTGGGGTCAAGTAGTCCATGAAAGTGGTTTAAGGTTAGTTGGGGTAGTGGGTAAGTCTGGGGGGAATCTCACCTGCAAGTAAATGTAAGATGCTTATTTATGTATCCTGTTAGCAATGTGTCAATATCCTCTAGTCCTATGCAATCCATACACTCAAAATTCATGTGCTTCTTGAGGTGGCACCAACCGAATTTGGTGGCGCTTCAAGATAACCATACCTGTAAAACAGACAGAAACAGACTTCGCCTATGCTATTACCCTACAATAATACAGGCATGTGCCGCGAGTAAAACTACAGGGGTATTTATTTAGTCGCGCCCTTCAAATAATCCATACTGAAACACACAGGGACGGCCGATATGTCTTTGTGGTTCTCAGCATATTTTCCATCAAATTAACAGTGCAACAATATGTGCCCCTAACTCAGACCAAGATGTTTTTTTTTTTTTTAACTTGCTGGAGGTTTTTAGGGAGGGAGACCTATTGTTACTGGGGAGCTTCAACCTGACCTGGGACCCGGTACGGGACCGTAGTGGGGTGACCCACTGGGCCTCACCTTCCCCCCTCGAGCGGGCTGCAATATATATTCGTAGATCTATCCCACGTTGATATTTGGCTTGCCCTGAACGGGGAGGAGAGAGGTTATTCCTTTTATTCACACGTTCATAGGTAATTCTCCCGTATAGATTACACTTGGTCCTCCACTCCACTGCTGGGCATTATATCACAAATTATCACACATCCAACTACTCTTTTGGATCATGCCCCAATTAAATTAACATTAGATATGACAACTGCCAGTCCACAGCTTTGGTCCTGGAAATTCCTGCATGCCCTGCTTCAAGACCATGTCATCCGAGATGAAGTTGCAGCTCACATCACTGAATCCTTTGACCTATATCTGCTAGGGAAGATCTCATTCAATACTTTCTGGGACGCGTTTAAAGCTACCATGAGGGGCGTCCTTCTAGCAGCAGATGCCAAAAGACACAAACAGTTTATGGCCCTTGAATTGGAATTAGAAGCTGAATTAGCACATATCATGAAAAAGATGGAAAACATCACAGGCCCAGGCATGCAGAAAACATTCTGTGCAGCGCATGGTAGGCTAAACCTCCACCTCACAAAGAAAGAAAAAGCCCTCTTATCACTCAAACATAGGTACTACATAAAAGCTAATAAAATGGATCTCCAACTGGAGGCCTCCCGGATTATACAACAAGTTAAACTACCCTCTGAGGAGACAACCACTGAAACTATCGGTATTTTTCACACATTTTACTCTAATTTATAGAAATCTGATATGCCTTATCCTCTCGCACAAATAACATATTTGAAATCAGTTGTATTCTCAAACTCACGACAGCCGATGGTCAAACCCTAGACAACACTATCACGCCAGATGAGGTACTTATTACGGGTCATCCGAAAACTAACACTCAACAACAAATTGCCTGGTCCAGACGGCTTTCCCATTAGCTTTGACAAAACATATGCAAATATCTTAGCTCCCATTCTAAGTTGTTCAGTTCTTTCTTGAACATGGGACAAATATCGCCCACCATGGAAGAAGCGAAAATAATTCTGTTTCCAAAACCTGGTAGAGACCCAACAATTTGTGGGTCCTATCGCACTCCTCAACCTAGATGCCAAAATGTTCAACAAGGTGATGGCCAACCGAATCGTAGATATTCTACCATCATTAATACTTGCAGACCAAACCGTCTTTATTAAATCAATACAAAGACATGACAATATATGTAGAGTGTGTCATATTTTGAAGAAGGTTGAGAAAAAACAGATCCCTGCAGTGCTAGTTTCTATAGATGCAGAGAAGGCATTTGACCGTGTAGAATGGTCTTTTCTTTTTCAGAGAAAATGGAATTCGGACCGAACTATACAGGATTGGGGCAAACTGTCAGAATCCATCTGGTAGGCTATCAATAAATGGCCAACTAGCTTCCTTAATTTCTCTTAGTCACAGTACTAAGCAGGGAGGTCCTCTCTCCCCAATGTTGTATGCTTTACACTTGGTACCTTTTTTATTAGCCACAATCAGACAAACCAAGGAAATAAAAGGTTTTATGTTTGACAACGTACAGCATAAAGTAATGGCTTACACCGATGATATGCTGCTCATGGCAACAGAACTGTTAAACACGATAAAGGAAGCTACACACGCATTTGAGCAGTGGCAGGATTGAAAATAAACGTGCATAAATCGGAAATCTTAAACCTATCGTTATCTTCAGCAGAAACCGTAGACTTGCAGGCACATACACGTTTCGGATGGGCTAAGGAGGGAATCGCATTATTAGGGGTAAGGATCACCCCATCCCTTAAAGCTTTCTATGCAGCCAACTATACCCCCCCCCCCCCTACTAAAAGATATTGAATTTCAATAAAAAAATTGGATCCACTTAAAATCTCATGGCTGGGCAGAATCAACTCAGCGAAGATGGTCACTCTCCCTAGAGCAATCTATTTATTTCAAGGATTACCTATTAAGGTACGTATTTCCTTTTTCCGTATAATACACAGAGCGGTCTCTGCTTTTGTTTGGCAAAATAAGACCCAGCGGATGGCCTTAACCACATTAATGCTACCACCAGACAAGGGAGGGATGGGTCTTCTGAACTTCTGAAATATTATCCAGCGGCGCAAATTAGAGTGACAAAGGAATGGTCCGCAGACACAGTAGAGAAATGCTGGGTACAGATGGAATTAGTTGTGGGGGGGCCTAGACTAAAGGATGCACTATGGTTATGGAAACCTGATCTCCCAACCCACATACACCTGAGTGAAATAATGCACACAGTAGAAAACATCTGGGACGACGCAGTGAAAAAACACGGTGTAACATCCTCCCCTCTCCTTTTACGCCCCTATTTTTCAATCTCTAATTTTCTCCGGGCCTAGAACCAAATGCATTTAGAGAATGGAAGGCAGCTGGGTGTGAGTAGCTGAGAGATATGTTTTTTGTGAAACAGTAAAATCTTTTACGCTATGCAAACATGAGCTGGGGCTACATGAAAAATCCAGGTTTCAATATTTCCAAGTAAGACATTGGATTCTGGCTCCCCCGAAGAAGGCGACGGCCACCACGGAACTAACATCTTTTGAACAATATGATATCGAACCCAGGGAATACAGTCCTTATCTCTAACATATACAAAATATTGGGGGAAGGAATATCTAAAATGGAGATTAGTTATTAAAAAAACGTTGGCAGGGTACATTGGGGGAAGAGGTGACCAATCAGGACTTAGAGAAGCTTTGGAGAACAATCCCCAGACTCACTACATCGATTCAAATTAAAGAATCCTGGCTCAAACTCGTGGTGCAATGGCAGCCCGTCTTGCTCAAATTAAACCAGCATATCCGATAAATGCTGGAGGGAATGTGATCATGTGGGGAATTGAGAACATGCCTGGTTGAGTTGTTCAAAGTTGGCCAAGTATTGGGGAGAGGTGAATGGATATCTGTGATTTTTCTCTCTCTTTCTCTCTCTAAAACAAAAAGGAAGAAATATAGAAAAATGCTCTTATCTTCATCCTCATAGTCTGCATGCTCATCTTTCTTGGGGGAGGATCAACAGGGGAAGTATTTGGATAAGGAAACAGTGTCTTAAGTACTAAGTCAAGTGGCAGATTACATGGGATTTGCTGACCAGGTCCCACCCTCATCAGTAGACACAGGTACTAGAGATCATCTGCCTCAGTTTAATCATACCTTAAAGGTTTACTACTGTTCTCAGAAATAAAATTACATTTTAAGAGAATGGAAAGAGCAAGATAACATCAAAGCCCAGAGATTCCCAGAGGCGTAGCCAGGATTGTTTAACAAGTGAGGCCTGATGCTAATGTAGTTGGGCCCACCACAGTGACATTGTTTTCTGTAAATGTCCACACAGCACTGCTGAGTGGACATTTAAAGATTTTGGGTGGGCCTTGCCCACTCAGGCCCTACCGTGTCTACGATTCTGGAGATTCCTGGACACATTTGATCAATTAAAAGGGGAGAAGGTTTTACCCCAATCTGTTATGCTGGACACTATTTGCCTTGGTCTGATGGGCAGATTGTCTATAGTCCAGAAGGTGAATGGGGCTTAGAAGATGGTCTGTGGAGGAGTTCACCTGGCAGTAAGTGCCACCACTTACTGCACATACACAGCTGAAATAGTTTTGAGATTATCAGAAGCTCTGCATGATGGTCCCAAATCTTCCCCCATTTTGCAAGATGTCGGAACACAGATCCAGTTTGTCTGACTGTCTATGATGGGGTTAAGACCTTGGCAATGGCCATGGGGTCTACAGTCGTAGGACTTCACCAGCTGCATGTTCGAGAATGGCACACACTCTCACCAGAACGCCACAGCCCATTTCGTTTGAGCGGTAAATGCTATTTGCTGATACCTTGGAGGAAAAAGTACACAAGGTTGTCAAATGAGATCAGCATGCCAGAGAGCTAAATTGGCCTTTCAAGTCTAAGACCTCTTAATCAGACAAAAAAGTGGCCAGCTCCAGTCCTCAAACTACGCCTCACGCAGATGTTCTGAGGGTGTGAGACAGAAAATGCTGCCATAAAAACAAAGCTTTTGTCACCCCCTAAATCTCAGAAGTCCTCACGCCAGGCCAGATGGAGGGCCATCTCCAGTGGTTCTGGGATGAATGGTGCCAAATTTCGAAGGACTGTTGGATCAACAGTCTGGTTCGATGGGGGTATTGGATCAAATTCTGCTCAACAATGAGGCCCTCTAGGTTATTTGTACTCCCTTGCCTAGACCTCGAGCCAAGAGGAGGGCCATGTTACAGTCCTTCCAGGAACTGATTCATAAGAGAGCTATCAAGAAGTATTCCTAGTCCCCAGACCATCGGGTAAATTGAGATCGATTGTTGACCTAAGGCGACTCAATCATTTTGTGACCACAAAGCGTTTCAAGATGGAATGTCAGCATAGGATTATTCATTTAATCCAGGCCAAGAATTGTCTGTCATTTGTAGACCTTTTCACATACCGATAAGGAGCAATTTTCAGTTCCCCTCGAGCGACCGTTGTACCTTCGCTTCAGACTAGAGAATGTTTAGCATACCTTGGGAGACTGGATGCTGTAGCAAGATGTCCTTTGTGTGGTCTTTTTAACGAAACACTCACACACTTCAACTTGCGAAAAGACACTCCATTTGAGGCGCTTGTATCTGCGCCAAATTTTTTTATAGACTAGGGAATTCGTCAAGCTGCTGCTGCGCTCCAGCTTCTGTCCCAATCTCTAATTCTCTATATTCCGTATGGGACTGCCCGATATATCTACAGAGCCTGGTGGCTGAGAAATAAGGCCCTGAATTAGGAAGGGGTCAGACACAGGGGAATGAGTGTTGTAGTTGACCTATCTTTCCTGGAATCTAAGCTGATTCAAATGTATTGGACATTTTAAACCCATGTATGGGAGTGTATCAATGTATGTATACTGTGAATTTTAGTAAGGCGTTTCATATGCATTTAACATTTTAGGCTATTTGTTTTTAAAATTAATATGAGATGTCTTTTTATATGTGAAGGCTTTTGCAGCCAAAATAAAGTATTTTGACTGACAGTTCTCGGCACTCCCTTCCTGGCTGAAGTTGGCACCCTACATTTGTACAAAACCCCTGTAGCCTTTCTCCACCAGGAGGTCTTGCCTTATCTGAACGATTGGCGGGTGAGGGTTTCATCCCTGGACCATCTAGTGCAACATGTGTAGATGACGCGTTGGACTATCGGAATCGGAGGGGTTCATAATGACAGAGATTTAAGCGGCCTACCTGTGCGGCTGAGTCGGCCCAGAGGGGTGGGGCACCAGATCTCTTTTGCTGCCTCACCATGCGGGATCTGGCGACATCAGCTGTAGAGTTCATGACAGTTTCTCGAATTGTGGCAGAGCCCGGGAGCGGCTGGGTTGGAACTGCTGGAGTCCATCTGTGGCATCTTCCCCAGTGCCGCCTGGAACTCGTGTGAACATGCTTCATTTTGGAGGTGGACTGGCAGTGTGACGGCTGCCAGGCCCGGTCTCTTTTCTACGATTTTGGGAAGGAGGCCACTTGGCGTGGTCTTCCTCCCGTTTTCCTGCCGGTTTGAAGTGTTTGGGTGGTTCGCTGTGTCCCGCTGGAGGATCTTGCCGTGCTGTCCATGGGATGAGTTTGTAGCTCAATCTGTGGCTATAGAATATCTGCCCTGTCATCCTGGTTTTTATCTACTGCTGGAATTGTAAATGTGGGGTATTCAGGGATACTCTTCCCGCGACAGTATTGTAATGCTGGTAAGGACCCATAACTCTTAAGTCGCATTCAGAGTGTCATAGGAGTTTTTCCCATCCTCCAAATAAACAATGAAACCAAGAGACACCCTCTAGAATTGATGCGTGAGAAGTAACCTACACTATTGCAAAGGCATTATCATAACGCTGTGGGTGAGTAAAGCACGTGACGATGTGGGAAGTAACGGGTGTGAATTCTAATGGTTTTAAGTTTTGTCTTATTTGCAACACAGGCATCAAACAGTAAAACATTGTTTTACAATGCATGAAATATCAATCAAGAATAGCTCATTGTAAATAGGAAGTGGATTCAATATCTTATTTAATTAATATCGAGCCATGAGGGTAATGGGCCGTACACTACGACCTCGATGTATGATTATTAGTAATACAGAGGACAATATTAATAGTAATTGGATATATGAAATTCAATTAGTATCTAAACTATACTTTTGTTGTTTATTTTCTTTTTCTTGTCTGTCTGTTCTTCGTTACATTTTTTCTCATACCTTTTGACTCCAACCCCTTATTCTCTGTCTGGGATATGGATATGTTATGATGTTGCATAATGTGTATGATTTGATTGTACATGTCCGGTTTTGAAAAGGGCCCCAAGGCCGAAACACGTATTAACCTATGGGCATGAATAACAACATTAAATGAACACGTGGCGCATTCTAGAGTGTGTCTCTTGGTTTTGTCTACTGCTGCTGCATAGGGAAACTAGAGTGGACTGTTCTGAGACTTGTGGACTATTTTTAACTCTCTGGCTATGTTGGACTTAAGAAATTGAAGATGTGCAATAGTGAACTTACAGCTAATATGGCAGTTTATTTTTGGGCTCTTAGTAGCTACTCTATGAACTCACTGGTTCATGATCAGACGATCATGGACGAAGGATTCGGTTGATAAAACCTTTTGTTTTTCACTATCCAGACTGGTAGCTGTGTTTGGGATGCAGCCCTTGGAACGTTTGTTGGTATTAAAGTCTTATATTTGGGCCCGTTTGGACCTATGGATGAGGTGTAATTCAAACTACTGACCCTTAAGACTTTGTTCCTAGTAGCCATCACTACCGCTAGTAGCGTGGAGGAAATCTGCACCCTTGCATGCAAAGCACCTTATCTGGTGGTTCAGACAAACACCGCTTTTCTTGGTGTGATCTGGTGTTTCTGCCCAAAGAAGTGTTGAAGTTTCAGTCCTCAAGAAATTGTTCTCTTTATTCTTTCTGATCCCTTCCTCACCAGAGGAAATAGTGGAGCAAATTAGATGTAAGGGGGACTGTTCTTATTTACTTGGAAAGATCTGGCCCCTGCAGGAGGTGGGACAGTCTGTTACATTTGGGTAGTGCTTGTCCAGACCGAAAAGTCACGATGCCCAGTCAGTAAATGGATGAGAAACTATTTCTATTTCGTATGTGTTGGCTGGGGCCAATTCTCTCCCTCCCCTGAGGTCTAGCCGTAGCAGTGGGAGTTTCATCGAAAGAGGCTGAGGAAGTATTGATTTAGGACACATATCAAACCACCACCTGGGCAGATCTGAGCACATGTATTAAATATTGACTGTCTGATTACTTACTTACACAGTAAGCTGGGGCTTCTGATACAGGTGTTTTGCGTTCCGGGGTACTCTGAATTCAGACGTCCTAGTAATAGATGGCTAATACATTGGTGATGGTTGGTGCGCTTGGCATCAGTGATCCGAGTGATTATTTGGATCGGTCCATCCCTAAGAGTTGGTTTACCTCGTTTAAGTACTAGAAAGAGAAAGGGAGATGTGTACGTAATTTTTTTTTTTTTGCTTGTTTTTTTATTTGGCGTACTTATGGCTTTACAACATTAGAAAACCTTTCACCAAAATTCAAAAATCCATAATCGAAACTGTAAAATCATAACCAAAAATAAGAAACAAAGATGACTGGTAAAGAAAAAAATAATAAAATTAAGAGAAAAGATCATTAAATATGATTTAACACTAAAAACATGACCTAACGAGCGAAGAATTTAAAAACAGTTTTTTCGCACAATATGACTTAGTTCTCCTTCAGCATTGTTGCTTCTAATCTGGCCTGTACCAAAGTCAACAATTTTGCCACAGCCAGTAATATGAGTTTGTTCTCCATTAATTATCGTGCACCACCAGTCCTCGACAGATCTGCAGCAAAATTGAATAAGGATTTTTCCCAACTCTTGGTCTCTTTCAGCTAAAAGTTCAGGACAATTGAGATTCAAGTGTTTGATAGATTCAATTACGTCTCCTTGCTTACATAGTCTACAAGTTGGTGAAATCTTTGAGTTCTTCCTTTCACTCAGCCGCAAATTAGAGGGAAATAAGTTCAAACGCAGGTATTGTGACCTAAAAAATGGATTAGGAAACATACTCGCATATCGGGGCAGGACATTCAATTTCTGAGGCGCCGCCCAGATGTCTTCATAGTCTTTGTACCTTGTTGTAATGACTCTAAAGTATCTAGCCAGTCCACTCTATACAGCTTAAATTTAATCCGCTCAGGATTTAGAACAAGAGAGTCTGAGGTTTCATTCAGGTACAATAAAGCCTTCTGGCAGATGTTTTTCCAGTCTTGCAATAGGTTTTCACTGGGGTCTTCTAGAGCCACTTTTAATGCTGAGAAAGCCCCCCTTTGGTGACTTTTCAATGCATTTGTGGTAGAAGGATAAGGATTTCCACAGGGATATAGCTCTCAACGATGTTAATGCCAATTCTCTTCTAATAATGGCCAGTGGAGTACTTTTTGGCAGACTTGGAGCAGTTCTCCAAAATAGCCCCTCTAGTCGGGCCAGGTCTCTTCAGATAGCAAAACCGAGGTCCCCGCCCCATAGGTCAGGGTGGGCGCCACCTTCAACCTAAAAAAATGGCACCAATGGGGCCAGAGAATACCGGCAGTATTTTCTTTTTTAAACCATAATTCTACTTTGCGCTGCCAGGTTTTTTGCTTTCTTCCGCAGAGACTCTACTCGGGGGTGCCTCACAATTGCTTTTATTGATACTGACACCTAAATAGGTGAATTCTTTTACCAATTCTACTCGTTGCCCTTCTAGAAACCAGGAGTATTTTTTTTATCTCCCCAATCCTCCTGTACCGAAGACCATGGTCCTTGATTTCCCAGGATTTATTATCAAGCTGTTTTCTTCCACGAATGTTTGGATGGCATCAAGCTGTTGTTGCAGGCCAATCGGTGTTTGGTCAATGACCACTATGTCATCCGCGTAGAGGAGTCTTCCAATTATGTTCTTACCAATTTGAGGCGGGAATGATCTTGTCTCACTGGAAGCACCCTCAATGTCTGAGATGAATAGTTACAGACCCACGTTTCTAGGGATTTCATCAGATAGGTTTCTTTCCCTGTCCAGTCTAACTCTAATAGTCGTTCCAGAATGAAGATCTTTAATAGTGGACATAATTTGATTCAGGCATTTCAAACTTTCGAGTTTTTTCCACAACAAGTCTTATCAACCAAGTCGAAAGCCTCTGAGGGATCAATAAATGCCATAAATATTTGACCTCCTTTTTTGTACATTGTCTTTGCTTTTAGCAAGTTGATCAGAAAGACATTGAGCGATGACCCAATGCCTTTAACGAATCCCGCTTGCCACTTATCTTGATTGTCTGAGATATTCCCCCATTTTACCAGAGTTTTTAGTAAAATAGTCCCTAATACTTTTCCAACCACATCTAGTAAGGCGATCGACCGATAATTGTCAGGATTTGACCTAAATCCCTTTTTAAAAATAGGGACTACTATCGCCGATTTCCAAGAGAGTGGTGCCTTAGATGTTTTTAATATCTCTTTATACAGGGAGTGAAGGAGCATATCCCAAAGTTTTGGGTTTTTGTTCAGTTCGGCATTGGATAATCCATCAGGACCCGCTGCTCGTGAGTTTTTCAAGCTCTTCATGATTCCCTCAATTGCTTCGATGTCAATATCTATGGTTAAAGTTTGCTAAACTATTTTTTTCCAGCGCTTGCACATCGTGCTGGCTTGCTGGTTTAGCAATCTTCTTCTGTACTGATGTTTGAGAGAAGTGTTTTTGCCATACAGATGCAGCAAGTGAGGTTGTCATTAAGGCGTCCTGTGGAGCATCGATTTCGTTGATAAAAGCCCTTCTAGCTGAATAGCCGCTAACACGGCTTGGGCGTTGTGATTAATCAACGCTTTTTTTGTGCCTCTTCAACCAATAGTGGTAGCTCTGCTTTAATTTATGAATTATCTCTGACTCTTTTCCCGATTTTATCTTTTTTCCATAGCCGGATGTTTTCCTTCAGCTTTCTTTTCCTAGTTGATATCTCTTTATCGTAAGTATGGCGATGGACCATCTGTGGTTTTACGGAAATCCCAATAGCCTTAGTTACAAAGTCTTGGAATAATGGCAGATAATTAAATCTCGCTGAATCTTCCTCTTCTTCCTTTTATTCACTTCTTTGCTTAGTTGCTGTGATAGGACTGGCAGCTTTTTCGCATTAATAGCCAATCTATTTCTCCCTGGATTTATTTGAATCTTTTGAGCATCTTTATTGATTCTTCTTCAGTTCAGCTCATGACATGTCAGCTTAAGTTGATTGTGATCACTTTTTTGACTTTCTTGAACTACCAGTGACTTTAAAATCAATGATGTATTTGAGGCTACACAAATGTAGTCCAACAGATGCTCTCCTACTGTACCTCTCAGGTCGGTTTTGCTGGAATGTCCCCCTCCAAACTCTCATTTAGGATTAGACAATCCCTTGACTGGAGCATCTGATTCTAAGCAATCCCCCTTGTTTTCTTCAAGTTTGTGGAGTCTCCTTCATTTAAGAGAAGTTTGTTATTCTTATCTATGCAAGTGCAGTTTAAGTCTCCCGCTATTAATATAAAGGGATCGTTCCGTTTTACCCTTTTTCATCGATTTATTGCTGCTATGTCTTCTGCCATGTTGCTATTCCTGTTTTCCACCGGGTTCCAGTATAGATTTATCACAACGAGAATTTGCTTTGTGGTTTCCCCATTTTCAGGGAGTTCGAAGTCGGCCACTTGAACAAAGGGTGATGGGAAGTTACTACCCACCAACACCCAGCCCACACTGTTCTTTACCGCCATCAATAGGCCACTTTTTGGACGACCCGTCTGATTTTTTTTAATTGCCGTATTTAGTGAAACCCAATACCCATCTATCAAGGGGGCTTCACTAAGCCACACTTCCTGGAGGCACATCAGCTGACCCAAGATCTTTACCAGCTTCGTCAAAAAGATGGGAGGACCCCCTAATATTCCAATTTACGAGGGACCACTCCTTTCCCAGTGGTTGATGCTATTGGATGTTTTATTTTTCAACTAGTAATCCTTCTAGCCATTTCCAATTAGACTCCTATCCATTTTTAGAGTATTTTTCCACTACTTTTGCCCTCTCGAGACCGACCTTGGTCACCTCCAGTTGTCCCCCTCAAGGGTTCCAATTCGTAGGTCTTCGTCTACTTTGATGGAAACTGTTTCCTCTTGTAAATTGAATCCCAGCGGCCGTAAATTGTGGCCTTCGTCTAGTATTAGTTTTGCTAATCTGGATACCAGATGGATAGTCACTGTCTGCGTTGGTTATCAGGAAATTCAATAAATGAAAATTCCTGTGCGTCCACCACACGCAAGGACGGAACGCGATGAAACAGCCTCAAACCGTTGGCCCTATTAAGCACTAATCCATCATTTGGTGTAATTCTTTCCTAATTTTAGCTCGTTATTTAGTTCTTTTTCTTGTTGCTTTTTTGAGATTGATTTATTGGGCAGTATAAGGTTCAATTTACACTTTGACACTTCTTCCCCAACTGTCTTATTTTCCGTCTCCTTCTCTTCAACTAATGCATGGGTGCACAACATACGGCCCGCGGGCCAGTTGCGGCCCGCCATGCTGTTTTTTCCGGCCCGCGAGGCACAAAGACTTTCCTAATGAAGGGCGGCCCGCAAGCAGCATCGGCCGCCCTCCATTAGAAAGTCTTTGTTGTCTTCCAGGCCGGACAAAACACTGGCCGTCATTGGCTCAGCACACACGCACCACATCACTCCTATGAGCCATGTAGTGCGTGCGTGCTGCACCAATGGAGTGCCAGCACTACGGCTGGCGTGGCCAGTAAGGCTTGATGCCGAAAGGCATTTCAGCCTTGCTTGCCACGCCAGCCGTAGTACCACTCACCTCGCCAGCGTTCCAGCTTACCTGCCTTCCAGCACATCTCCGGTAAGTGGTCTGTGTGTTTGTGTTTGTGTGTCGGGTCTGTTCTGCTGTATGCTTGTGTTGTGTATGTTGAGATGGGGGGTTGGGGGGTGTGTCGGATGTGTATGAAATTTTGTTTTTGAGTGTTTGTGTTGAGTATGTTGAGATGGAGGAGTGGGGGGCGTGTCGGATGTGTATGAATGTTTGTTTTTGAGTGTTTGTGTTGTGTATGTTGAGATGGGGGTGTGGGGGGCGTGTCGGATGTGTATGAATGTTTGTTTTTGAGTGTTTGTGTTGTGTATGTTGAGATGGTGGGTGGGGGGGGTGTCGGATGTGTATGAATGTTTGTTTTTGAGTGTTTGTGTTGTGTATGTTGAGATGGGGGGTGGGGGGGCGAGTCGGATGTGTATGAATGTTTGTTTTTGAGTGTTTGTGTTGTGTATGTTGAGATGGGGTGTGGGGGGGCGTGTCGGATGTGTATGAATGTTTGTTTTTGAGTGTTTGTGTTGTGTATGTTGAGATGGGGGGTGGGGGGCGTGTCGGATGTGTATGAATGTTTGTTTTTGAGTGTGTTGTGCATGTTGAGATGGGGGTGGGGGGCGTGTCGGATGTGTATGAATGTTTGTTTTTGAGTGTGTTGTGTATGTTGAGATGGGGTGGGGGGCGTGTCGGATGTGTATGAATTTTTGTTTTGGAGTGTTTGTGTTGTGTATGTTAAGATGGGGGCTGGGGGGCATGTCGGATGTGCATGAATGTTTGTTTTTGAATGTTCGTGTTGTGTATGTTGAGATGCATGTATGGGTGCATGCTTCAGAGTTTGTGTGCTGAGTTGGGGGGGTTTGGGTCTGTATGGGTGCATGCTTGAGAGTGTGTGTGCTGAGTTGGGGGGTGGGGGTTCGGGTCTGTATGGGTTCATGGTGTATGCTTGAGAGTGTGTGCTGAGTTGGGGGGGTGGGGGGTTCGGGTCTGTAAGGGTGCATGTTTGAGAGTGTGCTGATTTGGGAGGTGGGGGGTTCGGGTCTGTATGGGTGCATGTTTGAGAGTGTACTGATTTGGGGGGTGGGGGGTTCGGGTCTGTATGGGTGCATGTTTGAGAGTGTACTGATTTGGGGGGTGGGGGGTTCGGGTCTGTATGGGTGAATGTTTGAGAGTGTGTGTGCTGAGTTGGGGGGTGGGGGGTTCGGGTGTGCATGAATGTTTGTTTTTGTATGTTTGTGTTGTGTATGTTGAGATGCATGTATGAGTGCATGCTTCAGAGTTTGTGTGCTGAGTTGGGGGTTTGGGTCTGTATGGGTGCATGTTTGAGAGTGTGTGCGCTGAGTTGGGGAGTGGGGGGTTCGGGTCTGTATGGGTGCATGCTTGAGTATGTTTGGGGCATAGTGTTTGGTTGGGGGTGAGGGGGCCATGGGGCATAGTATTTGGTTGGGGGTGAGGGGGCCATGGGGCATAGTGTTTGGTTGGGGGTGAGGGGGCCATGGGGCATAGTGTTTGGTTGGGGGTGAGGGGCCATGGGGCATAGTGTTTGGTTGGGGGTGAGGGACAGGGGGCATAGTGTTTGCTTGAGGCGTGGGGGCCATGGGGCATAGTGTTTGGTTGGGGGTGGGAGCCATGGGGCATAGTGTTTGGTTGGGGGTGAGGGGGCCATGGGGCATAGTGTTTGGTTGGCGTGAGGGACAGGGGGCATAGTGTTTGCTTGGGGGGTGAGGGACAGGGGGCATAGTGTTTGGTTGGGGGTGGGAGCCATGGGACATAGTGTTTGATTGGGGGTGAGGGGGCCATGGGGCATAGTGTTTGGTTGGGGGTGGGAGCCATGGGGCATAGTGTTTGGTTGGGGGTGAGGGACAGGGGGCATAGTGTTTGCTTGAGGCGTGGGGGCCATGGGGCATAGTGTTTGGTTGGGGGTGGGAGCCATGGGGCATAGTGTTTGGTTGGGGGTGAGGGGGACAGGGGGCATAGTGTTTGCTTGGGGGGGTGAGGGACAGGGGGCATAGTGTTTGGTTGGGGGTGGGAGCCATGGGACATAGTGTTTGATTGGGGGTGAGGGGGCCATGGGGCATAGTGTTTGGTTGGGGGTGGGAGCCATGGGGCATAGTGTTTGGTTGGGGGTGAGGGACAGGGGGCATAGTGTTTGCTTGAGGCGTGGGGGCCATGGGGCATAGTGTTTGGTTGGGGGTAGGAGCCATGGGGCATAGTGTTTGGTTGGGGGTGGGAGCCTTGGGGCATAGTGTTTGGTTGGGGGTGAGGGGGACATGGGGCATAGTGTTTGGTTGGGGGTGAGTGACAGGGGGAATAGTGTTTGCTTGGGGGTGAGGGACAGGGGGCATAGTGTTTGGTTGGGGGTGGGAGCCATGGGGCATAGTGTTTGGTTGGGGGTGAGGGGGCCATGGGGCATAGTGTTTGGTTGGGGGTGGGAGCCATGGGGCATAGTGTTTGGTTGGGGGTGAGGGACAGGGGGCATAGTGTTTGCTTGGGGGGTGAGGGACAGGGGGCATAGTGTTTGCTTGAGGCGTGGGGGCCATGGGGCATAGTGTTTGGTTGGGGGTGGGAGCCATGGGGCATAGTGTTTGGTTGGGGGTTAGGGGGCCATGGGGCATAGTGTTTGGTTGGGGGTGAGGGACAGGGGGCATAGTGTTTCCTTTGGGGGTGAGGGACAGGGGGCATAGTGTTTGGTTGGGGGTGGGAGCCATGGGGCATAGTGTTTGGTTGGCGGTGAGGGGGCCATGGGGCATAGTGTTTGGTTGGGGGTGGGTGCCATTGGGCATAGTGTTTGGTTGGGGGTGATGGGGCCATGGGGCATAGTGTTTGGTTGGGGGTAATGGGGCCATGGGGCATAGTGTTTGGTTGGGGGTGGGTGCCATTGGGCATAGTGTTTGGTTGGGGGTGATGGGGCCATGGGGCATAGTGTTTGGTTGGGGGTAATGGGGCATAGTGTTTGGTTGGGGGTTGAGGGAGCCATGGGGCATAGTGTTTGGTTGGGGGTGGTGAGGGGGCCATGGGGCATGGTGTTTGGTTGGGGGTGGTGAGGGGGCCATGGGGCATAGTGTTTGGTTGGGGGTGAGAGCCATGGGGCATAGTGTTTGGTTGGGGGTGGTGAGGGGGCCATGGGGCATAGTGTTCGGTTGGGAGTGAGGGGGCCATGGGGCATAGTGTTTGGTTGGGGGTGGGAGCCATGGGGCATAGTGTTTGGTTGGGGGTGAGGGGGCCATGGGGCATAGTGTTTGGTTGGGGGTGAGGTACAGGGGGCATAGTGTTTGCTTGGGGGTGAGGGACAGGGGGCATAGTGTTTGCTTGGGGGTGAGGGACAGGGGGCATAGTGTTTGCTTGGGGGTGGGATCCATGGGGCATAGTGTTTGGTTGGCGGTGAGGGGGCCATGGGGCATAGTGTTTGGTTGGGGGTGGGAGCCATTGGGCATAGTATTTGGTTGAGGGTGATGGGGCCATGGGGCATAGTGTTTGGTTGGGGGTAATGGGGCCATGGGGCATAGTGTTTGGTTGGGGGTGGTGAGGGGTCCATGGGGCATAGTGTTTGGTTGGGGGTGAGAGCCATTGGGCATAGTGTTTGGTTGGGGGTGATGGGGCCATGGGGCATAGTGTTTGGTTGGGATTGATGGGGCCATGGGGCATAGTGTTTGGTTGGGGGTGGTGAGGGGTCCATGGGGCATAGTGTTTGGTTGGGGGTGGGAGCCATGGGGCATAGTGTTTGGTTGGGGGTGAGGGGGCCATGGGGCATAGTGTTTGGTTGGGGGTGATGGGGCCATGGGGCATAGTGTTTGGTTGGGATTGATGGGGCCATGGGGCATAGTGTTTGGTTGGGGGTGGTGAGGGGTCCATGGGGCATAGTGTTTGCTTGGGGGTGGGAGCCATGGGGCATAGTGTTTGCTTGGGGGTGAGGGGGCCATGGGGCATAGTGTTTGGTTGGGGGTGAGGGGGCCATGGGACATAGTGTTTGGTTGGGGTGGGAGCCCTGGGGCATAGTGTTGCACTCCAAGAGTGAACTCAATAATAATAAAGCTAAAACAGGCACAGTTAGGAGATGTACATCCTTTGCTTTTCTGAGGAAACCTGACTCAACGAAGGTCATACTCCTCTTGGGTAACCCAAACATCAAACTATAGCAGTCCAAAATAACGGAATGTCCAATCAAGGGTCAATAAAATATATATAATTTAATTAAACAGACGATATACAATAACTAAATCGAAATAAATGATAACAATGGAAAATGTGTAGTACAAAATGTAAGTTTGAAATGCAATAAAAATCGATACCCCTCAAAAACATATTCTTTTTCCATGTGTTTAATACAAATTGTGGGTTGGTTGAAAAAGCCTCCTGACATGTCCCGCCTACCGCCCCGCCCACTTTTACTTTTCCGCCCACTATAGCCCTCATGTAAGGTACTTTCGGCCCTCTGTCAAAATCAGTTGTGCACCCCTGAACTAATGGTTTGGTATCCCTCTGTCTTCTTGTTTTATTTATTTTGATAGCACCACCATCTACCAAAGGTGCCTTCACCGTTTCCCTTATTATGCCCTTCTTCTCTCAAACAGGTGCCGTTTCCTTCAGGCTTTTATCACATTTTCTCAAGGTATCGATTTATTTATTTATTTTTTTGACAGCCAACCTGGCACCTCTTTCCGGACTTTCTTCGTCTTTTTCAGATGTTTCGTCCCCGGATTCCTCAGTTTCAGAGACTTTCACCACAATACACTCCAAGTGAGGTGTCGTCTTCTGAAATACTATAAGTTGATAAGTTCATCAAGTCAATCTCACTTGACAAGCTTCTACTTTCTACTGCTGCCACCAGCTCTATTCCTTGTGGCATAGTCTCTTTGTATACTGGAGGCTTACAGGATTTCGGGGGAATTGGATGGTCAGTTCTCAAGGCTGGAACTGAAATGTTCTTAATGAAAGATCTGCTGTTATTGGTGTTGACCATTTATTTTTTATGGCAAATTTTTTGATTTCTTTACCAACACTTTTTTCTTTGGAATCTTTGTTTGATTCATCACCGGAGCCTTACGGTTTCACCTGAGGTTACTTCGGGCACTGGGGCCCAACTGCCCGCTTCCGTCCTGCAGACACTCTGCCCAGACACCACCCACGCTTCGCTGGGACACGGGTTTTTGAATCCCAAGCGTGCGTGGCGGGTAGCGGGTCTGGCGAAGCTTCTCCTGATTGGAAGCAAAAAAGAATGCTGGTACTTGTAGTCCTTGTGGCTCGTATTTGTAGTCATTGTAACGAAATTGCAGTTGCTTCGCACACTGCAGGGAATAACTCACTGAAGAGAAACCAGATCAAAAGGAGGGACGCACACCTCCGCACCAAACACTCTGCGCACACACTCTGCTAGGATGATTAGATATGAACTATATTCCAGCGTGGCTCAAATAGACTACGGACCCTCCACAGTCGCCAACACTGCTTTTCAAGGAAGTGAGTTCATAGAGCACTTATCAGTAAATGCAGTGATCTGATTAGATTTTCCTATCCTGAACTGCAAAGCACAATGTGGCTCAAAGTGGGTTCAATCGTCCGCAGTCACCCGCCGTGTTTCATAAGAACAAAGTCTTTACAAAAATAAATCCAGCAGAATGTTGCCACAGTTCGCCCAGTAGATGGCAGTAAAGAACCATAAATCCGATATTTACTGAAATACAATTTTACTTTTCTGTTAGCAATCGCTGCTGTAGCTTGTCTGGAAAGTATCCCACCCGAATCCACAGCCGAACCACCGTAATGAAGAGCTACACCAAAGGACTCAGGTGGGCTGAATGCTAGCCTTACTTCATTCAGTAAAGGCTCCAAACTCTTCCAAAAGCATTACGGTCCAGGTGCAGCAAATGCACTCGTGAAAAGTTTGTTAGTGAAAACAGGCAGCATACCATTCGCTTCTTTTTGCAGAAAACTCTCGCACTAGCACTTCTGACGCCAGTCCTTCAGCAAGCTAGAGGAAAGGCCCTAGCAACATCCCACGCCCGTCTCACTCAAAATGCTAGTGTACGTAATGCTTGGATTACTTATTGTTAACCTTAATTACTCCTATTGCTACGTTTCCTCATCACAATACTTGGCGTCCTGCCTCAACCATACCCGGCATGGATGGAATGGGCCAAATGAATGGGAAATGGCAAACCCCCATATCACAATTTGATTTGAGTCAATTCTATTCAGGTATTGCTTTTTCTTATGGGGGTTCACTCCACACTGTTGGATTCCTGTTTTTACTTTGTCCTTCAAAGTTTTGCACATAATATGTTGTTTCCCAAATAAAACATTACATTTTTATTTCGTTTCTTTGGAATGCAACCTTTATTAAATGTGACTTGATTGAAAAATTACGGATCAGAGATATCCCCAAATCAATCCACACCTCTGATCCCAACACGAATAGGGATCGTGAAAATCTCATAAAAACTTTAGGTTCGGAGCTCATATCAAGAAATACATCTCCGAATCAAAAGAAATAGGAGTCGTCTTTGACTATTCCTGGTCCATACACTCCAAATGATTAACAAATATGATTTATGAAACAGTTTCATGAGTTCTATCTCTCGACTTATATAATCCTTTCTGCAGCTGAGAGACACCAGATCAACACTTCTAATTTTTTAATAAAGGTTGCATTCCAAAGAAACGAAATGTGGAGTGAACCCCCATAAGAAAAAGCAATACCTGAATAGAATTGACTCAAATCAAATTGTGATATGATGATAGGGAAGATTTGAGTTCCAGATCCCCCAACTAGGTTCCAATATTGTGGATACTTTTTGGGAAATAGCAAAGACATTCTGGGTCATTACGAGTATTCTACTATCGGAGGCAGATGTAAGGAACTCCTGGTGGCACGAGTAAAGACAGACACAAGTGATCACAGTACAAGGGTGTTTTATTAAACTGAATATGCAGGTTGGAAAAACGCCTAATCTAAACCTAAATCTAAGATGGGGAGCAAGCTTCGACCATCACATGGAAAAATAAGACAGTCCTTGTGGTGTCTTGTCAAATCAAAAAGGGCCTATACTAAAACACAATTTCCAAACCATACAACTAAATACTGTAAGAGTATGCAATAGGATTCATAAGAAAGAAAGAAGTGTTCACAAATAATATGTCAGGATGCGGTAGCCGGGGTCTCCTCCCTTCCCCACATTTTGAGCACAGGACCCTGGGTGCCCCTCTTCTAGGCTCAGACCCCTCTCGAATGTCAGCCTCCCTCAGTCGGGTTCACAACAGCTTTTGTTCCACGTATCGTTGGGTGATGACCTTTCACCCTTGGATCCCCCTCTTCCCGGGCTCGGACCCCTCTCAACTGTTAGCTTCTGGTCAAAAGACTTGTACGTGGTTGCAACCACAAGTCTTAATGTCTTTTTAAACAACAAACTGTTGACATCCCTCCGTCGGGTTCACTCTTGTCAAACACACAGTTCCTTTTTTTTTTTCCTCATAGAACAGGATTCGTTTCCCGTAGCTTTCAATGGTTTGCCGGTCAAAGACATTCGACTGTACGCAAGGATTTTTCTAGACCCCCTGTATGATCACTTTGTCCGTTCCCTTGCCGCCTTCCTAAGGCCTTCTGGTATCAGTAGTTTCAACAAATGTGGGATTAACCAGAGTTTCTTGAGTGAACAGCCACAAGGTGTCGGACCCCCCTGCAGCTGGTTTTTGCTTTATGTTATCAGTTCTTTGAACTTCCCTTAAGTTGCTACTTTGCGACTGTCGTTCAGCACAGTTCGGATTCTAATCGGCTCTCCCCTCGACTCACTGGCTGTGATGAACCGCTTGGCGTTTCTTGCATATGCAACCACAGTAGAAGCTCCATCTGCCTCTCCATCTCCATCTTACTATTCCTTTCCTGCAGGTTTTGCGGGTCCGAGTCAAAAAGGGCAAGGCCGCTTCTCACCTTGTCACCACCCTTCTCCTCCTCTTGAATTGCTGTACTGGGATAGCTGTCTCGTCATGCCTTAATCGAAGTGTACTCTCATGCTCCACCTTTTATCAGTGTTGAGAAGGGAAAGGAACGTCGGGTGTATGTGTGATTCTGGTCAGTTGCCTGACCCTTGCTTTGGGACATGTCAGGTAAACGGCTTTGGTGGTATGCAAAAGTATTTGTGTTGGTAAGGGGGGGAGGTGGGCAGTGTTTCTGAACGTCGTAGGATGGGGAAAAGGTGTTGAAAGAAGGGTGATCCTGCGTCTCACCCGTTAGTGTCGCACTTACACTCCCCAAGAACAACCCCCACCCCCATCCAGGTGATTCTCCCTCACTGGTCCATTCCAGGAACTAGATCCAATAGCTATGGCTGTGTCCTGGCCACCTGGATGATAGAACCCTGAGGACTAGTTAGGGAGACACATTCAGGTTTCTCACACAGCGCATGGATGAAAAAGGTAGAAATGGACAAGAGATTCATAGAATGGAGGTAGGTACCTAAGGACTGTGATAAGGAAGAGCAGTAAGAGTAATGAAGATTACTGCTAAGTATTCCGAGCATTAAAATTTTGCACACACACATTATCATTTCTCCAGATTTATGTTAACTTTAAATGACAATCTGGATCTGCACGGATACGTGCACATCAACATCTTTTGACACGTGTAGCCCTTTACAATGGACCTCTGACAGGCCATTGCCACCAGGTTTGGGGTCGGGCAGAGGACATTAG
Organism: Ambystoma mexicanum; assembly: GCF_040938575.1. Lineage (NCBI taxonomy): Eukaryota > Metazoa > Chordata > Amphibia > Caudata > Ambystomatidae > Ambystoma > Ambystoma mexicanum. The sequence continues at coordinate 995,861,926 of NC_090929.1, read as the reverse complement.
TGAGCCAATCGCTACCCCAGCCCAGCTGAAACATGAGGGGTTACCCAAGTCCTAAATCTGCTGAAAGAGAGAAAACGGGGGACTTGTCCAGCAGTGGAAAATCATGCAGCCGCCGCACAGTCCATCTGAGATGGATGTACATATCGGTTATTAAGACACCCCAAAAACCATTACTTTGGTTCCATGCTAATGGCATTTTATGTGGTGCCTGCCAGGTGGAATGCAGAACAGACAGTACTACAAAGTGAAAAAATACACTGCACTTAAATCCTTTAAAACCAGCAGGGGTCTGGAATATTTGGCTTACCTGATTTGTTTTGCAGTACAATTCCCATGATCTGTCACAATTGATTGTGCTGGCTAGTGTTGATGGGTGGTGTGGTACAAAACATTTGGAGGGCCAAAGTTTACAGAATCATGTCCTACGGGCTTTCTATTTCAGCTTACTACATACCTACAAACAGTGAACATTACAAACTCCTCAATTAGGTAGTTAAGTGACCCCAAAAAACAAAGCAGAGTGGGGGGGTATCCCAGTTTACATGGGTGTATGTTAGTACTTGCAGAACCTGTCTCCCAGCCAGTGCATTCTAGAAGCAGTTAAAAGATTGAGTGCTGTGGAGATGGACTAATCAAGGAATACAACCTTCAACTCTACTTCCATAGCCACAAACATGGGGGCATTGCAGATGCAGATCTATAGGCATCCTGTGATACTAAGGCAACATACTCCTGTATTGGCTCCCATATTCAATACCTTATGCCTGTGAGGGCTTCATCAACTCACTGTGTTATAGACTACTGTGTGGCATTCGGATCATTGCTGTTAACTCCACTCCAGTTGGTCCTGTACGAGGGAGCACTTGAAACGGTGATGGAATAAGACAGCAGCTTCTGGATTTCCTTGTATTAACAACACTATCACTTTTTGTAGCAGACGGCCACAGACTGGCAATATATTTCTATCTATAGTAATCAATTATTGCTATTCTCAACAGGCTATGCTGGAAGCAGCTGGTACTGCATGTGACACAGTGTTCAGTGCAGTGCGGCTTGAGGAAAGGCTGGAAGAGAATTGCCTTAAGCAGCTGGGAGCTGAGATAAGGAACATGGGTGGGGAAGTGAACATCAGTCCCAGATTTCCCAGACCCGGATTACGGCGGTGAGTGCATTCGGCACCCCGCCGTAGGTGCCGGGTAGGAGGCAGCATCATCTACTGGGTCCTTTCTGAAATTGGGGTGTGTAAGGACGGCATGGTATCAAACAGTGACGACACACAAGTGATCACAGTTCAAGGGTGCTTATTGAACTTCAAATGAGTTGGTTGAGCACCTATCTAAGCCTAAAGCTAAGCTAAAGCTAAGGATGGGAGCAAGCTACGACCATCAAATAATAATAATAATAACTCAGTCTTAGTCTAGTCTGTCAAATAAAAGGGCCTATACTAATGAACCTATTGCCAATCCTTCTAAATGCAAAAGGTTGTGGACCATGGTGTATGCAAAAGAAGTGTTGAAAAAATATGTCAGGATGGTTGAGCAGTTGGCTTCCATTCCCCACGTTTTCAGAATGGAGCAAGGCGGCAAGTTTGAGCTTCGCACACACTATGGCTTCTCGGCCACGAGGATACAGTTCAAAGCACTGACATCGGGGCCTTCTGCCAAAGCCTCTTTTCCAATAACCGCCTCTTACTGCAGAGGGTCTGTTGTAACAAACAAAGTCTCAAAGTTCCATTCCTATCAGGATTTTCACATGCACAAGTTCTCGTTTTCAATGTTCATGAAGGGTCTCCCTCTTCAGGTTGAGACCCTCTTTTTATCACAATGCTCACACTTGGTCTCCCTCGATTGGGCTCGGACCATGGATCTCCCTTGTTCGGGCTTGCATCCTCTTGAATCGAAGACTTTTGAATGTGCAATGGGTTCTGCTTAAACTTTTGCAGGACCACTTCGATTAACTTCACACAATTATTCTCATCAATCTTCTACTTTCGTTTCTCTTGGTGGCATATCTTTCAGAGACCTTCAATTGAGCAGATCCACATTGCCGGACCACTTTGTCAACAGCATCGTAACTTTCCTTCTCAAGCTTTACTGCGTCTTTAATCACACACGTTTAACAATGCTTGTTTCAGTTTCAACGCCCGTTATTCAGTGTTGCCGCTTGCAACCTTGACTTCAAGACAGACTGGTCTTGCATCGGTCTCCCCAACTCACCAGCTGTGTTGATCTTTCTTTTCTGCGATTCTTTGTTCTTGGAGCCAAGGACGATATCACGGCAGCTGTTGCTGCTCCTCCCCGCCTTGGTTAGTTACGCGGGAGGGCCTTTGGTATCTCCGACATACAATGCAGGGTTCTTCAGTCTGGTTTCCAGGGTTTATGCTTTCTGCCTTGAAGGTCTCTTGAAAGTAACAGTTTCTTGCCGAAAAGGTCATGGGTAATTCCCTTCTTACGAACCCTTCTTGGTTTGTCGTCTTTCTCCCCTTGTTCAGCTGCCAACTTGAAAGTGCTGTACCTTTTTGTCTGTAACTTTTTGTCTGTTTTGCCTCGCTCATAGTGTGCTTTTGTGCACCGCCTTTTATCCCTGTGTGGAAGTTTAATGGTAGTGAGGTGTGAGTGATTGTCAGTAATTGCCCGACCTTGCCTGACCACAGTAACAGGACATGTCAGATACACTGCTCGGGTGTGAGTCTGTTTTCTGACAGAACGGGCTGCCCGTATGAAAGTGCTGGGAAAGGGAAAAGGGGCAGGGGGGCGGGGGGGGAAGGTTCCCACATATTCTACCCGGAGGATTGGGGGTAAAGGTGTTGCATGGGGAGGTATACTGTGTCTCGCCATCCCACTCCCCGAAGACCCCTCACCCAGGTGATCCTCCTGCACTGGTCCACCCACCAGGAACTGGATCTAAAAGCGATGGTCGTGTCCTGGCCACCTGGATGACCGATCCCCAGGGACTAGCAGGAGAGACACCTTCTGGTTTCTCACAGGGGGTCAGTGGGAGATCAGCTCTTATGGTGTCAGCAGCAGCTGTATACGCGTTGACCGTTGGAACAGTGCGATAGCGGGCGGCTTGACGCCGTGTGTGCCCTCCCTCTAGTCTGAGGATTTCCCGTGATACTGGGTGAGTTTGTGGCGGAGAGCTGCAGTGAGCCAGTTGGGGCCAGTCAGGGGCGAAAGGTGGCCCCATACTACACACCGCGACTTTGAATCCTGAAGACGTGGTCCTACGGTCAGTCTACAACCGATAAGGCTGGTAAGCCGGCGCCACAAGTGAGGCGTGTAGCTCCAGGAGACCCAGACTGACTTGGTGCCTTTTCCCTGATTCGTCTTACTTTAGTGTTACAGTAGACTTCAACTCGCCCAGTGCCCTCTAGTGCCACAGTGCCCGAGTGTTACTTGTGTCCATGCACTTAGTGGTTTGTGCTGGATAACTTGACCGCAGTGCAGGGTGCAAGTTTCTACAGTTTGAGGTGTACAGCATTGTTGGATATCTAGTGGCATTAAAACTGTGTTAGAAATGACTAAGCTCAAAGCACCACGAAGATCATGACTCTGCAGTGGTTCAATAAAAGTGGGCAAATGCCCACAGAACCCTACAACCACTCAAATGGCTTTAATGATGCACCAACCACTAAGAAGGAAATAAAGACAATAGAGTAACTGACATATCTCACCATTCATTGTCTAACCCCCAGTCCCTGATTACTGGCTACTTCCCTACAATTATTAAATGCAAGATACCTGTCGGGACCGAGGGAGACATGACAGAATTCCAGAGCGAGGCCATACACCAAGATGAGAGTGGCTTAAATAGACCATCGGGAGTGGAGTTCCCCCGACCATGCACTTGGACCGGTCTTGCTGAACAATTAGAGGACCCGGAAAAAGCTGGGTCCAACTCACTTTTGTCAATTGACGACAACTTCTCGCTGCTTGCGTTCTGTGATTTAAAATGCAATTCAATGGGCCCATACACAGAGAACTGTGAAAACATCATAGGCTCTAATTTGTCCACTAGCCCTAATTTAACAGCATTGGTCTCCCGTCTGGAGTCTGCTAATAACGAAAGCACCTGTAACAACGATGGGCGTATCTCCCACAGAGTGCACCACGTGGTGGAACATGTTCCTTTGCTTTCCCTGATAAAGACAATTGTGGCAAAAATGGAGGCCTTACACTTACTGTGCACGACACTGGCAACTGAACAACATGAACTAAAAGCCATAAGCACAAAAGTGGCTGATTATATCCTGCCCCTCCCTCCCCCCCTCTGACCCAGCCCTCCTACAAGGTGTTAAAACAGAAAAAGTGCTAAGGGCGGACGAAAGTTGCAGTCAGACGTGGTGACAGAAAACTTAAATGTGCCTGTCCAGGTAGAAAGCCCAGCTAAAGAGTTAGATCTCAGGATGGATGTGACAATCCATTCGGCCTCCTCTTCACTATGGCTGGATGACTCTGTGAACATCATGGCATGTAATGAAGATGATGCTTTAGAGGCACTTTGTAATTAAATTTCTATGATGAAGTGCTCACCAATTACCGTTATGGACCGGAAAAGGGTCCTTGATGATCATATGCAAAAAGCCTCCAATCGCCCTCCCACAGTAAAGTGACGCCAGGTACACACAACCTGGGCAGCGCAGGCTTTGGGTGGAGCGAAACTAGATAAAAAATAGCCCACCCCATCCCCAGACAAAAGATATTTTCTAAAGCGCAGTACTTAAAAAGTTGCATATTCTTGCTGCACCCAGATACCTCCGGGTGAGGTGCGCCTTATAAATAAACAAACCAACACAGGGCGACCGTTCTATTAGGCAAGTTACACTTTGAGGCCCTATGGACCAATGGACATATGCGAGGACCACAGCATCCCCTATCAAGGAGGTGATTTTCTCAACAAATGACCTAGGCAAAGACATCAGATTGCCTTAGCTGAGAAAAATAACCTGAATGACGATAGCTGGGTAATTGAACAACTAAAGGTCCCTGCAAATGTGACGGACAGCGATGCCGCTCGCAGAGGAAAAAGCCAATGGCCAGACGAGCAAATGCTGAGGCCAGAGCAAAGAGAGGAGTGGCTAAAATCCATTCATACGAACACGAACTTTAACAGGATGTGAGCACGAATACAACATGAAAGATCATTGACACATACCAGGCTTATGGACAAATCTACATTGGTGTTTAGCTCACCTGATATCCACGGGGACGCCACTCAGCCCTGGCTGGAAGATAAGCACTCTCGAACCCTCTCCCTTGATAGTGTGTTGGATGAGGATAGCGCCTGCAATACAGGAGAACTGGATATAGGGCTTAAATGTCTCTCTTGGATTGATTCCCACCTCCCTCAGCCTCGAATTCCTCCCTTAAGTCTAGTCCCTCTCCTCACCTTAATATTAGGCATGATCTCTGTCCTGCGTCTCTGTGAAGGGTGGTGTTGGAGGTGTGGGCGTTCTGCCACCTAGTTGCTTCACTGGTGCATTGCCCCGTGTTCGGGTCCAGGCCTGCTGTGACTCCGATTTGCTTGATGAGGTAGGTGCTACTGTTTTACAGTCTTTTATCTTGTTATTAATGTCTCTAGTTTCTTTCCCTCAGATGAGTTGGAGAGTTTTGGAGTTGCTGTGCTGTATAGGATGAGAAGCCCAGCAAGGTAAGTGAATGCGCGGTGCGTAGCGCTTTCTTGCCTTTTCTTTTGCTAAACTGTGCCTGCGCTGCTTCATTTGCAGGTCGTTCTGATGTTCTGGGCCGCTGTGATGTTCCGAGATCAAGGAGAGACTGCACCTGGTAAGTGGTTTTCATTGTCTTTGCGTGGCCGTGAGCGAGCGCTCACTAATGTCTTTTTCAGGTTGCTGCAGCATTCTGAAGATGGATACAGCGTCGTGATAAAGAATCCCTGGATCGCGTGTATTCAGGTGAGCAGCTGGTGGTAGTTTTGAAGATGGAAGATTCAAGACCAAAGCCAGGCTGCTACTTACAGGTAAGCGCTGAATAATGGTCGTCTTCTTCTTCCAGATACAGGATTCAGCATGTGGCAGGATGCAAGCAACACTGGAGATCAGAACTGGACACGGTCAGTGTTAAGCTGCTAACTGCAGAATAAAGCGAAGCATGTGCTGCTGTTTGTGTGTGGCTTATATAGCCCAAGTAAAGTAGTCCCAGGCCCGGCCACACCCGAAACACTAGACCGCATAGCTCAGTTCTTTGGAACTGAGCTATGTGAGTGCCTCCATGTTAACTGAAGTCCCAATCCAAATGTTGTGCTTCACATAACAGTATGACTAGTTCCAAGAGAGTCCCTGATGGTGTTTTGGGGCCCTTGAGGCCACAATGGAAGCCTGTAACCTGGCCCCAGCCGAAAGGCTGGTTTGGCCATAATGACCAGGGGTATGAATCGTGACAATTGGGCACTTTAGCTAACATCGATGAACTATACCCTATGAACAATAGCCCATTTCTGAACCACTCGCTGTTGTGTATCCTGTGCCTGGCCAGGCTTAGTTCCAGAGACCTATTGCAAATTGAACTACCTAGATGGGATAGCAGGACGAATTGGGTATTGATAGATTTGTATCACCTTTAGTGGTGTCATTGTTATGTGCCTCTGTGGATATCTTGTGGAGCTGGGGTTTCAAACTGACGTCTATTGTAGACCAGTCCCTAATTAAACATGACCATAATAGGCAAATTGAATTAGACGTAGAGAGCAGAAACCAGCCAGACACTCGATGCCTAGAGCAAATAACCCCCAGTGAGCCCACATTAGAAATGCAAAAGGTAAGACCGGGTTGGATGTGCCCCAGTGGGCCAGAGGCTTAATTTACCCAACGAGACCGGAGACTCCGCAAGATCAAGGGAATTGAACTTATAATATAGGAAGTTGGAACACAAGGGGTTTTAGACACTTAATACAAAAGAATGGATCTATATATCTGTTATCAAAATATGACGTGTTCCTCTTACAAGAAACCTGGCTTAATACCACATTACATGTAAAAGGCTATCACCTATGTCAGACAATGGCAAAACAGGGCATTAAGGGTAGACCATACGGAGGACTGATCATGGGTGTCTGACAAGATATTGTTTCAAGACCCATAGTGCTCCCTGTTGGTAGTAGCTCTGTTCTGGCCATCGAACTGGGACTGGATGTCCAGTAAAAGAGGGAAAACCTGCTGCTCGTAAATGTATATATCCCCCCGGATACGCATACCCTGGACGAGATTCAGGCACTTTTAGTTGATCTCTTTTCGGCTTCGAGGGAGGCTGATAACCACATAATACTCCTAGGCGGAGATCTTAATGCACGCTGCACTGATGAACAAGAATGTGCCGGTTACCGTCGTGTGCAAAAGAGAAGTGAGATGGCACAGAAAATAAGCAATAGCAAGGGTGTCCAATGGGCTAACTTTTTTAGAGCCTGGGACATTACATTATTGAATGGTCGAACCAGGGGGGGATAGTCTGGGCAATACACCTGGGGACAGAAAAACTGTCATGCTACTCTGGACTATTTCTTTGGTAACAATGCATGCCTTGAAGAGATGGTAGACCTGAAAGAAGTCCTGAATGAATTTAGCGATTATGCTATACTGGTATTGAGCATGTACAGGTCTAGGCCAGTCGACTCATATCGTAGAGTTTCAGGTCTGCTGTCGAAATCACTCAGGGAATCGTATTTGTTAGACGAACATACATGTAGTGAGGGCAAACCAGGCTGTTGCTGAACTTAGCACCTGTGACTATAGACTACTGTGCAGCTTGAACGCAAACAAAATAGAATGTTGACGGAGACGATTACCGCACAAAACAGGTACTCCTTCTTCGGGCCATTTAACAGTTGGGGAGAAACATGCAAATGACTTTGATCCCTCCATTCGAGCTGCAAAAAGGGAAATGAGAATAAGCTTGCGAGACCTACCTTTAGCAACAATAGCACAAAGTGAGGTAAACTGTAAAACAACAGTGATTAAGGGAGAATATAAACCATGGTAAAAACGTTGGAGATTATCGATTAATAACAAGAAATGGCAAAATATGATATTTGTCCTTAAAACTAAGAACACTAGAAATATATGGACCACCCTACCACGGGCTCAGTGTGACGGTAAAAAGCACACTTAAAACCCAATTCGCGAACACGTCTGGCTGGAACACCTGTACACCAAAGTTGATTCCTTTCATGAGCCGGGCCTACAACATTGCTCGGGAGGGGGTGGTCACTGCCGTATACACATAACGATATTGAGGACACAATTGTAAAACTTAGGAACTCCAATGCCCGTGGCCAAAATGGGCGGCTAGCAAATATAATACTGAAACATGACCAGGCTGCTTGGGATAAGATCTTGGAGATCCTATGTGATAAGGTATGCCAATCACAGATGATCCTGTATTCATGGCAGCAATCAATCCTACTCACGGTCTATGAAAAAGGAGATTGAATGCAACCAGAAAATTATAGGCTACTGTCACTACTAGATGCGACGGGCAAAATGTTCTCCACGCTCGTCCTGAGGACCTTACAGGCTTGGGTTGAGAAATCCCATTTACTTCAGTTTGTGCAGACAGGTTTTCGTCCGGGGAGCTCGACCACTCATAACCTTAGGATCCTAGACGCCTTGTCAACCAGGGCGGCAACACCGCGTGGCTTTTGATGGTGTAAATCGAGCAAAGCACTGGAACAAAATGGAGGAATGGGGATGCCCAGAGTGGTTGTTACTTATATTAAAGGGCTTACACCAAAACACAGGGGGAAAGTGAGATTAGATGACGCAGGTATTTTGTCGGCTAGAATTGCGATTGGCAGGGGGTCAAGCAAGGATGTGTCTGGGCCACCCTGCAATTGAAATTTATATCTGGCAGATCCCCCTCCCCCCCAAAAGCTCCTAGCACAATGGGATGCTGCCCCAAAATTAGAGGTGTCCCTACCCCATGTATTCTCTACGCTGACAACTAGGTTATCCTCAACCACATTTACTGTCCTGCTGATAACGGCCCAAAAAAGTTATTTTCCACAAGCCTGGGCAACTTGGATTATGTTAACAAATACCCCTATTTGGGTCTTATGATGAATGCAAAAAAGGGATATTTACATATAATTGAAGAAAAGAAGAACAAGGCCCATCGACTGACACATGATGGCTAAATTTGCAAATCAGACCGCAGGCTACACAATCAAGGGAATAATTGCATTATAAAAACAAAGCTATTGCCCAATGATTTTGTATGGGTTATACGCATTGGATGTGAGAGATGTAGGTTGGCTAGATACATTAGAGGGCTATTTCTGGAGAAAAGTATTGAAACGCTCTCCTTCCATGCCTGTTGAATGCTTCAGGCTTGGGGCCAGTCGTAGAAAATAGCTGCAGGGAATTTAAATTGTTAGTGGAAAAGTTATATTGTAATATAAATTGGCATCCTAACTTTGATTGGGGCACACAGTTTGGTATCCTGAAAGCCCCCTTTGTTAGAAAAGTGAGGCTTTGGGATTGAACCAAGAATTATACCCGATTATCATTATTAAAGACCTATCAACGCGTCTCAAAGGTCGCGCATACATTCCTTAAGAGACGGAGCTATTGTACACAGAGCTCGAGCCCGGCAGACTGGAATTTTAAGACTCAGATTGCGAACTAGCCAGCTCCCGTTGTTTGTTTTCATGGGTGCACATTCTAATATCCCCTTAGCACACTGTAAATTACCAGTGAAAATGGAGGCCCCAGACATAGATTCACGGAATGCAAAGCAATGGGTTTCGCACACATAACTATAATGGAAAAATATGTGCACCACTATGAATCTATTAATAGCGATGCACTTTGGGATTACTGCCTGAACAGTGACTCCGGACCGGTGCATATAGCTCTGTACTGGGTATGGTGTCAATTTGTTAAACTCTTGGCAAAATCTCAACGAATAAACCTAGACGATAGTGGCAGGCAACTTAAGATAGGTGGTTGGTATTACCCTAATTTGGGCACAATAGCTACTCTCAGTCCTACAAATAGTTTTTATAACTGTTTTAATAATGATAAAATGATGATGGAAAGTGTCTTTTTTTTTTGTTTGTTTTTTTGTCAATTTATTTTATTCGGTCACAGAAATGGGGTCAAGCATACAGCATGTTTACATGTAGCAATGAACAGAAACAATAGTAAGTCCCTTGTGCAGAGTTATTCAGTTTCGCCTCCCATAGAGGCACCCCGCTCTTGCTTTCAAGTCCCCCAACCCATGGGACTAGTGAGTTGAGGAAAGTTCAGGGTGCAATGTTCAGGTGACAGCCCCCAGAGTTAGTCTAGGTAGCCGGGGTTTGAGGGTTAGTGCTGGGACGGAACGGTCATAGTCCAGTAGTGGAGCCAAAATATCTGTGATTCTGTGAAGGAATCCCTCCTTCACCACTGACCTTTTTCACTAGTAGGATGTCCCAGATCTTGATCCACCATAATGCCGTCAGTGGGCCCTCTGGGGCTTTCCAGGTGCGAGCGATCGTGATCTGTCTTGCCAAGAGTAGTTGATTAATGAGTTTGGCGGTCACCCCCATGTCCTCGGATTCTCCTTCTGAATTGGAGTGCCTAGGAGGAGCACCTCAGGGTCTTTCGGGCGGTTTATGGATGTGATGGCTTCGATTGTGTAGTGGACTTTATTGCAGAAGGCCTGGACAGTGGGGCACTCCCACCACATGTGCATGTAGGTGCCTTGCGCTCCACAGTCTCGCAAGCATTTTGGGAGCAGCGAGTTCTGGATGTGGTGGAGGCGTTCTGGTAGGGTAGTACCATCAGAAGATCAGTTTAAGGGTACATTCCCTGCTAGTGACACATTGATGAGGAGTAGCTTCTTGTCCAAATATCCACCCATGTGTTGTCTTCGAATGGATGTCCCAGATCTGTTTTCCCATTGTGTCACGTATGCGGGACGCTGGTATAACATGTCGTCTTGGAGCAGCTTAAACAATTTGGATGTGTTCCCCTTGGTCGGTTCTCCCTGCAGGGTAAGTTCTATGGGGCCAAGAGCGTGTGTTGCTCCGTCTCACTTGGGGTGGGTGTACCAATGGCCGAGTTGGATGTATGAGAATCTGCCCGACTCGGTCAGGTGAAAGGTTGCCTTGCAGCTCTCAAACGTGCAGGGTTGCTCATTTTCAAATAGTTGTGTGAGGGTTTGCAGCCCGCTCCTCATCCTGTTCCCGTAGTTTGTGGGATGTTTTCCTGTGTTAAAGGCTGGATTGTGAAAGACAGGAGTGTTGGGGGCCCCGGCCAGTTGGTATGCCTTTGGATTTCATTACCCAATCCCATATATTTCAAGCGCATTTTGGGGAGGAGAGGCTACCCGGCCAGGATTTCCGTGACAAAGGAGGGATGTACGGGAGGAAGTCAAGGGGTATTTGTAACCTAGATGGTTCGATGTCTACCGATTTTGGTAGGTTAGAGGGAGAGAGACACACTGGGAATCGTGCTAGTTGGGAGGCCATGTAGTATTTGCGTAAGTTTGAGACCCCCAATCCTCCCAAGCAAGCATTAGCCATCACAACCTTTTGGGGAATGCTGGCCCTTTCACCTTTCCATATAAATTGGAGCATGTTCTGTTGTAAGTGAAGGAGAGGGGGCAATGGGAGGGCAGGGATGAGCAGAAATATAGGAATTGTGGGAACAGGTTCATTTTGCAGACGGTAATTTGCCCCAGTAATGATATTTCTTGGAGGGCCCATATCGTCGGATCATTTTCCAGTTCCTTAAGGGAGGGTGGGGGGGAATTCAATTGATATAATTCCCTTGGTATTGCTGGGATCTGTACCCTGAGATAGTCTATGGATGTTCTACTCCAATGAATGGGGCAGAGAGGTTTGAGCGAATCCATCTCCTCTGTGTTTAGGTCCACCCCTAATGCCGCAGACTTCCCATAGTTGATTGTGAACCCTGCGACTTCCAAATCTATGTAATTCCCAAAGGGAGTGCTTTAGTGAGGGCTGGATCGTTAAAGTGAGCAGCACATTGTCTGCTTATAAGGAGAGTTTGTTGTGTGGGGCCTACTTGTAATCCCTAGATGGTGGGATCATTTTGGATCCGCTGGTCTAGGGGTTCCATTATCAAGGCAAACAGTAGGGGGGTTGTGGGGGCAGCCCTGCCTCGTCCCGCAGGTCAATGCGATAGGGGTTGTTAGGCCTTGATTGATCCAGAGGGTGGTTTTTGGTGTTCGATAATTGGCCAAGGACATTTTATGGAAGCTTGGCCCCAGTGCTCCAGATAATATTTTGAATTAGGAATATTTTTCTCCCTATTATTTATTATTATTTTAATTTTTTTAGGGAGTAAAAAAGGAAGTTCATTCCCAGTGGGAATATTTAATCGAGTAAACAATTTGTTTTACCTGTAAAACAGAAATGTTTTGTAAGACTTTTTTTTTTTTTTGCATCAATGTATTCATGCGCATGAAAAGGTACATTTTTACCTCTTCAGATTAGGAAGTAATAGTAGTAGAGCTTCTTCCTGCGATGCTACGTTTACTAATGGTCCAAACCTATTCATGGGCTGTGTTGATGAAAGCAGGGGACATGCTCTAATGTGTTTTCCATTTTTGTTGGGAGTATTTTTACTCCCTAATTTTATTTTTTGGGGAGTATTTGCCTATTTTTAGAGAGTAAAAGTGGCATTATCTGTAGGGCTGCTTGGCCAGAAGTGAAAAGCCTCGAGGGTCAGGGGTAGGAAGGCCCAGTCTACTTTGTCGATTGCTTTGGCGGCGTCCAGGGCCAGTAATGCAATTTTGTATTGGTCAGAGGCTGCCGTCTCTACTAGATTCAGGGCTCGCCGGATGTTATCCCCCGTTGAGCTACCCCCTATGAATCCTGTTTGGGCTGGGTCAATCAGCTTGGGCAGAATTGCCAATGGTCGATTGGCTAGGACCTTTGAGTATATGTTGGCATCTATGTTGAGCAAATAGATGGGTCTGTAGGAGGTACAGTCCTTGGGGTCTTTACCAGATTTCAGCAAGAGGATGGCGAAGGAGTTCTGCATTGACTGGGTTATAGAGCCTGACAGACGAAAGGAGTTAAATAGCTCGTTGAGGGGGGCCAGGAGTTGTAGTCGGAACAGCCTGTAGAACCTGGTTGTGAATCCATCAGGGCTCGGGCCCTGGTTTTTAAGGACTTAATAACCACGTCCACTTCCACAGGCGATTGGGACTTCCAGGGCTTCCCTGTCTGCCTCTGTAAGGTGAGGTAAGGCCACCTCTTCAATGTATTGCGTTTGTGTCCTTGCGTTACGAGGGGATGATGACATAGTATCCGTTACATGGGTGGCAGCCGTTACATGGGTGGCAGCCGTTACATGGGTGGCAGCTTACTGTAGTTTAGACTCTTCTGAGTAATTAATCTTGCCCAAGGGGTCTCGTACGCCTGCAATTAAGTTTCTCCACTTCATTTTGGCTAGTTCTGCTACCAGGAATTTGTTTGCTTTGTTATTTTTGGCATAGTAGCTTTTTTGGACTTGGATATGGAGTCGGCCGTTTCCTCGGCATAGTGAGCTTCCAATTTATTTCGGGCGATCTGTAATGCCCGGTGGGCCTTGGGTGACTAGCCCTTTTTATATTTGCCCTCAACCTCCACTATGCCCTTTTCTGATTTGGCTCGAGCTTATAGCTTCTGTTTTCGGTATGCTGCCACCTGAGATATAAGCCCACCCACACTCCCATATCCCTGCTTTCATGGTGTCCCATGTGTTTGCTGAAGAGCTACGTTCTGGGGTTTTTTCCTGGAAGTAAAGTCGAATGGCTTTAGCTATGGTGTCTCTTAGCACCATATCATTCAGAATCTGGTCATAAAGGCTCCATTGGGGTCTAACTGGAGGGGCAGGATTATGGAATCGAGCTGTTAATATGATAGGGGCATGATCTGACAATCTTCGGGCCAATTTCTGTCTTGTCTATATAGGACAGAACTTGGGGAGATGTCGGAAATAGATTAATTTGAGAGAAGGATTGGTGAACCTGTGAGAAGAAAGAGAAGTAACTTTTACCTTGATGTACTATTCTCCAGGCATCGACAACCCCCAGAGATGTGAACATGCAAAGCAGCCCCGTTGCAACTTTATAATCTCTGACTGCGGGCGGATGGGATTTATCTAGGAGCGGGTGTGGGACTCTGTTAAAGTCTCCCCCAATGATTACCTGGCCCTCTATGAAAAGGGAGCAGCTTAGCTTCCAGGTCCAAGTTGAAGGCTTCCTGTCCTTCGTTCCGCGCGTATACAGAGACCAGGGTATATAATTGTCCAAAAAGCATACCTTTGATTCCAGTGAAGCATCCCTCTGGGGCTGTACAACGTTGCTAGTTCTCTGAATGTGACTCCCCTCACCAGGAGGATTGCTGTGCCTCCTCTTTTGGAGCCACTAGAGGCCAGGAACCTTTGGGGGAAGCTCCTGTCACAGAGATGTGCAGAGTCCGATGGAAGAAGGTGTGTCTCTTGTAGAAAGACCACTGAGCTATGTAGATCTTGTAGACGTTTCAGGGTAGCTTTGCGCTTTGATAGGGCATTTAATCCTTGCACGTTGAGAGCAACAAAGTTCTGGTGTAGTGGCAGCTCCACATTAGGGCCTAAATCCTCCAGTTTGGAGGTGGGTTAGGTTCTTCTGTCATCTGGTTTTGTTGGCATTTTGCTCTCAATCTGTGACTGCATTTTTAACTTAACAGTCCATAAACAACGCTGGAGTGGTCTCACAACGTGGAGACCGCTCTGAGCTTGAAAACCAGAACTTGGAAGTGGAGTCGGGTGTTTGCCCCGTTGGGCTTTTGGGCATCATGTTACACCTGGCTGGGCATCGGCCGTGTGGAGCCCGGGGAACCCGGGGAAAGAATTCCATTTCCATGCGCTGTGGTGATATTCGAGGTGAGACGCCATGTTAGATTGAGGGGTGAGAATCCCAAAGGGGAGAATTTCAGGATTGGTGTGGGGGAATTCCAGGTTTACAAACCTTTGCCACCTTTTCCCAGGTGTTTGTTTCGTTTTGGGGGGCTTCTACTGGAGAGGATAAGGTGGACATAGCGGAGGAGGCCCCTTCCGCTGCTGGGGCAAGCAACTTTTTTTTTTTTTTTTAATTCTTTTTATTGTTCAACAACAGTGATCTCGACAGCTACAGCAACTCTCTTCCACCAATTCACACAAATCGACAAGCAGAAAAAGAAAAAGACATTTACAACTGACATTATACAGCTTCATCATCTGAGAGCAAATCACATAGATACATACGGAAGGGACCACATATAGCCTTAGGCCGGCTTGCCCCCGGAAGAGTCAAAACATATTGTTCCTCACACTCGTTGACATATGTCAGTTCGCGAAGGAAAGTGGTCGTGCTTGGCGGTGTGGACATTTTCCAGGTTTGTAGGATACATTTGTTCGCCACTGCACATGTCACATTAGTCTCTTGGTTTTCTCCGAGCACTTGCCAATGTCTCCAAACAAGTATTTGTGGGGGGTTAATTGCGGGGGTATCTGCGTGATATCAGCCAATAGCTCAGCCACCTCCCCCCAGAATTTCGGAACGGCAGGGCACTCCCAGTACATGTGAAAGGAGCCCGCAGACTGAGCCCCGCATTTGCGGCACTCCCCTCCATGCTCTGCACCAAATTTTGCCAGTTTAGCCGGCGTGTAATGCAACCTGTTTAAGAGTTTAAACTGTATCAAGCGTAGACCTGCATTTAATGAAACTTTTTTTCGTCCGTGCACAATATCTGCTCCACTTATCTTCCGGGATGGGCATTTGCAGGTCCGTTTCCCATTTGCCCTTCACCTAGTTTATTGTAGGGGTGTGGGTTTGCACTGCTGCATACAATTTAGAGATGCCCAGCCCGGCATTCATGGTGATGAGCTGTGTGCAGGGGTGTTGGGGAGGTTCATCTGGGAACATTGGCCACCTCTTCTGAAACGTGGCCCTTACCCTATAGTATTGCAATATTTTAAGTGGTCCACCCCCCCATCGCTCTCACGAAGTCCTCCTTAGTTGCAAATTTGCCATCTATAAACATATCGCCCACCCTCATCTCCATGTGTGGGTCCCAGACCTCCTGAATACCCACATCAAACGTGGGGGGAATACCCGGAAAGTTCAACAGGGGGACCTCCAAGTTATATGGTGTCTCCAGCTTTAGCCTCTTAAACAATGCGCCCCAAGCACGGACCGTGCAGCTGACCGGGTCATAGTCACAAGTGTCCCTGTGTCTTGTATTAAATATGACTGACCTAATGTCCACTGGGGGATATAGTTTGTGCCTCTACCCATGTAAGTGGCATTTCCCCAGAGTCCTCATACCAATACTTCGCAAATTGCGCCTGGGCAACCAGATAATAAAGCTCAAAGTCTGGAGCAGCCATACCTCCAGTATCATAGGGTTCTGTCATTTTTTTCCCACCCAATTCGCGCCGCCTTACCATTCCCTATGAAGGTTACTATTAACGACCGTAGCTTAGTAAAAAAAAGTCTCTGCCCGGCCATATTGGTATGTTTACAAAAAAATATAATAATAGATTGCGGAGGGCTATCATTTTGAGCAAGGCAATTCGGCCATGTAAGGATATGGGGAGGCGTCCCCAGATCTGTAGCTTAGTGCTCAACGTCTGCAGCGCCTTCTCGTGATTATTCGTGTAAAGGGTTTGCCTATCTCTGGACACTAGCACCCCAAGGTATCTGATATGATGTTCTGACCATTTCAGGCCGCACATATTCGTGGGGCATTCAGTGGAGGGCGTGAGCGGAAATACTTCCGACTTGGCTAGGTTGATGACATACCCCGAATACTCCGCAAACTCGTGTATGTCTGTCATAATGGGCTCTGTTTTTTTCTGATTCGCGGATGTATAGGATCGTATCATCTGCATAGAGCGAAATCAGTTGGATCGCGCCTTTCATGTTTATTCCCCTGTCTCTATGCCTCAGTCTAACAGCAGCTGCCATTGACTCGATAGTTAAAGCAAACAAAATGGGTGAGAAGGGGCATCCCTGTCTTGTGCCCCTCCCTTATCGAAACATCTCGGAGACGGTTCTGTTGGTGCATACTCTGGCTCCTGGAGCGGCATAAAGCAGTCGAACATACCCAATGAAAGTAGGTCCCGCCCCAAATGTTTCCAATACACTAAAGAGATATTTTCAGGACACGGAGTCGAACGCTTTTTCGGCGTCAAGTGCAACGGCAGCTGCACTCCGCCTGGGATCAATCTGGACCATTATACCAAATAATCTACGGAGGTTCAATGCAGTGGATTGCAGGGGAATGAACCCATTCTGATCAGGAAGGACCAATGTCGAGACCAATGGTGCCATCCGGTTCGCCAGAACTATGGCAAATATCTTGGCATCGACATTGATAAGTGATAAGGGCCTGTATAATGACATGTCGCTAGGTGGGCGTCGGGTTTAGGTAATACAGTTATGATGGCTTCCCTCATTGTCGGGGGTAGTATGCCTCCCTCTAGGGCTTCCTCATTGTCGGGGGTAGTATGCCTCCCTCTAGGGCTTCCTCCCAGGTCCCCAGTAGCACGGGAGTTAGCTCCTTGCGGAACTCCTTATAAAATTCAGCCCCCAGCCCATCGGAACCCAGTGCTTTGCCTGACGCCAGCCCATGATTGCCTCTTCCATTTCCTCCACAGTGATTGGTTGATCTAGGGCCAATCTGTTTTCAAGTGGGAGTTTTGGGAGCCCTAACGATGTTAAGTATGTCATTATCTCAGTGGTCATTTTGCTATCCCTGTTGGAATACAGTGTTTGATAAAATTGGGCAAACTCACCGTTTATATCCACCTCGCTTGTTTTGACCTCACCATTCACATCTTGAATACTAGTAATAGGTTGTGGCTGTCGCTCCTGCTTAATCAGATTGGCCAGTGTTCTACCCGCCTTATTTCCTTCGCCATACCTGCGTGCTCTGGACGGGGCTGCCATATACTGTGTTTCTCTGGTGGCCAGGTCATTGAAATCACGGATGTATTCTTTCGGCTAGGGTGTTCCTATCGTGTGTGCGACTATAGGTTTCCTCAAGGTTGTTTAGGGCGCTTTCCACCTCCTCCAGCTCCCTCCTCACTCCCCTCAGGGGACCAGTAGATTTCGACAGGAGTGCCCCTTTAGCCCAGACCTTGAAAGTCTCCCAGACAGTGGAGACCAGCGTCACCGACCCAAGGTTATTAGTAAAGAATTCCGTTATTTCCTCGCGTAGGGATTCTACTACCCCAGGGTCACCAAGCATTCCCCCCGCCCCCGGCATTCTCCATCTCCTAGCTGGTCTGGGAGTATCTCTCAACCAAAGCTCCAGTGTGACTGGGGAGTGGTCAGACAGTGTACGAGGTAAAATCTCACAGCTGTGCAGCGTCTCGGAAAGGCCCTGTGAGGTAAAGAAATAGTCTATTCGCGACTCACTGTCGTGGACGGATGAATAGTAGGTGTACCGTCTAACATGCGGGTGTAATGTGCACCATACATCTGTTAGTGCCATTTGTGAAAGAAGCTGCCTCCGCGTCAGCGCCATTCTAGTTGGTGTCCTCATTTTCACACTAGATCTATCTGTTGTGGGGTCCAGGGCCATGTTAAAGTCCCCAACCCCCCACCATATTATGGAAGAAGCTTCAAGTTTAAGGGTTTCATATATATTTAAGTAGAAGTCTGGGTCATCTATGTTAGGGCCATATGTATTCACCAATGTAACATGTTTCCCAGCCATTTCCCCCCCATACCAGAGAACCCCGGGGAGGGATGTATGACCTGTATGGTCGCGGAGAAGTCAGGATATATATGAATTCTGTTCTCCTCGAAATGTATTGTTCCTTTTTCTCTGGATAGACGGAGTATTGTGTCCCTATCCCTGTAGTTTGGAAGGCGCGCAATGATGGTGCGGGGTGGAGCTCCCGGCTTCGGAGGGGGTGCAAGCGTGCAGTGAGCTCTCTCGATGAGAAAGTGGTTAGAAGGGGATTCCGCTCCCAGCACCGATTTTAGTAGTTCTTTCACCTGTCTTTCCATGGAGCCCTTGCCAAACGATTCCGAGACCCCAACAATGCGAATGTTATTTCTGCGGGACCTAGATTCAAGATCCTCGCACTTGCTCTGGGTTTTGCGCATTTCGGTCTGAAGCTGGGCTATATCTCGGCCATGTTGAGAAAACACATCTTCATTTGATTGTTTTACAAAGGTAGCGGGCGCCCCTCTCTCGCAAGAACAGACATGATAACCTGTTCAGTGGTTATTAACCACTTGAGAGTTCGCAGCCACTGCTTTTACTCACTGTGCCTTTCACAGATGGGTAATATCCATTTGCATATCAGTCTTTGTCCTGCCCAGTCTTTGTCCTGCCCTGTGCTTAGAGAGGCATCCGCTTCACCTCACTGATGATCCCCAACAAGGGTGAAACACGTGTATGGGGTTGCTGGTGGTACTCTCGTTCAGATTGGAATTGCCATTGTATTTCGGTGCTGGACTGCCCCTGGGCAGGACAAAGACTGATATGCAAATGGATATTACCCATCTGTGAAAGGCACAGTGAGTAAAAGCAGTGGCTGCGAACTCTCAAGTGGTTAATAACCACTGAACAGGTTATCATGTCTGTTCTTGCGAGAGAGGGGCGCCCGCTACCTTTGTAAAACTATTTTTTAAGGAACCTGGGATTGGTAACCCTAGGTCTCCTGGGGGCAACCAGACGTGGTCTCCCTCTCACTGTGCTTAGAGAGGCATCCGCTTCACCTCACTGATGATCCCCAACAAGGGTGAAACACGTGTATGGGGTTGCTGGTGGTACTCTCGTTCAGATTGGAATTGCCATTGTATTTCGGTGCTGGACTGCCCCTGGGCAGGACAAAGACTGATATGCAAATGGATATTACCCATCTGTGAAAGGCACAGTGAGTAAAAGCAGTGGCTGCGAACTCTCAAGTGGTTAATAACCACTGAACAGGTTATCATGTCTGTTCTTGCGAGAGAGGGGCGCCCGCTACCTTTGTAAAACTATTTTTTAAGGAACCTGGGATTGGTAACCCTAGGTCTCCTGGGGGCAACCAGACGTGGTCTCCCTCTCACTGTGCTTAGAGAGGCATCCGCTTCACCTCACTGATGATCCCCAACAAGGGTGAAACACGTGTATGGGGTTGCTGGTGGTACTCTCGTTCAGATTGGAATTGCCATTGTATTTCGGTGCTGGACTGCCCCTGGGCAGGACAAAGACTGATATGCAAATGGATATTACCCATCTGTGAAAGGCACAGTGAGTAAAAGCAGTGGCTGCGAACTCTCAAGTGGTTAATAACCACTGAACAGGTTATCATGTCTGTTCTTGCGAGAGAGGGGCGCCCGCTACCTTTGTAAAACTACATCTTCATTTGAGCTTATTCTGTTCTCCGCCTCCGAAATGCGTGCGCTTTCCTTTTCTACCCGGGCCTTCAGGGACCCGATCCTCGCCACTATATCGTCCAACTTGACATTGACGGCCAGGAACCCATTTTGCACAATTGTTGCCAAGCGGTCCAAAGGGTCTGCGTCTCGATTTTCGGATGTTTGTGTCGCCCCTCCAGATGCCTCCTGTGGTTGGGAGCTGGTAAAGGAATCCATTGGGCCGGTCTTTCTTCCCCCTACAGCTTTCTTCTCAGTGCGGCCCATTAGGCGACGTCACTTTTGGGGTGGGCTGTGTTCCCCCACGTATGTGTGCTGCTGGCGACCAGTATCGGATTATGCTATATGGTGGCAGCACAGCCTGTGCCCCGCATCCAGACTCGGGCGAACCGCAATGCAGGTGTGGGGATGGGTTCAATCTCACCCCCGATGTACACTCACCCCCAGGGTTGTATTTGTTAGTCTTCCGCAGTATTCGTCCACCGGGGGCAGGGTGTACCGCTTAAAAAAAAAAAGATCAGCGCCAGGCTGCGCACCCTCCCGCAGGGTCTCCCACACCTTCAATGGTGCTGTGGCGGCAAGCTTCTTTTTTAACACTATTGTAACGTTCTCCCCCACCCTTGTGAGGACCCAGATGTATTGTGCACCGAGGCACTGGTCCCTGGGGTCCCCCCTCCCCAGCGGCCCACTTACTTCACCAGCACCGTCCTAGCTGGACGTAGCCGTGGGGGGATCTGGATCAGAGGGGGAACACGTTGCCGTCGCGACGCACCCTCGAGCACTTGGCAGGATTTTTTCGCCCTGAGCCTGGTGCAAGAAAGTCCGAGTACTTGTCTTCGTACAGGCGGGAAGAGAAAGCAGAGCACCCCCGCCCTACGGCAGCGCTTGTGCATTGGCGGGCTGCCCCTCCCCCACCTGGCCGACCCGCCGGTGCGAGCCCCGGCTCGAGTGGAAGTCGCCTGGAACTCACGGGCGGTCACTCCGCAGCACTACGGCCGCTGCAGTTGCACCTGTGGATATCTCCGTCGGCCCGGGGTCCACGCGCTCCGTTTTCACAGGGTGTCTTCTACGAACCTTCCCCCGTGGTATTCTGCAATCGTACGTCTGCCAATTCAGAACTGGCAGGATTTATAGATGAAAAGATTTCGATCGAGCTGGTGCTCTCCACCTAGGCGGCCATCATAGATGTGCGCAACAACGCCCCCCCGCCCCCGGGGCAAGCAACTTTAAACTGTCTTCCGCATCCTCCAGTGTGCTGATGATGCGAGTTGCGTCGCCCAGAGTGAATTGAAGCATGGCTGGGAATAGCCACTGGGCTCTTTGAAGCTGTGTGGCGGAAGTCGATCCTTGGTCTCTCACTGGAGTATATGGTTATCTCTGCAATAAGATCGCAATGGTGAAACCTGGTAGTCCTCAGGTGGCGCGTGGACCACAGCTGCTGGCGGACACATTGCCAGGGTTTGTGCACCGTTCATGGGTGAGGAGGTGATCAGCAAACGGGTAAGCACGTACGAAATAACGATAGGCGCATCTCTAGGAGGATGGAGGGCTGCACTGCTGCATGTACCACTTTTCCCTTTTGTTTTCTGCAGCCACAGCACAGGCAGATGGACCCTAGAGGGTCAGGAATGTAGTGTTTGTCGAATCTCCCAATCCTGTGCTACCAAAGCTATTAGGCTTTGACATGTTTGTCAGGGGAAAAGGCTGAGCGGTCTTGGAGCCTTACACAGTTGTAAAGAAGGTGTGTGTGTGTACCAGTACCACACACAAGACTGGTGCCAGTCATTACTGATTGCTGTGTCTGATATTTTGTATTGCACGGGGTATTTATCCTCTGTCCTTCCCGTATTGACCGTTGGTCTCAGTTACCTGTTCTGACCCCTTTTCTGTCCTAGGTTATGGTTCTTTTTGTATGCAGTCAAAGGCTTTGTACTTTCATAGGAGCGGTATATGACTTTCATCTTTGAGCAAGCCAAGATGTAACATTCTCAGTTGCATTGGGGTTTAAGATTTTAAAGAAATGCTGCAACTATATTAAACGGACACATCATCGCGATCGATTATCAAGTTACATTTGGATATTGTCCGATTTATTTTCTAACTCGGAATTGGAAATTCTGCCTCTCCCTTCATGGCAATGCTGGCATTTATTCGACAGGTCTCTCTCTCTCTCTCTCTCTCTCTCTCTCTCTCTCTCTCTCTCTCTCTCTCTCTCTCTCTCTCTCTCTCTCTCTCTCTCCTCTCTCTCTCTCTCTCTCTCTCTCTCTCTCTCTCTCTCTCTCTCTCTCTCTCTCTCTCTCTCTCTCTCTCTCTCTCTCTCTCTCTCTCTCTCTCTCTCTCTCTCTCTCTCTCTCTCTCTCTCTCTCTCTCTCTCTCTCTCTCTCTCTCTCTCTCTCTCTCTCTCCCATCTCGCCTCTTGCTATTATCAACGCTGACCCCTGTAATCCGTGTGAGAAGATGAGCTAAAGAAAACCATGCCGCCACTGCGCATCCCCTTTTAGCTATTCATTTCCGTAGGCACAGTGAAAGTCTATGTTTCCGTGAGCTTAATTAGCAGACATGAGTTCTGCCACGGTTGCAATGTTTATATTTGGAAGCAGATTAGTTCATCATGGAGGATAGTAGGTACATTGTTCAATCAAGGATGTGCCTAGAAGCGAGTCAGAGCTGTGCAGTTGCAGTGATAGGGGGGGGGGGGGGGTGCTGAGATCGAGCACGCGAGAGACAGCTGGGTTATTTATTGGAAAATTCCATTCTGTGCCCTCGGGATTGTTGGCTGTTCTTCGGCCGGGACGGTTGGCATCTCGTGGAGGGTGGGACCCGTTTCCCATAAGAGATGGGGTAACCAGGTAGTAGAATCAGAATTGGAAACCCAAGGTGCTGAAGTCTCGCTGAGAGGGAAGCTCCGCTCCAGACCCCGTTAGAACGTGTGATCTCTCTGTCCACCTGCCTTGGGACTGGATGGTGTTGTCGTGGCAGAGATTAAGTTCTCTTCTTCAACTACGTTAACGGTGGTGTTTTCTTTATTCTTAATGATGTATACGTTGATGTATAATTAGCTGTGTTGATTTATAGTATTGTGTGTGTTTATATTATGTGTGAAAAAAGGCCCTGTAAAGAGCCAATTATATTCCAACTATTGGACTAAGTGTGGGTTATTGCCTCCCTGAGTCCAAGAACTTTTTGGTCTGTGTGGTCTGGTAAGTGGTTGCTAGTGTAACCGCACACGATACGGAAAAGCAAAACACCCCCTCCCACCCTGCCTTGCATCCTTACACTCTCACCCTGCCACTCTTGAATCCTCATTGCTTGTCCTCTTGCTCCCCATTTCTTGCACCTCTAGTCTCGCACTGATACCTCTCAAAACGTTGCTCTTACCATTTCACTGGCATCCTCCCTTGATTGCAGCTCTCTCGCTTCCTCTAAACCTCTGTATCGCTACTTGCATCATTCTTCGCACCCTTGCACTCATCCATTTGCTATCAACGCACATATATTAGAACTGCAATGGACAATAGCAATTGGCAAAATTATTGGCTTTGCCAATGCTTGTTTTCCTTTCATTTCCCTCATCCTCGCCAAAGGTTTTTATTTTTTCAAAACCTGTAGCTCTGAAAGAAATGTATTTTCTTCCTCTTGAGCACCAAAGGAGTGTCCAGCCTATTGTCCTTTTTTGGAGGCACCAAAACAATGACTCCCAGCGCATGTTGAAGTTCAGTACTTCCCAATGACAAATAAAAAGGTTTAACTTGCCCCAATAACATAAAAGCAACGTTGGCCCGAACACACCAATAGGTGGTATAAATTGCTCTTAAACTTAGTACTTTTAATTAACCCAAAACAACAGTGCGTTTGTGTTGGCTTTACAGATGATTAGTAACCCCCAGGAATGTTTGGTTTAATTAAGATGGTGGTTACACATAGACTTAAACTTGTTTGATGAAGATGAAACTACTTCCTGACTTCTGTTTTTTCCCCCCCCCTCAGAATATGAGCAGTGAAATGGTGCAACGTCTAGCGACAGAAGACTTGTGACCACCCCGCCTAGCCACAGTCATGTTGGAGGGATTGGTGGCCTGGGTTCTTAACACGTATTTGGGAAAATATGTGAACAACCTCAATACAGATCAACTTTCTGTGGCACTCCTCAAAGGTACTTGCTTTATGAAGAAAAACTTGTACATTTTCAATAATATTATATGCTTGGCCTATATCTGAGAGTGAAACTGTAAGATTATCTCTAAATTATACAATACATCTTCAATGTAGTACACGCAGTCAGATGTGTAGTGTTTGTTAATACATACGAGATAAAGTGCCCTGCTGATTTAGGCCTACATCACTGTTTCGGTTCACTACCTTGCCTAACTTTTTGAAGTCTGGAAAAGACCCTGGGTGACATCTACTGTGCTGTAGCATCACTCTTTCTCTCCTGCACCTGCAGTCACCCACATCAACAAACATCTGGTTTCTGGTCTCTCATCACCCCCTTGTCCACAGTACGATTTAGATTACCTCAAGGTTGCTTGAGCAAAAGGCGCCATGTGACTGTGCGAAGTGAAGTAAAAGGGCTGTTCAAGGACATGGCTTTCTGTGTTCTGAGTTAATAAGAGGGCTCCCATTGCGTTGAAATGCCTCTGACAGTGGCTACCTATGTTTTTCCTTTGCTTAGACGCTAGATTACCAGTGAACCTAGCCTCCCCATGTACACAGCCAGGCATCTAAATATGCACTTGCCACTAGCCGTTGGTCAGTGATAATTGCCTCATGGCCAATAAGGAGTGGCGAGTTGTCATTGTTGAGAAGTGAGACTTTTTATGACTGTCTAATAGCCTGCAAACTGATTTTTCTCCCTGTGCACAGATGTCTTTCTGGATTGTTTGGTTCTCGCGAACGAGGTAGGCTGAGAGCCATTGATTTATCTCTTTGCATTCTCAGTGTGAAGGCCACATATTAGCGAGTAACCTATTATGATTATGCATAGCTGTTAAGGGGAACTGGCGAAGGAAAAATAAACAAGACTGACTCTTGAATGGTTTGTGAATACAACCGGAACCATGCAGTTACATTCTTGGTTCAGAATGCGCATTACTTGTTCTTTATTATTATTAAAAGACTGGCCTCTCATTTTATTAAAATTCGTAATTAACGAGAATGATGTGCAATAAAACTGGTCTATATCACTGCACGTTTAAATAGAGGGAGGGCTGACTCGGCTTCATTCTTCCGATCACCCTAAATTCAGTGCCCTTGGGCAATTATTCCAGCCCTTAGAAGCTGGAGTAATCTGGAATGAGTTGCTAAATACTATATTGATATTCTCACCATGTAATGTACCTAAAATGATGGCACATTTGGCTCGTAGTTCAGCAGTGATTTATTTTTATTTTTCGAAACTTGTTGATTTTATTAAGTGCAAACCTTTAAAAAAAACAGTCACTGGTGAAGCACTGAGATGCAGGAAACTTGAAAATTCCAGTAGCGATGGTTTGGTAGGGAAAAAGGCATTGCTTAATATGGATGCTTTTTGTGATGATGCTGTCCAATTTCAATCAATGTAATCGAAATGAGAGATCTTTATCGTGTCTATACAAATATGACCGTGCTAACAGAGCTGCTGGGAACAGAAATGGAAGAGCGACAAAAAAGATCCAGGCTTGTGAGGGGGCGGGGGTGGAGGGTATTGCTAGCCGTTGAAGCCCTTAAATGCTTCTCCGGTGAGCTCCTACACCCGAGCCTGTTCCATAGGCTCTAGCCCCCTCCTAGAAATGCCAGATTTTAACTGAAAAGCGGGGGAGAGGTGTACAAACTGGTGGTGGAACAACCCCTAGAATTTGGAGGTGCTTGGCCGTCGATCTGGCGAGAATGGGCCACAGAGACTTCCCTGCCAGTAACAGACAAAATGTCAGCCGGGCTCTACTGCAACACCTAAGGGCCACAGTGCCGCATATGTGAGGCCACAGCTGAGAGAAAGCCCCGTGGTCGGGGGCACTGGCGGAGCTTCGGTGAAGTTCGAAGGAGGGGCTGGGATCCTCCCTGCCAGCTCCCGTTGCAGGGGGCGGACTGGAGGGTCCAGCGCTGAATCGGCTTCCGAATCAAGTCGTCTCCGGGCTGCTGACAGCCTCTGAGCTACCATCTGAGTGCATATCCTGTGCGGTAGCCTGCTGGCCCACCCAAGGCCCCGAAACAGTGACCTGGAGACGTGCAGCGTGGAAGGGCAAGTAACAGCTGTAGAGGCTAGCTGGCAAAGGAAGCAAGGGTTGAAGGAGCTCTGGAGAGCGCCTCCACCCCCTGAAGGTACTGGTGCTTGCTCCTGCCCATCACCCTTGGACAGATCTCTATGCTGCAGTGAGGTGCGCTCTCTTGAATGGGATGCCAGCAACACTGTATACGAGCCCCGGAGCTGTGCACGGATAGCGTGCAGCCTCCTACAGATTGAATTCAAGTTTAGTCGCTGGGTGGGGAGTGGGGTCCCCTGCCTTCATTGACTATGTCTCGACAGTTAAGCAATGGTGTACCCCAGTTCCTCTCCTCAATAAGTGTGCCTGCTCAAATTTTTTAAAATGGATTCCTGATACAATCTACCCCAAAGGACCCTAAGGTTAAGCATCAATTGCAGTCTACCTGCCCCCTACTGGGAAAGGCCAAAGCCTGCCCTCCATAGAGGAGGGGAATACTGAGCACCTAGGTGGGGGCACATGAAAGAACTCCGACATCAGTGGGTTGTGGAAGAAATCCCTGGGCCGCTCGTGGAAAAGGATCCACCCAGTTTTCCATACTTCTCTGTTAAAGCCATATGTCCAACCCTCTCGAACTGCTCCAAGAGCTACGCCAGTGATTGTCAATGACCAACCCCAATATGAGGTCTCCAGAATATGTGATTCCAGGTACCGACTTGGTCAGCTGCAGTACTTGGTCGAATGGAAAGGATATCTACCTAGTGAGCGAACCTGGGAACCCCTTTCAAACATGAATGCCCCCAGGTTGATTTGAAGATACCACCTTATCCATCCAGGCAAACCCGGAGGAGCTGGGCTTCAGAGGAGGCATGCTGTCATGAACCGTTGCCTTTGTCCCTTTTGGACCGCCTGGTCCCTGACCCATAGAGCTCTGAATGCAGTAACCCTCCCAAAATGGCCGTCGTATACGAAACGTAGCTTGCCAGCCTTTACGTTCCGCGCTTCACACACTATTAAACGGACACATCCCTGTGGTGCTGAGTGTTTCTACGCTGCTGTTCGCCATAGCTGGGCGTGTGCTGCCGGAGTTTGCTCGGGGCTATCCTCCTGAATTTCCCCTTTCCCGGTTCCTTGATTCCTCCTCCTTTTCCTTACATCCTCTAAACTTGTCCAACTTCCTGGATTTTCACCGCTCTCGAGTCACGGCTTCCGTGCCTCCGTGCGCGGACATTGTTCCTTCCTGGTTACATCCCGGACAGTCTGAACGAAGCATGTTGGAATCCGAGGACCCGCGCACAGCTCTATACAAATCCCGAACTGTGCGGAAGAAGTCACAAAAGAAGGTCGCAAGCCAACAGGAAAGACAGGTGAGAAGGGGAGAGACTTGCGACAATTTCATGATTCATCTCTACCATGGTTTCAACTTGTGTACACCAACTGTATTTCCCTATAGTTCATTAACAATATATTCCCTATAGAAAACCCTACATTACATATCCAAGTATATTTCTCTATGGTTCATTAACAGTATGCTCCCATAGACAATGCATTTCATTTTTATAACATCTAAGGAAAACAACGTGTCGAATAGGTCAGCTGGTGAGTGAAGGTGTGGCTGCTGGAAAACTCTTGTCATAAATAATTCTAGTATTTCCGCCTGTGTTCAGAAAATAACTTTAAGGCAAAATTAAACACCGGAACAGAATGTTGGTTTACAGCTCAGAGAGAAAGTTTTATTCTGCTGCAGTGAATCAGCATGGTTTCAAGTCACCATGTGAACCTCCTCCTCTTCTCTCGCTCCCCCCTATTGACAGGAGGCACATCTTTATATATCTACATCCCTTAAATCCATATAGTATTTCAACAGGCCATTGACTCAGAGCTAATGGTGAACTCCAGCTGGGGTTTCACTTTATTTCACGCAGCTCCTAGGCTAATATACAACACTGGTACTGAGAACCTATGTTAAACAACTTCCAAAGCCTATACATTTAATGCATATTGCTAAAAGTAGGCTTTAAACGCCTCCCAAAGCATGGCAGCGAACACAACGGAACCTGTGTTCGTCTCAAAATACAGTTTGCGTAAATTTGCAGTGAAAACTGGATCTCTCAGCGTGGCAGGCTTAAAGCGCCACATCCCGTGTCCCCTGCCGCTCACGGCTATTGGCATCGATAACAGACTAGGAGAAAGATCCAAGAGTGTGCGGGGAAGAATCAGTCTTTTACCTTTGTCATTAAGGATTCGAACACTCAACACACTTCTATACGAGAGTGCATGTCGTGTACCAACGAGTAATTCCAGGTTAGACGGGTAGGTACAGATAATACTAGCCTTTTTAGTAAGATACCTGGATGTGTGTGAGGTGCAGTCCAGTTTTGTACATGTAATTGTATTCAAATCGCCCCCACATAACGGAGGCCATCAGGTAGCCTGAACATAAACCAAAGACCCCCTTGTATAAATTCACGATTGTCCACGGTGGGCCCATATACATTCGCCAGGAGTATCTCCCAACCACATAAAACACTGTGAACCAATACATACCACCACGCAGTATCCACTTTGGTATCCAGATGCACAAATTGCAGAGAGCAATGTACCAGGATCAACACCCCCCTAGCCCTCATGGAATATGAAGTGTAATATCTGTGATTTCCCCCATCCTTGGACAAATCGCTGTACTTGCTGCCCCATCATATCCGTCACTTGGAGGAATAACGTGTTGGCCCTCTTCCAATTATCTTGCATGTTTTTACCAGGTTCCCCAAACCACAGACATTTCCAGCTGAGCAGTGTAATATTCGGACTCAACTTCTGTGGGTGTCATAGCTGTACCAACAGCTCCCCCCCACAACAGTAGTGTACACCCCCAACCCCTTGCAGTCTATCACCAAGTTCGTTTCCATTAACCAAACCACTAGTAGCCATAGAAGATCCCAAACCCACCCACATAGCCCCCCGATATTTGGCCATGACGTATCCCCCCCCCAAACATTCAACCATCGGCACCTCCTTGGCACCTCCTTGGGAAGCAGCCGTTACTGCTCAGAGTGGCCCCAAAGAGACCCCCAATGGTCCAGGATACAAATTTGCCCCCCGACCAATAGTATAATACCATCTACTCGCATGACACATAATGCCTAAACACAATAGGCAGTGACATCAACAACCAATATAATTATGCCTTGTGGGGAGAGGAATCCGTACCTCAATGAAGAACACAGCCTCCTCTGGTATAGTGAAGGAAAAGGACCTGTCATTGAGCTGAATCTTGAGGCGTGCCAGATATAACATGGCATACAGTGTATTTCTCTCTCAAAGTAACTCCTTCGCTCCCAGGAAGGTGCAGTGTTCCCCTTGCATCGCAGCTGTGTAGTCCGGGTAGATGTACACAACATTGGAGCCCAGTTTAAGCCTGTTAATTTCTCTGACAGGGTACAAAATCAAGTCCCTGTCCATGTAATTCCGGCATCGAGCAATGATTTGAGGAGGATAGTCCCAAGGCTTGGGCTTAGCCGCCAGTGCCCTGTGCGCATGTTCAACTATAAAATGCGGTGACCAACCTGGATTGCCCAGCAGCATACGCACCAATTTCTCCACAGCAGTTTCCTCTGGCACCCCGATAATGCGCACAATATTCCTGCGAGACCTGGATTCCAGGTCCTCGCATTTGGATTTTACTTGCTGCATCTACCTTGTGAGGATGGATACTGCAATTTGCAAGGCCGCCACATTAACCTCTGCCCCTCAGCCTCTAATGCACTGTGTTTGTTTTTCCAGCTGGACTCTTATAGACGAGACATTGTCTGTGATCCCATCCAGCTTAACGTTAAGTGGGGCAAATCCCTTTTGCATAAAGCTTGGCGGGTTCGCTGGAATTACCAGAGTTTATTGGGTGGGAGTGGCAAAATGATCCATATCCCCCCTTTCTTCGCCCCAGCTCACTTGGTCATCCTGCCACTGACAAAGAAGCAAATCCTGTTGGATAATTACGTCACTGCTAAGGCGGGGGTCAACGTGGAACAACCCTACCCCCCCCCCACTCAGGTGATTCAGAGGAAGGCTGTGCTGGTTGTGCCTCGCTAAAGACCGGCAAGCACAGGAGTCAAGTTGCAGGCCCACCTCTGCTCCGACTGAGCTCCAGAACAACCCACAGTTTCATAGGGCCATGTGAGATGCATTCTGTGCTAGCACCCAGGAGACCCGCCAGTCCTTCATGCTGCAGGTGGCTGATCCAGACAATACTCTCAGGGGCCCCAAAGTCCTCCACTCTATATGCCACCAATGCGCAGCGCACCGCTGCACCCCGCCTCCACTGCCCGCTCTGGGGGCCTACATTGTCGCGATCCGCCTTTGTCGCAATGCAGACCATGACCGCGCTTCTCAGCCGAAGCCTTCGCTGGCTCGTTTCTGCCTCATTGTTGCTCAGCGTACCAGTAGCCAGTGCCGCCCAGCGTCTCTCACCGCCAGTCCACTAGGCTGCAGCACAAGTCGCAGGGGGAGGGAGAGTCGACGACGACGACGACGACTCCTCCCTGTCGGCAACGTCCACACTCTGCAAGTGCCATTCCAGAGTCTTGCAGCATATAATCCAGCCGGACTATCGGGCCACCAGCACCCCCGGCTGGGCCGCTCAGCGTTTCCCAGCTCCCCACGCCTGCACCCCCTTGCAGGGAAGGCCTCAGGCAGTGGAGCGTGGAAACCCATGGGGGATGAACGTCTATCTTCGCACCGCGGGATCCAGCAATCCACCGGCAGCTCTGGAGATACCCAATCGCGTTGACCATGCAAGCATGTACTAATAAATCGAAACTGTAGAACTAGGCCAGAGAAAAACATACTTTTCGTCCCACTATGCACAGAGCTTAGATGTGGCGTGCCATCTTTGCTTGCCGCTCAACAGCACCCCCTGAGGTAGCTTGGTTAGGTTCTATATATTTTCTTTCTACCTTGCATTACTGCGTATTTACAGGTATTGGTCAGTAAGTTCCTTCATCTTCTTTAAATCCATGATTTCTTTAACTTTAGGTACATGTTTCTCCTGGTGCTTTATTTACATAGTTACTTCTTACGTATTTTCATATTGTTTCAGCATAGGGTCATGCATTAACATCACTCTTTCGTCGTCAGATTCCACTTAATGTACGTCCATGATGTGCACAAGTGCGTTCTGACATCCTTGCACGTGACATGCTTCCGTGTGGCATCCTTCCATACTGCATCCTTCCACACCTTTAGTGCGCTCCTCTACAAACCTTAACCCCAAGGGACTTTTAGCAGGCAGGGGTTTTGCTACTGTTTGATGACTGTAAAGTGAAATTTCTGGTAACGGAACAGGAACGATTCCACTACGTCCAGATCAGACATTTGACAACAAATAGACTGGTCAGCGAGGTGGCTACTAGGGAGGCCATAGGCTTGGAACTAACGATGAGAGAGGGGTTGCCGAAACATGGGGTGGTGAGACTGTATCGCATGTTGGATAGGTCTACATCTGGGGGATATCCTGCCATGCATGTCTAAGTGGGAGCAGGATCTGTGGGGTCACCATAACGGAGGAGGAATGGGGTCAGATTTGGCACTGAGTGCTTAAGAGCTCCAAATGCACGGCCATCAATGAATCGTCATATAAGATATGCTTCTGGTGGTACATGAATCCACATTGGTTACACTCTATAAACCCTGACATTTCTCCCTTGTGCTGGTATAACTGTGGGCAGGAAGGGAACTTGGGCCATATGTGGTGGGCTTGCCCAAAGGCACTAGTTTACTGGAAAGAAATACTGATCCACATTTAGGACACATTGGGGATTCAACTACCTCATAATCCGACGGTGGTGATACTGGGGCCGGTGGCAGAAGGTTTATATGCTGCAAGTGGGGCACGAGCCACTCTGATTACTCGTATGTTAACAGCGGCAAGGATTACTTTAGCCCATGGTTGGAAAACAGAGCGGGCCCAATTGCAGCTATGTGGTGGGAAGCATGTGGGGCATCATGGCAATGGAAAAGGTGTGTGCATTGGCCAATGGCACATATCAAAAATTCCTG
Source organism: Ambystoma mexicanum (assembly GCF_040938575.1). Lineage (NCBI taxonomy): Eukaryota > Metazoa > Chordata > Amphibia > Caudata > Ambystomatidae > Ambystoma > Ambystoma mexicanum. The sequence goes on along the minus strand of NC_090929.1, from coordinate 995,829,348 downwards.
GCAGTATGGCTCCGATTTCACGAACATGTATCAGCCAGAAAACAAAACAATTTCAAGCCTGCTTTGCAGCAGAATGTTTTGGTCCTTTGAAATGGAGGACAGGGTAATGGCACCGACAGGAGTGGGAAAGCCCTTGATAGAATGTTTTGATGATAAATGGGAGATACTCTGTTGCGCCACCACTGGTTTATTTGGTTTGGTACAGATTGGGGGAGAGGGGAGAGTAGTTGGGTTATTGACATAACGAAAAATGAGTGTGAACGAAGACTGTTACTAGGTTTTATTACATGACCCATGGTTGTATGCTACAATGTGTGTCTAGTGAACACTGAAAATAAATCTTCTAAAAAAAGACCCAGGCTTGCAAAATAATATCTGGTGTACATGGCCGAGAGAGCAGTGCAGGGCTTAGATACATAGAGAACGTAATGCAATTGAGGTGCAGATGGAAATTATATTGTCAAGAATTCCTTATACACGACCAGCCACAGTGGAGAAGATTTTGCAAGAGTTGCACAAAATGCACACACAGGAAATGCAGCTGCAACCGACCTCTGCAAATGGAAAAAAGAAGACGTTCTCAAGGCGTTATCAAGTGAATAAGTAGGTTTTCAATTTACGGCGAAATTGAATCTTCAGGTTAGAGGCCAAGATGATAAAGGTCCTACCTATTGCCCTTGAATGATACTCTAGTCTAAACCATGAAATGGTGCAGGAAATAGCATTGCTACACTGCAAGGCTGGTCTGTTTACACAGGGTTTGACCTTGTCAATCTGAAAAGATGGTACTTGGTTGGAGAGTGCTTGGTAAGCTAAACATAGAACCGTACAAGTGATGCTTTGGCAAATGAGTATCCAGTAAAGTGCTCTCAGAAAGCCAGCCATATTTAAGTGCTACTGTGCTCTTAGTGCAAGATGTGATGTAGCATTTTGTATGGTCTGGAGACAAGTCGGGAAGGCTAAAATCTGCAAAAGTGAGAACAAGAAGTAGGGAGGGTTGGTCCCACCAAAGATGAACTTTTCCTAAGAGTACTCTTGCATGAAGTAAGTGAGGCTCTGCATCAGCTAAGTGTTCAAAAGTGAGAAAATGAAGCATCCGGTGGCGAGTGGTTGATGGGTTATTACCAGCGGTATGGAATCATTGGGAGAAAACAAGAACTTGAGGAGGAGCAGGTTACAGGTGTGCAAATTAACTGGGATGCAGTATGGTGATATTTAAATATTCAGGCACACTTGGACAGCTGTGGTCAACATGCACAATCTTACAGCCTTGACAGATAGCATGGCCAAGGCAGTACCAAAATTAAGTGGAAGCCAATCTATGGTAACACCAGAACATGAGGGTTTATTAAAGTAATACGATCTTTAATATGCATTTTATTTACAAGCCAAGAAAAGTTTGTGATCAAGCAAGATAACCAATCAAGTTTGGAAGGAAAGGTCCTACTAGGCCAATCGGCGGGCAGAACCCAAATGATGGCTTCTTTAATGCTGGTTACAGTGTGGCTAGATCTAAGATCTGGTGAGAGGGGGCATGTGTGGCGCAAAAGCGCAGTATATGCTCACGAGACGACCTCTGCATCCGTGACCCCTCACAACTGGGCCAAGCACAGAATTGTATGGCCCCAACGGATCTGTAAACTCTGAGGTGTTCTCTGGGAAAATCGGCGTAAGGAGGGTTAAGTTAACACAACTCCCTCCGCTTTTTCTAGTGTTTTGGGATGGATACTTTCCTGAACCTCTCCTAGCTTTTGGAGCACTGAATCTCAGCCACTGACATTGCCCAATCCATTAGTAAACCTACATGAGCAGCATAACTTGTGAAAGTGGTGCCTCTCATGCACTAGGCCCCATTCCATCACAGGGCTGGACAATACAATTCTAAGCGTGTTTATCTTAAGTGATTACTTACCAATATTTTACTTGTTTTGAAACAACTGTTTTTGTATTTTTTAACTGACATTACCACATACAGTTGTTGAAAGTATTGTTTATAAAACTGCTGTTACATAACTGTCTTCAAGGTAAATTGTAGGGGTTCGCTATTGAACCCCCAATGGTGGATGTTTATATGTATTTAATAGAAGTGAAGGTTTCATTGCTTAGTGTGTATTTCAAAGGCTTAATAAACCATTGTGTATGTGTATACAGTCTAACTTTAATTATTGGTGTTCTCTGTATGTGTCTTATTCTAGCCATAGTCCAATTTTGCACCACACCGCTCCAGAGTCTAAGCCTTGCCGCTTTGCTACTTACCTTGATTGGGTTTGGTTAGACATGAGTGTCTTTCCTATTTATCATAATAGATTGGCCTCCCAAAGTCCAACCCCAGAATGGATTTCGGGAATGAATCTTAACCACTTTCTTAACCACATTTGGTAGAGTCTAGCTTAATTTCATTAAGAATACATACCTTACACTCATTTAGGAGCGGGAGCTAGAAGTAGGTATTGGCAATGAAGCATCGCCCTGTAAACGGGAGCTACCTCTTAAGGAACAAGAACATCTAGTATATAGCATGCCACAAATCGAACTCCCGCATTTTTCTTTCTACTGTATTATGAACTGGCTGAATAAGGGATATTGGCTTGCTGGATGTTAACTGGCTTCTGGCTTGCCAACGAATATTGGGGTGCCATATACCAACCCCACCCCCTCCACTGCACATGTCACTCAGTTTACATGTGTTTGTCAGATCCAAATGCTATGTCACTGAAATGTTGTCCTTTTTAGGAATATATCTATCTATATAGCTATAAGGATAGCACAAGCACAACAACCTCGCTTTGGCATTAGGATGATGCAGGGTGTCATGAATTTAATACTCCGGTCAGGTCGCCTCATCCCTTCACCACCCCCAAACTCCCCAGGTCTATTTAATTGAGTACCCTATTGTGGGTAATAATGATGTAATAAGTAAAATCTGTTTTCAAGCACCATCAAACTGGAGTTCCAGAGATAGAGGTGCTATGCTATGTAAAACGCCAGAATTACAATATGATTTGAGCATTCCTTCCAAATGCAGTCTCTGCACAGGGTAATGTGAGCAACTACAGGCTGGCAGTGATTAAATGATGATGCTAAGAGTATTAACTTTCGTATAAAAAAAAAAGGTGAATGTTGCATTTTTATAATGTCAAAGTGATTCAAAATTGTGATAATTTGGCATAAGAAAACATCTATTTACTTAGTTATGTACCTTTATGTATAGGCTTCTTTCTCCCATGTTTACTTTTTAAAAGGATTTGCTTTCTAAACCTTTGCTCAACCATAGGTTTAGGGTACCTTACTATGATTTGATTCCGCCACCCACTATGTTTGCTAAGGAAACTTGAATGCTGAACGCCTTCAGTAAAGTAAGTTCCAAACTCAAACTTGAGAAGCGCATTTTTAAAGTTCTCGGCAATGTAGATTGGCAAGGGATATTCAGCAGAGGAAATGGGTACAATGAACACAGCACTGTGGCAATTTTTGATAATACTGTTGACCATAGACTATTTTGGAAGTTAACAAACGAAATGCCTTCAAAACAAAAAAAGAATTCTAATGTCACACCATCCGTTTTTAATACTTTTGGGAAATGTCACTGATATGTTACCATTTTGACTGGTATTATACTTCAGATAATTTGTGCCAAGCACATCAGACACAAATAAGTGCCCATTCAAACTTCATGTTTTGTTATTTGGGATGTGCTGATAAACACACATGCCTAGTGGCATGTCCCCACAGGGGAAGCTCTTTCAGATGTAGCCTTTTTCGAACCTCCGAAAATGTAACCCGCAAATATATGTGGATCACCTCTATAAAAATGTGTCCTGATATTCTCTGACTCCTTTTGCCAGGTTGCAATATTTGCAGTTGCCGCTAACCATTGGCTAGTGATATTTGACTCTTGAAATGGCATGCTGTGTATATGTATAGAATTGAAGTGACCAGTGACTTTTTTTTAATGACTGGCTAGTAGCTCGCAACTTGAAATTTTGCCCCTGCCCCTTGATTTAAGGGGTTCTGAACCCGTACATGAACTCTCAACGGACCCCTGACCATGGTATGCATTCACATGATCCCTGCCCTAGCCCAGTTACTCTATTGAACAACCACCACACCACTCTTATGAGAACCATTGCATCTTGTCAGTGACTGTGACCTCACATTACCAAGTGTCTTTGTTTCTATTTCTATACAGTAAGACCTGCCTCTGAATACTGCTTCTGGTGGAGTTGGTGGGGCATGTGACTAGAAAGAATGCTCTACTGGCCTGCAGGTGCCTGAATAGGTTGCCGCAAATCAGTGTGGCATATTTAGGGAAATGCGGGGAATGACAGCATGCACGTCCCTGTAGTGCTATTAATGGTTATATTAAAGGTTAGATGTTTGAGGAACTTCAAACCCTCTGAAATTTTGGAGGTGCTACTTTGCTTAAACTAGTTTGAGCATTACTTTTTGATGGACCCTGAAACAGTTGTAAGAAGAATCTGGCAAATTGCCAGTTCAGTCGTAATGTTGTTCAGTAGTGGAGGGCATTGCCAGATAGTTATTGACTTGTGTCAGAGTAAGAGCCCCTGCCTTGCATTCAGACCTGTTCTCCCTGCACATGATCAAAAAATACTTGCCTGTACCCTTCCTCTTAGAAAATATTTTTTAATTTGTTTTCTTCTAGTGGGGACATTAAATTGAGCTGTGTGAACTAGAGCATCTCATTTAAATTGTATGTTTTTGCTTGTCAAAGGCGAATGCTACAAGTTGTGTAGCTATAACCAGAAGAAAGAAAGTGCCCACTTGTTATAAAAGTTTTAGTATGGAAAGCTATAGTTTCTCATGTAACAAATGTCTCAATCGGTACGTTTTTGTACTAGTATATTATATGGTTAGTTGTATGTATATTTATGGTACAACTTATCTATTTCATTTTTGCCTTTGCAGGTGCAGTAGAATTAGAAAACTTACCTTTAAAGAAAGATGCATTGAAAGAGCTGGAACTGCCATTTGAAGTAAAAGCAGGTGTGTGACAGTAAATGTAACTCATTTCATAATGTTATAGTTAATGGGCGTAAACAGCCATGTCTCTATCTCCTAGCAAGCTCTTCCCTAAAGAATTGCCATTGTTTGAACCATCAGTAATCAGTGTCTCGCAAAATTTGTCCTTGGGAGGAAATGTTTTTACCTTGGTAAGAAAGGTCTCTTACACAAGTCGAAAATCAAGCACACCCCAGCTGATTATACTAATATATGTATTTGATCTAACAATCCCGCAAATATCCAAGCCCATGTTATGTAGATTGTGTTTTCCCTCATATTGTAGTAAATCAGACCAACTGTTAAATTGAATCAGTTTGGATCAGTACTCGCACATTCAGAATGCAACAGAAATTGAGGCACAAGAAATGTCCTGAAGTTTACTGTTAGCCACTGGCTTCACGCAACATAACCCAAAAAGTCAGTCTTAATTGTTTAGGTTGCTGCTCCTCCACAAGAACTGAAATGTGGGAATTGATGAGCACTCAAATCTGTTGTATACCTCCTTGAGCCCAAACCAGGTTCTTCTCCCTCCAACCAGTATTGTATTCATAAAAGTGAGAACGTGGGTTGAATCAGTAATTATTCTTTGGGGATAGAGTATGTCATGTATTTTTGCTCAACTGGACAAAATGCATTCAGGAGATTTGAGCATTATTACAAGCCATACTTAATGTAGAAATTTAGCATATCAGTAAAATGTATTATGGTACACTGGGAGAGCACTATAAACATTCTGGACTGCTGTCAAGTGGTGTTATTTTAATGTAAATAGTACCTGATATCCCAGTACATTATAAACAATGTTCTGAAGGATGTTACCGGACATAGCTTGACGTGGCTTCTGGGCAAGGCAAGATTCGACTGGAGAATATTGTTGATACATATGCCTGCGGAATATGTAAACAATAGTCTCTGAAAGCATGGTTGATAAAACTTCTCGGAAAAGTGCTAAACAAACAAATTGGCTATATAAAGGGAGGATCTGGGAAGGGTATCCCAACCTAAATGTATCTAAACTCGCCATTTTAGCACCGTTCCTGGTATGAATCTTTCACATCTATCGATGTGAGTACTTATTGTGAGTTCTGGGGTCCTACTATATTCTTTGGGTTCCCATCAGGTGTTCTCTTAGTCCTGGAGTAGTGGGGTTTGAGGTCCCACCCACCACGTGTTTTCCATTTTCCTAGATCCCCTGGTGTTCCTTGAATTTCCGGTTTTAGAAGATAGCAGTGATTCTATATTAATATCTGAGTAATACATCACTGCAGCTCAATGTTTTCCATGGAGCAATATTGAATTGTTTAATGTAACATTTTTATCATTTTGTTTCATTTGTGAGCGCGATTGGACCGGTTTGGAGCCGGTGCTGTTGCCTTATTTCTAATAACCTTACTGACTATTATGGCCCACCCTTGTGTTTTAATTATTCATCCTTTCTTATTAACAAGTTATGAGTAGTGGCAAATCCTTGTTAGGATTGTTGTGCTAAAGGTATGGTGTAATGGTGTAGGACAAGAACACACTGTTCATCCTGTGTTGTCTATGATTTCTTAGCCTTCATTCTTTCATTCATTCTGTCTTTTGTATATCGCCTTTCACTATAATTATGGTCCCAATGCGCTGTTGGTTGAACACCCTCGGAGGGTCCTGAGTCCACATTTGGCAAAATTCGTAGTTGCTATCTATGCTTGTATAGATTTCAGCCATTACTTATGTGAGGGTGGCCAAGACCCCGCTAGTCACCAATATCTGAATGGTGTGTGGATGGGCGCAGCAGAGGTATAATAGGAGCTAAACTGGGTGAAATGTGTTTAAGGAGACAGCATTATGTGGGCAGCTACAATTCAAACATTTGTTGTTAAAGGTAGCTTCATTCTTATGGCATAGGTATTGTACAATAGTGTTTGTTATATGTGATTGCGAGGTGTGTTGAATGAGCCTGTACCTAGTTACGAAGGTTCAGTGTGCAGGAGGAGAAATGAATTGGCTGTACAAATAATCATGTCTACATTCTGGGTTCCATCTATGTACCTTGCACACTACAAGTTGGGCTAAATGCAAGATATGGCTACCTCACACGAATTAGGCAAAAGTTCCCCATGTATGATGTGCCTTAACTCTGTCTAGAAACATCCCTCCCTACCGCATTATAAGATGTAGTGAATTCTGACACCTTATACTGGCTTGACAAGTGAAAATGGTCTTGTCTAAGGCTCTTTTACTGTTTTCATATATTCTGCCTATCTCTTATAAATTGCCGAGTACTTGCTACAGAATCTTTACGGTAGAAGTAAGTTTCGATCTCTAATGTTTTGTTGTTACGTAGGAATATGTGTAGCATGTTGTGCTATACAAGTAAAGTATGACATTTTCAAATGTCAATTAGTTTTCCAACTGGTGTATTTTACTGCTCTTTTCAGACTTACTGGTGAAAATTGCTACTTTTTCGCATTGGTCAGTTTATTGGTTTATGTATTCATGTGAATAAATCTTGCTACAGACATGCTGCATGTAATGTCTGCATAACAATGCCATACTATATTTCTTGCTTTACTAAATTCTCTTCTTCTCTCATCGCTTGCTTCTAGGGAATTAATACAAGTACAATTCATGTTTTTTCTTTTTAATAGGATTTATAGGGAAGATAACATTACAGATACCATTTTATCGGCCTCATGTTGACCCATGGGTTATTTCTATATCAAAGCTTCACCTAATTGGGGTACCAGACGGGTTACAAGAATTTGATGAAGAAAGGGAAAAGTTGTTGGCCAGAGACTACAAAAAAGCACTTCTTAAAACATTTGAAGAAAAATGGAAGGTAAGCAAAGCAAGACAGTTAACATACTGACCATTTTTTTTTCTTCAGCTCTTGCCTATCATTGATTAATTATTCTAAAATGTGTAACGAGTAGCATATTTAAGGGAATGACCTGCTGACTTAAATGCTCAAATGCGCTAAATAGAATACATGCATCCTTTCATTATTTTAGTGGAACAGTCCTGTTTACAACATTCATTTCTAACTACATATCTGTTACTAATCAACATTAGTACCTGGCTAGGGGGTGTGGCAGCCTCCCAGCCAACGGGGAGGCTCAGAACGGGGTTTTACCACACCGGGAAAGTCCCTTCTCCGAGCCTCATAGCGGGAGGCCGTCATACGAATTCAGGTAAGTGTGCTCTTACATCCCCAAACCCCCTTTTCCACAACTCCTCTCCCCACCCCCACTTACCTGCGCTGTGCCTCGCGGGCACCGGGAACAGTAGTGTTCACGGTGCATCTTCACCCCGCGAATAGCCGCCATGGAAAGGGAGAAGGGACTATGTGTAGTCCCTTCTCCCCGATACATGGTGGCCATGTTTTTGCATTTCTTTTCCCCCAAGTTGAGAAGCGGTTTACACCCTGTTTCTCAACTCGAGAAAAATGAACTATTGGTCCCTGGTACAACGTGCTGGGGTACTAATAGCAATAGAACTTTTAGATGGGGGGCATTACATGTATGGTAATGCCCCTGGGCATCAGTTACAAGCCAGAGCGAGGCCTTCTAACTGACACCCCGGGGCATTACCAGACCGCTAACCTCCCCCGGCACCCTCTTCTGAGGGTGTTGTTGCTCAATTCATTCCATAAATAGCCTGTATTTTGTCTTAGTTGCAGCTGCACTCAGCTGTGAGTGGATGGACAGCCCTGCCTGCGGAAGATGTCAATTGAAGTGGTGCAAAAAACAAGGGGGGTCCTGGGAGTGTCTCTGGACATTAGGCCCGGTTACGAGAGCCTTACCCAGATTCTTTAGCTCACTATCCTTCACAGAGGAGAAATATTTAAAACATATCAGTCTTTGTCCTGCCCTGGGGCAGTCCAGCACCGAAATGCTAGGCAATTCTCGGCTGAACAAGAGTACCAACAGCAATCCCAGACACGTGTTTCGGTCTGGTTGGACCTCATTAGTAGGGTGGAGCTGTGCCTCTCTAGGAATAGTGAGCAAGGGGTGCATACATAAGTACCAAGAACCGATGGAGCTTATTTGATGTCACTGTGTCATCAGAAAGACTGTGGGAAAAAGACCAGTTATCGTCGTAGACTCTTCTAGGTATCATTGGGGGCGGGGGAGTGGAGGGTATCAAGTCCTCTCAGCGCAATAGACTAGCTGACCTAGTATATATACTAGGCGGGTACCATAGGATTTAGGATAGTAGGGGTCTCTAGACGCCATAGACAAGCCACCCCTTTAGTCTTAATAGATATCTTCCTAGTTCTATGTACGTTCCTAACAGCTGTCTAACAACTGTGATATCAGGATTTCAAGGCTGAGTTAGAATCTCAAAGTGTAATGGAGGGGTTACCAGCTCAGATCTGGGGTGTGAAGGCGGTTAACCTCATGCGTGCAGCATAAATTCCCATTCCCAGATCAATTTAATGTGCACACTGGCCATACGAGTCTCAGCCTAAGTTCTTCAAGAGAAATGAGTCTACTAAAACTGCACTGTTTCTTCTAATGCATGCATGTGCTAAACTTCACAATTCTTCAAGAGTAACACATTTCCTCTAACAATCCCTCTGTGTAGCAACACATTGATTGTCTCTCAGACAAGTTTAACAACATTTCCTAGCTCAGCAACCTATCTAAGTGTAACACAATTCCTGCCCCCAAAATCCATCAGAATACGGCTCATTTCCTACTCCCAAAAATACAACTAGTTGCTCCACTTTTCCTATCCCGGAACAATCCATCTCATCAAACATAGTGCACGCCTTTTGAATGCACAGCAGTGGGAAAGAGCACCTGGATTCAAAACTGACAGTAGTGGGAAAATACACCAAGATTCAGAACTCATTAGTGTTAAAATGCACCTAGATTTAAAATTTACAGTAGTCGGAAATGCACCTAAATTTAAAACATACAGTAGTAGGAAAATGCACCTAGATTTAAAATATGCAGTAGTGGGAGAAATGCACCTACATTTAAAATATGCAGTAGTAGGAAAATGCATCTAGATTTAACCCTTTAACTGCCATGGGTATTTCCCCCCAGTGCCAAGGCCTTTTTTGGTGATTTTGGTATGTGGCCATTCAATGCCTTGTAACTTTTTTTGTTACGTGAGATATCTCGGCCAAATTTGGCTCCTTTTTTTTCCCCCCTAGATGTAGGCGGTCGTAACGCCACCCAGGAATCCTAGGTTGCTGTAGGGGGGGGTGAGAGAAAATAAGGAAAAAAGGTTTTTTTCAAAAAATGCCAATCAAATGATGTACAAAGAAGCCTGTGGTTTTTTCCTTGTGAGAGCTAGCAACAAATTGTTTGCTGTGCTGAATTCCCCAATTTCCTGGCTTCCAGGAACAGGTTGAGTGGAAACGAAAAAAAAAAAATATTTTGATGTGGTTATCAACTGTTTTGTGAGAGGTAGGCGATTTTGGCCATTTTTGCCAATTGGACATGCATGGACGGAATGGAAGAAAATGGTAGGAAAGCCGAATTGGAGGACAGAAAGGCATATATTTCTGATAAGTAGACAAAATTCCAAGTTTAGGAAGGGGTGATTTGCGTAGGTCAGGCAACAACTAGGTAGGGGAAAATGCCATAGATTGGGGGAAAAGTGGGAAATTGACTGTAAAAAAAGGTATGTGTTGAACATGGTTGGCTTGGTACGGCAATGGCTTCTATGAATTTTGAGAAAAGCAATGCTCTGCTACATTCCCCCGACTCTTGCAGTTAAGAAAGCACACATTTTTTGTAGTGTTTTAGAAAACAAGCAATACCACACGCCCAACACTGAGCCATAGTACACAGGAGGTTTATGCTCTTGACCTGAACAGACGCACTTAGCATGTGTAAATCGGGAAAACCAATGTGGTGAGGAACGGCAAGCATCCATTTTTTGAAAGAGCACAGGCAGACCTTTTCAAGGGTAGGTGACTTGTGCAGGTTACAAAAGTGTATGGTGACTAAATGTAGGTCACATTTGGGAAATGAAAGAGTTGTGTGACAAAGGGCACCAGCAAATGGGTCAAAATGTTATGAAAACCACACAAACACAACAAATGTTATACCTTCAAGCGTTCCCACAGGTGTCCCGATGAAAACGGTACCTCACATGTGTGGGTGCACCTACCTGGGCACCAAGGGGAAAGCCTAAAACACATGTAACCCCAAGTCTGTTTCGACACCTGAAGTTGACACTTTCTCCAGACAAGCACAACATAGATATATGGGCCTCGGGTGTCCAAGCCACCAAGGAAAACGGGGAACCGCCATGCATTTCCCAAAAGAGAACACCCATGGGAATCCGCAGAGGTATGATTTGCACAAATCGGCCCAGAATTTATTACCAAGAAGCCCCGGCAAAGTCTGAAATGTGCCGAAAAAACCCACATTTTTCAATTTGTCGGGGGTTCTGGGTAAAACATTCTGGTCCGCTTTGCGCAAGTTGGACCTCTGTGCATTCACACGGGTGTCCTCTTTTGGGAAATGCATGGGGTTCCCTGTTTTCCTTGGTGGCTTGGACCCCCTATGCCCAAATCTGTAGGTTATCTCCCCAAACCCTTTTGTGTTAGCCTTTTCCCTTTGCGACTAGATCGGTACCTCACATGTGTGGGTTCACCATTTTCGTTGGGACACCTGTGGGGACGCGGGAAGGTATGACATCTGTTGTTGGCAGCGTGTTTCGGTGGTTGAGCAGAGTGACATGTCTGGAAATTGTGTATTTTATCCCCAAATTTGGAATTTGCTGGGGTTTCTGGGTAGTAGATTCTGGGCCGTTTCGTGCATGTCAGACCTCTGTGCATTCCCACGGGTGTCCTCTTCTGGGAAATGCATGGGGTTCCCGGTTTTCCTTGCTGGCTTCGACACCCTAGGCCCAAATCTGTAGGTTGCCCACATGAACAAATTGTGCTGTGGCGAAAGGCTTGGGGTTACCAGCGGGTTACCCTTTTCCTTTTGCACCTCCAGTAGGTGCACCCACACGCGTGTGTGTGTTAGTGTGTGAGTGTGTGAGAGAGAGAGAGAATATATGACGAGTATCTCCATCTTACTGGCTAAGGCAGTAATCATTCCCATATTGTTGCCCGACATCCTGGTATGAGAGAAGAAGCAGAGGTGGATGATGGGAGCCTGAAAGAGAGTCGAGTGTCATCCGCAAAACATTGAAAATTGGAGCAGAAGGTAGCGATGCAGTGGGTAAGCGGTGCCAGTTAGTGGTTGAAGAGCCAGGCATAGAGATGAGATCACTGGGGAACACCACAAGTAGAGGGAGAGACTGTAAAATGATGCCAGGCAGAGTCAGGCACCAAATCCTAACAATCCATACCTGCCACTTGTAACATTCCCTGTCAGGATAAAAGGTGGTGTGCACAGGCACACTCTGAGCGAGGCTTGGTACCAAAAGTAACTGCTCTTGGGCCTGATGCAAACCAGGCTATGGAAGTTTGGAAGGTCAAGGGGCTGATCAGAAGTGTCAAAGATCGAGAGAGATCCATGCGGGACCTCCACACTTTTTGGGTTAAGCGTTCCAAGACTGAAAACGAGTGAGCGGAAGAGAGAAACCTTCAAGTTGCTTAAAAGCGGCCCGCGACCCTGATGGGTGAAGGGCAGAGTTGGGGAGTAGCAGAGGATTAGTTGGTAACGGCCTTGACTGCTGCTTGAACCGCGTCGATGAAAGAAGACCAGTTAACATGATGGGTGAGTTATCAAAGGTAAAAAAAGCCCGGTTTGTGTTAAAAGTAACTGTAACTCAAAATTTGACGGTTGTGCGTGTGCCGATAAAACTCATAATGGAAATGAAATTGCTGAATTGTAAAAGGAATGGAAACAAAGTAACATAGTGGTCTCACGAGGCGAAATAGCACATTAGAGTGTCTGTGAAACGTTCTGAGTTGAAGTGTATTACAACGGGACCCAAAGGAAAGAAAGTAACCACAAAAAGGTCAAAAGGGCAAACTAAAGAGAATAAGAAATACAAGTACCAAGAGGCCTTGGTGTTGCAAGATGAGGAAGATTGTGGATTGTAAAATTGTTTAAAGAGAGGTCATACAGAGGTCTACGTAAAATCCCTGCAGTTTCGAAAGTCTTTGAAAGTGAAAAGGCACCTAAGATTAAACCTGGGGTAGGGAACCCCCCCACAAAGAAAATGGTAGGCTCGAGCCCAGCAGCCGAAGCCTGTGCAAAACTGAGAAATTTAGAAAGTGAATGTGAACAGAGAGGTAGGCTCCAATCCAACGTAGGGAAACATGTGTTGAAGTTTGGAAAAGTGAAGGACAAATCTAGAAGTGTATGTTTATGACAAGGCAGGCGAAGCCTAAGGAAGTGGTTGAACTACCAGAAGCTTGAAGCCAAAGCCTGAACTGTTGAATTGTGCCCGTAAGCCAAAGAGTGCAAGACTGATAGAACTGTGCCATCCAGCTATCCTTTTAAAGAAACTCTCTAGACCCTGTGGAGCTGAACGTGGGGAAGGGAGTTGTGCCATTCTGACATTTCTTCCGAGACACTATTTTCCTTTTTGTATTCCCTTAACACATTTGCCATTTTGAGAATGGGGGCAAGATCTTTTTTTTTTTTTTACAGTATAGGCCTGTTTATTTTGACTAGACTGACTTGGACTTGTTTGGGATTTGTTTAATGGTGAGACTACTCCCATTCTAGAGTAAGGGCCAATTACGAAGGCAACCAACCCAACCAAAATACAAAATAAAGGTTTTCGAAACTTGTATCCATTGTGTCTGTGTCTATTTGATAACATGCCTTCCTTACAGATCCCAAATAAAATGCCATGTGCATTCATTGTGGAAGAACACTGAGCATTTGCTTGCAAAACCAGTTGATTTGTAAACCGGACAAGAGGAAAAGGAGCCCTTTGTGCATTTCAGATGGATGAAAAACTATAGAAGGGGTTGTTTGAATGCCCACCTGTTTGTGGCTTTCAGTTAACTCTGTCATGCAGGTTGAAAGGTTCAATTAATACTCTGTATATTTCCAATTGTGCTTGAAAAGAGAATTGTGTCAAATAGTTTTGAATACCCATATCTGAAATGCATTGCATGTCAAATTCACTAGGAAAGCTGCCTATGCGGCTTAGCTTGGAGTTGGAGCTGTTCAAGTTATAAAGTATGCAGTCTATGGCAGGGTGATATGGGGCATGGTCGTAGTAAACCATGGTGGGTTAAGAAGCGGCATCATTCCCAAAGGTTGCTGCATACGTGTCTGATCCTCTGAAATCTCTACACTGAGAATGATGCTTACAGGCTGCGACTGCTTCAGAAGAGGAAGAAGTGATGGAAACCACGTGCCTCTTTCATGAAGCTCGCTGAATCTTGTAATATCACCCAGGGATGTCCAACCACGGCCTGCATGTGGAGTTCTTTTGAGACTCTTGCTTTCTCTGGAGGCATGTAGCCCACCACTGAGACAGCTCTGATGGTTGGATGATAGCATTTCGTTTCCAGGCGTGATTCACAAGACTAGCCTCTGCAAGGTCTCTGGACCAGACGTCGTCCTTGGATAGTGTGCTCGGTAGATACCATCCCAAAGATCTCAGGATCTTGGAGATTGGATTGGTGTGGGCTGGCACACCGTCAGTAGCATGTGGATGGTATCCACTTAACAATCTTTTGGAAGGGTAAGCTGAGGGTACAGGGAGCGACCAACCCCCCCCATACCCACCATTTGATCGACCTGTTGATGGCAATCACAACACTCTGGAGGGTCACCTAGGACCCTCCTAACTCCGTTCTGGTCTGGTTGGTTGTGTGGGGCTACCTCATGGGGATCAGAATGCCAAAAGGGCCACCTGGCTTTCAGGGGGAAGAATCGGGACTCTGGAGATCAGAGACCCTTCCCCAACACTTACCACTCCTACCCCGCCCCCACCACCCCACTCCCCAGCAGGGGTGCTTTCAAAGCATCCCATTTTGGTTGAGTGTATTATTACCCTGAACGTGTGTTGTGGTACTCAAAGGGTTTTAGCCACTTTTACTGCAGTTGAAGCCCAGTGCACCTTCATGGTAGCCTACCCAATGGAGTACTAAAGCATTTTTTAAGCCCCACTCCTGTCCATTATGCTTTGATCCTTCCCTTTGTCGACCACGGGGCATGACCAAAATGGCAATTTTTCTGACATAGGTCCATTCAGAGCCCAAAAAGCCATTCCTCAGTTTGGTGTAAACTGGTGCACAATGGGAAGTCTAGAGGACAAACAATCTTCATCTATTCAGGGAGTGATTTTGTTTGGCAGTTTTAAAGCCATCCTGTTTGGCTGACTGCCAAAACCTTGTGTGCTCTCCTCTGATGTGATTGGTGGGTTGCCTCATCGCAAGAAGACCCTTTGCAGTTCTTTGACCCCTGGACCAGTGGGACCCTTTCATTGATGGGTTGTCTTAGGCCAGCCCCTGAGTAAATGTATTATCATTCAGAGATCCTGTGTGTTCCTCAGATTCTGTACCTACTGAGGATAATGGTGTGGCAATACTGTCCCTTGGTCCTTGCTGCCTGCTCCTTCCAGGCTGGTGGAAATTAATTCAGGGCTCTGCCTTTACTTCCTGCCGCCATCCTAGCTGGCCCGACTGGTTGGTCCTTCATGGGACCTGATCCTTGTCTGCTGTGCTGCCTGCCTTGAACATTCTTCTTGCCATAGTGTCATATGTTCCGAAGTCTTCCTTGCCTAGCAGTACAATGGCTTGCTACTGCTCCACCTCAGCCTTGTTTATAGGGTACATTGTGTTGCTGCCTGCCATTTCTTGCTGGCTTGCTGTTCCCCTGAGTTGATCTGGAACCTTTTGTCAGGTACCTTTTTGTGCTCCTGTCCCCGTTACCGTGGATTCTATGTTCTCCGCTTCAGAGGTCATCCTTCCAGGTGGCCTGTTCATTGCTGCTTCAATCATCTGGATACTTGCTGGGTGGTGGGCTCTCCTCTACTCAGAGTCCCAAACCGTAGCTAGCCATACCTAAACCAAACAACCAAAACCTACCTGTGCAACCCTCTTCCCCCTGCCCCCTGACCCCCCTCCCCCTCTCCTGTTCTTGGGTCGAATTTTCCATGTCCAGTACATGTCCCAGGGTCCTCTTCCTTTAGTTGGTTTCATCAGCAAGGGTCCCCTCGGCCTGGAGTAGTGGGTTTTGACCCCCCAAAACATTAACATCCATTGTGTAACATAACATAAGATAACAAAACAGCTGTATTTGTAGAGCGCACATTCACCCCCAGAGGGTCATCTTGGCACTATTGACAGATTAGATGTTTGTTACCCAACTTTATTGGCCTCAGAAGGATCAAGGGCTGAGTGGACCTGGCAGGATTTGAACCTGTGACCATGAAGTCAAACACAGGCCCCTATAGTGATTGCATTAGTCCACTGAGCCACAGACCCGACTGCTTTGTTACCAATTATATGATGTGGGCTTTGTGCTCCCCCTTTCAACCAGCTTCCCTGACTTGCTTCTTCTGGAACCCTGGCCTGGAACTCTTCTGGAGCTCCCCTCTGGCTGATTGCTCCTTCCACTGCACCTTTGGGATGAAAGGAGAACTTACCTTGCCTTCCCCTATAATTTCAGAAGACATATGGAATTTAGTCCCATTGTTTCCTATAGGAGAACATTTGAAAACATCTTATACTCCCTCAGTGACTAACAAAGGTATTTGAAGCTTTTCGAAACACATTGTGTATAGGTGCTATATAAACTATCATTTAACTTGAACTTAACAATGTTTACTCGGTTGCCAATAGGGTCTTGAGGTTTTTAGAACAAAGGCTGGAATTGTAGAAAGTACAAGTTTACCATGGATTGTAATATAGTACATCACTGTAGTTTACTCTGTGCTATAGAAAGACACAGTATTATAGTAATCACTACTAGTTACATTGTTTCTAAGGGTGAGCTGGGACATATTCAGCCCCAATGCTATCATTTTGATTTTTACTGTCTCTTGTGTTGCCACCTTGAGCCTGGTTTCTGTTTGTTATGCTTCTTTTATTCTCTCCTTTTAGGAATTGTATAGGGTTGGTATCCATCTATTACGGTAGACTCCTATCTTGTGGGTTTTGAAGTGATCAGTGTCTCAATCCTTTACTGTTTTAATTGTAGTGTATGTTCCTAAGTACTTATTTGATTGTTTTTCATCCTAATGTAAAACTAAGGATATATAATATATAATTTTTTGTTGTTATTTTTTTTTAACAGGGCCTGCAGTAGCAGCCCTGTAGTTCTTTCTGGGTAAGTTGCTCAACACATAGTAAGAGCACTTTTTGGGTGGCTTATAACTTATCTCCCCTGGATGAATCCTCATGAAACATTGAAAAAAATGTATATGGCCCCATCAGATTGATTCTGCAAAGTTTGGTGAGGTTTCGTGCAGGGGGAGGGGGGGGAGCAAGACATTTTTTTTTTCTCCCCCCCCCCCGCCCCTCCCCCCATAGAGGCAATGGAACCAATATTTTGCTCACGCATACCGCCCAAACCGCTGGACGGTTTTTCACAAAATTTGTGCCTGGAGCGGCGGCTTGGTCCCGAAAGCGTGCTTTTGTAAATTTGGTGTAAATCCATTCAGTATTTTGTTTTTTTAAAAAGACAAAAAGTAGGTAAAAAAAGAATTGGTGATGTCTGGGTTTGGTCCACAGACGAGCCTCTGATTGGTCCAGAGGGCGGCGCGAGGTCCACAGACATGCCCGCTGATTTGATGGTGAAAAGGAGCGTCATATTTCTTGGAAAAGGCGGCCATGTTGGATTCACGGACAGCGCCCATTGTCCACAAACCTCTCTGGGGAATTGAGGGGTGATGGGATATTGCCATAAACAGCAAAAAAAGAGATGGTTTTTCATCTCCGATGTCCATAGACAGTTTGGGATTAGCCCTGTGATGTTCGCGAACATCTTAGATGTTCGGTGGCATCCTTACATATTTGTGAATTTTTGGATGGCGCATAACTTTGGCGCCACTCAAATAAAACTGTATGAAATGTTGTGATTTCATTCTACACGTGACCTTGAATGGTTCTTCAAAGTTCGGTGCTGTTTTAGAGGTGGGGGGGTCCCAAAATATTTGAAAGGCTTATACATTTGGTGCCATTTCACGAATCTGTCCAAAGGTTGCAAAAAGATTTAAGACCCAGATTTGAATGTTTTTGCAAAGGGATTTTGTGACGAGGGGGCAAAATTAGAGGGGGGAGGAGTTTCAACATGTTTAGATGGGTTATAACTTTGTTGGCGTTTGATGAATGTGCACAAAATATTTTCAGATTATAGACCAAACCTTCAATTCAAGTTTGAATACATTTTGTCAAATGGGAGCAACGTTATCTGACCATTTTATGTACATATTTTTTGACATTTAAAAAAAAATAAAACCTGGATGGATTTGCAGGAAAGTTGTGCAAGGACTTGAAAGCATGGTTTTGTAAATGTGTCTGTGTTTTATTTTTTTAAAAGCGTCCTAATGGAGGTGCTAAAAATAGTGATATACCATTGGTGACTGAGGTACAGCCGGTGGCCATGGGCAGTGGCCAGATTGTCTGACTCGGATAATCTGGCTACTGGCCATGACCATGAGGGAATGGCAGTGGGGTTAAAGTGGGCACCGCCACTAAGGACTTGTTATGTGATGAAGGTTTTCAAAATCAGGATATGAATGGGAAAATAAATTCTGTACGTGGCTACAGCCCGAAGTGCTGAACAGGATTGCATTAACAGATCGCTGTGACTATCGCTGCACACACTCCAAGACAATGCTAATCAGCAGATAATTACCAAGCATGCCGAACCAGGTGCCCACGTGGTCGCCACGCCACCCCTTGAAATCATTACCCACTGTTATTTGCGACCATAGTGGGACGAGATATTGGGATTGAATGCGGCACTAATTTTCACAACCTCGCAGGAATGACTGGCCTCCAATCCACATGCCTTGAGAAAGACTTTAACGAGTCGAATTACGTGTCAGCGGAGTTCTAACAATAAATATAGCATCAAGAATGGTTTTGAAGACTGCTTCATTACGACAACAGTTATTTATTGAATAATCCAGTGTTGAGGTGAACAGGGCTGTTAGAAACCTAACATTTGAAGAAGGAAGGGCACCTTCACAAAAGAACCTCATCGACAGCAGCAGGGTAATCTGTTAAAGTACTAGATGAAGCGCAGTGATCAATGTATTCTACCGCCCTGTAATTACTTGATATTGTGTAGTCTAATTTGATTATTGGGGCATGCAGCTTGGCAGAACCCTAGGTTTGAATGCAAAGAAATATATTGCTTGCGGCTACAGCCTGAAGTTCTGGGCTGAATGACAACAGACCTGTGTGAAGAGAGTCAGCAAGGACCTGAAAGCATGCTTTGGCAAATCTGTTTTTGGTTTTATTTTTCCAAAGTGTCCAAATGTAAGCACAAACTATAGTGATATAAGTTAGGCGCATGGAAAATGGGCCTGTGCATCGGCAAGGACAAATGCCTATTCTGAGTTACTGTTTGGGGCATGTGGCGTGGCTGATGCTCTAGGTTGAAATGGGAAAGAAAATTCTGTTTGCGGCTGCAGTTCGAAGTGCTGGGCGGGATTGCAGCAAACTTGTGTGAGTAGCATCAGTAAGGACCTGAAAGAATGCTTTTGCAAATCTGTCCTGTGTTTTATTTTTTTGAAAGTGTGGGTACACAAGTACACAAAATAGTGATGTAACCTTTCTGCCGTGGGCAGACGCACAAAAAATAGTGATACAAGTTTGGTGCATGGACAATGAGCCTGCCTCTCGGTAAGGATGAACTCCTACTTTGATTTACTTATTGGGGCATGCGGCATGGCCCAAGCTGTAGGTTTAAATTGGAAAAAAGATCTGCTTGCCACTGTGGCCCCGAGTGCTGGACGGGATTGCAGCAAAGTTGAGCGAGGAGCATCAGCAAGGACCTGAAAGGATGTTTTTGGAAATCTGTTGTGTTTTCCTTTTTTTAAAAATTGTCGAAACGTAAGAACAAAAAATAGTGAAAACCTTTCTGCCATGGGTAGAGGGCCTGGCCTTCAGCAAGGACAAAAGTCTACTCTGAGTTGCCTATTGGGGTATGCGCTTCTGATAACGACTCGCATAAGTATGCGTTGCAAAAAATATGTTTGTTAAAGGAGGTTTATAGTTGCTTCATATGTTAAGAGGTATTATTAATAAATTATATACAGTGATGTAACATTGTGAAAAATGTTCACTTATGAAAAGATATTCAATTGACAGACAAATCTTTGTTAAAGGGATGCTCCGGTTAAGATGCACCCCACCCTTGGGATGTCTCTGTCCCAGCAGTTAGCTAGCGGCCTCCCACCTTGGGATCCTTTGGCACTTCCCTCTTGGGCTCCCATGAGCACTTGTCAATCCGTACTGCCCCTTTTATTTATGCACTTCTGTCACTGCACAATGCAAATGTGCATTAATAGGAGCACTATGCACAATGTTTTGGTGGAAGTGTGGGAAATGTAGATGCAAAAGATTTGTAGAACATTCTTAAGTGGCAGTTGGTGGGCGCAGGTTTAATATGTTAGGCTATATGTAGAGTTTTTTAAAGTGATTGGTGGATATATTTGTGAATGGTTTAAAGCAGGCAATTGGGGAGTGTTACACACACAATAGGAAAAAGAGGTAGATGGGCTGGTTTGTGTGATGGTGTGCATGTGCAATTCGGGTTTTCTAATAAGGCATGGGCTAGTCAGGGGAACTGTGGCTAGATATGAATGTCAATGTATTATGGTGTATATTGTGTACTAAAGAAAAGAATTTCTGACAGAAATTTGTTTGTGCGTTTTTCTTTTTCTCTAGTATACAATTGTCCATTATTTCCATAGTAGCATAGTAGAAAATGCTAATGGGAATGTTGGAGAATCTTATTGAATCTCACTACTTTACTGAAAAATGTAAAGTAGATGGAGTCTATACGCTTATTTTTTTAGTTCTATTTTTTAACTGTGAAAGGTGGTTCCTAAAGGAACCTTTTTTGTATGTTAAAAAAAAAAAAGTGTTTGCAGGAGAGGCCAGAAAGTAAGGTGGGGAGGGAAATGAGGGAAGGGGCACCAACAACACATATGGAGGGGCAGGTGGACAGGGGAAGATGTGTGCGTGTGTTAAATCTAAAGTAGAGGGCAGTGTTTCTCATGCTCCTTAATGATGGCTTCAAAAGCACTTTGGAATTGCTCCCCCCTACAGAGTGGTGTATTGCAGTATATACAGAGTACTGTTACTTTTCGAAAGATGAGGATCAACAGCCTCTTTTATTGCTTGCGGAGTAGCTAGTGGGATTTTGGGTCCCACAGAAGTAGGCTGTGTGGTTACAGCATTGGTTAAGGAAGATGAGGTAGAGGAACACAGCTTACTACTTCCCAAGAAAGGAAAACGCTTTCTGGGAGCATTGCAGTGGTTGGATTTGGTGTGGCAGCGCATGGAGGTGGTCCAGGTTGTCTGCTACTGAGTACACTCAGTGCATTTCACTTGTGTAGCTTAAGGATTTGGTACATTTCCAACAGTGGTAAAGAACTGCCACGTCCATGATTCTCTCTGGGTGCTAGATGTATGCACTTCTTCTATATCTCAAATTGAGGTAAGAAGATTTCATTAACAGATGTGCCGGGCTGTTTCTTAAGTGGAACAGGCCCAGTGTCTTGATTAGTGATATTCTGTGCGGGGAAGAAAGTCGGGCCCTGGTTAAATGGACTTGATTCCTCAGGTTGTTCAATGGAGTGTGGCGAGGAACAAACACGCAGTCTCTTTTGCACCGGGGCTCTTTGTTGGTTCTTGTGTTAGTTCCTGTTTTCCTTCCCTGTCAGTTGTGCACATATCAAAATCTGCCACACCCTCCAGGATCTCTCCATCCGACGGCTCCTTTTCTCCAAAGGAGCGGCCATTATTTGAGAGTTTGTTGCGTTCGGTCCCCCGAAGTAACTGCAGGCGATGACACTAAATTAGAGGTGATATAGAGGGTGGTATGGGGAAAGAGAGCTGTCTCTATCGCGGTCGGGCAGCATTCCTGCACCAGGATGGCAACCTCCTCTATTGCTTCCATTCCTCTGCCGTCTTAGGCGTGTACTTGTCCTTGTTGGTCCCAATTAGCTCGGACGAGACAAATTCGCTACTCACTATAATATTGGTCAAAACGTCCCCTGTTGAGTATGCTGCTGCAACTAGCTGGATAGTATGGATTTGGTGTTGCAGGTTTGCATTACCCCTGTCAGCTGCCGGAGTCCTGGGCAAATCAAACTCCTCCTTTTCGAGGTTCTCAGCGACAAGTTCCTTTATTTCTACCGCTTCCACAACGAGGGGAAAACAAACATTGGTGGGGAGTAACGGAATTGGTTTCGGTCAGCCGGGATAGATGTACTTCTAAGCGATCTTGCTTGCTAGGTAGGTTCTGACATCTTTCGCTGTTCTCTGCCTCCGCCACCATCGAGTTTAGAGGGTTTACTTGAGTGTTTTCCGTAGGTCCTTTTCTATCCTCAAGTCACTCGCCTCGAGCCTCCTGACGCCTGACTCTGCACAGCCGCTCCATGCCTTGCTTTGCCAGTTATAGATTTGTTAAAGCTACAGTGTAGCAGTAAATCCGCTCTCACAAGGTCCTCGGCTTTCAGCAGAGTCCTGCATACACCGTCCGGTCTGGTGAGAAGTCTTTAGTAGAGTGACTGGACTCACCGTCGACTCTGCCTTGCTAGTTATAGATTTGTTAAAGCTATAGTGTAGCAGTAAATCGGCTCTCACAAGGCCCTCAGCTTTCAGCAGCGTTCAGTCTTAGTATTACAGTTATACTAAAAAACCTATAGCCAAACCTTACAACGAAATGCAGAAAGAGTGTGGGATAGCATTCATAAGAAAAAAGTGTTGACAAATAATGTCAGGATGCGGTAGCCGGGGTCTCTGTTCCCCACACTTTGAGCACGGGACAAGGTGGAACCTTTTGAGCACAGCACACGCTCGAGCTAGCTTTCCCAGCTTGAGACAATAGTTCCTTTCTCCACTGTCAGGAGCCTCGATGGCCAAGTCTCTTCTCTCAAAAGTCTCTTGCCTTCGAGGATCTGATATAGCCAAAATAATAAATAAATAGTTCCTTTCCAATTTTATTTAGGGTGATGATTCTACACCCCTGGGTCCCCCTCTTCTGGGCTCAGACCTCTCTTGAATGTCAGCCTCCCTCTATCAGGTTCACAACAGCTTTTATTCCATGTGTCATTGGGTGATAACCTTTCACCCCTGGTTCCCCTTCTTTTGGGCTCAGACTCCTCTCGACTGTTAGCTTCTGCTCAAAAGACTTGTACCTGTTGCAATCACAAGTCTTAATGTCTTTTTAAACAACAAACTGTTGACATCCCTCTGTTGGGATCACTCTTGTCAAACACACAGTTCCTTCTCTTTTCTCATAGAACAGGATTAGTCTCCCGTAGCTTTCAATGGTTTGTCAGTCAAAGACTTTCAACTATACAGAGGATTTTTCTAGACCACTGTTATGACCACTTTGACCGTTCCTTTGTGGCCCTCCTCAGGCCTTCTGATATCAATAGTTTCAACAAACGTGGGATTAACCGGAGTCTCTCGAGTGAACCGCCGTGTGGTGTCACAGCCCTCTGCAGCTGGTTTTCCCTTTACGTTATCAGTTCTTTGAACTTCCCTTAAGTTGCTACATTGCGACTTTTGTTCAACACAGTTTGGTTTCTTATCGCCTCTCCTCTCGACTCACCGGCTGCGATGAACCGCTTGGCGTTGAAAGATTGGGGATACCGCATCTCGCCCGTCAGTTATCTCAGTTCCACTCCACTAGGACCCCCCCCTACCCATCCAGGTGATCCTGCCACAATGGTCCACTCCCAGGAACTGGATCCAATAGCGATGGCCGTGTCCTCGCCACCTGGATGACCGATCCCGAGGAACTAGTTGGGGAGATACCTTCAGGTTTCTCGCACTACATACACCTACTCCCTCAGCTCTTACAACCTCCTCTGAGTGGACCCCTGAACAGTTCGACAGAATCATGAGGAGAATGTCCTGTTTTGCAGATTTTTATGGACAGGCATTCTGATGAATTTACCTTAGGAACTCTTCACAAAGCTGGGCTGCTAGTCACCCGCCCCCTACTAAAAAGCCACATCTGGATGTCTCACAGCCAGCACCTCAACCCAGACCCTGTCCACCCCCACCCCCCCCCCCCCCCAACACCAGGACACTTCTCAGGACCTGTATGTCATAGATCCCTTGGGATCTCAGGGCCCCAATTCTCACGGTGATCAGTAGATCAATATAATCAAGACCAATATTATGACAACAACAATGATGACATCTGTTATCCAGTCCCAGACCAACGAGACCAATCGGTGGCTAACTCCCCATTGGACAATCCACTCCCAATATAATGAGCTGCTCCTGAAGGCCACCCAACATTTTAAAATAGACACTCAGAAGGCCCAGGTTGACTTTGTGGAGGACATCCTTGGGGACAAGAAGTTCGCCACTCAGTTTATCCCTCTTTTGCAGTCCATCGAAAGGCGCATCCAGCCTTCTCTGCTTACGCCGAATCTCATGAGGGCGATTAACCCTGACCAGCCCCTACAGACCCACTGTACATCAGGGGCAGCTGAAATCCGACTCACTAGTCATGACCACTGCGAGGAAAAGAGCTGGCACACCTCTGGCATCCGCTGAAGCCCCGCCAGATAAAGAGAGTGAAATGATTTATACCTTTTGGTATAAAGGTCACTTCCTCAGCTGCTTATCAGGCCAGAATTGCCAATAACACCACCCTCCTGGCTAGTTATAGCTGCCATAAATGGACGAGCTAGAACACCAAGCCAAAGCAGTCTCAGAACCCTAAAGTCTCAACTGCTAAGCATTATAGAGGGCAAGCCGGTATCGAACTGCATTCTTAAGAATAACCTTTACACTGCAGACAATGCAGGCCGCATCATTGGGGAGGGCACTTTAATCAAACGTCATGCCTGGCTAAAACATTCGAGGTTTAAATTAGAAACACAAGCCACCCTGCTCAACATGCCTGTCGGACCGAATGCCCGTTAACGCAAGGTAGTGGAAGATGTCCTGAAAAGTGCAAAGGAGGAATACGATACATTTAGGTCTCTTGGACAATTAACAAACAAACCTTTTGTCCAATGGGGTTCCTACAATGCTAGAAGGTTTCAGGGACAGGGCCCACAACGCTCTTCTGGATACAATCAAGGTAGACAATCTGCATCATGGGGCTCCTTACAGGGACAGTCCTCCTCTTCCAACTTTGAAAGAGGCTATAAAAGGTCCAGAAGCAGAGGTAGAGCCTCCGCAGCCAGAGGCTCCACTCCTCCCAAACATTGACACCCAGCGGGTGCGACCTACTGGAGTGGCATGGGAGGGGACCTGGAGCACCAGGTCCCCTCCCATGCCACTCCAGTAGGTCGCATTTCACAATTCACCCATGCATGGGAGGGAATCACGTCAGACAAGTGGGAGTTGTCCACTGTGGCAGGTGGGTGCTACAATCGAAGTACAAAAACCAACCACCCGCCAAAGCACAGAAAGATGACGTTGGGAGAGAGGCGCATATTACTGAAGGAGGTGGAAGCCTTGCTGTAAAAAGACACCATCGATATTCTCTGAGCAAAGCAGGTAAACAAGGGTTTTCAACTTACTTCCTTGTGCCAAAGAAAGACATCACAATGCGTCCAGTACTAGATCTGCACTCAGCAAATACATATGTTGAACCCCAAAGGTTTTGCATGGCCACGCTCCAAGAAGTAATTCCCCTCTTAAAAAGGGGTGTTTACGTGGCAACATTAGATATGAAAGATGCATACTTTCATATTTCAATGTTCCCAGTGCACAGAAAATATCTGCGGTTCCTGGTAGAGGGAGTGCACTACCAGTTCAAGATGCTCCCCTTCGGGGTCGCCTCTGCACTAAGATTGTTCACAAAGGTGATTGTAGTAGAAGCAGCGCACCTTCGAAGGGAGTCAATCCCAGTGTACTCTTATTTAGACGACCGTCTAATAACTGGGGAGTCTCCTCAAATCTGCAGAGGCAACACCTAAAGAACTATCAACCTTCTGTTCCAATTGAGATTCTCCATCAACGAGAAAGTCAATTCTCGTTCACAGCCAAATAAAACTATTTCTGGGAGCCATTTTAAAAACAAAGGAGGTGCTTGCTTTCCCTTCAAAGGAGAGAGTACAAATCATGCTGTTAAATACCTCACTACCTAGCCGGTCGCCAGATAACTATGCAAAGAAATGCGTTCGCTTGGGATGATGGCCTATGCATACACTTGGATCCACACGCGTGCGCATGCGTCCAATACAGGAGTCGTTAACGAAACAATGGTCTCAGGCAAGCGGTCAGTGGGTTGGTCTAGTGGTTGTTTCACTAACCCTGGTACAAGCTTGTCACCTGCTAAACGGAAAACCCTTTTGCAATCCACCAGTTCAAGTGATCTGATCTACAGATGCCTCACTCTCCGTATGGGGAGCCCATTACCTTCACCACACAGCTCACGGCCTATGGACACACACCACAGCCCAAAACCACGTCAACCTCCTAGGACTTCTGGCAATTCTCAAGGCTCTACAGCAGCATCTAGTAGGTGAGACAGTGCAAGTCCTCACAGACCGCACCACTGCCGTGTTTTACATAAAGAAACAAGGGGGCACGCACACTCTCCAAATTTGTCTAGGCTGTGTCCAAAAATGTGGAAGTGGGTACTCGAGCCGAACATGTTTGTAGTCTCGCAACACTTTCCAGGGGAACTCAATGCTCCAGCGGACTCGCTAAGCAGAAACCCACTGCAAGAGGAACCCGAGTGGCAATTCAACAGATATTCTAAACAAAATATTTTCCCAGTGGTGTTACCCTGCCTTAGACTTGTTTGCCAAAACACACAATGCCCAGCCTTTGCGCCCAGGTTTCCCCAAACAGGATCCAAGGGGGATGCCCTGTGGATGAATTGGTCAGGGAAATGTGCCTATGCTTTTCCACTGACACCACTTCTCAGCAGGATAGTGCACTAGGTGCACCAGGAACAAGTCACTCTGATCACTCCAATGTGGGCAAGGCAACCTTGGTTTCTGTCATGATTCCAGTCAGTGACCATAGCCATCATTCAGGCCAGACAGGGAACCTTATATCAGTCTGCAGGCCAAAGGTGGGTGTTAGCCTGGCACATATCGCATTTACACCATTCACGGTATATGCTTCCTTAGACTCTAGTAATGTTTAAAAGTAACTTTTATACACTAAACATGGCCGCCGCAAGATCCATTCACAAATTGCAGCACGTTCTATTCATATTGCAGAGTGGGCTATTCTCTTCTGACAGCAGGTAACGCTACTGGCGTTTCTCCTCACAGAACCTGTAAAATGAGAAAATAGAGATATTACCCTTCTAGAAAACTACAGAATACAATAGTGTATAGAAAAGACTTACCTGGCCGAAGTAATTCTCCGAAGCGGTTATCTTCAGTCAGAAGTTTCACTCACGGCATCTTCTGTCAGCAGTTGTCATTCTTAGCCACAGCATCTTCAGCAGAAGTTTCACTCACAGCCGCAGCATCTTCCGTCAAAGTTCATTCACAGTTGCAGCATCTTCAGTAAGCAATTTTCATTAGTAGCCGCAACATCTTCAGTCAGAAGTTTCTTCCACAGCCACTGCATTCACCGAAGGTATTTTCCTCAGCTTTCCGAAAACCTGCAAGCACAAAAGGTATTTAATTAACAAACAAACTTAACAGTTGATAAAAGAAGACATTTAATACATTTTTACGTACCTGAAGGTTCAAGTTTTCACCTCGCTTATTTCTGCGTTCTTCCTTGAAGGCTGCAGTTACTCTGTATAGACGAACTTACATTTTAAAAAGTTTTCTCATCCTGAGTAACTCAGCGGCCATCCTGAGTCATAATTCTTATCCCAAATTCCGAGAACCTGCAAAAAGATAAAGAAAGAGCAAATTATTAGAAAGAGAGATATCTCCAATGTAGCAAATTATTCAAGCCCTTAAGGATTACAATTTATTCGCCAACTTACTTACCCAAAGACTAATTCTTGAAAAATAGGGACATTTCAAGGCAAGAAGCAATAGAATACATCAGCTACCCACATTACCATTGTTTGTTCATCCCAACACGCCCCTGTAGAAAAGCAGGATGGAGAGCTCCACAGTAAATAAACACCGGTCAGAAGGGAGGGATTTGAGGAATATACATTTTATGCAGTACAATCTCTGTTAGTAGATGTTATAGCATTTTTATTGTTGTCATTGATGTTTAACAGAAGGAGAATCCTAGTGCCAAAGTACCAGGTACACCGGCTGGGAAGGCATTACAGGTTTCTACATCTGCGTAAACTGGCAATGCGCAATCCAATCAAGCTTCCATGCACCTCCAACATGCTTAGTCTATGAACTTGGCAGCCTGGCTCCTGAAGTCATAGTTTGGTCACTTAAATCTTCCTCAAAGGTGTATGGATATTGTAAAAAAGGCAAGAAAATCCAACACCAGACACTGTTACTTCAACACTGGAAAAGGTTTGTGGTATGGTGCAGATCACGGTCCTTAAACCCAACAGAATGTTCTCCATTCGCATTCTGCATTACATACTTTATCTACTAGACTGGTCTAGTATTTAACTCTATCAAAGTACACCTAGTGGCCTTGTCTGTATACACCACCTCACATAGTTTTCTTGGTGGAAAGTGCCTGTTATCAAGGCTTTCATGGAGGGAGTAAAGAGATTATACCCTCCCATTTCTCACCCTCCACCAGGTTTGGGACGTTAATGTTGTACTCTCAGAACTCACAGGTCTGCCCTTTGAGCCTCTACATAAAGCCAGCCTAAAACATTTAACATACAAAACCGCCTTCCTAGTAGCCATCACCTCAATACGACGAATCGGTGAGCTACAGGCAAGACCCTTTCTTTATCATCCACAATGACAATGTGGTCCTTAAGACACATCCTAGACTTTCATCTAAATTCATCTCCAAGTTCCATGTCAACCAATCCATTGAACTACCTACTTATTTCCAAAAATAATCTAACTCGGGTGAAAAGAGCCTCCATACATTAGATGTAAGGAGGGTGGTCTTGTACTACGTTAACAAAACAAAGTGATTAGGAAAACAGACCAACTCTTTGTTTCCATTGCCTCAGGAAGGGAAGGTGATCACATCTCTAAACATGCCATCTCCAGATGGCTATTCAAATGCATACAGCTCTGCTACTCAAAATCCAAAAAGACCTATGTTTTCACTGCTAGAGCTCACTCTTACCAGAGGTATAGGAGCTATTCTATCATTTATTGCAAACGTCCCCCTAGACTCGATTTGCAATGCAGCTACTTGAGTTAGATTCATACCTTTATGCAGCATTACTGCATTGACACACTCTAAAGCAGACCCACAGGTGGGATATGCAATGCTAAAACATCTATTTTCCGCTGTACCTTCTCACAACCCACCTTCTTCTCCAGATACGCCTTGCTGATCTATGCATAGCATGTGATCTAAGCAGATCCACAAGCCTCAAAACGCATACATTACTGATGCTTGTATCTGCTTAGATTCACATGCGTCCACCCTTCCTCCCCTCTTGGAGTAGAAGGTGCATGGATGTTTCTTGCTCTATTGCGATTTTCTGCTCTATTACATCTGTACTCACAATATACTTCATGCTACCTCGTGACAGTACTGTATATTCTGTGGTGTATTTAATTGTACATGTCTGGGTTTCATTTCATTGTATTTTGGTGCCAGTGTATCCGCTCCTGCGAGTGAAACCTGACTGTTCTGTTAACAATTAACACAGGTTTGGTCTAACTTGGTGGACTACCTGTGTTTTACTTGCATATGTCTCTTCACACCTCCGACCAGAGGACACTTGAAAAACATCCTGACACTTGCATTTTATTATCTATTAATTTATAAACCTGCCCCAAATTCCTCCTGGGAACAAATCTCTTTAGTGTTTCCGGTAGGCATGTTAACAGTCTGTCGACGTTAAAGGGGCTGGCTGATAGCTTCCCATAAACTGCAGAGCCTGTCAACTAGGGGGAGAATCCCGATACATGGCATCAACAGGGGATGGGCAATTGGCACAATGTACACCAGGGTGCTTTTTGCACCTGACCGAAAGAAGAGGACTCTAGGCTGGAATCAGCCGCAACAGCACAGCTAGTGATCCCATGGACTGCATGGCCTATAGAAACCTTGCATGGAAAGGTCTATGCTGGAAAGAAAATCCAAAACCAGTTTAATTTTTGTGTCTGCAAAAATGTATTTTCAGGCTCTGGCCCTTTTGCAAAAACATTCCTATATCATTAGAACTACTGGAAAATGCTTTATGAACTAATCCTCACTCAATTGTTCCAATCATCACTGAAAGAACCATTATCTTCGGCTAATTTTAAGAAATAAATTCCAAGGTGACACGCATTTATGGCGTTTACTTCTTCTTTTGGAAATTTGTAAAGCAAATGTGCATCATTACAGCCTTATTGGAGCTTCTTAGTCTAATGTTCTCCCTGTCCTGTAAAAACAAAATCCTAATTTAGGAAATTGGTTAAAAAAAAGATGCTTTATAAATCTGTTTATTTTCAGATCTATCTTTGGTGCGCAGTGTAGGTGACATCATGTTAATCTATCTTGGGGGGTATACAACCTTTGGCTCTCCGGATGTTTTGGACAAAAACACCAATCATCTCTAACCACCATAATCCATTGGATTATGGTGAGAGTCACATTCCAAAATGCCTGCAGAGCCAGAATATGTGGTCTCCTGATCTAGTCAGTCCAGTTTTTTTGTTTTTTTTGTAGGTTGAATAGAAACAAGTGAGTGTGATATGTTCTCTTTTAACCACTTTATTGATTTTTAGGTTGTGAGTGGGTATTTGAGAAGAGGATGTTGAGCACTGTTCAAAAGCCTACTGTGAAGGGCTAAATAAATGGGGATGCAATGATGGTTGATGAGCTCTTGATGAGGATCTCAGACTTAACCCCTACAACCCCAGCCTTTTAACTCCTATCCCATTCAGTTGATCATTTCTTACCTAGCAGATATAATTCCAAAGCTGTCCGTTTTGTATATAAGAAATATTGGATGAGGAGGAATGAACTCACTGGCAGACATTGATGAAGGTTCAGTGCGTTCATCAGTCAGTATTCAACTGGGAGTGCCCTCTCCCCAATATTGATATTCTGTGCTGGCTTCTTCTGGAATCGCTTTCCTCCGTACCAAACTGATTCATAATAGCAGCCAAGCTGTGGAAGTACATGTTAATATCTTCTTGCAATGTGAAGGCATCATGAAGCAAGACACAGACAACTCAAGTCAAAATTCAAAACAAACGCTTTTAATAACTTAAATGTCAGGATGGAAAAGGCCTAACTAGCCCTATGCTAAGCTGGGATTTCCCCTTCCTCAATGAAACTAAGGAAAGTCTGAGTCAAAGACTTCAATTTATGACTCTGTCAATGTCCAAAACCTATACTTGCCCCCACAACTAATCTATAAAATGTGTAGGGATGTCGGCAACCCAAAGAAACAGTGTCCAACATAAAGTTCTGAGCTTCTTCCAGCTCGCAGCTTCTTTTAAGCACCCTACCCCAAGTATAAAATAGTTCCAACAAAAAATGTTAGTTACCTTTCTTAGGTTCAAGGTGATGGTGTTTTAACCAATACTCGGGGGGGTTCCCTTCCCCAGGTCCCAAGGATTATAGTTACAAACACAAAAGCACTGTGAGGCTCCGTTCTCCAGTCATTAGATACTTCACACCTCAGGGTTACCTTCCCCAATACTCAGCTTCAGTATTACAAAATTATCCTTGATATTTGTTTAGGGTCCTTTGTCACACTTGCAGCCTCTTTTATTTGTTGGTTTTCATGTATTTTAGTTTTCACACGCTTTTAGTATTCAATATGCATTTCTTTGGTTCAAGGTTAAAGTTCCATTAATTTTAGAATACAGCATACAATGGCTTTACTTGAATTTAAAGTTTCCTTTAGTTTAAATGTTAAAACTCCAATAATTTCAAAATTTCATTAATTTTTAGGTTTCCGCACATGGTTGGTTTTCACTTTAGAGTTTAACATATAATGGTTTTAAAGTTTAATTCATTTCTGAAGTCAAGAAATAACGTTTCAAGGGGATTGGGTCCTCCAACGTATTACATATATATGACAGTAATCCCCACAGCTGTGCTGCTGCGGAAAATCTTTCTGCGTCCTGCGTCGATGATGTCGATAGGCTGTCCTGGAGGGGCTCTGTTGAGCCGACGTACCCGGATGTTATAAGTAGGACGCACAATGCCCGTATCCTCAGTTGTAGTTTTTTCCGTGAACATGTTCTCTTCGGAGATCTCGGCACGCCTCGGTTCTAGTGAATCCTGTTCTTTCGGTTCTTCGAACCTGTTTTCTTCCTTGCGAATTGTATGATATCTTTGGCTTCTTCCTCCTCGCGGTCCGGGTTTAAGAAGTGTCAGGTGTGCGGGTCCAAGATGTCACTGACGGACACGCACAACGCTTGCCTCTGGTGCCTCGGGGAGGACCACGATACGGATGACTGTGTCGAGTGCCAATCGCTCACATCAAAGGCCTTGTGGAAGCGCAAGAAGAAGCTGTCGGTGGGTAAGGTGGCCAAGCCCCGGAAGTCGCGTTCCACTGGTCTTTCGACGGATGATTCGGGGGCGACTCTCTGCATCGTCGTTGTGAGTCCGGGGGTTCTCGGTCTGGGAGTCGATACCGCCATTCCTCTGCCTCTTCGAGGCACTCCAGGAAGCGCCGTCACAGGTCGCCTTCCCCATCCTCGTCCGAGGATTCCGCCCGTCGGCGGGTTGCTTGTCCCAACAAGCATTCCACTCCGGAGGAATGGGATTCCTTCCGAAAGGAGATGTTGGCGATTTTCCAATCGCAGGATTCTGGTCCGTCCGTGCCGTCGAAAGACGCCAGCCGTGACCGTTCTAGAGATGCTGCTCGTACGCCTTCGGGCTCAAGCGGTC
This sequence comes from Ambystoma mexicanum, assembly GCF_040938575.1. Classification (NCBI taxonomy): domain Eukaryota; kingdom Metazoa; phylum Chordata; class Amphibia; order Caudata; family Ambystomatidae; genus Ambystoma; species Ambystoma mexicanum. The sequence goes on along the minus strand of NC_090929.1, from coordinate 995,796,368 downwards.
GTCGCGACCACCGGGCACCTTCGAGTTCCCGGTCGGACAAGGATGGTCGCTCTAGACCTGCCTGTTCCAGGTCCCGGTCCTAGACGCCCTCGAGACCGCGAGTACATGTGAAGTCTTCGAAGAAGACATCGACGCCTGCGGCGCCGAGGGTGTCGACGGACTCTCTCGAGGCTCTGCCTCTGAGGAAGTCATCGGCACCTAGGCTGTCGAGAGACACGCTCGGGGCTCCACCCTCGAGGCCTGTGTCAAAGCCGTCGATGCTGTCGGCGCCGCGCTCGACGTCGACACTGATTCCGTCGACGCCTTTTGAGGCAGCGTTGTCGGGGGGGGGGGTACCCCATGGCACGGTGGAACCCCCCCCCCCCAGAAAGGCTCTGGCCAAGGCTAAACATGTCTTTGTTCCTTTTTCTGTACCCTCCTTCCAGCCTCTGGATTATATTTCTGAGGCGGATGAGGGGTCTGAGGAAGGTGAGGTTCCTGCAGAGGTTCCAGATGACATTGTTTCTGGCCACAGTCAACGTCAGGACCTGCGTCAGTCGTTGCACGACGCCAGTGGTCTAGACACCTCTCCAGAGGTGGACTTTGGTAGGCCGAAGCCTGGCACGCATGCCGACTCCTCATACCGGCGCCTCATGTCGAGGGTCACGGATTATCTGGGGTGGTCTGCCCCCCCTGGGGATTTTTTCAGCAGTATGACCTGACTGATATCCTTGACCAAGGTCCACCAACTTACCCGGTGCTGCCGTTCCATATGGCCTTGCAGAGAAGGGTGGCTGCGGCTTGGACTTCTCCGGAGAGTCTCCCGGCAGTGAGCAAGTCCGTGACGAAGAAATATCGCCCAGCCAGTGGCGACCCCTGCTACTTGACCACGCACCCCACTCTGGAAAGTTTGGTGGTGCAGGTGGCTACGGCCCCCGCAAAGCAGGTGTCGTACGCTACCATCCCTCCTGATAGGGACGACAAACGTTTTGACGGTTGGGCGAAGGTGTTTTCTTCTGGGGGTATGGAGCTTCAGGCTGCCAACTCAGTTTGTGCCTTGTCTCGTTTCACGCACACTCTGTGGAACTGTATTTCCTTAGCGGCTGATCATATTCCCGAAGGGGAGGAACGGGATGGTTTCCTTGCTATCGTGCAGGATGGAAGGATGCCATGTGTGAATCCGTTCAGTCGGGTCTGGACATGGTTGATTGCGTCAGCGGGTCCATGGCGGCGAGCACCGTCATACGCAGGTTTGCATGGTTGCGAAAGTCGGGGTTTGCTCCGGATGTGCAAGCCCGGCTCCTCAACATTGCCTTTGATGGTGAACATCCTTTTGGCAGCAAGGCTGACGAGAGTCTTGAGAGGTTGCAGACCTCCAAAGCAGCAGCAAAGTCCTTGGGCGCTGCGGTTCGCCAACCTCTGCCTTTTCGTCCTAGGGGACAGCAATGGAGGGGAAGTTCCTTTCGATATTACTCGTCCTTTAGTAAATCGAGAGGAGCTGCAAGTGAAAGGGGCAACCGTAGGAGTGCCAGAGGTGGAAAACAAGGTACTCGCGGTGCCTAGGCCGCTCGAGCAGTTGCCTCTTTGCCCTCAGGCACTGCCACAGCCGCTTCAGCTCAGTCAAGAGGCCCATGCTTCTCCGGTTGGGGGAAGGCTGGCGCAGTATCTTGTAGAATGGTGTGCCATTACTTCAGATGTGTGGGTTCTGGAGCTCGTAGTCGACGGCTACTCTCTTCCTTTCCGGCAGAGGCCTCACACCAATCCACCAGTGAATCTCTCTTTGAAGAGTCCGGATCCGCTCCTTGCGCAGGAAATTCAATCTCTGCTGGAGAAAGGCACCATAGAACTGGTGCCTGTAGCGGAGAGGAACAAGGGATGGTATTCCCCTTATTTTTTGATTTCGAAGAAAGACTGGGGATTTAGACCCATCATGGACTTGCACGGTTTGAACAAGCTCCTCAGGAAGGACAAGTTCAAGATGGTTACTCTTTCTCAAGTCCTCCAGGCCCTTCAACTTCAGGACTGGTTGGTGTCTCTCGACCTCAAGGACGCTTATTTTCATGTGCCGATCCATCCCAAGCACAAGAAGTACCTGAGGTTCGCGGTTGGCGACTCGCACTTTCAGTTTCGGGTCCTGCCGTTCGGATTGACCTCCGCCCCGAGGGTTTTCACCAAGCTCATGGTGGTGGTGGCAGCGCATCTCAGGCAAGGGGGGATTCACGTCTACCCCTACCTGGATGATTGGTTGTTCAGGGGGAGCTCTCCCGAGCAAGTCCTGGATCATCTGTCCGTCACCTGCCACTCCCTTCACAGGCTGGGCTTCTCCCTCAATTTAAAGAAGTCCCATTTGACGCCAACACAGCGGCTCCAGTACATCGGAGCAGTGCTCGACACTTCCCTGGGGCAGTGTTTTCCTCCCCAGGTGAGGGCTCACCACATTCAGCAGATGGTGCACAAGTTTCAACATGCCCAGAGTCTCCCAGCGTTCGAGTTCTTGAGGTTGCTCGGCCTCATGGCATCCTGCATTCTTCTGGTGCCAGAGGCCAGGTTGCGGATGAGATCTCTGCAATGGGCCCTCAAGCTCCAGTGGTCTCAGTCCTCCAGCAGGATGTCGGACCCCGTTCAGGTGCCGCCCTCGGTCGCCCAGGACCTTCTGTGGTGGGCCGTGGAAGGCAATCTGATGAGGGGGGCTCCATTTTGGCTTCCCTGGCCGGAGGTGACGATCATGACGGACCCATCCCTAACGGGATGGGGAGCTCATGCCAACGAGCTGACAGTCAGCAGTCATTGGTCTCCGTCAGAGTCCAGACTCCATATCAATCTGTTGGAGCTGAGGGCCGTCAGGCTTGCCCTGAAGGCTTTTCTACCGACTGTGCGAGGAAAGAATGTCCTGATTCTGACGGACAACACAGTGGCCATGCACTACCTCAACAAAAAGGTGGGGGGGGGGGGGCAGGGTCACTTCCTCTGTGCAGGGAGGCGATGCAGCTCTGGTTCTGGGCCATCCAGCAGGAAATGTCGATCTCGGCAGTTCATCTGGCCGGAGATGAAAACAAGACGGTGGACGCTCTGAGCAGGCAGAGCGCGATCTCTCACGAGTGGGAGTTGGCTCAGGAGATTCTCCTGGAGATCTTCGCCCTTTGGCGGACCCCTCAAGTGGATCTCTTCGCCTCCAGTGTCATCCGGAAGTGCAAGAGGTTCTGCTCGTGGGAATTTCCTCCAAGAGGATCCTTAGGAGTGGTCCTTCCTACTGCTTTACGCATTTCCTCCAGTCCCTGTCATTCCATAAGTGCTGCGGAGATTCGGTTCCTGGATGATCCTCATTGCTCCGACATGGGCCCGGAGGACGTGGTACCCGGACCTTCTCGACTTGTCCATCTGCCCTCCAAGTCGTCTTACCTACCGAGACGATCTGCTCTCACGGGAAGGGGGTCAGGTTCTCCATCCAGAGGTCAGATCCCTCAACCTTCACGCTTGGCTTCTAAAAGGTTGAGGTATAAGGATTGGGACCTGCCTGAAGACGTGATGGAGGTGTTGCTTTCGGCCAGACGGCCGGCAACAAACTCCCTGTACCGTTACCGTTGGAGAAAGTTCTGTGACTGGTGCAGGGTTCAGAATGTGGATCCTTTTTCATGCGACATTCCTGTGGTTCTGTCTTTTTTGCTTTCTTTAGCCCACAGGGGCTTGCAAGTGGGTACCATTAAAGGTTACCTGGCAGCGCTGTCCATATTTATGCGCTCGTCTGAGGAGTGTTCTTATTTTAAAATTCCTTTTAATTTCTCAGTTTCTGAAAGGGCTCACTAATGTGTTCCCTCCGTCACCTTTCCAGGTGCCCGGTTGGGATTTGAACCTTGTTCTCAAGTTTCTAATGGGTGCTCCATTTGAGCCTTTACATTCTTGTCCTTTGAGACTGTTAACCCTTTAAACTGTTTTTTTAGTTGCAGTCACTTTCGCTCGCAGAGTGAGTGAGTCGCAGGCACTTTCAGTTAAGCCACCCTTCACTGTGCTTCATAAGGACAGGGTTGTCCTTAGAGTTCGTCCTTCCTTTCTTCCGAAGGTGGTGTCGTAATTTCATTTAAGCCAGAAGGTTATTCTTCTGGCATTTTATCGTTCTCCACATCCTGGTAAGGAAGAGGAGAGGCTCCATAGGCTGGATCCTAGGAGAGCTTTAAGCTTCTACTTTTCAAGCATGCTCCGGGTCAGATTGGACGATCAGCTCTTTATTGGTTATGCTGGAAGGCGTTTTGGACCGGCTGTTACTAAGCAGACTTTGTCTCGATGGATTATCTTGGCAATTTCTGAATGTTACCGCTTGGCGGGTAAGGACCTTTCCGGTAGGCTTACGGGCCCATTCTACTAGGAGTATGGCTGCCTCTAATGCCCTGCCCTATTCGTAACATCTGTGATGCAGCCACCTGGGCTTCGTTCCATACTTTTGTACGTCACTACTCCCTAGATTCTATCCGTGGGCAGGATCTGGCCTTTGGCAAGGCGGTCCTTTACTCTGCAATTTGATTGGGCATTCTAAATTTGTATATTCTAAATTATTTTCCCACCTTCTTACGTTGGTACTGCTTTGGGAGTCTGTACTGCTTTGGGAGTCTGTCATAGATATGGAATACATCGGAGGACCCAATCCCCTTGAAGAACAAATTACTCTCTTACAGTTACTCTCTTACTTGGTAACGTTCTTTTGATGGGATGGTCCGATGATGTATTCCATATTGCTCCCTCCCTGCCTACCCCGCTACAGAATTTCTTATGCGTTTACAGGTTACATTTCTGCAAGGCTTTCTGTGGTCATACTGGCAGTAGATTAGTGCCGCACATTCTGGGGAAAAACCTACAACTGAGGCTACGGGCGTCGTGCGTCCTACTTATAACATCCGGTGACGTCGGCTCGACGGAGGCCCTCGAGGACAGCGTATCGATGTCATCGACGCAGACGCCGGAAGATTTTCCGAAGTAGCACAGCTGTGGCGATTACTGTCATAGATATGGAATACGTCGTCGGGCCATCCCATTGAAAGAACCTTACCAGGTAAGAGAGTAACTTGTTCTTCTGCTTATTGGTAATGTGGTCCTTCAGTACGGTTTTCAATAAGGGTGGGTTGCATTCATAACGCACTATTCAACCCTTAGTTTATTAATTGTTCGTTTTGCTTTAATTGTAGAGCCCAGCTCTGAGACTTTCGAAAACATGTTTCCTCCAACATGCAACCACTCCCATAAAAAGTATTCCCACCAGTCACGTTTACAGCTTTTCCCAGCAGCATGCGTGTGATGTCAGGGTCTAACTCCTGCCTCTCTGGCACTCCTGTTGTGAACTCCTGCCACAGGGGAACAAGCACCTTGACCACAAGGAAAAGGGACAGCCTCTCCACACGGCTCCCTTCACAATGTTTGGATTAGTCCACAGAGTCCCAGCTCCTGCGCCACGCTTCCATTGAGCGCCTCTCTGCAGACCTCAGCGTTTCGACATGCTTTCCAAACAAAGTTGCCTGTTGCTTACACCTGCCTTCCTGTTGCAGTTCCTGTCACTCTCTTTGCTGAGGGGCTGGTCTCCCTTTATACACCTGCAACCCTTTGACAGGCTGCAGGTGTGGATGTCCAGTCAGCCCTGCCTGACTACAATTAAAGAGACATGCCTGACCGTCACTGCTCTTAACAGGCATCTTCCTCGTCCCAGTACCAGAGTGGTAAGAGTGTAGCCTTCATTGTTCTTAGTTGCTGCTTCTTCGTCTCAGTACTATCAGGGTTTATAAGTGGGAAAGCACGGGAAGCTGACTTAAAATAACCTATGCAGGTTGGGGAGTGGTTGGGTTGATTGTCAGTAGGGAAAGGGGGATACCATGTCTCGCCCAAGGGCTCCAAACTCCCTGGCCTCAAAGACCCTCTATCCAGGTGATCCTCCCTTGCTTCACCGCCCCCAGGGTCGGCATACAATAGCGATGGCCTTTCCCTACCCACCTGCGCAGAGGATACAAGGGTTCTAGGAGTGAGAATACCCTCTGGTTTCTCACAGCAATCAGTAATTCTAGTTATCACGGTCAGGGGTTGGGGGGGGGGGGGGGTAAACCAGCAAGAGGTGGGGTTGTCGGTATGGAATTTTATAGCACTGCAATCTGCAGTGCTGGCGGAGTTAAATACCATTCCAAGCACCTGGCCATAGTCTGCCCCCTTCTGAGGCCCCCTCAGCCCCACCTAGGCAAAACCTACATCTAGCCTTTGCTGCTGCTCCTCCTCCTATTGCTTGGTAATATGTCGGAAAATGGTGCAGAAGGCACCACTTCCACTGGTGGCTCAAGTGTTTTGGCTTGTCCTGTAACTCTGGAAAAGTTTAGAGACCTCTCACACTTGTGATAAAATGGAGAAGGTTTTGCTTCTGTTCTCCCACATATGTTAAGGATTTCCACCAGAGCACCCCAGCAGAATCCAGTTGGTTGAGAATTTCTTTTTTCTAAACCTCATATTGTTGTTGTTTTTTTTTTTCCATAGAATGAACAGCATCAAAAGGGAGAATCTTATTGGTACTCTGTGACAGCATCAGTTGCCACTAGAATTGTGGATAACATTGAGGTAAGTTGAAGGGTTCTGCTTGCTTTTTCATTTCAAATGTTGGTATTTTGCTTTAAACACACTTTATTGCGACGGGGATCGCATTAAACATGTCGTTCCCCCCCGCCCCCCGTTCCCCCTGGGAATACATTGGTATTCTGCTTATTGACAGTTGAAAATAATAGTAGCCCCCTCCCCCCATGCGACAACAAATCATGTGCACGTGAGGAATGTGTAGGGGCATCAGGGGGAACATGAAACGCACATTATATGTTGTACAAGAATTAACATTACTGAAATATCACCACATGGTTGAAAGAGCTGCAGTACCTAGGATGGTTCTTGGTTACCTTAGTGCGTCGACCAGGTTTATAGATAATTGAATCACGCGGGTCTGTGTGTCTGTTAAAATAATTAATGATACATCATGGTGATTTTTGCGCAGCAGCATCACTAGGTGATGCATCTGCCAAAGTGCAGAGCTGATAGCTGTTGTCGGTTTGCAGTACCACACTGCTCTCGAGCATCCGGGGTACAGTGAAAGGGGAATCTCATTGTTTCAGTCGGTGCTTCAAACAGTACTACAATTTTGCAGTTTAGAACTATGCCAAGTGACGCAACCTGTCCTTCTCTCTATAGCGCATATGTTTTTTCTCTCTACATATATCTATATATGAATCTGGACATTCCGGTGCCGGCTGTTTTGGCACGGCTGCTTGGGTGCAGGTCCCTTTTTAGGTGCGGTTTACTGAAAGGAGATTCCAGAGGATATCATTTTATAAAGGTATCAAAAATATTTATTTAAATTGATACAAAATCATTAGACCCAACACAATTGTCAATCTAAAGATTAACAAATCAATACACGTGAATTCACAACTGTGACCAAACAAAAGAGGAAAGACCATAGGGAGGGAAAAATGACAACTCATTCCCACCAATCCAACAACCAATCTATCCTAATGCACTCATCCATATTCAATTCAACAATTAAATGTACACAATACACCAAGTAAAATTGCATATCCAAAACATTTAATCTTAATAAAAGCAATGATCCATAATTGTGTTTTTGCTTTTTCGCTTTTGTTCTGTCTTGGAATACATCTAAGTTGTTATCCAATATTGTAACATTTAATATTTCCAGGACTCACAGGACCAACTGGTTTCGACGTGAAGGTTTTGTTTCACCACGTCTTCATCAGGGATTTAAAAGACATTCTACAACAACAAAAATATACATATGGCCATAATAAGTCAAATGTGGTTGAACAATTTATGCTGCCTGTAATGGTCCAATGGCAATACTATACATTCACATACATGGGTGACAAATAATACCATAGTGAAATATCCCCTGCTCGGGAACCTTCTTGACTGCCAGATGATCCCACAGTGACTTTGGTGCCCAGGGTCCCCATGCCTTCAGTGGGCCAATGGTGATGAAAAGTGGGGTGAGACCAACCTTATATCTTGGTCGAATAGGAAAGAACCACAGAGGGTTCCCAGTGGCCAACAGTGCGTGTGTTAGGCAAGATTGTATGCACCCTTTGGGAGACCTCCTGGCAATAGGTAACCCAACCTTCGGTATAAGTCTGTACTACACAGGTTGGTAAATGTGGCTTGGCAGCCAGGCTTTTCTCAAGAGGGGTCAATGTGAGCAGTAGAGTTTTTACAGAGATTGACAGTGACAAGTATTCAAATAAACTTGGTTAAACAATTATTAATTTATTTAACAGTCAGTTGTATAAGCCTTCCCCAGAAGGGAGCAATATATATGTAACACAAAAATACACTTCAAAATACACACTCTTAGTTTCTCTAAATCAGCAAGCATCCTTTTGGGATGATACACATATTCTTCCTACACCCTGGGGTGACTTAAATAACGAGGACACTGTGGACATTAAGTTATCACTGGTACATTTAGAGCAATACTGAGCTTGGTGTCAAAGAAAAGGGTTTGGGAATAAAACAAAGGTTAAACAAATATTCTGAAGCAGGTAAGTACTTTTGAACCCCCCAATTCAAAGTAAATTAATCCTTTCGTGGAGGAAAGGTGAAGCACAAAGTCAGAAGTAAAGAAGAGTCTTTCAGAGAGCCAGGCCAGCCAATGTTAATTGAGCAAAAGTCTAGGGGACCTGAAGCCCTTCTTCTACGTAAGTACAAGTCTTGCACAATGTTTTAGAAGTCTTTGTAGAAAAAATAGAATCACTGTAGGGCCACTAGCTGGGATAGTTGAGGGGCAAAGCTGCAAGCAACTCTGCAAGAGCACCCAAGACAAGTCTCAACTGAAAACGATCAAGGCTACACGACAAGAGGTAAGTCCCCTTAGATTTACAGTACTTTTGGTTAGAAGAAATTGGTTCCACCTGGCTTCTGTTCCTGTGTAGGTCTGCAGATCCTGTTGTTCCTGGGCCTCAGTCGTGGGGCCAAGAGTGAGGACGTCTGGGGACTCCTGCACTATGAATTGAAGGTCGGCGGCAGCAATGGGCAAACTTCAGATCAGCTGCACTTTGCGGTTTCAGCTCCTCGCGGCTCTCGCACAGTACCACTGCTGTTCTCGGATACCACTATGACTTTACTCGCATCTGAGGTCCAGCTGTCATGATGCCCGCTCCCGGGGAGCCGGTTCAAGCCCTGCGTCCCCGAAAACGGACATCCAGTCCCCAAGGAAGGACCCAGCAACCCCATATAGGGGCCCTTTGGACAGTGTCCTGGCGCCATAGGCGCCAGGCTCATTATGGGAGTGCTTGGGTGCACTTACCTGATGCAGACCATGCTGCAGGATCCCGGCCTCCTTGAGGTCTGAAAGGAACTACTTTACCTGTGGGACTAATTTACCATCAGGGCGTGGTCGGGGAAGGATACATACCTGATTGGAGGAAGGATACATACCTGGAACTTCTTCCAAGGCTATTCAAACCCCACCCGAACAGCCACACGTACTTCGCGTTGTTCTGCATCTAGCAGCTGGACGCTCACCGTGTCTGCTCCTGCATCCTGACTTCTGCCACGCCTGCCAGCATCCTGGATCACCTGCAAAGGAAGAGAAGAAGAGAACAGAAGAAGGAAAAGTCCTTACCTGCTAAATCCGCATCCCGGAGACATCTCGCCGACAATCCTGAAAAGGAAGACTTTTATTTAAAAGCTCATCGCGTCGATCGCTGCAGCGCCGCATTCCACTCACCTTTACAGGGCGCCTCCATGTTCAGCAGCGATCATCCGGATTCGCAGTCGCGCCCCAGCGCCTAGGGAGAAAAAGACCAGAACAAAAGGTGAGAGAGAGAAGGGAATAAGGAAAGCTAAATCTCCATGTTAAGACTTACCTGTTGATTCATTCCCTCTTCATTTCGGGTCCGCGCCGCATCCTGGCATTTCCGGACCCCGGCCCCTAAGGGGAAAAAGAGACATCAGCGTTAATGAGCGAATGAAAAGACATTACCAAAAAAACGCTCATTAAAGACTTACCTGATTTCTACAAGGATTTCACCTCTCATCTCGGGTCGGTGCCTGTTCCTCGGCATTCCGTACCCCGGCCCCTATGGGGAAAAAGACACTAGCATTAGTACATTAATGCATGGACACAAGGGGAACCTCTTATCAAAAAACTTACCTGGAAGCCAAGCAAGTTTGGTTCTCACCAATCCGAAAATCCAGTGAAGTAACTGGATACCAACGCGCCCCTGCATCAGAAGCAGGATGCAGAGCTCGTCCTTCCAGACCCTAAAGTGAGACGCTACGAGGAATCGCAGAAGGGTTTCGAGGAGGGTGAGAGGGTTAAGTGGGAGGCCGATTGCATTACCCCGCAGACAGCTAATCCCCTATTTTCGCCTACAGAAGGATACTTCTGCGAGCCAGACAAGCCAGATTTGGGGGCCCGGTCCAGTCCGTCTTCTGAACCCTGCGCATCACCTTAGAAGAGGTCACAGCAGCGCGAACCAGGCCAGCGCCTTCGTGGGAGTCAGGTGAGCGTTACACCCGCACTCTGTTGAGGTGGCTCAGGCTTGGTCGGTCCTGCTTCCAGGGAGTCCCCTGGATCTTCCTGGAGCTCAGGTCCGACTTAAAGACACTCACTCGATTCTGGTGTTCCTCTCCTTGGCACTTCGGTTCTTGCAGCAGCAATGGAAGTACAGCCAGCTCTGAGAGGATTTCCAGATGAGCTTGTCTTGGGGTCGATTTGGTCCCACTGACCCAAGGGGAAGAGAAGTCTTATGCTTGTCTTCTCTAGTCGAGGTGAATTCAGAGCTTCAGCACTGCTTCAGGGCTTCACCGGTCAAACCAACGGTACAGGAGTTGCAGCAGGCATCTCTTCCAAGTTCTTCTTCATATTCCTTCGTCCAGTGGTCGACTCTGCCTTCCAAGCAGGTTTCTCTCATTCATTCGCAGCCTTGCTGTCAATCACACAGCAGGGTGGCTATTTTCCAAAGACAGCCTCCAGCCAGTCACCCTTGGGTGCATTCCGGTAACCAAGGAGACAAAGCACAGGGAGTTTCGGGCACCTTCCTCTCTTCTTGCCCTGCTAGACACACTGGAGCCAGAAGAAGGCTTCACTCATGAATCCCTCCAAAGACAAAACAAACAAAGGGACCAAACCTGGTTTGGTGCGCAGAGTAAATCTCAAGAAGGACCTTTCCGACAAGAAATGGTGAAAAAAGACGACCGGGCCATTTTGACAAAATGGGCATCCATGGGTGCTTTACTGCAGCTGCAATTGTAACCCACGGTAGAAACACACAATGGTAGGAAAAAGTAAACTACTGCCACCAGCCATTAATTGTGTAAAGGGTAACAAAAATTTTACATGAGAAGCTAGACAAATGGGATACTAAGTAACCCCTCCAGCACCCTATGGTAAGATGGTGTGTGCTGGGTCTAGAAAGTTACTAAATGTAAGTAATGTCAATTTCATTTCACTGCTCTTGGAAACAGTAGTTTCACCAAGAGAAGTTATTTAAACCTTTGGGAAATCTAAGACTTCCCTGTGCCACTGCACTGAAGGTGCTGTGTGTCACAATGTAAAGATGATGCCTATGGAGTTTGTCAGACTCCAAAAGAAACACGGTCCAAATCACAGAAAAATACATGCGAGAGTGGGACAAAGGTCTCACTCTCTTCAGGTTAGAAAAAAAAGTCCTAAAGTCCAGCAAAATTGCTGGGGGTCTCTAAGGAATGGGCACATTTCTGAGAATTCTCCCTAACATCGCGCCTTAAAGTGACCTGCGCCCAAGGCACTGCGTTGAGACAGCCAGCACTGAAGCACTGTGCCAAAACACAGCGTACCTTGTGAATCTGCTTGGATTCACATGCTTTGCATAAGCTGCCATCTAGTAGTTGATTTGGAGTATTACATATTTTATTTCAAATTCGATAACTGGGTGTCAACAGGGGTGTTTTTGGCCCACTATCCTGATCCTTGGCCGATTGCTTTCTCTCGGCCAAATCACGTCCAATTGACCCAGAGAGCAAAGGTTATCGAAGGCATTACGACTACCGCTACACAGGTCCACAGTAGGGAGAGTGGTGTACTGAATGCCTCTTTGCTTCACTTCCCTATTCAAAGTCTGCATTAAATTCCTGAAACCGAAATGGAAACCATTTGATTTCTGTCCTGCGTGCAGATCGAAGTTCTCTTGGAAAGACACAAGTGTGCAAAAACTGTCTTCCAAGGGAACGACTCCAAGGATTGGTACCGGGCGTGCCAGAAAGTTTGGCCCAGACCCTTGGGCGAACATTGTCCGAAGCACTGGGCAGCATATTCAATAAAGCCGAATCTGTGCAGAACGAGACAAGCTCTGCACTGCAGGATCTCTACATCACAGGTTTTTGCGACTGGGTAGATAGCTACCCCAAAGAGCCACATGCTGAGGCACCATCAGGAAAGGCTGTGCTACCAGCATTTTTTGTCACTATGAACAATGGAGAAACCCCCTGGTAACTGAGAAGCTGCACGCTCACATTAAACAAAACCTAAACACCATCACAATGCAGCCATTCCAAAAGTGTTGAAAGGTCAGGGTCCATCCATAAATGCAAGGAGTCGTGCCAGGCTCGAGTGTCGAAAGCCGTAGATGCTGACGCCTGTAAATAGACAAAGGGATCCCAAATAAAACATCATTTACATCCACCCACAAACCTCACGTTCGAGAAGGAGACACACACAAAGGGGGGGGACCATTACTTAGACATGCAACTAAAATGGTGTCTTTCATGGAAGACCATGAACGTAGTGGACAAAGGAAACGCATGAAGCGTCACTTGAGGGACCACTCGGTAAAAAGGAAAGGACAGATACATACTCGGACACACTAGATGACTCTTATATAGATACAGGACAATTGTAAGATGAAGACACGCAGCATGCCAAATACCCTCAAGGAGAAGATGAGTACATCTCCCCACTTGAAAGCAACAAGACACTACTAAATACAGCTGTCTTCTCTCGGGTCTTTCAAGCGTCATGTCAAAAAACCAAAATGAGAATGTTGATGGATGGAGCATCATGGATCCCCGTACACGTAGGATCGGGCTAGTGTCGACAGGAACACCCCTGTCCATGCCCTGTTTTCATATTTAAAAAAAGTAATAGTCCGAGTCGACCACGTAATGGTGGCATATGCAAAGCTTATAATTCTAAGCAGATACAAGCCACAGAAAGACGATTACTGGGTAAGGTTGTATATAATGCCATTGTGCAAGCACATGGCAAAGTTAAGGATAGAATGAATTGTGTATGGAGTTTCATAAAATAACTTTTCTTAATAACATTTAAAACCCTTGTATGTCAAAATTCCACAGCGAAATTTTGAGTAAGCCGCCTCTGCATGCAAAATAGCCAAATTGTTCATGGACCGCTTCATAGTATAATACAATTATATTTTAATTGCATTATGAACTGCTTTTAACGTGAGGTTTTCCCATAGGCAAAAAGAAATGTGTTCAGTCCAAATATCTTATTATTGGTCATCAATGTTTTTTTTCCCCCATTTTTATGTACGCTGTACGCACCTAGATTTCACCAGGAATTGGTGCACTGAAAATAAAATGAAAAAAGACGGGCAATAATAAAAATAATCATTATTATTATTATTTTTTTTATCTCTATTGGCTTTACAACAGTGTTAACATCCCCCCCCCCCCCTGCAGAGGCAGTTAATCGGTTCTGTTGGCATCTTGGTGGGTTCCCCGGACTTCGAATCAGTGTAGTCCAGTAGCTTAAGTCTTTGCAGGCGCCATTGGGCTATAAAGTCTCCTTTCAGGAAGGAGAGTGTCTCACCCCAGTCTGTGGCAAATTGTTGCAAGTTGTTGTTCCCGGCGTATGTGGCCCACTCCAATGCTACTAATTCCCATATTTTCCGGATCCAGTGTTCCATCGATATCATGAGTCCTTTCCAATTCTGTGCTATGAGATTCATGGCCGTTAATGTTAGTATTACCCTGGCCCTGTCCCTTCTGACTTGGGCAATTTTTAAACATTAACAGTTTAAGATTTATCTAAATTTGACACATGCACTGAATTCATGTGCATCTTTCATGCGAACTGTACTGAGGCGTATGAGTTTCACAGTTCGTACATTTCACAATTTACATCTGAAACTCGCATCAAAGTCGGGGCTAATTTTGATGTCTGCTTTCAGGAGATGTAGGGAATTTCCATCTTTCATACACATTTTATAAAGAGGTGAATGAGTTTCACAATGAAGGGAAATTTTTATATACAAAGTATGCACGTACATTTGAGAGATTAACATTTTGTATATCTACACTAATAGCACACACTCTTTCGACACGTGCTCATATGACACAGGTCCTACGACACACACTCTTACTACACACTCCTACAGATTCCACAGTAGGGCACATTAACAAAGGTTGTTGTGGCCAGCTGATCAGGTTGGTTCCAAAAACTGTCCTAGATTAAGGCATACTCACACAAATGTGTAATGGCCGATTTAAAGCTATGGACTGGTCTAAACCAGTTCATTCCACTATGAAGGGTTCAGGGTTGGGCTAAAAGTGAGCCAATGTTTGCACAACAGGCACTGTGAACTGGTCTCCCTAAACAAAGAAGGAAGTAAATGGCAAAGAGCAGGGAAAAGACATTAGTATTGCAATGGCTACCAAACATTTACACTGGTCTTTTAATGCTGTAAATTGAATTGAGCCCCTGGTGAGCCAAACCTAAAGTACACCTGCCTGCTGCCTACTCCCTAAAACCAATGTAGGGTGATAAAATTAATTTAGGTTTAAAAAGCAGTTAGACCGCACCGATGTCCTAGTTGCCATATGGCCTACCATATACCAAGTTGCAGCGGCAGAGTGGCTTCAACAGAATTCCTTCTAACCACCAATTTAAGCTAGAGAACCTAGAATCCATAGGTGGAACAAGCAAACAGAGGTCACACAAAATGCCTGCCCTGCTGCTCCAGCAGCCTTCTCCCTGACTACAATGCCTCATCGGACCGCTCTACTCTGCCATGTTAAGCCTGGCCATTCTGGATGTCATTGCGCCTGATGCACGTTTCTGTGCATTATTTCGAAATAACATCTGACTTTGTTGTGGGCTGCACAATGTTTGCTGGAGTGACATTTATACATCAACAAAAGCGCACCATCTTCCACGTGCAGATTGGCTTTTCCAAGATGGCCGGTCTAAATTAACTTTGGCTTCCTCCTCTGTGGCCAGGCCCGGACTCCCTCTCCCATTAGATAGGCCAATCAGGGCAACCGGGAGGCAGGAGCTGGCACCAGACCTCTAAGGCCCACAACAAAGGCCCTGTCCGCACCGGTACACTTCTAGCTGCCCCCCCTCTGGTCCCCCGTGAGTGTATGTGTGCCCCCCCCCACAGCCCCTCATGTCACCCATGAGTGTGTCTGCCCCACACCCTTCCCTCTGGTCCCCCATGAGTGTATGTGTGCCCCCCACCCTTCCCTCTGGTCCCCCGTGAGTGTATGTGTGCCCCCCACACCTTCTCTGGTCCCCCGTGAGTGTCTGTGTGCCCCTCACCCCCCCAGTCCCCGTGAGTGTGTGCGCCCCCCACCCTCGCCTCTGTTCCCCCGTGAGTGTGTGCGCCCCTCCCCCCTCTGGTCCCCCGTGTGTGTATGTGTGCCCAACACTCCCTGGTGAGTGTATGTATGCCCTCCAACCCCCCCTCTAGTCCCCCGTGAGCAAATGTGTGCCCCCCCGGTCCCCTGTGAGTGTATGTGTGCTCCCCCACGCCCCATGTAGTCCCCTGTGAGTGTCTGTGTGCCCCCCACATCCCTCTAGTCCCCCGTGTCTGTGTGCCCCCCTCTAGTCCCCCATGAGTGTATGTGTGCCCCTCCCCCCCTGGTCCCCCGTGTATGTGTGCCCCTCCCCCTTCTGGTCCCCCGTGAGTGTATGTGTGCCCCCCCTCACCTCCCTGTGGTCCCCTGTGAGTGTCTGTGTGCCCCCACCCCCCTTTTTGGTCCCCCGTGTCTGTGTGCCCCCGCTGGTCCCCCATGAGTGTTTGCCCCCCACTCCCCTCTGTTTCCTTGGACTGTATGTGTGCCCCTCACCCCCCCCCCCCTCCAGTCCCTGTGAGTGTATGTGTGCCCCCCCTTCTGATCCCCCATGTGTGTGTGTGTGTGTGTGTGTGTGTGTGTGTGTGTGTTTGTGCCCCCCAGCCCCTTCAGGTCCCTTGTGTCTGTGTGCCGCTCATTCCCTCCCCACCTCTGTTCCCCCGTGAGAGTATGTTTGCCCCTCACCCTCCTCTGGTCCCCGTGAGTGTACCCCCACCCCGCATGGACCCCCGTGAGTGTATCTGTGCCCCACACCCTCCCCTCTGGTCCCCCATGAGTGTATGTGTGACCCTCCCCCTCTGGTCCCCCATGAGTGTATGTGTGCGCCTCACCCCCCCTCTGGTCCCCTGTGCGTGTATGTGTTCCCCTCACCCCCCCCCCCCTCAGGTCCCCCGTGAGTGTATGTGTGCCCCCACCTCCTCTGGCCCCCCCGTGTCTGTGTGCCCCCACTCTAGTCCCCCTTGAGTGTATGTGTGCCCCCCCTCTGGTCCCCCGTGAGTGTATGTGTGCCCCCCCACACCACTCTGTGGGCCCCTGCGAGTGTCTGTGTGCCCCCCACCCCCCTCTGGTCCCTTGTGTCTGTGTGTCCCTCATTCCCCCCCCCCTCTGGTCCCCCGTGAGTGTTTGCCCCTCGCCCCCTCTGGTCCCCGTGAGTGAGTGTACCCCCACCCACCCCCCCTCTGGTCCCCCGTGAGCATGTGCCCCACCCACCCCCCTGTAGGCCACTGTGAGTGTGTGCCCCCCACCCCCCCCCCCTCTGGTCCCTTGTGTCTGTGTGCCCCTCCTTTCCCCCCCACTGTTGCCCCGTGAGAGTGTTTGCCCCCCACCCCCCTCTGGTCCCCGTGAGTGAGTGTACCACCACCCCCCCTCGGGTCCCCTGTGAGGGTATGTATGCCCCCCCCACACGCCCCTGTGGGCCCCTGTGAGCGTCTGTGTGCTTCCCACCCCCTCTGGTCCCTTGTCTGTGTGCCCCTCATCCCCCCCACCTCTGGTCCCCCTGTGAGAGTGTTTGCCCCTCACACCCCTCTGGTCCCTGTGAGTGAGTGTACCCTCCACACCCCATGTGAGTGTATTTGTGACCCCCCACCCTCCCCTCTGGTCCCCCATGAGTGTATGTGTTCCCCCCACACCCCCTCTGGTCCCCCGTGAGTCTATATGTGCCCCCCACTCCACCTCTGGTCCCTCGTGAGTGTCTGTGTGCCCCCCACACCTCCCTCTGGTCCCCCATGAATGTATGTGTGCCCTCCACCCCCCCCCCCCCGGGCCCCTGTGAGTGTATGTGTGCTTCCCACCGTGAGTGTTTGTATGCCCCCCACCCCTCCTCTGGTCCCCCGTGAGTGTGCCCCTCACCCCCCCCCCTAGTCCCCCGTGAGTGTATGTGTGCCCCCCCTTTCTGGAGCCCCATGAGTGTGTGCCCACCACCCCTCCTCTGGTCCCCTGTGAGTGTAAGTGTGCCCCTCCCGCTGCCACCCTCTGGTCCCCTGTGAGTGTATGTGTGCCCCTCACTCCCCCCTCTGGTCCCCCGTGAGTTTGTGTGCCCCTCACCCCCCCTCTGGTCCCCTGTGAGTGTATGTGTGCCCCTCACCCCCCCTCTAGTCCCCCGTGAGTGTATGTGTGCCCCCTTTCTGGACCCTGTGAGAGTATGTGTGCCCACCACCCCTCCTCTGGTCCCCGGTGAGTGTATGAGTGCCCCTCACCCTCCTCTGGTCCCCCGTGTCTGTGTGCCCCCGTGAGTGTATGTGTGCCACCCTTCTGGTCCCCCGTGAGTGTTTGCCCCTCACCCCCCACTGGTCCCCTGTGAGTGTTTGTATGCCCCCCACAACCCCTCTGGTCCCCCGGTAGTGCAGGTATGACCCTCCTCCCCCTCAGGACCCTGTGAGTCTACCTCTTTGCCCGCCTCCCCCCTCTGTCAGCAGCTGCCTTGATACATTTTGATCAACATCACCGTCTTGTGGCCAATGCTGGGATTTTTGAGATTATGTAGAGATTAAAAAGCAGTAGTGCTATAACGCACCCCTGTCTTACTCCTTGGAGAATCCGAAAAGCTTGTGTTGTTTCCTTGGTTTCCCATCCTCACTCTTGCCACTAGATTTGTGTGCATTTTAACTAGAACTTGTAGAATCTACCCTGACATTTAGCAGCACTAAAGCCTCCAGTTTCCAGGGACCTGACATGGGCCTAGTCCTAGATAAATATTTATGTGGCTATAAAAGCAAGATATATCGAAGATTCCTGGAGCTCTCAACCGTATTTGACCTTATCAATCACAGAAATCTTTGGGATGTCCTGCACACATTAGGTAGGTCATTGCAAAGCTAGTTTTCGTTTTGCAAGTCCAGCCGCATTAGAGGATTGGACCTAGCAGCTTGAGCTGCGTGTCTAAGGGAGCTCATTGTAGTCGCGTCAAGTGGCTCCCATCAGTTGGGTAGCGCAGTACAGATAAGGAAAATCTGTTGAGGTATACTGGTTTTCACGTGATCGATCTGTTAAGGCAGACAGCTGAGGTAATTGGGCTTTCATGTGCGCGGCAAGACTTTAAGCGTTTTTCAATGCCGTTTTCGGCATGAATGTGAGCATATGATAGCGAGCGGCCTATTCAGGCTGTAAGAACTCAACAGCGAGTGGCAGATTGTTAAGTAGACGAAGTAAATGCAAATTTACTGACAGTGTGCAGCAGCAAAGTCTTTTCAGGTTTATTGTGACAATATTTTGCTAAGTATATGAATTCAAGACACTTCAGGAAACAAAGGTATTCCAAATCAGTTAGCATGGTGAGGTGATGCGAGTGCCCAAAACAACGTTACAGTCGCAGTAAACAAGTACATTGGATTTTCTGGAAGAGAACACTAATTGACCAGAAGAACTTTCACAGAAAACTCATTAACAAGGAATTCGTTAATTGTGGGAAAAGAAGTTGTGTGTGAGCAACGTTGGTGAAGAAAGACTTTAGAAGTTAAGAGGGCAGAGAAAATAAAGACTGTTTAGAGTTAAATCAATTCAGAATCGCTTCTAAGCAATTGGCAGAAGCAGTCAGGTAACGGAGGGTGTTAGAAATAAGCGTACATTTCTAGAGCAGGTGTTTGTGATGATATGTAAAATCTATATTGTATTATTTACAGGATATCCAGCGTTCGTTCCAGGGCATCAGAGCATCAGAGAGTAGAAGAACACAGAGGACTCCTGACCGTTTGTTATTTTCTCCAATTTTCCCTTTTCCCCGATCTGGTCAACTCAAAGGTTGATACAATCAACTGTTTGGTGTACCGGTTTGTGGGATTTGGTGGGCAATCGTTTGCTCCTGCAGGATTTCGGCACTGGGACTTGATAGCCCAAATTCAATATTTGATCTGCTGTGCCTATGCCCATGCCCCCCAGAAAGACGCACTGGTACTCCTGAAAGGATTTGATTTTCTGTTACCCCAATCCATGATCTTTCCATGTAGCACCCGACCAAACCACTTTGCTGCTGTGTCAGTTAGGCAGATTGGGCGGTAAAATGCAGGATCGCATCTATCGCCGCTTAAAGATTGGTACTATAATTGCCTCCCTCTAAGAGGCCGGTAGAGCCCTCTGATGTAATAATATATTGAATATCAAGGTGGCTGTTGGCACCCACACCGCCGTTTCGTGCTTAAAGAACTCAGTCGTGGTCAAATCTGGTCCAACAGATTTACTGTTGGCCATCCCTGCAAGAGCTTTGACTACTTCGCTCATTGAGGCCACCAAGCTGGATCCACTAGCCTGACAGGTCATAATGTAAGGCACTTGTCTCCATCACTTGATTCATTTTATAGTGACGAGAAATCTTTCATCCATTTGACCTGACCCAGCCGGTCTTTATGATCGTTCAAGGGTTTGTCATTAGCGCTTAATCCGGCTGTGATTGTCCCTCAATATGTTATTTAGATCGCCTATGATCGCCGCCCTCTCTAGCTTCAGCCACGCTTGTTCCACTAGTTCCAATTTCCTGGTTTTTAAGGTCTTCTTGTAAAATGCCCTGGCTTTGACTATGTCCTCCTGATCTTGGCTTTGCTCTCTCAATACAGAGAGAAGCAGTTGTTTGGCCAACTTACATTTAGCGTTAAACCATGTGGTCTCCCTGGCTTGTTTTGTATTCTAGAAAGCTTTCTCCTAAAGGCCTGGCTAATTACTGAAGTTATTTCCCCAGTCCAGCTTTTTGGCTTCATCGGAAGTGCCATCACATAAGGCATGTCTCTAGGTTGTGTATGGTCGCATATGACTTTGGCTGCCAATCGGTATGGGTGTATATTTTCCCAGTGTGACGTTTTATACTCTGCCAAATTGAACCCCTTGACCCCCACTGCCAGGATGAGGGCGTCCTGATCACTTTTGACCCTAGGGACCACTTCGAAATCTTTAACCCAGAACCATTTTTTTACAGGTACTATAAAATAGTCAATCATCGAGAGATGTCTGGCATTTACAAAGGTGTATTTGCCTGGGGTTTCGGAAGGAAATCTCCTGTTTTACTGATCTGAGTCACAGCGCAAATTTCCTACCCCTGTTGTCAGCGATTGGTTCCATCAGTACTGGCCGGTTGATGACACTGCTGTATCCTCTTTAGTTGTACCATCGGTGCCGCCCTCATGCGCTCACGGTGCCGCCCTCATGCGCTCACATTTTTTAAATTAAAGTCGCCACCTACTAAAAACTTGACTTTCGTCAAGACGTCTGCATGATCTCTTGCAGCATGCATCAAATGTGCAAGCTCCGATTGAGGACCACCTCTGTCATGGCTACAAGATTAATTATAAAAATATGCACCACGCCATAGAGGGTGCCATTGACTAGTTCTATGTCTATAATCGATGTTGACGAGCTGAAAAACAATTGAGTCTTTTTGGTCTTCAGGGCACTTGACGCGTATGTTGCCAATCCACTGCGATTTCTTCCCCTTGAAGCCGGTGGTGGCTTCACATGAAAAACTTTAGAATTGTCTATATCAATCCTATGTTTCCTGGAGTAACAAAATATCCACAAGTTCGGGTCTTTGAGCCTGGTTTTAAGTCCAGCAATGTTTCATGAACCAATGATCACAGAACGTCAAAAATTGTTAACTTTGTTAGAGCTTGGACAGTGGTATGTGGACGACACGTTCATAAGGATCTGGCCAGTACATCTTCTAGCACTGCTTGATTAAAGTCCATATTCAGTTGGGTCTGGGGGCCGTATGCGTTAATGGCCCTTGATTCCGCAGGTCCCCGTTTGGGCGTTTTCGTCATGTTGTCATACAGCGGTACATACCAGATGTCATGTAAATGGCATGTGGTGTGTCCCGTGTCCTGCTGCACTTCTATGCCTTTGAGCATCTTTACGTCTGAGCAGTTCAGTATAGCTACTCGCAGGTACTGGTTTGCCATCCCAAACCTCACATTGCAATTACTGCAGTACATACAGTCCGAATGAATTCTTGTGACTAAAAAGATCTAATAGGATACGTCCAGAATCCCCACATTTTCTGCTGCAGCCTTAATCAGCGATCTCGTGAATTAATTCTTATTACCATGATTAAGGCCCTCAAAGCAGCAGCTGTTACTTTCCCTCCAACCTGCCAGAGGATCCATCAACAATTGTTCATTCACAATTTCCTTGTCTTTACTAGGGGACACCTTTGGATGTTTTCAAATTTTGGTTGATGTCCAATGGCTCCACAATGTTGTGAGACTTCTATTTACTCCCAGTAGTTTGTTGAATCGGCCAAAAGAGAGCAACTCTCTCCCTTTTTCTTTCTCGGTGGCACTTCCCAGCACTGAGTCCTTTGATGTTTAATTATCTCACGTGCCTGAGATGTAACTTTTGTTGATGCTACAGGCAACGTAGGTGTCAAAGAACAAGAACTGTCCTTGGTGTGAGTGCGGTTCATCTCAGTGTTAGGCCATTGCTCAGAGTATTGGACGTGGCTACGTTCTGTTTGAGTTCCTCCATTGACCCGCGCAAATTTTGTATTGACTGTGTTGGGGCCAAGAGACACTTCAGGTTTGCTGCCCCAATCGGCTGCAAGATCATTTCTAAACATTTGTCCAAGCGCGGTTAGGGGAGTTTTCCTAAAGTCCACTTGAGGTAAGACTTCATAAAACTATCCCAATGGTATAAAGGTCCCCAACTCTTAGTATCAGTCTGTACTACTCATGGAACCTTGGTAGAGTGGCAGGGCAGTCAGGCTTATGAGCAGAAGATGTGAGCTGTAGATAAGTACACTAAACCTAGTTAGTATAGCAGATCAAAGAAACACTTAGACCAATAAATGTATGTTAAAATATATATTTATTATATTTACACAAGGAATGTGTCAAAATGCTTAGATAATGAAATCAACATACATAAAAATACTTTTAGATACTTTTCAACGGCCACTGCTTAGTTGGTAGTTGCTTGCGGTTACAATTGTTAGAGTTTGACACTAATGACAGTTCTACTGTATTACCGGTAATAACACACACTCGCACACAAAGATACGCTGTAATTGTGTTTAGTTAGCAAAACTACAGAAGATAGTCTTTTGGGAAGGAAAACAGTTGGTTAGTCAAGCAGTAGCAGAGTGTAAGGTTCTACATGCAGTTTTAGTGCAAGTTAACACTTTTAAAGTCTGATCCCTAACTATATGCTAGTCCGTTTGGAGATTGCTCCAAGTCTCACGAAGCAGCAAAATAGCAAAAGTTCCTGAGAAAACTTTCAGTCTCTAGGTAAGGATACTAGAAGAATAACTAGACGTTGGAGACCATGTTGAAGGACTTGCAAAAGGACCACAAGCTGGCAGTTTGGGTCAGAGGTAAGAGTGGACACCTCTTTGTGCACGCCAATACTCTGGAGCGACTTCTTGGTTTAAGGTAAGCAATACCTTTTCATCCCACAGCACCTTAGGTTAGAAGAAATGTTTGTGGCCGGATTCTCCTCTGGACAGCAGTGATGGACCTGGTCTCCGGGTTCCTTGATCTGGTGACGAAAGGCAGAACTCTGATCGGGTTATCTCAGCAGCAGTCTCGACGGAGGGCCTCTGGCACAGATTTCTTCAACTTCTCTGGTCAGTCTGCGGTTTTGGTGCCTTTTCTGCAGCACCAGCAAAGGACACAATTCGCTGGGTCGACCTTCTGTGATTTCTGGAGTCCTGCACTCTGGTGAGGGGACTTGGATGAGTCTGTGCGCTGGAGGTTCACCTGGAGCTCAGCAAAGACTTAGACGGATTTGACTTTGGAAAGACGATGCACTATGATTTAGGTTGGAGGTCTTCTGGTATTCGCGTTCTGCAGCTCTGGAAAGTCACAGCTCCTCAGGAGATGGCTTAGATTGTGGGTAGTCTCAGGGCTGGTTGGTTCCCCCAGCCAAAGGGAAGGAGTTGTTCTCTTCTGGGCTCCGCCGTCGCATAGAAAACAGGGTCAGGAGAGCAGTGGTCGCTTCACGGTATTGCAAAGGGTCTGCAGTAGTCTCTGGTCGTCTTCTTCTTCGGTTACTTCAGTTTCCAGTTGCCGACTTGCCTTTCACCTCAGGAACCTCACCTTTTATTCAGTTTTAGCACACAATCCTCTGCAATCTCTCAGCACTTTACAGAAAGGCCTGGGTGGCTGTCCAATCTTGACAGCCAAACTCCCAGTGGGAGCCGGTTCCATTCACGAACTCGGGCAGACCAAGGGCAGGGGAGTGAAAAACACCTCACCTACTTCCTGCCTGCCCAGACACATTGGAGCCTAGACAGGGACACCCAAGATTTCCCACCAACCTCCCCCTCTCGGAATGGTAGAAAAAGGGCTAACAAAGAACAACCACACTAGAAATGGTGAAAAAAGAAAGGAGCCCTAAAGTACTTAGGTGACCCTATTGTGCACAACCGGCACTTTGAATACATTCTGCGGTACAAAATAGCTCAATAGTTGGTAGAACACATCCACTGCCACCAGCCATAACTAGAGGGTTTGTCTGTGTGACTAAAAAGTCACAGGAGCAGAGAGAAGGGGGCACTAGGTATTACCTGGGGACTCAACATAAGGTGGTGTGTGCCAATCTCTCAGAAGAGAAGGTTTTTAGGAGGGATACAAAGTATGCCTCTATCCTTAAGAACAGTAGTTAGTAAGGATAAAGAAAGAATCTCAAAGGAGAATCCAAAGGGTTCCCAGCAAAACTGCCCATAAGGAGCTGTGTGCTGCACAAATAAAATACAGATGCCTTAAGAGATATGGAGGAAAGTATACTCCATAGTAAAGATAAAACACAGAGAACAGAGTTCCAAAAGACAGAGCCTGTAAGAATGAATGAGTGGAAAAGGGCTCCACTCATTCAGGATATAAAGAAACTGGTCCAGACGTTCAGCAGAAAGTGCTGGGGGGGTCTCACTAGTAGAAGGGATGAAGCATAAAAATGATAAATCTCACTAAAAGCTTTTCATCTCTGACTAGTGAGACTTGTAATTCATGAATTATATCCTTCATATTATCTATGGGTGAACTGATATTGCGCCATAACTCCAGTATTCCTTTACTTTCATTTGAGGGTTGCTGGACTTCGATAACACGGCCTCCTGTTCGTCTCCCTCTATTCGATTTGATTGTGGTTGTTGCGAGTAGATGACGGCACTCTGTGTGAGGTTCAGGCCATTGCGATGGGGAGGGAGTCTCAGGTCCATCAGATTTCCCACTACTGGGGGGGAGAGGAGGGTTCATTCATCGGCTATTATAGGGGTGGAAGGAGTGATCTTCTTTACTCTGGGTATATGGCCTGCAACAATTAACTTGTGTTTTTCTGCAGCCTCCTCTCTTTATGGTACTGGGCCATTGGATCAATAATCGCTCCGCAGAACAATGGAACTGCAGATGTGTAATTTACTGGTTTGGGCTTGCCACGAGAGACCGGATGAAGCTCTAGAGTAAGATCTGCGTTGCACAGAGTCCCCATATGATTACCTCCAATGGGTTGCAGATCGATTGCAGGACTTTCCATGGTGCTTGCTGTGGACTCCTCATTAGATGGTGCAGGTGTCAGAGTTCACAGGGTTTACACAAGTCTAAGTCGAATTCCTCTATTGAACAAGAAATGCAGCATTCGGGTTCTCGTGAATTTAGGGGCTTCCTAGCTTTCTCACAGAGCAGGGATAAGCGGGGACAGTCAGGTCAACGGCAACCAAGAAAAGACTGCATTCCACAAAAGTCTTCCTTTTTCAGAGTGACCACCCAGAATAATAAACCCAAAATTTGACACTGAAGATCCATCCGCATGCAACCCTAGTGCAACAATGAACATCTCCTCCTTTACCTTCTTGGAACAAGATAACCTCATATTCTCCAGCATGGGGTCTGGCATGGATTCACATGCTCATGAATATTCCCCGTTGTCAGGCTGGGAATCCTCGGTAAAAGAAAAAATCAGTTTCAGTTTCTGAACTGTCTTTCTCCTAATAACCAATCACTGGTCTCTGGGTCATACTGCCCCCAGCCAATGACTGCCTTTTACCTAAGGCCCTCCTCAGGCAGCTATGTTCAGATTTTTACTGCACGTTCAAGTGTTGGGAGTCCTTGTGCTTAGCTCTCGAGCTTTTACTGTGTATTGCGTTTTTTCAAAGAGTTAACACTTATTTTTTCTGTCAAATCGAGCCTCAAGCTCCACCGATTCATCTTCCGATCAACAGGGACCCGTTTCGGAAATCTCTACGCCCCTCATCGAATTTCACTTCTTGGAGGATTCCAGAAGATCTTGGAGGCCTACCCCTCGTGGTCATGGCCGAAGACAAAGGAGATTCGACGCCTCTGTTTAGGATCTGCCCAGGATGTGGACTACAGAAATTCTTTAAGGAGGATGGGCACTCATGGTGCCTCTACTGCCTACATGCAGATAAATCTCACGTCTAGGACGCCTGTGCGTTCTGCAAGGACATGTCTTCCCGTACAATGAAGGACCGTCACAAGCGACTCACTCACTGACTGGCTGGTGTCGAAGAGCCTGGCGGCAGGTGAGCCCCGGCAACGTACTTCCCCGAAGAGAAAATCAGAGCGGCCTTCTAAGACCTTTGAGGGCACTCCGGCGACCGAGGCCCAACATAAGGCCAATGCACTGCGAGTCCGCGGGCACAGGGAGCGCCGTTGGTACGGGCTCCTTGGCTGCCGTGCGCAGCATCACAGACGCCGTCAACCACGAGCCAACGCTCTGGCTCGATGAAAAGGAAATCTGACAACCCGGGTAAGCTTCTGGAGAAGGCCTGGTCGGTTCCGACAGAGAAAGCCAAGAGGGGGCGAGGCGATGGCCTTCTCCCCACGGTGAAGGCCTCTGGCGCGCCTAATGTCGCGAAGGCCCAGATTCACCAGGGTAAGGCTTTGATTGAGGGAGTGGTAGCATCCCTGGCGAAGACCGCAGAGGCGGCCCCAATGGAGACGACCCCAAATCAAGAGTTTCCCTGCCCAGCCGGAGGGAATCGTCTTTCACGCCCATCGAGAAGACCCCCGTGAAACCCCTGGGCGAGAAGAAAGTGGGGGGCACATTAGTCCTGCCGGACTCCGATATCTCCTCCGAGGATGAGCTTTCGGGCCTCAAGTCAGTTCTTGACAAGAAGTTTGACGAGGTCAGAGCCTACGGGAAGGATCCCGACGAGGCGGACGTGGAGAGCGACGGAGGAGACGAGGAGGAACGGCAGATCGACGAGGAACCGGAGGACACTACGCCGCTGCCGACGTTCCCGTCGCAACCATCGACGGACAGGTCAGAGGACATCTTATTGGCCTTGCACACTCTGTGCACAGAGATAATGACACGAATGCCCCCCTCCCTTCCATCCTTCCCCTCTACTGATGGACGAGACGGCGACGACTGGGACGGACGACGGCGGCGGCGACGACGCAACTGATCTCCCGTCGCCCCCACCCCGGGCTTCTCCTCCCGATTAAATTGGCTCCTTTCACGCCATGATTGCTAGGGCCTCAGAGCTTTTTCAGCTATGCCTTGAAGAGCAGGAGGAGGGATTCATTTATCAATGACGGGAGGCCAAGAGGAAGACCGTGCTATCGGTCCCGCTGTTGGACGACATCTGGGACGAGGGTCTGGCCCTCCTGAAGAAACCCATACTTGGTCCTGGCGAAGAGGGCCCGGTACGAGAAGAAGTACAGAGTTCCAGACTCTGCACCAATGTGCTTCAGAGCTCAGCCGTCCCCGGACTCTGTGGTCTCCACGATGGCCAAGAAGAAATCGGCTGGGGCGACGGCATCGACTCCCACTTCCCCACCGGACGTCGAGGGGAGGAAACTGGACACCATGGGATGTCGGGTCATCTCATCGGCCGTGATGACCATAAAGGGGGTCAACGCTCTCGCTATCGAGGCCTGCTATGATAGGGAGCTGTGGTTTTAAATCTCCCCCCTCCTGGACTTCCTCCCAGACGACAAGAGGGCAGAAGCCCTTGAAATATTTCAGGAAGGCGAGGTGGCTTCGGACCACGCCATCCTGGTGGCCACAGACCTCGCCAACACCAGCTTCCGCCAGATGGGCAACAGCATTTGCCTTCGCCGACGGGGCTGGCTCAGGGCCACTGACTTCCATCAGGATGTTCAGACAAGGGTACTGGACATGCCCTTCGAGGGGAACAACTTGTTCGGCAAGGCAGTAGACGAGCCACTGCAGGCCATCAAGGCAGACACAGAGACGACCCGTGCCTTGGGCATGCTCCATCAACGACGGCCGTCCTTTCGGCCCTCAGGAGACAAGTCGCAAGGTGCCTCCAAAGGAGTCTGCGGCAGCTCTTCCTCATACCGTCGGGAGGCCCGTTCTTCGTTGCAGGAAGCCTAGAGTCCTCAACAAGGCCGGCAGACATTGTCGTCGTTGCCAAGGGGCCCACGGTGTTAAGGCCTCGGCGAAGCATGACTGAACTCGCTGTGATGTCAGCCCCCACCCGTGCACCCCAGTGGGAGGCCGGCTGGTGAACTTGGTCAGCGTGTGGAAATCCATCTACACCGACAGTGGGGTGCTGGATGCCTGGCCCACAGGCACACTCTGGAGTTCCAAAGGAAGAGTCCCTGTTTTCCACCTGTGGCCAGGAAAGAAAACCACATTCCTCAACTACTTTTGGAGGTGCGAGCAATGCTAACAAAGGGCGCGATAGAGCTTGTCCCGAAGAGGCTGTGGGGAATCGGAGTATACTCACGGCACTTCGTCGTTCTAAAGAAGACCGGCGGCTGGCACCCATCCTAGATCTCTGCCGCCTCAACAAATACATAACATCTCAGAAATTCTGGATGGTCACCCTTCAGCACGTGCTGGGATAGCTGGAAGAAGGGGACTTCCTGTTCCTGTCGTTGCTGGACCTGGAGGATGCCTACTTCCACATCCCCATTCACAGGGGGCATCAAACGTTTCTGCGCTTCATGGTTCAAGGATGGCATTACCAGTTCAAGACCCTCCCCTTCGGTCTGAAGTCGGCCCCAAGGGTCTTCACCAAGTGCCTGGCACCGGTGCCGGCGTGCCTGCCCCTGCAGGGGATCCACGTCTACCCCTACATGGATGATTGGCTCATCAGAGCGAAGTCAAGGGAACTCGCCGTCGAACACACAGCAAGGACCGTCCGCCTGCTCACAGAACTGGGGTTCTCGATAAACTATGCAAAGTCCTGCTTGGAGCCATCACAGGACGCCCAGTTCCTGGGAGCCAGACTCGACACAGAGGTGCGCCTAGCCGCACCATCGGAGGAAGAGGATAAAGGCCATCCTGGGCAAGGTACAACGGCTGTTGGCCATGAAGGTTGTCCATCAAGTCCCTGCTCGGCATGATGTTGTCATGCATCTACCTCGTTCGGTTGTGCAGACTGCAGATGCGGCCGCTGCAGGAGTTCCTCGATGCCCGTTGGATGCAGGCGAAGGGAAGCTTCGAGGACCGAATCGCCCTCAACAAGACTTTCCGTTGGGCGATTCCATGGTGGGGGGGTCCGCGCGCATCTAGCGGCGGGCACGGACTTCCAGACCCTGGCGCATCAGGAGATGGTGACAACGGACGCATCCCTGGAGGGACGGGGCGCACACACCGGAAATCTCCATGCGAGAGGCCTATGGCTCCCAGAGGAGAAGTCGTTGCACATCAACGTCCTGGAGCTCCGGGCCGTGTTTTGGGCCCTCAAGTCTTTCCTTCAGTCCCTCAAGGGCAAGGTGGTGCGGGTCTTCACCGACAACACCACAACTATGTTCTACATTTGGAAGCGAGGGGGCACCAGATCCCCTGC
Source organism: Ambystoma mexicanum (assembly GCF_040938575.1). Taxonomy (NCBI): domain Eukaryota; kingdom Metazoa; phylum Chordata; class Amphibia; order Caudata; family Ambystomatidae; genus Ambystoma; species Ambystoma mexicanum. Next base: position 995,767,090 of record NC_090929.1, on the reverse strand, counting down.
TCTCTCCAAGGAAGCGCAGGACCTATGGCACTGGGCCGTCGCTCAAAGAATGTTCCTGGTACCCTTTCATCTGGCAGGAGTGAAGAACACCGTCGCCGACTAACTCAGCAGGGAGCTGCGCTCTTGCCATGAGTGGGAACTTCAGAAGGATCAGGTGGACCTACTGTTTCGACGATGGGACAATCCCCAAATCGATCTGTTTGATACGGCGATGAACACCAAGTGCCAGAGGTTCGCCAGCAGGTTTCCCCAGCTGGGGAGCATGGGGGGGGATGCGTTCTCATTCCCCTGGGACGGCCTGTTTGTGTTCCCGCCGTTGCCGTTGCTCCTACGACTCATCAGTCAACTCGGACGGTCCCGGTGCAGGATGATACTCGTCGCACCGGCGTGGCCAAGGCAGATCTGGTACCCGAACCTTCTGGACTTGTCAGCGTCCCCTCCAGTCAAGCTTCCGGCAGACGTAGATCTTCTCACAAGGGAAGGAGGCGCGATCCTGCACCACGACCCATCGTTGCTGAACCTGCAGGCCTGGCTCCTGCAGCACTAGAGTTTGGAGGATACGAGATCCCGTCGGACTGCAAAGAGGTGCTTGCCAAGGCCAGGGCTTCTTGGACTCTTAAGTGCTACGGACGTAAATGGAAGAGGTTCACTGTCTGGTGCCGTGCACAGAAGATAAACCCTCTATGGATTACGGCCCCTCAAGTGTTGCCCTGCTTGCTGTCACTGGCCAAGGCGGGACTGGCACACACCTCTACCAGGATCAATCTGGTGGCTATCTCCCGCTACACCAGAACTCCGGGGCGATCGACGCTGTGGTCGCATCGCCTGGTGAAGGAGTTCATGAAAGGACTTTTCTGCTCGTTCCCGCCGGTGAAGGCTCCGGCCCCGGCGTGGGAGCTCATTGTGGTGCATTCGGCACCTCTGAAATTACTGTCATGGAAGACAGCGTTCCTGGTGGCCATCACCTCTGCACGACGAGTGGGAGAGATTCAGGCCCTCTCCTGTAAGCCCACGTACTTGACTTTCCACGCAACAAGGGTCGTGCTGTGGGCGCACCCCTCCTTCATGCCCAAGGTGCCGTCGCACTTCCATCTCAACGAGCCATTGCTGTTACCTGTTTTCTTCCCTTCGCCTTCTTTGCCGGCTGAGAGAACTTTGCACTCACTGGATGTGGCTAGAGCGCTGAAGTTCTACGTGGACCGCACAGAGTTTTCGGAAGACGTCACAATTGTTTGTGAACTTTGGCCCTGTGAACCAGGGGAGGGCCCTCGCCAAGGCCTCCATTTACAGGTGGCTCTCCGGTTGCATCACGCACTGTCACCGGTTGGCAAACCGACCGTTGCCTGGCTGTCCGAGAGCCCATTCGACCAGGGGGATCGCTGCAACTACGGCGTTCCTGTCTGGTGTGCCCCTGCTGGACATCTGCAGGGCTACTACGTGGAGGTTGATGCACACCTTCACGAGATTCGACTGCATTGACTGGGATTCCAGGGAGAAGTCCAGAGTCTGCCAAGCAGTGCTGCGCAACTTGTCTGCTTGAAGGTGAGCCTGGTGAGGAGGTAAGAGATGCTTAATGTTGAGTTGTTGTGATGCTTAATGTTGAGCCTTGCCACCTCCCGTGGTTGTGCATGTGTGTACTGCTATGTATTCTTTTATTCATGAGCATGTGAATCCATGCCAGACCCCATGCTGGAGAAGGAACAAGTTACTTACTGTATAACTGTTGTTCTCCAGCATGGGTCTGGCATGGATTCACATGCGAACCCTCCCGCCTACCCCTCTGCGGCTCTTCTCTTGGTCCTACTGCCACTTTACGTGCTACCAAATCTGAAGATGGCTGCCTGAGGGGGGCTTAGGTAGAGGGCAGTCATTGGCTGGGGGCAATATGACACAGAGACCAGTGATTGGTTATTAGGAGAAAAACAGGTCAGAAACGAAACTGATTTTTTCTTTTACCGAGGATTCCCAGCCTGAGGACGGGGAATATTCATGAGCATGTGAATCCATGCCAGAGAACAACAGTTACAGGTAAGTAACTTGTTCCTTGTACACTTTGGATCGTGAGAAGTAGTTGCAGGATCTGATTCCCTAAACCACCAGTTAGGCAAGATTGTATGTAGTAATCCTGTGGGCTACTACACCAGACTTGTCCTCTTGGCAATAGGTAACCTAATATTTGGTATAGGCCTGTACAACTCAAGTTGGTAGAGTGACCGAGCAGCCAGGCTTATCTCAAGAGGGGTCAATGTCAGCTGTAGGGTTTTAACATACAGATTTACAGTGACAGGTACTCAAATAACACTTATACTCAATGTTTCTTGATTAAATAATTATTTATGAATTTAACAGACCGTTTTAAATAAGCCTTCTTTAGAAGGGAGTAATATGCAACACTTAAAATATACTTCACAATACACTCCTTCAGTTCAATAAAGTAAGTAGATACTCTTTTGGGATGGCACACAGATTTTCCTACACCCTGAGGTGACTTCAATAGTTAGGACTCTGTGTGAAAAGTGATATATTAATGTCCACAAAGGTAATGCTGAAGTTGTGGCAAAAAGGAAAAGGTTAGGAAAGGAAACAAAGGTTAACGAGTTTCTCAAATAGGTAAGTACTTTTCAATCCCCCATTGAAATAAGGTTAACCCTTTCCCAGCTATACAAGTAAGGTATATATGACTTTTTGGAGGGACAAATCAACACAAGTCAGAGGGTAAGAAGAGTCTTCAGTGAGCCAGGACAGCCAATGTCAACTGAGCAAAGTCTAGGTGAGCTACTCTTGCACAACGGTAAAGAGCGTTTTGTTGTAAAAGAAATCACTGTTGGGCCACAAGCTGGTAGGCTTGTGAAGGGCAAAGCTGCAAGCAACTCTGCAAAGGGCAGCCAATGCAAGTCTCCTGTGAGAGCAAGCAAGCTACACAGAACAAGAGGTAAGTACCCCTATTTCACAGTACCTTGAGTCTGAAGAAAGATTTTTAGCTGGCTTCTGTTCCTGTTGTCCTGCAGATCCTGTCTTTCCTGGGCCTCAGTCGTGGGGACAAGAGGGAGGATGTCTGGGGACTCCTGCACTACGGTCTTTTGCAGTTTCAACTACTCGCAAATAGCACCACTGCGTTTCTTGGACACCTTGTGGACTTTCCTTGCTTCTGGGGGCCAGCACTCTGTTGAGGTAGCTCAGGTTTGGTTAGTCCTGCTTCGAGGGAGTCTGCAGGATTTTCCTAGAGCTTGGGTCCGGTTTAAAGGCGATGCACTCGATTCTGGTGTTCCTGTCCCCTGGCACTCGGTTCCTGCAGCAGCAAAGCAGTACAGCCAGCAGAGAGAGGGGTCCCAATCAAGTTAGTCTTGGGGTTGATGGGTCCCACCAACCCCAGGGGAGAAGTCGTCCTTGCAGGGCATCTCTAGCAGATTAGAAATTCAGAGCTTCAGCAATGCAGCGGGGCTTCACCGGGCAAACCAACCGTGCAGGAGGTTACAGCAAGCTGCTTCTTCGGTTTCTTTCGTTCCTTCGTCCAGTGGTCGACTCTGCCTTCCTTGCAAAAGACCTCGACTTTTATACAAGTTTCTTCCATTCATTCATAGCCTAGCTGTCACTCACACAGGAGGGGGGCTGTCCTCCAAGGACAGCCAGCCAGCCAATCACCTTTTGGGTGCATTCCTGTAACCAAGGAGAATAAGCACAGGGAGTTTCGGGAACCTCCCTCCCTCGCTTCCTGCCCTGCCAGACATGCTGGAGCCAGAGGCGGGCTTCACCAGTGAATCTCACCAAAGACAAAACTAACAAAGGCACCAAACCTGGTTTTGGCGCGCAGAGTAAATCTCAAGAAGGACCTTTCCAACAAGAAATGGTGAAAAAAGGCCAGCCATTTTGACAAAACGAGCACCCATGACTGCTGCTCAGGATTCAGTCTGTGGTAAAAACGCACAATGGTAAGTAAACATCTGCCATCAGCAATTAATTGTAGACAGGGCAACATAAAATGGTTACATGAGAAGGTAGACAAATGGGATACTAAGTAACCCCTCCAGCACTCTATGTAAAATAGTGTGTGCTGGTTCTGCAAAGAAAAAAAGGTAAGTGAAGTCCATTTCACCTTACTACTCTTGGAAACAGTAGTTTATCTAAGAGAAGGTGTTTAAACCTTATGAGAAATCCAAAGGATTGCTCTGTGACACTGCACTGAGGGTGCTCTGTGTCACAATTTTAAAATATGCCACCTATGGAGTTTGTCTGACTCCAAAACCAAAAGAAACGCAGGGTTCAAATCAAATAAAAATACATGAGAGAGTGGGAACAAGGTCTCACTCTCTCCAGGATAAAAATTTCCCAAAGTCCAGCAAAAGAGCTGGCGGTCTCTAAGGTAGAAGGGAATTAACACAGAAATGAGAATTCTCCCTAACACCACCCTTCCCCAACAATACTATCAAACTGAGTGGAGAGCCTACAGAAGTTGTGAGACTGTATGTAATAGAGAAGACCGCTCAGGATCAGGCTCAACAGGATTACTTCAGGCATCTTTGCCCTCCCCAAGAAGGTGAAGGCAGTGATTTCCTTTGAAAAGAAAGGATCAAAATCGTCCCTTCAGCCAAATGCTCTCGGACCTGATGGAGAGGGATTGCCTATGTATGCTATATCTACAGATTGTCTGTATGTACATTCCGATCTGAGAGCCATAGAGTTGCTGAGTGTTCCTGACGAGCACCTGATTGTTTTGAAATTCCAGATGTTGCTTGCCTGATGGCTTCATGTATTTTGGTAGTCCCCCATGCAAGGCTGCACATGAGACTAACTCAACTCCACCTTGCTTCTCACTGGTCTCAGGTCTCTCAGTCCAAACCAGAACTAATTCCAGTCTCTTCTGCGATACACCCCTGACCTTCCCTGGTGGCTGGATGAATAAAACCTCTTGAGGAGCATGCCCTTTTTCCCACCACACCCAACGAGGAGACTTTCCTCTCTTACTGGTTGGGAGGCAGTGATGGGTCGCTGGGAGGTCCACGACTACTGAATTCCATTGCAGACTGAGCTACACATTCATTCTTTGGTGCCATCTTCCTTTTAATGAAGGCCTTCCTTCCTCTGCTTCAGGGTCATGGGGTGTTGATCTAATCAGAAAACACTGAAGCAGTGTTCTTTCTGAACAAACAGGGGGGGGGGGCTTAACAAGAATTGCCCTCTGCCACGCAGAAAAGAGAGCATCTAAATTCCCAAGGGCATGCTTTGCCTCTGCCCTGAAATGATCTAACTTTGTATGTATGCGTTTCCTCCACTACCTCTCCTGACCAAGGTTCTGCATAAACTGAAATAGACGATCAGCTGTCACCTCATGCTAACACCACCAACTAGCCAAAGAGAATCGGTTTCTTGTCCGTCCAGAAAATGAAGTGCAGTCCGCCCTGGCCTCTCCCGGATCTAATGCATCAACAGAGAGGATGGTTCTTCGCCCATCACTTTAATCGTTCTCCTTGGCAGCCAGGTCCCTGTGGTTCTATTTTATGGTGACTTTGATCTCTTTCAAAGAAACATGGAAATCATCAAGACTGCTAAGAAGGGCTCGACTTAATGGACTGCTTTTTTCTACTGGTATCTTGAGTATGACCTCAATCCTCTGGATTCATACATCAGTAACTGGTTCTCTTTTGTTATACATTTATCCATATCTAGTGTCTGACTCCTGTAGAAACTACTTCTCTTGCACACTTGGTTTTCAAACGGGCTCAATAGACTACTCTTCCCAAAAAGAAAGCTACGGGCTCATTGGGACATAAACATAGTTCTTTCGGTACTAAAGCAGAAACAGACCTAAGGTGGGTAACTTAACGCAGCCTTCCTGGTGGGCATTTAATTGGCTCGCAGGGTTGGTGAACTACAGGCTCTCTGTTGTCGGGAGCCTTTTTTAATGTTTGCATAGAAAACGTTATTCTCAAGACTCCAGATAATACCCCCCCCCCACCCCCCATCTTTGCTGCCAAAGATTGTGACAAGGTTTCACCTCATCCAGGAGATTCCCCCCCCCCCCGCCTGTGTTCTTTCCAAACTCTAGGCATAGGGGACTGCAATGTCTGCCTGGTATCCACCATCCCAGAGGCCTAGACATTTTAGAACAAGACTGCTCCTTGGGGTCTTCATACACATTTCCCAAAGGCACATTCAGCCTCCATCACAAACCAGAGACCTATTCCCTTGGGTGAAATGTGCAAGGTGGCCACCCCTCTGCAAACACAATGCATTTGATTCTAGTTTGAGGGATGATGCCGAAATCTTTTGGACAATCTGTATTCAAATCTCTTTGCTGAAGATCGGTAATTTCCAACCTCCGTTCTTCTTTGAGACACTTAGGAATCTCGTATGAGTATGGAGGAAGGGGGATGGGACGTAACAGTAAAAGTTCTATAATCTGCTGCTTGGCACATGGCTATTGTCGATTGCTTGCCCATTCTGCCGTAGTATGGATAAAAGGAGACTATGTACTAAGTAGTAGTTACTGTTAGGGAGAATTCTCTGTTTAGGCTGAATTTCATAACCTAGTGAGTCCCCCAGCAGCTTTGCTGGATTTCTGGAGTTTGTTTTTTTTCTCCTGCCAAGAGTGAGACTCTTTTTCTCCCACTCTTGGACATGATTTGTGGTGTTCCTTTGACTGTTAATGTGTTTTATGGGCTATGGGGTCCTTTACTCCATGGGGTCTCATGTGTTTTTACTATGTGTGTTACACAGCACCCTCAGTGCAGTGACACAGGGGTGTCATAGTGACCCCCCACCAGAGACTCCATACCCTGGGATTGACTACTGTCTCCCAGGGCATGTAAAGTCACCATTGGCTTTACTAGTCCCAAATAATGAACAGAAACCAGTACAAACCATCATATTGTGGACGTACTGGTCGGGGCAATTAGATTGCCCCGGGGTCTGTTAGTCGAGGGGGCACATCTCCGTCCCCCCTGATCGAGTTTTGGCTGGTGGCAGTGGATACTACTTTTTATATTCGACCGCAAATATATCTCTGAGATTTTCCCATTGTTCGAGGTTACCAACTTTAATTATTTAATTCTCATAGCCTCGAACATACCGCTGGTTTATTTATTTAATATTAATTCAATGGTTGGTATTTTTTGCCAGAACTAGATTCTAAAATGGCGTTTGTGTTCTCGTCTGTGACTCCAACCCAAGTTGAGCCCTTTCTTCCACTTTTAGGCAGGCTTCTCCACAGAAGCCTCCAAAAGTGGTGCCACTCTGTCTGGGTACTACAGGGGGTTTGGGAGGGGGTTTAGGCATCCTGGACTGAGTTACCTTGGTAACTCAAGTCACACTCTTGTGTGATTGGCCCAAGTTAGCATGTTTGATTGACAGCTAGGCTGAGTGAATGGGGGTGTGCTGCATAAAAGCAGAGCTTTTGGGACTGGAACTTCAGAAGTCGCCACAGGACCTGAGAATCCGACGAGGGAGAAGCTGAGCCGACCTGCTACCACGACACCACCGGTGGAGCCCTGCGGAACCGGCTCACCACTTCCCGACGACAGAGAAGATCTCCTGGCTGGAGAGTCTTCTTCCCCTGACTGGTGGGCACAACCAGTTTACCTTCTTTTCCTCGCATCCCAGGAGGTCTTGTGGTCGAATTGCCCGTGCCAAGCACCCCGGCAACCGGATAGCCACTTCCCACTGGACCGCGAATAAAAGGACCGCTCCTTTTTAACTGAAAACTCCGCGGCTGGTTTCTTCCCTGGCAGTGCAACGGACTCCTGTCTTCCTCCCGACGAGATCCTCTTCCCCCGGACGAAGCACCGACTTGCATCCGCTGCCAGGAACAACTGCTCCCGCTGGAGTATTCTCACCACTTTAAGGTACCGTGTCCGCCAGGCCTCCCTTTCTAAAGATTGCTGCAAGGTAATAAATAATCCCTTAACCTTCTGGACTGGGCTGGCCGCCTTGACCATCTAACTGGTCCCTTTCTTTTGGTCCAACTCTTTCTGAACCTTTTCGAGACTTTAGTGCACTTTTCAACCGTGTGACCTTGGACACATTTCGTTCTGATCCTCTTAAAGTGGATCCGGCTTTCTGAACTCTAACTTCACGGTTTGACTCTGCCTTCCTCTCTTGCTGTGTTCTTTTGAAAGTGTTGGGATCTGTTTCAATTTATCCTCTGCCTTTCTCTCCCTTTTAAACCGAATTATTAGAGTGCCATCTGCGTTAAGCGCTCACCGCTGTCTGAAAATAAGTGGGGCTTTACTCAAGACTTGTCTAATATTCTTTTATGGGACTGTATATCTTTTAGTGACCGTGTTTTTGAACTGCTTAATATTAGTCCCTGTGTGTTTTATTAGATGTGGTTTTAAATAAATAATTATCTCTTTTATACCAAGCTCTGGTCAGTGTTTTCTTGTTCTACTGTGTTCTTGTGACCTATTGTGAATACTCTGTATACTGCCTAACTCTTCTTGAGGGAAGTCTGACTGCTCAGCCACAGCTACCAAGTGAATCTGTGTGGTACAGACTGCTACCAAGTGGGTTTACTGCCAAACACCTGTAGTCTTAAATCTTTTGCGGCGGTCCCAGAGGGATCTGCACAGGTTTCTGCCTAACAGTTACTGCGGTGAGTTACTATTTCTAAATTCTTATAATGTTGGTAATAAGCTTCTACACTACTGACCACATTTAAAGGAGGTAAAATACAATATGGATATTGAAGTTCTAGCTGATTTCCAGTTTGATGAGGCAGTGTGGGGGGGGGAAATGCTTTAGTTGAGCCTTCCTTCCATTTATCTTATGCTTGGTGATTGCCCCTTGGCTAGACGGAAGGGACTGGGACTACTATACTAAATTATTATGTCATTTAGTCGTCAGCACTTTCTCATACAACAAACCCTCCAACATTTCATGTCCATCCTATATTCGTACATGTTTCTAATGGGTGCTTAAAGGACTCCTTACATGACAGGAGCTAGTGGTTAAGCAGAGCCTAAGTAACATGGTAATGATTACTCGCCAACTTACTAGTCTAGGCCTGTTTAGCTCTTTTGTTAAAGTGCTAGATCTCCTGCTACAGCACCATGAGATATATATATATATATATGAAGGTGCCCCAATTATATGACTGTAAGTGGACTGAGAAACTAAGAAAAGTTGTTAAATTCGGTAACTGCTAAGGTTTTACATTCTGAATGGACCTTACTGCTGCCAACATTTTGGTTGGGTCTTTTCTTTTCAGCGTATATTCTCTTGTAGACCCTAATATTATTGCATGGAAGGGTGAAACAATACAAATAAGGTTGTAACCTCTCCGTTTAAAAAAATAAAAAAATAAATCGTTCACTCATCCAGTAGATATCAGTTGATTGCCCTCAAATATGTATGGAGTGCATTTTTCGTTATTTAATAAACAAAAAATAAAAAATCGTTTTAGCTTCTGTCAGCCCCTGCAATGCACACGAGTGCGCAGCAGGGGCTGACGGGCGCGGCCGGGCCAAATGAGAGATGCGGGTGCCCACGGTCAGTGTTTTTGGTGTGTGAATGAGTGTCTGCTTATGTCTGTGGGGGAAGAGAGGGAATGTTTGTGGGATGTGGAAGGGAAGTAGAGTCGGTAAACATGAGTTAGTATGAATGTTTGTGTGTGTGTGTATGGGTCAGTGTGTCTGGAGTGGGGGTTGCCAAGGTTATGTCTTCCTGAGGGAGTTGCGAGAAGGGGTGAAACTCCCCCCTCCGCCCCCACCCCAGTAGTGTGCTATTTCCGCTTTTAAAGGCTCAACTCAAAACGGCCGAAATAAATAGGTATTTTTTTAGGTGCAGTCTTTATGAATGTTAATGTTAAAGGATATTTGTACCACGCACTAGCCCCACCGGAGTGGTCCCCTGGCGCTCTGGCAGCTCTGAAAAAGGGAGGGGGTGAGTTAGTGGGAATGAGCTGGAGAAGTGCAAGATAGCAGTGATGTGCTGTTGGCAGCCTCAGCCCGGTGTGTCCGTTGGCTGGGCTTGGGATGTTTTACGGTCGGTAGTCGTCGTGTGCTGTTGTGCAAGTCTATGCGTTTTTTTTTTTTTTTGGTAGTGAAGTTTGTGCGGTTTGCTGTATTAAGGCTTGTGGTTTTGTTTGGTTCGAGTTTGAGAGGTGTATGTAGAGGATTGAAGTTGTTAGTGGGTTGGTTATTGATTCATGCTTGCACGCTAGCTCCAGGCTAGGCAGGAGAGTCATAACCGTCATTGAATTGCTTTTCTATCTAGATGTGGCGCATGGTAGGCTAAATAATTCCTTCTGTGTGCACATGCTAACATTCACAATTCCATCTAGATGTGGCGCATGCTAGGCTGAAGAATTCCCTCTATTAGTGCACATGCTAACATTTACAAATCTATGCAGATGCGACGCAGGCTAGGTTGAGGATTCCAACTAAGTGTGGCACATGCTAACGTTCACAATTCCATCTAGAAGCATAAATGTCACTTGGAGCCCTCAAATCAGGTGAGTAATAGGTTTACTAGTGTGTTTATTTGTATCACCTGGCAGTTTGCCATTATTTGAAATATTTCAGAATGGTAAAAATGACATCCTGAGAAGTTTGTTCGTATTTTTATCAAGTTTTCTGTTTTGTGTTTATTGGCGTCACAACATTCTCTGCCTACTTGCTTAGACCATTTCTGCAGATTTAAACATAACATCACAATGTTAAAAACCAACAGTTTTTTATTGTAGATAAAATATATGCATTCCTATCATTTCAGTTACAAATTCAAGACGTGCATTTAAGGTTTGAAGATGGAATTACTAATCCTTCACGTCCATTTGCTTTTGGAGTTTGCATAAAAAATGCGTCCGTGCAAAACGCTGTTAATGAGCCGGTAAGTACATACCTGTTGTAGGCAAACCACCATACAGATGGAGTGTCATATTTCATTGCTGCTAAAAGCAACAAGCCCATAATATACCAAAACCGTAACGTGCTTCTTGGCCAGGTAATCTGTTCCATGTATTCAAGGGGCGACCACAATAACCCGGGGACAAGGCTAGGTGCTGATCTTTTTTTTTTTTAAAACGTACAGGAACACTTCCATAGAATGTGTGTAAGGGCTCGAGTTTTATTGGTTCGTATTTTCCGTGGAGAGCTCCAGGTTGTTGGCCGCTCTTATGTGCACTGCAGAATTAACTGCCGGCAAATGACTTTTTAAAAGAAATTAGATGAGCCTCACGTGCACTAACTGCTCAGTCACTTTTGGACATTATCTACACACAAGAATTCCTTTGAAATCGGAGAGCACCACATGTGTTCTTTTCTTTCTCATGTTTTTTTTTCTTCCAGTTTACCAAGGACAGGGTTTGTTTATTTGGTAATGCGCACAGAACCCTTAGGTAGCTGGGGGCAGCAGTTACAAGGATACTTGAAGCTTAGTTACAGAATACAGATAGGTACATACATCATGGAAACATATTACATACAATTTGGTAGGGTGTACACAATGCCTAGTAGATACATTGATGGGTCAAATGGATGCAGATCTATATAAATATTTACAGGGTAGCACTGTTCAAATAAATAAAACCTACATGAACAGGTTTGGCGACCAAAGGAGGAGCAGTGCACAGAAACGATTCGTTTTCTTTATGAACAAATGCCACACTAAACCTGTACAGGGGTTTCAAGGATGCGCTGGAGGTGGCCCATGGCTAAGGCATGGGGCTGCAGATAAGGTTGGACAGTAGCCCTAGTGTTGTTTATTTTCACAGTTCAGAGCCAGCCAAGAGAGAGTGGCTCCTTCTCCCACATGAGTAGAATGCAAACTGCCCTTGTGTCTTTTTTGTATTCTCACGTCTATGATTAAAGGATCCTGAATGGATGTCTTTTCTTTCTATACCCACGCTGGGCTCTGAAGCCAAGGACCCCAGGGGAAACTACCTCCCCTCATCTCCCAAGCTCTTCAGGGCCGACCGCAGGTTAAAAGCAGAGGCGTTCTGACCCACTGCTCAGGGCACGAAAACTGGGCACAGAGGAGGACAACTGTTTCTTAACACAGTCCCTTATGGGAAGTGGAACAGGATCCCTATATAGTTTGTGTTTACTTTGCATTAAAAAGTTGTGTACATGCTGAAACAAATAAAAGTTCCTTCAGCAGGGCCCAAGGGGCTTGAATGGGGGGCCTATGACCGGCAAAGTTAAACTGGTATTGATTGGCTCGTCTTTCTCTGGAAGCTAATACTTTTAAGTGCTGGAGTGCCACATGAAACGGGGCCTGGCTTGAGGCAACAGAAACCACACGGATTGCTCTTCGTTCTTTCTGTACAACTCCAAAAAAAGTCCAAAGGCACAGACAAATTCTTGAATATGCGAGTGCAGACAGACATGGCCGCAGCTATGCAGAGGGAAGTCACAGGACCAAATGAGGGTAGGGATCCCTCCTGGAATGAATCCCCTCATGCTCTCCTCACAGCAAAATGCAGCTTATCTTTATTCGGCAGCCAATGGACTGAATCACTTTAACTAAGTGACCACTTAGTTACAAATATCCCAGGCAGTGCAAGGCGTCCCCCTTCTGGGACGTCCCATTGCCAGCCGTTATGTGGAAGGCCAATTGGGTAGGTCGGGTGAGTTTCTAAAATGGTAGCTGTTTAAGTGTTTGCTTTTCATAGGTCAACAGTGCTTTATCAATACAGGTAAGTAAATCGAGTAACAGTGAAACAGGTCATATATCACAGTTGGCATCTTTGTATAATGGGAACACAGTGCATTTGTGAAACCATTGCAAATACAGGTAGTATACTAAAATATATTAAATCCCATTTCTACCTTGTTTTGAAATTGCAAGAAGTTATTTTAAACACGAGGGGCCTGTGCTGTAATAACAATGTTCTTTTCACAAGGAATTGTAGATATTAAAATGTGCTGATACAAAGTACAAATAAGAGCTTACATGTTCACAATTTATTGACGCCCCCCAGCAACGTTCCAGATTTTAACGGGTTTCATCCTCCCATCCTTGTGTAAAACCTTGTCCTTGCGGTTGTAAACTACTCTGGTTTAGGGGCAGGAGGAATATTTCTACATAGCAGGAGCATAACCTCGGTTCATAGCACAGGATGGGGCACTGCAGAGGTAACCCAGTCCAGCCTTAGCTACTGAGTCTGGTCCGTGGCCAGAGTGTCCGTGACTTTCAGAATATCAAGTCAAGTCAAATCAATTCAGTTTATTCGGAAAGAATTATCCATAAACCACAATTACAGAAAAAAGAATATGCAATATTAATACAATACACAATAATGGTTAAAAAGCGAATATATACCAAGATTTATATGAAAAACATAATTAAAAGATCATTAAAAAAAGGCTCAAAACTAAATAAAATAAACAAGTTCATTCCAATTACAAAAAACAATGTTCAGCAAATACCACATTATTCATAGCTTTTCTCGACTTTCCTGACGTACAATCAAGATGCAACAAATTTGTTCCGCCGATACTAGGCGTTTCTTGGGTAGGCTACAGATCCCCAAGCCACAGGAGTGGTGGCTGCCGCGAATAAGTAAAACTGAGCCGGTCTGACCTGAGGTAAAACAGCATTTCTAAGCAGTGGTAGTAATGTTTTGCTTCTTAAATCCCGGTAGGCCAGAGAGAACATTACGAAATGTAATAAATCCTCCTCAGGCCAATCACAGCATGGGCAGGCTGTGGATTGTTCACTGTTTGACCCGTTTTAAGGTTCACGCCCCAAGCCAGAGGTAGTCAAAACGCACCCTAGTCAGTGCCCACCGATCAGAGGGCCTATCACTGTTCAGTAATTACGGCTGAATACCCTCTGCAGTTGTTATGATATGCCTTCTGTTCGCGACTACACTCAGCGCAGACGTTTCTCTATTGGTCGCAAGAATTGCATTATACAGTTGCTTGTACTTGCTTACAGCACAAAGATGACAAGAGGGACATACCAGACTCTCTGCATTTAAATGAGAAATGCATTTATAAATGTATGAGAACCAAGGGATTTTATGTTTAGCTGAACTTACTGCCAAGACTCATATAATTGTATGCGTTAGCGGGACTTTAGGGTTTGACCATATCGCCAACCAGTGAGAAAAGGGAGCCGTCTGCCACTCGTCCCCAATATGGGGGCATCCAAGTTGCAAGTGTGTGGCATAATTCGGAGCTGACTGTGGGAGACCAAGCATTTATTTCAAAAAGGTGTTCTCTATAGATTCTATACAAGTGACCTTCCCATACCCCACAGTGCAGCCCCATAATTGGTTGCGGCTTTGGTTTGGGCTCTATAGACCTCTAAAGTTAGCCTAATAGGGTCCCCTTAACAGAAATTTGGGTAACGAGAGAGACCCCCAATGGCCTGCCTCATTCTCAAGCACTGTTTTTCGATATGGCCAGACCCCTGCCATCTTTCATTGAAAGAGACTCTAAGGTATTCGAATTTACTCACCCTTGGTTTAAGTTCACCCCCACTCTAGATTCTACGCATCTTGAGTGGTCTGCCTCCTGTCCCTCTACATGCCATCACTGCCGACTTGAGTTTACTACCAATATAAGATTGGACATGAACAAAGTAGGCCTCAACCAAGCGTTGTAGGGCTAAAGGGGTGCGTGCGATTAAAACCCATATCAGCATAGCCCAATACTGGGAGCGGTAATCCACCCACCCTAATAAAATCTGCATTGGTTTCCACCAATGCCTGATACACTCTGTTAAACTTTGTGTACTATCTAGAGGCTTCAATGTCTGCCATTGAACTCTTTCATTTGTCCCATGTTTTAAAGGGTTGTTGTTGCTCAACAGTATTTTACGGATGTGATTTTTAGCCCATTAGCAAAGTATCCTTCTTCAGGGTTTGTGTGTTCTCTTCTTCCTCTTTGCACTCTTGGTAGGCTTCTTGCGGATTGTATTTTTTTCAGGATTCGTTGTTCCAATAACCAATGGTTTTCCTTTGTTCTTTGTCAGTGTTTGCTTGAGGTACGGTGCTTTTGGTCTTTGGGCCTGTGATGGTTTCTTCACCGGGCCTCTTAAGTCTGCTGCATGTAGGCATCCTTTTGGGGAAACATTAACTTCTACATCATCTCCTAGTGGAAAAAAAGGTTCTGGTGAAGTTTTTGAGATTTTGATGCAATTCGGGGAGCCGATGGTCATTGATGTAAGACTTGAACACACAGTGATCACCCAGTTATTTCCGCCTTCTTTTTCCCATGCTTATGAGAATGCAGTCTACAAGTTACAGGTGTTGATACCTTACGTGCACCTTATTTTGTTGTTCATAGCGTTGTTCTCTGCTGTTCCTTGCACTAACTAATGTGCTTGGTTCAGTTTCTCTTCAAGGGTTAAGTACTTCCTGCTGCTTTCAGCTGTAGTCCCATCCAAGGAGGGGCCAAAGCACAGATCCATTGTTAGACTAGCATCTTTCCTGAACATGAGCTGGGATAGGATACAAAGTGCTGTCATGTTTGGTACAATTGTATGCATGAACCAAGATGGTGATGTGTTGGCTTTACTTGGATTTTTCCTTAGCAATGAGAGTGCCTAACCTTCCAGAAGTGTGCGATTTAAATCGCTCTTCTTGGGCCTCGACCTGTGGGTGCTACAGTGAGGTTCTTGTCTTCACCCCCACCCCTCAACAGCAGGAGTTGTATGAAACAGGACTCAGTCAGGCCTTTGGCCGGAATGGAGCTTTGCAGTCCAGCTGTAGTTGATGAAGAATTTGTCCTACAGGATCTTGGTGGTGATTGTGGCTTTTTGATATTTTATGGGCTGGGGACTGCGCATATCTGCCAAAGTGATTGGTGGCTAACAGGATGTTCTGTATCCTGCTGTTCAGTTCTATAGGTTAGCAAGATATAATGCAGCTGCTGGATGGATGGACGACTTCCTGGCAATGCAGTGAGCAAAGGTCTTGCAAAGGTTCTCTACTTACAGGGCTAGGAGAATCTTGCCATGTCAGATCTAGGGTGTGTTAATTTCCCAGTTGGCCGTGCTGGTCGTAAAGTGCATGGAGTTAGGCTTGAGTGAACCAACCAGGGACCACCATGCAGTGAAGTAACTATTCTTTTTTTTTCTCCTTGTACTCGACTTCTCCCTTGAGCAACAATGTCTTCCATTCTTTGGCATAAACTCGCTGGTCTGCCCTGTCGCCAATACTCTGAGGTCCTTCAGACTTTAGCAATTGTGGAGTCAGTCAGTTGAGCATTTCATAGCTCCTGTTCTTTACAGACGAGGTTGTTCAGGCATGAGTAGGCTAGAGACATCACAGTAACTCTGGCAGCAATCACCCATGACACCATATCAGCCAAGCTCGGTCTAGATATCTAGTTTCTTCAGTAGAGGTCACCAGAGAGGGGATAGTCCATGTTCTTAGGCATGGTTGTGGCATCCTGGAAAGTTATCGCCATCCAATGTAGGTTGATGACATGCAGATAAACAATAATCAGATCTGTACTGATTACCTAGTTCCCCACCACTACTTTATGAACCTATCCTCTCCTTAACTCATCGCCAGGAAAATTTGATCTGCCTCCTACACCTACACCTCACGACGCCTGAGAAATATATATGACGTATGCCACTCACTGCTCACCAGTACACATTACTCCACTGCCTGTAAACCACATACAGTACCTGACTTCTAGAGCATTATGTTTGTGACTGGCATATACAAGGTCCTGCTGCGAGCCATACTAGCACCTAGCTCAGTGACTAGCATCATAGGCACATCAGTACTTAGGACATCCCACCAACCTTACTGGTACCAAGCAACCAGAATCAAGTACAACTGCTAACTCTTGACATTGGCACCTTGGGTCCACCTAACACTAACAGACCATGTAGCACATCCTTTAGAAACTACAGACTCCGATACAGACTTCCTAAACTATTCGAACCCCTCGCCACATCAATAACCAATACCAGGAAAAAAAGCCAAGTAATCCTACAACCCAACATAAATATCGATCTCACGCCTTTATCACCATTGAAGGAGAGCCACCAACAGAATAAACCCTCACTACCTGGTGTCGAAGCAAACAACCAGACCCCACCTAAACAATTGTCAGGCAACAATGTTCCACACATCAATGGGGCATTAATAAATGCCTGATCTTTAGTCGCTCATGCCACAGATAGCTGATCTCATACAGGCAGGAAAGCTTGGCTCTCTAGCTATTACTGAATCCTGCCTGCATAATGCAGCTGGCCCCGCCCTCACGCTCGCAGTCCATGACAAGTACACTATACTCAGAGAAGACAGAACTGAGTCTCGAGGAGGAGGAACAGCTCTCATAGCCAAGTCCAACCTCGCCATGAGACTAGCCCCATCACCCGACTCCAAATCATGTGAATCCCTGACCGCTAAACTACCTATAGCCGGATCCCAAAAGCTAACTATAAACCTAATATACAAACCCCCAGACCCCATCGGCTCCTTTGAGGAAGACTTAACCACCATTCTATCCGATAACATAAAAAACTCCTCAAAAGTACTCCTACTAGGGGACTTCAACTTGGGTTTTAAAGATCCTAAAGACCAGCATGCAGCAATAATTGTTGACGCTCTCACCGAACTTGACTTTACTCAAAGAGTGACACTTCCTACTCATAACAAAGGAAGAACTCTTGATTGGGTGGCTGATTTATAATTGCAGTGCTTCCATCGCGTCCATTACCCCTCAGTCATGGACAGACCACCACCTCCTAACATTCTCATTAGCAGCTAAAACGCTCCTAATTAAAAACAACCCTGCGGCCCCCTCGTTTGTTACGAGGAACAAAAAAACATCACGGTTGACAGACTAATACCTACACTCAACTCTGTCAGAATCTACTGACCCCACCATCCTAGTCAATTAATACAACAAAATGATGACCGGAGCTTTAGACTCCATATCCCCTCTAAAAACGAGAAAAAGCAAACCCAAATTGCACCTGAAGACCTGGTTCACCCCACACCTCAAAACCCAGAGAAAGGAAAAAAGGCAATGCAAATCTGCATGGAGTCAACTACCCTCAGACGACGACAGCTCTAATTTTAGTAAGGTATTGGCACACTACAAGAAAGAAATGCTCCTTGCCAAACAAGATACTGTTAGGAAAGATTTCGTAACTGTAGGTAACTTTCCTTCCATGTGGCAACCCCTAAACTTTTTGCTGTTGTTTTTCACCTTGTTCTTGACTTTGCCAGAGAAGTGCAGCCTTCTGCCGCACTCCTCTGGGCTTTCGCTCTTTTCTTATGGGGAAACTGACATGCCCTTAAGACAGTCAGTACCGGGGAACGCTGTTTCCCGTAGTTTCTTTTATCATGTTGCGGCTTTCGTGCAACATGACACAAGAGGGCACTGTAAGCTAAGTTACAGCTCTCTTGGGTCTCTAGCCTTCTACAGGCCCTAGATACTGGTTTAGGATTGTATTTGATCGGTGCAAGTGATTCAGGGACGGGAACGGTGGCAGCGATCGTTTCTTTGTATTTTGAGCTCCTTTTGGCGTTCTAAGCGCGTTTTCTGCGCTTAACCCAAAATGGTGGCCTGGCTCCCAAAATGGCCAGACCACGAGGCTCCTTTGTCCTGTCCGCTGACCGTCTTGCTCCCTTCACCTTCCCCAGGTCGAGCCGACCCGGGGCCTTCCTTATTTGGGCATGTACTTTCCCGCGAAACACGGATGCTTTCGCGGGCTTCTACATGTCTTTTGTGTGCCTCCAGGATGTGGGCTGGGATGTCTGGTCCCAATACACATCCTGGGTGCCAGAGAGTCTAGGGTGGTGTGAATGCCTGGGACCACCGTGGTCCGTGATTGGTCCACGAATGGTGTGAGTGTTGATGAGCGGATCTCCCATTGGGTCCCTTCCGTTTTGGCGCGAAGGGAACCGTGGATAAGAGGGGGCTGGAAACACCACTACCATGTCGATCTCCTGAGTTCTCACGAACGAAGGAATACAGGAGCCAAGTATCCTGCAACCAAGAGGCTGGACCGAGGAATCGCTGGTGACCCGCTGAAGGACTTCTGCTCTGCACTGCTGTCGCCTTGTGAAACCCTTTTCACCTTTGATCGAACCAGAAGGCCTGTACTGGTACTTCGACCTTTGGAATAGCGGGAACAGCTATTCTCGGCATCTTCATCATCTCCTGCCAGTAAGCCTTCGGAAGTGTCTCTGGGCCATCCAGTTGACTGACCAGCTTGCACGGGAGTCTTGCTCTGTAACCGCCGCCAGGTTGTGTTGTATTTCGAGTCCTTGTCACTCTCACACGCTTCGTACACTTGGCGTTCCCAGGTCGGAAGTGAGTAGTGTACATTTGGCTCAGATACACACGGCCGCTCCGTTGCCCTGCTGTGGTGACAAAACTGTGCAGGTTTCTTCGATTGGGACGTCTTTTTACTCAACACGACGACGAGGCGTTCCCTGCTCTTCTGAACCTGCCAGCTGCTGAAACTGACGCGGAGAAGCCTGGGTCTGCTTGCATCGGGGACCGGTGAGTAGTTTAGCTAGGATCTGGTCGTCCTCCTGCAGGAGCCCATTGCTTTTCCCCGCTGTGTAAAAAAGCACCCTTTTGCCGTACTCGCGCTCTGCTTCTGCCCACTGTGGAGGCTGCGCTTGAGTCGCGGTACTTGTTCTTCTTCTGTAAGCACTAAACTGAACTGCCTGACTTCCTTCGAAGAGCTTCTCCTTTTGCCCGTTGGCACCAGCGCGTGCAGGTACTTTGAGCACAAGACTCCACTCTTCGCAGGGCTCGGACTTCCATCTAGTTAGGTGCCTCTGAAGGCGAACTGAGTCTAAAGCATTGTATCGCACTGCCTGTTTTCCTTCCCTTGCAGGTGGACTACACATTTCGTGCATATAACGCTTGCGACTGTCGTATTTGTATATATATTGTGTTGATATGGTATGTGTTGGTTTAATATCGTTATATTGTGATTTTCTCGCTACGGTCATTGTTTTAAAGGCCTTAAAATAAATGTGTATATATTTTTGATATAACAACTGTTTGGAGTAGTTTGTAAGTGATCTTGCTTTGTGTGCTCATTGCGGGCTTTCAGTCATCCTCACCCCTCTTGAGACCTAGTCTTGACCGCCGCGATCGCTACCTTGATTGGTCTGGCTCGTCCAGAGGTTACCCTGTTCCAAGTAATTAGGTTGGCCTTCTGAACTTCTGCGCCACCAGGACAGAGTTCAGAAATCCGTCTTAACAGATACCTATAACAAGAGAATCCTGCAGGCTAATTCAAGCATGAAGGAACTCTTCATAATCCTAAAGGAACTCGAATCACTGATCCCTGTGCCAGATAACTGTACAAAGGATAAAAATTGGTGTACTAACATACAAAAAGCTCTGTCAAACAAAATAGCATCCCTCCAGGATAAGATTGCCAATAAAAAAGCCAACCTCCCATCACGATCCCACAACCCAGAATTCCCACGCCTTCACACAAACCTTCACACTGCTTTAGCTTCTCTAAAGTTTCAATCCTTGAGGTTCAGAAAGTTATCCTTACCCTCAAACCTTCAAACTGCCAGGTTGACAATTGCCCACCCCAAATCATTAAGGACGCTGCCAGAGACCTCTCACCATTCATATCAAAGCTAATTAACGCTTCCTTCTCCACTGGCACCATCCCCAGTAATCTAAAGGAATACTGGGTACTCCGACTACTTAAGAAACAAACTCTAGATCCTACAATACCCACCAACTACAGGCCGATTACCACAGTACCATTCCTTCTCAAAATCTTAGACAGGGTAGCATACCTCCAAATACAGGAGTACTTAGAACAGAATCAACTATTAGGAGTATGCCAATCAGGCTTTAGGCCCCAACACGGGACCGAAACAGCATTGATAGACCTTAAGGCCCAAATCGACGCAGTTAAAGACAATGGAAAAACTGCACTGCTACTTCTACTTGATCTCTTGGCTGTGTTCGATTTGGTGGACCATAAAGTCCTCTGTAACCACATAGACTCAGCTGCGCACTTCTCTCAAGAGGCTATAAGCTGGATACATTCCTTCCTGAATAATAGGACTATGCGAGTCTTCTCACAGTCTTCATCGGCCGATCCTATTTCTATCACTTGTGGGGTGCCACAGGGATCATGTGTCTCACCAACTATGTATAACATATTCACTAAGCCCCTCTTCGATGATCTGGTCTTGGTATCACCTACACTAACTATGCAGATGATGCCCATATCCTCGTACCACTTACGGGAGATTACGACAAGGATTTGGCCTTGGTGAATAGAGTTTACCTCATCATCCAGGCATGGATGGTTGCCCATGGTCTATGCCTGAACATGACAAAACCGAGCTCCTCATCCTCGGAACCACCCCAAATCTTAATAAATTTGGACACAAATATTCAACCTTTAACATCGATGGCAATACCATCAAAGTTGCCAAAGAGGTAAAAACACTAGGTTTTTATTTAGACGCCACGCTCACCTTTACCAAACAGGTCAACTCTATGGCCTCAGCTACCACTTACACCTGTAAGCTTATTAAAGCTGCTAAGACATTCCTTTCCACAAACAGTTGCATCATCTTGGCCAGAGCGCTAATTCTATCCAAATTGGACTATTGCAACTCCCTATACCTGGGGTCCAATAAGTATATTATTAACAAAATTCAGATCCTCCAAAACAACGCCCTTAGAGCAGCGTTACGCATAACAAAAAAGAACACATTTTTGAGATAAGACAGAATAACTGGTCACCACTAACGATAAAATCCTACTAAAAAACGCCTCCTTAACACATAAATGCCTAAACCACACCGCCCCTCGCTACCTTTCAGAAAGGTTCAATAGAAAATCTTCCACTCTGCCAACAAGAAATGCCAATTCCAATTGCCTGCTGGTTCCAATGTTTAGACTCTCCAAAGTGGGAGGGTGCTGCTTCCCAGTTAAAGCTGCACAACTCTGGAACTCCCTACCCCCTCCCTGAGGGCAGACCAAACATACTTGCACTTCAGACATAATAATGTCAATTGGATTAATGAAAATGACCGCTAAATGCGCAGGGTGTATGCCCACATATTCACCTCATTAACATGCAATGTATATAGATTTGCGCCTTGTAACTCCTGCTGCCTGCATGCCTCTAATCTGCTTCTATATAATACCCAAGCTTTTGTACCACTCCTCTGTATAGAGTATGCTTACTGTTTTCTTTGTGTATATATTTCTTGCTGTATATATCTGTACATTTCTGTAACCTAAGCTGAACATTTGTCTGTTTCTTCTGCGCCCTGATACCCCCGGGTCTGGCACGCTGTAACGCTCACCTGGTTCCCTCGGAGGCGCGGGTCTTGGCTGGGCGGTGAAACCGTCTTCAAAGTTAGGCGTAGGGTCCGTCTGGCTCCCTGGTTTGGTCCCCTTCTCACCGAAAGCTTGACTTGGAGGGTGAGATGTCTACAAGTGGAAAAGATCAGGGGGTGTTAGTAGCTGGAAGGTTAGATGAAGTCTCTACCCCCACACTCTCTCCTCCCGTGGTACTCGGTTGCTAACTGTGCTCACCTTAAATAGGTGAATGCCGGGCTCTCCATCCTGCGTCTTGTGCAGGGGCTCTGGGTCCTCAAGTCCCTAATGTCCTCTTTTAACGTCCCTTTCTTGCAGGGTTGGCTGAGAAGAAATGATGGCGAAAGAATGCCAAAGTTCGTGGAGGCACGCAAGTAGAAAGTCTGTGCAGGGCCTTTCAACGCACCTTAATGTCTCTCTCTTGCTTTCAGATGGAGAATGATGAAGGCGCCGGTGATGATGCCCAGGTTCGTACCGAGGCGCGAACAAGATGATGGAGAATAGGAAGGCACGTAAGTAGAAAGTCTGTTCAAGGCCTTTAAACGCACCTTAATGTCTCTCTTTGCCTTGCAGGTAGCGGAGTGCGGTGCGAGCTGACTTTGGAGCGTACGTCGCAAAGGTAAGCCGTTCAGAAACAAAACGTTACTAACCAATGTTCTTTTGTCTTTGCAAGGCTCGATGGCGGAGAAAGGGTGCGGCGAATACCTTAAACGCTCCGGTGGATCGGGTAAGTTGAAGCGCTGACCTTGACTCTTCTAATCTGTGTTTTTGTTGTTGTGCAGATGCTGCTGAAGACTGAAGAATGGATCCTCATCAGGTAAATCCGGAGATTTCGCGTTCACAGGAGCTGGAATGGAAGATTCCCTGGAGCAGACACGGTGAGCGTCCTGCTGCTGATGCAGAATAACGCGAAGCACGTGGCACAAATCGGGTGTGGTTTAAATAGTGCACAGGAGTGCTTAGGCATCTTCTTCCACAGCCTCGCCCAGGTAAGAAAGAGTTCCAGTCCTAGGGAGTGGTTCCAGCCCCACCCAGAAGAAAAGTAGTTCCTGCCAGAGGGGGACGAAGACTTCATCCTGTTGGTAAGGAAGCAGCATGGTCTGCTGCAGGTAGGTCCTCCCAAGCACTTCTGAATTTGCTATGAGCCCGGCGCTTCTTGTGCCGGGACCAGTCTCCACAATGAGCCTGGCACCACCGGTGCCAGGACAAGGCCCAAAAGGTCCCTAAAGGGACTTGCTGGCGTCTGCAATGAATGTTATGAGCCTGCTTCCAAGGGCGTTGGGCTTCTCCTGACTCCTTGGAAGCAGTGGTCATGACACACGCATTACAAATAAAACAAACAACAATGAGGCTTTATGAACAATAAAGAAGATCTAAACTTTGTGTGGAGAGAAAATAAGTGAGCGAATGTAGGAACACTGCAACTAGGAGTTAAGGAAGGCGATTTGTTTAAAGTCCTCTGGTGAGGGTTGTGCTATCATTTAAACTAATAGCAAAACAATACATCCAACCAGAAAGGAAGGCAATCCTCTAAAGGTAGTAGCAACGACAGAGCAATGAGGCTTGACTTCAGTGGGAGAATGAGGGCTGGTTCGTCAGTTCAGTTAGTCCACACAGTTAACCAAAGAAAACACCCCACACTGGTATACTAAAAAATATACACCAAAAAAATATACACTTCATTAAAGTCAATCAGGTTTAAATAAGTACTTTAGGTACACCGAACACATGATGCAGCCATTGTATGTATAAAACACAGCAGTTGTCACTCAAGACTAAATGGAGCCCTACTGTGATACCACTATCTGGTACTAGGACATGAACAGATAGGCCAAGGAGGGGGATCGACAAGCGAGCCCTAGGCACAGTAAAACATTGCATTTACAGGTTCTATGTGATTATAGCGAAAAACATTTCCGAGAGGCAATTTTCATCAAAACAAAAAAAAAAAAAATCCCCTCCCAAGCCCCCTGTTTCCCTATGTGTTTCATTCCCACACCAACCCCCTCCCCTCCAGTTGTAACCCCTTTTTATCCCCTTACCCCACCCCATCTGTTTCCGCAACAATTTGGTGTTTTATTCGCTGTTTTTGTTTCGTTTTAAATTCCCTCTCTGTAATCACTGGATACCCATTTACACAGTCCTTATCAGGAACCAAGCTGACACACAAACCATGATCAGTTTTCATGACGCTCTCACAGGGGTCTGCAACCTTTGGCTTGACATGTTTTGTACTACAACTCCCAGGATCCTGCACAATTGGCTATGCTGGCCGGGCCTGATCTGAGTTATAGTCCAAAACATCTGGCGAGCCACAGGTTGCAGACTCTAGCTAGCATATGGTTTCCTGATTGGTCCAAATGCCCACTATCCATTACATACTTGAAGACCTACAGGGACACAAGCAGAACTTCAGTAACCATACCCATAGAGCACCAAAGGGGGAAGAATATATTTAGGCTAATCTCATTTTACCTTAAACGCATTTGTAGAGCGTGACATAAACCCGAAGGCATCATGCCGCTGAAGCAGATGTGGCAAAGTCAAACCAAGGAGTACAACCAAAAAATATAAGAGGAAAGTGTTCAGAGCCCTCCGAACGAAAAGTGAGCCTCAATGTTACACAAGGCAAAAGGAAGAGCATTCCAAGCCTTAGCAGCCATTACAGAAAAGGCCCAGAATCCTAGGCGGGCTAACCTAACCCTGGGGGGCGGAATGGTCCTCAAGGCTTGGGAGCGTAATGACCTTGCTGGTTTATAGAAACCAAACTTTGCCCCGAGAAATTCTGCACCCGCCCCTTGGAGAGCCTTGTGCACCAACGACAAAGACTTGAATCTAGTCCGCTGATCCACTGGGAGCCAATGAAGTTGGCACAGGAGAGGGGACATATGGGCTCCAAAAGGGGGGCAGCGAACAACCCTTGTTGCTGAGTTCTGCAGTGGCTGAAGGCACCGAAGCAGATGACCGGGAAGGGCAAGATGGAGAGCATTGCAGTAGGCTGTTAGAAATTACTAATGAAGAGAGCACTGGAGCCTGTAACGTCTGGGGGATAAAGGGCAGAACTTTCTGCAGTGTCCAGAGTTTATAATGGGCTCTTTGACAAACAGAAGAGATTTGGTCAGTCATAGATAAAGATGCCACCATTTTCACCCCAAGGTCTTTAACTGAGAACACTGGGATGGGGAACAGGCCAACACTTTCTGGCCAACACTTCTGGGTCCAGAACAGTGAGGGAGATGAAGTCCCCACCACCAACACCTCAGTGTTTCCACCATTGAGCTTCAGCCAATTAGATGCCATCCAGTCCCCAATGGCTTGAAGACAGTTTCTCAGACGAGCCCCAGTTTCAGGTTGGCTAAGATCCAGTCGTACAATTAACTGTGTATCGTCTGCATAAGACTAACACAAGAAGCCAAAGGCGTGGATGATATGCAGAAGTGGCTGAATATAAAGATTAAACAGAATGGGAGAAAGTGAAGAACCCTGGGGGACCCCACAAAGCAGAGAAACCAACTGAGAGCAAAAAAGGAGGTAAAGAGACAGATTGAGAGTGCCCTGTCAAGAAGCAAATAAACCAAGCTAACACTTGGCCGGAGATACCTATCGAGGTGAGCCGGGAGATCAGGGTAGGGTGGTTGATGGTATGAAAGGCCGCTGATAGATCTAACAAAATCCGGGCCCCACCCACCCTGATCAACCAGACGAGTCAGATCGTCCACCACAGAGACAAAGGTCGACTCTTTCAAGGCAAACTGTTGCGAACGTGGCTTGGAGATGGGCGCTGTCATAAGAGAAAAAGGAACCACCCAGTGGTCAGACCAGGTAATGGGAAGTGACAGGAAAACAGACAAGGTAGTAGGTAAGGCAAAAATTTAATTAAGAGTGTTCCTCCGTTGATTGGTGGGAGCCGAAACCAAATGGGAGAAGCCCAGGTCCAGCTTGGAGGCCAAAAATTGTTTGGCCAAACAATTCAAGCTTTTATTAATAGGGAGATTAAAGTCTCCCATCACCACCAGGTTGAAGTATTTCCGATAGAGTGAAGTCACCAACTCTGGAAAGTCATCGCAGAATCTGCGATCATATCCAGGCGGGGTGATAGATCAGAAGAACATAGCAGGTGTTACTAGTGGATCGAGTAAGCCCAAATAAGACCCCATCCATATTAAGGTTATGCTCCAGCTGAATAGGTCAACATACTGGCTAATGGTACCAACATGTTACACTCCTAGGAAAAAAGACACATTAAATCCTGACAGTGATGCAATGTAACCAAGTGCAATATAAGACTTCAAAAGTACATTTAAAATCAAGGGCTCATGCGAAAATTCCTGTCATTGGACTTGTACCTAAATCTCCATTGACCCAGGACCAATATGAATGTCCACAAAGGTAGAAGCATCTTTCGGAAGAGTTTCGGGTAAGTGTTCAAAATGTCATAGATATAATGGACAAAGTCAGTAGGCAGATCTGTGAGTTTGATGAAAAGGTGAATCGTAATTCAAAACAAATTATATATATTTTTCTGATGCTTGTTAATCTGCTTAGAATCACATGCTGTGCATATAGTCTGACATCCAGTGGTAACCGCAGACTATTGCATCTTGCCTTTCGAACTTGAAAGGGGACGTCGACATGGGCATGCCTGTAACACTATCCCTAACGTGACGTGTAGTGCACCTAAAATCCAAAATCCCTCACACGTCGAGGTCCCTCAGATTGTTATTGTTTTTTTCCATCCAGCTATCTGGTCGCCTTAATGCGGAGCTCTTTATAAAACATTACGTTATTGTTATATTTCTCGACCTTCGGTTGTTTATTCTCATTGTCACTCCTTTCGGCGGCTGATCCTGTGCCAGCGCCGAAGACTGCTGATGACGGAATTTCGACGGCTGTTGATCCGGTCGGTGCTGCCGACCACGTGGCCGGGCCTTCTGGCCAGCCTGTACAGTAGGGAGAGTGGGGTCGGGGTGGTCATATTCTTTTCAAGAATGCCTTTCCCCTCTTTGTTCCCTTGGGTTTGTCGTCGCTGGCACAATCCTGCGCTATGGGCATGACTCAATTTAGATTTTGTCCTTCCTGTAAGGCAAGATTTACGTGGAAAGACCAGCACCATAAGTGCGATAAGTGTGTCCCCCTCGATCACAGCGAGGTGTGCTGTGCGGCCTGTAAACTCCTACGTCCCAAGACTATCAAGGAGCACCGTTTGAAGCGGTGGGCTGCCTACGGTATGTCGCAGGCCGAAAGTAATTCCACAGCTGCCGAGTGTGACAGAGGTTAGCGATGACCAAGACTCCACTTCGGAAGCCATTGACCTTACGGCAGAGAGTTCTTAATCCGCAGCGTCTGTCTCCGGCCCGATAGGCACTACGGAAGTCCTGCTATGGGGACAATACATCACAGCGACAGGATGCACCCGATTACCACACAAAGCACACAACCCACGGTTCTGCTTCGACGGTCCAGTGGAAGCGTTCCAAAGCGCCAACGGGCATGTCGGATACTTCGGCGGTGCCCGCTTATCTTTATGATCGGCAGCCCTCCCTGCAACCGCGACAGCGGCATGCGTCCGGGGACTCCAAAAGTAAGGGCGCTAGCACCAAAACACACGCGGGCAGCGAGACGCTTCAGAAGAAAACACTGACACCGCTTAAGGCCCCGGTGGCACCAAAATCCACCACGCAGCCACCGGATCAACTGCTACACCTCCCTGTAACCACAAATATCAGCGATGGTATCGCCTCAGCGGTGAAACATAAGGAATAGTTGAAAGACGCCGAAACCGAGAGAAAGGCCTAAAGACGTGTCTAAAGACACATCACAATGCTTGGAACCTCGAAAGGATTACTCTGAGAGCCCCTTGTCTTTATCTAAGACTTTCGGGGAAGAATCTCAATGCTCTAGAGAGGAAAATAGTCGGGAAGACCCCTTTCCTTCCCTGGACTCCTCTGGTTCCTCATCAGGGACCAGGGAGAAGTTTGAGGGATGCATGAACAGACTGAAGAAGTTTGTTGAATTCCCAGAAAGGTTTGCTCCAAAGAGGCCTTGTGAGGAGTTCCATTATACGCCTATGGCTAAGGTTCAGAGGACCTCTGATGCTCCTCATGAAAAAAATATTTTTGACCTTACTGATGATGCGGTTCCTGTGGAAACATACGTACAGGATGATGATCCTTTTGGGGACCCTAATGATGATTCTGCTGATCGCATGTAGGGTTGGGAAGACGCCCATCTGGTTGATGATCCAACCTAGGGCGTCCCCTATCCCTACCCCAGGCCCTGATGCCTTGTGTATGGATTCCCCTCCTACCACACCCGTTCATCAGGCCTCGTCTGTGGATGATGAAATGGCGTTCAACGCTATCTTAAAGAAGGCGGCAGAACACTTCCAATTCGCCACACAGGAGGCTGTGCCAGTTTGGACTTTTTTGAAGACATGCTAAAGGAAAAGCATCCTGCTAGTCAGGCCATTACTGAACTCTATTAATAGACGTCTGGCCCCTTCATTGTTAACACCAGCTCAGACCAGGGCAGTTAATCCCAGGGCGGAGAAGCTGTTTCGCCCTTCTCCTACCGACCTCCTTTACATTAGGGGGTATGCCACTCCGGATTCCCTGGTAGTCACGACAACGAGGAAGATGGCGGGTGTCCCACTGTCTACAGGTGAAACACTGCATTTAAAGAATGCAAAAAGTTGTACACACTGGGAAAAAGGGTTACGACTGCTGCAATATTCACCACACGCATAGCCAATAACACCACACTGTTGGCTAGCTATGCGGACGTCCAGTGGAACCTGCTGCAAGAGGGCATTTAAGAGGTCCCTGAACCGCTGCAAGCTCGTCTGCTTGCAATAGTATCTGAGGGCAAGCAGGAGAACCACAATATTCTTAAGAATACTTTGGACACTGCTGAAACAGTGGGCAGGACTTTGGCCCAGGGCACCCTACTAAAACGGCACGCCTTGTTGAGGAACTCCGGGTTTAAGCATGAAGCCCGGGCATCCTTGATAAACAAGCCGATTAATGAAACCAACTTGTTCGGAATGGCCGTTGATGAGTCACTTGAGACAGCGAAGAAGGAACATGAGAGACTCGTCCTTGAACCAGATTACCCAAAGACCCTTCCAACGGAGAGGGGGCTCTTGTTCCTTTCGTGGGCAATCTTGCCCCCCTCACACCCAGTATGGTTCAGGAAACAACTGGTCCTCAGGATAGGGATCTAACACCACCACCACCACAAATCCACCTAGAGGATAATGACGTGGAAAGGGTAGGGGCTGGAATTCCACCCCCAGAGGCTCCCCGGCCTCAGGTCAGAAATGACCCTTGGATACGGGTCACCCTCCCATGCCTCCCCGGTCGGGGGACGCCTAACATTGTTCCTTCATGCATTGGAGGGGATAACAGACCAGTGGGTACTCAAGACCGTTGCCCACCGGTACTGCATAGAGTTTTGCCAACCACCCCAATTCAGACCGCTGAAATCAAGATGCCTGATGCTGGAACACCTACGCATCCTGCTGCAAGAGGTCGATATCCTGCAGGAAAAGGGCGCTATAGCAGTCGTCCCTCTTCTACAGGTAAACAAGGGTATTTATTCAGTGTACTTCCTTGTACCCAAAAAGGATCTCACCATGTGCCCTGTGCTAGACTTACACCCAGCGAACAACTTTGTCAAACCTCAAAAGTTTCGTATAGTGAAGTTGCCGGAGGTGGTAATCCCTCTGCTGAAACAGGGAGATTACATGGCAACATAGGGTATGAAAGATGCATACTTTCATATTTCAATGTTGCCGGCGCACAGAAAATACCTAAGGTTCATAATAGAGGACAAGCACCATCAGTTCAAAGTACTCCCCTTCGGCATTGCCTCAGCGCCAAGGGTGTTTACGAAGGTACTTACAGGGCAGCAGCGCACCTGCACAGAGAATCCGTTCCGGTTTACCCTTACCTCGACTGGCTCATAACCGGGGATTCCTATGGAACATGCTTGTTGAACACCCAAAAGATGATAGACCTCTTATTCAACCTGGGGTTCTCCATCAACGAGATGAAATCCAGCCTAGACCCCAGTCAAGTCAAACCGTTCCTAGGGGCCCTAATTTGGACAGAAGATGGCCTCGTCTTCCCCTTCAACGAGAATGCTCAAAACATGCTGTTTCAGATCCCTCAGTATGTAGCCAGTCGGGAGGCGACGGTATGCAAGGCCATGCGACTGTTAGGAGCGATGGCGTCCTGCATTTACTTAGTTCCTCAAGTGTCTGTGCATGCGTCCTATGCAAGAGTGGCTCAACAGCCAGTGGTGTCAGGCCAGCGGACAATGGTGGTGATTTTCTTGCCAGTCCTCGTTCTCACGACAGACGCATCTCTCACGGGGTGTGGGGCTCACCTGCTTCAGCGGACAGCACAGTATGTGGTCCCCGGAAATAGCATCCAGCCACATAAATCTGTTGGAGCTGTTAGCCGTATTCAAAGCACTGAAAGCCTTTCAGGCATGGCTACAGGGGAAGACAGTCGTGATCCTCACAGATCGCTCCACGGCCATGTACTACCTGAACAAACGAGGGGGCACACACTCTCCAGGGCTATCCAAGCTGTCCCAGAACATTTGGAAATGGGCTCTCAAACACAGGATGTTCCTGTTGTCCCAACACGTTCCAGGGGAACTCAATCTTCTGACTGACGTTCTCAGCAGAGACTTCCCACTACCCGTAGAGTACGAATGGTGACTACACGAAGACATCGTCGCCAACGTTTTTACACAATGGGGCTTCCCAGAGATCGACTTGTTCGCAACTCTGAAGAACTCTCCGTGCCAAAAATACGTTCAAGGTACCCCCAGAACCGATCCAAGGGGAACAGTTACTGGATAACATGGTCAGGGAAATTTGTTTACGCTTTGCCCCCCAACTCCTCTACTCAACAAAATGCACCAGGAACCAGTTACCATGATATTGGTGGCCCCCATGTTGGCCCGCCAACCCTGGTTCTCTCATCTGATGGAGATGTCCCTATCTCCTCCAATGAAACTTCCTTGCCCATACAACATGTTATCTCAGGACAAGGGGGAAACACTTCACCCATGCCAGCAAACCCTGAACTTAGCAGCCTGGCTCCTGGGGTCATAGAGTTCGGGGACCTACAACTTCCTGAGAGATGCATGGACATACTTAGGGAGCTGAGGAAACCTAAATCTGATATTGCTACTCCAGTAAATGGAAGCGCTTTATCTAATTCCAAGGGCATCAATCCCATTGACTGCTCTCCTACACACATTGTATTGTACCCGACTCACTTACTAGACTCAGGCCTGGTTTTTAATTCCCTGAAAGTTCATTTAGCTGCTTTCCCAGCCTACACTACGTCACAACAGAAGATGTTGTGGTGGAAATACCAGTTAAGGCTTTCATGGAAGGGGTTCAAAGAATTCATCCCCCCATTTCTAACCCGGCTCCCAGATGGGACCTAAATGTGGTATTGACTAGATTTATGGGGTCTCCTTTTGAGCCTATACATAAGGCAAGTCTCAAGGATCTTACATACAAGACAGCCTTCCTAGTGGCTATCACTTCTATAAGAAGAGTTCATGAACTGCAGGCCCTTTCAGTTGTAGACCCTTTCGTTACAGTTCAGAGATAAGGTGGTTCTGCGCACTCGCCCTCGATTTGCGCCTACATTTATATCCAAGTTCCATGTGAACCAATCAATAGAACTGCCTACTTTCTCCCAAAACCCCACTAATGTTGACGAAAGAAGCCTACACACATTAGATGTACGCATGGCAGTCATGTTTTACCTGGAAAGAACTAGACCACTGAGGAAGGCAAACCAGTTTTTTGTTTCAGGGGCAGCTGGTAGAGAAGGGGATCCTGTCTTTAAATCGGCCATCTCAAGGTGGATTGTCAATCGCATCACACTCTGTTATACTCTTGCTATGCGAGAACTGCCCTTCAAGCCTAGAGCTCGCTCTACTCGAGGCACTGGGGCTTCCTTAGCATTCATTGCAAATGTTCCCCTAGAGTCCATTTGCAAAGCAGCAACCTGGAGTTCTGTACACACCTTTTATAAAACACTATTGACTAGACACCCATTCTAGGTCTGATTCTCAGGTGGGACAAGCAGTACTACATCTTTTCACTACTGTTCCTTCTTACAACCCACCTCCAACTCCGGGTACTGCTCACTAGTCTATGCACAGCATGTGATTCTAAACAGATTAACTAGCATCAGAAGACATGCATTACTTACCGTAAAAGCATTTCTGATGATTATATCCGCTTAAATTCATATGCGCCCACCCTTTCTCTGCGCTCGGGTGGAAGGAACATGGACGTATTACTACTACTTTCTCTCTTTATGTACTCACGATAGTCATTAGGCTCCCTCATGGCAGAAAAAATACAATCCGAGGGACCTCGATGCGCGAGGGATTTTGGGTACACTACACGTCACGGATAGCGTTACAAGCACGCCCATGTCTACATCCCCTATCAATTCTCGAAAGACAAGATGCAATACTCTGCGGTTACCACTGGATGTCGGACTATATGCACAGCATGTGAATCTAAGCAGATACAATCAGAAATTATATTACGGTAAGTAATGCATGTCTTATTAGGATTTTCATTACAAAAGGTGAACGTTTCAAAATAAACCTGTCAACACATACAGCTTCCATAATTGCCTTCCACCAATCCACCCTCCCCACCCCACCGGGATGCAGGTTAACTGCAAAATTAAACATGATGCAGCCTAACAATTCCAACATAAGCGTTGAGGTCCCATTGTGGACGGCAACATCCTACTGGTAGTATAGGAGGATCAAGAATTTATGAGCATAAATGAAGGGCGGGCCCTTGTACTCTTAACCAGGTCCAGGGTTTCCTCTGAACTATTTCATATAAACCCAGAACAGGTTAAGTCCCTAAATCTTGACATATTTCGTGAAAAGGAGAACCATTCACCCTAAATAATCTCTCCCAATAAATCCCCAGACAGGCCCTTGCTCGCCAGCAACAGGAAGTGGGGCATATGCAGAAGGGATTTCCAAACCTCTTTTTCCTCCACCCCAAATTTAATATGTGGTCTATCTCTCTTTCAATACCATCTACCCCTCCCTTATCCAATACTTGACCTCCTTAGAATAGGCCGCTACCTTTCCACAGGACCACCACATATGCCAGTATGTTGACTGTTCCCCACATTTACGTCAACAATATGGGCTTGTTGACGAAAACATTTTAGACAACCTGATTGGGTTATATTGCCATCTGTGCAACAACTTCACCTCACCTTCCAGAGCATTTTATGTCAGAAATAGGATGGTGAAGTTGTGGATTATTAGTAGCTGTGGGTCACTTAGCTTAAGGTGCCCTTCAAAAGGGTTCTACGTTATTTTGCCGCAGGATTTTTCGTTGCTGGACTTTTCATAGCCTTTTTTTATCGAAAAAAACTCATCCTTTTGTTTTGGGGGTGGTTACCCCCCAAACCTCCCTTTATTTTATTTTTTTTAAATTATTCCCTTTCACCCACAAATATTTATTTAATTTTTAACCCCCACCCAAAAAAACGATTTTTTTCGATAAAAAAACGACAATGAAAAGTCCCGCGACGAAAAATCCTGCGGCAAAAGAACTGTATACCCTTCAAAAGGTGCCCCTTAAAGTGTGGTTCTAGGAGAGTGTTCTGCTTAAGGCAGCAACTCTAGAAAAGGACTCCGTCAAAACAGAAGGGTGCAGAGTTTTACCCCAGTGAGCTATGGAAGTTCTGGGAAAGGGTTTGTGTCACAAGTAACCAACGGAGCAAGACTAACTACTTGACACTCCAGCCACCAGGTATGCA
The DNA here is from genome assembly GCF_040938575.1 of Ambystoma mexicanum. Classification (NCBI taxonomy): domain Eukaryota; kingdom Metazoa; phylum Chordata; class Amphibia; order Caudata; family Ambystomatidae; genus Ambystoma; species Ambystoma mexicanum. Next base: position 995,733,009 of record NC_090929.1, on the reverse strand, counting down.
GCAAAGCAAAGCAAGAGCGCTGTGAGGTTCCTCCTTTAAGAATACTGTTTTTTTTTTCCTCTTCAAATCAGCGGCATATAAGTTCAAGATTGTGCAGCTTAGTGAATTACATATATGTAGGTTCTGTATAGTTACACTTCAGACCAGTACCAATGTAGAGGAATCGTTGTGGTAATCCTCACAGCCAAACTGATTATGTACCAGTTGTGGAGTAGGCTTACTTTATGGACAGAAGTTGCCAGCGTCATTTATTTGATAATTGTTCTTGAGACTACATCGACAATAATAGAAAAGACGGTACGTATTCTCCAGTAGCCATGGTTGTCATATGTATACAGTTGAGCGAGAGCAGGTCTATGCGGTCTAACTATATCATTTAGGGTCCTTTTGCAATCTTAATCAGTAGGTGGTGGCACCGAACATACATATATTTCATATTTAAAACACTGTGGCATGGCATAGCCGGGATGCTGTCATTAGTTTAGCAGGACTGGATCAAACTCTGTCATAACGTCAAGCTCATGTGTCTGGTGTTAAGATGGATTCCTAAAATCTGGCCTGCTGGACAGATTTCAGGAAGCCACCCTAGTTATAGTGAAGAGGGGAACTCTGAGCGGTTAGCCAAATCCAATCATGGAGAATGGTCAATGCTTAGTCACAAGAGAGGTGAGTGTTAGGGAATTTTACTAATTTCCACTTGTAGTAGGATTGAAGAAGACTCACTCTTAGACTTACAGGGCTCCAACTCTGGCCTGAAGTACCAAAAAGATTTGGTAGCTATGGTCAAGCATCCAGGCTTAGTCTATGAGGGGGCAGGGCAGTAGTTGAGTACAAAGACCTTTTTGAGTACACTTAACAGTCAAGGAGACGCACACCGTGGTTATATAAAAATAGGATTGTTTATTATATACACTAGGTCAATGTTAAACTCAAAAATGCAATTCAGGTAAGTATGGAAAGTTTCACTCATGCATACAGTAGGACAATGGCTGTAGCAATCCTCAGTTCCATAGTAGATCTTTAGATGAGAAACAGGTAAGTATCAGGAGTGGCTCTATATTAGCAAATCATTCATCAACCACCATTTACTGAATAGCAATACTGGCAAGTTGGATAACTTTGTGAAGGTCTACACTTTAGAAGTCCATCTCTATCTGGGGAATGAGAGTCTTAAAAGTCAGATGGAGGCACTGGGGGACCGGTGACCTGTGGGCGGCAGGACAAAGGAAGGCAGATGCTGTCAAAGTTGTCAAGTTCATAGATAATGCTTTTCATAGCAAGTAACAACATTGGATTCAGAGGGCTCACAGGGGTTAGGTAGGCCACCTGAAGGATTTCTGCCTCTAGGACGGATGTCCTTAGGCATGGGAGAACACGGTTGGGTCATCCACCTCAACGTGACTCGAAGCTCAGGAGGAGCAAGCCACAACACAAAAAGTGCCCAATGAAGTACCCAGGAGTAAGACCGTACTTTCTTCGATGAAGAACAGCGATGACACCAGCGGGTCCCCAAGGTAAGACGGCAGCAGCTCTGGTTCAGGTCGCTGGCTTTGGTGGTTGGAGGAAGAACATTTGGCAGGTGGTCAGACTCAGTCATAGGGACACCCAGCAGACTATCTCTGCAGCAATTGGTTGTTGTGGAGGCTCGACACAGGTTTTGTAGCAGTACGGTTGTCACCCGACAGTTTTCTTCCTTCTCTCGGTCCACGACTCAATTGAGGAGACTCTATGAACGGGATGGAGTCTCTGTAGGCCCATAAAGATGCCCACAAGTTTGCAACCGGGACACCGCTTGACGAGATGATGCACCACAGCAGTGCCAGAGGTTCCAGGGTATTTGGATATTGCAGGCCTGGAAGGTCACAGCTTGTCGTGGGATGGCTCAAACTGTCGCTGGTCCCGAGACTGGTTAGGCCCACAAGTCCAAAGGAGGAAGTCGTCCGGTTTGGATCTTCCCTGTTGCACAGAAGAAAGGGCTGGAGCAGCAGCGGTCACTCATTTGGCAGTTGCTACAGGCCTTCCTTTCCTTCCTTCCTTCCTTCCTCTAGATCTTGCAGTGGTCGACTCTGGATTCAGCATCAAGACCCTCACCTTTTATGCAGGAACTCAGGCAATCGGCATGCGGGACAGTCAGGCCCCCAGTCAGAACTGGATCCAAGCAGACACACTGGAGGACAAAGACCTGAGGAGTTTCAGTGACCTCCCAGTTTCCTGTCCTCCCAGACACACTGGTGCCTTTGGGCGGGCTTCACAATGGGAGCCTGGCTAAGGCAAAGGAAGGAGCGGAACTTCCCCCACCCATGTCGACAGAAGAAGGCTCAAGAAAGGACAAGTCGCTTGAGTTGGTGAAAAAAGAAGACCTGCACCATTTTGAGCAAAGGTGCCCCATGTGTCCCTTACTGCAGCTGCAGATACACCATGTGATGTAAGTTTCACAAAGTCGGTAGACAATCGCACCCTGCCACCAGCCACTTAGACTTGTCACTGTAACTAGAAAGTTACAGGAGAAGTCAGACAAGGTAGACCATGTGCCCCTTCAGCACTCCACATAAGGTGGCGTCTGCTGATCTCCCAAAAGAAAAACGTAGGTTGGATAAAGTATATCCCCCTATCCTGGTAACCTTAAGGTAGCACAGGAAAATTAAGGAAATCAAAAGAGGGAAGCTCAAGCAGCTTCCATCAACACTGCACAGAAGGTGCTTTGTGCTGCAATAGAAAAATACAGATGCCATAAAGATAGAGGAGAGCAGACTCCATGAAGAGAAACCAAAAAGGGTTCTCCCAGTCACAGCAAAGAATGCGTGAGTGAGGAAAACGGTACCCACTCACTCAGATAAAAATTGAATAGTCTAGCAAAAAGTGCTGGGCGGACTGACTAAGTGGGGAGAATTGCACCCAAGCGTGGAGAGTGGTTAAGGTTTAGGCTCAGGAGATGTGAGTGCGGTCAGGGGTCCACAATGAGTCCACACCGTGAAATGCACAATGATTCGATTTAGACAGTTAAGTAGACGATCTTTTAAAATATGGAATGGAATAAATCAGTTATTCACAAACTTTATTATAGGGAATGTAGGGATGGCTGTAACTATTGCAATTACTCACCACCCTTACTCCGATTTTCCCAAATGACTGGGCAGGTCGACTGGGAGTCACTCGAGGTAGGTGTTTCCGCTGTTGGATCCAGTAGAAGATGCACAGGAGCTGCGGTTCCAAGGAAGATTCTGGTTGGGTCCAGGAGTCGAGTACAACCCTTTCCGAAGAAGGCACTGATGCAGGCCTCTTCAGAACACTACCAGACAGAAAGAAACCGGTTCCAGCAACATTTATAGCACACAGGCCACAGCAGGCGTCTCTCCAGTCCAAATTAAGAAAGCCCTCCAGGACAGGATCCCCTGATGCTTGGAGGTTAAAACCTGGCAGGAAGGCGACTTGTAGGACGAGCTGGTGACCACTGAAGTTCCAGGCGAAAACGCGGAACAGCAACGCTTCTGACATGGTAGCCCAATTCAGAGCTGGTCGGTCCACCTGGTGGTCCAGGGACGATTCTGAAGGTTCACAGCTGCAGGAACACAGACATTGAGAGTGGTTAGTTCTACCAGTCCAAGGGTCGAAGCAATGACTAAGGCATTCTCAGATCAGGTAGTCCAGCAGGGGTTCACCGGGACAGTTGCAGGAAAATTCGCCAGGCCTCTTCAGAAGTCGTCCTCGGGTCTTCAACCAGCTGCACAGGATACTTGGCCCTTTGCTGATCTACTGGAATGGCTGCAGGACTCCCATTCTTATCCTAAAATGCAGGCGAGTGATCAAACTCAGACCGCCAATAGCAAGGATCTGCACCACTCACTCAGCCAGCAGTGGTCCGATCAGGGACCACTGTGGGTTTTACTCATGTATGTTCTCTAGACTTTCAGGCACCGCAGTTTGCGGACTGGGACCAGACAGTCCCACCCACTTCCTGTGCACACACACAAATGGCATGCACTAGCACACAAAAGCAGCAGCTTTCCCTGGCAAATGCATGATCAAATTAGAGATTTACTGACCTAAAAAGGCCAAGAAACAATATGGCCAAAGAACAAGTGAAACACCTTGTGGCATGGCCATTTTAGGGCAATAGCCGCGTTTAGTAGCCAAACGCGGTAAAGCAAATGTGCACAAAGTACTGCAAAAATGGAACTTTTGCCACAAGCTCGTCTTTAGGCATGTGTAAAAGTAATGAAAAATCCCAGTGTTAAAAGTCTAGGGTGATGGAGAAAAGTAGCCCCATGCATTGGATTGTAAGATGCTGTGTGCACGGTTAGAAAATGTACCAAAACAGATAAAAAGTCAAAGACGAAGGGAAACAGTTTCCCGTACTGATAGTCTGAAGGACTGATTAGTTTCCCTCATGACAAAATTAGCAAAGGGAACTGAAGGTTAAACACTTATCAGTAAAAATACAGGACGGGTCAAAAAACAAAAGCGAAACGTTTGGTGGATTCATGATATATGGAGGGAAATTTGCCTAACATCAGGTATCACCCGGCAGCGGGACAGCGCAGGATAGCACATCGGCCACCAAAAACTATAAAGTTATAGAGCTATTTATTGTGTCCAGTCTGGCCAATAGGTATGATCTTTGCCAATTGAATGTATATCAGAGAGCCAACCCAGCTTAGAAAGAATTGTGCTCAATGGATGACATGTGAACAAAACAATTTTGTTTGTAGTGTACTGTTATTGTAATCACATTTCTGATATTTTCTTAACCCCTGGCCAAAAAAGGTGGAAAAGTCGATGAGAAAAAAGCAGTTGAATATTGCAGATTTCAGTGTTTACTGGGATGTTGATTGCACTTTATTGGGAAACCTTCCGCCCGGGGAGCTGCAGGTATGATCTACAAAGTTTCTTAAAATCAAAGCATGTTTTTCATTAACAATTCTCTGCTGTGCTGAATTGCTGTAGACTTGTGTTTGTTTGTGTTCCTGGTGGCGATTGCCTATATGCCTATGTTGGGGGAGTTTTCCTAAGGTCTACCAGCAGGTGAGGCACTATAAAACTATACCTTGGTATACAGGCCCCAACCTTTAGTATAAGTCTGCCATTCTGCCAAACCTCTGGGTAGTACAGATGAGGAGGCTGTGAGCTGTACGTAAGTATGGTGAACCCAGTAAATACATTAGTGCAAAGAAACTCTTACACACTTGAAGTTATAGTAAAATATACGTTTATTTTATATACACAAGTTAAGTAAATGCTATTTTAGACTAGCCAACATAAATAGAAAACATAAGCAACACGTTTTCAGGTGACTACTTCAATAGTAGCGGCTCGCGCCAGCAATGAGCAAAGTAAAATAACAGTTCCATTGCTTCAATAGAAGTGGCTTGCACCAACAGTTTGCAAAGTTAAATGACCGTTTAATTCATTTCTAAAGTCACTCAGCTAATGTTCTGCTGTAAGGAAAATGGTTACTTAGCGCTAGCAACAGCAATCTACTACTGTGTAATACTTTTCAATGATCCTAGTACTTTAGCAGTTCATTCCCTAACTTAGTTAAGAGTTTTCCAAAGTAAATTGAGGAGGGATGCAAAAGTCATGTAACAGCAGAAAAGGCCCAGTTATGATATGGCATTTGTAACGCGCCTATACACAAGTGTTTCAAGGCGCGACGAGGCAAGGGAGGGGGAACAAAAGGAGGATGGACAACGATCCTACTAGGCCAGGTGTCATTCAGATCGCGCAAGTGCGTGGGAAGGGGGCAGGGACAGTGCAGTACATGGTAAAGATAACAACTAAAGTAACGGCCAGCATGTGGCAAGTGCATGGTTAAGTGCGGACATCAGGTCTCAAGGGTTGGTGGGGGACTGTGGGGATACAGAAACAGTCCCCACGTGCGGAGGTAGCCTGGTGGGCAGTGCAGGTTTGACTCTGGCGGGGGAGGACCTGGGCCCGAGATCGGAGGTGTCCAGGTAGCCAGTGCAGTTCCGGTTACAGCCAGGAGGCCAGCAGAGGAGAGGAGAAAAAGCAGAAGCAAAGAGAAAGGTTTTGAGGTGCTTCTGGAACCTGAGATGGTTCTCTTCAAGTTCCACAGTTACTTGCGGTAGAATGCTTTAGTGGAATAAGAAAAGTTAATGGGGCCTAGAATAGGACTCCCCATGACTGCACACATTGTTAGGCCTGGGCAATGGGTATGGTTTAACACCCAAACACCTAGTATCGCACTCCAGTCACACGGGAGCGACAATTCGGCTTGAGGGAAGTACTACCTTGAGCCTCACAGTACCCTAGGATGATTGAAGAAAATGTAGCTGGATTCATTCCGGTGCAACAGCGATTGACCCGGTCTCCTGTTTCCTGGGTCTGGCGAGGAAAGGAAGGACTCTGGAAGGGATGTTGCAGCAGCAGGCGCGGGAAAGGACCCTCGGCAAGAAATTCTTTGGTCTCCCACATCGGTCTGCGGTTTTGGTGCCTTTTTACAAGCTCAAGCAGTGAAAAGTTACTGCCCGGATGATCTGCCTCCATTCTGCAGTCCTGCTCTCTGGTGAGGGGACTTTGAGGACTGGGATCTTGTCATAAAAAATTATGGGAGGCTTTGTGCACTGAAAGACAATGCACTGCAATTGGGTTGGAGGTACCCTGGTATTAGTGGTTCGCAGCCGTGGAAGGTCTCATCCCGTGGGGTATGGCTTGTTCTGCAGCCAGTCTTATGGCTAGTTGGTCCCACCAGCCAAGAGGAAGAAGTAGTCCTCTTCAGAGCTCCTCTGTCGATTTAGAAAACGGGGTCAGGACAGCAGTGGTCTCTTCAAGATGGCGTTTCATCAACAGCATTTATTTTCAGTGGGACCGGTGTTCATATTGCCAACACATTCCCTCGCGAGCGATCTGACCTGCAGTAACCATGTGGTTCACACCACAGCGTTCCAGAGTCATTCAGGCTTCTTTTACTCACTGGGTATGCTGGCTCCAGGTGCTGTTCTTCGCGTCGGCAGGCTCTCCTCTCTGGCAGTAGCTGTTCCCGTGTTGGCACGCCTCTCATACAGGATCTCCGCCACCTTTGTTCTACGGAGAAGGAGTCTTTCTTACTCTAGGAGGTGTGCAGACCAGTTCTGCCACCGGAGACCTTTCGAAAGCTCCTGCCACACTCTGCTTCCGCTGCCACAAGTTTGCAGTTGCCAAGGTTCCATTCTTTGTAGTCTCCCAAATGTATGGAGGAATGGGGATGTATTATAGGAGTAAGCAAGTTATTTCTGTACCCATACTCCATTGTCTCCTTTCCTATATAAAGCCCTCCCTCCAGCCCCCTTGAAGTATAGCTACCTGTCCCACATGTCAAAAAGGGACTGGTGAATAGGGCGGGGGAAAGGCTGAGTCAGTGGGGAATTGTCACGCCTGGCTCTTGCGCCTGCACGCCACACACATTTAAAAGGGAAGGAATGTTGTAGTGCACAAGTCTCTGGGCCCGTCCCTATAGCATTAAAGCAGAGGAAGCAAAGGGGCTATGTAGAAGGAGTACACAGTCACTGCAGTGAGTAGCATTTTTTGTAAAAGATGTAATTATATTGTTTTGTATAGACAATGGATATATACTGCATTTTCATAGTCCTGTACGGAATCATCAAAGTGGTGTCTTTAATGCAATTTCTATGCATTGCTGAACTGTGGGATCGACTACAAGAACAGCAAACCTTTTTGCCATTTGATTTGTTACTTGTCTGCCTTTGCCTGCTCATACACTGACACTGCTCAAAACTCCCTTTACAAGTTAAAATTCGTTTTGTATTGTATGTGTGAATGGTTTCTGTAATGAGTTAATTAATAAATGTTATGTTCCTTACAAATCTAATTGACAGGAGGCAATGGACAAAAGCATGGAGAGCAGAGACCATCAATATATTCTTGAGCCAGTTTGCTCCTCAGCTCTTCTAAAACGAAATTGCTCTAAAGATCCCTTGAGGTCAAGACGAAGTCCACGAATTGAATGCGACATCCACCTAGAAACAATACCATTAAATCTATCCCAGGTTGGAAATCCGTTTTGTCTATGAATACCTCTTTCTGTGGTTTAATGATGAAAGCAAACACTGCATTGAGTGTTGTGTTTTTGTGGTAAAGTTTCGTCTGCTAGTAACTTTCTTTTAAAAATGCATTTCCTTAGAACGTTCCAGTCTAATGACCAGTAGAACACACTGTCATGTATTTGTTGATTTGAGCAACAGGGATGCTGATTTTAAACAGAAATTACTTACAATAACACATTTACAGATGGCAGAACCATTCTCCCGAATGGTGCCTGTACAATAGAATAAGTGGTGAGCCAATTTGAGGGTGTTAATAAAAAAAAAGATTTAAAAAAGTGGGGCATAGATCAGGGCCAAAACAAATGGAAAACATATATGTTAATTACATTATCGAACTTCACTGGAGGGGAGTGATGGGATCGGTGATGGGTGCTAAATAAAGAGCTGCCCGTGCCTTCTGCCAGTGAGGATTGGGGTTCGGGGAGGGTGGTGGTAGGCAGCAGCTCCTTCTTTAGCAAGTAAGTGAGGTTTAGGATCCACTTTGATTGTGATAGGTAGAGCATTCCAGTGGGGTTCGGCAAATCAGGAGAAGGAACAGAAGCAAAAGGCGCTATGGTGGGCATGCAACAGTGAAGTTGAGTGCAGAGGAGGAGTGGAGGGAGCAAGATGAGGGAGAAAAGATACAATTAGACAGGTACTGAGTTGCAAGAACATTGATAGCTTTGTAGACTAGGCGAAGGAACATAAAGCTACAAAACATGACAAAACATAACAAGATTTAAATACAATTACCTATACATCACAAGTATTAATTATTTAAGACAAATAGTAATTCATCATTTGCGTACAACTAACAAAACAAATCATCATAAGGTTCCAAAAAGTTTGCATAAAGAGGTCCACTTAATAAATGCCTCATTAACCAAAATTATTTTAAAATTTAGAGAACATGCATTTTGTGTGTTGAAAAAAAAAATCCTGATACATTTTTCATTGCCACTTAGCAACCAGAAATAATTCTGTAACTACCAATCCTCCATGTTTACAAAATACCCCAAAGATAAAATAAGTTTGTCGCGCAACAAAGGGTATTTTATCATCGGATGTTTCAAGGACTGGGAAGCAATTGAATCCCAAAGCAACATGGCCTTTCCACAATTTGGGTCTATTCACGTCATAAAAAGCTGTACTGAGATCAAAAAAGGACCCAAAATTATATTTTTTATAAATGGAGCATTCAAAATAATAAAGATGCAAATTTAAGGCCTTTTCATCAGTGCCTAAATCTTCCCGAAAGCTGAGTTGGATATTGGATACAATGTTTTCTGGGTCAACCCAAGTGTGTAAGCATGTTAGAATTGCCCCTGAAAATAGCCCTTGCAAATATTTTAAATGGGTAGTCTAATTGGGCGACAGGCAGCTGGATTTGTCTTGCTGCCTTTTTTAAAAATTGGAGAGATAACGGCACATTTCTAACAATCTGGAAACATTTTTTTTGTCAACATAAGATTCCAAATATTTCTTACACATTATTTCCAGCGGAAGGTTTAAAAAAACGAAAGGATATGATGCACATGAATTTATCATACAATGTCAATGCACTGCGTCCAAATCTGAGCTCAGTGGATCAAAAGTAAATGTGAAGTTATCACGGATTAAACATTTATGTATAAGTAACTCTCTAGACTGGCCCCATTTTATCCTTCTACTTGAGGAGACTGGTTTTGTCATTGTTGGTGCAAAGAGTATTACAATGCCACTTGGAATTTTAGAGTAATAGCATGATGATTGCTAAATCAAATTCCAATAACTGAAATGCAAATAGTTTCTGGTGGAGCTGCTTTGATGACCTCTAAAAGTAGCAGCGCTTGGTCTATCCGATAAAACCTGTCCATTAACAGAACACAATTGCAGCTGATTCAGCCAGGAATAAACTTTCAAGCCATCAGCACATGACCTTGGATCAAGCATTTCTGGCAAAGAGATGTCCTACACATTATCTTCATTTTAATTAAAATGGTCGGCCGATGGACTATTGCTTATTTTTATGTTAAAACCACCACCAATGATCTAACGACTTAAGATTTTGACATTGCAAGGAATAACTTCATTAAAAGTATGTCTAGGTGGGGTAATACCCCTGATGCCCCCGAGGACTGTTCTAAAAAGTAACTATCAATACATTTTATCCTACCCTATTAAGTAGCCGATTCAATAAACCACGACCATCTGTCTGAGTCATGGAGATGTCTACATAAGGGAGACTTTCAGAAACGTTGCCAGGCCTCCCTGGTATCCAGTCATTTTATTGCAAACAGTACAGAGCGGACACAAACACAGAAAAGATTAAATAAAGGGTGGTGGGGTAAGGGGTTAAAATGGGTTGGGATGGGCTTGGGGCGGCTTGAAAAGGGTGAAAAAAAGGGTACATTGGGGGGGGGGGCCCAAACAAAAAATAAAAAATGCAGTGTTTTTCAGTGTTTTGTCCGCAATTAAATGTACCACTTGTAATTGTGGTCAGCAGGATCACCTATAACCGGCCTCCCTCTGTTTTTTGGTTGCAAAAATTTGGTGAGGGATAAATGAAGGCTCTGCACAGCCCATGTTTCCTGCAAAAGGATAATACTGTAGATGGCCAGCAAATTCAAGATCTCTGGGTTATCAAATGTCTCCTGATGCCACTTTGGTTTTAATGTTGATAGATTCTAGCTTAGGGGTGTTACAGTAGATTTTTTTAAATTGGCCCTGGTGGACACCTTTTAGGAGCACACCCTAGTTATAGTGAACAGGGAGATGTAAGAGTTTTGCCAAAACCCAATCAAGGTAGTGTGAAGAGCAGTCAAGACTTAGTCTCAGGAGATTGTGGGTGAGGTCAGGGGCCCTGAATGAGTCCACACACAATACCACACAATAATTGAGCTTAGACCGTTCAGCTATTTATTTAGGCCCTTTGAACACACTGAAAAAGGAAACTAGCAGGTAGCAATATCACACAATACCATATAAAACAAATATATGCAATCACCAGTCAGTTCACTTAAAATATATAATTGAATAACTAACCAGGTAAAACGGGTAAGTAATGCAGATAAAATGATGAGAACCAGTCACAATTTAAATTCCCCATGCTTTAGAAAGTCCAACCCAAAGATGCATGTGGCCTAGTGCCCAAAGGTTTCAACACAAGGTTTCACACAGGTATGGGTTCTCTAAAGTTGATTCAGAATAGTTTCAAACTATTTAAAAGTTCAGCAACAATTTACCAGAGTATTCTTCTCCTCTCTTCCAGACCCAAGGCTAGTGTTCAGATGGATTTTCTCAAATCTGGCCTGGTGGACTGGTTATAGTGAACAGGAGAACTTTTGAGAGATTAGCCAAATCCAATCAAGGTAAACCGGAGAGTGGTCAAGGCTTAATCTCAGGACAGATGAGTGGGGTCAGGGGTCCACATAGTGAAATGGACATTGATTCTGCTTAAACAAGTGAGTACAAACATACTCTATTAATTATGGGCCCAGAAATCACACTAGAACTACTATCAATCAAGCAGGTAATACTATCACACAATACTGTGTTTTAAAACATATATACAGTCACCTTTGGTTTGTAGAAATGCACACAATTCACTTAAACACATGAAAGTAAGGTAAGTAATTCGTAATATGGAAAACCAGTTCACATGAATGAGGACCCTAACTTTATACGTCCAATCCCTATGTTGAACGCTTTGTTCCCACATGTCACAAAGTTCCTCACAGGATAGGGGACAAATGCAGGAAGAGTATTTGTGATTGTGAAACATCCAGAATACTTCTCAATGATTTTACAGGTCAGTAAGATGCCTTTTCATTCTTTTAGAACAGCTTTTAAAACAAATGTTTAAAAAGTGAAGGCATGGAATAAATTAAAGTTATTCGCAAAGTGTATTCTAGGGGATCTACGGGCATCTGTAAAGTATTCCAATTACTCACTGCCCTTAGTCTGATTTTCGCAAGTTTGTTGGCAGGTCGACTAGGAGTCGTTAGAGGTAGGTTTTCCTGCCGTTGGATCCAGTAGAGGGTGCCCAAGACCTGCGGGTACAAAGGAAGATTCTGGTCGGGTCCAGGAGCTGAGTGCAACCCTTAAATGCAGAGGGCACTGATGCAGACCTCTTCGGGACACACTATCACAAGGATGGAAGGCGGTTCTAGCGACAGTCACCGCACACAGGTGACAGCAGGCGTCTCTCCAGTCTCAAACAAAGACAGCCCTCCGGACAGGATCCCTTCATGCTGGGAAGCTGAAACATGGCCGGAAGGTGACTTGAAGGACGAGATAGCGGTTTTGCCATGGTAGCCCAATTCAGAGCTGGTCGGTCCACTGGATGGTCCAGAGATGATTCGAAGGCTCAAAGCTGCAGGCACACGAGGACGTCAAGAGTGGTTGGTCCCACCAGTTCAAGGATTGAAGCACCACAGAAGGCTTTCTCCGATCCGATAGTCCAGCAGGGCTTCACAGGGACAGTTGTAGGAAGGTTGCCAGGCCTCTTCAGAAGTTGTCCACAGGTCTTCAATCGTCTGCACAGCTACACCAGATATTTGGCTCTGTTGCTGGTCTACTGGAATGGCGGCAGGGCTCCCCTTCTCCAGCATGGGGTCTGGCATGGATTCACATGCTCAGTAAAAGAGAAAAGTTTCACTTTCACTTACAAACTGTATTTCTCCTCTAAACCAATCACTGTACTCTGGGTCACACTGCCCCCAGCCAACGACTGCCCTCTCCTTAAGCCCCTCCTCTGGCAGACATCTGATTTTTACCGCACGTTCAAGTGTTGGACGTCCTCAAGTTTTGCTCTGTGAGCTATTCTACGTTTTCTCTGCTTTTTTTTGAGAAAGTTTTTGTGCTCTTCTCTCCATCTGCCAACAAGTGTGGGGGGGGGGGTCCGCTTGTCAGTGAATTTCAGTGCCCCTCAAGGGCGTGGATCGTCGAATTTTCCAGAAGGCCATTGGGCCTACTCCGCACCTCCGACCATGACGGAGCAGAAGGAAGGAAGGAAGCTCCCTTCTCAAGCTCTGCACCAGATGCGGACTGCGGAACGTGTTTGTGGAGGACAAACACCTTCAATGTCTCAACTGCCTTTACCCGGACCACAAAGGAGATTGCGAGATCTGCCTCGGCTTCTCCAAGAGTATGATGAAGTATCGACACAGTAGACTGGCAGCGTGTCTAAGTGCCCAAGCCTCTGCCCCTTGCCCGAAGCAGGGTCATGCCTCACCTAGGACCCCATCCGTGGGGGCCCAAGACAAGGCCAAGCACGGCAAGTCCTCTTCCGTCGAGCGGGTCCCTCGATGGGCAGGGCGCAATCACCCTCGCCATCTGCCTCCATCGCCAGCCATCGATCGAGCTCCTCCTCAAAAGGAAGTTGTCCAACCTGGCTAAGCTGTGAGAGAAGGCCGAGAAGCTTAGGGTGGAGGAAAAGACAGCTGAACTGCACAAGAAGGAGAAATCTTCGTCAACCATTGAGCTTTTGGCGGCAGCTCTCCCAAAGGCGAAAGAGGCTGACCCTGTGAAGGTAGCCCCTTCTGCTCTCAGGGTGTACCTGCCCCTGAGGAGGGAGGCCTCAGTCGGGGCGGTGGCGAAGTCTGCTGACACAATGGAGAAGAGGATGCCGTCGCTGAGCCCAGCTCCGACCCATCAGGGTGCAAAAGGGGGCGGAAGTTGGGGGGCGATGAAGTCCCAGGACATTGTTTTGTCCTCGGACGACGAGGACCAGAAGTCCTTGCACACAGTCCATGAGGACGTGGTGGACGACTGGGGCAACAGCGATAACGGTGCAGGGCCTAGTGAGCCGACCACGCCTGCTCAGCCGAGAGATGTATCCCTGGACATCCTTTTCGATCCTACTCACGCTGGTGTTAGAAACCCAGAAGAGGATGCCTTGGAACCCGGCCATGGTCACCAGAGCTTCTGAACTTTTCCAACTGACGACCTAGGAGACAAAGAAGGAGGGCTTCCTATCCCAAAGGATGACCATCTTGGCAGTACCCCTCTTGGACGACGTGTGGGAGGAAGGCCTAGCTCTCCTGAAGGCTGGAGAAAAAGTACTGCGTGCTGAATGCCTAAGGTCGCAACCGTATCCGGACTTGGGGGTGTCATCGGCTGCGAGGAAGAGGTCATCTAACCTCTAGTCGTCATCCTCAGTCCCTTCGGAAAGCGAGGGAACAAAGTTGGACACCATGGGGGGGGAAGGTAATTTACTCTGCGGCATTGACCGTCAAGGGAGCCAACGCATTGGTGATACTGGCCAGGTATGATGGGGAACTGTGGTAAAAGCTGCCCCCGGTTCTGGAGTTCCTACCCGACAAGTGGGTGGAGGTGATAGCACTCCTCCAGGAAGGTGAAGTGGCTTCAGACCATGCCATCACAGTGGCCCTCGACATCGCTGACGCAGGTTTCCGGGAGATGGGGAACAGTGTTTGACTCCGTCGTCAAGGCTGGCTGAAAGCCACCAATTTCTGCCAGGAGGTCCAGACGAGGGTACTGGACATGCCCTTCGGGGATAACCTCTTCGGGAAGGCTGTCGACGTGTTCTTGCAGCCCATCAAGGCTGATACGGAGATGGCTTGTGCCCTGGGTACTCTTCAACAGCACCACTCTTCCTTTCGTGCCTCCGGAGGAAAGTCGGTCAGATCGACCAAAGGTTTTGGTGGGAGTACCTCGTACCGTCATCCCTCCCATTCTAAGACTTTCGGTGGAGGTGGTCAGCGCTGTAGTCTCCCCCAAGGCAGGACGCAGGTGTCGAAGCAGGACTGAACTGGCCAGGACGTCTGGCCCCCATCCATGCACCCCGGTGGGAGGCCGGCTGACTGGATTCATCAGCGAGTGGGAAAAGATCTCCACCGACAGATGGGTGCTGGACGCTCTCGCCCACAGACACTTCCTGGAGTTTCAGCAAAAGTGTCTGCCGATCCCTCAGGTACCCCACAGGAGCAGCACATCCCTCAGCTTCTGCAGGAAGTACGGACAATGCTACAAAAAGGGGCAGTAGAGCTAGTTCCAAGACAAGTCTGGGGCTCCGGAGTCTCCTCCAGATACTTCTTAGTAAAAAAAGACTGGGGTCTGGAGGCCCATTCTAGACCTGCAGCGTCTCAAGTTCCTCAAGTCCCAAAAATTCAGGATGGTCACGTTGCAGCACGTACTCGGCCAACTGGAGAACCAAGACTTCTTGGCATTGTTGGATCTGGAGGACGCCTACTTCTACATCCTCATTCACAGGAGGCATCGAAAGTTACTATGCTGGGAAGGGACCAACAGTTCAAGGTCCTCCCTATAGGTTGAAAGTCAGCTCCCAGGGTGTTAACAAAGTGCCTGGCACCAGTGGCGGCCCATGTACGTCAATGAGGGATTCACGTGTACCCGCTGTACCTTGACGACTGGCTCATCTGGGCCAATTCAAGGTAGGTAGCTGTCGAACACACGGAGACAGTAGCCCAGCTGCTGACAGATCTGGGGTTCTCCATCAATTATTTGAAGTCCTGCTTGATGCCATCAGGGAACGCATTGTTCCTGGGAGCCAGACTTAACATGGTCTTCTGCCTATAGTCGCGCTCGGAGGAGAGGATGGTCGTCGTGCTGGGGAAGGTACAACGGCTGTTGTCACTGAAGACCGCCACAGTGCGGACCATGAAGTTGCTGCTTGGCATGATGTCGTCTTGCATCTACCTTATCGGGCTATGCAGATTGCGGGTGCAACCTCTTCAGGGGTTGCTGGATGCTCGCTGCATACAAGTGTCCAGAAGCTTTGCGGACAAGATCTCTCTTGACCAGTTCCGTTGGGCGCTAAGGTGGTGGGGTGTACACTCCAACATCGCCCGAGGCACAGGGTTTCAGAACCCCCCCATACTAGGAGACGGTCACCATGGATGCTTCCTTGGAGGGCTGGGGAGCCCACACCGGACGTCTGCACGCCAGAGGCCTGTGGCTGCCGGAGCAGAAGGACCTCCACATCAATAACTTGGAGCTAAGGGCAGTGTTCTGGCCCCTCAAGTCATTCCTTCCGTCCCTGAAGGGCAAGGTGATGAGGGTCTTCACGGACAAGACCACCACAATGTTCTACATCAGGAAGCAGGGGGGCACTCCATCCCCAGTGCTCGCCAGAGAGGCGCAGAACTTGTGGCACTGAGCCGTCAAGCAAGAGATGTTCCTCATCCCCTTTTCACCTGGTGGTGTAAAGAACACTATCGCTGACTCCCTCAGCAGGGAGTTGCGCTCCTGCCATGAGTGGGAACTTCGGCAGGACCAGGTGGACTGCATTTTCATCAAGTGGGGGCAGACCCCAGATTGATCTGTTTGCGATGGCGGCGAACTCCAAATCACAGAAATTTGCCAGCAGGCTCCACCAGTCGAGGAGCGTGGGGGACGCGTTCTCCTTTCTGTGGGAGGCCTGTTTCTGTAAGCGTTCTGCCCTTTGCCTATCCTGCTGCAAGTCATCAGTCAACTCAAACGGTGCTGATGCAGGATGATGCGTGGCCGAGGCAGATTTGGTACCTGGACCCAGCGTCCCCTGCAGTCAAGCTGCCAGTGGTCGCGAATCTGCTCGCCAGAGGAGGAGGCGCAATCCTGCATCACGACCCAGGATCGCTGAACCTGAGGGCTTGGCTCCTGCAGCCATAGAGTTTCGAGGATACAAGTTGCCGACGGACTGCAGGGAGGTGCTTGCTAAGGTCAGAGCGTCATCAACTCTTAAGTGCTACGGTCACAAGTGGAAGCGTTTCACTACATGGTGCCGGTTGCAGAAGATCACCCCTCGGAGGGTAACAGCCCCACAGATTCTTCCATACTTGTCCTTGGCCAAGTCGGGTTGGCGCACGCCTGTATCAAGGTGCATCTGGCGGCTATCTCCCGCTACACCAGGTCTCCAGGAAGATCTTCTCTTGGTCCCACCGTCTTGTCAAGGAATTCCTCAAATGACTGTTTTGATCTTTCCCTGACGGTGAAGGCTCCTGCCCCGGCGTGGGAATTTCACGTGGTGCTGACGAGGCTCATGGGAGCCCTCTTCAAGCCTATGCATGAGGGCCCTCTCAAGTTCCTTTTGTAGAAAACCATTTCCTTGTGGCCATCACCTCTGCCAGGAGGGTGGGTGAGATCCAGGCCCTATCCTGCAAACGGCCATATCTGACTTTCCACGAATCAAAGGTGGTGCTACGGACATACTCCTCTTTCATGCCGAAGGTTCAGTCGGAATTCCAACTCAACGAGCCTTTGGTGTTAACCAGTGTTTTTTCCGAAGCCTTTGTCACTGGTTGATAGAGCCTTGCACTCGCTGGACGTTGCTTGTGCTCTGAAGTTCTACGTGGCACGCACGAAGAGTTTTCAGAAAACGTCTCAACTGCTCATGAACATTGGTCCTCTGAACCATGGGAAGGCGTTGTCCAAGGCTTCAATCTCCGGGTGGCTCTCTGGCTGTATCGCACACTCATCGGTTGGCCAACCGACCGCTGCCTGGCTGTCCGAGAGCCCATTCCACTAGAGCGTTCGCTGCAACGGTGTTCCTGTCTGGTGTGCCCCTGCTGGACATCTGCCGGGCTGCTACGTGGAGGTCCACACATACCTTCATGAGGTTCTACTGCGTCAACCGGGATTTCAGGGAAGAGTCCAGAGTTGGCCAAGCAGTGCTACACAACCAGTTTGCTTGAGGTGAGTCTGTTCCAGAGGTAGGAGTTGATTGCTTCTGTTGAGCCTTGCCACCTCCCGTGATTGTGTGTTGTTGTACTGCTTTGTATTCTTATTCATGAGCATGTGAATCCATGCCAGACCCAATGCTGGAGAAGGAACAAGTTACTTACCTGTAACTATTGTTCTCCAGCATGGGTCTGGCATGGATTCACATGCAGGCCCTCTCTCCTGCCCCTCTGCGGCTCTTCTTGGTCATACTACCACTTTACGCGCTCACCAAATCTGAAGATGGCTGCTGGAGGAGAGGACAGTCATTGGCTGGGGGCAGTCTGACCCAGAGTACAGTGATTAGTTTAGAGGAGAAACACAGTTGTAAGTGGAAGTGAAACTGTGTTTTCTTTTACTGAGGATTCCTGGCTAGATTAGTCACCAACATAGAAATTGTTCAATTTTGAACAACCCCACCTCTGTGCTTCTTGAACCAATGCTGTGACGTTCTTATTGATAATTTCCTAGTAACTGCTTTTTACAGTACAAATCACCTGAATTACTGGGATAACATCAAACTTCAGTGAGGTTTGACATATACATTTTTCCCGTTTTAGCTCTTTTTGGATGAATCTTGCCTTTCCACCAGGTCAAAGTTGGAGATGGCCTTTCTTAACTGGAAGAGTAGGGGTCTTGAATATTTGGGCCAATCGTATGATCAGGGTAAACCGAAGTCACTTTCTGAGTTTACAGCTGACTTTCCACACCCTCCAGAAGAGGAATCCGATAGACACAATTAGGACACTGCTCAAGTAATCTTCTCAATTCTCTGTAGGGAAATGGGGATTTTTTTCACACCTATGGTTTCTACAAAATAGTCTCTTTATTATACAAAAGGCTGAAAAAGTGATGTAAACGCACTACCATGCTTAGGCGGGAAGATACGCTGCAGTCTGGTTTAGATGCTAGCCTAAGACCAGCCTAATAATACTCCTAGGCTGAGGCCAATCGCTATTAGATGTCTGCAGACGTGTAAAATATGCTTCAACCAGGGAACTAGGTGCGTGGGAATTTTCATATTCAAGTGATCACATGCCAGGCATGAGCAAAGTTACACACCACATACTTTTAATCAAATAAAGAAATGACGGGCCACCTTGCTTGCTTCAGATGTAATGACTGGGCTTGCATTCAGGGGGTCCACTATTGCTCCTACAAATTGTAGGCTATATTTTCCAAACAACTTTAACATATGGAGAGGTTTTTTTTGTTTTATTTGCACTGAAGATAATTGATTCTCTAAAGAAAAAAAAATAGATAATGGAAGATGAGACTGAAGCATCAGGAAATAGTGATTTGCACAAGATAAAATAATGTTGGTCTACAAAGGGAAACCTATCCGAAGTGAGGTATCCAAGTTTCAAAGTCACCAGTTGGCACTTGACTAAACTCCTCCTTTTCCTGTCACCAATATTTGTGATTTAATATAGCACTTCCTACTGGTGCTAGGTGTAATATAAGATATTCACACATTTATCAGGTACAATAAGAGGGTAATGATATTTGAAGATCGTAGAACAATCGTATGTACAATTGCTCCAACCAGGATTATAAGATTTTTACTAAAATAATGCTCAACTCTTCATGCTCAGTGACATTAAAGGAGGGGACATCAAATGATCCCTGATCCCTACTATGGGCTAATGTATGGTTTTTGACAATAATGGAAATGAGATTATGTGGCTCATTTATAAATATGGATTGCTAAATGGAACATACACAAAGTTACCAATCAAAAGCCATACTGTTAATCAATGGGTAGTCGTATTGTTTAAATTGCAGGGCTTCCAAAACAACCCACACACTTGTAAGCCAATACTGAAATGATGCCCATGATTATAGTCCCGACCGTCCGATTCAAGATTTTTAGAATTTGACACTAGAACCCGCCTAACCCGTTCTTTTGGTGTAATATTGTGTCACATAGCAATGCTCAGATTGTTGCTAAGTGCCCTCCGATTTAAAAGATATTGACAAAAGATGATTGTGATTTGCCCACGATTTTACAGTGTTGGTCAAATGAAAAAGCCTGGGTTATAAACTAGATTTTTTTTATTTCAATGACATCATGTAAGCTGCATCTGTCCACTTTCAACTAGTCTCCAATATTTTAGATTTATTGCAGCGCATTATACTGGTGGTCCATTTCATTCTATGAATGCCATTGTTTGGCTGTTACGGACATTTGAGTGCAGCTAGCTAAAGATAGATGCCCAAGATCACACTATTCTGGTCAAGCGAAGAAGCTGGGATTAGAGTCCATATCATCTTGCTCCAACATCTGCAGTTTATCCACTAGACCACAACCTTTTTCTCTTGTGTGCTGTTTTGGGTTTAATAAAACACTGTTTATTGCTATTCATTTTATTTTGAATCTCTTTATATAGCAGGTATGCAAGCAGCAGCACAGGGGGATAACCTGAATTGTGCAAGATTACAGTTTTTTGTTCAAATTAGGAACCCGATCCTCTGGTTCTAAAATTACAATTTTATACACTAATCACTTTACTTGTCACTGCTTCCTCTCCAGTCCTCTTCTTCTCTCCCCTATGTTTTCTATCCTCCTTTGTGCCTGCAGTCGGAGAGGTAGTGTGGAGGGAATGATTAAAGGGGGTGCTATGCATGTGTAGATGTGAGGAGTGGATGAAGGTAAGGATTACTGGGAGTGATCGTATTTGTGCGATACTGAGTTGAATGGTAACTGTGTAACTTCTTTAAGAGGAATGGGGGGATTTTTTATAATGTGTGCGGGTAGTTGGTTAGATAAGGACAGGGAATGTGCATCTGGGGGTTGTTAATGAAATGTTGGGATGTGCCCAGGAGGGTTCGGCAGTTTGTGAGGAGGAAGGGTTTGGGGGCTGGCTGGATTTGTCAGCAATACAATATGGTAGTACATTTGTAAATACTTCTAATCCTGCTTGAAATCCTAATGGCTGATCCTGGCAAGAAGTCTTTATTCATACTGCCCATGATCAATATTGCTAAACTGCCAGTTGCAATTACTGCAGATCTGTTTCCTACTGGTCAGTATTGTCAATTCTGCTTTTTAGACCCAATTCCTACTGCCTTCTGAGTTCCATTTTTGCTCATGCTGTCTGTTGTCATTATTACCGTGTAATGGAACGTAATATGGGTTTTATAGGTCAATGCTCTGGCAGCAAATATGCCTAAAATATTAACATAGAAACACAAACTTCCTTAAATTGGTTATACTTGCCTGTCCAGTGACCCTATATTTTCTCTCAACGTGGAAAATTGTTCATAGTAACCCCTGGTTTGCTTAAACATGTTTTTTATTGGATGATTTTGCAGGGATCAGTGTCTAATCTGCAGGCCACATTAATCACACAGATGCTCTTAGTTGCTTGCTTGTGATGGCACAGTATTGGAAATTAGACCACCTCCAATATGGAGTGACAATGTGGGGCAGCATAGCTAATGGACAAATTTTCCACTGTATTAAAGAACAAATAGTACCAGTATGTGATTACATGATTTCCGTTTATACAGTTTAAGAAATCAATTGATTTTAGAATCACTGTATAAGCGCAAACTGTTGAAAGCATTCTCGCTGTTTAAATTTCCTAGGAATATCAAACTTTGGATTATTATGGTAGCACCTGTCTTGATAAAGTGAAGAGTTGCTTATATGGTATGACACCCCACTGTTTTAATTGAGGTATTTGTTTCCGCTTTCGTTTTTGTTCTCTATTGCGCCAGTTGTACATTTCTTATTGTATCACCCATGTGATTACTTTAATAAAAACAATTGAGAAAAAAAAAGAATTTACGAAATGTTATGTTTTAGGTGCAGTACCAGCAGATCATGGAGTTTTTAGAGGAACTGGACCGAAAAGAGAGACAACTTAAATACAGAAAGTGGAAACCAAAAGTAACTATTACAAAAAAGTAAGAGTGCACTATTTTTAGATGTTCTCATGCAGTTCACCAATTGTGGCAGCCACTATAAAATAGTTTTTAAAAGAAAATGGTATTTATTTAGTTTTTATTTGATTTGTTTACAAACTGCGAATCACTAGCTCACCACAAAAGCCTGGTTATGATCCAAGTAGCAAACTGTTGCCATCCTTGTTGGAAGAGAATCCCAGCCTAATATGCCATCCAACCTTTGTTGAAAATCTCTCCTTGGCTGAAAAGGTATAAATGTTTTAAATTCCAAGGTGTCCTCATACAGTTGCAAGATCTAAGAAGACTAATGACCTGTGTCCTTTTCGGCCCAACATAGTAAATGAAAATATCAACTCCCACTAGACCATGCAGTTTCTTGTACAGTTATATCCCCAAGAAATCCCTGTCTAAACTTCACATTTTGAACATTGCAGGAATAAGACTAGTCTGGGGATGGAAGGGATCCTTTCTCTGTGTAGAACTCCATAAGTAGCTGTTTACTCATAGTTGCTTTTTTCACTTATTTGTGCCTGCATAAAATTGATCGATGGTATCTGGTGCATAAAGTGGTTTCTGGCCAACTTATTTGATCATTTGGGTCCTCAGATCCTCACCTAGTCAGGATCCCTATTTTACAATTATGAACTGGTAGAGGGGGTTATTGTTGCAGACCTGTAGCAGAAATCTGGAATACCCTTCTGCTGCAGGCAGCAGTTTTTTTTATTTTTTTATTTTTTTTGTTCTTTAGCTATTATCTGAATGCTCTGAATGCTAGTATTTGCTGCTGCATGGCTTCTGACCCATACGTTTGCTCATATGGCGCTCATATAGGGCAAACAGATTGTCTTTTAAACCTGGTCAAATAAATTGCAACAGGGTGGGATTTGCTTAATCTGTTTAAAAAATAAAATAAAACAAAAGGCAGAGTCTGTTCTAGTAGCATAATAAAACATAAATCTGAAAATAAATTGAACTCCAGTGCATATGGCTCTAATATTGGACAATGGCAGTATGTACATTGAGTGTGTACTAGATTTGGTCAGATGTTTTCATTCCTATATAAAACTGCAGTTAGTGTACATGCTACGTGCCATAATTCAACATTGCTGAATTTGTGGTGGACAAGTTGTTGGTGAGAGTTGATTAGAATGCAATATTTGACCCAGACCGTGATAAATCGTGCACTACTATCTCTGTTTGCAGATTTCCACCAGCTTTCTTAGGCTGTGGTGGTTTACATGATGTGTGATTGATTTACTATTAAAACAATCAAACATTGGCTGAAAGGAGAAGTGTTTTGTGGATAATTGATGAGAGTAAAGATCACACAATTCTTTCAGCTCACTTTCCTATTATGGGGACTTAGTCTAGTCGGGAGAAATGTATATGAGACTGCAGGCCATTGGAAATTAATGATTTAGCCCTTAGTGATCCAGTCTTGCATTACAAGGTCGGGAAAAAAAGCCATTGGTGAATATTGTGACCTAAAGATGATGGGGAGACAGCGTTGGAAAGCTGTTTTAGGCATTGAGTAAAGCAAGTGTATGTAGGGTTTGAGAATTGGAGATCTGAGTAATCGACTTTGGTCGCAAGCATAAACAGTCTGGGTCTCTGAGACATTTATACAACATTGAATCGTTTGTAGAATCACATGATTAACATGTTCCCGGTCATCCGGCAAGGAATCCTCTGTACCATTTAACAGAACTTAGAACAAACTCTTCCATCAAATGATTAGCATGGGCACCTAAAGTCTAGTCATTTGCCCTGCTGCCAATGTGGGGACTTTGGCAAGGGGAGTAGCTATGCACATAGGCGGAGCCGGCTGCAGCGCCTTAGGAGGCAGACGGAGATGCCATACGCCAGACGAGGAAGCGTGCAAGGCCGAAGTAGCAGAGGCCGCACAGAACACACCGGACCTGGAATGCACCACCATGTACAGGACTTATTTGGCTCAGAGTTGGAAAACTGATGCAGAGTCCAGGAATTAAGGGAGGACTGGGTCCTTGGCTCTTAGACCGAGAGCCAGCGGAAGAGAGGGAGGGAGAGCCGAGACGTGCTAAACACGAAAACTGATAACAACCAGAAGCAAAAGAGCGGCAAACCATGCAGAACGCTGCTGTCGCTTACAAGACAGGCCCTCTTTGGAGCAAGCACTGCAACACGGCAGGTACACGGATTGCCAAGGTTGGAGGGAGGAGAAGAAAAGAGAACGAGCGGGGAAGAAGGAAGGACTACCCTATTCCCATCCAAAGGTCACTGGGGCCAGATAGACAAAAAGGAACGAGACGAGGCAAAGGTTTATGGGAGCCTGTGAAACACGAGCAGTATAAACCTCCAGAATGGTCAAAGGGACACAAGAGAACCAGTAGCAGAGGGAGCCAGATGCCCTAGCGAATTAAGTGAAATATTGGGTTAGGGGACACCCAAAGGAGCCACGGGGGCACAATAAGCAGAGTGAAAAGCATACATCACAGAAGCGCAGGGGCACTAGAAAGTTGGTCTAAGTGTGGAGAGATCGACCAAGTTGGTGCAAAGGGATAATGGAAATAGTCCTCCACCTAACAGAATTTTTGGATGTTTTTGTTTTTTCATCAACCTGACACTTTTTTTTTTAACTTTGGGACTCTTTGAAACTTTTGATAGACTGACGGAAACTATTTTCTTTGAGAGGACCTTTTGTTTACATCTAACCATTCGATAAAGACCCAAGTGGAATTACTGAAACAGACGCAGACACCTTTGTGAAGAACCAGCGTGCAGGACACAGACGGCCCGATTCATGGAATAAATCTGCACAGAAAACGGGGTGCATGCGTGCAAAAAGCGCTCAAGCGCCCGTTTTCCGATTCATGGAACACATTGCGCGTGGCTTACCTGGGATCTGTGTTGAATCCGCGCGGGTCCAACACGTCACTGCGACACCACGAACACCTTGCGCGAGACGCCCAGTGAAGGCGCACACCGTCCAGCGCACATACCTAAAAAGGGGGCGGAACACGTGGAATGGGGAACAACAAGCGTAAATGTGGGCGTTACGTGGGAAGTACCACAGTAAAATACTCGTAAAGCCCACACGTGCGCTAACAACACGTATTCATGAAATTAAACAGGGCTCTCCTGCGTGCGGGAAAAGATGCGCTAATCCGGAAACACGTCCGCCAAGCGAAAGCAGGCGTAAGCGTCACTCCGCACCTAAAACAATGCATAAAAGCGCACGCGAACACAAACGCGCATATAAAGCTACGATGAACGTACCATTCCTCTCAGCAGTGATCATGGGACACTGCAGGAGGAGGAGGAGGAGGATAGCCGGCCCCTGCATTTTCTTTCACCCAGGACCAGCCTTTTTGGGATGCCTGATGACCAGGTCTATGGCAGGAATGGGTTTTCAACTCATATCCTAGACCTGGTCACTGAGTGGGACAAGGGCCTCATATCACCCACCCTGTGCTCCCAAGCACTAAGCCCCTGGGAAAAGGTGCTCAATGTACTGCATTTTTTTGGACACTGGGTCATTTCAGTGGACAACTGCCATAGTTGGGGGTTGGGGGGTGTTTCACAGGCCACGCAGTCACGCTGCCTACACCAGGTGTTGGCAATCATGACTGCACGCCCCTCAGTCCGTAGGCACATATACATGCCCAGAACACCCGCAGAAAGGCAGGACTTTTATGGGGTGGCACACTTCCCCAAAGTGCTTGGTGCATTTGATTGCACCCATGTGGCCCTACGTCCACCTAGGGCCACAGAGCACATCTATCGGAATCGCAAGCACTGGCATTCATCAACGTGCAGGTTGTATGTGAATCATTACCTATGTATATGCCAACTATCCAGGGTCCACCCATGATAGTTTCATATTGAGAATGTCACCCCTACACCGGGGCCTGGAAGCTGGGAGGCATGTCAACACATGGCTCATTGGTGAGTATAAATGCCTGTGCACATGCATGCATGCATGCATGCATGCATGTTAGACACAAAAAGACAAATCCAACTAATGACAACCATTCTCACTTCCCCGGGGGACAGTGCCTACCCTCTGAGCAGCTACATGATGACGCCAATACGGAACCACTCCACCCCAGGTAAGATACAATGCAGCCCGTATTGCAACTAGGGCCATAGTGGAGCGCACATTCAGAGTGCTAAAGTCTCGCTTCCGCTCCCTTGACCACTCCGATGGACAGCTACTATATGCACCACCAGTAGTGTGCAGGATCATTGTGGCAGCATGTGCCCTGCACAATGTTGCAACACAGCGTGGCGTACCTGTGTACATGGTGGTGCCCCCACATCCCCAACCACATGCATGACCGCTGCACATGGGAGGGGAAAAGGGCACGTGGCGAGGCAGCCCGTATCCAACTTGTAGCACAATTCTTCACCTAAAATCACACCCCTGCGGAGTGCACACAGGCCTGGCACATTCCAAGTGACAATCGATGACAAATGGACAATCAGCTGTCCCAACCTTACCACTCTGAGAATGTGTTTGGAAGTGCTACATTGTGTGCATCCCTAGCTACTTAAAACTAACCCAATTCTGTGTGAACAAAAGGCACACCTTGAAGATGCAGTATGCCACTAACCCCATGGAAAACTGCACATTTAAATCCTGGTATGTCACTTAAACCCTCCCAAACTTCATGTCACCTGGTTGCCACACCATGCCTTGGCATGCAATGTCAAAAGTGACAAATGGGCAACACCTAACACTACTGTCACAAAGTGCATTTCGACAAATGGAACTGCGTCAAAAATAACTCACTCTGACACATCAAAATGAAATCGTACACAGGAACATCCATCTTCCAGCATAACATAGCATAAACAAAGGACCCAACAGGGACAATGTCAGACAGTGACCAATCACAATAGCACAAGTGCCCCAAAGTGACAAAGCTACCACATGGACCACTTCTATCTTGAGTGTGTCTCTGCTAGCTAAAGGGGACAGGGTAATGCATACAGCAGGAAGGGCATCAATAATGGAGACAGTCAAGGTAATAATGAAGATGTAACATGAAAGAATTCACATCAACCAATGTCCAAACAAAAAGGTATGCGAACCATGCACTGGACAAACAATCATGAATCCCCACTAGGGGTGTATACACAGTTGGACTTCAGACTGAAAACAGAAATGATGGAAGCTCAATGCCTCTGGTACTTTCACACGCTGCCCTCCTTGCAAGCCCATGGAAAGGTGAAGCAGGAGTGGCATATGTGTCTGGACCCTAAGGCACAAACAAGGAGTGTACCAACACGAGACAAGCCTGTATGGGCCCAGCCGGAAAACAGTGGATGCCTTCGGATGCCACACAAAGCAACACTCTGTCTCATGAATGCACAGTAGACAAAGAATTAAGTAAAAAATAAAAAATCAAAAATGGCCATGGTAGACCAAAGGAGTTGGGGGGGAGGGGGGGAGTTGGGGGGGGGGGGGGGTGGGCTGCCCAGCCCAGAAGGGAGGAGGTGGGGATGTTGAGAGAAAAAAAAGAAGATAAAAACCCTCCTTGGGTTAATGGCCTGCACGGCTAGCATAGAGTGGGAGAGCTGTCGATGCTGTTATCACCCTCTGGTTAGCATTAGGCGGTGTGCGTGGTAAGGGAGGCTGACCACGTATAGCCCTGGTCTGCTCCTCAATGGCAGCGAGCATGCAGGCCTGAAAGGTTTGATTCTGCATCATGATGGCCCGGAGGTCCGCATGCAGCACCTCACATGATGCACAGAGTTCTGCCTGCAGGACCTCATGGGATGCACGGATCTCCGCTTGCAAGACCTCTCGGGTTGCACAGAGTTCCACAGAGACGTGCGTCACCTGCTCCATCTGCTGTTCTGCCCATCTACTGCGGGCCAACTCGAGTGCAGCCAGAGTAGATCTGAGGCAGGTATTCTCTTCCCTCACGGCAGCCCTGTGGGCCTCAGCAGCTATGGCTGTGCACAAAGCCCCCAGTTCAGCCCTTCGGCCCCTGTTGCTGGCCGACATGTCCAGCCTGTGTGAACGGCATGTGGACTGCAATACCTGCTGCTGGAGCTCCAACTGTCTTTCAGGGGGAGCATGGAATTGGCCACCCTATCCAGGCCCTGTGCCTACATCTCACATGATGCCCCCTGTTGCTGTGCAATAGTATACATGGATGGCTCCCACACACTATTTCTGGGTGGCACACGGCCACCGCGTTGCCGAACCCCACACCGCCGGACCCAACGATACCTGGCCCTTGCTGAGCTGGCGCTGCCTGTGGCTGCAGGACTGTATTCCTCCCTTGATCAGCTGCCCCAGGAACAGCAGCCAATACTGTGGAGCGTGACCCTGCAGCCGTAACCACCACAGATGGACATACCAACACTGACTAGCCCTGACAGAATAGCATCCACAGTAGAATCACTCACCTGCGACAGCAATGAGGGTTCCATGTCTGATTCAGCATCAGAGGCATAGGCATCTTCAGAGGTGTATTCCGAGACACCCCTGGCCAGGATGGTCTGTAGCACCAATGGATTCTCATGGGCTCCCACACCACGTCCTCCACTGGTGCCTGGTTGGGGCTCAGAATACATTTCCTCCTCCACCATCTCCTCATCCACTGCACCCAGTGCCTCATCACCTGCACAAATGCAAAAAAAGACATGAATACACGTTAATAGCATAGCCCACACACATAGGCATTACAATGTTGTCAGCCAACACATGAACCTGCCATGTCACACATGAGACTAACTCAGGCACACACGCAGTGTCAATGAAATGGAACGGGAGCCTGAAAGCAGACATGGATGCATGTCAAAGGGCAAAAAAACACATGTACTGCATGATGCATAGCACCTGCATCACACACAAGCATGTCACTGGCATAGTCCTTCCACAAAGATGACTGATGCCAATACACACATGGCACGTAGCATAGCCATGCCAGAACTGTCAACCAGCCTCAGATGGAAGTTGAATACTACTGTCCATGAGCCATGTACAATGCAGGTCGGACCGTGTTGTAGCAGACAGTGTGGGCAGGTGACAAGTGCATTCTCTCAGTCATCTGGTACTACAGCAGGGGAGAGGAGGACAGAAAGCACAAAACATAAGGAAGCATCAGAAGTGCTTCCAGACCCGGAGAAGCTACACCTCCAGTTACATTGAGGCACAGAGGCTATACCAGAGGCAGGCCCCAGCTCTACACAGATGAGAACCACAAACTAATTTCCATGAGGAGCAACTGACCCTGAGGGAGCATGAAAGGGATGATCAAAGACCGTGAGAAGGAAGTAAATACTGGAGATGGAGTTTAAGGAATTGCTGACCCAGGACACATAGGGACTTGCTGAGAATGCACAGGGTTCAGGAATGAACACTCGTAGCCACTGTGAGCCTGTGCAATCATCACAGTCCTAGGCAGATACCTTGTACCAAGCCTAAAGGACTTTACACATAGTCCAGGTCTGGCAGAGTTGCAGAGGGAAGAGTGTAGATTCACAGAAATCCTGGTAAAGCCTGTTGCAGTAGTCCACCATAGGAATTACCAGTCCTCTAGAGACAGTGAGCTGCTGGGGGATGGAGAGCAAAGGAAGGATGCCTCTGAGGAGGAGCAGCTTGCAGGGTGACCTCACAGAGACGTCAGTCTTGTGATGATAGAAAGCGAGTGTTGAGTGGAAGATCATCACAGGCTATCCGCGACCACAGGTTAGAGCAAGAATGGGGCCAAGAGAGGCTGGACAGAGAGTGTCATGGAAGGAGGGAGCAGGTGTGGAGATGAGGATTGGCTCTGTGTGCAGCACATGGTTTGTATGCAGTCTGCATGACAACAAGAACGCATCAGTCGAACATCACATCGGTCACACATGGCAGTCATGTCAATGTAGCTTGAACGGGCAGACAATCATAACACATCACCCATGCAACATACCATACATATGGCCTGGACACACGCGCATCACCACTCACCGGACATTGCCTCATACATTGGCATGTCTCCCACGCCTTGGACCTGCTCCACTGCCATGAAACCACTAATGATCTCCTCCTGTCCAGTGAGTTCATCGTCCTCTGGTGCTGACCCCCCGCCAGTCACCAGAGTAGAGGCGAACTTGGCAGCCAGCCTGTCTTTTGCTCGGCGTCGGAGGTCATTCCAGCGCTTCACAACATCACCAGCTATTACGCTCACCCGATATCCACGGGGACGCCACCCAGCCCTGGTTGGATGATTTGCACTCTGTTAGGGAGAATTCTCTTATATGGCTAATTTCCCAAACCTAGTGAGTCCCCCAGCAGCTTTGCTGGATTTTTGGGGTTTGTTTTTTTTCTCCTGCTAAGAGTGAGACTCTCTTCCTCCCACTCTTAGGCATGATTTGAGGTATGTCTTTGACTCTTTGTGTGCTTATGGGATATGGGGTTTTCTTTTTACTCCATAGGGTATCCTCTATTTTTTATGTGTGTGTTACACAGCACCCTCAGTGCAGTAACACAGGGGTGTCATAGTGACCCCCAAACATAGACTCCATACCCTGGGACTGACTACTGTCTCCTAGGGAATGTAAAGTCACCATTGACTTTACTAGTCCTAAATTGTGAACAGAACGAGTACAAACCATCATATTGTGGAAGTACTGGAAGGGGTTAATTAGATTGCCCATCGGTCTGTTTTCAAGGGGGCACTGTCAAGTCCCCCCTTGTCGAGTTTCTGGCTGGTGGCAGTGGTTACCACGCAATGGTACGCAATGGGATTTTCCCATTGATTTTAAACGCACCACTTTTTGGTGCAATGTTAAAGATACCGCTGGTTTATTTATTTAATATTAAATCAACGGTTGGGTCTTTTTGCCAGAACTTATTTCTAAAATGGCATTTGTGTCCGTCTATGTAACTCTGACCAAGGTTGAGCCCTTTGTTCCACTTTTTGGCGTGCTTCTCCACAGAAGCTCTCCAAATGGTGCAACTCTTTCTGGGTTCCGCAGGATGTGTGGGTAGGGGAATTGGCACCCTGGACTGCGTTGCCTTAGCAACTCAAGTCGCATTCTATTCTGATTGGCCCAGTGGTGAGCCGCCCGGCTCACCACTTAGCATGTTTGAGTGACAGCTAGGATGTTGAATGGGGCTTTTTCTGCATAAAAGCAGGACTTTTGGGACTGGAACTTCAGAAGTCGCCACAGGACCTAAGAATCTGAAGCGGGAAGAAGCTGAGCCACCTGCAACAACGACACCACTGGTGAAGCACTGCTGCAACAAACTCACCACTTTCCCAACAACAAGAAAAGATCTTCTGCCGGACGAGTCTTCTTCCTCTGAGCTGGTGGGACCAACTAGTTCGCCCCTTTCGCCTTCCAAAGACGTCTCTTGGTCGAATCGCCCGTGCCAAGCACCCCGGCAGCCGGATAGTCAAGCTTCACTACTTTGACCGCGAATAAAAGGAACGCACCTTTTACCGACAAACTCTGCGGCTGGTTTCATCCCTGTGCAGTGCAACGACTCCACGTTTCCTCCTCGACGAGATCCTCTCTTCCCCTGGTCGAAACAACGAACTGCAACCACTGCCAGGAACAACTGTCACCGCTGGGGCTTCCTCTCTCTTTAAGGTAGTGTGTCCTGCCTGGCCTCCCTTTCTTCGGTTTGCCCAAGGTGACCCTTAAATCATTGGCTTTCCAACTGGGTTGCCCCCAGACCTTCTAACTTTCCTTTCTTGAATCGCCCCAACCTCTTTGAACATTCTGCAAAGACTTTTAGTGCATTTTAAACCGTGTGATCCTGGGCACATTTCGCTTTGCTCCATTTTAAAGTGGGCCTGGCCTATGAACTTTGGCTCTACAGTGTCTACTGCCTTTATTCCCTTTCTGAGAAGTCCTAAAAGTGTTGGGACCTGTTTTATTGCTATGCTCTGCCTTTTTCTCTCCCTTTAACTGAACTATTGGAGTGCCATCTAGGTTGCGCACTCGCATCTGTTTTAACAAATCGTGGTGTTTTAACTCTGACTTGTCTAATAGTTATCAAGGGAGGTGTGTATACGTTACCTGACTGTGTTTTAACTTGCTTTTGATTTAGAGTGCTAGTATATTGCCTGAAGTGTGTTTTTTAAATAATTATATACTTTTTATACAAAGCTCTGGTCAGTGTTTGTTTGCTCTACTGTGTTTTTAGCCCTATTGTATATACTCTATATACTGCCCTACTCTTCTTGAGAGAGGACTGCTCAGCCACAGCTACCAGGTAAATCTGGGTGGTACAGACTGCTACCAATTGGGTTTACTGCTTACTCCTGTAGTCTTAATCTTTTTGCAGTGTTCCCCAAGGGAACTGCACAGGATTATGCCTAACACACTCTCGAACCCTCTCCCGGTCCCTTGGTAAGGCCTCTGGTTAAAGATGGGTCTGCAATATAGGAGAGCTGGATTCAATACCAGATTCTTTGTTTTCCCACCTCCCTTGGCCTCAACTCCTTCCTCCTCCTTGAGCCTTCTCCTCACCTTAATATTGTAAAAGGGGGGTTCTATGTCCTGCTCCTCATGGCAGGGGCACGTGTATGTGGGGGGCGAGCAGCGACCAAGTTACTTCACTGGTGCAAGCCCCCTGTGGGAATCCAGGCCCGCTGCGACTCTGTAAATTTGCTGCTTTAGAGTCTTTATATGCAGTTCTTATGTTCCTCTTAGTTCGAATAATAATGTCTTGCTTCTTTCCTTTTAGGTATGGAAAGGTATTTTGGTGTTGTCATGCAGTTTGAAGAGGAGCATGGGCCGGTAGGCGAAAGCGTGGTGTGCGCGATGCTGTCCGGTGCGCGATGCGCGGTACTGTTTCCCCTTTTATATTGCTAATCTGTGTCTTTTCTCTCCTTGCAGGTCACGATGTTCCTCGCCGAGTGCTGTGATGTTCCAGCAATGATACTGACCAGGCGATGACTACCCAGGTAAGAATTGTGTACCTTTCTTCGTTCGGGAGGAAACGTGAGTAAATGCTTATTAATGCTGTCTTTCTTCTTCCTCTTTCCAGGTTATGATATTCGAGGATGCATGCAGTGCCGGATGATGGAGTTCTTACCTTCAGGTGAGTGGAACTGAAGTCGGCGATGGATTGAAGACAGGATACTATTCCAGGTAAGTTTCGTAGTGTTCTTTCTCTCTCTGCAGGTCCTTGGTTTCAGGTAAGCTGGCATCAAAGAACTGGACATGGTGAGCGTTACGCTGCCCACAGCAGAATAACACGAAGCGTGTTCTGCTGTTTGTGTGTGGTTTAAATAGTCTCAGGTAAAGTAGTCCAGGTAAAATAGTCCCAGGCCTGCCACACCCAAAGTAGTCCAATTAAAGTAGTCCCAGGCCTGCCACACCCAAAAGACT
Organism: Ambystoma mexicanum; assembly: GCF_040938575.1. Classification (NCBI taxonomy): domain Eukaryota; kingdom Metazoa; phylum Chordata; class Amphibia; order Caudata; family Ambystomatidae; genus Ambystoma; species Ambystoma mexicanum. The sequence goes on along the minus strand of NC_090929.1, from coordinate 995,700,073 downwards.
AGACCGCATAGCTCAGTTCCTTGTAACTGATCTATGTGTGTGCCTCCATGTTGGCTGAACCCCCCCCCCCCCCCCCCGCCCCAAGTTAAATAGTCCCAAGTAAATAGTCCCATTATAATGTTGGTCTTCATAATGGGTGTGAGCCTGACTCCAAGAGAGTCTTGGATAAGGTTTTAAAGCCTTTGACCTGGCCCTTACTGGAAGGCTGACTTGCCAGTGAGTGCCAGGGTTAAAGGTCATGACACCAGCTGTGCGCCTCTCATGGCCCATGGCGCTAATACGGTCCACGAGGCACTGCCAGTGGGCCATACGCTGAGCAGGCATATGTGTGCTCCCTGCTTGCACCATCATGTTACGGCTGTGTTCCAACACGTAGTCCACGAGCGTGTCCAGTTCCTTATCACAGAAACTCCTCTTCCTCGATGTGTGGGACTGCTGTGCCGTGTCTGGGGTCCCAGCCTGTACCGCTGGAGCACGCTTCTGCCTCTTGCGAGGTGGTGCAGACCCTGAGTGTGCTTATACCACTCTGGTCAGTAGGGGCTGGAGTACTGGTGGACTGGCCTATGGAATCAGCCACTGATGTTACTACAGAAGGTCGTCTTGCAGGTATCGGTAGATGGGTACTGTTTGCCAGGACCCTGCACTGCACATGTCTTGGACTTCGTGGCACGGAAATTGGCTATTGAGTCACCCTGTGCCAGGGGCTGGGACCACTACAGCCTGGCTGGCTGACCCTGAGCCTGTGTGGTGGTACCCGCAGCTGCCCATGCAGCTTCCACACCCTGGCTGCTCTGGACAGCAGATGGCACTGCTTGTCTGGGACCACGGGTGCTGGGGATGTCAGCAGCAGCTGCATCTCCCTGCCCTGGAGGTCTGACTCCCTACTCTCCAGATTGGTTTTTAAATTACACATTTCCTGGTATAGGGCCTTTTTCTCCTGATGCAGAGCGCGCCCCTTTGTTCAGCCAGGTCATCCCTTTGTTGCTTGATGGCATTTAATTTTTGGCGTTCATGATCAAATTCTGTTTGCGGATGCAGTTCTTTAATAATGAATTGGCTATTCTCCTCTTCCAATTTTTCGACCTGATTTTGTAAGATGGTTATTTGTTCTGAGCAGGTTCTGTTACATTTTAGTTGTTGATTCAGCTTCTGTTGACTCTCCTACAGAGAGTCAACCTTTTCATGACACTCTACATTTAATTAATCTAATTGGGCCTCTTGGTCAGATTTATTCTGTTGTTGTAGAGCCAAGTCCTCTTTAGCTGTTTAATGTAATTTCCAGATTCTCCCTCGGAATCTTGGCTCTTTTTCAATTTTTGTTCCGCTAATTTTAGCTCAGTCTGGATTTGAGTTAAGAGTTCAGATTGATTTTGTACTCGAGTTCTATTTTCTTTATGCTTTTCCCGAATCACTCCCATATGGAGATACATATAGGCTGTGATTCTGACAATTTTAATCTGCTCCTCTTTAATTTTCGGAGTCATGTACAACTTGCTCAATGCTTGATGTAATAGGCCACCGTCCTGCCACGTGTCCATGTCCATGGCGATGACCTGTTGCATCATTTCTTCTAGCCAGACTTTTTCATCTTGCTCTGCCCATTCCCCTCTGACAAATAATTTGTGCAGAAGGTGCTCCCTGGCCATATTTATCTCTACTGTGGTCATTTTGGAAAATGTTCTTTCTTAATTTATTTATGTAAGGGTAATCTTTATTCTGTTGGTTTTTGTCTATTTTGGGGTTGATTTAGCTTTAATTTTATGCACAGGCCTGATACTTAGGGTCTTTGTTTTTGGGAGGCGCTTTTTACAGCATAACAGTGTTCCAACCATACAAAGTATCACTACCTTGAAGGTTAGCTTGCTGCGTTAAGCTGTCACAGGTGAATACACAATCCCAATTCCCAGCACGAGCACCCAAGCTGTAAAGGATTCCAGTCGGGCGTCACACCAGACCAGGACTCTTGCCCTTAGCCTAAGATGTAGCGCTCAATTAGAATATTTTTTCTTTATTTTCAACTAATTCGAATTGAGCTGGCACCCAACCCGTATCACACCCCCTTTTTACAAATACCCCGGGTCACAATGGACCATGAACCAGGCCGGTTGGTGGAAATACAATATTTATTTAAGTTCAAAGAAAATCACAGTTTGAATATTGGGCAAAAATCACCAATGGGGTGATAATTACAATGTAAACTAATGAAATACATTTGGTTGACCGCCTACAAGAACATATCCAAAGCACAAATGAATAGGAACACTTTTTCTGTTCAGGTACATAGCACCCGAGTTAAGATTTCCCCCTGCAATGCTCCCTCAAACCTCACTTAATCGAATTTTGAGTGCATAGGAAGGAGCAGCAATGAATCGGGGATATTAGGCAGCAAACAGAATTAAACAGAATCAAAATCCGACCTTATTCACAAAATAAAAAGGCAAAAACGGATTTAAAAACCCTTTGAAATTGCATGGAAAGATACTTGGAATTGACAAATAATTAAATTAATGTGCCTTTGAATCAAGCAGGTAAATATGATTTATCACAGCATCAGGGAGATAATATCACTAGCAACTACAAGGCAAGGTATCAACAAAGGACATAAAGTTCAGAAAGGAACTTGAAAGTAAAACCCCAGTGCTTCCAAATCACACGTTGAAAAGTTGCATTTTACACTTTTTCAGTTTTAAATGTAAAAAAGTTTTTTTTAAATGGGTGAAATGGACCGAATCGGAATGCGATTTTTAGGCTGGGTGATAAATGCACATCACAGGGACAATAGGGAAGTGAAAGAGGGACTATAGCTGAATACCTGGATTAGTTTTTCAATGTGGAAAAAGATTTGGTTTTGGTAAAATGAAGCAGTTAACAGAGAAAGTCGATTTGGAAAGTTTTACTTAAACTAGATTATCAAGAAGATAGCGCCGCCCATGAAACAGGTTAAGCGGCCGCATTAACCCCCTTCACGCCGCATTTCTCTTTATGTGGAAATTAATTACATTATTCAGAATGTGACTACGGATCTATGCAAGACAGAGATGCGTAGAAGAATAGTGCTAACGCTTAGAGATCAAGGACAGAAGGCACAGAACATTCTGACAGTTTTAAACAAGTTACCAGGGAATAGAGGGATTACTCAGAGAGTAGGACAAAGTATCAAGATGGGGTATGCTATGTGGTGCTATGGGATGGGGAAACACTCACAATCCGCACTTGAGTTTGGGATTGGGGGCAGTCAACTGGGTTCTAGACTCAAAAGGCTCTGGTCACAGCAAGGTGGTGGACTCTCCTAGCAGAACAGCTGGGCCTGTCTGGTCACTGGATCACAAGGGTACAGCTGGCATTCAGGTAGTGGGCAAAAAGCCGGTCTGGTCACAGGATACTCCCAAAAGGGTGCCACAGCTTTTCCCCCTTCTTCCCTGAGTTAGTGGGATTTTGTTATGGGGCTTAGTTATGAAGGGCGGTTCTGCCTGGATAGGAGGGCCTGAGCCAACTATCCCTTTTCTGGCAGTAGAGTCTGGAATCTGCAGGGTGGATCTGGAATGTCTGTATAGGCAGGCGCTGGAAATTTCAAAAGAGAGTCTCCGTCTGTCAGCTTCCCCTTTTTATAAGGCGGGTGACTCACAGGATTTCTTGTTGGGCAGCACTAAGCTAGACCTACCCCGAAGAACTGGATAGGTCAGCCTATGTTGGTCGCCTCCTCCAGGAGGGGACTCAGTTTATGGGGTTTGGTTTTATGAGGTGCAAAGCCATCCCACAGTCATTTTTGCCTAAAATCAATCTTAACATAAATCACACATTTATACAGTTGTGGCACTTTTGCAAATTACATGGGCAAATTGCATATTTCATGCAGAGCATGGTGTTCCCACTCCCAGGTCTGTACGACATTATTTTGCCCTTCTAATAGTTTTTTGCGGTTTTTAGTGGGAACCACTTCCCCCAAAATCCCACAATTGTATGCATATATACATATTGTCGTAGGGCACATTTCCATTAATTTTTTAACGTTCCATCATATGTACTTTTCCCATGATTCACTTTCTCCTGGTGTTTACGTTCCAGACATGCTATGGACAGCCACGATATCTTGTTTGAAAGCCACGAAAATTACCCTTTAAACTGTAAAACGTTTACATTACTGCATTGTTTGGTTATTGAATGAAGTCTTTAAAGCTTATTCATTAAATAATCTTTTGAGCAAAATGGGCTGGCCTTTGTCCTCCAACAGGGCCAATTTTTTATTTTTTATTTTTTTTATTTTTTTAAGGCTACCACCAAATGTCAGTTTAGTCCAGGGCTGCCCTGGAGTTTCCCCTGTTTGAGTGACTGGTAGGTGTCACTTCCAAAAGTAACACTTGGGTGTCCCAAAATCTATTTTCTCAAGCTGAAGCCCAGGCAGAAGTCTGATGGGGGTGTGATATTCTTCCTCTTGGCCATTCAAAGTTTTCAAGGGCAGAAATTAACACGTATGTGTCCCAGAATCTCTTTTTGGCTCCTTTTGGGGGCGGCCTCTCCTGTTGTCAGCACAAAACTGTCCATGTAAACTGAACAGGGACCCCGTTTGGCTGGTTCCCCAGTACAGCCAATGCATTTAATTATTATTTTTTTTTTTCTGAATCAGAAGCAAGTTTGTTAAAATAAAACATTATCTAGATTTTACCCAAGCAAAGCGGCGCTGCTTTTCAATTCTCTTCCTTGGTGCATGTACGATAACACACTGGCAGCCTTCCTCAGTGTGCTCCCTGTTCCATCTTGCCCAATAGGTGTTTGGCAAGACAGTGCAGCCATCATTTTGTAGCTGCAAAAAGCAGTTTTGATGCGAGGCAATGGTGCTCAAAGGAGCCAGTGCAGCCATTCTGCTGGTAACTGCGGAAGTGCAGCTTGGAAATGGAGGGGAATTCTGCTGAGTGGGTAAATGTATCCCACAGTCTCGATTTAAAAAGTGACGGGACTGCGGTGCTAAAATGTCTGTGACGGACCCGCACATGATCTACCTGTAGTGTTTAGGGTCAAACCATCCGTCTTCAGTGTGAGGACTGCCTGTCGATGACGGCCAAAGCCTTGATAGAACATAAAGGGAAGTTGGAGAGAGGTAAGCCTTTAAAATCCCCTTGTCCATCTAAACGTAAATCATCAGTTGAGTTGAAACCGACGACTCCTGGTTGAAAAAAAATATCAAAACGTTCCCGTTCCAGAAGTGGTTCGCACCAATCCTCGTCTTTGTGGCATGGGAAAAAGAGGCGTTATAGGTCACAGTCTACTTGATCATCGAGTTCACACGATCGGGTTACTTTCCCTTCAAAATCTAGTACCCCAGCTCACTCTGTGTGACCTTGTCCACCTGTTGGCCCGGTACTGATTCACCCTCTGAGGTAGATGGACTAACTCAAGAGATATGCTCATTTAATGTCAAACCCTGGGAATGAAGATTAAAGACCTCATCCTCAGTTGGCAGTGAGCGCAACCATTGCAAAGAGATTTATTTTTTTTTACAATTTGGTGCTGGCATGTTTTTTGTCTTTTTTTTTGTTGTTGATTCCTCCTTTTGACTTTTCTTTTCTGCATTGGTATTAGTTCAAGTTCTTCAGACACCATTTGGTTTTGTCTGTCACTGATGCTGCCATCCTCTATTAATTACAAGACATTGTATGGGTAAAAGGTTTGACTCGTTAAACCTGTGCGCTAATTTGACCACTTTTAGTTTGACTAGGATTGTAAGGCAAGCAGCGTTCAACTGTCCACAAAGCCCACCCTCATCGGAACTTGATAATGTAACAAAATACAATTGATTGGGAAGTGTTGACTCGAGCAATACCTGGTGATAGTTGACAAAATTCTAGAAAATAAATCCAGATTGCTCAATAGCAAATGTGTTACGTCACAAAAAATGTCAATTTATTCTTGTAGTAGTCAGCCGACACGTGTTTCGACCACCAGGTTGTTCTCAAGGCTGTAATTAATAATGTACAGATCTCAAAATATAGTTGACAAAAATAAAAATGCGATTGGTAGTCACAAAAAATGCAATAGCATATGTTTAATCAGTACCAAGAAGAACATAGAAGAAATGAAAAAAATAACATCATAATGAAAATCAAAACCATTGGTCAGTCAGTCGGACAAAAACATAAACGAAACATGAGAACATTATTAAATGTCACATACCAGTTTGTAGGTTCAGGGTGAAAGCGGGCAGCGGACACGGCATGAATGAAAATACAATATAGTCATTGTAATTCCAGACATTACTGGATTAGACTACTGATATTATTCATTGAGTGATGGTTAAGTGCATAGCCTCATTTGGCATAGAGCCTTCATGAGATAGAAAAATCACCATGCCAAAGTGGGGGATAGATCCATAGGTAATGCCTGTGATGGCTAAAGAGCCAAAATGTCCATCAAATAATCTGTGTTAAGTTAACATGCGTAGCGTTGCCATGGTGCATCACCATACACAGATTATATAGGGTCATAGATGGTGTCTGTGATAGCTACAGAACCAGAGAATAAGATAAGCCAATAGTTTAGGTGAGGTTAACATGCATAGTGCGGCCATATTGTGTCATTAGTGTTGAATTATCCTTAGAAGCCACAGATACCCAAAAATGTAAGCTTACCCTTGTTCTTTCAATATAATGGTCTGATGAAAAATAGGTTGCATTGGTAAGAAGTTCACAATGGGGTAAATAATCCATCATACCGTAACTACAAAGGACGAAGGTAAACATACAATGTATCCACTGCCATCATGTAGATAACAGGTGCGAAGAGATATGGTGAATCTAATTCAAATGCTAGTGTTTGCGCTCTTTAGTTAGCAACTGAAAAGCAGAGAAATAATGAATGATAACCCGTTGGGCTTGACACCGGTATTAAACTCAATATTATTCTCAATAGAATTACTAGTAAGGTGGAATGACAGAAAAAGATCTCCGCACCTCTAATTAAATGCATGAATAGAAGCTGCTGTGTCTCGGAGTATTAGCTTACACGTGAAGAAACTATATCATGTGAAACGAAAATCCCCTCCTGTGAAATATAATGGAATTAATAAAATAGAACTGCAACTAGTAATACGTTGTTCCAAATAATAAATGGCTGAAATGCCAGTATAGTGGAATTACTGAAGTTCACGTTACATTGAAATAGCAAGTAGAAAGGGTATTAGCTAGTCTTTTTGACATTAGTCATAAGTGCAGTACCTCGAGCATTGACACCAGTATCTTAAACACTAACGTGCAATATGAGATGAATAGCCACGCAATGAGAAATCAAATAGTGGTGACAAGTTCATCACAATACTGATGAAACAGTTGAAATATCACAGAGCATTTGATATACTGAACTCACCTTAATGGCTTATTATTGAATGTAATTGAAACAAGGGCTCCTGGTGTTCACCCTATTCTGCCCAGGAGGGCTATATTATTGTCCGATACAGGTGAACGGGTCAGTAGAACAAGCATGGCCCCTTATCGCTCATTATCAAGTCACAGAATATATAAGTACCACACTTGTATTATCCAATGTCTACAGGTTAAATCCCACATCAGTAAGCTTGTAGGCAATTCGTAGCCTACTAAGAGAGACCCTGTAAATGGCAGGGCGTTGAGTCAACGTCACGCAGAGTGACGTATGGCCGTGACGTCATAGATAAACCGTGTCATTACGACCCAACTGAAGAGAAAGCACACATTATTAATAATTGGGTGAACAGATGTATTGCTTGCTAGCAATGCTTGTTAGACTCAGTACCAAGTTTTCTAAGGATGCAAAGAGGCTGAAGCCTGATGGAAGTGATGAAAAAGTCTGTGATGTGCAACATTAACCTAAAAATAGAAATTACATAATAAATGTCGGGACACTAGAGTGGCCGGTAACAGATTGGGCGCAATTGAGCCTGTTTCACAATGTCAGGCAAGACATGATGCACACATACGTCCTATTCCACATACTCAGCGGGGGCCATGATTCATAATAAGTCACTGCGATTTCATACTACGGAAACTGTAATTGACCCGGCGGGAAGGTTTGCAATTGTCTCTGGCTGCTGGGGTTCCTCCCTGTTGACGTTCGTAAATATCTATGGCCCTAAAGTCGATGACCCCCCTCTTATTTGAGTCCCCGCTATCCATGTGCTATAGATACTTGCACACTAATCTTATATGGGCGGGGTATCTCAACCTTGCCGTCGACCCATAGAAAGACAAATCAGTGTGGGTCTCTCGTCCATGGACTACAGCTGCGGAAATGGTGCGAAGGTGCATGACCGAGCTGGAATTGGGTGATGTGTGACGGCTACTTTGGCCAGAGAGCAGGGAATACACGTTCCACTCAACGGTCCAAAACACCTCCTCGCTCATAGATTATATCCTAGCGAGCCCTTCATTTATACGCAGAACAATTGTTTGTACCCTTCTTCCCAGAATGTTGTCTGAGCACTCGCCCGTCCTGTGGTCCCTGGACCCGGGGGACGCTGTGGCCCCCCATCCCTTCTGGAGGATTAAACCGGAAGCCCTATCAAATATAGTGTACAAAAGCAAAGTGTTGAGCCTAGTCAAGTTCTACTTCCAGGAGAACTTGGGCACTGTCCCCACAATGAGCTCGCGTGGGAGGGATTCAAAGTAGTGTTGCAGGGGGGATGCCTGTCCCTGGAGCTGGGAATACTGAAGACCATTCGAAGGCTATTGTCCGAGATGGAGCAGGAAATTGAGCACCACGAGAGAAGGGCTGAAGGTGGGGAGGATGCTGGTGGCAGGGCCGATCTCAGGGACGTGCTAGATCGCTTCAATACCCTGGCGGATCGAGAGGTTAAACACCTGTCGCGCCCGGCAATGGTTTGTAGATATGGTGAGAAGGGCAGGCCGGGAAGGTAGCTTGCGGCAATGCTCAGACGAGAAAGGGGTGCAACAGTTACTACTGCCATGAGAAACTAAGCTGGCATGATGGTTGTAAAGCCGGATGCTATTCTAGATGTCTTTCGCCAGTACTATAAGCAACTGTACGCGTCTAAGGGGTCGATCCTGGCTCCGGAGCTGGAGCGATATGTACGCGGTGTGTCCCTGCCCATGCTACAGCAGGAGGCAATTGAAGCCCATGTAAGACCCATCACGCGCAACGATATTCTGCTAGCTATACGCGCCCTCACCTTAACTAAGCTGGCACAGACTGTATCACGGCAGAGTTCTATAGGGAGCTGGGCCCCGAGATAGCCCAGGATATGCTGTTGGTGTGGGAAGAGGCAATGAAGGTGGGTCACCTCCCCCCAACTATGCGAGAAGCAGTGATCACGTTGATACTTAAGCCTAGGAAGGACTCCATGGAGTGCTCTTCTTACCGCCCCCTCTCCTTGCTAAATCTGGATACGAAAATATTCGCATTGGTGCTGGCGGACCGGTTGCTCCCGTATGTATCGCCATGGTCCACGCAGACGGTGCTCGCTCGCGGGCCTTCCAGCTAGGATGCGGTACTAGGCAAGGATGCCGAATGCCGCCACTGCTCTTTGCATTGGCAATAGAGCCAATGGCGGCCCGGCTCTGCAAACTGCATCTGGCAAGGGGACTGGTCCTGGGAGGCACTAGGGAACAAAATGTTTCTATACGCGGACAATGCTATTCTATACCTTAAAGACCCTGCGACTAACCTCGGGCCGCTCTCACAGGAGATGGCGTAGTTTGGGCGTGCATCTGGTCTTAGAATAAACTGGACTAAATCAATTTTGTTCCCATTGAATGAGGGCATAGTCAGACCGGCGGACACTGGGGGCTACAGTTGGGATTAGAGGTCATTCACATACCTTGGGGGGCCGAGTGAGCTGCGATGCTCGTATGCTGCTAGAGGACAATCAAATTGAATATCTGCATGTGTTAAGGTCTAGGGTGGACCTTATGGTGTAGGCTTCCCCTCTCGCTGCTGGGTCGGATAGCGATTGCTAAAATAGTGGTAGTCCCTAAACGTCTCTACATCTTCCAAAATATCCCAGTCGGGCTGGGAGTTAGCTATTTTGCTGAACGGAAGATCCTGCTGCTTAGACTGGCTTGGCACCCGCGGCCCCGTGAATAAGCTGGGACACCCTTGTCCTCCCCTGGGAGTGTGCAGACATTGCGGCACCGGACATGGAGCTGTATTTTCTCTGCACAATTACACTTTGCGTCCTACTGGATGCTGGAGGCCCCTTGCTACTCCCCCATACAAATTGAGAGAGGCTCAGTGCCCCCTTTCACACTGCAGGTGGTCCTGTTATCGCGAAAGGTAGCCGACAAATGCAAATGTGACCTGGTGGCATGCACGATCCACGCATGGAATAGGGTTCTGAAACAGCCACGGATTTCTATTCCGTTCGACCCGGGTCTCCAGATTTGGAAAATAGTGTCTCCCACCAACCTGTGATCAGGTTATAATACAAGAGTGCAAAGGGGCGGGGATAGAATGCATGGCAGACCTGTACCCGGGTAGGTGGAGGGGCATTTGTATCACGATAACAATTCTCGGTAAGGATGGGAGGTCCCCGTTGTTCCCTGATATCCCACCGACGCTACCGCTGTTGCAATACCTAGTGGTCTCTTCAATCTATGGGTTGATCCAGAGCAACACCCCCAGGAGAAACTAAGGTGCAGACGATTGTGAGAGGAGGATGTGGGTATCCCTTCACTGATTGACAATGGGCAATGATCTGCGAGCGCACGCATAGCAGGGCATTTAATAAACGTTTGCAATTGATTCAGCTCAAAACCCTGCAGCGTGTATACGTCTCCGGCCCGCCTACATTAGTTTAATCACGCCAGAGAGAGCAATTGCCCAAGATGTAATACTGAGTCAGCAGACTTTGGCCATATGTTGTGGATGTGCCCCAAGTTACCGGAGTTCTGGGAGGGAGTGGTGGAAGCGGTCTCTGTTATGCTGGGGAGGGCAATACCTTGTGAATTTAATGTGTTGCATGTTCGGCTGGTCACCCGTGCTACCTAAGCATAGTTGGAAATTGCTTACAACATGCATGATAATGGCGAGGGGGTGCATTTTGATGAGCTGGAATGGTGCACCCCCCGCCCCTCTTGTGGTCAGCAGACTCGGCCAAAGAACATTTGGGGCCACTTTGTGTCTTATCTTCTGTCCCTGGATTCGGACCTGGAGGCGGGGGAGACAGTACCTGCTTCATTGACTGTGAACAATAATCACCTACTCTCCTGACGCAAAGTAACAGCCTGTAATGTAACTTGTGGACAAGTCTGCCCCCCTAGGCTACATACTATATGAAGACATCCTGTTGTCCACTGGTCGATACCCCTCTGGTTCTGTGCCTCGTCGATATGCCTCATGTAGATTTTATACTGTTGAACGTCTTGAGATGTGAATCGACCAATAAAGAGGGTATTCACTATATTGCATAAGTCAGGCAAAAGACCTGTGGGAATGAAATGTCACTTACTTGAACCGGACCCAGTAGCAGTAGCTGATCACCTTATCCACGTTCCTACCAAACAACTCCCAGCAGCATTCGGTCGCTGATAACCGGACGCTCCACACTTACCCACAGCAACACAGGCTTTGTCCTCCAGTGTGTCTGCTTGGATCCAGTTCTAACCTGATGCGTGGCTGTTATCTTCTGACTTTCGAGACTCTCGTTCCCCAGATAAGGTTGGACTTCTAAAGTTTAGGCCTACCCAAAGTTATCTAACTTGCCAGTATTGCTATTTAGTAAATGTTGGTTGATGACTGATATGCTAAACTAAAGCTACTCTTGATATTTATCTGTTTCTTATCTAAAGGTCTACCATTGAACTGAGTAATACTACAGCAAATGTCCTGTATATGTGTGTGAAACTTTCCTTACTTAACTCAATTGCATTTTGAGTTTAACATTGCACTAGTTAAATAATCCAATTTGTAAATAACTACAGTGTGTAAGTATTTCCTTGACTACAAGTATACCTCGGGTCGCATGGTCTGTGGTTGAGATTATTCACATGCAAATCTTTACTGCTTTTTCCCCTTGGTGTGCTTTGGGGCTTTTCATGCTTTGCTGCATCTTCTAGGGTTTGTAGTGCTCAAACCGACCTTTGTATCTTTTCATTGGGATTTCATATGATCCGCTCTGTGGTAATCTGCTGGCAAGTAATACGATTATTTACATGTTTTCATACTTGTATTGCAGGCTTGCATGCATTATAGTCTGTTACATGCAATGATCAAGGTTCAGAAGGATAGTAAACCTCCAGCAGTCCCAAAAGTAGGACACCACCAATCTTAGCGTATTTTTTTTTACAGAAGTTAGGATGTGATTCTGCGTCTGTTAATGTATACACCAGTCACGATACCCCGGATGGTCAGAAGATTGTTATATACTCTTTTGGTACTTTAAAGCAGTCTCACTGAAATTAATTTCCTTAACTCTAGTCCCAAATCTAAGAAATTATCTCTGAACTGCTGTAATCCTTGGTGCATATTGGGTACAATGAAGCTTAAATCATGTTTTCATAATGCGATTCGTGCCTGTGACTGACAAACTTTAATGAATAATCATAACATTTTGGGAAGCTATTAAAATTAATTTGTACACCCCTTTTTCCTCCCACATTATGTAAAACTTGATTTATCTTAATGTTCAGCTTTCATTGCTGAATATGCAAATATGGAAGTGCAGCAAAGTAACTTGTTCCCACCTGATGTGTGTGATTCTAGTTGATGGTCCTGTGATGCAGGCATTGTGTATGGCTTACATGAATAATCATATCTAGTTTTATATAGCGCTACAAACCCGCAGGTATCTAAGCGCTGAAATAACAGTTGATGATATCCCACTCCGTGGTACTCAATTTATCGACCTCGGAAGGATGAAAGGCTGAGTTGGCCCTGCCAGGATTCGAAACCTGCATTGGCAGGGTGCGCACAGATGTCAGAACAAGCACTAAGCTCACTGTACTATCTGGCTGGAAACATTGGAAGACATTGCTGCATAAAGACATTTCTGAATTCTTTATCTTCTTGCAAGACATTACACTCTGCGGAATTTTTAATTCCACTGTGTGACCTCACATCAGTGGATCCAGCATTTTATCTGACTCGCTGGGAAACTTGCAGTGTAGAGGGGGAAGAAGGGTTAAAATAGGGTGCAATAGGGGGATTGGGAGGTGGCAGGCCCCCTGGTATTTGATGGAGTTTTGGTTGTTTATGCGTCCCTCAAGCCTCCCCTATCCACCCACTATTCTTCTGGTATATCAAGGCAACACAGAGCGTGGGAACCAAATACAGAGGGGGGGCATACAAAGCATAACATTGTAGATGTGCACCTAAACATAACAGACTTTCATTGATCTCAAATGTTCTGAGTGACAGCATGGACAGCTCAAGCTTTGGTCTGGTTGTTTATCAGATGTTACTCAAAGCCTCTCGTGGACTAAATTCCTTTTGTTCAGTTACCCGTCTACAGTTCTATGTTATACCTTCCTGTGAATGTGCATAAACCAACATCCTCAAAAATATACGAACTTGTATGGAAGTTAAAGTATACAAGCATAACTGCATACTAACTCTTCATTTCTTTGTTTGATAAACATTTTCAGCTGTCGAGAATGGTGGAACTTTGCTCTAAATGCCAATCTTTCCTGGATTCGAGAGCAGAGACGGTGCCTCACCTGGGAATTTGTCTTGCACCGGGCACATGACGCAGTGTTTTATACAAATACATATTACAATAAATTAAGAGGAACGCAGCTCTCTGTCGAAGAGAAGGTTTGAATCTGTAACGCTTTTAACGTTTACAAAAATGTCCTAAAATATGAGCTACTAAATGTCTTCTTGGTCTGCTTTTTAGACACCATTAAGTTAAGTGTATGATGATGGGAATGTGGATAATATAGTTTAACCTAACATAATTTTACAAGCCATCCAGCGTTGCTATTTACTGCTTGTTTGCATGTTTTGGCCCAAGTATGTTACACAACTCCTGCATTTGCCAACTTTTAATATGAAAGCAATCGCCAAATGCATTTCTCCATATAGGCGCACAGGTGTTAGGTCCGGGCGAACGTGTGTGGGAAAACTCCCAAACGTACAAATTGACTCTCCAGGAGCAGTAAAACAACTCCAGGTGAGTTCTGCCAAGAGTCTCCCAGTACCTTAAGCATGAAGAAGAGGTTGCAGCCCGAAGCTTCCACGATGCAGTAGACCCGGTCACCGGATTCCTGGTCAGGCAGACTGAAGAAGGGACACTCTGGCTTCAGTATCAAGACCCTTGCCTTTTCTTCAGGAACCCAACCACTCAACATGCATGCTGTTGGTCAAACCTTGGGTGGGGGCTGTAGTTTAAGGACATCCAGCCTCCCAATTGGAACTGGATCTAAGCAAGCACACTGGAGGACAAACGCCTAGGGAGCTTCAGAGTACTCCCAGGGTCCTGTCCTCTTAAACACACTGGCGTCTCTGGGGGGGCTTCACAAAAGGGATCCCGGCGAAGACAAAAGACACATGAGGATCTCCCCCACCCAGCTTGGCAGGAGGACCAAGAAAGAACAGACCCTTGTGGGTTGGCAAAAAAAGAAGGCTGGAACCATTCTGGATCAATGGTGTCCCATTTGAGCCTTACCGCCGGTGCAAATGCTGCCTGCGTTGCAAGTTTTTCACAAAATTGGTAGAAAAAGTATCAATCGCCACAGCCACTCAGATGGAATTATTAGTGTAACTAAAAAGTTACAGGAGAAAGCAAACGGGGACACAGTGTCCCCTTAGCACTCCACATAAGGTAGTGGGTGCTGGGTTTACAAGAAAAGTCTAGGTAGGATAACAAGTACCCTACTATCCTTGGGAGCAGTAGTTCTCACAAGGAATGTAAATCAAACCAAAGAGGGAAGCTCAAGAAGCTTCGAGTAACACTGCACATAAGGTGCTCTGTGCTACATTAGGAAATTGCAGATGCCATGGAAAAAGATGGAGGAAACTGACTCCATCAAAATAAACCCAAAAAGGGGTGCCCATAGTACAGAAACAAGAATGGGTGAGGGGGGAAAAGGATTCCCACTTACTCATGAGAGTCGGAAAAACCCAATAGTCCAGCAAAGAGTGCTTGTAGACTCACAAGATGAAAATTCTACCTAACAAAGACCCTCCATAGTCCTTGTGGCCGACGCTTGGGATTACATATATTACACGAGGTAGTTTCCTCTTCACTTACATCAATAAGATCTCTAAAGCATTCAGTACCTATCGCTGCAGTTTTTTTAATCCATAACTCTCACACCAGGTTTTTCGCCAAAACCAAAGATAGTTGCACAATTTTGGTGACAGCAGGACAGTTTACCCTGCTATTAAGCTAAATGTATCAGCCACAGCTGCCCAATATCTATCTTTACAATCACAGGACCATGTCATGTTCAGAAAGTCAGCAGACCTTTGGGTGCATCTGGAGCAGGAGTCCGACTTAGAGGAATTAATCAAATCTAATTTAGATATTAAAGTGCAGATGGGCGCTAGAGAGCCATCCAAGATGGCCGCCTCCTAGAGAGCTCCGTGTGGCTCTCCATTAATCCTGCGACATCCTCGCCTCTGCGGCATCCGATTCACCCAAACCTACCACCGGGTGCGCTCGGGAGGCGCCACTAATCACCCTGAGCCCAAAATCCTCTCCAATGGCGGAGCGCCTGCTGAGCTCCAGCCCGATCGCCAAGGCCCGCGGACCACGCCAGCAGCAGGCCGAGGGGGGAGGAGCACTCCGGGTACGAAGTACAGAAGCCGCGGCGTGCCACCTGGCGCCCAGAGTCAGCAGCGACCCGCTGGGTCAGAGAGCGAGGCCACGTCAAGAAACGGGTAGACGTGCGCACGACAGCGCCAAGAGACACACGGTCTCCGTCCCCGCAGAGGCCTGGCAGAAAATCCGGCAGGGAGCGCGGAAGACTACGCTACCCTCGTCGGACACGCAGGTAGGATCCCCATTCGGCACGCACGGTCGGCTTCTCGACCCACCAGAGTGCATGAGCCCCTGCGCTTTCGCCAGACACCGAGAAAAGCTCAGGCCTCGGCGCCCATCCGAATAACGGCCACGCTCGACCTAACCTGCACATTGGCAGCATAAAATAAAAGGGGACCTCCACCCCAAGACAGCAGACAACAACCGAAGAAAATTCCCGCTGCCCCCACCATCCCCTCGCCACACAAGCCCTATTACCTGGCGACAACTCCCCACTCCAAGTTCCAACAGACTGTAGCCGGAACGCCCTCCAAGAGCGACAGGCGCCACGAGTCCCCCTCCAAAGTCGGATACTCCAAACACGCGCAGCACCAGCCACAATAACCCAAGAGAACCAGGCCCCAAATCGGCCCCGCACTCAGATCGACAAGGGTGAACATCGTTGGCCTATTCTACAAAACAGTGTAAAACCCACCAACACCGGAGAACACCCTAAATCTCTCCCACACGGCGGACAGTACGAACAAACACCGGCACGGTGACCACCCTTCACCTCCAACGCATCGGAAGCACCAGACACGTCACTAACGCCAGTGTGGAGCCGCCAGCTCCTTACCCGCCGCATTCTCAAGCACTCAAGGCAGAAACAAGAGCGTAATGGGAAAAACAGATAAAACCCAAAAGAAATTGAACTTCGAAGCTAGCCATACCAGCAAACCTCCCAACGAAGGGAGCAGAGCAGCGTCCCCAACACCCGCTACTTCCATGTCGGAGGAGCAAACGCCGAGCTTCGACATTAGGGAAATCCTGATGGACCTCAAGGCGGGAATTGGCGACCTAGGCAGCAAACTCGACAATCTCTCGTCTAAAGTAGACCAACTCCAACACAGGCTCGACAAGCACGCCGACAGGCTGGACACTGTGGAACAACGGGTTTCCGACCTAGATGACAGCACGTCGGCCCTGACCACGCGAATCTCCACCCTTGAATCCCAAATGAAGGCAGTCTGCGCCAAAAACGAAGACTTAGAAGGGCGCTCAAGAAGGAGCAACATCAGAATTATAGGAATCAGAGAGAAACAACTTCAAGGGAAAATGGAAGACCATGTTGAACAGATCTGCACGGCACTCTTCGGGAAAGAACTCCTCTCCCAGCTGTTTGTAGTCGAACGCGCCCACAGAATTCCAAATTCAAGACCAGTCCCAGGCGCAAACCCACGGCCAATTATTGCAAAACTATTAAACTACAAAGATCGCGATGCGATACTCAAAGCAGCCAGGGAAAAAGGGAAACTCCAGTACGACGGAGATCCAATTCAGTTCTTCCCAGATTTCTCTCCCAATGTACAGACACAGAGACGCTCCTTCACTGCCGTAAAGAGGAGACTGCAAGACAATCAAATACTGTACTCAATGCTATACCCGGCAAAGCTTCGCATTCAACATGATGGGAAAGCACTTTTCTTCCACACACCTGATGATGCCAACGACTACTTGGACCGTGCTGGCTGCAGACCCGCCCCAAACAACCCCAGGCCTCAGCGCGAAATCCAAAGGCGCAGAGAACCACCATAATAATCGTCCCGGGCAGCCAAGAGAGGTGAACTCCAGCCTCCAGCACATCTACACAAGCTTATGCCGCAGAGATACACTCCTAGTCCGTAGGAGGGTCACCCTTACCTCTCGGGAGGCATCTAGTGCCCCAAGCACAGCAACCCTTATTGTTTGTTGATGGAAGGGGAACATTGCGGGTCTGTTGGGGGTTGCCCGCGCGTGGGAGGGAAGTTACGTACACCACACCACCTCCAGTTGAGGTGTGCACCCTCACAATGGTTTAACAGTGAGGAGCGTCCAGGTTCCGCGCCATCTCCCCCACGCCCCCCCGTTTCACCAACGCCAACACAGCGTCCAACCTCCGAATCTCCCGACTCCATTCAATCCGCTGGACTGTTCCTAGCTGCAACACCATCAACCTTGGGAAACAAACGACGAATCAACATAGACCCTAACTTATTCCATTCAAAGTCATAACCTGGAATATAAGAGGAGGCAATGTCCCATCTAAAACCAGGAAAATCCTCCAATACCTTAGAAGACACGAAGTGGACATAGCCATGATTCAAGAAACACACTTGCTCCCAGGGAAGGATCACCAGTGGGCCAAGGGTTGGGGGTGTCACAGATACTTTTCCTCATACTCGTCATATTCCAGAGGAGTCGCGATCCTAATACATAAGAGGATTGGCTTCCGCCTTGTCCACACATCAAAAGACTCCGAAGGGAGGGCAGTCCTCGTAAGTGGCATCATAGAGGGCCAGAAAATCACTCTCGTCAACTCCTACGCACCAAACGTAGACGGCCCGACAACTTCAGCTGGGTACTATCCAGTCTCTCGTCCCGAGACCCTGCAACCATAATCTGGGGTGGAGACATGAACACAGTACTGGACCCGGTGAAGGACAGATCCCACACTACCCCATATCCTCCGTCCAAAGCCTGCCTCCAAATAAAAGAAATATGCAAAGCATTCGACCTGAAGGATTCATGGAGAACATCAAAAGGAGAGCTGCGGGAATACACATTCCACTCCGCGCCACACAACTCGAGCTCCAGGATCGATTACCTTTTCACCTCAAGGAACGGCCCATGGACCAGCGGCTCATGCGATATCCAACCAAGAACTCTCTCGGACCATTCCCCGGTAACTCTCGTCCTCAACCCAGCCAATCCCAAACCTCCCCTACTGAGGTGGCGCTTCAAAACAGGCTCCATGCGAGACGAGGTCTTTGCCTCAGAACTGAAAGAGGAGATCTCAATGTTTCTAGAAGCCAACACAGGGTCAGTTTCCTCAGCCAGCACTCTCTGGGAAACTCTAAAGTGCTACATCAGAGGGGTCTGCCACGCCAAAGAAAATGGCATTCTAAAGCTCATACGGCGGGAGCTGGCAACCTGCGAAGAGAAGCTAAAACAGCTAGAACTTCAATGCACTAACACAAACAACCCAACAAGATCAGTCGCCCTGAGGGAAGAGCTACAAAAATTCAGGAACGCTGCCGATCGCGAAGTGAAATTTCTAAACCGCGACAGACTGGTCAGGCAATACGGCGAAGGGCAAAAACCGGGCGCTCTTCTGGCAAACTTGGTCAGAGCTGACAACAAACTGTCCCCGATAGAAGGGATCCGGACCAAACAGGGACAGATAGTCCACACCGACGAAGATATGGCAGAAGAATTCAGGCTTTTCTATCAAGAACTCTACAGCACTCTACAGCACTAGACATAACGGAGACCCAACCGCCGCATTGGAGTACCTAGAAGACACTGAGCTGTACTTGGTCGAACATCCCCTGCGGGAAGCGCTGAACGAGCTAATTACACAAGAGGAGATTACTGAAGCCATAAAAACCCTCCCGAACTCTAAGGCTCCCGGCCCAGACGGCTTATCCGGGGAATTTTACAAAGCTTTTGCACCCACCATCGCTCCCCTCCTGGCGGCTGTATATGAAGAGTCGTTGGATGGGGGATCCCTCCCCCACTCTACCCGCGAAGCCAACATCATCCTTCTGCACAAACCAGGCAAACCACCAGAGGACTGCATCATACAGACCCATCTCCCTTCTCAACCTTGACAACAAGATACTCGCGAAGGTGCTCACCAACAGGCTACTACCACTGATGCCCACCCTGGTGCTGGCAGACCAGGCGGGGTTCATACCAGGCCGCAATACAACCTTTGGCATCAGGAGGCTGTTCAGCGTCATCGAAGCACTGGATCCTTCAAATCAAGCTATCGCAGTCCTCCTTGACGCCGAGAAGGCATTTGATTCAGTGGAATGGCCGTTCATGTTCGCTGTACTCACCAGAATGGGGCTGGGTGCCTGCTTCATCAAACTCTCTTTATTGTACAGCAAGCCACGCTCCAACGTCATCGTAAGCACGGCAAAATCCGCTCCCATAGAGCTCCAACGTGGCACCAGACAAGGCTGCCCGCTCTCAGCACTCATCTTCGCCCTGGTAATGGAACCGTTGGCCTCCAACCTAAGAGAGCATAGACAACGAAGAGGACTCACTATTGGACCACACAAGCTCATTACATCCCTCTATGCAGACGACGTGGCATTGTTCATCCGCGATCCCGAAGAAAATCTGAACCCGGTCAGGAGGGAAGTAGTCAAATTTGGGACAGCCTCCGGCCTGAAGGTCAATCCAGCAAAGTCCATTATATTCCCGTTGACCCCTGCTACCAAACCATTTGCTGATGACTTTCAGTTCACATGGAAAACGTCCAAAGTCCGATACCTGGGAGTCCAAATGTCCCTGAGTTACCACGAGGTGTTCCTCAACAACTACGAAGAGGTAGTCAAGTCCCTCCAGGATAAAGTGACGCGGTGGAAGTCCCTACCACTAACGCTCTGGGGGAGAGCCTCCCTAGTTAAGATGGTGATTCTTCCGAAATTGCTGTATCTGTTCACCAACATCCCTATACTGCTATCCCAAACCTTCCTGAAAAGACTGAAGAGCATGGTTCTTGAGTTGCTTTGGGCGGGCAAGCCAGCCAGAGTGGCACACGCAACACTGACACTTCCAGTGACGAGCGGAGGTCTCGCCCTCCCAGACCTAGAGAAGTACTTCTGGGCAGCGCAGGCACAATTCCTCAGCCACTGGTACGCCACCCATACAATCAGACCTCACGTGCAGGTGGAGCGAGCCCTGGCTACACCAAACCTGTTAACAGCTGTCGTCTTCAGCCAAATTCCCGTTCCCAACTACACCATGAATGCAATGCTCTCAACGTACAAAGTCTGGAAGAGACTAGCTCAAAAATACGGGGTACAAACACGATACTCTCCCCTATTGCCCGTCAAGTTCATCCCTGGGGTTCCACTGACATTGGAGAAAGTATTTCATCAGTGGGTTGACAAATTACGAATAAAGACCCTAGGAGACCTCTTCACAGAGAACGGCTTTTTAACACCACAACAAGCAAAATTGAAAGGCGGCAACACCGCACTTGACGTATTCCTATATTTCAGGACCCGGTACACTTTACAAGCTCTCATGCCGGACTTCCCCCGACAACCCCCAACCTGGCAACTGCTACACAATGCCATACAGGCGCAGGGCGAGGGCAGGTTGGTGTCGCAAATCTACAAATCCATCATTATAGACACGACACCTAACCTTATCCGGGCAAAGACCAGATGGGAAAGGTCCCTCCACAGAACTATTCCAGACGAAGACTGGACCTACATCCTGAAACAGACACAAAGAATAGCTCTCAACTCTCGCCTTAAACTAATTCATTTCAACTTCCTCCACCAGACCTATCACACACCAGCAAAAGCTAACAGGCACCACCCTGAGGCGGCAGCGAACTGCGAGAGATGTGGGACACAACCAGCAGACTTCGTCCACCTCGCATGGGATTGCCCCGAAATAACACCTTTCTGGAGCCAAGTCTTAGAGACGACAGCGGCAATAGTTCGAGAGGAGATACAGCCGAGCCAAATTGCAGCCTTACTTGGTATGACAAATTTACTCTCCGCCCCGTCAAGGAAATTGGCAGGACTCCTGTTGACACTTGCCCGCAGGAGAGTGGCCATGGCCTGGGGTCGCGGCCCCCCTCCAACATTCTCCGCCTGGCGCAGGGACATTCTTTACTGCCAGGATGTGGAAACGGACTTTATCAAATCACTACCCTTACATGCCCGCCCACCTGACATCTGGGGCCCATTGGTACTATTCCTGCTAAATGAAGCTGAGGAGACACCTGACTTTCGAGTAGACACCTCTGGCACAGGAACAGTCCAGCTGTGAAGAAACAGAGCTAGCAGCACCGTCCACATGTCTCAAGTAACCTGAACAAGACAGCACAACCAAAGGAGTCACAAAATTGAGCGGGGAGACGGGGGGGAGGAGAGGGTGGGGGGAAGCGGGACATGGCGCAGAGTTAAATCCACCCTAATGTGGGTGTGTAGTTGTTTTGTGTTCCAAAATCAAAAATAAAGGTTTTAAAAAAAAGATATTAAAGTGCAGGTATGGGAGGCATTTATAATTTGTACCAGTTCATTTTTGTCAGAGGGCCTAGTAAAATATGTTGTGTTTTTGGAACTGAAGGGCCCTGAGCTTGGGGAAGGGAACCTTAAAAGGCCTAACAAAGGTGAATACTTATTTGGTGAAACAAGGAGGCTTAAGCTTGGGGAAGGAAACCCTGAGAAGCTGGAGAGAAACTGTTTTTTTTTGTTTTGTCTGAAACTTGGAAGGATTGAAGCTTGGGGAAGGAAATCCCCAGGAAGTAGTCATTGGGAGTTGTGTGAACAGAGTGCAAGAACTTTGTGCATAGGCCGAAATCTAGTGGTAGTCATGGAGTATTACAAGATTTGTTTTTGACACTCGAAAAGGGACGTCGACTGGGCGTGTTAGTAATACTATCCCTAGTGTGACATCTACTGTACCCATGATGGTCCACGCTTCGAGGTCCCTCATAGTTTTTTTCCACCATTGTGGCCAATCAATAGTTTGCAGAGTTCTTCTGGCTAACACCTTTGATTAGATAAAGTATAATTTGATTCTTTCATTCTATCCTTTCTATAACCACCCTTAGCCCGCCGCACTACCAACTGCTCCGGTGGCTTTCGATGGATGGCTCCATCGTCGACGCCACTTCTACTGCCTCAACAAACGACTGCGGCCTACACGGGCCTCCCCGGGCCTAGGCCCATTACAGTAGGGAGAGTGGGCAGATGTTTCTTGCACACCTTCACTGTTAGAGAATGCATCTTGTGACCCCCTTATTTTCACTTTTCCCTTTGCACTGCCTTTTCCTTTCGCTACACACCATTTTAGTTCTGCCCATCCTGCAACAGGATCACCCAGAAAAGACTTGCAAGTCCTGCAAACTTTTCTGCCCAAAACCTTAAAGGACCGTCGAACCAAGCGCTGGTCCGCCCACGCCACGTAGGCCAAGGCCTCCATAGACATGGCTGGGGAATTCAGTGAAGGGAGCATCAGCGTCCTAAGTAACGCAGATGGCGATCGAGCTCTGAAAGAATCCCATGTGCGAGCCCCCAACTCCAGCAAGCGGGCCAACGGTCCTGTGACAGAGAAGTCACCTGGCATCAAAGGCACTCACACCTCACACCACACTAAACACACACCGCACGGCCGAATGCCGATGACGTTGTAGGCTGTTCATAGGCACGTAGTGTCTACGGAGAGGTCTTCCAAGTCACCCCTGTCCTCTGGACCATCGTGTTTGCCGCACAACAGGTCTCCGAAACAGGCACCAACCAGGCCTGTTTCAGACACTGCACCTAAAAAGGTGCTTCTTTACTGCACCAAAGGGCATGCATCAAATGGAGTTTCAACGCCCTATTCTAACACTTCCAAAATGAGGGAACCCATTAAAAAGCATGTCCTGGTCACACTTCTACGTTCCAAGATGTCGAAGACACCTACATCTTAGACTCCCCTAGCATCCCAGCCCTCTAACTCCCAAGATAGCAGCTATGTTCCCTCCAAAGACACCCATTCAGGGGCCCTACGTCACAAGGAACCTACACCCTTGCAGGACAGTCCTACCCCCCAGCCTTTCCCAAATTAACTGAGTGGCCTCCAGAGACTTTTGATAGGGTCATGAGTAGGATGTCCTGTTTTGTGGACTTTATGGACTGCCACCCTGACGAATGTAGGAACCCCCAGGTCTTAATACAGAAGGGTGGGGCAGCCAGGGATGAACCACCCTTCCTTAAGTGGCTCGTTTGGACACTTCTCAGCCCAGCACTTCCAGCTAACCAACCCTGTACCACTCCACAATTCCATGACCCCTCTCACGATGTCTACATTGTAGACCCCTCAGGTTCTCAAGATCCTAGTTCTCCGGGGGACCAGTACGATCAGGACCAGTATTACAATGATGATGGAATCTACATCATGCAGTCCCCAGATAATCAAGATCAGCCAGTGGCTGACTCGCTGTTAGGGAGAATTCTCTTATAAGGCTAATTTCCCAAACCTAGTGAGTCCCCCAGCAGCTTTGCTGGATTTTTGGGGTTTGTTTTTTTTCTCCTGCTAAGAGTGAGATTCTTTTACTCCCACTCTTAGGCATGATTTGAGGTATGTCTCTGACTGTTTGTGTGATTTTGGGCTATAGGGTCTTTTACTCCATAGGGTATCATCTGTTTTTTTGTGTATGTGTTACACTGCACCCTCAGTGCAGTAACACAGGGGCGTCATAGTGACCCCCAAACATAGACTCCATACCCTGGGACTGACTACTGTCTCCCAGGGCATGTAAAGTCACCATTGACTTTACTAGTCTTAAATTGTGAACAGAACCAGTACAAACCATCATATTGTCGAAGTACTGGTTGGGGTTAATTATATTGCCCCTGGGTCTGTTTTCAAGGGGCACTGTCCAGTCCCCCCTTGTCGAGTTTCTGGTTGGTGGCAGTGGTTACCACGCAAAATATTCCACCGGAATATTCTCTATGGGATTTTCCCATTGATTTTAAACGCACCACTTTTTGGTGCCATGTTAGATACCGCCGGTTTATTTACTTAATATTAAATTAACGGTTGGGTCTTTTTGACAGAACTCTTTGCTAAAATGGCGTTTGTGTCCGTCTCTGTAACTCTGACCAAGGTCGAGCCCTTTGTTCCACTTTTTGGCGGGCTCCTCCAAAGAAGCCCTCCAAATGGTGCCACTCTGTCTGGGTTCCACAGGAAGGGTGTAGGGGGGAATTGGCACCCCAGACTGCGTTGCCTCGGCAACCCAAGTTGCACTCTACTCTGATTGGCCCAGTGGTGAGCCGCCCGGCATGTGTGATTGACAGCTAGGCTGATGAATGGGGGGTTTTCTGCATGAAAAGGGGCCTTTGGGACTGGAACTTCAGAAGTCGCCACAGGACCTAAGAATCCGAAGAGGGAAGAAGCTGAGCCATCTGCAACGACGACACCACCGGTGAAGCCCTGCTGCAATTGCCTCACCACTTTCCCGACGACAAGAGAAGATCTTCTGCTGGACGAGTCTTCTTCCTCTGAGCTGGTGGGACCAACCAGTTCGCCCTTTTCGCCTTCCAAAGACGTCTCTTGGTCGAATCGCCCGTGCCAAGCACCCCGTCGGCCAGATAGCCAAGCTTCACCACTTTGACCGCGAATAAAAGGAACGCTCATTTTATTGACTAGCTCTGTGGCTGGTTTCATCCCTGTGCAGTGCAACGACTCCACGTTTCCTCTTCGACGAGATCCTCTCTTCCCCTGGTCGAAACAACAAACTGCAACCACTGCCAGGAACAACTGCCACCGCTGGAGCTTCCTCTCTGTTTAAGGTACTGTGTCCTGCCTGGCCTCCCTTTCTTCGGTTTGCCCAAGGTGACCCTTAAATCCTTTGCTTTCCAACTGGGTTGGCCCCAGACCTTTTAACTTCACCTTCTTTAATCGCCCCAACCTCTTTTGAACATTCTGCAAAGACTTTTAGTGCATATTTAAACCATGTGATCATGGGCACATTTCGCTTTGCTCCATTTAAAGTGGGCCTGGCCTATGAACTTTGGCTCTACAGTATATACTACCTGTATTCCCTTTCTGACTCCTAAAAGTGTTGGGACCGGTTTTATTTCTATGCTCTGCCTTTTTCTCTCCCTTTAACCAAACGATTGGAATGCCATCAGGTTATGCGCTCACCTCTGTTTAACAAATCGTGGTGTTTTAATTCTGACTTGTCTAATAGTTATTAAGGGAGGTGTGTATACTTTACTTGACTGTGTTTTAACTTGCTTTTTATTTAGAGTGCTAGTGTATTGCCTAAAGTGTTTTAAATAAATAATTATATACTTTTTATACAAAGCTCTGGTCAGTGTTTGTTTGCTCTACTGTGTTTTTGGCCCTATTGTGTATACTCTATATACTGCCATACTCTTCTTGAGAGAAGTCTGACTGCCCAGCCACAGCTAGCAGGTAAATCTGGGTGGTGCAGACTGCTACCAATTGGGTTTACTGCTTACTCCTGTAGTCTTAATCTTTTTGCAGTGTTCCCCAAGGGAACTGCACAGGATTCTGCCTAACACTCGCTGATTGACAATCCGCTCCAGTATAATGAACTGCTCCTTACGGCCACCCATTTTAAAATTGACATCCAGGAAGCACACGTGGACAAGGATTTTGTAGAGAATATTAGGGGAGACAAGAAATTTGCCATACACTTTATTGTCCTCCTGCAATCAGTCCAGAGGTACATCCAGCCTTCCCTTCTTACCCCAAATCTTACCAGAGCAGTCAACCCCGGCATCGAGAAGGTATTCAGGCTGGCCCCTACCGACCCACTGTACATCAGGTGTCAACTCAAACCTGATTCCTTGGTTGTCACCACAAGGAAGAAAGCAGGCACACCTCTAGCCTCTGCAGGGGCACTGCCTGATAAAGAGAGCAAGAAAAGCTGTACTCTTGGCAGAAAGGTGGCATCCTCAGCTGCCTACCAGACTAGAATAGCCAACAATACCACCCTTCTGGCTAGCTACGGCTATCACAAGTGGGACAAGCTGGAGCAACAAATCGAAGCCATTCCAGAGCCTCTAAAGTCACAACTCCTAAAGATGGTATCAGAGGAGCAAGCAAGTGGCCAACTGCATCTTAAAAAACAACTTGGATACTGCTGACAGTGCAGGCCGCACCCTAGCTGAAGGAACGTTGATTAAACGCCATGCATGGCTGGGACAGTCAGGGTTTAAGTTGGAAACGCAGGTCATGCTATTAAACATGCCCAGTAAGCCAAATGCCCTATTTCGTAAGGCAGTTGAGGATGTTCTTAAGAGTGCCAAGACACCCTCAGATCTCTCAGACAACTTTCTAACAAACCTTTTGTCCATAGGGGGGGGTTTTAATGCAAGGAAATTCTTCCATGGGCAGGGCCCACAATGCTCCTCCAATTACGGTCAGGGTAGCCAGTTCCCATCATTGGGCACCTCTCAAGGACTATCTTCCTCTGATTTACAAAGAGCCTACATTAGGTCCAGGAGCAGAGCTAGAGCCTCTTCGACCAGACGCTCGACCCCACCCAAGCAATGACTCCCCGCTCCATGTCGCCTCCCATGCTACTTCAGGTCTCACAATTCATCCATGCATGGGTGGGGATCACTTCGGACAAGGGGGTGTTATCCACCGTGGCGGGTGGATATTGTATAGAGCTTCTAGACAAACCATACAGCCATCCGCCAAGACATCGAAAAATGGCACCAGAGGAGAGATGCATTCTACTGGAAGAGGTCAAAACCCTGCTGGAAAAGGACACCATAGAAATCGTCCCAGCAAACCAGGTAAACAAGGGTATTTATTCAACGTACTTCCTTGTGCAAACAAAAGACTTAACAATGCGCCCAGTACTAGACCTGCGCCCAGCGAACACGTATGTCAAGCCACAGAAATGTTGCAGGACAACACTACAGGAGGTAAGCCCTCTCTTAAAACGGGGATTACATGGCAACATTGGATATGAAAGATGCATACTTTGATATTTCAATGTTCCCGGCGCACAGAAAATATCTGCGCTTCCCGATAGCGGGAGAACACTATTAGTTAAAAGTGCTCTCCTTCGGCATAGCCTCAGCTCCAAGGGTATTCACAAAGATACTAGCGGTGGTACCGGCACACCTACGCAGAGAGTCAATTCCAGTGTACCCTTATATAGACGACTGGCTAATAACAGGTGAGTCTCCTCAAAGTTGCAAATAAAACACCCAAAGAATAATCAACCTTCTTTTCCAATTGGGATTCTCTATCAATGAGAAAATATTAAGTCTTGCAGCCCGTCAAATAAAACAAAACAATTCCTGGGAGCAATCATGAAAACAAGAGGAGTTCCCCTCAAACGAGAGAGTACAAAACGTGCTGTTGCAAGTACCGGTCTTCCCCTCAAACGAGTGAGTACAAAACATGCTGTTGCAAGTACCTCACTATCTAGCTGGTCGCCAGATAACCGTGTGCAAGGCAATGTGCCTGCTTGGGATGATAGCCTCTTGAATTTACCTAGTTCCACAAGCGTGGATGCACATGCGCCCAATGCAAGAGTGGTTAGCAAAACAATGGTCTCGGGAAAGCGGTCAGTGGAACGATCTAGTGTTTGTTTCGCTAACCCTAGTAGAGACTCTTCGCTGGTGGTACAATGACAATTTCCTAAAAGGAGAAAACCCCTTTCACAATCCACCTGTTCAAGCAATAGTAACTGTAGATGCCTCACTCTCCAGATGGGGAGTCAGTTACCTTCGCCACACTGCTAGTACGGTAGTCGCCTGTCTTTTCCCATTTCCTTCCTATCTGTGTCTTGGCACTTGCACTATCTGAAACGTCGCTAGGCAGAGTACGATAGTTCATTTTACATTGTTGTTGTTCATAGACTGTAAGAATGTTTTTGTATTTTCCCTTGTTCCCTCCCTTGTCGTAAAGCGCTTTTGAAACACATTGTGTATAGGCGCTATATAAATAAACTATCATATCGTTCCAAACAAACAAATCATGGTGCGCAGATACATGGCTCTACTGGGGACCATGTTGTCCTGCATTCCACTTATACCCAATTGCAGGCTAAGCATTTGACCAGTACAACGATTTCTAGCTACCGGATGGTCCCAGAGACAGGGTTCCTGGGCAGACAAGATAACCATCACCCCGGCTCTCTTAAAGTCTCTGAAATGGTGGGCGGTCCTCGACAATATCTCAAAAGGGATGCTTCTAGTAGAACCCATTCACCATTTCACTATCGTAACTGATTTTTCGCTGGCAGGTTGGGGAGCTCACCTAGGCAAACGTCAATCAAAGGCCTGCGGACTCCTGAAGAATCCACCCTGCACATAAATGTCCTGGAGCTGCAAGCGGTCCATTGGGCCCTGAAGTCGTTCCTTCCTCTGATCAAGGATTCAGTAGTGCGAATCCTCACAGACAATACCACCACAATGTTTTACCTGCGCATGCAAGGCGGAACAAGGTCAAACGCCCTGTCTCAAGAAACTCGAACCATTTTGGCTCTGGGCAATTCACAACATTTTGTTGCAAGCATTCCACCTCCCGGGGATACACAAACAAGCAGACACCCTCAGCAGGGACTCCATGCATTTCCACGAAAGGCACCTGCACAACAACGTAATATCCGAAATCATCTCAGCGTGGGGCCAGCCTCCTCTGGATCTCTTCCCCACAAAGTGCAACAAACAGTACAACAAATTTGCAAGCAGGTTTCCACAGGGGACGCATACTCATTCTAAGCACAAACGTTAAAGGGCCACATACACAGGGGGCCCGGATGGACACAGGCTCATGAATAACAGTAAGCAAGAACATTTACTTGAGACAAGAATGCTTTTATTATGGACATAGCACCTCATTTTGGGTGCAAAGTGCATTTAACATGGGAATTTCCATTCACTAAAGCAGCCCCACGTGTACTCTTGGGTGTGGCTGCTGCTATTGGGTTGCCTTGCACGTGCTGACTCTCTAGGAGTGGCAGGGTGTGGCAGGCAAGCCAGGCCTAGTGGGCGTGCCCACAATCACACCTGTATAAGATGCTCCGATCCCGGAGGCAGACACTTCGTGTTATTCTACACTTCCACGCTCACCGCCGCCTGGGATTGGATTTACCTTAAATCCTGCTTCCTGCCATCATACTTACCATCTGGGGAATCTGCTCTCATCTGTGCATGTCTTCGTTGATCCTGGCATTCATCTTCAAGTCTCCCGGAATGCTGACATCTTCATCTTGGCACCGCGGCTCATCTTCAAATCTTCCGGAATGCTGAAATCTTCATCTTGGCACCGCAGCACGACGCACTCCGTCTGCAACAGCAGCACCTGCAAGTAAAAACGAAAAGCCAGGTTAGACACTTAAAAGATATTCAGTTTAAGGTCATGCTTCCACCGAAGCTAGCGCTTTTCCTTAAACCTTCACTTACCTGCTGTCGGACATTGTGGTTTCACTCATCTTCTACCCAGCCGCGTTCCACGCCCCCACAGCTACTTTTGGGCACCATTTACACCTATTGGGAAGAAAACAGAAGAGAAACATTATTCAGGAATTAACAGCAACATTGAGAGCAATAATATAAAGACATACAAACGGAAGAGGCAAAGGATCAGGAAAACAATCCAGATGATCCGCAGACACCCTTGCAAGATAATTCTGGTGGCACCGTACTGGCCCAGAGAAACCTGGTTCTCAGACTTCCTTCAGCTGTTGGCGGACCACTCAATCCATCTGGGGTCTCGTGCCAATCTCCTATCGTAGAACGGTGCAATTCTACATCATGACCCAGGCTCCCTCAAGCTGACAGCGTGGCTCCTTTTCACGCCAAATTCAGCCACCTAGACATCCTGCAGGAATACCAGTGCATACTGGTGGCAGCTAGGGCACCTTCCACTAACAATTCCTCCAACCGGAAATGGAAAAGATCCCTACGCATGGTGAACACAGCAGCCCAACCTTCAACCACTGGCCATACAACCACAACAGTTTCTTCCCTATCTACTGAAGCTGGCAAAGGAAGGTCTTGCGATCTCCTCCATGAAAGTACACCTGGCGGCAATCTCCAGGGTCACCAGAAAAAAGAGGAAAACCACCTCCCAACAGCGACGGGCTGCTCAAGCACTTCCTAAAGGGGCTTTTTCGCACATTTCCACCAAAGAAAAGAATTCCATCGCTGTGGAGCCGAAATCTAGTCCTAGCCGGTCTCATAAGAACCCCTTTTGAACATCTATCTTCGGCACACATCAAGTTTGTAACCTGGAAAGTGGCGTTCCTTATCACAATTACATCTTCCAGATGAGTCTCTGAACTGCAGGCCTTGGTGGTGGACCCTCTGTACCTCCTATTTGCCAAGGACAAAGTAATCCTCTCCACCAATCCTCATTTTATCCCAAAAGTGCCATTTGAATTTCACAAAAATGCAACCATCACCCTACCTACATCCTTTCAGAACGCCACCTCCCCAGCGGAGAGAACATGCACCCCCTGGAAATCTTACGTGGAACAGACAAAATCCTTTAGAGCAGCAAGACAGCTCTTTATCGCTTTTGGTGCCTCAAACTAAGGGAAAGCCATCACAAAACAGGACATCGCAAGGTGAATATTCTCACTGATTTCCTTCTGTCACGCAAATGCCAACAGGCCACTGCAGACTACAGTCAGGGCACATTCTACTAGAGTCACGGTGGCCTTGGCAGCTCTCTGGTCGGGAGTTCCCATCAAAGACATTTGCCAGGCGGCAACATGAGCAGTGTCTCACACATTCACTAGGCACTACTGCCTGCAACAACAGCACGCAGAAGACGTGCAGATGGGACGTGCAGTCCTTCAATGGCTGTTCCAGTAAGGTAAGCACTGCAACTTCCGGGGGTTTGTTGTAATTACGTATGTATACTTCTGGCATGAGCGTAAAAATGCAAAGTTTCAGATCTGTTTGCCTGTTTTTTTTCTACTCCATACATGTATACTGCTATAAAATATATTCACAGCATGTGAATCCATGAAAGATTCAATGCCCGGGAGGATAGCTCAGTGGCAACATGCTCTCCTTGGAAGCAAGACGACATGAAGCAACACATGTTCGAACCCGGGTCCGCGCTTATAAACCTCTGGGTATTTAAATGCGTTATAAATATGCAACTAAGACAAAAAACAATTACGCAACTAAAAAAAACCAATTCCTGTAACAGCGCCTCGATGCCCGTGGGCTGTGTGAATGCTTTAAAAATGCAAAATAAATAAATAAATAATAAATGCTGGAGAAGGGAGTAGTTTGTTACCTGTAACTCCATTTCTCCAGCATTGGTATCTTTCATGGATTCACATGCACCCTCCAGCCTTCCCCTCCAGTCAAACATCCGCTACAAGTGGTTGTTCTCCAGCTGGAGTGGTTAAAATCTGAGGGGAAACTGCTGGGGCGGAGCTATACACACGTCCTATTGGTGGGGACCAAAAGCACCCACAACGACGTTGATGGGCCATTCAAGGTGTCAACGTTTTTCCATAGGAAAAATACTAAATCAAAGTAACCGGCGATTCCCAGCCTGACAACGGGGAATATTCACAGCATATGAATGCATGAAATATACCTACACTGGAGAAATGGAGTTACAGGTAAGTAATACTCCCTTATGCAGCATTACTGCATTGACACACATTCTAAAGCAGATTCACAGGTGGGACAAGCGGTGTTAAATATCTGTTTGCCGCTATACCTTCTCACAACCCACCTCCTTCTCCGGGTACTGCTTCCTAATCTATGCATAGCATGTGATCTAAGCAGATCCACAAGCCATACATTACTCATGTAATCGTATTTCTGATGCTTGTATCTGCTTAGATTGAAATGCGCCCACCCTTTCTCCTCTCCTGGAGTTGAAGGTGCATAGATATTTCTTGCTCTATCACTATATTCTGCTTTATTACATCTGTCCTGAAGCTGTACTTCATGCAACCTCATGTCAGAAACAAAACCACCTGAGGGACCACAACGTGTGACGGACCATGGGTACAGTAGACGTGACACTAGGGATAGTATTACTAACCCGCCCAGTCGACAACCCTTTTCGAGTTTCGAAAACAAATCTTGTAATGTTCTGCAACTACCACTAAAGGTCGGCCTATGCATAGCCTGTGAATCTAAGCATATACAAGCATCAGAAATACGATTACGGTGAGTAATGTATGCCATATAAACTTTAGTTGCAGGCACTCTAAGGTGAGAACTTAACGCAATAAACCCCCCTGAAACTCAGCCAAACCACTTTAACTTTGCACCCACTGTTGTGCAGCCTATGTCCACAGGACCTCTGCTATTGTCCTGCACCCCGCTGACCCCAAGGAGCCAATGTCCACATTGTCTGGTTCAGTGCTCAGATCAGGCACCCGAAGCACCGGCTCACTTCTCATCTCCAGCGTGCCGTCCTCAGACATGCACACCCTTCCAACGGCAGTATGCACAATCAGACTCCCTGTATGGCGGGGACACTCTCCTCATTTGGTCCAAATGCATGACCCCTCCCACTTTGAGGTCTAGTTTTGCCCCATACCTAGAGAGCAACCAATCACACACCTCGGTCTGCCATTCGAAAAATAGGAACGTCCATCTGCCAACACTTGTAGCATTGCAGGAAAGATCATCATGTGTTTCAAGTCTAGGTCTCGGAGCTGCCTCTGTGCCCCATCTTAAGATTTGCACTGTTGCTGCTCTTCTTGAGTGAAATCCAGGAAAACCAATATGCGCATACCCCCCACCTTTTAGACCGACATTCGACATGCTTCCTGGAGAATCGCATCTTTGTCCCTGTGGTTCAAAAGCTTTGCCACAATGCGTCTCTGTGGCGCTCCAGCTGGGGGTTTTCTTCCCGGTACCCAGTGCACACTATCGGAGGTAAACTGCATTGACAGCCCCTGCACCTTCAAGACATCTGTGAACAGCCATTCCAGGTACAGTTCTTAGGTAGACTTTCATTTTTATGCACAGTCTCCTCTACATGGGAGTCCACCAGCAGGTTTTGCTGCACTACCAGATTTTTGGTCTGTTCCCCTTAGTGAGTGCCTTTTTCCACACTCACTCATTCTTTTACCCTATCCCTATCATCTGTCTTTTGACTTTTGCATCACACAGCATGCTGTGCAGTGTTCCTGGAAGCCCTTGGGCGTCCCTTTTTATTTTCTGCTATAGTGGGATATTTTTATCCTTCCCTATTGTGAGATCAGCACACCGCACATATGGCGGGTGCTGAAGGGCTGCATAATATCCCCTTTCTCACTGCTCCTGTTGGTTATAGTGGCAAGCCAACCTGAATGGCCGGTGGCAGTGGTTCTATCCTACTGACTTTTGTGCAATTCTTGCTCCGAGGCTGTACTCACAGCTGCAGTAGTGCACAGAAGGGTCACCATTGACTCAGAATGGTGACTGTATTCTTTTCCGCCATTTCTTGTTTGCTTGTCCCTTGTAGGATCTTCTTCTGCCATGCCGGGCAGGGGAAGTCCTGGTGTGACTTTTGTCTTCAGCGAGAATCCTTTGTGAAGCTCACCAAGGCTCCAGCGTGTCTGTGAGGAGAGGAAATGGAGGAGGACTCTGAAACTCTGCTGTTCTTTGTCTTCTGGTGTCTGCCTGGAACCAGTTCCAATGGAGGGACTGGCTGTCCTGAAGGGCATCCACCACCTCAGAGTTTGCATGTGTGCCGATTGGCTAGGTTCCTGCATAAAATGCATGGATCCTGAGGCTGAAGACAAGCTGACGCCTGGAACAGAAGAATCAGTGTGGAAGAGGCGGAGAGATGTCAGCAGCTGCTTCCAGGCGACAAGAGATGACTCCTGTGTAATTGCTGCTCACCCACTTTTTTCAAGCGTCCAGAGAACTCTGAAGAGGGCGACTCTCCCCTTCAGACTGGTGGGACCAATCGGTCTTGAGACGACCTGCATTTCAAGGCATCCCGGTGTGATCTTCACTGGCTACAAACCGCCAATACCCTGGAACCTGTGTCCACTGTGCAGTGCATTGTCTTCCGAAGATCGAATCCTTCTGAAACCTTGGTGGACCTCTTCCAGACCTCCAGAGGCAAGCTGTTCCTTTCCTTGAAGTCCCCTCTCCGGAGTGCAGGACTGAGAAAGCAAGACTAATCGACCGACTGTAATCATTCTTCACTGTTGCTTCCCAAAAGGCACAAAAATCACAGTACCCCGAAGAATCCTTTACTGGAAGCCTCTTCACACGACTTCTGCTGCGAGATCAACTCCAGTGTCCCTTCTTTCGTCTGCCTGACCAAGAATCGACTTAACGGGTCTGCTGCTGCTGCATCGTGGTGGCATCATGCTGCAACAACATCTTAATTCCTAAGGTACTGTGAGACTCTTGGCAGAACTCACCTACAGTTGCTTGGCTGTTCCTGTGTTGCTGGAGGGTATCCTTATAAAACACCAAAAATAATAAACCGAATGGTAGATATGTTCGAATTTTGCCTGCACAAAAATACTTGCAGCCGAACATTTCAAAAACATCTACCATTGGAAATGATAATGAAATTAAATTTGGTGAGATTATAGTGAACAAGGGGCACAGGGGTGTCCGCCCTACCCTGGTTCACTGTAATCGCATAAGTAAATCACATATGTGAAGGGAATCGGTGTGCTGCCGGGAGGTAAGTAAGAAGGTTGGAGCGGGTTGTCGGAAATGTCTACGGGCGAGAGAAACAAGTTATTTTTGTTCAAATAACGTTTGTTTTTTTTTCCTTCAAACATTTCGATCTTGATCAATTCATGGACATCTTTGCTGCAGTGCTGATTTGTGTGTTTGGGAATTTGCCCGTACATTTTCACCCAGGCCTAACGCCTGTGAGCCTACAGGGAGACTTCTCCGAACTCCCTGTCCCTTTTTCCCCAACAAAAGTTTACTTACTTACTTACTAGAGAAGACTTTGTCTGAAACCTTGGAACATTCTACAGCTATGCCTTACCCGTTTTTGCCCTCCAATCTGACTCCGAGATGCTCATAACTAGATGGGGATGGACTTCTGAAGTGTTACGCCTCTATGAAATTATTGCAAAGTATTTAACTTACCTTATGTTTTGTTTAATGTATTTGACCACCTGAAACAGTTATTACAAAATAGTATTTTACTTACCTTTGAATTGCATACTGCCAGTCTCTCTTCTCCCTTGTCCCTCCTCGTGGGTTGACGCTCGTTCTGCTCCAGGACCCTCGCCTTAATGCAGGAACTCAGCCATTCAGCAGTCATGCCACATACAAACTTTGGGTGGTGGGACAGCCAGCCCCCCAGTCAGAACTGTATTCAAGCAGACCTATACTGGAGGACAAAGGCCTGCAGAGTTTTGGTGTACTCCGGGCTTCCTGTCAGTGGGGAGCCCAGCAAAGACCAGAGTGAGCGGGACCTCCCCACCCAGGACAGCAGAAGAAGGCTCAAAGGACAAGCCATCAAGAGTTGGTGAAAAAAGACCAGCGCCATTTAATTACAATGGTGGCCCATGTGTCCCTTTGTGCAGCTGTGACAGCAGCCTGCTTGCAAGTTTCACAAAGAATAGGTAGAAAATCCACTGCCACCAGCCACTCAGATGAACTTGTCACTCTTAACTAGAAAGTTGCAGGAGAAGTGGAAAATGGGATACATTGTGTCCCCAGCACTCCACATAAGGCGGGGTATGCTGATTCCACAAAATTAAAGTTGGGTAGGATAAAAGGGATCCCCATATACTCTCAAAGAGCTCCCAGCAATACTGCACAGAAAGTGTTGTGTACTGCAATAATAAATTGCAGATGCCTTAAAAGTTGGAGGAAAGCATTGCTCCAAAAGGATACATGTAGTAGCACAATAAACAACAGTTTTCAAGGAAGGTAGTTATTCAGAAGACATGTCAAACATGGAAAAAGTGAAAAGAAGGTAAAGCATATGCTAACGTTCTAATGCAACAAAAGAGGGCCACCCGACTCTGCGTATCTAGAGAAGAACACCCTGTCCCTGGCAGGGGTGCCTGTCCCTGGGTGGCGCGTGATGTATCGCCTATCTAACAGATATAGAGGAGAGAACTGTCCCTCAACCTTCTATACTAGTGGCAGTGTCTGAAGGCAGACAAAATAGTCCAATGAGCAAAAAAATAAATATTCTAAAAATGGTGTTCTCCAGAGTGGTATAGCAGTGGTCCACAGAGCTATGGATTAGATTCTGTGACTGCTGTGGATAAGGGTACAACCTGAGGAGCAGGTCAACTGTTTGTATTCCATCCAAAATGTTCACTTTTAATACAGCCCGTAGGTCACTATGGTTGGGGTGCAAAACAGTACAGCTGGAGAACCCACTGGCGGGTTTATGCAATAAAAACAGCCCGAGGGCTGGGGGGGAGGGGGGGTAAAAGATTAGCTCTTGTGCTGCAGTAAGCAATTTTCAGAAAACAAAGTCTCTCTGTTGATGTGGGAGAGATCAAAAGTGGGTCATGAGAGCCTTCATGACCGAAAGGGGTCGACCGGTTTCAATGGCGTAGGTAAGTGGAGCCATCTTCTTCAGGACCGTAATTACAACACAAACTGGGTTGTCAGAGTTCAGAAATTTCTGAACTGGAGAGCAGTGCTGTAGTCTCCTGCGGGTCTACGTCCAAAATGGGGAGCAAGGAGGCGTTCGCTGGACGAGGAACGCTCAGCTGACCAAGATCAAAGGGAAGCAGCAGTTCAATGCATGCTTGCAAAGCATCTGCATTGTTCTGGCTTCAGGACTCCGTGTGTGCCGAGTGCTGTAGCTGTGTATACAGCTCGTCAATGGCCTATCTAACAGATATAGAGGATAGAACTGTCCCTCAACCTTCTATACTAGTGGCAGTGTCTGAAGGCAGACAAAATAGTCCAATGAGCAAAAAATAAATATTCAAAAAATGGTGTTCTCCAGAGTGGTATAGCAGTGGTCCACAGAGCTATGGATTAGATTCTGTGACTGCTGTGGTTAAGGGTACAACCTGAGGAGCAGGTCAACTGTTTGTATTCCAAGGTGAGATACGCCGAGTCGGGTGGCCCTCTTTTGTTGCATTAGAACGTTAGCATATGCTTTACCTTCTTTTCAATTTTTCCATGTTTGACATGTCTTCTGAATAACTACCTTCCTTGAAAACCGTTGTTTATTGTGCTACTACATGTTTCCTTGTTAACGGTTAACAGGACGACCACGACTAGACCGTGTCCTTCAGCTTTCCCAAGCTTATCCCTGTTTGTTTCATTCCAAAAGGATACAACCAAAGGGGTTGAAAAAGGTTCCCAGAGGTAGAGTAAAAGACTGAATGATTGTCGAAAAAGGTTCCCACTCACTCAGGAAAACTGATCAATAATCCAAGAGTCCCGCAAAAAGTGCTGGGGGACTCACAAATGGGAGACAATATTGCACAAAAATGAAATTCTACCTTACATATGGGAAGCCCTTTCCTGCGGAAATCTTCTTTCTCTGGCAAAGTGGCGGTCTGTGTGTAAGGACCAGGAATGCTCTCACCCTAGAAAGGCAGGGTCAAATCCTCTTCGGCCGAAACCAACGACTCCGGTTCCCAGCGTCTAATACCTGATTCACTGGCGGGATCCAGGGAGAGAAGAGAACTTCAAGCACAAAATGATACAATTAGAGATGAGTCTAATGAACCCAACTAAAGACCATCACACTGGCTCACATCCAGGAGCCAACATCCAACCAACTCATGATGAAGATCCACTGAACTGCATAGTCGGGGAAAAGGCCTCCCAACAAGTACTGAGGACGACAGCAACTCGACCCATTGGACCTCCCATCGAGTCTAGTAACATGAGAACAGATGCGAAGCAATTCATCGTCTTTGTTAAATCCAAATCTAAAGCCCAGGTGGCCATAGGCTAACACAAAGTGCAGAAAAAGACCAAAAACTTGTTGAATAATAACAAACCAAAATCAAATGGCTCGAGGGCGTTTCTTCGTAAATTAACGCCTCCTCCACCTTCCTCTAATCAGGACAAGACATCAAAACGTAAGATTACTATCCCTGCACCAAGAATTGTGCCTCTGTCTGTACCGTACGATGAACCAGAAATATTAGATGTGGTGATGGACGAGGAAATGCTGCGTTGCCTAGACTCATCAACGTACTCTGATGGGTAGGCGCATGAGGATGATATAGAAGTCATCCTTGGGGATGAACATGAGGATGAATATGGGTTTGACCATCCACCCCCTTCA
Organism: Ambystoma mexicanum; assembly: GCF_040938575.1. Lineage (NCBI taxonomy): Eukaryota > Metazoa > Chordata > Amphibia > Caudata > Ambystomatidae > Ambystoma > Ambystoma mexicanum. Next base: position 995,661,462 of record NC_090929.1, on the reverse strand, counting down.
GATGGCGAATCAGTGGGGCTCCTCCTTATAGCCCTGACCATCCAGCCAAGGACGACAGCTGAACTCGCTCCATCTGCAGAAGAATTCTCCACATTGCAAGAAAGACGGAATAGGACAGCTCATGTTAAGGCATCAAGGGAATGGCCAAGAACTATATCTCACATTGCGTCTCGGAGAACAAAAATCAATTATATACCTCTAAAATAAGCGCTATCCAGTGGAAACCTGACCCCCATGGTCACAATAGAAATACTCCTGCCCTGTAGAGATGGCCTAATTCTAAATCGGGTGAATGTTCTAAAGCTCCTCCATTGCATGCCAAAGCTTAGAAATATAAAATCAGATGACCTAAAGATTGTACAATTAGTCAATGAAAAGAGGGCGGATTGGGTCTTGTTACATCTACACTCAAGCTTGGTGCGTAATATGCTCCTGGAAGCAGCAAGTGACTTACTTCCACTTGGATTCGAGATTACAGAATCTCACTTCTACGGCTCAGTAGGAGGTGACCATCTTGGATCCATGAACAAGGACTATACCAAACCAAGCGCAGAGCACTCTACAAGAAAGGAGGTTGATTCTTCTGAATCATCTCGACCCTTTCGGCCCTACATCCATCTTGATCAGGGCCGGTCTTCAAGTGACAAAGATGTGCCATTACTAAAAATCACCATGGACTGTACAACACAGAATCAAAGGTCCATGAAAGTTGGAAAGGAGTTAACATTAACGGAAATTACCAGTCAGGATTGGTCCTGGTTGGTGGGGTCCCTGGCCCACCCATCTAAGAATTAACAGTTAGACCCAACGGATGGGGTACCGTTCCAATGGTGCTCCTGGAATACAAGGGGTCACGAGCATCTATACCAGATGGAAGGGTCTGACTTAAAGGTTTTTGATGTCATTTGTCTCCAGGAGACCTGGCTGGTTAGCCCCCCCCCCGTTTGTGATGGCTTTGAAGTCTGCTGCAACCCGGCCAAAATAAACATGCTAGCCTGTCCGTTTGTCGGGTTGCTTAGACTTATAAAACTGGGTCTAGGGATGAGAGTGACGGAATTCGTAAACTTAAGCCTGTATGTACAACTAGTTTATGCGACCTGGGAAAGGGCTGCAGGGCTTAAAAAGTTGCATTGTTTATTTGTAACTTGTATTGGAATCCTGCTGCTGTTAATGGTGCTTCCTTTGTGGACTTGATGATAAAATGGATAGACAGGATCCATGTAAAGGAGCCCAATCCATACATTATTATTTGTGGCAATTTGAATTTTGATTGTTTTGATGATTGCGGGGGCAGGGGGCTCTATGGCGAAAAGAACTGAAGACCCGGGACATTGAGATGTTGAAGGGCCAAACTAGCAGTGATATTCCCATTAAGACTACTTGGTCTAGAGGTGTGCAACACTCCTGTTTGGATTACTATTTTGTATCCTCTAATGTATCTAGAGGGATGGCTGCTTTTGAGGTTTGCCTGAGGGGAATTGGTGACCACAACCTGCTGAAACTTACTTGGAAGATAATGATGACCTAAATGAAAGCTGAGAATATCCAAGTAAACCAGGTGGGGAATAGGGTCTATATCTGAACAGGGAATATGGCATTGTTAATGGAAGTTCTGAAACAATTGCTGTTGGTTAAGGGTGGGCCCATGATCTATGAAGATCTTTCAGTTCAAGTCGTCTAGCTCCCTGGGTTCCAGCCCTAAAACCATAAGGGCTCACTATTATAATAAAGATCTGGTGGAGCAAAAAAACTCTTATCGGGCAGATTTAAACCATCTGAGTAAGCTGAATACCTGCAATAAAAACGATCTGATAAGGAAACTAAAACGGCAATCCCGTAATTGGCTACTTTATTCTAAGGCCATGCACATGCAGCATGATGCTGAGGTAGTACTTAAAATTATGGAAATAAGAACAGTAGAGACCTCTGGGCTGTGCTAAACAATAATGATTTCCACCAACGGGCAACCCTCCATCCAATAGTACCGGAGTATAGATGGCTGAAGCACTTTTTATGTCTTTTTGCTAAGGGGCCACCTAGAGAAGCTGACATTTCTGAGCTTGGATGACCTGGAATTAACCCTGGCGCTGGAGGCTGAGAATTGATAATCTGACACAAGTACCCCAGACTTAAAATGGAATATTGCATTTGATAAGGATGACATAATCTAACTTATCAAAAAACGAAACGCATCTAGGGCTGCTAATATCTTGAAGCAAAACCCAGAATTATGGGCCAAGTTCGGTTTTATTTTTTTCAGAGAAGTCCTGCACCGTAAAAGTCTCAAAATCTTGAAGGATGGCATTGATTATCCCAGTGTTTAAGAAAGGCTGTAGAGAGAATCCGTCGACTTACCGTCCTATCGCACTACTCGGCTCCATAGGAAAGTTATTCGCTTCCATCCTTCTACCTGACTACTCACACGGGCTAGAAAGGGCGAGCTTCTGCACTCGAGGCAAACTGGTTTTGTAAAAGGAGTGGGTCAAGTCTCAACCTTTTCCTGCTGAGCATATTAAAGGCCAGTACTCTGCGGACAAATTCCAAACTTTTTGTCGCCTTCATTGATCTCGAGCAGGCCTTTGACAGCATTAGCAGGGAAAAGTTATGGGGTAAGCTTCTGTGTTGGGGGTGCCCGAGAGACCTGGTTGAGGATCATGTCCCTTTATTCCAATACAAGTGTGAGGGTTAAACTCTCTACTCAGGTCCACCACTCTAAGGAAATTAAAACATTCAGATGCTTGAAACAGGGCTGCTCCTTGTCTCCTGCATTGTTTAATCTTTTTTTGGCCGAGATTGAGGAAGACCAGCAGGTTCCAATTTGGGCCTCCCCCTAAGCTCTATTCCCTGGATTCTCTATGCTGATGCTATTGTGATCCTAGACGAGACGCAAATTGGTTTACAGCAGAGACTTGTTGAGCTGACAAAATATTTTGAGCGAAAGGATCTGAGGATTAATTTTAAAAAAACTGAAATTATGATCTGGGACTCGAATGGGGGGGGGGGAGGCTTTCAAATGGAGTGTGAATAAGGTCCCAATTGATGACATATCTAGGGGTAACCCTCAAAGTGGCACTGAAAAACTATGGATAGAAACCATAAAACTGAACGATTGACAACACAGGGATTGATCCTACACAAAAGGTTGGGAAAGTTCTCGTTGCTACCTATACACACCTTCTTTAACCAGAAGGTGGTCCCGATTTTGAAATACGGCGAAGAGGCCTTCCAAAGATGGCCAAAAACCTTTTTGAATACCATAGAGGGCTATTTCTGGAAAAGAGTACTCTATCTTCCTCACTCCACCCCAAACATGTTTATCAGATTCAAACTAGGGCTTCAATCTATGCAATATAGGATCAACTGGAAAAGATTGGCTTTCCATTTGAAATGCTTTGATTTAGATGCTCCTCTCCCTTTTGAAATATTAGTAACTGAACTCTCAGAAGAGAGAAGGTTTCCTAGATTATTGGAAAGCAGAATGTACATCCTGGTTAGAGGAACTAGGATTTTCAGAGGATGTCCTGTTGAGAACTCCAGGTAAAGTAAAAAAGGAACTTGAGTGGATTGGGTCCTCCAACGTATTCCTCATTTTCGGTGTATTCCATCCAGCTTTAGCAGCTTCGGGAAAAAAAATTTGCCAGAGGGCGGCGTGCGTCGATGTTGTCGAGCCCATGGTCCCGCGAAGGCCTCTGTCGAGGGTGATGTCATCGGGTGTATAAGTTGGCCTCAGTTCCGTTTTTCCGCAGTATACGTTGCTTCGGAGATTCGGCGCGTCCCGAGTTCTGTGAGAATAACTAAATATAATGAATATGTCCTAGTCATCGACGACGACCACAAACCCGAGATCGGGTTTCAAGAAGTGCAAATCGTGCGGTTCAAAAATGTCTATCACAGACCCGCACCGAGAGTGTTTGTGGTGCCACGAAGAAGGCCACGACATGGAGGCCTGTACGAAGTGTCAGGCGATGACGGGGAAGGCCTTGCGAGAGAAGAGGGGAAAACTACAGGTAGGTCGTAAATCTGACCGTAAAGCCTCTAGCGTCGAGTCGAAGTCCCGTGAGGAGAAGTCTCCTCGACGCAAAAGGCATCGGTCCGGGTCCCGAAGCGATTCCAATCGCTCGTCATCTTCGACAAAAAAATCGAAGAAACTACGCCACAGGTCCCCCTCCATCTGATCCTCGGACGAATCCCCAAAAAGGATGAAATGTTGCACTAGACATTCGTCATCCGAAGAATGGGAAGCATTCAGGGTCAAAATGATGGAGGTGTTCGAGAAAGCAAAGCCTCGGCCCGCGCCTTCTTTGGAAGCAGGCCGGGAGCGTCATTGCTCCGACACTCACGCGCCCTTGAGCCCGGATGATGGAAAGAGGAAGGATAGAGGACCTTCTAGGACGCAGAGCGAGAAAAGCCAGTCGAGTCGACCGCTCGAGGTCACCGATGCCGTCCGAGACCGAACACACCTCGAAGGGCAAGTCTTCAAAGAGCGTCTCGACACCCTCGAAGCCGGCGACGCCTTTGTCGACGTCGACCCCGAAACCCTCGGCACCAAAGGCTCCAGTTCGGCCAAGTCAGCCAGAAAAAGGGAAAGGGAAGGCTACAATACCTGTAATGCCTTCAGGACCCATTAATACTCCTCCTCCACCTCTCCCAGAAAAGGTTTTCAAACCTCTTCCTAGGAAGGAATTCTTCAAGTCCCTGACCTCAATTTTTGAGGAACAGGAGAAATCTGATGGGAATGTACCCTTTGGGCTGGAATATGGCAGCCCAAATGTCCCAGAATGTCTGATTTCAGAAGAAAGCAGGATGAGGGATTTGGTTGAATCACTACACAATGCAAGTGGCATTGATACATCTCCTGAAAATGACTTTGGTAGGCCAAAACCAGGAGAGCATGCCAGTCCACCATACCGTCAGCTAATGACAAAGGTGGTAGATTATTTAGGATGGGCCAGACCTCCACCCCAATTCATCCAAGATGATCTGACAGACATATTGGATCATGGTCCTACTGAAGACCAATACTACCCATTCTCGTAGCCTTGCAAAATAGGGTGGCCAAAAATTGGGAGACTCCGGATTCTATTCCGCCAGTGAATAAATCCCTCACTTCAAAATACCGCCCTGGCAGTAGCAACCCCGGCTGTCTGTCTAAACATCCCACTCCAGAGAGTTTGGTCATACAGGCAGCCACAGCTTCTAACAAACTGGCATACCCTTCTATCCCTCCGGACAGGGACGATAAGCGTGTGGATGGCTCGGCACGGAAGGTATTTTTAGCTGGGAGTACGGCGTTAAAATCCGCCAACTCCACATGTGCCTTGGCAAAGTTTTCGTACACTGTGTGTGAGTGCATTGCAATGGCGGCAGAGCATATACCAGAAGGGGACGAAAGGGAAGGATTCCTAGCCATCGTTAGAGATGGGAAGGAGGCCATGCAGGAATCCCTTGAATCTGGATTGGACACTGTATATGGTGTGAGCAGGTCCATGGGCACTAACACGGTAATGCGCAGATTTGCGTGGTTATGGAAGTCGGGTTTCGCGCCAGACGTACAGAACCGCCTGCTGAACATGTTATTTGACGGGTCTCACCTTTTTGGCAGCAAGGCTGACGAGAGCCTTGAGAGGTTGCAGACCTCAAAAGCAGCTTCAAGTCTTTGGGGCTGCTATTGGGCAACCTCAGCCTTTTCGTGCGCCAGGTCACTCTTGGAGGGGACGATCCTATCGTTTAATACTCATATGGAAAGGCGAGATGAATGGCCAGTCAAAGGGGCCAGAGAAAGGCCGCTCGCGGTGGACGAGTAAGACGTGCAAAACCAGCTCCAGCTACAGCCTCTTTGCCATCAACGGCTGCAGCAACCGCCACAAAACCACTTTGAGGACTTGCATCACAAGACACCTGTAGGAGGCAGGCTGTTGCAGCATCTGCAAGAATGGCGAGCCATTACTTCAGATGTTTGGGCTCTAGAAATAATAGCCCAAGGTTACTACCTTCCTTTTCTAACGCAACCTCAAAGCAATCCACCAAGGAGACACCCTTTGAAGTTTTCAGACCCGCTACTGCAGCAGGAAGTTCTAACCCTGCTGGAGAAAGGTGCTATAGAACCAGTAGCTGGAGAGGAACAAGGGATGGTACTCCCTGTATTTTTTTATCCTCAAAAAGGACAGAGGACTGAGACCCATCCTGGACTTAAGAAACTTGAACAAGTTCCTCAGGAAGGACAGGTTCAAGAATGTTCTCCAGCATTGGATCTTTCATGGATTCACATGCTTAGAATATTCCCCGTCGTCAGGCTGGGAATCCCCGGTACATTATATAGACCCTTTCCTGTAGGAAAACTTTTTCGACGCTTATGCGTCCTATCCACCTCGTTTTGTATCATGCGTGCCCGCAACGTCAGGACGTCATGATATAAATACAGGACCCGCCCCTGCGCTCCCTCAGATTTCAACCGTCTTTCAAAGTAGTGGGATCCTCGTGTTTACTACTAGTGAAAACTAGGTTGTTTTTTCTGTTTCGCTTCGGCGAAGTTCAAATTCTGGAGAATTATGTCTGGAAAAGCGTTATTTCGCTCGTGTGCAACATGTGGCCTCAAAAAAGTTTATGAAGGAGACAGCCACATGGACTGTATCTACTGTCTCCACCCGCACCACACGGCGGATACATGTGAGATATGCCAGGGTTTCTCCCAAAAAACCCTTAAGGACCGTAAAAGAAGGCTGGTCGACTGGCTTAATGACGGAGCGGGTACCTACCCGGCTTCGGAAGTTGGCTCCACGGCCTCCAGGAGCAAGTCGGAGCCTCCATCAAAAAAGGTGCGGCCAGCGGAAATTCGCACTGAGGACAAGCATAAGGGGAAACATGCTGGATCTTCCTCATCACATAAAAAGCCCTCCTCCTCATCATCTAAGACGGAGAGGCTAGCGCTGCCAAAATCCTCCTCAGGGGACCGTCCCAGGTCTTTCATGAGTCGAGATGCTTCAGCCGGGAAATCGGCATCGAAATCGACGACGAAGTCTAAGGGCTCGACGACGACGACGACGACGACGTGCTCGTCGACCTCGGTGTCATTGACGATGCCTATTACCGTTCAGGCAGCAGCGGTTGGGATTCCTTCGTCGACGGAGACTCAGTCTATGGCTTGGCTGCCAGAGGTCTATGACCCGATCCCCCCGGAGGTCTTACTGCAGCCAGACACGGCCTGCTCGGCGGAAGGAGAAGGTGACACGGTTCTGCAGCCATCGGATTTAGGCTTACGGCCTTCCACGTCGACGACGACGATGAGTGCGAGCGGGGGTATGGTACCTATATCATCCACGTTACTGACCCCCCAGACGGTTTTGTCTCTGGATGTGCTTAATACTCTTCAGAAGCTCCTGCAACGGCTGGATACGCAGTTCCCTCAACCTGGGACGTCATCGTCACCTTTTTCTGTACCTTCCGTCGACGAGCAAACTTGTACGGCTCGCTCGACGACTAAACACCCATCGGCTCCCCAGGTGGTAAAAGATCGTCCTCGAGCTCAGGAGGAGGGTGAGTTGTCGGAGTCCGACTCTATACTGGGTGACTCGGGTTCAGACATCTCCCTGTCACCGTCGAGGGACCCAACATGGAATTCGGATGTAGAGTTAGAGTCTACGAGGAGTCAGACACAGCCATCTCCCCCGGATGATGTGGGAGCCTTCCATGCAATGATGGGAAAAGCTTGTTCCGAGTTTGGCTTGATTCCTGAGGAGCAGAAGAAAGACTGTTTCCTTTTTGACCACATGGGTCAAAGGAGAAAATCGGTATTTGCCATCCCAATCCTGGACCACGTGTGGCAAGAAGGTCTCAAGACGATGCGCCATCCGTTCTCGGAGCCAGCCATTAAAGGACGGATCGAGAAAAAGTTTAAAGCTCCGGAGTCCACTCCAAAATGTCTAACATCACAGCCTCTGTCTGACTCGGTGGTGTCGGCGGCAGCGGCTAGGAAGGCCAGGGTGCAGCAAAAATGTTCAACACCGCCAGAAAGCGAGGCTAGGAGGCAGGACGCCTTTGGAAAAAAGGTGCTCTCGGTCGGAGCGACGACAGTAAGAGCAGCCAATTCCTTAGCGATCGTGTCACGATATGATAGAGAAATGTGGCACAAACTAGCCCCTATCCTAGAACACCTGCCAGACGAACACCGGAAAGCAGCTATGTTACTGGTGCGGGATGGTGAAGAGGCCTCGAACCACGCTATTAATATCGCAGTTGACCTAGCAGAGTCTGGCTTCAAACAAATCAACCATGGAGTAGTGCTTCGTCTACAAGCGTGGCTCAAATGTACTACTTTCCGTCCTGAAGTCCAGTACAAAGTCCTTGACATGCCATGCGAAGGGGAACACCTGTTTGGCGAAAAGGTTGATGAAGCGCTGAAAGGGATGAAAGAAGACACGGATACTGCTAGGTCCCTCGGCGCCCTTCAAACGGGTAGAAACTTTCGCTCTTTTCGCCCCTTCAGGGGTGCTTCTGGAAATTCACGCTTTGGAGCCTCGAGGGACCGTGGATTTAACAGGCCCTCGTACTCTTCACAAGGGTTCAGACGAGCGTCCCAGTCGGCACGTAGAAGCAGGGACTATCAAGCCTCCAGGCGGCGAGGCTCGGGTCCGTCGTCCACGAAGAACAAGCAAACCAGCAACCAATGACGGCCTTTGGAACGTCCTGGGGGGTCGAGTCTCTCATCACTTCGACCGATGGAAATGCATCACCACAGATCGATGGGTTCTAGACACGATTCGCATGGGTCATGCGCTGCAATTCAAAGACAAGCCTCCGCGTCTTCCTCCTTTATTCTCGACACAGCCCCACCTCCGAATCCTACGACAAGAGGCGGCGCTTATGTTGCGAAAAGGGGCGGTAGAGAGAGTTCCTGTGGCACAGGAAGGACAAGGAGTTTATTCCAGGTTCTTCGTCGTCAAGAAGCCAAACGGCAAATGGAGGCCCATTCTCGACCTGAGGGTACTCAACAAGTGGCTAAAGAGCCTAAAATTCAAAATGCTAAAGCTCCAAGAGGTTATCAGGTCGGTGCAACCCATGGATTATCTATCATCACTAGACCTTCAAGATGCTTATTTTCACATCCCAATACGCCCACGACACAGGAGATATTTAAGGTTCGTCGTCGGGAGAAAGCAATTTCAGTTCAAGGTCCTCCCGTTCGGGCTCAAGTCCTCCCCCAGGACGTTCACCAAGTGCTTGGCCCCTATAGCGGCCCATTTAAGAAAGGATGGTCACCATGTCTATCCATATCTAGACGACTGGCTGGTCAGAGGTTCGTCCAAGGAACAAACACGAGACAGTCTAAGGGCCACAATGTCCCTCTTACAGGAACTGGGCTTCGCAATAAACTTCAACAAGTCCTCCGTAGAGCCTTCGAGGACCTTGGTCTTTCTAGGAGCGGAGTTTCATACACACACAAGCCTGGTGAGACCATCCAGCGAAAGAATTCAGAAACTTCAAAGCAAGGCGTCGGAATGGAGAGGCGGTACCAAGGTTTCAGTGCGCAAGTACATGTCCCTGCTAGGGACCATGTCGTCCTGCATTCCGTTGATAAACAACTGCCGTCTGTTTATGAGATCTTGCCAGGAATTTCTAGCGGACCGTTGGGCGCAGAGCCGAGGTCGCTGGTCCGACAGACTGGTCGTCGACGAACAACTAGTTCAAGCACTCTGCTGGTGGAGAGTGTCTACTCATCTAACAAAAGGAATGCCTCTACTGGAACCAGAGTTCCAAAAGACGGTGGTGACGGATGCATCGCTAAGCGGATGGGGAGCTCATCTGGATACGTTACAGGTACAAGGCCAGTGGTCGTTGCAGGAGTCCTCCCTGCATATCAACCTGCTAGAACTGAGAGCAGTGCGATGGGCTCTGAAATCTTTTCTTCCTCAACTGAGGGACTCGGTGGTGCGTGTCATGACGGACAACACCACTACGATGTTCTACTTGAGGAAACAAGGAGGGACACGTTCCAGGTCCCTATCGACGGAGGCACAGAAAATCTGGCATTGGGCCCTGCAACACAACATGCAAATCTTAGCGTTCCACCTACCAGGCGTGAGAAACGTGGAAGCCGATGCCCTCAGCAGAGAAATGAACGAAGTTCACGAATGGGTGCTGAACGACTAACAACTACAACAAGTATTCAAGAAATGGGGACACCCTTCCATAGATTTGTTTGCGACGAAGAACAACAGGAAATGCCATCAGTACGCAAGCAGATGGCCTCAGCAGGGCTCACTGGGGGATGCGTTCTCCTTCCCATGGACGAACAAATTCCTATACGCATTCCCTCCATTTCCCCTTGTACGGAGGACGTTGCAATGGATCCTCAGGTACCCATGTCGGGTAATTCTGGTGGCCCCGTACTGGTCCAGACAGGTGTGGTTTTCAGACCTGCTACACTTAGCGGTGGCGGAACCGATGAGATTCCAGAAGACCCCCGACCTTCTGTCTCGACAGGAGGGTGTTGTTTGGCATCACGACCCGGACAGCCTCAAGTTGACGGCCTGGCTCCTGACTTCGCCGAATTTGGTCGGCTAACGATTCCGGAGGACTGTCGGCTTATCCTGCAAGTGGCAAGAGCACCTTCCACAAACGCCTCATACGCGTACAAATGGAGAAGTTTCTGTCAATGGTGTGAGGATCAACCAGGTTTGGCCCCGCAATCGATTAAGCCGGAACAGCTCCTTCCATACTTGCTGTTCTTAGCTCAAAAGGGCCTGTCGGTATCGTCAATAAAAGTACACCTAGCAGCCATTTCCAGGTTTACTCGTCAACGGCATTCGGCACCATTGTTCAGCGACCGCCTGATTAAGCACTTCCTTAAAGGCCTCTTTCGGAGTTTCCCTCCAGAGAAGAAATTTCCGCCGGAGTGGAGCCTCAATCTGGTCTTAACGTCTCTTATGAAGCCTCCTTTTGAGCCAATGTCATCATCGTCTCTAAAGTTTTTGTCGTGGAAATTGGCCTTCCTGGTGGCCATCACTTCAGCCCGACGTATTTCAGAAGTTCAGGCTCTAATGGTAGACCCCCCAAAAACAAGAGTAACAGGGGATACCAGGAATATCCAATTACTGTGACCCGGCCTGGAAAGGACTAGCAAAAAATTTAAAAAAAGGGGTCAGAGTAGTAAAGTGTTCCGGTGGCCTCTGTTGGTATAGCAACAAAACCTAAAGACTCATACTAAATATTGAGTATATACAGCAACAAAGGGGTGTATACGTCTATTAGTCAACAATTCTCATGAGGTGAAACAATTAAATTCAACCCAGTAGACGCTTGATCAATTAAATATATGTAATTTATTAACATTTATTAAATAAATCATTAGAAAAAGTCATATTTTAATAAAAACATACACCGACATTAGTATCAACAATAATTCATGTGGACCAGTCTCTACAATTCATTGATGGACTGGTCTGATACACCGTTCTAATCCATAAACCACTTCCAACTCCACTGCAACCATACCACATGCATACACTAATCATTCAAAAAGCTCACTCACAATCCTTACAATACTAAAACAATTTGTCCTCAATAAAATCTCAAATATAAGACATCATTGTACCGCATCTAGTCACTTATTAGTACGAACCATTGATATAACACCTACGAGCATATTCCATGTTATTATGGACTTCCTTGGCTCGGGTAAAATTAATTTCTTATTTTGCTACTAAATAACAATACATCCCCAACCCGACATGTTTCTTTCTGTATATCATCCAGTAGACAGAAATTCTTCAGGGGCAATATGGTCCAGCGGGGTCAGATGAATTGTACATGGGAAAGAAGGAATTTTGTAGAATACACCAACAGAGTACACCTAAATGCAAGCAAAAGAACACTCAGTCAATCAGGCTAAATTGCTCAAATTACATGATTGACCATTACTGCCATCGTATTTCAAATTGACGTGGCGTAGATGAGGTTATTAATACCTCTCAGCTCTCTTCAACACGGGAAACAGAAAGCGGACCAAAATCCACAAATCAATGAGAGACACCTACATAAATTAGGGTCTCCACAATCTATCCACCATCACCAACACCACGTGGTACCCTTCAGATACTCACAATTCACCAAGCAATATCTCGCCGAAAGGAAAAACCTCGAGTTACAAAGAAGTCCATATAGTCAAAACGTCAAGAGATGAGAAAAGTTGAGAAAAAGTGGAAAAAGAGTTCCACAATGAAAGTCGTCATTATAACGACACTTACATTTCGTATTCTGTGATTTTGTAATGGGAAGATCCAAACAAAGGTGATTCACAATATCACACCGATGGTAGCACTGCGTCACCGCGGAGACACCCGGCGTCCATTCAATTGATTATTAGGAGGAGCATCCTCAACCTGTGCTCAGTACAAGGGAAATGGCAACTTGATACTTGTCTGTGAACGCAGAAGCGGAAAACACAATCAAGAACACAGTGAGAAACCATACATTATGTAGATCCGTGGAAAACTACATGAACAATACCATATGTTAGCGTAAAGTCTGGAGGGCAGCTAAGTTACAAGTAACCCCATCAGGAATGCCGGTCCCCACAATATACTTCCTTAGTACCTAAGAGTCCCGGCAGGAGACAAACTCACCTCAATAAAGTGGTCGACCTCTTTTCAATCGATGCAAGAGTCTCAATAGTATCAAGAAGGAGCTTTTCTAATACAATAGTATCAGCCGCAGTTGCCAGGTTAATCGTGACCAAGAAGGTAATTAATTCTGGGACAAAAAAGACAAAAAGACAAAAAGAAGAGGAGAATCATAGAAGGAAATGGACCTGAAGATGATAATTAAACTGTCACATATTCCTTAAAGTAATGGGTACCAGGATAACATCTATGCTCGAAACATCTGATACACAAAGTGCGTTCACCGCTAAAAGTTCTACAGCAAGGGTCAACAACCACGGGTGTAAGACGCACGAGTGTACCGTGCGTCCAGTATTTACAAGTCTATACGGTTTGTGAAGTCGAGACAAATACACCGTAGTATTAGTTTTTGAACAAGAAATACCTGGTACAAAAAGAGGAATAACAGAGGGAACTATCCCTAAGACTACTCTGACCCCAGTGACTCTTCGATAACAGGCAACAAATCATAACATAATCTCCGCGCTCGTGCTCGAGTATATTACGTATGTAGCGGAGTTACAAAGGGAATTATCCCAGTAGCTGTTCGTACCTCAATGGTTGGTTACTGACAACTATCCAGGGTGGCCGCTTGCATCCAATCGGCCGGCGTCACCATCAGTCCAGCTCGGGGGATCCGATTTAAAAGGACCACCCCGTAGTGTCATGTGACGTACGCATGATTAGTACGTAACGTGTGTCGAGCCGGCACGTAACGTCTCTATTCGGTTCAATAGGAGCACGGCTAGTTATACAGCCAATGAGGTGCCGATAAGGTGCCGTTAGTAAAAATGACCATGTATCTCAAATGTGTGAATAAGGGACCCATGATTATCACCAGGGGAGACAAACAAAAACCGGGGCAGAATAGCACACGAGTGGCAGGGGGAACAAGCACCAGTGTCTTGGATACAATTGCATACATCAGACAACTTCTACAGTACATTGTGAAATGAAAACCCAGTCAATCCTGTCAAACTCGAAAGGCTATAACGTGTATCAACAGATGGTAACTATCAAAGGGGACAACCGAGCCAGCATTCTGAAACCCGGGATGTAACCCAATCAGATAATGGATTAAAAATTCCAATCTATTGCCTCATTTAAGCCCACCACATGGCTTTTACTCAAAAAAATAAGTTTGGTCTCTTCCTTAGATAAAGTCTGTTTATCCACAGCGGCGTTATTAGTTATCATGATCTTTTTTAATACAGTCCATCTCAGGTCCTCACAATTATGGTTGCGCATTATGAAATGCCCTACCATCGGGGCTGTTAAGTTCTTGAGTCTAATGCAGCTCTTATGTTCACTGATGCGAACTTTGATTTTTCGCTCGGTTTTGCCGATGTATATTTTACGGCACGGACACCAAATGGCATATATCACAAAGCTTGAATTACAATTTGTGAAGCCTCTTTGCTCCCAGAGTCTTGGAAGTCCGATATCCACCTCGGTGGACCGTCTAGTCAGGGGACAACATACACACATGCCACACGGGGCATGTCCCCTCAATTTGGGTAATCCCCACTGTTGAGTGATGGTGGCTTGTTTGTTAAGCTTATTACTGATGTCATTCCTGCACACCATCTCCTTAACATTGCGGCCCCTTTTAAAGGCGCACCGCAGAGAAGGCACTGGTATCTTAGCATGTGCCAGCAGGTGCCAGTGTTTTTTGACAATCTTGCCCACCTGATTGGAAAGATGGTTGAAAGTACTCACGAAAACTAGAGAGTCCGACTTCGAAGGGCTGGTTTTTGGTCTATATTCTAGCAAGGCCTCCCGATGGTTATTGGAGGCCCTTTTCAGCGATCTCCTCACAATTTTTGTGGGATATCCCCGTTGAAGCAGGTTATGGCTCAAATCTAAAGCTTCCGACTCAAACCTTTCTTTCTCACTGCTGTTCCGTTTGAGTCGGAGAAATTGTCCGAAAGGGAGATTATCCCTCAGGGCCTTGGGGTGAAAGCTGTCATATCTGGGAAGCGAATTCCTGTCTGTGCTCTTATGAAAAGGTTTCAATCCCAGTACATTGTTGCATGGTTTAGAATAGATGGTCAGATCGAGAAAATCTATATGTTTCCTATTGAAGTTGATAGTAAACTTCAAAAAAGGGTTAATCCCATTCAACCAATCGAAAAAAGTATGTAAAGTGGTTTCATCGCCATGCCATATTAGCAATACATCATCAATGTACCTACGCCATAACAAGATGCATTCTTTGAAGACATTCTGTTCGCTATAGATACACATGTGTTCAACAAAATCAACATAAAGGTTGGCTAAAGAAGGTGCCACAGCCGAGCCCATGGCAGTGCCATGGACCTGTTGGTAAAAGCGGCCATCGAACTGGAAATAATTTTCAGTTAGTGCTAGCTCCGTGCACCACAGAATAAAAGAATTAGGTGTCATTCCAGTGCTCCGTTTCGTTACCAACAACTCCTCGATAACATCCATAGTGGATGACTGGTGAATTTTGGTATATAAGGAAACGATATCCAGGGTTACAAGAATATCCTCAAGGGGATTGAAATGTGAATTTTCGATCAACTTAATAACAGCCATAGAGTCTTGGACATAAGATTTCATTTTGCTGACATATCCTTTTAAGAAGGAGTCAGCAAATTTAGCCAAAGGTTCCAGTACTGTATTTGTTCCCGAAACTATTGGTCTACCCGGAGGATTCGATAGTGTTTTATGAATCTTTGGCAAGATATAAAACAAAGGAACACTAGGATCTTTCTTAACCAAATACTCAGCTTCCTTCCGAGTTATCCAGTTCCTTTCCCTAGCTTTTTCGACTTTATGGGCAATGATATTCATCAGGCGTGGCGTGGGATCCTGTTCAACAAGTTTATAGAAGGTGGTATCTGAAAGCTGTCGTAAACACTCTGCGACATAATCTTGACGGTTCAATAGCACTATCGCACCACCCTTATCAGCACTACGTTTAACTATCGACTGGTTGGTTTTTAGTGATTCAAACGCTTTACGCTGTGCCCTCGAACAGTTCTGGAAAGCAAATGGAGAGTGAGTACGTTCCAACATGTCCAGGTCTGCCAAGACCCGTCTCTCAAACACCACGGACTCCGGACTATGGCTAGTGGTTGGTGGACAAAAAGAAGAACGGTTATGTAAACCACTGTTTCTATCTTCATCCTCAAAAGGGTTCTCATGGAAGTATTGTTTTAAATGTATCTTCCTAAAAAGTTCCTCTATTTCAACCCTAGAGACAAAGCGGTCATATGTGACAGTTGGAACAAATCCAAACCCCTTCTCCAGAACAGAAATCTCAACCGGAGTGGGAGTATATGTGGACAGATTAATCAATAAGCTTTGTTGCTCCTCGTTACTGGTGGTTCGTAATCCCAGTTTTGTTGGTCCTGATCCAAAAAACCAACCGAGGGTCCCCTGCCTCTAGTAAATGGCCGAGTGTTCTGGGACCTCCGTCTATTAGAATTACCACGACCCCGATTGTGGCCACGTCTCTGTTGTCTGCCACCTCCTCCACGAGAGAAAGTGTCTTCGTCTGAACTATGTGAGCTGAACGAGGTGTTGGTAAACCTCACATTTTTCTGTTGTTGAGTTTTAGATACCCCGTCATAATGTTGGTCCGGAACGTACCCCTCTTGGGTGTAGCGGAACGCTTTCTCATGAGAGAAGTCCGTGATATCAGTTTTTAGTCGTCTAATCCGGTCTCGTACTGTAGACTCTTTAAAATCATTCATTTCCCGAATGATCTCATCCAGTCTCTTTGTATAAACCTCCAATGGGACCAATTTCTTGATGGCTTCTTCTAATTTAGACAATTCTTCAAGTTGTTTAACTGACATTTCTTTCGCTGTATCAATTATTAATATCAGCCAATCCCTGCCACATTTGTTCGCAATATAACTCCACCTAATGACAAATTCCTTATTGTCCAGAAATAAACGTGGCTCATTCCTCACCACTAGCCCTTGTGGCAAGACGCCATTGCGTAGGTATTCCAGCATTATAGTACCGTGGAGTTCTGTGCGAATAGATCTTTTACGAAGTTGAAAAAGCTCATCCCAATTGCTAATATTAGTAAGTGGGGAACTCTCACCATCGTTAGAGAACAGAGAGGATTGAGCCAGTAATTCAGCCACATATTTATCGTCATAACTACGAGTTTTGTCGGCTGCCATAGTTCACTATACTCGGCAGTCCAATTATACCAATGGACGGTAACGTGCTTGGTTGAGAATATCTCAAAAGCCAACGTAGTGCAGGATGATAGAAGAAAGTTCCCTATTGAAGAGAGAAAAAAGGAGAGGAAAAAATCCCACGGATACAAACCGTGCAGAACTACCAAAAACAAGAGTAACAGGGGATACCAGGAATATCCAATTACTGTGACCCGGCCTGGAAAGGACTAGCAAAAAATTAAAAAAAAAAAAAAGGGGTCAGAGTAGTAAAGTGTTCCGGTGGCCTCTGTTGGTATAGCAACAAAACCTAAAGACTCATACTAAATATTGAGTATATACAGCAACAAAGGGGTGTATACGTCTATTAGTCAACAATTCTCATGAGGTGAAACAATTAAATTCAACCCAGTAGACGCTTGATCAATTAAATATATGTAATTTATTAACATTTATTAAATAAATCATTAGAAAAAGTCATATTTTAATAAAAACATACACCGACATTAGTATCAACAATAATTCATGTGGACCAGTCTCTACAATTCATTGATGGACTGGTCTGATACACCGTACTAATCCATAAACCACTTCCAACTCCACTGCAACCATACCACATGCATACACTAATCATTCAAAAAGCTCACTCACAATCCTTACAATACTAAAACAATTTGTCCTCAATAAAATCTCAAATATAAGACATCATTGTACCGCATCTAGTCACTTATTAGTACGAACCATTGATATAACACCTACGAGCATATTCCATGTTATTATGGACTTCCTTGGCTCGGGTAAAATTAATTTCTTATTTTGCTACTAAATAACAATACATCCCCAACCCGACATGTTTCTTTCTGTATCTAATGGTAGACCCACCATACTTACGATTTTTCAAGAACAAGGTAGTCCTAGCCACTAACCCGCAGTTCATACCAAAAGCTCCTTCGGTGTTCCATAAACACTCCTCTATTGTGTTGCCTACGTTTTTTCCGGAGCCATGCTCGGGAGCGGAGCGCATGCTACACACATTGGATGTAAAAAGGGCTCTCAAGTTCTATCTTCATCGTACGCAACCGTTCAGAGAAACGAGACAGCTGTTCGTGGCCTATGGTTTGGGGGCTAAAGGAAAAGCCATTTCGAAGCAAGGTCTGTCAAGATGGGTGTCATCTACCATTTCGTACTGCCATTCCAGGGCAGGGAAGCCTCTTCTACGACGGCCAAGAGCTCATTCAACTAGAGCAGCGGCATCGACGACGGCACTGTGGGCCGGAGTCCCTCTGGGGGACATCTGCATGGCGGCTACCTGGGCGGCTACACACACCTTTACCCGCCATTACTGCCTGTCACAGCAACATGCCGAAGATACCCGGATGGGACAGGCGGTGCTTCGACACCTATTCCAATAAGGTAAGCCCTGGCTGAGGGGTTGCATCCTATGGAATTTATGACTGTATGTGGTTCGTTTTCCTATGTTAATGATTACTGATGTATACATGATCATAGGGAACGCCCTTGGCGAAGAAAGTATATGGGTTTGCATACACGCCTCCTCTTTGGGGGTGGTACTGCTATGTAATCTATTCTAAGCATGTGAATCCATGAAAGATCCAATGCTGGAGAAGGGAATAGTTTCTTACCTGTAACTCCATTTCTCCAGCATTGGTATCTTTCATGGATTCACATGCGCCCACCTGCCTCCCCTGAATATGCAAACCGGTTCCCCCACTACTTTGGGGGCCGAAATCTGAGGGAGCGCGGGGGCGGGTCCTGTATTTATATCATGACGTCCTGACGTTGCGGGCACGCATGATACAAAACGAGGTGGATAGGACGCATAAGCGTCGAAAAAGTTTTCCTACGGGAAAGGGTCTATATAATGTACCGGGGATTCCCAGCCTGACGACGGGGAATATTCTAAGCATGTGCATCCATGAAAGATACCAATGCTGGAGAAATGGAGTTACAGGTAAGAAACTATTCCCTTACCCTTTCTCAGATCCTTCAGGCCCTTCAACTTCAGGATTGGTTGGTGTCATTGGACCTCCAGGATACTTATTTTCATGTGCCGATTCATCTCAAGCACAGAAAATACCTGAGGTTCCTAGTTGGCGACTCACACTGTCTGTTTCGAGTCCTGCCATTCGGATTGACCTCCGCCCGAGGGTCTTCACCAAACTGATGGTAGTAGTGGCAGAGCACCTCAGGAGAGGGGGGATTCACGTCTACCCCTACCTAGATGATGGGTTGATCAGAGCACGTTCTGCCGAACAGGCACTGGATCACCTGAAAGTCACCTGCCACTTCCTCCACAGACTCGGCTTCTCCCTCAATTTCAAGAAGTCACAAACGACACCTTCTCAACCGCTCCAATACATAGGAGCTGTATTAGACACAGCCCTGGGAAAGAGCTCGCCTCCCAGGTCAAAGGCTCAAGACATTCTTCAGATGGTTTCCAAATTCCAAAATGCCCAAAATCTTCAAGCCTACGACTTCTTAAGGTTACTCAGCCTCATGGCATCCTGCATCTTCCTGGTGCCGGAAGCACGTCTGAGGATGAGATCCCTTCAATGGGCTCTAAAGACTCAATGGTCCCAGTTCTCAGGTCAAATGACGGCTCTTCTCCAAATTCCGAACAAGGTTCGGAAAAATCTTCTATGGTGGACAGAGAATATCCTGAAAGGAGAACTTTTTTGGCAACCATGGCCGGAGATCACAGTAGTGACGGACGCCTCACTCATGGGGTGGGGAGCTCATGCCAACGATCTGACAATCTGCTGTCGTTGGTCTCCATCTGAGTCCAAACTACACATCAACCTTTTAGAGCTGAGAGGAATCGGACTAGCGCTGAAAGTTTTCCTGCCATCTGTCAAGGGAAAAAATGTCCTGATAATGACGGACAACACAGTGGCCATGCATTATCTAAACAAAAGAGGAGGTGTAGGGTCACTACCTCTGTGCAGAGAGGCAATGCAGCTCTGGTATTGGGCAATTCAGGAAGGAATCTCTTTAACGGCAGTTCATCTAGCTGGGGAGGAGAATATGACGGCAGATGCTCTGAGCAGGCAGAGCACTGTGTCCCACGAATGGGAACTGGCTCAGGAAGTCATTCAAGAGATCTTTGCACTTTGGGGAACCACTCAAGTAGACCTATTTGCGACCGGAATCAACCGGAAGTGCGAAAGGTATTGCTCAAGGGAATTTCCCCCGAGAGAAGCCCTGGGGGACGTGTTATTTCCCACTATTGTACGCGTTCCCTCCGATTCCCGTCATTCCTCGGGTCATCAGGAGACTGAGACAGTTTGGGAGCTGCATGATCCTAATTGCCCCGGATTGGACCAGGAGAATGTGGTACCCGGACCTTCTAGACATGTCCATCTGTCCCGCAGTACATCTTCCTCAGATAGAGGACCTTCTATCACAAATGGAGGGTGAGGTTCTCCATCCGGAGGTCAAAACACTCAACCTTCACACTTGGTATCTGAAAGGCTGAGATATAAGGATTGGGACCTTCCAGATGACGTCATGGAGGTGTTGCTTTCGGCAAGAAGGCCAGCAGCAAAGTCTCTATACCATTGCCGTTGGAAAATGTTTTGCAACTGGTGCAGAGAAAAGAATGTCGATCCTTTTCTATGTTCTATTCCGGAAGTACTGTCCTTCCTGCTTCCCTAGCACATAGAGGTCTAAATGTTGGAACCATTAAAGCTTATCCTGCGGCGCTTTCCATCTTCAAGCGCTCGTTGGAAGAATGCTCCTATTTCAAAATTCCTTTGATAGTGCAATTCTTAAAAGGACTCACTAATGTGTTTCTTCCTTACCATTTCAAGTACCAATTTGGGATCTCAATCTGGTCCTAAAATTCTTAATGTGTGCTCCTTTTGAGCCTTTGCACACTTGTCCATTAAGATTACTGACATGGAAAACTGCTTTCCTAGTTACTGTAACATCTGCAAGAAGAGTGAGCGAATTGCAGGCACTGTCTTCTGGGCCACCCTATACTGTGTTCCATAAGGACAGAGTTGTGTTGAGGGTTAAACCCTCATTTTTACCTAAAGTGGCGTCTGATTTTCATTTAAGTCAGAACATTGTTTTACCCGCATTCTATCCTCCACCTCATCCTAGTAAGAAGGAGAAAAGATTACACAGGTTCGATCCAAAAAGAGCTTTAAGCTTTTACATCTCTAGGCTTTCCAAGCTTCGAGTGGACAATCAACTGTTTATCAGCTACACAGGAAGGAAATTGGGTCAATCGGTGATGAAGCAAACAATATCACGCTGGATTGTGCTTTGCATTTCAGAATGCTACAGATTAGCACAAAAAGACCCAGCCAAAGGTGTAAGGACTCATTCCACCAGAGGCATCGCCTCTTCGACAGCCCTACAAAGAGGTGTTCCTATAAGGTCCATTTGTGAAGCAGCAACTTGGTCTTCGCTGCATACCTTTTCAAAATTCTATAGTCTGGATGCTTCCCAGTCTAAGGAGCTAAATTTTGGTAAAGCAGTACTGTATTCAGCCATCTAAGGGTATCGAAAAATCTAACCCCTCCTCTAGAGAAATTGTCCATACTGCTTTGGGAGTCTATCTAAGATGGGGAATACGTTGGAGGACACCATCCACTCAAAGAACAAGCTACTTACCAACTGGTAACGTTCTTTCGATTGGATGTTCCTCCAATGTACTCCTCATCGCCCTCCCAACCTACCCCTCTGTAGATTTTATCCGGCTTATTGCCACTTCAACATCTCGCAAGGTGAATACCTGTCTGCCGGCATAATCTACACAGTGCAAAATCAATAGTAAAGGGGGGAAAAACAGAACTGAGGCCAACGGGCGCCACACGTGCTACTTATACACCCGATGACGTCACCCTCGGCGGAGGCCTTCGAGGGACCATCGACTCGACGACAACGGCGCCCTCTGCCGAAATGTTTTTTTCCGAAGCAGCTAAAGCTGGATGGAATACATCTAAGATGAGGAATACGTTGGAGGAACATCTAATCGAAAGAACGTTATCAGTTGGTACGTAACTTGTTCTTTTCTAGCAAGACTGGATTGATACAACTGTACAAAGGGCAAAGTACAAATTAGCCCTTCATTTGAATATGCAAGGTAGAGGGGTGAATCATTTACCATCATATCTGATCAAATTCCCCTGTCCCTGGTATCAAAATATTTTCCTTAGGTTTAGATTTAATATCTTGCAAACTAGAGAAGTATTGAACCAGAGAAGGATGATGGGTCTTGACCCGCCGGCTTGTCGTTTTTGCGGTCAGTTCTCCGGACCCGAATCGCTTGAACATCTAGTAATAGATTGCCAATCCTTAAATGACTTAAGGAAAATGTATTTCCATGATATTGTAAAGACTTGTACCTCATTGCCACAAAAGGAGTGGTGGAATATTGTTCCAGTTGGCGATAACAAAATCACCATTATAGGGGTTATGAAATATATGGAAGAAGTTTTAAAGCGACCTAACAACAAGCAAATGAATGATGCACTCAGTAGGAGGAGGATGGAACTGTAAATTGATTTAACCGAAAAAAAAATGTCCTTTGTCTGGAAGACATGCAAAGATGATTCTGTTTCCGGTTCTAAAGAGAATAGGTTAATCAATTGCAGGCTTCTTCCCCTGTGTTTTATGTATTTTGTGGATGAAAATGGAATGAACTGTATTAATTTTAATGTGATGGAATTGTACTGATCTAATATGAAAGGTTTGAAATAAACCAACCATAAAATAAAAAAAAAATTAAAAAAAGAAGTTTAGAACAAGAGGGTTGAGGACCCGGAGTGTGAAAGAAACAAACCAGGAAGAGTTATATGCTGGGTAGGGGAGTGACCCAAGCGGATACAAGACTACAGTGCAAGTCTGGGTCCTGCACCCATATGAGAAACCAAAGCATAAAGTGACTAAGTATAGGAAGGTCTGGGACCCTGTGAGAAAAAGGCATTCCATGAGAGGACACTTGCTTGGCAGGGGAGTGAACCAAGCCGTTTGGAATACTGCGAGTCTGGGACCCGTAACCACATGAGTGGTTGAGAATAAGGGGGTCAGGACCCCTGGAACTGACAAATGGAAACCTATGCTTGAAAGCGAACTGTGCCTAGTTGGTAGGACAAAGAACTGTGAATCCAAGAAGTATATCTTTCGGAATTGCTTAGTGACAATTTACCAAAAGATTTAAAGGGGCTCAGGACCTCTAAAGGAATGAAAGTAAGATGAGAAGTCATCTAGTGGAAGGGACCATAACCCTAGCATTGAAGTCTTATATTTCAGAACATTGTATATTTTTCACCACTTTTGATTACCAGAAAGATTGGGAAGGTTTCTTTTGGTTGGGGCTATCATGACCACTTTTTACTCTGAGAAGAGATCATCCTTACATAGTTGTTTTAGGTTATTAATGTTCGGGAAAGGGGTAGATTTTATGACACAATAGTGACAAACTTTTTAGTTTTGGACATCCTGACAATTACACTAGTTTTCTTTGAGGTAGGGATACAGCAGCATTTGTCCCACTCATTCATGATCAATAAATCTATACCCAAAAATATGCCACGATTGTGTCCGAACCTTCTGCACCCTTACAGTAGCCATTGGAATACACGATTTGCCTAACATTACAGACATATGTATGAATAGCTATAACCTGTTTTGGCAGACACACCATGCACTGGTGGATTTGGGGGTGGGGTGGAAGAAGTGGGAATAGGATTTGCATTTGTATTATGTTTCTGTTTCTATTGTTTGTTATGTGAAAATGTATAAATAAGTCAGGGGGGTGGTGGAGGTTAGACATGCTTGCTTGACGTCCAGGAACACCATTTCAACAGTGAAGCACGCTTCAACCACCCTCTAAGCATTTAAAGGTTTCCAAAGTGTCCAGAAAGTATAAGGAGAGACCCAACAAGACCAAGTCTTTTTCTGAGAAGCATTTACTTCTACCTAGTCCAGTATTCACCACCTATGCCTGCCACACCTAGAAGTGTGCTACACCTGCCACCACTGATACATGGGAGGGAAGAAGTCTATATGGGTGAATGAGGGGTCTGAAGAGACAAAGGATACCTGTAGGGGGACATGAGCAGAAAGCTTGGCTACTACTTGCCCCCTTCTCCGCACAGTCTGCTGTTAATTCACCTGGGCCTGCCAGACCAGCCAGAGTCAGACCACCGACAGAACAGAAGTAGAGTGTGGGTCCCCTGAGCCTGGGACCCTTTTGTCATGCCTGGATGTCCTGGGGAGAAGCAAGGTGTGGGCCCTATAAGATGTGGAACCTTTTTTCATACTAGGAGGATCTGATGATTAATGCTGAGCGTGCTTACCAAAATCTGACGACATTACAACCCCGTGGGGGAGATGAGAGGATTGAACATTAGACCTTTGTTTTGATCCTGGGAATCCAAGAAGAGTTCACACCTTATTTCACTTCCTGTTATTATTTTACCTACACTTTATTTTCCATAAGAAATCACACTTTGAAGTAGCGGACATCTGTCTTGTCATCGATAACCCAGTGTCTATCCTGATGGACTTCTTTAGTGACTTTAAATATCCTGCCTACCTCTCGTTAGACAACATAGGGAGAGATCTAGGGAGAGGGAGAACTGGGTTTACATTTAAGTAATGTTCCCTTTTCTATCTTGATTATTTTTTGGAAAGATTGTTTTTACTCCTTTCCCTCCATAGGCGTCAATGGGACACCTTTTTGCTATTATTTTGAACCTTTCCTGACTTTTGGAGGCAAGTGAAACCTTTATGCTCCACTTATCCCGCTAAGCTAATTTGTTTTGGGGGCACTGTTCATTCCCTGTGGCTATCAATGTATGAGTACTCTGTTCTCCATAGTAAATCTATCTTTTTCCTGCATGCATGTTCTTCAGTGAAGTACAGTGGGGACACTTTGTGTCCTTATACTTTTTGACGTTGGCAACTTTGTGTTTCTTGCATGTGTCCAGGATGGGCTTGTAGTAGCAGATACCTTTGCATATTCTTTTTGTATAGTTTTAAGCACTTTTACATTTTTCTCCCTAATGCGAATTAGAGTACCATACACTCCAAAATGGCCATGTCTTGAGTTTTTTGCTCTTCCTGTGTCCATCTTGTAGTTAGTTTTGTTCTACCCTAGAATGGCTGGATTTTTTAAATATGGTGAGCTCTTACCTGGTGAAAGAGACAGCGTTTGTGGGCAAAGTGGCGGTCGGTGTGTGTTGCCGGTTGTGGGGACTGGTTCTGTCTGAACCCAGTCCACATTTGTGCCAAAGTGTCCGTTGCTGGGCAGATGCAGTGGCTAGAGGGTGTTACAACTGGATAACCCCTGCAAAGCTTGAATGGAGCAGATCCTTGCCGTTGATGGGTTGGCAACTCCAACCCAGATTCTGGTAAGTGGGGGGGGTGGTGGGGCCTGCAGCTATTCGACAGTTCGTTGGAGCCAAGACCCCATGAAGAAGAGCAGTTTGCTGAAGACCCGGAACTCATTGTTGGAAGATTGCCAGCAGCTCTTTCTTCACTTGCCTGCGAAAGCCTTGTGTATCTACAGATCTCCTGAAGACCTTAATCAGTCCTTCGACTCCTTGACCAGGGGTACAACCAGTCCCAACTTCTGCTTGATAATGCAGCCACTGGAGGTGCTATGAAAAGTCCCAGGACGATCTGTAGTGGTAGCCATATGTCCCCCCTGGAGTAACAGTTGCAGTCCTGAGACCTGGGATTCGGCAGATCCTCAGTCTATGAAACAAGAAGCATTTCCCTGAAGTTTAAGCTCTCCACCACGAAGAGGGGCCTTGCAGGAACAGTTTGTTTCTGCCACAAGGGTGGCCTGCTGCCATTTTCTTCTAGTGGCCATCGCTGGTCTCCTGCTGCATCGCATCCTTGGGGGTAGGTTTGTGGGGGGGCGGTGGGTCTCAGGTTGTCAACGGAGTGGTGGTCCATAGGGCAGTGTGTCCTGAGTGTACAGCTGCCCAGTGTCCATAACGGGTCCAACGGAGGCTGGATGGAACTGTGAACTAGCTGTACCCAAAAACACGACTCCTGAAGTGATCTCCACACCTGATACCCCTGGACTTCGTTCAACTGAACCAAGGCATGAATACAGAAGGCACAGGAATATCATAAACTTCCAATCGAGGTGCCTTAGTGAATCGGAGAACAGGGCGTGGGTACGGTTTTTTGCCCCCTTCTCCATAGGGTTCTACGGATAAGTCCTAGCCCTATTACTCCCTTGCTTAGCCCTCAATGGTGGTGCTTTGGCCTGGTATTCTCCCCATGGACTCCTCTAAATTGGTTAGATTGGTAAAGAGTATGTTAAATGTATTTCTCATAATTCCATTAACTTTTGGGACATTTACAACTACTTGTTGGCTTAATCGAACACTGTGCAACTTCCTAAAAGAGATTTCTAGCCACCTGAAAATACTTTTATTGGGACCTGTGAGACTATGGGTAGGCACTGGGCTCCTACTGGTCTAGCTAGGGAAGGACTTAGTACCTTTTAATTATAATTTTTGTATGGTGTTTACAAACTTATTAATTAAAAACCTATTTGTTTTTAAAGTATGGATCACTTGGTTTGATTTCTTTATTCACTTGCTTTGCTAGACTAACAGTATTTGGAAATATATATTTAACTGTATTTAAAAGTGGCATGCTAGCGCTCTTAGTAGAGCACACCAAGGTGAAAGTGTATATGAAAATAGTTAATGTTTTAGTGCGTTAGTTACCTGTGGTTTTCATTGATAAGATTTTGATCTAAGGCCTAAATAAAGAATTAATTTTATACAGCCTGCCTCGCTTGTATTGTTGCATGCTCTGGGTGTGCTTAATTGAACCCTTCACCACTCTCACACCTTCCTAAGTAGTACCCAGATACAGTTTGGTTAGACCTTAGTGCTTTGTCCATGTGCATCAGAATAGGGTGGCATCTCAGAATCTGTCCACTAGGCTGATTCTGAAAAGCCATTTTGACAATTAACTTGATTGCATTTATAAACGATCCACACACCATGTCTGTGTTAGGAAGGTTAAGACTGAGTTCAAGACGTTGAGTCTCATTACTCTACACATCTCCCAAAATACGACTGATTCTAACGAACATGTTTCCTGCTCCTTCAAGTGCCACTTTTGTATCGCTTTAGAGGCTTGCCTATCTGTTGTCTTGTTATTCATTTATTACTTCTGACACAGTCTAGGGAATTGTTTTAAAACATGCTTTTTGGAGGCTGAATTAGCAAAACATAACATTAGAAAGTCAGATAGGAAATATGTATGATGTTTATTTGTGTAATGAACTTTATTAGCAGTCGGTTAAATACAAAACAGTGGACACGGGTCCGTAGACACAGCACATAGATCACTGCTGATTTTAACATTTTGTCAGAAACACAAACAGTTGCCCTGCCCCTCCCAACCTCCTCCTTCCCCCCTCCAAGGTGTCAGGTTTATTCAAAATGGTGTTTTCTCTCTACTGTTTAAAAAGGGGTTTGGGAACCTGCACATAGAAATATTTATGAATTGAATGAAGATACTCATGATAAAGAACATGACTTATTGATAAATGTTTAATCATTGTTGCTATTGTTGTGCAGGCTGAACTAGATCGTATTGAAACAGAACAAACCTATGAACAGCTCAAGATTTTACAGGAGGTGATTCATGACAAACTTCTAAAGCAAAAGGAGCTGGCAGAGGTAAACGAAGCAACGTTTTAGGATTACTACTTCTTCAAATGGTTGTGCCTAACAAATCAAGGGAAAACTGCATGCCAAGCAGGTGTTTAAAGCTAACAGAGTCTGAAGGGGTGAGCTGTGTGATTCTTGAATTCTCCTTAATGGGTTATTACTATCATTCTTTAGCCTCCTATGCTTCTGAAGATGATCTGATGACCGAAACGCATCAAGCCGGAATACTAATTTTAAGGGGCTTTGTTATATAGGCTGGGACAATATATTCACTTGCTCAAAGCACAATTCAATGCAGCCTCTTGGACATCACTATACAATTCTAATTTGCTGTATCATGAAGTTTATGGTTTAATTACCTATATGAAAACATGCTTGAATATTTGGACTTACTGTATTGTCTAGTGTTATATCAAATTTTATTAAATTATGATTCCATATACATCTATCCGAGTTGAGCATTGATGGTCTCCCAATCTTATGAGGATCTTTCTTTGTACCTTCTCGGACTACACCAGGAATCACTCAATTTCTTTGTTAATCTTTAATCTGAATTATCAATATTTCCCAGACTAGAGTAACAATGAGTGTTAGGATAGATTTTCTTTTAGCAGTTTTCCTTTCAGCCCATAGACTTTTATGGGATTCACTATCGGTTAGCTTTGTTTTGAATCCTGGCCTTAGTTTTCGGAGGCAAATATAGGCTTTGAATGGATTGTGTCCTTCCACGTATTCATTATCTTTGATATTTCCATATCCCAGCTTCGCTGCCTCAGAATTTCTTTTTCAGTAGGAGGCTTAGGCGCCATAGATCGCCTTCCTCGTCATCCAGTTCACCTGAAAGGGTTGTTTGCCCTTCCAAGTCCAGTACACTGGCTCAGTGGGAGGAGTTTAGACTCTGTATGATGAAGGTGTTCGAGAATGCAGCCTTGACCCCCCCCCCCCCCCCCCTCGACAACACCTAGAGGCGATGCTCCGGACGAAAGATCTAGGAAGCACAAAAGCTGTCCGTCTTCGGACCCGGCTGCCGAATCTCCTCTAGAGCGATTTCATACCTCGAGTTGAGAGAAAGTCTCTTCCAAGATAAAAATACTACGCCATTGACATCAAAGGTAACCTCGAATACAGAGCCAAAACATGTGTCTGCGACGCCATCACTGAGGGAAAAGACACCAACTCCTCGAGTGTCGACCTCCTCAGCAACACTTTGTCAATCCCCTCGACACAATCGTCGAAGCCAATGACGTTGTTGTCGAACGCATCGAAGCAGTCAACGCATTTGTTGAGGACGTCGTCTATTTTGATGGTTTCGGCTCCCGTTATGACTAGTATAATTCCTACTTCATTGGAAAGGACTTTTATACACCCTTCCCACGAGCAGACTACATTAAATCTCTCTCTTCAATTTATGCAGAGGCAGAGGAGTCAGTCCGGGACACCATCAGTACCTGAGGAACTAATATCAGAGGAGTCTCGCATGAAGGATTTACAAGAATGTCTTCATGAAACCAGTGGTATTGATACTGGCCCTGAGATTGATTTTGGAAAGGCAGACCCGGGAGACCATGCTGAAGTTCCATACAGACAGCTAATGACAAGGGCCATGGACTATATGGGATGGTCGAGACCCATGCATGTGTTAAGGACCACAGGAAGACCCTATTGTCCCTTTCCATCAGGTCCTGCAAAGGAGAGTGGATTCAAATTGGGAAACACCAGAGGTTATCCCAGCTGTTAATAAAAAAACTGACAGCAAAGTACAGAGCCTCTAGTTCAGACCTTGTTTACCTTTCCAAACACACTACACCAGAAAGTCTCGTAGTACAAGCAGCCACCTCTTCAGGTAGACAAAATGCCTATCCTACAATCCCACATGATGGAGTTGATAAAAGGTATAATGCCATGGCCAAGAAGGTTTTCTCGGCCGTCAGTATGGCCTTAAAATCTGCTACGTGCACGCTAGCGCGATTTACACACACACCATTTGGGAGTGCGTTTCAATGGCGGCTGACCATATCCCTGAGGGGGATGAGCGAGTTGGTTTTCTTAACATTGTCAAGGACGGGAAGGACGGTATGTGCAAATCCCTCCAGACTGGTCTCGACTCTGTTGACCGCAGCAGCAGAGCCTTGGCGGCTAGTACATTGATTCGCAGATTTGCTTGGTTGCGAAAGTCAGGATTTGCCCCAGAGGTACAATCCAGACTTCTCAACAGGCCCTTTGACGATACACATTTATTTGGGAATAAAGCTGATGAGAGTTTGGAGAAACTGCAAACTTCCAAGGTGGCAGCAAAATCACTTTGAGGCGCAATAAGACCAACTCCAAACCGCCCCACAGGTACGCCTTGAGGGATAGGTCCTTACGCTATTATTCTGCATTCGGAAGAAGCAGAGGACAGCCAGCTCAAAGAGGACATAAGATTCCCCCGCGGTGGACGGGGGAGAAGTACTAAGACCGCAACAGCTGCGGCTGCCTTACCTTCAGCCACTGCGTAAGCCACTCCAAAACCTCTCAGACTTCTTCCTACACAAGACTGCAGTAGGAGGCAGGTTATCACAGCATCTGACAGAATGGCAGGCTATTACTTCAGATGCTTGGGTATTGGAAACGGTTGCCCAAGGTCACTGCCTGCCTACCCTTCCTGCAAAAACCTCAGTCATCCACCAAGGAACAACTCTTTGAAAGTTCCTAATCCGCCCCTTATGCAGGCAATATTAACCCTGCTGGAGAAAGGTGCGATAGAACCCGTACTTGTAGCGGAGAGGAACAAGGGTTGGTACTCCCCATATTTTCTAATCCCCAAGAAGGACTGAGGATTGAGACCCATCTTGGACTTAAGAAACTTGAACAAGTTCCTGGGGAAGGACAAGTTCAAGATGGTAACAGTTTCTCAGATCCTTCAGGTCCTCTGTATAATTGGACCTCCAGGATGCTTACTTTCATGTGCTAATCCATCACAAGCACAGGCAGTACCTGAGGTTTGCCGTTAGCGGGTCTCATAAGTTTCAGGTTCTGCCATTTGGGCTGACCTCCGCCCAAGGGTTTTCAACAAGCTAATGTCGGTTGTGGCAGCGAGTCTCGGGAAAGGGGGGGATTCACGTCTACCCCTACTTGGACAATTGGCTGATCAGGGCCAGTTTCCCAGAACAAGCCCTGGAACATCTCGGCTACACCTGTCACTCCCTACACAGGCTGGGCATCTACCCCAACCTCAATAAGTCCCACATGATACCATCACAAAGACTCCAATTTATTGGAGCAATCCTGGATGCATCCCTGGGAAAAGCCTCACCACCAGAGGTGAGGGCTCAAGACATTCTGCAGATGGTGACGGCCTTCGATTTTCTGTGGTTGCTCGGCCTCATGGCATCCTTCATTTTTCTGGTGCCAGAGGCTTGTCTGAGAATGAGATCTCTGCAGGGGGCTCTCAGGACTCAGTCGCAGTTCTCAGGAAGGGATGTCGGATCTCCTACAAATCCCAAACAGAGTCTCACTGGATCTTCAGTGGTGGGCCTGTCGGGAGAACATTCTGAATGGAGAACCTTTTTGGCAACCATGGCCGGAGATGTCAGTAGTGACTGACGCCTCACTCATGGGGTGGGGAACCCATACCAACGATTTGACCATCCGCGGTCATTGGTCTCCATCGGAGTCCACACTACATATCAACCTTTTAGAGCTGAGGGCAATTAGACTAGTGCTGAAGGTCTTCCTGCCATCTGTACGGGGAAGGAATGTCCTGAAAATGACGGACAACACAGTGGCCATGTACTACCTCAACAAAAGAGGTGTAGGGTCGCTACCACTGTGCAGAGAGGCAATGCAGCGCTGGTTTTGGGCAATACAAGAAGAAATCTCTGTCGGGAGTTCACCTAGCCAGAGAGAAGAACCCGACGGCGGACGCTCTGAGCAGGCAGAGCACAGTCTCCCATGAGTGGGAACTAGCTCAGGAAGTCCTTCAGGAGATCTTTACCCTTTGGGGAACCTCTCAAGTGGATCTGTTTGCGACAGCTGCCAACAGGGAGTGCGAACTGTACTGCTCAAGGGAATTTCCCCCGAGAGGAGCTCTAGGAGACGCGTTCGTAGTGGTCTGGGAGTATCCACTGCCGTTCCCTCCAATCCGCGTCATTCCTCACGTGATCAGGAGGTTCAGGAAATCCATGATCCTGGTTGCCCCGGACTGGGCCAGGAGGACATGATACCCGGACCTTCTGGACATTTCCAATCTGTCCTCCGATACGTCTTCCACAAAGAGAGGACCTTCTCTCGTGAGAGGATGGTCAGAGTCTCCATCCGGATATCGGGACTCTCAGCCTTCACGCATGGTTTCTGAGAGGCTGAGATACAAGGATTGGGACCTCCCGGACGACATAATGGAGGTGTTGCTTTTGGCCAGAAGGCCAGCAACCAAAT
Source organism: Ambystoma mexicanum (assembly GCF_040938575.1). NCBI lineage: Eukaryota > Metazoa > Chordata > Amphibia > Caudata > Ambystomatidae > Ambystoma > Ambystoma mexicanum. The sequence goes on along the minus strand of NC_090929.1, from coordinate 995,629,548 downwards.
CTTCATACCGCTACTGCTGGAATAAGTTCTGCAGCTGGTATAGAGATAAGAATGTTGACCCTTTGTCATGTATTACACTGATGGTGTTATTCTTTCTATTAAATCTGGCAAATCTGGGGCTCCAGATTGGTACCTTAAATGGATATCTGGCAGCACTTTCTATTTTCAAGCGCACTTCAGAGGAAGCCTCGTACTTTAAGATTCCTCTGGTAGTTATATTTTTAAAGGGACTTACTAACCTTTACCCTCCAATACCTTTTCAAATCCCACTATGGGATCTCAATTTGGTCTTTTGATGGAAGCTCCTTTTGATCTTCTACACTCCTGCCGATTAAGACTACTAACTCTGAAGACGGTCTTTTTGGGGGCAATTGCATCAGCCCAAAGGGTGAGTGAGCTACAGGCTTTATCCTGCAAGCCTCCTCATACTGTCTTTCGTAAAGACCGAGTGGTACTAAAGGTAAAACCTACTTTTCTACTCAAAGTTGTTTCAGAGTTTCATATTACTCAGAAAATAACATTACCTTCCTTTTTATCCTCCACCACATCCGGGGAAAGAGGAAGAAAGACTCCACAGACTGGACCGTAGACGTGCACTTAGTTTTTATATATCCAGATTGGCAGTATTACGACAGAATGACCCGTTATTTGTGGGCCATTCAGGTCACAAATTGGAACTAGCCATAAACAAGCAAACCATCTCCAGATGGATTATGCTAACTATAATAGAATGTTACAAACTGGCAGGTAAAGATCCTCCAGAACATCTAAGGGCTCATTCGACCAGGGGTGTTGCAACTTCATCTGCATTGCAGAGGGGCGTTCCGATAAAAGATATATGTGCAGCTGCCAGATGGTCGTCTATGCACACCTTTACTAAATACGACAATCTAGACTCTTCCACGAGCCAAGATTCTGCTTTTGGAAAAGCAGTTTTGCACTCAGTGCATACATAATCTCACTCATTTCTACTCCCACCTCCAAATCACGTATACTGCTTTGGGAGTGTATCAAAGATAAGGAATACGTGGGAGGACACAATCAATTGGAAGAACAAGTTACTTACCCATGGTAACGCTCTTTTGACTGGATGTTCCTCCCACGTATTCCTTATCGCCCCTCACAACCTACACCGCAGTAGAATTCCCCTTGCGGTTGCAGTCTACGTTCTCTCAGGGGAGTAACCGTCGGACACAAGGCAAAGCTCCACTTGTCAAAACTGAACTGAGGCCAACGGGCACGGCACGTGCCTCTTATACCTGCGATGACATCCATGTCCATATGGCGGCCTCCGAGGGACATCGATTCGACAGGCGTCGATGCACAGCACTCCCTACTGAAATACTTCTTCCGAGGCAGCTAAGCTGGGATATGGAATTATCAAAGATAAGGAATACGTGGGAGGAACATCCAGTCGAAAGAACGTTGCCATGGGTAAGTAACTTGTTCTTCGGCTTTACTTGCCTTGCGTTGTGCTCATTTTTATGGGTAAACCGATCAGTCCCTAAGATTATCAGTACTAAGAGACTTTGGCCCTCATTACTAGTAAGCCGTTCCGGGAAAAATGCCAGTAATACAGCCAGTATAACCTGCTCTGGCATTGTTCCCGGACCGGCTTACTCAGTCTGCCGGTAGGGGCAGAGAGCTACCGGCAGGTCAAGCCTGCTGGTAGCTCAGGCCCCTACCTGCAGACTTTTCACTGAAGCACCGGCACTGTTAGTAACTGTGCCGGTGCTTCAGTGATCCCATTTCCATGGAGTCCTATGGGACTGCATGGGAATGGGAACTTACTGTTCCTCCGCAACCCCTAATATCCCGGAATGACTGGGATATTGGGCTGCGGAAACGAAAGGCGAGTTTGCTGGTGAGCCGCTGGTTGTACCGGCAGCTTACCATCGAACTTGTAATAAGGGCCTATTGTCACAAGTCTGGGCGGAGAGCACACGGTAGAGGCTATCTCTCACGGTATGCACTTAGATTAGGGGAGATTCCGGAGGCAATGTTAACATATAACAGAAAAAAGGTGCATACGAAGCTGTTGAAACAGGTTCACAGGAACTGCAGGAGCAGAAGCAGGCTGTAAACTAAGAGACAGAGAAAAAGCAAAGACAAGCAAGTACACTGGGCCACACGGATTGATCAGAAATAAGTGTGTACTGAAATATGATAAGGGGTCTCCAGGCATTAAGGAAAGCCCTTGGGATAGGTACCAGCAGATTACTCTTAATAGTCATAAAGCAGCGTCATGACTTAGGCGTGCTGAGGAAACTTTTGCACTCGGCACAAGGGTAAAACTGAAGACCATATACTGAGGCGGGTATGAGTCTTTCCCTTACCTGATCTGAACGGAGACCAACCCAGGGACACACTCTGAAAGGCACCACAGTGGACCAAGATGTAATTCAAATAGAAAGAAATAACCAGTTACAAGACAGGATAGGATTCAGACACTAGAACTAAGGACTGAAGTCAGGAAATATCGTAGGCAAGGAACAAACGGGAAAACTTCAACAGATTGAGTTGGAACAAGGAAGAGAGAAAATCAAGACAAAATGATATCAGAAGCTACAACAGGCAGGTTGCAAGGCAAGGAGCCCAGAGGAGCAGGGCAGAAGGCAGTGGAGTGAGTCAGTGCCGCCAGGGGGGAGCCCAGAGGAGCAGGGGGGAAGGCTGCGGAGTGCGGCAGAGCCGTCAGGCGGGAGCCCAGAAGAGTAGGGCAGAAGGCAGCAGCAGACTGGAGAGGGAGCTGCAAGCATCAACAGCAACAGGATACAAAGGCCAAAAGAGGATTTCCAAGAACTGTCAAAAAGTGGTAACAGGAGCACAAGAACAAACTCCCAGTGGAAGCAGTTGACTAACAACGGCTTCTGTTCAAAGTGAGCTTATAAAGACCCTCCCAGTCAGCAGGCCAGAAGGTTGGAGCTGATTGCAGACTCTGGCAGCTGTGTTCAATTAAGCCCAGCCCTGGCCTCAGTTTTCTAATTAAGGGCTCGCCAGCTCTCTGCAGCCTAGCCTGCAGTAGCTTGGAACAGGTGAATGCAATCGGGTCCTCTGCAGCTCTTAGCTTGCTGCAAACAAATTTATTTAGTATGCCTCCCCCAGCCCTCTGCTTTTTGGACAGCATACATGTCCCAGAATGCATCTGCTGGTTTAACCCAAAAGCCAGAATGGAACAAGCAATTAGATTGGTCCAAAACTGCAGCGGTAAAACAAGTAAATAAATGCAGAGGTAGTTTGCAGGTTTTAATTTTGCAAGTGAGTCTCTGAATGCGTGCATGTAGCGGTACTGGTTGGCAGATGAGTAGGATCGTGACACCTATGTCTCTCTATGAATTTCTTCTATTTTTATAGCTGCACTTATCACCTTACGGTGAAGTGCGGTTAGGATACTTTGTAACCTTTTATAACATTTTCTTATTTAATTTTGGGGTTACAAATACAATGTACCAGTATGGGCTGAGGGCAGCGGATATTTTCCTGTTTGGATTGCTTTATCTAAGGAGTGTTCATGTAGCTGCTTAACTACTTAATGCAGATAGGTGGGGGGAGGATGGTGGGGGGTGAATCTACAAACTATTCTAAGACCAGCATTTTTTTGTCCGCCTCATGTTTTTTGGTTCAGCCATTTGCGCAATAGGTCCTTCACTCTGTACGACATCTGGCAGGAAGTTTCACCTTGTCGTAGTCATAGATATTGTAGTCTGATCCTGCTCCAGAGCCTATCCCAGCCTCTCCAGAATACCCTGCTTCAGCTTTTGATACAGGGTGGTCCAGTCAGGATTAAATGCTTGAAAGCCTGCTGGGATTCTCCTGTTAGAAGAGGGGTGATTACCTGCGCCCAGCAATCTTTGTGCCAGCTTACGTTCTTAGCCGCTCATCAAAATTCACAAAGATGGTAGCTGGGTCTTTCCCTCCATTACTCAGTTTTTCTAGGATCATGGGTGGCATAGTCCGTTGTTTCCATCTCTCATTGGTGGCTCCTTGTAAGGCTGTAAGAATATCTTGATATTGACGGCTAATAGCCAATTGGTCTTCCAGCCGGGCACTTAATAGGCTGTCCATGATGTTCAGGTGGAGCCTACTCCCCTGGAACTGGTATCCGGTTCTGGTGGTACGTTGTGGATTTTGCCTCTTCCACTTGTCTTGCTCTGTGTGAACATCTGGAATGAGGAAACGCCCAGGAGGCTTGGCAATCCACTTCCACTGGTATAGTTTCAATTGGCTCAGTCTGCTTGGCCTCCAAGATGTGTGCTAACAGACTTCCCTTCAGTTCCTCCCGGGGCGGCAGGTTCCTCTGAAAGTTCAGTATTGTCAGCTAATTCTCAAGAGTCCTCCGATTCCTCCAGCAGGGAGCCTAGACTAAGGAATTCCAGTGCTACTCCCACCTCCAAGATCTCTGACGGGTTCAATTCCGACAGTCACTTAGGTTTTCCAGCCTCTGGCTTTCTATTCCTTCTTCTCTCACATTGGGCAGCCTCTCTGTCGGGGTTTGATGAATCTCACAATGACACCACATGTCACAGATTGCCTCAAGAACACTCCAACTCTTAAAGAAGGTTCAAGTGTTTCTATTGTGAACTTAAATAGGGTCCAACTAAGGGCCGTCCTGCTCTTTCTTGTTTTCCCAGCCTCTCCCTTCACCGTATCCGAGGCTTCTCTAAATCCCACGGTGGTCACTAGAGTTCGGTAACCCCTACTTTCGAGATTCTGGCTGGCTAGTGGTGAGGGCCCAAGAGCAAGCCCCTTATCTTTCTTAATCCCTTTGAGGTCATCTTGGTGGAACTTAAACTGGGGACCCACAAGAAGAATGATTGCAGGAACTGGTCCCTTCCAATTGCCCAGGTCTCGTCCAATGTATTTCTTCTTACGGCCTTCCACTCCTAACTCTGTTTTTCCTTCCTTTCTCTTCCTTTTACTCTCCTTCCTTCTCTCCCTCCCACTCTCTTCTTTCTTTCCCTCTCTCTGTCCCTCTGATGTTATTCCACCTCAAGTGTATTCCTACTCTCTCTCTCCACTGTCGATGCACTCTACCCTCCACTCCTCTACAATCTACTCCCACTAGTCTCTACTACTCCACTCTTATTATTCTTTACTACTCTCCCCTCCACACCCTTTCACAGTCACCCTTGAACTCTCTCAATCACTGTTCTCACTCAGCCTCACTTACACCCCTTAAACCACCACTTAGTTTCACTCACTTCACCAGACATGCACTCGCACCCAGGAACCGCTTTCTGTCACCAACCAATACCTCACCTTGCACATGCTTGCTGCAATTCTCTTCCATGCTCTGCTTCACTGTCCCTCCTCAGTCCTTACTGTCCCCTTTTTTCCTCCTCCCCCTTCCATTGTCTCTGAGCCTCAGCTGGTTTCTCGGGCTAACCACTGCCTTGCGCTCACTGAGGGCCCTGGTTACAGGGATGCAGAACTATAAAGCTCCATATGAGCCCTGCCGCCTTTGCGAGTGAATGTCTGTTGGTGTTTTGCAATGGCTGCCCACTACAGCCAAACTGCGTTTCAGAGTTCATGTTTGGTGGCAGAGGAGCATCCTGATTGCCGGTCCTCCACAAGCAACGTCCTCCGTCTTGGTGTTTGCCGCCTCCTTTCTTGCTGGTAGGGTGCATGTTCCATCCTCCACTTAGAGGATTTCCGGATACTTTAGTCCTGAAAACACTGGGCAGCATGTTGTACGGCAGGTATGGGGTTTTGTAAGTGGTACTTTGAAATTGTAGCCAGGCAACTCTGAAGGGTACAGAGGCTTGGGCTCTTCCCAACTCCCTCACCCGCCTCTGGGGCCGGACCGTCTCTGGCAAACATACTGGTGGTCCTCCTGTCCCAGGTAGAGGGGTCCCCACCTCCCACCCCCTCGACAGGGGCCAGGTACCTGACGCTGCCACACAGTCACGTCATGGACAGCCACCTCGGGTACAGCCATGACCTTATACAGAGTCAAGGATGTGTATTGGGGCTGCCTGCAGCCCCACACCCAGCCTGAACCACTTCCAAACACTCAAAAGACTTCTCCGGCGTTGTCCAGAGCCTGGGGATAGTGGTCCTATATTATTGCCACATTCTACCCCTGCCTAGGAGTGAGGCTGTCAAATGCAACGTGAAGCCAAACGATAAGCTCTAAAATAATATTGCCAGCCATTCTGGGCACTGGTAAAAAGAAAACCTGCTCTGGGGTGCACCCAAAAAGGAGCCACTGCCACCAGCCTGTCTGGATTTGACTTACTATGGGAAAGTACAGATAGTCCCAAAATCGAAATGTGTTAAGAAGGGGAATGAGGTTTAAACAAACTGCCCCTTTCCATCCAGGGTAATCCTATCTCAGGCTTTTACTTCTGTAGTTACGAATACATGTTTCCTTCTGTTGTGCCAAAATGTTTTTTGTAACAAGATTTCCTTGTTCTATGAGTTTCCTTTTATTGTCACATGTCTCTACACTGCCATCAGTCCTGTTAGTTTGAATGCCGTCCTCCACAGTATACATTTGAAGCAGCCGAATGAGGGAGTCTGTACTTGTCAATGATGACACACTGTTTGGACTGAAACCAGGATTTTATACATTTTTTTTGTTAGGAAAGATTTTCTTATCCACAAACGACGACAATGGGACACCCACCTCTTTGCTGTTGTTTGGAACCTGTTCTAGAATTTCAAGGCCAGAAGTCTTTTTCCTTCACTGCCCTTGCTACGCTCATCTGTTTTGGGCACACTGATCAGTTCCTCTGGCTATTAGTGCAGAAGAACTCTGTTCTCCATTATAAAATGTTTATATTTGTCTGCATGCACAAGCTTACTCTGAAGTGTGGTTGCAAACTTAGTGTCCCTGTAACATTGATATTCATAACTTTATGGTTACTAACCTGACGTGCCAAAGGAGGTCTGGTGGCAGTGGATACTTTTTTTTTTTTACCAGTTTTGTTTTTATTGTCTTGTGCAGTTGTGCCTTTTGCCACTTAATGTTAAATCATGTACAATATACACTAAAATGGATGTGCCGCTAGATGTTTGCCTGTCCTTTGGCCATCTTTTTGTTTGGTCCTCTTCCTGCTCTCAAAGAGCTGGAATTGACATGTATGGAAAGACCTTTCCTGAAGAAAGCTCCTGCTTTCCAGGACAATGTTCGGTCTGTGTGTCTGGCTAGATATGGGGGCTGGGGACTGTCGGGTCAGCAGACTAGTTCCCTAACTAATAGTTACCTACCTGATTTTTTTTTATTTACTTGCTTTACTATTCCTCAGTATTCTGAAACTGCTTTAACTGTATTCTAAAAGTGAAGTGCTTGTGCTCTTTAGCATTTAGCAGAGCACCCCAAAGTGAACCTGTTGATATTAGTAGTGAATGTGTTGGTGTGCTTCTTAACACTGGTTTTTCGTTGCTTAGAATGTGTGCAAGGCCTAAATGAATATCTCTATTTGTATACATTCTGCCTAACTTGTCTTAATAAGAGTGCTCTGTTTGTGATTAACAAAAACCACTTCCTTCACCACTCAAACACTCTTAAGTCTAAGCCTGGCTGCACAGTCACTCTACCCAGATAGTTCGGCTAGTGTGAAGAATCAGCCTTGATTCTTCCCAAATCCTGTGTCAAAGACCCCTCTCCTGTGACCAGGACACAACAGATTCTTCCTGACCCAGTCCCTGGGAGCGGTGATGTGGGGATGAATCACCTGGACTGGCGGGTCCTTTGGAACTGCGGGAAGAAGGTCCGAAGGTGAGACACAGTATCCCAACACGACGATAAATGCAGAAGTAGTAGTCCCGGAACCTTTTATCAGATATGTTGGTTCCATCATCCCTTCAGTCCTCATTAACCCCGACCCAAAAGAGGACAAACAATTTTATTATAGGAAACTATGTGAGAAAAAAGATCCAATAAGACAGACATGGTTTTAAGGGAAGTATCCAGTCGCCTTCCACTACTCTAGACCACTTGGAATACTATCACGTCCCATGCTTGTATGCCAGTATGACAGTGGTATAGAGTGACTTACCGATAGGGAAAGCTATCCCTTTAAAAAGCATTGGGACGAAGAAGAGGCGATTGGGAGCAATGAGGATTGCCCATAGAAACAACATAGCAATACAAAGTGAGGCCTACCGTATAACACCTTTATATTGTCCCACTAATAGAGTTAGGCAAGGTCAGGCACTTTACTGCAACTGTGCACACCTGACTCCAATTGACTATCACCTGCGTTATAAAAAGGGTGGTTCTGCCAGAAGCATTGAGTGAGCTTGGGGTGCTGAGTGGACCAGAGGAGCCAAGGAGCAAGAGAAAGGGCAAAGCAAAGCAAGCGAAAGCTGGAAAGCGGCGAAAGAAAGCAAAGCGGAATGACAGAAAAGGTGCGGAAGTAATGAAAAAGCAAAGTGTGCTGGCGGCGTGGAAACAGCAAAGAGTGGGTGTGAGAGAGACCCAAAAGTAAGGCGATGGGTACAAACGACCTGAAACCAAGACAGGTAGCAAAGAGACAGTGAGAAGGAAAACGGGACAGTCAAGAGAGGGTGCAAGCAACCCGAAAGAAATAGAGCGTGCAAGAGGCACTTTAAAGGGCAAATGAAATTTCTAGAGGGAGTACAGTGAAAAGTAAGTAGAAGTGTGCAAGAGGCACATAAAGGTGGAAAGCGGGTGCAAGTGTGCACGCCAGAAAAAGTTGTGCAGGAAGTACAGTAAAGTGGAAAGAGACAGAGTGAAATAGGCACAGAAGAGGAAAATGTGCCAGAGAATAAAGAGAGGGTTAAGAGGTGAGTGGTCGCTCCTGGGAGGAGCAAAGAACCGGGCGTTCTCAAAAGTCTCCTACCCCCATGAAAGAACTGTATAGTGAAAGGTACATCTTGACAAGTGAAGCATTTTGTTTGTTTGAGACCAGAGGTGCCTAGACTTAAAGAAGGGAACCCTAAGAGGTCCACAAGAGACATTGTTGAACTTTGTGAGGAGGGGCCTATGCTTGGGGAAAGGAACCCTGAGAGACCTGGAGACTCTATTGACATTCTGCAAGAGTCCTACATGAAAGGTTCCAAGGGCAACCCTTTTGAGTTGAACTATTTTGAACTGGCAGATCTACACCTATTGGTAAGACTACTTATAACCAGCACCAGCTGTGCTTTACATTTCCTTTTAAATCACCTTTTTTCCTTTAAGAACACCCCCTACCATGTTTGGTTAACAGTGAGCACAAGCATAGGTTTGGACACAGGCTATCTTTGATTTTGGACTTACGGACATCAACGACCCTTAGAAACATCAGGTGAAGGAACAACCCCCTTAGAGTTGGGGCCAGATAGACATTACACCAACCCCACAAAGTGTGATAATAAAGGTTTTCAAACTGTTAATTTTGAGTCTGTGTCTCTGTTGATACCATGCCTGTCTCACACTAGACATTAGTATCTTTACCTGGTCCCCAGAACCGGGTGGCCTCTCAGAATCTGTCTAGGGTGCTGATTGTGAAAATCCATCTTAACCACTTTCATTTAAACAATGGCATTTAGCCACACAATAGCTCTTCAGGTGCAAATTAATTTGTGGCCACACATTTCTTTTAATTTACAAAACAACAATAGACCATTTTTAAAGCGTCCTTTTGAAGATGTTTATGCACTGACTGCACCAGTATTGTGAAATGTAGCCACACGCATGTGATTAAGTGGGCAGCAGAGTTGCAACTTCCAATATCATGCAATTTGCACATCTGAAATGTGAGTTTGTAGTGACAATGGACAGACAATGCTAACCTACAAACACTGGTGGAACATGCAGATTTACAAAAAGGGTGCAGTTCAATTGTGAACCTGATGTATGTTAGTGTTGTGACCAGGGCAAATATGCAGGAACAAATTAAATTTCTTTTAAAGAATATTTTTCCCAGGAAGGTATTCACTGCACTTCCCCCCCCCGTCCCCCCAACTGTTTAACAACACTTTTCAGTGATATTAAAATAGGTTAGTATGTGTTTTTATTTACTTTTCACCTCCCTGTATGGAATTTCCCTGCCAGGACCATCCTTGTTGGGATTTGCTCTTTTTTTATGTGAATCTGGAAGCACTTGCATGGGCAATCGGTGGTGGTGGCAAGTGCCTTTCACAAATGGTATGTCACAATGATTGCATGGAATTATTTGTGAATTCCCATGCACATACAATGCATGTGCTGTCACAGCACCAAAGGATTCCTACCATATCACGCCATGTGTGTGCCAATGGGTACGACGTCCTTTCATCGCCTGCATTTTCATACCATGGCATTTTAACGTGCATATTACGATATGCTAATCAAATTTTTTAGGGGCGTGGGAAAGGGCAGATAAGGGTTTGGGCGGGTAGGCAATAGCCAAAAATAAGTGTGGGAGGGGGGTTTGGGTGGCACCCCCCCCAAAAATAAAGAGCATTATGGTTGGAATGTACACATTAAAATGACGGGGGATGAAAAAGCAGGCGACGAAATGGCATGGAACCTGCCAATGCATGCCTTTGTGAATTGTAACAGTTCTGTTCTAATTTTATCATGTTCTAGAAAAGTTATATTCTGTTCTATATTTCTAAACAGAGCTTGAGAGAACCATTTTCTGATGCCCAAGGTATCTCACCCGAGTCAAGCCCTGAGCACAATGATGGCAGTGGGATGTTGCAGTATCTCCAGTCTTGGTTTCCTGGATGGGGAGGATGGTATGGATATTCCCATCAAACAGTTGAAGGTGGACCCGTTGTGGGAGATCTTCAAGAACAGTGGAATCCGGAAGAGATACTTGGTATGTCATATGCTTGAATTTCATTTGTCGTTCTTTCTCTTTAATTCCTCTCCATTCCGGAGAGATAATCACTGTTCCAATAACACAACTTGTATAAAAGCATGAACTTGTATAGAAGCAAAAGCAGCATTTCGGCCCACCCATGGGCCTTATGGCCTACTTAATTTTCCCCAAACATATTTTGATAGTTCAAGAAAAAGCAAATATGAGCAGGACATCAAATCTTTTGAGGACAGAATATAAACATGTAAATCAGAACAGTTAAAATATAATCCCAGAGTGGCCCTGAGGTAGGTTGAAACTATGTTGGAGAAATAGCTGAATTGGAGATAATGAGTTTGAGAGTCTGCTAATCTAAACAGCACATTTCTCCAGCATGGGGTCTGGCATGGATTCACATGCTCATGAATATTCCCCATCAGGCTGGGAATCCTCGGTACAGAAAAAAATCAGTATCAGTTTTGTTTCTGATCTGTCTTTCCTAGTAGTAACCAATCACTGATCTCTGGGTCATACTGCCCACAGCCAATGACTGCCCTCTCCCTAAGCTCCGCCTCCGGCAGCCATCCTCTGATTTTTACCGCACGTCAAATGTGTTGGGAGTCCTCATGCTTAGCTCTCGAGCTTTTGCTGCGTTTTTGCACTTTTTCAAAGAAAATTTCAAATTTTTCGGTTAAATTGAGCCTCAAGCTCCACAGTCTTTACATCCGATCAACGGGGACCCGTTTCGGAAGTTTCTACGCCCCTCAAGGGTGAAGATTTCGTCGAACAACGCTTTTGGAGGATTCCAGAAGTTTGAGGCCTACCCCGGACATGGCCTAGGAGAAAGGGAGCTCGACGCCCGGGAAGCTGTTCAGGGCCTGCCCTGAATGCCAGCTGCAGAACGTGTTCAAGGAAGACGAGCATTCCTTATGCCTCTACTGTCTTCACGAGGACAAAACGCATGTGGAGGAGGACTGTGCGTTTTGCAGGAACATGTCGGAGCGGACCATGAGGGACCGCCATCTTCGTCTCGCCACCGGCTGGAGGGAAAGAGCCCGTCGGGTGAGAAGAAAAAGAAGAAATCCAAGCGGTCTTCTAAGTCCTGTGAGGGCGCCCCGGCGACGGGGGCCCAACAGAAGGCTAAGCACCGGGAGCGCCGAAATGGTCGGGCTCCTCGGCTTCCAGGCAGGGCGCATCCTCCCCGGCGCCATCGACCACGAGCCAACGCTCTGGCTCGGGTAAGAGGAAATCCGAGAACCCGGCCAAGCTTCTGGACAGGCCCCGGTCGATCTCGAAGATTTCGGCTGAGGGGGAGCGAGGCGGGGAGCCCTCACCCAAGGTGAAGGCCACAAGCACGCAGTCGGTGTCTAAGGCCTTGATTCACCCAGCCAAGGCCTCTATCGAGGAGGTCGCGGCAACCCTGGCGCAGCCTGCAGAGGTTACATCTGTGGTAGCGGCCTCGGGGCCCAGAGTCTCCCTGCCACCTCGGAGGGAGGCATCTTTCAAGCCCATCGAAAGAACCCCCACGAAAGCCCTGGCGGAGAAAGAGGGAGGGGGCAGTGGCCGTCGTGGATTCAGACACAACTTCCGAGGAGGAACTTGTCGAAGCCCCTGAGAGCCACGATGCGGGCATGGAGGAGGACCAGCCCGTCCAGAGGCATCCCGACGAGGGGGACGACGGCGGTGCCGACGGGACCCCAGACTAACCGTCAATGCCGCAGGACAACTCGGCGGCCATTTTGATGGCAATTCAATCCTTATGCTCTGAAATAAGGACTAGATTGCCTTTACCCCTGATGGAGGAGCCGTAACCAGGCCCGACGGAGGAGCCAGGGGCAGGGCCGTCGGGAAGTCCACCACCCAAGAGGAGAAGAACACATCCTCCTGCACCCTTCCAGCCCTCGAGGCCTGTTCAACCCTCCTCCCCATCCACGGTCCGCGGGGATGACACGGACACGGCCACGACGGGCATGGACGACTAGGGCAGCGACGGCGGGGTAGACCTCCCGTCGCCCCCCCACCCCCCGCCCCTCCCCGGGCTTCCCCGCCCGATGAGATGGATCCTTCCATGCAATGATCTCCAGGGCATCTGAGCTTTTCCAGCTCTGCCCTGAAGAAAAGGAGGGGTTCTTCTATCAACGTCGAGAGACCAAGAGGAAGACTGTCCTCACGGTACCTCTACTGGATGACATCTGGGACGAAGGCCTCTCCCTCCTTAAGAACCCATCCACGACGCCGGCAAAAAGGGACCGATACGAAAAGAAGTACCGGGTCCCCGACGCGGCCCCTCTATGCCTTAGAGCACAGCTGATCCCGGATTCAGTCGTCTCTGCTGCGGCCAGGAAGAAGGTGGGGGGGGGGCATCGGCATCGACTTCACCGCCGGACGGCGAGGGAAAGAAGCTCGACGCGATGGTACGACGAGTCATCACGTCAACGACGATTAAGGCGGCCAACGCCCTGGCTATCGTTGCCCGTTACGACAGGGAACTTTGGTATAAAATCGCTCCCTTGTTGGACTTCCTGCCGGGCGACAAGATGGAAGAAGCCTTGGAAATCCTGCAAGGTGGCGTCGGACCACGCCATAACGGTGGCGACGGACATCGCTGACACCGGTTTCTGCCAGTTGGGCAACGGTGTTTGCCTCAGACGGCGCGGATGGCTGAAGGCGACGGATTTTCGCCAGGACGTACAAGCCAAAGTGTTGGACATGCCCTTCGACGGGAACAACCTGTTTGGGAAGACCGTCGATGAGTCCCTGCAAGCCATCAAAATGGACACAGAGACAGCCCGGGCCCTGGGAGTTCTCCAGCAACGACGGCCGTCCTTTCGGAACACCAGAGGCAAGCAAGGGGCCTCCAAAGGTTCCGGCAGCGGCTCCTCTACCTACCGTCAAGCGGCCCGTTCCTCATCGCAGGAGGCCTATAGAGGACGGGGCAACTCTGGAGGTTCCCGCCGTCGTCGCCAGGGAGGTCAAGGCGGCAAGGTGGCCTCGAAACAGGACTGAACCGACTGTGGCGTCGGGGCCCTCACCGAAGCACCCCAGTGGGAGGCTGGCTGGCGAAGTTTGTCAGCGTGTGGGAGTCCACCGACCATTGGGTGCTGGATACCCTGGCCCAGGGGCACGCCCTACAGTTTCTAAAGAAGTGCCCTTGTCTGGCACCCGTGGCCAGGAAGGAAAACCACGGACCCCAGCTGCTGCTGGAGGTAATGGCGATGCTCAAGAAAGGTGCCATTGAGCTCTTCCCAAAGAGACTTCGGGGCTCCGGGGTCTACTCAAGATACTTTCTCATAAAGAAGAAGACAGGAGGTTGGCGTCCCATCCTGGACCTACGGCGACTGAACAAGTACATCAAGGCTCAGAAGTTCCGGATGGTCACCCTCCAGCATGTGCTGGGACAGCTGGAGGAGGACGATTTCCTGTTGTCGTTGGACTTGGAGGATGCCTACTTTCACATCCCCATTCTAAAAGGACACTGGAAGTTCCTCAGGTTCGTGGTCCAAGGGCGGCACTACCAGTTCAAGGCCCTCCCGTTCGGATTAAAGTCTGCACCCAGGGTATTCACCAAGTGCCTAGCACCGGTGGCGGCGTGGCTACGCCTGCAAGGGATCCACGTCTCTCCCTACCTGGACGACCGGCTCATCCGAGCAAGGACAAGGGAGCTCGCCGTAGAACACACAGCCCTGTTTCTGGGAGCCAAGCTCGACACAGTGGCACGGCTGGCCTCGCCGTCCGACGAAAGGACGAAAACCATCCTGGGCAAGGTGCAACGCCTGATGGCCACGGATGTAGCCAGGGTAAGATCCATCAAATCCTTTCTTGGGATGTCGTCCTGCATCTATCTGGTACGCCTGTGCAGACTTCGAATGCGTCCACTGCGAGAGTTCCTCGACGCACGCTGGATCTAGGCGACGGGCAGCTTTGAGGACAGGATACCGCTCAACGAGACCCTCCGACGAGCGATCCGGTGGTGGGGCACCCGTGCTCATCTGACGGCGGGCACAGACTTTCAGACCCCAGCTCACCAGGTAACGGTGATGACGGATGCCTCCCTGGAAGGGTGGGGAGCGCATACCGGAAATCTCCACGCAAGAGGCCTTTGGCTCCCGGAGGAAAAACAGCTTCATATCAACATTTTGGAGCTCCCCGCAGTGTTTTGGGCCCTCAGGTCCTTTCTTCCGTCCCTCAAGGGCAAGGTGGTGAGGATCTTCACCGACAACACCGCTACGATGTTCTACATCAGGAAGCAGGGTGGAACCAGATCCCCAGCCCTGTCCAAGGAATCCCAGGATCTGTGGCACTGGGCCGTCGACCAGGGGATGTTTCTGGTACCTTTTCATCTGGCAGGGATAAAGAACACCATCGCTGACTCACTCAGCAGGGAGCTGCGCTCGTGCCACAAGTGGGAGCTACGCCAGGATCAAGTGGATCGATTCTTCAGGCTGTGGGGCAGACCCCAGGTCGATCTCTTTGCGACAGCGACGAACTCCAAGTGCCAGAGGTTCGCCAGCAGGTTCCCCCAACCAAGGAGCATGGGCGATGCTTTCTCGTTCCCCTGGGACAACCTGTTCCTCTATGCTTTCCCGCTGTTGCCACTGCTACTCCGGCTCGTCAACCAGCTCAAGAGGTCCCGGTGCAGGATGATCCTCGTCGCACCGGCGTGGCCGAGTCAGATCTGGTTCCCGGACCTTCTGGACTTATCGGCGTCCCCACCAGTCAAACTGCCTGTGGACGCGGATCTTCTCTCCAGAGAAGGAGGCGCCATTCTTCATCACAACCCGAAGTCTCTGAACTGCAGGAGCCAGGCCTGCAAGAACTAGAGTTTGGGGGATACGATATACCAGCCGACTGCAGAGAGGTTCTTGCAAAGGCCAGGGCGTCCTCAACTCTCAAGTGTTACGGACACAAATGGAAGAGGTTCTCTGTCTGGTGCCGGGCACAGAAGATTAACCCTCTACGGATTACGACCCCTCAAGTACTGCCTTACCTACTGTTGTTGGCCAAGGCTGGACTAGCTCACGCCTCCATCAAGATACATCTGGCTGCCATCTCCAGATACACCAGGACAACAGGACGGGTGTCCTTGTGGTCTCATCGCCTGGTGAAGGAATTTATGAAGGGACTATTCCGCTCGTTCCCACCGGTGAAGGCCCCAGCCCCGGCGTGGGAGCTCAACGTGGTGCTGACTAGGCTCATGGGGACCCCGTTCGAGCCTATGCATACGGCACGGTTGAAGTTCCTATCGTGGAAAACAGCTTTTCTTGTGGCCATCACCTCCGCACGGCGCGTGGCAGAGATTCAGGCCCTATCTTGCAAGCCTCCATACTTGACTTTTCACGACACAAGGGTGGTGCTCAGGACGCACCCCTCCTTCATGCCCAAGGTGCCGTCGGACTTCCACCTCAACGAGCCCTTGGTGTTACCAGTTTTCTTCCCGTCGCCTTCGTCGCCGGCCGAGAGGACTTTGCACTCGCTGGATGTAGCTAGAGCGCTGAAGTTCTACGTGGACCGTACGAAGAGTTTTCTGAAGACGTCGCAGCTTTTTGTGACCTTTGGACCTATGAATCAAGGGAAGGCTCTCTCGAAGGCTTCCATTTCCAGATGGCTCTCCTTCTGTATCATGCACTGTCACCGGTTGGCAAACCGACCGCTGCCCGGCCGTACGAGAGCCCATTCGACCAGAGCGATCGCTGCTACCACGGCATTCTTGTCTGGTGTGCCCCTGCTGGACATCTGCAGGGCTGCTACGTGGAGGTCGACGCACACCTTCACGAAATTCTACTGCGTCGATCTGGATTCTAGGGAGGAGTCCAGGGTCGGCCAACCAGTGCTGTGCAACCTGTTCGCCTGAAGGGCCTGGTGAGGAGGTAAGAGTTGCTTAATGTTGAGCCTTTTGCCACCTCCCGTGGTTGTGCATGTGTGTACTATGTAATTTTAGGAACAAGTTACTTGCCTCTAACTGTTGTTCTGCAGCATGGGTCTGGCATGGATTCACATGCGAACCCTCCCGCCTACCCCTCTGTGGCTCTTCACTTGGTCATACTGCCACTTTATGTGCTACCAAATCTGAGGATGGCTGCCGGAGGCAAGGCTTAGGGAGAGGGCAGTCATTGGCTGGGGGCAGTATGCCCCAGAGATCAGTGATTGGTTACTACTAGGAAAGACAGATCAGAAACAAAACTGATACTGATTTTTTTCTGTACCAAGGATTCCCAGCCTGACGACGGGGAATATTCATGAGCATGTGAATCCATGCCAGACCCATGCTGGAGAACAACAGTTACAGGTAAGTAACTTGTTCCTTCCATAAAGGGTTCACAAATATAGTGAAACAGTCTCTGAACTTCTCGAACCTCAGACAATATCTTCTCATGTTACTCAGAATGTGTAACTCATGAATCCATATGTCTGTGATTAACTCATCATTTTTTTCCCAGTAATACAGTACTATTTTCTTCCCTTTCATTTACTGTTACCCTATTTTTCTATTGTATTTTATTAAAGTGAAGTTAAAACAGTTGAGTAATTTCATGCCCAAGATAAAAACAATGCAATGTAGTTCATGATGTGCAATTCATTAGCATTCTACACTAGGAAAGATATGATGGGTTATTTATAACGCGCTTAATACCCAGAGGTTTATAAGCGCTGACCCAGGGATTGAACATGTGTTGCTTCGTGTCGTCTGGCTTCAAAGGCGAGCACGTTCGCCCCTGAGCTATCCCTCCGAGATGTTATGCATCTCCTAGAAAAGCCTCACCAGCACACCTATGTTGACCACCAGCTTGTCATCACATTTTTTAGAAAATAATTGCTGAAGAAATTCCAAATGTCCTCCAGTCCGGCCAATTGCCCAAAGGATCTGACTAAGCTGGCCTTTGATCCCTTCAAAAATTGTCCTTCATACATGAGCCCTGGGTCCAGGGTCGCACAACCAACGTCTAGTATAACAAAGATAGGTGAGTGCCACTCCAGAAACCTCCACCTTTCTAATTGAAATCAGCCATTCCTGTCAGTCCACTCTTCTACCATCGTACTGATGTTAACAATACTATGTTTCCAAGAGAGTTTACTGGGGATCAGGCCCAGGCAAGCTGAAAGATATCTGCATCAGAACAGCCACATCTTACACATTGAGTGAAGACCTCTGACCAGAATGTATGCATCTGAAATTGTGTATGGTAGACCCATTATATAAAGTTACTTAACTTGCATCGATAGCTAAGAGACTGTTGTCATATATATGCCCACTGACCATCTTGCATGGAATTCAGCAATCTTTTTCCCAGCTATAGAAGACTTCCCCTTGATATAGACCAGAGGTCATCTTCGTTCTCCCTTGTGCATCTTATATTGTTTTCTAGATCATTTAGATTTGTGCATCTTTTCACTAAGCAGCCATCCATAATTTTGCACCCCCATGTATACAGTCCTTCCCTACACATCTGCTACAAGGGACAAGCTGTTTAATTAAAGCTCAAATTAATTTCAATAAAAGAAATTGAAGGTGGTTGCCTTACTTTATGAAGGGGAAGTCACCACAAAACATTGGATACGTACATGGGCTTATTTACCCAATTAAACTTGGCCTTCCTGTGACAATCTTGCTAATATAACTGTAATAGTAATGCAAGTTCTGGAATCACTTCATGCAGACTCCAGAGTGTTTATCAGTTCTGGTAGTTGTAGGGAGGTTTGGGGATAGCCTAGAGAATAAGGGGCTTCTCCAGGGGTGTGTGCTGGCCCCAATGCTTTAAAAAAATATGTAAAATGTATTTTTATTGCATATAAGGAAAGAACAATAACATGAGCCTTCTTCCCCCCCAAACTCCCGACCCCCCCTCCCACCCCCACCCCGGGCACACAAACCGTTCCATGGCAAATGATCGAACAGGTTCTGATATATCCAAAAGACTCCGCTTGTGCAGGCAGTATTGTTCCAAGTAGTCTCCTTGCAGAATGTCAAGTATTGGGGACCATTCCAGCAAAAACCTGGCTTGATTCCCCTGTATAGAATAGGTGATCCATTCCAAGGCAACATAGTTCCAGAGCTTATACAGCCAGCCCACCAGCCCCGGGGGTCTGATGACTTCCATTTACAAGCAATAACCAACAGAGCTGCCATGTGAAGGATGTAAAAGGCTTTCCTTTTGTGTTTTGGCCACATTCTATTGTCCTGGCCTGCCAATCCCAGGAGGATTTCCCCTATCTCCCTGTCCCCCTCCACTCCAAATATATCCCGAACGATCTTATTGACTTACTCCCAGAAGGCCTGTAGTGCCGGGCAGGTGCGCCACCACCCTTAGCCGCGCACCCCGTCCAGCATCGTTCTGAGATATCCGGCCTCAACCTGTGTAGCCTCTCTGGGGTGTAGTGCCATTGATGCATGAGCTTCAGCCAGAATTCTCTAATCTGAATAGAGGTTGTCAAGCAAGGAATGTTTGACCAAAGCAAGGCCCAGCTCTCCTATGGGATTGCGCAGCTCTCCTACGGGTTTGCTCAATCGAATGTGTTCTCCCATCTGAGTTGAAACGATGGCTGTTTTGCAGGGGGGGCATTCATTCTTATGGATTCTTAGCCAATATATTTGTGAAATTAGATGGTTGTCACCTGGATTTGATATGAGACATTTTTCGAAAGGTGCTAGTGGCCTGATTGCCACAGCACAGTTTTGGGGGGGGGGGCATTATCCACGGGCGGACCTGTAAGTATGGGCAGTGTTGGGATTCTTGTAGACCCAATTCATCTTTACATGTAACAAACAATTTGACTTCCTCCCCCTGAAACATATCTCTAGGTTTTATACAGCCCGCCGCTGTCCAATCGGGGAATGCTCGCGAGTCCTGACCCGGGGAGAACTGCAGGTTATCAAAAAGGGGGTGAAAGGGGAGGGGAAATGTCGTGATGTGCTGTAGGCGCACTACTTGATCCCACGTGTCCTCCACTACTTTCGAAATGTCGCTATGATGGATATTGCGGGGTCAATCCGCTCTCGACAGCCATAGTTTTTCTCCCATGTGGGGTCCTGCCACCGCCCTCTCCATCTGCACCCATCTCTTATCCTTATTTTCCCCAAACCAGACCTTAATAACCCCAAGCTGCACTGCCAGGTAATATTCTTCATTTTGTAGCCCTACTCCACCTCTATTTGGGTGGAGCATTAGGGTTCTCGGTGCTATACGAGGTGTTTTGTTCACGTATATGTATTTGAAGATCAGTTTTAGTGTCCAAAAAAAGGCGGTGGGCATGAGGATAGGGAGAGCCTGAAATAGGTGCAAGATTCATGGAAGTGTGACCATTTTAATAGCATTCACTCTCCCTAGCCAGGACACCAATAGTGGGGACCAAGTCTGTAGCTGCGCTCGAATCTAGGCAAGCAAAGGATGGAAGTTAGCCTCATAGAGTCCCCTTAAAGTGCGCGTGATGGTCACCACCAGGATTAAAATACTATTGGAAACCCACTTGAGTTGCGTCGCTTCTTTCGCCGCTATCAATTCTGCCTGATTTAACAGATAGGTTTAGAATTTCTGACTTTGTGATGTTGATTTTTAGATCTGCGACCTTGCCAAACCCCTCCATCTCCTGCAGCACCACGGGGAGGGAGGAGACCTGCTCAGTGAGTGTGAGTAGCATGTCATCCACGTAAGCCATCAGCTTATGGGGCTCCCCCCGAAGGAGATGACCTTGATTGAGTCTAAGTTTTGGAGTCTCGCCAGAAGCGGTTCTAGATGCAGCGCATAACGCAGGGGGGAGAGAGGGCAGCCCTGCCTTGTTCCCCTCTGGAGTAGGACCGGCTGGCCATTCACCAAAAGTCGAGCCATGGGGTGGGTGTAGTTTGCCCGTATCATTGCTATAAATTTAGGGCCGAACCCCATGCCATAGAGAGTATTGAAGAGAAAGGACCATTCGACTCGGTCGAATGCCTTCTCTGCATCCAGCGTAACTAGCACTGCTCAGTCTTCTTTCTTCGTGACTTTTTCTAACAAATGGCAGATTGTCCTTATATTGTCGTGTGTTTGGCGACCCTTATTGAACCCGGGCTGATCTGGGTGGATCATTGTTGGCATCAGCTGCACTACCCTTTCGCGAGGATCTTGGTGTAGATCTTGGCAACCGTGTTGATGAGCGCAATAGGGCAGCAAGACCCGCAGCTGCCCTTTCGCGCTCATCAACACGGATGCCAACATCTACACCAAGGTGGGGTGGGGTCTTTCCCTGATTTAGGGAAGTGAACTATCTTGGCCTCCTCCTCCAGAGTTTGTAATCCTTCTTGTGTCTGCAAAGGAGTTAAAAAGAACCACTTCTGGGGAGCACTCTCTCCATTCTGTGCATGATCCGCTTTACCTCTGCTTCGAGATCGGATTCCAATTTCCTCTTAAGCCGTGTCCTTTGAGCCTCGGCAGTGATAAGTTCCCCCCTCATTGTTGCCTTAAAAGCGTCCCAGACCACCCCCTCTGAAGTGTCTGCCCCAGCATTATTTTCAAAAAATTCTACCATTTTGCCTTCTAGAAATTTGCAGGTAGGCTGACCGAATAGTAGGGCCTTTGGGAAAGACCAATTCCATAGCCTGGATTGATGAATGGGTACATTAAGGACAAAGGTATTCAGGGCATGCTCTGGGATGGTTATGGTATGGGTATCTATTGTTCCAAACCTCCCTTCGAGCGCGACCGAGGCCCAGACGTAATCTATTCTGGAGAACGATTTGTGCATGTGTGAGTAGTGTGTGTATGCAATTTCCTCGCCCCTTAATGAGGTGCAGATGTCCCTGAGGGTGAGCCTTTGGAACAGTGCATTGAGGGCCCATGAAGCTTGAGGCTGGGCATATTTTGTCACTGTGCTCCTATCCCTAGCCGAGTCCCTGGCTATGTTCAAGTCCCCCATGAGATTTGTGTCCCCCTTGCTAAAGTGTTGCAATTTAGAGATGGCCATTTTCAGGAACCCCTCTTGGCCTACATTCAGAGCATAGATCGAGACCACAGAGAGTGAGCGTGACAAGTTGTAAGAGGAGAAACAGGTAGCGGCCTGCCGTGTCTGCATGGGACCTCAGAATAGACACTTGCGTGTCTTGTTTGAATGCATTGAGTACCCCTGTCCTCTTCCACCTGCGTTAGCCTAAAAGATCTTGTCATATTGCCCTAGCTTCAGCTTGTGTTTGTCCTGCCTCCTAATGTGGGACTCCTGGAGAGCCACTAGGTTGGGTTGGAATTTGGAAAGGAGACCGTCCAGCTTCTGCCTTTTGACTGGGGTATTTAATCCCTGGATATTAAGCATCAGGCATTGAAGTGTGTTTCCAACATGGAGTGTATTTGTAAATGGATGCCCGCCCCGCTACGAGGCTGTACATAACACGTGGGTGTCTTGTGTGTACTGCTGACACGCCCCCCTTTTGCACCACCCCAACCTCTACCTCTCCTCCTCTCCTACATCCCCCTGCCTTCCCTGGTGTAGGCCCCCATACTACTCGAACAGCAGATTCCATTTGCGGGGTGACCTACCAAAATAACTAGGATCAAGGGCAGGGTATCCTAAAACCCCCATATTGATTCCACTTCGCCCCCCCCCCCCCCTAGACTGTCAAAATGACCACCCTTAGTTGCCCTCCCCAGGCATTTTTCTGTAGAAGTTTGTCCTTTGTTCCTCCTTGGGCTTCTCCACCCTGTGGGTTAACTGCCGGGATGCGTGCAGATACTCCCGGCCCTCCGAGCATCGGGCCTCTTAACTGGGGTTGGTAGCCCCCCTTCTTGTTTGTTTTTGATCAAATTTTTGACCACTCCCAGCTTCTTGATTTGCTTTGGCCACTCATAGTAGGTGCGCTTGCTGCTCTTCCTCTGTGCCCAACAATTTTGTACCCTCTTCCAGCTAGCCAATCCTTGACAATCGAATGCCATCCCGAATGGGAAGGTCCATCTATAGCGAAAGTACTTGTCACGGAGTGCTCTAGTTACTGAGGCAATTTGGTTCCTCTTTGCCAGCGTTGTTGGGGATAAATCCTGAAAGACAGAAATACCCACCTCGTCGTAGGATATTTGATTTGCAGTCTTTGCGCCCATCAGGATCTTCTCCTTCTTGGTATAATCATCTAAGGCTGCCAAAACGTCCCTTGGCTGGGCTCTGAGGTCTGATTTCCGCAGGCCCACACTGTGTACCCTGTCCAGTCGGACCTCCGTTGCTGACTCCTCCTTCAGCAGGTTTGCAAAAATATTGTGGACAACCCCCTTGAGATCTTTGTCAAGGACATCTTCAGACAGGGATTTTATACAAATTTTAGATCTCCTGGACCTGTTTTCTAGGTCCTCCGTCTGTAATTCGAGATTATGCGTTGCATTCGCCAATTGTTCCAGCAGCACCTCCGACTTCCTGGCATCGTCCGCCAACTCATGTAGTGCCCTTTCAAGGCTGTCCACCCTCTCCTCGATTTTTCTTACATCAGTTTTCATTTCCTGCAGGACAGTTTGCCAGGTCCTCTCTCATTTTTTTCCATTTGTGTTTGGAAGGTGTTCGTGATCTTGTCACCAAATTCCATGAATAATTGCTTGAGGACTGCGTGAGTAACTGCCTGGTCTTGTTTCGAGTTGCGCGGGGTTCTCACTGTCTTGCTCCTGCAAGGCCCCCATCAATGGAGGGGAGGCCGATCCACACCCCCACATCCTCTGGATGCCAGCTTCCTGGGCTTTCTTGGTGCCTTTTGCAGTAAACTGGGGTCCCTCCCCCTAGACTTCGACATTGCCCCCTCAAGGAAGGGGGCCACTGCTTTTTGTGGGATGGTGCTCCCCAATGCAGCTCCTGGTTCCCCTGCCTATGGACCACAGGGGGGGGCACAGATCCGGGCCTTTGGTGAGGTGGTTGGGCTTCTGTGGGCCTCACTGGGGGCCTCCAAGATGTGTGCTAACAGACTTCGCACTCCGTAACTTAGGGTCTTCGTGTCCCGATACCTGGGCACCGGCCTGGGGGCTGTAGGGCCTAGTTTAGGTCAAACTAGGTTAAGGCGGCTCCCCGGTGTGCAGAGATGCGGCGCACCGCTTAAGTTACAACTGCGCTGGCGTGGGGTTGGGGGCTACCAGAGCTGGGCGCCTGCTGCGTGACCTACTGTGTGCAGCTTTTTCGCGCTCCCTCTTAACGCTCGCCTTGCTTTACACGCCCATTGCCGCATGTCTTTTCTGGTATGGAGCACCCCAGTGCTGCCCTGGGATTTCCAGGCCCCGTGGACTACAGGAGGCCTGGGGGGGTGTGTGAGTCGGTTCGCTGAGGCGGTGGTCGGGTCTCCGTGAGTCCTTCTCAACCTGGTAGTCCCAGTGGTGTGTATCGTTGTACTTGTGCGCTTACCTAACACCTGAGCTGCCCCAGGCAGTGTCTGGCCCCCACTCTGCTGCGCTTAGTCCCCCAGGCTGCTGTCCTGGCTGGACGTTGCACCAAAATTCCACCCCGGGCGGTGGGAACCCTGTTCGGCGGCTTAATGGGCTCCTCGCCGTGCCGGAGAGCAAGCTGCAGCCGCCTGATGCTTGTCGAGGTTCTTCTTTTCCTTTCAAGGCAGTGCTGCCGGGTCCCTCGTGACCCCCCTGTATTCTGATGACCGAGCTGATCGCCTGTTAGGCAGGAGCCTCTGCTCGCCCGCCCCCTCTGCTCGGTGTTGGTCCTGCTGCTCCTCCAGAGCTGCCCTCTGCATCGTGGGCCCGCAAAATACTGGCCCGATTATGATCCCGGGGGGAGGGTGCCTGACTCTGCAGTGCTTCTCTGCCCGCGGGGAATCCTTATCTTGTGGCCTGGGGCTGGGGTGCCGGCGTCCCGTGAAAGTTATGGCTCAATTCCCGCACCCAGAGCCAGGACCCCTCCCCTGTGGGCGGTCCCTCCGCTATGTTGGGTCCTCACGAACGCGCCTTATGGCCGGGCACCGGTAATCCACCTACCCGGTCTCGCCATGTGGCTTTCTGCTTCTTAGGACGCTGCCTGCCCCGTGTGCTGGGATTGTCCCGATGGCCCTCTCCTGGCCATGGGACCAACGCACGTCTTCTCTCGACTCCTTCCTTTCGGCTACCGGCGCTCCTCCCTGTGGGCCGCGGCCCTTGTCTGAGGTGTCGGGTTGCTTGGCGGCTGCTCAGCGACTGAGGGGAGGGGTAGTCGGGTCACTCACCCGGCGTGTCTCTTAAGTCTCCTGTCGTGCTGGGCCGGGCCTTCCTCCACGGAGCACAGCTCTACCTCCTCCTCAGTGGTTCCTTTCTATGATCAGCTGTGCGTCGCAAATTCCACCAGTCTTCTCAAGTCTTTCTCTGAGTGAGCACTTTTATTTTTGTGCGCCTGGGGAGGGCAATACTTGCTGATTCAACCCTTTATCGGTCCCGAGGTTCAGAGCAGCATCGCTCACAGTGCTCCCTGCTTGGCGGCCATTTTGGAATCTATGCCCATTGCTTTTTAACCCTACCTATCAGCCCATCTCATAGTACTTACCTTACTTGAATGCTACAAGCATTAGTGTATATAAATAAATAACTATTTTTTTTCATATAACTTCTAGTGTGTGAGGGTTTCCTTGAACTAGTGTATGCTCTAAGTTCTGTGTGACTCACTAAAGCCCTCCTGCCTCCTAGACTACGCCTGGCTGCTCATCCATTTTCTTACAAACCTTTGGGTAGTACAGCCTAAACCTAAGGGGTGTAACCCTGTTCATCCAAGGTGGGCTTTTTGAAGTCTTGTCACAGAGCCTTACAGTTTTACAAGTGCACTTTAGCATTTACTGCAAATGGCTGCTAGGGGTAAATAGCACCCTAAAATGGCAATGCCACAGCGCTTTTGCTTGTCCTTCAGCCATATTGTTGTTTGTCCTTTCTGCCTTCTTGGTTCATGAAGTGCCATATATGGAATGCCCTCTCCCAAGGAAAGATGCTGCTTTCGTGGGGCAAAGGAGTGGTTTGTGTATGAGCCTGGATGTGGGGGCTGGGCCTTTCTGCTCCCAGTACACATCGGCGACTGAATGTCTGTTGCTGGGCAGATGTTGTGGCCAGTGGCTATCCATAATTGCATAGCTACTGCCAGTTTTAGTGGTGCAGATCCTTACCATTGGTGGGCTCAGGCAAGTTTCCAACCCACATTTTGGATAAAAGGAGCATAAGACGTCTTATATTCGAGGTCACATTCCTAGTTGTACTTTATTCGTGCTGTTTGCCTCGTCATTTTCCTCGTTTTATTTATATGTTCAGTATGTGTGGGTAGGTGGTTGGGGCGGAGGTGGTGATGTGCCTTAGGGGAACCCGCATTTAAAATAAACATTTGAGGAAAAAGACAAGGAAAATTGCATGAGTAAAGTGCAAATGACATTGAAAATAACACACAGAACCAAAAGGATAACTCCTGCAGCCATTTGAATGATCATCTTTGAGGAGCCAGTTGAAGACCTAAGGACAACTCCTGCAGCTGACCAGCACCAACTCCAGTGAAGGCCCGGGGAAGCCCTGCTCCTCTACCTGATCTCAAGAAGACCCTTGTCGTTGCTTTGAGCTTTTGACCGGTGGAATCAACTAGTCTAGACCCCTGCTCAAGGTTCCGTACCTTCTGAGCCTTCAGATGTTTCCCTGGACCAATTGATGGATTGATCAGATCTGTCTTGGGCTACCTTGCTGCACCCATCACCATTCCCAGTGAACCATGGAAGTTGGAGGATCTTCAACTTGTACACAAGACCTCTTTGAGCCTTCTTGCATTAACGGAAGCCATGCAGGACCGGCTTCTTTGTTCGTCCATTGAAAATCACCTGTCCCTGCATGACTGTGGTCACTCGCATTAGAACTAGTCCTTCTTGCTGCATGAAGGTGTTGTGAGGTGGTCTGCTCTGCAGAAGTCTTCATTGTGCAAAGGTACAGCACTGGGAAAGGCTCTGCGCTACCGAAACAGACAGGCCTGGAAGTCCCGCGCCCAATTACAGAAATAGGTAAGGTAAATGGCAAAGGTCTGTTTTATTAGTAATCCAAATAAAATGGGGACAGCAATAAAGACCCAAGGTCTCCAGGCGCCCTTCCTTCTCCAGCTTGACAACGGTTTAAATGTAGAAAATATGTCACAATTGATGCCTCATTACAATCTTATTCACAAAATTCTACAGGGATTTGGGATTGGTTAAGTGATTTGTCTACATATATTATGTGTAGGTGTTAGTTGCTTCATTGGTCGCAATGTATCCAGTGGCCCCACCTCGAACCACCCCTAAATTGATGAGCGTATGAAAGACATAATCGTAACAACAAATTATTGGCTACTGCAACAGTTGCAAGATGGCATCTTTGGAGAGCGTTGATTGGTTGGCATTGGCTTTGCCAATCTTGGATACTTGGCAGGTCAACACATGAGCAGAAATAGTGGTAGGTGGAGTGACATAAAGGAGCTGCTTTTCCATTGAAGACGCCATCCCCGATTCCCTAAACCTCAAGCCAGGATGTCTAACTTTGAACTTGGCCTTGCCTGGCACTTCTTGTTTTGAGAACTTTTGGGGAGTTGAGGCAGGTGCATATCTGTGTCTGGCGCTAATGAATGAACACTGTTCTCTTGTTACGTGTCACGTGTGAGGAGACCACTTTTGAGTTATTCTGCTTGGCTTTTATTAGGATTTTAGCTCATATTAGTATGAGTGTCATTACCCTCTCTGGTCACTGGAGACTTGGCAGAGCTATTCTTCATGCAATTTTTTGCTTTTAATTAGCCGGAACCTGGCACTCAAGCGTTTTGTTTTTTACTTAATCCAAGAGAAATATGCCTGGCTCTTGATAATTCTCTTCTGTTCTTCTTTAGACCTACCCAAACTTCCCTTTTCTGCCATAACCTCGGGAGGTAGCCGCATAGCCACTGTCTGGTCTGTGCAAGTCTGTGTTTTAGCAAATTCAGCAAATCAAATCTACCTGCAGCTTCGAGTCTTTTTTTGGTTCTCCATTCACTCTAACATGGTTTTGCCGTCCATTTTATCCAATGTGGCCACTCATTCACGTTGAATTTCTGCGTTAGGCAAGCTATTTATCTTTATCTTGTGTTTCGGCGTGTACATTGATTAAATGTTTCTAGTGTCTATTGAATGCAGGTAACAATCTTCATGTCTAAATGCACGTTTGACCTTATGTCTGCGTTTCTTCATGGTGGGTGCATATTTGCTTCATGTCTCGTGCATCTACGCATCTGTTTGGCAGTGATGTCACTTGTTCTCGTCATCTTTATTTACACCATGTTCAGTTTATCTTTTTGCAGATTGATCTCTTCTTCGATGGTTCCGGGATAAGGTTGTAAGGGTTGTCGTAGCGAGTAGCCTTTCGTGCTTGCAGTATTTAGGCGGGGAAGGGCTGATGCAATGAATTACGTACTCCTCTTGTTTCTACGGTATGGGACGGGCGTTATGAATGATGTATTAATTTGTCTCTTGACAATTGTTTCTTCATTTGGGTATTTTGCTGGAAGCTGTCTGGAACAGATTCTTAAGCACTCTGACCGATTGAAACTAAATCCTGCGTCCAAAAGTGACCTCTGCATACACAACCCATGGACCTTCTTCGATGGAACCAAGCACAGAGGATTGTGTCACTAACGGAATCCGGAATCTCAGCAGTGGTCCCTGGAGAAATCTGAGTCAACTGGATAAGTTGATATACCAGTTTCTGCCCCCCCCCCCCCCCCCCCCGGCCCTCCTTGTTCTCTATAGGGTTACATGGACGTAAAGTCCTGTGTTTTTGATTTAAATAATCATAACCACTGGCATCGTCAATCTCCTAATAATCCTACCTGTGAAGTGTAACTTTGGAACTGGTTGTTTTTGTGTACAAGGCCCCAAACTATCTAAAGGGCTGGAATTTATAAGCACTAGGGAAGCCATTTTATTATTTTTTAACATCTTTTCTACTACTCGTGCATCTGATTACTTACCTGTTTTGAACTGGTTACTCAATCATACTCCCTAAGGGTGAATGTATATTTCAAATGGATTGTGTCCTCCAACGTATTCCTCATCTTAGATGTATTCCATCCAGCTTTAGCTGCTTTGGAAAATTTTTCTCGGCAGAGGGCGCCGTGTGTCGATGTCATCGAGTCGATGGTCCCTCGAAGGCCTACGTTGAGGGTGATGTCATCGGGTATACAAGTAGCACGCGCGGCACCCATTGGCCTCAGTTCCATTTTTCCGCAGTACATGTTGCTTCTGAAACTCTGCGTGCCTCTAGTAGTTCTGTGATGCAGTAAATTGAAGATATTCGGTATGTCCTCGTCATCGACCCCCGACTACGACCCTGCGATGGGGATTCAAAAAGTGTAAATCCTGCAAGGCCTGTACGAAGTGTCAGGCGATGACGGGAAGGCCTTGCGAGAGAGGAAGAGAAAACTGCAGGTAGGTCGCAAACCCGACTGAAAAGCCTCTAGCGTCGAGGTCCCGTGAGGAGAAATCTCCTTGATGCAAAAGGCATCGGTCTAGGTCCCGAAGCGATTCTCATCGCTCTTAGTCTTCGATGAAAAAGTCCAAAAAAAAGACGCCACCGGTCACCTTCCGCCTCGTCCTCGGATGAATCCCCAAAAAGGATGAAATGCCCCACAAAACATTCTTCCTCCGAAGAGTGGGAAGCATTCAGGGTAAAAATGATGAGGTGTTTGAAAAAGCTAAGCCTCGGTCCGCGCCTTCTTCGGAAGCAAGCCAGGAGCGTTATTGTTCCGACACTTGCGCGCACTCGAGCGTAGGTGATCGAAGGAGGAAGGATCGGGAACCTTCCAGGACGCCAAGCAAAAAAGACCGCTTAAGTCGAATCGACGGTTCAAGGTCACCAACGCCATCTGAAACCCGACGTACCTCAAAGGGCAAGTCTTCGAAGAGCGCCGCAACACCCTCGAAGCCAGCTCCATCGACGACCACTATTTCGTCGACCCCGAAGCCCTCCGCGCATAATATTCCAAAGGCTCCAGCTCAGCCAGAAGCTGTAAAAATAACAGCAAAGGCTGTAATGCCTTCAGGTTCCACTGATGCACCTCTCCCACCTCTCCCAGAAAAGTTTTTTAAACCTCTTCCAAGGAAAGAATTTTTCAAATCCTTAACTTCAATATTTGAAGAACAGGAGAGATCTGATGAGGAGAATGTTCCTTTTGGACTGGAATATGGCACCCCAAATGTCCCAGAATGCCTGATTTCAGAGGAAAGCAGGATGAGGGACCTGGTGGAAACCTTACATAATGCAAGTGGCATTGATACTTCGCCTGAAGCAGATTTTGGCAGGCCAGAACCAGGGGAACATGCCAGTCCCTCATACCGTCAACTAATGATGAAGGTGGTCGATTATTTAGGATGGGCTAGACCACCAACTCAATTCATCCAGGATGATCTGACCGATATATTGGATCATGGTCCCACTGAAGATCTGATTTTACCCTTCCATGTAGCCTTGCAAAATAGGGTGGCCAAAAATTGGGAGACTCCGGACTCTGTTCCACCGGTAAATAAAATCCTGACTTCAAAATACCGTCCTTCCAGTAGCGACCCCGATTATCTGTCTAAACACCCCACTCCCGAGAGTCTTGTTGGTCCAGGCAGCCACAGCTTCAAATAAGGTGGCATACCCTTCTATCCCTCCGGATAGGGACGACCAGCGTGTGGATGGTTGGGCACGCAAGGTATTTTCAGCCAGGAGTATGGCGTTAAAATCGGCCAACTCCACATGTGCCTTGGCAAAATTTTCATAAACTCTGTGGGAGTGCATTGCAATGGCGGCGGAGCACATACCAGAAGGGGATGAAAGGGAAGGATTCCTAGCCATTGTCAAAGATGGAAAGGAGGCCATGCAGGAATCCCTTCAGTCTGGATTGGACACTGCAGATAGTGTGAGCAGATCCATGGGCACTAGCACAGTAATGCACAGATTTGCGTGGTTACTGAAGTCTGGTTTCGCACCAGACGTGCAAAACCGTCTTCTGAACATGCCCTTTGACGGGTCTCACCTTTTTGGCAAGAAGGCTGACGAGAGTCGTGAGAGGTTGCAGACCTCAAAAGTAGCTGCCAAATCTTTAGGAGCTGCTATTAGACAACCTCAGCCTTTTTGTGCGTCGGGACATTCATGGAGGGGACAATCCTATTGTTACTATTCCTCATATGGAAAGGTGAGAGGAATGGCCAGTCAAAGGGGCCATAGAAAGGCCACTCGTGGTGGACGAGGAAAACCTGCAAAGCCAGCTCCAGCTGCAGCCTCTTTGCCATCAGCGGCCGCAGCAACCGCCACAAAACCACTTTGAGGACTTGCATCACAAGACACCTGTGGGAGGCAGGCTGTCACAGCATCTGCAAGAATGGCGAACCATTACTTCAGATGTTTGGGCTTTAGAAAGCACTGGATCATCTGAAAGTCACCTGCCACTTCCTCCACAGCTGGGCTTCTCCCTCAATTTCAAGAAGTCACAAATGACACCTTCCCAACAGATCCAGTACATACGGGCTGTACTAGACACATCCTTGGGAAAGAGATCGCCTCCCGAGTCGAGGGCTCAAGCCATTCTTCAGATGGTTTCCAAATTCCAAAATGCCCAAAATCTCCAGGCCTATCCCCACCCATGCCTTTCCCACACCACTTCTTAAGGTTGCTCGGCCTCATGGCATCCTGCATCGTCCTAGTGCCAGAGGCACGCCTGAGGATGAGATCCCTTCAATGGGCTCTGAAGACTCATTGGTGCCAGTTCTCAGGTCAGATGACGGATTTTCTTCAGATTCCGAACAAGGTTCGGCAGGATCTTCTCTGGTGGACTTGCACAGAGAATATTCTAAAAGGAGAACAGTTTTGGCAACCATGGCCAGAGATTACAGTAGTGACGGACGCCTCACTCGTGGGGTGGGGAGCTCATGCCAACAATCTGACAATCAGCGGTCGTTGGTTTCCATCGGAGTCCAAACTACACATCAACCTTTTAGGGCTGAGAGCAATCAGACTAGCGCTGAAGGCTTTTCTGCCATCTGTCAGAGGAAAAAATGTCCTGATAATGACGGACAACACAGTGGCCACGCATTATCTAAACAAAAGAGGAGGTATAGGGTCACTACCTCTGTGCAGAGAGGCAATGCAGCTATGGTATTGGGCAATTCAAGAAGGAATCTCCTTAACAGCAGTTCATCTAGCCGGGGAGGAGAATATGACGGCGGACGCTCTGAGCAGGCAGAGCATGGTGTCCCATGAGTGGGAACTGGCTCAGGAAGTGAGTCAAGAGATCTTCGCCCTTTGGGGAACCCCTCAAGTAGACCTATTTGTGACCGGAATCAACCGGAAGTGCAAAAAGTATTGCTCAAGGGAATTTCCCCCGAGAGGAGCCCTAGGGGACGTGTTCGTAGCGGAGTGGAACTTCCCACTATTATATACGTTCCCTCCGATTCCCGTCATTCCTCAGGTCATCAGGAGATTGAGACGGTTCGAAAACCGCATGATCCTATTTGCCCCGGATTGGGCCAGGAGAATGTGGTACCCAGACCTTCTAGACATGTCCATCTGTCCTCCATTACATCTTCCTCAGAGAGAGGACCTTCTCTCACAAATGGAGGGCCAGGTTCTCCATGCAGAGGTCAAGACTGTCAACCTTCATGCTTTGTATCTGAAAGGCTGAGATACAAGGATTGGGACCTTCCAGTTGACATCACGGAGGTGTTGCTTTCGGCAAGAAGGCCAGCAACCAAATCTCTATACCGTTGCCGTTGGAAAATGTTTCGCAACTGGTGCAGAGAAAAGAATGTTGATCCTTTTCTATGTTCCATTCCGGAAGTGTTGTCCTTCCTCTTGTCCCTAGCACATAGAGGTCTAAATGTTGGGACCATTAAAGGCTATCTTGCAGCGCTTTCCATTTTCAAGCGCTCTTCGGAAGAATGCTCCTATTTCAAAATTCCTTTAATAGTAAAATTCTTAAAGGGACTCACCAATGTATTTCCTCCTTACCCCCTTCCAAGTACCAATTTGGGATCTCAATCTGGTTCTAAAATTCTTAATGTGTGCCCCCTTTGAACCCCTGCACACTTGTCCATTAAGATTATTAACATTGAAAACAGCTTTCCTAGTTGTTTTAACATCTGCAAGAAGAGTGAGCGAATTGCAGGCACTGTCTTCTGGGCCACCCTATACTGTGTTCCATAGGGACAGAGTGGTATTAAGGGTTAAACCTTCATTTTTACCTAAAGTTGTGTCCGATTTTCATTTAAATCAGAAAATTGTTCCACCCGCATTCTACCCTCCACCTCATCCTAGTAAGGAGGAGGAAAGATTGCAAAGGTTGAACCCCAGAAGAGCTTTAAGCTTTTACATTTATAGGCTTCCCAAGCTTAGAGTGGATAATCAACTTTTCATTGGCTAGACCGGACGGAAATTGGGTCAATCGGTGTCAAAACAAAACAGATCAAGTTCGATTGTGCTTTGCATTTTTGAATGCTACTGAGGGCAGGCAAAGACCCACCAGAAGGCTTATGGGCCCATTCCACCAGAGTCATTGCCTCTTCGACAACCCTTCAAAGAGGTGTTCCCATAAAACCCATTTGTGAAGCAGCAACTTTGTCATCGCTGCACACTTTTTCAAAATTCTATAGTCTGGATACTTCCCAGTCTAAGGAGCTTGCTTTTGGTAAAGCAGTGCTATATTATAACGCTGACCTGGCTCCCACGGAGGCGCTGGTCTGGTCTGGGTTGCTGTGGCCTCTTCAAGCGTGATGCGCAGAATTCGGACCACCGATTGAACAGGACCCCCAAATCTTGCTTGTCTGGCCCGTAGGAATATCCTTCTGCAGATGAGAAAGGGGATTAACTGTCTGCTGAATAGTGTGCTTGCTCCCCCCTTTCCCCCTTCGTTCTTCTCTGATTCCTCCAAAACCCCCGGTTTAAGCTCACCTTATGGTTTGGAAGGATGAACTCTCCATCCTGCTTCTGGTGCAGGGGCGCGCGTTCGTCCAGTTACTTCACTGGTTTTCAGAATGGCGCTGGCACATCCACTTGACTTTTCTGAGCGATACGCCGTAAGTATGAAGATGCAAAAGTTCAAGTGTGAGCCTCCTTTCATGTTGTTTTTTCTGTCCTTTATTTCAGGTGCAGAACAAAGGCGATGCGTTGAGGGGTTAAATTGCCGGTGGTAAAATCAGGTGAGTTAGTGATGAGGGCGACCCCTCTAAATGTCTTTATAATTCCCCAGTAATGTCTTTTGTCCTTTCCCCATAGGGGCCGGGGTGCGGTACCTGCCAAAGATGCGGCGCCGACCCGAGATGTGGAATGGTTCACCAAGAAAAGCCGGTAAGTAATATGGCTGAAAATTCGGCTTTCCTCTTGTGTTCCCTTGCTCACCTTTTGTCTCTTCTTCTCTCCCCTAGGTGCAGAGATGTGGCGACCGGTGCTGAGAGCCGCGATGGAGCCGGGCGGCGTCTCGGGAACAGGTGAGTGAAGCGCGGCGCTGCAGCGAGCAACGCGGTGCTTTTAAATGGAAGTCTTCCTTCAGGAATGCTGGCGTGAAGATTCCGGATGCAGGTAAGAAGGTTGAATAAGTTCTTGGTTTTCACCTTTCTCTTCTCTTATTCCCTTACAGGTGTTCCAGGTTCGAGGCGGGCGTGGCTGGAGTCCAGGTGCAGGAGCAGACACGGTGAGCGTTCAGCTGCTGGGATGCAGAACAACGCGAAGCACGTGTGGCTGTCCGGGCGTGGCTTAAATAGCTTTGGAAGAAGTTCCAGGTGAGTATTCTTCCACAGCCCCACCCAAGTAACAAAATAGTTCCTTCAGAAAAATAGTCCCTCCTAAGCCTCATTTGGCTTGGTTCTTCATGCAGCATGGTCTGCATCAGGTGAGTGTGCAGCAGGGTCTGCTTCAGGTAAGTGCACCAAACACTTCCCCTTATGAGCCTGGCACCTATGGCGCCAGGACTGATGCCCAACATGAGCCTGGCGCCAACGGCGCCAGGACAGAGTCCTAAGAGCCCCTATAAAGGGCCGCTGGGCTTTTCCCCGGGGCCGTGATGCCTGCTCCCGGGGGTGCTGGGCCTGGCCTGGTGCTCCGGCGGTAGGCATCATGACATATATTCCACCTTTTATAATGGTATCAAAAATCTACTCCCTCCTCCGGAGATTTTTCTATACTGCTTTGGCAGTCTATCTAAGATAAGGAATACGTTGGAGGGCACAATTCATTCCAAGAACAAGTTACTTACCAACTGGTAACGTTCTTTCGATTGGATGTTCCTTCAACGTATTCCTCATCGCCCTCCCATCCTACCCCTCTGTAGATTTTCCGGGTTATTGCCACATCAACTCTTGCAAGGCTGATACCTGACTACCGGCACAATCTACACAGTAGAGCAAGAGGGGGAAAAACAGAGCTGAGGTCAACGGGCGCCATGCGTGCTATTTGTATACCCGATGACGTCGCCCTCGACGGAGGCCTTCGAGGGACCATCGACTCGACGACATCAATGCCCTCTGCCGAGAAAAAATTTCCGAAGCAGCTGAAGCTGGATGGAATACATCTAAGATGAGGAATACGTTGGAAGAACATCCAATCGAAAGAACGTTACCAGTTGGTAAGTGTGATGCTGGAAATGCATCGGAGGGACAGGGCCTCTGTATCTTTGTCCTTTACTGCTTTTTATCGTGTTCTGTCGTTTTTTCGCGCAGGAGTTCATGTGGGACTCCTGGCGGTGCAGCTCTCTTTTGGTTTTGGTGAAAAGACCCATAGGATGCCCTTATGGCACCTATGGGTAGGGTTGCAACCCTGTGCCCCTAGTGTATGTTTTTGGGCACCTGTGGGTGGCCCACAGAGCAGGGTACGGGCTGGTGGCAGCTCCGTGCTGAAATGACTGGTGCCCTTAGCGTCCTCCATTTTGGGATGCCCAGGCCCTGTCATTGGAATCAGTAGATTCCTGATGGAGACAAAATGGCCCCCATGGCCTCTTGCCGTCCATCGCCTGTTACCTTGATCTTCCCGAAGTCCCGGGAAGCCCTGCCTCTGTCCCTTCCCCCTGACTGGCTGTTGGGTGGAAGTTCCATATATGGTAGTGTGGGGAAGTGCTGACCAGACTGGTTGGAGCCTTCCCAACAACCGTATGTTGTGGGTACGCCTGTGGGTGGGACCTGGGTGAATGGAGTGTGTGACCATTACGCATTCTATGTTGTGGGTGTCTAGTATCTGGTGGTTGACACAATGACTGAGACAGCCCTGCCCGAAACCGGTATGACTGCAGTATGAAGTGATGAATGGATCGGTACTTGTCCCAATACACAGAACTTGTTGTGAGTGTCTGGAGATAAGTGACTGGCCTGAATGCACCGTGTGCCTTATTGCCTGCCTGCCTGCCTGCCTGAATGTCCTTAGTCGTGATCGGATGCTTGAGTATGACCTAGCGGTCTGAATGGGAGATCAACAGTATATCTGGGGACCTCTCGCTGCTAGGAATCGTGTTCAGAAGCCGAAGTCCACTACGACGAGTAACTGGAGTTAAGCTTGACCTTGAAGCCCTGCTGGACTAGAAGAATTGCTGTTGCTCTCCTGCACAATCTGAAAGCTGCTGTGCCCCCAAGGACTGACCCAGAGAGGACCTGGTAAGGCGCCCTCTTCCCGAGCTACGAGGGAACATCGTGCACCAGCAGACCTTTGCCAAGGCTCCCTGGTAGACAGACCTTCGACAGGCTGCCAACCCGAGACTGGGACCGCCGCGGAATCACAGAGAAGCGCCAGGACTGTTGTCCACCACTGTCGACGACCGCAGTCGCCGACTGGAGCAGCCGTGCTCCTGTTTTGCCTAAGAACTTCATTGATCCCAGGTCGCTCTCGTCCGCATCGTCTCCGCTGTATCCTGCTGGAGAAGGCATGACAGTCGACGCGCCGAGGAGCATCTGCCAGTGGGTTTCCCGCCACCCAAAGACCACAGACGGAGACGACTCAACGCCTTTATTGGGCCACAGTTCTTCAAACTCTTTGCAGTCCAGAACTATCGACATCGAGGTGCCCTGCACGCCTCTTCCTTGCAGGACGTTTACGCTGCCCCGTCAATGAGCACCGCTAGGAACGACGCAGCCACTTCACCGCCGTAGCTCAACCTGTTCTCCGTCGGACGTTCGACCCGTGACTCCTGCCGTAAAGAGTGGGCACTCAAGAGGGGCCGTTGATTCTCCGACGAGGAATGCTACAACACCAGGTACTTTGAGGGTTGCAGAACTATTGGTAAGGTCTAGTGTGAACAATATATGGACAGTGCTTGCATCTTTATTCTACAGGTTGCCCAGGTGGGGGATCTCCACACAGAGCTGTGTTTAACGGTAGTGACCAGTATTCCGTCAATTGTTCAACCATCTTGCTTTCCTTCCTCTCTCTACTGCTGGTTTCCTCTTTATTGATCCGTGTGACATTTTACCGTTCAGTTGATGCATTTTAATGAGATCTAATAATCATTGTGGTACCACTTTAGAACTGTATATATTTACCATTGTTGATTTTCCGAGCACACAGTGCGTTATTGTGATATTGTATATACCTTTTGAATACTAATTATATAAAGACTGTGTTTTAACTGATACAGTGTGCGGACATTCCTGTGTGGGTGCTTGGGGACTACACTGTACTTAAGAACCAGCCCGCATCACCTCCTGAGAAGCTAGGCCTTGATTGCTCTACCATAGCTACCAAATGGAGAATCTTGGCTGGGGTCCTCTGTGCCTCTCCTCTACCATATAGAGAGCAGAATTACAGACACCCCCCACCGGAGTCTTTACAGTAAGTAACTTGTTCATCTGTTTTATAGTGTTGGTGTGGCAATATTTGACTAGAAAGGTTTACTTGCTTGATGTGCGTTTTAAGGGCCTAATAAATGTATATTTGTGTACTTGCCTAACTGGAATTATTGGTGGTGTTCTGTGTGGAGTCATTGTAGCCCTAGACCACTCTCGCGACCATTCTGAGGCAAAGCCTTGCCGCTCTGCTACCTACTTTGATTTGCCTTAAATCTGTCTTCCCTGTTCACCATAATAGGGTGGCTGCCCAAAATCCTCCCCCATAGTTGATTTTGGAAGTCCAACTTATGAGAGAGGCTTCAACTGAACCTGGGATTTTATTTTTTTACAAAAGTGTCCTGATATTTTATCCACAAACATAGCATTTCAATGTGCAAGAATGTAATTAATAGATACCCATAGGGACATGGAGGAGGTCATGGATGAGAAAGCATGGTCAAAGGTTTGCTTTGGTATTAGCAAAGTATCAATAAATGCATGCTTCAAGCTTCTACAGACTAGCGTTGTACACAGAGTTTATACTACCCCCCCAGAAATTACATCTGATGAACGTGGCACTCACATGTCCGAGATGTCAAGAGGAATCAGCAGGATTTTGGTATATGGTCTGTGCCTGCTCCACGATCGCTCGTTTTTAGCATATTATGATCAGGAAAATCAATGACTTACTAGTTATACAGTTAAAGTGTATTCCCCGGATCTGCTTGCTAGGTGTGCCACTGGCAGCAAAAAGAGGAAAAATACAAATAGGATAGCATCCTTTTCTGCTCATGTTAGCAAGGTGGCACATGGCCATAGCTTGGAAAAGCCCCATGGGCTCCCTACTGGTGCAATGGTTATGTTAATGTTAAAGGACATTTGTACCGTGCACTTATCACCACCAGAGTGGTCCCCTGGTGCTCTGGCGGTTCTGAAAGAGGAGGGGAATTTGAGTTAGTGGGACGAAGCAGGAAAAGTGCAAGGGAGCAGTGATGTGCTGTTGGCGGCCTCAGCCAGGTGGGTCCGTTTGCTAGGCCTGGGGTGTTTGCGGCCGTAAGTCGTCACGTACTGTTGTGAAAGACTGTGTGTTTTTGTTTTGTTGTGGCAATGTAGTGAAGTTTGTGCGGTTTGTTGTGCTGTAGGTTTTAGTTGTGTTTGATTTGGAGTTTGAGAGGTGTTTGCAGAAAAGGAAATTGGTTAGTAGGGTTGGTTAATTTGCATCTCTATCCTGAATTGAGGCGCTCGGCTTGCGTAGTCTCCCTTGATGCGGCTCTGTCCTGATCTGGGTCCGACTGGCATATAAGGTTCCTTACTCCTCTGGCCCCCACCTCTAACAAGCTCTCTCATAGCTCCCCTTATCCTCTCTTCCTGCTCCTGTGGCCTGCCAATGTCAACCTCTCAGGTA
Source organism: Ambystoma mexicanum (assembly GCF_040938575.1). NCBI lineage: Eukaryota > Metazoa > Chordata > Amphibia > Caudata > Ambystomatidae > Ambystoma > Ambystoma mexicanum. The sequence goes on along the minus strand of NC_090929.1, from coordinate 995,590,703 downwards.
GTGTGGTGATTGCCAATATCTCGACAATTCCACACCACTGTGGTCCCTGGCGGTAACTAGGGGCAGGCGAAGTGTTGGTGGGATTTTCTGGGGTAGTTGACTCAGTCTCCGTGCGTGCCGCCTGTGTTTAGTGTATCCGGAGTCACCCGTCCAGGTGCCGTGAGAGTTATCCTCTTGGGTCGGGGATGTTCGTCTCCTTTCCGGTTTAGTCATCCTTTTTCCGGTTTTGGTTTCCATATTTAGTCTGTGGTATTGAAGAGCCATGTTTTTAGTGATTTCTTGAATTTTAGGTGATCTTTAGTGTTTCTTATTTCTTTTGGGATGATGTTCCAGATTTTTGCGGCTAAGTGGTAGAAGGAGGTGCCTCCAAGTTTTTTCTTAAGGTATGGTTTGATGGCGGATTTCGTTGTTTGATCGGAGGGGTCTTGTTGGTTTGTAGAACGTTATTTTCTTTTGTTGGAATTCTGCTCCTTGTCCGCTGATTGCCCTGTGCGTTATGCACATTGTTTTGAAGGTGATGCAATGTTTTACTGGGAGCCAGTGTAGTGTTTTTAGGGCTGGAGTGATGTCGTCTCTTCTGGATAGTTTGAGGAGTAGTCTTGCTGCTGCATTTTGGATCCGTTGCAGTTTCTTCAGGAGGTATTCTGAGGTAGAGGCTGTTTGCATAGTCGATTTTTGACATGATTAGGGTGACGATGGCGAGTGTTTTGTGCGTGAAGGAGAGGAAAGGTAGAATTCTTCTTGCCGTGTGGAGGAGGAAGAAGCATTTCTACACTGTTGCATTTATTTGTGGTTCCAGGGTTAGGGTGCTGTCCATTAAGACTCCCAGATTTTTTACTACCTTCGATGGTGCTGGTGCGTTTTCCATTTCCGTAGGCCGTGGGATGGTGGTTTCGTTCTCTTGGTCTTTGGATACGATCATGATTTCTGTCTTTCCTGGGTTGATTTTCAGGTTGTCGGCATCCATCCAGTTGAAGACTTCTTTTAGACAGTCGGTTAGGGTTGAATGGTTGGCAGTTGTGGTTGTTGATTGGAAGTTCCTCTTGCTTTGGTGATGTAGGTAGGGGGTTATTGCGTCGGTCGTCGGTTTGTTGTGTGTGTTGGTCATCCTTCTTCTACTTGCTTGTGTTAGGTTGTTTGATGTTGCTGCTTCTAATGTTGGGTTGGATTTCCGTGGTGGCCAGTTGTCTGCGAGGTATGGAGTTGGGTAGAGGGATTTTTTTCTTCTCTGAGTTGCTTCGGTTTGTGTTCCTGTCTGTGGGGGTCCAGTCTATGGTGGTTGTTCTAAGTTGCTGTTCTGGAGTGTTTGTTCTTTCATCTCTTCGTCTTTTCTTTGGAATGGGTCGTTTGCGTGGCATTGTAAGATTGAGAGTTGTTTAGCCTTTGTTTGGTGACATCTAGTTGGTCCTGCTTTGGTCTGGTTCTCTTGTGGCCGTGTGGTGTGGTGTCGGGTGAGGTGATGTCCGCTACTAGTTTGGGCTCCGTCTGTAGGTGGTATTCCGGCTGGGGTTGGCAACTCGTTCAGTCGCTGTCCTGGGAGGGGAAGGGGGGTGGTAGTAGGGTTATTAAGTTGGGTGTTATCGGTGGCTCTCTTTACTGTCAGTCTCCCTGAGCGTGGTTCACTGTGGTGAGCAGGCTGTGTGGGTTGGGAAGGGTATATGCTGGTTGGAGGCGGCTTGGACGGGCGCAGCTTGGACTTTCGCCTAGTGATACGAGAAGCCCTAGTCGGAGTGACCCCCACCGTAATTCACTGTTGACTTGAGAGTTAGCTAAATTTGCGAGTGAGCTAGATTTGAGATACCTGTATAGTGGGAGAGAGGCCTATCAATGCAGTTTGGAGAAAACACAATGCAATTTGGGCACAGAGGCCCTGCTAGCAATGCAGTATGGAGAATAGACAATGCAATTTGGGCACAGAGGCCCTGCTATCAATGCAGTTTGGAGAATAGTCAATGCAATTTGGGCATAGTGGCCCTGCTACGTTTGAGACACCTGTATAGTGGGAGAGAGGCCTATCAATGTAGTTTGGAGAATAGACCATGCAATTTGGCCACAGAGGCCCTGCTATCAATGCAGTTTGGAGATTAGACAATGCAATTTGGGCATAGTGGCCCTGCTACGTTTGAGACACCTGTATAGTGGGAGAGAGGCCTATCAATGCAGTTTGGAGAATAGACGATGCAATTTGGCCGCAGAGGTCCTGCTAGCAATGCAGTATGGAGAATAGACAATGCAATTTGGGCACAGAGGCCCTGCTATCAATGCAGTTTGGAGAATAGACAATGCAATTTGGGCATGGAGGCCCTGCTAAGTTTGAGACACCTGTATTGTGGGAGAGAGGCCTATCAATGTAGTTTGGAGAAGAGACCATGCAATTTGGGCATAGAGGCCCTGCTAATTTTGAGACATCTGTATAGTGGGAGAGAGGCCTATGAATGTAGTTTGGAGAATAGACAATGCAATTTGGGGTAACGGGGGGTGATAACATTGGTAAACATTGGTTTAGCCTAGTGGCCAGGTATCTAGGGTAGAGCTGTACCTCTCCCCAACCCAAGCCACCCTACCTTACTGGTCCTTGTAGTTGCTGGTTGACGGCTGGTCACTGACTTCCATTGCGGACACCTGCTGACATTTCCGGACGCCGCCTCTGTTGGAGCCGCCCTTGGCCTTAGGGCCCTTAGCCGAGGGCTGCACGGGCAGAGGGCTGCCCTGGGAGGACCAGTGATAAAGGTCGAGGGGCCTATCAGAGCGGGGGTAGACGGGTCGGGAGGCGGGAGGGAGGGGATCAGGAAGAGTGTGTAGAGGTGGGGAAGGACGGCAGCCGGGGGAACGGAGGGCCTGGGGGGGGGTTTCTAACTTCTTGGATGGCAAATGGGAGCAGGTGCAGGGAGCGGGTCGCTAGACCAACGCTGCCTAGGCCACACAGCCAATCAGGGGGTGGTGGGCGGGATGGGAGGCGGGAGGGAGAGCTGAAGACCAGGAAGCGGAGGCTGGGAAGCTCGGGGCACAAAGGGCCTGGGGGCACTTTAATACCAAAAAAACACCAGAAAAGGGGTCGCACACAGCAGACTGACTCACCTGCTCCTCGGCCAACTGCAGAAAAAACTATGCTACACGAGCAAAGGTTGGACGATGATTCCGAGGTTTATGGTGATTCCATCGGGAAAAAAAAGTAACGACAAACCAAAGCATCTAATAAAAAGCATCGAATGCCAAAGCATCGACAGATTATCTTTTACATGTAAAAGTGCCATTCCATCTAAACCAGTCCATAGAAAATATAAATGGACTGGTTTCAATGGAAATGCACGTTTACATGTAAAAGATAGCATTTCAATGCTTTTTTTTTTGTAACTTTAAAATGTTACATGGACCTGTCCAGTGCTGACATTTCGGTACTGGCCAGATCCTTGTAACGTTTAAATTTGTTTTGTATATGGGGGGCTCCCCACCCACCCCCCAACCCTAACCCTTAATCTATCCCTATCCCTAGCCCCAACCCTATCCCTAGCCCCAGCTCCAACCCTAACCCTAATGTAACCCTTAATCTAAACCTAGCCCCAATCCTAACCCTATTCCCTAATGTAATGATGGAATGGAATTTCGTTGCATATAATTGGATGGTTTGGTATTCGATGCTTTGATGTTCGATGGATTGACCAGATACCCGATTCCGAGGATCTGGAACTGCAATGGGGCACTCTCCTCACGGATCTACAGACCTCCCTGTATGACTTGCCACCCTGAGGCCGAGGAGATGCCTTGTGTTCAAACTGTTAAAGATACTTTTGGTTTACAGGAAAAGAGTGGTTCGCTACCAATACAACAATGATCGGGGGCACCATTTTGGTGGTACTGGGGACAACCGCTGTAACAATATTGGAGGGGGATAACAAGATACAGCTGTATAAGTCACTTCATACATCGGAGTTAGAACAGGGAAGGGGGAGGGCGTGGTAGGAAGGGGCGGACTGTCATTGTTATATTTTTTCACCTTGTTGTTTTAAAAAATGTAATAAACAGATGTTACAAAAAAATGAATAGATACCCATAATTGAGATATGAATTACGAGCAACATTTCCTAACTTATAAATGCTTTAATTGAATACTCAATATCTTTTTTCTTTTCCTTTTTAATTCAGGTGCTGATGAATTTTTTGACCCAACTAATGATGCATCGAGCATGAACACTTTCACAAAAAGAGATATTGTCTTTGCTAAGCTCAATTTCCAATTGCAAGGTGGCAGTGTCACCTTATTACACAGAAAAGGGCATGAAACACATGAAACTGCGTTCATGCAGCTGGAATTTTCAGGTAAAGTCATTTTTCTGAATGTAGGAATACTTCTATTTACAAATTTGAATGGGAGGAATTCACTCATGAGAGAAGGTTGTGCCTTTTTTTAAAAATAAAATTTTGGTGAATGTTTCTATGGCATACATCGCATTCAGAATGCACAGACATAGAATGCCATTGCCTTTATAGCTAACAAGTGCATATTTACCCATAGGGTGTTTTTGCAATGCTCTCTTCTGTTAATCCGGACCAGATTTTATTTCATAAAACTCTGTAATGCTCTTAACCATTATCCCCTCCAACCACCTCTTTCGTTCACCCAGACTATTCTTGCACCATCACTTGAACCCCCCCTTTTTTTTCCTCTTCAGGGTGTGCTTTTGAATCCTCCTACTTAACCTATATCTATGGGTTTGTAAGTTTATATATCCACAGCCCCCAAGTCTTATCAAATGAATTGGTACATAGCCAGCGCCAATAAAACATATTATTTAAAATGCAGGCAATCGTCCATGTTTTTCAGCTGAGCATCCTGTGTACTTCGATTTTTGAGGAATATGTTTGTAAATTTGATTGACACGTCATTAATTCATTATACACTCATAAATAATCTCTGCGTTCATTTCTGTTTGTTTCATTGACTTCAGCAAATGGTTTTCAAAGATTTACTTATCAACAATCCTCTGAAAGTAAAGATGCTCTTGCAGCATGCGGATTGGAATCTGTCGGTTGGTGTAATATCTAGTAAAAAACTGTATGCACATCTTGTAAAGGAAAACAAAAAAATGGGCACTATGGAATTATAGCTCACTAAATTCCCTTGCAAGTTGCTTAGACAGGAATTCATGAGATTCCATTTTAATGTACTGGTCACGGGTCAAATCATGAGCATAAGGCAAGGTACGCAAGTGGTAGGGTTGAAATGCAGATTTTGTCATTTGGATTCTAGGGATGTTACACTAGAGCACCTTCTGACCCAATGCGTGGGACTTAGACCAGCACGCATTGAATACTTTCTGAAATATGTCCCCAACCCAGACTGTGTTAACCTGGAAACTCTCTGGAGATGCTTCACGGGTCGAGGGTTAAACTGCAACTGGCGGTGCTGCGTTTTTAAAAAAAAAAACAAATGTCAATTACTTGGCTGAGGTATGATTATTATATATGTAAGATCTGTGTAAGAATTGTGATGTATTTGCGACAGGTGTTGATTGGGTTAAAGAAATGTAGAACGAAACATTATGGGTTAAGGAAAAATCATGTCTTAAATTTCAAATGTACCATCGTGTCAAAAACAACAACTCAAGGACAAAGATGCTAACATTGTAGCAAAATTTTGCAAAAATATTTTGGGGGAAAATGTAAAGTGCCCGAGGAAGAAAATGTTATGTTACTTGTATTTGTTTTTAATCCATTGAAATTTTATGTATTTTTACTAAGATGTTTATTTTTTGTAAAGGTTACTGTGTAGCCAAAAAAAAAAAAAAAAAAATTCAATTTTTGGATTTCATTATTTTAACTTTGTGGGTTCCCCAAACCTTTTGCAGAATTCTACGCTTTTCTGCTTTTGTTTCTGTGACCAGAAGGACTTAATCTGAGGTTCACCGTCATTGCAACACATTTTAATGTACCCATAGAAGCCCTTATGTCTTACACGGCAGGAGTGTTTTTAAGTACCCAATGTGGGTCCCAGGGTGATTCTACTGACCTGTAAATGTGTAATGGAGTGGCAGTCGGCAGCTGTTCTTTTGTTTTTGCCAACTATGCTTGTAGCCCATTTTCTGCAATGGTAGCACAATGCACCTATATGGAAGACATTTGGTGTAATGTATATTTTTAAGTCCCACCCCCAGCCATTCTGATTTGTGACCTTTTTGTTTGTCTGGACCATAAGGCATTTTGCTAGTTTAGGCGGCTCATCGTGAGCCCACAAAGGCACCTGTGTTAAAGTTTAGACCAATGGAAAATGGTTTGAAGTCCCAGAGACCTGGGACTTCAAACCATGGACACCCTTTGTAGGAGTGCCTATGTTTGTGTGGGGGCGTTTCTGACCTGTCCTGATTGTTTGGGTGAATATGCCCATCTATGTGAGTCTCCAGACATTACTCAGATCTGTTCCTGAACTCACCTAAAGTGGGCCTTCAACACTTAATACAATTGTAGTGTTTGCGTCTGAAAATGGATTGATTGTTAAATCCTAGAAAGACCAGCATTTTCGTGCAGTCGAGGGGACGGAGAAGAAAAAGGCAGTGTTGGAGCATATAGGGCATGCCTATAGAGTGTACTTCCAATGTGCTCTATTTGGGATTCCCTTTAATGACCCAGCCTTCGTGTATGGACTTCATTCTTTCCTTAAACATAAAGCCCTACCCCTAACTAACCAGATGATCAAATTAGATTAATACATTTGGATATTTTGATTCCAAGATGACTGCGTTGCTGGGTGACTGTGACTGCCGAGCTCCCGATCCATGGGGCCCAAAAAGCACAGCAAAAGCTCTTGTAAGCCCTACCCAGGCTCGAAAACCAAGGCGCAGAGCTCCGATAGTCATCAGGCGAAGAGCGCAGCACGGCCCCCCTCCCCACCCCTGAGAGAAACAGAACCCGCGGAAGCAGGCAGTAATTTCCCCCGGCGGCCCGTAACGCCGGCATCACCGCATAGCAGGGGGGACATCGCGGCTGAGCCCAACGGTCCAAAGCGACCCAAGAGGAATGACGGCAGCGAGGCATGGAGCCGCAGTGTGAGACCAGAGTGGAGGTACCTGGTCTGCCGGCTCTCCCCCGTGGATCCGGTACAGAGCAGACCTCCAGCAGTCTCCCTCTGGTGAGCCCTAAGGATCTGGGCAGATACACACACGTCGAGTGGAGGGCCAGGAAAGCCCACACAGCCCCCCACAGAGATCATTGGCAGTCACGGCAGAGGCGTTAAGAATGGCAAGGCCCTGACGCAGGCTCGGCTGGTTGTACCTGCCAAGTAAGTGAGGGGCAAGAGAGACCTAGCAATTTCGAATCCGGTGTCATGACCACTGCTTCCAAGGAGTCAGGAGAAGCCCAACGCCCTTGGAAGCAGGCTCATAACATTCATTGCAGACGCCAGCAAGTCCCTTTAGGGACCTTTTGGGCCTTGTCCTGGCACCGGTGGTGCCAGGCTCATTGTGGAGACTGGTCCCGGCACAAGAAGCGCCGGGCTCATAGCAAATTCAGAAGTGCTTGGGTGGACCTACCTGCAGCAGACCATGCTGCTTCCTTACCAACAGGATGAAGTCTTCGTCCTCCTCTGGCAGGAACTACTTTTCTTCTGGGTGGGGCTGGAACCACTCCCTAGGACTGGAACTCTTTTTCTTACCTGGGCGAGGCTGTGGAAGAAGACGCCTAAGCACTTCTGTGCACTATTTAAACCACACCCGATTGGTGCCACGTGCTTCGCGTTATTCTGCATCAGCAGCAGGACGCTCACCGTGTCAGCTCCAGGGAATCTTCCATTCCAGCTCCTGTGAACGCGAAATCTCCGGATTTACCTGATGAGGATCCATTCTTCAGTCTTCAGCAGCATCTGCACAACAACAAAAACACAGATTAGAAGAGTCAAGGTCAGCGCTTCAACTTACCCGATCCACCGGAGCGTTTAAGGTATTCGCCGCACCCTTTCTCCGCCATCGAGCCCTGCAAAGACAAAAGAACATTGGTTAGTAACGTTTTGTTTCTGAACGGCTTACCTTTGCGACGTACGCTCCAAAGTCAGCTCGCACCGCACTCCGCTACCTGCAAGGCAAAGAGAGACATTAAGGTGCGTTTAAAGGCCTTGAACAGACTTTCTACTTACGTGCCTTCCTATTCTCCATCATCTTGTTCGCGCCTCGGTACGAACCTGGGCATCATCACCGGCGCCTTCATCATTCTCCATCTGAAAGCAAGAGATAGACATTAAGGTGCGTTGAAAGGCCCTGCACAGACTTTCTACTTACGTGCCTCCACGAACTTTGGCATTCTTTCGCCATCATTTCTTCTCAGCCAACCCTGCAAGAAAGGGACTTTAAAAGAGGACATTAAGGACTTGATATATGCAAAATCCGCTCGTGCAATTAACGGCGGCATCGCTCTCTACTTACCCTCTGCAATCAAGAGGCTGATCCCAAAACCAGTGAAGTAACTGGACCCAGAGCCCCTGCACAAGACGCAGGATGGAGAGCCCGGCATTCACCTATTTAAGACATCTCACCCTCCAAGTCAAGCTTTCGGTGAGAAGGGGGCCAAACCAGGGAGCCAGACGGACCCTACGCCTAACTTTGAAGACGGTTTCACCGCCCAGCCAAGACCCGCGCCTCCGAGGGAACCAGGTGAGCGTTACATCCGGCACCCGCTGTCCAGGAGCCTTGGGGGGGCCTTAGATCACCTCCTCAGAGCAGGCCCGTCGATCGGGCAACGAGAAGTTGGGGCGCTCTTCCATGTACCTGGTCTCAAGCAAGAGAACGGTCTTCGGGGACTGCTGGGAGATCAAAGGAAGTGTCTCGCCGACGCAGAGAGGGAGGAGAGCCCAGAAGACAACCCTGCAGCTCCTGGATGGAGCTCCGGACCCGTTAGAGGGAGGCGGGGCCGCAGCATCGGCCACCTGGCTTCAAACAAGAGCAAGGCCTCCCGGGATCACAGGGGAACCTGCTGATAACGCCCTGCCGGCACGGAGAGTGGTGCGCGGCAGGAAGATAGCCGTGCAGCACGGTGACACCAACAGAACACATACTCTGCAGGGCCTGAATAGAGCTGTCACCAAGTAAGCTCCAGAGCATAAGGCGGGGGAGGTGCTGGGGGGGCTCCAATAGTGGTGGGGCCCACAGAAGCACCTCAACCCCATTACTGAGGTAAAACTGAGATCCACACCGCAACATCTAAGAGGACGTTGTCAAGCCCTGGGGCGAATAGGGTTCCCCTAACACGAGGTGTATACAAGTCGGGACTACTCCGACGCTGGGGGGTGACCAGTGGGGCTATAAGGTTCGCCCATCGGAACCCAAGGAGCAGACTTGACTCCCCTTTAAAGCCTGGGAACCGAGCAAACAGAGGCTTCGGAGCAAGTCCTAAGGATAGTGGCGCAGAAGCCGGCCATAAACAATGTCAAAATCCAGAGGAAAAGAACCTCAAACTCCAGTGAAAAGCTCTAAAAAGCCACAGGAAGGCACACTTGCCAAGATATGGGCCACGGAATCAGACCTCCCTGGGGGATGCTAGGCAGCTCAAATATCCTCAGAGGCAGGGGGAAGACCTTTCTCAGGAGGAACAGGATTGGCCCCTAACGCAGTCCCTGCTTAAGCAACTATTCATCGACTTTGGGGATAAGATAACCTCTACAGTGCAGAAGCAAATGGACGTCCTGACAGAGGATCTAGCCAAGGGGTTGCAGGAGATAGAGACATCAATAAAATTTGAAGAGAGGGTGGACAATAATGAGAGGGTGATACAGGAGCTGACATAAGATTGCGAGAAAGACACGTGCCCTGTTGGAAACCCTGGCATCTGCCACCCACAATCTTGAGATCCCTGCAATCTAATATTTGCATCAAATGCCTCCTGGAGGTCGTACAGGATCATGACCTTGCAGAGGTGGTCAAAAATATCTTCACGGGTCTTCTGGAACCTGACGCTGAGCTGGAGGGGAAATTTGACAGGATCCACAGAGTGGGCCCCCGCAGACGGGAACCGGGGGCGAGACCGAGGGACGTTCTGGTGGCCATGCACGATTACACCATCAAATAAAAAATACTCCTCAAGGCCAGGAGAGTGGGACAGATTATACACAATGGAGTAGAAATATGCATCTACCAAGACTTGGCGCAATTAACTCTTGTGAAGAGGAGGATAATTGGCCCAATTCTGGTCTACTTGAGGGACCGTCAGGTCTGCTACAGATGGACCTTCCCATTCGGGTTACTCTTCGACTGGCAGGGGAAGCAACAAAGAATAACGTTGCATGAACAAGGGGTTCGCCTGCTGGGCATAGAGTAAGAACCCCAGCTGCAAACCCCCCTATCGGACCCTCAACAAATTACCCGTAAATCCTGGGAATGGACCACAGTAAGACCCAAAAGGCTCAAGAAGGGGGGACACCAACCACCCTCCAGAGGCCCGGTAACATGAAAATACCAAGACGAGAATAAACCCTGTAAAAGCTCACCAGACTGATCACCCAGCGGGGAGGGGGTCTACTTATCGACCACACTCGCCTCGGGAAGCGAGTGTTCAACTCTCGAGACAGATTTGTGGGGGGCTAGATGCCAGTTGAATCCGCCCAGAGTTGGGGGTGCAGGGGTGTGGAATAACAGTATGTCCATGGGGAAGGGGCCTAGTAATAATCTCAACATCTTATCCTTAAATGTTAATGGCCTTAACTGCCCAGTCAAAATAAAAATAGAGAGATTCCTAAGAAGGGAACATCCGGACAGTATAATACTACAAGAAGCGCATGTCCATACCTGAGACAAAAGTAGAATTAGGTTTTGGGGGTACTCCAGGCTCAATCAGGCAACCCAACCTAACAAGAAGGGAGGGGCACTCCTGGCATTAAAAGACAGGCTGAACCTGGCCCCGGGTGGATCCCACACTGATGATCAGGGGAGAGACCTAGCAGTGGCTCTGACAGAGAGGGGGAAAGGTACACAGTGGCGATGCTATATGCCCCCAATTCGGGCCAAGGCGCGTTCATCCAAAAGCCCTGTTTAGACTCAAAAGCTTTGCAAAAACTCCCATTATCGTAACTGGGGACTTCAGCATAACATGGGACCCTACTAAGGATAGAAGTGGAACAGCTCTTGGAGCACAAGGGAGACCTTCTGGGGAGCTTGGGGCAAACATTCAGGACTTGGCCTTGGTAGATACCTGGAGGAAGTTGGAGGGCGACAAGGACGGGTTCACCTTCTATTCACATGCCTATTGTGCGCATTCTAGGATAGATTATTTGTGGGTCTGCTGGGTTGTACTTCAGGGATCACAGTTGGGACGATCCTACAATCAGACCACGTGCCTTTAACCCTAAATCTAAAAAGAAAACGAGGTCCCGCCGGCCTATGGCGGTGGCGTTACCCAGCACCCCTATTTAAAGATGAGAAATTGGTCCAAGAAGTAAAGGAAGGGATAGAGGCTTACTTTGAGAATAACAAGGTAGATGAAACCACCCCGCAGACTAGATGGGATGCCTTCAAGGCAACAATAAGGGGACAGATTATTGCCACCAAACCAAGAAGAGACAGGGTATTGAGGTTGGAGGAAGCCCTTCTAGAAGCCATACTGAAGAAGATAATGTCCACGATGGGGACATCTGTGAGTGCAGACACCAAAAAGGAGTACAGAGCAACAAAGGGTTAATTAGATCCGATACAAACTAGGGCAGCGGAACGTAACTTATTGTCCCTAAGACAAAAATATTACATAAAAGCAAACGAGTCGGATTGCCTACTAGCCAGGATGCTGAGGAGGGAGGAGAAGGACAAAACGATTCTGAAAATTAAAGTGGGTGGGGGTATACCAGCACCGATAGTAAGGATATTGAGAGGGAATTTGTCAAATTCTACTCCAAACTATACGGTACAGATAACCCCTCCCCATTGCTGCAGAAACAGTACCTAGAAAAGATTGATCTGGCAAGAATCACGGATGGGGAAAGGGAGGCGTTGGAGCTAGACATTACCACCGAAAATTTCGGGCGGCAATGAAAAATGTACCTAACAATAAATCTCAAGAACCAGGCAGCTTTACTGCTGAGTTCTAGAAGACCCACAGGGAAACACTAATAAACCACATGACTGAACTGTTCAATCGGATTGGCAAAGACCGGGTCATCACCAAGTCTATGTAAGAGGCGAAGGTGGTACTTCACCTAAAAAAGGCAAGGAGCCCACAGATTGTGGTTCCTATCGCCCAATTGCTTTGATCAACGTTGACGCCAACATTTACACAGAAATTCTGCGGACCAGACTCGACCAAATTCTGCCCCGGGTGCTACATCCAGATCAATCGGGCTTCATCACGGCAGACTGGGGACAACGTAAGAAGGATAGTGCATTTAATCGGAAAAACACACAAGAGGGGGGTCCCCGCTCTCCTCATGGCCTTAGATGCCAAAAAGGCCTTCGGCCGAGTAGAGTCGGGATTGCTCTTTGCAACCATGGAAAAGATGGGATTTGGTATTACATTTATGAACCGGGTGAGGACTAACTACCAGCATCCACTTCTCCGGCTCTCCATAAACGCTAGGGTCTCAGAACCAGTGACAGTCCAGCGGGGCACCAGGCAGGAGTGTCTGCTGTCACCTGTATTGTATGGGATCCACCTAGAACCCTTCCTAACAGCAGTAAGAACTAAGAAGGATATAAAGGGGATCACGTTTGCGGGAACACAACACAAAATCGCCGCGTTCGCGGACGATGTGTTCCTAACACTTACCCAACCGGAGCTCTCCCAGCGGGAGAGATGGAACACAAACTCCACCAGTTTGGGGGGGTGGCTGGGCTAAAAATAAATGCAAACAAATCTGAGGTGCTTAATCTCACGCTCCTGAAGGAAGCAGTAAAGGATCTGAAGAGGGGCTCCCCTTATAGATAGGTGGAATACGCCATAACCTACCTGGGAGTCAAGTTGACCAAATCGATAGAGCAACTATACCAAGCCAATTACCTGCCTCTCTTAGAGAAGCTCAAGAATAACTGATAGACTAGGGCCCCATGTCCATAACCTGGCTAGGCCGAATTAATGTCCTAAAATGGTTACACTCCCCCAACTACTTTCCTTGACAGCCCTCCTGGTCCGTGTACCACGCGCCTATTTAGGTCTATCCAGAAAATGACGAGTAGATTGATCTGGAATAAGAAAGAGGTCAGTCGCTAGAGTCATGAAATTACCCACATCTAGAGGGGGCAGGGAGGAGCCGGACTTTAAAACCTACTATCTGGCAGCCCAGCGAGAGTCATCCGCGACTGGCAAAACGAGGACTGGGGAAAGATTTGTAGGCCAATGGATCAAGCAGTGGCATGGGAAAATTTGGAAGGGTTACTCTGGAAACCCAAAGTAGATAGACCACCCTGAATGTACACCAGCTCTATCCTTTCCCTGGTGGGGACTCGTGCGATGAAGCAATGAGGGGGGCGCATACCACCTTTTACCCATCCCCTTTCACGCCGATCTTTGATAATCAACAATTCACCCCGGAATACAAAACCTCCCCCTTTACGAGTTGACAGCAGCGGGATCCCATAAGGTAAGAGATATGTTGGAGGGGGACCAAGTCAAACCATTTGAGCAATGTAAGTCAGACTTTGATCTGGGGGAGAGGGAAATCTACCGTTGCGCTCAATTGAGACACTGGTTGCTCCACCCCTCCATGAAACAAGCTGCGACACGCCAACTGACACCTTTTGAAAAATACTTGAATACGCATCCCAGAGACAAGTGGGTGGTGGCATCCATTTACGCGCAGCTTAAAGCAGGTGGAAGAGCCGCCCCTAAGGCCATGTATGAAAAGATGGGAGACATCCACGGGGTGCTCAGTAGAGGAGACGGAGTGGTCAAAATTATGGGCGACCATTCCTAAGCACACAAAATCCCACCAAATACAGGAGATCTGGATCAAGCTGCTCTTCCAGTGGCATTTAACGCTGATAAGACTCCACAGAATGTACCCGGGGGAGTCAAAATATTGTTGGAGGGTCTGTGGAAGAGAGGGAACGTGGAGCCACATGGGAATGCCCCAAGATAGCTGGTTACTGGGGGGGCTTACACGAGGCGATAAGGAAAGTTCTAGGGGTGAAGATGAACGGGGGGCTAATCAGGCGTGGCTATGATAGGCCTAGATAGGATTCTGGAGGATCTCCAGTCGAAATCAGACCACAAATTGTATGTTATCATGATGATGGCTGGCGCTCTAGTCATAGGGCAGAAATGGAAGTCCAAAGATCCTCCACTGGATCACAAATGGGTGGCGTAAATCTGGAACTTTATGGCCCTGGGGTGGCTCATGTACTCACTCTAAGGGGAATACGGAGCGTTCCGCTCGGACTGGTCGAGGTTACTGGATTTCCTTCAAGAGGGATCGAGGGGTGCCTGGTGCCCTAGGAACATGCACCTCCTGGGAAGATCAACGTAGCCTCTGAGGGCCCTAGGGCAGGAGCGATATCCTGCAGAAGGACTAAAGGGATGCTGTCTGGCTTTAACCCTGGACACCAAGGAATTGATCATCCGCAAAAGACTCCTTACGATCGTGGACCTCCGTTGGACCGAAAAGGGAGCGGTGGGAGGAGGGAGGTGTACAGTTACCATCAATGTGTTATGTTTAAAAATGCAAATAAAAAGTTATGTTAAACATCCACATTTTTTATCAAACCGTCTGTGTCTATGAAGGTAAAGTGGTGCCAAAATGTATATATGTGATGGGGCCCCACTAGTGTGAGCTAGAAAAATTTTGGGCAACTTCGGAGGGAAGGTTGTGAAGACGCTTAGTTTACCTAACAATATTCCAATGGCTGCCATCAGATCCTAATTAGGAATAGCCTCACTGCAGGCCTGGGTGAGATGGATACTGTTGTCCCTTTTTCGTAGTCCGTTTGCCCAACTGTGGAATGCACTCTGATCTGGGTAAACTGGTGTCTCTGTGCGGGTCGGGGAATGATCCTAGTAAGTATATGCCTAATATCTGGGATATATGCTATCAATCTCTGCGTGATCTTGATTCAGATAGAGAGATGCTGGTAACAAACCCTGATAAAGTGAAATGTTGGGTATATGAGAGTGACTGGATTAAAACCATAGATAAATTCCACTCCTACCCCTCCTTGAGCCATTTACAGTTGGATCATAAGAAACGCTGGGTCATCTCGCCCCTCCTTTTCCATTCCCAAATCAATACTACAGGATGATTCTACGTTGGAACATTCTGCCAACCCGTGAAGTACTATTTAGAAGGAAAACTATATGATATGGCATTTATAACGCGCCCATACACAAGTGTTTCATGGTGCAACAAGGCAAGGGAGGGGGAACGGAGGGTAGACAGACAACGATCCTACTAGGCCAGGTATCATTCAGATCGCACAAGTGCATGGTGAGGGGGAGAGTTCGGGAGGAAGGGGGAGGGGACAGTGCAGTACATGGGATAAAAGAATAAATAAACAAGAAGTAAAAGTACGGCCAGCAGATGGCAAGTGCAAGGATAAGTGCAGACAACAGGTGTAAAGTGCTGGTAGTGGGACTATAGGGATACAAAAAACAGTCCCCAAATGCAGGGGTTGCCAGGAAGGTATTGCAGGTGTGCGACCTGGGCCTGAGATCAGAGGGCGGCCAGGTAACCAGTGCAGTTTTGGTTTCATCCAGGAAGTCAGCAGGGGAGAGGAGGAGAAAAAGCAGAAGCAAAGAGAAAGGTTTTGAGGTGCTTCCGGAACCAGAGCTGATTCTCCTCAAGTTTCAGGGAGGCTGTTCCAGAGGGAGGCCCGAGTCGAAGGATCTTCCACCAACTCGTTGCTTGGAGAAACGACTGACCCTGAGGGAGTTGGAGGTGAATGAGTGAAGAGCTTGAGAAGGAAGATATTTAGGAAGAGAGTTGAAAGTATTAAGGCCCCAGGCCCCAAAAGGCCTTTTGGCCAATGCAGAAGGTGCAGAAGGTTTGGAACTTAATCCTCGCAGCCACTGGGCGCCAGTACAGAGATTTCAGACCTGGAGAGATACAATCCCTGGGCTTGACTCAGAGACCTCTGCTGACTCAGAGTGGAAAGCGGGTGAAGAGGCCCTTCCTCAGAGGCGGGGCAGAGTCAGAGACTTGTAAAGGAACCAATGAATCTGCCCAAAGCACCTGGGGACCCCAGGGTGTTCCACCAAGCATGCCAGCAAGTGTTTCAAATATGAGATTGCTAATGCTTAAAATAGCAGAAGGTTGTTTGAATGGAGCCAAGGCAAAGTGCAAATTCAAAACCCAATAAGAAGAATGTTTGAATGCAGACAAGGAACATTACGAAGACCAACCCCAATCCAGTACAGATGAATGAGATGACCCTGTGGGGGAGAAGTTTGAGCAAGTGTTACCATAGGCAAATGAACAAAGCACCTCACAGTATATGCCATTGTGGTATAATCAAAGAACTGTGAAACGATTAAAAGAAGTCCTGGCAGGTGAGTACACCAGGCAACTGAAATTGTATAAAGATTCCTGGCAGGAGAGTATACCGGTTGATCTGAAAAGAATGAGCAAAGAAATCCTGGCTGGGAGTACACCAGGTAGTTGAAATTAAGAAAACATTCCTTTCAGGGGAATATACCAGGCAATCTTCAGAATTGGAAGAAACCCCACAGAAAAACAATTGCAAATTTGTATTGCTTAAATCAGAACTTTGTGAGTGGTGCTTTCTTGATCATGCCAGGGTCATCAAGCTGTCCAGTGCTAGGAACCGTCTCACTAGAGCATGGAACCTCTGACTGGCCGGACCGATATCCCAATTGCGGAAGTGACCTCTGAACCCACGACCCGTGGGCCTGCCTCAGCAGAACCAATGCATGGAGGAATTGTGCCTGGCAAATTTAGGAACCCTAGAAGTGGTCCCTGAGAGGGCCAGAGTACAGGGGTTGAGTTAACGGAGCTGTTTCAACCTCACCACCTCCATAGGGATTAACAGGTGTGAAGGTCTTGCCCTACCTCTCCCTTGCCTGTCCGTGATAGGTAAAGGTATGCAGTAAAATGCAAAAGTCTATTGAGGGAAAGCAGCAAAAAGAAAATATTTCTTAAAATTTCGTAGAAAAGCAGTACATGCTGCAGTTGTCTACCACACATGGAAAAACATCAGTGTAAATTACACCATTTAAAAATATTGAGTTTGGATAAGCTGTAGTTTGTGGAGGAATGTGGTGATTTACATTTTTGAAGCACGGTAATCTGTTAAGTAAGGGTTCAAAATGTGCTGCATCATTTACGCTGCAATAGACTTGCAAAGCAATGTAAACTACTAGCTTAAAATAGATTATGCACTCTTCATTGTTTCAGCTATTCAACCACTGATGCTTATAGTGTATCTTGGTGTGTATTTTGGAGCACAGTATAATTGGGTTCTCGCTTTAAATTCTAGGTGCGGAATGAAAATATGGCTTTTATGTAAAAGAAAACCACTTTTTAATGGGAAGGGGACTATTTCTATTCATTGTATTACTTACATTTTCTTTGCTTGCTACATTGTGTATCTGGCTTTAATTTACTATTCTTTCAGGCGCTTGTGTTTTTATACCAGCAGTGCTCCCAAAAAACCTGCAGAGGAGCCACGACTTTGTTCTCTGTCAGAGTTCAATACTCTGCAATGTGTTCTGTCTATGGTGGTGCAATAGAGCGCTTCAAGGGCCTGATGGGGCCTGCTGCCCTTATGATTGACATCACTAGTTTAAGGTTTTGAATGCAGAAAGATTTGGAGATGTAAATATTCCTTGAGCTAATTGTATAGTCTACAATTGATAAATTTTGTAATTCTTTAAAAAGTCAGAACGTCACATTAAAATATAATACAATTGTGTTATCAAAATTCATAAGCCATAATGATAAAAACAGTACATTTCATGTTTAAATTCTTTAAATGTCTATAACTGACTGTTACTAGTACATTTAAGGGCAGCTCTTCAGTGTCGTGCCTTGATGTTTCTATAAAATGGGCAGAAAAAAAGCAAAGTTCCATAGATGTTTCTAAAATCAAGTGCCTTTGTTGTCTTGACATTGGTGCTTGGTTAAAGATTAGAGGCAACTCGTTAAGTCTAAATATTCTTGCTCCTGTCCCAGAAAAATCTTCTTTGGACTTTTTCTTGAGTGGAAAGCAGGGCCTTACTGATACATTCTTTTGCTTCCTGCTCTATCAAAATCATCCCCTTCTCCTAAAACCACCTGTTAAGGTTTTTCAAAGTCACTTCTTGGGACAGGACTTTAAAAAGCCAACGCATGTTTAGCAGGGCTATTCACGTCCCAGTTGAGCAAAGCCACTCTCTTAAATAGCGTAGACCAAGCAGCAGGGCTGAACTGAGCAGGAAGGTGGCACTGTTGTGTAGTACAGTTAACATGTAGCAGAACTGATCAGGAAAAGATCCACACAGGTAAGTTATAAAATATAACACTATTGTTTTACCATACTACACCAAGGCAGAGTTTAAATAACTTAAGGTAAGTAAAAATACTTAAGTACATATGTTGAACTCAGTTGGGTAACCCACTAAGTGTTAAAACATTACTTTAGAATCACAAGTAGTTATTCACTCAATAAATGTATTCACTAAAGTAGGTAGAACAGATGTTGAGCATGTATCAATACATAAGCTTTATAATAATTATAAGACATGCAGCACCATACACTACAATTTCCGAGGTCCAATCCTAGCATGTACCAAGTCTCTGGTAGTCTTTTAGGGAGAAGGGAGTAGCCAAGAGGGCCCACTCAGCTAGTCTTAAGATGGATTTCTAACATCAAGCCAGGGGGAGGATTTTGGGAGGCCACCCTATTATGGTTAACGGGGAGACAGAGTTTAGTCAAACCAAATCGGGGTAAGGTAATAGAGCGCCAAGGCGGTGTGTGTGTGGGCGGGTGTGAGTGGTCTAGGGCCACAATGACTCCACACATAGCAACACCAATAAGGTCCAGTTAGACGGGCAAGTAGAAAAATACAATTATTTATTAAGCCTTTAATATACACTTTAAGCAAGTTAAACTTCTAGTCAAATATTGTCACACCAAGCCTTATAAAACAGCCATAGGAGAAACGGGAAAGCATTTGATTCAATAACCAGTGTAACATGGGTAAGTACTCGGATGCATTAGAATTAGAATAAAACACTTCAGGATAGTCCTAGAACAGCTTCCGTAGTTCTTAGACAGTCCAACTCTAAGATGGTTTGGGGCCTTGTGCCCAAATGTCACTAATCCCCAAGTATATACTTGCAGGTATGTTTATAAAGAGATGGGTATAATTAAGAGTTAAAAAGTTAGATAAAGTTTACATAAGTAAATTCACCACATCCCAGACAGTAGAATAAGTCTAGCAAGGGATCCTTGACCAGGCCTCCGCTGACCAAAGTCAGGAAAAAGTGATTTAGGGACATGCAAATGCATCTTGAAGCAAGACACAGACTTAAAGTTCAAAGTAAAATACGTTATTAAATCAAATGTCAGGATGGTAGAAGCCTAACATGCCCTATGCTAAGGTGGCATTTCCGTACCTGAACGAAACTAAGGAAAGTCTGAGTCAAAGTTCAACAAAAGTCTGTCTGTGTCCAAGACCTATATTTGCTATGACGACTAAAGCTAACCAATGTGTAGGGATGTCAAAATTAGAAGAAATGGTGTTCAACTCAACTTCTGAGCTTTTTCCAGCCAGCAGCTGTCGAATGGATTGTGTCCGCCCATGTTTTCCTCATCTTCTTTGATGTACTAAGATAGCCTCCTTGCAGCTCTGAATCTTTTCTCAGCAGAGACCGCTGTGCATCGTCGTCGACCTTGTGTCCTTCAAGGGCATCTGTCGTCCTTGAGTATGACGTTGCGCTGGTATATAAGGCACGCACCGTACCCGTTGCTGCAGTTCTGTTTTTCGGCACACCTGCTCGAAATGGTTCTTCTGCTCGGTGTGTTCGATAACTGCATAGTTTGTGTTTTATCCGAAAATGTTGACCCATACCCCAAAAACTGGCTTCAAGAGATGTGCTGAGTGTTTGGCTAAAATGTCTATAACCGATTCTCATCTGGTATGTCTCTGGTGCCGGGTCACATCGTCGACGATTGTGGCTCGTGCCAGTCTATGACTGGAAAAGCTTTAAAAGGGAACCCACAAAAAATCATCTCAAGATGAGCGCCCAAGAGAGATCTCCAGAACAGGGCAAAAGACATGGCAAGCGTGCAAAGCGTTCCAGGTCTTGCCATTCCTCTTCATTGTCTTTGAGGAGATCTAAGAAAAATGCATCATTGCTCCAGATCGTCCTCTACGGATTCCTCGCCTGCAGGGAAACTGGTAAGCTTTCCAAAGAAGGGGGCTAGTAAGGCAGAACTGGAGAAATTCAATCCGTTGGAGGTGTTTGAGAAGGAAGCGACATTAGCCCCTTCGAAGAAGTCGTTTGAGACTCCCGACCCCATCTTGCTGAAGGCCGACAAGGAGTCGATGAAAACTGCTGACCGCACTCCCACGAGCCCGGACAGCAGGTCGATGAAGACTCCAAAGTATTCAAAGTCCTCAAAGGCTCCGACCCACTCGACACCGTCAAAGGCAAGTATATCGACATCCTTATTTCGGAAACTTGGAAGTTTTACAAACTGCAAGACAGAGCCTTTTTTAAGTCTATGGCCTCGATTTATAAGGAGGAGGTGGAGGAGGAAAGCTATAACTATGGTTTTGGCCTGGAGTACTGCACTCCTGGTGTTCCAAAGTAGCTAATATCTCAGGAATCAAGAATGAAGGACCCTGTGGACACCCTAAATGATGCTAGTAGTCTGGATACTTCTCCCGAAGTTGATTCTGGCACTCCTGAAGGCACAGGACACGCTTAGAATGCCTGGGCTGGGGCAGGTAATCTGTTGAGTATGAACAGGATGACTTGACTTTTTTTTCTTTTTTTGATAATTGGAAAAGACCGGATACCACTCCTGCAGTCCACAAGGACTTCACAAAGCAATACAGACCTTCATCAATAGATCCAGAGTTTCTTTCAAAACATCCAAGACCACAAAGCCTTGTTGTTCAAGTAGCCACTTCTGCTTCTAAGGGAGCAGCCTATCTTATGGTTCCTCCAGACAGGGAGGATAAAAGGCTCAATGCTATGGCAAAAAGTTTTCTGCTGCGAGTATGGCGCTGAAGCCAGCCAATGAAACCTGTGCACTAGCAAAGTTCACCTACACTTTGTGGGAGGTGATTGCCATGGCATCTGAGCACATCCCAGAAGGTGAAGAAAGGGATGGTTTTATGAGCATTGTTCAGGACAGAAAATATGCTGTGTTTCAATCCTTAGTCAGGTCTGTACACTGCGGACTGTATAAGCCATTCTATGGCTGCTGGTACAGTGCTTAGACGATTTACCTGGCTACGAAAATCAGGGTTTGCTTCTGATGTGCAATTCAGGCTGTTGGATATGCCGTTTGAAGGTTCTTATTTGTTTGGAGCAAAAGCAGACGAAAACCATTTGGAAATTGCAGTCATCAAAGGCAGTGGCAAAATCTGAGTCTCGCCATTAAGCAGCTCCAACAGAGTCGATCAACTCCATTTTCTAACCAGTAATGTAGAAACAGTTCATTTTGGTAATCTTCCTCTGTCGGGAGAGCAAAAGGTTAGTTTACGCAAAGGGGACATAGAAGGCAACCTCAAGGCGTCCGAGGTCGTACGGGCAGAGGAGCTGCTACAGCATCCGCTTCCTTGCTTTCTGCACCCAACGGTGCCCAGAAAGCTCTCTGAAGTCTGTGGTGGGAGCATGGGCGTAATTATAGGGGGAAACAGGGGGTTTTGTCCCCCCATCTTCTGTGGCATGCCTTTTTGTCCCCCCCCCCAACTTTTGGAGGGAGGGCAAGGGGGCAGCAATCATCAATTATGTAATTGGACAGCGTGAGCGCACGGCTGGGGTGCCCCGCAAGGCCTGCGCTGTCTCATTACATAATGCAGAGATGCCAGGAAGCCGCGCTGCAACACATTAGTGACGGGATGCCCTGCATGGCTCAGTCCCTCACCCTGGCTGGCCTGACTCAGTCAGCAGCCAGGGTGCTGAACTGGGTGTTCCTGGGCCTGGCGCCTGTGCTGCCACGCTAGCAGCTGCACTTCCAGGGGCTGCGGCGCAGAGAATCGCTTTCCGGCTGTGTGTTTGTGCAACACTCAGACAGGACCTAGGAAGCTCATTCAGCTTGCTGGTTTCTGTCTGGAGGTGCGCGAGTGTGAAGAGGTTAGGTCGGTGTAACATGAGACGTGGCCCGGCTGCTATTTGAAAGCAGAGCAGAGGTAAAAAATGTTAAATCATTTTTAATTGTGTTTGTGTATGTTTGTTGGGGGGCTGGGCTGCGGGCTGACCCTAGTGAGGGCGCGTGTCACATTTGGACAATGTGAGCAGAGCTCACAGTACACATTAAGACCCCAGGTATGAAGACACACTAACAATAACAAATGGTGCATTCTCTGTGGCAAGCCACAGCTCTGCAACACCTCTAAAATTAGTCTTGCCACTTTTCAGAGGCTATTAAAGCACCACCATCCTAATTTCAAAATTAAGTTGGCGGAAGGTGTGCCCTCCCCAATTATAGTGAAAAGAGTCAAGCTGAGAAAACCTGTGACCCAAAACTGTCGTACTCTGCAAATTCTGTGAAATTAATTTGAGTGCTATACGCCTTCCAAACATGGTGAACGTTTGTTATGCAGTTTGTGCTCCAGGTGTGCAGAAGGAACCGTATGGGATTTTGTATTAAAAGCATACTTTTAGGAGCCTATATAACTTTTCCCCCTGCTGCCAAAAATAGCCTTCACCAAACTGGCAATAAGTATTTCGAGTTTTGCTGACACATGTTTAGGACGGTTTGGTGCAAATTAGTAAATGGGTGTTATGGTTCAGGTTACAGGCTTCCAAAAACTGCTTCACTTGCCAAACTAAGCAGGGGAGTATCTAGCATTGTAAGAGCGGGGGTGGGGGGTGGGGGGGCGGCGGTGAGCAACGAAATGCATTGTGTGGAATTCCACATGGTTCATTGTGTAACGCTCACCTGATTCCCACGGAGGCGCCGGTCTTGGCAGGATGGTGTCTGTGACTCGAAAAGTGAAGTGCAGGACTCGATTGGCTTCCGGGGCTGAGCCTCTTCGCACTGTGTGTCTAACTCGAAGAGTGAGATATCTGCAGGTGAAAGAATATGGGGTTAATGATCTGGGGTTGTCGGGTATCTCTCACCCTTTCCCTTCCTCGCTTTTCCGTGGTGCCCCAAGGTCAACGTGCTCACCTTAGATAGGTGAATGCTGGACTCTCCATCTGCGTCTGGTGCAGGGTGCCGTTGCCAGTTCCTTCACTGGGTGAAACGTAGGCCTCTTGACATCAGAGGATTGCTACCGTCGTTAACTGCACGAACGGTGAGTTTCCGGACACCTTTTAAGTCCTTACAGTCTTTAGGTGCGTGGGCACATTAATGTGGAACAGGGCTCTGTATAATGCTTTTTCTATTTGTCTTGCAGGGCTCTTGAGGTAGAAGATGGTGTGAAGAAAGCTGAAGTTCGAGCCAGAGTCTTGGAATGACGCGCTTGGAAATGCGTAAGTAAATGCCGGTTGCCTGCTTTTCAAAAGCTCTCTAACTGTCTCTTTTCCCTTGCAGTTGTGAGTTCGGGTGTTGAAGAGACGCTGGAAACGCCGGAGTATTTGCAGGCGCCCTATTGTGGCGGGCGCGATGGCGCGTAAGTAAAATACCTGTCTAATGTCTCTTCTTTTGTCTTTCAGGTGCAGGATTGCAGCGTTGAAGAAAACCGGAATTCCCGGAGTACCGGTAAGTAATTCCACACAGGAATAACTATGCTTTTGTCTTCACAGGCGGAGGAGCAGCGTGAAGAGATGGTAGCTGCCGATGGATCAGGTGAGGAAAGCGCTGCGCGTGAAGGTTGCCGTGCTAACCTGTTGTTTCTTGTCTTTGCAGGTGCTACTGAAGGCTGGATACAGGAATGGTAAGCGTTTGTTCTTGCAGGTTCAGGATTGGAAAGAAGAAAACTGGAACAGACACGGTGAGCGTTCTGCTGCAGATGCAGAATAACGCGAAGCACGTTTCATCAATCGGGTGTGGTTTAAATAGCCTTGGAGTGATGAGGCGTCTTCCTCCACGGCCTCGCCTAAGTAAGAAAAGAGTTCCTGTTCCAGAAGAGTTCCAGTGTTGTATCCAGGGAGTGGAGCTTGCCCAACCCAGGTAAGAAAGTAGTCCCGGATCACAGAGGATTCCTATGTGGCTGGTAAGTAAGCAGCATGGTCTGCTGCAGGTAAGTCCACCCAAGCATCTTCATACAAATTATGAGCCCGGCGCTTCCAGTGCCGGGACCAGTGACTTTGATGAGCCTGGTGCCACCGGCGCCAGGACAAGGTCCAAAAGGTCCCAGTGGGGACCGGCTGGTGCCTAGGATGAAGGTTAGGGGCCTGCTTCCAAGGACGTTGGGCTGGTCCTAGCTCCTTGGAAGCAGTGATCATGACACATTGGCGCCCCCAAACCACCCACTCCTGCCCCAATCTGCTTTTTTGGTAATGTTGGTGGAAGATGGCATTTTAACACACAACAAAAATAAAACTGCAAGATCATTCCAGATGCCGGAAACTCATCTATCAGAGTTCTGTCCAAGCCCTCTGAGGCAAAATATATGCAAACTTCCTAATTCTTATATGGATTGCACCAACAGAAGTGACTTCACAGAAAAAGGACATTGAAAGGCGCATCATCAGTCCTTGATACTTGGAGGGACCCTGGAACTGACTTTAGAATAAGTTGCCATAAATAAGCCAAGTGACAAATAACTTTGTGGTACAAAATACCTAAATTGCACTTTTGATAAATGTGGAGCAACTCTATAGTCATTAGGCTTTTCCATTACAATACCATGCTACATTAACATAAGCTTTGAAGTGAATGGGAGTCACTTGCAGAGCTGCAGATAAGGAACAATGTGATTAAAGGATCACACACTTGGTTAAATGGTGAAACTGGGATGAGGACAATTTAAGCGACCTCACACATCTTTCCAGGCTTAGTTGAAA
The DNA here is from genome assembly GCF_040938575.1 of Ambystoma mexicanum. Classification (NCBI taxonomy): domain Eukaryota; kingdom Metazoa; phylum Chordata; class Amphibia; order Caudata; family Ambystomatidae; genus Ambystoma; species Ambystoma mexicanum. The sequence continues at coordinate 995,565,682 of NC_090929.1, read as the reverse complement.
TAGATATTTACTAAGGTTTTGCTTTACATTTCATGTGCTTAAATAATTATTTATAGCAAAGCCTTGGAAGCAAACCATACCAGATAATAAAGTAGACTTTTATTGTAAACTAACCATACACTAAATACATTGTCATAGAAATATGTTGAGCAATGGGAGTATGGCTTGAGTTTTATTCCCCCCATTCTGCATGCAAAGTCACAATAGCATCATGTAGATTAATGTGAGCCTGGCAAATCCCCCTTGGGCTTTAAAGCCATAGTCATTATTTCATAAAGCATGCAACATTATGCAACCTTCTCACTTCTGATCACTCCCTCCCATTCACATTTCTAAAGGGACAAAAGTCCCTGCAAATAGTATCCCCCTCCCTCCCATCAGTGCCTAATCGCTCACATTGTAATGCTCTGTTGATACAGAGCTACGTGAGGACCCTCTGCTGTCAGGAGCGCCTTGGGACATTGTCCTGGCAGCGGGATACCTCTACCATTCGGAACAGTTAAGGTGTCCTGCTGCCAGGACAATGAGTGTGCTGAGCAGGAGTTGTTCAGCCCACAATGTCCTGGCAGCGGCACACCTTTGCCGTTGGGCGCTCTCTTTGATGTGCCGAATGAGAGAGTTGTCCCAATGAAAAATGTCCCGGTCTGGCTTTTAAAAGAGCCACTGAGGGCAGCTTCCCCCGCCTGCCTCTTCCGCTTGGTCCTCCACTGTTTGGATCCATTTGAACACAGGAAAACATACCTTAATTTTAATCAGTCAGAATCTTGTAGAAATAATCTTTCAGCACGTACACTTTACTTTTACATTACAACATTTGTTGAGTCCACTGTGGACCATCGGGCATAAATGCACTAATGGCTAGACAAGAGCATGTAACATAAAGATCAAACCAGAATAAAGAGATTGTTTTTTCATGCTTTCTTGAAGATGGGAAAGGACCCTAAGAGTCTTAATTCTTTTGGTTAGTTGTTCCAAGGTTTAGGGGCATATAAGGTGCTGTGCAGGACCCACGTTTGGAGATATATGGCATTTAAAAATTGATATCAAGTATACTTGGTCACCCACTGCACTGCATTAACCGATGGCTTCTGCCTTTGAATGAAAGGAAAAATCGAGGAAATTGCTGACATTCCAGTGAATCTGTTCCTTTCAGCCATGGCTTTATAGTTCAGCTAGCTCAAGTCAATTTAGCCCAAAATTTCCGGGATCAGTGGGTGATAGTCTGGTCTGCTCAATGGACGTTAAGCCACTGTTTCCATGTGTTATTGTATATGTGCATATAAATGTTTTGTGCACACAGTGTATGTCAATGGAGGTGCTGGGTGCATTTGTGTGTGAGTGAGAGTGTATGTAAGCATATGTGTGTTGTCTTTTGTGTCTGAATGAATGATTAATAATGCACCGTTTGTATGTTCTATTAGAATTAAGTTTGTTAATGTTATGTTGTGTCACTGGGTGCATGGCAGGCCGGCTGGAGATGTGTAGGGGCCCAATTGAATTTTAAAGATAGGTCACCAGTCTTATGAAAGTTATAACAGAGCGTCAGCAATGGACTCTTGTGGTTTGGTAGTCTAGTGTTATCCCTCAGGGATTTAGGTTGTTTGACCGAGGTACAAAATCACAGCGAAATTGACCGTAGTCATTTTCGCTGCAAATACGTTTTTACCTCGATACAAAAAACCAAACCCATGTCCTCCCAAACTGCCAGTACATCCATAAACCCCCCCCCCTGCTTACCTTTTCTCCATCCACCGCCTTTTCTGTACCCTGCAGCGTCAGATCAAGGTCATCCATCTAACGCGGGTCGGATCTGATGCCAAAGGGTCCCTTTTTTCTTCTTTTTCTTTTTTGTTGGGTCCCCTGCCAACAATGCTGAGGAAGCGGGGGACTCCCCCGCAACCGCCAAAGTCATAAATACCAAACATGGGGAGCGGGGGACACCCCTGCAACCCTAGCTATTCATGTTCGGTATATTCGGCTTCACACTAATGGTGGTGACTGAATTCAGTCAAATCTACCATTCTACCAAACTTTACTAAACAATTTGGCCGAAACGATCCCTAAGACATCACCTGCCCTCCCTCCACCCCACCCCTGTCCCCCCACAACATTTTCAGCAAAGTTACTCCACTGGGTGGGAGGCAGATTAACCCAGCATCTGAAAGAATGGCAAAGCATTACAACAGATCCTTGGGCTGTGCAAACCGTTGCCAATGGCTACTGCCTCCCCTTTCTGGAAAAGATACCAACCTCTCCCCCACAAGGCCAGTCCTTGAAAGAACCAGATCCGCTCCTACTACATGAAGTTCAGAAACTGTTGGAGAAGGGTGCAATCGAACAAATACCTATAGCTGAAAGAAATCAAGGCAGGTGCACTCCTTATTTTCTGATCCCGAAAAAGGACAGAGGGTTGTGACCCATCTTGGACTTGAGATGCTTGAACAAGTTCCTCAGGAAGGACAAGTTCAAGAGCGTCACTTTTTTGCAGATCCTCCAGACCTTTTAACTCCCAAATTGGATGGTGTCATTCGATCTTCAGGATGCTTATTTTCAAGTGCCAATTCATCTCAAGCACAGAAAATAGCTGAGATTCACTGTTGGCAGTTCACTATCCGTTTCGGGTCATGCCTTTCGGGCTAACTGCAGCCCATGGTCTTCTGCAATATTATGGCGGTGGTGGCAGAAAATCTATGGATGGGGTATGGGGGTGGCGATTCACATCTACCCCTACCTGGACGATCATAGCTTGATCACCCAAGCAGGCTCTGGAACATCTTGAAGGCACCTGCCACTCTCTCTCCACTGGCTTGGCTTCTCTCTCAACTTCAAGAAGTCCCACATCACACCTTCCCAAAAGCTGTAATTCTTTGGAGCACTCCTGGACTCTTCCTCGGATAGCTTTGCCACCCAAGGTAAGGGCTATCTACATATCGCTGTTTAACTAATTTCAGAGTGCCCCAAATCTTCCGGTCTTCGATTCTGAGGTTGCTTGGTCTCATGGCATCCTGCATTTTTCTGGTGCAAGAGGCCCACCTGAGAATTGGGTCCCTTCAGTGGTGTCTTAAAACTCGGTGGTTACAGTTGTCACAGGATTATGGATCTGGTACGGATCCCAAGCAGGGTCACGCAGGATCTCCTGTGGTGGGCCGTCAAGGAGAATGTGTTGAAAGGGGGGGACCCTTTTGGCAGCCATGGCCAGAGATTACAGTGATTATGGAAGCCTCCCTCTCAGAATCATTATCCCAAGTGAAATCCCTCAAAAACAAACAAAAATTGAGAGGGATTACCGATAGCACCAATATTTCTGAGGATAAAACAGAAACCGGAATCTGCAAAACAGTCATCTAATTGTGCGGTCAATGAAGTTCCGATTCATAACCAGAAGATTGCCCCGATATTTTTGAAACTGGTACAGTTAAAATCCGAAACCTTAGATCTAATAGAGGAAATCAGACTGGGCGAAACGAATTGTAGTACGATTGTAATGGATAGTAATGGAACAGGAAAATCGAAAAGAATAGAAGTGATACCCAATCCAAGGACTCCCACTGAGGAACACCAACATGATGATCACCGACAGGGCAAAAAAAAGAGTGCAAAGGCATCTCAGCATTCGCAATGCCAATAATATGGTTTACCCTCGTATCAAATAAAAACAAGATAATTCCCTAAGTAGGGGAGTAATGTTATCTCTGCTGAAGATATTGAGGCTGTGCGATTTTCAGACCATGATTACCCATTTGTAGCAGAAATAGGTTTGGCATCGAGAGAAGCCCATGCAGCAATAGAGGGAGCTATAATTGAACTAAGGAAACCAGACCTTCTGGTATCCTCCTCTCAGCCGAAGGGCCTGAAAAAATCACCCATGATGGGTCCAAAATGGACATCCAAAGCAGGAAATTAGAAGATCTACACCTTACAACACCAAAATCCAGTCAAAGGAGCAGAATCGTCGGGGGGAATTTACATCGGAGAATTCGCTATACCTGTTACCCAGCATATTAACAGAGGTGTTTCAGAGACTGGGTCTAGGCCAAAAGCCTCTTTAACTGTCAGGGTTTGAATATTTTCTATTGGAACACACGGGGTCCTAATAATTTTACCTCCAAGAACATAAACGACTATCTATTTGGGAAGGGGGACGTCCCGATGCTGCAAGACACCTGGTTGGTCAATCCAATTGCAGTGGAAGGGTTTCAATGATCACACACGCGACCCAGATCCACTTCACTGCCCGCATCCTGGGGTAAGCGTGAGGATTCCCTTGGATGCACCTCATTGCCTGAGTGCATATATCTTTTATTGCCTTTTTATCATGATAGGCCGCTCTGCAGCTCTTCCGTGACGCAGGGTCACCGGAAGGCGAGAGCCGGCCAATCCACTAAGGGCGTCCAACAATGGCACTGCCTGTCTGTGCCTGTCGTTTGCCATAGGGCCGTGGCCCACACACTCTGTCCGTCCCTACTGCTACCAACAAGTAAGAACCACTCCTCTCTATTATCCAAAGTAACCCCACTACACCGCCGTCTGGCCCGGCCATCATATCCGGATTGCCCAGCCTTCTGAGAAACTCATTACATTGTGGCATATTACGCCTGTTGCACAAGAACCCCCTCGCTACCACGAGGGCCATGGAAGCTGGCTGTCCCGCATACCTAACATTAGTAAGTGCGCGCCCCCGCACAAACTACTGCGCTACCGAGCTACACTTGACCTGTTGCCTTTGGACGCCCTTCATGCCCCCAAATCCCCTTGGTGATGGACCATTCCCCCTGTGACTACCTATGAGTAAACTGCAACTCTGAATGGCGGCATTAGTCTCTGCATAAATACCTGGCCTATGCTGTACACGCCCATGCAGAACAAGCCTACTCACATGCACTTGCCTTCGCCTATGCTAAAACTAGCCTAATTGCTCTGCTTTTGCACTACTTGTACTTACTATACCGAACTAGTCCTTCTGACCTGCTTCTACCCGGCCGATGCTGATCTAATTTACTTGCACTGCATTTGTCCTATGTCAGACTAGCCTATTTTGACTTGAATATACCCTGCCTATGTCGGACTAGCCTACTATTGATTTATACATGTCCTGCCTATGTCAGACTAGCCTACCTTGATCTGCATTTGCCCTGCCTATGTCAGACTAGCCTACTATTGATTTATACATGCCCTGCCTATGTCGGACTAACCTACCTTGATGCACATTTGCCCTGCCTATGTCAGACTAGCCTACCTTGATCTGCATTTGCCCTGCCTATGTCAGACTAGCCTACTATTGATTTATACATGCCCTGCCTATGTCGGACTAACCTACCTTGATGCACATTTGCCCTGCCTATGTCGGACTAGCCTACCTTAATGTGCATTTGCCCTGCCTATGTCAGACTAACCTACTATTGATTCATACATGCCCTGCTTATGCTGGACTAGCACACCTTGATTTACACTTGCTCTGCCCTCTTACGGACTAGCCTACCAGACTGCCTTTGCCTCGACCAGGCTGCAACACCCACCCATCCCTACTTTGTACCTACATAAAACTATGTTCCTAAGAAAGACCCAGGTGACTGTTCTGCTGTGCCTCACCCTACCAATAATCTGTTCAACCATGTCCCAAACTAAGTATGTACCATGTTCCACATGGATGGAAATATCAGATTTCGAGCCAGATTACTGTGCCTCTATGAACCTAGAAGTAACAGCAACAAGGACCTAAACTCCTGTTCCAGTTATAAAATAATTACTTCACGCATTGAGCAAGCTCTTAGACTAACACCCTGCGATAAAACAAACCAACCCAAACTAACCGCCACAGAACCCCAGAAACCGTCGAACCACAGTATCTGGAGCCCTGATCAATGATGGCTCATGCCACAGAAATAGCTGACATCATATCCTCAGATGACTTCGACTTCCTAGCTCTCACGGAATCCTGGCTGCACGAAGCAGCGGGCCCAGCTCTTACCTTACCTTAGCTATACTAGATAACTGTCAACTAATCAGAATGGACAGACCCAATGCCAGAGGGGGCGGCTTAGCCATTATAGCAAAAGCTAACCTCGCCTTAAGACTTCTAACTCCACCCCCACTTAAATCATGTGAATTACTCGCTGCCAAATTGCCCATCTCTAACTGCCGTACCTTATCAATCTACCTAATATATAGGCCACTCTAACGCTCACCTGATTCCCACGGAGGCGCAGGTCTGGCTTCGAGTGCTGATGCTTCTTCTATGGTGAAGCGCAGGACTCTGAAGATGGACAGGAAGGGCCCTCTACTCTGGCTTCTCCGGCTCGCAGGAATATTCCCCTGTGCGTGAAAAGGGAGTATTACCTACTGACTGAGTTATGCTCAAGCCTCCCACTCTCTTCCAACCCTCCACGATACCCTTCCACGATTCCCCGTGAAGTCTCACCTTAGGGTCAGGAAGGATGAGCTCTCCATCCTGCTTCTGATGCAGGGGCGCGTTGAAACCCAGTTACTTCACTGGATTGAGGATTGATGGGAGTTCAGGTAAGCTTGACTATTCAGGTAAGGCTCTGTAAAAGTTCTGTTGCAAGTTCAAAAGTCCAAGCTTAATAATAATGTTCATTGTCTTTTTGCAGCAAGCGCTAATGCTTATGTCTTTTTTTCCCCTTAGGGGGCGGGTTTCGGAATGCCGGAGATATGGCACCGACCCGAAGTGAAACGTGCAGTTCCAGTTCCAGTAAACGGCAGGTTAGTTCTGGATGAGCGCTCGGGGACTGTCTTTGCATACGCTCATTCAATGTCTTTGTCTTTTTTCCCCATAGGGGCCGGGGTCCGGAAAATGCCTGGAAGCGGCAAGACCCGAAATGAAATGGGAATGACCCAACAGGTAAGTCTTATTCCCTTCCTTCTCTCACCTCTTATTCTTGTCTTTTTCTCTAGGCTCTGGGAAGTGGCTGTGTATCCGGATGATTGCTGCTGAAGATGGAGGAACCCAGGAAAGGTGAGTGAAATGCAGCGCTGCAGCGATCGTAACGAAATGCTTTTAAAAATAATGTCTTCCCTTTCAGGATCGTCGGTGATGTCTCAGTGGTGCAGATTTAGCTGGTAAGGTCTCTTATCTCCCTTTGCAGGTGACCCAGGATGCTGACAGGCGTGGCTGAAGTCCAGATGCAGGAGCTGACACGGTGAGCGTCCAGCTGCGAGGAGCCGAACAACGCGAAGCGTGAGTTGCTGATCGGGTGTGGTTTAAATAGCTTTGGAAGAAGTCCCAAGTGTGTATCCTTCCTCCGATCAGGTATGTATCCTTCCCCGACCACACCCGGGTGGAAAGTAGTCCCACAGGTAAAGAAGTTCCATTCAGGCCTCAAGAGGGCCTGGATGTGGCAGCATGGTCTGCATCAGGTAAGTGCACATTAAAACACTTGAACACATGTCTAGCTTTATGAGCCTGGCGCCTAAGGCGCCAGGACAGAGGTCCAGCATGAGCCTGGCGCCTAAGGCGCCAGGACTGCGTCCAAAGGGCCCCAGCTTGGGCCCGCTGGCACTCCCCTGGGGGAAATGATGCCTGCCTCTGGGGTCGCTGGGTCGGACCTGGCTCCTTGGAGGTAGGCATCATGACAGCCACCAGGTCCTATCGGCACCTTCGAGGAGGACCTATCCAGTCTCCTAGCCAACAACACCAAAGACTCCTCTCAATTACTAATACTGGGCAACTTCAATTTAGGATTCAACGATCCAGAGAACAAACGAGCCCAAACTATAGCGACCATGCTTGCTGAACATGGATTAATCCAAAAAGTCCTGAATCCAACGCACGACAAAGGAAGGACCTCTGACTGGGTTGCCACCCTGAATTGCACTACCACGATCACTAAAATTACCCCACAACTATGGACCACCACTTAATTGACTTCTTCATAACTATAGATAAACGGATAGCCAAAGATAAAGTTATGGCACCTCCTCTACCTACTAGATCAAAAGAATATATCGCACTGGACAATCTCTTACCACCATTATCTCTCTCCCAAGTAATTCTGATCCCGATCTCCTTGTGGAGCTTTACAACAACACAATGATTAAGGCCCTTGACACCATTGCGCCCCTCAAGTTACGTAAGAGTAAACAGCAGGCACATCTCCACACCTGCAGGACAAAGACTGATATGCAAATGGATATTTCCCATCTGTGAAAGGCACAGTGAGTAAAAGCAGTGGCTGCGAACTCTCAAGTGGTTAATAACCACTGAACAGGTTATCAGGCCTTGTTCTGTCGAGAGAGGGGCGCCCGCTACCTTTGCAAACTACATCTCCACACCTGGTTTACCCCTCACCTTAAAGCATTAAGACTGCAAAAAAGGAAATTAGAATCCCTGTGGCGACACTCTCCTTCTGACGAAACCAAATGGCAATTAAATTGCTTTGCAAATAACTACAAAAAGGAAATTATCCGTACAAAAAAAGATCTCTTCAACGAAAGAATCTCTAACGCCAGCTCTAACACCAAGTAATTGTTTGTGATCCTTCGGGAATTAGAATCCCCCATACCTCCTCCTGACAATATACCCAAAGACAAACAATGGTGCACTAGCATCCAGAATGCCCTAGCCAATAAAATAACACTTCAAATCAAAATTGCCAAAAAGAAAGCTTCCTTGCCCCCTACCGAGACATCACCCACTAGCCCCACTAAAGACACGCCCGATTCGACTCCATTTAAATTCATCAAAGTATCCATCCAGGAAACCGAAAAAATCATCGCATCTCTGAAGCCCTCCAACTGTAAGGGCGACAATTGCCCTGCGCAACTAATTAAGGATGCTGCAAGAGACTTAGCCCCTTTTATCTCAAAACGAATTAATGCCTCTTTCTCAACCAATACCGTCCCTAGTAATTTGAGTCATGGGTTTTACCTCTTCTCAAGAAACAAGCTCTAGACCCATCCATCCCCACCAACTACAGGCCCATCACCACAGTACCCTTCCTTCTCAAGATAATAGACAGAGTAGCCTATCTACAAATCCAGAACTATCTTGAAACTATCTCCAAGGCTCCTGCCAATCCGGATTTCGACCACAACATGGCACAGAGACGGCTTTAATCGATCTCAAGACACAAATTGACAAGCTCAATGACAAGGGTAACGCCACCATGCTGCTCCTCTTTGACCTGGTGGATCACAAAGTTTTGTGCAGACACCTAGCATCGGCTGCCCACTTCTCGAGTGAAGCCATAGCCTGGGTCCAGTCATTCCTAGACAATAGAACAATGAGAGTTTTCTCCACATTGGCATCGGCGGACCCAATCCAAACATGCGGTGCTCCTCAAGGTTCTTGCATCTCGCCAACTATGTATAACATATTTACCAAGCTCCTATTTGACAAATTGGACAGACTGGGTGTCACCTACACAAATTATGCAGATGACACCCAGATCCTCATTCCCTTTCGGGCAACTTTGTCTCTGATATGGCCTTGGTAAATGAAATATACCTCCTCATTCAGGCATGGATGGCTACCCACGACCTCTGTCTGAATGACGACAAAACAGAGATTTTGATCCTTGGCTCTCCTGCTAACCTAAAATAACTTAACCCCAACTACTCTGCTTTCAACATTGATGGCAACATAATCACAGTAGCTAAAGAAGTGAAAACACTAGGCTTTTACCTTTATTCCACCCTAACCTTGAGGAAACGGGTAAACTCTCTGGCATCATCCACCGCCTATACATGCAAACTTATTAGGGCATGTGGACATTTCCTAACACAAGCCAGTTGTATTATGCTTGCCAATGCCCTAATATTGTCAAAACTAGACTATTGCAACGCCCTATGATTGGGAGCTAACAAATACATTACTGACAAAATTCAGATACTGCAAAATAATGCCCTTAGAACAGCCCTGAACATACCTACTAGAGAACATGTATCTAATATAAGAGAACACTGGCTAAAAATTAGCGACGGGATCCTACTTAAAACAGCCTCACTAACAATCAAGTGCCTTAATAACGCAGCTCCCCCTTACCTTACGGAGAGAATAGTCAGAAGAACATCGACTCACCCTTCCAGAGCTGCTAACTCCCACTGCCTACGGATACCCAGGTTTAGGCTAAAAAAACAGGCGTAAGTAGTTTCCTGGTAAAAGCTGCCCAGTACTGGAATGCACTCCCTCTTGATCTCCGAATAGACCAGTCCTACTACAGCTTTAGGCGTAACATTCTCAAATGGCTACGATCCAACGACCATCACGACTAACCAAGACGCAGTAAGGTACTAGCCTCTAAACTCTGGCTCTTGTCTATTATTCTGTACCTGATCCCCAGCTACAGTGTAGCCTTCTGTATGTACTCTGTACTGGATTCCCAGCTGTATTGTACCTCTCTTTTATGTATGCATATGTATGATCTGTCGAATGTGTAATGTATGTTTGTACCTCACCTACATTCCCCAATGTGTAACTAAGCTATTAAGTATCCCTGGTATTTTGTTGCGCCCAGTTACCTAAGGGTTCGGTGCGCCCTACAAATTAATAAACAAACGAAAACAAACAGCCTCACAAAAAGCAAAGGGCAGACCCAGTGAAGGTCTGCTTATGGCATTTAAAAACTCCAAATTTAAAGAGATCACCCTGATCGATTTTAACATCATGGGGATGCAAATTTGCAAGCCCAATTTGAGACAAAAAAGATGTGACTTGAGGTAATATTTTGCAACATCTTTTGGAACCCTGTGTGTTCAGGTCTGTGGCTGTTTCTAGATGAATTAGCAATCTCACTAGGGAAAATGAGTTACGTTTGAGGGGGCTTCAATCATATTGGGAGGTGACTTGAACTCGCAATGCATCCAACTTTCAAAAGAACAAACAAAACAAACAGCGCGTAGCATATCAGAAAATAGTCGACTGTGGGTGGAGTTCTTAAAAGACTGGGGGCTAATAATGGCAAATGGGAAACTACTGGGGGACATCTCAGCTAAACCAACAAGAGTCCAAGGAACAGCAGTATCCACACTGGATTATCTACTTTTGTCAATGGACCTGTTCGAGCAAAAGGCCACCTTAAATATCGGAGAGGGGCGAGGCAGTGGCCATTTACGGTTAGAATTACAGTTCCCAGACCTATTGATGGATCTTCAAGAGAGAGATAAACAAGTAATTGAATGTAGGAAAGGCAAAGTATGTCTCTTCAAATATAAATATGAAGGGAAAGAACTCAATGACAGGCTAATGGGGATTACAGAGAACATTCAATTTAAGAACTGTCACCCAGATGGTTTCATAAAGTTTGTTTGGTCCACTTGTCCACCGTCAGGAAGTGGAGGGGGGATTAAAACAGACTCATCTGCATTCGTTTGATGAAAAAACCATGAGGAGAAAAAAAGAACGGAACAAAAAGCTAAGACATAATAAAAAAGGAAATGGGAACAGTGAGACAAGGAAAACAGAATCCAGACTTCTCCTTCAGAATTACCAAGCCTGGTCAGTCACCAGGAAGATATGGAGGCTTCAGCAGGACGGGGAACATATGTTGGAATTAATCGGTGAAAAAAGGCACAAGAGAGTTCTGGTCAGTGTTGCATCAGTTGGAGGGCAAATCAGAAATTAGGCAGTGCAATCTAGTCTCCGAAAAAGACTGGATTAATCACCTAATGTTGTTTTTTGAGAAACCACATAAAACCCTGATGCATTACAAGAAACAAGAGGCTTGGAGCCTATCCTTTTGAACAGTACATTTTAGAAATAATTGGGAAAGGCTCGTCCTCAAAAGCAGCAGGCCCAAATGGCCTGACATACCACGTCCTGAAAAATAACCCTTCCCTATGGGCTAAATTGTAGAATTGGCTCTTTAGAGAGATCATGTTAAGAAGGGAACTTCCCTCATCATGGAAATCCGCAATTGTTATACCTTTGTTCAAGGGGGGCGATAGGGCGGTGGCTATCAACTACCGTCCTATCGCCCTCCTGGATATAGATAGTAAGATCTTTATGAAGATTCTAATGGGGGAGTTAGAATGTTGGGAAAGAGAAATTAAGATTATATCAAAATGCCAAACAGGTTTTAGGGGGGTCTGTCCACTGCAATAAACCGCATGATGCTAAACCTAATGAGTGAAAATTCAGGAAGTGGAGGGGGCCAGCAGCTATTTGGGGCGTGGGTAGACTTCTCCAAAGCCTTTGACCAGGTGGACAAAGGGAGGCTATGGTTGAAATTAAGGGCAAGGGGGATCCCAGAAGGAATACTAGGGATGCTCATAGAGTTCCATAAAATCAACACAGTCTGAGTGCGCCTAGACGAAGAGGGTCACCTGTCTGAGCTAGTGAGAGTGGAATGGGGAGTCCGTCAGGGGTGCCTGGGAGCACCGCTCTTCTTTAACCTATACGTAGCTGACCTGGGAGAATATCTGGCTCCGTCGGCATTGGCAAGTCCAGGGCTGAATGGGGAAAAGATACACTGGCTTGCCTATGCCGACGACGTCATCTTAGATAGGACAGCTATTGGGTTGCAACGTCTTTGAAATAGGTTGCATTGCTATGCAGAAGAAAACAGGCTAGCTTTGAACCCAAACAAATCAAAAATAATGGTATTTAGACAGAAGAACAAAAAAGTGGTCTATCAACAAGGGTCAATGGGGAGCCAGCAGATCCCAAGGGTAGAAGTGCTGGTATACCTAGGATATAAAATCTATGCCCTACCTGCACTATGTAAAGTAGAGCAGGACATTCTGATGAAAATGAAACCACACTGTGCTCGGATGAAAAAAATACTAATGAGGTATGGTAGATTTTCCATCATTCCGTTAATAAAATTCTATCAAGCCAAAGTAATCCTAGTCATATTGGATGGGGTGGAAGCAAAACCCCAGGTATGGAATACATCATGGCAAAAATGGGAGGGAGTCCTTTGGAAACATGTTCTTGGGTTACCAAGGTGCCCCTCGATGTCTAACATCCGGTTCGAACTGGGTATAAGATCACTAAAAGCACAAGTAGGGTGGAAATTAATCACACTATTTCGTCGTATAACAGCTCAAGAAGAAACATTGCCCGCAGATATGAAGGCCCATATGGAAAATAACAAATTAAAAATGTGGTTGAAACTATGTGAGATGAAAACCCTACTGGGTAACCCTTTTGAAAGCAAACAAAAGATGAGATGCGATGGATTGGATCAAAACAATTGAAGTGCGCTCTGCTGCCAACCCAAATCCACTGCAGATAGTTGACCAAAAACTATGTTACTTAAGTAAATATCTGGTGAAATTCCCGGACTGGAGAATCGGGAAGAAATTCCTGAGACTGCAGCTGAATGTCATACACACAGGAGAAGTCCTTGCGCAAAGAGGCCTCTGCTATCCATCTGTGTCAGGTCTGCAAAAATCCAGAAGCTCAGTCCATCAGACACTTACTAATGGAATGTGAAGGCACATGGCAAGCAAGATCTCCCTTTTTTGGAAAATTTGAAACATTCTGGGAGAGGTTGATTGCCAGTCATTCACAGGGCATGACAATAGCAGTGATTCAAATGCTTGAAAGATGTAAGAAAGTGTTCTGAATGGCTGGGAATATGATCTTCAAGATGGAAATGGCAGGGAATTTTCTGATTGCTTAATTGCCAAGACTATGTATGTGAGAATGAAAGAGGAAAAGGAAACCTGATGGGGATGTATTTTAGGTTTTTATTGTGGAGTGTACTTTTATTTGGAATGGTTTCTAAAATGTGATTAGTAAAATGAGAATTGTATATTTTTTGATGCTTTATATAGATATTCTTTTTTTCTGATAATGTTTTATGATTGCATTGGTTGTAAAACGTTATGTTAACCAAATACAATAAAAAATAAAAAATGTTCTTTTTTTAAAAGTTTTTAAAGATATTGCCTGGTGGAGGGCGTTGAAGTGCCTGAACCTAAATCTTGTCTAAACTAAAAACCATTGTCTTTAAATTACAAAGTACTGAAGCTGTGGTAGAATTTCTAAGATTAGAATTAAATTCAAATCCCTCTGCGTTATCCACAGGGGGGTCTCAGCCTAGGGACCACACTATCTTCAACTTTATTTTTACTAAATACTCTCCCTCTAGACCACTACTCTCCTCTGGCTGTAACTCTGTGTGTAAAGCATTTGGCTAAACAGAGAGCAGGTGGTGGTTCGCTTTCCACAGCTGGCTCCTGCCTATGGAAAAGCCTCCCTCTTCCTCTGCGCCTTGAGCAGGATCTTCTTAAATTCCGGAAGCTCCTTAAGACTCTCCTCTTTACCTCCTCCTTCCCTTCTTCTCTCCCCTGCTAATCCCACAGTTGCTGCGATTGGTGTCCAGGGCCCTTATGCATCCTCAGGGCCCTGAACTCCCGCATCCAATCGGCCCAGCTCCTGTCTATCTGCACTTAGCACCTGCACCCTGGTGGCTCGCACTTACACCCCTCGTGGCTCCAGGCCGTTTAGCACTCAACATTCCTACCACTTCATCTGTGGCTCACCCATGAGCTCAGACTCCACAGTGCTGACACCCTGCCTTCTTCCTTGCTGCACTTGCACATTTTGAATGCTCACAAAGCATAGTAGGTTCGTCCTGTCTCTCCCCTCCCCCCATCACTGCTCTTATATATTGGGTTTGTAATGTACTTTAATATATTTCCCACTCCTGCTCCCTTCCTTGCCCTGTGGGCGATTTGAAACAGTATTTTCTCCAGCATGGAGTCTGGCATGGATTCACATGCTCCTGAATATTCCCCCTTGTCAGGCTGGGAATCCTCGGTAAAGAACAAATCTGTTTGTTTCACTTCTGAACTGTCTTTCTCCTAAAAACCAATCGCTGGTCTCTGGGTCATACTGCCCCCAGCCAATGACTGCCCTCTACCTAAGCACCTCCTATGGCAGCCATCTTCGGATTTTTTACCGCACGTTCGAGTGGTGGGAGTCCTTGTGATTAGATCTCAGGCTTTTTACTGCATTTTGCACTTTTTTCCAGAGTTTTACTCTATTTTTTGGTCAACCGAGCCTCAAGCTCCATCGACCCATCATCCGATTAACTGGGATCAGTTTTCAGATTTTCCAACGCCCCTCGCGTTGAAGGGCTGAATTTCATAGAGTTCAGATTCCAGAAGATTCTCCGAGGCCTACTCCGCGTGGACATGGCAGAGTAGAAGGAAGACTCAACGCCTCTGTTCAGGATTTGCCCAGGATGTGGCCTACAGAACATCTACTTGGATGATGGGCATTCCCTGTGCCTCTATTGCCTGCATTCGGACCAAACGCATGTGGAGGAAAACTGTGCGTTCTGCAAGGAGTTGGTCCCCCGCACCGTGAAGGATCAGTGCAGGCACCTCACCGATGTGGCTACAGGCCAAGGCCTCTGCTACGGGTGAGTCCCGGCAGCAGGCCTCCCCCAGCCACAAGAAGAAAACTGAGTGGTCTTCTAAGACTTTGAGGGTGCTCTGGCGACGGGGGCCCAACATAAGGCTAAGCACCACGAGTCCACGGGCACCGGTAGCGCAGTTGCGACTGGCTCCCCGGCGGACAGGGCGAGTTCAGTGTTTCTCGCACCTTCAACCATGAGCCAACGCTCCGGTTCGGTGA
The DNA here is from genome assembly GCF_040938575.1 of Ambystoma mexicanum. Taxonomy (NCBI): domain Eukaryota; kingdom Metazoa; phylum Chordata; class Amphibia; order Caudata; family Ambystomatidae; genus Ambystoma; species Ambystoma mexicanum. Next base: position 995,550,135 of record NC_090929.1, on the reverse strand, counting down.
AGAAGAGGAAGTTTGACCACCCGGGCAAGCATCTGGAGAAGCCCTGGATGGGCCAGGTGGAGAAGGCCAAGAGGGAGCGGGGCGCTTCCCACCCCTTACCCCTCCCAGGGTGAAGGCCTCCAGGTCGTACAGGCTCAGATTCACCCGGCAAAGCTTTCCATTGAAGAAGTGGTGGCGTCCCTAGCGAAGGTCAAGGACGCGGGTTTGCAGGGTGCAACCAACCTCTCCCCCACCCCCCCTCAAGACAAGAGTTTTGGCTGACTGCCAGGAGGGAATCGTCGTTTCAGCCCATAGAGAAGACACCGGAGAAGGCAATGCCCATCATCTCCCCAAAAACGTCTTCCCTGGTCGAAAAGAAGGGGAGGCACGGTAGTCCTGCAGGGCACCGACATCTCCTCTGAAGAGGAGCTTTCTACTCCCCAGACCATTCTGGAAAGCAAATTAGTCAAGGCCAAGGCCTAAGGGAAGGACCCCGACGAGGGAGACGTCGAGAGTGGCGACAAGACCGACAAGGAGGTGCAGGGCGTGGAGGATTTGGAGAACCTCCACCACCTAGGCAACCACCTCAACCCCCAGCAGACATCTCGGTGGACATCACCCAGGCACTTCACACCTTTGTGCTCAGAGATTCAGACGAGGATGCCTCTTCCGCTGACAGAAGACCCCGCGACACCGGAGGATCCTGCGGCACCAGGGCCATCAGGCGCACCCCCCGCCAAGAAGAGGAGGGTTCACCCTCCTCCGCCTTGTCACCCTTCGCCCCCTCCCCTCCACCGAGGTAGGATACGGATCCGGACACGGTGACGACGGGCACGGACGACGACGGAAGGTTAAGGGACCTCCCGTCTCCGCCACCCAGAGCCTCACCGCCCGACGAGATAGGCTTGTTCCATGGCATGATCTCGACGGCCTCGGACCTCTTTAAACTGGCTCCAGAGGAAAAGAAGAAAGTGGGTTTCCTGTACCAACGCCGCAAGGCGAAGAGGAAGACCGTGCTGTCAATCCCTCTGTTGGACAACATCTGGGACGAGGTTCTGTCCCTTATGAAGAACCCGTCCTCGGACCTGGTGGAGAGGGACCGGTACGAAAAGAAGTACAGGGTCCTGGACTCTGCACCCAAGTGTTTGAGGTCCCAGCCTTCCCTGGATTCTGTGGTCTCGGCTGTGGCGAGGAAGAAATCTTCTGGCTCTTCCTTGTCAACGACCTCCCACCCTCCCCCCCCCCCTGTCCCCCCCCCCAACCCACCCAACCCACCCAGACAGCGAGAAGAAGCTAGATGCTATGGTATGACGAGTCATCACGTCTGCAGCGACGACCATCAAGGCGGCCAACACCCTCGCCATCGTGGCGTGCTACGACAGGGAGCTCTGGTTTAAGATCGCTCCCCTCCTGGACTTCCTTCCCGAGGACAAGAGAGCGTAAGCATTGGAGATCCTGCAGGAGGGCGAGGTGGCATCGGACCATGCCATTACAGTGGCCACGGGCATTGCCGACACGGGATTCCGCCAGATGGACAGCAGCGTTTGCCTTCATCTGCGAGGATGGTTAAATGCCACCAACTTTCACCGGGAGGTGCAGTGGAGGGTGTTGGACATTCCCTTTGACAGGGATAATTTGTTCGGAAAGACTGTGGCCCAGTCCCTTCAGGTCATCAAGGCGCTTACCGCACATTTCAACAGCGACAGCCATCCTTTCCGACTTCCAGAGGTAAATACCAAGGTTCCTTCAAGGGCTTCGGGGGGAAGCTCCTCGTCCTACGGTCAACCGTCCCGCTCTCCGACCCAAGAGGCCTACAGGGGACGCAGCAAGTCTGGAGGTCGTCGCCGTCGTCGCCAAGGTCCCCAAGGCGGCGCCTCCACAGCGAAGCAAGATTGAACCGGCCGTGACTTCGGGCCCCCACCCGCTCACCCCAGTGGAAGGCCGGCTGGCAAACTCTGTCAGCGTGTGCAAGTCCATCTCCACCCACTGTTGGGTGCTGGACGCTCTGGGCCACGGACACACCCTGGAAGTCCAACAAAGGTGTCCTCGCATACAACCCGTGGCCAGGCAGGAAAACCACGTCCCTCGGCTTCTGCTGGAGGTGCGGGCCATGCTGAAGAAGGGCGCGATAGAGCTTGCTCCAAAGAGGCTCTGGGGCTCCGGAGTTTACTCTCAGTACTTCCTTGTCAAGAAGAAGATGGGCAGTTGGTGGCCCATCCTAGACCTCCGCAGTCTGGACATGTACATCAAATCCCAGAAGTTTCGGATGGTCACCCTTCAGCACGTGCTAGGACAGCTGGAAGAAGGGGATTTTCTATCGTCCCTCGACTTGGAGGATGCCTATTTTCACATCCCCATTCACACGGGGCATCGCAAGTTTCTGCGCTTCGTCGTTCAACGGCAGCATTACCAGTTCAAGGCCCTTCCCTTCGGATTGAAGTCGGCGCCAAGGGTTTTCACCAAATGCCTGTCTCCGGTGCGGCGCGGCTGCGTCTACGAGGAATATACGTATACCCCTACCTGGACGACTGGCTCATCCGAGCGAAATCTAGGGAGATTGCTGTCGAACACACATCGAAGACCGTACAGCTGCTTGCAGAGCTGGGGTTCTCTGTGAACTATGCAAAGTCCTGCTTGGTGCCATTGCAAGACGCGCTGTTTCTGAGGTCATGGCTCAACACAGTGTCATGCATAGCATCTCCGTCGGAGGAGAGGATAGCAGCCATCCTGGGCAAGGTGCAACGGCTGTTGACCCTGAAGATCGTAAGGGGCAGGTCCATGAAGTCCCTCCTCAGCATGATGTCATGCATATAACCCATTCGGCTGTGCAGGCTGCGCATGCACCCGCTGCAAGAGTTCCTCGATGCCCGTTGGGTTCAGGTATCGGGAAGCTTCTAGGACAAGATCACTCTTGACAAGAATTTCCGTTGAGCGAAATGTGGTGAGGAGTCTGCGCTAGTTTGTCGGCGGGCGCAGACTTCCAAATCCCACCTAATCAGGAGACGGTCATGACGGACGCCTTCCTGGAGGGTTGGGGTGCCCACACCAGAAGTCTCCATGCAAGAGGCCTGTGGCTGCCGGAGGAGAAGTCGTTGCATATCAACATACTGGAGCTACAGGCAGTGTTTTGGGCCCTGAAGTCTTTCCTTCCGTCCCTCAAGGGCAAGGTGATGCAGTTCTTCACGGACAACACCACCACAATGTTCTACATCCGGAAGCAGGGGGTCACCGGAGCCCCAGCGCTCTCCAGAGAAGTGCAGGACCTATGGCACTGGGCAGTTGCCGAGGGGATGTTTCTCGTTCCGTTTCATCTGGCAGGAGTGAAGAACACCATCGCCGACTCCCTCAGCAGGGAGCTGCGCTCTTGCCACGAGTGGGAGCTTCGGCAGGACCAAGTGGATCTTCTGTTCCGACGATGGGGCAATCCCCACATCGATCTGTTTGCGACAGCGACGAACACCAAGTGCCGGAGGTTCGCTAGCAGGTTTCCCCAGCCGGGTTGCATGGGGGACGCATTCTCATTCCCCTGGGATGGCCTGTTCCTGTATGCGTTCCCTCCGTTACCGTTGCTTCTGTGACTAGTCAATCAACTCAAGACGGTTCCGGTGCAGGATGATCCTCGTTTCACCGGCGTGGCCGAGACAGATATGGTACCTGGACCTTCTGGGCTCTTCATAGCTAGAGAAGGGGGCGCGATCCTGCACCATGACCCAGGGTCGCTGAACTTGCAGGCCTGGCTCCTGCAGCGCTAGAGTTTAGAGGACACGATATCCTGGCGGACTGCAAGGAGTTGCTTGCCAAGGTCAGGGCTTCGTCTACACTGAAATGCTACAGACAAAAGTGGAAGAGGTTCGCCGTATGGTGCCGTGCACAGAAGATCAACCCTCTACATATTACGGCTCTGCAGGTGCTGCCGTATTTGCTGTCGCTGGCCAAAGCAAGACTGGCAGCTATCTCCCACTACACCAAAACTCCGGGACGGTCGTCGTTGTGGTCACGCCGCCTGGTCAATGTGGTGCTGACTAGGCTCTTGGGTCCACCGTTGGAGCCTATGCATTCGGCGCCACTGAAATTCTTGTCGTGGCAAACTGCGTTTCTTGTGGCCATCACCTCTACACAGCGAGTGGGCAAGATCCAGACCCTCTCTTGTAAACCACTGTACTTAACATTCCACGAGACGAGGTTAGTGCTATGGACGCACCCCTCCTTCATGCCCAAGGTGCCGTCGGACTTTCATCTCAACGAGCCCTTGGTGTTACCTGTATTCTTCCCCGACGCCTTTGTCGCCGGCTGAGAGGACTTTGCACTCGCTGGATGTGGCTAGACGCTGAAGTTCTACGTGGACCGCACAAAGAGTTTTCGGAAGACTTCACAACTGTTCGTGAACATTGGCCCTGTGAACCAAGGGAAGGCCCTCTCCAAGGCTTCCATTTCCAGGTCGCTCTCCGGCTGCATCGCCCATTGTCACCGGTTGGTAAACCGACTGTTGCCTGGCCGTCCGGGAGCCTATTCGACCAGAGCGATCGCTGCAACTACGGCGTTCCTGTCTGGTGTGCCCCCTGCTGGACATCTGCAGGGCTGCTACGTGGAGGTCGATGCACACCTTCACGAGATTCTACTGCGTCGACAGGGATTCCAGGGAGAAGTCCAGAGTCGGCCAAGCAGTACTGCGCAACCTGTTCCCGTGGTTGTGCATGGGTGTACTGCTATGATTCTTTATTCATGAGCATGTGAATCCAAGGGTGTGGAGCGCTGTGATCTAATAACAGTTTTACAAGACCAAAGTGATTTATTATGAAATACCTTTCAGAAGAAAGGAATAAGATATTGTACCCTAATAAAAAGGTTTAAAGGTTCCTAGTTCAAGAAAAAGGGTCCCTTTATATATATATAAAAAAACTGTAAAAGTCCAACGCCGTGTTTGCACTACATTTTTTGTGATACCATTGTTCAATTTTGCACTTTTGCACTTTGCACTTTAAGGTTGAGCCATTCCTAGTGGACAATTGACCACTGTGGATGAATCGACCACACTGAAGCACCTATTTAAAGTACAGTCAACAATATGTATTATTGTATGTTTATTTCTCCAGCATGGGGTCTGGCATGGATTCACATGCTCATGAATATTCCCCGTCGTCAGGCTGGGAATCCTCGGTAAAGAGAAAATCAGTATCAGTTTCGTTTCTGATCTGTCTTTCTTAGTAGTAACCAATCACTGATCTCTGGGTCATACTGCCCTCTCCCTAAGACCCGCCTCTGGCAGCCATCCTCAGATTCTTACCGCACGCTTAAGTGTTGGGAGTCCTCGTGTTTAGCGCTTGAATTTTTTGCTGTGTTTTCACGCTTTTTTCAAGAGATTTCTCATTTTTTTGATTTTAATCGAGCCTCAAGCTCCACCGCTTCTACTTCCGATAACGGGGACCCATTTCGGAATTCTTCTACGCCCCTCAAGGGTGAAGTTTTCGTCGAGTTTACACTTCTTGGAGGATTCCGGAAGATCTGCGGCCTACCTCAACGGACATGGCCCAGGACAAGGGGAGCTCGACGCCCGGATCCAAGCTGTTCAGGAACTGCCCTGGATGCGGATTATATAACGTTTTCAAGGAGGACGAGCATTCGCGATACCTCTACTGCCTCCATGGGGACAAAACGCACGTGGAGAAGGACTGTGCGTTCTGCAAGAACCTATCGGAATGGACAAAACAGGATCGTCGTTCCCGCCTCGCCACCTGGCTGGAGAAAAGCACAGCAAGTGAGAAGGCGAAGAAGAAGTCTGAGCGGGCTTCTAAGTCCTTTGAGGGCGCCCCGGCGACGGGGGCTCAACAGAAGGCCAAGCACCGCGAGTCCGGGAGCGCCGAAAGGTCGGGCTCTTCGGTTGCCAAGCAGGGCGCTACTTCCCCGGCACGTTCGACCACGAGCCAGCACTCTGGTTCGGGGAAGAGGAAGTCCGAGAACCCGGCTAGGCCGCTGAAGCGGACCCGGTCGATCTCGAAGTGGGAGCGAGGCGCTGATCCTCCCCCCAAGGCGAAGGCCCAGGGCGCACCTAAGGTGGTGAGGGCTTTGATCCACTCGGCTAAGACTTCTACCGAAGTGGTCGCTGCGACCCTGGCAGAGCCGGCTAAGACTACGCCAATGGAAACGGCCTCTGGGCCCAGAGTATCCCTGCCGCCTCGGAGGGAATCCTCTTTCCAGCCCATCGCTAAGACCCCCGTGAAGCCACCGGCTGAAAAAGAGAGGGGGGGGCGGTGGCCATTACAGACTCGGAATCAGTCTCTGAGGAGGAACTGGTGGAGACTGAGGAGGGCCTCAACTAAAGGTCCATAGGCCTCAATGAGAGGTTCAGAAACCTCAACGAGAGGTTCGAGAAGGTTCGATCCCAGGGGACGGTCCCTGCTGACGTGATGGAAGATGGCGACGACGAACAGGGCCCAATGGAGCGGCCATCCCGTCCGTCGCAGCCATTGCCCGAGCCCCAGGATAGCTCGGCGTCCATTTTGTTGGCAATCCAATCCTTATGTACCGAGATGAGGACGAGATTACCACGCACCCCGACGGAGGAGCCAGAACCAGGCCCGTCGGGAAGCCCTCCGAACAAGTGGAAGAGAGTCCACCCTGCTCTGCCCTTCGTGCCTGCAAGACCGGTGGACCCCCCAATCCCCCTCGCCGGGAGAGGATACGGTGACGGGGACGGACAATGACGGCGGCGATGACGCAGAAGACATCCCGTCGTCGCCCCCCCCCGTGGGCGTCCCCAGCCAACGAGGTTGGCTCTTTCCACGCCATGATAACCAGGGCATCCGAGCTCTTCCAGCTCTGCCCTGAAGAACAGAAAAAGGAGGTTTTTCTGTACCAACGACGAGAGGCTAAGAAGAAGACGGCCCTTGCGGTGCCTTTACTCAACGACATCTGGGACGAGGGGCTTGCGGTCCTCAAGAACCCTGCCAAGATGCCCGCCAAGAGGTACAGGTACGAGAAGTACCGAGTCCCCGATGCCTCCCCCCTGTGCCTCAGGGCCCAGCCCACGCCAGACTCGGTCGTCTCGGCAGCGGCTAAGGTGGCTTCAACTTCCACTTCCCCGCCGGACAGCGAGGGCAAGAAGTTGGACTCTATGGGACGACGAGTCATCTCGTTGGCGGCGACGACGATTAAGGCAGCCAATGCCTTAGCGATCGTGGCCCGCTACGACAGGGAGCTCTGGTTCAAAATAGCTCCCCCTGCTAGATTTCCTGCCTGATGGCAAAAGGGCGGAGGCCCTAGAAATTCTGCAGGAGGGCGAGGTGGCGTCGGATCACGCCATAACGGTGGCGACAGACATCGCCGATACCGGATTTCGCCAACTGGGCAACGGAGTTTGCCTCTGACGACAGGGATGGCTCAAGGCGACCAACTTTCGCCAGGACGTCCAGACCAGGGTGTTGGAAATGCCGTTCGACGGCAACAACCTCTTTGGTAAGGCGGTGGATGAGTCTCTAAAGGCCATCAAGACCGACTCGGAGATGGCCCGGGCCCTTGGGGTGCTTCAGCAGCGACGGCCCTTTCGGAGCCCCGGAGGCAGACAGGGTGCCTCCAAAGGATCCAGCGGTGGCTCCTCCGCTTACCGCCAGGCGGCCCGCTCCTCTTTCCAGGAGGCCTACAGAGGTTGCGGCAAGCAAGGGGGATCCCTCCGTCGTCGTCAAGGAGGCCAAGGCGGCAAGGCCTCCTCCAAACAAGACTGACCCGGCCGTGTTCTCGGGCCCCCACCGAAGCACCCCGGTGGGAGGCCGGCTGACGAAGTTTGTCAGCGTGTGGGAGTCCATCTCCACCGACCGTTGGGGGCTGGACACCCTGGCCTACGGGCACTCGCTGGAATTCCAAAAGAAGTGCCCTCGCATTCCTCCCAGGAAGGAGAATCACGTCCCTCGACTGCTGTTGGAAGTAAAAGCGATGCTCAAAAAAGGTGCCATCGAGCTCGTCCCCAGGAGATTCCGGGGTTCCGGAGTGTACTCATGGTACTTTCTCGTCAGAAAGCAGACCGGCGGTTGGCGCCCCATCCTGGACCTGCGTCGGTTAAACAAATACATCAAGGTGCAGAAATTCAGGATGGTCACCCTCCAGCACGTGCTGGGACAGCTGGAGGAAGGCGACTTCCTATCGTCGTTGGACCTGGAGGATGCTTACTTCCACATCCCCATTCTAAAAAGGCACAGGAAGTTCCTCAGGTTCGTGGTTCAGGGACGCCACTACCAATTCAGAGCCCTACCGTTCGGATTAAAGTCGGCACCCAGGGTTTTCACCAAGTGCCTGGCACCAGTGGCGGCGCGGCTGCGCCTGCAGAGGATCCACGTCTTCCCCCTACCTGGACGACTGGCTAATCCGGGCAAGTTCAAGGGAACTCGCCGTAGATCATACGGCGAGGACCGTCCGGTTGCTCACGGAGCTGGGGTTCGCCATCAACTACCCCAAATCTCACCTGGTTCCATCGCAGGTAGCTCTGTTTTTGGGGGCAAAGTTCGATACTGTGGAGCAATTGGCCTCCCCTTCAGAGGAGAGGACCGAGACCATCCTGGGCAAGGTGCGGCGCCTGGTAGCCACGGACGTGGCCAGGGTGAGGTCTATCAAGTCCCTTCTCGGGATGATGTCCTCATGCATCTACCTTGTGCCCCTGTGCAGACTTCGGATGCGTCCGCTACAGGAGTTCCTCGACGCCCGCTGGTTTCAGGCGAGGGGTTGCTTCGAGGACAGGATCCCCCTCGACGAGGAGTTCCGTCAGGCGATCCTATGGTGGGGCACCCGGGCTCACCTCACGACGGGCACGGACTTTCAAACCCCGGCATTTCAAGAGACGGTGACTACGGACGCCTCTCTGGAGGGTTGGGGGGCCCACACCGAAGATCTCCACGCAAGAGGCCTTTGGCTCCGGGAGGAGAGGTCTCTTCACATCAACATCTTGGAGCTCCGAGCAGTGTTCTGGGCGCTCAAGTCGTTCCTCCCGTCCCTCAAGGACAAAGTGGTGAGGATCTTCACAGACAACACCACAACGATGTTCTACATACAGAAGCAGGGGGGCACCAGATCCCCAGCCCTATCCAAGGAGGCCCAGGATCTGTGACACTGGGCCGTCGCCCAGGGGATGTTTCTGGTTCCCTTCCACCTGGCAGGAATAAAAAACACCATCGCCGACTCACTCAGCAGGGAGCTGCGCTCGTGCCACGAGTGGGAACTGCGCCAGGATCAAGTGGATCCACTCTTCCAACGATGGGGCAAACCCCAGGTCGACCTGTTCGCGGCGGTGACGAACTCCAAGTGCCAGAGGTTCGCCAGCAGGTTCCCACAGCCGAGGAGCATGGGCGATGCTTTCTCGTTCCCTTGGGGTGGCCTGTTTCTGTACGCGTTCCCTCCTTTGCCGTTGCTGCTCCGCCTCATCAACCAGCTCAAGAAGTCCAGGTGCAGGATGATCCTCGTCGCACCGGCGTGGCCAAGGCAGATCTGGTTCCCGGACCTTCTGGACTTGTCAACGTCCCCGCCAGTCAGGCTGCCGGCGGACGCGGATCTTCTCTCCAGAGAAGGAGGCGCCATTCTCCATCACGACCTATAGTCGCTGAACTTGCAGGCCTGGCTCCTGCAGCACTAGAGTTTGGAGGGTACGATATCCCGGCTGATTGCAGAGAGGTTCTTGCAAAGGCCAGGGCGTCCTCAACTCTCAAGTGTTACAGTCATAAATGGAAGAGGTTCTCTGTCTGGTGCCGTGCACAGAAGATTAACCCTCTGCGGATTACGGCCCCTCAAGTGTTGCCGTACCTACTGTCGCTGGCCAAAACTGGTCTGGCTCACGCCTCCATAAAAATACATCTGGCTGCCATCTCCCGCTATACCAGGACTACGGGACGGGCGTCCTTCTGGTCTCATCGCCTGGTGAAGGAATTTATGAAGGGACTATTCCGATCATTCCCGCCGGTGAAGGCTCCTGCCCCGGCGTGGGAGCTTAATGTGGTGCTGACCAGGCTCATGGGACCCCCATTCGAGCCTATGCATTCGGCGCCTTTGAAGTTCCTGTCATGCAAGACAGCGTTCCTCGTGGCCATCACCTCTGCACGATTAGTGGGAGAGATTCAGGCCCTATCTTGCAAGCCTCCATACTTGACTTTTCATGACACGAGGGTGGTACTAAGGACGCACCCCTCCTTCATTCCCAAGGTGCCGTCGGACTTCCACCTCAACGAGCCCTTGGTGTTACCAGTTTTCTTCCCGTCGCCTTCGACGCCGGCCGAGAGGACTTTGCACTCGCTGGATGTAGCTAGAGCGCTGAAGTTCTACGTGGACCGCACGAAGAGTTTTCGGAAGACGTCACAACTGTTTGTGAACTTTGGGTCTGTGAATCAAGGGAAGGCTCTATCGAAGACTTCCATTTCCAGATGGCTCTCCGGCTGCATAATGCATTGTCACCGGTTGGCAAACCGACGCTGCCCGGCCGTCCGAGAGCCCATTCGACCAGAGCGATCGCTGCTACCACGGCGTTCCTGTCTGCTGTGCCCCTGCTGGACATCTGCAGGGCTGCTACGTGGAGGTCGACGCACACCTTCACAAGAATCTACTGCGTCGATCGGGACTACAGGGAGGAGTCCAGGGTCGGCCAAGCAGTGCTGCGCAACCTGTTTGCTTAAGGTGAGCCTGGTGAGGAGGTAAGAGATGCTTAATGTTGAGTTGTTGTATTGCTTAATGTTGAGCCTGTTTCCACCTCCCGTGGTTGCATGTGTATACTGCTATGTATTCTTTTATTCATGAGCATGTGAATCCATGCCAGACCCCATGCTGGAGAAGGAACAAGTTACTTACCTGTAACTGTTGTTCTCCAGCATGGGTCTGGCATGGATTCACATGCGAACCCTCCTGCCTACCCCTCTGCGGCTCTTCACTTGGTCATACTGCCACTTGGCGTGCTACCAAATCTGAGGATGGCTGCCAGAGGCGGTGCTTAGGGAGAGGGCAGTCATTGGCTGGGGGCAGTATGACCCAGAGATCAGTGATTGGTTACTACTAAGAAAGACAGATCAGAAACAAAACTGATACTGATTTTTTCTTTACAGAGGATTCCCAGCCTGACGACGGGGAATATTCATGAGCATGTGAATCCATGCCAGACCCATGCTGGAGAACAACAGTTACAGGTAAGTAACTTGTTCCCTACATTACATTGTGAATGTTTTGAACCACACCAGGCTGTAAAGATTGTGTTTTATATATATATATGTATATATTAATATATATATATATTTCTGAGGCTTGTGGAATCTGCTTAGATCACATGCTGTGCATAGGCCGACATCTAGTGGAAGCTGCGGAGTATTACAGTTTGTTTTTCGAAACTCGAAAATGGGCGTCGACACAGGCGTGCCAGTAATACTATCCCTAGTGTGACGTCCACTGTACCCAAGATCCCTCACGCGTCTAGGATCCTCAGATTGTTTTTTTCCGCCATACTGGTCGGAAGCATCTTGCGGAGTCCCCTGGCCTTAGCCATACTTTTGCTAATAATTGAAATTTATAATTCTTTATTGACATCCTTCCCCACCCCAACGTCGACACTCGACGACGGCTGAAGAAGACATCGACCGTCGGCTGCTGCACGACGGATCTGGGCCTCGGAAGGCCGCTGGCCTCGGCCCGGGCCTGGTAGGCCGCTGGCCTCGGCCCTGCAAGTAGGGAGAGTGGGGGGTGGTACATACTCTTCACTCTTGGTATATAGGTACACCTTATATATTTCCTACACTTACCAGCCCGCTGCCTTTAGGTGCGTATGGAGGGTACCCCTTTCCTATTCTGCCCCAAGTGCAACCGCAAATACCCTTGAGTCGACAGGCACGCCTCGTGCAATCTCTGCTTGCCGAGGGACCACCCCGAAGCGAACTGCAGAGCGTGTAGTAGGTTTAAACCTAAGACACTCAAGGACCGTTCGACTAAGCGTTGGGCCCACCACGCCAGGCAGGCGGCCATGGCAGCGGAGGGCGCCTTCAGCGATGGCAGCGACGCCGTACTTTCGGACGGCGAGGGCATTACGGTGTTGAAAGACAGCCAAGCGCAGGTCCCCGACCTCGGAAGATCGTCCGGCAGGGCGGCTATGGGGAAGACCCCCGGCGACGCAAGCGCTACACACCCTACACACACTAAGCACACTAAGTCCAACCGAACCTCGACGACGTCGACTTCTCGGAAAGAGGCACAGATAGAACGGTCCGACTCGGTGTCCTCTGGGCGCTCTCGATCGAGATCGCCTCATGACGCAAGGCAATCATCCACTCTTGCCAAGAGTGCCTCGCTCCCTAGACTAACGGAAGTTCGATCGTCAGAGGACGAAGACGACTTCCACCCCCAGGCCGCGCTCCAAGAGACGGAGCCCGCACTTAACACCAGCGAGGCCCCACGCTCGAAAAACACACCCGATCCTCGACGCCAGGCGTCGAAAGTCTCCGGGGCCTCCAAGGGACAGGGAAAACATTTTTCCACGCACGGGGAGGGGGGGAAACAGCGGAAAGCACATTCTTCCACTCCTGTACGACCATCCTTCCCCCCCTAAGCAGACAGACAAATACAAGTCTACTGAGAGATCAACATCCAGCAAGGGTACCCTTGATAAGTCCCCTAAATTTCCTACTAAAGTCATCCCCTGTTCCAAAGAATGGTCCAGTGAAGACATAGACAGGGTCATGTCAAGGATGTCTTCCTTGGCTGATTTCTACGACAAGAATCCAGAGCATTTCCTCTCGTATGACCCTCAGGGGGCCACACCCTCAGGTTCCACTGATCCTATCCCCCTAAGTAAAAAGGCCCGGTTCGAAAGACCTGAACCCTTCGAGGTGCAGCCTTACTCTACTCCATACTCTACTCCACACCCCAGGTACCAAGGAGAGCCTTTCCCTGAGGGGGACCAGGAGTTTGAAATTATGGAGGAACAAACCGGGACGGTATACTATGCGGATGATGAGGATCAGGAGGAGGGAGAAGATGAGCAGGAAATTTACAGAGTAGATTCCCCGGTAGAGAACGAAGCCCAAGTTACTGACTCGCCAGTCTATAACCAGCCCCTCCTTAATGAGGTTCTCGCTCGCGCGGCAGAACATTTTCACATCGACACCCACGGTGTACAGGAGGAAAGGGACTTCGCAGAAGAGTTGGTGGGAGAGAGGAGGCCGGTCGCTCAGACCATCCCTATCCTTAAATCCATCCAACGAAGAATAGATCCGTCCCTGGTGAACCCAAACCTCACCAGAGCAGTCAACCCCAGGGTCGAAAAACTTTTCCGGGCAGCCCAGTCTGACCCTCTCTATATAAGAGGACATCTTAAACCAGACTCCCTAGTTGTTACCAACACTCAGAAGAGGGCTGGAACACCCTTATCTTCATCAGAAGCTCCTCCCGACAAGGAGAGCAAGAAACTTTACGGGTTTGGCAGGAAGGTAGCCTCAACGTCCGCCTACCAAGCAAGGATTGCTAACTCCACCACCCTGTTGGCCAGCTACAACTGCCATCAATGGGAAGAGGTCGCGGCGCTCATAGCCTCTGCTCCTGAACCGTTAAAGGGCCAATTGGCTAGGATCTCGGCAGAAGGGAGAGCCGTGTCTGGTTGCATATTAAAAGCAACTTTCGACGCCGCGGACAACGCAGGAAGATTGATAGCAGAAGGTACTGTTATCAAAAGACATGCGTGGTTACGGCAGTCGGGATTCAAAACAGAAACTCAGGCTTCATTAATAGACAAGCCGGTGGAACCCGATCTATTGTTTGGGAAAGCGGTCGAAGACACACTGAAAAACGCCAAGGACGAATACGAGACACTGAAATCCCTTGGCCAACTAACCAACAAACCCCCTAACCAGAGGGGGAATAGTAATTTTCGTCGCCCACGCGGCCAAAATTCACAAAGAGGCAACTATGCCCAGGGACAGGGTACACAGTGGAACAACAGCCAGCAGTCTACCCAAAGTTACGGCAGGGGTAACAAAAGAGGGCGTGGAAGAGGCAGAGGAAGCCCCAACAAGGGAGGTGGCACGCCTCCACCAAAGCAGTGACGCTCAGTTCAGGGTCCCTTCTCACGCAACCCCGGTAGGGGGACACATTTCCAACTTCACCCAGGCTTGGGAAGGGGTCACCTCAGACAGATAGGTACTGTCAACAGTGTCCACAGGATATTGTTTAGAATTACTGCAGCGTCCCCGGAACCATCCTCCATGACAAAGAGTACACTCCTTAGAACATCAAAAGATCCTTCTCGAGGAGATTGCCATTCTGCTAGAAAAAGACGCGATAGAACTCGTCCCAGGACACCAGGTAAACAAGGGTATCTATTCAACTTACTTCCTTGTGCCAAAGAAAGATTTGACAATGCGCCCAGTACTGGACTTACGGCCTGCCAACAAGTATGTCAAGCCCCAAAAATTCCGTATGACCACGCTACAAGAGGTAATCCCCCTCCTAAAAAAGGGGGATTACATGGCAACCTTGGATATGAAAGATGCTTATTTTCATATTTCCATGCTCCCGGCGCACAGAAAGTACTTGCGCTTCAAGGTGGACAGTCGCCACTACCAATTCAAGGTACTGCCCTTCGGGATAGCTTCAGCACCAAGGGTATTCACCAAGGTACTGGCGGTGGCAGCTGCACACCTACGCAGGGAGGCAATCCCAGTGTACCCTTATCTGGACGACTGGCTCATAACGGGGGAAACCCCAGGAATTTGCAGGACAAACATTCAAAGGACTATCAACCTCCTCCACGAATTAGGCTTCTCAATCAACGAGAAGAAGTCAAGCCTAGTGCCAAGCACCTCAAAACAGTTCCTAGGAGCAATCCTAGATACTCAGAAAGGGTTGACCTTCCCTTCGGAAGAGAGAATTCGGAATATACTACTGCAATTTCCACATTATCAGTCCGGTCAACAAATAACGGTACGCAAAGCAATGCGGTTACTGGGCATGATGGCGTCATGCATTTACCTGGTCCCCCACGCGCGACTGCACATGCGTCCTATGCAGGAATGGTTGGCGAAACAGTGGTCTCAGGCAAGTGGTCAGTGGGACGATCTAGTGGTCGTTTCGCCAACACTTGTACAGAGCCTACACTGGTGGACAAGAGAGAATCTCGCAAGGGGAAAACCCTTTTACGATCCCGAAGTACAGGCAGTGGTGACTACAGATGCATGCCTGACTGGGTGGGGAGCTCACCATCTCCACCACACAGCTCAGGGTCTCTGGTCTCACTCAGTAGCCAAGAACCACATCAACCTGCTAGAGCTTCTGGCAGTATTCAGAGCGCTTCGGGCGTTCGAGCCCCATCTACTAAACTTGTCGGTGCAGATCCAGACGGACAGCACGACAGCCATGTTCTATCTGAACAAGCAAGGAGGGACTCGTTCGCCAAATCTGTCCAAGCTTGCCCAGAAAATCTGGATATGGGCACTCAGACGGAACATCTTCCTGTCATCGCAACATGTTCCAGGGGAGCTCAATTCCCTAGCGGATGCTCTAAGCAGAGACTCCCTCCCAGAAGAACACGAATGGGTCCTTCACAGAGAGATCGTAGAAGATCTCTTCTCTCAGTGGGGTTTCCCCACTATAGACTTATTCGCCACAAGCGAAAACAAACAATGCCCAGGATTTGCATCCAGTTTCCCCCAGCCAGACTCCCAAGGGAACACCCTGTGGATGAACTGGTCAGGGATGTTTGCATATGCTTTTACACCAACTCCTCATCAGGAAGGTGGTGTACAAGATGAACAAGGAATCGATGACGCTCATCCTAGTTGCTCCCATGTGGGCGAGACAACCATGGTTTCCACACCTACGCAGGATGGCGGTGTGCGAGCCCATCAAACTTCCAGCCTGGTACAACCTACTGTCCCAGCAACAAGGTCAAACAGTGCACCAGCAACCCAACTCAATGAACCTGGCAGCATGGCTCCTGAGGTCATAGAGTTTGGACATCTCAATTTACCACAGAGGTGTATGGACATCCTAAAAGAATCCAGGAAACCAAACACAAGGCACTGTTACTTTGACAAGTGGAAGAGATTCGTTATTTGGTGCCAGAATAAACAAATCAACCCGGTTGATTGCACTCCTTCCAACATTGTGACATACATGCTCCACCTGCTGGATGCAGGATTGGTTTTTAACTCTCTGAAAGTACACCTGGCTGCACCTGGCTGCCCTCTCGGCTTACACCACATCCCATAACAAGGTGTCGTGGTGGAAAGTACCAGTAGTTAAAGCCTTCATGGAAGGAGTAAAGAGACTTCACCCTCCTATTTCTAACCCACCGCCAGGATGGGACCTTAATGTGGTGCTAGCTAAACTCATGGGCCCCCCTTTCGATCCCATGCATAAAAGTAGTCTCAAACACCTGACTTATAAAACGGCCTTCTTAGTAGCCATTACCTCTATAAGAAGGGTCAGTCAAATTCAGGCTCTGTCAGTGCAGGATCCTTTCTTTACTATCCACAAAGACAAACTGGTTTTACGCACACAGCCTAGGTTCTCACCTAAATTTATATCTAAATTCCATGTAAACCAGTCCATCGAGCTTCCGGCTTTCTTCCAGAACCCGCAAAGCTCGGCTGAGGTGAAACTACACACCCTAGATGTGCTTAGGGCGGTCCTCTACTATGTAAATAAAACCAGACCGCTAAGGAAAACAGATCAACTGTTTGTCTCCGTAGCTACAGGCAGAGAGGGAGATCGCGTCTCTAAAGGCGCTATCTCGAAGTGGATTATCAACAGTATACAGCTGTGTTACTCTCTTTCTGAAAAAACTCTGCCTTTTACGCCAAGAGCCCACTCTACTAGAGGCATTGGGGCCACTCTGGCTTTCATTGCAAATGTTCCCCTCGACACCATTTGCAAAGCAGCTACTTGGAGCTCTATTCACACTTTTACTCAGCATTACTGCATTGACACTCATTCCAAGACAGATATACAAGTGGGACAAGCGGTTCTAAGACACCTGTTTGCTCATGACCCTTCTCACATCCCACCTCCTTCTTCTGGTACTGCTCGCTAATCTATGCACAGCATGTGATCTAAGCAGATTCCACAAGCCTCAGAAGGGATACATTACTCACCGTAATCGTATTTCTGATGCTTGTATCTGCTTAGATTCACATGCGACCCACCCTTCCTCCCCTCCGAGAGAAGGCGCATGATTGCTTGTAGTCTTACCTTTCTGTCTATCTGCTTGGATTATCTGTACTCACGCTACTCCTCATGCTTCCTCATGTCCGAAAAAATACAATCTGAGGATCCTAGACGCGTGAGGGATCTTGGGTACAGTGGACGTCACACTAGGGATAGTATTACTGGCACGCCTGTGTCGACGCCCATTTTCGAGTTTCGAAAAACAAACTGTAATACTCCGCAGCTTCCACTAGATGTCGGCCTATGCACAGCATGTGAATCTAAGCAGATACAAGCATCAGAAATACGATTACGGTGAGTAATGTATCATATATATATATATATATATATATATATATTTGTGTAAAATTTATAGTGTTTATTGAGGTATATATAAAATAAAAATTCTTTTATGATTACATCTGTGCGACATCCAGTACCTATTTGGTTCATGGTCTGGTAGATCTCTTTAATGAAAGAGAAAGGAGGGAATGTTTGAGAAAAAAGGTCTTAAGGAGAAGTGACACATTGGTTCCTCGATTTTGACTTGTTTTGTATGCTTAATGGGCAGAACCTCTGTGTCTTTAAAATAGCCCACAGTCTCTTTTTGTTGTTGCTGCTAATCCATGCCAGGCCCCATGCTGGAGAAGGAACAAGTTACTTACCTTTAACTGTTGTTCTCCAGCATGCGTATGGCATGGATTCACATGCGAACCCTCCCACCTACCCCTCTGCGGCTCTTCTCTTGGTCCTACTGCCACTTTACTTGCCACCAAATCTGAAGATGTCTGCCAGAGGAGGGGCTTAGGTAGAGGGCTGTCATTGGCTGGGGGCAGTATGACCCAGAGACCAGTGATTGGTTGTTGGGAGAAAGACAGTTCAGAAGTGAAACTGAAACTGATCTTTTCTTTACGGAGGATTTCCAGCCTGACTGGGAATATTCATGAGCATGTGAATCCATGCCAGACACATGCTGGAGAATAACAGTTACAGGTAAGTAACGTGTTCCTTCTTAGTGTGTGCTTATACATGTAAACAATTAATACATACATTCAAACCTGGGAGGGGGTGGCTGTCCTTTTGGGACAGTCAGCCACCCAGGTGCAACTGGGTCCAGACAGGCATGCCAGCAGACAAAGGGGTGTGGATTTTCGGACTCCCCATTTCCGGTCTTCTGACACTCTGGAGCCTCTGTGTTTTACACAACGGGTTCCCGCCAAAGATACAAATCAAACCAGGACCTCCCCCACCTAGGACGGCAGAAAGACCAAGATAGGACAGGCACACTAAAAATTGTTAAAAAAGAAAGAAGCCATCATTCTGACAGAATGGTGCATTACTGCGGCTGGTTTTATAGCCTGCGAGGAAAAATCACACACAAGTCTTAAAAGTATGTCCACTGCCACCAGCTATAATTGTAAGCTTGTCACTGTAAGAGAAATGTTAAAGGAGCAGTGTGAAAGGGGATACCATGCATCTCCTCAGCACGCCACATAAGGTGGGGTGTGCTGGTCTCAAAATAAAATGTTAAGGGGATGAAAATCCCTCTCTACCCTTGGGAACAGTAGCTCACACAAGGAAAGCCAGAGAAAATAAAAAGGGAAGCCCAAAGGGTTACCTAGCAACACTCCACATAAAGTGGTGCATGCTGCAACAATAAAATGTAGATGCCCAAAAAGTTATTAAAAAGGATAGTTTCAAGAATACACTATAGAGAGTTTGAAAAATGACACCCATAAAAAGAGTAAAAGGAAGGGTGGGTGAGGAAAAAGGTTCCAACTCGGGAACAAGGAAAACTAATCCAAATTTCCAGCAAAAATGTCTGGGAGTCTCATCGGTGAGGGAGATTTAACATAAAAATTAGTTTTACCTAACAGTAAGTAACCAGGAGTTAGACAGTACCTTCTGTGATGAAGAGGAGCGATGTCACAGTCGGGTCCCCTAGGTAAAACGACAGCAGCTCTGGTTTGGGTATCTGGCCTTGGTGGCTGATTGAAGAACCTTGGTGGGAGCAGATGGTCAGACTCGGTCACAGGGATGCGTAGCAGCTGATCTTCGCAGCACTTGGTTGAGGAGTCTCGACACAGGCTATTGGAACAGCGGCGGTTGCCACCTGGTTGCCACCTGGCAGACCTTCGTCCTTCTTTCTGTCTTCGACTCTTCTGAGGGGACTTCAACGATCATGATGGATTCTCTGTAGGCTCATACAGATGACCATAAGTTTGCAGCTGGAACTGCGCTCGATGAGACGATGCACTGTAGCAGTGCCAGAGGTTCTAGGGTATTCTGGTATTACAGGCCTGGAAGGTTGCAGCACTTCGTGGGATGGCTCAAACAGTAGCTGGTCTCGAGACTGGTTAGGTCCATCAGTCCAAGGGAGGAAGTCGTCTGGTCTGGATCTTCCCTGTCGCACAGAAGAAAGGGCTGGAGCTGCAGCAGTCACTGTCGGCATTGCCGTCACTGAAGGTGGCTGCCGACATCCTTCTACCTTCGGAGTGTTTCTTCCAGTGGTCGAACTCTAGCTTCAACATCAAGGCCCTTGCTTTTTATGCAGGAACCCAGACAATCGGCATGCATGCATGCAGTATTCAAACTTTGGGTGGTGACTGTCCCAAGTGGGCAGCCGGGCACCCAGTTAGAACTGGATCGAATCAGACCGACTGGAGGACTAAGACCTCAGGAGTTTCGGTATCCTCACAGCTTCTTGTCCTCCCAGACACACTGATGCCTCAGGGCCGGTTTCCCAATGGGAGCCCTTCGAAGACACAGGTGTGAGCAGGATTCCCTCCAAACCCCCACCCAGGTTAGCAGAGGAGGACTCAAGAAAGGGCAAGTCATTATGAGATGGTGAAAAAAAGACTGCGACCATTTTAGGTCAGTGGTGGCCCATGTGTCCTTTACTGCAGCTGCAATAACAGCCTTCATGTAAAAATCACGAAAAATCGGTAGAAAATATCTACTGCCCCCAGCCACTCAGACTTGCCACTGTAACTAGAAAGTTACAGGAGAATTGGGAAAAGGGATACAATGTGTTCCCTCAACACTCCACATAAGGTTGGGTGGGCTGATCTCGCAAAAGAAAAGCATAGGTAGGATAAAAAGTATCCCCCTATCCCGGTAGAATAAAGTTAGCACAGGAAAAAAAGGAAACCCGAAGCGGGAAGCTCCAGGAGCTTCCAGCTGCACTACACAGAAGAGGCTGTGTGCTGCAATACAGATGCCTCAAAAAGATGGACAGCAGACGCCATCAAAGATAACCAAAAAGAATTCCCAGAGTCAGAGAAAAAGAATGAGTGAGTGAGGAAAAGGTTCTAACTCACTCAGGAGAGTCAGATAAAAACCCAAAAGTCCAGCAGAAGTGCTGGAGGTGGGCGGGGCTCACTAAGTGGGGAGAATTACACACAAGATGGAAATTCTACCTAACACTAAGTATCCTAATCACACTTCACTGGAAGGTGATGTGTCGAATTGTAAAAATACAAGAATTCCAAAAGAGAAACAAAGTGTTTCAGTACTGGCAGTCTTACGGACTAGTCATTTTCCCCACAACAATGAGCGCAAGGCAAGGGAATTGAAACTGAGTGAAAGGGAGCACATGTACCTACTGATGCTTCCTGGATGCAAAGGGAGGCTGTTGGAGGAAGGACTCCCTGGAGGAAATCAGTAAAAGCCTGGAGAGGCTGGAAGAGAGATTGAGTTCTGTTAAGTCCTGAAAGCCCTTGAGGAGGAAGGCTAATGGAAGGCACCTCAGCCCTTCTCAGCTCCTTGGGGGTTGGTGTGAGGGAGGGACTGGAGGCATCTCAGCCCCTCTCAACTCCTTCAGGGTAGGGAGTGGACTGGAAAGCCAAAGGCTGAGGCTTTCTGCGCTTGAACTCTAGCAAGACAATGGGCCTCATTGCGACCCAGGCGCTAATGGGTTAACGGCGCAGTAAAAGGCTGCAGCGCCGTTAACCTATTAGCGCCTAATTACGAGGTCCCTTTGCGGGACCCGAACTTAACGGCTGGTTTTACCAGCCATTAAAGTAGGGACCCGCAAAGGGACCTTGGTGCTAAGTACGGTGCCGCAATTTGCGGCACCGTACTTGGCGCCTTCCCCATTCCCATTGAGCTCTATGGGGCAAAAAATGGGAATGGGGAAGGGCCATGGAGGAAGGGGGAATTAACGCCCCGCCAACCTTGTAATGGGGTGGTAATTCCCCCTTTCTCCATGGCGGAGTCGGTAAGTTACCGGCATGGACCATGGTGCTATTAGCACCATGGTCCTCCGCCTGGTTCGTAATGAGGCCCAATGAGTTACAGGCCCTGACCGGAGGGGCAAAGGCCTATCCGAGAGGCCTGCTGGTGATATGAAGGGATCCAGATTAAGAAAGGCATATAAGGGGCCGGTCTTGACTACTGAAGCCAAGGTCCAAGAGGGACCTGTTGCAAACCCTGAGTGACCTTAAGATCAAGTTTGTTTGGCGTTAGAATAGGCATGAATATGGGCCCACTGCCTTTCCTGTGCCCAAGTCGATTTTCAGATCTCTGATCAATATTTCTGAATCCCTTCGTTTTTTGGACAGTCTTCCTTAACCCCACTATCTTGGATATGCAAACACCCCTCATAGATACCTTGAGAGCTTCCCACATGATGCCTACTTTTTCCACTGAGCCCTCATTGTTATCCAAAAAAGAGATGATCTCTTCTCTTTGTCATTTTAAATGCCCTGTCCTGCAGTGACTCCACATTCAGGCCCCAGGTTGGATTTGCCGGACGACGGCGTCCTACTTGTAATATCATAAACCAGGGGGGCATGGTGGGAGGGCATGGTCTGATAACACTTTCCCTGGATATTCAGTCTGGGAGAATCTGTGTGCATTCTCTGCCCGTAAATAAGTAGTCCAAGCAAGTGTGTGGGCCATTTACTGGTGAGTAAAAGGAATACCCTCTCATCATGTGATCCTCTCCATAATTCCTGCAAGTCCAGCTCCGATACCATTCTGTTGAGAGATTGTGTCGAGCATGGTTGCTCATAAACCCCTGGTTCGGTCTTTGTCTGGGTCTAGATAACAATTGAATTCCCCTCCCTAAATAAAAATATCTGCTCTGTCTCAGCCCATGAATTCCTCAATCTGTTGGAAGTATTCTTCATTGTCAATGTTAGGTGCCTAAGAGTTCAATATGCAAATCCTCTGCCCTTCTAAACTACCCCGTATTATCTTTGTACGCCCCTTTGACTCCCCCTTAGATGCTTCCAACTCCAACGGTACCTTTGCGTCCACCCAGATCAGCACCCCTCTGGAATATGTTGAATATGTCCATCCCACCAGTATGCCCCCCCACCTTTTATGCAGGTCTGCTTCGATTAAATGTGTCTCTTGTAACACTGCCAACTGAATGCCATGTTGGCGCAGAAACTGCAAGACTGGAGCGTTTAGATTTATTTCCCAAGCCACCTACATTCCATGTTCCTATTTTTATCAGCATTTATCCCTTTTGATACATGACCTCCCACCTAGATCTTTCCCCTTCTTGGTATGGCACTGCATTTCCTCTTGTGTTCTCAACTGTGCCTGTCTGTTATCCAGCCAGGCCTTCCTCTCAGATAAACCGGTGTTCCAACTGTAACTATGCTGGTAGTTCCTTATGTTTTTGTCTTGTTGACAAACTACTCCCATCAGTAGAATTGCGCTGTCATTCCCCTCCACCCATATCTTCCCCCAAGCTGACCCCTACCCTCAATTTTCCCCCTCCCCCGCCCCCACCTCTTCAATTCCCCAACATTTTCCTTAGACTAGAAGTTTCCTACTTTAAGCTGTGGCAGCTGTCCACCACTAGACATCCTCAAAGAAACTTTGGTATGACTGCTTGCCCTTTTCGCACTGCTTTGGATGGTTGCAAGGCCTGAGGGACTTCAGTTCGGGGTATGACCTCAATGCCGGCCCCAGATTCTGGTTCTCCCCTTCTCCTCCTCTCCCACGTCTCCGGTTTCTCAAACCGTGTTCTTAGATTAAATTCAGGAAGTGGAGGGGGCCAGCAGCTATTTGGGGCGTGGGTAGACTTCTCCAAAGCCTTTGACCAGGTGGACAAAGGGAGGCTATGGTTGAAATTAAGGGCAAGGGGGATCCCAGAAGGAATACTAGGGATGCTCATAGAGTTCCATAAAATCAACACAGTCTGAGTGCGCCTAGACGAAGAGGGTCACCTGTCTGAGCTAGTGAGAGTGGAATGGGGAGTCCGTCAGGGGTGCCTGGGAGCACCGCTCTTCTTTAACCTATACGTAGCTGACCTGGGAGAATATCTGGCTCCGTCGGCATTGGCAAGTCCAGGGCTGAATGGGGAAAAGATACACTGGCTTGCCTATGCCGACGACGTCATCTTAGATAGGACAGCTATTGGGTTGCAACGTCTTTGAAATAGGTTGCATTGCTATGCAGAAGAAAACAGGCTAGCTTTGAACCCAAACAAATCAAAAATAATGGTATTTAGACAGAAGAACAAAAAAGTGGTCTATCAACAAGGGTCAATGGGGAGCCAGCAGATCCCAAGGGTAGAAGTGCTGGTATACCTAGGATATAAAATCTATGCCCTACCTGCACTATGTAAAGTAGAGCAGGACATTCTGATGAAAATGAAACCACACTGTGCTCGGATGAAAAAAATACTAATGAGGTATGGTAGATTTTCCATCATTCCGTTAATAAAATTCTATCAAGCCAAAGTAATCCTAGTCATATTGGATGGGGTGGAAGCAAAACCCCAGGTATGGAATACATCATGGCAAAAATGGGAGGGAGTCCTTTGGAAACATGTTCTTGGGTTACCAAGGTGCCCCTCGATGTCTAACATCCGGTTCGAACTGGGTATAAGATCACTAAAAGCACAAGTAGGGTGGAAATTAATCACACTATTTCGTCGTATAACAGCTCAAGAAGAAACATTGCCCGCAGATATGAAGGCCCATATGGAAAATAACAAATTAAAAATGTGGTTGAAACTATGTGAGATGAAAACCCTACTGGGTAACCCTTTTGAAAGCAAACAAAAGATGAGATGCGATGGATTGGATCAAAACAATTGAAGTGCGCTCTGCTGCCAACCCAAATCCACTGCAGATAGTTGACCAAAAACTATGTTACTTAAGTAAATATCTGGTGAAATTCCCGGACTGGAGAATCGGGAAGAAATTCCTGAGACTGCAGCTGAATGTCATACACACAGGAGAAGTCCTTGCGCAAAGAGGCCTCTGCTATCCATCTGTGTCAGGTCTGCAAAAATCCAGAAGCTCAGTCCATCAGACACTTACTAATGGAATGTGAAGGCACATGGCAAGCAAGATCTCCCTTTTTTGGAAAATTTGAAACATTCTGGGAGAGGTTGATTGCCAGTCATTCACAGGGCATGACAATAGCAGTGATTCAAATGCTTGAAAGATGTAAGAAAGTGTTCTGAATGGCTGGGAATATGATCTTCAAGATGGAAATGGCAGGGAATTTTCTGATTGCTTAATTGCCAAGACTATGTATGTGAGAATGAAAGAGGAAAAGGAAACCTGATGGGGATGTATTTTAGGTTTTTATTGTGGAGTGTACTTTTATTTGGAATGGTTTCTAAAATGTGATTAGTAAAATGAGAATTGTATATTTTTTGATGCTTTATATAGATATTCTTTTTTTCTGATAATGTTTTATGATTGCATTGGTTGTAAAACGTTATGTTAACCAAATACAATAAAAAATAAAAAATGTTCTTTTTTTAAAAGTTTTTAAAGATATTGCCTGGTGGAGGGCGTTGAAGTGCCTGAACCTAAATCTTGTCTAAACTAAAAACCATTGTCTTTAAATTACAAAGTACTGAAGCTGTGGTAGAATTTCTAAGATTAGAATTAAATTCAAATCCCTCTGCGTTATCCACAGGGGGGTCTCAGCCTAGGGACCACACTATCTTCAACTTTATTTTTACTAAATACTCTCCCTCTAGACCACTACTCTCCTCTGGCTGTAACTCTGTGTGTAAAGCATTTGGCTAAACAGAGAGCAGGTGGTGGTTCGCTTTCCACAGCTGGCTCCTGCCTATGGAAAAGCCTCCCTCTTCCTCTGCGCCTTGAGCAGGATCTTCTTAAATTCCGGAAGCTCCTTAAGACTCTCCTCTTTACCTCCTCCTTCCCTTCTTCTCTCCCCTGCTAATCCCACAGTTGCTGCGATTGGTGTCCAGGGCCCTTATGCATCCTCAGGGCCCTGAACTCCCGCATCCAATCGGCCCAGCTCCTGTCTATCTGCACTTAGCACCTGCACCCTGGTGGCTCGCACTTACACCCCTCGTGGCTCCAGGCCGTTTAGCACTCAACATTCCTACCACTTCATCTGTGGCTCACCCATGAGCTCAGACTCCACAGTGCTGACACCCTGCCTTCTTCCTTGCTGCACTTGCACATTTTGAATGCTCACAAAGCATAGTAGGTTCGTCCTGTCTCTCCCCTCCCCCCATCACTGCTCTTATATATTGGGTTTGTAATGTACTTTAATATATTTCCCACTCCTGCTCCCTTCCTTGCCCTGTGGGCGATTTGAAACAGTATTTTCTCCAGCATGGAGTCTGGCATGGATTCACATGCTCCTGAATATTCCCCCTTGTCAGGCTGGGAATCCTCGGTAAAGAACAAATCTGTTTGTTTCACTTCTGAACTGTCTTTCTCCTAAAAACCAATCGCTGGTCTCTGGGTCATACTGCCCCCAGCCAATGACTGCCCTCTACCTAAGCACCTCCTATGGCAGCCATCTTCGGATTTTTTACCGCACGTTCGAGTGGTGGGAGTCCTTGTGATTAGATCTCAGGCTTTTTACTGCATTTTGCACTTTTTTCCAGAGTTTTACTCTATTTTTTGGTCAACCGAGCCTCAAGCTCCATCGACCCATCATCCGATTAACTGGGATCAGTTTTCAGATTTTCCAACGCCCCTCGCGTTGAAGGGCTGAATTTCATAGAGTTCAGATTCCAGAAGATTCTCCGAGGCCTACTCCGCGTGGACATGGCAGAGTAGAAGGAAGACTCAACGCCTCTGTTCAGGATTTGCCCAGGATGTGGCCTACAGAACATCTACTTGGATGATGGGCATTCCCTGTGCCTCTATTGCCTGCATTCGGACCAAACGCATGTGGAGGAAAACTGTGCGTTCTGCAAGGAGTTGGTCCCCCGCACCGTGAAGGATCAGTGCAGGCACCTCACCGATGTGGCTACAGGCCAAGGCCTCTGCTACGGGTGAGTCCCGGCAGCAGGCCTCCCCCAGCCACAAGAAGAAAACTGAGTGGTCTTCTAAGACTTTGAGGGTGCTCTGGCGACGGGGGCCCAACATAAGGCTAAGCACCACGAGTCCACGGGCACCGGTAGCGCAGTTGCGACTGGCTCCCCGGCGGACAGGGCGAGTTCAGTGTTTCTCGCACCTTCAACCATGAGCCAACGCTCCGGTTCGGTGAAGAAGAGGAAGTTTGACCACCCGGGCAAGCATCTGGAGAAGCCCTGGATGGGCCAGGTGGAGAAGGCCAAGAGGGAGCGGGGCGCTTCCCACCCCTTACCCCTCCCAGGGTGAAGGCCTCCAGGTCGTACAGGCTCAGATTCACCCGGCAAAGCTTTCCATTGAAGAAGTGGTGGCGTCCCTAGCGAAGGTCAAGGACGCGGGTTTGCAGGGTGCAACCAACCTCTCCCCCACCCCCCCTCAAGACAAGAGTTTTGGCTGACTGCCAGGAGGGAATCGTCGTTTCAGCCCATAGAGAAGACACCGGAGAAGGCAATGCCCATCATCTCCCCAAAAACGTCTTCCCTGGTCGAAAAGAAGGGGAGGCACGGTAGTCCTGCAGGGCACCGACATCTCCTCTGAAGAGGAGCTTTCTACTCCCCAGACCATTCTGGAAAGCAAATTAGTCAAGGCCAAGGCCTAAGGGAAGGACCCCGACGAGGGAGACGTCGAGAGTGGCGACAAGACCGACAAGGAGGTGCAGGGCGTGGAGGATTTGGAGAACCTCCACCACCTAGGCAACCACCTCAACCCCCAGCAGACATCTCGGTGGACATCACCCAGGCACTTCACACCTTTGTGCTCAGAGATTCAGACGAGGATGCCTCTTCCGCTGACAGAAGACCCCGCGACACCGGAGGATCCTGCGGCACCAGGGCCATCAGGCGCACCCCCCGCCAAGAAGAGGAGGGTTCACCCTCCTCCGCCTTGTCACCCTTCGCCCCCTCCCCTCCACCGAGGTAGGATACGGATCCGGACACGGTGACGACGGGCACGGACGACGACGGAAGGTTAAGGGACCTCCCGTCTCCGCCACCCAGAGCCTCACCGCCCGACGAGATAGGCTTGTTCCATGGCATGATCTCGACGGCCTCGGACCTCTTTAAACTGGCTCCAGAGGAAAAGAAGAAAGTGGGTTTCCTGTACCAACGCCGCAAGGCGAAGAGGAAGACCGTGCTGTCAATCCCTCTGTTGGACAACATCTGGGACGAGGTTCTGTCCCTTATGAAGAACCCGTCCTCGGACCTGGTGGAGAGGGACCGGTACGAAAAGAAGTACAGGGTCCTGGACTCTGCACCCAAGTGTTTGAGGTCCCAGCCTTCCCTGGATTCTGTGGTCTCGGCTGTGGCGAGGAAGAAATCTTCTGGCTCTTCCTTGTCAACGACCTCCCACCCTCCCCCCCCCCCTGTCCCCCCCCCCAACCCACCCAACCCACCCAGACAGCGAGAAGAAGCTAGATGCTATGGTATGACGAGTCATCACGTCTGCAGCGACGACCATCAAGGCGGCCAACACCCTCGCCATCGTGGCGTGCTACGACAGGGAGCTCTGGTTTAAGATCGCTCCCCTCCTGGACTTCCTTCCCGAGGACAAGAGAGCGTAAGCATTGGAGATCCTGCAGGAGGGCGAGGTGGCATCGGACCATGCCATTACAGTGGCCACGGGCATTGCCGACACGGGATTCCGCCAGATGGACAGCAGCGTTTGCCTTCATCTGCGAGGATGGTTAAATGCCACCAACTTTCACCGGGAGGTGCAGTGGAGGGTGTTGGACATTCCCTTTGACAGGGATAATTTGTTCGGAAAGACTGTGGCCCAGTCCCTTCAGGTCATCAAGGCGCTTACCGCACATTTCAACAGCGACAGCCATCCTTTCCGACTTCCAGAGGTAAATACCAAGGTTCCTTCAAGGGCTTCGGGGGGAAGCTCCTCGTCCTACGGTCAACCGTCCCGCTCTCCGACCCAAGAGGCCTACAGGGGACGCAGCAAGTCTGGAGGTCGTCGCCGTCGTCGCCAAGGTCCCCAAGGCGGCGCCTCCACAGCGAAGCAAGATTGAACCGGCCGTGACTTCGGGCCCCCACCCGCTCACCCCAGTGGAAGGCCGGCTGGCAAACTCTGTCAGCGTGTGCAAGTCCATCTCCACCCACTGTTGGGTGCTGGACGCTCTGGGCCACGGACACACCCTGGAAGTCCAACAAAGGTGTCCTCGCATACAACCCGTGGCCAGGCAGGAAAACCACGTCCCTCGGCTTCTGCTGGAGGTGCGGGCCATGCTGAAGAAGGGCGCGATAGAGCTTGCTCCAAAGAGGCTCTGGGGCTCCGGAGTTTACTCTCAGTACTTCCTTGTCAAGAAGAAGATGGGCAGTTGGTGGCCCATCCTAGACCTCCGCAGTCTGGACATGTACATCAAATCCCAGAAGTTTCGGATGGTCACCCTTCAGCACGTGCTAGGACAGCTGGAAGAAGGGGATTTTCTATCGTCCCTCGACTTGGAGGATGCCTATTTTCACATCCCCATTCACACGGGGCATCGCAAGTTTCTGCGCTTCGTCGTTCAACGGCAGCATTACCAGTTCAAGGCCCTTCCCTTCGGATTGAAGTCGGCGCCAAGGGTTTTCACCAAATGCCTGTCTCCGGTGCGGCGCGGCTGCGTCTACGAGGAATATACGTATACCCCTACCTGGACGACTGGCTCATCCGAGCGAAATCTAGGGAGATTGCTGTCGAACACACATCGAAGACCGTACAGCTGCTTGCAGAGCTGGGGTTCTCTGTGAACTATGCAAAGTCCTGCTTGGTGCCATTGCAAGACGCGCTGTTTCTGAGGTCATGGCTCAACACAGTGTCATGCATAGCATCTCCGTCGGAGGAGAGGATAGCAGCCATCCTGGGCAAGGTGCAACGGCTGTTGACCCTGAAGATCGTAAGGGGCAGGTCCATGAAGTCCCTCCTCAGCATGATGTCATGCATATAACCCATTCGGCTGTGCAGGCTGCGCATGCACCCGCTGCAAGAGTTCCTCGATGCCCGTTGGGTTCAGGTATCGGGAAGCTTCTAGGACAAGATCACTCTTGACAAGAATTTCCGTTGAGCGAAATGTGGTGAGGAGTCTGCGCTAGTTTGTCGGCGGGCGCAGACTTCCAAATCCCACCTAATCAGGAGACGGTCATGACGGACGCCTTCCTGGAGGGTTGGGGTGCCCACACCAGAAGTCTCCATGCAAGAGGCCTGTGGCTGCCGGAGGAGAAGTCGTTGCATATCAACATACTGGAGCTACAGGCAGTGTTTTGGGCCCTGAAGTCTTTCCTTCCGTCCCTCAAGGGCAAGGTGATGCAGTTCTTCACGGACAACACCACCACAATGTTCTACATCCGGAAGCAGGGGGTCACCGGAGCCCCAGCGCTCTCCAGAGAAGTGCAGGACCTATGGCACTGGGCAGTTGCCGAGGGGATGTTTCTCGTTCCGTTTCATCTGGCAGGAGTGAAGAACACCATCGCCGACTCCCTCAGCAGGGAGCTGCGCTCTTGCCACGAGTGGGAGCTTCGGCAGGACCAAGTGGATCTTCTGTTCCGACGATGGGGCAATCCCCACATCGATCTGTTTGCGACAGCGACGAACACCAAGTGCCGGAGGTTCGCTAGCAGGTTTCCCCAGCCGGGTTGCATGGGGGACGCATTCTCATTCCCCTGGGATGGCCTGTTCCTGTATGCGTTCCCTCCGTTACCGTTGCTTCTGTGACTAGTCAATCAACTCAAGACGGTTCCGGTGCAGGATGATCCTCGTTTCACCGGCGTGGCCGAGACAGATATGGTACCTGGACCTTCTGGGCTCTTCATAGCTAGAGAAGGGGGCGCGATCCTGCACCATGACCCAGGGTCGCTGAACTTGCAGGCCTGGCTCCTGCAGCGCTAGAGTTTAGAGGACACGATATCCTGGCGGACTGCAAGGAGTTGCTTGCCAAGGTCAGGGCTTCGTCTACACTGAAATGCTACAGACAAAAGTGGAAGAGGTTCGCCGTATGGTGCCGTGCACAGAAGATCAACCCTCTACATATTACGGCTCTGCAGGTGCTGCCGTATTTGCTGTCGCTGGCCAAAGCAAGACTGGCAGCTATCTCCCACTACACCAAAACTCCGGGACGGTCGTCGTTGTGGTCACGCCGCCTGGTCAATGTGGTGCTGACTAGGCTCTTGGGTCCACCGTTGGAGCCTATGCATTCGGCGCCACTGAAATTCTTGTCGTGGCAAACTGCGTTTCTTGTGGCCATCACCTCTACACAGCGAGTGGGCAAGATCCAGACCCTCTCTTGTAAACCACTGTACTTAACATTCCACGAGACGAGGTTAGTGCTATGGACGCACCCCTCCTTCATGCCCAAGGTGCCGTCGGACTTTCATCTCAACGAGCCCTTGGTGTTACCTGTATTCTTCCCCGACGCCTTTGTCGCCGGCTGAGAGGACTTTGCACTCGCTGGATGTGGCTAGACGCTGAAGTTCTACGTGGACCGCACAAAGAGTTTTCGGAAGACTTCACAACTGTTCGTGAACATTGGCCCTGTGAACCAAGGGAAGGCCCTCTCCAAGGCTTCCATTTCCAGGTCGCTCTCCGGCTGCATCGCCCATTGTCACCGGTTGGTAAACCGACTGTTGCCTGGCCGTCCGGGAGCCTATTCGACCAGAGCGATCGCTGCAACTACGGCGTTCCTGTCTGGTGTGCCCCCTGCTGGACATCTGCAGGGCTGCTACGTGGAGGTCGATGCACACCTTCACGAGATTCTACTGCGTCGACAGGGATTCCAGGGAGAAGTCCAGAGTCGGCCAAGCAGTACTGCGCAACCTGTTCCCGTGGTTGTGCATGGGTGTACTGCTATGATTCTTTATTCATGAGCATGTGAATCCAAGGGTGTGGAGCGCTGTGATCTAATAACAGTTTTACAAGACCAAAGTGATTTATTATGAAATACCTTTCAGAAGAAAGGAATAAGATATTGTACCCTAATAAAAAGGTTTAAAGGTTCCTAGTTCAAGAAAAAGGGTCCCTTTATATATATATAAAAAAACTGTAAAAGTCCAACGCCGTGTTTGCACTACATTTTTTGTGATACCATTGTTCAATTTTGCACTTTTGCACTTTGCACTTTAAGGTTGAGCCATTCCTAGTGGACAATTGACCACTGTGGATGAATCGACCACACTGAAGCACCTATTTAAAGTACAGTCAACAATATGTATTATTGTATGTTTATTTCTCCAGCATGGGGTCTGGCATGGATTCACATGCTCATGAATATTCCCCGTCGTCAGGCTGGGAATCCTCGGTAAAGAGAAAATCAGTATCAGTTTCGTTTCTGATCTGTCTTTCTTAGTAGTAACCAATCACTGATCTCTGGGTCATACTGCCCTCTCCCTAAGACCCGCCTCTGGCAGCCATCCTCAGATTCTTACCGCACGCTTAAGTGTTGGGAGTCCTCGTGTTTAGCGCTTGAATTTTTTGCTGTGTTTTCACGCTTTTTTCAAGAGATTTCTCATTTTTTTGATTTTAATCGAGCCTCAAGCTCCACCGCTTCTACTTCCGATAACGGGGACCCATTTCGGAATTCTTCTACGCCCCTCAAGGGTGAAGTTTTCGTCGAGTTTACACTTCTTGGAGGATTCCGGAAGATCTGCGGCCTACCTCAACGGACATGGCCCAGGACAAGGGGAGCTCGACGCCCGGATCCAAGCTGTTCAGGAACTGCCCTGGATGCGGATTATATAACGTTTTCAAGGAGGACGAGCATTCGCGATACCTCTACTGCCTCCATGGGGACAAAACGCACGTGGAGAAGGACTGTGCGTTCTGCAAGAACCTATCGGAATGGACAAAACAGGATCGTCGTTCCCGCCTCGCCACCTGGCTGGAGAAAAGCACAGCAAGTGAGAAGGCGAAGAAGAAGTCTGAGCGGGCTTCTAAGTCCTTTGAGGGCGCCCCGGCGACGGGGGCTCAACAGAAGGCCAAGCACCGCGAGTCCGGGAGCGCCGAAAGGTCGGGCTCTTCGGTTGCCAAGCAGGGCGCTACTTCCCCGGCACGTTCGACCACGAGCCAGCACTCTGGTTCGGGGAAGAGGAAGTCCGAGAACCCGGCTAGGCCGCTGAAGCGGACCCGGTCGATCTCGAAGTGGGAGCGAGGCGCTGATCCTCCCCCCAAGGCGAAGGCCCAGGGCGCACCTAAGGTGGTGAGGGCTTTGATCCACTCGGCTAAGACTTCTACCGAAGTGGTCGCTGCGACCCTGGCAGAGCCGGCTAAGACTACGCCAATGGAAACGGCCTCTGGGCCCAGAGTATCCCTGCCGCCTCGGAGGGAATCCTCTTTCCAGCCCATCGCTAAGACCCCCGTGAAGCCACCGGCTGAAAAAGAGAGGGGGGGGCGGTGGCCATTACAGACTCGGAATCAGTCTCTGAGGAGGAACTGGTGGAGACTGAGGAGGGCCTCAACTAAAGGTCCATAGGCCTCAATGAGAGGTTCAGAAACCTCAACGAGAGGTTCGAGAAGGTTCGATCCCAGGGGACGGTCCCTGCTGACGTGATGGAAGATGGCGACGACGAACAGGGCCCAATGGAGCGGCCATCCCGTCCGTCGCAGCCATTGCCCGAGCCCCAGGATAGCTCGGCGTCCATTTTGTTGGCAATCCAATCCTTATGTACCGAGATGAGGACGAGATTACCACGCACCCCGACGGAGGAGCCAGAACCAGGCCCGTCGGGAAGCCCTCCGAACAAGTGGAAGAGAGTCCACCCTGCTCTGCCCTTCGTGCCTGCAAGACCGGTGGACCCCCCAATCCCCCTCGCCGGGAGAGGATACGGTGACGGGGACGGACAATGACGGCGGCGATGACGCAGAAGACATCCCGTCGTCGCCCCCCCCCCGTGGGCGTCCCCAGCCAACGAGGTTGGCTCTTTCCACGCCATGATAACCAGGGCATCCGAGCTCTTCCAGCTCTGCCCTGAAGAACAGAAAAAGGAGGTTTTTCTGTACCAACGACGAGAGGCTAAGAAGAAGACGGCCCTTGCGGTGCCTTTACTCAACGACATCTGGGACGAGGGGCTTGCGGTCCTCAAGAACCCTGCCAAGATGCCCGCCAAGAGGTACA
This sequence comes from Ambystoma mexicanum, assembly GCF_040938575.1. Classification (NCBI taxonomy): domain Eukaryota; kingdom Metazoa; phylum Chordata; class Amphibia; order Caudata; family Ambystomatidae; genus Ambystoma; species Ambystoma mexicanum. The sequence goes on along the minus strand of NC_090929.1, from coordinate 995,516,610 downwards.
GGTACGAGAAGTACCGAGTCCCCGATGCCTCCCCCCTGTGCCTCAGGGCCCAGCCCACGCCAGACTCGGTCGTCTCGGCAGCGGCTAAGGTGGCTTCAACTTCCACTTCCCCGCCGGACAGCGAGGGCAAGAAGTTGGACTCTATGGGACGACGAGTCATCTCGTTGGCGGCGACGACGATTAAGGCAGCCAATGCCTTAGCGATCGTGGCCCGCTACGACAGGGAGCTCTGGTTCAAAATAGCTCCCCCTGCTAGATTTCCTGCCTGATGGCAAAAGGGCGGAGGCCCTAGAAATTCTGCAGGAGGGCGAGGTGGCGTCGGATCACGCCATAACGGTGGCGACGGACATCGCCGATACCGGATTTCGCCAACTGGGCAACGGAGTTTGCCTCTGACGACAGGGATGGCTCAAGGCGACCAACTTTCGCCAGGACGTCCAGACCAGGGTGTTGGAAATGCCGTTCGACGGCAACAACCTCTTTGGTAAGGCGGTGGATGAGTCTCTAAAGGCCATCAAGACCGACTCGGAGATGGCCCGGGCCCTTGGGGTGCTTCAGCAGCGACGGCCCTTTCGGAGCCCCGGAGGCAGACAGGGTGCCTCCAAAGGATCCAGCGGTGGCTCCTCCGCTTACCGCCAGGCGGCCCGCTCCTCTTTCCAGGAGGCCTACAGAGGTTGCGGCAAGCAAGGGGGATCCCTCCGTCGTCGTCAAGGAGGCCAAGGCGGCAAGGCCTCCTCCAAACAAGACTGACCCGGCCGTGTTCTCGGGCCCCCACCGAAGCACCCCGGTGGGAGGCCGGCTGACGAAGTTTGTCAGCGTGTGGGAGTCCATCTCCACCGACCGTTGGGGGCTGGACACCCTGGCCTACGGGCACTCGCTGGAATTCCAAAAGAAGTGCCCTCGCATTCCTCCCAGGAAGGAGAATCACGTCCCTCGACTGCTGTTGGAAGTAAAAGCGATGCTCAAAAAAGGTGCCATCGAGCTCGTCCCCAGGAGATTCCGGGGTTCCGGAGTGTACTCATGGTACTTTCTCGTCAGAAAGCAGACCGGCGGTTGGCGCCCCATCCTGGACCTGCGTCGGTTAAACAAATACATCAAGGTGCAGAAATTCAGGATGGTCACCCTCCAGCACGTGCTGGGACAGCTGGAGGAAGGCGACTTCCTATCGTCGTTGGACCTGGAGGATGCTTACTTCCACATCCCCATTCTAAAAAGGCACAGGAAGTTCCTCAGGTTCGTGGTTCAGGGACGCCACTACCAATTCAGAGCCCTACCGTTCGGATTAAAGTCGGCACCCAGGGTTTTCACCAAGTGCCTGGCACCAGTGGCGGCGCGGCTGCGCCTGCAGAGGATCCACGTCTTCCCCCTACCTGGACGACTGGCTAATCCGGGCAAGTTCAAGGGAACTCGCCGTAGATCATACGGCGAGGACCGTCCGGTTGCTCACGGAGCTGGGGTTCGCCATCAACTACCCCAAATCTCACCTGGTTCCATCGCAGGTAGCTCTGTTTTTGGGGGCAAAGTTCGATACTGTGGAGCAATTGGCCTCCCCTTCAGAGGAGAGGACCGAGACCATCCTGGGCAAGGTGCGGCGCCTGGTAGCCACGGACGTGGCCAGGGTGAGGTCTATCAAGTCCCTTCTCGGGATGATGTCCTCATGCATCTACCTTGTGCCCCTGTGCAGACTTCGGATGCGTCCGCTACAGGAGTTCCTCGACGCCCGCTGGTTTCAGGCGAGGGGTTGCTTCGAGGACAGGATCCCCCTCGACGAGGAGTTCCGTCAGGCGATCCTATGGTGGGGCACCCGGGCTCACCTCACGACGGGCACGGACTTTCAAACCCCGGCATTTCAAGAGACGGTGACTACGGACGCCTCTCTGGAGGGTTGGGGGGCCCACACCGAAGATCTCCACGCAAGAGGCCTTTGGCTCCGGGAGGAGAGGTCTCTTCACATCAACATCTTGGAGCTCCGAGCAGTGTTCTGGGCGCTCAAGTCGTTCCTCCCGTCCCTCAAGGACAAAGTGGTGAGGATCTTCACAGACAACACCACAACGATGTTCTACATACAGAAGCAGGGGGGCACCAGATCCCCAGCCCTATCCAAGGAGGCCCAGGATCTGTGACACTGGGCCGTCGCCCAGGGGATGTTTCTGGTTCCCTTCCACCTGGCAGGAATAAAAAACACCATCGCCGACTCACTCAGCAGGGAGCTGCGCTCGTGCCACGAGTGGGAACTGCGCCAGGATCAAGTGGATCCACTCTTCCAACGATGGGGCAAACCCCAGGTCGACCTGTTCGCGGCGGTGACGAACTCCAAGTGCCAGAGGTTCGCCAGCAGGTTCCCACAGCCGAGGAGCATGGGCGATGCTTTCTCGTTCCCTTGGGGTGGCCTGTTTCTGTACGCGTTCCCTCCTTTGCCGTTGCTGCTCCGCCTCATCAACCAGCTCAAGAAGTCCAGGTGCAGGATGATCCTCGTCGCACCGGCGTGGCCAAGGCAGATCTGGTTCCCGGACCTTCTGGACTTGTCAACGTCCCCGCCAGTCAGGCTGCCGGCGGACGCGGATCTTCTCTCCAGAGAAGGAGGCGCCATTCTCCATCACGACCTATAGTCGCTGAACTTGCAGGCCTGGCTCCTGCAGCACTAGAGTTTGGAGGGTACGATATCCCGGCTGATTGCAGAGAGGTTCTTGCAAAGGCCAGGGCGTCCTCAACTCTCAAGTGTTACAGTCATAAATGGAAGAGGTTCTCTGTCTGGTGCCGTGCACAGAAGATTAACCCTCTGCGGATTACGGCCCCTCAAGTGTTGCCGTACCTACTGTCGCTGGCCAAAACTGGTCTGGCTCACGCCTCCATAAAAATACATCTGGCTGCCATCTCCCGCTATACCAGGACTACGGGACGGGCGTCCTTCTGGTCTCATCGCCTGGTGAAGGAATTTATGAAGGGACTATTCCGATCATTCCCGCCGGTGAAGGCTCCTGCCCCGGCGTGGGAGCTTAATGTGGTGCTGACCAGGCTCATGGGACCCCCATTCGAGCCTATGCATTCGGCGCCTTTGAAGTTCCTGTCATGCAAGACAGCGTTCCTCGTGGCCATCACCTCTGCACGATTAGTGGGAGAGATTCAGGCCCTATCTTGCAAGCCTCCATACTTGACTTTTCATGACACGAGGGTGGTACTAAGGACGCACCCCTCCTTCATTCCCAAGGTGCCGTCGGACTTCCACCTCAACGAGCCCTTGGTGTTACCAGTTTTCTTCCCGTCGCCTTCGACGCCGGCCGAGAGGACTTTGCACTCGCTGGATGTAGCTAGAGCGCTGAAGTTCTACGTGGACCGCACGAAGAGTTTTCGGAAGACGTCACAACTGTTTGTGAACTTTGGGTCTGTGAATCAAGGGAAGGCTCTATCGAAGACTTCCATTTCCAGATGGCTCTCCGGCTGCATAATGCATTGTCACCGGTTGGCAAACCGACGCTGCCCGGCCGTCCGAGAGCCCATTCGACCAGAGCGATCGCTGCTACCACGGCGTTCCTGTCTGCTGTGCCCCTGCTGGACATCTGCAGGGCTGCTACGTGGAGGTCGACGCACACCTTCACAAGAATCTACTGCGTCGATCGGGACTACAGGGAGGAGTCCAGGGTCGGCCAAGCAGTGCTGCGCAACCTGTTTGCTTAAGGTGAGCCTGGTGAGGAGGTAAGAGATGCTTAATGTTGAGTTGTTGTATTGCTTAATGTTGAGCCTGTTTCCACCTCCCGTGGTTGCATGTGTATACTGCTATGTATTCTTTTATTCATGAGCATGTGAATCCATGCCAGACCCCATGCTGGAGAAGGAACAAGTTACTTACCTGTAACTGTTGTTCTCCAGCATGGGTCTGGCATGGATTCACATGCGAACCCTCCTGCCTACCCCTCTGCGGCTCTTCACTTGGTCATACTGCCACTTGGCGTGCTACCAAATCTGAGGATGGCTGCCAGAGGCGGTGCTTAGGGAGAGGGCAGTCATTGGCTGGGGGCAGTATGACCCAGAGATCAGTGATTGGTTACTACTAAGAAAGACAGATCAGAAACAAAACTGATACTGATTTTTTCTTTACAGAGGATTCCCAGCCTGACGACGGGGAATATTCATGAGCATGTGAATCCATGCCAGACCCATGCTGGAGAACAACAGTTACAGGTAAGTAACTTGTTCCCTACATTACATTGTGAATGTTTTGAACCACACCAGGCTGTAAAGATTGTGTTTTATATATATATATGTATATATTAATATATATATATATTTCTGAGGCTTGTGGAATCTGCTTAGATCACATGCTGTGCATAGGCCGACATCTAGTGGAAGCTGCGGAGTATTACAGTTTGTTTTTCGAAACTCGAAAATGGGCGTCGACACAGGCGTGCCAGTAATACTATCCCTAGTGTGACGTCCACTGTACCCAAGATCCCTCACGCGTCTAGGATCCTCAGATTGTTTTTTTCCGCCATACTGGTCGGAAGCATCTTGCGGAGTCCCCTGGCCTTAGCCATACTTTTGCTAATAATTGAAATTTATAATTCTTTATTGACATCCTTCCCCACCCCAACGTCGACACTCGACGACGGCTGAAGAAGACATCGACCGTCGGCTGCTGCACGACGGATCTGGGCCTCGGAAGGCCGCTGGCCTCGGCCCGGGCCTGGTAGGCCGCTGGCCTCGGCCCTGCAAGTAGGGAGAGTGGGGGGTGGTACATACTCTTCACTCTTGGTATATAGGTACACCTTATATATTTCCTACACTTACCAGCCCGCTGCCTTTAGGTGCGTATGGAGGGTACCCCTTTCCTATTCTGCCCCAAGTGCAACCGCAAATACCCTTGAGTCGACAGGCACGCCTCGTGCAATCTCTGCTTGCCGAGGGACCACCCCGAAGCGAACTGCAGAGCGTGTAGTAGGTTTAAACCTAAGACACTCAAGGACCGTTCGACTAAGCGTTGGGCCCACCACGCCAGGCAGGCGGCCATGGCAGCGGAGGGCGCCTTCAGCGATGGCAGCGACGCCGTACTTTCGGACGGCGAGGGCATTACGGTGTTGAAAGACAGCCAAGCGCAGGTCCCCGACCTCGGAAGATCGTCCGGCAGGGCGGCTATGGGGAAGACCCCCGGCGACGCAAGCGCTACACACCCTACACACACTAAGCACACTAAGTCCAACCGAACCTCGACGACGTCGACTTCTCGGAAAGAGGCACAGATAGAACGGTCCGACTCGGTGTCCTCTGGGCGCTCTCGATCGAGATCGCCTCATGACGCAAGGCAATCATCCACTCTTGCCAAGAGTGCCTCGCTCCCTAGACTAACGGAAGTTCGATCGTCAGAGGACGAAGACGACTTCCACCCCCAGGCCGCGCTCCAAGAGACGGAGCCCGCACTTAACACCAGCGAGGCCCCACGCTCGAAAAACACACCCGATCCTCGACGCCAGGCGTCGAAAGTCTCCGGGGCCTCCAAGGGACAGGGAAAACATTTTTCCACGCACGGGGAGGGGGGGAAACAGCGGAAAGCACATTCTTCCACTCCTGTACGACCATCCTTCCCCCCCTAAGCAGACAGACAAATACAAGTCTACTGAGAGATCAACATCCAGCAAGGGTACCCTTGATAAGTCCCCTAAATTTCCTACTAAAGTCATCCCCTGTTCCAAAGAATGGTCCAGTGAAGACATAGACAGGGTCATGTCAAGGATGTCTTCCTTGGCTGATTTCTACGACAAGAATCCAGAGCATTTCCTCTCGTATGACCCTCAGGGGGCCACACCCTCAGGTTCCACTGATCCTATCCCCCTAAGTAAAAAGGCCCGGTTCGAAAGACCTGAACCCTTCGAGGTGCAGCCTTACTCTACTCCATACTCTACTCCACACCCCAGGTACCAAGGAGAGCCTTTCCCTGAGGGGGACCAGGAGTTTGAAATTATGGAGGAACAAACCGGGACGGTATACTATGCGGATGATGAGGATCAGGAGGAGGGAGAAGATGAGCAGGAAATTTACAGAGTAGATTCCCCGGTAGAGAACGAAGCCCAAGTTACTGACTCGCCAGTCTATAACCAGCCCCTCCTTAATGAGGTTCTCGCTCGCGCGGCAGAACATTTTCACATCGACACCCACGGTGTACAGGAGGAAAGGGACTTCGCAGAAGAGTTGGTGGGAGAGAGGAGGCCGGTCGCTCAGACCATCCCTATCCTTAAATCCATCCAACGAAGAATAGATCCGTCCCTGGTGAACCCAAACCTCACCAGAGCAGTCAACCCCAGGGTCGAAAAACTTTTCCGGGCAGCCCAGTCTGACCCTCTCTATATAAGAGGACATCTTAAACCAGACTCCCTAGTTGTTACCAACACTCAGAAGAGGGCTGGAACACCCTTATCTTCATCAGAAGCTCCTCCCGACAAGGAGAGCAAGAAACTTTACGGGTTTGGCAGGAAGGTAGCCTCAACGTCCGCCTACCAAGCAAGGATTGCTAACTCCACCACCCTGTTGGCCAGCTACAACTGCCATCAATGGGAAGAGGTCGCGGCGCTCATAGCCTCTGCTCCTGAACCGTTAAAGGGCCAATTGGCTAGGATCTCGGCAGAAGGGAGAGCCGTGTCTGGTTGCATATTAAAAGCAACTTTCGACGCCGCGGACAACGCAGGAAGATTGATAGCAGAAGGTACTGTTATCAAAAGACATGCGTGGTTACGGCAGTCGGGATTCAAAACAGAAACTCAGGCTTCATTAATAGACAAGCCGGTGGAACCCGATCTATTGTTTGGGAAAGCGGTCGAAGACACACTGAAAAACGCCAAGGACGAATACGAGACACTGAAATCCCTTGGCCAACTAACCAACAAACCCCCTAACCAGAGGGGGAATAGTAATTTTCGTCGCCCACGCGGCCAAAATTCACAAAGAGGCAACTATGCCCAGGGACAGGGTACACAGTGGAACAACAGCCAGCAGTCTACCCAAAGTTACGGCAGGGGTAACAAAAGAGGGCGTGGAAGAGGCAGAGGAAGCCCCAACAAGGGAGGTGGCACGCCTCCACCAAAGCAGTGACGCTCAGTTCAGGGTCCCTTCTCACGCAACCCCGGTAGGGGGACACATTTCCAACTTCACCCAGGCTTGGGAAGGGGTCACCTCAGACAGATAGGTACTGTCAACAGTGTCCACAGGATATTGTTTAGAATTACTGCAGCGTCCCCGGAACCATCCTCCATGACAAAGAGTACACTCCTTAGAACATCAAAAGATCCTTCTCGAGGAGATTGCCATTCTGCTAGAAAAAGACGCGATAGAACTCGTCCCAGGACACCAGGTAAACAAGGGTATCTATTCAACTTACTTCCTTGTGCCAAAGAAAGATTTGACAATGCGCCCAGTACTGGACTTACGGCCTGCCAACAAGTATGTCAAGCCCCAAAAATTCCGTATGACCACGCTACAAGAGGTAATCCCCCTCCTAAAAAAGGGGGATTACATGGCAACCTTGGATATGAAAGATGCTTATTTTCATATTTCCATGCTCCCGGCGCACAGAAAGTACTTGCGCTTCAAGGTGGACAGTCGCCACTACCAATTCAAGGTACTGCCCTTCGGGATAGCTTCAGCACCAAGGGTATTCACCAAGGTACTGGCGGTGGCAGCTGCACACCTACGCAGGGAGGCAATCCCAGTGTACCCTTATCTGGACGACTGGCTCATAACGGGGGAAACCCCAGGAATTTGCAGGACAAACATTCAAAGGACTATCAACCTCCTCCACGAATTAGGCTTCTCAATCAACGAGAAGAAGTCAAGCCTAGTGCCAAGCACCTCAAAACAGTTCCTAGGAGCAATCCTAGATACTCAGAAAGGGTTGACCTTCCCTTCGGAAGAGAGAATTCGGAATATACTACTGCAATTTCCACATTATCAGTCCGGTCAACAAATAACGGTACGCAAAGCAATGCGGTTACTGGGCATGATGGCGTCATGCATTTACCTGGTCCCCCACGCGCGACTGCACATGCGTCCTATGCAGGAATGGTTGGCGAAACAGTGGTCTCAGGCAAGTGGTCAGTGGGACGATCTAGTGGTCGTTTCGCCAACACTTGTACAGAGCCTACACTGGTGGACAAGAGAGAATCTCGCAAGGGGAAAACCCTTTTACGATCCCGAAGTACAGGCAGTGGTGACTACAGATGCATGCCTGACTGGGTGGGGAGCTCACCATCTCCACCACACAGCTCAGGGTCTCTGGTCTCACTCAGTAGCCAAGAACCACATCAACCTGCTAGAGCTTCTGGCAGTATTCAGAGCGCTTCGGGCGTTCGAGCCCCATCTACTAAACTTGTCGGTGCAGATCCAGACGGACAGCACGACAGCCATGTTCTATCTGAACAAGCAAGGAGGGACTCGTTCGCCAAATCTGTCCAAGCTTGCCCAGAAAATCTGGATATGGGCACTCAGACGGAACATCTTCCTGTCATCGCAACATGTTCCAGGGGAGCTCAATTCCCTAGCGGATGCTCTAAGCAGAGACTCCCTCCCAGAAGAACACGAATGGGTCCTTCACAGAGAGATCGTAGAAGATCTCTTCTCTCAGTGGGGTTTCCCCACTATAGACTTATTCGCCACAAGCGAAAACAAACAATGCCCAGGATTTGCATCCAGTTTCCCCCAGCCAGACTCCCAAGGGAACACCCTGTGGATGAACTGGTCAGGGATGTTTGCATATGCTTTTACACCAACTCCTCATCAGGAAGGTGGTGTACAAGATGAACAAGGAATCGATGACGCTCATCCTAGTTGCTCCCATGTGGGCGAGACAACCATGGTTTCCACACCTACGCAGGATGGCGGTGTGCGAGCCCATCAAACTTCCAGCCTGGTACAACCTACTGTCCCAGCAACAAGGTCAAACAGTGCACCAGCAACCCAACTCAATGAACCTGGCAGCATGGCTCCTGAGGTCATAGAGTTTGGACATCTCAATTTACCACAGAGGTGTATGGACATCCTAAAAGAATCCAGGAAACCAAACACAAGGCACTGTTACTTTGACAAGTGGAAGAGATTCGTTATTTGGTGCCAGAATAAACAAATCAACCCGGTTGATTGCACTCCTTCCAACATTGTGACATACATGCTCCACCTGCTGGATGCAGGATTGGTTTTTAACTCTCTGAAAGTACACCTGGCTGCACCTGGCTGCCCTCTCGGCTTACACCACATCCCATAACAAGGTGTCGTGGTGGAAAGTACCAGTAGTTAAAGCCTTCATGGAAGGAGTAAAGAGACTTCACCCTCCTATTTCTAACCCACCGCCAGGATGGGACCTTAATGTGGTGCTAGCTAAACTCATGGGCCCCCCTTTCGATCCCATGCATAAAAGTAGTCTCAAACACCTGACTTATAAAACGGCCTTCTTAGTAGCCATTACCTCTATAAGAAGGGTCAGTCAAATTCAGGCTCTGTCAGTGCAGGATCCTTTCTTTACTATCCACAAAGACAAACTGGTTTTACGCACACAGCCTAGGTTCTCACCTAAATTTATATCTAAATTCCATGTAAACCAGTCCATCGAGCTTCCGGCTTTCTTCCAGAACCCGCAAAGCTCGGCTGAGGTGAAACTACACACCCTAGATGTGCTTAGGGCGGTCCTCTACTATGTAAATAAAACCAGACCGCTAAGGAAAACAGATCAACTGTTTGTCTCCGTAGCTACAGGCAGAGAGGGAGATCGCGTCTCTAAAGGCGCTATCTCGAAGTGGATTATCAACAGTATACAGCTGTGTTACTCTCTTTCTGAAAAAACTCTGCCTTTTACGCCAAGAGCCCACTCTACTAGAGGCATTGGGGCCACTCTGGCTTTCATTGCAAATGTTCCCCTCGACACCATTTGCAAAGCAGCTACTTGGAGCTCTATTCACACTTTTACTCAGCATTACTGCATTGACACTCATTCCAAGACAGATATACAAGTGGGACAAGCGGTTCTAAGACACCTGTTTGCTCATGACCCTTCTCACATCCCACCTCCTTCTTCTGGTACTGCTCGCTAATCTATGCACAGCATGTGATCTAAGCAGATTCCACAAGCCTCAGAAGGGATACATTACTCACCGTAATCGTATTTCTGATGCTTGTATCTGCTTAGATTCACATGCGACCCACCCTTCCTCCCCTCCGAGAGAAGGCGCATGATTGCTTGTAGTCTTACCTTTCTGTCTATCTGCTTGGATTATCTGTACTCACGCTACTCCTCATGCTTCCTCATGTCCGAAAAAATACAATCTGAGGATCCTAGACGCGTGAGGGATCTTGGGTACAGTGGACGTCACACTAGGGATAGTATTACTGGCACGCCTGTGTCGACGCCCATTTTCGAGTTTCGAAAAACAAACTGTAATACTCCGCAGCTTCCACTAGATGTCGGCCTATGCACAGCATGTGAATCTAAGCAGATACAAGCATCAGAAATACGATTACGGTGAGTAATGTATCATATATATATATATATATATATATATATATTTGTGTAAAATTTATAGTGTTTATTGAGGTATATATAAAATAAAAATTCTTTTATGATTACATCTGTGCGACATCCAGTACCTATTTGGTTCATGGTCTGGTAGATCTCTTTAATGAAAGAGAAAGGAGGGAATGTTTGAGAAAAAAGGTCTTAAGGAGAAGTGACACATTGGTTCCTCGATTTTGACTTGTTTTGTATGCTTAATGGGCAGAACCTCTGTGTCTTTAAAATAGCCCACAGTCTCTTTTTGTTGTTGCTGCTAATCCATGCCAGGCCCCATGCTGGAGAAGGAACAAGTTACTTACCTTTAACTGTTGTTCTCCAGCATGCGTATGGCATGGATTCACATGCGAACCCTCCCACCTACCCCTCTGCGGCTCTTCTCTTGGTCCTACTGCCACTTTACTTGCCACCAAATCTGAAGATGTCTGCCAGAGGAGGGGCTTAGGTAGAGGGCTGTCATTGGCTGGGGGCAGTATGACCCAGAGACCAGTGATTGGTTGTTGGGAGAAAGACAGTTCAGAAGTGAAACTGAAACTGATCTTTTCTTTACGGAGGATTTCCAGCCTGACTGGGAATATTCATGAGCATGTGAATCCATGCCAGACACATGCTGGAGAATAACAGTTACAGGTAAGTAACGTGTTCCTTCTTAGTGTGTGCTTATACATGTAAACAATTAATACATACATTCAAACCTGGGAGGGGGTGGCTGTCCTTTTGGGACAGTCAGCCACCCAGGTGCAACTGGGTCCAGACAGGCATGCCAGCAGACAAAGGGGTGTGGATTTTCGGACTCCCCATTTCCGGTCTTCTGACACTCTGGAGCCTCTGTGTTTTACACAACGGGTTCCCGCCAAAGATACAAATCAAACCAGGACCTCCCCCACCTAGGACGGCAGAAAGACCAAGATAGGACAGGCACACTAAAAATTGTTAAAAAAGAAAGAAGCCATCATTCTGACAGAATGGTGCATTACTGCGGCTGGTTTTATAGCCTGCGAGGAAAAATCACACACAAGTCTTAAAAGTATGTCCACTGCCACCAGCTATAATTGTAAGCTTGTCACTGTAAGAGAAATGTTAAAGGAGCAGTGTGAAAGGGGATACCATGCATCTCCTCAGCACGCCACATAAGGTGGGGTGTGCTGGTCTCAAAATAAAATGTTAAGGGGATGAAAATCCCTCTCTACCCTTGGGAACAGTAGCTCACACAAGGAAAGCCAGAGAAAATAAAAAGGGAAGCCCAAAGGGTTACCTAGCAACACTCCACATAAAGTGGTGCATGCTGCAACAATAAAATGTAGATGCCCAAAAAGTTATTAAAAAGGATAGTTTCAAGAATACACTATAGAGAGTTTGAAAAATGACACCCATAAAAAGAGTAAAAGGAAGGGTGGGTGAGGAAAAAGGTTCCAACTCGGGAACAAGGAAAACTAATCCAAATTTCCAGCAAAAATGTCTGGGAGTCTCATCGGTGAGGGAGATTTAACATAAAAATTAGTTTTACCTAACAGTAAGTAACCAGGAGTTAGACAGTACCTTCTGTGATGAAGAGGAGCGATGTCACAGTCGGGTCCCCTAGGTAAAACGACAGCAGCTCTGGTTTGGGTATCTGGCCTTGGTGGCTGATTGAAGAACCTTGGTGGGAGCAGATGGTCAGACTCGGTCACAGGGATGCGTAGCAGCTGATCTTCGCAGCACTTGGTTGAGGAGTCTCGACACAGGCTATTGGAACAGCGGCGGTTGCCACCTGGTTGCCACCTGGCAGACCTTCGTCCTTCTTTCTGTCTTCGACTCTTCTGAGGGGACTTCAACGATCATGATGGATTCTCTGTAGGCTCATACAGATGACCATAAGTTTGCAGCTGGAACTGCGCTCGATGAGACGATGCACTGTAGCAGTGCCAGAGGTTCTAGGGTATTCTGGTATTACAGGCCTGGAAGGTTGCAGCACTTCGTGGGATGGCTCAAACAGTAGCTGGTCTCGAGACTGGTTAGGTCCATCAGTCCAAGGGAGGAAGTCGTCTGGTCTGGATCTTCCCTGTCGCACAGAAGAAAGGGCTGGAGCTGCAGCAGTCACTGTCGGCATTGCCGTCACTGAAGGTGGCTGCCGACATCCTTCTACCTTCGGAGTGTTTCTTCCAGTGGTCGAACTCTAGCTTCAACATCAAGGCCCTTGCTTTTTATGCAGGAACCCAGACAATCGGCATGCATGCATGCAGTATTCAAACTTTGGGTGGTGACTGTCCCAAGTGGGCAGCCGGGCACCCAGTTAGAACTGGATCGAATCAGACCGACTGGAGGACTAAGACCTCAGGAGTTTCGGTATCCTCACAGCTTCTTGTCCTCCCAGACACACTGATGCCTCAGGGCCGGTTTCCCAATGGGAGCCCTTCGAAGACACAGGTGTGAGCAGGATTCCCTCCAAACCCCCACCCAGGTTAGCAGAGGAGGACTCAAGAAAGGGCAAGTCATTATGAGATGGTGAAAAAAAGACTGCGACCATTTTAGGTCAGTGGTGGCCCATGTGTCCTTTACTGCAGCTGCAATAACAGCCTTCATGTAAAAATCACGAAAAATCGGTAGAAAATATCTACTGCCCCCAGCCACTCAGACTTGCCACTGTAACTAGAAAGTTACAGGAGAATTGGGAAAAGGGATACAATGTGTTCCCTCAACACTCCACATAAGGTTGGGTGGGCTGATCTCGCAAAAGAAAAGCATAGGTAGGATAAAAAGTATCCCCCTATCCCGGTAGAATAAAGTTAGCACAGGAAAAAAAGGAAACCCGAAGCGGGAAGCTCCAGGAGCTTCCAGCTGCACTACACAGAAGAGGCTGTGTGCTGCAATACAGATGCCTCAAAAAGATGGACAGCAGACGCCATCAAAGATAACCAAAAAGAATTCCCAGAGTCAGAGAAAAAGAATGAGTGAGTGAGGAAAAGGTTCTAACTCACTCAGGAGAGTCAGATAAAAACCCAAAAGTCCAGCAGAAGTGCTGGAGGTGGGCGGGGCTCACTAAGTGGGGAGAATTACACACAAGATGGAAATTCTACCTAACACTAAGTATCCTAATCACACTTCACTGGAAGGTGATGTGTCGAATTGTAAAAATACAAGAATTCCAAAAGAGAAACAAAGTGTTTCAGTACTGGCAGTCTTACGGACTAGTCATTTTCCCCACAACAATGAGCGCAAGGCAAGGGAATTGAAACTGAGTGAAAGGGAGCACATGTACCTACTGATGCTTCCTGGATGCAAAGGGAGGCTGTTGGAGGAAGGACTCCCTGGAGGAAATCAGTAAAAGCCTGGAGAGGCTGGAAGAGAGATTGAGTTCTGTTAAGTCCTGAAAGCCCTTGAGGAGGAAGGCTAATGGAAGGCACCTCAGCCCTTCTCAGCTCCTTGGGGGTTGGTGTGAGGGAGGGACTGGAGGCATCTCAGCCCCTCTCAACTCCTTCAGGGTAGGGAGTGGACTGGAAAGCCAAAGGCTGAGGCTTTCTGCGCTTGAACTCTAGCAAGACAATGGGCCTCATTGCGACCCAGGCGCTAATGGGTTAACGGCGCAGTAAAAGGCTGCAGCGCCGTTAACCTATTAGCGCCTAATTACGAGGTCCCTTTGCGGGACCCGAACTTAACGGCTGGTTTTACCAGCCATTAAAGTAGGGACCCGCAAAGGGACCTTGGTGCTAAGTACGGTGCCGCAATTTGCGGCACCGTACTTGGCGCCTTCCCCATTCCCATTGAGCTCTATGGGGCAAAAAATGGGAATGGGGAAGGGCCATGGAGGAAGGGGGAATTAACGCCCCGCCAACCTTGTAATGGGGTGGTAATTCCCCCTTTCTCCATGGCGGAGTCGGTAAGTTACCGGCATGGACCATGGTGCTATTAGCACCATGGTCCTCCGCCTGGTTCGTAATGAGGCCCAATGAGTTACAGGCCCTGACCGGAGGGGCAAAGGCCTATCCGAGAGGCCTGCTGGTGATATGAAGGGATCCAGATTAAGAAAGGCATATAAGGGGCCGGTCTTGACTACTGAAGCCAAGGTCCAAGAGGGACCTGTTGCAAACCCTGAGTGACCTTAAGATCAAGTTTGTTTGGCGTTAGAATAGGCATGTACTTTAAAGAGTAGTTTTTGGACTATTGCTCTAGTCAGACATTTCAAACCTTTGAGGCATTAGCATAGGGGAGCCGTGAGGCTAAAGACTTGTTAAGATTGGATTACGATTTTTCTACTGGCCTTATCATTTAGATATTTCTTTGTATAATAGGGCAAACTATGAAAGGGTGGTGACTTGTTTAAGTAGGTATTGGATCCACTGTTAAATTACAAGGGGGGCAGTGGGAACATTCATGAAGCACTATTGAGTTTAGCCCATCCTGACAGTTTCATGTAGAAGTACTTCAGTTATAGAGTTCGCCCTAGCTCCTGTTAAGTGTTTGCCCAAACCTGCTCTAATGCTGGGAAGGGTAATGACATCTTTATAACTATACCATCTGGGGTTGTATCTGTTCTTGACACACCACAACTAGCAGAATTCAGAAAAAAGAAAAGCCAGGCCAATTTCACTTTAGGTTAGCTTTGTTGATACTCATGTACAACACTTGCAGGAATTTTAAGAATCAGTATAATAATTATTAATCAATATCTGTGAAGTTTGGACAGACTATCACAAATGAAGTATTCAACACAGTGGAATTTAATAAAGTGTACCCTGATCTGTTAAATCACTTTTTTTTCAGGGGTAAACATTGATGTGGAATCTCTTCCCCGTAGAGAATCATCGTTGTTCATGGTTAAGCTAGGTGCGCTCTATCTTCGAGATTTATCAACAGAAGGAACAATCTTCCCTGTTCTTGTTTTCCCTAACCCTGTAAGTAACTCTTTACAATTGCATTACAATAAAAATAGTCAAAGGAAGAACTCTAATTTGAAAGGTCTTTATTAGTTAACAGAAAAAGAACTAAAATATAATAAGTATCACACCACAGTCACTAGAAGCATCCTGTTTGTTTTTTGTTATTGGATTACAAAATAAAACTGTTTTAAACTATATTTTGGGTACATTGGCCTCAAACTCTAGAAATTGTATCCAAAGGTTAAACTTCAATTTTAGATATTGGATTGAATTTCAGATTTGTTATATTTTCTGATGTGATATATACATTATTTTGTGATTGCCCATTTTGAAGGAAGTGATAAGTTTACCCTTGAGTGTTTATTTATTTGGAGCTTTCTATTTATCTTTTGTTCATAGTTAAAGGAAGTTGGCAGTGTCTCACAATCCTCTGTGCAAACAACATCTTCAGCAACATCTGATCAATTGAATGGTAAGGATTTCCATTTTTTGGACATATGTAGGATGAACGTGGTTCATTGATTGTTCACTTGTTTCCCAAAGCACTATAAATGAGAGAACTCAACTGTCTGTTTTCCCCTTTTCTGCTGGTCTGAGAGTTCCGCAGCAGTGCAATTCTACAAATCTCAAGCATTTGAGGAGAAACCTGCTTAAATGCCACACTTGCTTCACTTGATGCTGGAATGCTCATTTAGGTCAAGGGACTTTAAATGGGCTTAAACTTTCAGAACTCCTATTTTTAGGAAAGCTTTTTTTAATTGAGTTTCCCTTTTCAAGCAACACAGGGCCAGGCACTGCTAGGGTGAGCTCACACCAATGTCTGTCTGAAATGCTAACCACCAGTGAAGCGCAGTTGGCATTTTGGAACAATATGTTCTCAAATACTTGAGATGTTTTCAGCTTTTATTTTTGCTATGCGAGTCGATAATCTGTACAGCAGAAGACATACTCCCTTTTAATATATGTTGTCCTTTAACTGGTCTAATCATAATTTCATTATGCTTTCTAATTTTCAATTCTCAAATAAAAACTCTCCTAGAACAGTTCATTCACACGATTAATAACCCCACAGTAAAATGTATGTCTGTATGTGGTGCTTTTGTATTATAAATGAATGGTTCATCCCTTGAAAAAAATACTTCTACAATAACAGTGATTCCCATGTGGTAACTTGTACCTCGCACTGGCTGCAACATTCGTGGTCTCTTGGCGCAATGGCAGATCTGTAATGGAAGGAGGGTTGGTTGGTTGTTAGTGGGATTGAGATGAAAAAGAGCAAGAGAGCTTTGATGTGCTGTTGGCAGCTTCAGTTTATAGAAACCGGTTACTGAGCATGGGGCGTTTTTGGTTGGTGGGCGTCATGTGGTGTTGAGGTATGAGTGTGTATGGGTGCTTTGTCTGTACTTGTGTTAAATATCTGCGTATTCTAGATAGTATTCCACTGGGAGCCCATTGGTGCCAGGTGATTTACCCTTCTGCATTGATCGTAATGCTCGCTCATTCTCCTCTATTTCTATCAGGGCTTTTAGTGTCTCTCTTTGGGATTCCTTCATTCTGGGCATGTGCTATTTCTAACAAATCTGATGGCTCCTCTTCCGAGTACATACATTCACTGGAGTATAATGTCTTATAGTACTCTTGGAAGACGCTATTCTGTTGTTGTGTGGCTACTCTAGATCCCCCCTCGTCATTGATTGGTGTGATTGCCCCCATAGGGTGTTCTTTTCGGATCAACCATGCCAATAGCCGACCAGCTTTATCTCCTTTCCCATTTATTTTCTGGGTTTATTGGTCCCTGTCAAATCTAAACAATGATTTTTGGTGTGTGTTTTCGGTACTAATTGCCTCTGCCAGATATGGGCCCACTGCCTTTCCTGTGCCCAAGTCGATTTTCAGATCTCTGATCAATATTTCTGAATCCCTTCGTTTTTTGGACAGTCTTCCTTAACCCCACTATCTTGGATATGCAAACACCCCTCATAGATACCTTGAGAGCTTCCCACATGATGCCTACTTTTTCCACTGAGCCCTCATTGTTATCCAAAAAAGAGATGATCTCTTCTCTTTGTCATTTTAAATGCCCTGTCCTGCAGTGACTCCACATTCAGGCCCCAGGTTGGATTTGCCGGACGACGGCGTCCTACTTGTAATATCATAAACCAGGGGGGCATGGTGGGAGGGCATGGTCTGATAACACTTTCCCTGGATATTCAGTCTGGGAGAATCTGTGTGCATTCTCTGCCCGTAAATAAGTAGTCCAAGCAAGTGTGTGGGCCATTTACTGGTGAGTAAAAGGAATACCCTCTCATCATGTGATCCTCTCCATAATTCCTGCAAGTCCAGCTCCGATACCATTCTGTTGAGAGATTGTGTCGAGCATGGTTGCTCATAAACCCCTGGTTCGGTCTTTGTCTGGGTCTAGATAACAATTGAATTCCCCTCCCTAAATAAAAATATCTGCTCTGTCTCAGCCCATGAATTCCTCAATCTGTTGGAAGTATTCTTCATTGTCAATGTTAGGTGCCTAAGAGTTCAATATGCAAATCCTCTGCCCTTCTAAACTACCCCGTATTATCTTTGTACGCCCCTTTGACTCCCCCTTAGATGCTTCCAACTCCAACGGTACCTTTGCGTCCACCCAGATCAGCACCCCTCTGGAATATGTTGAATATGTCCATCCCACCAGTATGCCCCCCCACCTTTTATGCAGGTCTGCTTCGATTAAATGTGTCTCTTGTAACACTGCCAACTGAATGCCATGTTGGCGCAGAAACTGCAAGACTGGAGCGTTTAGATTTATTTCCCAAGCCACCTACATTCCATGTTCCTATTTTTATCAGCATTTATCCCTTTTGATACATGACCTCCCACCTAGATCTTTCCCCTTCTTGGTATGGCACTGCATTTCCTCTTGTGTTCTCAACTGTGCCTGTCTGTTATCCAGCCAGGCCTTCCTCTCAGATAAACCGGTGTTCCAACTGTAACTATGCTGGTAGTTCCTTATGTTTTTGTCTTGTTGACAAACTACTCCCATCAGTAGAATTGCGCTGTCATTCCCCTCCACCCATATCTTCCCCCAAGCTGACCCCTACCCTCAATTTTCCCCCTCCCCCGCCCCCACCTCTTCAATTCCCCAACATTTTCCTTAGACTAGAAGTTTCCTACTTTAAGCTGTGGCAGCTGTCCACCACTAGACATCCTCAAAGAAACTTTGGTATGACTGCTTGCCCTTTTCGCACTGCTTTGGATGGTTGCAAGGCCTGAGGGACTTCAGTTCGGGGTATGACCTCAATGCCGGCCCCAGATTCTGGTTCTCCCCTTCTCCTCCTCTCCCACGTCTCCGGTTTCTCAAACCGTGTTCTTAGAAAGTCTCAGTGGTTCTTTCTATCCCTGTCTCCTTGATTGGCTCCAGTTTGTGAACTTCCTCATAGCTTTTGGCTTTCTGTAGTCCGTTGTGCTCTTGGGTTGTCCCCCCATCCGTATTTAGCCTCTAACCAGGGCCATGCTTCTTTTGCTGACAGCAAGAGGTCTGATTGGTTGTCTACCAGTACCTTTAGTTTCGCTGGGAAGGACATCATATACGTCAAGCCATGTTCACGGAGCCTCTGCTTTACTGAGTCAAAGGACCACCTCTGTCTCTTTACTTCTGGGTGAAGTCTGGAAATATCAAGATCCCTGCAGTATCCTTTTGTATGCTACCAAGTTTCCTTGCCTCCTGTAGGATCGCAACTCGGTCCCTGAAGTTGAGTAGTTTGGCCACTATTTCTCGGGGAGGTGCCTCTGGAGGTGGTGGGCGACCTGGAACCCTGTGTGCTCTCTTGACTGTAAATAGCTTGGAAAGGCTACTGTGCCTTAAAGTGTCTAGTACAAACGTTTCCACATATAGTTCTGTGCTGTCTGCCTCCTCTCTCTCGGGCACCCCTATCATCCGGATGTTACACCTCCTGGAGCGTCCTTCTGCTTCCTCCCCTCTGTCTTTGAGGGTCCTTGTTGCCCCAACCAGGCCTTTGATTTGATTCTGCATGGATTCCACCACATCTTCTAGGTCGCTTATTCGCTGTTCCGCCAATGCCACCCTATTGTTCACCTTCTCAAGGTCAGCCCGCACCAGTGACACATCTACCCCCACTTCTTGAATCTTAGTTTCGAGTGCCTTCCTTGTGTCTTGTATGGCTGTCATGAGGTTTTCCAATGTCACCCCACCTGTCTGTCCATATGCCGGATCTCCTGCTTGTTGGTCCTGGGCTTGTTTGGTTGTTTTTGGTTTGGCTCCCACATATGCCTCCATCTTTTGTTGTCCCTTCACCATCGTTGTGAAGTAATTGTGGGCTTGTAGTAAAAGGAAAGGAAACACTGGGTGCTTCCCCCAGCTGGCCTTCAGCTAACACCCCCTTTGGTGCTTAGTGTCAATATGCTAGATGTGGCCTCTTCTTATTACTTCTTCCGGGGTAAGCCGATCTGATCCCCGATTCTTGATCCTTTCGCCTGCTCTGCCTTTTATTTCTCTGATACGTCTTTATTCCGTATTGTGCTGTGTCCCCTGGGCGGCAGGCAGTTAGTTGTCACCTCTTCTCTGGTGGCAAAGTAATTCCAGCTTTTGTGTGCAGTTGTGCCTGTGAAACGTGTCTGTCTATTGCCTTGATTTATTACCATGCCCGGGGGATGCCACGGTCCAAATTCTGTTTTTGTCCTCTGCCGCCGTCCCTCACTACCTGCGTGTTGTCTCTGGTGTCTCTATGGAGGACCCGTTACCTTCTGTGGTTCCGCCTCTGATTCCTCTCCTCATCAGTGTGGTCTGCTTGTTAGTTTGCTTGGTGTCCCTGGCTGTTGCCGCCCTCAATCCGTGTGTTATTGTAGGAGATCCCCACTGTCGCTGCTACTTCCGCTGGTACGCTATCTCCCCCTCAAGTCTGGTACTCCCTCTACGTTATATCGGATTGACGGGGTGAGAGGTTTCCGGTGTTTGCCCTGCTGCATATGAGCTCCCTCTGATTGCCAGTGCATCTCCTCACCTTCTAGTCGCCTCAGGCATTTTCTGCTGTTCTCCTTCAGTTCTTTTGACGGTTCGGCCAAGATGGCGTCCAGCACCTGACTCAATCCGTTCGGGTGATCTGCTAGGCGATTCCCTGTTTCTTCTTTCCTTCTGAGTAGAACATCTCATGGAGACTATGTTCTGCTGATATGTGTGAAAATCTCGTCTAATTTTCGGCTGGTAAGAGGATCTTTTCCTCCAGGATTTCGAAAGCCACCGTAGAGCGACTGAGGTTTAGGTCCACATCCTCACGCTTCTCGACAGCGCCCCAATCGGTACATTTTGAAAACGGAGTATAACCTTTGGAGTAATCGCACTCATCCCAATGAGAAACTAAATAACACTGATAATAAAAATCACTACAGAACTCAGAATACTTGTTCCAGTGGGAGAAAACTTCAGCAAGAAATTATAAAACACTTTGGGGCTCATACTCTGCCCAGTAAGAGAAGAAACAACCATAATCTGCCCATTGAAAGAAGAAGCAATATTCGGCCCACTGGGTGAAGGAATCACAGTAGTAGTCCCAGTGAGAATGAGAGAGAACCAGTCTTCAGTGTTGGCGTGACTCAGGAGAGGTGGACTGTTCATTGAGACCGCTGGAGCACTGGTGCAGAGGAGAAGAAGCAGGAGGAGTCAGAGCGAGAACCAAAGCTGTCCTGACTACAAAGGAAGTCCCTATCCTGCAAACTGGCCCAGTGACGCCAACCCGTAGAAAGCAAGGTAACAGGAATGACGGGAGACCTGAAAGGGAAGACTGGGATAAAGAGTACCTTCATCTACTTCTCCCAGTGGGTGGCCCGATGAAACTTCTTGTACTCGCCTCAGTAATATAAGAACTGGGCAAGAGAATAAGAATATGATATGGCATTTATAACTCACCTATACACCAGTGTTTCAAGGCGCGATTATATGGCATAACCAATGGGTCTGCAATAAATATCTCAAGGAGAAAGACGGAGCAGAGGAGGAGGAACAAGATGTTCAATGTCTTATTTATAAGCACTTAAAGATATACAAACACACAGAGGATAACCACATAGACATATTCAATATCGCTAGTAATCTCAGAGAAGACTTTTAGACACTTGAAATACATTGTACCAGAATATCCAATAAGCCCATAACGCTGAAGAGAGGCCTACAAAGAGAACGCAAATCTGAAGGAATGTCCAGAGAGCAAAACTATATTCATAACAAAAGTGTATCAAATTTTATTCACCATGATACAAAATATTTGTAAAAAAGTCAGTCAATGACACATTACTTTATATAGCATCATTATATCACATAACACGACAACATGGGGATACATAAAAACTAGCTAAAATGAGTCCATCACAACCATTCATAGTGCAGCATTCAAACCATAAATCACACTCAGTGACATTCAACCAAACAACAATAGCTAAAAAACATGACAAAGTTTAATTAACAGTAGGAGGTGGGATACACATTCCTCACGTCCCATCTGATTATTTTAGTATTTGAACCATTTTCTGACACACTAACAACAATAGACACAATTAAAAAACAATC
Organism: Ambystoma mexicanum; assembly: GCF_040938575.1. Classification (NCBI taxonomy): domain Eukaryota; kingdom Metazoa; phylum Chordata; class Amphibia; order Caudata; family Ambystomatidae; genus Ambystoma; species Ambystoma mexicanum. The sequence goes on along the minus strand of NC_090929.1, from coordinate 995,494,643 downwards.
TATCGCAAGGGTGGATCTAAAGAAAGAATGTTGTGTAGATCACATCCCTAGGGAGTAAGCCGAACCGGTTTCGACGTAGAGTGTATATTGGACAACGTCTTCATCAGGAGATATAGAGCGAAAGGCTTGTATGTATGACCGTACCCAAACAGGGTGGAAGGAGGGTCGGTAGGCTGGAATCTGACCGAGGGTCGGTGGGCTGGAGTCTGACCACAAAGAAATCTGCAGATGGAGAAGAGCTGCTGTGGGCTGTCCCCTGCAGTAGTAGATGTATAGGGGTAGCCTCCTTGATGATTTGTGCAGCAAAAGTGGATGGTGTCGGCAGGGATTGGCCTGATGGGTTACAGAGGCACTAGTCCGTGCGCGGCATAGACGGTTGGCAATGAATGCAGCATCCAGCGCGGGAGCCACTGTACCCGTACTGCGCGGCCGATAATACTGGTATTCACAAATCAAGGAGGCTACCCCTATACATCTACTACTGCAGGGGACAGCTCACATTAGCTCTTCTCCATCTGCAGATTTCTTTGTGGTCAGACTCCAGTCCACCGACCCTCTGTCAGATTCCAGCCTACCGACCCTCCTCCTGCCCTGTTTGGGTTTGTATTTGCGATTTATAATCATACTCTGGTCCAGAGTACAGAGTCTTCCTGCTTCTTTCTGTTCTTGTTATTCAAAGAGAACAAACAGGGGAGCCAAAGAATTGAAAAAGTCCCCTAGAGCAACTAAATAAATTGATCCAAGAGATGGCTAAAAAGTATCTACAAATTGTCTACTAAGGCCGAGGAAGCCTATCCATGAGAAGGGGGTCATTGTGGTCTTTTGTTATTTTTGTCTTAGTGGTCGGGACAGAGCAGCTTAGTTTTGGACGGAGGGCAGAGTGTTTACTTTGGACTCCCCAACAGACAACAAGCACCCTTGTTTGGTTAGGCAGGGAAATTCATAGATTAGGGATAGTGAGGCCTTTTCCACTTATTTGTTTCATAAAAGAAAGTCAAGAATCCCAAAAACTGGTCTGTCGTCTCCTTCTGACGTACCATATGTGACACAAAAGTATCTCCACTGCATTGTATGATGATGTTTGCACTGTTAAAAAGTTACACAAACATATACAAAGTAAAAAGAGTGGAAAACCTAGTTACCCAGTACTGATGGGCTGAAGGACTGATCAGTTTCCCCATGACAAATGAGCAAAAAGGCCAGAGGAGGGACGCTGAAGGCTTCACTTCCCTGTAAAAAGTCAGTACAGGTTCAAAATCAAAAGCACAACGTTTGGGAGTTCATAGAATATGGAGGAAAGGTTGCCTACAAGAGAAATCTTTCCTAAAGCTCCCCTTGGCTTAATGCTGACATTTTGGTGTCCTGAGCCATTTTTCTCTCCAGTAAAGTTTAATCCCGCCCTTATTAGGGTCTGCAACATATTTGTATATGTTTGTTTCTTTATTAGCCTTATAGGCTACTGGGGCAAGGGTACCACCTAAATACCCCATTTCGTCTTTGGCTGGGTTTCTCACCTAGCCAATATGTGAGTGAGGCTGGTGGTCCCTGCATACTTTGAAAGTAATTGACCACAGTTTAGCCTTTTTACCGTGTTGGTAGCCACTTGCTCCATGAGCAGGAGCCAAACAGCCACCTGGGGTTTAAGGCATGTTACCTGGCCATTCTTTGTGATCCTTCTTGTTCATGGTTTCATGTCAGGAAAGGCCTTTTTGATCCTATTACCTACTTTAGGTCCCATTCAGAGCTCAGAGGCTCGTTTGAAAGAATGGCATGTAGTTTTAACTGGGCAAAGGCATGTTCTAAACATTAAGCTAAATCCCTTTGTCGGTACCCATGAAACACGAGTGAGTCTGGCCTGCCCCAATTAGAAACTCACCCATTGTTTGAAACATGCATGACATGTGATTGGAGCGTGGTGGCTGAGCGTGTATGTAGTTTTCAGTGCAACTCTGGAGACCCAGACCCATTCGAAAAACTACCACGTGGAACTACATCTTCATAGCGGGAAGAAGACTGAGGCTTAGGGTCTGGACTGTAAGGAAGCTCGGGGACTGTGACCTATGATACTCGTGAAGGCGAAGCATGGCACCTTCCCGACCCAAGACATCCTGTATCAGGCTTTCTCTCTTGATCCGATGGAGATAGTAAAATCCTACTCCACTGCAGCTTGTGTGTGCTCCGCTGTTACTCCTGGACAGTGCAAATCACCAATACAGATGTGGGAACACCTGCTACACTGCTAGATACTGTACAGCATTGTTTCTGGTATCCTGAAGTGCTGCTCCATTGCTGGACTTGTCTGATTGAACCCTTCTGCTATTATTCATTCTAGGAAACCTCCTTTTGCAACCACGCATGCCCAAGTCCGATCCGCAGAGTCCACTTACCTCTCCCTAAGTGCTAGTATTCTGGCAATCTGCTGCTGTTCTACCATCCACCGTCATTTTGTTGGTTCAATGCTGTACTTGCCCGGGGTGCACTGTGCATTCCTTGTACATGGGACCTTAACAGTGACCCGCAGAAAACCAGATGTCTCAACTCGCCTATGAACCCTTATCCCATGGACCCTTTCTTCAACTTCCAGAGCCCTTATCCACATCTTTGGGCTCCTACTCCGTCATGGAGTTCCCATCTTCATTGTTTTGGGTGCTTCACCTGCAGACCTTCCTAGGCACTAATACAAAGACTGTATCTGTACCTGGCAACCATTCTAGTCCCTCCTGCAATCTTCATTCAAGGGTCTCTTGCTTGTTGACAAGGGTCTGTCTCTTCTCTGGCACGCTCCTTCATTGTCGTCGGCCTTAAGGTTTCCTCCTCTGGGTGCACCCTGTCCAACTTGGTAAGGCCAGTTTTTTTTCTTACAACCGGGAGCAGCCTATTGACTTTAACAATGTATCTAAAATGTTTACTTAGCAGAGTAACTGTATTGACTACTTGTTTCGATTGCCGTCTTGTTTTTTACAAACCCTTTACCTTATTGATTTTAAAGCTATTTTCTGACTTTTAGAATTTGCCTGCTTGTTGAGCTCCCTTTTTCAAATCGTCCTAACAATTACATTAGCGGAGGGGTCGCTAGAGAGCCCGATTCCAAGATGGCTGCATACTGCTGAGCTCCTCCAGAGCCGTTGAAGGGAGATTACGCACTGCTCCGTAGGACACAAACCAACCCTAAGTGGGGCGGAAGAGTGCTGGCCGAGTTTGGGCACTGAGCGGGCCCGGGAAGCCTGCAAAATCACTCTGTGCCTGGGAGCGCGCCTTGGCAGGATTCCATGCCCTGGCCCGGGCCATGAGAGCTGCAGCGCTGAAGACAGAGGAAGCAGTGGGTTCTTAGCCCTGAGTGTCCCCGGCGCTGCTGGGGGGGAAGACGCCTGGCGGGGGCCCATGGCAGGTCCATTGAGGAGCCACACCTCCTTGCCTGGGGGCACCCAGATCCTGCGACACCTCGCCACGCGAAGTGAGAAAGAGTCGCGCGGGAAGGTAACCCTGGCAGGGGTGACAGAAGGGAGCCTGACTGTCGTGAGGCAGGTGAGGAGCGGTGGGCACCGGCAGGGGGCCGACCCCCAGGTGATTGGAGCGGCCTGCGGCGGGCACTGAGCCCCAGACTTACACCCCAGATCCTTGCTGCAGGGCGGCTGCGGTGCGAACCAGTGGGAACGTCTTCCGGCGTGCAGCTGCCCCAGTATATTGCACACACGCGGGATCTTCATGAACAAGAGTCCACACATTGCAGTGGGGGACGGCGGGCCCGCTGCCCGCAAGTCGGTACATGCATGCAGAACCCCCAAGCCAGGGGAGGAGCCACCGCATTGCACCCCCAGCGAGACAGAGGCCTGGGTGAAACCTGCCGAGCACCGGAGCATGACGGCGAGCCAGCTGTGCCACCCGTGACCCCCAAGTACGCGGGAGGGCGGCCATGAGCGGAGGAGCGGCTTGCCCCCCCCCCTCCCTCCAGGAAGCATCCATTGATCCAGACATTTGGGTTAGCGGCGAGACGGTCCCCTCCCCTGGAGGCCGCGGGGCCTCGTCTCCCCCTGAGGGGGGCGAGTAGCCCCAAAGACCAGCAGGCACGGACCAGCCCTGTGACCAAAAGCACCACGATTGTAAGAGATGGGGCCGGCTCTGCCTTACACGGCGACTGGGCCCACCGGCTACACCAAGCAGCCTGCCCGACTGGACCCAGCAGTATCCTAGGGAATAACCTCTCACAAACTGCTGGAGATGGCTGGTGGGGAGGACACGTGCCCCCCCTGCATCTGTGGAACAAGGCCATTGAGGGGGGGAATTGGTCCTTTGACCTGTTTGAGCCCGCTGCCACCGGCACATGGCACAGGGCTAGAGCCAAAGGCTACAATGAGCACAAGAGCTGTACCCACAAAAGACACCACCTGCCGCTACCACAGGTCCAGCACCATCAGTGGCACGTCAGCGCAGAGCGGGACAGGGCCAGGAGGAACAATGAGCTGAATGGTGAATACCAAACTCGATGGCCTTGTGTATAAAGTGGACCGGATGCAAGAACGCATCGACCAAGAGAGCGGAAGAATGTCCGAGGTGGAGCAACGAGGGGGGGGCTTTAGAAGATACCAGTGGAGAAATGTCGCAGGCTATTCAGGGGCTGCGGAGAGATGTAAAACTGGTAAAGGAGAAGAACGAGGTCCTAGAGGCGAGATCCTGGAGGAACAACATCCGGGTGGTTGGAGTGCCAGAATCGATTCCCCAGCGTAATATGGAACTCTTTATGGAGACTTTTATAAAGGAGGTCCTAAAAGACCCCCCGCTGTCAACCCAGTTCCTGGTGGAGGGGGCGCACAGGGAGTCGCAGATCACTCCAAGGCCGGGTCAGAAGCTGCGCCCAATTATAGCACGTCTCCACAATTACAGGGACCGAGACGCGGTGCTACACAGAGCCAGGGATTTGGGGGATCTGATGTATGAGGGCTCTAGGTTCTCGTTCTACCCGGACTTCACTCCATCAGTCCAGAAGGCCTGCCTTTCCATTTTGGCTGCAAAGAGCCCTGCGGGACCAGGGAATCCAGTACGGCATGATGCACCTGTCCAATCTACGGGTCCAGCATGAAGGCCAGGCATACTTTTTTACTGACCCGGATGTTAAAATGGATTTCTGAACTCTGACCTGGTGGGCAGAGGTTCAGTAGGCCAGCCTAGTTTCTTGGAACAGGGTAACCTTCTGGACAAGCCAGACCAATCAAGGTATCTTGGCGGCGGTCGAGACTAGGTCTCACGAGGGGTGAGTGTGACTGAAAGACCTCAATGAGCACACAGAGTGAAGGACACTTACAAATCACTCCGTCAGGTGTAGATATATTAAAAATACAAATATATTTATTTCAAGGCCTTTGAGTTTGAACACATAAATCAAATCACAGTAATACTTATTAAGCCAACACAATCCTATCTAAATACATAGATACAAGACCTTTGGGGTCTAAAGGGTTAATGCACAAAATGGGTCCACAACCTAAAAGGGGAAGGAAACGGGCAGTGCAAATAGTCTTTTGTCCCTTCTGCATCCAACACACTCTTAACTAAGAGGCAGTCCAATCCCTACGAAGAGTGGAGCCTAATGCTCAAAATGTACATGCAATGCAAGCGCACGCAGTAGTTCAAATGGACAAAACGGGGTCTCTTCAAGGGTCTGTAGCAGCTCAGGATGGTGGGTGAGGCGATGAAGAATAGGTTCCCACTATTTGAGGAGGGCCTCCACTTGAGGGCAGAGTCGATTCCAAGAGTTGGGAATAGTTCGCACTAGCAGTGGAAAGACGAGGGGCCCCCAGGCGTTAAAATGGATGGAGGCGCAAGGGGCCACCGGTTAGGGTTGCAATTACTCACCGACCCCCGGCGCACTCTGGACCAAACTTCGGCAGTTGAGTCCACTTCGGTTGCAGGTTCAAGTGCGGCAATTTGACTGCTCAGCTGCTTCCAGCGGTGAAGATACAGTGATGATTCTCAAACAGGACAGTGGCGATTTCTCCGCTCCTGGTGGATGGATCAGGGCAGTTTCACTGCAGCAGGCTTCAGGGTCAAGAGGGGCACAAATGCAGTGCACCTGCAAAGTTCACCACCACGGCTGGGCGACACGGTAACCGCGTATACTGGCGCACTCGTCTCACTTCAGACCTGGAAATGCCTAGTGTACGAAATTCGGTGTGAGGGTGCCGTGAACACAGACCTAGGGCCTCCTCGAAACAGCAGCGTTATCAGGGCAAACAGTCTGCGTAAGCTGGTCAGCCCACTGGTTGGCCCAGGCACACTTCCGAGAAGGCTTACTTGCAGGTTTTGATGAAGGTGCCGAGAATAGTTGGTCCCACTATTCCAATGGGTCGAAGCGTCTTTGCAGACCTTCTAGGAAGACCAGATGCAAAGGGGTCCCACGGGACGACATCGGGCTCAGGGTGCCAAACCTTGGGTTTCCAGTGGTTCCTCGACTCAGCTTTTTAGTTTCAGGATACTTGGATCCTATCCTTCATTCAGTGAGAACTCCAGAGATCGACATGGTATTGGTGTTTGGGGCCTTCTCTTATCCAGAATCTCCTTTGCGCCAAAACGAAGAGGACCCAATGGGAGATCTGCTCACATACAGGCATACCATACGTGGACCAATCACGGACCACAGTGGTCCTAGGCATTTACAGCACTTCAGACTCTCTGGCCCCCAGGATGTGTATTGGAACCAGACGTTCCAGCCCACATCCCGGAGGCACACACACAAGGCATGCAGAAGCCTGCGAAAGCTTGGTGTTTTGCGGGAGAATGCATGCCCGAATAAGGTCTGACTCGGGTCGGTTCGACCTGGGGAAGGCGAAAGGGGCAAGATGGCCACTGAACAGGACAAAGAACCTTGTGGGATGGCCATTTTGGAGCCAGGCCACCTATTCCTGCCACACTCAGTAATCGCGGTTTACCTGGCAGGAAAGGGTTCAAAATATACGAAATGATAAGCTGCCACCAGCCCTGTCAGAGGCACATCTCCTAAAAAATCCTTTGAGAGTATCTAGGGTCTTTGGAAATGACCAATAGAACCAAGTGTACTGTACTGGAAGGTACATTGTTCACTTGTTACATGTTGCAGAAAAGTTGCAACATTGGAAAGGACTAAGGGAAACAAAGTCTCCCAGTACTGACTGTTTTAAGGGCATGTCAGTTTCCCCATAAAAAGTGAGCGAAAAGCCTAGAGGAGTGCAGCAGAAGGCTGAAAGTCAGACTAGTGTTTAAGATCAGCAAAAAGTTGGGGGGGTACACAACTGCCGCTGAAGTGGCACAGCGAGTAGAGCGCTCGCTTTGACATCTGTGCAGAGCCTGCGAACGAATCCCGGCAGGGCCAAACTCAGCCTTTCATCCTTCCGAGGTCGATAAATGAGCACCACACACCGTGGGTAATAATAAGCAGCGCGCAGATACCTGAGGGTTCGTAGCGCTATATAAATGCCAAATTATTATTAACTGGAGGGAAAGTTACACATAAATGGGAATCTTTCCTAACACCGTGTGCAGTGCATGATTTCATTGAATCCCTCCCGAAGAACCGAACTGACACATGATCACGAAGAAGAGACATGCAGGGTGACAACACCAGTCTTAGGGCAGTAAGGGCTGTGAGGGCTCATAACTATAAAGAGCTGGCATACTGGCACAGAGTAGTTGCTTCCTGATGGAGACTGAAAATGTGCATTTTAAAAATGATGTAATGAATCAGTCCAGCAGCATACTACAAGATTTGCTTAAGCGATCTCCCCTTCGGAGAGATCGCTTGGGGCGTGGTTTCTGGTGCTCCCGGGCAGTGCCCCTTGATGAACCTCTTGTTTAAAGGTAGTTGGTTGGTGGGGGGGGGGCGGTGTGTCACTGCGAGTTGTGGGCGGGCAGTGTGGGAGGGAAAGGGGGAAGTTGACATTGCAGGGGGTTGGGGGACGGGCGGGGTAATGTTGATGGTTAATGTTGCAATTGATTCACATCGCTCAGCCTCGAACACTGGGGCAGTCATCACCTACTTTGAGTGGGAGCCACGGCTGCTGCACGTACACCCAAACCATTGCCATAATGACTACCAAGGTAATTAGCTGGAACGTGCGTGGCCTGAACAACCAGTGCAAGGTCCGCAAAGTAATCCAGTTTTGTGAACGACACAGTGCCAAGGTGGTCTTCCTACAGGGGATGCACCTGAAAGGCAGTGCGAACGAGGGAGTTGCTAGATCCTGGGAGGCATCCAGACACTACACTTCTTTCTCGACGTTCTGCGCTGGTGTAATGACATTGATACACAAATCACTGGGGTTCCGGGTGGCTGAGGCAATCGTGGACCCTAACAGCCGATATGTAATTGTGTCCGGATCCCTGGGTGCCTCGAGGGTGACATTTGTTAACTACGCCCCAATGTGGATGACCCTGGCTCCTATGAGTCCCTAGTCCACATGAGTCATGGGTTCCTCCACACGTGCCAGATTTGGGCGGGCGAGTTTAACACTGTGCTTGACCCGGATAAAGATAGATCAGCGGGGGTGGCATACTCCAAAGCAACTGAGGTAATACTGTGGAACATGCAGACCTAGAGCTGGGTAACGTGTGGAGGGTACTACACCCAGATGTCAGGGAGTACTCCTTTCGTTCGTCAGTTCACGGTACGTCCTCGAGACTGGATTATATTTTGGCTGAACTCTTGCTTCTCCAACGGACGTCCGAGTGCACTCTTCTCCCAAGAACTGTCGGACCATTCGCCCTTTCTCTGGTCCATGAGCCCGGAAGAAGAAAGTGTGCAGCGGCCTTTCTCGAGATTCAAATCAGCTGCATTAACAGACCTAGTGCTTCGGAGTGAAGTTCTCGAGCTAATTAGATCATACTTTGACGTTAACCTGGGCTCCGTTAATTCGATGAGTACGATCTGGGAGGCTTTCAAGGTGGTGGTGAGGGGTGGGTGCCTCTTTGGAGTTGGGGGTACTAAAAACGATTTCCAGACAGCTCACTGAGTCCGAAACCAAAATTAAAGCCCTTGAGAGGCAGGTGGACGAGGGTCACAGGCTGGGGCCCGTGGCCGCCCTGCGGGTGGAGCTAGAAAGATTCCAAGACCTGGCTGAGAGGGAGATTCCGTTTTTGCCCGCCCCGCAATGGCCCGCAGATATGGTGAGGAAGGCCGCCCGGGCAGGCTACTAGCGACAATGATCCGCCATGAGAGAGGCGACATAAGACAAAGCGGCCGTGCGCACTCCGGAGGGAATGGTGGTGGTAAACCAGGCCGAAATCGCGACAACCTTTCGGCGATACTATGAGACACTATATGCTTCTGAGACCATCCCCTGGGGCGGCTCTAGTAGACTCAGTGAGGAGGCAGCCCTCACGCTGGACTCCCCCATTACAGCCGAGGAGATTATCGAAGCGATACAGACTCTGCCCATCTCTAAGGCGCCTGGGACAGACTGCCTTACGGCTGAGTTTTACAAGGTGTGGGACGCAGAAGTAGCACAACTAATGCTGAAGATGTGGGAAGAGAATCTGAGCGCGGGGAGCCTCCCCTCGACAATGCAGGAGGCCGTAATGACCCTAATTCTGAAGCAGGATAAAGACCCTCTAAACTGCATCTTGTACCACCCAATATCGTTATTGAACTTAGACGCGAAGATCTTTGCCGAAATTCTTGCAAATAGGCTTCTCCCGTATATATCCAGCATCCCGGGAGGATAGCTCAGTGGCAACTGCGCGCCTTGGAAGCAAGACGACACGAAGCAACACAGGTAGAATCCGCGCTTAGAAACCTCTGGGTGTTTAAGCGCGTTATAAATATCGCAACTAAGGCAAAAAGAAACAATTACGCAATTAAAAAACAAACAATTCCCATAACAGCGCCTCGATGCCCGTGGGCTGTGTGAGCGCTTTAAAAATGCTCAAAAAATTTTTTATAATTCATGTGGACCAAACAGGCTTCATACCAGGCATATCGACCTCGGCCAACCTATGCAGGCTCTTTGCCATACTAGCCCCGATCGACTGCAACGTACAGGCGGTAGCGGCCCTCCTTGACATGGATAAAGCATTCGACTCTGTGGAGTCGGACTTGTATACTCAAGGTACTGCGGGGGGGGGGAAATCACTCCTTATCAGCTGTGAGGTTATTGTACACAGGGTCGAACGCCTGCATAGGGGTGAGTGGCACGCAATCCAAACACTTTCTGCTGGGTCATGGGACACGACAGGGCTGTCCACTTGTTCCCCCTGATCTTTGCGGCTGCAATTGAGGTGTTAGCGGCGCAACTACAGAAATTCCATGGGGCGCGTGGCCTGGCCATGGGTGGGGCCTGTTCACTAGTGTCATTATACGCAGATGATGCAATCCTATACCTCAAGGACCCGGCAACTAATCTTGCCCTGATTTCCCTGAAGGTGGTGCAGTTTGGGGAATTCTCGGGTTTACGGCTGAATAAAGGGAAGTCCACCCTGTTCACCGTGAATGTGAAAAGGGTCAGTGGAGAGGCCTGTACACTGCTGGAGGACAACTACTTCCGCTGCCTGCGTGCCCTGAAGGAGAAAGTGAAGGGATGGCCAAGATGGTGGTGGTCCCCAGGCTGCTGTACATATTTCAGGATACCCCAGTATGGCCGGGAGTGGGATTCTTTAGAGATGTGAAGTCATTGCTGATTAGACTAGCTTGGCACCCCCGTAGCCCCCGCATCAATTGGGAAACATTGGTCCTGCCGTGGGACAGGGTGGGGGGGGGGGGTCGGAGCCCCAGATGGGAGCTCTACTTCCTGGCATTGCAATTGTATTTCACCACGACGTGGATGCCCCCCCCCCATGTCCGCATTGAAAAATCCTATGTCCGTCCTTACTCCCTTTACTCCCTCCAAGGGGTCCGGATGTCCCAAAGAGCATCAGATAAATGCAGCTTCGACCCAGTGGCATGCACGACACACTCATGGTAGAGGGCTCTAAAGAGCGTGGGGGTAGATGTCCCCCTTGACTTGGGTATCCAATTATGGAACGTCGAAACGATATCCCCGACCTGTGGCGAGACTAAAGTCCGGGAGTGGCGGGGGGCGGGGATCCAACGGATGGCAGACATGTACCCGAACACCACCTTTGTCCCTCTGGAGCTATTCAAAGAGAGGATGGGTGGGGGCCTGCACTGCAGCCTACAGTACCTAAGTTTTAGGGCAGCATTTAGGAAGTGGTTCGGGACGTTCCCCGAGTGGCCGGCGAACAAACCCGTTCCTACAGTACATTGTCAACTCACCTGGCTGCAAAAGGGTGATATCTACTCTGTACAGGCTTATTCAACACAACACTCCTCAGGGGTCACTAAAGTGCAGGCAACAGTGGAAGGAGGACACAGGGTTCTGCGAGAACACACACAAAGTGGCCTTTAACACAAGATTGCAATTGATCCAACTGAAAACACTGCATCACACATTCATGTCCCCAGCTCATGTTAACCGGTTCGATAGCTCCAAACTGCATGTTGTCGCCGCTGCAGCCATGATCCAGCTGACTTCCTCCACATGATATGGGCTTGTGCCGAGTTGCGGTCTTACTGGGAGGGGGTGGCGGAGGGCTGCTCTGCGATGTTGGGGCAGGATGTTCCCTGTGAAATACAGTACTGTATGTTTGGTTGGTCACTGTCTATTCCCAGGCAGTATCGAAAGCTGATCACAACATGCATGATACTAGCTAGACGTATCTTAATGAAATGGACCAGCCCCTCCCCACCGGGGATACACACGTGGCGTAAGGACTTAATATGGCACAGTGACATTGATAAAGAATATGGGAACCTGTGTGATAAGCAAAACAGACCTAAGGCCATTTGGGGCCCATTACCGCCTACCTACTATCCCTGAATGCTGAAACGGATGTGTGAATCACGAATAGCAAGGCATATGCCTACTCTGGATGCCACATGGAGGGAGAGGGCTGGATGCAGGCATGCTTACCTGCTTTCTGGGTCCAACACCCACTCCGCTCTCTGTGCCCTATGGTAATCCACTGCACCATGTTTATATCACCATTACTTTGCAGAAGTGGGATAACCGCTGCCGTAAAACTTCTGAAACATGTCAATGTGATGCAAGTATTCCAGTGGAATGTGATGTGAATGTTTAGTCAAGAAAGTTATTTTTTTTAAAGCAATGACTTTAGCTACATTTTTGTTGGCATCATTATTCATTTTTTAAATCTTTTTATTGTGTAATGAGCAACAATACAAGAATAACCAAGACATGTTGAGCAGAGAACGCATCCCTCCAGGCAAAATGTCCAATAGCACAGATTGTGTTAACATCCAGAATGCATCACCCTCTCACCTTCACGATACCCCGTACAACCATCAAGTGCGCTACAGGTATATTCATATTGTAGAGGAGCCCTCTTAGCCTCCACCCTCCAACAGAGCAACCCTGATAGATAACCCTTGTCTCCCCTTTGTATTCCACACATTGGCAAATTCATGTGGACAACCTCTGGTCCTATAGATAACTCTATAGTGACATACAATAATCCAGGTGCCATTCCCACTTGGCAATTCTGGGCGAGTCTCCCAACCCCCCATTTCCTAGCAATATTACTCTTGACCACCACCATTGCATTTGCTACAAAGAGCTTCTCATAACAGGGAAAGGAAGCTCCCCCACTCAAGGCTAGCTTTGGATCATCTGGTATGGCTGCCCTAACGCTCGAGATATGCATCTTTAGACTCTGTTTAGGATTTTGTGCGGAACCTGCGGAAATCTGGCAGAAATTGCCACCTATCGAGGTGCCATCGGAGCCTCCTGCCAATTCTCGGCTTCATTGGGGCCTACGTCCATCTCCCATCTTTGTACCAGCTTCGTAAGAGGGTGATGGGTGAAGTTAAGAACTACCTAGTACACGGTCGATGTAGCTCTTTTCGGTATCCATTCTGTGTTTGTTGGGCTCCAACAGGGTCTGTTCAGTGCAGTCCTACTTCTCATTAAATTGCGCCTACGTAGCAATGTCGAAACCTGAGATATCACAACCCCCTCACCAGCGTTCAGCCGGAGCCTGTGTCGCAGCTTCCCAAAAGTGGTTGGCATTATTATTTAGGCAATATTTTGAATGGAGACATTGTTGATGGAAACATTTTCATGCACATCCCTTCATTGTTCTTAGAACACTGAAAAGCCCCACGTACAAATTCACATTTGCCATTTAAAGTAAATGAGTGTCGTCAAGCCATGGCTATCAGTTCAGGCCATCGTGTTATGACATACTTTAGGAAAGCATTCTAGCACTTTGTCAGTGACATAAACTTGATTAAAGATGATAGAAAGAAAACTCTTTACAAGTTGATCAGCTATTTAGCCATTTGTTAGTTAGAAATGGGCGTATATAATATGCTCTGCAGCAAAATCCTTGTCTTTAGTGTTATGTACAGGCAGCATTCACATACTACGTAGAATGGTCTAGTATTGATTGGCTTTGGGATTTGAAGTATTCTTTCACAATTGTAAGTTGTCTTTCCGAATAAGACTGGTGTGATTCAGTGATAGTATTTATTTATTTATTTATTTGCTCGCTTTGGTCAACCTAGAAGCCTTTACTTTAACTTGGTATCAATACAATAAATATAAGTGTAATTGAAAATAAGACATGCAATGCTTTGAGGTACTGAAGTAATTGACCTCATAAAAGCTACATTTAAACCAACGTTTGTTTCCATTGATACGTACTTATTGTAAACGGTTTTTACTTTTTTCAACAGCAAGTTCTAATGCCCCAGTTTTTGAGCTGTTGTATGAGAAGAATCCACTGCACTGCAATTTTGAGAGAAGAGTGGAAGTTAGTACCAGACCACTAAACATAATTTACAACCCTAAGGCCATCACCAAAGTTGCAGATTTCTTCTACAAAGGAAAGGTTCATAGCTCAGGTAAGCACGTGTTCTATATTTTCTATCCTATAAATAATATGTTTACAGACTAGTGGGAAGCCATTCAATGCCTTTTGCTACGGAGATCCTAACAAATGAGGGTTCAACAGCCCTGAGTTTTGCTCCATTCAAGGGGAATCTTCAAAAAACTAAAGTTAGAAAATGACGAGGACTTATTGTCCACTAACATCCCACAATCAATTCCAATAATAAATGAACTATAATCACAAAAATGTGCATCAAACAGAGTCCCATAACAGAACTTTGAATTCATATCAAGGAAACATTTTATTTTCATTTCATGAATAAGTACAATTGAATAGCAAGACCTCCAAATTCATTTTAAATCACTAAACAATTAAAATTGGCAAATACTGACACTGTGAAAGACATACAAATCCAAAGAATCCAAAATAGAGTAAATCAAAATTACTTCATAGAGTATGAAGAGTCAACATAGTACTCGCCTGATAATAGTTCTATACTTTCGAGAGTACAGCTTAGTAAAACATCACCTTTCATCTTCCATATGATCCACAGCGCACATGAAACTATGCTACGCATGTTTCAGTTCTTTCCAATGTAAACAATTTCCATCAGGGTGCCCAAACCTGATCAATCTTAAACCAATGTGTCCCCTAATTCCCATTTTAGTCTTTCTTGCATAATTCCATTAAACCTTCGTATCAGTGTTTTTTCAGTTCTTGTTTTTCATAGTCTAGCATTATAGATCATCTGGTAACCCCTTACAAATGGACCATTACATTTCAGTGCCTTTTTTTTCTCCATCCAATTCCAAGCAACCTGAGAAACCAAACATCATGGTCTCTGTCCCTGCAACAATTAATGTGTGTATCCATGGACACAAAGGCAATTAACATCCTTAAGTTGGTGTATGAAAAGAACCCCTTTCAATTGCTGTAGTTCTAAGATATATTTCCAGATTATCCTGTTAAAGTATTCACCATTGGCACCCAAGGAGGGTGCTCTGTCAATCGTGTGTCTAGAAACGCAGGCATGAACTGTCTCGCTGGGTTTTACCCAGCCACGCCACTCCTTTCCCCGGGTGCACCATCTTGTTTTTGTGCATGCAACAGGGAGTCCCTTCATCTTGCCTCCCCCGCCCTAACCTCCTAAGACCTCTTGTACCCTTCCCTCACACTCCTCCCTCCCAATCCACTTACCTGCTGGACCAAAGCTTTCTGTCCCAGTCACGGCACTCAGTCCCGTCCTCAGCCGCAATAGATAGAAAAAGGGACTTAGTCCTTTTTCTATATACTATGGCGGTGGACATCTTTTTTTAAATTAGAAAATAAATACATTTTGGGCTCTTGCAATATGCACGGAGCCCTTGTCCATTAAAACAAATATTAAATTATTCATACTGAGGACCGTTCCTCGTGGTGCAAATAACCATCACCCCTTGCCGAGGGCATACAGAGCTGGTAACTGCCCTGAGACTTTGTGGAGGCCCTCGCTTTGCTCGGGCTTGCCTCAGTTTGAGCTGGCGGCCCGTTACCTGCTCTGTATGACCCCAAACATGGGGGCGATGGCTACATTAATCACATAACCGTGGTCCATACATACAAGGATCCAGATACTCAACAAGATCACAATATATGCTGTTTATGGTTCGCTTTCATGTACGTGTATTCAGACGCAGCTTATCTCTTTAGAGCAGGTTTTTTCTTTCTTTGAATTGCCTCATTTTATTTTGATGACAAGTTATATGTTGGTCACAATATTTTTTTATTTTCTTTATTTTCCACTGCTGCTTCTACATGGCATTTTTTGTTTTATAGACTACATTTTACTTTTGCCTCCAGAAATCTGGATGGATGACCCTTCAGTAACGATTTGTTTAGAAAATATATCGAGATACCTTGTAACAAGGGGGTGCTAATGAGCAGCCAGCATGATGACTGCCTAACGCTGGGGCTCTGCTGATGGCCTACCGGAGATCTGATGTGGTGGCGGCAATACTGGTGCTCATCTACCCCAATTTAAGGCATTGAGTCCCAACACAGTGCTTTCTAACTGGCCCTACCAGGGAGAGAAACCGGAGGCCGTGGGACGCGCGGCGGACTTATGCAGACCTAGCCACCTTGATAGGGAGGAACTGCCGGAGCACCGCTGCGGCAAGGGCGGGAGGCAGTGGATGACGTGGTCTTGGCCCTAACCCTGTGTTTGTGGCACGCCAGCAACCCAACCCGAGACACCACCCGCCCGAGGCAGAAGGCCATACATGTCCTTGGCCAGCACAACCCCCTCCTGAGCAGCCCAACTGGGGCAATCTCCTGTTTCTACCCCAGCCGTGGGACCGTGGCTCTCAGCCATCAGCCCACCAAACCTAATTGGACTTTCACTGCCCAGGCAGAAACACCTGCGCATCTACCAACCATGCAGTGGAGCGAAATCCTGCACAACTGTCAGCGCCATAGTCCATGAATCCTTACAATCCACATCCAGACTGAGAGCATACCTAGGAGCCCTCAGGCTGCGTGACTGCCACCCGTGCAATTCCCATTGCCCACCTGATGAGAACAACCGGGAGGCATTAGACACTGAACCAGTGCTGAGACCAGCTGGCAGTACAAGCAGGTCCCTCTGTGCTGGGACCACACACAGCATGCGGAACTGGGGCACCCTGGCGGCAGCTAACTAAAACCCGGGGCAGGTCGAACCCTCCTGCAACAGGACTGCTAGCAATATACCCGCTCATCTGACGCAGCTGCACAGATGGGCCCCATATGACCGGGCCCTGTGATAACCCTCATACCACCGAGAGATAAAGGAAGGTCAGGTAGGCCTACCGGCACCTGATCTACGGCCCTGCGATTATCCGACCATCCTGTGGGCATACCTAAACTCTTGGGGAGCTGCAGAGCGATAATGCTGAACCATAAAACCTGCCCCTCACTGTGATACTGGAAATGCATTGGAGGGACAGAGCCTCCCTGTCCTTGTCCTGTAGTCCTTTTTCATTTATGTTTTGTATTGTCTTCTGTACGATATTCAAAAAGGTGTATTTCACAGGTGTCTACACCACAAGACATGACAAGAAAAACTGTGATATATCAAATTATCACGTTAAAAGATATTTTTATTTATTAAATGTGTAGAGTAAAAACTCCTAAAATGATCAAATTACATAAAACTCAGTATCAAACAGGATATATAAAACATGTAAAACATACACTTTACAAAACACAAGGAAACAGCTACTGTGGGTTAATTGTTGTAGTAATTGCAATGTTTCTCCGTATGAAAATTCACATTGGAGTAGTTTGTCAAATTCTAAAGTGCAATTGGTATATTTCTCAAACCCAACTTGTACATGTTTCTGTCCTTAAAACACAAACAAATGTAGGACATTCATCAGGGGTAAAATTGCTTGTGTATTTCTAGTTATAATTCTTCTTTCCTATCACTTTCTTTCTGTCAGTTCCTCAACAATGATGAATCCTACGGGTTAAAGACACACTGTTACTGATGTATATTTAAAGTTTTTAAGTCTTGTCATAAGACTTTAAAAAAGCAACCCCGATCCACCTAGGGGGCTGAGTATGTTTATTTCTTACATACCTTCTAGAGTGTGGTCAAAGAATCCACACTCTATGTACACCATACAAATTGGTGACAGAATGGGCGATTTCCTTTTAAATGGGGAAGATCACACGGAACCGCCTCTTCCTCTGCGAACAAAAACACAGAGAGAGAGAGAGAGAGAGAGAGAGAGAGAGAGAGAGAGAGAGAGAGAGAGAGAGAGAGAGAGACCGTCTAAGTATAAATTCTCAGTAAAGGGACTAACCGGAGTATAAGTATCTAAGTTTGAATATCGTATATCTTATCCGTGTGGTAACAAGTGTGTGGTCCCCAAAGCATGACATATGCCGTTTGAGAATACTGTATTATCTTCTGCCCAGGAGTCCATGTGAGACTCCTGGCAGTGCAGCTCTTCCTGTTTTTGGTTTGGTGTACAGATCCATAGGATACCCTTATGGCACCCATGGGTGGGGGTACAACCCTGTACCCCTAGTGTATGTTTTTGGGCACCTGTGTGTGTGGCCCACAAAGCAGGGTATGGGCTGGTGGCAGCTCCATGCTGAATTTGACAGATGCTCTGAGTATCCTCCATTTTGGGGTACTCGGGCCCTGCCATTGGAATCAGTTGATTACTGATAGGAAACAAGATGGCCTCTTGCTTTCTATTACCTGTTACCTTGTTTTCCCAAAGACCTGGGAAGCCCTGACTCTGTCCCTTCCCCCTGACTGGCTGTTGGGTGGAAGTTCCATATATGGTGGTGTTGTGAAGTCCAGGCCAGACTGGCTGGAGCCTTCCCAGTGACTGTATGTTGTGGGTACACCCTGTGGGTCCTGGGTGAGTGGAGTGTGACCAATATGCACTTCCTGTTGTGGATGTCTGGTATCTGGTATTTGACACATAGACTGAGACAGCCATGCCCGAAACTGGTATGAATGCAGTGTGTAGTGTTGAATGGCTGGGTACTTGTCCCAATACACACATTCCTTGTTTGTGTCTAAAAGGGAGGCGTATGGCCTGAATGCACTGTATGCCTGATTGGCTGACTGACTGCTGAATGCCCTTCTGAGTGACTGGTTGCCTGAGTGTGACCCAGCCGAATGAATGGGAGATCAACTAGTATATCTGGGGCCTCTCACTGCTAGAAATCATTCAGAAGCTGAGTTGGCACTTGAAGAGTAACTGGAACTACTTATCCTTGAAGCCCAGCTGGAAGAACTGCTGCTGCATTTGCTTCGACTCGATCCGAAGGCTGTCGAGTTTGAGGACTGATCCGTGCGAGGACCGGCGACAGAGACCTCTCCCCGAGCTACGAGGTAATATCGTACAGACTGCTGAATCTTTGTCGAAGCGCCCTGGAAGCCAGCCCTCGAAGGACTGTTGACCGGAGACGGGGACCGCCGAGGAGACCGAAGTGAAGCACCCGGACATAGTTGCTGTCTAGGTCCATTGCCGTCGACCAGGGTTCGAAGTAACGCCGTAACCGCTGGAAGCCTGTCGAGTAGTGTTGCCCAGCATCAGGGACAGCTCGTCGTGCCGCCGATGACCGGAGCCGCAACGCTCCACCTTTGCCTAAAACATTTGAATCTAAGGACTCCCTTGTCCGCACCGTCGACCGCTTTGTCCCACTGGAGAAAGTCAAGGATGCAGACGCGCCGAGGAGAATCCACCGGTGGGTTTCCCGCCACCTTAAGACCACAAAGACTCCGACGACTCGACGCCCTTGCCGGGCCACAGTTCTTCAGAAACTATTTGCGGTCCTGAACTATCCAACACCGAGGTGTCCCGCACACCTCATCCTCGCAGGACGTCGCCGACGAGCACCGCCTGGATCGACGCCATGGTCTCAGCACCATCGAACGTTTCATCAATGCCATCGACGCCTAGTTCACCTTCTTCGACGCCTCTCAACGATCTGTGGCTCCTGCTTTAAAGGGAGTCACTCAAGAAGGATCCATCGGCGCCTGTTCGGAACTCTGCTCTACCAGGTACATTGGGGGGGGTAGAAATATTATAGAAGGAAATAAGACTCTTTGATAAATATATAGACTGGGCTTGTAGTGTATCTTTATTTTACAGGTTGCCCAGGTCGGGGGGTTTCTCCACGCAGAACTGTCTAGTGGGGCCAGTATTCTGCCAATTGTTCTAACCAACTGCTTACCTTCTATGTCTATTGTTGGTTACCTTTATTAAGTGATTTGTGTGACATTTAACCAGAGTACAGTTGATGCACTTTAATGAAATCTGAGAATAATTGTGGTACCACTTAGAACTGTATATATTTGCCACTATAGATTTACTGAGCACAAAGTGTGTTATTGTGATTGTGTACATAACCTTGAGCTTAATTATATAAAGACTGTGCTTTAACTAACTGTGTGGACATTCCTTTGCGGGGGCTTTCGGGACTACACTGTACTTAAGAACCAGCCTGCATCACCTCCTGAGAAGCTAGGTCTTGATTGCTTGTCCATTGCTACGGTAATAGAGAATCTTGGCTGGGGTCCTCTGTGCCTCTCCTCTGCCATATAGAGAGCAGAAGTACAGACCCCCCTCCAGTCTTTACACTCACCCTCTCGCTGAAGACCACATTGGCTGCGGACCATCCACGCCACACCCTAGACCACAGGTTCTGTCACATACCGATCAGGACTGGCTGTCCCCCACAAGGGATCCGGTACTAAAGTTGGAGGCAGACTCAAGCTCGAGGAGGAGGCCACTCATAACTGCCTCTCTATCCGAATGCCAAGGATCTCCCCACCGTCACCCTGCCAGTCAGACCACCATGAC
Organism: Ambystoma mexicanum; assembly: GCF_040938575.1. NCBI lineage: Eukaryota > Metazoa > Chordata > Amphibia > Caudata > Ambystomatidae > Ambystoma > Ambystoma mexicanum. Next base: position 995,474,424 of record NC_090929.1, on the reverse strand, counting down.
TAGAGGCGCAGTAAGAGGAAAGAAGACCGGGGCCATGGACACATTTGCGACAGCTACTCACTGTGGAAACCTGCAACCACTAGGCAGTCAAAAGATTGATATACGGGGATATTTCTTCTCTGTGAAAGGGACAGTGAGCTAAATACTTGGTTGAGACTCTCCCAGGGGCCTCCACCCAAGAACAGGTCAGTGGGCTGTGTTCATGCTGGTAGAGATACTCCCAGAGCTTCTTTGTTTTGCATAGAGATGTACTTTGCCTATAATGAACTGGATGCTACTTCCGCTGGAGTACGATGGGAGGCCTTCAAGGTCTATATCGTAGGCATGTCTGTTTCCCAGGAAGCAGGAGTTTTAAAAACAATAAGAAATGACCTTCAGCGTTCTGAAATTGAACTTAAATCTCTGGACCAAGAATAGTCCAACCATTGGAGCCTGTAAGTTTTAGCGCAGATACGCTCTGAACTGGAGCTATTCGAGGCGCACGCCTTCACGGGGGTATGCTATTACACATGTCCACAAGCAGCTAAGAGATACAGGGAGGGTGAAAGGCTGGGTATAATCCTAACCAGGCTGATCAAACTTGAGGGCGGACACACCCAAGTGGACTGTAGTACTTACGAGTTGGGAAATCCTGAACAGTTAGACCAAGAGATCCTACATGTGTTCTGACTTTTACGGTTCCTTGTACACTACTGAGCAACAGCATGATGTACATGCCTTACAGTCCTTCCTTGAGGAGATCCCCTTATCACGCTTAAGTAATCAGGTCCGGAAAGATCTCGAAGCCCCCATATAATTGTAGTAGATTCTAACAGTGGTAACAGATTCCCAAATGGTAAGGCCCCGGGCCCAGATGGCCTCACTTCCGAATTCTACCAAGAGCACGCAGCCCTCCTGTCCCAGCGTCTCCTTGAGGTATGTAATGAATCACTTTGGGACTCCATCCTTCCTACTACCCTGCGAGATGCCACTAGAACTAGCCTCCTCAAACCTGATCAGCCAAGTAATAAATGCAGGTCTTACAATCCCTTTCCCTTATGAATGTAGACACCAAAATCTTCGCCAAGGCTCTTGCAAACAGACTTCTCCTGCTTATGCCCTACATCATACACACCGATTAAGGGGGCTTTGTCCCGTGTAGGTCGACATCCTTGAACATCAGGAGGCTATTCGACATCATGGCAAGAATTGACCATGCGGCGGAGGCCGTAGCAGTGGCACGTGATGCTCAGAGCTTTTGACATGGTCTGCTGGGAATATCTGTAGGCGGTTCTCGAGAAAATAGGAATTGGTCCCTAAATGATACACGTGTCCCACGGCCAGCGTTTTAGTCAACTCTCACAAGTCGCCAACTTTTAATCTAAGCAGAGCCACACAACTGGGATGCCCACTCTCTCTGATGCTTTTCGTTTTGGCCATCAAACCTATGGCTGACCTGATTAGATCCCTTCACGCCCACTGGGGTATCCGCCTCAGGGGGCTGACCGAAGATCGTTTCACTATATGCAGACGATGTCCAGCTATACGTCCGGGACCCCCAAGAAAACCTTGATCCAATTCTGTGGGATGTGATCCACATGGGAGGCTTCTCTGGGTTCACAATCATTTACACTAAATCGGAAATATTCCCACTCACCAGTAACACCAAACAACTCAGAGGTATATTACCCTTCCGCTGGTCTCCAAACAGAATCAAGTACCTGGGGTAAGGGAAACCGGGGCGTAGCCATCCCTACTATCGGACAACTATGGCGCTGTGGAAACCTATGTTGACAATAAGCTGACTAGGTGGTGGGCACTCCCTATCGCAATGGCTGGTCAGCTATTCCTGGTGAAGATGGTGCTAGTCCCCAAACTACTAAACATATTTGCTAACGTCCCCATCAAGCCGGGAAAACCCTTCTTCTCCAAAATACATGGACTTTGTGCGCAGTTACTATGGCACGCCGGAGCGGTGTGGAAAAAAATGGTTGGATATGACTCTGCCATACGACAAGGGAGTTTGTGCGGCCCCAAACCTCAAATTATACTGGGTGGCGGCGCAAGCCCAGTATGCGTCATACTGGTTCGGGGACACTGGGCAACTGCTGCATGCCAAGCTGGAGCACCTAGCAGTCAGCGTATCTGACCTTAAAACACTCATCATGAGCCGCACATACAAAGATGACTGCCCATACGACCCAGTCTCCGCCACCTTATTAGCCTGGCGCCACATACTATCACTGAGTACAGAAATATGCTCATATTATAAATGGCTTCCCTTATGGAGGTTCCCTGGACTGGACCCCACTTCGGACTCTGCACTGATGGCGCATTGGAGGGGATACAGTGTGCTTGCAGACTTCTTCCCGGACAGGAAATGTATTACACCTCAGACGTGGCGGGGGAACACACTGGATCAGGACTACAAGTATTGCAATACGATAGATTGCGAGCAGCAGCACGCTCACTGTGGCCATCCCTCCGTTCTGAACCCCCAGAAACTCAGGAAGTACTGTACATAGCTAATCCTTATAGCACTCGTAGGATAGTGTCAACACTATACAGAATGTTACTAAACAGACAATTTAACTCTACTTGTAGGGCACGCACTAGGTGGTCAGATAACCTGGGAATAGACCTAACCGACACCCAATGGAAGCACATGTCCACACATACCAGATGGGTCTCCCTGAACTTCAGGTTTCGGTGTATGCAGTATAAACTACTGAACAGACTGTCCTACACCTCCCAAAAGCTCAACCGATTCTCCCAAAACGCAAACCACCTTTGTCCCAGATGCCGATCAGACTCTGCTGACCACATGCACATGTTCTGGTCCTGTGTCGAGATAGGGAACTTCTGGAGCAATGTTCTGCAAACTCTCTCTGACATAGTAGATGTTCCTCTCGATTTTTCCCCACTGGGTGCCTTGTTTGGTTTATGGAACGACGTTCCGAACAAGAAAATCTCTACATTTATGAACGTAGGTTGTATGATCTCTAAGAGTGTGTGCTGCAGAAATGGAAACAGTGCTCTCCTCCAAGTTGTAAATCATGGATGGCCGCATTAACGTGGGTCCAGGACTGCAAGGAGCAATGCGTGAATTCACTGCCCCTCTCCTCTCGCCCTAAGAATACATGGACTGAATTCCAAACAAACCTATCTGACCTTCCCCACTGATTGTTATGAAGCTACTGCAACAAGACCTCATTGCTAACCCAACCAGTGTGAATGAAAGGTAATCTATATATGTTGGCTATCCCCCGCTCGAAACCTACTGTAATGTAATCCATCGGTCTGAATAAGTGCTTAGAAAATGACACGTAACCCACTGTACTCTGATATGTTTGCCAATAAATAAAAGGTTTAAAAAAAAGATAATGTGTTACAATATTAATTACTTAAATAATGCATCAGGTGTTTTTAAGCAGAAGATACCAAGACTTGAATGAGACAATTTAACTGGTGAAAAGGTGAAGTTGTCTCCTTTCATGATGGATAGACTATTCTAAATGTCCCTCTTAAACTCCTCCATCTTTTTGACCTATCAATTAAATGGTAAAAAAAAGGACCACAAGCTTTGAAAGCAGAATTTGGATAGCCCTTATTCAGGTCTAAAACTTCATTGTTAGGAAACCTAGATATTTAGTTTCTAGTACAGGCTTAATGCTTACTGTTTCCAGAGTCCACTTATGTGGGCTCCTGCTTACTCTTTTACACATCCTGATGATGTTTGGTTTTAGTGGGATTAATGATGAACTCATTAGCCAAAGCATATCTGCTTATGGTATCGAGCAAACGTTGGCTTCCCTTCGGAGTCGGCTCCATGAAGAGGATGTCATCAGCATAGGCCAACCAGCACACCCTTTGCGATCCCACTTTAGCACTCACAAAGGCAGCAATGTTTAGATGGTTTTTAATATCTACCAGATACAGATTTAAAAAGAAAAGGTGCAAAGATGCATCCTTTCCTCACTCCTCGGCTTGGGGGTATTTTCTTGGACAAGGTAAAGCCACCATCAAGTCGCACTACTATGTTAGTCTCTGCCTGTAGATAGACCAAAATTGCTAACAGACCAGGTGGGATACCCCAGTTATTTTGCTTTTCCCACAGAAGGGCTCTGTTCACCATGTCAATCAGTGCCACGTACAGCGGTGCGGAGCCCATGTACCAAGCTTTATCTCTGATAGAATTCACAATAAGGCCATTTAAAGTAGTGGACAAACCTCTCCTAAAACTTATCTGGGCTTAATCGAGATCGAGTATGTTGTTCTCTTTGCCCATTTTTCCAGCTCCCTCAAGACAACACCACAACACCTGCAAATATGTTGCTATCCGTGTCCAAAAGGGTGATCGGGTGATAACTTTCTGCGGTCGTCCGATCGCCTCATTTAAAAATCGGTACAACCACTGCCGATTTCATGCTAGGGGTTATTTTTTTGTCTCAAAGGAATTAGCAATCAGTTCATAAAGTACTGTCGACCAATCATCAGCATTCTTTTTTTTAATATGTAGTTAGAGAGACCATTTGGGCCTGCTGCTCTAGAGCTGGAAGATCCAAGGATCAATGATCTCATCTTTTCTCTCGTACCACACCTCAACCAGGAATAGGGGGTTCCGGCTTCCGACTGCTGATGATTGAACAGCCCTCGAAAATAGGTGCACCGTACCTCCTCCTGTCACGCAGTTCCTCTGTCCTGAACATTGAGAGGCTTTTCCCCCATTCATTAAGGACCAATAATTGCAGCTATTTTTAGTAAAGAGGGCTTCCAACATCTCTTCTCCCTGGAGCTGATATCGGAGTAACCTATTCAATCTATTCCATCTGTGGTGAGCTGTCATTAGGGCCTTTTTCTTTCTTAGGAAATCATCCTGCCTTTCACTACAGATTTTTAAGAGCCTTATTTTGCTTCTTAGCTCTTGTTTACGGGGTAGAGTGTTTTCATCAAAATTATTCTTATGGGTTATACCCTTCTTTTATGCTGCAGGTTGGGGTTGCTCTAGTTTTCTCAAGATGTTTTCAAAATTAAACGGAGCACCTTCCCATCGTATTTCCTCCCCCGGTAGAATTTGAATAACTCTTGCCAACTTTCCATTCAAACCACTGCCATTCCTGCTGTATCTCAAGGCGTTTTATCCCCTGGTTTACTGCTTCTTCCATTTGGTACAACCCCTGCTCCCTAACAGTCGACAGTGAGCTTTAAGCATAGCTTATTGTGATCGCTTTCTGCCACCTCTTCCATGTTGAGTACTTTACAATATTGAGAGAGGTTTCGGGAGACAGTCACATAATAGATTATTGACTTAGAATTATTTCCCTTCCAGGTGTATTTAGGAAGCCAATCCCCCTGAATATTACCGTTGGAGATTAGTAGGTCCCAGTTTAAACAGAATTGAACCCATTTCAAATCCTTTTCCTCTGCAGATCTGATCTTGTACCCAGCGTATTGCGCATTCAAGCACTTAGCATTAAAGTCCCCCGCAATTAGAATAGGAACAGTCACCATTGTATTGACGCATCCCAAAATAATTTCACCCACTTGCTCCAGAAAGTTCTCCACTGAGATTTGTGCGGGATTGCGATAGATGTTTAACAGCAGGAGATGCTACATTCCTCACTGCGACTCAGTCAATAACACTGCAATAATACCATAGAAATTGTTTGAAATTAATTCGACTTTTACAAATCTTGAATTTCTGGAGGCCATTAGTAGTCCCCCTGAAGGCCTCCCTGTGATATTGCCCATAGCAGTTTGGCAAAGAGTAGTAAAGCCATCCATCACAATTTCAGATAATAGCCAGGTCTCTTGTAAGAGGATACGATTGTGGGCACCCAGAATCCCCCTACGGACATTGTCACACATGAAGCTTTTCTGACCCAGAGTTTTCCAGCTAATTACTCCCACCACAGTACCTGCTAGAGCAAATAATTACTTTTGTTACATTTTTGAAAGACTTCTGTTAAGATTCCTGGCAAAGCCACCCAAATTCTACTGCTTGCGATCGCATCCTTATCTTTTCCCTTTAATTGACCGTTCTGGAATTAGCTGTTAATACTAGACTCTTTTTTTAAAAATGTTTTTATTTATTTATTTAAATTCCCCTATGCCCACTTGTTTAAAGTGAGCTCTTTTGGTTTACTGGTGGACATTTTAAAGCCTTTTTCTTGGAAAGCACCGGCCACTACTAATGCATTTACCCCCAGACGTGATTGCAAGCCCACCTCTACCACCGCAGTGGTAGTCTCATACGGGAAGTGGATGTATTCAATGTCTAAGGAAGAGAACAGAAATAGTTCAGGAATTTCTTTCACCAATTTTAAGATGGTCTATCGATTCAATACCATTCCCATCTCATTGTCACCCATACATTCGATCCATAATTGTCTTCAGTTGTGGCGGCCACTTGCTCCTTCACATCTTGGCCTCCTCCTTTAGTGATCACTTCTTTTAAATTCACTACAAGCGTTTGGAGACCAAACATATCGCTGGTATTTGGATGCATGGGTGGAATCCTATCTGGCAAAACACATCTGTGTGTCAATTTATTCTGCAACATACTTCTCAGCCATCTCTGTGGTCAACAAGCACTACAGGTTGGATAGGAAGACACAAGGACAGAGCAATTTTGTATCTAAGGCAACCTAGTGAGAAACTAATTCTAGGAAGCGCTGATGTACCACTTATCTAAAAGTAGACAGTATAAGAAGAAAAAGATGTTATCAAGTTCCTCAACTTGGTACTCCTGGGTTCAACTAAACCAAGGAGTGAATTTTCAACTTTGTCCCTCCTAGACCACTTTCTTTCATATAAGTATAAATGGAAGTGCAAAAGGTTAAAAAGCAACGGCTATGGCATATAATCAGTGATCTGTTTACGGGTACACAACATTTTATCAACCCATAGACTAACTGCATTTACCTTTGGGTTTCTCTAATAAAAAACGAATTGGTGATTTTTTTTTTTCAGTAACAACAGCAATTATAATAAAAGGAAGACACAAAAACTCCCTACTTTCTATGGATAGGTACTGTTCGTCAACAAAGTATAGGAAGTCACAGTTGAAAGTAGACGAAAGGCTAACGATTCACTACTATCATTTTGAGCAACTGTGATTTCCTATACTTTCTGTTGACGAACAGTAACTATCCGCATCTTCTTATACTGTCTACTTTTAGATCTGCAGCACATCAGCGCTTCTTAGTATTAGTTTTTCACTAGGTAGCCTTAGATAGAAAATCGCTCTTTCCTTGTGTCTTCTTGTACAACCTGTAGTTCTCCTTGACCACAGAGTGACTGAGAAGTATGTTGCAGAATACATTGATATTCAGATGTGTTTTGCCTCTTATGTGTTAAAATACTGATGAGTTGGGGCAAAACCCTGTTCATTGACAGATTGTGCCCCCAGTACTGTTGGAATCTTATCTGTGCAGGTTCTTTCAGTCGATCTTTAGGTCTCTCCGTCATTTGGTCTGCCATAGAGGCTTAGTGGCTCTTTTGTATTTTCCAATGCGGACAATGGGACCCCATAGTTCCCCTGGCAACTCGTTTGCTGTTTTAGCCTTGCCCCCTCTCACATTCACCATTTATTCAATAATATCTTCACTCACCTGTGTTTCCACATTGGCAAAGGATTTTTTAAGTGTAGGATCATCCACTCTTTGAGATCTCTTACTCTTCACTTGTGAAGTGGCCATCTCGCATTTCATTGCAGAAATCGCTCGACTCGAAATTGGGATATTGGATGCCCCTTCCAGCTCGACAATGGTCTCTGTGTCTATATTACTAACACAGCAATTTTTAGAGACCGTCCCAAGCTTGCCGCCCCTCTTAGCACATTGGGCTCATTCTACTGGGGCTATCTCGGATATTTCCTTGAGCCTCTCATTAGGTTTCCTTGATTTTCTTCTTTTTCTTGCTTATCCCCTTCTTCACCGTTTCTTTATTTTCCTTGGAATTCACTGCAGGAGGGACATCAGGGTCCACTTTTCTCGTGCACTTGTTCTCAATGACTCACATCCCTACCTTATGCATATGATCCATCTGTTCTTTAAACTGAAAATCAGGGGTAGGATGGCTAATCTGTTTGGGGAGTCTTCTCTGTTCACTAGATTTTTCCAGACTTGTTTCCAAGTCTTCCACCTGCGCTAGTCCATTGGTTCTCATAGGAGACTCCCTTGCAGGCTGCTGTTGTAAACAGTGCTTGGTTGCAACTTGCTGATTGTGCAATATGGTGGAAATACACCCGACCTCTTGTTTCAGGTTATTCAGGGAAGCTGCTATTTTAGATTCAAATGAAGACTGTCGTGAGCAATTCATTCCTAACATTCCATTCATCATTTCTAGTGCTAGTTTTATTTCAGCAGATTGAAAGACTGAAGTAGTGACAGAATCTTATATATTTGTATAGATTTACAAATGAGCTTAGCACTACATTCAGTGCCGAAATTGATTAAAGTGACAGTTTAACCTTATCATCCATCTCTTTTAAGGTCTCATGTAGATAGTTTTACTCAAATTTATTACGTTCTTCTATTGAGTCGAACGTGAGGTGTTCTGTAAGCAAGGAGGCAGGATCTGCATGTAAATCAATACCAGATCCTTCATCCTGGATTATGCCACTGACCTCCCTCTCCTCCTGCCCTTCTTCTAAAGCACTTTTTGTATCCCCCTCAGCTGAGCAATAAGCCTCGAACAGACTGCGATCAGATGCTCCCATCAGGGGAGCATTTCCTGATGGTGCTTTCGACCATGATCCTGTGTTTTTTGCCGCAGGAGATCTGGCTCACAATCTGATGAAAAAGTCCTTCATATTGTTCTGAGATTTGGTACCAAAAATGAAGGGCTTATAATCGTATTTGCCTGCACATGACTGGTGAACCTGCACGACAGTGCTAATTGTTGGGTATTCAGAAGCAGGCTCTCGATTTGAAGCTGAAAATGGTTTTGTTAAGACTTTTTTCTAGCCAATTCTCACAGACTGTTTTTGGAATAGGGGAGGGGCGCTCAGACTCTATTCCCTTCGGTGTAGATGTTCATCTCTGCATCTGCATTCTATTGCCTTTTTTCTTTTCCAATGTTTTAGTGAGGGCTACAAGACCGCCCCGGCCCCTCTCCATCGTTGGAATATCACCCACCTTCTCCCTGGGTAGAATTTGTACATCTCCTAGAGTGCTTTTAGTGGCATCAAGCATCGCAGGTGATTGTTCCATTGTTTTGTGTAAGGGAGTTGTTAGGCAAGATTGTATGCAGTACCCTTTGGGTGCACTAAAACAACCCTGACTTCCTGGCAATTGGAACCCAACCTTTGATATAAGTCTATACTACACAGGTTGGTAGCGTGTTGAGCAGTCAGGCTAATCTCAAAAGGGGTCAGTGTGAGCAGTAGGGGATTTGCACAGAGATTCAGTGACAAGTATTCAAATAAACTCTTACACACCAGGTTTCTTGATTTAAACAATTATTAATTTATTTAACAGTCAGTTTGAGTAAGCCTTCTTCAGAAGGGGGCACTATAATAGTAACACACAAATACACTCCAAAACACACACTCTTAGTTTCTCTAAATCAGCAAGTACCCATTTGGGATGGCACACAGACACTTCCTACACCCTCCAGTGACTTAATAGCTAGGACACTGTGGACATTAATATATCACTGTTGCATTTAGGGCAATACATAGGAGTATGGCAAAGAAAAAGGTTATTAGAATAAAACAAGAGATCTCAGAAATATTCTGAAGCAGGTAAGTACTTTTGGTAACCCCCAATGCAAAGTAAGTTAACCCCTTCCTGGAAGGAAGACAAAACACACAGCCAGAGGGAAGAAGAGTCATTCAGGGAGCCAGGCCAGGCCAAAGTCAATTGGACACAAGTCTAGGTGAGCTGAAACAATTCTTGCAGGTAGATAAAAGTCGTGCACAATGTTTTAGAAGTCTTTGTAGAAAAGAAGAAATCAAAGTAATGCCACAAGCCGATTAGGCTTGTGAGGTAAAGAAGCTGTTAGAAACTCTACAGAAGCAACCAAGACAAGTCTCCAATGAGAGCAAGTGAGTTTACACAACAAATGGTAAGTTCTCTTGGACTGTACAGTACCTTTTGGTTAGAAGAAATGGTTCCAGTTGGCTTCGGTTCCTGTGCAGCTCTGCAGATCCTGTGTTCCTGGGTCTCAGTCGTGGGGACGAGAGGGAGGATGTCTGGAGGACTCCTGCACTGCAATGGGATGGTCAGCGAAAGAAAAGATGCATTTTGCGATTTCAGCTCCTCGTGTCTCAGCAAAAAGCACCACTGCGGACTCTTGGCTGTTGAGATGGGCTTTCCTTGCATCTGGGGTCCAGCACTCTGTTGAGGTGGCTCAGGCTCGGTCAGTCCTGCTTCCTGGGAGTCCGGAGGATCTTCCTGGAGCTCTTGGCCAACTTAAAATCAATGCGCACAAACTGGTGTTTCTCTCCCTTGCTCTTCGGTTCCAGCAGCAACTGCAGTGGAAATTACACCAACTTCTAGAGGATGTCCAGGTGCCTTACTTTGGAATTGATTGGTCCCACCAACTCAAGGGGAGAAGTCGTCCTTGCAGGGCTTCTCTAGTCGAGACGAATTCGGAGCTTCAACACAGCAGCTGGGCTTCACTGGGCAAACCAACGGTCCAGGAGTTGCAGCAGGCGTCTCTTCCAAGTTCTTCTTTGGATTCCTTCATCCAGTGGTCGACTCTGCCTTCCAAGCCAAAAAGCCTTGCCTTCTATGCAGGTTTCTCCCATTCATTCCAGCCTAGCTGCCAGTCGAACACCAGGGTGGCTGTCCTTGCCGGATAGCCAGCCAGCGAATCACCTTTGGGTGCATTCCTGTAACCAAGAGGATTAAGCACAGGGAGTTTTGGGCACCTCCCTCACTTCCTGCCCCCGCCAGACATAGTGGAGCCAGAGGCAGGCTTCACTTGTGAATCCTGCCAAAGACAAAACAAACAAAGGGACCAAACCTGGTTTGGCGCGCAGAGTGAATCTCAAGAAGGACCTTTCCACAAAGAAATGGCGAAAAAGGAAGATTGGGTGCTTTACTGCAGCTGCGAACGCAGCCCGTGGTAAAAAGCACACAACAGTAGTTAAAAGTAAACCACTGCCACCAGCCATTAATCAAGGAAAGGGTACCATAACAATGTTACATGAGAAACTAGACACAGAGGATACGAAGTAACCCCTCCAGCACCCCATTGTAAGATGGCGTTTGCTGGGTCTACAAAGTTACAATGTAAGTAAAGTCAATTTCACTTCACTTCACTGCTCTTGGAAACAGTAGTTTATCCAAGAGAAGGTAATTAAACCTTTGAGAAATCTGAACGACTTCCCTGTGCCACTGTACTGAAGGTGCTGTGTGGTACAATGTAAAAGATGATGCCTATGGCGTTTGTCAGACTCCACAACCAAAAGAAACACAGTGCTCAAGTCATAGCAAAAATACATGAGAGAGTGGGAATAAGTGTCTCACTCTCTCCAGGTAAAAAATGTAATTCCTCAAAATCCAGCAAAAGTGCTGGGTGTCCCTAAGGTAGAGGGGGAATTAGCACATTTCTGAGAATTCTCCCTAACAGGAGGTGTCGAAACCTCAGGGCTTGTGTTGGCTAATAGTTCCATCTCTGAGATTTGCATGGACATGCAAGTTACCCGCCCAGCAGCTTGTGTTGCCCCTCATAGGTCTCATTGATGACCGCGACCATCCACCTTGCTATGGAGGCCTAGGAAGCCTAATAACTGGGCCTTGCCCCACCGAAAGTGACAAACCGGGCGTCTGACTTTCAGGAGTCCTTGGTCCTGTCCAGGTAATATTTCAGAGTGCGTCTGACATCCAGACAGTGCAAGTCCCTCTGAGGCTCATCCTTGGGGTCGGTGAAGAAAGTGGGTAAGACTATCTGCTCGTTGAGATGGAAGGAGGAGGTCACCGTGGGTAGGAAGGCAGGGTGCGTTCGCAGGACCACCTTGTCCTTGTGAAAGGTAGTGTAGGGCTCTGATGCCACCAGAGCCTGGATCCCGTTGACTTTGCGAACAGAGGTGAGGCCCACGAGCAGAGCTGTCTTCATGGTGACCAGCCTGATGTCCGCGGACGCCATTGGCTCGAACAGTTTGTGCGCCACGGCGCCCAACACTACATTGAGGTCCCACACAGGGTGTGGTTTCCTTATGGGCGGGTAGAGCCTCTGGAGGCCCACCAGATGTTGCTGGACTACCGGGTGGGATTCCTATAAGCCCCTATGACTTCCAGATAGGTTCGGCATGTGTCCACCTTTATTCCGGAGTGGGCAAGGTGTGCCAAAAAGGAAAGCACGTCGTACAAGGTGCACTTAAAGTCTCTTTCCCTAGCGTCGGCCCAATGACAGAATCTAGACCATTTACTCTTATATTGGCTCCTAATAGCCTTGCTTCTAGTGCCCTGGCAGATCTCTAGGTTAGCCTGAGGTTCAGGTGTTTCAGCATGACCTGCTCAGGAACCACACTGTGAGTGCTAGTTTGTGAGGAGCGGGGTGGAGTACCCTAGCCCCCTGCTGGGCCAGGACAGGAGCTGCGCCCAGTGGTAGGTGAATGGGTGCCGGCCACCATAGAGCTATCAAAATGATGCTGAGGTGACAAGATTCCTTTATCCTGTGGACCAGGGGTGTCGGCGGGAAGGTGTATGCCGTCATGTCGTTCCACGCTATCTTGAATGCGTCGCCCAGAGAGTCGGAGCCCGGCCCCTGCCAGGAGGCGAACAGCTGGCATTTCCTGTTGTTGCGGGAGGAAAACGGATCCACTTGGGGATGCCCCACCTGAGGAAGATTTCTTCAGTACCAGGTTAGTCAATTGCCACTCGTAATTGTCTGCCCCAGTCTGCTGAGCCTGTCCGCCCCCAGGTTGGACTCCCCCGGGAGGTGGACGGCGGTGAGGTAGATTTTGTTCTCCAGTGCCCACTCCCACATGCTGACGGCTAGGTTGCACAGTGGAGGGGATCTGGTACCCCCCTGCTTATTGATATAGTACATGCTGGTGGAGTTGTCCGTCTGGAAAAGAACTGTCTTGCCCTCTAGAAGAGGGCGAAAGACCTCGAGAGCCAGCCATATGGCTTTCAATTCCAGCCAATTGATGTGGAACTTGTGTCGAGACTCTGTGGTTGTCCAGAGTGCCTCCCCAGCCCTCTAGGGAGGAGTTTGTAGTAACAATGACCTGAGGGAATTGCTGCCAGAAGGGCTTCCTCTGCCGCAGGTTGCAGTCCGCGGACCACCACATGAGGTCCGAGTAGAGAAAGGGAGGAATGTTGAATAGTTCCGCTTGGGAGCCCTTCTCCTGATTCCATGAGGCTGCGAAGTGCAGCTGTAATCGCCTCGTCCTGGGTCTTGTGTGGGGTACGGCCAGTGGGACTGCTGCCATTATACCCATCAGGTGTTGGTATCAACAGGCCGAGGCCACTGCCCTGGAGAGGAAGTGAGAAGTGGCTCGCTTGATGGCTGTGATCTTGTCCTCCGAGGGAAAGATTCTCTCGGAGCTCGTGTCCCAGATGAGGCCCAGGAAGGTCGGGGTCTGTGTGGGTTGCAGCAGAGACATCTTGAGATTGATAGTGAACCCCAGGTCGTGGGGTGTGTTCTTCAGGGCGGAGGAGGTATGGTGAACCGCTTCTGGAAAGGTGGCTCAGACGAGCCAGTCGTCCAGTATTGGTAGACGTGTTGGCCCTGGGCCCTGAGGAGGGCTGCCACTGCATTAATTAACCTGGTAAATACCCTGGGAGCTGAGTTGAGGCCAAAGGGTAGCACCTTGTATTGGAAATGGCAGCCCATGATCCTGAACCGCAGTAAGGAATGATGCGGCTGCCAAATCCGGACATGTAGATACGCGTTCTTCAGATCCAGGGAGCACATCCAATCTCCCCTGTCCAGTGTTTCTGCACTGAGTGCTGGCGTAACCATCTTGAATCTTTGCAGAGGAAGGGAGACATTGAGGTTGGCAAGGTCCTATACAACTCTCAGGCCAGCCTGGCTCTTCTGTATGGCAAAAATCCTGGAATAAAATCCCAATCCTTGCTGGTACTTCTTCCACAGCCTGGCTCTCGACGAGCGACTGGATCTCCGCCAACAGAGTTGCTGTCCCAATCTGGAGGGGAGGAGGGAGGAGAGAGGAGAGGAAGGGACCGTTAGGCGATACCCCGTGGAGACTACGGATAGGATCCAGGGGTCCGAAAAGCTCTGGCGCCAAAATTGCACGTGAAAGGCAAGCCTGCCCCCCCACCGGAGACACGTGAACCCGAAGGGACGTGTCATGCCTTCTTTCCCTCTGAGGCTGTTGCGGAGGAGGGGGATTGGGAAAAGCCCTTGTCCCTCCTTCTCCCCTTTTGTTGTTTCTGGTGCTGACTCGGAGAATGGTCAGGTGTCTGAACCTCCGTTCTTGGAAGCCCCGGAACCCGTCAAACACCCGCCCCTTGTCAGAGCGTTGATGTGACTGGGTGTACTCCTTGGGTGTGGCCTTCATAAGAATAAAGTTTGCAAGCTGTTCTTCTTCTTATCTAATTCCTCATCCGTGTTGGAGTGGAAGAGGTCACTACCCTTGAATGGAAGGTCCAATATGGGTTCCTGGACGTCTGGGTTAAATTTAGTAGCCCGAAGCCAGGCAGTTCTTCTCATGTCCGTGGCGATGCAGATGACCTGGCCAGAGATATCGATGTGGGCCACAGTGGACTCCATAATGTCCTGTGCTACCAGCCTGGGTTCTCCTAGGCCGGCTTTGAAGTGTGCTTGGCTCTGCGCCGGAAGTTCCGGGAGGAAGTCCGCAATTTCCTGCCAGAGCCTTTGGTTAATGGCTGCCAGCATAGCATCCGCCTTGGCTTGACGCAGGTGCAAGGAGGCGTTGGAGTACAGCATTTTCCCCTACGCTTCCAAGATCATCTCCTCCTTTCCTAGCAGTGTTGAGGACGAGGTGGCAGAGGACGACTGAGGCTTACAGTAGAGTGATGCTGCACCGATCACGGAAGAGTGTGGTAGCGGATGCGCTGAAAGCAATAGTGTATCCCCCTCTATCTGCCTTTACTTGGCGTTGAGGCGCCCATTGACAGGTGGGGCTGAGTGTGGCTTGAGCCACCCCTTCTTGGCCAGGGCAACAACCTCTTTCTGCATCGAGATCCCTGTTTTGCTAGGGGGTCTTAGGGTGAGGACTTCTCCCAAGAGCCCCTCCTCGTGCTGCTCTACCTCAGGCTGAGGAAGGCCCAAATATTCTGCCAAACCTGCAAGGCGTTCGTGGAAGGCCCTGGCTGAAGATGGTGTGTCAGGGTCCTCCTCTTTGTCAGTGTCCAGCAGGGCTCTCGGAGGGTCCGGAGCGGGAGATGGAGTACTGGGTGCTGTGGGCTGTGGCGTGGAGACTGGAGCCGGTGGCTGCTGTGGAGGCTGGTGTGGAACCGCCTGTACTGTGGGAGGCAGGGGAGCCGGAATCGAAGGAGCCGGCTTGGGCAGCGGGGGCTGCACTGTGGCGCCATAGGAGGAATGACTATTGGTGTTGGTGGAGTGACCGGAGGGAGCATGTCCCTGATAGTATCCCGAAGGATGGCCCCTATCTGGGGAGTTCGCATCAGCGCTAGGAACCTTTTGAAGAACCTGTCTTGTGAGGCTGAAGAGGTGGCCTGTGATATTGACAGAGTGGCTGGTGGCTGCTGGGGCCGGGGCACACCCTGCCTGGGGTGCAGGGGAAATCTGCCCTGCGCTGCTGATGGATAAGCTGTAGGCCACATACCTGGTTGACACCAGTCCCACCTTGTAACTCGTTCCTCTACCGGCTCTGTTCCTAGTGGAGGTATTGGACGAGCTGCCATCTTATTTGGCGCAGCAGCCATTTTGTCGAGCTGCGTTCTACATGCTGAAGACGTGGTGCCTGGCTCACTGGACCCAGCCTAGTCCAATACATTTGGTGTTGGAAAATAAGCCATATCCCGCACCTCTGGACGGGGCCTGGAAGGTGTATTGCCCTTGGCAGAGCTACCGGTAGTGCTGCGTGAAGGCTCGTCCTCGGACATGATGCTGGTACTAGGGCGTTGCCCCTCAGGAGTAACCCCGGCAGAAGAACCTTGTGGTCCCTCAGCACTACACTGGAAGGATCCGGAGACCCCTTGTTCGCAATGCTGGTAGCTGGACTAGCCTGAACGTGCGCTGGTGTGAGAACCTGAGAGGTTTCTCCCGCTTGGGCACTTCCTTGTGTAGGAGTCGCCCTTACAGGGTGCGATGGTAAATGGAGGCCTTGAGCAATATTTTACCAAGTCCTTCAGGTCCTCCGGAGTTGACTTCTGGAAGAGCTCCCTCCACTGAGCTAGCCTGTTCTTCAGTGCATGTGGGGTCAGTGTGTTGCACGCGGAACAACCTTCCTAGCTGTGGTTGGGCCCAAGGCAGCAGAGGCAAAGAGCGTGGGGATCGGGCGTAGGCAAGAGCCCCTCGCAGGCTGGACACCTGCTGAAGCCCGCTGAAGTCAACATGCGACGGGGAGGAGCGTGGTGCTGGAGGACCAAGTACCTAATTGAAAAGAAAATACAAAGATAGAAGACTATGCCGGGAAGAGCGCGTGATATTACATGGCTAAAGCCTAACCCAGGACCGCTGGTGAATTCGGCCTGTTCCTGTCGGCGTGGAAAAGGGGACTGGCACTGGTGGGCGGAGTCAGGCAAGCGCATGCTCCCTGGCCCGCCCATGCCTCTAAATTTAAAGGGGAAGAAGATTGTTCTGGTGAAAAGGGTTCAGTCTCCCATCCCTCGCGAGGGATGCCCATACAGTATGGAGGAAAGGGGACAGGACGTGAGAGTAACACCCTTGAACTGTGATCACTTGTGTCTTGTCTTACTTGTTGCTGCCATGAGTTTCTCACAGTTCCCACAGTTGAGTCTTCTGACTCCTTGGGACCGAAGAAGGTGCACAAGTCCTCTCACAAGAGACATAAACATTCTTATTCGAGATCTAGCCCGGCACCGACTTCTCCGAGGAAGCACAAGTGGAAGAGCTTGTCCGTTGACAAACTCTCAGCTTCACTAACAGAGGGTCAAAACGATCATATCAATCTTATTTCTGTCTCTGAAGAATTTGGATCTTCTAAATATTTCACAGTTCCTCTTGAACAATATTTCAGTTTTCCTGTGATTGTAAATCCTCCAGAAATGTTGCCACAGTTTTCTCCTCCGGTTGAAGGCATTTTGGCAGATCCAGTTCAGATCCCAACAAATCAATCAGGACCACAACTGGTTTTAACAAATATTCCAAGTACCCAGACCAGTGGTATTCATATTTATAATCCAGCTCTTTAGACTACCAAGATTGACTCTCCCGCATCCCCTTTTAAATTGTAAGAGTCCCAATCTGATCCTTCAGACATGGAAAATGATATTACCAATACAGTTTTCAAGACTATGCTGTCTGAGCCATTTTTTGGAAGTCTTGGCACAAGGCATTAAAGACAAGATATCTCCTATTGCGCCTCCTCAGGGAGTTGATCCTATAGAACCAGTTCCAGCTCCTGTTTTAGTAGAATGTAAGGACACCGCTCCTCCTCCCTAGAAGCAATGAAAGTGTCCTAAAACACAGATACTGATTCAGATGAGGACACTGTCTACTTCTCCTTTTAAGGTGTTCCATGATATTGCAGCAAAGGCCATGCAGGCCCTAGAAATTGTACCTTAGGATAAGCCTGAGACGGTTGCCAGTCATTTGGTCGAAAACAATTGGTCGACTGGACAACTAGTCGAATCAATTTGGTCGAAAACCAAATGGTCGAATTTTTTTTTATTTTTATTTTTACCCCCTTTTTTTTTTTTTGGGGGGGGGGTCCCCCTCCAACCCCCTTTTTTTCTTTTTTTTTTTTTCTGCACGAAAATCCACAAAACACATACATATATAAATAAAATAAAAAAAATTCGACCATTTGGTTTTCGACCAAATGACGTCGACCAAATTGCAGTCGACCAGTTTGTAGTCGACCAAATGACTGGACACCGCCTGAGACTGCTGATGTTTTTGGCAAACTGCCTTCTCAGCAATCTAAAATCCCACTTCCATTGGAATTGTCATTCATGGAACAGGCATTGGGTCGGTGGGGAAAACCTCACTCTGACCCTCACATTTCAAAATCCTTGGACATCAAGTTACAGGGTGCCTAAAGAGGAACCTTTTCGTGCTTACGGGAAATCTTCTTGCACAATCTGCTGTGGTTTCAGCTGCCTTGGGTACTAACGCTAAAGGCCCTTCACCTTCTTCTGTTCTAGGTAGGAACTCTAAGGCTTGGGAAGCTCTGGGGGAAAAAAATCCTATGCTAATGCTTCTCTTCAACTCAGACAAGTTAACTCTGCTACTGTGTTTGCAGGTTTCAATATCCTAGATTGGGAGACTGGAACGATTCTCTGATCTGCTTCCTCAAGAGGCTGCAGATGAGGTTGCCTTCTGGGTTTCAGAAGGAAGGGAGCAATCCAACAGCTTCAGGTTGTTAAGAATGTAGCTGACACCACAGCAAGAGCAATCAGACACCTTCTGCATACGTAGACACGCTTACTTAGCAGCCTCTTCTCTGCACCAAGACATCCAGGAAAAGGTTTTAGACCTTCCCTTTAACAGTAAAACACTTTGATTCCTCTACTGATGAGGTCCTTTAAAAATGCAAAGCCAGCGTCACTGCAACTAAATCACGTAGTACTATCTCTGTAAAGCAACTGTATCACCAAAATTTCAAATCATTCAAGCCACATGCTCAAGGAAATAGCGGTTCATCCGCATCTGCGAAATCCTACTATTCTGCCAAAAAGAGAAGGTATAGGACAAAGTCGAAGTCGGGGGTGATGCCTTCTTCCGCCTCTTCTCAAGAACAAAAAAGTCTGTTTGACTTCCATCCAGGGATGTACATTCCATCAGCTCCGATTACCATCAAGGAGCATACATCCCTGGTAGCAGGAAAGTTTTCCAATTTTCTTCCTCAATGGGAAAACACCACCCTGGAGGAATGGGTTTTGAAAATCATCCGCCACCGCTACACTCGGGGCCCTTCCTGCTACTCTTCCATCTTCTCCCCAAAAATCATCACCAGAACTTCTAGTAGAGATTCAAAAACTTCTGTCCTTGGGAGCAATAGAATTTGTTGCAGAGGAAGAGTTGGGTCAGGGATTCTACTCCCGTTATTTTATAGTTCCAAAGAAGAATAAACGGATTCACCCAATTCTAGATCTTTCTGATCTGAACCAATTTCTACTGATCAAGACTTTCCACATGGTCACTATACCTCAGATTCTCACTCCTCTCCATCTTAACGACTGGATGGCATACATAGATCTACAAGATGCTTATTTCCATATCCGCATCTTAATGGAACACCGCCAATATCTGAGATGGACCATGGGGAAGTCTCATGACTCAATTCAGCCCCCAGCGTCTTCACCAAGGTCCTGGGGGCTGTGGTAGCCCACCTACGGTTGTGGATGGTGCATCTATATCCATACCTGGACGATTGCCTTTTAAAATCTCAATCTCAGGGAGAATTGCTTCAAAAGATGCAATTAACCTGCAACACGCTTTTCAACCTAAGTGTTTCTATAAATGTGGCAAAGTCAAAACTCCTTCATTTTCAAAGAATTCAGTTTCTGGGAGCCGTACTGGATTCTACTCAAGAAAAAACATTTCCATTGCCAGAAAGGGTGTTGGCAATTCAGCAAGTCATCTCTGTATTCCGAGCACATCAACTTCTATCAGCATGGTGGTTCCAGGGACTCTTGGGGCTAATGGGCTCTTGCATCAATCTAGTCCCCTATGCAAACCTTTGCATGAGATCCATCCAGTAGCAACTCCAGCAACTGGGACCAACTGCTGGATTCTCAGGCTATAATAGTTCAAATCCCAAGTCATGTTCAAGATCCCCTGATATGGTGAAATTCTCTGGAGAACCTATTGATTGGGTCGCCCGTCCGACCTCCTCATCACCATTTTGTAATCACAACAGACTCTTCGGAGTACAGGTGGGGGGGACCACTGTCAATATCTGACCGCTCATGCCCTTTGGTCAGCTGGGAAAAAAGAGATCACATAAATGTCTTAGAACTAAGAGCCATTTTTTATGCTCTAAATAATTTCTACCCTTCCTTTAAGGAAAGATGGTCAGAATTCTTACAGATAATACCACTGCAGAGTTTTATGTGAACAAGCTGGGATAAGGGGCACTCGTTCCCTTCCCCTGTGTCTCCTCGCAGAGAAGGTTTGGTATTGGACCACAGAAAATCACATTTCCTCGCTGGTATCCGATTTGGAGGGAAAGAATTTCGTCTTAGCAGACAAGCTCAGCAGACTAGAGTCTGCTCAGCACGAATGGGAGCTTTTGTCATCAGTAGTGAAAGCAATATTTTAGAAGTGGACCCATCCAGCAGTAGACCTTTGTCCTCGGTTTGCTTCAAGTCAGGGTCTTCACTCCCTGGGAGATGCCCTGCAGCTAGATTGGTCAAACAAAGCGCTTTGCGCTTTCCCCCACTCCCCTTGATACACAAGAGGTCACTCAAGTTCAAAATGTCCCGGAATCTGACAATGATTCTTATGGCCCCATTCTGGCCTCGCCAGAGCTGGTTTCCGGACCTCCTGGAACTAGCAGGAACTTCCGAATGGATCTTCTATTATCGAAATATCTATTGACTCAACAGCAGTGGCAAGTGCATCACCCCTCTCCTCAATTGCTGAACTTGAAGGATTGGTTACTGAAGAACTGACCTTCGCTCATCTACATTTGTCAAAAGAAAACCTAAAGATGTCAGCCTTCTGAAAAGCTTCTACAAGGAAGCAATATAGTAGTAAATGGCTGCCATTCTGTCGTTGGTTTCTAGATGGCAGCCTTAATCCTCTAAAAGCTTCAATTGATATCATGTCTTGTATGCTATCTACAGGTGTCAAGTACGAAACTTGCAAACATTACTTGTCTGCTATTGGAGCCTATTTGAATAGAGATCAAAAATCCTTCTCTCTCTCAAATGAAGCTATTGGTAGACAATTTGAAGGCCTTCTGCGCTTGCATCCTCCGTGGGATCTGAACATAGTCCTTTCTAAGGGATTGTGTCCTCCGACGTATTCCTTATCTTTGATAGATCTCCCAGCTTGCTGGCCTCGGAAAATGTTTTCAGTAGAGGGTGCTGCGCGTCGACGTCCCTCGAGCCGATGTCCCTCGACAGCCTCCCTATTGGCGCCGACGTCATCACGCGTATAAATAGGCTCGTGCAGTGTCCGTTGCTCAGTTCCGTTTTTACGCGCTCCGTGGGGCCTCGGAATATCATTGCTCAGTTCTTCATTCAAATATACTTCCTTATTCCTCGTGAATACCGACTCGTACTCGATGGCTTCCTCACCCGAACCGACTCCACGGTCCGGCTTCAAAAAATGTCGAGACTGTGGAAAGAAAATGTCGTCGACGGATCCTCACAGGATCTGTTTGTGGTGCCTGGGAATCGAGCACCATTGTTCGGAGTGCGAGGACTGCATGTCCATGACGGCGAAAGCCTTGAAGGAGCGTAAGGGGAAGCTCGAGAGAGGTAAAACAGTTAAAACTTCTTCGAAAGTTTCCTCGGCGGAGTCGAGGCATTAGTCTCCTCGCCATCACAAAAGACATTCTCGTTCTAGGTCTCGAAGCAGTTCCCATCACTCTTCGAGATCTAAGCATTCAAAAAAGAGACGTCGAAGATCCCCTATCTCGTCTTATTCTTCAGTTTCCCCAAAAAGGGTCTCCTGCCCCACAAAACATAGCTCCCAGGCTGAGTGGGAGGAATTCAGGAAAAAGATGCTGAGCGTCTTCGAGAAAGCGGCCTCGACCCCCTCAAAGACTGCTGAGGGTGATAACCTGGGTGAAAGACCCGAAAAATCAAAACGCCGCGAGTCGCAGCACCCGGCGAAAGAAGCCACTCGAGAGCATCACGAACCCTCGAGAAAAGGCAAAGTAGCGTCTTCGCCGTCGTCAAAGATCCCTTTGACGCATAGATCGGCGTCTTCGACGCCGTTATCGAAGGGTTCTTCGACGCACAGGTCAGTCGAGTCGACGCAGTCTTCGACGCCGAGAAAGGACAAACCCACGGCCACCTCTGTTATGGAGAATTCTCTGTTCAGGCTGAATTTCCTAACCTAGTGAGTCCCCCAGCAGCTTTGCTGGATTTTTGGGGTTTATTTTTTTCTCCTGCCAAGAGTGAGATTCTTTTACCCTCACTCTTGGGCATGACTTGAGTGTTTCTGTGACTTGCTATGTGCTTATGGGCTATGGGGTATTTTTCCCCCATATGCTATCATTGGTTTTTGAATGTGTGTTACACAGCACCCTCAGTGCAGTAACACAGGGGTGTCATAGAGACCCCCAAACATAGACTCCACACCCTGGGACTGACTACTGTCTCCCTGGGTCAGTAAAGTCACCGTTGACTTTACTAGTCTTAACTTAGGAACTTAACCAGTACAAACCATCATACTGTGGAAGTACTGGTAGGGGCAATTAGATTGCCCCTGGGTCCGTTGTCGAGGGGGTACTGTCCCGTCCCCCCTCGCCGAGTTTCTGGCTGGTGGCAGTGGATACCACGGAAATATTCCACCGGAATATTTCCCAATGGGATTTCCCATTGATTTTAATGCACCACTTTTTGGTGCAATGTTAAAGATACCGCCGGTTTATTTATTTAATATAAATTCACCGGTTGGGATTTTTTGCCGGAACTCGCTGCCAAAATGGCGTCTAGGTTCACTTCAGTAACCCTGAACCCGAGTCGAGCCTTTGTTCCACTTTTGGCGGGCTTCTGCACAGAAGCCCTCCAAAGTGGTGCCATTCTGTCTGGGTACCACAGGGGGTGTGGGAGGGGGTTTAGGCACCCTGGACTGAGTTGCCTTGCCAACTCATGTCGCACTCTGGTGTGATTGGCCCAAGTGGTGAGCCGCCCCGCTCACCACTTAGCATGTTTGAGTGACAGCTAGGCTGTATGAATGGGGGTTTGCTGCATAAAAGCAGGGTTTTTGGGACTGGTTCTTCAGAAGTCGCCACAGGACCTAAGAAGCCGAAGAGGGAGAAGCCGAGCCGACCTGCCAAGACGACACCACCGGTGGAGCCCTGCGGAACCGTCTCACCACTTTTCCCAAAGACAGAGGAGATCTTCAGCCGGAGAGTCTCCTTCCCTTGACTGGTGGGGACAACCAGTTTCTGTCTTCTTTTCGCCTCCCTGAAGCATCTCGTGGCCGCCTTGCCTGTGCCAAGCACCCCGGCAACCGGGATACCACTTTTTACCTCAACCGTGAAAGAGGGGTAACATCCTTTTAACCGGAAAACTCCACGGCTGGTTTCTTCCCTGGTAGTGCAACAACCTTCAGCTTTCCTCCACGTCGAGATCTTCTCTTCCTCTGGACGACGCCGCGACTTGCACCCACTACCAGGAACAACTGCCACCGCTGGAGGATCCTTTCCATTTTAAAGGTACCGTGTTCCGCCCGGCTTCCCTTGCCACCGATTGTACGGGGTAGATTTAGCCCTCGGCTCTCGAACCTGGGTAAGCCTGGGACACCCTAACTAAACTTTTCTAAACTTGGTAAAACCTTTTCTACTCACCTGTAAAGACTGTGACATTGTGTGATCTTGGACATCTTTTTCGCCTGGCTTTCCCTAGAGTGGGCCCGGCAACCGAACTTCCTTGCTCCTCAATAGGCTGCCTTTCTAAACTCACGGTGAATCTCTGAAAAGTGTTTTATCTTGCTGTTTTCATTACTTCTGCCTTTTCCCTCCCTTTTTAACTAACTTGTTGGAGTGCCATCTAACGTTAAGCGCTCACCTCTGTTTGGAAATAAGTGGTGTTAACTTAGACTTGTCCAACAAATAACTAGGGATGTACATATAAGTAATAGTGACTGTGTTTTGACTTACTTACCTTTTCTGTGCTAGTGTAATTTATGAGTGTGTCTTTTAAATAAATAATTATATACTTTTACACCTAGCTCTGGTCAGTGTTTGCTTGTACTACTGTACCTCTGTACCTATTATGTATGCTCTATATACTGCCTAACTCTTCTTGAGGGAAGTCTGACTGCTCAGCCACAGCTACCAGGTAAATCTGGGTGGTACAGACTGCTACCAAGTGGGTTTACTGCCAAACACCTGTAGACTTAAATCTTTTGCAGTGGTCCCAGAGGGAACTGCACAGGTTTCTGCCTAACAACCTCCCATCCAGTGACCATACCCAGAGCCTCGATCACGGGAATGTTGTCGACAACCTCGAGTAGAATTCCGATACTCTCGAGTTCATTGAGGCCTCTACCACCTTTCTCAACGCCTTTTTCAATGGCTTCGAAGCCTTTAATGTCCGCGTCGACAACGTCGACGTTTTCTCAGCCAGTCATGACGAATTTGGCCCCTTCTGCTCTGGAAATGGGATTTATACCATTTTCAAGACCTGATCACTCCAGAGTCTTATCTATTTATGAAGAAGGGGAGGATTCGGATCAGGAAAGAGCTTTTGAGTTGCAGGGATCTGCAACTCCTGTACCAGAGGAATTTACCTCTGAGTAAGGTAGGTTTAAAGACCTCCAAGAATCCTTACAGGAAGCAAGTGGGTTGGACACGTCCCCAGAAGTGGAATTTGCCAGACCAGACCCAGGGGTACATGCTGAAACCCCTTATAGAACCTTGATGGCAAGGATAATAGAGTTTATAGGCTGGTCCACACCCTCGCCTGCTTTTCAGCAAGACAACCTCACAGACATCTTGGTCAAAGGTCCACAGGAGGATCCTGTGGTGCCATTTCATGCGGCATTACAAAGGAGAATATTGGCAAACTGGGAAACACCTGAGGTAATCCCGGCGGTTAACAAAAAATGATCAGCTTCTTCTGCTGACCCTGAATATTTATCCAAACACCCAACTCCGGAGAGTCTGGTTGTTCAGGCAGCTACTTCATCAGGTTGTAAATCGGCTTACCCTACTGTTCCACAGGACAGGGATGATAAGAGATATGACTGTATGGCCAAGTAATCTTTTCTGCATGTAGCATGGCGTTGAAATCCATCAATGCTACTTGTACGCTCACAAGGTTCAGCCACACACTTTGGGAGTGTGCTTCATCAGCGGCTGACTGCCTCCCGGAGGGAGAAGAAAGGGAAGCGTTCCTAAACATCATCAAGGATGGTAAAGACGCTATGTGCGAATCCCTTCAAACTGGCATCGATTCTGCTGACCGCATCAACAGTGCCATGGGGGCAAGCACAACAACCAGGAGATTTGCTTGGTTGCGGAAGTCTGGTTTTGCTCCAGATGTGCAAAGCAGACTCTTGAATATGCCCTTTGACGGCTCTTCCTTGTTTGGTAAGAAGGCGGATGACAGTTTAGAAAAGCTTTAAACATCAAAGGCAGCAGCAAAATCCCTGGGAGCTGCAATCCGTCAGACAACATATCGCCCCTCAGGAACCTCTTGAAGAGGTAAGTCCTTTCGCTTCTATTCCGCATTCGGAAGAGGCAGAGGACAGCCGGTTCAAAGGTGTCTGAAAAAATTCACCCAAGATGGACGGGGTAAAAATACAAAAGCCGCAGCAGCAGCAGCCGGTGCCTCTTTACCCTCGGCATCTGCATCAGCCGCCTCCAAACCACTCTGAGGACTCCCCTCACAAGACACCAGTAGGGGTTAGGTTAACGCAACATCTGACGGAATGGCAGGCTATTACGTCAGATGCTTGGGCATTGGAGACAGTTGCCCAAGGTTACTGCCTGCCTTTGCTACGCATTCCTCAGTCATCCACCGGGCAACAGCTCTCGGAAAGTTCCAGATCCGCTCCTCTTGCAGGAAATTGTAGACCTGGTAGAGAAAGGTGCCATAGAACCGGTACCTGTAGCGGAGAGGAACAAGGGCTGGTACTCCCCCCTACTTTCTCATACCGAAGAAAGTCGGAGGATTGAGACCTATCTTGGACTTACGAGAATTGAACAAGTTCCTCAGGAAGGACAAGTTCAAGATGGTAACTCTCTCTCAGATCCTTCAGGCCCTCGAGCTCCAGGACTGGCTGGTATCTCTGGACCCCCAGGATGCTTATTTCCATGTGCCAATCCATCTCAAACACAGGAAATACCAGAAGTTCGCAATTGGCGGCTCTCATTATCAATTTCGACTTCTGCCATTTGGGCTGACCTCCGCCCCGAGGGTCTTCACCATGCTAATGTTAGTGGTTGCAAGTCTAAGGAGGGAAGGGATTCACGTCTACTCCTACCTGGACGATTGGCTGATCAGAGCTGTTTCCCCGGAACAAGCTCAGATTCAGCTAGATTATGTCTGCCACTTCCTTCACAAACTGGGCTTCTCCCTCAATTTAAAGAAGTCACAGGTGATACCATCACAGAGACTCCAGTTCATTGGAGCGGTCCTGGACACTTCCCTGGGAAAAGCCTCGCCACCAGAGGTGAGGGCTCAAGATATTCTGCAGATGGTCACCAAGTTTCAAAATGCCCAACGTCTCCCAGCCTTCGACTTTTTGAGGTTGCTAGGCCTCATGGCATCCTGCATCTTCCTTGTGCCAGAGGCTCGCCTGAGAATGAGATCTCTTCAGTGGGCACTGAGAACTCAGTGGTCGCAATTATCAGGGAGAATGACAGACCTCATTCAGGTTCCGGACAAGGTGGCTCGAGACCTTCAGTGGTGGGCCTGCCAGAAAAACATCTTGAAGGGAGAACTGTTTTGGCAACCATGGCCGGAGATAACAGTGGTCACAGATGCCTCACTCACGGGGTGGGGAGCCCATACCAACGACTTGACCATCAGCGGTCGTTGGTCTCCATCGGAGTCCAGACTACATATCAACCTGTTAGAGCTGAGAGCAATCAGACTAGCGCTGAAGGCTTTTCTGCCATCTGTACAGGGGAAAAATGTCCTGATAATGACGGACAACACAGTGGCCATGCACTACCTCAACAAAAGAGGAGGCGTAGGATCACTGCCACTGTGCAGAGAGGCAATGCAGCTCTGGTTTTGGGCAATTCAAGAAGGAATCTCTCTATCGGCAGTTCACCTAGCCGGAGAGAAGAACTTGACGGCAGACGCTCTGAGCAGGCAGGACACAGTCTCCCACGAGTGGGAACTAGCTCAGGAAGTCCTTCAGGAGATCTTCACCCTTTGGGGAACCCCTCAAGTGGATCTGTTCGCCACAAGTACCAACAGGAAGTGCGATCTGTTTTGTTCAAGGGAATTTCCCCCGAGAGGATCTCTAGGGGATGCGTTCGTAGTGGACTGGGAGTTTCCACTCCTGTGCGCGTTTCCACCAGTCCCTGTCATTCCTCAAATGATCAGGAGTTTGAGAAGATTCCGGAGGACCATGATCCTAATTGCCCCAGACTGGGCCAGGAGAACGTGGTACCCGTACCTTCTGGACATGTCCATCTGCCCTCCAATTCGTCTTCCACTAAAGGAGATTCTTCTCTCCCAGAAGGGAGGTCAGGTTCTCCATCCAGACTTCGGAACCCTCAACCTTCATGCCTGGCTTCTGAAAGGTTGAGATACAAGGATTAGAACCTCCCTGATGACGTCATGGAAGTGTTGCTTTCGGCCAGAAGGCCAGCAATAAAGGCTTTATACCGCTGCCGTTGGAACAAATTTTGCAGCTGGTATAGAGAAGAGAATATCGACCCCTTTTCATGTGGTACACCAACAGTGTTATCCTTTCTACTCTACTTGGCAAATTCAGGCCTTCAAGTTGGCACTATCAAGGGCTATCTCGCAGCGCTATCGATCTTCAAGCGCACTGCGGAGGAGCCTTTGTATTTCAAATTACCCTTAGTAATACAATTTCTAAAGGGATTAACTAATGTCTATCCTCCAAGGCCATTCCAAGTTCCCTTATGGGACTTAAATTTAGTCTTTAATTTCCTGATGGGTACTCCTTTCGAACCACTCCACTCTTGTTCGCTAAGATTTCTCACCCTTAAAACTGTCTTGTTAGTGGCTTTAACATCTGCTAGAAGGGTGAGCGAATTACAAGCTCTTTCTTGTAAACCCTCTCATACAATTTTTCATAAAGACAAAGTTGTCCTACAGGTGAAGCCTAATTTCCTCCCAAAGGTGGTTTCTGAATTCCACATCACTCAGAAAATTACCCTACCTTCGTTCTATCCGCCTCCCGATCCGGGGAAAGAGGAAGAAAGGCTACATAGGCTGGACCCAAGGCGGGCTTTAAGCTTTTACATCAGCAGACTTGCTAGGATTAGACAAGCAGACCAACTGTTCGTAGGTTACTCAGGGCACAAATTAGGACCACCGATAACAAAACAAACCATTTCCAGATGGATTATTTTGGCCATTCTGGAATGTTACAAACTAGCAGGGAAAGAGCCTCCTCAAAACCTTAGGGCTCATTCAACCAGGGGTATCGCAGCCTCCTCGGCCCTCCAAAGAGGGGTTCCAGTTCGAGACATATGTGCGCCTGCCACATGGTCGTCCGCACATACCTTCACAAGAATTTACAACCTGGATTCCTCCTCTAGTCAAGAGACTAAGTTTGGCAAAGCCGTATTACATTCTGTTCATTCCTAAAGGAAACTTGGCGTTTTACTCCCACCTCCAATTACACACCACTGCTGTGGGAGTCTATCAAAGATAAGGAATACGTCGGAGGACAAAATCCCTTCGAAGAACAAGTTACTTCTTACCTGGTAACGTTCTTTCGATGGGATGTTCCTCCGACGTATTCCTTATAGCCCCTCCCATCCATCCCCGCAGTAATACTTCCCTTGTGGTTGCAGCTTACGCTCCTTCAAGGTCAATAACCAATTCATGTAAAACAACTGTTAACGTCAAAACGGAACTGAGCAACGGACGCTGCGCAAGTCTATTTATACATGTGATGACGTCGGCGTCGATACGGAGGCTGTCGAGGGACATCGGCTCGAGGGACGTCGACGCGCCGCGCCCTCTACTGAACATTTTTTCCGAGGCCAGCAAGCTGGGAGATGATCTATCAAAGATAAGGAATATGTCAGAGGAACATCCCATCGAATGAACGTTACCAGGTATGAAGTAACTTGTTCTTCTGCTCTAATGCGCAAAGCATTCGAGCCTATGGCATCCTGTGATTTAGAGCTTTTAACTTGGAAAACAGCCTTTTTAATAGCTAGTACTTCGGCTAGAAGGATTGGAGAGCTCCAAGCTCTTTCTTCAAAAGAACCTTATTTAATTTTCCATGAAGATAAGGTTGTGCTTTGTATGGTCCCTTTTTACCAAAAGTGGTTTCCGATTTTCATTTGAATAAGGAAATCTTTCTTCCCGTTTTTCATCCTAGACCGCATGCTTCTACAGCTGAAGCAACATTGCATAATCTAGATGTTGCAAGAACTCTCAAATTTTATTAGAGATTACTAAACAGTTTAGGAAATCAGAACAGCTCTTCATTTCTTATGGGGGTCCTTCTCTTGGCAACAGGGCGGCTAAAGCTTCCATTGCCAGGTGTGTTGTTTCCTGTATCACAAAAGCATACAACATAAAAGGGCTTGCAGCTCCGCGGCAGTGTTGGTAGCCTTTACCCGGCATGTCCCCATCGCAGAAATGTGTAGAGCTGCTACTTGGGCTACTCCTCTTGCCTTTTGCAAACACTGCGCTATGGACGCATCCTCCAGAAATTACACCAAATTTGGCCAAGAGGTGCTCCTCCATTTGTTTGCTTGAATTGCATATATGCAGTCTCCCCACCCATACTCTTTTAAGCGTTTTGGGAAGGAGGGAGATCCAGGATGAAAGGGAAATGGAAGAATTATCCTTCATGGTGATTCAGGTTCTTAGTCCAGGCAGTCCCTCCTTCACAACACCCAACCAGCCATCCCCTCTTGTAAGCATATCCATCAATTGAACGCCAGTGGCAAAACCAGTAACTGGGTATGGAACGTTAGTGATGTAGAGGTGAGGTGTGGGGCTGACGCGCCAAGGAACGCATGCGTGATATAGCCTCAGCATCTTCAAATTTCTTAAAGTGACCATTATCGTTTGTAGCCCACTTTTTCCAGCCCTCCTGCGGATGCAGGGGAACCAACCAGTTGTGAAGGAGGGAGAGCCTGGACTAAGAGGACCTGAATCACCATGAATGTAAGTTTTCATACTTCTGATGCTTGTGAATCTGATTAGTCTGACATCTAGTGGTAATCGTAGAGTAGTGCATCTTTCTTTTGGAGATCGAAAAGGGACGTCGACATGGGCTTGACTGTAACACTATCCCTAACGTGACTTGAAGTGTACCCAAAATCCTTCACACATCGAGATCTCACCAATTATTTTTTTTCTGCCTTTCTGGTCAGTCTCTTAATGCGTAGCTCGCCTACCGAGGTTATATTGCCACTAATACATCTTGGCGTGTTCACCGCCAGGCATCTTTGTCGGCTGTTTAGGCGATTATTCGACATCCTTGCTCTGGCTGCTCCTGTTTCACCTATTTCTACACATCACCCAGCCTCACACTAAGGAGAGCGGGGACACATTTCTTATGACTATTCTCTTGAATGCATTTTCCTTGCCTCCCCTCCTCTTACTTCCATCTGGCTGCTTTTTCCATCTGATATGGAGTGAACAACTTAAAAATTGTGCACATCGTGTAACAGCAAATTCCCTTGGACACTTGCAAAGAGTGCAATTGGTGCCTCACTGGTGACCACCCTATATCGCCCCAAGACCCTGAAAGACAGGTGCACTAAGCGGTGGGCGGCCTACGCCATGCAGGCCGAGAGTCACTCTCCCGTTTCGCCAGCACCTACGATCAGGAGTCTATTAGCAGCCGTGGCTCTGACTCAGAGGCAGTAGACGCAACCGTGGAGTCTACTGATTCCCACATGCCTATCCCTAGCCCCGATAAGCATGCCACTGGCAGTGCGATGGAGTCTACACCCCGGCGACAAGGACATACGCCATACACCTAAATCTAAACACAACAAACCACAGGCTTCACTCGACAGATTCATCGAAGAAGCCATTGACGCCCTTAAGACTGTCAAAGTTCGATTCCTACTGAACCTCAGTTCAGAGCCTGCTGCGCAACCGAATTTGCGGCCTTCGCAAGGCCATAAGACTTCAACCTTAGCAGGCGCCTCACATAAATCTTCGGCCCTGCTTGCAGTAGCACCGAAAGACAGACCAAAACGAGCCAAGCCCCCCATTCCAAAATCACTTCCAAAGCTTTGGGAGAAGCTTTCCAAGGCCCATTCTCAGGGCCATGGCCTTAAGCAGCCTTCCCCTTTTCCCCAAGGGGTATTCTCCAGCCTCCCATGCCCTCTGTCTCAAGCCCTGCAGCAGTATCCTGCTCCATCCTTTCCTCCCCCTGATGAATCCACTTCTGTGTGGACTAGTGGGAAATGTGAGGCCTGTGTGGAGAGAACGTCTGAATTTATCAATTTTCCAGACAAATTTGATGACCTTCTAAAAGGGCCACGCCCTATGGATACTTGCTCTATACTTTCCCCAAGGCACCACTCCTCTGTTGCAGTTTTTCTCTCCACCTAGACAAGTCTACCTGATACTCGTGTGAATATCTTCTTGGAAAACCCAGATGATATCTATTATGTCCCAGATCCAGATCAAGTCTCACAGGGCCCAATCCCTCAAGATCCAGATAACTAGACTCCTCCTGATGACCAAGGTACTTGGCCCACTACTCCTGCCCACAAACTTGACCCGGACAACATTTTCCGGCATGCTCCTCCCTTCACTCAACCCCAGGATGCTTCACCCATTGACAATCAAATGTTATTCAACACCCTCCTCAGGAAGGTCACTGACCATTTCAAGATTGTAACACAAGAAGCACTACCCAACACGGATTTCATTCAGGATATCCTCAAATAAAAAGTCCCAGTCAGGCAATTCCTCTTCTGATCTCAGTTGCCTTGCCCCCTACTTACACCCTCGCTCACTCAGGCCGTCAACCCGAGAGTGGAGAAGATGTTTCATCCAGCTCCCTTGTATCCTTTATATATCAGATCACTGGTTGTAACAACCACCAGGAAACGCGCAGGGGCACCGCTGTCCTCGTCTGAGTCGCCTCCAGACAAGGACTGTAAAAAGCTATGTTCTTGGTAAACGTATCACCACCTCGGCTGCGTTCAGCACGCGTATCGCTAATGATGCTAGGCCCCTGGCAAGATATAGCTATGTTCAGTGGGGGCTTGTGCAAGATGGCCTACAAAACGTCCCAAGCCTACTCGGACACAACTGTTGGCAGTGGTGAATGGAGGGTGTCGGTTGAGGCTAAACATTCTGACGAATACCCTGGTTTCGGCAGAGACGGCAGGACACGTTCTGACAGAGGGGAACCTGTTAAAGCACCATGCATGGCTCAAACCTGAGACACCTGCTTCTCTTATTAATAACCCTATGGAAGACTCTGTCCTCTTTGGTAAGGCGGTCGTCGAGGCCCTCAATACCGCAAAGAAAGAAAGAACATATGCTGAAGTCATTGAACAAAATCTCAGCCAACCCATTTGTCCAGCAGGAAGTCTTCAACACCCGCCGATCCTTTTGCGAGCAATCCTTTTCCCGCTCCTCCCAAGGGAACTACGGAACAGAAGGGTCTCCTTGGTATTCCGGACAGGGCCCTTCCAGCAGTTTCCAAACTCCTCAACAGCAGGGATTTCGGCATGGCAAGGGGAGGGGGAGAAAAACTGCGGCCAGAGGATCCCCAGCCAACAAATGACTCAGCGGTACCCAAATGACTCGGGTCCCCTCCCATGTTTCCACTGTAGGGGGACAATTAACATCTTTTTCCCACGCGCGGGAGGCCATCACTTCGGATCATTGGGTCCTCATAACGGTCAGCAGCGTTTATTGCATAGAATTCCTGCAACCACCCCGATACCACCCACCCAAGAGCAGAAGGCTGTCGGCAGAACATCTACACATCCTGCTAGAAGAAGTCCAGACCGTACTGCAGAAGGGAGTGATAAAGGTCGTCCCAGATTTTCAGGTAAACAAGGGTATTTATCCAATATTCATACTTGTACACAAAAAGGAACTAACCAGGCACCTTGTTTTAGATCTGTGTCCATCAAACAAGTATGTCAAACTTCAAAAGTTGAGAATGGCAACTCTACAGGAAGTAATCCCACTGCTACAACAGGGGGATTGCATGGCCACCTTGGATAGGAAAGATGCATACTTTCATATTTCAATGTTTCCAGTGCACAGAAAGTACCTCCGGTTCAGTATAGAAGACACTAGCTATCAGTTCAAGGTACTCCCCTTCAGCATTGCCTCTGCCCCAAGGGTGTTTTTCAAAGGTACAAGACAGTATATCTACTTTCAATCTGGGTTTCTCAATCAACAAGACAGTGAAGTCTGGTCCCCAGTCAAGTCAAACAATTTCTAGGAGAACTAATTCAGACAGAAGATGGGCTTGTCTTCCCCTGAAACGAGAGGGTTCAAAACATGTTGTTCCAGATCTCTCAGTATGTAGCCGGTCGTCATGTAACCGTACGAAAAGCCATGCGGCTACTCGGGATGATAGCATCCTGCATCTTCCTGGTTCTGCATACCCGTCTATGCATGTGCCCTATGCAAGAGTGGCTCTCGAGCCAATGGTTTCTGGCAAGCGGTCAGTGGGATGATCTAGTGGTTGTCTCGACAGCCCTCGTTCAGTCTCTGCAGTGGTGGTCAAAGGATAACCTTCTAAAGGGGAAATCCTTTACCACCCCCGCAGTAGAAGCAACTCTCACCACAGACTCATCTCTGCTAGAATGGGGAGCACACCTCCTACAACAGACAGCGCATAGCTGTTGATCAAAGCTCTAAAAGCCTTCCAAACACACCTAGGGGGGAAGACAGTTCTAGTCCTTGCAGACAGCACCATAGCCATGTACTATCTGAACAAACTAGGTGGTACTCGCTCTCCAGGGCTGTCCAAACTGTCACAGAAATGTTTTTAAATGGGCACTCAAACACATGTTCCTACTATCACAACATGTTCCAGGGGAGCACAATCTTCAGGCAGACCTACTCAGCAGAGACTTGCATCTACCCGTAGAGCACGAGTGGCGTTTGCAAGACCATATCCTACGCAAGTTCTTTGCAGAATGGGGTCATCCGGACATCGTTTTGTTACCAACTCTGGAGATCACCCAATGCCCAGATTATGCCTCCAGGTATCCTTCAGAAACTGCTGGATAACATGGTCTGGGAGATTTTGTCTACGGCTCCCCTACTCCCCGATTCCCCTTCTCAACAGGATAGTTCACAAGATGCACCAGGAACAAGTCACTCTGAACTTGGTAGCACCAATGTGGGCTCGACAGCCATGGTTTTCTCGTCTCTCGAGAATGTCAGTCTCCCCACCCAGGGAACTGCCTTGTCCATACAACATACTGCCACAAGACCTACGGAAGACAGTGCACCCATGCCCCAAACACTCTATTTAGCAGCTTGGTTCCTGAAGTCCTAGTGTTTTGGGCACCTCAAAGTTGTATGGACATTCTTAGAGAAGCACCAAAACCTAACACCAGACATTGTTACTCCAATAAGTGATAACTTTTTGTCATTTGGTGCAATACTAAAAACATCAACCCAATTGACTGCTCACCTAAAGATATAGTGCTTTATCTAACCAGCTCCTTAGATTCAGGACTTGTTTTCAACTCACCTAAAGTCCATCTTGCTGCCCTTTCTGCATACACCACATCTCAGAGCAATATTTCCTGGTGGAAAATCCCTGGTATTAAGGCATTCATGCAAGGGGTAAAAAGACTTCACCCTCCTATTTCTAACCCAACTCCCAGCTGGGACTTGAATGTTGTTCTTACAAAACGAATGGCACCTCCTTTTGTACTATTGCATGAAGCTAGTCTTAAGGCCCTCACCTATAAGACTGCTTTCTAGTGGCTATTACCTCTATGAGGAGTTAGTGAACTGCAGGCTCTCAAGTTCAAGACCATTTGTAACCGTTCAAAAAGAAAAGTGGTACTGCGCACACACCCATGCTTTGCACCTAAATTCATTTCTAAATTCCATGTGAACCAATCCATTGACCTTTCTTTCAGAATCTCACTAATTCAGCTGAAAGAAGCCTCCATACACTAGATTTTAGGAGAGCAGTGGTAAATTACCTTGATAAAATGAAACCACTAAGAAAGACAAACCAATTCTTTGTCTCTGTTGCTGCTGGTAGAGAAGGGGACCTGTCTCTAAATTGGCTATTTCTAAATGGATTGTTATGTGCATCACACTGTGCTACTATCTTGCCAAAAGAGAATTACACTTTACGCCTAGAGCACATTCTACTTGAGGCACAGGAGCTACTATAACGTTTATTGCAAATGTTCCTCTTGATTGTATTTGCAAAGCAGCTATCTAGAGTTCTGTTCACACTTTCACTCACCATTACTGCTTAGATTAAGTCTCATCAGGTGGGGCATGCAATGCTATGACATCCTGTTGCTACTGTTCCTTCACACATCCCACCACCATCTCCTGGTACTGAAAGCTAAAAGGGAATTCTACCTACCCCTCATTGACTCTCACTCCAACCATCCTTGCCGGCTGCAACTCCACTCTCACAGCTAATGACCGAGCTGAATACTTTGCTGCAAAAATTACTAAATTAAAGACTCTCTCATGACCTTCCTCACACTCTCGCCTACATTTTACACTCTGCCTACTCTACCATCATCCTCTGCCTCCATCTCCCACTTTAGTGACTCTAATACTGATGAAGTTATATCTCTATTGATGAAGGCTAACGCTTCTTGTGCCCCCTCAGACCCTCTCGCCTCAGCTAGTCAAGCCGATTGCCCCTATCGTGGCCTCTAACCTCTCCAAACTCTTCAACCTATCCTTCGACGCCGCTTGCTTTCCCTCTGTTTTCAAAACAGCCACGGTCATCCCTCTCCTAAAAAAGCAAGGGGCTAACTCGAACCTACCGGCTAACTTTTGCCCTATGTCTTTCCTTCTGCACTACTCTAAAGTTCTCGAAAGGGTTGTGTTCAATGGTCTTACCAATTTCTTAGATATCACAACCTTCGAGACGCCCTACAAGCAGGTTTCCGCTCTTGTCACTCCACAGAAACTGCTCTCATGAATGTGTCCAACTTCATTGCCTCTGCTAAGCACTGAAACCTATCCTCTATCCTAATTCTCCTTCACCTGTCTGTTGCCTTTGACGCTGTTGATCACTTTGATCTCCTTAATACTCTTTCTTCTTGGGATTGACGATCAAGCCCTTTTATGAATTGAATCCTTCCTTGCACTTCGTCAGCTCTGTCTCTTGGAGCAACAGCACCTCTGAACTCACTCCTCTAACTGGCACTAATCTCCGCCTTTAGGTTCTCGTACCAACTCTTTGCGGATGACACCCAAATCTCCTCTTTTCCTGAACTCCCCTCTGATCTTTCTATCAAAATGTCCAACTGTCTGTCTGCCATTCAATATTGGATGGCTTTGCACTCTCTGATGTTAAACTCTACCAAAATGAAGGTACTCAACTTCCCTGCCCAAAAGCTTTCTCTCAACTCTTCCTCTGCTTATCCAGTTCCCACCTGAAACGCTCTCCTACTTGTCTTCAGCTAGAAACCTCAGCGTCCTCTATGACCCTTCTCATACCTTCTTTACTCTCATCTCCAAAACTGGATCAGCAGCTCACCTCAACCTCCTAAATATTAGGAAAATCGGGCACCTCCTCCCTTTCAAAACCGCCAAGCATCTCTTAACCACTCTTATCTTCTCCAAATTGGATTACTGTGCCAGCATCCTCTTTGGTTTCCCCAACTATGGTTTCTGTGCTCTCGACAAGATCATTAAGTTCGCTACCGGGACTCTTTGAACTCCCTCACTTCATACCTACTTCCTCGTACCGTCACCAGGCTAGATGGCTGATGATGCAAAACAGTGCCAGATTTAAATGTCTTCTCCTTTACAAATCAGTAAGGCAGCAATGTATCGATCCTCCTCTATCCAACTCTACAACCCTTCTCGTAATCTCTGCTCTGCCTCCTCGACTACCATTGTGGTTCCTCACCCTCCATGTGCTTCCTCTCGCTTCTGCTCTTTCTCTCTTCTTGCTCGACTTGCATGGAATTCTCTTCCCCCAGATATCCGAGAAACGGGTAACACGGATTTGTTCAAAACCAAACTAAAAGCCTACCTCCTCGCCTCTGTTACCCTCTTAACCTACCTCTCATCTGCCTGTTAGCTAAAAAAATGTCCTCGCCTCTAATCTGCCTCTGTCGCTCACTTCCTTTGCCTCCATTCTAGCGCTTCACCCATCATGGTCACATCCTGAGCACAGCTGGCCGTACCACCTACCTGCACTTAAAAAGTTCTAATGTTGG
The DNA here is from genome assembly GCF_040938575.1 of Ambystoma mexicanum. Classification (NCBI taxonomy): domain Eukaryota; kingdom Metazoa; phylum Chordata; class Amphibia; order Caudata; family Ambystomatidae; genus Ambystoma; species Ambystoma mexicanum. The sequence continues at coordinate 995,437,169 of NC_090929.1, read as the reverse complement.
TTGTCTTTAATCTATGCATGTGCACTTATGTATTGTCCCTGGTGACTGTTCCATTTACTCCCCCAACCACCAGGTCAGAATTTCCCTCAAACTCGCCCCATTGTAAGACGATCACTGCGTCCTGTGAAATCTGATTTATTATCCATTGTACGTTTTGTGATCTAAAGAGCATTGTCCCTCCTGTATATAAATAAATACTGCTCGCTGGTCTATGCACAGCGTGTGATTCTAAGCAGAGTCACAAACATCCGAAGACCTACATTACTCACTGTAGTCATAGTTCTGATGACTGGATCGCTTAGATTGACATGCGCCCACTCTTCCTCCTCTCTTGGAGTAGATGGGACATAGACATCTTCTTACTTCTTCTGTACTCATGCATTCTATAAGGCTCCCTGATGACAGAAATAAAAACAACCAATGGGACGTCGATGCGTGAAGGATTTTGGGTACAGTACACGTCACGTTGGGATAGTGTTAGTCACAACCATGTCGACGTGCTTTTTTGATCTTCGAAAGAAATATACAATACTCTGCGATTACCACTAAATGTCGGGCTATATGCAAAGCATATGAATCAAAGCAGATGCAATCTTCAGAAAAAGTGTGTGTGTGTGTTCGTGTCCGTTAGGCTTTCCGAAGTGCCTGCTATCAGCCTACGGCAGTATCTCCTGGAATACATATGACTGCAAAACATAAATCCTCCAAGCCAAGGCCCCAAGAATAAACCCGCACATCAAGATGGGCCCGTTTATCTGAGTAGGTGGTAAGCATTTCGGGCACTGACGGGATGAAGACCTCAGGGTTATGCCGGAATTGCATAAATAATGTCCAGATCAGTCCAGTATACTGCGAAAGCCCTCTATACAGTTTGTACTAGGCACACACAAATAAAGATTAGTAACTCTTTAAGACCCCCCTCTTCTCAGTGTAAAACCAAGCCAGAGGTAACCTCCACCACACCTAAGGAGCCATTCAAGTCTAGCGCATACATAGAAATGAATCTGCCATTACCATAATTTCTACAACTGAAAGGTTTACTTGAAATCTGATTGGGGAGGAAAACAATCGAGAGTTCTCCCCACTGGAGGAGCAAGAGGCAGGTCGGAGGACTCCAATATTCTCACAGGAGCTCCTGCATCATCTTTTAGACCAGTCTGGGGTGAAAAAAGTCTTGCTAACTACCATGTTACAGGTGGCAAAGATTTGGAATAATAAAGAGAAAGAGAAAACACTGCATAAACATTCACAGCCTATATTGTCGTTTACTGTCAATACCCTATAAAATAAACCTGAAGGTGAATTTCAGTAACCCAAATGATCTTGTGGACCAAAGTAAGGATTGACTGACCTCCAGTCGAAGAAGACTTGGGCGAGCCAGATCAGTAGCCCATGAATCCACTAATCGATTGAGTCTCCTATGACACATTCTCCTACAAAGGATCACTTTACATGCACCACTTTACTGAAGAGGGCAGCTGCACTGTTTGGAATAAAACACAGGAGTCCAATGTGGACATTTATTTCATAGATGATGAACCCGAATAACATAAGAATGTGTGTCACTGCACCCTGCTAATCAAATTTGATTAAAAAAAGCCTCTGGCACTCGCTGAAAATCAGCCTTTACAAGGGTGGCTAATGTACGAATAGATAATAATATAAACTAGCACTCTGAGACCATGTTTACTTTCATGGTCAGCTGACCTCTAACTTCCTAGTCGTAGAAATTTATATAAAACGGGCTTCCACCTCCCCAATCAACTTCTGAACACCCACCAGAAATTGAAAGTAAAAAAAAAAATGCTGCAGTGGGGAGTGAAATGGCCACCATCGCCCCATACAGTGTGCGGGTAGCCAATGCCATGATCTTAATTTGGGGCAGAGGGATGACTGCAATGCGATTATAATGGATTTACCAGATTCTTTGAAGGGTCGTGTAGGAGATGGTGCTTGGAGGCAACCAGTCTGCAAATGCTGTTAAGAATTAATTGGAGGTGGCAGGCACACCTGGGCGCCAGATAGTGGGAGCAGCAATGATAAAGAGGGCATGCCTGGCTGAGAGTGACGGGGTGGAAGCCTGAAATCATGATTGATAAACCCTTGGATGAAGCATCCCTTCACAACATCCGCAAACGTCTTAGGGATGATGGGTCAGGACATGTTGCCAGGGTATTCCACTAAGTTCACTACTCATCAAGTGCACTGTTGCAGTAAAGGGAGAAAAAGAGGTGTGCTGGAAGAGATGCTTACTCCTCCTCAAAACACTAACTCAGTGCTACAGGTCCCCCTCCCCTATATCTCCATTTGGAGGTTGGATAACATTCATCACTCTTACACTGGAGGGGTTCACAAGACACAAGGTTTCTCATAATTTTGACTGCATCAAACTACTAGTACAACCATGCAATCCATCACCACCACACAGAAGGTTGCCAGGTCATCCTTGACAGCTTCTACAAGATGAAGTGGAAACTCTTCTCCAAAAAGGGGCAATCAAAGAGATTCCCAAACTAATACAAACCAAAGGTATTTACTCTGTCTACTTCCTAGTGCTAAAAAAAAACGAACACCACCAGTTTTAGACCTACACCCAGCAAACTAGTTTGTCGCTCCACAAAAGATCAGAATTACTGCATTGCATGCGGTAATACCTTTTATAAAAAAAGGGGGGATTTCTTGGCATGAAAGATTCATACTTTCCATGTTGCGAGTCATTGAAAGTACGTCCGTTTCAATATGCGCAAATAGTGAATGTTATCTGAAGTCTCAACACACTAGCGCAGATGGAAGACCTCGGTATACCCCTATCTAGATGATTGGCTCATAACCGGTGAATGCGCCAGTAAATCCCAAGAAAACACATGAGCATAGATATCCTTCACCAACTCTGGTTCTCAATACATGTACAAAGGTCCAGCTCTGTACTACTCAGTCCCGAATATCCCTTGGCAATATTCTGGCCACAACAAAAACAATAGCGCGCTCATCACTAGAAATGAGTCAGGGCGCAACTTTTAAACGGCCAGCCAGTCCATTACAGTGCAAGCATTATTAAGACTGATATCTTATCCCGTTTGAATGCCTAAAAATGCATCCTTTGCAGAAGTGGCTGTCTAGCCAATGATCACAAGCATTGGAACATGTTAATGGGACAACCTAGTGGTTGTTCCCAAAAGGTGGTTGAGTCCTTCAGATGGACTCTCTCAAACATTTTGAAAGGTCAACCTTCTGCAAATCCACCAGTGCAGGCGACAATAACAGATGCATCAAGTCAGGATGGGGGTGCACACTACCAGGCTCTCAGCACTGGGCACATGGATCCCTCAGTGTCCATCTCGGCACATAAACAACTACTGGTGATTGATCAAACTTTACACAGCTTTCAAACACGAATCCACAGCTAAAGCGCCTTCGTGAAGGCAGACAACACAACTGCAATGTTCTACATCAACAAAAAAGGTGGCGTGCACCTGTCGCTACTAGTTCAGAAAATATGATTGTGCATAGACCAGCATGTCTTCTTACACGCCCAGTGCGTACAGGGGATGCATAGTTGTCTTGCAAACAGGATTAGCAGGCTGCCAACTCAAGGGCACAAGTGGGAACTTGGTGCAAACATAACCTGCTCAAATAGGTCTTCACAAAATGGGGGCAAACAGGCGTAGGCTTATTTGCGACAAATAGAAAATGCCCATTCTTTGTTTCCATATATCCGCAATAAACCTTCTCTCTGCAACTCATTACAATGAATTGGTTAGGATGATTTGCTTATGCTTTTCCCCCCCCAATTCCCTTATGCAAGGTGATTCTCAAATTGCTACAGGGAAGAGTTTGGCTTTAACCTCTTAACTTCTGAGGGTTTTCCCTCCCAGTGCCGAGCCCTTTTTTGGACATTTCAGTATGTCAGCATTTAATCCCTTTTAGCCTTATTGTTACAAGTGATATCCCGGCCAAATGTGCACCCTTTTCTTCCCACCTGTAGGCGGTCATAACGCCACCAAGGATTAGTGGTTTACTGTAGGGGTGTGTGTGAAAGTAACAAAGTTACAAAATGTTGTGTTTTTTCAGAAAATGCCAATAAAATGATCTACAAAGAAGCCTGTTTTTTTATTTCTTGCAAGGGCTAGGAATAAATGGTTTGCAGTTCTGAATTCGCCATTTTCCAAGCTTTCAAGAACAGTTTGAGTGGAAACAAAAAAACATAGTTTTCATAAGGTGACCGTCGTTTTTGTGAGCGGTAGGCTATTTTCCCCTTTTTTTTTTTAATAGGAGATGCTTGGACGGAATGGAAGAAGGGGGCATGAAAGCTCAATGGGGAATACAGAAAGGCATACTTATCTTAAAAGTAGACAACATTGCAAGTTCAGGAAGGGGTCATTTGCGCAGGTCAGACAACTATGTACCTTAAATTCCTATAGTTTGGGAAAATATTGGAAAGGTGACAGGATACAAATTAAGTGCTGGACATGTTTGCACTTCTAAGGTAATGGCTTCTGTGAATATTGAGAAAAGCAGTGCACCGCTACATTCCACTGACTATACTTGTTAGGAAATCGCAAGTTTCACAAAACGAGCAATTCCACGAGCCAAAAACAGAGCCATTGTACACAGGGTTTTTATCGGACGTCCTAAACCGATGTACTTAGCATTTGAAAATAAGGAAAAGGAATGTGCTGAAGAAGGGTAAGCATATATTTACAGAAAGAGCAAAGGCAGACCTTTTGAAGGATAGGTGACTTGCGTATGTTACAAAAGCGTACAGTGCCTAAAGCAGCAACTAAATGTAGGTCACCTTTGGGAAATAAAAGGGTTGTGTAACAAAGTGCAGTAGGAAATGTATGAAAACTTTATCAAAACCAATAGAAACCAACAAATGTCCTAGCTTCCCACATTCTTACAGGCGTCCCGATAAAAATGGTAGCTCACATTTGTGGGTCCACTGACCTGGGCACAAAGGGAAAAGGCTAAACCACTGGTACACCAAAGGTCTGGGGAAAACCACATTTTTACTGTATTTGGTTTTGTGGACAAACCACAGATTTGGACCTTGCGTGTCACAGCCACCAAGGAAAACGGGGAACCACATGCATTTCTGAAAGGAAGACATCTGTGGGAATCCAAAGAGGTCTGACTTGCGTGAATCGCCCTAAAATGTATTACCCACGAGGCCTGGCAAATTAAAAGCAGGGAAAAAACAAACTTTTGAGACATTTGCCAACAGGAAACCACTTAAATGCATGGGCAACAACACATGTCCTACCTTCCCACGTTCCCACAGGTGTCCCGACTAAAACGGTACCTCACATGTGTGGGTGCACTGACCTGGGCGCAAAGGGAAAAGGGTAAAGCACTAGTACACCAAAGGCCCTTGGATGACCACATTTTTACTGTATTTGGGTTTGTGGACAACCCACAGATTTGGGCTTGGGGTATCTCAGCCACCAAAGAAAACGGGGAACCCCATGCATTTTGGAAAAGTAGACACCCGTGGGGTCATGTCCTACCTTCCCATGTTCCCACTGGTGTCCCGATGGAAAATGGTACCTCACATGCGTGGGTGCGCTTACCTGGGTGGAAAAGAAAAAGGGTCCACGATCCACAAGTCCAGCGGCGGTTCTAGGGAGCCCCGTCAGGGTCCCCATCCCTCCCCAGAGGGAAAAGCTGTAATGCAGCCCAGCCAGAGCTCCAGGACAGCCGAGGTGCAGCCCCTGGCCTTGGGCACCTGTCTACCCTGTGGGTTGACCATCCCTAAGCCGAGTGGCAATCCCAGGGTGCCCCAGAAAGGTCCACATCCCTCTGCAGAAGGAGAAACTGTAACACAGCACTGCTAGAGCTCTAGGACGTCTGGGAGTGCTGCCCCTCGCCTTGGGCATCTGCTCGTACATGGGTCAAAAGCCCCACAGACCAGTGGCGGTTATCGGGCAACCCAGCGGGGTCCCCGTCCTTCCAAAGGAAAAAAACTGTAATGCGGCACGGACAGAGATCTCGGACTTCCGGGTGAGCTGCCCCTGGCCTAGGCCGCCTGTCTCCCATGTGGGTTGAACGTCCCCAAGTCCAGCGGTGGTCCTAGGGAGCCACAGCAGGGTCACCATCCGTCCACGGAGGGAAAAGCTGTAATCTAGCACGGCCAGAGATCAAGGACGGCAGGGGCTGCTGCTGCCGGCCTTGGGTGCTTGTCTCCAATGTGGGCCCACCGTTAACAAGGCCATCTTCTTAGTAAGCTCCGGCAGAGTTCCCATCACTCCCCGGAGGGAAAAGCTGCAGCGCAGCCCAGCCAGAGGTCCAGGACGGTCGGGGGTGCTGCCGCTGGCCTTGGGCGCCTGTCTCCCATGTGGATTGACTGTCCCTGGCTCCGGGCTAGGAACACATCCCTCCTTGGATAGTAAAGCTGTAATGCAGCGCAGCCAGAGCTCCAGAACGAGCGGGGTGCTGCCCCCAGCCTTGGGCGCCTGTCTACAATTTGGGTCGTTAGTCCACAAGTGCAGCGGCTGTCCCAGGAAGCCCTGGCATGCTCACCATCCCTGCTCGAAGGCAAAAGCTGTAACACGGCACAGCAAGGGCTCCAGGACGGTGGGGGTGCTGTCCCTGCCTTGGGCGCATGTCTACAAAAGCGGGTCGGCCATCCACAAGTCTAGCTGTGGTCCCAGGGATCCCCGGCAGGGTCCCATCCCTACCCAGAGGGAAAAGCTGTAATGCAGCGCAACCAAACTTCTAGGACGGCCGAGGGTGCTGCCCCCGGCCTTGGGCGCCTGCCTCCATGTAGGTCGGCGGACCCAGGGAGCCACGGCAGGGTTCCCATCCCTCCCTGGAGGGAAAACATGTAACACAGCCAGGCCAGAGTTCCAGGGCGGTCAGGAGTGATGTCCCCGGCCATGGGCGCTTGTCTCCCATGTGGGCCGACCATCCCCAAGAACAGCGGCAAACCCAGAGAGCCTTGGCAGGTTCCCCACCTCTCCCCAGAGGGAAAAGATTTAATGCAGTCCAATCAGAGCTCTAGGACGGCTGGGAGTGATGTCTCCAGCCCTGGACGACTGTCTCCCATGTGAGTCGACTGTCCCAAAGTCCAGCGACAGTCTCAGGGATCCCCGGCAGGGTCCCTGTCCCTCAGCTGAGGGAAAAGCTGTCACACGACAAGAACTCCAGGGCGGTCGGGGGTGATGTCACTGTCCATGGACGCCTGTCTCCCATGTGGGTCGACCATCCCCAAGTCCCTTACAGTGATGCAAAATAGCAGTGATTAAAGCTTTCATGGAAGCAGTGTGAGAAACCTGAGGGCATACTCACTCCTATTCCTCATGGGTCCTCTACTGAGGTGGCTAGGGAAAGGCCATCGCTTTTGGATCCCGGCCCTGGGAGTGGACAAGCGAGGGAGGATCACCTGGGTGGAGGGTCTGTGAGGACTGGGAGTGGGATGCCTTTAGGTGAGACCTGGTATCCCCCCCCCCCTTCCTACCACTGATCAACCCAACCCTTCCCCTGCCTTTAATGGGGTATTTTCCTCCGACGTCCTCATGTATGACTGTTAGAAGTACTGGGACGAAGAAGAGGTAACTAGAAGCAATGAGGACTAGGTGCTTTTACCATTCTGGTACTGGGACGAGGAAGAGGCCTACTGAGAGTAGTAGAGGTCAGGCATGTCCCCTTAATGATGGTGATACTAAGATATTTGTTTGTTTTTATTTGGCCGAATGGTACATTTCACTGAATTTGGCCTGTACCATTCGACCGAATAAAAGCAAACAATTTGGCTAATACATACTGAACATGTGGAGCGGGTGTTGCGGGGGTATGCCCCGCTTCCTCAATATTGGAGGCGGGGGACCCGACCCACGTAAGAGGGACGGATCTGATGGCGCAGGGCTAAAATGGACCAGGCGGCGAGCAAAAAGGGTGTGGGTGTGGGTGGTGGTGTTTGATCATCTGAGAATTGATCACATACGGGCTGTTTTTTTCTAACAGTTTGCCGCGATCAATTCTCACATCCCACACAATCAAACACCCCCAGACCTTGATGGTCAGACAGGGCTAATTGTACAACAGCACCTACAGCCTGTTAGAAGGCTGCAGGTGTATAAAAAGCCCAATTTAGTTGTAGGAGGAGGCAGATCAGGAGATGTTATGTTACTTGGCATTTCTATAGCGCCTTATATCATTGGTATGACCTCAAAGCGCTGGTAGGTTGAACACCCTCGGGAACCGTAGTTCAAGTCAGTAGAGAGAGATAGTGTCGTATGGTGCACGGGTGCACCGGATATGTGTGCAGCTGGTGTGGTTGTTGGATGATAGCTGCTTCATAGCGATAGGTGTGGTGCTGAGGAAATCAGTTGGATGTGTTCAGTCTGGTGGGTGGACACCCAGACTGGGTTCTGGCTGCGTTAGGCCTGAGGAACACCTAAGCTAGCCTGAATGTGCTACAGCTAGCTGTTTTATTAGGGTGATGAGGTGTTCGTGGGGTCATGTTCATATGTGAACTGCTAGGCCGAATTATCAGGGGGGTATAGCTGTGTTCTAGTTGAATGATGGTGCATAGAAGAGAGTAAGCGTAGTGGTGTGATATGGTGATAATCAGTAAAATCTCCTGAGACCAGGCACGTGAGCAGGACAGTGGGGACGTACATAGCGGCATTCATATATATATAGCGACAGGATGGATACATATATGTGGGATACAGATAAATATGGCGATACAGGTACATAGCATATAGGGGATACAGATATTTACTAACCTCATGGTGAACAGGTGTTGCCTCTATCGGCACCATCCGTAGCATCCGCACCATCCGTAGCATCCACGCCATCCGTACCATCCGTAACATCTGCAACATCTGCACCATCCGTAGCATCCGCACCATTGTAACATCAGGTGAACCAGGAGAAGCCATGCCGTTGAGGGTGCAGCAGTGGAGAGGCCAGCATGTTAATGGTTCACAGGAGTACAGCCCGAGTTCTGGGCCTCATTGTGACAGAGCGAACATTCAAAGGGGAGCCGTGCCTGGAGGTTGCCCCTTATTGTGGTGTTTACCGTGCTTGTTCTCCTGGAATCATAAGGCGATCCAGGAGTGCCTAAGGGGCAGAAGGAGTCCTGAAGCTGAGGACCAAAGGCCAAGAAGTCAGCATCGGGGGAACGGTAAAAGAAGCAACCAGTGAGTTGCTATGCGTAAAAAAAAAAACAGTGTGCGAGTGTTTGAAGTTCTGCGGAGGATTACTATGTATCCGAGTGGTAGTGTGCTTGAGAAGACATGTTTTAAAAAGTCTCAAACTTCTAACAAGGAAACTAAATGAATGACACCATTTCTAACAGTAACAAAGATGTTCGAGTGCTGGGCACATTAGAAATGCAACACAGAGACTTATAAAACCGAGATGAAACAAAGGAAACCTTTGCCAATTACTACAAACATCTCCGAGTGCTGGGCAAGTTATTGAAAGCATTGTACAAGTGAAATATAACAACAAGGCGAACTGAATGAAGATCTTTAACATCTATAACATTTCAGAACTAGATTAAAACCGTACTAAACATCTTTTGTGAATGCAACTTCCAAGTGAACTTTACAAGCGCAATTTCTATTGAGCTTACTTTAAACAGACATTTAACAAATGCAAAGGGATTTAATACAAGTGAACCAATTTTACTTTTCCCTCCAGAGTGAATGGAACTTTGGAGATTAACTCTAATTAATGTTTGAACTACAACTTTCTGCCAATTATATTTTTAAGACCAGCCACATCCAGAAGGCGCAAGTGTGGCGCAGACCATTAAGAAGGCTGGAAAATATCCTTATTTCTGAGGTTTGTGGAATCTACTTAGATCACATGCTGTGCATAGGCCGACATCTAGTGGAAGCTGCGGAGTATTAGTTTGTTTTTCGAAACTCGAAAATGGGCGTCGACACAGGGCCTGCCAGTAATACTATCCCTAGTGTGACGTCCACTGTGCCCAAGATCCCTCACGCGTCTAGGATCCTCCGATTGTTTTTTTCTGCCATACTGGTCGGAAGCATTTTGCGGAGTCCCCTGGCCTTAGCCATACTTTTTCTAAAATTTAAAAAAAATAATCTATTGACATCCTTCCCCACCCCAACTTCGACACTCGACGCCGGCTGGAGAAGAAATCGACCGTCGGCTGCTGCACAACGGATTTGGGCCTCGGAAGGCCGCTGGCCTCGGCCCGGGCCTGGTAGGCCGCTGGCCTCGGCCCTGCAAGTAGGGAGAGTGGGGGGTTGTACATACTCTACACTCTTGGTATATAGGTACCCCTTATACATTTCCTACACTTAACAGCCCGCTGCCTCAAGGTGCGTATGGAGGGTACCCCTTTTCAATTCTGCCCCAAGTGCAATCGCAAATACCCTTGGGTCGACAGGCACGCCACGTGCAATCTCTGCTTGCCGAGGGACCACCCCGAAGCGAACTGCAGAGCGTGTAGTAGGTTTAAACCTAAGACACTTAAGGACCGTTCGACGAAGCGTTGGGCCCACCGCGCCAGGCAGGCGGCCATGGCAGCGGAGGGCGCCTTCAGCGATGGCAGCGACGCCGTACTTTCTGACGGCGAGGGCATTACGGCGTCGAAAGACAGCCGAGCGCAGGTCCCCGACCTCGGAAGGTCGTCCGGCAGGGCGGCTATGGGGAAGACCCCCGGCGACACAAGCGCTTCACATACTACACACACTAAACACACTAAGTCCAACCGAGACTCGACGACGTCGAGTTCTCGGAAAGAGGCACAGACAGAACGGTCCGATTCGGTGTCCTCTGGGCGCTCTCGATCAAGATCGCAGCATGACTCCATGCAATCATCCACTCTTGCCAAGAGTGCCTCGCTCCCTAGGCTAACAGAAGTTCGATCGTCGGAAGACAAAGACGACTTCCACCCCCAGGCCGCGCTCCAGGAGTCGGAGCCCGCAATTAAAGCCAGCGAGGCCCCACGCTCGAAGGACAGGGACACCTCTTCCGATCCTCGATGCCAGGCGTCGAAAAACTCCGGAGCCACTAAGGGACAGGGAAAACATTTTTCTACGCACGGGGAGGGGGAAAAACAGCAGAAGAAACTACCTGTACATTCTTCCACACCTGTGAAACACTCCACCACCCCTAAACAGACAGACAAGCCCAGGTCTGCTGATAGGTCCACAACCAGCAAAGCTACTCAAGATAAATCCCATAGACTTGCTGAGAGAGTCATTCCCAGTTCCAAAAAATGGTCCAGTGAAGACATAGATAGGGTCATGTCAAGAATGTCTTCTTTGGCTGATTTTTATGATAAAAATCCAGAACATTTCCTCTCGTATGATCCACAAGGGGCCACACCCTCAGGCTCTACTGATCCTATCCCCCCGAGTAAGAAGGCCCGGTTTGAAACCCCGATGAGGTCTGAACCCTTCGAGGTACAACCTTACGCAACACCATACTCACGGTATCAAGGAGAGGCTTCCTTTTGTGAAGACCAAGAATTTGGTATGATAGAAGAGCAAACCGGGACGGGCTACTATGGGGATGATGAGGACCAGGAAGAAGAAGAGGATGACCCGGAAACATACAGAGTAGATTCCCCGGTAGAGAACGAAGCCCCGGTTACCGACTCCCCGGTCGATAACCAACCCCTCCTAAATGAGGTTCTCGCTCGCGCAGCAGAACATTTCCACATTGACACCCACGGTGTACAGGAGGAAAGGGACTTTGCAGAAGAGTTAGTGGGAGAAAGGAGGCCTGTTGCCCAGACCATCCCTATCCTTAAATCCATTCAGCGGAGAATAGATCCGTCCCTGGTAAACCCAAACCTCACCAGAGCAGTCAATCCCAGGGTTGAAAAACTTTTCAGGGCGGCACAGTCTGACCCTCTCTATATAAGAGGACATCTGAAGCCAGACTCCCTAGTTGTCACCAACACTCGTAAGAGGGCTGGGACACCCTTGTCTTCGTCAGAAGCTCCTCCCGACAAGGAGAGCAAAAAACTATACGGTTTCGGCAGGAAGGGTAGCCTCAACGTCCACCTATCAAGCAAGGATTGCTAACTCCACCACCCTGTTGGCCAGCTACAACTGCCATCAGTGGGAAGAAGTCGCGGCTCTCATAGCCTCTGCTCCTGAACCGTTAAAGGGCCAATTAGCTCGGATTTCCGCAGAGGGTAGAGCCGTGTCTGGTTGCATTTTGAAAGCAACCTTCGACGCCGCGGACAACGCAGGCAGAGTGATAGCAGAAGGTACTGTTATCAAGAGACATGCGTGGTTACGGCAGTCTGGTTTTAAGGCAGAAACACAGGCATCATTGTTGGACAAACCGGTGGAAGCCGATCTGTTGTTTGGTAAGGCGGTCGAAGACGCACTGAAAAATGCCAAGGACGAATACGAGACACTCAAGTCCCTTGGCCAGTTAACCAATAAACCCCCTAACCAGAGAGGGAATAGTAATTTTCGTCGCCCACGCGGCCAAAATTCCCAGAGAGGATCTAACTATTCCCAGGGGCAGGGTACACAGTGGAACAACAACCAACAGTCTACACAGGGTTACGGCAGAGGTAATAGGAGAGGTCGTGGTAAAGGCAGAGGCAGCCCCAGCAAGGGAGGCGGCACGCCTCCACCAAAGCAGTGACGCTCAGTTCAGGGTCCCTTCTCACGCAACCCCAGTAGGGGGACGCATCTCAAACTTCACCCAGGCTTGGGAAGGGTTCACATCAGACAGATGGGTGCTGTCAACAGTATCCACAGGATATTGTATAGAGCTACTGCAGCGTCCCCGGAACCATCCTCCACGACAAAGAGTACACTCCTTAGAACATCAGAAGATTCTCCTCGAGGAGATCGCCGTTCTTCTACAAAAGGACGCGATAGAACTCGTCCTGGGACACCAGGTAAACAAGGGTATTTATTCAACTTACTTCCTTGTGCCAAAGAAAGAAGTATGTCAAGCCCCAAAAATTTCGTATGACCACGCTACAAGAGGTAACCCCCCTCCTAAAAAAGGGGGATTACATGGCAACCTTTGATATGAAAGATGCTTATTTTCATATTTCCATGTTCCCAGCGCACAGAAAGTACTTGCGCTTCAAGGTGGACAGTCGCCACTACCAATTCAAGGTACTGCCCTTCGGGATAGCTTCAGCACCAAGGGTATTCACCAAGATACTGGCGGTGGCGGCTGCACACCTACGCAGGGAGGCAATCCCAGCGTACCCTTATCTGGACGACTGGCTCATAACGGGGGAAACCCCAGGAATTTGCAGGACAAACATTCAAAGGACTATCGACCTCCTACACGAGTTAGGCTTCTCAATCAACGAGAAGAAGTCAAGCCTGGTGCCAAGCACCTCAAAACAATTCCTAGGAGCTATCCTGGATACCCAGGAGGGGTTGACCTTTTCTTCAGAAGAAAGAATTCGGAATATATACTACTGCAAATTCCGCATTATCAGTCCGGTCAACAAATAACGGTACGCAAAGCAATGCGTTTACTGGGCATGATGGCGTCATGCATTTACCTGGTCCCCCACGTGCACCTGCGCATGCGTCCCATGCAGGAATGGTTGGCGAAACAGTGGTCTCAGGCAAGTGGTCAGTGGGACGATCTAGTGGTCATTTCGCCAACACTGGTACAAAGCCTTCACTGGTGGACAAGAGAGAATCTCGCACAGGGGAAACCCTTTTACGATCCCTAAGTACAGGCAGTAGTCACTACAGATGCATGTCTGACGGTGTGGGGAGCTCACCATCTCCACCACACAGCTCAGGGTCTCTGGTCTCACTCAGTGGCCAAGAACCACATCAACCTGCTAGAGCTTCTGGCAGTATTCGGAGCGCTTCAGGCTTTCGAGCCCCATCTACTAAACCTGTCAGTGCAAATCCGGACGGACAGCACTACAGCCATGTTCTACCTGAACAAGCAAGGAGGGATTCGCTCGCCAAATCTGTCCAAGCTTGCCCAGAAAACCTGGATATGGGCACTCAGACGGAACATCTTCCTGTCATCACAACATGTTCCAGGGAAGCTCAATTCCCTAGCGGATGCTCTGAGCAGAGACTCCCTCCCAGAGGAACACGAATGGGTTCTTCACAGAGAGGTTGTAGAAGATCTCTTCTCTCAGTGGGGTTTCCCCACTATAGACTTATTCGCCACAAGCGAAAACAGACGATGCCCAGGATTTGCATCCAGGTTCCCCCAACCAGACTCCCAGGGGAACGCCCTGTGGATGAACTGGTCAGGGATGTTTGCGTACGCTTTTCCACCAACTCCTCTCATCAGGAAAGTGGTGAACAAGATGAACAGGGAATCGATGACGCTCGTCCTAGTTGCTCCCATGTGGGCAAGACAACCGTGGTTCCCACAACTACACAGGATGGCAGTGTGCGAGCCCATCAAACTTCCAGCCTAGTACAACCTACTGTCCCAGCACCAAGGTCAAACAGTGCACCAGCAACCCAACTCAATGAACCTGGCAGCATGGCTCCTGAGGTCAGAGTTTGGACACCTCAATTTGCCACAGAGGTGTATGGACATCCGAAAGGAATCTAGGAAACCAAACACAAGGCACTGTTACTTTGACAAGTGGAAGAGGTTTGTTATCTGGTGCCAGAGTAGACAAATCAACTCAGTTGATTGCACTCCTTCCACTATTGTTACATACATGCTCCACCTGCTAGATGCAGGATTGGTTTTTAACTCACTGAAAGTACACCTGGCAGCCCTCTCGGCTTACACCACTTCCCATAGCAAGGTTTCGTGGTGGAAAGTACCAGTAGTTAAAGACTTCATGGAAGGAGTAAAGAGACTTCACCCTCCTATTTCAAACCCACCACCAGGGTGGGACCTTAATGTGGTGCTAGCCAAGCTCATGGGCCCCCCTTTCGAACCCATGCATAAAAGCAGTCTCAAACACCTGACTTATAAAACGGCCTTCTTAGTAGCTATTACTTCTATAAGAAGGGTCAGTGAAATTCAGGCTCTATCAGTGCAGGATCCCTTCTTTACTATCCATAAAGACAAACTGGTTTTACGCACACACCCTAGGTTCTCACCTAAATTTATATCAAAATTCCATGTAAACCAGTCCATCGAGCTTCCGGCTTTCTTCCAGAACCCGCAAAGCTCGGCTGAGGTGAAACTACACACCCTAGATGTGCGTAGGGCGGTCCTCTACTATGTAAATAAGACAAGACCGCTAAGGAAAACAGATCAACTGTTTGTCTCCGTAGCTACAGACAGAGAGGGGGATCGCGTCTCTAAAGGTGCCATCTCGAAGTGGATTATTAACTATATCCAGCTGTGTTACTCACTCTCTGAAAAAACTCTGCCTTTTACGCCAAGGGCCCACTCTACTAGAGGCATTGGGGCCACTCTGGCTTTCATTGCAAATGTACCCCTTGACACCATTTGCAAAGCAGCTACTTGGAGCTCTATTCACACTTTTACTCAGCATTATTGCATTGACACCCATTCCAAGGCAGATACACAAGTGGGACAAGCGGTTCTAAGACACTTATTTGCTCATGACCCTTCTCACATCCCACCTCCTTCTTCTGGTACTGCTCGCTAATCTATGCACAGCATGTGATCTAAGCAGATTCCACAAGCCTCAGAAGGGATACATTACTCACCGTAATCGTATTTCTGATGCTTGTATCTGCTTAGATTCACATGCGACCCACCCTTCCTCCCCTCCGAGAGAAGGCGCATGATTGCTTGTAGTCTTACCTTTCTGTCTATCTGCTTGGATTATCTGTACTCACGCTACTCCTCATGCTACCTCATGTCAGAAAAAATACAATCTGAGGATCCTAGACGCGTGAGGGATCTTGGGTACAGTGGACGTCACACTAGGGATAGTATTACTGGCACGCCCTGTGTCGACGCCCATTTTCGAGTTTCGAAAAACAAACTGTAATACTCCGCAGCTTCCACTAGATGTCGGCCTATGCACAGCATGTGAATCTAAGCAGATGCAAGCATCAGAAATACGATTACGGTGAGTAATGTATCCCATATGGGAAGCAAATCGTGGTAAAGGGATCCCTGAGGTTTAACTTGTTTTTGTGGTCGCAACTGTGCTTTGGAACTTGGGGAAGGGAACCCTAAGTATTGGTTAACTTTATATCTGAATTTAAGACAATCTTGAGACATTTATCTGAACTGCTTTATACTTGGCGGAAGGGAGCTGAAAGGAAGCTTTGAGCAGGACAGAGCTTCGAACTCTGTGTTGGATACTGCTTTGTTGGTTGCTGACATCCCTACACGAGATTTAGATTTGTTGTGAGCGCAAGTATAGGTTTTGGACACCGCCAGATTCCTAAATTGAACTTTTGTACTTTGACTTTGCTTAGTTTTCGTTTGGTAGGGAAATCCCACCATAGGATAGGACACAATAGGTGTTTTCCCATCCTGCCTTTTAAGTTAATAAACTTTTATTGTTCATTCAGAATAGTTATTTGTTTTGCTCCAAGATGCCTTCACAGCTGTGAAAGGCATATATTCTCTAGTGGCACACCCACCACAAGGGTTCGATCTAAATACAGTATTACATCGACTAATAAGAACTTCCTTCAAGCCTATGCAAAAAGACTTCTTAAGGGACTTCACCTATAAAATAGCTGTCCTCATTTCCATCACATCGATTAAATGGCTAAGCGAACTTCAAGCACTCTAAGTAGACTAACCCTTTGTCATGATTCTCAAACCTCCTTCTTTGTTAGGTTTCCCTAAGTGGTAGGCCCAGTTAGACGTTAGGGTTTGGACTATGTACTGTTTTCTTTTGAGCACCATCAGTTTTAGTTTTAGGCATGGAGCACCCTTCATAGCGTTAGGGTTAGATAGGCAGTTATATATTTTTTTCACATTTGGTTTTATTTTATTTTGCAGAACAGTATGACATTACAACGGTATCAAGTTAAAATGTCACATTTTTTCGAATGCCATTTGGTCCAAAAAAAAAGAATGACGAAAAAGAAAAATGTTGAATGTGTTTTTTTTTTAAATGTTTTTTTTTTTGGTTAAGCTAGTAAAAATAAAGTGTAAGTAAAATTAAAACGGGGTGGAGGGAACTCCCCCCATTTCATTTTTTTTTTTTTTAAAAGTTCGAAATCATTTTTTTGGGTGTTTTTTTTCTTGAAAAAAATGTCATTCGAAACCCATTACAACTTTACAATATTACAAATTCAAAAACCCCAACAAATTCCCTGGTATTCCAGCCGCCCCCTCCCCTTCTCCCACCTTTCCCCCCCAGTACTGCTTGCTCCCTCTTTGAACAGGTTCTGGAACCCCCGTCAGTTGAATCTGCACTTAGGCCCCTTGTTCCCCCCCCTTCCCCCTACTATGAAGCCACCCTCTGAACAGCGCAGTCCCTCCTCTCCGGTCACCCTTATTTCACCCCCTCTTTCTTGGACCCCGTCCCTGGGGAATACCACTTCGAACCACCCTGCCTGCGGGTACGGCTTCATATAATGTGCTATAAAGGGGTGCCAGTCCCTTGCCATTGGGCCAGCCCTTCTGTGAAGCCCCGCTGTAATTCTTTCCATGGTATAAATATTTTTGGCACCGTTGTACCATTCTCTCCTGCTGAGTGGTGTTCATTTTTCCATTTGGTGGCAATGCAGGCCCTAGCGGCTAGCAGTAAGGCCTCTGCCATTTTGGGGAGACAGGAATGCTCACCCTTGTCCTCCTATAAACCAAACAAGACCAACAGGGGTGATTTATTTCTAGCTATACCCTCTAGGTCCCTGGTCCACCGAAGGACCTTATCCCAGAAGACCTGTATCCTGGGGCAGCCCCACCACATGTGCCAGTAATCGGCTCTCTTCACAACCCCTCCAGCATGTGGGTGCTTGCACCTATACACAAGTGTTTCAAGGTGCGACGAGGCAAGGGAGGGGGAACAGGGGGAGGACAGACAACGATCCTACTAGGCCAGGTATCGTTTAGATTGCATATGTCCATGGGTAGGGGCAAAGGGGAAAGTGATGGGGGAAGGAGGGAAGGTGACAGTGCAGTACATGCAATAAAAGAATAAATAACAATAAATAGAAGTACGGCCAGCAGGTGGCAAGTGCAAGGGTAAGTGCAGACATCAGTGTAAGTGCTGGTAGTGGGACTGTAGGGATGCAGAAAACAGTCCCCAAGAGAGAGGGGGTTGCCAGGAAGGCAGTGCAGGTGTGTGACTGGAGGGGGACGGGACCTGGGCCCGAGATCGGAGGGTGGCCAGGTAACCAGTTTCAGTTTCAGCTAGGAAGTCAACAGGGGAGAGGAGGAGAAAAAGCAGTAGCAAAGGGAAAGATTTTGAGGTGTTTCCGGAACAGGAGATGATTCTCCTCAAGTTTCAGGGAGGCAGGGAAGCTGTTCAGAGGGAGGCCCCAGACGAAGAAAGAGATCTATTACAGCATTTGTTCTTGAGCCCCCCTCCACTTCACACCTATCCCCCTATACCGCTTCATACTGCTCTTCCTCCCTCCCTCCCCCTTTGAAACCAAAACACCCCCTCAACAAAGCCATAGGGTGGGGCACACCCACCCCCAGTGGGGAACAGAAAACAGCCTGGGCCCTTAGGTCCGGTTTCTTATTCAATTCTTCCTCCCTTCTCAACCACCATATGATAATATCTGCTCGCTTAACATCTCAGGTCCCATCCACTGGAGGGGTGTTCAGCTTTCTGAACTTCCGTGAGCTCAAGATACGTCTTCTCCGTGATCCCTGTGTTTGCCACTGTCCTCCATCCGGATTCTTATCCCTTGAGGTGTGCGGGGTCTCCACGTCTCCAGTTAGTTTGCTCGTGGCCCTCTTAATGATCTGTTCTGAGGTGAGTCTGTATTTGTGTCCCTCCACTTCGAATGAGATGGAGCATGGGAATCCCCTCCTATATCTGATTCCTTTTTCATTCAGCCACTTGGTGAGGGGTGAGCAGAGCCTTCTTTTAGAGAGTGTGAGGGAGGACAAGTCCTGGAAGACTGTTACCCTTGCCGGCCCGTACATCACTGGACCCTTTTTTCATGCTTTTCCCAGGATTTGAGTCTATCACCATAGTTGTGAAAGCGGACAAGGACAGATCTGGGACACCCGCCACCCCACTTGCTTTGTGTATCCTCTCGATCTTGACCTTGTCGATGGACTCATTGTCGAAGATGACTTTGGCGATGGCGTATAAGGCACTTTGTAAGTCTTTCTTGGGCTCCCCTTTCTCAGGGATCCCAAAGAACCTGAGGTTATTCCTCCTCTAACGGTTTTAGAGATAGTCCATCTTCATGCGAATGTCCTCCTGCCTCTTTTCTACCACCGTCAAACGTAAATCAATTTGGGTCTCCATCGTATCCAGGGAGGATTAGTTTTGTTCCACCTCCTCCAGTCTTTCCTCCATCATGTAAATTCTGTGAGTGATTTTATCGACTCTCCCTCCAATGTCCGCCCTCATGCTTCTAATCTCCTCCAAGAGGGCAGCTACTTCCTTTTTAGAGGCCCTGGCTTCCTCTCCCATTATGGACCTGTTTCCTCGATCAGGCGTTCCTCCCTCTGAAATGCATGGGGTGTATTCAAAGGGGGGCCAGCCTTGCCTTTGCGTCCATGTACCGCAGCCTCTCTCCTTGCCAGTAATGTCCAGTACTTGGGGTGATCCTTCCGCTGTTAGGTGTTACTGCACCCCCCAGGGCAGAGAAGGCCCGTCTGGGGAAGAGCCAGGAGCTCCCAGGTTCTGGACCCCAGTGCACAGTACCGGCTCCTACTTTAATACTTTGTATGTCTCTGAGGGGTGAGGTCCATGTGGCGGGCTGGTGAGAGTCCTTCAAATCTTTTTAGTTGTGCGCCACTGCAGGCCCCGCAGGGCCAATACCCCATACTGAGAAAGTATTCTCTCCTTTGCGTAGGCTCTTCTGGGGCTTCTCCAGCCGTGTTTGTGTCAGTTGTGGCGGGATAGGCACATGCCCCCATTTCTGAGCCCAGCGGGCCCGCACCCTGCCTCCTCTCTAGGCAAACCACCGTCCTGTCGGGGGGGCCCGAAATGCAATGGCCCCTGATGCGTCCCTTTTTAAGGGCTGTGCCCCTGTTACCACTTCCCACAGGGCGCCAAGAATGGCTTTGGTACCTTGGGTCAGGGGGGCGGGCACACAACCCTGATTGCTCCCAGGGGGCCCAATCCTCACCCCTGCACCCACTGTCCTGCTTTGCTGTAGGGCTCATCAGCATATTTGGCCTCAATCTTCCCCTCTGTCGTCATAGGCCCCCTCCACCTGTTGCAGTCACAGTTCAAAGATCGCTGCGTGGGCTGCTGTTGTTTTTCCACTTTTCTATTTTTCCAGCCAATGGGGGGCTTTATGTTGCGCATCCTTCCTTACTCCCCTCGGGAGCGCACACTGAATCCGCCCTCTGCCTCCAGTTCACCTCGCAATCTGTCTTCCGAGAGGAGATGGAGGGGGCAAGGTGCTCTCCGTGCACGTGACCCGTGCAGCGCTCAAGGGGGGCTGCACCCTGGCGTCACTCCCCATCGCCTGGTATTCCTCCTGATCTCTGCGCGGTCTTGCCTGTGTGGCCTGACGCCAGCCCGCCTCGCCGTCCTCGGCTGTGTCTCCTGCTATTCGTGCTGGAGCAGCTATCTCGGCCGCCCAGCAACGGTTCTGGTCGTGGCCTGGTCCGGGGTGCCCCTGAACCTCTTCCTTTGGGTGGGGGTCTCCCTGAAGCCCAGTGGGGAGGTAAATGGTGGGCTCGATCTCCCTTTGTGGTCCCGGGCTCGGTAGCTGACGTGGCTAGCTGCTGCCCATCATGCATCCCCTCGTGACCTCCTCAGGCATTTATATTTTGAATGAAAAATCCTTAACGTGGCACGAGTGTGAGTCCTTCATCTGGTTCGCCAAAATACCTGTACACATAGGGTAGAGAGAGTATGACCGGGAAGCCCTCTTTATGCTTGTTCAGATGGATTTCCAGAATAAGCCCTGTGGACAGATTCTGAGAAGCCACCCTATTGTGGTGAACAGGGAAGGACATGAATGTCTACTTTGA
This sequence comes from Ambystoma mexicanum, assembly GCF_040938575.1. Lineage (NCBI taxonomy): Eukaryota > Metazoa > Chordata > Amphibia > Caudata > Ambystomatidae > Ambystoma > Ambystoma mexicanum. Next base: position 995,416,199 of record NC_090929.1, on the reverse strand, counting down.
AGGCATCATGAAGTAGACACCGACAACTGAATAAAGTTTGGGGTAGAAACCTTTATTAAAGCAAAAAGAGGATTGGAAAAAGGCCTAACTTGCCCTATTCTAGGGTCTGATTTCCCTACCTAAATAAAACTAATGCTAGTTTGTGTCAGGAAGTCCAAAGCAAATGTCTGTATGTGTCCAAAACCTATACTTGTCCTAAAATCTAATTGTATACAATGTGTAGGGATGTCAGCCTCAAGTGTTCAAATAAAAGTTCAGAGCTTCTTCCAGCTCTTGGTTGGAAAAGAGGGTTTCCTTTCCCCTACGTTCAAGATAGTTCGCATTACATAAAGAGGGGTTCCCTTCCCCAAGCTTTAAAGTTTCTCAACTTTCCAAAACAACACAATTCCTTGGGATACTTCCAGCTCTTCTGGCTTGGTTGCCTTTTATCAATTTTATAAAGTTCAGTTCCTTAATTTCATATCCCACAAGTTTTCCTTCATTCAATCGCAAGCTTGTGGGTGACTAATGTCGCTTTTGGTTAAGTGGGTGTATGTGGTCTAGGCGCATTTGTCCGTCCACACGGTCCACCCATTACATGTCACGCAACGACATACCTTACTTGTTTCTTCTTCATAGGCACGTTGCCACTGTTTCAGCTTCACAGTGGTGCTTGATGTATCACTGCTTGTTTTGCCACTAATCACTTGTAACACTTTCACCTATTTTCAGGGTTCTTGCCACTGCTTATTCTCTCAAGTTACACAGTTCTTTGTATTCTTATGGCGCTTGCCAATGCTGGTTTTCTCAGGTTACACAGTTCCTTTTTATCAGGGAATTGCACGAAACTGCTTTCAATCAGGTCAATATTCAATAGGTTTGTTTCATTCAAATCAGTCACTTTGTAGAAGCCAACAGGTTCTCTGGCCCTCTCCTGGCCTGGCAAAACCCTGCAGGTTAGCCTCCCTTTCATCTCGTTCAAAGTTCGGTATTCATTATTCACCCTGGGATTTTGCTTAGCTCCAGGTTAGCCTTCCTTTAATCTTTCACAGTTCAGTATTCACAAAACCTCTCACTTGATTTGTTTAGCACTTTCGTTTCATCATGGTTCTCAAAAGTATGAAGTAATTTGTCTCCGTTCAAACTCGACCATCATTCATATCACTCAAACGGTCGTTCGGTCACTTGTGAGTGACCCGACCTGCAGCAACCACGCGGTCTACACCTCAGCGACCCGGGGTCACTTGGTCTTCTCTGACTCACCGGATATGCTGTCCAGGTGCTCTTCCCCGCATCGGTAGGCTTGCCGTGACTCTCGCTGCTCCTGACACGGCGTGCCTTTTCTCCAGGCCACTGCCTCGGCCATACAGAGTGGGAGTCCCTCTGACTCCCGGAGGTATGCAGACCACCTTTGCTACCAGATACCTCTGGCATTTTCCCGCTGCACTCTGCTTCCGCTGCACCAACTCTGCAGTCATAGGCACTTGGGGCACGCGTCTCTCTGTCTTCACCTCCTGCTTCTCCAGCAAGCGTTTCACTGTCGATTTTCTTGGCCATACCTGAGCGGCCCATTTATACCCCGCCTTGGCTTCAGGTTTAGGCCATGTTCATTCATTGCATAACGGTTGGGGTACTCGGAATCCCTCTTCTTCGTTCCAGTACCAGTGATGTCTGTGTCTAGGAGTCTATAAAGAGAGGATGTATGGCTCTGGTTTGTCTCTTCCTTCTCCCAGTACTAGACTGGTGTTTACTCAGAGATGATTTACTGGAAAGATAGGGAAAGGACTGGTAATAACCTACAAAGGCATGGGGGATATTGGACTGCTTAGAAAAGGGAAATGGGGGGATACCGCGTCTCACCCAAGTGTGCCTCATCCCCACTCCCCAAGTCTCCTCCACCCAGGTGATCATCCGTCTCATATCCACACCCAGTGTCAGGATCTGATAGTGACGGCCTTTCCCTGGCCACCTGGAAGGAGGATATATTGGGAAAAGTGAGGATGCCCTCCGATTCCTCACATTACCTAAATGCTGAAGTTTGTGACACTGAGCACTAAGGCTTAGACAAGTATGAGAGTGGCCAAGGGTTCGATTAAACGCACACAGAGCATTCTTAATAACACAATTTACACATCTATAAAAATATAATGGTTTATACCTTGGACAACCATAAGCAATTAAAAACCACTGGAATCTTACACTAAACATACACCACTATTCTGTTCACACTCACTTTTGGGGTGCTCGGACTACAGATTGACAGCACTTTACTTTTGAACAGTTAGGTCAATATTAAAACAATGTAATGTAGCAAAGCAAGTGAAGAAATAACAAGGTAAGGCAAATTAGAGAAGTTAAGATGTAAGGAATGAATGAGTTAATATTCAGCCTTATAATGATATGGTTCTGCACCTTAGAAGTCCTACCCTTGCTCAAAGAGATGGTAGATCCTAGTGCCCTTTGCAACACAGCTCTTTGCGGGAGGTTAGGAGTCTTTAAAGTAATCTGAACAAGTGCAGAGCCAACAGGCCATTTATAAGTATTTCAAAGTTGAAGAACAATCGCAGTACATTTCTTAAGAGACTCTCCCAACCCAACCACCTGCGGGGAAGAGCAGGGGAAGATCCTTGACCAGACCTCCACAGATCACGGTCCGGCAAAGGTCTTTATGCCAGTTAAACTCTAGCGGGTATGAACAGTTATGTTTACTCCCTCACTTTACTCAGGTTTATTAAGGAACCATTTCTGGGGTTCCTAAAATTACTGGCCCTGTGTCTTGGTTCCATTGGATGTGGTCTTGGGGTTGCTTGCGCAGAGGGCACTTTCGGCATCGAGATTTAGGTCCACCTAGTCTGCAATCCCGCTCTCTGAGATGGTTCCTGGCACTGGACAGCTGGATGATGCTGACACAATGAAGAAAGGACCAACATGTTATTAAGGACCTCTGAGAACCACCAGGACATGATGCAGGCAGATATCAGGGCCGGATCCTCAAGCAGGGGTTGTGATGTTTGTTCCCATCAGCACAGGGGTAGAAGCAGCGATGACAATCTTGTGAAGATCTGCAAAGGAGCAGAGTTTCGCCAAGATAGTTGATGAAGTCAGTGCTGGATGGCTGCAACATGAAGTTCTGAGTCTTCAGCAAGATGCTACTCTTCGTAAGGGTATTGGCTTCAATGACAATTTGATGAATGGCTGCATAAGTCCTCTTCCTATCCAGATTGGAGTTGGTAGTCGCCCCAAGTCCTATAATGGTAAGGATCTGCACCATTTAACCTTGCATGGGGCTGTCCGATCAAGAACAGCCTGCTGCAACCACATTGACCATCAACAGTTACACTTTGGCTCGGATGTGGGCTGGGTCAAGATATTCCCAGCCCCAACATCCGGCTACAAACACACACCACCGCTGTGCCCAGGAAAACTGAGGCTTTACCCGGTAAAGGACTTACCATCTGTAACAAATCCGTCCATGGTAGGGCAGGTAGAAAGCCAAAATCGAAAATGGCCAAAGGTAAGGCGCAAAGTTTATGGCACGCCATTTTAGAGTGCATGGTACTCTAAAAGGCATTAACCACTAAAATACAAAAATGCACTCTGGAATATACAAAAAAGTTTGACAAATACCTGCTCCCACCAGCCTGTCTTGGACACATCATGCAAGTAACCACATAGTTGACAAAAACAAAGTTTTAGGGACACAAGTATCTCTGCAAGGTGAAGGTTGAAAAGTAAAATAATCGTAGAATTTCACTATGGAGAACAGTTATCCTGCACTAGTAGCCATAGGGACTTATCAGGGCCCCCAAAAGAGATGAGCAGAGCAAGGCAAGTGAAGTAAAAAAGGGGGGGGGCTTCCATAGAGGTCTATGGAGGGAAGGCAGAAAAAAGAAAATCTTTCCTAAAACTCTACCCCATCCTCATCCCCCAAACTGGGGCCAAGTACATCTAATCCACCCCTGGATGGATTTTCTGTTGAGGTTGAACATTTTGGGCAAACCAGCTGTGTTGGGGACCTAATAGTGAAGTCAAAGCCTTGAAGGCTTGTAGACCACCTGAGCAATTTAGGATTCTCATCCTTCATGTTCATGAGCAACTTTAACGCTTATGGACAGTCTGAATGGTGAGGTGAGTCCAAGAGAGGTAGGGTATCAGTTTCCTAAGGACCCACAAAATGATAAATTATTATTTTTCCTCTATGGCCCACCTCAGTTGTCTGTCCTTAAGCTTGTGAGTGATGAACCCTTTAGGGTTTTTCTGCCTTTGTCATTAAGGTGTGAGGACTGCTCTTATCCCGGTGTCGGGGGCATCAGTCTGCTCTATGAAGGGTCTCCAATAGTCCGATACCCAGAGAACAAGTGCTTGGCACAATCAAGCCTTTAAGCCTGAAAGTCCTTCTCACGCTCCTAAGGCCACAAGATCTTTAAGTTTCTATGGAGTGGTGAGAGCAGTCAAATGGGCAGCTATGATTCCTCTATCTTCTATAAAGTCCCTGTGGTACCCACTGAAACCTAGAAAGTTCTAACCTGTGTTTGGGTTGTGGGAGACTCCCAGTCCTGTAAACTTGTAATTTGCTGGGTAGAGGCTGAATTCTGCCCCCATCAACCTCATGCCCAAGGTAGGTCACCTATCCTTGTACAATATGGCATTTTGTTGCTTTTATTGTCATAAGGGCCTGCAAAACAATCTGGGGATGTCTCTCATGTTCTTCCCAAGTAGGGCTGAAAACTGCAATATCATCCAGATATGCTTTGCGGGATTCAAGTTTAATCAGGCCATGGTTGACCACCCTTTGGAAGGTACCAGGTGCATTTTCTAATCCACTGGGTATTTGCCTGCATTGGTAAAGACTCTTGGGTGTGGAAAATGCCATCTTCACCTTGGCACTTTCAATTAGGGATATTTGCCAATACCCTGAAGTAAGCTCAAAGGTGTTTAGTTACCTTGCAACATCAACCTTGTCCACCAACTCATTTCATGCTAATGGATGGACATCAGTCTTGGTGACAGCATGTAGAAATCTGTAATCCACACACAACCTCAAATCAGCGGTACCTGTCTTTTAGGAAAGATTCTTATTCACTTTTCTTGCCATATATATCTATGGGACACACTTTCTTTTTGCTTGTTCTGAACCCTGTCCTGACTTTTTGGCAGTAAGTAAAGCCTTATGCTTTGCTTCCCTTGCCTGTTTTGTTGATTCTTATGGGGAAACGTACTAGTCGCTACGACTGTCAGTACTCTGAGACTGTGCTTCTCTTTATGAATTCTTGTATTGTTACAATTGCACACATCACCTTACAGTGAAGTGCAGTAAGGATACTTAGTATCTTTATATCTTTTTATATAATGGCGTTTTGGTCACTTTTACAATGTGCCTAAACTGGTGGCAGTTGTGATATTTTTACCATTATTTTATTCGTGCACTTTTGAATTTACCTCAAATGGCTACTAAAAGTGACTAACGCACTAAGATGGCTGCGTGTGTCTGTGCGTGTGTCTGTGCCAGTGTCTGTGCCACTGAAAGGGGGTGGGGAACAGTCTAGTCCCAATCCACATCTCTGTTGCCAAAAAGTCTGTTGCTGGACAGATGTGGCGGTCCATGACTGGATAGCCAATGACTGTTTGAATGGTGCAGATCCTTACCTTTGGTGGACTTGGACTTGCTGAATGTTGGATAAAAGGACACCTCCTTCCACTGTTCGGCAGATCATTGTTGGAACCAAGACTTCTACAAAAACAAGCAGCTGCTGATGACCCTAGGAGGACCCCTACAGCTGACCAGCATTGACTGCAGTGTTGTCCCAGTGAAACCCGGCTCCTGTGTCTTACTCTCAAGAAGGACTTTGTTGGTGGTCCGACCGCTGGACTGGTGGAAACCAGCAGTTCCGACCATTGCTTGAGGATCCGTTATTTCAGAAGTGTCCCTGAACCAACTGGTGGGTTGATCAGCTCTCTCCTGGGCTACCCACGCTAGAGCTGTTGCCATCGGCACTCAGAGGATCTCCAACTTGTTCAACGAAAACTCCTGCATTTTCATCCTGTTCCTTTGTTAGTCCCTGGAAGATAGCCTGTTGGTACTGGACAATCAATCTTCTTCGCCTTCTAGGGGTGTCATGAGGTTGCCTGCATCCCAGAAGTCCTCACCCATAAGCACTGTGACCAACCAAAACTAAATCCCTAGTCCGAAAGTGACCTCTGCATCTGCGACCCCTGGGTCGTCCACTGGTTGCCAACTGGCTGCTCTTCATCAGGACTTGGCTCCAATGATGTCATATGTCTGTAGGAATCCACCTTTTATCCAAGATTTGGGCTGGGAGCTCACCCGAGCCCACCAATGGCAAGGATCTGCACCATTCAAACTAGCAATAGCTATCCAATCATTGATAGATAATAGACACTGCATCTACCCTGCAACAGACATTCGGGCTTCTGGATGTGTACTGAAAGCAGACAGCCCCAGATAGCGGGAAGAAGCCCAAAGAACAATATGGCTAAAGAACAGGCGAAAATCTTGTGGCACAGCCATCTTGGAGGGCTTGCCATTCTTACTAGCCATTTGCGGTAATTGCAAAAGTGCACAAGTGAAGAGTTCAAAACACGTTAGAAAAATACCCTCTGCCACCAGCCCAGCCTAGACAAAATGTAAATGTAACCAAAAAGGCCTAAAAGATAAAGTTACAAAGATTCAAAGAATCCTAACCGCACTTCACTTTAGGGTGAAGTGTGCTGTTGTAACAATACAAGAAAGGTAAGGGAGCCATAGTCTCCCAATACTCATAGTGTGATGGACTAATCATTTTCCCCATACGAATGAGCTAAAAGAGAAGGGAAGTAAAGCAGAAGGATTAACTTGCCTTCAAAAGGTCAGCTCTGCAGTCAAAGCAAAGCAAAAGAAAGGCTGTCCTCTAGAGGTCTATGGGAGGAAACACATAAAAGAACATCTTTTCTAAGAATACAAGATTGCCAAAGGACAGGCGCAGTAAAATGAAAATAAAGAAAAAACACTATCTGCTTCCACCAGCCCGTTCTGGCTACCTCATGCAAGTAACTATGAAGTAACCAAAAACAAGGTAATAGGGATACAAAATATCCCTTCCACACCTCACTGTAAGATGGAACGTACAGTATAAAACTGAGAATTTGACAGTGGATAACATAGTTCTCCTGTACTGATATCCATAGGACTGCTCACTGCCCCCAAAACAGATGGCTTAGCAAGGAAAGGGAAGTAAAAAGGCTTCACTTGTCTGCAAAAGTCTCAAGACTGGTTCAAAACTGCAGCATAAAGTTCAGGGGCTCCATAGATGTCTATGAAGGGAAAGCAGCAAAAAGAAAATCTTTCCTTCAACCGCCCGTTTTACTTTGGAAGTAAAAACCTGTATTACTTTCTCACAGTACACATTAAAAAGTGTGGGTGAAGGACATGAACCCTGGGGGACACCACACAATAAGAGCTCAGGTAGGTGGAGCCTGGAAGCCTCCTGTGGCGACCCTAGCAGTTCTAGGACCCAAGAAGGATGCTACCCATGTAATGGTTTGATCCGAGCAATTTGTGATCTTACCCAGCCTCTCGAGCAGCAGCGAATGATCTACTAAATCAGATGCTTTTGAGAGGTCCCACAACATAAGCAAGGCGATTCTACCACCATGTATAATCTCGGTTAGGTTGCCTCTAAGGTTTATCAATGTGGTCTCTGTGCCATGCATAGCATGGAAGCCTGACTGGTTTGTGCCCAATAGGCATGGCTCATCTAAGGTTTTCAGGTTGCCATACCCTTGATTCGGCACTGTTTGTAACAATCGAACAACTTTCTGATTGTAGAATGTTAGGAGAGGAAGCACAGAAAATCTACCATACTTTGCATGTAAAATGCGGGCTTGGACTGCAGCTGTTCAAATTTTTCTATCTATTTCAAGTAGGTATGGGCGATCCGATGCGTGGTTTGTGTTTAGGCACAAGTATCGGTACTCATCAACAGTTTGCAAGGGTTTGTTTTACAAAAACCAAGTGAAGGAAGATTTATTAACATGGTATCTGCTTGCACATATTAATACCTTGGATTTGGCAAACTTCACCGTAAGGAAATTCAAGTCAACATTTTCACCCAATTGGGTTATAAATTGCTGCAAGCCCATGGGAGTCTTGGCTAACAGGACAAGATCGTCCGCATAGAACAACCAGGGGATTGCTTGTTGACCCAATTTGGGCGAATCAGAAATAATCTCATGTCTGAAATTAAAAAATTGTATAGCGCACAAGCTAATATGCAGCCTTGTTTAAGGCCTCTGTAGGTAGAAAATGAGGGCTGAAAGCTTACCATCCAGGGTCAGGCGTATCTGAATGGTAGTATTAGAATGGAACTGCAAGATCCAAGATTGTATGTACACCGAACAGCCAGCATTTTTCAGCTTGATTTCTAGAAGCTGTCTAGATACAGAGTCAAACGCTGTTTTAAAGTCTATAAAAGCCATTTAGACTGGCTGCTTCATCTGAAGCTCATGTGTTTTAATTGCATTGAGAGTTTGTAAATTAATCGTTGTACCCAGACCAGGAACAAACCCTGTCTGAAATGGATCAACAAATTCATGGGTCGCATCTATAGATTTAAGTCTGAGTACTAAGCGGGCAAACCGTTTCCCCTGAACATCAAGCAAGGCAATCGGTCTGTAATTGTCTGGCAGATGACGGTTTCCTTTCTTGTAAATGGGCACTATGATCGACTTGCACCACACAGGAGGTAATTGATGAGTTTCAAGCACTGTCATGAAAATGCTATAGAGAATTTTAGCCCAGGCTTGAGGGTGAGACTTCAGCATAGCATTGCTGAGACCATCTGGTCCAGGCGCTCTAGAGGAACTAAGTTTGGAGATGTAGAAAATGATGTCTTCAAGATCAAAGCTGATGTTAGCATTGTCATGGGATATAATTCCTCCGTTATAGTCACTTTATACACAGAGGCGTATAAAGTGCGTTAATAGATATTGCAGACTTCTTCTGGTACCGCATTTATCTGCCCCGGAGTTTGTGTGATATTACAGGCCTTATTTAATAGGCCCCATATGAAGGTTGCATTTTTTGAGGCCAGTGCTTGCAACATTTGTTGGGCATCATGCTGCATAAGCAGAGCTTTCCTTGATTTAATCCAGTTTTTATATTTATTTTTGAGTTGCCTCAGTTTAGCAAATCTAGCTACTGATGGAAGGTGAACAAGTTGTCTTGTGGATAATCGATGAGCAGTTTTCATGTTATGGAGTTCATGATCGTATGCATGTTGATGCTTAAATTGGGATTTGGAGAGGGATGGAGTCACTAGTTTGAAGCTTGCAGCACAGCAACATATAGGCCATCAGAGTGTACTAACTCAGGGTTTCATGTATCAGGTGGATACTCAAGTTGTATATTTAATTCACTTAATAGGTGAGGGGTCCATCTAAAACGATTTCTACCATCGGAGATGGTTGATGCTGGTGTATAACATAGGCAGTCGGAAAGAGGGACTGGTTGAGACCAGAACCATGATAGAGACAAGAGGTCATGGTCGCTGTATTTTTGGGATTCAACTTGGAAGTAATTGATTTTGGCAAATAGATGTCGATCAGTATAGACATAATCAATGAGCCTGTGTTGTTCGTCTCTTGTCCAGGTGTTGCGAGGGGGGTTGTCATTGGAAGTGGATCCATTTATCATGATAAGCTGTCTTTCCTCCATAAGTAATGTCCAAGGGCACCATACCTCAGAATGTCGATTAGAGGATTTATGCATGCAATTCATGTTGAGATCCCCAGCCAAGATTGTATAGTCTTGAAATTAGATCTAATATCCCTGCATCTCTCACTTCTTCCTCTTCCTTTGCCCATGTTCCCCGACTCACAGGCTGTGGAGGTGGCATTGGCCTTCTTTTCCACCCCAAGTGCATTTCAACTCCCTATTCCTCTCCTCTCCCAGTCTTCCCTTCCTTTGAATTTATGTATAACCTCTTCAACTCTCTGCATGCCATTTCTTTTCTCATTATTTATCCGTCCACCTGGCCCTCTCTGATCCTTCGATGAGGATATTGACTACCTCCTTGGCCTCATCTCCCCCAGTCCCACACCTCTGATCGTTCTTGGCGACTTTAACCTCCATCTCTCCACTAATCCCCAAACTCCTCTCTTATCTATACTTGACTCCTACCTTCTTAGCCCTCTCCCCTCCCACTCACCTCTCTGGCTCCACTCTTGACATCTTTATCTCCTCTGTCATTGCCTCATCTACATCCACCCATCCTAACTACCTATCTGACCACTCATTACTCTCTGACTCCCTCACTCCCCTTCCTCTTCTCCCCCCCACCCCCATCTCTTTCTCCCGCCGTGACCTGCTTAACTTTAATCCTTCTGTTTTCTACGCCTCCTGTTCCCCTTCCCTCCCCCCTCTCTCTCACTTCTCTCTCTCTGCAAACAAGGCTTCTTCCACCTTATCCTCTTCCCTCACTTCTAGTCTCGACCAGCTACACCCTCTCACCTCAATTCCCCCTTCTCGAAAACCTGCCCACCCTTGGCTTTCGTCACACCTTTCCTCCATGCGCCGCCTCCTCAGATGCCTTGAACGACGGTGGCATAAACACAGCACTCCAACCAACCAATCCACCTACTTCTCCTACCACACCCTCTACGATAACTGCCTCAACTCTGCCAAACAAGCTTATTTCTCAGACCTTCTCCACTCTCAATCTTCTCACCCTTGCCGAATCTTCCAAACCCTGACTCGCCTTCTCTCTCCCCCTACTCTTGACCATTCTATTGCCTCGCCTCTCTCAGCCATTGATCTTGCAAATTTATTTTCTTCCAAGGCCCATACGCTACATCAAGACATCCTCTGCTCCCCTTCTTTCTCTTCCTCTTCACCTCCTTCCTCTACTCCATCCACTACCATGTCCTCCTTCACTCCTGTCACTCAATCTGAGGTTTCCATCCTCCTGTCTAAAACTCACCCAACCGCCGCTCCTTCTGACCCCTTTCCTACCTCTCATTCCCAAAATGTACACCCTCCTTATACCCTACCTTGCCTCCTTCTTCAACACTTGTCTGGCTACCTACATTTCCTTCTACCTTCAAGCATGCAACCATCATCCCAATCCTGAAAAAGCCCTCAGCCAACCTCCATCTCGCTTCCAACTTTCGCCTAATCTCTTACCCTTCCTGTCAAAATTCTTTGAGTGCCTTGTCTATTCACAACTCTCCTCCTTCGTTTCCAACCACACTACCCTCCCCACTACCCAATCTGGATTTCGCCCAAACCACTCCACTGAAACCGCTCTCACCTCTGTTCTCAACTCCCTCCTTTTTGCTCGATACTCTAAACACTCATCTATTCTCATTCTTCTTGACCTCTCAGCAGCCTTTGACACGGTAGATCATCCTCTATTTCTTGACGCTCTCTCCTCCTTTGGCCTGAAAGACTCCGTTCTTTACTGGCTCACCTCCTATCTATCTAATCGTACCATTGCAGTTTCCTGGTGTGGCAGTACCTCCCCCACCTACTCACTAAACTACTGTGTCCCACAAAGATCTGTGCTCGGCCCTTTTCTCTTCTCACTCTAAACCTCTCTCCAAGCATCTCTTCCTTTGGTGTCTCTCACTACTTCTACGCCGATGACACCCAGCTTTTCCTCTCCTTCTCTTCCTTTACCCCTGACATCCACCTCAAGCTCTCCTCCTGCCTCTCTATCAAATCCTGGATGTCCTCCCACTTTCTAACCCTAAATACTGACAAAACCGAAGTCCTTTTCTTTCCCGCCAACACCCTCCCTCCCCGTGCCCCTCTCCCTTCATCCTCTTTCCTCCTCCCCAGCTACCCATCTCCCACCATGCCCGCAATCTTGGCCTACACTTTGGCTCAAACCTCTCCTTCACTCACCACATCTCTTAACTCCCGTGCCTGTCGCTTGCACCTCTATAACATTTGCAAAATCCGACCCTTCCTTACCTTTCATGCAACTAAACTCTTAATTTCCTCTTTAATCTTCTCTAGAGTTTTCTATTGCTCTGCTCTCCTTTTCGTTCTCCCAAAGTGTTAGGTGGTTCACTTGAAGAAAGTGCAGGATTAATTTGAGAAACTGGCACAGTTGTTACAGTTGATTTAGTCTGACTGAGTTTGACCTCTTGTAATAGATCATACAAGGGTTTATACTGTAAATCTGCAAGGGTCTCCATCAGATGGAACATTAGCTTGTTTTTTTCTCCTCACTGTTTTTCTGACGGGCTAGTTTAGCATATTTTTTCTTAACAGCACAAGCTGACTGAGCTTGATTTTTTTTGGTAGAGCAGGCGAATGAAGTGTCGAACTTGACCAGTTAATTATGATTGCTTGCTTGACATTTTTTGTTTTCTTAGATGGTGATTGCGGTTTAGAGGCCTTATTTGTGTTGGAGAAAACTGTAAACTCTGGTTTCTGTCCAGAAATCGGTGATGGCGGTTTGTTTTCATGGTAGGGTGTCGGGGAAACCACCACAGAATTTCCCTTCTGGCAACCTGAAATGTTGGGCATACTTGGATTGGTATTAATAGGGAAGAACACATTGGGGATTAGAGTTGTTTTAGCAGGGAAATTCAAGGCAGTTCCAGATTGGGGCAGGATACTCACGTTGAGTTCCTGAGGCAAACATTTCAGTATTAGAGCTCCCAAGTGGTGTAATTCTGTCTTTAGCTGTGTTGGGAGAGAAGTTTGAGATGGATGATGCGCTAGCTAACATTAGTTTCGTTAATATTTCAGTTTGCATATTCATTTTGTTGTAGAGGTTTTCATATAATTTTTTTAGGGAAAAAAAGGGCTGTGTTCCTTGCTTGTAGGGTCAGTTCTATTAAAGGGACCGTAGATACTCTCGGGATATTGGTAAGGAGGGGCGAGAAGCAGCAGCTTTCCTTGGTGTAGGGTTTACAAATTAAAGCGATGACACAGAAGAGTCATGTACATGACTGGGGACTGGGAGAGACTTGTTCAAACCGGAACAGCGGGCGTTGTTAATGGTGATGACAAAAACGCATTATCACGAGAAACAGAAGATTACTGCGGCTGTTGGTAGATGGATTCGAAATAGCCGTCATTCTCAAGGTTTCCCTCTAAATCACTGGTGTTATGGTTGCAATTGAGAAGAGGTGATCTGGGGGTATCAAGACTGATTGGAGGGCATCTGTGTATCTGAGCCATAACAACCAAGTCACTAGTGTTGATCAAAGTGGCAGTCGCTCGTAGGGGACTCCCGCAGTGAAGCAAAGCCTGCTGCTAAGTGCGAATCTGGAGGGGTACATAAGTCAACTGTTAGGGGATCAGAATCGCTACATTTCATAGGTAGTAGGGAGGGAATTTCAGAAGTACTGCTTTTAATTGCAAGTGTAGAGGTCGGCCTAAAAGGTGACTCGGACACACAGTAGCCACAAATGTATATAGTTATGGATTGAGACCGCAAAACAGTCGAAGAGCTGCCACTCCGTGTTAGGTTCAGAATGTTAGCCACCCGTTTAGGAGTGCGTTTGGATTTCTCAAGCAACATAGACATTTCCTTGGCTGGCGGCATTGCTGAAGTCAGCGAATAGACACCAGGCCTGGAAACAAAGACCGACGTACGGCCGGAGTTTACACTATTTGTTAAAGGTTCTATCTGAAGGAGGATAATGACAGATAGGTGTAAATATAGTACACAAGCGAAACCTCAACAGTAAAGCAGCCAAACAGAACTTTGCAAATATAGGATTTCTGGGAAATGGGAGGAGCCAAGGTTTCAGAATAGCAAAAGAGGCCAAATATCTACGATAAAAATAGAAAATAACGTCCAGTTAGATTTCTTTGAAGTTCTTTAACGCAAGAATAGTCCAACAGCATAGTTTGATATTTGGAGTGGCGTTCGAGGTCGTACCACAATTCTTCCTGAAGAGTGACTAAGGCTCGGGAGCAGCGAGGCAGCGAAACAGCACTTTGTAAATGCACTTTCCCAAGTGTGTCTTTAGTAAGTGGGCTAAGGTGGAATTCAGGAATTGTTCCCAAGTTATGGGTAGGTGTATCTTCAACAGTCGAAGGAAGATTTACATTGTCTGCTAGGTTTTGACGACGAATACTGATTGCATCTTGGTGTGATGTTACTTTTGTGAAAAATCCATTTTTGATTTTTTTGCACCAATTATCGCTTTTGTGTGTTATCATTTGGGGACATGTTTTACCCTCCAGTTCTTTTAGTATCCCAAAAACATTCTTAGCTTGCCTTGGATATTCTGTTGCCAAAATGTTCCTTTTTGGCAGAAAGAATGACCTCTTTGTAATCTTCTGCTGCAGTTCTGTATTAGGCCAGTGTATTAGGGCATGGGTTTTTCATACAGTGCCTTTCTATCAGCTTCTTAATTTTCCTACATTTTATCACTTTTGTAGAAAACCAGGTTTTACATAAAACTTAGTTTTTTATTTTCTTATTGGACATAGGGACCAATTTATCAATTACTAGGGTAGTAATTTCCGTATAGTCATGAACAAGAGAATGTCTGTTTAGTTAGCAAGATCTTAGTGACTGGCAGAAGAGCATAATGCCATTTCCACATCTTTAAATTGGTTTTAGTGTTAATGGTGGTCTTTCTGATTTTGAAAATTTACCATTTTTGTTTTTTAATTTTTTCATTTTTTTTATTCGAATTTGGTTGCATGGAAAAGTTCCCTCGATTAATTTACCTTTTTTGAGTTTGTATTCCATTTTGTTTTTTCGGTGTCTTATTTGTACCGGTCATTTTTGTAGTGCTATATTTACATTCATAGAACGCATTACTTAGAAGTAAAACAAGGTTTGGCAAAGCCAACAGTTTGTGCTTTTGTGTAGGTATGAGACAGTGAGGGCATGGAGTGGGTGGGAATGACCATAGTTATAAGCATGGCTATCAGCAGTGAGTGAGTGGGTGGGTAAATAACCAAACAAAACCCACAAGTGGAGTCCTTCCTCACATGTAAATACACCCCCACCACCTGTACTCCAATGCAATAGTTTGGGTGTATGTGTGGCAATTAAGCACCACCAAATAGCCCAACCTAAAAATGAGACGGTAGAAGTGCTGAGGTGTTTTGATGACATTCCAGTGCAAGCATATTGTGAATGAGTGTCAAAACAATGTTGCAAGGAAGAGATATCCAATACCACTTGGCATTTTAACTGGATAGCTTATAGTTAAAAATGCTCTATTTTGACTTAATTGTTGTATGAAAGGTGATAACACTTGCTACCGAACAAAAGCTGTCAAAGAAGCTAAAATATTGGGCCGATATATACTATTGTCATTAACCTGAAGAGCTTTGCATCAGTATGTTACATTTTGTATCTGGATAACAAATGTATTACTGCTATTGTGTGGACTACGCAGATTGGGGACAGAATGCAATCCTATTTAAAAGCCTCTGAGGCTCATTCTGGGTTGTTTAAAAGAAAGCAAGACGTTTACGTTCCAGTATAGCTGTTATATACCTTGGTATGTACTTAAGACCTGTAGCCCAAAGTAAAATACTGTATGTAACTTACTTTCTTACTTACAGGGTTTGGATATCAGTCTGAGCTTGAGCTAAGGGTAGCAGAAGCTGCCAGGAGGCAATATAACAAGCTAAAACTGCAAACAAAGACAGAAATCAGACAAACTATTGATCGTCTTCTCGTGGGAGATTTTATTGTAAGTTTCTACATCAATAATTCTGCCAATAGATATTTGTTTATTGGCAGGTTTCTCACATTTACCCTTGATTTTATTTGGCTGGTGTTGGCATATTGTGCTTGCAAGTGATATTTAAACATATGGCTCTTTTTTCACCCGCGTTGCCAGTATCATTGACACAAAGTGCCATACTTTTGAGATTCCTTTTGTGTGCCTACGTGAGTGTAAACTGTTATTTAGTACACCCCTTCTTCCCTCCTATGGGTGAAGTTTTGACTGGTCTGCTAGCTACCACTGACTGTGATAATCAGGAATACTGTAAAGCAAACCCTATGTACCACCAAGTGGATGATCTTGCTAAGCCTTCACCAGAGGATTTTTGAAAATCTCCTGTCCAATAGGTATGCCTACTACACTAATCTAACAGGTTCTTTAGAGATATTCTAGGCAATAGTGTTTATCAAACCTTTGGACATACGTCCTGGTAGCTGCTTTACATATTTTTGTTGGTGGGAATATTTCCCAGCAGAGAATCGGTAGTCCACTCCCACCAGTGCAGTGGGACCTGGGTTTCTATAGAAGTGTCTTATTTGCTTATTAATATGATAAGTTAATGAAAGAGATTAATCGTCTAGCAATTTATTGCTTCCAAAACCAGAAAACGTGTATGTTTAAAACATAATTTACAAACACTATTTGATTACATAGTACTAGAATGCTCTTTCAATATTTAGATGTGAAGTGACCACTCTACCGTTGTGAAAGAGTTTGGAAAAAATGTGATCAATACATGGTCTAAATTATGTGAAAATCTGTGACTATTTTAGCAAGGAATGAAGCGTGCGTTTTCACTGTTATCTTTTTTCCAACAACAAGGGGTTTTTAGCTCCGAATTGAGGTTTGGCTCAAAGGGGGGGACCCAGAGACTAGATGAAATGGTTCACACACAGACAATAGATATTGGCAGGACAGGCTTTCTCTAAGATCACATTGGCTCACGTACCTTTGATATTGGAAGACATGGCTGAGCAATCAAAGCCAAACAAGGTTAACCGCAAGTAGAATACAATATAACACAGCTGTCAGTTTGAGTGTCGTAATGTCCACATACATGTATATTTTATGTCTTAATCTCATTGAAGGCAAGTCAATTTTTATGGTAAAGGGCAAAGTAAAAAACAGGAAGTTTCAAGTTGATAGGTTTAAGTGCTTGTTGGAACCTAAAGAACAGGGTTCGGTTCAACTATGAGGTCACAATGGATGTTAGGCGCTTTGGGATGTAGTGTAATACCTGTGAATTTGATGACAGGGGCGTTTTTGTCCCCATGGTGACGATTGAGCCAATCCTTGTGTCCACATTGTACCAGACTAACTTTACATTAAAGCCAGACATTTTAATTGTTTGATTTTGGTGCAATAGACCTTGTAATCTTACTGGCATTGCAAAGTAATTTAAGCTTCTGTGAAAGGACTGATAAATGCTCAAGAACCTCTCAGTCAGTGATCTTCATGTGTTTCTGACCAGAATGATCAGAAGTTGCCTTTAAGGTGAATGTTAGTATGGGGGAGGGGAGGGGTGGTCTGACAGTCCTGTGGCTTCAGAGCCATGTAGGAGCAGCTACAGGTGTTTCTAAAGTCAGAAGGAGAAGCTGGGAGCTACAGAAGTAAGCGCTTTGGAGCTAGTATGCAGTTACAGACCATTCAGGTCAGAGGGAGACATGGCTTCAGAGGCTGAAGTCACCAGCCAGATTTTCACCATTGTGATGGTCTTGGAAGGTTGCATGTTACTGCAAGGCTATTGCATGTCCAATTATAGGGTCAATGTGTTCTTCAGTGTCCAAAGCTTCTAAATGTAACTGGTGCAGACCCTTCACCTTTGGGAGCAACTAGGACTGTAATTGGGATCCCAAGACCTGATCAAGGGATTGCATTCATTCAAACATCTTTTTGGCCACCCAAGCATTGGGGGTTGCCACATTTCTTCAGTTTTCTTCAGTGTGGTCTTGGTCTCCACTGCAGCCATCTGATCCTGGGCCTCTTGCAGTTGAACCTATGACCGGATCTCTTCTGGTGGGGTCCACAGCACTCTTCGGCTAGGTGCTTGCCTTCTTTAATGGGACATGTATGTAAAACTTACCTATAATATCACAACGGCAAGCAAACTATTGATTTTGTCCATTGTTTCCTATGGACAAACTTTTCTGAACTTATCGGACTCCCTAAAATTACTACTTTTACGATATACGTTTGTTTCCCTTGGAGTGTTAAAAATGTTCAGTGTATTTGTAATACTTACCTGTGATTTTCTATGGCCTTTTGCACGATACATCACTGAAATTCACTCATATAACTTCTTGCACAGATGTGAAAGTTGTACCAATGTATACAATTTTTTCCTTACTGGCTTAAATGTGTATTGTATTTATTTTTTACTGTTTTTATAATACTTGTATGCTATTTTTTTGAAACGTGACTCTATAATAAAAAGTTTATAAAAAAAGTCTATATTTCAGTAAGTATGCTATTGGTATATTGTGTGAACTTTGTTTCCTTGCTTGACTGTAACTTGGCTGTGTACTTTTCACCAGCCACTTTCCATCCTAAGAGTGATGCATTACAATTGAGAGAGCTTGAACTAAGTTGGTAGAAAGATCCTGCCTAGCATAAAGTTGGTCTTTTCCACCAGGTGCCATTCATCCAACCATACATGTTTGTTAGGTAATCTTTCACCCAATATGCCAAACTCTAACCAACCTATCACCACCCTTCTTGTTGGGCTTCCTATAATTCCTCAAACATTGAGCGTACGTCTTAACAAATTTGAGGCGAAGCTTCCTTCATCTTATCATAATTCACTTGCTCAGGCTCACTCAACCCAAGGATTGCTTTGCATGCATCCTGAGTGACCCTACTGGCAGGTTATGTGGCCCGACTCTTACCAATCGCACTACAAGCCATTTAATGGGAGTTCTGCCATGTCAACCATCATTCCCCACCACATATACACCAATATCCAGAGCTAGAAACATGAGTAGTGGCCACCTTGATAACCTCAAACTCTGTTTTAGTTCTATCTGGTGTACTCCTCTTTTTCCTGACTGACCAGCTGGTGGATACACTTTTTATATATATATTTTTTTTTTTCCAGAACGCTCTGCTTCAAACCTTTGTAGTACCTGCTCCTGGGCCTCTGTTTCACCAGCTTTTGAGCCTTTTTAAAGGTTCAATTCAATGGCCCTAACCCAGCATTTCTTTTTTCTATTTCTAAAAGAGCCTCGGTCGAAGCTAAGGCAGCAGCAGAGGGGAAAGAACTTATCTCCTTCTCTTCAGTTCACATGTGTGTGTTTTGAGACTCTACTATAGCTTTTGCAAGGTACATTGTAAGCCTCAGGCAGCACACATTTCTTTGTTTTTAATCATTCAGTTTGCCTGGAGCCTCAGGAGAAATTCCTCCATGCTTCAGATACCCGCAAGTAAGTTGTTGGTTAACGTAAACAACTTAAAGTAGGTGTCATGATGCCTACTCCCGGGAAGCCAGTTCAGGCCCAGCGTCCCCGAAAGCAGACATCATGTCCCCAGGGAGGGACCCAGCAACCCCTTATAGGGGCTCTTTGGACATTGTCCTGGCGCCTTTGGCGCCAGGCTCATAGAAGGCATCAGTCCTGGCACCATAGGCGCCAGGCTCATTATGGGAGTGCTTGGATGGACTTACCTGATGCAGACCATGCTGCCGGATCCAGACCTCTTTGAGGTCTGAAAGGGACTATTTTACCTATGGGACTATTTTACCACTCGGATGTGGCTGAGGAAGAATACTTACCTGGAACTACTTTGGGGGCTATTTAAACCACGCCCAGACAGCAGCTCATGCTTCGCGTTGTTCTGCATCTAGCAGCTGGACGCTCACCGTGTCTGCTCCTGCATCCTGGCTCCAGCCACGCCCGCCTGCAACCTGGAACACCTGAAAAGGAAGGAAAGGAGAGAAAGGTGAATAATTGAACTTTACCTACCTCCATCCAGAGTCCGGAACCATTACTCTGACGAACCTGAGAAAAGACATTATTTTTAGAAGCGCATCGCATCGCTCGCTGCAGCGCCGCGTTCTACTCACCTTCACGAGGCGCCCTCGGGCTCTTCAGCGACCATTGGCACCATCCGCCGCCTTTCAGCGCCTAAGGAGAAAAAGAGACAAAACAAAGGTGAGCGAAGGAACAGATTGAGGAAGGCCTGATTCTTCCACCTTAAGACTTACCTGATTATTGTTGGGACAATCTTTCCTCACCTCGGGTCGGCGCCGCTTCTTTGGCACTTCTGTACCCCGGCCCCTAAGGGGAAAAAGACACACGCATTAGTGGGTGAAAGCAAGATCACTAAGGGAACCATCCATCAAAAAGACTCACCAGAGTTTACCTTCGGCGAATCCATTCCTCTATGCGGATTCTTCATCCTGCATCTGAAATAGAGAAAAGGACAACGGACAATTAAGGCTTGAACTTTTGCAACTGAATACTTACGGCCTCATATCGAAAAGTCAAGCGGAGTTGAATACTCACCAAACCCGAGATCCAGTGAAGTAACTGGAAATCAACGCGCCCCTGCATCGGAAGCAGGATGGAGAGCTCGTCCTTTCAGACTCTAAGGTGAGACTCTACGGGGAATCGCGGAGGGGGTTCGAGGAGTGTGAGAGGGGGAAGGGGGGAATCCGACACATTATCCAGCAGACAGTTAATCCCCTTTTCCGTCGACAGAAGGATTCTTCTACGGGCCAGACAGGCGAGGTTTGGGGGTCTAGTCCGTCTTCCGAGTCCTGCGCATCACCTTAGAAGAGGTCATCGCAGTCCTGAACAGGTCGGGGCCTCCGTGGGAATCAGGTGAGCATTACAGTAGGTCAATACTACAGTAAGTAACTTGATTAGCATATAAAGCAATAGTAAGAGGGGTGAGAAGTGTAGCCTCAGACAAAAATAGAGTTAAAAGGTGACAAAACAAGCATTGGAAAACTGGAACCTGGGAGCTCCTTATAAGAACGCTCATTCTGTCTAAACCGATTTATCTCTTATGTAGGGCCAGAGGTAAATTGGAGGAGTTCTGGGCAGGGTATAGCTATTATAAGCGAAACAATTTTATTTGTATAATTCAAATAGGGTTAACCGTTTAGCTGATCAGCTTAAAAGTCAACATTTGCATATTGTGGCATCTTACCTTCCAGATGAAGTAGCGTCACAGACTGTAAGCTAAGACAAATATTTGAACAATATATTATGAATCTCTTTTTGCCCAGCATTGACATCCTGATGATCTATCTAGCTACTTGGCAAATTTAAGTTTACTGTTCTACTCTCCCGAGGACTTGGCCACCTTAGGAACCCCAAAAATCATGGAAGAGGCCCCTCGGGTCATTTTTATCTCCTCTACCCACAGGTCCTGGTGGCCTCTCAGCCTTACTTTACAAGAAAGTCATCCACATTTTCTTAGACACTGGCAACTCTACACCATCTATATGGAAATCTGATATTAGCCTTCAAGGAAAGCCTGGCAAAGACCTTTCTGTATTAAACTATGATGCATAGATGTATGCCCAATTATCAGCATTAATGTTAGCGGCAGTTCTGTCGAAACTTGATTGATTTCTCATCAGTAAGGCTTCATAAAAGGAAGGCAAGCTTGGAACAATATTGGATACCGAATAAACATTGTTTATTTTGAGAAAAGTTATAATCTTTAATTTGTTTTATTTTTTTAAAGAGTTTTTGGGACCAGGGACGACAGGAGAACTAGGTGCTCTGCTCTCAGACCGAGAGCCAACAAGAGAGGAACCGAGACAAGCGGAACGCAAAGAACGCTAGCATCCAGTGCGGAAGAGCGGCAGGCCGCGGAATGCTGCTGTCGCTTATGAAACTGACCGACACTGGAGCAAGCACTGGAAGACAGTAGGTACACGGATTACCCAGGTCGGAGGGAGGACAAGAGACAAGACAATGAACCGGGAAGTCGGAAGGACTACCCTAATCCCATCCATGGGTCACAGGGACCTGAGAGAAGAGAGCGCAGGAGACTAGAAGGGTTACGGGAGCCTGAGAAATCCGAGCAGCATAAACCTTGAAGTATCACAGGCACCAGAGAAAACTAAGAGAGCAGAAGGAGAGGGGTGGGGGGTCACAGATACCATAAAGAACTAAGTGAGATATTGGGCCAGGGGACCACAAAGGAGCCACAGGTGCACAATAGGCTCAGTGAAAAGCAGATATCATGAGAGCATAGAGGCGCCCGAAAGTTGGTTAACGTGTGGAGAGATTGACCAAGTTGGTGGAAAGGGATCGGGGGGAAAAGCCCTCCACCTAAAGAAGTTTGGACATTTGTTTTTCCAGGAACTTTAAAGACCCTTCAGAAACCTAGACTGACAAGAAATGTTTTCTTTGAGTATAGCTGCTATTTACTTCTAATCATTGGGTACAGATTGAGGAGGGATTCCTGGGACAACCAGAGATCTCTCTGTGAGGAACCAAGAGTTGTGTAGAATCCTGCGGATCCCCCCAAAAACCATGCCTAAAGTCTCCGAGGTGGCCAGGGGAGGGCATATGCTGCCTGATCTCAGTCCTGGGGGTGGTGTACTGCGGGAGGATCACCTGGGTAGAGTCAAGGCCCAGGGCGGTGGGGAGATTTTACAGGGTGAAACATGCTATTGTTCCTCGGATGCTAGTTAGATAATTCCAAGAGAGGTTACAGCCTCTTACTATTCTAATGAATTTCATTCTATGGGTAAAACTAAGTTAGTAAAACCTAGAATTAAAATATCTAAAGCTGCCACATCTCCAGAGCCATTCCTTTTTACCTCAAAATCGCATATCCTCCACAATGCCAAAAGTATACCAAAAGGAATGGCGACCATGTGACTTTTCCTGTCCATCTGTCTTTCAAAAGGTTAATCCCTATAACTCCTCTTTCAATAACATCAAGGGAGGAGAAATCATCCTTAAACCTTTTAAAGAAGTAGACCAAACAAATGTCTCTACAATAGACTACGTGTCTCAGTGTCCTTCAGGGAGTGTGACGAAGAAGTGAATTGAAGTGGCATGTAGGAGCCAAGGTTAGGCATGCAGGCTTAATAGCTTTTGGCAAGGTCAGGCAATTGGTCCTAAGGGCCTGTACCTGAAGCCAATTAACCCACCTGAGGGGCATAAAAGGCTGCTGTCATGACCCTTGCCTCTGGCCTTCGCTGGCAAGTCAGCCTTCCAGTTAGGGCCAAGTCAAAGGCCTTAAAACCTCATCCAAGGCACTCTTGGAGTCAGTCCTGGCGCCTTAGGCGCCAGGCTCATAACCATTATGAAGACCAACATTAGAATGGGACTATTTAACTTGGAGAGGTTTGGGGGGGTTCAGCCAAGATGGAGGCACACACATAGCTCAGTTACAAGGAACTGAGCTATGCGGTCTAGTCTTTTGGGTGTGGCAGGCCTGGGACTATTTTACCTGAGACTATTTAAACCACACCCAAACAGCAGAACATGCTTTGCATTATTCTGCTGTGGGCAGCGTAACACTCACCGTGTCCAGTTCTTTGATGCCAGCTTACCTGAAACCAAGGAACTCCAGAGAGAGAAAGAACACTACGAAACTTACCTGGAACAGTATCCTGTCTTCAATCCATCGCTGACTTCAGTTCCACTCACCTGAAGGTATGAACTCCATCATCCGGCACCGCATGCATCCTGGAATACCATAACCTGGAAAGAGGAGAAAGAAAGACAGCATTATTAAGCGTTTACTCACGTTCCTCCCGAATGAAGAAAGCCACACAATTCTTACCTGGGTAGTTATCTCCTGGTCAGTATCATTGCTGGAACATTACGGCGCTCGGCGAGGAACATCGCAACCTACAAGGAGAGAAAAGACACAGGTTAGCAATATAAAAGGTGAAACAGCGCCGCGCATTACTCCATGGACAGCATCGCGCACACCGCGCTTTCGCCTACCAACCCATGCTCATCTTCATACTGCATGATGACACCTAAATACCTTTCCATACCTAAAAGGAAAGCAGCAAGACATTATTATTCGAACTAAGAGGAACATAAGAACTGGATATAAAGACTGTAAAGCAGCAAACCTACGGAGTCGCAGCAGGCCTGGATTCCCACAGGGGGGCTTGCACCAGTGAAGTAACTTGGTCGCTGCTCGCCCCCACATCTAAGCGCCCCTGCCACAAGGAGCAGGACGGAGAATCCACCTCTTACAATATTAAGGTGAGGAGAAGGCCCAAGGGGGAGGAAGGAGTTGAGGCCAAGGGAGGTGGGAAAACATAAAGACAATCTGGTATTGAATCCAGCTCTCCTATATTGCAGACCCATCTTTAACCAGAGGCCTTACTAAGGGACCGGGAGAGGGTTCGAGAGTGCAAATCATCCAACCAGGGCTGGGCGGCGTCCCCGTGGATACCAGGTGAGCGTAACAGCTGCTGCAGGAAGGAACAGTAGAAAAAAGCTGGAGCAGGGGCTGGAAGGTCGACGGAGGTAGCAGTAGAAGCAGAGCACGGGGCTGGCAGTTTACTAAGAAGTGTGACTACAGAAGGTACGCAGGAGCAGAGGAAGAGCAGATTTTACCTGCAGGCTCCGAGTTGGTTCTGTGCTCACAAACCTGATTTGGCTGTGGCAGCATTGGAAGAGACTGTAAGAAACAGGCAGTCTTTCCAGGTGTGCCTAATTGCTGTGAATGCAGAGCTGAAGTCTTGCATCCACCCAAGGACAGTGTGCAGAAGCAAGCAGAGGTAAGCTGGAGAAAGGAAGACTCTTCATTAATGAGGACGGATCACATACACCTTTGTTGCAGAGGGGTGTGGGTCCCAAGAGTGCTTGTAGCAGTAGCAGCAGAAGAGATAAAGTCAGGAAGTAGAAGCAACACCCATCCGCTGTGATTGTGGAGTTTGTGAAGGAAGCTCCAAACTCCAAATCATTTGGAATACCTTGCTGGTAACTTTAGCCAGCTTAAATTATACTTGCATGCAAGTGAGAGCGAGTAAGTGTTGGTCTCAGAAGTAGGAAGTCGTTTTTACAAGGGAATTGTATCATGCCCTTGTATCATCAAAGCTAAAGTACCAACGTGAAGAGAAAGCTTCTCTTTTTCCTATTGTTAGCTGTATACTGTTCCCGAACAGTCGCGTCTCTCCTATTAAAGAGGAGAACGTTGCCGGTAACACTTATGAAGTAGAAGCGGACTTTCCAGCAATGTTAGAAGCGCATTTAACATCAAGAGGTAGCGCACATGAAACTGTGTTTCACAATTTCTTTTGAAGCAGAATGCTGACCGAAAGGAGAGAACCGTATGTCTTTAAAGTGGTAGTTCACTCTCGAAACAAAATTGCTTGTACCTAATTTGAGAAACGGACTCTTTGCAACATACTGAATACTTATGTAGCGGTCTTAGAAGTTGCTGAAGTCAAACGAAGAACAAGTATTACCCAAGCCACTAGAGTAAACCCTATAAAAGTGAAATCAGCTCAATTACGAGCTGAACACCATTGTTTTAAAGTTGCTGAAGTTGTTGTAAAGCCGTAAGAAAACTAAACATAGGGCCTCCTTACGAGGTCAGCTGTAAAACCCGCCGGTAGGGGGTGGGCTAACACCGACCCCGTAAAACTCTTTCCACTACCCGATCTCCCAGTGCTACCTGGATATCATGAGCGGCGGTGGAACGTTAATCCCATTCCTGTGAGGTCCCATAGGACTCCATGGGAATGGAGTGCCTGAAGCACCAGCACTGTTGCTTCAGTGAATCACTGCCGGTAGGGTCTGAACTCTCGACAGGTCAGGCCTGCCAAGAGTACTGTGCCCCTGCCGCCAGACTCGTAGTTTGGCGGTCCGGAATGGGTGCCGGTATGTTGCTAGCGGCACCCTTATTTCCAGATCGCCAAACTTCTAATGAAGCCCATAGTCTTGAGTCTCACATTACTGACCCCTCGCATAGTGCAGGGCACTCAACCTATTTTCCTACGTTTTGCTAAGTGGTAGGGCCGGTATAGTGGATAGCTTTGGACTGAGGACTATTTTTTAATTTTGACTAGAGACAAGCACCTTAGTTTAGTTTGGTTAGGAAGAGAACTCCCCTTTAGGAGTAGAGTCAGTGAGGCATTTTCTTTTAATTTAAATAGAAATACGTTCCACATGTGCTCTGGTCTGAATCCTTCTTCCGGCTTGCCACACATCCCATGGTAACATTGAAGATCAGTGGATCCTCATCCCACCCTACAGAAATACACAGAGGAGACCCACAAGGGTGCCTTTTATCCCCGGAACCTTTTGCCTAATTGAACTGCCAAAATAGGAATGTTAAGGGAATTCTAATTGGAAAAATAAAAAGGTCCTATTTGAAGATCTCGCAATGTCTACAATGCAAATGTTACTCCTCCCCAAATTATGGTGGCACTCTGCCGATTTCATGCAGTTTCCAGATTCCAGATCCAGACAATCCATCAAAATCTTAATTATATTTATTGGAATCACTGTTCACAACTCTAAATATTTATGCATTGTTCTTACAAAGTCTTTTCACACATTATTTAGACATACCGTTGGGGTGTGATTGCTTCTATTTTTCGTGACTTAAAAAAATGTAATGAGGTAGAAATGTCTTAGATTGGGAGAATGCAAGCAATCAAAATTCACCATTTTGCACATTTTCTCAGTCCCTCACATTCTTTGTATTCTTTGTATGTCATATATTTTTCTTAGGCTTACTCAACAAAAGAATATTCAGTTCTAAAAAATGGTGTCCTCTCACAGATTCTTAGATATTTATTCTCCTGTTTTGCAGCTCTCCAAAACTTTTTCGCAGCAAGGGGCGTTGTGCGCATTAGTGTCCATGACCGTCAAGTTGTCTGTGACAGGACGTGACATTGATGTGTGTACAGATAATGTACTCGGCACCCGGTGACCGCAGTTCCTTTTTTCTGTGTGCCCAGCACGCTACTCGGGAACTTCACGTCAGAAATCCTCAAAAAGTGCCAAGATCGCAGTGCAAAAATGTCACTCAAAGAGTTTGTCTGTGGTGCCTGTGCACCGACCAAGTTGTTGCGGATTGCGGCTCGTGTAGGTTATGAGAGCCTCCAAATTGGTCCTAGGTTGCTAGTCTTCGAAGTCCCCAAGTACGACTACATCAGAGATCCAACCCAACGATAAGGCGCCTCGGCCAATAAAACGCCAGAGATGGAGAAGAGACGGATGAAAAACACATAAAAGGGGGCACTGTTGCACAAAATTCCAGATGGAGGCTCCATTTTGGAGCACCAACAGCCCAACTCCACTAACGGATGCAGAACGCTTTCAATACCGCACTGCTGGTCGCATACACAGTCGTAGAAACCCCTGATTTAGTGGGCAGCGTTTTGAGTCTGAAATTGCATTAATTGGGAACTCCTCGGGTGTGCGCGAAGCAGTTGCAGCACCCCATGGAGCCTAAAACAAGAAATGGCAGCAGCGCTTGATTGACAGCATATCTTTCATCCGTGCTGCGTGGGCTGCGCACAACTGTGTCTGCGGAGAGTAATGAAAGGCAGTGCAGAGTGAGGAAGGGGGGACTGCGAGTCTGACCCAGACGCCCCGTCACCATTGACGAGATCCGGACCAATGCGTCTATCCGTGGGCCGGCTGTGTAGCAGCCGCACCCTACAAGACACGCTGCGGGTAGCGCGCCTTGGTGATACAGCTGTTCAGGATCCCTGCCCCCTAGCAGTCCCATGACCCCTGCCGTTGGAGGAAAACCGGCATCGCTGATTGCCACAGTGTTGCAGCAGTGGAAAGGAGAGATGGGGACAACTCTTGCTCGCTCCAGACCATGCGGGTCAAAAAGACACCAGTGAGTTTGCCCATGCATGCCATTTACACACCTAGAACTCTGCCTGAAGGCTCCTACAGCGCAGAGGCACTATTCATTTTCAGTCCGGCCACGTCCCAAATCATTGAGTGCACGCTCTCAGGGGGAAACACACTGCTCTCTGGACACTGATGTGCAGGGACTGCTTTGGAAGACATATCTGCATGCAATTTGATTGACTTCCCACCTGTTACAATGCTTAAACTCCAACACCCCATAGAAACGTGATGAGATAACCATAGAGATGTGGCTTGGCTTACTTGGTGCTTCTCCACACGCAGCTAATACTTCACCATGGGCCACTGATTCCCAAGAAATACTGGTAAACACTGCCATGATGATGAAGGGGAGCACGAAAAAACTCTGTTCTGTGAACTTAAATGCTAAAAGTACCCCAAAAAATCCTGATACTGCGGGAACAACCGTGGCCATATATTCTGCTGCTGCTCATGTCCAGCTCACCGAAACTCAACGTGTGATGACTGAAACAGCGGTACATAGCAAACTGGATGACATCACAAGCCCCATTGGATCTATTAAAGCGCCCCTAGATAAAACGGATCGGAGGCTGACGGAAGCAGAGATGAGGGTGAGCACGGTAGAAGATGTATCCACTCTAAAAGTCCATATGGTCACCAAAAAGAATGACTAGCTCGAATCGCGGTCCTGCTGCAATAATATTCCGTTTATTGGGGTGCCTGAAAGCAACACAAGAAACCTCACTGGAAACTTTAATCGAGGCTGCTCTGCACCCACTGCTTGGCAACCCCCAAACTCTCGCCACAATTTGCAGTGGAGCGCACACGCAGATCCTTGGTGCCTAGGCCCAAACCGGGAGCCCTGCTGCACCCGACAATTGCTTGCATCCTTGAATACTGCAACGCCATCCTTCAGCTGCCCGAGAGCAGGGAGATCTTATTTGGGGTCCAGTAGGGTGCTCATTTACCCTGACTTCCCTGTGGCTGTACAGCAAGAGAGGAAATAATTTCTAGCAGTGAAGAAGTGGCTGCACGACAGAGGCCTGAAATATGCAATGTTTTATCCCGCCAAACTGCAAATTGAATGGAACAGCAAGACCTATTTGTTCACACTGCCTTTGGAAGCTATGAAGTTCCTTGATGAGAACCTGCCTGTGACATGAATCCATGGATTCTATGCCTACGGCCGATTTAATGACTTAACTTTCTCCATTGCTACCCCTACACAGCTCAATTACATTCAATTACTATGCTGCAAAGGGGTCTACTGCAAAAGCGATGTGCATCATTAGAGGTTCAGTACCCTGTAGTTGATATAGGAAATGTGTGAATACCTGTTCCTTTATATTCCAAAGTGAGTTGGTTGGCCCAGGTCTGTGCCCATGCACCAGCCTCCCCATTCCATGTTACAACAATGGTTGGGTATGTTATTGCAGAGAATTTATGCCATTTTTAAGGGGGATGCGGGTGGGGGGGGTGGATTGCAGAAATTGGGGTTTTCAAAAAAGCACTTGACATGTGATTCGATTTCAAATGTAAGGCTTGAGCATCCTGCAAAAGGGCTAGAAGTGGGATGATTGAGGATAGTTTACATGGTGGATAATAACATGCTTCTAATGCTTCTGGGATGTGAGAGGTGACATGCCTGAACTGAAATGTGAGCGAACTCAGAAACCCTTTTAAAAGGTGGAAGCTAATCCTCCATATAGAGAGAGGCACAAAGCCAATATTTTATATTTACAAGAGACATATGCCCTTGCTGCATACTGCAAAGGATTTGCTAAGGGCTGGGGCACGAATAGGTTCTATACCACATGTTCCTTAGAATCCAGAGGCGTAATAATATTAATACATAGTCGTTGCCATTTCAACATAGGAAACTTGTGACCAACCCTTTGGGATGATATGTTCTGGTCTATGGGTCATTGGCTGGCAGGGAGATACTGCTCTTAAATGACTAAGGTCCCAATATAGATGATCCCCAATTCTACACTGACATTATTGATATGTTTGCCCTTTATCTCCCGATACCCTTTCTGTAGGGTGGCAACTTTAACACCATTCTTGACCTCCAACTTGATAGATACGGCCGCACCCATAGGTCCCTCACAAAGGCTGCAGCTATCGTACACAAAGGGATGGAAGTTGTGAGAAACCTGAAGTTGTCTCCTTAACTAGTCCCCAGGGTTCTGTCAGCCAGGTTGTCAGGAAAAGGACATCTCTATTGGATCTAGTTCCTGGGGGTGTACCAGTGAGGGAGGATCACCTGGATTAGGGGTCCTCAGGGAGTGGAAGTGGTATACCGACGGCGGAGATGCAGTACTCCCCTTCTTTCAACACCTTTCCCCATCCTACCATGTAGGACGTTCAGAAACACTGCCCCCCCCTTTTTCCAACACAAACACATATGCATACCATGACAGACAACGTACTAACACCAAAGCCGTTTAACTGACATGTTGACATGTCCCAACGCAAGTGTCAGGCAAAGTCCAGCAGTTGACCAGAATCACACACACCTGACTGCCCGTTCCCTTCCCCACACGGATAAAAGGTGGAGCATGAGAGCACACTTTGAGCAAGGCACGACGAGACAGCTATCCCAGTATGGCAATTCAAGAGGAGGAGAAAGGCGGCAAGCACTGAGGGGGGCCACAAGGAGAGAAGCGACCTTGCCCTTTTCGACCCAGACCTGCAAAACATCCAGAAAAGGAATGGTAAGACTGCAAACAGAAGCCAGCGTGTGTTGCAGCAGATGGCAATGGTACATAGAGCATGTCTAAACTGAGAAGCAGGACAGAGAGGCACGCCTGCTACCAGAGGCGTTGCTAGGGGGGGGGCTGAGGGGGCTATAGCCCCGGGTCTTTTGATTGTAGCCCAGTATAGAACCTTGGGGGTTACAAGCAAAAAGGCTAGCAAACACCCAGTCCCGACAGTCCCAAAATAAGCATAGCCCCAGATCTTTTCCAGACCTAGAAACACCCCTGCCTGATACTGTGGTACTGTCCTTGATGCCAGATACAAGAAACGCCAAGCAGTTCATCACAGCCGGTGAGTCCAGGGGAGAGCTGATGATAAACCAAACTGTGTTGAACGAAAGTCGCAAAGTAGCAACTTACGGGAAGTTCAAAGAACTGATAATGTAATAATGTAAAGGGACATCCAGCTGCAGAGGGGTCCGACACCACGTGGCTGTTCACTCGAGAGACTCTGGTTAATGCCACGTTTGAAACTACTGATGCCAGAAGTCCTTAGTAGGTTCGCAAGGAAACGGTCAAAGTGGTCAGAAGGGGGTCTAGAGAAAACAACTGTACAGTCGAAAGTCTTAGACCGACAAACCTATGAAAGCTATGGGAAATTAATCCTGTTCTGTAATAAAAGAGAAGGAACTGTGTGTTTGACAAGAGTGAACCCAATGGAGGGATGTCAACAGTTTGATGTTTAAAAAGACATTAAGACTTGTGATTCCAACAGGTACAAGTCTTTTGAGCAGAAGCTAACAGTCGGGAGGGGTCTGAGCCTGAAGAGGGGGATCCAGGGGTGAAAGGCTATCACCCAACATGTGGACAAAAGCTGTTGTCAACCCGACAGAGGGAGGCTGACATTCGAGAGGCGTCTAAGCCCAGAAGAGAGGGACCCATGGGTGAAGAATCATCACCCTAAATACAATTTGAAAGGAACTTTTTATTTATTATTTTGAATGTCAGATCCTCGATTAGGCGGGATGTAGCAAGATGTGAGAAGTATTTGTGTCAAGTGGAGCAAAGGCATGCGGCTGTGCGACCTATGGGCATGCTCACACAGGTAAAAGAAGCAGTAGATGGCTTCAGAGAAAATGCTGAGAGAGAGCTCAAATTTCTTGATTCCCAGTGGGCGGCTAGGCGCTATGGAGACGGCAAAAGACCTGGCCAGTTGTTGGCCCGCATGGCATGACTGGAGGGGTCTGCAGTTGCAATCCACTTAATAAAGATGAAACGGGCGATCTAGTGTACACGCATGTTGCAGTTCATAGGGTATTCACAAAATGTTACTCTGATTTCATGTACTCCAACATGAACACTCACACCGCAGAAGACATTGACCGGTTTCTTACTGATTACACAATTATCCCACAAGGTTAATGCCCACTTAGATCTCCTCATCTCCCTAGCTTGAAATACATGTGCGGTTGACGACCTACCGTCGTTGAAAGCGCCGGGTACGGATGGCCTCACGGCTTCATTTTATAAACCGTATAAGCCACTTCTAGCACCTTAACTTTTTCAACTGTGACAGGAAGCCCTTGAGTCGCAGATGCTCCCCGATACTATGCGAGAGGCTGTGATCAGTCCTTTTGAAACCTAATAAACCTGATGAGTTGAATTGTTCCTACAGTCCGCTCTCTTTAATACAGTTGTTAAAATATTTGCGAATATAATGGCTACACGGCTGATGCTGATTATGCCTCACAATTCATCTGGACCAATCGTGGTTCATTCCTGGCCAGTCCACTGCACGTTAAACCTGCAACCATTCTTAAATATACTGGCGCAGATAAATTCGGGGGCTCAAGCAGTGGCTGCTGTGCTAGACATTCAGAAAGCTTTTGAGTCGATCTTGTGGCAGTTCATGTATGCCGTATTGATGAAGTGTGGGTTTGGCCCAGGATTTCTCTCATACATACAACTTCTATACACAGCACCAATGGCCAGAGTTAGCACTACTGTCGCCAAAGTATGCGCTAGAGGCACCCAGCAGGGATGCCCCCTGTCATCTCTGATATTCGTCATGGCCATCAAACCCATAGCGGACCTTACAAGGAATAAACACAGACACAGGTGAATTAGGATGACTGGGGTGTCTGAAATTATATCCCATTACGCCGATGATGCATTATTGTACATCAGGGACCCCCAAATCCACCTTGCACCCATATGGGAAACATCCTTGATTTTGGGAAACTATCGGGCCTGCGTGTGAATTGCAACAAGTCAGATCTTCCCCGTAACAGATGTCGCTACTGAACCCCACGTCTTACAAGGGCCCACTGCATTATCCATTATTTAGGTATCGTAGCCGCCGGACATGGCACTGTTATATGACCGTAACTATGCTGAGTATATGTTGCATCCCAAGTCTAAACTCGGGATCTGGGCACGGGTACCAATGACTTTAGCTGACAAGATAGCGCTAATTGAAATTATAGTGCTCGTTAAACTTCTTTACCTCTTCCTCAATATTCTGCTACGGCCGGGACAATCATTTTTTAAGGAATTGGAGGTGGAAATCAGTACATTTGTATGGCATTCCGGAGCAGTATGGCTGAAAGGGCCACGCTGACTAGCCTTACGAGAAAGGTGGATTTGCAGCCCCTGACTTTCCTTTGGACTGGATTGTGGCACAAGCACAATTCGCTGCCTGCCTCTTGTTTCTCGGAGGGTTCATCTCCCCTTCATGTCAGGCTGGAGAAGTACTCTGCTGGTGTTGGGGACTTGAGATCGCTGATCTTTCCCACCCATTTTGCAAATGGTTGCGTGTTCGACCCCGCCAGCAAAACTGCACTGGCTTCTGCAAAATATGGAGAGTGATGGATATACCGGCCCCATAGCACAGAGACCTCACTCTGGAACTCCGTGCCCTTCTTGCCTCAGGTAGACATAGTTTCCCAACGCAAGTGGGCACAGCATTGGTTTACCAAGTTGGGTACGATGTACTTGAATGGGAATTTCATGCCCGCTAGTGACATACCTATACTTTTGCAATGTAAATCTTCGCTATGATTACAGTATACAGGCTAGTGTAGGGCATACAAGAAACTGTGGGGTGGATTCCTGGTGGAACCTGAGAGCGACACAGTTCTAGGGTATTTTTGACTGTGAGCTAGAGCCAGGGGATGGTATTGTCCTTATATCGCAGAGTTCAGGACTGCATGGCAGTACCACTAACCAACGCCCGCTCTAAATGGGCGAGTTGCATGCAGCTAGATATTACAGAGGACCTCTGGATAGACATGTGCACACAAACATGCAGTGGGTCATACAACTCACGATTCAGGCTTCTACAATTGAAGGTATTGCACCGCCACCATTACACACCGCCTAGGCTGAAATGGTTTTCACAGGAGGGAACGGTGGAGCAGTTATAATATTTATTATAATTTGTTTTTTATATAGCGCTTTAATCTAAAGCGCTTTACATAGGACATATTTACATACATTACTATTACCCAATCGAAATTGGTATTCATTTATCGACCTCGAAAAGAGGATTTGGCGTTGCCGGGATTTGAACCTGCGACCCTGAGGTCAAACACAGATCACAGCAATTAGCGTTTTACCAGCTGAGCCATCTAACTGGCTCTACAGTTGTCCTAAATATAGTAGTGCGGACCCCAGATTTTTCCATACGATATGGGATTGCCCACTTTGTTTACCTTTTTCGAATGATGTGTGCATGGTATTGTCGGAGATGACGGGCATGGACATGGTCCCAATGCAATGTTTTTCATATTTTTTAACCCAATATGTCACATGCGTAGGCTCGTCGGCCTGAGCCACCTTCTTGCCAAACACAGCATTCCGCTGCGTTGGATGAATGTGAGGGTCCCGACGAAGGATCACTGGCTGCAGTCTGTCGCCTGGGCTAATGATATGGAGCAACACTGGGCCCTCATGCAGCCCATTACATCTCACCGAAAACAAATAAGGGGCCAGTTCAAAGTGCATTTCCTGCGCATTTCGCCTCCACAGGACACCTCTTTGCATCCACAGATGGGGTTTCATGATTTGTTAGTCCTTTCGAGTAGGCAGAAGGTGTCCTTTCAGATTAAGAAAAAGCTTGATAAATATTGTGACATTTGGGATGCTTTTAACGGACTGTTTAATGCCATTTTTCCCCCTCTTAATCCACCGCCCTTTTCTTTTTATTCTTCTTTCTCCGCTTCTCTTTGTATATAGTTTACTATTGCTGATAAGTTGTAGTTGTACTTTCTTGCTTACTTTTTTGTTTGTTTTTTAAAGTATTTTATTAACATTTTCCATAACTTAGACATTAACATTTGTCTACATACCAATTCCCTGCTGGGTTAAAATCAATTCATAGAGCCTTGACACTGCGTGGCCTCCTTCAGAGGTGTCATACAGAGTTTCAATCGCTTCATTCTTTTTTACCCCCAATGCAGTTTCTGGCCACTTCCGCTTAAGCGATATGTGCAAAGAAGTGTGAGTGATGTGTTGACCCACATGCAAACCCGTTTCTATAGTGAGTGTGCCAAAGTCTGCTAATTCTTTGTCCCGTGGCAGGTCACCTTTGGTTGACACCCCGTTGGGTTCCCAGTGTTTCTGACCACTCAGCCTGCTTTGCGGGTCGTCCGGTTTTAGCCCCACTAGTGGGATCTGGGAAGAGTAGGGCATTGCATCTCCGAGTAAGCGGCAGGCTCTATGCCATATAGTCTTCCCTAAAATCAGCAGGAGCGGGGGCTTACACCATGTGACTTGTGTATCCATATTATATCTTTCAGAAAGTATGGAGTACACACTGGTTGTAGCAGGGGAGTGTCTTGGGACAGCTCATCTGACAGCCATCCTGTCACAAACTGTAGTTGGCTCGCCACAAAATATGCCTCGAATTTGGGCACTCTAATACCCCCTTGGTCGTGTGGTCTCTGCAATTTGTGCAGTACTAATCTACATCTTGTGTTGCGCCATAGGAGCTCTCGACATGCAGTGTCTAGCTTAACAAAGAAGCCACTAGGGACGATGTATGGGACATTGGTGAAGTAATGTAGGAGCATAGGGAGTGCTACCATCTTTATCAATGCGGCTCTACACATTAGTGAAAGAGGTAATCTAGACCAGAAGTCCATGGATTTCACCAACTTGTTTACCACCTTCTGCGCGTTTTTGTGCGTGTTCCGTCTTAGGGTCGTGGTAAATGTCCACCCTGAGATATTTGAATGCGTCTACTGCGCAACTCGGTGGTAATGCAGGTAGCAGGTTCACTGACTTCCCACTATATCCTGCTAGTGGGAACAAGCATGATTTTTATTTGCTAATAGTTATGCCTGAGAGTTCTGCATTCCGCTCAAATACTTAGTATATATTGTAGCTTGGGCTCCGGGTGCTGCCCATATAAGAGCACGTCATCGGCATATAAGGAAATCAAATTCCACCCGCCATGCATGTGTATACCTGCCTCTTTATACTCATTTTCGAAGATACACTGCCAAGGGTTCGAGGGCCAGTATGAACAGCATAGGGGACTATGGGCAGCCCTGCCTCATGCCTTTTTCTAGTGTCCATTGTTCTGATATATTGCTGCCCGCTTTGACTCTAGCCACTGGCATGTTATACAGCAGCCTTGCCCATTTGATGTATGTCGGCCCCCTGCCAAATCTCGGTAATGTAGCCAACTGCCCACAGCCACCTTACAGAGTCGAGCGCTTTGACCGCATCCAGTGAGGCCACCGCATATAAATCGGCACTGTCTTTGGTATGATCAATAATGTGGTGTTACCTACGTAGGTTCCATGTGATGTTCCTTCTTGGCACGTATCCAGTCTGGTCCGTATGTATGAGCTCCGCTATGACTGCCTTTAGTCTATTGGCTTGCAGGGCTGTAAGAATTTTCCCATCCTGATTGAGCAACGACATCGGTCTGTATGACCCACAGTCCGTATCCGACTTATTAGGTTTGAGCAGCGGAATGGATTCCCTCAGCGACAGTGGGAGATCTTCAGTGTTGAATGCTTAATTTAACATTGCTAGTAGTGGGGGGGGGGGGCGCGTCACTTTCATCAAGTATTCCTTGTACAACTCGCTAGGTAACCCGTCTGTTCCCGGTGTCCTGCCCGTAGGCAACCCTCTAATGGTTTCTCTCAATTCCTCTAAGGTTATAAGGGCCTCAAGGCCTTCTGCTACAGCAGGATCTAACCTTGGGAGGTCTAACTGTGCTAGGGCCTCATCTAGTACTGTATTTCAGATGTATCTGCGTACAGTTCTTTATAATACTCTAAACAATTTCTATTCCTTCCTGTGTCATGCACATTATTCTGTCCCTGCCCTCGATTGCCTGTATCTTGTCCCGTTTCGAGTCACTCTTGTAAGCAATCTACCTGGCTTGTCTCCCTCAGCGTGTTGCCTTTCCACATATTTCGTGTGATTTAGTGCGCCCAGCATGTCCCAGTGTCTAATACATTCATGCTTCAACCTGTTAGCCCCCGTAGCCTGGGTGCCTGTCATGCTCTTGGTGCGTTCAATATCCTCTAAGGAGGCTTCTGCTTTAGATGGGTCTTCTTCAATTCCAGCCTGTATCCCGCCCGCCATGGCTATTGCTACCCCCCTTATCACAACCTTAAAGGCCTCCCATAGTGTCCTGGCAGTGCCGGTCTTGTGCTCAAAATAATCTGTTATGCCCACTCTGAGGTGTTTTCTAAACGCCTCATCTTTCAGGGATTCTCCTCTGAGCTTCGAGGTCGGAATGCGTGCCCTCGAGGGGAATACTCCCCACGTAACCAATAGCGGTGCATGGTCTGACAGTACTCTCGCCTTGTGCTCCGCTGCTATGAATTCGCCCAGGGTCTCTACTCCCATGAATACGTAGTCCAGTCTTGTATGTAAATCCTGCGGGCCGTGTAATCTGTGTATACCCGGGCTTGCGGATGGAGGTTCCTCCAAACATACGCCAGATGGAACTCTTGTAGCAAGGTACTTGGGCTTTGGCTGGTGGGGGGGGGGGGGCAGGTGTGGGAAATTTCCGTCAGATCTATTCATTCTGGGGTCCCATGTGCAATTGAAATCTCTTCCCCAAATAAATGTGCAGTTTCTATATGGGCCTATTTTGGAATATGAGTGGAAATAGGCCGCTGTGTC
Organism: Ambystoma mexicanum; assembly: GCF_040938575.1. Taxonomy (NCBI): domain Eukaryota; kingdom Metazoa; phylum Chordata; class Amphibia; order Caudata; family Ambystomatidae; genus Ambystoma; species Ambystoma mexicanum. The sequence continues at coordinate 995,378,869 of NC_090929.1, read as the reverse complement.
GTGGTTCAGGGCATTAGTGTTGAGGAGACACATTTCTCGCTTTTCTAAGAAGCCATGCATTAGCTCCATCCTGCCTTCTCTGTCCGTGACCGATTCGATTACTCGGAATGGCACCATTGGTGCTATCCAGATAAGTACTCCTCTGGCATACGCCGAATATGGCAAGCCCACTGTGTTGCCACTCCATTTCTTGGTGAGGGCAGTCAGTTTCTCTGGAGTAAGATGCATTTTCTGTATGAGCTCACTAGGTCTACTTTTGTCCAGCGCAAATATATCATTATTCTGTTTCTTTTTATGTAACTATTAAGTCCCCTGATGTTCCACGTGACTATCTAAGGTTCTCTGTTATACTTGAACTCTATAGTACCCACAGTGGGCTTGTGGTTGAGTTGTTTGTGCTATGTGTGCCTGTATTGGCTGACCCCCAACTATTCCCCCCCTCCCCAAACTTCCCACCAACATTTGCCCAGCTCTGTACCTCATGCTTGGCATTCCTGCTTTTCGCTCCTGCACTAGCCAAACTTGTCCTCCTTTGCCAGGTGTGCGGCGGGCAGATACGTAACCTCTAGTATCCAAAAATAATATCCTGGTTGAAGGATGCTCTTTCACAACGTGTGCCCTTGTACTTCAGGGCTGCGTTGTAGCCACTCCTGCTTCTTACAAAATGTTTGTGCCAAAGAGTATTTCCGGCGTGGTTTTGTTGCTTGTCTGCTTGATCCTGTACTTGTCCCTCTGTACCTCTCCCGTCGTCTGTGAGATGCGCTGATCACACCTACGCTGTGTCGCTTAACTGTCTCTCACCCTTTGATGGCAGGTGTTCCGCCTCCATCCATTTATGCGCTCATCTTGGGCATCAAAGAATAAGGCTCGGCTGTTATATATGACCTTTAACCTTGCTGGGTACAGTAGCATGTATTTGAGGTTGGATTCACAAAGCCTCTTCTTAACCGGGCGTGCATTTGTAGTTTCTGTACTTGTAAGGTATAATCAGGGTATGCAGTGATCTGCGCGGATGCTCTTTGTATCTTACCGCCCTTCCTGAAGAATTCCAAGATCTTTTCTCTGTCCTTGCAATTCAGAATCCGGGCTGTAACGGGCCTGGAGGGGGGTGGGGTTTCCCGTTGGCGGTTTCCGGGCCAGGGACCTGTGTGCCTGTTCGACTATCAAACCTTGAGTGAGGGCGCATGGGCTGATCTCCTGCAGAAGCATGTTTTCGACGAAGTGCGTGGGGTTTGTCTCCCTCTTCTACTTCCGGGAGACCTATAATTCGGACATTATTTCTCCTGGCCCGCCCTTCTGTGTCCACCACCCTCTCCTCCAGGTTCTTCATTTGCTGATGTACGATTGTCTTTCACAGAGTCTTTTAGGCTTGTTGTGTTCTCTGCCATCTACTTTCCTAGTCCTCTAGGTTAGTGCCCTAACATCCTGTCTCAAGAGGTTCACATCCATGCTGAAGCTTCCATTTTGGTTTCTTCAGTGCTGCTATGGCCGGTCCAACTCACTTTGTTGTGCCGGGGTAGTCCCTGTCGAGGCTCCACTTGTGCCAGCCGCTTTCACAAATATGTCCAGCGTGGGTTGTTTGGCTCTACTTTCGAGTGCTTTGAATGATGTGTGTACTCTTGTTGACCACTCCCTGTGCCGCCACTAGGCAATGTTCATGCCATGCTGTATCAGGAGATGGGTCTGCTCACCTTCTTGTTATCTTGCTGTGCTCCGTTTGCTGGTTATGGGCCAAGGCTGTCATGCGGTCAGGGTGTACCTTCGTCAAGTGCTGCTTCCTCACCTCCGGTGTGCGGGTCCCGGCCTTGTATGATGAGCGCTACAGTCCCACTAGGCCTTGGACCCGGAGTTCCAGTGTTGCGCCATCTTCACTCCTCGATCTATAGCGAGCTTCTCACACTGCCCATGCGATCCCCACCCAGGCGGCTGCTATCTTGCTTTTCCTTGTGGTTGGACATCGCGGCTGGGGTCAAGGAGGTGCCACTCAGCTCACCCTGCTGCGCGCTCCAGGGATGCAGGCCAACTCGCATCCAGAGCTGCCAGCACCCACTATGGGACTTCTCTTGTGTCTCTGCACGTCTGCCTCCTGAGAAACCTGTCCCTGGTGCACACAGCTTCTTGTTTGTCCCTACCAGCCGCTCTGCTGGGTCGGTCTGTGTCACTACATGACTTCCGCTACTGCAGCTATGGCTTCCTGCCGCTGTGCCTACTTGACCCTCATTGAAGTATCAATCAGTGCGCTCCACGTTAGTTCATGGTCTCTCTTATTGAGGACCAGTGGGCCCGGTAGGGTCGCTGTGCCGATCCCCCTGTGTCCCTCTGAAAACGCGGCTCAAAATATACAAGCGACAGGCGTCTTAGCTTGAGCTGTCACATTGCGTGCTCGCTCTGTAGTGCTGCCGCACCTCCAGGTCCTCTCAGTGGTCGCACATCCCCCTCTTCGTTCAGCTGTTGGGGACACCACCTCAGCTTTGTATGCAGCCGACTCCTGTTCCTCTCGGATGACGTTGGGGTCTGCTGCTGGTAGTGCGGCAACGCCAGCGCCCCACAGTTACACCGTTGCAGGGTTCAGGTCGGTGCGGAGTGCTATGTTCGTGCCCACCGCCATCTTGGCTGTTGATCCGATGCACACAGGTCTCTCAGTCGGCCAGCTCATACTCCTCTTTGCTACAGCTAAACTCTTCCAGAGTTTCGCTTTTGGCTCCGACAGCATTCTTGTCGTGCTCTGTATGCTGCTGATACTCCGAGCCTTCAGGATTTGCTTCTTTGGTAAGGATTATGCAGGATCAAGCAGGAGCGTTGGGAAGTGTGTCCTTATAGCATGGCCACAAGCCACGCCCCCACTTGCTTGCTTATTGTTCCTTTTTATTATTGTAATTTTCTTGAAAATCCAATAAACAAAGTTTATAAGACTTTAAATACACTGTGCCTGAGCCACTGATTACTGTGGTTGTCTCATGTTGTTACTGACCATACCTATAGTGACGTGCAGTGTACCCACAACCCCTCACGCGTCGAGGTCCCTCAGATTGTTTTTTTCCGCCCAGTTATTGGTTGCCTTTATGCAGAGCTCCTAGAGAGACATTGCGAAATCATTTCCTCGACCCTTGGTCGTTTATTATTAACTATCACATAGATCCCTCCCTCGACGTAGCTGCCAAGCTGTTCTCCGCCGAGCAAGATCTTTGACGGAGGGACAAGTGGAGGAGGTCCTTCAGCGCTGCCGAACACGTGGCCTGGCCTCGCCAGCCTAACACAGTAGGGAGAGTGGGGTTGTGTGATCATTTCTTTGTTTCACTCTGAGAATGCCTTTCTCTTTCCCCTCCCTCTCTTTCAAGGTCGTAATCACATTTCATGCCCTCAGCTATGCAGAGGACACCCTTTAGGTTTTGCCCGCGTTGCAAGGGCAAGTTTACCTGGAAGGACAAGCATAAACGGTGTAACCGTTGCTTGCCCCTCGATCACAAAGAGGACGGCTGAGCGGCCTGTAAGTTACTTAAACCCAAAACTTTAAAGGACCGCAGGGTCAAAAGGTGAGCAGCCTATGCGATGTCTAGGTCTGACTCCTCGCCAGCTGCCGCCGCCGCCGAATGTGATGAGGACAGTGATTACATGGCCTCCGCAACGGAGGTTGTAGACCTCTCGAAGGAGCGTTCCCGCTCCTCGTCGTCCGTCCCCGGCCCGACAAGCCCGGCTCACGCCCCGCTTATGGGGATGAACACCCCGGCGACAAGGACGAACACAGAAAAACACATAAGCACATACCCCACGGCACGCATTTGTCAAAGACGAAGGCAGCCATAGCGTCAACGGCGGCGTCGGGTCCACCGGTGTCTTCCTCCGACTGTAAGGGTCGCATGCCCTCCCCGCCACCGCTTCCTCGACCGGCGACTGGGCTTCCTGTAAATAAGGGCGCTAACCCCAAATCCTCAGGCGACGCGCCTCGCAAGAGTGCATACGTTGCCAGTAAAGACTAGGCACTGCCTAGCGCGACGGCGAGCGATCCCTCGACGGAGAAGCTGATCGCCGAAAGCCTTGTGCGTATAGCTTCTAAAGACGGCCAGAGACGGACGGCGGGTGACATGTCGAAAACCGCTCACAAGGCCAAAGAAACGCCGAGGACGCCGGAGGGTAACTTGGGACAGCTCCCACCGTCGACAGAAGACCCTAGTCAGCGAGAAGGTTTCTCAGAAGGCGAAAGGAACCTATCTTCGACGCTAAGGAACAGAACTAAGCAACTACAGGGAGAGGAAACTCCCTTTTCACTCCCAGACCGCTCTGGCCTACTTTACTGGACTGTAGAGAGGTTCCAGTCATGTATGGACAAGCTAGACAGGTTCATGGACATCCCAGAAAATAGGACACCCAAGAGGCCAAGGGAAGTACTCTAGGAGGGGCCAAGGGCTAAATACCCGAAGCTCTTTAACCCCCTACAGGAAGACGTGAACTCTTACGACCTCACTGAAGAGGACTCTCACTTCCAGGAAGAAGATGAGTTTGTGAATAATGAAGACCAACAAGAGGAAGAAGGTTCTCGTGATGACACTAACATAGGTGAGGAGGGCTATGAGGAGGACCCAGGTGAAGGTGGCTCACAGCCCTGGCAGTCGCCATCAGGGTCTACAGACCCCGACATCATAGACATTTCTTCTCCTCAGACCACACCGGTCAGGAACCCATCTCCAGTAGACCACCTTCAATGCGCTACTGAGGAAGGCAGCAGAACATTTTGAAGTTGAAACTGGGGAGGTCACCCTAGATACTGATTTCGTTGAAAGGATTATTAAGAAAACCCTCCCACTAGTCAAACTATTCCTACCCTCACCTCGGTTAAGAGACGACTCACCCCGTAAGAGGGGTCAATCCAAGAATCGAGAAATTGTTCTCACCCTCTCAGTCAGACCCATTATATGTCAGGGGTCACTCAGTCTTGGACTCCTCAGTGGTGACTAACACAAGGAAGAGGGCTGGGGTTCCACTGTCAACCAGCGAGGCACCCCCAGATAAAGAAGGGAAAAAGCTTTATGCCCTGGGCAAAAGAATTTCCGCCTCGGCAGCGTTTTCAATTAGGATTGCCAATAATAATACATTGTTGGCAAGCTATGCTGATGCTCAATGGGGAAAGCTTAAGCAGGACATCGAAGAAGCCCCTGAACCTCTAAGAACTCGCTTATTGGTTACAGAAGGAGCTCTGGTCAACCAGAGCATCATTAAGAACACTCTTGATGCGGCAGAAACTGCTGGCCGTTCTTTGGTGCAGGGAATTCTGCTGAAGCGTCACGTCTGGCTTCGCAATTCCGGTTTCAAGGCAGAAACGCAGGCGTCACTCATTAATAAGCCAATAGAAGAGTCAAATCTCTTTGGAAGGGCAGTGGACGAAACACTGGAAAATGCGAAGAAAGAATTCGACACCATAAAGACCTTAGACCAAATCTCAAAGCCTCCAAACAGGCGGGGATTTGGCAACAAGCGCTTTTTTCGTGGCCAACGCCAACAGCAGCAGCAGCAACAGCATTACACTGCGGGCAACTGGCCCTCTAATCAAGGTATCAGTAACCAGTATAACCAAAGAGGACAACGCTGTGGCAAGGGCAAGGGCCGGGGCTCCAGCCCCAGAGGCACCCCGGCAAATAACACCAAATGACCCGAAGGTTCAGGTCCCCTCCCATGCGTCTCCAGTTGGGGGCCGGATAACATCGTTCCTATCAGCATGGGAGGGAATAACATCAGAACGGTGGGTATTGTCAACCATACCCCACGGGTACTGTATAGAATTCAATCTGTCCCCCACCTACAGACCTCCAAGGGGACGACGCCTGTCACCAGAACACCTCGTCATCCTCCTGCAAGAAGTAGAACAGCTGCTACAGAAAGGAGCAATAGAGGTCGTGCCCCTATCTCAGGTAATGGAAGGTATTTATTCAGTGTACTTCCTTGTACCCAAAAAGGACAAAGGACGGCCTCGTCTTCCCCTCCAACGAGAGGGTCCAAAATATGCTGTTTCAGATCCCTCATTATGTGGCCGGTCGAGAGGTGACGGTACGCAAAGCAATGCGCTTGCTAGGAATGATGGCGTCATGTATTTATTTGGTACCTCATGCGCGCCTGCGCATGCGCCCAATGCAAGAGTGGCTCAACAGACAGTGGTGTCAGGCCAGCGGACAATGGGACGATCTAGTGGTGGTCTCGCAGGCCTTGATTCTCTCGCTACGGTGGTGGTCGAAGGAAAACCTGGTAATGGGGAAACCATTCGCCACCCCCGCAGTGGAAGCCACTCTAACCACAGACGCATCCCTCACAGGATGGGGGGCTCACCTATCCCATCAGACTGCTCACGGAGTTTGGACTCCGAGCGTAGCTTCCAAGCACATAAACTTACTAGAGCTACTTGCAGTGTTCAAGGCACTAAAAGCTTTCCAGACACACCTACAAGGGAAAACAGTGATGGTCCTCGGGGACAGCACCACAGCCATGTACTACCTCAACAAGCAAGGGGGCATTCACTCTCCAGGACTGTCCAAGCTGTCCCAGAACATCGGGAAGTGGGCTCTCGGACACAACATGTTCCTATTGTCACAACATGTACCAGGGGAACTCAATCTGCTAGCAGACGAACTCAGCAGAGACTTCCCTCTGCCCTCAGAATACGAATGGCGGTTACACGAAAATATCGTCTTCGACATCTTCACACAATGGACCGTCCCAGAAATAGACCTGTTCGCAACTCTGGAGAACTCACAATGACTAGATTACGCCTCCAGATACCCACAGAACCGCTCCAAGGGGGACGGTCTCTGGATACCATGGTCAGGAAAATGTCTTTATGCCCCGCCCACCCCCCCCCGACTCCTCTGCTGAACAAGATAGTGCACAAGATGCACCAGGAACTGGTCACCATGATACTGATAGCCCCGATGTGGGCCCGCCAACCATGGTTTGCGCACCTGATGGAGATGTTCCTGTCCCCACCGGTGAAACTGCCCTGCCCGTACAACATGCTGTTACAGGACAAGGGCAAGACACTACACCCATGCCCACAGAACATGAATTTAGCAGCCTGGCTCCTGAGGTCATAGAATTTGGCCATTTACAACTCTCACAGAGATGCATGGACATTCTCAGAGAAGCAAGAAAACCCAACACTCGCCACTGCTATTCTAGTAAGTGGAAGAGATTTGTCGTCTGGTGTAGAGGTAAGAGCATCAACCCAGTCCACTGCTCTCCCACACAAATTGTCCTTTACCTGACCCATTTACTGGACTCTGGTCTAGTGTTCAATTTTATTAAAGTCCATTTAGCGGCACTTTCTGCATACACCACCTCTCAACTTAAGGTGTCATGGTGGAAAGTCCCATTTATCAAAGCCTTCATGGAGGGGGTAAAGAGAATACACCCTCCGATAGCAAACCCAGCTCCCGACTGGGACCTTAATGTGGTACTTACCAGGCTCATGGGCTCACCCTTTGAACCCATGCACAAGGCAACTCTTAAGGACCTCACTCTTAAGACTGCTTTCCTAATAGCTATCACCTCCATTAGGAGAGTAAGTGAACTACAGGCTCTTTCTATTCTAGACCCCTTTGTAACAGTTCACAAAGATAAGGTGGTTCTACGCACACACCCAAGGTTTGCACCGAAATTCATATCGAAATTCCATGTCAACCAGTCAATAGAACTACCAAAGTTCTTTCAAAACCCTTCAAATTTGGGAGAAAAGAGCCTGCATACACTCGATGTGCGCAGGGCTGTCATGTTTTATATGGAAAGAACTAGGCCACTGAGAAAGACTAATCAGTTCTTTGTCTCGGTGGCAGCAGGAAGAGAAGGAGATGCAGTCTCAAAGTCCACCATATCTAGATGGATTGTTCAATGCATCACTCTCTGTTACTCTTGCTAAGAGAGAACTACCCTTCAAGCCAAGAGCACACTCTACTCGAGGCACTGGGGCATCCATAGCATTCATTGCAAACGTTCCCCTTGAGTCCATTTGCAAAGCGGCAACCTGGAGTTCTGTACACACCTTTACAAAACACTACTGTCTAGATGCTCACTCTAGATCTGATTCCCAGGTGGGACAAGCAGTATTAAGACATCTTTTCTCTACTGTTCCTTCTCACAACCCACCTTCAACTCCGGGTACTGCTTGCTAGTCTATGCACAGCATGTGATTCTAAGCAGATTAACAAACATCAGAAGACAATGCATTACTTACCGTAAAAGCATTTCTGATGGTTGTATCTGCTTGGATTCACATGCGCCCACCCTTCCTCCCCGCTCGGATGGAAGGAACATAGACATCTTTCTACATCTCTCTCTCTTTTCTGTACTCACTCACGTATAGAAGGCTCCCTCAGGGCAGAAAAAATACAAACAGAGGGACCTCGACGCGTGAGGGGTTGTGAGTACACTGCACGTCACTATAGGGATAGTGTTACAGACACGCCTTGTCGACGTCCCCTTTTCGACTACGAAAACAAAATGCAATACTCCGCAGTGACCACTGGATGTCGGACTATGCATAGCATGTGAATGTAAGCAGATACAACCATCAGAAATGCTTTTACGGTAAGTAATGCATTGTCATACCCTTCTGGGGTCCACCTCAATATGTTATTGTATACCGGGAACTCCTCTCCTTCTGTATGCCATGTGATATTAATCTGTAATGTACAATGCCAAGTGTGTTAAATGTTATTTTTTTAAAAAAACAATAAGAGCTACCACTCGCGGAGTGACTCCAGTCAGTCTTCTTCCTCGTTGCTGAAGAGAACTAGAAAGCATTAGTCGACGGACTCCTCTCCAGACAGACTTGTACGGTTCATTCTGTGGTCACCTCAGCAGAGAAGTGGGATAAGTTTTGCATCAAAATGCTGCAGTTGTTTGAGAAAGTCGGTCTGTACAGTCTCTCCTCCTCCGAAGAATTCCTCATGGCTCACCGCTCCCGACGAGGCTGACATCTTGTTATCTTGTGTGCCTGAAAGCTGGAGACCAGTGAAATTCTCCATCCAACTGTCAGTGCCATTGGCAGCAGATGCCTTTTTTGACATTCCATCGGTGCCATCGACGTTGCAGATTAAACCATCGAAGACAGTTGAGGATGCCTCGATAAGATTATTTCCGAAATCTAATATGGATTTTATGTCTTCTTTTCAAGACATTTTGTATGAGGATGACAACCCAGTTCCTTTCGGGCTCGAAACCATGGACCTTCCTCGACATCCCGAGGAGTTTCAGGACGAGGAAAAGAGGTTCTCTGAATTAGCCTCAGCCCTGCATGACACAGGTGGCTTAGACACCTCTCCTGAGGTTGAATTCCCACAGGGAGATCCCAGAGCCCATACAAATGTGGCATATAGTAGAATGATGACTGAGGTGACGGATGCCTTAGGTTGGTGACCCACACCTGGCGACATAACGGAGTGTGACCTTACTGATATTTCAGACAAGGGCAAGATAGTTGAACCTGTTCTTTTATTCGAGTGCCATTTAAAAAAAAAAAAATCCCCTCTTGGAGCTATGGAAGATTCCCTGCTCAGGGTCAGCAGTCCACAAGGTGGTAGGTCACAGTAGGAGGAGACAGACCAATTTTTTTTATTTTGTTATTTCAAGATCCTTTATTCAACTAATAAAAGGAAAAATGCCTTGCTAGCTCTAGTCTATGGGTTTCCCTACCTAACCAAACTAAGGTACTCGTCTGTTGTGAATTCCAAAAGTAAATCGCCTGTCCTCTGTCCCTACCACTAATATAAAACAACAAAAGACCAAGTGAATGACTCCCTTCTCCTGGATATGCTTTTTCAGCTTTAGTATGCAATATTGAAATATTGGTTGGCTATCTTGTGAAGTAATTGGTTTAGTTTTTGTAGGGGGGCTTTTCCCAATCCTGGTTTCCCCTTCTTGTTCCCTTGCTAGGCCTTTCTCCTCAACTTTGTTAACTTTGGAAATCCTGGAAAAAGATCTCTCTACAGTGTTTCTAAAAGTAATTCTCTTGTTGGTTCCACCAGGAAGACTGATTCCCTCTTTGTATGGTTCTTATTCTCCGTCGTTACAGTTCTTCAACTCTTGGTACATAAAACAGTTAATATCATATTGCCACTCTTCTGATTCACTGTCTTCCTCCTTGCTATTCTTAACGTAGACCCAATAGTTATTCTCTTGTCCAGGATGGGTTTTACAGTGTTCTTCTCTTCTGACCACTCACTGGGACGAGTATACTGAGATCCGGAGTGTTTGTCACTCTTCTTATCTTTGGGCCACTTACTGGGATGCGTAGGCTGAGTCCCAGAATTATTCTTTTCAGGCACTGGACTCAATGGGCCTCATTACGATTCCGGCAGTAACCGAGCTGGAAAAACCAGCAGGTTACCGCCGGACTCGTATTACCATTCCGCCTCCGTGATTCCCGGGATCACTGGGGCATTACAACCCTGGTGAGCCGGTAATTCCGGAGGAGGAATTCAGTAAATCCCCATCCCCATTCCCATGGAGTCCCGTAGGATTCCATGGGAATGGGGAAGTGGAAACACTGGCACGTGTTGGTCCAGTCAGACCTGGCGGGAATGACACCTCCCGCCTGCAGAACTCGAGATCAGTTGGTCCGGAAACAATGGTGGCAGCGGGTTTACCGCCACCGTTATTTCCGGACCGACTGACTCGTAATGATGCCCAATGTGACAAGTAGTATAAAGGTAGTTGGTATTCGTGATCGCTTGACGTATCACCCTCTCACTTGGAGCGAGAAACAGATCTCCATTTGTTATTCACACACTCTTGACTTTTACCCCACCACTGGGACGAGTGGGATTACTCTGATCATCCTATTTGGTTTTCCGTTTACACCTCTTAGTGCCCAATTAGCATTCAGTCTCTTGACTTTATATCCAACCACTGGGACGAGTAGGATTACTCTGATCATAATATTTGGTTCTTTAAGTTGATGGAATATAACTGTCTTATTCATTGACGATATGCCTTCTCCCTTCTGTTTGACAGACACCCTCGGGTCCGTCACTGCTGTGCTTCCACTCTGGCATGTCTGGGTTAGGTCTCTTCTTAGCCCTTCTGGAATGTCCCTCCTAGGACTGTTACCACAGGGACATACTTCCGTCAGCTGTTCCCTTGTCGTGTACACCTCAGGCACTTCTATTCTCCAGCTACTGGCCGATGTAACTGAGGGTCCTCTTAGCGTTACCAGCTTTGCTCCTGACCCAGCTGGTTTGAAACTCCCGGGTCTCTCTCTCTCTCTTTCCCTTAACCATAGTCCTCCTTTCCTTTTTTATAATCTTTTCCTGGGTTATCCCCACTGGATGATCATTGTCCTTCTCTTGTATTGAGCGCTCTTCATCATTCGCTCCCTCTTCATATTCTATGTCTACCAAGTGGGGTCTTGTTATGACTCCCTCACATTTCTTCTTCTTCAGTGTTTTTGTCATATTGTATTGAAGTGCAATAACAAACAGAGGTCTGATCTTTATTATTCAGAAACCTGGAGTCACATGGGATCCATGAGTGAGGGCTTTTGGGAGTTAGAGAGTCCTTGTCTCCAATGTGGGCGTCTCTCCTTGTGAGGTACCACTTGCCGCCATCCCAACAGGGAATATCGCGTATCAGGCTCACTTCCCTAGCCTCACAAGGAAAGGCTCCCCCCTGGGGAGAAGTGACTGAACCCCACATTTCGTCACAGCAGACATCAGCACATGATAGTTTGGTGGTATATTCTGCAACTGTGGGAAATGAGGAAAGCGGTTAATGCTTCATGTGCACTGTACAAATACACACATACCATTTGGTCTGTGATAGCTGAGGCAGCTGATCACATCCCTGAGGGTGAAATGAGGAAAGGTTTCCTCAACACATTGGAGGATGGAAAAGAAGCAATACGCCAATCTCTGCAGTCGGGACTCTACACAGCCGATTTGTGTGCGGAGATCTATGGCAGGAAGTTCTGTCATGCGCCTGGCTCAGAAAATCAAGATTTTCCCAAGAGGTCCAAGTGAAACTGCTCGACATGCCCTTTAACGGCTCACATCTTTTTGGACAAAGACAGATGGCCTTGAAAAATTGCAGGCGTCCGAGGCTGCGGCAAAGTCCTTAAGTGCAGCGATAAGGCAACCTGCTCAAACTTCCACTTAATGGAAGGGTAAACCTTTGTGATACTACAATTAGGAACAAAAAGGTCAGCAGTCCGCCGCCTATCAAGGACAAGGCCAGACTTTTCTCTCGACCTTCTTGAGGTAGACGAGGCAAGACACACACAGCTGTCGCGTCTGTCCCCCTGATGCAAAACCTCTTACAGGTAAGTAGTCTAGGTATTGAACACAAGCACACTTTTCACAAGCTCATTTATTCTGCACCCATTCACTCACACTCCCAGCCACCTATGCAACATGCACTCACTCTCACACATTTCATAATATACATGTACATACACACACCCCCATTCATGAAGGCACACACATTTACAAAAAAAAAACACTTAAACTTTTCCAAGTCCATTGCTGCTCCGACAAGGAACTGCTCTACAGGCAGGCCTATCTCCCATGCTCCACGCATGCAAGGAACCAGCTCTGGGGAGGGGGAGAGGGTTCTTTTTGAAGTCAAACTAACTTCAAAAAGAAATTAAAACCTTAACGGATATAATTTGTTTGAAGTCGGACTGACTTCAAAAAGAAATGAATGTAAAAAGGGCTCTCGTCTGAGGGTCCTCTTTACTTTCGGTTTCTCTCTGCCTCTGCAGACCTCAGTGGTCGCATAGCCAGGGGTCGCACAAAAGTTCCAATGGGTCGCAATTGCGACCCCTGTTAAACACCCAATTGACATCTCTGAACAGGAAGTGTGAACTGAAATTTTCACATAGAGGAGCACTGAGGGATGCATTGGTGGTAGACTGGACCTTCCTGTTCCTGTATGCGTTCCCACCGATTCCAGTCATTCCTTAAGTGATCAGGAGGTTGTAGAGATAGGGTGCAACGATGATCCAGACAGCACCAGACTGGGCCAGGAGGATATGGTACCTGTTCCTTCTAGAAATGACCATCTCTCCTCCACGTAATCTTCCCTGCAGGCCAGACCTTCTCTGTCAGAAGAATGAACTGGTTCTTCACCCAATTGTACATACAATCAACCTGCATGCTTGGATTCTGAAAGGCTAAGGTTCAGGGATTGGGACCTTCCAGGAGACGTGATGGAGGGGTTGCTTTCGGCCAGAAGGCCAGCACAAAAGTTCTATACTGCTACTGTTGGAAGAAATTCTGCATCTGGTGTACAACACAGGATGTGGATCCTTTCTTGTGTGACATCTCAAGGGTGTTGTTCTTCCTCCTTCCTTTGACAAGATGTGGCCATCGGGTCACCACTATCGAGGGCTATTTAGCGGTGCAATCCATTTTCAAGTGCACGCCAGAACAAAGATCATACTTCTCGATCCCCTTGGTGGGGCAATTTTTGAAAGGCCTGTCTAACACTTTCCCTCCATCCCCTTTTATGGAACCAGCATGGTATTTAAACTTGGTGTTAACATTTTTCATGACTTCCCCATTTGAGCCATTACATTCTTGCCCTATGAGGCTTCTGTCTTGAAAGACTGCCTTTTTGGTCACCATTTCCTCATCCCGGATAGTAACGAATTGCAGGCCGTGTCCTGTGAACCCCTTTTACATCATTTTCCAACAACAAAGTGATTCTTAGAGTGCACCCCCACATTCCTAGCAAAGGTTGGATTAGAGTTTCACCTGTCACAGACATTGTGTTTACCAGCCTTCTATCCACCTCCTCATCCATCCAAGGAGGAAGAAAGACTGCAAAGGCTCAAATCCAAGAGGGCTCAAAGTTTCTACATCACCAGGACAATACAATTGATGCTGGAAGACCATCCATTCCTTGGATATACAGGCCCCAAAACAGGTAAAGGAATAACAATAGTAATGTCTTGGCCATTCCTACTCTGACTAGAGATCCACTGGTTTCTAATGCTACGGACCAAACCATAATGGAGGCACCCCGAGGTGCACTCATAAGCCAAATAACTGATTGCAGTCTCTATCTATTTCCGGGTATGTTCAATTGTTAACATTCATGAGTCAGACTGGTCTGGCAGGGTTGAGAAGAGTATATAGATAGAGCTTTTAGTATTTATAAAATCAATGTAATCATTAGTACACTAATACATAAAGCAAACAAAAACATTACAATTTAAAATACAAACAGAGGGTACTATGAAGTAGTCCTCTTGATTGATTACACAGTGTAAAAAGATCAAGACGAGCAACTAGCTCACGTAGGACTTTGTCATGCCCTCTTGGAAGCTATGGGAAAGCTGGCGGCACCATTAAATGATTCCATCAAGTTACCGCCATTCCTTTAGAAACGGTCTAGTTGTTTATCGAAGATGGCCACCGCCAGGCTTATTCTCTCACAACATCAGTGCCCCGGCGTTTTGGATTCTTCACCTGCTGAAACGCTCCCTCTCCTTATCGCTTGCGATATAGCTCTCGGTCAGCGCTCAGTGCTTCTGTCCTCCTTGTCTTGCCCTAACTTCTATTCTGTGTTCTTTTCTTTCGCCCGCTTCGCGCGGCTCGCTCTCTTTTCTGTTCTACGTGAACGGTTCGCGTTGCCTTCTATTCTGCTTCCTCTTGTTTTCTTACCTTTCTGGCATTTCTATGACATTGTCACCCGTTCTCACGGGATTCCGTTTCCTACATTTTTCATCGGCTCTGTTCAATCCTGTTTTCCTCCTGTTCCTTCCTTCCTGGATCCAGCGACTGGAGCTCTTAGGTCGGGCGATACCGGCCAGCTGCCTTTCCTTCCGCTGGTGCGGTGTACCTTTCCTTCCGCTGGTGCGGTGGTCACTTTGGAATCAGAGTGACCTAGGAAGTCACTTCAATTGTTCTCTTCAGTCTAAAGAATACTCAGCCAGTCCTGCTTCTACACAAACTCAAACGGACTCGATCTGCTATCATAGACCATCACAGCTGGACACAGAGGGTTATTGTGCCTGAAGGCTTTTCCCTTTACCTTTGGGCTTACTCCAGGGGAGTTCACTCTGTTGGGGACCTTCCTACAGACAGAGTGGCATCCCGAGGAGAGAGACCCTATTTACTTCACGTAAAGGAAAGTAATTACCAAACGGAGGATCGCCAGGAGAAAGGAGGAGGATCCGGAAGACGGTTCTGCAGAAGAAACGGGCGAGGAGGAAGGGAGGGAGGCAACAGCAAGTTTTGACAGACTTCTGGTCCCGACACTCAAAGAACCAGAACACAACCATGTCAAAATTTGATTCGTCTTCATGTGTATCATGTTACCCAGGTAACCCGTGTGGAGATTGTAAACAAGAGGACTACTTCATAGTACCCTGTGTTTGTATTTTACATTTTGATGTTTTTGTTTGCTTTATGTATTAGTGTACTTATGATTAAATCGATGTTATAAATACTAAAAGCTCCATATATATACTCTTCAGACCAGTCTCTGTCTTATGAATGTTAACAACTTGTAATGCTATGGTCCATGAACATCCTAAATTCGTACTGTCCCCGATCTCTATCACCGACGTGAAGAGTATGCTATCCACTATGCAGCCTACTTCTTGTCCAGAAAATATTCTCCCACCCAAACTGATTTTGGAACACAAGGAGTTATTTGCACCTTTACTAACATGCCGGTTTATTTCATCCTTTCGGGACAATCATATTCCTGACTCAGTCAAGGCGGTTACGGTTACTCCTCTACTTAAGAAACCCGGTTGGAACCCAAAGACCCAATCAACCTTAGACCCATCACAAACTGCAACTTACTCTTAAAAATTCTTGACTAATTTGTTACATTCCAACTTCAAGCATTTGTGGAAATGAATGGCGTCCTACACAACAGGCAATCAGGCTTCAGACCAGCACACAGCACAGAGACAGCACTCGTCAATCTCCAAACCCACATGTTGAATATCATGGATAGGGGAAGAGCTGGTATTCTGGTCTTAGCTGATTTGTCAGCGGCATTCCACCTGCTTGACCATGATCGCCTCCTTCAAACACTTGGACGTCTGGCCAATTGCTCAAGGGAGGTTATCGGATGGATCCAGTGTTTTCTCTCCATCCGGGTGTCCCAAATTCATTGGGGAGAAGCTTTCTCATCCCCAGCGCCCTTCAAGTACGGTGTGCCTCAGGGAGCCTGCTTGTCCCCAGTGTTATTCAACCTGTATTTAAGACCTCTCTGCTCGCTCCTCCAGGTTCAGGTATTATTTTTACGAACTATGCAGACGACCCACAGTTCGTCCTGGAAATCAGTGGTGATCAAGCTCTAGACTCTTCCGATCTTCTCTGCACCTATGATCTAATTGAGTCATGGAAGACCAGAAATTGGATGTGTCTCAATGGTAGCAAAACTGAGCAGGCTCGTTCTAAACTGAACCCGGACCACAAAAGCTTTAAAATCGAGAATTGTACCATCCCACTGCAGAGTAAGGTAAAAACCATGGGCATCTTTTTGGAATCCTCCTTGAATGCAGATGCTTATGTCAACCAGATCAGCAGGAATTGTAATTTCTGTCTTCGCCTGCTCAATAATATCCAGCCTTTTCTCACTGAAAAGAAATGTGCCACCATCGCTAGAGCAACTATACTTTCGAGGCTGGATTATTGTAATGCCTTGCTAACTGGTGCCAACAACTCTGGTCTGAAGAAATGCCAAACAAATGATGCTGTGCGCATCATTAAGAGAATTCCAAGAAGAGATCATATCTCCAATCACAGGAGAGACCGCCACTGGTTTCCGGTGTAGAAACTGATCAACTTTAAAGTAGGCACCCTTGTACATCACTGTCTCTTTGGGATTTTACTCCCTACTTAAAGTATCTAGTCTCCCGCTATACTCCTATCAGATCACCACGCTCCTCCAACTTGGCACATGCCAAATGTCTTTGATATGAACGATCAAATGGATTAGGTAGATCGTTTCCAGTTAGCGCCGCTAAGTTCTGGAATGCACTCCCACTAGCGCTTACACTGGAAGAGAACACAAGGGTTTTCTGCAGAGCATTAAAAACACTTCTCTTTAAGTAATTGATCGCCCAATTTCCATTGGGGCCCACTAGGATCTTGATTGTCCTGTTCTTTGTTTGTCTGACCTGTGTAATTGTCGCGCCCTGATGCCTGCAGGCTTTCGGCGCGCTATAAATAAATAAAATAAATAAAAATAACAAAGCAAGCCATCTGTAGATTGATAGTACTTTGTGTGTCTGAATGCTACCCCAGAGCGGGTAAGGAAATCCCTGAAGCCTTCAGGGCACATTCCACTAGAGGTGTGGCAGCTACCTCTGCTCTCCAAAGAGGGGTACCTGTATAGGCTGCAACGTGGTCTTCATACACACGTTTGCAAAACACTACTGCCTGGACACAGTATCTGCAAATGAGTCTCGTTTCAGCAGGGCTGTCCTCCAACAATTGGTGCCGTAATGGCCCAGGAGTTTGCTCCTTCCCTCCTCCAAAATGGCCTTACTGCTATGGGAGTCTATCTATGATGAGGAATTTGTGGGAGGACACAATCCATTAGGAGAACAAATGACTTACCCCTGATAGTATTCTTTCTACTGGATGTTCCCCCCCCCCCCTTCTCCCCCAGATTCCTCATCGTCCAGCCTACCCTACGGTCAAGGAGCTCTCTAACACAATTATACAATGACTCTACTTTAAACGCTTAAACAATTACCTTTGTCTCTAATCCCTAACACGGCTGTTCAATGGGGAAAAAAACTGAGGTCATGGGCCACCGAGCATGCAATTTGTACCCGCATCAACATCACACCTGGTCACGGAGACGAAGACTCGACTGTCATTGACGCCAGTGCGCACGACACCCCCTGCTGGGAAGATGTTTCTGAGAGCTGCAAAGCAGGAGAATAAATATCTAAGATGAGGAATCCGTGGGAGGAACATCCAGTAGAAAGAACATTACATGGGGTAACTAATTTGTTCATTTATTATGCAAAACAAACACCTAAACGTAGCAGGCAAAATGCCTGCGGCATCCTCCCCACCCCCAATGGAAAATTTAGCAGTTCCAAACATAGAAAGGTAATTATTTTCAGCCAGTTTAATAATAGTATAGTTTCGCCTGATGACGCAGCTTTTTTAGTTGGGCAAAATGGTCTTCCAATACCACTGGCTACTTTTGAGGCATTCTCAATTACTACAGAGGAGTCTTTATTCCACTGCACAGCCATAAGTTCTCAAGCATCAAGTTTCTTCCTTTTCTTCAGTTTAGAATAATGAATCCTTTGCGCCGAAGCTGGGTCTCCATTGATGTACCTTATGGAAAGGGAGAAGGCCTGCTTAGGGTATGTCATTTGCAGAAACAGGTAAACCTTTAGATTCCTCTGAATTTAAACAAACCTTTGAATTGTACGAATTGCAGAGGTTTGGTTTCAAACAAATTAGGCGCCGCATCTCCCAACCTTCAGTTAGAGAACAGGGTGCAAGAGATGCAACAAAATATGATTTATTTTTAAAAGATCCACCAGCACACCAAGTTTCATCATCCATATTTTATCCTATAATTAGGGAGGACCTCTCCTCACTCCAATGTAACAAATTGGACTGATGACCTATTACCTTAGTAAAACTATCCTGTTTGAATATTTGGGCTTGACCTGCCTAAGCCTTTCCATGTATTCATATTAGGGAAAATACTTGTATCTTAATATTTTGGTGGTGCTTCTTTCTGAACACACGTAGGACCTCATCAGGAGTTGGGCTGTATCCTGGTGGCAAATCCGCCGGAATACCGCCCAATCCAATTACTGTTACCGCCACTTGGTCCAGCGGTATTTCTGCCGGATCACAAGTGGTGGTGGCTGTGTAAATCCCAATTTTTTTTAGTACATAGGACTCAATAGAGCATTTCCGGCACAAATACTGTGGCAGTAATTGCGCTGCTGTAATTACACTGAAAATGGGCCAAAAGTCAGCACATTCACCTACAGCTCAGAGCTGGTGGTGAATCATCTACATTTCCCCTAAACTTGTGATTGGGCAATGCGGTAATGCAGCAATAAAACCATCACCGCTGCATTTTTACTGCACAAATCAACTTGTGATGAGGCTCTTATAGTAGGTATTGTGAATAGGGCATGGTGTATATATTCACATTTGGTGGTAATGTTGGAGGAGCAAACAATTTTGGAACAAAAGTATTTCTACTTTTATTCTAATAATTGACGTGGACCTGCCCATGGAACCCCAAGGACAAATATTATGAGATTATTCTACTGATACTAATAACTTGGACGTTAGCCGTTCCCAGTTAATCACGCATATATTAGTGGCAGCTAGACCTTTGCTCACTTTTGGAAATACCTCCAATCACCAGATATCAAGGCATGGTGGTCAGGACTTTGCCATCTAATGACAATAGATACAATCATTGCTACTCTTCATGATCAAAATGAAATATTACATGGCTAGGGCGCCGTTTTTAGTTTGTGAATCACAATTATTTTCCCCACATAAACTACAATTGAAAGATCATGCAATCATTTTCCATCAATTGATATAACTAATTATAAAGCACTATGCTACCCATGATGTGAAATAACAGTTTTAAGCATTGATTGATCAAAATGGGTTGATTTGGTGATTCTCTTATATGTACTCTCCTAGGAGTGTACATAATTGAGCTGGTGTTCAAATTCTGATCTTCATTACTCTATTATGATTCCAGAGTCAATTTAACAGAGTCATATAAAGTAGATCTGGATGTCTTATTCTTCAATTAGGTATGTCTGTATATCATTAGAACTTTATTAGAAAAACACTACAATTATATCCTTTCAAATGGATTGTCTCCTCCCATCTATTCCTCAACTTAGATATATTCGTAAGTCTGCTTAGAGTTTCGGAAACTTTTTTCATAGTATCCGGTACCATGAGTTGTTGAGTCGTGGCCCTGTCCTTGGCCGCAACGTCAATGAGGTATAAGTAGCTTGCGCGGCACCTCAATTCCATTTTTCTGCATGCTCATCACGCTTCAAACAGTTCATGACCTAAGCGATTTCTCACTGCGTATTTTAAAAATGTTCAAAGCTCGTCAAAAATATCTACACTGAAGACCGGTTCCAAACGGTGCTCCGATTGTGACACTAACATGTCCATTACGGACCCACATCGGATCTCCTTGTGGTGTCTGGGTGTGGATCACAAGTCGACGCCTGCGGTTCCTGTCAGTCAATAACAGCAAAGGTCTTGAGGGAGAGGAAGGGGAAAATCGTGGTAGGTATGCCCCTTTCAAAATCCCCTTCTACTACCTCTACAAAAAAAGAGGTTGTCCGACTCGAGGGAGGTTTCCACGGTGAAAAAGCGCTCCAAACATTCAAAGCTCTCGAGATCCTGATCTCGACATTCATCCTCTTCTCACAAAAAGACAAAGAGACAATGCCATTGGTTGCAATCTTCTTCATGTGGCTCCTCTCCTGACAAATGAGTTAACTTTCCGAGCAAGTCAGTATCTTCTGCTGACTGGGTGAAATTTCGTCTCCAAATGCTGGACATTTTTCAAAAGGCGGCTCCAAGCGCCCCTTCGAAAGAGCCCAAGGAGGCTTCAGAATCTACTGCGTCTGGTATGATCGGCAGAGTATCTTTGGAGACCACTACTTCCATGCCAAAGAGCCCGGGCATTAAGCCCCCTCGACATGTGTCAGAGGAGTCTTCATCTTGACGCAAAATGAAATCTAAGCCTTCCTCCTAGACTTCTGTTAAGGAGTGTGTACCTGACCCATCGAAGCCAGTGCCATTGTCGAAGCATTTTAATCCGCTGACGCCCTCAGCGCCTTTGACGCCCACAACACCATCAACTTCAAAGACCTGTCAAAGTGTCAATCTTTTAAGCCTTTACCAAAGGCTGATTTCTTTAGGACCATGGGTCGCTATTTGAGAAGAAAGATGAAAATGTACCTTTTTGATTTTCAATATGGTACTCCAATGTGCCTGATGAATTGATCTCAGAGGAGTCCAGAATGCAAAATCTTGTGGACACTCTAAAAACTGCTAGTGGCTTAGACACCACACCACACCAGAGATAGATTTTGCCACCCCTGACTCTTCCAGTCATTCTGACCCCTCATATAGAGCAGTGATGGGAAAAGTCATGGAATATATAGGATGGGGAAAGCCAGTGTGTATTCTGGAAAAAGATAATCTTAATGACATCCTCGATACCGAGCCATCAAGGGAGCCTGTGTTGCCCTTCAACACTGCTTTAAGAACCAGAGTGTTGGAAAACTGGTTAAAACCAGGTACCACAAATGATGGTCAACAAAAATCAGACCAAAAAAATAGAGGGCTGCCTCAATGGGCCCAGATTTCCTGTCAAAACACCCTACTCCTTAGAGTTTGGTGGTCCAAGCAGCCACGTCAACTTCTAAGGCTGCTGCTTATCCTACTATACCTGTATTTAGAAATGTTAAAAGGTTTGACGCCTTAGGGAAGAGGGTATTTTCTGCAGGCAGCATGGCCTTCAAGCCCATAAATGCAACTTCTGCCCTGGCCAAGTATACGCACACCTTGTGGTACGTGATAGCCTTGGCCATGGACTGTATCCCTTACGGGGAGGACAGAAGGGGATTTCTTAACCTGGTGCAAGATGGCAGGGATGCCATGTGCCAATCACTCCAGTCTGGTCTTGATTCTGCAGACTCGGTTAGCAGGGCTATGGCTGCGAGTACTGTCATGCAGAAGATTTGCTTGGCTAATGAAATCATATTTTGCACCCGACGTCCAGTCAAGATTATTGGACATGCCATTTGATGGCTCCCAGATATTTGGCTCCAAGGCTGATGAGAGCCTAGAAAAATTACAGGCATCCATAGCGGAAGCTAAATCGCTGGGAGCAGCGATACAGCAGCCTCAACAATCTCAAGGGTCTTCTCATGGCTGGAGGGTCAGCCTTTTCGTTTCTACTCCTCAATTGCTAGAGGAAGAGGCCAGTTTGCACAACTTGGCCAAATAAGAGTTCATTCTCTCTTTTTGCCCTCGGCTTCACCAACAACCCCAAAACCCCTTTCAGTTCTTGGGTCACAGGGCTGTGATGGGCGGCAGGCTGACTCAGCATTTGGAGAGTTGTCAGGGCCTAACCCCCGATGCTGGGATACTGCAGACAGTGGCTCACGGCTACTGCCTCACCTTTTTGAAGTCACCCAGATTGTCCTCCAAGGAGCCAAGCCTTGAAAGATCTGGATCCACTCCTCCTACATGAGATCTTTCCCATGTTGGAGAAAGGTGCCATAGAGTCGGTACCTGCAGTGGAGAGAAATCCAGGTAGGTACTAGCCCTATTTTCAAATCCCCCAAGAAGGACCGAGGACTGCGACCCATTTTGAACTTCAGACCTTTGAACAAGTTCTTCCGAAAGGACGAGTTCAAGATGGTAACTCTTTCGCAGATCATTCAAGCCATTCGACTTCAGGATTGGTTGGTGTCATTGGATCTTCTGGGTGCTTACTTTCATGTGACAATTCATCAAAACGCAGACTACCTGAGGTTGCAGTTGGCGGTTCTCACGGTCAGTTTCGAATCCTGCCATTTGGGCTCACCTCTGCCCGAGGGTCTTCTCCAAGCTCATGGCAGTGGTGGCAGCAAGTCTAAGGAGGAATGGGATTCACATCTACCCCTACCTGGATGATTGGCTGATCAGAGCTTGTTCTCCCAAGCAGGCTTTGTATTACCTCGGTCATACTTGCCACTTCTTACACAGACTGGGCTTCTCCCTGAATTTTAAGAATTCGCACTTGACCGTTTATTGGAGCGGTCCTGGGTTCGTTCTCGGCGAAAGCCTCTCCCTCCCCCCGCCCTCCTGAGTTTAGGACTCAACAGCTTTCGCAGATGATCCAAAAGTTTGAGTGCCCAGTCCCTTCTTGCATTCGACTTTCTAAGGTTGCTCGGCCTCATGCCATCCTGCATTTTTCTGGTGCCAGAAGCCCGTTTGAGAAGGAGGTCCCTTCAGTGGGCCCTCCGATCTCAGTGGTCTCAGTTCTCCCTCAGATTGACAGGCCTTCTTCAGCTCGTAGAGTCAGTAAGCTTCAAGCTCTTTTCTAAACTGGCTGTTACTTCCTTTTTTAAGGATAAGGTGGTTTTGAAGGTATGTCCTTCTTTCTTACCGAAAGTGGTGTCAGAATTACATTTAGCTCCAAAGATTTGTTACCTGCTTTTTACCCACTGCCTCATCCCTTTAAGTAGGAGGAAAGATTACATCACTTACACCCTAAGTGGGCATTAAGCTTCTATATTTCCAGAATGTCGAAAATCGGGCAAGATGACCAGCTCTTTGTATGCTCTTCAGGTCACAAATTGGTACAGCCTGTCACATAACAAACCATCTCTCACTGGATCATTTTAAGCATTTGGGAATGCTGCGCATTGGCTGAGAAAGATCTGCCTGATGGTTTAAGAGCCCATTCCACTCGGGGAGTGGTTACTACTTCGGCTCTTCAGAGAAGGGTGCCCGTACAAGAGATTTGTACTGCTGCAACTTGGTCCTCTTTGCACACTTTCACCAAATTCTGTTGCCTGGATTGTGTGTTGGGTCAGGAGGAATTGGCTTGGCTGTACTTCACAGCATTAATCAACAAAACATTCTCCGTTACCACCTCCTTCTACATACTGCTTTGGGAGTCTATCTAAGATGTAGAATCCTTTTGAAGAACAAATTACTTACCCATGGTAATTTTCTTTCGACTGGATGTTCCTCCCACATATTCCTTACCGCCTTTCCATCCTACCCCTCTTTCATGCTGAGAATTTCTGTATTTTTACACCTTCCATTCTTTCAACATCTGGGTCATACCTTTTAAAAGTTCTAAGGATAAGGAGGAAAAACTAGAAATGAGGCAAAGGGTGCACCGCAAGCCACTTATACCAGCGCCAATGTCATCGCCGAGGACAAGATTGAGGCCGCTGAGGGCCACGATTCGATGAAGCACGGCTCCCGATACTATGAAATTAGTTTTACGAAACTGCAGACTTATTAATATATCTAAGATGAGGAATACGTGGGAGGAATATCCAGTCGAAAGAACATTACCATGGGTAAGTAATTTGTTATACTAGGTAAATTGTTATTCCACGAGAGGATGTAAGGTACCCATGGTGGCAACAGTAAAGGCAGACACAAGTGATCACAGTTCAAGGGTGTTTATTTAAACGCCTTATCTAAAACTAAACGTAAATCTAAAATGGGTACAAGCGTCGACCAACAAATGAAAAATAAGGCAGTCCTAGTGGGGTTGTGTCAAATACAAAGGGCCTATAATAAAAAAAACATATTACCAATCCTTACAACTAATACAACAAGGGTGTGGGATAGTTTTCAAGAAAAGAAAGAAGTGTTCACAAATAATAATGTCAGGATGCGGTAGCCTGGGTCTCCCTTCCCCAAGTTTTGAGCACGGGGCAAAGTAGGATGTTGGAGCTCAGTACACTCGCAAGCTTCCCCAGCATGAGACAACATTTCCATTCCAGCTATCGGGGCCGTCGATGGCCAAGTCTTGTTTCACTTGAAAGTCTCTTCCATTCAAGGATCTGATGTACTCCCGATAAGAAAATAAAGTTCCTTCAACAAATGATAGTTTGGTTTCTTATGGTTTTAGAATGAGGATTCCTCACTTCTGTGAGCTGACCCCTCTCAAATCTTAGCGTCCTTCTGCTGGGTTCCCTGTTCTTTTCCTTTACCACTTTAGGGCGATGGCTTTCCAACTTCGGATCCCCTTCTGTTGGACGCAGATCAGCAAAAGTCCTTAGCAATATCAGGACCTTCAGTTCTTTACTTTGAGTGAGGGTTTCACCAATGGGTCCCCCTCTTCTGGGCACTGACCCCTCAATCAGTTTTTGATCAATATCAGTATCTTCGGAGATTCTCGCCTACTTCCGAGGATCTGATGTACTCAAAACAATGAACTAAAAGTTCCTTTAACAAATGATAGTTCGTATTCTTATGATACTTAGGATGAGGATTACTCACCCCTGGGTCCCTCTCTTCTGGGCGCAGACCCCTCTCAATTCTCAGCCTCCCTCCACAGGGTTCACTATGGCTTTTCTCGTTCACGATTCTCAATGTCTTTATAAACCGTACCAGTAGACGTACCTCTGCCGAGTTCACCTTTGTCAATACACTGTTTCTTGGGACTTTAGACTTTGCCCCCTTTTTGTCAGCCAGGCTCGCTCTAGCCAACTTCACATTCACATTTGCTTTCAATATCTGCGGGATTAATTTCCCTTGCTTTCTTTTGATGCGGGATTCACTTCCCTCACTTTCTCTACAGTACTTAGGTCAAAGGCTTTCGATGTACAGGGATTTTGTTAGACCTCCCGTATGAACACTTTGACCTGCCTTGGCGGCTCTCCTACGGCCTTCTTATATCTGTAGTTTCACTCAGACAGGGCTTGACCAAGTTGCTCGGAGCAGCACCCACGTGGTGCCGGTCCTTTTCTGCAGCTGGTCCCCCCTTTACAATGTTACAGTTCTTCGAACTTCTCTCTCTTTGCGACTTTCATTCACCACAGCCCGGTTCTTATCGGCTCTGCCTTCAGATCACCGGCTGTGATTAACTGCTTGGCTCTCCTCATAACTGGAGTAAAGGCTGGTACCAGGGTAGCAGGAGTTTCAGCCGCTTATCGGCATTGACACGCTCTGTGTACCATTGACATCTGCTGCAACACACTTGGGCTATTGTCCTCTCATTTAAGATTCCTTCTGCAAAGGTTTGGCGGGTTTGCATCGAACAGGGCAAGGTTGTGTCTCTCCTTGTCAGCCTCTAAATATTTGCTGCCTTTCTCCTCCTCTTGATGCTGCGGTAGATTAGATCTTTGTGCGGTCTGCCTTGCTCGTATGGTGCTCTCTTGCTCCACCTTTTATCCCTGTGGGGAGAGGAAGGGGCCGTCAGGTGTGTGTGATTTAGGTCAATTGCCTGACTCTGCTTGACTCTTGTGTCAGGACATGTCAAGACAACAGTTTTAACACTAGCCCATTGTCGGTTATCGTGCAAGCAATTGCTCGTTTTGGGAAAAGAGGGTGGTAGGATTTTTGAGTATCCTATAAGTTAGGATGGAGAAAAGTTGTCTTATCACCTGAACATGGGGAATTGCGGGAATGGAAGTGTGTTGTCAAAGCGTACTGGGAGTACGGAAAATGAGAGGAATGGCTGGGAGTATTCGGACAGGAAACAGGGATTCTGGGATATATATGCCTTTTGGGCGCTACCATTTTTGGGACCTTAGAGGATAGGTTATGTACGGATGGGTTGTTGGTTCTGGTTAGAAAAGGCAGATGTATTGTAACCTATAAAGATCTTAGGGAGTTCATCCTCCTCTCCTTCTTCCTCTCTGCTGCCATACCACATCTCACCTCGGGTTTTTTCCTGAGCGCAACCCTGGGCTCCCCTATCCAGTTGATCCTCTCTTGCTCGTGCGCTCCTAGTGTTGGGGTGTGAGAATGGATGTTGGTCCTTTCCTGGCCACCTGAATAAGGGCTTCCCAACATCATCTTGGGAGGATACTCTCGGGTTTCCCACAGATGGGAGCAAGCTTCGATCATCAAAGGACAAATAAGGCAGTCCCTGTGGCGTCTTGTCAAATCAAAAAGGGCCTATACTAAAAAAAACTGTTGCCAAACCTTACAACTACATACCAAAGTGTGGGATAGGGTTCATAAGAAACAAAGAAGTGTTCACAAATAATGTCAGGATGCTGTAGTGGGGTGGTCTCCCTTCCCCAGGTTTTGAGCATGGGATAAGATGACACCTTTGACCACAGCACACTTCTTGAGCTTCCCCAGCACGATACTACAGTTCTTTTCTTAACTTCTCAGGATCCTCGATGGTCAAGTCTTTTTTCACTTGAAAGTCTCTTGCCTCTGAGGGTCTGAAAAATAACAAACCAAAAGTTCCTTTCTCATTGGAATTGGGGTGTTAGATTCTTCACCCCTGGATTCCCCTCTGCCGGGCTCAGACCGATTCTCGACTGTTAGCTTCTATTCAGTACACTTGCACCTGTTGCAATCACAAGTCTTAATGTCTTTTTAAACATCAAACTGTTGACATCTCTCCGCCGGTTTCACTCTTGTCACACATACAGTTCTTTCTCCTTTTTCATTAAACTGGATTAGTCTCCTGTAGCTTTCAATGGTTTGCCGGTCAATGACTTTCGACTGTGCAAAGGCTTTTTCTAGACCCCTGTATGACTACTTTAACCGTTCCCTTGCTGCCGTCCTAGGGCCTTCTGGTATTAGCAGTTTCAACACACGCGGGACTGACCAGAGTGTCTCGAGTAAGCACCCACGTGGTGTCGGATCCCTCTGCAGCTAGTCTTCCCTTTCTTATAACAGTTGTTTGAACTTCCCATAAATTGTAACTTTGCGGCTTTCGTTCAACGCAGTTTATTTCTTATCGGTTCTCCCCTCGACTCACCGGTTGTGATGAACCGCTTGGCGTTTCTGGTATCTGGTGTCAAGGATGGTACCACGGTAGTACGCTTCTCTTTCTGTCCTACTTATCGGCGTAGGCATGCTGCGTGTACCATTGACATCTGCTGCAACACACGTTTGCGTTTGTTCCCGGACTTGCAGTTCCTTGCGGGGAAGCTTTGTGGGTCTGGATCGGAAAGGGCAAGGTCACTTCTCTCTGTGTCGCCCCTTCGGATCTTGCTGCCTTTTGCCTTGCCGTGCAGGATTAGCTGTTTCATTGTGCGGTCTGCCTCGCTCGTAGTTTGCTCTTGTGCTCTACCTTTTATCACTGGGGGGGAAGAGAAACGGCTGTCAGGTGTGTGTGATTCTGGTCAATTGCATGACCCTTGTATTGGGACATGTTACGTAAACGGCTCTGGTGTTAGTCCGTTGTCTTTCATGGTGTGCAAAGGTTTTTTCTGTCGACAAAGGAGGGTGGCAGTGTTTCGGAATATCTCAGGTGGTAGGTGGGGGAAAAGGTATTGAAAAAAGGGGGGATACCATGTCTCACCCGTCACATGTCCCACTCCACTCCCCGAGGACCCCCTTGCCCTCCTCCAGGTGATCCTCCCGCACTGGTCCAGCCCCAGGAACTGGATCTAATAGCGATGGCCGTGTCCTGGTCACTTGGATGACAGGGGACTAGTTAGGGGGACACCTTCAGGTTTCTCACAAGGACCAGTAATATGAAGCATCAGAAAAAATGCCTAGATAAACATCATAGAACTATCTAACATGAAATTTCTTTGTCTTGATTTTACTGGTAAATAGCAACTAAATATGGTATTTTGTTTTTATTCCAGGAGAATAGTAAACGTTGGACAGTAAGCCTGGATATCTCAGCTCCACAGGTTATCTTCCCAGATGATTTCAAGTACCACAACCCTGTTTTGGTGGTTTTTGATTTGGGCAGAATACTTCTCACCAATTCCCAAGGTACTGAATAAAGAGTTAATGTGCCCTTACAGATGACGTTTTAAAATGGTATATCGTGTGTATATACAAGCTTTTCCGTTTGTGATTTGCTTAAAATCCATTGTCTAACTCATTATTTCAAGATTATGTATCCATAGACTGAAAATCTGTGAATCATACTGGTATGCCCGTATAACTCCCATTTACATTATCCATCTTATTTATCTTTTTAAATATCCCCTGTAGCCTGTTGCAAACTGAGAGGTTGGAGAGGCTCTCAAAACTTAATTTTGTAAAACCTTAATGTTCATTGTAGAAACAAATAAATAATGCAAATGCGCCTAGCAATTTGTGATTACACCAAGAGTGCCAGATGGAAGGGGCACTATGAGGGAAAAAACTGCTATGCTTTACAACACAAATGCTGTTTCAGTTATAGCGTCTTATACCGAACTAAAGTTTCAGTCCAACCAAAGTATATCCATCGTCCTCTTTGTGAAATCGATTGTCGTGAAGATGTGGTATTTATAGTCTGCAGCACAAATGTCTTAAGATCCAAAGGAAGAATGAATTAAGCCACAGTAGTATGCAATGTCTGAGCTAATTTATCACATGATGGAAATGTGCCACCTTGTCAAGACTTCGTGTCATTTCTGACAATAGTTCCTGGAGATCAGCTTAGTTTGCACTCGCGTAGATTCCCATTTGTGAGGAACTCTTGTTCATGATGTGGCATACTGCACTGCTATAAATGCCCCATAGAGTGGATTTTCATGAGCATGTTCATAAACAAATTGTGGTCCGAAACTGTGGGATAGAACCTAATTGAG
This sequence comes from Ambystoma mexicanum, assembly GCF_040938575.1. Lineage (NCBI taxonomy): Eukaryota > Metazoa > Chordata > Amphibia > Caudata > Ambystomatidae > Ambystoma > Ambystoma mexicanum. The sequence continues at coordinate 995,349,648 of NC_090929.1, read as the reverse complement.
ACCAAAGTCGACAACTCTAATCTTGAGAATTAGTTGCTAATAACATTTCAAGTTGATGCAAAAATGTTTTATCTGTATCAGTGTAAGGAGTTGGGCTTATGTGTGCTCCAGATCCAACCTAATAGCGTTATGCTACCAGGACACTAAAGCACTCTGTGACTTAATAATCTCATGCTATTACCAATCATGGCGGATACATGACTCTCCTCTGTGATGGGTAGAATTTCCATCTTGTGTCCCCCCCGCACTTTTTGCTGGACTATTGAATTTTTGTCAGACTCTCCTGAGTGAGTGGGGACCCTTTTCCCTCGCACACTCACTTGTTTTCTGTGACTTTGGGATCCCTTTTTGGTTATTTCTTTTGTACCATCGGTATTTTCATATTGCAGCACAGAGCGCCTTCTGTGCAATGTTCCTGCTTCCCTCCTTGGTTTTCTTTTATTTTTCTGTGCTAACACGATGTTCCCAGGATAAGGGGATACTTTCCATCCTACCTATGCTTTTGGTTTTTGAGTTCAGCACACCCCACCGTATGTAGAGTGCGAAGGGGGAGACACAGTATCCCTTTTCTCACTTCTCCTGTAACTTTCTTATTACAGTGATAAGAAAAACATAGGTTTGGCAGAAAAAGTCACAAAACCACAGCGCTTGTATGAATAAATATTAAGAGTGCACATAGGCTTCTGGTGCCTGAGAGGTGTGGGAGTACTGCCAAGTACAACCCACTGTTGTGGAAACAATTAGAGCACGGGCAATTCTCAGTCGCACTGCGCCCAAGAGTGCAATACAGGCATCTGTTGCAAGTAATTGAGGAGAGATGTGGTTATAAGTCCGATGGATTTATTTGCAAAGTAGCGTGACACGTGTTTCGAGTCTAAACCGACTCTTCTTCGATCCGAGGCTGTAAATGGGAGATGGGACCTAAGATAAATTGAATGAAGGACAATGCCAGAAAACTCTCTCACGGCTTCGCAATTGCGGTAATTTCAGCACAGCAGGAAAAGCCAAAGTGATGTAAAAGGAAGCAGTGACAGTTTATCTGAGTGGCTGAGTGGTGGCAGTGGATGATTTTCTACCGATTTTGTGAAACTTACATCGCAGGCTGTATTGGCAGTTGCAGTTGGAGACATGTGGGGCCATCATTTACCTAAAATGGTGCCCATCTTCTTTTTTTTGCCCACTCACAATGACTTATCCTTACTTGAGCCTTCCGTCGACCTGAGTGGGAGAGCTCCTGATCTGTCTTTTGTCTTCGCTGGGTTTCCATGGGAAAGGCCGCCGGTGGCACCAGTGTGTATCGGAGGACACAGAAGCTGGGAGGACACCGAAACTCCTCAGGTTTGTGTCCCCCAGTTGGTCTGCTTGGAACCAGTTCTGACTGGGAGCCTGGCTGTTCCCTTGGGAAAGCCGCCACACCATGTTTGAAAGTAGCATGCATGCTGATTGGCATTGAAATTCCTTTGTATAAGGCAAGGGTCTTAATGCAGAAGCCAGAATCGACCACTGGAAGACCCATTCTGAAGAAGAAAGGACGACTCCTGCAGCCTTCTCCAGTGACTGCTATAGCTGACTGAGAAGCCACTGCCGCTCCAGCCCTCTGTTCTAATCTACAGGGAAGATCCAGACCGGACGACTTCCTCCCTTGGACTGGTGTGCATGATCTGTCTCGAGACGAGCTGCCGTTTTTGCCATCCCACGACCAACTCCAACCTTCCCGGCCTGCAATCCCTGAATACCCTGGGACCTCTGGCACTACTGCAGTGCATCGTCTCGCCAAGCGGGGTTCCGCCTGCAAACTCGTGGGCATATTTCTGGGCCTACAGAGACTCCATCCTTATCGTAGATGTCCCCTCAGCGGAGTTGTGGACTGAGGGAATGAAGAAAGTCTGGCGGGTGAGAACCGTTGCTGCTAAGACCCCTGCGTCGAGCCTCCACAACCTAGTGCCACAAATAGTCTGCTTGGCATCCCTGGGACCGAGACTGACTGCCTCCTCCCACTAAAGGTTCTTCCTTCAGCCGTCAAGGCCAGAGACCGAACCAGAGCTGATGTCATCTTACCTTGGGAACCCGCCAGTGACCTTGTTGGGCTTCATTGAAATAAAAGTACAGTCTCCCTCTTAGGTGCTTACTCGAGTCTTTGCTGTGTATTCCGCGCTCCTCCAGAGCTTCTTGAGTCACGTTGGAGTGGACGACCCAACTGTGTTCTCCCAGGCCTCAGGACCTCTGTCCTTAAGGCTGAAATCTTTCAGGTGGCCTACCTGGCCCCCCTGAATCCTTTGAATCAATTTTCATTACTCATGTGCTACGAAAAGCATCTTGACAGCGTCTGCCTTCCTTTATTCTACTGACCACGGATCCCGCAGTTCCCCTTATCTGACTTTTGAGACCCTCTTTCCCCAGATAGGGTTGGACACCTAAAGTTAAGGCCTACACACATGTATTTACATACCAGTATTGCTCTTTCCAGTAAATGTTTTCTAAGCTGAAGCTACTTTTGATACTTACCTGTTACTCATCTAAAGGTCTGCATTTGATTTGAGGATTGCAACAGCAAATATCTACTGTATATATCTACGTGAACTATTTCTATTTACCTAAATTGAATATTGAGTTTAACATTGTCTTGGTCTATATAAGAACCATATTTTTATATAACCACAGTGTGTAAGCGTTTCCTTGACTGTAAGTATGCTCAAAGGTCTTTGTACTCACCTGCAGCCCTCCTCCCTCATAGACTATACCGGACTGCTTGATCATAGCTACCAAACCTTTTGGGTAGTTCAGGCCAAACCTAAGAGTTGGAGCCCTGTACTTTTAAGAGTGAGTCTTCTGCAGTCCTACAACAGGTGGGCTTTAGTAAAACTCCCTAACACTCTGCACATTGAATAAAGATACATTTCCTTGATTTACTTGATTTATATGTGGCCCTACGCTTTATTTCCTTGTACCCCCACCGTTTGACTTTAGTTGTTCACCTTATTTTTATTTTCCTTTTATATTGGACTGTGCCTTAACTCCTAACCCCAATCTGCCCCAAGTGTTGTCACGATACACTCTAGATTCTATGACTATTCGGGAGATAGCATCATGTAATTGTGGCTAGGTGTCGGGGATACATTTGGATGGCGACGGTGGCGTTGCACACCAGAAATGTGGATATTGATGCGTTCTTTCCAATATGTTCTCCCCCATGCACACACGCCCTAGACTCATTGGTATCAGCAGTCTAGCCGCAAGCCTTCTCACCATGCTCACGTATCCTACAGCCCCAGGACACAGCTGGGAAACCTGGTCTTGATAATAAACTGGCATGGATAACCTAATTGATATAGTTGATGGATTTTCCTCATGGAATGCCTCAGCAGATGAGGCAGAAATAAAAATCTGAAAATGTAGAACATCTGAACCTGTTAAGCATGCTTAAGTTTTGTTTAAATCAGTTACAGCCATTACACCAAATGCATAGGAAATATTTAAATGCTTTTCATTTAATATCAGATAATCAGCAAGAATCTTCTTTCTATCAAGTATTTGGTCCTGGTAAAGTAACTGAATGTTTGTCTCATGGAGACCTGACTTTCTGGCACTAATTTGTCATCTCTTTCTGTAATTCCCCTTACGTATGTCTCAGTATTGATTTTGCAAATATATGATAATCTGCTGGCAAATTGACAATGATATACCACAGTCATCGTGGTTTTGAGAAAACATGTCAAATTTCCCTTTAGGTAGCAACATTTTGGTCTGAGAATCTCTACAATGTCAATTCTGTATTAATGTTAGGTTTTAATTATTATTTACTTTGCTTAAACTATGGTGGATACGGTCTATCCCACACAACATATGTGGTTTATTTGTAATCTCACAGTTAATAACATTATATGGTAAATGATATGTTGCATTGGTTTCTTGAGGGACCAGTCAATTTTTCAGGGCTACACATTTTACATCTGTTATCAATACCAAATATTTACACATTACAAATGATCACCAAGGGTCATTTAGGAGGCCTCATTACCAGCAATGAATGAACTATCATTCCAGCAAAATATTATTAATGGAACTTATTTCATAGTGCTTACTCAATGCTACAGGTTTTTTATGCTATAAACATGAAATCTTACTCATTACCAACTCGCTGTCAATTGTTTATCAAATTTAGAAGGATGAAAGACTGAGTAAACTTTGGATGTATTCAAACCGGTTATTTGCAGGTTTACACCGATTTCCATAGCATTTTGGTCCACTATACCATTATAAGTTTTTGTGAGACACAGGGTAAGGGCACATTGGGTCACAAGGGTGCACCACAGGGATGCCTTTCTTTTACCAGCGCTGATTGCTTTCCTCATGAATACAAGAGCTCATGCTGTATTGTTTGCCCGGGCAGATTGTCCTACCCGCCTCGGTGTGTACATTAGAGTCTTTGCTGCGCAAGGTTTTTAACGCACTGTAAATGGGGGCATGGGACACGTAGGGGCAGAGAGGTGACTGGAAAGTTGTGAGAAGGGAGCAGGTAGTGGTGGGAACAAAACTTAAGGAGTGGAAGGTGTCCCGGAAATTACGGAACATGAATCGGGTAAGTGAGGCTGAGAAGGGCGGAGACTAAGAACCCCGACAGAGAATTGATGATAGGTTGGTGGGTAAGCAGAAATCCCCTTCGGGCTACATACAGGGAGGAAAAGCAAGCACAATTAAGATTTCACAGTAAATGCAGCAAGCTGATTCCAGTGCGCTAAAGACATGGAACCATTCTCCCAAGATCACAAAGCACTATGTGCTGCAGTTAAGAAATGTACATCCCACCCTTACTAAATGTACATTCTCAAGAAATATTAATTCGACCTATGTAATTGACATTAAAATTGTTGACGTACCGTTCTAAATTTTGAGTTGGGAGGCTGTGGATGTTTAGCAAAATGTTGCCCTTATTTTTGCATGGATCGATTTGAAATTGGAAATTATATATGGGATAATGTAACCCCTAACGTGTATTACGGGCATATTGTAAGTCACAGAAGAGTCTTGTGACCAAATAAAGGAACAAGGCTGAAGGCTGTGTTTCTTTATAAGGTCACGGAACTCCAAGGCGACTTGCAATATCCTTTTTTATGTATGGTTGGGGGCATTTTATTCTTTATAATACATGGAAACACACTGACATTACCTTTTAATACCTCATCTCTTGCTTACTACATTGTAAGAGATCTTCCATTTGCTGATCCACCTAATCAATATAAAATCTGTTTGGATTTAAAAAAGAAAAAAGCAGCGCCTAATGTGTTGCAGAAAAATATTTGCAGCAGTTTAGTAAAATGTATTGAAAAACACTTTAATTTTGTGCTTTAAAATTTGTAATTTTTCCCATGGATACTATTTTTCTGTCTTTATTTTAAAATAAGTAATAACATGCAGATTCTTGCTCATATGAGTTAAACTTCAGCAGAGCACACATTAAACCTTCTACCATAGACAGTTCCTTGTCAATTATCAGCTGCAATGTTTCACAGAAAACGACTCTGCAAGCAAGGAATTTGAAAAGCTTTTTACACCTTTAAGTGCTGCAGTGACAGCTAAAATTCTCTCTGCTGGCTCAAGCAGTATGCATTATGACACCACAAGCTGATGTCACAACTAGGCTGTAATAAGAACATTATTTCCAGACTTTAGTAGATATTGCAGGCTACCATGTATTTGCAATGTATACTTTACAGGGTTCGAAATTGAGGGTAGGTGGGAGCTATTTAGCTCCTGATTGTAGCCTAGAAGAGCCTGGGTAGCTTTGCACCAACAGCTTCCAGCAGAAACCTCTGCTTCCCCAGACCAACTGATGCCAAACTAACACACCTATGTGAATTTAACATTTGGTACAATATATAAAAAAGAATTAGGACACATCTATATGACATTTAAAAAGCATAAGGGGTCATACAAAATAAGCAAAATGTTATGTTAGCATTTTATGCTGAAGTTAGGTTTGTAGAACGCTATGTACTAGCTCCTGGTTGCTCAGTGGTAGCTCTTGCTTACTGGTTAATGCCGGATGCCAGGATCTGCTTTTAGCTCCTGCTTATCTAGTCTTCATTTTGATCCCTGCTTTATTGGTATGCTACTGAGAAATTAAGTTTAATGATTAGCTGTTTTTTGTAAAAACATTTGTAAATAAATTGAAAAGGGAGAACACCCACACACTGTCATTGTTTTGTATGTAAAGTGTAACACTGAACAATACATTTTATAGTAACTTTGTTGTTTAAAGAAAGTGCTGTTCTGAGTGATATTGAACTCTTGCCTAATTTCAACTATTGCATTTGAGTATTTATATTTTGGATGTTTCTTAAATTGTGTGTTAATCCATTTTGCATTGTATTTTTCTTCACAACTTCCATGTCAAACTTGTATCAAGCAGTAGTATAATTACAAAGTCAAAAATTAAATGTGCTTTAAACTTTCCAAAATGTTAATAAACATTACTACTTTAACTGAAGAAACCATCAGTCTATTTTGCTCAAGTTCCCAACCGCTTTCTGTTTATTTTTTGGCCAATTTACACTCATGACCTTTGATAGGAAAGACACATGATAAAATGTAAAAAGTGTGTGAAGGTGATTTGTGAATAACACAGTTGCTTCACAGTTTAATTCTGGCATATCGGTATGCCTTAACACTACTACCCCCTGCACGGATGGCTTTAAGGGCCCCCATTTCCGCCACAATGAAATGAGTTGAGCACGGTATTGGGGGTAAAAGAAGACCTCACTGCCAATAAATCAGGTTAGAGCTGCAAAACAGTCGGGCCCATATTCTCATCAAAGTGTTAAGTACCGAAAAGGACGTTAAAAGGGTTAACGACCTTTTTGGTACTTAGGTGGCGCATTCCGAAGTCGGAAGGAATGCGCCCCTTTCAGAATACATGTGACATTTGCTAGGATGGGTTGGAAACCAACCTAGCAACCGCCTCATTCATAAACTGGCTTTTTGGAAGGCCATTCTTGTGGCACTTCTCCAGTTTAATATGTGCGCTAAACTAGCGCACCTAGACGGTACCCTTTTGGTAGCGTTAAACTGGAGGAGTGCCACAAGAAGCATTGCTTGGTGTAAATGAAAGTGTTCATAGACACCCGTCTGTTGTATATGGACACTTTCATGTACACCAAAGCGAGCAGCTTCAACGTTGCATCCTGCAAAGCTGAAGCTGCTCGCTTTGGTGTAAATGAAAGTGTTCATATACACCGCACGGGTGTCTATGAACACTTTCATATACACTAAAGTAAGCAGCTTCAACATCCTGCAATGTTGAAGCTGCTCACTTTGGTGTATAGGAAGGTGTTCATACACACCTGTGTTCTCGGCAGCATTTTTGTAAAATAACGAATGTCGTTATTTTACAAAAATGCTGCTGAGATTGGATTTTGCCCGTAACACCTTAAAACAAGCGCAATACACATAGATCACTGTCGTGCTCTACGAGAACGCACAGGCCCACTTGAGAATACTAGTGGAGCCTGGGTGTCCTATTTTTGCACAGTGAATCGTTCTGTTTAGCAGCTTCACTGCACCAAGTTGAGAATAGATATACTGGGGTCCCATTGAAAGAGACTGGAAATCTACAAAAGACTGTTTCCTAACACAGTTTTTCTAATCGGACTGAAGACAGGAACAACCAGCCATGGATGGATTTCCTGTTCCAGTTAGTTATACTTCCTGGATAGAGCATCATCATTGCAGTGTTTGGTCCCTGACCTATGCTCTAGGGGGATATCAAAGCCTTGAAGCAGTTTAGGATTTTCTTTGGTCCTCTGCCCTTCAGGGGCATTGTGATTTCAAAGGTTAGGGACCCTAACTGCTATAGTAAAAATATCCTCACTGATCACATATGTCATTATGTCATTCTTGACTGGAAGTCATAAAAGCACAACATTCAACAAGGCATACTTACCCACAAAAATGTGATGCAGTGCACTTGTATGTAATCCATATTGGCCTTCATGAAGTCCTGAGTGATAATTTAAGGAAAGTGCAAACCAATAAATGATAAAACAATAGTGAAACACGAAATCTTGCTGGAACATTAAAGCATTGGAAACCTTGGATTGAAAGCAGGACCAAAGCAGAGATTTCTTGATAAACAATGTTACATTTTCTTATATGAAGTAGATCATCATTTAATTTGCTGTGTAAGGCCGCTATATTCCAGTTAGTGTTCCATATAGATTCATGTTGTTGGTTTGGAACCCCTTAAAGTTATCAGCTAATGTCGAACCGAGTGGCTGAGATGAGGGGGTCAGATGGTGACAGATTGGTTCAGGTCGTTTTCTTGTAGGTCGTCTTCTGAACCTTGATGATAAAACTGATAAAACTTGATGATAAAGGGCCTCATTACTAGTTTGGCAGTATTTCGGTGGTAAATCCCCTGGAATACCGCCAATCGGAATTATTGTTACAACCACTTGGTGCAACAGATTTACTGCCAGATTACAAGTGGTGGTAGGCAGTTAAGTCCCCATTATTTTTAGTCCAGAGGACTGAACAGAGATTTTGGCGGAATTACCAGCGGTGGTAATTTTGACTATTTTGCCATTTTATTTAGGTAATGTGGTGGATTTAATGCAAGCTTTTTTCTGGAGGAAAATCCTCCACGTCCCGCCAAACTTGTAGTACAATGATGCAGTAATGCAGTGGTAACAGAGACCACAGCTTTACCATAGTTTTTTCACTCACCGCTGTACTTGTAATGAGGACCAAAGTCCTTAATTGTGGGATTTGTGGGGACATGTTTTGGTTCACAAAATGCTGACCTACTTGCAATACAAGGCAACATTTGTTTTATTTGAATGTTGAAGGCCTTGAGGGAAAACATCTGTGTTCAATATAGACTAAACCAAACACAAGAAAAGCATTCTTACATTATAGTCTTAAACAATCATATCTTATATCTTAGTGACCTTTGTGTCATGAAACATTGAGACTGTTATCTCAAATTACAGAGGAACTTACTCTTACTGCTCTTATTTAATGTATAGTTTTATTCAAGAGACAGTCACACCTTTTGCTAGAACCACAGCCCAGTTTAGTTGCATTTGTCTTGTAAACTATTTGTAAACTCACAATCTAGCACTTTATATTAAAAGTACTGGGTTATTTTCCCCTATTGATTATGGGAGGTTTTCGTGGTGCATGCTGGTTCTGATCTCTTTTTTGTGTGGGCTATTGGGACCTCAATTGTTCAATTGCAGGAGAGAAGAGCATTTTGGTTGTGAAACCTTTTGCATCATCTTTGCTTGATATATTTATGGAGTCCTGACCTTTTTTTTTATTGCATCTCCCTGGTAACATTGTCATTGGTAGCCAGTACATTTCTTAGTAGAAAGCCTTAGGATTGGTTGATATAGGTGTGCCTTCATTTAGATTTAAATCATGTAACAATTGTTTGGATTTCCCAAGTCCACATTTGATGGAGGAGCCATCCAGGTAAGATTCTGTACCTCTTTTAAAATTATACCTTGGGATGTGAAATAAATAGGACCTAGGGTTTTTTGTGCACTTTTGGATTTAGATTTATCCCCATGTTTTTTTTTTAAATATAGAACACTTCCTATGATATTGTAAACTATGTATAGCTTTGTAAGACAGGAAAGCCTTTTGGAATGCCACAAATTGTTTGGGTGTCTGTTAAAATATGTGGAAGGAATAAATTGGAGATCTGTTTACCCTCAGACATGTTTTTTTGCTTACATTGCTTAAAGTGGTTTCAGGTGAGTATCACCTGCTACAACATCTGATGATTCCTGTATGAGTTGCTCCATGGCTGCCAGTAATGTTCAGAGACGGTTTGCTTGGTTGAGAAAGTCAGGCTTTGCACCTGATGTGCAGTCTAGACTTTTGGAAATGCTCTTTGAGGGCTCTCAGCTGTTTGGTTCCAGGGCAGATGAACATCTAGAGAAACTGCAGACCCCTAAGGCTGCCGCTAAATCTCTGTGCTGCGATTCGACAGCCAGAAGAAGGCCGAAGGTTGGAGGAGTCAGTCATTTCATTTCTATTCCTCCATCGGAAGAACGAGAGGCCAGTTCTCTGAGGGAACAAAGGAGACTGCCTTGTGGCTCACAACGATGTGGAGACAGAGGTGCTGCTACACCGTCCCCCTCTTTGCCATCCACAACCTCTGCAGCTCCAAAACCACTTTGAGACCTCACAAGACTGTGATAAGGGGCAGGTTAACCCAGCATCTGGAAGAGTGGCAAAGTATTAATTCTGATGCCTGGGCGCTGCAGTTGCCCATGGGAACTTTCTCCCTTTTCTAAAAAAAAAAAAAAAATAAAGACCTCCAAACGGTCCTGCAAGAGGCCATTCCTTGAGAGTACCAGACCTGCTCCTCTTACAGGAGGTATCCCCATCGGAGAAAGGTGCAGTCAAACCGGTACCTGCCGTGCAAAGGAATCAAGGCTGGTACTCTCTGTATTTTCTGATCCCAAAAAAGGATAGAGGATTGCGCCCCATCTTGGACTTGAGATACTTGAACAAGTTCCTCAGGAAGGACCGGTTCAAAGTGGGTCACTCTTTCGCAGATCCTCCAGGCCCTTCAGCTCCAGGAATGGATGGTGTCATTGGCTCTTTACGATGCTTATTTCCATGTGCCAATTCATCACAAGCACAGGAAGTACCTGAGATTCACCATTGGCACTCCTCATTTTCGAATCCTGCCTTTCGGGCTGACCTCCGCCTGATGGTTTTCACCAAGTTGATGACGATGGTGGCAGCTAATTTAAGGCACGGGGGGATTCACATTACCTTTACCTGTATGATTGGCTGATCAGAGCCCGTTCACCCGAACAAGCTCTGGAACACCTAGACGGCACCTGCCACTCTCTCCACAAGCTGGGCTTCTTCCTTAACTTCAAGAGGTCCCACATGACGCCTTCTCAAAAGCTGACATTTATTGGACTTCCTCTGGGAAAGCTTCGCCACCCGAGTTAAAAGCTCTTCACATTTCGCAGATGCCCAACGTCTTCCGGCTTTCGATTTTTGAGATTTCTGGGCCTCATGGCATCCTGCATTTTTCTGGTGCCAGAAGCCCATCTGAGGATGAGATACCTCCAATGGGCCCTCTGACTGCAATATTCACATTTCTTTGACGAAATGATGCATCTACTTCAGATCCCGAGCATGGTTGCACAGGACCTTCTGTGGAGGGCTTGCAGCGAGAATGTGTTGAAAGGGGGATTTTTTTGGCAACCATGGCCGTAGATTACGGTAGTTACGGACGCCTCCCTCAAAGGTTGGGGTCGGGGGCAGCACATACCAATTATCTGATGATCAGCGGATGCTGATATCCATCAGAATCCAAACTACACATAAACCTTTTGGGGCAGAGGGCGGTCAGACTACTGCTGATTGGCTTTCTGCCCTCTGTGCGGGGGGAGAATGTCCTGATAATGACGGACAACACAGTGGCCATGCATTACCTCAACAAAAGAGGTGGTCTAGGGTCACTACCACTATGCAGAGCGGTAGTGCAGCTCTAGTTTTGGGCACTGCAAGAAGGAATCTCTCTCACAGCCGTTCACATAGCCGGATGGGAGAACATGGCGGCGGACGCTCTACTCCCTCTGTCCCCACTGGCCTCCCCACCCCCTCTAGTCCCCCGTGATATTCCCTTGTGCCCCCCCACCCCTTCTCGCACAAAGGTGTTGCCTGTTTTGCTTGATTCCTCTACCCTGCTCCCCCTCTCCTTCCTCCAGCCTACTTCTGCAGGAGTCTGTCCTGATATATTCTGTTTTCACCATCACCGTCTTGTGGCCAATGCTGGATTTGACTTCACAGTGCATGACCCTTTCTCAACTCTCATGCTGGACCTCCTTTGCATTTTGGACTCATGGTGGCCCTGAATCATGATGTTCCCATCTTCATCTTGTATCCTGGCTTGCAACATTATGTTACTGACTTCTGCAATTGTATTCGCTATCCCCTCTTGTTTCTCCACTCTTTTGACTGCTTACTCTCTGTTCTCCTCCTCTCCCTTTCTCCCTTTTCCTATCTCCTCCCCTCCTTCCCTCTATGCACTTACTCTATCAGAATTGTCCCTGGACCTAGTATGATAGCAACCTCGTCTGTCTCCTCCCCCCTCCTCTTACTTGTTCTCCCCCTCAACTCCCTCTCCAGCACTATCTGAAAAGTCTTCAGGCCCAGTACGATAGTCACTTGTTTTGTTCCTCCCCTCCCTTTCTGCACCCCTTTCCCTCGCCTTTTGTTTTTCTCCGGCTCTACCAGAAATGTCATCGGGCCTAGTACGGTAGTCGCCTGTCTGTTTCCATTTCCTTCCTACTCTCCCCTCCCTTTCTTATCTATGTCTTAGCTCTTGCACTATCTGAAATCTTGTCAGGCCACGTACAATAGTTAATTTCACATCCTTACTGTTCATGCCCTGTAAGAATGTCATCGTATTTTCCCTTGTTCCCTCCCTTGCCTTGAAGAGCTTTGAAACGCGTTGTGTATAAGCGCTATATAAATAAACTATCATATGATATCATGTTCCCTCATTGTGGGGCAAAATAAAGTGTTTCAGGGTTTCTGTCACATTACATCATAGCCGACATTTTTCGTCTTCAAAAGAACTTAGTATTTTCTTTGTGCGAAATAGATTGATGTGAAATCTCATGAATAGGTTGCGATGGTAGGGACTAGGGAATTTTTCCAAGTACTTAAGCAGTGCATTAAACAACTTTGTTTCTTTGAATAAGTGCTCATAGAGCCTATGCTTTTGTTTCTGCTCGATGGTTCTAGCCCAGTCTCAGTTCCAGTTTTTTCTTTACTGCATCAGGGTTTGTTTTTAGTGTAAACAGGCAGACTACCAGATCCTCTAAGATTTCATTGCATCGTTGTGTCCACTCCATTAGGATCCATTCGTCATTATCTTTATTTTCTGTCTGCAATATCGCTAACTGTTTGGGTGTCGAATCCATAATGAGTTTCCTGTACAAGGATCGGGATCTCCATGTCACAAATCCATTCATTGATAACAATGCTAGTTCATGTCTGATAACTGTGGGTACGGACCTAGGTAAGTTCAAAAGTTTCCTCGAGAATATACTTTCAAGAGTTATCCAGAGATGCCACAAGGAGCTCAATGTGCATTCGGTCCGTAAAGTAGAATAGGAAGTACTTTCTGCTTATAAAAAATTGTAATTGGGACCAATGAAAATTTGCCAACTTTTTTATGTATTGCAATACCTTGAGCAGTAAGACTCTTTATCTTGGACTTTAGAGCAACGGCCCAAGGAGCATCATTTGCACTCGAGTTGATGCACATTCCCAGGTATCTTGTTGTTTCTATGCAGCTCAGCAATTCTGTTCCCAGCTTCTACTGAAAAACCATCTCTTTTCTTTTAGATTTTGTAGTATTAGAATCTCAGATTTAGCTACATTTATTGCGCTCCACATATGCTTGTAGTATGTTTAATTTTCTTTGCAAGCTAATGGGGGTTTGATCCAAGATAGCCAGGTCATCGGCGTATAGCATCCATCCTAGTGGTTTACCATTGATCTTGGGTGGAAATGACTCTTGATTCTCCACCTCTCTTTGGTCTGATATGAATTGATTAAACAACAAGGATGCTAACGGGCACCCCTGGTTTACGCCTCTGTGTGTTAATCGACTTTGACAGGAGCCCATTTTGATTTAGATGTATTTTAATTGCAGTTTCAGTGTGCAGGGCCGTGACGGCTGAGAGGAGACTTGGGGGACATTTCCAGTTCAATAACTTTGTCTATAGTAAGTTGTCTACGCTATCAAAGGCCTGAGCCAGGTCTATAAATGAGATAGAGACTTTTCTTCCATCCTTGATTTGACTTTATCAAGTTGAGCAACAATAGACTGAGGTTACAGCTGACGCCCTTAACAAAGCCTGTTTGTGAACAGTCAAGGTTTCGCGACTCTTGAACCCAATCTCTTAATCGGATCATTAGCAGTGAAGCAAAATGTTTTCCCAAGACCTCAAGAAGGGCGATCGGCCGATAGTTCTTCGGATTTGTCCTCTCGCCCTGCTTGATTATCAGAACCACGATCGCTGATTGTGGTGGTACTTTTGTTTTTAGTATCCGCCACCTTTTCCTTTGTTGTCTTCTAATACATAACAGCATAGGTTGGGAATACACTTTAAATATATTTCACACTGAAGTACTAAATGAGCCCCTTTATCTGCTGCCATTTCAGAGTCTATTTGCCAATGAATACAATCCCTGGCCTAATTCGATGGCTTGGAAAACAAAACGCGGTAGAAAACACACACAAGTAATTGTCTGAGGCTTTGCTCTGCATGCCATAAATTAAACAGCAACCTCATTTTATCAAGGAGGCCAATTAACCAAAATGCCAGGGGTTGCAGAAGTGGCATCATGCACTTAACATTACAGGAAGTGGCAGCACATGATCATTGACTCAGATATCACAGAAAGTGATAAATGTGACTTTTGACTCGGTCATAATCACAGGAAGTGGCATCTGTAAGGAACTCATGGTGGCAACAGTAAAGACAGACACAAGTGATCACAGTTCAAGCGTGTTTATTAAACTGTACATGCAGGTTGGAAAAACGCCTAATCTAAACCTAAATTCAAGATGGGAGCAAGCTTCGACCATCAAACGGAAAATAAGGCAGTCATTGTGGCATCTTGTCAAATCATAAAAAAGGGCCTATACTAAAAAACTATTGCCAATCTTAACAACTAAATATAGAAAGAGTGTGAGAAAGGGGTTACATAAAGAAAGTGTTCACAAATAATAAGTGGATGTGGTAGGCAGTGGTCTCTCTTCCCCACGTTTTGAGCACGGGACAAGGTGGGACTCTTCAGCACAGCACATTCTCTAGCTTTCCCAGCACAAGCCGACAGTTCCGTTTTCAGCTATCGGGTTTTTCGATGGTTAAGTCTCTTTTCACTAAAAGTCTCTTGCCCTTGAGGACCTGATGTATCCAGTATAACAAATGAAAGTTTGTTTCCAATCGTAATTAAGGTGATGATTCTTCACCCCCGACGCCTCCTCTTCCAGGTTCAGACCCCTCTCAAATCTCAGCCTCCCTCCTTCGAGTTCACTATGGCTTTTCACAAAAACACTTTCTCCTGTTGCATTCACAAGTCTTAATATCTTTTTAAACACCACACTGTGGACATCCCTGCACCAGGTTCACTCTAGTCATCACAGTGTTCTTTAGGGCATCATTCTTCGCCCCTTCCTGTTGGCATCCCTCTGTCTGGTTCACTCTTTCCAACCACAGAGAGTTCTTTCTCCATTCTCACTAAGCGGTATTCATCTCCCTGGTTTTTCCAATGGTTTGTCGGTCAAAGACTTTTGACTGTACAGAGGATTTTGCTAAACCCCCGTATGTCCACTTTGACCTTCTGTTTGCGGCTCTCCTATGGCTTTCTGGTACCAGTCTCTCGAGTGGGCACCCATGTGGTGCCGGACTCTTCTGCAGCTGGTTTTCCCTTAATGTTAACAGTTCTTTGAACTTCCCTTCTTTTGCCAATTTGCGACTTTCATTCAACACAGTTCGGCTTCACATCGGCTCTCCCCTCGACTCACTGGCTGTGATGAACCGCTTGGCTTTTCTTGTATCCGGAGTCAAGGATGTTACCACGGTAGCAGGCGTCTCTCTCTGTCCTTATCATCAGCGTAGGCATATCAGCGTAGGTATGCTTCGTGTACCGTTGACATCTGCTGCAACACACGCTGGCTATTTGTCATGACCCTTGCCCCTGGCCCTCACTGGCAAGTCAGCCTTCCAGTTAGGGCCAGGTGAAAGGCCTTAAAACCTCACCCAAGATTCTCTTGGAGTCAGTCCTGGCGCCTTTGGCTCATAACCATCATGAAGAGCAACATTAGAATGGGACTATTTACTTGGGACTATTTAATTTTGGGGGGGGGTCAGCCAACATGGAAGCACACACATAGCTCAGTTACAAGGAACTGAGCTATGCGGTCTAATCTTTTGGGTGTGGCAGGCCTGGGACTACTTTACCTGGACTACTTTACCTGAGACTATTTAAACCACACCCAAACAGCAGAATATGCTTTGCGTTATTCTGCTGTGGGCAGCGTAACGCTCACCGTGTCCAGTTCTTTGATGCCAGTTTACGTGAAATCAAGGACCTTGCGAGAGAGAGAGAACACTACGAAACTTACCTTGAACAGTATCCTGTCTTCAATCCACTGCTGACTTCAGTTCCACTCACCTGAAGGTACGAACTCCATCATCCGGCACCGCATTCATCCTGGAATACCATAACCTGGAAAGAGGAAAAAGAAAGACAGCATTAGTAAGCGTCTACTCACGTTTCCTCCCGAATCAAGAAAGCCACACAATTCTTACCTGGGTAGTCATCTCCTGGTCAGTATCATTGCTGGAACATTACGGCGCTCGGCGAGGAACATCGAAACCTGTAAGGAGAGAAAAAACACAGCAATATAAAAGGCGAAACAGCGCCGCGCATCGCGCATTACTCACCGGACAGCATCGCGCACACCGCGCTTTCGCCTACCGGCCCATGCTCATCTTCCAACTGCATGACCACACCAAAATACCTTTCCATGCCTAAAAGGAAAGAAGCAAGACATTATTATTCGAACTAAGAGGAACATAAGAACTGCATATAAAGACTGTAAAGCAGCAAACCTACGGAGTCGCAGCAGGACTGGATTCCCACGGGGGGCTTGCACCAGTGAAGTAACTTGGTCGCTGCTCGCCCCCCCACATCTATGCGCCCCTGCCACGAGGAGCAGGACGGAGAATCCACCTCTTACAATATTAAGGTGAGGAGAAGGCCCAAGAGGGAGGAAGGAGTTGAGGCCAAGGGAGGTGGGAAAACATAGACAATCTGGTATTGGATCCAGCTCTCCTTACACTGTTATCTTCAGTTTTCACTATACAATGTTGCTGTTGCAACCTTGGCTTCAACACAGAACGGTCTGGTATCAGTCTCCCCAACTCACCGGCTGCGCTGACTTTACTGGTGCTGCCTTGTTGTAGGAGCCAAGGACAGTACCACAGCGACAAACGATCATCCACGCCTTGACTATCGATGCAGAGAGCCCCGGGTATCTCCAACACACAGTGCCGGTTTCTTCAGCTTTGATTCCGGGTCTTAGGTTTCTTGTTCGCCAAGGCTCATGAAAGTAACAGCCTTTCACTGAAAAGGTAAAGGGCCACTTCCCTTGCGGTAACCCTCTTCGATCTTGCCGTCTTTCTCCTTGTATTAAACTGCCACCTTGGAACTGCTGCTTCCTCGTGTGCTTTGCCTTGCTCAGTCAGGCTTTTGACTCTGCCTGACCATTGTGTTGGGACATGTCAGGTATACGGCTCTGGTGTTAGTCTGTTTTCTCTCACAGTGAGCTGCCCGTGAGTAAGTGTTTGTGTTGGAAAAAGGGGAGGGGGAGTGAGTTCCTAAATATCTTACCGGGTAGGATGGGCTAAAGGTGTTAGAGGGAAGGGGATACCGTGTCTCGCCATCCAGTGTCTCACTTCCACTCCCCGAGGACACCTCACCCAGGTGATCCTCCAGCACTGATCCACCCCCAGGAACTGGATCCAAAAGTGATGGCTGTGTCCTGGCCACCTGGATGACAGATCCCCGGGGACTAGCGGGTGAAACACCTTCAGGTTTCTCATAGGTCCTTGACTCTCCTGGGCAGGGACCTGCCCCCTGGGGATCGAGTGTCTAGAAACTTTCAGATGGTTCATGTCTTCCAAAGCCAAGACTGCTTCTGGCATCTGCCTTCCTGCGTTGACTGGGCCTAATAGCCACCAGTATTCTGTTGGTGCCAGAGGTTCGGCTATGCATGAGGTCGCTTCAGTGGCTACTCTGTTGTCTGTGGTCTCAATTTCAGGGAACATGTCAGAGCTTTTATGGGTCTCGAGCAATGTGTCTAGGGACCTTGTCTGATAGTCCCTGAGAGACAACCTACTGAAAGGGGCATTGTTATGGCTACCCTTCCCCCAACTGACGATAGTCGCGGATGCGCCCTCTAGGGGCTGGGGCACTCAACTGCAAGATCTAACCGTGAGCTGACTGTGGTCCCCCTCTGAGTTTCAGGAACACCAACTTCCTGTGATTGAGGACGATCCGGCTGGCTCTGGTTGCCTCTCTCCCTTCTATATAGGGCAAATGTGTGTGGGGGCCTGACGGCAACACAGTGGCCTCGGATTATCTCAACAATTGATGTGGGGTAGGGTCCTTGCTTCTGTGCAGTGAAGCAAATAGACTGTGGTTCTGCCTGTGGAGAACAGGTTGTCTGACAGCCCATCAGGCAGGGTCGTAGAATGTCACAGCATGTACCTTGAGCAGGCAAACTTCAGCCTCCAGGAGTCGGATTTCTGCTAGGAAGTTCTCAGGAGATAGTCCCATTCTAGCCTCTAGTGTGAACAGGAAATGCAAGTTGCTCTGCTCCAGGGAATTATTTAGGCAGGGTGTTATGTAGGATGCACTGGCGAGTGAGTTGTGCTTCGATCTGTGTTCTCACCGACCACTCAGGCTGGATGTTCTCAAGAGACTAGCCATTTTGGTCTCTGAACTTCTGCACATGTCTATATGCCCTCCCTGGCATCTCCCGTCAAGGGTGGACCTGCTCTTAGTAGGAGGGGCACGTTATCAATTGGCACTGTAAAAGGGTGTTAGCCTGTTATTTTGTGCTTGAAGATTGTGCAAATGTTTTTCCCCACTCCAGTTTGTTGTTCGGGTGTGGGATTTCAATTTAGTGTTGACTTTGACGGGCGCTCTGCTTCGTTCCTGATGGATGTTTGTCAAGGCTGTTCCAGGATGATGATGAGATTTATAGTTGGCAGGAGTTGCTTGTTCAGGTGAATGCTCAGAACAAATCTCCAGTTCTCTCCACAATGCAACATGGTAAATTCCCAGAACTCCGCTCCCTGCACCATGGCATTCCCTGATTTCTGTGGCACAGCAGACAGAGTAAGCACTGTCAGGGAAGCCAGCTGTTCGATACCTCAGATGACGAGAGGTAAGTGGGCAGTAAACCCAGGGAGTGACATGAGGCAGGCAGGGAGCAAGAGAGAAACTGGAGACAGGTTTCCAGGCAACTAAAGATTGACTCGCAGTAGGTAGGTAGGCAGCCAGTCGGAGAAGGACAGCAGGCAGGCACCAGCCAGCTAGTCAGTCTGAGAAGGATGGCACCAGTCAGAGGACTGAAGGCAGGCAGGCAGCCAGAGAAGGACTGGAGGCAGGCAGGCAGCCTCTGTAATGTTCTCTCTGATGGATGTTTCTCCCACAGATTCCTTTTTGCCCTCCCAACCTGCCCCTGTTGGAGGATAGCATGTACATGTTATCTGTTCTGTGATCCCTCAGCAGGTGAGTGATTGACAAGGGGACTGGCACATCGATATATATTAGCTGTCCGGTGTGTAAAGGCAGGCTGTGCTCCCCAGTGGCGAAAAGATTACTGAAGAACCGCTGCACTGAAGACAGAATATCATGGATGTGGAAGGAACATCCACCAGAAAGAACATAAGAGAGGTAAGCTATTTGTTCTTCACTCTTGTAAAGAAAGAACATTCACTTTAACATGCATCCAAAGCAAGCTTATGCTGAAACGCTTCCAGTTTAACCACATTTACTATGAAAATGCTTACCTTAGAAAGACAACCCAGGTTTTTAAATATTGCAACATGAACCCATATTTAATTTACTAACATGTACATTATTAAACTAACATGTATACTTCACTACCACAACTACAAAACCTTTATTGCTCCTAGTATAATGTGCTAATAGAGGTCATTATTGCTTGGTATTCGCCCCAGGCTCTAATTTGGGAGTAGTATTATTCTGCAATAACTACCCCTCCCTGGGTCGGGAAGGCTATTTTAAATATTTGCTTCATAGTGAATCATGTACTTTGTCAGTAGAGCTTCCACCTTCAAAACTTCCACTTTGAGATCTGTTTCTGCATATACCCATCACAGTGTTTGATGTAAAGACTGGGAAACTGACAGTGGGTCTACTATTATGGGGGAGTGTAGAACCCCAGTGCATAAAGAGATACGTTCTTATGGAGGTCACGGTTTATATATTCTGTAGTTGCATATTTCTCTGTAGTGAGCAAGGTTCCGTTCAGACTAGATGTACCTAAAGCATCATGAAGGTAAAACGTTGTGTTCTATAACATTAAGTTGATTATTTTCAGAAGGCTAAATGCTGTACGTGGATAAAAATACTGTGTTTTAATACCCTCTTTTTAATCCATAGATGATTGTAAAAGGACAGCTATGGGGAACATGTCTTCAGCTGGGCATGAGCTGAGTGATGAAGAGTATCAAACGCCTTTGGCAACTCCTCCGAGTACCCCACCACCAGAGACAAATATTGACAATGAAATCAAAACTTCACATATCGCTGGTGCAGACTACATTGAAGAACGAGTACAAGTGCATTTACTGAGCAATACAATGTATGAGAAATACACCCTGTCATTTACAGACCTTCAAATCATGGTTGGAAGAGTACAGGACAACTGGAAACATGTTCAAGATACTGATGTAGGCCCAACTCATGTAGTAGAAAAATTTGATGTACATTTAAAGTTGGAACGCAGATTGATGTACACTTCAGACCCAAGCTACCCTGGGGCACTTCTGTCAGGAGCTTTGCCTGACCTAAAAATACATATAAATGAAGATAAAATCTTGGCTTTAAACAACTGTTTTTCAAGGTTACATTCTTCAGAATCTAAGGTTTTTGATGCTGTACTTCTGAGAAAAGAGAAGATTTTCTTGAACACCGATAATCCAGACAGATCACAGGGATCTGTAATTAATTTAACACAGAGCATTGTTACCTTGGAGCAACATACAAGGGAGGTTCTTGTAGAGTCAAAACTACTTGTAGCTGAGTTTAAAGTCAACTATATGCAACTTGGAGTTGAAAGCTGTGGTCGATACATCTCTGTGCTCAAAGTCTTGGGCACAAATGCTCATTTTGTGAAGAGACCTTATGATGCAGATGTTTCATTAACAGTTCATGGCTTGCTGTTGGTTGATACTATGCAGACTTATGGCTCTGATTTTGATCTTCTCATGGCTTCTCACAAGCACCTTAGTTTTGATATACCAACTGGAAGTCTTCGTGAAAGCAGAGCACAGTCACCTGTTTCAGCACAGAATAATGCTTTGCCTCCTGACAGGATTGATCTAAATGAGCATGGGACAGACACATCTCATCACCCCCTTATGATAAAAGAGCAAGAAGCTTTAATTAAGTTGGAGTACCAGTTTGTGAGTTCAGAGTGTCCTTCAATGAATCTGGACAGCTCGCTTCAGGTGATGTCACTTCAAGTGAACAACTTGGATATTATTCTTAATCCCGAAACTATGGTTGAGTTGATTGGCTTTCTTCAGAAATCCTTCCCTAAGGAAGACAGTGTTAGTGGTCCTCAGCCTTTAATGACTGACTATGAAAGGACTCTGATGGAGCAGGAATCCTTTCAGGTGACTTATGAACAGAACACAGAGGTGGCCGTGGACATTAATCGATTGAACATACTTCTGCTTCGGACAGTTGGGATGACAAACGGAGAAAAGTGTGGACGAAAAATAGCAACCGCTAGTATTGGTGGCACAAAAGTAAATGTATCTATAGGCAGCAGGTTTAGTGTAAATGGATCGCTTGGTTGTTTGCAGCTGATGGATTTGACCCAGGATAATCCCAAGAATCAGTATGTAGTCGCCATAGGGAATACGGCAGGTTATGGTAGCACAAATGTTGGCTTTAGTTTCATGGAGTCTGAATTTATTGAAGGCAATGACGCTAGCCTTCTCACAGAGGCATTGTCCTTTACTCTTATTGAGAAAACTAAGGAAGAATGTTCTTTAAACTTAAAAATGGCATCTTTGCACTACAACCATTCAGCAAAATTTCTAAAGGAAATCACATTGTCCATTGATGAACTGGAAGAGAATTTCCGCTCCATGCTCAAGATAGCTGCGTCAAAGGTTTCCACTGTACTGGCTACAAAAACAGCAGAATACAGTGAAAAGGTCTTCCTTTTTGAAACTCATCGGAAGTCAAGAGACCCCTTCCGTTATGATGGTAACCAAGGGGGTGGCCTTGGTGCCTTACCTGTTGTAAAACTGATTTTAAATGTAAACATTGAGTCTCCAGTAGTTTCAATACCTCGGAAGCCAGGCAGTCCTGAACTCCTTGTTGGGCATTTGGGTCAAATAGTCATTCAGAACTTTGTGTCTGGTGATGATGAATCAAGAAGGGACCGTCTACAGTTTGAAATTAAAGATATCAAACTATATTCTTTAAATACAAACGATACAAAAGGCAAAAGGGAAATTAAGGTGGACCTTTCGGAACCTTCAAACACTACTTTTGATAATGCCAGTGTCGGCAGCCAGGATGAAAGTCATTTCACTAGGAATGATTTCTTTGAATCGTTAAACAAAGGCCAAGGTAAGTTTGCATTAAGAAGTACATTTGTTTTGTTTCTTTTCAGTAATCAATATACTAAAAGGGGCACTAGCATGCATATTGTAGAAATGAAAACATTGAAGTAATCGGCAGTTGTGCCCTAGAGAACAACAACACACTTGGAAAAAATGTCTTAATTGAAATTAACGCTACAGTTGGCTTATGTAGGATAAAATGCTACATTTAATCATTCAGATACCCTTCTTAGTTTAAGTTGAAATATATGTTTGGGCTGTGGATATCCGGATGCAATGTCTCCGTGATAAACTTGGCTTCACTGCTAAAGAATTTTTATTTCTTGCAGTTTGCATACATTTTAGAGTATCTCTGCAGCCCACATAGTTCTATTGGAAACAGAGTAGGTTCTCTGGAGAATTAAGGAGGTTTTTAATTTTAGAAAAATTAAAATGTTTTAGTTTTGGCTGAAAGCTGATAAAGTCAATTTTGCCCCCAAGTATTCAGTGTGTATGGCCTTTTGGTTTGGTGTAAATGTATGTTGTAATTCGGCTCTTTTTCCGTCCTGGTGTGCTTACTGCTAAAATGTCTCCTGTCTTACTGCTCTGGTCTTTGGCACATATAAGCACCACCTTGTGGCCAAAACAATGCTATAGAGAAGAGAGAAATGGCATAAAGAAGCAGTCCACCTTTTTCAGATCTTAATCAGTCCTTTTCTTTCTACTGTATCACAGCCCTTTCGTCTCCATAATAGTCCTCTGTCACAGTCCTCCTTTTTTTGTACTCATTTGTCAGTAGTCCTTTGTTTGTATTAGTCCCCTTCTTGACCGTAGCCCTCTTTTGTCACAGTTCATGTCCTTTCAGTCGTTCTCCTTCAGCACTGCCCTTACTACTCTCCTTCATAGTGCTGCTTCCTCAGTCGTTTTTCTTCATCAGTCCTTCCGTCTCCTTCATCACTGTCATTCTTCACAGCCCTTTTTGTTCATCCCATCCCTTTTCTTTCAGTCCTCCTTTGTAGCGGTTCTTCGTACGTAAGTCTTCCATCATATTACTTGTTCATTACAGCCCTTCTCCTTAATCACAGGTGGTCTCCTTCATAAGTCCTTTTCCTTTGTCATAGCCCTTCTCTATTGAAAGGTCCCTTCTAGGTCCTTTCACAGTCCTGTCATCACAGTTCTGTGTCACAGCCTTTCTACATCAGTCCTCCATCATTCTGGTCCTTTGTCACAGCCCTCCTCTTTTTTCACACTCCCCCTTTGTGCTGGCACTCCCCCTCTATGCTGGCTCTCCCTCTTTCTCTGCCCTCCTTTATCATCCTCCATCTTTTTTACTGTCTTTAATTTTCACAGTCTATCAGTCCTTTTCCTTCCGTTGTTTCTCAGTCCATCCTCATAGTCCTTCTCCTTCATCAGATCTTCTTCACATTCTTTATTACCCTTCTTCCAAGTCCTTCCTCATAGACCTCCTATGTCACCGCTCTTGATCTTCGCAACAGTCATTGTTCTTCTGCAGTGTCCCTCATCACAGGTCTTTAACGTTACTTGCATCCCTTCATTCTCAAAATCCTTCTTTGTCACAACCCTTGGTCACAGTCCTTCATCACATTACTCTTTTTTTACAGCCATTGGCCTTCCTCACTACTTTGTCACAATCCTTTTCTTTGATCACAATCTGCTGTCTGTCCTTCTCCCCTCCTCTCCCCTGCCTGTCCCTTCTCCCCTCCCGTTCAGCCCTCCCCTACCTGGCCCTTCTCCACTCCCCTGCCTGGCCCTTCTCCTCTTCCCTCCCCTCCCCTGCTTGGCCCATCCCCCCCTCCCCTGCTTGGCCCATCCCCCCTCCCTGGCTTGGCACATCCCCCCCCCCCCTCCCTGGCTTGGCACATCCCCCCCCCTCCCCGGCTTGGCACATCCCCCCCCCCGTCCCCGGCTTGGCACATCCCCCCCCCCTCCCCGGCTTGGCACATCCCCCCCCCCCTCCCCGGCTTGGCCCATCTCCCCTCCCCTGCTTGGCCCATCTCCCCTCTCCTCCCCTGCTTGGCCCATCTCCCCTCTCCTCCCCTGCTTGGCCCATCTCCCCTCTCCTCCCCTGCTTGGCCCATCTCCCCTCTCCTCCCCTGCTTGGCCCATCTCTTCCCCCTCCCCTGCCTCGCCTCTCTCTTCCCCCTCCCCTGCCTCGCCTCTCTCTTCCCCCTCCCCTGCCTCGCCCCTCTCTTCCCCCTCCCCTGCCTCACCCCTCTCTTCCTCCCCCCTTCCTCACCCCTCTCTTCCTCCCTCCTCTGCCTGACCCCTCTCTTCCTCCCTCCTCTGCCTGACCCCTCTCTTCCTCCCTCCTCTGCCTGGCACCTCTTTCCCCCCCTCCTCTGCCTGGTCCCTCTCCCCCCCTCCTCTGCCTGGTCCCTCTCTCCCCCCCTTCCTCTGCCTGGTCCCTCTCTTTCTGCCTCCTGTCCTGCCTGGCCCCTCTCTTTCTGCCTCTTGCCCTGCCTGGCCCCTCTCTTTCTGCCTCCTGCCCTGCCTGGCCCCTCTCTTTCTGCCTCCTGCCCTGCCTGGCCCCTCTCTTTCTGCCTCCTGCCCTGCCTGGCCCCTCTCTTTCTGCCTCCTGCCCTGCCTGGCCCCTCTCTTTCTGCCTCCTGCCGTGCCTGGCCCCTCTCTTTCTGCCTCCTGCCGTGCCTGGCCCCTCTCTTTCTGCCTCCTGCCGTGCCTGGCCCCTCTCTTTCTGCCTCCTGCCGTGCCTGGCCCCTCTCTTTCTGCCTCCTGACCTGCCTGGCCCCTCTCTTTCTGCCTCCTGCCCTGCCTGACCCCTCTCTTTCTGCCTCCTGCCCTGCCTGGCCCCTCTCTTCCCCCTGCCCTGCCTGGCCCCGCTCTTCCCCCTGCTCTGCCTGGCCCCTCTCTTCCCCTCTTCCCCTCTTCCCCTCCTCCCCTCCTCTGCCTAAGCTTTTCCCCTGCTCTGTCCAGCCTTCTCCCTGCTCCTCCATTGGCCAATTAGCCATCTCTGTCACAGCCATGCTCCAGCAGGGCTTCTCCCCTCCGACCCATGTGCCATGGCAACAAGGACATTGTTGAAGAGGTAAACCTGGATGAGAACCTCTAGTTTCACCTCTGTTGGTCAGGGAAAGCTCCTGGAAATTCCATTTCATGGCAACCTGTTAGGTGAAAAGGATGATGAGTTCCTCCAGATGTTCCAGTCCTCAAAGGCAACCGCAAAGTCTCTAGGTATAGTGGTGCAGCAGCCAGCTGCCGCCACGAACAGACAGAGGGGAGTTTCAACCCTTCCCCTCTTATGCCCACAGGGGCAGAGTACAGTCTCCCTCAGGCAAGCAGCAATTGAGAACAACTTGAAAGTAAACTTGATCATTCTGAACTGTGATAAAATGAGAAAGACAACAATAACTTTCCCTAGGAGAGAGGTGAAAGAAATTGAAATATCAAGAATAATCTCAATGAAAGCGACTGTAGATTAAATCCTACATTAACTAATCTGAATACCTGCAATGAGAGAAAGCAAATAATGGAGATAAACAAAAGGGTACACAATATAGTGGTTGTATCTATACCCTGGGAAGAGGGGGACATCAAATCCTTTGTCAAAAGCAGAAGAGTGGGAGAACAGAAAGAAAGAGTATGAGGAACTGAAGGCCAAGGAAGCCTTTGTTTAACCAGTCTGTCAAGGAGAGGCACTCCTAAAGAGGAAAGTAGATTTCTGATGTTTGTTAATCTGCTTAGAATCACATGCTGTGCATAGTTCCGACATCCAGTGGTCACTGCGGAGTATTGCATTTTGTTTTTCGTAGTCGAAAAGGGACGTCGACAAGGCGTGTCTGAAACACTATCCCTATAGTGACGTGCGTTGTACCCACAATCCCTCACGCGTCGAGGTCCCTCAGATTGTTTTTTTCCGCCCAGCTACTGGTCGCCTTTACGCGGAGCTCCTCGAGAGACATTGCAGATTTCATCTCCTCGACCTTTGGTCGTTTTCCTATATTAATATAGAACATATCGATCCCCCCCTCGACGCTGTTGTGAAGCTGTCTCCGCCGAGCAAGATCTTCGACGGAGGGGACGAGCGGAGGAGATCCTTCGGCGTTGCCGAACACGTGGCCTGGCCTCGCAGGCCATATACAGTAGGGAGAGTGGGGGTCGTGGGACATCTCTGGTTCTTTTCTGAGAATGCCTTTCCTTTTCCCCTTCCTTTCCCTTGGGGTGGTTATCACGATTTATTGCCTCGGCTATGGAGAGGACACCCTTTAGGTTTTGCCCGCTTTGCAAGGGCAAGTTTACTTGGAAGGACAAGCATTCACGGTGTAACCGCTGCTTGCCCCTCGATCACAAAGAGGAAGGTTGCACGGCTTGTCGGCTTCTTAAGCCTAAGACTCTAAAAGACCGTAGGGTCAAGAGGTGGGCGGCCTACGCTATGTCGAAGGCCGACGCTTCACCCACCGTTGCTACCACCGACAGTGACGAGGAACGTGATACCACGACCTCCGCTACGGAAGTCGAAAACCCCCCTAAAGAGCGCACACGCGCTTCGTCGTCTGTCCCCGGCCCCGACGGGCTCGGCTCATGCCCTGCTTATGGGGATGAACACCCCGGCGACATTGACGCACACAAGACCACACATAAGCACACAACCCATGGCTCTTCTTCGTCGAAGGCGAAGAGAGCATCAGCGCCCAAGGAGACGCAGGTTCCACCGGCGGCCTCCTCGGACCGTTTGGGTTCGAAGCCCCTCTCGCAACCGCAGCCGCGACCAGCGACTGGGCTTTCGGCAAATAAGGGCGCCGCCCCCAAATCATCGGCCGGCGCGCATCAGCAGAAAGCGCATGCCGCCGTAGAGCGATCGACACCCATAACGTCGAAACCACAGCCCTCCCCTGACAAACGAGTCGCTGAGAGCTTGGCGAGGATCGTGGTAGCCGACGCCCACAAGCGTACGCCGAAAGACACGTCGAGCGCTACGCAGAGGTCGAAAGACACGCCGAAAAAGCCCGAAGAAAGGCAGGGACTATCTCCTTCAGTCGAGGGGATTCCCAACACACCTGAAGGCTTTTCGGAGGGCGACGGGACACTTTCCTCGACGTTGTGGGAGAGGTCGAGCCGTTTTCAGCTACAAGACACTATTTTTCCCCCGCTAGACCGCCCAGGGGTACCCCATGAAACCATGGAAAGGCTCCATCTCTGCATGGAAAGAATGGAGAGGTTTATGAATACCCAGAACCCTCCCACTCCCAAGAGAATAAGAGAAGGGCCTCAGGAGGACCCCAGGGCCAAAATTCCGAGACTAGTCAATCCCCACCAGTTCACAGCCTCAGACTTCCATAGTGTGTATGACCTCACTGGGGAAGAACATTACTTTGAGGAAGAGGATGATTTTATAGACGAGGAAGAGGGACGGAACCAGGAGGAAGGTCTGGAAGACAGCCCAGACTTGGTAGGAGAAGGCTTCGGAGAAAATCCAGAAGAAGGACCTTCTCACCCCTGGCAATCCCCATCAATATATTCCGACACTGATGTCCTGAACCTAAATCCTCCTGACAATTCACCTATTAGAAACACGTCTCCCATTGACGATCATCCCACATTTAATGCCCTGTTGCGCAGAGCAGCAGCACATTTCGAACTGGACACTGGGGAGCTCTCTCCTGAATTAGACTTTGTGGAAAGAGTAATTAAGGAGAAACCCCCGGTCAGTCAGACCATTCCCCTCCTCGCTTCGGTGAAGAGAAGAATCATCCCTTCGCTGTCCACACCCGCACTAATCAGAGGGGTCAATCCTAGAATTGAAAAACTTTTCACTCCTTCACCCTCAGACCCGCTGTACATCAGGGGACATTCCATCCGGATTCCCTGGTAGTAACCAATACAAGAAAGAGGGTAGGGGTACCACTTTCCACCAGTGAGGCACCACCTGACAAGGAGGGCAAGCGGTTATATGCCCTTGCAAAAAGAGTTACATCCTCGGCTGCCTTTTCGGCAAGAATTGCGAACAACAATTCTTTGCTCGCTAGCTATGCGGACGCGCAGTAAGCCAAACTGCGCAAAGACGCCGAAGAAGCGCCGGAACCACTACGTACACGCCTGCTTACAACTATTGGCGAAGGAACCCAGGTCAACCAGAGTATTGTAAAGAACTCTCTGGATGCTGCAGAAACAGCGGGACGTTCCCTGGTTCAGGGAATACTCCTAAAACGCCACGTATGGCTGCGCAACTCAGGGTTCAAACCGGAGACACAGGCGTCTTTAATAAATAAACCTGTTGAAGACTCAAACCTCTTCGGGAAAGCGGTAGATGAGGCTCTGGAGATGGCTAAAAAAGAGTTCGATACTATCAAAACTCTTGAACAAATCTCTAAGCCCTCTACCAGGCGCGGCTATGGCAACAAACGCTTTTTTCGTGGCCAACGCCAACAACAAAACCAGCAGCAACAGTACCCTGCCACCAATTTCCAGACCAATAGTGGGCAGTACAGCCAAAGAGGCCAGCGCCGGGGCAAAGGAAAAGGCCGGGGGTCCACCCCCAGAGGCTCCCAAGCCCCCAACAACACCAAGTGACGCGAAGATTCGCGTCCCCTCCCATGCAACACCGGTCGGGGGCCGGATAACATCCTTTCTTCCAGCATGGGAGGGTATAACGTCAGACCGCTGGGTACTTTCCACCGTAGCCCACGGATACTGCATCGAATTCAACAGTTCCCCAACATACAAACCCCCGAGGGGACGACGCATGACACCGGAACATCTTGCCATCCTTCTCCAAGAAGTACAACAACTGCTGGAAAAAGGAGCCATAGAAGTCGTGCCTCTATCTCAGGTAACGGAAGGTATTTATTCAGTGTACTTCCTTGTACCCAAAAAGGATCTAACCATGCGCCCTGTATTAGATCTGCGCCCAGCGAACAAGTTTATCAAACCCCAAAAGTTTCGTATGGTGACCTTACAGGAAGTGATCCCACTGCTATCACAGGGAGATTACATGACAACATTAGACATGAAAGATGCATACTTTCATATTTTAATGTTGCCAGCGCACAGAAAATACCTCCGGTTCATGATAGAGGGCAAACACTACCAGTTCAGAGTGCTACCCTTCGGCATAGCATCAGCACCAAGGGTATTCACGAAGGTGCTGGCAGTGGCAGCGGCCCACCTGCGCAGGTTGTCCATCCCAGTTTACCCTTACTTCGACGACTGGCTCATAACAGGGGATTCTTACGAAACATGCTTCTCCAATACCCAAAAGACTGTAGACCTTTTGTTCCAGTTGGGCTTCTCCATGAACGAAAAGAAGTCCAGCCTAGACCCCAGCCAAATCAAACAATTCCTAGGGGCTCTAATTCAAACAAAGGACGGCCTCGTCTTCCCATCCAAAGAGAGGGTCCAAAACATGCTGTTTCAGATCCCTCAATATGTGACCGGTCGAGAGGTGACGGTACGCAAAGCAATGCGCTTGCTAGGCATGATGGCGTTGTGTATTTATTTGGTACCTCACGCGCGCCTGCGCATGCGCCCAATGCAAGAGTGGCTCAACAGCCAGTGGTGTCAGGCCAGCGGACTATGGGACGATCTAGTGGTGGTCTCGCAGGCCTTAGTTCTCTCGCTACGGTGGTGGACAAAGGAAAACCTGGGAAAAGGGAAACCCTTTGCCGCACCCGCGGCGGAAGCCACTCTAACCACAGACGCATCCCTCACAGGATGGGGGGGCTCACCTATCCCATCAGACTGCTCACGGAGTGTGGACTCCGAACGTAGCATCCAAACACATCAATCTTCTGGAGCTACTAGCGGTGTTCAAGGCGCTAAAAGCCTTCCAGGAACACCTACAAGGCAGGACAGTGATGGTCCCTACAGACAGCACCACAGCCATGTATTACATCAACAAGCAGGGGGGAACCGACTCTCCAGGACTGTCCAAACTGGCCCAAAATATATGGAAGTGGGCTCTCAAACAAAACATGTACCTACTGTCACAACATGTACCAGGGGAACTCAATCTGCTGGCAGACAAACTCAGCAGAGATTTCCCCCTCCCCGAAGAGTACGAATGGCGACTGCACGAAAACATCGTCTTCGATGTCTTCACACAATGGGGATTCCCAGAAATAGACCTGTTCGCAACCCTGGAGAACTCACAATGCCTAAGTTACGCCTCCAGGTACCCCCAGAACCAATCCAAGGGGAACGGTCTGTCGATACAATGGTCAGGGAAATTTGTTTACGCTTTTCCCCCCGACTCCCCTTCTCAACAAGGTGGTGCACAAGATGCACCAGGAACAAGTAACCATGATACTGGTGGCCCCAATGTGGGCCCGACAGCCATGGTTCGCTCACTTGATGGAGATGTCTCTGTCTCCCCCTGTGAAACTCCCCTGCCCGTACAACATGCTGTCACAAGACGAGGGCAGGACCCTACATCCATGCCCCCAGAACATGAACTTAGCAGCTTGGCTCCTGAGATCATAGAATTCGGACATCTACAGCTCCCGCAGAGATGCATGGACATCCTCAGGGAAGCCAGAAAACCTAACACTCGCCACTGCTATTCTAGCAAATGGAAGAGGTTTGTCATCTGGTGCAGGGGTAAGAGCATCAACCCGATTGACTGCTCTCCCACACATATTGTTCTGTACCTGACCCACCTATTGGATTAAGGTCTAGTGTTCAATTCCATTAAAGTCCACCTAGCGGCACTTTCTGCATACACCACTTCCCAATTCAAGGTGTCGTGGTGGAAGATCCCTGTTATAAAGGCCTTAATGGAGGGAGTAAGGAGAATACACCCCCCGATAGCTGACCCAGCTCCCGGATGGGACCTTAATGTGGTACTTACCAGACTCATGGGCTCACCATTCGAACCCATGCACAAAGCAACTCTTAAACACCTCACTATTAAGACTGCTTTTTTAATAGCTATCACCTCCCTCAGGAGGGTAAGTGAACTTCAGGCTCTTTCTGTTCTAGACCCCTTTGTTACAGTTCAGAGATAAGGTGGTTCTACGCACTCACCCAAGGTTTGCTCCGAAATTCATCTCAAAATTCCACGTAAACCAGTCTATAGAACTAACCAGCGTTCTTTCAAAATCCTTCCAACTTGGGAGAAAGGACTCTGCACACACTAGATGTCCGCAGAGCGGTCATGTTCTACATGGAAAGAACCAGACCACTGAGGAAGACTAATCAGTTCTTCGTCTCGGTGGCAGCAGGAAGAGAAGGGGATGCAGTTTCAAAGTCCACTATTTC
Organism: Ambystoma mexicanum; assembly: GCF_040938575.1. Taxonomy (NCBI): domain Eukaryota; kingdom Metazoa; phylum Chordata; class Amphibia; order Caudata; family Ambystomatidae; genus Ambystoma; species Ambystoma mexicanum. Next base: position 995,317,984 of record NC_090929.1, on the reverse strand, counting down.
TAGATGGATTGTTCAATGCATCACTCTCTGCTATACTCTTGCTAAGAGAGAACTGCCCTTTAGGCCAAGAGCACATTCTACTCGAGGCACGGGGGCGTCCATAGCATTCATTGCAAATGTTCCCCTTGAGTCCATCTGCAAAGCGGCTACCTGGAGTTCTGTGCACACTTTTACAAAACACTACTGTCTAGATGCACACTCTAGATCTGACTCCCAGGTGGGACAGGCAGTATTAAGACATCTTTTCTCTACTGTTCCTTCTCATAACCCACCGCCAACTCCGGGTACTGCTCGCTAGTCTATGCACAGCATGTGATTCTAAGCAGATTAACAAACATCAGAAGACAATGCATTACTTACCGTAAAAGCATTTCTGATGGTTGTATCTGCTTAGATTCACATGCGCCCACCCTTCCTCCCCGCTCGGATGGAAGGAACATAGACTTCCTTTTATCTCTCTCTTTTCTGTACTCACTCACGTCTAGAAGGCTCCCTCAGGGCAGAAAAATACAAACAGAGGGACCTCGACACGTGAGGGATTGTGGGTACAACGCACGTCACTATAGGGATAGTGTTTCAGACACGCCTTGTCGACGTCCCTTTTCGACTACGAAAAACAAAATGCAATACTCCGCAGTGACCACTGGATGTCGGACCTATGCACAGCATGTGAATCTAAGCAGATACACCCATCAGAAATGCTTTTACGGTAAGTAATGCATTGTCATACCAACCTGAGGAAAGAGTTACACGAACTGATAAGAAAAGTCACCAAAGACTGTTGAAAAATCATATATTAAGAAGAAATTCTTTGCAAATAAAAGTGCGGAAAGCACCCAGCAAGTGAAGGGAGTCATTGTCCCGCTTTTTTTTTTTGTTTCTGTAAGTGATGGGGGTCAGATGGTATTTGTTTTTTGGACAGAGGACTTATTATCTTTGGACATTCAGAGACAACAGACAAGCACTTTAGTTAGTAAAGTAGGTAGGGAACACACCACAGCGATGGGGGAAAGATGGGCCTTAGTCGTCTTTCTTTAATAAAGGCAAGGTAAAATGTCCTCAAAGTCAGCGTCGTCCTTCTGACACCCCATACGTCCCACCAGGGGAAGGGTCTGGGGTACTCCCAAGAGAAGGTTTGCCTGCCTGAGCTGTGCTCACCACATCCCTGCATGCATCACCTCTGTAGGGCGGAGAATTTCTCTGTTTGTCATGGAATTGACATTAATCGATTGAACATACTTCTGCTTCGGACAGTTGGGATGACAAGCGGAGAAAAGTGTGGACGAAAAATAGCAACCGCCAGTATTGGTGGCACAAAAGTAAATGTATCTATAGGCAGCAGGTTTAGTGTAAATGGATCGCTTGGTTGTTTGCAGCTGATGGATTTGACCCAGGATAATCCCAAGAATCAGTATGTAGTCGCCATAGGGAATACGGCAGGTTATGGTAGCACAAATGTTGGCTTTAGTTTCATGGAGTCTGAATTTGTTGAAGGCAATGACGCTAGCCTTCTCACAGAGGCATTGTCCTTTACTCTTATTGAGAAAACTAAGGAAGAATGTTCCTTAAACTTAAAAATGGCATCTTTGCACTACAACCATTCAGCAAAATTTCTAAAGGAAATCACATTGTCCATTGATGAACTGGAAGAGAATTTCCGCTGCATGCTCAAGATAGCTGCGTCAAAGGTTTCCACTGTACTGGCTACAAAAACAGCAGAATACAGTGAAAAGGTCTTCCTTTTTGAAACTAATCGGAAGTCAAGAGACCCCTTCCGTTATGATGGTAACCAAGGGGGTGGCCTTGGTGCCTTACCTGTTGATACTGTAAAACTGATTTTAAATGTAAACATTGAGTCTCCAGTAGTTTCAATACCTCGGAAGCCAGGCAGTCCTGAACTCCTTGTTGGGCATTTGGGTCAAATAGTCATTCAGAACTTTGTTTCTGGTGATGATGAATCAAGAAGGGACCGTCTACAGTTTGAAATTAAAGATATCAAACTATATTCTGTAAATACAAACGATACAAAAGGCAAAAGGGAAATTAAGGTGGACCTTTCGGAACCTTCAAACACTACTTTTGATAATGCCAGTGTCGGCAGCCAGGATGAAAGTCATTTCACTAGGAATGATTTCTTTGAATCGTTAAACAAAGGCCAAGGTAAGTTTGCATTAAGAAGTACATTTGTTTTGTTTCTTTTCAGTAATCAATATGCTAAAAGGGGCACTAGCATGCTTATTGTAGAAATGAAAACATTGAAGTAATCGGCAGTTGTGCCCTAGAGAACAACAACACACTTGGAAACATTTCTTAATTGAAATTAACGCTACAGTTGGCTTATGTAGGATAAAATGCTACATTTAATCATTCAGATACCCTTCTTAGTTTAAGTTGAAATATATGTTTGGGCTGTGGATATCCGGATGCAATGTCTCCATGATAAACTTGGCTTCACTGCTAAAGAATTTTTATTTCTTGCAGTTTGCATACATTTTAGAGTATCTCTGCAGCCCACATAGTTCTATTGGAAACAGAGTAGGTTCTCTGGAAAATTAAGGAGGTTTTTAATTTTAGAAAAATGAAAATGTTTTAGTTTTGGCTGAAAGCTGATAAAGTCAATTTTGCCCCCAAGTATTCAGTGTGTATGGCCTTTTGGTTTGGTGTAAATGTATGTTGTAATTCGGCTCTTTTTCCGTCCTGGTGTGCATACTGCTAAAATGTCTCCTGTCTTGCTGCTCTGGACTTTGGCACATATAAGCACCACCTTGTGGCCAAAACAATGCTATAGAGAAGAGAGAAATGGCATAAAGAAGCAGTCCACCTTTTTCAGGTCTTAATCAGTCCTTTTCTTTCTACTGTATCACAGCCCTTTCGTCTCCATAATAGTCTTCTGTCACAGTCCTCCTTTTTTTGTACTCATTTGTCAGTAGTCCTTTGTTTGTATTAGTCCCCTTCTTGACAGTAGCCCTCTTTTGTCACAGTTCATGTCCTTTCAATCGTTCTCCTTCAGCACTGCCCTTACTACTCTCCTTCATAGTGCTGCTTCCTCAGTCGTTTTTCTTCATCAGTCCTTCCGTCTCCTTCATCACTGTCATTCTTCACAGCCCTTTTTGTTCATCCCATCCCTTTTCTTTCACAGTCCTCCTTTGTAGCGGTTCTTCGTACGTAAGTCTTCCATCATATTACTTGTTCATTACAGCCCTTCTCCTTAATCACAGGTGGTCTCCTTCATAAGTCCTTTTCCTTTGTCATAGCCCTTCTCTATTGAAAGATCCCTTCTAGGTCCTTTCACAGTCCTGTCAACACAGTTCTGTGTCACAGCCTTTCTACATCAGTCCTCCATCATTCTGGTCCTTTGTCACAGCCCCTCTCTTTTTTCACACTCCCCGTTTGTGCTGGCACTCCCCCTCTGTGCTGGCTCTCACTCTTTCTCTGCCCTCCTTTATCATCCTCCATCTTTTTCACTGTCTTTAATTTTCACAGTCTATCAGTCCCTTTCCTTCAGTTGTTTCTCAGTCCATCCTCATAGTCCTTCTCCTTCATCAGATCTTCTTCACATTCTTTATTACCCTTCTTCCAAGTCCTTCCTCATAGACCTCCTATGTCACCGCTCTTGATCTTCGCAACAGTCATTGTTCTTCTGCAGTGTCCCTCATCACAGGTCTTTAACGTTACTTGCATCCCTTCATTCTCAAAATCCTTCTTTGTCACAACCCTTGGTCACAGTCCTTCATCACATTACTCCTTTTTTACAGCCATTGGCCTTCCTCACTACTTTGTCACAATCCTTTTCTTTGATCACAATCTGCTGTCTGTCCTTCTCCCCTCCTCTCCCCTGCCTGTCCCTTCTCCTCTCCTCTCCCCTCCCCTGCCTGTCCCTTCTCCCCTCCCTGGCCCTTTTCCCCTCCCGTTCAGCCCTCCCCTACCTGGCCCTTCTCCACTCCCCTGCCTGGCCCTTCTCCTCTTCCCTCCCCTCCCCTGCTTGGCCCATCCCCCCCCCTCCCCTGCTTGGTCCATCCCCCCCCTCCCCTGCTTGGCCCATCCCCCCCTCCCCTGCTTGGCCCATCCCCCCTCCCCTGCTTGGCCCATCCCCCCTCCCCTGCTTGGCCCATCCCCCCTCCCCTGCTTGGCCCATCCTCCCTCCCCTGCTTGGCCCATCCTCCCTCCCCTGCTTGGCACATCTCCCCTCCCCGGCTTGGCACATCCCCCCCCCCCCGGCTTGGCACATCCCCCCCCCTCCCCGGCTTGGCCCATCTCCCCCCCTCCCCTGCTTGGCCCATCTCCCCTCCCCTGCTTGGCCCATCTCCCCTCCCCTGCTTGGCTCCCCTCCCCTGCTTGGCCCATCTCCCCTCCCCTGCTTGGCCCATCTCCCCTGCTTGGCCCATCTCCCCTCCCCTGCTTGGCCCATCTCCCCTCCCCTGCTTGGCCCATCTCCCCTCCCCTGCTTGGCCCATCTCCCCTCCCCTGCTTGGCCCATCTCCCCTCCCCTGCTTGGCCCATCTCCCCTCCCCTGCTTGGCCCATCTCCCCTCCCCTGCTTGGCCCATCTCCCCTCCCCTGCTTGGCCCATCTCCCCTCCCCTGCTTGGCCCATCTCCCCTCCCCTGCTTGGCCCATCTCCCCTCCCCTGCTTGGCCCATCTCCCCTCCCCTGCTTGGCCCATCTCCCCTCCCCGGCCCATCTCCCCTCCCCTCCCCTGCTTGGTCCATCTCCCCTCTCCTCCCCTGCTTGGCCCATCTCCCCTCTCCTCCCCTGCTTGGCCCATCTCCCCTCTCCTCCCCTGCTTGGCCCATCTCCCCTCTCCTCCCCTGCTTGGCCCATCTCCCCTCTCCTCTCCTGCTTGGCCCATCTCCCCTTTCCTCCCCTGCTTGGCCTCTCTCTTCCCCCTCCCCTGCCTCACCCCTCTCCCCCCTCCCCTGCCTCACCCCTCTCCCCCCTCCCCTGCCTCACCCCTCTCTTCCTCCCCCCTCTGCCTGACCCCTCTCTCCCCCCCTCCTCTGCCTGGCACCTCTCTCCCCCCCCCCTCCTCTGCCTGGCACCTCTCCCCCCCCCCTCCTCTGCCTGGTCCCTCTCTCCCCCCCTCCTCTGCCTGGTCCCTCTCCCCCCCCCCCTCCTCTCCTGCCTGGCCCCTCTCTTTCTGCCTCCTGCCCTGCCTGGCCCCTCTTTCTGCCTCCTGCCGTGCCTGGCCCCTCTCTTTCTGCCTCCTGCCGTTCCTGGCCCCTCTCTTTCTGCCTCCTGCCGTTCCTGGCCCCTCTCTTTCTGCCTCCTGCCGTTCCTGGCCCCTCTCTTTCTGCCTCCTGCCGTGCCTGGCCCCTCTCTTTCTGCCTCCTGCCGTGCCTGGCCCCTCTCTTTCTGCCTCCTGCCGTGCCTGGCCCCTCTCTTTCTGCCTCCTGCCCTGCCTGACCCCTCTCTTTCTGCCTCCTGCCCTGCCCTGCCTGGCCCCTCTCTTCCCCCTGCCTTGCCTGGCCCCGCTCTTCCCCCTGCTCTGCCTGGCCCCTCTTCCCCTCCTCCCCTCCTCTGCCTAAGCTTTTCCCCTGCTCTGTCCAGCCTTCTCCCTGCTCCTCCATTGGCCAATTAGCCATCTCTGTCACAGCCATGCTCCAGCAGGGTTTCTCCCCTCCGACCCATGTGCCATGGCAACAAGGACATTGTTGAAGAGGTAAACCTGGATGAGAACCTCTAGTTTCATCTCTGTTGGTCAGGGAAAGCTCCTGGACATTCCATTTCATGGCAACCTGTTAGGTGAAAAGGATGATGAGTTCCTCCAGATGTTCCAGTCCTCAAAGGCAACCGCAAAGTCTCTAGGTATAGTGGTGCAGCAGCCAGCTGCCGCCACGAACAGACAGAGGGGAGTTTCAACCCTTCCCCTCTTATGCCCACAGGGGCAGAGTACAGTCTCCCTCAGGCAAGCAGCAATTGAGAACAACTTGAAAGTAAACTTGATCATTCTGAACTGTGATAAAATGAGAAAGACAACAATAACTTTCCCTAGGAGGGAGGTGAAAGAAATTGAAATATCAAGAATAATCTCAATGAAAGCGACTGTAGATTAAATCCTACATTAACTAATCTGAATACCTGCAATGAGAGAAAGCAAATAATGGAGATAAACAAAAGGGTACACAATATAGTGGTTGTATCTATACCCTGGGAAGAGGGGGACATCAAATCCTTTGTCAAAAGCAGAAGAGTGGGAGAACAGAAAGAACGAGTATGAGGTACTGAAGGCCAAGGAAGCCTTTGTTTAACCAGTCTGTCAAGGAGAGGCACTCCTAAAGAGGAAAGTAGATATACCAACCTGAGGAAAGAGTTACACGAACTGATAAGAAAAGTCACCAAAGACTGTTGAAAAATCATATATTAAGAAGAAATTCTTTGCAAATAAAAGTGCGGAAAGCACCCAGCAAGAGAAGGGAGTCATTGTCCCGCTTTTATTTTTGTTTCTGTAAGTGATGGGGGTCAGATGGTATTTGTTTTTTGGACAGAGGACTTATTATTTTTGGACATTCAGAGACAACAAACAAGCACTTTAGTTAGTAAAGTAGGTAGGGAACACACCACAGCGATGGGGAAAGATGGGCCTTAGTCGTCTTTCTTTAATAAAGGCAAGGTAAAATGTCCTCAAAGTCAGCGTCGTCCTTCTGACACCCCATACGTCCCACCAGGGGAAGGGTCTGGGGTACTCCCAAGAGAAGGTTTGCCTGCCTGAGCTTTGCTCACCACATCCCTGCATGCATCACCTCTGTAGAGCGGAGAATTTCTCTGTTTGTCATGGAATGGTGTCTCCCCACATATGACGCTCTGTCATTACAGGTCGTTCACCAGTGACATTGCCTCCCTTTTGCTCAAAACCCTCCAGATTATCCTCCCTCCGGCCCATGGTTCCACCCAGACCCTCTCCTGCTTCTGACAAAGTGTGCCCTGCTCAGAACTGGCAGGGGCTGGTACTGTGAGGGGTCAGAAATGAGAGATGAACATAGAGTTGTACTTGTCTCAACATTTGCCATGTTTATCAAACATAAAAGGGGTTGGGATGCAGGCCTATCTGTCCCTACCCTAACAAGAAGGTCCCTGCCAGTTAAACTAATCCTAAAGAAAGTCGTTCTAGTGTCCAAAGTATATCTGCCCCTCACACTAACATACACAACCAAAGAGTAAAAGGAAAATGTATCTGTTTCCAGTGTAACGCAAATGTGCAACAATTCAAAATGATAACTCCATTAAAGTAATCCTTGTATCCAGGCTTGGACTCCCTCCCCCTAGATCAATTCAGGAAGACCTTTGAAAAAGGTATGTTCCAACAAATCGATTCAGTTCAAGATAAATAGTTTTTCATCCCACACGTCTCTCAAAAATTGAAAAAACAAATTTCTTTTCCATAGAACATTGGTTCAAAAGCAAAGCAACTATTTCTTCAATGAGTTTCCTTTCAAGAAGCCAGAAGTGATGAATCCAAATAATGTAGCAATAGTCTTTCTTATTGAATACTCTTGTCAGAATGGCAAAGTCCATTTCTCTTGTACAATAGTAAAGCAAATAGTTTATTTCCACCACATCCCTTTATAACACCAAACTGATTCCCCTTTAAAAAAAGGCTCCTCTCCTAGTTTAGACAGAACTGTGACCTTGGCTGTAAAGTTTAATCATCTGCTAGGAAAGCTTTCTACTTTACACAGCTTGAACCTTTCTCGGTTCTCTCTCCTGCCAGGAAGAGTTTCACATTTTTATACAACAGTTCCTCTCCTTGTTTACTCGCCTGCCAGGAATGATCCCTACTTCACACAATGCATTCAATTTCCGGTTCACCCTCCTGCCAGGAATAGTTTCTATAGCAGTTAATGTTCCTTTGATTGTGGCAATGGGATTGCCAAGTTTCCCCAAACAGACCTCTTGTGTGTAGAATTGTATCCCTCTGCTCTTTTATGTCTCTTCTCAAAATCTCTCTTGGCTGATGGCAATGCGGCTTCCCATTTTCCCTAGACTCACCTCTCATGCATGGAGGGCTGTACCCCTTTAGCCCCTCTATTCTAATTGGTAGAAGGTCAAATTGTTTCCCTAAGTGTCTTTTAGCCTTCCCACTTATCCCGGGATCCCCAAAAAGGAGCACAGTTACCAGGCCGATAGCCCCAGTTGCCAAGAGACTCTTGTGGCTCTTTCGCCAGCCTCTCACGTTGTCACCAATGGAACTTCTGTTGTTCCTCCAGACCGCGTCTCGTTCAGTCTGGCAACCGCTGCCTTCCACCGGAGTCTCTCTCCTCTGATAAATGACGCCTCCAGGTGGGTGCCTGTAAGCGGCTCCGTCCACCAGCGTGTCTTGCTCCAGTGGGTCTGTCTCAGAGCGCATCTCCAGCTGTCCGTTCTCCGGCAAGACTCTGCTCCTGCTTTTCCCGTCAGGTTGCAACCGCCTCCTCTCTTGCCACACTTTTGTGCACAAGGTTCACCAGTTTCAATCTCCCACACACCTGATCATTATTAGAACATTGGCACGGTTCACTAAGTGATTGTGAAGTGGATTTCCTGTGGTTAGTCTGTCTACTATCTCACCTGAGCAGAAGAAGAAGCTTGTGAAGTACCAGCGACAAGACCACAGCGGCAGCACGGTAGCGCTGCACGGTTCGCTAAGTGGTTGCAAAGTGGTTTTCCTGGGGGCACTGTAAAGTTACTAAAAATCGCGTCCGCCTCTGGCAAGACAGGCTGGAGTGGAGTTTCGGGTGTGGAGAACGTTGTGCTTGTTTACAGGTTGTTGGGTAAAAATTGGTGCAGTCACACTGTGTAAGACTACATAAGACTTTGCCTTTGGTATAGGTCTGTACTACACAAGCTGGTAGTGACTGTGCAGCCAGGCCTATTTCAAGAGAGGTAAATGTGAGCTGTAGAGCTGTACATATGAAGTTAGTCAATACAAGTAACCAAGTAACACTTACTCTCAAGGTTTCAGTTATACATATATATTTATTTACACATCAAGTTTTAGTTAAGCATTCTTTAAAAAGGGCAAGTATTTGTAACAGTCAAGCAAGCCTTGGAATCACTTTACAAATTCAATAAAGTTGGTGAATACTCTTTGGGGATGTAATACATTTCTCCTACACCATGAAGTGACTTCAATAACAAGGATCGTATTGCATTTATCTTAAACACCATGTACTTTTTTAGACTCTGTGTTTCAGGAACAAAGGTTTAAGGAAATAGAAAGGTTAGAACATACTTTCTTATTTTATTTCTTTTTGTTTTTTTTATTTTTTGTGTTTACCAAGGTTTATTGGTTTTACAAAGGCAACAGTGTTCTGTGCTGTTGTTGCTTGTTGTGAAACATTATTCATTTTATTTTTTCAGTTTCTGCTTCTGGCCCACTTTCCTGCTCTTTTTCTTTTTCTATTTTCAGTAAGGCAGTTTGTAGAATGTTTATTGTGGCAATAGCCCATGAAGTTTTTTGTCCACTAAGCAAGCGTGGCCACCAAGTCGTTTCCTCACAATCCGAGTGAGGCTCTAAAATTGAAGATAAGTTGTTTTTTCTGACATTTAACGTTGCCGGGCAAGACGTCAAGAGTTGGCGAACTGATTCTACTTCTGTCTTCTTACATAACCTGCAGGAGTTTTTTTTTTTAAACTTTTATTTATTGGCAGAAGGTTAGGACAGGTGCAGCACATATCATGCAGAAAGAGACGGCGATCACTATTGGGATACAGGCATTACAACAAGAGCAATTACAAGTAGCACCGAATGTGGGGGGGGGGATCATGGCATGGGGATATCATGAAGTGTTCAGTTCCTGTGGGGAGTCGGGCAGCTCCGGCAGGGGGGTGGAGCGCCAGTCCACCTCGTCTTTGCTATTCAGATAGCTGCAGAATTCAGTCCACACATTCTTGGGGCGGGATAGGGTGGGTAATGAGCCAATATATTCTTCTTCACATGTTTGTACCCAAGTGAGAGCCTTCAACCACATCTTTAGAGTCGAGGGAGATCGGCGCTTCCAACATTGTAATATACTTCTTTTGGCAACGATTGGGCTCACATTCAAGAATTTTGACATTTTTTTTTCACCATCCCCAGCCCAGACCCCAAACAACAAGACCAATGGGTCAGGTTGCACCGGGGATGCAACCATCTCCGAGAGCGCCTTCGTCACCTCCCGCAAGAACGTGCCTAGCGCCGCGCATGACCAAAACATATGTAAATGGTCCGCTTCTTCAGACGTACATTTTGGGCATTTGTGGGTCAGGGTGTGAGAAAATTTCGCAATTTTGAACGGTGTGTAGTTCAGTCTGTTGAGGAGTTTATATTGTATGCAGCGAAATCTAGCACTTAGAGAGACCTTGCGCGTATGTGCGCACATTTTGTTCCACATTTCATCTGTAATTTCCCTCCCTAGCTCCTCGGCCCAGGCTTCCCGTGGCTTGGGGGATACGTCCTCTAGTTTCCCTAGCTGCATTTTGTACAGGGAGGATATAATTCCCCTACTTCCTGCGGAGTTTGGGATGTACTGGAGCTCTGGGGAGTCCGGCTGCTCATTTGGGTAGGAGGGCCACATTCTAGGGACTGCCGCTCTTAGCCGAAAGTATTGTAATAGCTCCAACGGTGAGTTGGAGTGTTCGGGCCGCCACGTTAGGGGAGTAATACATTTACCGTCCGTATATAGGTCAGTGAGTGCATGGTAGCCCAGGTTTCCCCAATGACGGATGAAATGCTGATTGTGTGTGGGAGAGAGCCCAGGAACTTGCCATATGGGGAGCCATTTGTAGTACGGGCGATGGTCCCGTTTTGAGTCAAGAATGGTGTTCCACGCTCTAATCGTGGCCGCGACAGGATCCGCCTGGGCATCCGTCTGATATGTATGGTGTAACACTAGGGTCATGATATTATTCCCTTCGCAGCCAGTTTCTCCAATTTTACATGTGGGGACGGGTTGCTGTGTTCGTACCAGTGTATGGCATGTCGGGCCTGAGCCGCAATCCAGTACAGTGTAAGGTCAGGGGCTGCAAAACCACCTTTTTCATAGGGTAGAGTCATATGTTGCCATTTTTTACGTACGGCCTCAGAGTGCCATAGAAATTGGGCACACGCCGAGTGGAGCCTCTTGAAATAGTGCTTCCCGGGCCATACCGGGACGTTAGCGTAAATATAGAGGAGTTTGGGAACCACAATCATTTTTATGAGGGATAGCCTGCCTGCGAGGGATAGCGGAAGATTGCGCCATTTGAGCATTTTGGACTCAGTGAGTTGTGCCTTGGTCTCATAATTCCCCGCCAATAGAGAGGTTTTGGTACGTGATACTTGCACGCCGAGGTATCTGATACCACCTGGGGACCAGCGCAGGGGGAATTCGCATAATGGCTGATCGGTCGCCTCGGTGAGAGGAAATATCTCTGTCTTAGAGTAGTTAATGGTAAAGCCAGAGTACGTGCCAATTTTAGTTATGTCTCTGATGATTGTGTCTAGATACGTGGAAGGGTTTCTGACCTACAGGAGCACATCATCAGCATATAGTGAGATGATTTCTGGTGCATCCTGTAGACGAATGCCCTTACGGGCGTGCTTATTCCGAACATGGTCCGCCATAGGCTCGATAGCAAGCGCAAAAAGGATAGGGGAGAACGGACATCCCTGGCGGGTTCCTCTATGTAATGCGAAGGGAGAGGAGACACTGGAATTGACCAAGCCCTGGCCATGGGTCCTGTATACAGGAGTTTTATGTAGGGGATCATATTAGGTCCAACATTCATTTTCTCCAACATGGCCCACAGGTACTGCCAGGAGACCATGTCAAACGCCTTCTGGGCGTCCAGTGTGACTGCTACTGCGTCCGCTTCCGGGTCTATTCTGGCCATCACGTTGAATAGACGACGGATATTAAAGGCATGGTCTAGTAAAAATGTTTATTGTCCCTACGGGTCGGCCATGTTTTTTTAAGCCCAAGTGGCTCGATTTTAGAAAACTTTCCTATGGACCTTACCCGAGTTTTCGTCCATTAAACGCACGCGAAAACAAGCACCAGGGAGCCGCCATTTTCTGATAATCCTATCTTTTCCCCGATCGCCCTGGCTGATCTGCTTTTGCAGCACTAAATCAATTCCCCCGCCCCTGAGCCTGACATTATCAAAACATTCATATTCCCCGTCTCTCCCCGTGACGTTACTGTGCTGCTTAGGCAAACACGCCCAGTCGTCTTCTACGCGACTCCACACAGAACCCGGAAACCAACACAGATCAACTCACAACACAGCGCGCCACAATTCGGAATATGAAACTGTACTTTAAAATGAAACAGCAACACGGTACATTTGGTAAAGTACATTTATTTGACATTAAATGTTTAGAGAATATTCAGCAATTGCCATATGAACTCTGAAAGCCATTTATTTTCTTTTATCTGTATCCGCAATAACTGTTCCGTTTCATCTTGAGTCACGCGCTGTTCCTATATGGTACACAGGGTGTTCATTTTCGTAAAAAGAAACACTTTGGAAGCACGGTGAACCGCAAGGCTGTTCCATCAACTAGGCACTAGTCCAGCCAAAAGGTTGATATGTTGCTTCTAGCCACTAGTACAGCGTAAGGGCATGTGGGCCCTTGGCGATCGTCCCATAATATGGTGATCGTGCTCCAGTTGTTGACACAAAGCTGCAGGTGTCTGCTGAAGAATCCATCCGCCGGTGTCTCAAACAGATGGCAGTGGCAGAAAGGGATCAAATACCTGTTATGAAAACAAATAAATGATAATTCGTCTCGCTAGCCGAACTTCATTAATATTACTCATTTTATTTATTACGGACGATCAGAAACTATTTGCTTGCAAGGATAGTTCAATGGAGTATGTTCGTCTCTAAAATCAATGCGAAAAGTAACGAGATAAATCGAGGCCAACACACAATGATAAACGACAGTTAGTCTACATGCATGAGGAATGATATGATATATGATATGGCATGTGTAACGCGCCTATACTCAAGTGTTTCTAGGCGTGACGAGGCAGGTGGGGAACAAGGGCAGACAGACAACGATCCTACTAGGCCAGGTGTCTTTCTGATCGCGCATGGGGAAGGTCTGTACATGGTTAGTTGAATACAAATTAAATAATAGGGCCAGCTGGTGGCAAGTGCAAGGTAAATGCCGGGAGAAGGGGCTGAAGGATACAGAGACAGTCCCGTAGTGCAGGTAGGCAGTGCAGGGAAAAGTGGCTGGGCCAAGGACCGAGATCGGTGAGACCAGTGGACCTGCATGCCCATGTGCCCACTACGAACAGTTTTACTTGCTTTTCCTAGCTCTTCATTCATTCATTTATTCATGCATCCATTCATTAAATCTTCATTCCGGTATAAAAGCGTGTAAAGATTTACTTACATTATATTTGAAATTTCCATTGTGTCTCTTCGTAATGCAGTCTGTAAAACGGACCGTGCTCTTGACAACGATTTTTCGTATACTGACATAAAATGAAACTCGGTCTAGTTTCTGAATTTTCTGCCTTATCGTCTTACGTTATTGCGCACTCCCTTCAAATGTAGTTCTTTCGGCATGGTCCCTGTCTCAAGGTCAAAAAACAATAGACCCTTATACTTCCAGTGCGACTTGTGGGCCTCATCTGGGCGCTGTCTTTCGCATTCTTTATTTGCAACATCACGTAGTATAGGCATCTGTGAGAACTTGAAGTTTAGAATCCGTCTATGTAGTGCGCCTCAATGTGCAAATGCGAACTGGCTTCTCTCCCAAATGCCACAGCCTGCTTGGCTGGCGCGTTCTAAGTGCCCCAATTTTGTCCCCGTTGTCTGCAAGCTTTGCAGCCCAAATTGAGACATTTAATTTTTGGCAGAAGGTCAGGGAAAGTATAAAGTACCACAGGAGTGGAGTTAAAAGTGAGATTTATTGTTTGTTTTATTATTTGCAATACGCAAGCCTCCCCTCCGTTAACAGTGCGCAGCATTTACATTTACATGAGATGAGACATGAGAAAAATATATACATACACATATGTGAGGTGTTCGCCACCCATGATGGTGAAGGTAGGGGTTAGGTTTACAGGTACACTGTACAATAACATTTATTTACAAAAAGACAATCGTATTGCAATTATTTAAACCGGGATTTGTACTTCACAATCAGCTGTGCTTCGGGTGGGCATGGCACAGTCGCAATGTTCGGTGGCAATGGATCACTGCTCTGCACAGAAACGTCCAAAATTCCATATCTGTGCTTCTCTAACACAGCAAAAATAAGGCCTTTCACAAAGTCGAACTGCATTTCATCATAGACTGGTTTGATCACCCATTGCTTACTTCGTTTTGAAAACACCTTAGTGTAGCGAGGCATCCTTACTTTACCCCTAGTCCTAGATTGTTCACGTCCGACATTGCTGTTATGGGCCAAGACCGCTAGTAGAGTGCTATGTTTCATGCCCCGAAAGCTAAAATGCAAGCGCTTTGGCCTGTACTTTAGGCACATATTGTGGAACACCTCCAAATCTCCTGTGTGACAGAATTCTGTCAGTCCTCTCAAATCTCTTGATAGAGTTTTGTCAAACAATCTTCTCAATGGCTTTGTGTGTCGGTGAAGATGGAATCAACCACTTCTTCTTCCGTGCCTCCTCTCGGGACAAAGGGCCATGTTCACATTGGTGGAAATGTTCATTTGCTGTCCAGCGGTGAACGTTGGTACAGTGGTGCATCAGTGACCGCCATTTTTCAAGTAGTATTTCCACTGACCCCTCACAAGTTTTTGAGCTCCACCAAAGATGGTTGGTGATAGAATGTGACCACTGCAAAATACTTTCAAAACCTTTTTTTTTCCCTGCAGCCGAGATTTTCTTATTGATTGATTTAGCAAGATGCCATACGTCAAATTGATGTTTAATATGTGGGAACTGCTCTCTCATTGTCTTGGCAATTGAAACGTGTCTATCCGTGGCTATGAGGTCGATGTGCATTCCCCTCGATTGTAGATATTCCACTGATTTTATAAAACCTAGTTTCTCCATGGCCACTGAGGATGTACATTGTGTTACCTGCACGACCACCAAACTCACAATTTTCTTACTATCCATGTCCTGAAAGTGGTAGGTGCAGTACTTGGGCAGAAAATCCAGGGCTGTCGCACTGTCCATCGCCGGCTAGCCTGAATCGTTTGCCTTCGAATGTACTTGCTAGAGACAATTGTTCAATTTTCCAAGCATCACTAATGGCCGGAAACAGATAATCACGTTGGTATGTGTAGTACAGCGCTTTAGAAATGAAATGGAGTCCCACAAACTGAAAGAAAGCCTCTAACTTTCTAAAACTGGAGCCACTAAAAAGTGATGCAGCTGCACACAGTAGATTGCCTGCTGGCAGTTTCCCCAGCATCGGTTGTGCAGACCATGAGAACCTATGATTTAATCTACAGGCGGCATTTATTTTGACGTTACTGCCTTTTATTTGACGAGTCACATTAATCAATGGCTTCCCACATACTTTCCCTCTAATGGAATGCACACATTTCAGCATACTTATAATTTCCATCAAACAACTGTCGAATACAATGTATTTGCTCTCTTTCATTAGACTGTCATCCTGCGTCAACGTTGTTTCGGCCTTTGACGTTGTGGAGATTTCAACACATTGGAAAGTAATATCGCTGATATCAAGTTCTGATGCGTCTATGGATGCTGCGGCTGGTTCATTCTCTGTCATTTCAACATCTATTACTTCAACATTGATGGGAGAACACAACAATGTCGACAGGTTTTTTGGTGGCAAATTTCTGGCGGGTGTAGATTGTGTAAATTGATCTGCAACCACTTCAGAGCTATCTTCAATACATTCAATAACATCTTCTTGTGGTGGTGCGGTCGCACTGTAGCTATGGTCCAATGCAACTTTGCTGTAGTCTCCAAAAACAATTAATTCATGTTCTGGCCATTGGACATGAGCATCTCGAGCCTGAACACGCCTCGCCTCAATTAATAGTTCCTCCATAGTGTACACGGTCTGGCAAGCCACATCTCTCATTCGCTTCACTGTCTGTGTGTGTATAGTTCTGACACCCACGGGTAACTGGAGGAGAGATTGGAAAAGGGATGTTCAGTTTAAACACAAGATGGAGTGTAGTAGAATTGACTGGAAAAAAACATAAAATAGTCCCCAGCACAAACATTTTTTTAAAGTTATGAACTGTTTGTAACTAACCTTTTTTTGTTTTTTTTTCTTTGCAACTTTTTTGACTCGACCTTCAACATCTGAACGCTGTAGCTCCGATTTGTTTCCGCATGTCCTCCCTTCCTCTTGCGCTGCAACGACTATATTTTCTGTATCCGCATAGACAGCACGGAATGAGGCTCCATCGTCTCCCTGAAACATAGTACTTTCATTACTATGTATCAAAATATTGTTAGCATAAAACACACGTGAGGCGAACACACAGGTACATCTCAATAGCCAAATACGATTTAAACATTGTGTGCAACAATCAAACGACAAGTATTGATTCATGGCAGTGATGATCTATTTCGATGGAACTGTCAGTATCCATACCTCTGGCTCTGCATGGACTGCCATGAATGATTGTATTGGAGAGGAGGCATCCGCATCTCCCTGAAACACAGTACTTGCATTAGTATGCTTTTCAATATTGGAAACACAACACACACTTGGGGTCGACGGCACAGGTACATATAAAGAGATAACCGCAAATGATGCATTGTCCAAAAGAATCAAGGAAAATCCAAATATGATCACATTTCATCGACTTATTTCAACGATTCCTTTACATCTGCATCATCTAAATGAGATGTTGTGATTGTGGTGGAAGCTCCGTCGTCTCCCTGAAACACAGCACTTGAATTAATAGGGAAGAAAGTATAGCAAATGGAATCACGTTATATGATCACGCATGATGGAGCTGTCATTATCCATACCTCGTGCTGCTGAAGAATATCTATGGATGTTGCAAATGTAGTGCGCACTTCCGAAAGCTGTTGCGCCGATTCGTATACTTGAATGTCAGGCTCTGCATCAAGTGCAGGGGTTGACGCTCCATCAACTGCCTGAAACATAGTACTTGCATTAGTGAGGATTACAATTGTGAAAACATAACACACACCTGGGGTCGACAGCACAGGTACATGTCAACGGCTAACCACGAATGAAACATTGTGTAGAACAAACGAACGACAAGAATTCCAGCTCCGATGATGATGCTCGATGGAGCTGTCAGTATCCATAGCTCCTGATGTTGAAAAACATCTAGAAATGTTGTAGATGTGGCGGACGCTTCAGCATCTCCCTGAAAGACAGCACTTGCATTAGTATGGATAACACTAATTATAACTGAAAACAAACACCAGTGGACGATAACTAAGGTGTATATCAATTGGAAAGCAGTAACCAAACATTCCGTAAAATAATTACACGATAGAATAAAACTATTACTTGACATGCATAAAACAAGTATGTAGCGGATTAGCCTAGTAAGATTACCTGATACGCGCTAGAAGTGGTTGATAACTGCGACCACGTCAAGGATGTAGAATGTTCTTGCTTCAGATTCAAGGGATAGTCAAGAAGTTGTAAAGGTCAATTAATGATTGATAATGAATTGCCAATATTAGAAATAGCCATGTAAGCCGACAGAATACTTGAAAAATGCTCAATACAGCACAGTTCCCTGTCCCCATATATATATACATTGCGTTTGTGGGTTATGAAATCGAAAAAGAATATATTGATAAATGTCATTATTCAAAAAACTATACGCTCATATCAATATCGAAATTATTACAAGGGATAGAACAGCTACAATATCAATTAATCCATTCGGCTACACACTACCGCAAGGCCGAAAGCTAAATCCGGACACTTGACTCACCGGTGGCGGAATGTGGACGAATAGAGTGGGAATAGCGTTTTCGCGCAATTTCCGTGTCGTTCGCCGTTTATTCTTCTTTGTTACCCAAGAAGTTGTGTACATGTCCAAGGAAAAGTGCCGGCTGCAGATGCGGTATCGATCACCCCTCTTGTCCTGTAAGACTTGTTGGACTCTACTTTCCAGCTCATCCAGTGGATATCCGCAATGTCTGACCCATTCTCTTATTCGATCAACAGTTTTCGGGAATACATGCATTGTAGTTCCTTCAGATTTCGCATGGGTCTTCGAAGGGCAACCGCTAATCGAACAGGCAGGCATTGTTGATTAAATCTGAAAAGTAAATATCGACATTATTATACAATCTTCAAGAGTAAAGATTTGATACAAAAGTAAATGAATCATACAATGATCAATGCAAGGTTTGTTTTGGTCGCAGGAACTATACAAGTTCATTATGTGCTGCTTAGTATTTGCATAAGTTGCAGAAATGTATAATTGATGTGACTGAAATCTGAACATGTGACTCGTCCCTTGGATGTTCTGTCTTGCACGAGAAGGAAACATGCTTACATTATAGACTGGACCCCCGAAGGACGCAATTCAATGACAATAGACACAGATGAAAATAAATAGATCTATTGATAGCACAGCAATGGAAACTCAAGTCAATACCAATGAGACCAATGTACATAGCACTATTGTGTACTCTACTCGAAAATAGATAGAAATTTAAAAATCTGCGAAATATGACCAGGATACATGGCCTTACCTTGACCAACAAACAGTTGGATTCAGCAAGCAGAGCAGTATGTTGCGGGAGAATAGGTGGATGGCCAAAGGTAGCTCACTGATGGGTATGCTCGAAGCGGTCACAGAAGTTCACGGATAGCACGACGACGAGCAGATTAGCATAGATCTCAGTGGTTCCCAGGTAGCACGTTCAGGAGTTGACTTGCAAAGCACAAAGATGTTCTCATGAGACATATCGAGTGGTTTTTAAAGTATTAGAAACTGGGGTGTGTTTGTGAATGAATGACGTATGTATGTCGTGGTATTAGGGGGGCGGCCTGCTTGAAGGGGAGGCCTGCCTGGAGACACGGGGTCTGAGGAGGCCATGTGACTGATGGCCCCTTGGCGTGGGACACCTTTTGAAGTGTACATGCAGTTTGGGACCTTGGCCTTTCGCGCCCCTGACAGCCCCCCATGCCAGCGCTCATCCCCGGGTGTGAACCGCCTTTGATAAAGGGGGGTGGGATGGATGGGCCTGGGGCGTGCAGATAAGGCACAGGAAGACTGCCGAATGGAGACACACTTATGTGTATTGCAGGGGGGCGGCCTGCCTCAGCGGAGGCCTGCCTGGAGACACGGGGTCTGAGGAGACCATGTGAACAATGGCCCCTTGGCGTGGGACACCTTTTGAAGTGTACATGTAGTTTGACACCTTGGCCGTTTGCGCCCGTCACAGCCCCCCATGCCAGCGCGCATCCACTGGCGCGAACCGCCTTTGATACAGGGGGGTGGGATGGATGGCCCTGGGGCGTGCAGATAAGGCACAGGAAGACTGCTGAATGGAGACACACTTATGTGGATAGCAGGGGGGCGGCCTGCTTCAAGGGGAGGCCTGGCTGGAGACACGGGGTCTGAGTAGGCCATGTGACCGATGGCCCCTTGGCGTGGGACACCTTTTGAAGTGTACATGTAGTTTGACACCTTGGCCTTTCGCGCCCCCGACAGCCCCCCATGCCAGCGCGCATCCACCGGCGCGAACCGCCTTTGATACAGGGGGGTGGGATGGATGGCCCTGGGGCGTGCAGATAAGGCACAGGAAGACTGCTGAATGGAGACACACTTATGTGGATTGCAGGGGGGCGGCCTGCCTCAGGGGAGGCCTGCCTGGAGACACGGGGTCTGAGGAGACCATGTGAACAATGGCCCCTTGGCGTGGGACACCTTTTGAAGTGTACATGTAGTTTGGCACCTTGGCCTTTCGCGCCCCTGACAGCCCCCCATGCCAGCGCGCATCCACCGGCGCGAACCGCCTTTATATCAATATACAGTATATTGCCTTTATATCAATGATAGTATATCGTTGCTTATTAATAACAAATGCCACATACCGGAGATTCTTGTGAGCACAGACCCACACTTCAACCGGTGTATTATAGTGGTCAAGACTGTATAATCCAATGGTAAATGTTAGTATAGATATATGTGTGACTTTTATAGAGACATAACCTACTGAAAGACTTTGAACAAGTGTGTTTTAGTGCATGCATTATCGAGAATATGTTATGTTAGCTTAGATAGATAGTGACCACCCTGCTTCACAGCAACCAGACCTTCACCCATTCGGAGCACAGATGTCTGACGTCCATCCTTGAATGGAGACACACTTGATTCATTTAAAAAATCGAGACAACCGTTGTTAAAATATATGTGGTGTTTTATTTTGTATCTTATTTTCATGACACAAAAATACAAGACTTTAAAGATTATACAGGTCAGGTTACAGCACAGCGAGAGAAAATCCCCTGTACTGACCGCTGTCACTCGGGAACGTTTCTCTAATGGCATGAACGGCACAGGCGGGTATCACTCTTCGAACGCGGTGGCCAAGCCTCCCGTGAAGCCACCATGTAAAGGAACGATAGGCCACCAGCCTGTACCACCTGTGAAAAGGAATGAAACAAAGGGCCTCATTACGACCCAGGCGTTAAGGGTTAACGCCGTCGTTAACCCTTAACGCCTGATTCTGATTTTAACGGCTGCTTTTAGCAGCCGTTAAAATCCATGGCGCTAACCTGCCATGATGCTAATTACGCCACCGTAATTTACGGTGGCGTAATTAGCGCCGTCCCCACTCCCATTATGCTCTATGGGGCAAAAATGGGAATGGGGAAGGGAAAATGGGAAATGGGGATTTACCGCCCCACTCACGTAGTTTACACCATGGTGGTAAAGTTGGCGCAATTAGCGCCTGGGTCGTAATGACCCCCAAACTGTTTTTAAATGACCAAGATAAGTTTAATAAACGTTTTTTGTCAATGACAATTCTTGTAACTAATGGCATTTTACACGGACAAATGCTATCTAGACAATGCACACTATTGAACGACTTACATGCGTTACAATGATATGTAGATGTAATTTTGGATATAGTAGAAGACCATGAAATAGGAGTGGCATGACAAGCAGAGTATACTCACTCATTACTCGGATTACGAGGACAAACAGTTGCTCGAAGTTCGTGCATAAGTACCATCATTATTCTCAACAAGGCCCGTGTGAGGCAGGCTGCCCTGAAGTCTGGCAGCTCGGTGATGCATTGCGGTCGTGGCTCGCCTTCCGAAATGTAGGCCAGGCATCCCGAGTTTTCTCGGCAGCAGCAGTTCTCGTCCTCAGTTGGCATTAGCTTGCACCGATTGCATGTGCACCAGGTGGAGACGCCGTCCATTCGACTAGGCCCAGGCTCTTCATCTGTTGATTCGTCCTGCCAACTGCCGTCCGAATCCCCCATCGTTTTCGCGTGCTTCCCTTTCCAGTAGTTCCTCCTCGGTATACTCGGGCTCGTACATGTAGGGCATTATTGTAGCCATTGTGTGTTAAACAAACTAAAATAATTTATAGCGGTGGTACTGGTATCTGTTCACACGGGCTACAAGCGGCAAAGGTAGCTGACCAGAGCACTGAAACGAGTCACAGAATACTCAAAGTAACACAGAGAGAGGAATGGAATTGAAAATCGGCTGCTGTGTGTTGTGAAACGGTCTGTTTATACTTATTGAGGAGAGAGGCGTCCTGCCATTTCCATGGCGACACGTCATTACCTGAAGCGCAGCGAATGTTGACACGAGACGTGCTTTGGCGTTGGGAAATGGGCGGTACGAGTCTGCTGATGACAGGCTCAAGGGCGGGGGAATTGATTTAGTGCCGCAAAAGCAGGTAAGCCAGGGCGATCGGGGAAAAGATAGGATTATCAGAAAATGGCGGCTCCCTGGTGCTTGTTTTCGCGTGCGTTTAATGGACGAAAACTCGGGTAAGGTCCATAGGAAAGTTTTCTAAAATCGATCCACTTAGGCTTAAAAAAACATGGCCGACCCGTAGGGACAATAAAAATGTTTACTAGACCATGCCTTTAAGCGCCGTGGAGCAGCCGGGGACGAATCCGTTTTGGTCTGCATGGACTAGGTGGGGCATGAATGGAAGGAACCTATTTGCTATTATTTTGGCAAATATCTTCATGTCAGTGTTTATAAGTGATAAGGGCCTGTAGGAACCGCATTCATCAGGGGGCTTGTCTGGTTTGGGGAGGACAGTGATCAGGGCTTCTCTCAAGGAGGGAGGGAGGGAGGGTGGATGATTGTAGTGATTCAGCCCAGAACCCGTAGAGTACGGGAGCTAGAATAGCAACATGCTCCTGGTAAAACTCAGATGTGAGCCCGTCTGGACCGGGGGCCTTGTTCTTGGGAAGGTCGGAGATTACCTGGACTATCTCATCCAGGGTGAATGGGGCATCCAGTTGTTCCTTGGTGCTTTGGGAGATGAGGGTCATGTGGATGTTTTCTAATAAGTCGTCCAGGTCTTGAGCAGTGTGCTCCGGCTGGGGGCCGTATAGAGTGGCATAGAAGCGAGCAAAGATGTCAATGATGGATTGGTCGGACCAGTGTTGTGAGCCTTGTTCATCAAGAATGCTATCTATCCTAATTCTTCCTCTCTCCGACCGGACTAGTTTAGCCAGGGTCCTCCCGGTCTGTCCCCCTCACCATATCTACGGGCAGCTACAGGACGAGCATAGTATCGCACCTCGCTCAGGGCGTGAGATTCAAATACCTCCAGTTCTGTTCTAATTTTTGCGAGGGACGCCAGGGCTGGTGCAGAAGCATGCTCCTGTTCCAATGTTTTAAGCTTTGCTTCAGAATTATTTAGGGCTTGCCTGATAGATTTGAGGACCCCTGCCTCCCTTGAGATGCACATCCACCTGATATATACCTTAAATGCCTCCCAGGGGTCCCCTCGGTAGTGTCTTGTGTATTGTTTTCAAAAAAGGCATGTATATCAGACAGGATATCCGCCTTAAAGACAATGTCAGATAGCGCGTTAGCTTTAAAGCGCCAAGGAGGTCGTGCAGGGAGGATCTGTAGCAGTACAGGATAGTGATCTGAAAGTGTACGTGCTAGAATCTCGACACTCGTCCCCTTGCCCACCAGGCATCCCGACAATAGAAACATATCGATTCTTGAGGAGCTATTGTGAACCGTTGAATGGAAGGTGTCTCTTTCCTGGGGGTGGAACTTTCTCCATACATCGTGTAGGTTTAGGGTATTCATGTGTGTTATAAGTTGTCTGGCGGCACAGGATGTGACCCTGCGTTAGGTGGTTGTTCTATCCAGGACATTGTCGAGTATAAGATTCATATCTCCCCCCCCCATATAATAGGAACATCTACATATCTTGTCAGGATATCAGCTATTGCATCTATGAATTCGGGGGAATCAGTGTTGGGACCATATGAATTGGCTATCAAGCATTGCTCGTTTTCCAAAGTGCAGTGGAGGATCACATACCTGCCTTCTGTGTCGATATGGGCTGTGTGAAGCGTAAATTTGACCGCTTTGTGGATAAGAGTCAAGACTCCCCTGCACTGAGTGGAGTATTGAGTGTAGAATCTATTAGGGCCCCAGGTCTGCGCCAGGTTAGATGAAAGGAGTTTCTGTGCATGAGTTTCCTGCAGTAGGAGTACCTTAATGCCATCTCTGTGCATATGCAGTAATCCTACGGCACTTCGTAAAGTTGGTTAAACCCCGTACATTCCTTGTTAACATTTTAATAGCCATGGTGATACTTTAAGGAACATCCCAGACAAAGGGGCCATCTATGATTACAGTCAAAGATCTGTTTCTGATTCCCATCGTATGTGCTGTGGCCCACCATAGAAGCAGACCGGTCCTCTCCCTCGTGCCAGTTTTAACGTAAGACCCCACAACTTTACCACCCCCCACCCTCACCGCCCGCTGTGAACTAGCAGTGTGATAATACCCACCCCAAGAGCGCTCGTCTACGTGCCATCCCCAACTCGGCGACGCGCTGTGTGCACGACCCATAGCATGAATTCCAGGGCGCCACGACCAGACCAGCCGCTTCAGTCCGTTTGCCCAACAGGGGCTAAACCAAGAACATAACCACAACATTGAGATTGCAATTGCAGTGGGGGCGCCACTGCCGTGTACCCAATTAAGCAAATAGTGTGGGGCATAAGCGCCTAATAGGCAGCAATAACATTTCAAAGTATATGTTACAGTGAAAAAATGGTTGTAGGATAGTGTCTTCAAAGGAGAAGTGCAGTCATCGCCAGTGCGTTGAGAGTCTAGGGACCTCAGTCATTGTTCATCTCATCATCAGGAGGCGCCTCCCAAGGGATTTGTGCTTCAATGAATTTGACTGCTTCGTTAGGGACCGTGAAGAAGTACAGTTTTATTACGGAAGGAGAATTTCAGGCGTGCCGGGAATAGCATTGCATATTCGATATTTCTGTCGCGGAGCATTTTCTTCACCCCATTAAACTGTCTACGCTCCGCCTGAACCCCCACGGAAAAGTCTGGGAAGATTCTTATGATTTGTGAGTCCATTCGTAGTTCGCCTCTCTCTCATGCCAGTATCAATATATGTCTCTATCCCGATAGCTGAGGATTTTTGCTATTATCGGCCTTGAGAAATCACCCGGCTTCGGGTGGGGAGCGAGAGAGCCGTGCGCTCACTCGATGGTGAAGAAAGGTGAGAGTGGAGGGTCACCCAATAGATCCTTGAGGAGGGATTCAACCGCCAACTCCATACGGCCCTTCAGTGCGGACTCCGGAACCCCCACAATACGAATATTATTCCTTCGTTACCTCGATTCAAGATCGTCGCACTTGGCCTTGACACTCTTCATGTTGCGGCCCAGCCCTGCCACTGTGTCTTGGAGTGCGTGCACGCTGTCTTCGGTCGCCCCGATTCTGGTTTCGGTCTTGGTGATCCTGGTACTATATTGATCTAGTTTCGACCTGAGCGGGGCCACATTAGCATTTATATCGTCCATCTTCTCATGGAAGGAGGCAAAGTTTTTGGCCATCGACTCCATCATTGTGGTTATGTCCGGTTGATGGGGTTCTAATGGGGTCTCTTTGTCGGCGGCA
This sequence comes from Ambystoma mexicanum, assembly GCF_040938575.1. NCBI lineage: Eukaryota > Metazoa > Chordata > Amphibia > Caudata > Ambystomatidae > Ambystoma > Ambystoma mexicanum. The sequence goes on along the minus strand of NC_090929.1, from coordinate 995,292,978 downwards.
TTGGAGGAGGTGTTACTCTGTTCCGCCCTAGACATTGGTTTGGCGAATTTGTCCATAATCCCAGTCTTGGATGTCCCACTGGGATTTGCTGGGCATCCCAAAGTAGGTGATAATGAGTACAAGTGTAATGGGTTGATTACAGGGAGAGTCAGATGGCGCGGGTAGAGGCCGCTGTGTGGACGGCTTCGCGCAGCAGCGCACCTTGAGCTGGGTCCTCTTGTTCGTGGCTAAGCGAGGGGTCCAGACGGGGGAGTAGCAGACGTTTGCACAGAGCAGGGAAGGCCCAACCAACCAGCAGTAGGAGCGCAGGACGCAGATTAGGCCCGTGGGGCAAGGTAGGTAGGTATGTTGATTCCCTATGGGTAGGGCGAGGTCCCGCCGGGACCGACACTGTATCGAAGGAGGCCACTGTGCAGGCGCCAAGCTGGGGGCCGTGGATCCTAGCGATGCAGCGTTCGCGGGTGTACTTGGGTGGACCCCCAGCTCCTTACCTCACGTTCCAGTGAGCTGGCTAGAGTAAAGGGAAGGCGCCGCAGTGGACGATGGGCCCCACAGTTAAGGCGCAACTCCGGGCACTACTGGCCAACAGCCTGGAGCGCGGGGCGTGAACTGTAGCGCCGCTGGGGAGGAGGCCGCGGGCCGCGCCAGCGAAAGTCCTCCCGCAAAAGTCCTCCCGCCGCGCCTCCAGGTAGATCGTGCCGGAGTCCTCTGTCAGTCAGCAATTGTCCGGGGAGCGGAAGAGGAGGGGGCGGGCACGCCGTCAGGAACGCCGCAGGCCAGGCGAAGCAACAGGGCCCAGGATCTCGGGCACAGCGTCATACGAGGTAGGCACGGCACGTCCTCCCCAGCCCAAGGAAGGGCCGCAAACAGGGTCCCCGGTGTCCAAATTCCTTCGGGATTGGACGTGGGTGTAGCTCAGGAGCAGTGCTACACACCTCTGTACCTTCCAGCAAAGGATTCGATGTTACGCCGCCGATGGTATCAGAAAGGATGCTGTTGAGCACGCGGCTAGGCAGCTATTTTCTAGGCTGCTCAACAGCGCCCCCAACCTGCAGGAGTTTGACATGGACAGTCCTCTGATGTGCAGGATCTCGTTGGTCGGTAGTAGATTCAGTCTTGCTCTCAGAAAGAAGTGATGGAACGGTTTGCTGGGGAATTTCCTGTAGATCTCTGTCAGGTAATTTACTTTTCTCGGCAGCGAAGGGTGATGGCTCAACAGTTTGTTGTTTTCCGCTTTCTCTGAGGTATTGATCCAGTCCAGTTCCTCCAATTTTTTTTGATTCTGAGAGGGTTTTGAAGTAATTAGTCTTCTGTGCAGGTAATTGATTCCAATTGGGCCTTTTTTTTTGCTTCCCAGGATACTAGCATTTTCGAACTACCTGCCTTGATTTCCGTATTTAGCAGATTATATAGGGGTGAAGCCTCCGGTAGTAAGATGTTCCTGTAGAGTGTCATACTGCTGTTTTCCGCTCTGGTTTTCAGAGAGATGAACCCTAACTCTCTTCTGATGGCTGGCATTGAGGTCGATTTCGGGAGGGACAGCACTGACCTCCAGAAAAAGCCTTCGATCCTCTCCCAGATCTGCTCCGGAATCATTGGCATTGCTTCTGAGCCATAAAGCAGGCACAGGACCACTTTTGCTTTATAGTATTTGATGAGGGGGAATATTGAGAAGCTGCCAAATTTGTTATCCAAACAACAAAGTTCTCGCTTAGGACCAGATGTAGCTTTGCATGCTCACCTCCGAGCGCGAACTGTCAAGCATAACCCCTAGGTATTTAAATTCTGACACCACTTTGATTGTGATGTTTTCTATTTGCCATGAGACTTGCTTGGTCTGATTGTTTTTCTTTTTTTTCCTCTCCAGGACCATGATCTTGGTTTCCTTATTGTTGATTTTCAGTTTGTTCGAGGTTGGTTAATTGCTGCTGGAGTGCCATTGGTGTTTGATCCACCAGCGTGATATCGTCCACATATAGCTTTCTCTGGACCGGGGACCCTCCGATCTTTGGTGGAAATCCTTTTACCGCTGTAGTTGATTCTTTGTAGTCGCCTAAAAAGGCTATAAACCGCGCCGGTGCAAGCGGGCATCCCTGCTTCACCCCTCTGCTTGTTGGGATTTCTTCTGACAGCGTACCGTTCTTGTTCAGCTTCACCCGCATAGATGTTCCGGTGTTGAGGGCTTTTATTGGGTCCAGGATGTTCTTGGGGCAATTTGCTGCCTGAAGTTTCACCCATAGTACTGATCTGTTTACCATGTCGAAGGGGGATAGAGGATAGTCTGTTGCTTTCAGTGATATTAATATGTATTTATCCTGTTTTAAAATTGCAGGCCATGGTGACTTGCATTTTTATTATTTATAATATTAATTATATTTATCCTGAGGGATCTGTGTCCTGTATCAGTTGTATTTATGCATTGTGCTTTGCATGGAATGCTGATGTAGATGGCCCGAGTATTGGTAATGTATTACACTATTAATGAGCGAATTAACAAATTGATTTGCTTTTTGTATTGTGTGGAGCTGTTATATTTTGTATTATGATGAGTGTATGTATAAATGATATGAAGTGTATTTTAAGTACAATTACATTTTGTAAAAGTTTTTAAAACTAAATACAAATTTAACTATTTTTGCAACCTTTGTTCTAAAAGAGTTGCAGAAATGGGTTTCACAAAGTGAGGTACTATATCCTTTTCAAACTGGTTTCTGGGCTAGTTCATCCACAACATCAGAGCTCTAGATGCATCGATACAAGGGACTAGGAGTAGAGGTGATGACCACAAATGGACATCTCTATATATTACCTTTGTGGATTTCAAATCGGCTTTCGATTTAATAAACAGAAACATCCTATGTGGTAAATTATATAGGATGGGTTGTCCACATTGGCTATTGCAAATAATTATAAAATTACACACTAATAACAAAGCTTGTGTCCGTTTGAATGATAGTGGTAGCACAACAGAGTTTGTGCCGGTAAATAGGGGAGTCAAACAAGGATGTGTCTTGGTTCCCCTATTGTTTTACTTGTACTTAGTGGATTTACCCCAGCGCTTGAGAGATCACGTCAGCTGCCCTTTCAGATTGGGGCACTCTTTATTGCCGGCAATGTTATATCCTGATGATTTGGTGTTATTTGAGCACACATCTGGAATACGCAATATGGTGAACAAACTGTCTAAGCTGAGGAAAATGACCTGCAGATACATTTAGATAAAACAAAGGTTATGGTGGTCTCTGGGGAAAAGGATAAATGGACCTCATGTAAAAACTACACTTGGCCAACTTGAATATGTTGAGAGCTATCCTTATCTGGGTTTAGACATGAGAAATGATGGGATGTATAAGCATATCGTCGTGGCAAAAACCAGGAAAGCTAAATGAACTATCGCTCAAGCTTATACATTTGGTGTGGAAAATGGAGGATACTCCTTAGAAGGTGCCCTAATGACTTACAGGCAATGTTATTGCCCGATGATATTGTTTGGATTGGACGCTCTCTCTATGTATGATTTTACCTGGTTAAACAGATTGAAGAGTGCATATTGGCCTAGTTGCTTGGGCCTGCCTCAATCCTTTTCTATGGAATTTCTAATACCTGAATTGGGACTAATTTCTTTATGTGGAATGGCTATTAAGAGAAGGGGAGAGTAGCATATTAAATAAGTCCTGACCCCTTGATGTCCCTTATTGGAAAAGTTGGGTAAGCATTTGCAGAGTGATAAATCCCAGAAAAAGAAATCTTTTAAAACATCGAATATGGATGTTTTTGAGGTCATTGGTTGGAAACAGATTATCTGAGGCTATGGGCTTTGTAACGACCAAGTTAGTATTCTCCAAGAAACTGGAAATCTGAGATTGGGTTAACAATTATAACCATTTACATACCCTCAAATATAAGGAGGTTTCTATGGTGACACACCATATTTAATATTAAGTCCAGATCCCGCAGTCGGGCGCCTAGTGCTGCTTAAAAGAACTAACCAACTGCTGTTGTGAACAGTCCGGGGGGCCCAGCTGAAGTTAACAGAGGAAGAACGATACTGTTGTATTTGTAAACAAATGAATACACCCGAAAAAACTAGACATGTATTTACGGAGTGTAGGCAGCTGGGCTCCCTATATATGTAAACATTTGGCCCATCTGGTCCAAGATTATAACACTATAAAAACAGCTTAATTTTGGACCTGTTGTCTAAATACAAAATATATCTCCGTCCACTTAGCCTTATACCGTTTATGGAGTATAATTGAAAGGCCGCTAACTAAAGGTCTTGGGGATGGGCGGGGGGGGGTGGGGGTGGTGATGGCCATGTGACTTAAATGGACTAAAGGAAATGTAATGTGTAATGTCACGGATGCTTGTTTGATCCCTTGACTGAGAAGATTTCCCAAAGTAAAGTATACTTATACTGGTAGATCTTTATGAATCTTTTAGACTGTTCTTAACGTTATGTGATTATAACATAATGTAATGAATTAATATTTAATGTGAATGTATTGTTTTTGGAACACATTTTGTGTAAAGTTTGAATTGAACTAAAACACAATAAAGAATGTATTTATTTATTAGAACAACTAGCCTGCACCTTCGGCTTGCAGTTATTATTCCACATTAACTCTTCTCTCCTTCTCCTCCTCTTCCCATTACTATGGGCATCATGGTAACTGTAGTCCATAATGTTTTCACCTCTTTTAAGGCAATATTGTTGCAATTGTTGGTTGCACTTAAGTTTGTCATAAGCAGATGTTTTGTGAATGGGATGTGAAGTGATATTATGCCCAGGACTTTTACCGATGAAAGAATCATTATATTCAGGGGACATTATATGTGAGTTATGGCTTTTTAATGTGTAAGACTTGTTCTGGTTAGGTGGTTTTTCATATACATTCTGTGAATTGTAACCTGGGATGGACGTGTGCAATGACAGCATGCCATTAAGTATTTGGGAATTATGGGGGTCATCATCCTCATTAAAAAAAAAAAAGAATACCACGTTTTTCCCAAGGGAGTCACCACTTCACCCCGACAGCCATGTCCTCCCATGTGATTCTCCCTCAAAATGCCACCTGCCAGCCCCCTACGTTCAGGATCAGGTAGCGGCTGCCTTCGCCTGGCCACATGGGAGGAGCCTTAAGGCTGGGCATCAGTGATGACTCTGCAGGATTTATCACAGTACTCAGTCTATTTTCTTGTGCCGAAGAAAGATGGGGGCTTGTGTCCTATACTGAATCTGTATCTCTTTAATCTGTACCTACGCAAGGACAAGTTCAAGATGGTCACACTGGCCCATATTCTCTAACTCCTCGACTTGCAGGACTGGCTGGTATCACTGGAACTCCAGGATGCTTACTTCCATATGCTGCTTCAACTCAGGCACTGGAAGTGCTTGAGATTAGTTCAGGGTCCTACCATTCGTCTACCTTTGGCAGCCCGGGTCTTCACCAAGTTGCTGGCAGTGGGAGCAGCTCGTCTCAGGAGAAGGAAGCATTCATGCATTTCCATATCTGGACGACTGGCTCATCCAAGCTTGCTCCCCAGACCAGGCATCTGCACTTTTTTTCCGCACATGCAGCTTGTTGCACAGCTTGGGGTTTTCCCTGAATTCGGAGAAGTCTCCAGCTTCACTATCCCAGTCCCTCTCATTTATCGGTGGTCTTGGACGTTCGCTTGGAGAGGTGCTTCCCACCCGGGGAAGACATGGCAAACATCCTCTAGATGGTTCAAGTCCTCCAATCACAGGAGAGTTTCCAGCCTTGACCTACCTATTCTTCCTGGGTCTCATGGCCCCCTTTATTCTTTCAGTGCCAGAGGCCTAGATGCACATGAGGCTACTTCAAAGGCTTCTCCGTTGTTGGTGGTCTCGGTTTCAGGAGCACACATCGGATCTTCTGCAAGTCTGTACGATAATATCCCAGGACCCAGCATGGTGTTCCTTACGAGACAACCTGTTGCAAGGAGTGTTGTTTCTTCAACCCTCGCCCCAACTTACAGTAGTCACAAATGGGTCATTGAAAAGCTGGGGTGATCACCTGCAGGACCTGGTGGTGAGTGGCCTGTGGTCTCCATCGGAGTCCTGAGAACAAATCAATTTGCTGAAATTGAATGATCAGACTGGCCCTGGTCACCTTCTTTCTTACACAAGACGATAGGATTAAACTGGTCTTGATGGATAACACAACATCCATGCACCAGCTCTACAAGCGGGGTGGTGTAGGGTCTTTCCTCTGTGCAGAGAAGCAATGCAACTATGATTTTGGGCTCTAGAGAATGACGTCTCTAATGGTAGCTTCTCTGCTCTCTGCCAGAGGGGTGGGTCCTTCACTCGAAAGTCTTGGCTGCTGAGAGGAGTGGCGTTTGTCAGACAAAGTCATGGGTGCTCTCCAATCAGCTGGATGATCCCGCACCAAGTCTATTTATGCCTGCAGATGGCATACATTCTCGGCTTGGTGCTTGGAGAGGGATCTGGACCCTTTATCCTGTCCCATATCCTCTGTCTTGGATTTTATACTGTCCTTAGCCCGGACGGGCTGCGAATTATCACTCTGAAGGGGTACCCATCTTCTTTCTCTGTATTCAAAAGGACCCCTCAGCAGGGATCTTTCAATGGATAGCATTCTTCTGCAGATTCCTCACCAGATAGATATCCATTCCAGCGTCAGCTCCTCTGAAACCTTTTTCGACACAGGCGTAGTACAACTCGACCGTCGATCCCGTTTGACTTGGCTGTGCCAGTCTGCTCCAGACGTGACATCGGCCACTATATACTGCATCACTACGCCCCCACCGCAGTTCCCTTTTCAGCACGCTGCTTTTCAGAACATGTCTTATGAGACAAATTTCAAATTCGACTAAATTGTCACTTTCAACTGCTTTTCGTTGATATTTTCGCACCTAAGGCATCCGGGTTCAAGCGGTGTCAGAACTGCAATTTCAAGATTGGACCCGCGTGTAATCTGCATATGGTGTCTCAGTAAAGATCATGTCGTTGAGGATTGTAACTCTTCTCAGCAAATTAACCTAAATTGTTGAGGCAGCTAGCTCCCGTGACCCCCGTCGAAATCCCTGATTCGTTCGACCACCAGCTCGGCAGAGGTTTCTACACCCGAGAAAGAGGACAGGCATTGGAAGAAGACCAAGAAACGTCGCATTGTCTGAGCCATTGTCTTCCCACAAAAAGAAGCAGCACCACTGACTCGGGCATCATTCAGATTCGTCGCAGGCCTATCAGAATCGGGGTGCGTCGAAAACAGAGTGGGAGGCTGCCAAGCAACAGATGGTCCAAATATTTAAAACAGCTGCAGCTGGAACGCCTCCATTCTCAATGATGCAGGCTCCCACACCTCCAGTTGTGCCCAGAGGCTCTGACACCAAGGATACCAAGTCAGGTCCAATGCCCTTGGGTTCGACCACGACTATCGGGAAGTCTGCCATAGCACCGCAGGGCCCGATGTTACTGGGGCTGTTATGCCTGGTGGGAACGACGATGCCGGTGGCCGACCGTTCCTTGATTCCCGATCAATGTTTTTCAACACTACCCAGTCTATTTTCGATGAGGAGGGGGATCAGGTGCCTTTTGGCTTCAGCTTATCGGTGAAGGTGCGAGTGGAGAGGACTACTTTGCTGACCAGACTGATTTGGTTGCTCTTGCAAAGGAGTCCATTACTGAAGTGGTTTGGACACGTAACCTGACCTTGGCAATGCAGCAGGCCTCCCATATGGACATGGCAATGCCCAGTACCAAAGGACGGTTGAGAGGGTTGTGGAAGCCTTTGGTCTGGGCGCTGCAGCAAAACTCCTGTCAGCCTATGAGCTGATTTTTTTTTATTCTTGATAAAGGCTCCCCAACAGAAAGGGTGTTGCCTATCAATGTTGCTATTTTAGATCCCATTGTGGCTGAAACCTTGCTAAACTATAGCTGTGGATTCGTGGCTTACCAAGAAATTCAAACCGGCGAGGGGGGACTTGCCATTTCTGTCTACTCGCCCTACTCCTGAAGGTCTAGTTATGCAAGCAGTAACCGTGAGCTCCAGTCCAGCCCCATCTTCCTCGAACCTGCCAATAGACAGGGAGTGTAAGAAGACTGATGCCGTAGTGAAAAATATTTTTGCTTCAGGCAGTGTGGCCCTGAAGGCAGTCAACATATCCTGTGCATTCGCCAAATATTCCTATGGTCTGTGAAGAATTGTAGCGCAGGCAGCAGAACACATTCCTGCTGGCGGGATGCAGCATGGTTTTCTGCGGCTCGTAGATGACGGCAAAGAGGTGGCTCTCCATGCACTGCATTCGGTCCTGGACACTGCAGATTGCATGAGCCGAGCAATAGGGCCGTCCCCTGTGATGAGAAGGGCAGCATATCTGCACAGTTCAGGGTTCTCGTCAAATGTCCAGGCTAAGCTACTGGACATAGTTTTTGACTGCGAGCACCTGTTCAGCCTTTGAGGCTGATTAGTGCTTGGAGAAATTCCAGGACTCTAAATTAGCTGCCAAGTCGCTGGGCCTGGATGTGCAGCAACAGCCTAAACATCCTTTGGGTTTCTCGTCAACAGGATAGGGAGCACAGCTCCCGCAAGCCAGGCAAGGGTAGAGGCGTTTCTCGTGTCGCGGTCGGGGTAGAGGAGCCTCTAGGGGGTCAGAATGCAGAAGTGTTGGAGGCACCCGCCAAACAGCTTTCATTTCTCCCCTCCTGTTTCTCCGGTTAGAGGGAGGATTTGCAAGCACTTGCTTCAGTGCAAAGAGATAACCTCTGACGCCTGGGCATTGCAGCTCATCGAATGGAGGTACTGTACCATTTTTAAGCAAACCACCAGACAGACCACCTCCCCCTCACAACAACCTGGACAAGAGTTCCAGGAAGAACTGAAAGCCCTGTTATTTAAGGGTGCCGTGGAAGAGGTGCCACCTGTGAGGGGTCAGAAATGAGAGGCGGACACAAAGTTGCACTGTTTTCATTATCAGTCATCTTTATTAAAATGAAAAGGTTGAATAAAGGCCTCTCTGTCCCTATCCTAAAGATTGTTTCACTACCTAGGAAACTAAAACTAAACATCAGTCAATGTCGGGTCGTATACATTATGTAAACTGTCCTTGTGTCCAAAACCTACCAATCCAACCCACATACTGAAAAGGAACAACTAAAAGTGTAAGGAAAATGACTGACTTATATTTGGCAAAATGTGTTCACAATCAAAGCAAGTAGATACATCCAACAAAAATAGTATTTTCCAAGGAGAAATCCTTGAATCCAAAGGGCGGTTCCCTTCCCCTGGATATTTCAAGTAGGATGGCAAAAGTCTTTTCCAAACCATAGTTCTTGAAGATGGATGGCAAAAGTGTTTCTTTCAAGCAGCTTCTCAAGGATGACAAGTGTCTTTTTCAAACAACGGTTTCTCAAGGATGGCAGAAATGTCTTTCACACAACAGTATCTCAAGGAGACCTCCTGGTATACCCCTCTGCCAGGAATTTTTGTATTTATTTTATTTATATTGCGCTCCTAACCGAGAGGTAGCAAGGCGCAGAGGCAACAAGAGGATTGCAAAGCTTGGTTACATACAAAGGTACGCGGACAGGCTGTGGTTACAGTGCTGGACGCGTAAAATGGAGACAAGACAATGCACGCCGAGGAGGCATAAATTACAGGGATAAACAATATAGGCAATGTTATATACAAGGTGCAGGTTGTCTCATGACAGATATCTACGCCAAACAGATGGCAACCTAAATATACATATTTACAAACCTAGTGGTGTGGGGCATCAGGGCAGCAAGAGAGCAGGCGGTCGTTATGTGTCGTGAGCCTTGAGCCAATGGATGGTTTTAGATCTAAATTGGCGGTAGGGAAGGTCCTCCCTACAAGTAGGAGGGTGGGAGTTCCAGAATTGTGATGCTTTTACCGGAAAGCTGTTCCCTCCCGACATAGTACGTTTAAACCTAGGCACCAGAAGGAGATTAGAGTTGGCCATCCTGGAAGGGCGAGAGGAAGTGGGTCTGGTAAATCTAGTGATAAGGTATTGAGGGGCTGCTTGGTGGAGACATTTGTGAGTCAAGGCCACCGATTTGAGGAATATTTTGTCTTTAGTGGATAGCCAATTGACGGATCTTCTAGAGTCAGAAATGTGGGCTTCCTTCGGGATACTGAGGGCCGCTCTTAGGGCATTATTTTGAAGGATCCGTATTTTGTTAGTGATATATTTGTTGCAGCCTACATAAAGTGCGTTGCAATAGTCCAGCTTGGGCAGGATCAACGCCCTGGCTAGTGTGATGCAGTTGGAAGGAGAGAGAAAAGGTTTAGCTGCTCTGATGAGTTTGCAAGTATAAGCTGTGGCAGAGGCCATGGCATTAACTTGTTTTTTGAAGGTGAGAGTGGAGTCTAGGTAGAAGCCGAGGGTTTTGACCTCCTTGGCTACCGTGATCTTATTGTTGTCAATTACAAAGGAGGAGTAATTTTGGTCCAATTTGCTAAGGTTATGTGGCGATCCCAGAATGAGGAGTTCCGTTTTGTCATCATTCAGGCATAGACCGTGTGAGGCCATCCATGCCTGAATGATGAGGTACACTCCATTGACGAAGGCCAAATCCTTATCATAATCCCCCGTCAGCGGGATGAGGATCTGGGCATCATCGGCATAATTGGTGTACGTGATACCCTGACCATCTAGATCATCAAAAAGGGGCTTCGTGAATATGTTGTACAGTGTCGGGGAAACGCATGATCCCTGGGGCACGCCACAGGTGATGGGTGTTGGGCCGGCTGCTGCTAGTAGTGAGAAGACTCTCATTGTGCGGTTGTTTAGAAAGGATTGGATCCAGTCAGTAGCCTCTTGAGAGAAATGGGCTGCTTTTTGAAGGTGATCACATAAGATCTCGTGGTCGACCAGGTCGAAGGCAGCTGAGAGATCAAGAAGTAGCAGGAGTGCTGTCCTGCCCTGATCTCTCAGTTCATCTATCTGTGCCTTAAGGTCTATGAGTGCAGTTTCAGTACCATGTTGAGGCCTGAAGCCCGATTGTCTGACTCCTAAGAGCTGGAAGTGCTCGAGGTGGTGTTGGATTTGTTGGTATGCTACTTTATCGATGATTTTAAGAAGGAACGGTACTGTGGTGATGGGGCGGTAATTAGTGGGAGTAGAGGGGTCTAGATTCGGTTTTTTGAGCAAGGGGAGGACCCATGATTGTTTCAGATTGTTAGTTACGGTGCCTGATGTGAATGACGCATTTATTAGTTTGGTAATAAATGGTGCTAGATCACGAGCTGCATCCTTAATCAATTGTGCAGGACATAGGTCCCCATGGCAGTTTGATGGTTTGAGAAAGAGAATTACCTTTTCTACCTCTTTGGTAGATACTCTGTGGAAGTTGAATTGGAGATTATGAGCATGGGGGTGCGTCTGAGTAGGGTGAGTCTTTTTAGGGGTGAGATTACTAGGCTTAGTAGAAGAGAGAAGGGAATCTTTTTTGGTGTTTATCTTTGTCTTGAGGGAGGAGATTTTGTTGGCGAAGGCATTTTGTATACCTGTGCACTAGGGGTGTCACGGTATTAGTTTTTTGATGGTACAATAACCTTCTTGCCAAATGACGGTATATCATGGTTATCACGGTATAGTAGTTGGTGTTAACTAATTTTAACAAATATTTTCTAAAAGGTCATAAATTGTCAGATTTATCACAAACAAAACCAGACACCCACGGCCAGAATTGGGCTTTTCAACATACTTTCCACTGAAATGCCACCCCTTGCTTCCACCAAACACACGTGTGGAGAGGAGGAGGGGGAAGCCCTGCTGCAACTGGCAAAGCAAACTGAATAGCTTTTCTTAAGTGGTTATTAAGGCTTTTAGCACACCCACTGGCTACTGGTGAAGATGAACATGTTGCCATCTTGATAACCTACATGCCACAGATCAATGGAGTTTGATGGTAGTATATGTTTGCTCTCGCTTTCTCTCGCTTTCTCTCTCAGCCTTTAGTTTACTTCCCGGCCAAAAGGTGTTCAGTAATCACAGACATGTTACCCTTTGGTATGGCAGCAGGGAATACCCACAAAGATGAGTACATTTCGCAGTGTGACTTATTATATGTAAATTCAATGATGGAACCAGGGACATCCCCCATCGTCATATGTTTAGAAAACATTATCCATTATACATATATAAACCCCAAAGCCGCCAACCCAAAGTCCCGGAGGATAGCTCAGCGGCAACGTGCGTGCCTTGGAAGCAAGACGACACGAAGCAACACAGGTTCGATTTCCCTGGGTCAGTGCTTAGAAACCTCTGGGTGTTTAAGCGTGTTATAAATACGCAAATTACACAACTAAATAAACAATTTCTTTAACACCGCCTTGATGCCCGCAGGCTGTGTGAGCGCTTTAAAAAAAAAAGTAAACCCTTTTCCTTCTTGGTACTGTATTTATTCTTCCTATTGCTAACATATTGATTTTGTGTCAGGCACGTGTGGTTTATGGAACGGCATTAAAAACTGCTCAAACTGAAACTACTTGGCAGACGGCACATCCAACAGTGCAAGACCAAGACTGTGCAGCACTTGCTTACTGCAGCCTTTCCAAATCAGATTGAAAAGCACACTTAACGGTATGAATGGAATACCGGTATAAACAATGTGACGGTTATTATTGTTCAATTAAGTGGTTCACGGTATCTTTAACGGTATACCGTAATACCGTTACATCCCTACTGTGCACCAGTTTTTGTCCTTGAGGCATGAGTCAGGCGCTTGGACGGGAGATTCAACCTCTTTTAGTATAGTGAAGAGCTCTCTGGTGTTAGATTTGGCTTGTAGGATTCGGGTGCTATAGGACATTTGTTTGGCCAGGATAATGTCTTTTTTGTATTGGGAGGCTACTCTACTTAGGTTATTCTTGTTTTTTTCCGAGGGATGTGATCTCCAGATTTTTTCGCAGCGTCGCTTTTCCTGTCTGAGGGCTTTGAGATGGGGGGAAAACCAAGAGTATATGTGTTTTCCAGGTTTGCTCTTTTTCAGTTGGAGTGGGGCTATGACATCAAGAGATGAGAGCATGACTTTGTTGTAAATGTCTACCATCATAGCGGGATCCGTATGGTCCGGGATGGCGTTCAAGGTCGGTGCGATCAATGGGATCAGATTTTCAGGGGTAATGTTCTTTTTATTTCTCGTCTGGACAGCTGGAGCTATACTATCAATTTGCGCTGGTGTCGCCTCTAGTGTAAACGAGATAAAGTAATGATCTGTCCAAGGCTGTGGAAGTATAGAGGAGATCAGGACTGGGCAATTGTGCACAGCTAGCCAGTCCAGAGTTCTACCTTTGGTATGAGTAGGCTCCGTGATCTTCTGGGAAAAGCCCAATTCCTCTAAGGTATTATTAATTGTTATTTGTATTTGTATTTGTATTTGTTTATTTATAACGCGCAGACCATCAGGCCCGGGGGCATCGGGTCGCAATTTGTACATGGTTGCAAGAAAAGAACATACAGGCAGATAGATTACAATAAAAGTATACCAATACAACATAATAACAATCTTAATAATTACATATATTACACATGGTACAGTATCCCTAGGCTCCGCAGAGGAAGTATCCCTGAGGTAGTTGGGAAGGCAGCAGACCGGAAATCGTGCTGGGGAACAGGCGGGCTGAGTAAGTAGGACAGATGTCTAACACAACTATTGCTGGTCAAAGAGCCAAGATTTGGTTTTATTCTTGAAGGTGTTGAAGGAGTCTTCAGCTCTGAAGGCAGCGGGGAGGGTGTTCCAAAGTTTGGAGGCTAGGACATGGAAGCTAGTGCCTCCCGCTTTTTGGAGCTTAAACCTAGGGATAGTAAGGCAGTGAGTCTGAGCAGTTCTTAGTGGACGGGCAGTGGAGTGGCGCGAAAGCCGACTGCAGAGATAGATCGGAGCCTTGTTGGCTAGGCATTTGTGCGTGAGGGCAAGCGTTTTTAGGGAAATTCTCTGCTTCACGGGTAACCACTTTAGGCTAGTTCTGGCTTCTGAGATGTGGTGGTTACGATGGATGTTCAGGGCCGCTCGAATTCCATTGTTCTGGGTGGTTTGGAGTTTGGACAGGTTTTCTTGGCTGGTGCCTAAGTATAGAGCACTGCAGTAATCTATTTTTGCCATGATAAGTGTTCTCGCTAGTCGCTAGTGTGACGCTATTGTGGGTGGTGAGGAATGGTCTGCAGGCTGAAATGAGTTTGCACGTGTAGGCAGAGGTGGACCTGACTGCATTAGTTTGTCTTGATAAGGTGGAATCCAGGTAAAAGCCTAGTGTTTTAGTGTCTTTCGAGACTTGTATGAAGTTGCCGTCTATGATGAATGACTGATAGGATGGCTCAAGTTTGCTCAGGCGTTGTGATGTACCCAGGATAAGTAGCTCCGTCTTATCGTCGTTCAGACATAGCTGGTGCTGGGCCATCCAGGCTTGGATGACCAAGTAGACGTCATTGAGGGCCTTGGTGTCAGCAAGATAATCACCAGAGATGGGAATGAGTATCTGGGTGTCGTCCGCATAGTTGGTGTAGGAGACACCCAGATAATCGAGCACATCAAAGAGTGGTTTCGTAAAGATATTGTAAAGAGTAGGTGACACGCAAGAACCCTGAGGAACACCGCAATGAATAGGGGAGGGATCTGCGGCAGCCGAAGGTGAAAAGACCCTCATAGATCTGTTGCTCAGGAAGGATTTGATCCAGGCCGCTGCAGAGGGAGAGAAGTTGGCAGCAGAGTGGAGGTGCCTGCAAAGGATCTGGTGGTTAACCAAATCAAATGCGGCGGAAAGGTCGAGGAGTAATAGCATTGCTAATTTGCCCTTGTCCTTCAGGACTTCGTTCTGGGTTTTTAGGTCTAATAGAGCCGTTTCGGTCCCATGTCTGGGCCGAAATCCAGATTGTCGTAGACCTAACAGATTGTTTGATTCAAGGTAGTTTTGGATCTGCAGGTAAGCTGCACGGTCCAGTATCTTCAGCAGAAATGGTACTGTAGTAATAGGTCGGAAGTTCGTGGGTATGCTTGGGTCAAGGGAAGGTTTTTTTAGTAGCGGGATCACCCAGGCGTCTTTAAGGTTGTCCGGGACAATGCCTGTTTCAAAGGATGAGTTAATGAAGGCTGTAATGAATGGGGCTAAGTCATGGGCAGAGTCCTTAATGATGGGAGCTGGGCACGGGTCACCTTGACAGTTGGATGGTTTCATCCTGAGGATGATGTTTTCTACTTCGGTGACAGTGAGCGGTGCGAAGGTGAAAGGTTTGATGTTGGCAGAGTTGGAGAGGGTGGGCCTAGTAGGGGCGAATGAGCGGTTGTCACTCCTCAGGCAGCCCTATGGCATTAGTATCTGTGGGGTCGCTAAAGCCCAGGTTAAAGTCTCCTAATAAAATGCTTTGTGAGGAGTTTTTGAGATTATTAGATAGGATATTTGTAAGGTCTTCTTCAAATGACCCTAGGGGGCCAGGTGGTCAGTAAATGAGGTTAATGGAGATGGATTGTGTGTTGGATATGGTTAGTTTAGCAGTTAAGGATTCACAAGATCCTGCATCGGGAGGTGTCTCAATAGTCAGGGGGAATTTAGTTTTAGCTATAATGGTGAGACCTCCGCCTCGAGAGGTGGTACGATCAAGTCTTAGTAGGGTATTGTCATCTGGAATGGCTAGCATAATTGCGGGGCCTACTGTTGGGTGTAGCCAGGATTCAGTAACAGCTAAGAAGTCCAGGTCTTCATTGTAGAGTAGGTCGGCAATGTCAGTTGCGTGGGCTACCATGGAGCGGGCATTTATCAGTGCTCCCTTGGTCCCAGGTTGTGCTGGATTTGACAGAGGTATCGAAGATTTGTGCGTACTTTTCAGGGCACGGGTAGACTCGCGATAGTGTGCTGTTTAGTTGAAGAGGGTGCTGGGAGGAGCTGAGGGGGCTGGTAGTAGCCTTGCTGTGAGCTACTTTGGTTCGAGGGTCATAAAGCCGTGGGAGCCTTGCACGTAATTTGAGGTTCCTTTGAAGGGACAGTGCAGGGTGTGGTGAACATGTTGATGGGTTTGTGCAAGTTAGGTGGGAACTCGTGTGCAGGTAGATTGAGTGGCATGGTCGGGTAATGGATATTCATAGTATAGAGCAGTAGTCTTAGTGTCACAGTATAGAGGGTGTGGAGATACATTGTATGCGTGGGCAGGATAGGATTAATGCAGGGTAATTGTTAGTGGTTGGCATGCAGTCGTATAACACCTCGGTCTAAGGAGGCAGCAGTTCGAATGCAGGGCAGTAGCACACCTAAATTCAATTATATCACTAAAGTCTGACAGGCAGCAATTCAATAAATGGGCATAAGCACACCTAGATTCGATTTTACCACTAAGGTCTGACAGGTAGCAGTTCAATACATGGGCGTTGGCACATCTATACTGGGCAAGTTTGGCACTAAAATTCGGTAGGCAGCAGTTCATTGCAGGGGTAGTGGCCCTGAGTGACTAGCAAACACGTTTAAAGTAGTAGCTAGATCCGAATTGTGAGCACACTAGCAAGGGAGCATGTAAAAGGAGTGACTAGCAAACGTTTAAAGTAGCAGCTAAAATCGAACGGCATACTGACACACTAATAAAATAGCTCATACGTAGAGTAGTCGGAGAGCAAATTAGGGTAGCGGCTAGGTAACTAGTAGTCGTAAAGGGAGTTCTGAGAGCGCCATTGTTTCTCTAGAGTCAGGCGCTTACCTTGGTTCCAGGGTTTGTATAGTTGCTATCCGGATTTGCAAAGAGATCAGTCCGCTCTCTCGCGGCTCGCAGCGGACAGCAGCAGACAGGTCCTTATAGCGAGGTCCTTGGTGCGAGGGTCCACAGCCGGCTCGCGCCTTCCGGCAGTGCAGGCTGCGTGATCAGAGGATGTGCAGCCAATCAGGCGGCTGTCTGGAATCGTCGGATGTGGATTGCGTTGCCTAGCAACCACATGTAAACGTGCTCGCTGCCATTTTCAAACAGGCACCACGTTAATATTGGTAGGCAGTGTTACGCATGTAACAGGCTTGGAGCTCGTACCTTATTTGTGCAGCCAGATCGGAGCACTATTTATGGGCACATCAGGATCAGGGATCACGCTCATGCAAGTAGCGTCGGGATGTCGTGAAGAGCTCAACCTCGTAGGAAAGCGTCTGAGGTTTCGTTCGGGCATCTGCTCGCTTCTGGAAGAGTGCGAGTAGGGAAGGGCTCCGGCCCTTCGCGCGCACGGGAGGCTGCTATGATGGCCACAGCAGCAGACAGGTCCTTAAAGCAAGGTCCTTGGTGCGAGGGATGCCCCAGTAGGTTCTTCAGATCAATTGGTGTACTCTCCTGCCTGGTATCTTCCTACAATTTGAAAGTTCTTAATGATCTTAAAAGTGCCTGGTGTTCTGCTCGCCAGGACTTCCTTTCATCAGCTTCTTAGACCCCCTGGTATATTCTGCCAGGTATCTAGTCGCAGTGTCTTATTCTTCCATATGCTTGAATGGATTGCAGGGATATTTTTCCCTGCCTGGAATCCCTTTATGGGGTCTTGCAGATATCCTTGTATACTCTTCCCCCAAATCCTCCTCACTGCCCGATGCACTTCTTTCAACAGTCTTTCAGTATAGCACAGTTATATTACTTCACTGTCTCTTCATTGGCTTTAGGTACTACATGTTCCAACTTTCCCCACATTAACATCTCATACATGAGGACTTGTTTAAGTTCTGTTTTTGAATATGTTCATTTGAGTGTATTTGCTTGTGGGAATGGCTTGCTCCATCTTTCCCCACATTGATATCTCATACATGAGGACTTGTGCAAGTTTAACTGTCTTTGTATTTTGCTTGATCTGTATTCATAACAGTTTCTTAATTGATTGCATGCCTGTCGGTATGCCCTGGGGCTCCTAATGGCTCTGGGAAGTCTCACCGGTGTCTTGCAGCATTTCCGACCCGTGGTACATTTCTGCGATGAAGCTTCCTCTTCAGGACGGCTTCCCTCACACTGCAGACCTGACTGTTTCGTGCTCACCCGCAGGCAATACTGCTGCTTCTCTGCACGACCTTGGCTCTGGTAGCTTGGCTACGGCTGCCAGTCCTCTGACGGTACTCTGCATCTCTTCTTGCCTTGCACCACGCCAGTATGTAATTGCGAGTGGCTGCCTGGAAATGCCTGCCTTGTCCAGAACGGCCCTCTACTGTGCTGCCTTTTTCTCCCGATCGGCCTTCCTCTTTGGCTCTCCTGCTGTCCCAAGTGCGAACACCACTTTTAAATGTCCTGCGCACCTCTGCTGTATCATCACAACTAGTCCGCACAGGTAGCTTTGTGTTTCCTTCAGTCCGCATTAACTCCTCCTTCCTCTTCCTTGTCTCAGTACTTGAGGCTTTATGGGAGTTGGAATCCATAGAATTCCCAAAGTGATATTTGTATGGTTTCTATTTGAAAAAAACATTACAGACCGAGGGTTTTAGATGTGTGTATGAGGTCTGAATGGGCTTCTTACTGGAATGCCAGTGTGGCAACAGAAGTGTAGGTGTTACAGGGTTTTGGGGAGCAAAGAAATATTGATTCTACTGGCGTCGCCACCATCTCTGTGCAGTCATCCCCTCCCACATGAGCCTCCCTCATAGTACCACCCCCAGGGTCAGGATCAGGGAGGGGCTGCTGTCCCCTGGTCATGTGGGAGAAGATCTTCACCGGGGAATCAGTGATGACTCTGCAGGATTCATCACACACCCGAGCAGAAAGGATCAGGCTGGTATTCCTGTTTTTTTCTGTTACCCAAGAAAGGAGGAGGACTACATCCCATTTCGGACCTCAGGATCTTGAACAAGTT
This sequence comes from Ambystoma mexicanum, assembly GCF_040938575.1. Lineage (NCBI taxonomy): Eukaryota > Metazoa > Chordata > Amphibia > Caudata > Ambystomatidae > Ambystoma > Ambystoma mexicanum. The sequence continues at coordinate 995,274,182 of NC_090929.1, read as the reverse complement.
CCTGAGGAAGGACAAGCTCAAAATGGTGACGACGTAAGAAATTCTGCAAGCTCTGCAACTTAAGGACTGGTGGGTGTTGCTGGATCTTCAGGACGCTTATTTTCATGTGCCAATCCAGGTTCATCATAGGAGACTCAAATTACCAACTCAAAGTGCTCCACTTAACCTCTGCACCTAGGGTTTTCACCAAACTGAGGGCAGTGGCCATGGCACACCTCAGGCGATCCGGTGTCCATGTATCCCCGTACCTGGGCAACTGGCTGATTCGAGGGAGGCCACAAGAGCAAGTATCAACTCCGCTCAAGGACACCCGCTCACTGCTACACAGGTTGGGGTTCTTCTTAAACTTTCAGAAGTCTCACGTCACGCCAACGCAGAAGCTCCAGGTCATCTGTGCAGTCCTGGACACACTGTGCGGAAGGCCATACACCTCCCACCTCTAAGAAAGAGTCACCAACGTCTGGCAAATGGTCAAACTTTCATGCCCACAAGTGCTTACCAGAGGCCGCCGTTCCCTCTGCCTCTTAGGCCTCATGGCTTCCTGCATTTTTCTGGTGCCAGATGCCAGACTGTGTATGCGCTCTCTGCAATGGCTACTGAGAGATCAGTGGTATCCGTACTACAATGCCAGGAAGAACATCCTCAAAGTACCAATCAGTGGCCAGCATCCTGTCTTGGTAGGCCAGCAGAGAAAACATAAGGATGGGGAAACCCTTCTGGCCTCTGTGGCCCCAGGTCCAAGTGGTCCTGGATGCATCATTGAAGGGTTGGGTCGGTCACTGCGGGGATCTGCAGGTGATCGGCTTTCCGTCACCAATGGAGAGCCGGTGGCATATCAACAGTTTGGAGTTGCAGGCGATCTGGTTTGCCCTAATGGCCTTTGCACCCTCTCTCAAAGGGAAGCACATCCTTGTTATGACAGACAATACAGTGGCAAGGCACTACCTCAACAAACGGGGGGGGCGAGGGTATTCAGTGTCTCTCCCTCTGCAAGACTGTGCTGCAAAGGGGTTGCTGGAGAACCCGATCTCTGCTTCAGCTGTTCATCTAACAGGAACGGAGAACGGGCTGCCGAACTCTCTGAGCAGGCAGAGCATGGTCTCACACAAGTGGGAAGTGTGCCAGGAAGTTCTCAAGGAGATCTTCGCTCAGTGGGGTACCCCAGCGGTAGATCTGTTTGCCACGCGGTCCAACTTGAAGTGCAGAAAGTTTTGCTCGAGGGAATTCCCAGCAAAAGGCACACTGGGGGATGCATTCCTAGTGGAGTGGGTCTTTGACCTCAACTCAGTCTTCCCACCGATACCCCTCTGGGTTCTCAGGCGGTTGAGGAGATTTCAAGCCGCCATGACCTTTATAGCCCTTGATTGGGCGAGGAGAACATGGTACTCTGAACTCCTAGAATTGACTATCTGCCCACCTCTCCAGTTGTCTCGATGGCCGGACCTCCTATCTCAATTGAAAGGTCAGGTATTTCACAGGAACCTAAAATCCCTCAATCTACTTGTGTGGCTCTTGCGAGGATGATATATGATGTCTGGGATCTGTGAGTAGTCAGAAATGAGAGGCAGACATAAAGTTGTACTGTTTTCATTATCCGTCATCTTTATTAAAGTAAAAGGGTTGGATAAAGGCCTCTGTCCTAAAGAGTTCCCATACCTTGGACACAAAAACTAAAGATCAGTCTGTGTCAAGTTGTCAAAATTGTACAAACTGTCCTTGTGTGCAAAACATACTAATCTGACCCTCGCACTGAAAAGTAACAACTAAAAGTGTAAAGAAAACGACTGACTTATATTTGGCAAATGGCGTTCAAAATCAAAGTAAGTAGATAAATCCCCAAAAAATAGTCTTTTCGCAAGGAGAGACCCTTGGATTCAGAGGATGCTTCCCTTCCCCTGGATATTTCATGTAGGATAGCAAGTGCCATTTTCAAACAGCTCCTTAAGGATGGCAAAAGTCTCTGTCAAACAACGGTTTTCCAAGGAAGGCAGAAATGTTTCTTTAAAAAAACAGTACCTTTGAGTCTTTATACCAGACTCAACATGTTCCTGTGCAAACAATGTCCCATGCCATTCAGCTCATCCTAGGCTTTCTCTGTAATCACTTTACCAAAAAAGGAACTTGTTCAAATAAGGTGTTCCAGATAAGATTCTCTTTAACTTCTTTGAGTATCTTGTTGGATTACCTGATGTACTGGTCCATCAGCAATACTCCAGTGAGCTTTTCATGTATCTGGATATACCCCTTTGCCAAGTGTTTAGGTCAAAACATAAAATAAAGGTCTTTGTTCATCTTCACAATTTCAAATGCCCGTTTTCCTAGAGACTCTGCCATACTTTTCTACCATGTGTTCTGTAAGGTAAGTATGTTTCTTTCTGTAGCTTTAGTGGACCTCCTGGTATACCCCCCTGCCAGGAATCCTTAGTAGGTTATTTAAATCCCCTGGCATACTCTCCTGCCAGGTATCTCCCTACAATTTTAAAGTTCTTTATTATCCTCCTATTTGTGCCTGGTGTTCTGCTTCCTTTCGTCAGCTTCTTAGATTCCCAAGTATACCCCTCTGCCAGGTATCCAGTCACAATGTCTTATTCTTCTATATGCTTTGAATGGATTGTCTGGTATACTCCCCTGCCAGGAATTCCTCTCTGGGATCTTGCAGATACCCTGGTATACTTCTCTGCCAGGTATCTCTCCCCCAAATGCTGACTGCCTGATGCACTTCTTTCACCAGGATGGCTTCTTAACTTCAGTCTTTCAATATAGCACAGTTGTATTACTTCATTGTGCCTTTTGTTCATTGGCTTGAGGTACTACTTGTTCCAACTTTCCCCCTCATTGACATCTTGTACATGAGGACTTGTGCAAGTTTAACTGTCTATGTATTCTACTTGGTCACTATTCAAAATAGTTTATTAATTGCTTACATGCCTGTAGTTAAGCCCCGGGGCTCCCAATGGCTCTGGGCAGACTTGCTGATGTTTTGCAGCGTTCCCGACCCGTGGCATGTTGCTGTGATGAAGCTTCCCCTTTGGGACGGCTTCCCTCACACTGCATACCTTCCTCCAGCAATACCGACCGATTCACGTCACCCGCTGGCAGATTGCTGCTTGTTTGCATGACTGTGGCTCTGGTAGCTTGGCTGCTGCTGTCGTTCCTCCCAAGGTGCCTGCTGCGTATCTTCTGGCCTCGCGCCACGCCGTTATGTTATTTCAAGTGGCTGCCTGCAACTGCCTGCCTTGTGCAGCACGGCCCACTCCTGCATTGTGTCCTTCTCTGGATCTGTCTTTCTCTTTGGCTCTCCTGCTTTCCCAAGTGCGGACACCACTTTTAAATGTCCTGCGTTGCATCATAACTAGTCCGCCCAGTTAGCTTTGTGTTTCCTTCAATCCACATTAACTCCTTCCCCCTGCTCGTCTCAGTGCTTGTGGCTTTATGGGAGTTGGAGCCCATAGGATTTCCAGAATTCCCAAGTGATATTTGTTAGTGTTTTTATTTGAAAAAACATTAGATACAGGGGATGTTATAAATGTATGTGATATATGAATGGGATTTTGCCTAGAGTGGTTTTCACAAAGGGGACTCTGGGTTGTACAAAGGGAGGGATTTGTATAGTGACAACAAGCCATCAAGAACCTAGGAATTATGAGGTTTTCTAACTCAGAAAGGGAAGAATACTGTGTCTCCCTGATGAGGTCACCACCTTCCCCCTGACAGCAGTCTCCTCTCACATGATCCTGCCTCATAGTACCACCCCCAAGGTCAGGATCAGGAGTGGCTGCCGTCCCCTGGCCATGTGGGAGGAGATCTCTGTAGGGGAATCGGTGGTAACTCCTCAGGATTCTTCAGACCTCTCAGAAGAAGTTTATAAGGTGTTACTGGCTGCACGCATACTCTCTACTAGATATCTGTATGCATGCTTTGGAGAAGATCTGAGGTGGGGTGCAGGAAACGCAGGAAAGATTCTATCCCTGGTCCTACCATTATGGAGTTCCTACTATCGCTAGCCTCCTCCGGTCTTCAGGTTGGTGGTCAAAGGCTACTTAGAGGCTTTGTTTTTAAGAGGTCTCCAGATCAAGGATCCTTCTACATGATCCCGGTTATGACCAAATTCCTCAAGGGCCTTGTAAATAGGTTACCGCCTACCCCATTTGTGGTTCCGGACTAGGACCTAAACTTGGTTCTCACATTCCTGATGGCGGCTCTTTTTGAGCCCATGCATTCATGTTCTGTCAGGCTGTTTACCTTTAAAACGACCTTCGTGGTGGTAATCACGTCACCAAGAAGTGTAAGTGAGCTGCAGGCCTTATCCCACAAGCCACCTTTCCTCTGGTTCTTTAAGCAGAAAGCTTTTCTCTAGGTGCGGCCTGGATACCTGCCTAAAGTGGTCTCTGAATTCCATGTGTCCCAGAGCATTGATTTGCCAATGTTTTACCCTCCTCCACATCCTTCTGAAGATGAGAGGCCGCAAAATTTGGATCCTAAGAGGGTTCACAGCTTTTACATGGCAACGACAGTGGAATTCAGGTGCGATGACCAACTGTCTGCGGCTTTCCCTCTGTCCACAAAGAGTTTGGCTATGTAAAAAGAGACAATTTCTTGGCAGATAACTCTGTTACCAGAGAGCAGGGAAAAGATCTGCCACCAGGCATCAGGGCACATTCCACCACGGGTATGGCAGCATTGTGTGCCTTACAACGGGGTGTTTCAGTAAAAGAAATATGCCAAGCACGTTCAGCATGCATTGTTACTTGGATGTGGCACGTGGCTCAGACGCCCGTTTCATTGGGCGGTTTTGCAGAGCTTCCTTGTCTAAGGACTTTGATCCTGCCTCCGCACTCTGTACTGCTTTGGGAGTCTATCTGATGAGGAATCTGTTGGGAGAATGCAATCCATCGAAGGAGAAATTAATTACTGGTAATGTTCTTTCTGTCAATTATTCTTCAGTCTTCCTCATCACCCTCCCATCTTGCCTGCTATATAAGTGGTCTGCATTCTATACTGGTTATCTTCTTCTATTGGGATGAGGTTATGAATAGTTGTGTGCTATGCACAGTCTGAAAGCCCCCAGCCAGTGACTTTCAGTGCAATCCTGTTCATCATTAAAAAAAAAAAAAAAAGTAAAAAAATAAAAAAAATTTTTTTTGTTTGGCTGTTTCAGCCCGTATCCTTGGATTCTTCCTCTGTGGCTGCTGAGCTCAGTGGAAGGGGAGGGAGGTGAGGAAGAGGGGTGTAGTGACATAGTATATATGGCGGCCGACAGCCTGCTCGAGTCAAGTGGGATCGACCGTCAGGTCGTACTGCGCCTCCTGTCGAAAAGGTTTCTGAGCAGCTGACGCTGGAGTGGATATCAATCTGATGAAGAATATGCGGGAGAAGAATCTGTAGAAAGTACATTGCGGCTAAGTAATTTCTCCTTCACAATTCCAACTGTCATGTAATTTTTGTGGGAATTGTGCAACCAGTTCGAACCATGCCAGTTTGTGGTCTTGGCGTGGGATTTAAATTTAGTGTTGACATTTCTTATGGGGCTCCATTTGAGCCCATGCATTCATGTTCTTAGATTGCTCACCCTTAAGGTGTTTCAAAGCTTTCAGCGACTAGATGACTGAGACCCTACAGTCGAAATTGAGCATGATTAGGGCTGAGATGGCTCAATCCTTGAAAGAAATAAAGGGGGGACATATCAGAAATTGGGGAAAGACTTGATTCTCCAGCATGGGGTCTGGCCAGCATGGATTCACATGCTCGTGAATATTCCCTGCCGTCAGACTGGGAATCCTCGGTAAAGAAAAAATCAGTTATACTTTTGAACTGCCTTTCTCACAACAACCAATCACTGGTCTCTGGGTCATACTGCCCCCAGCTAATGACTGCCCTCTTCCTAAGCCCCTCCTCTGGCAGCCATCTTCAGAATTTTACCGCACGTTCAAGTGTTGGGAGTCCTCGTGCCATAGCTCTTGAGCTTTTACTGCGTTTTACGATTTTTCTAAGAGTTCCACTCTATTTTTCCGGTCAATCGAGCCTCAAGCCCCATCGATCCACCTTCTGAATAACAGGGACCAGTTTTCGGATTCTTCAGCACCCCTCAAGGGCGATATTTTTATTATTTTATTTATTTATTTTTTCCCGTCGAGTTTCTTCTTGGATGATTCTAGAAGCTTCTTCAAGGCCTACCCCGCGTGGACATGGCAGAAGAGAAGAGAGACTTGACGCCTTTGTTCAGGATTTGGCCAGGATGTGGCCTGCGGAACATCTACTTGGACGATCGGCATTACATGTGCCTTTACTGCCTGCATTCTGACCAATCGCACGTGGAGGATTACTGTGCGTTTTGCCAGGAGATGGTCCCCCGCACCATGATGGATCAGTGCGGGCGTCTCACGGAGTGGCTGCAGACCAAGGCCCGTGCTATGGGTGAGTCCCGGCAGCATGCCTCCTCCAGGCACAAGAAGAAATCTGAGCAGTCTTCTTAGACCTTTGAGGGCGCCCCAGCGACGGGGGCCCAACAGAAGGCTAAGCACCGCAAGTCCGGGAGCGTCCCCCGCACCTTTGACCACGAGCCAACGCTTCGGTTCCGCGAAGAAGATGAAGTCGGACCACCCGGGTAAGTTTCTGGAGAAGCCCCGGACGGGCCAGTCAGAGAAGGCCAAGGGGGAGCGGGGCGCTGCCCTTTCACCCCCAAGGTGAAGGCCCCTAGCTCGACCAAGGTTGTGCAGGCCCTGATTAAACCCGGCGAAGCCGTCCATTGAAGGCGTGGTGGCGTCCCTAGTGAAGGACGCGGATGCGGTTCGCAGGGCACGGTCCCCAAGATGAGTTTCCCTGCCTGCCAGGAGGGAATAGTCGCTTCAGCCCATAGAGAAGACGCCAGAGAAGGTGATGCCTGTCATCTTCCCGAAACAGTCTCCCCATGTCAAACAGAAGGGGTTGGGGGGGGGGCACGGTAGTCCTGCAGGGCACGGACTGTGTTCCATGTAATAATGTCGCCACAAAAATCTCGCCATGCAAAAATATCGCCGAAAAATGGCTGTTTTTTGTGGTGACATTATTGCATGGAACATACGGGGGACACCCCCGCAACCCCCAAACTTTTTTTTCATTTTTTTTTTTTGCCCCTGTCTCCATATATATGGTCACCCAAATAATATCGCCACAACATTTTCCCGGCAATATTATTTACGGCGAGCATATATGTGGAGATATTATTACCTGATACCACGGACAGCTCCTCTGAGGGGGAGCTTTCTACTCTCCAGACCATTTTGGAGAAGAAATTTGTCGAGGCCTACGGGAGGGACCCCGACGAGGGAGACATCAAGAGTGACGACGAGACAGGAGGAGCAGGCCGTGGAGGAGCTGAAGAACCCTACAGCGATTCCACCGTCGCTTCTGTCTCCGCCACCTCAGCAACCACCTCAACCCCCAGCGGACATTTCGGTAGACATTCTCCAGGCACTCCACACCTTGTGTTCAGAGATTTGGACGAGGATGCCCATTCTGCCGACGGAGGATCCCACGGCGCTGGAAGATCCCGCGGCACAGGGGCCATCAGGTGCGCCCCCTTCCAAGAAGAAGAGAGTACACCCTCCACTGCCTTTTCAACCATCGCCTCCTCCCTCCCCTCCACCGAGGGAGGATACGGACCCGGACATGTCGACAACGGGGATAGGCATGGATGACGACGGCGGGTTAGACCTCCCGTCTCTGCCGCGCAACGCCTCCCCGCCCGACGAGATAGGCTTGTTCCATGCCATGATCTCTAGGGCCTCTGACCTTTTTCAGCTAACCCCTGAGGAAAAGAAGAAAGAGGCTGTCACGCTCACCTGGTATCCACGGGGACGCCACCCATCTGCCAGACCCTGGTGTCCTTCTAGGTCGCTCCCGGGTATTATCAACGGGGAGTTGTTTCTGGAAAACAGGCGGGCAATGTTCAAGATTGAGCAACTGGGGAAAATAACCACCCAACACCCTGTATGCCCGCAGTGTCTCCCCGGGCCTTTCCTCACCTTGTTTTGGGCTTTGGCGAGCTCTCCGTCCTGCCTTCTTGGCAGCGGCGCATTGTCCTCTGAGGGCGATTGCAATCGAGTTACTTCACTGATGCTGCCCCTTTGAGTCTCTCAGGTAGGTCTTATTACTGTTATTCTGTAAGCCTTTCTTTGCACTAATGATTTCTTTTCTCTCCCAGTAGGTGCGCGAGAGTCCGCTGTGGGCCGTTGGCTGGATTTGGGCTCACCTGCAAGTGATGGTGTTTCGGGAGCGCCTCGATGCGGTAAGTGGGCGCTATACGTAGCGCTATGGTGCCATGCTTCTGCTAACCTGTTGTCTTTTATTCCCGCTGGCCGCTGCGTTCACCGAAGCAAGAGGCTCCTAGGCGGTGCTGGTCGATGGGCGACTTGAGAGGTAAGTTGCCGGCCCTGATGTAAATGTCTAATGTCTCTTTTCTCTCTTTTTGCAGGTTCGAAGATCCAAGAAGCTTGCTGTTCCTTGGGTGCTGAGTGCAGTCTGCGGTGGAATCTCAGGTAAGCTGCTGAAAATAACAATGTCCCTTTGTTTTGCAGGTGCTGACTTTTCGAGGTTCGAAGATGCTGCAGAACACGATGAGCGTCACGTTGCTGGAATGCAAAGTAACGCGAAGCGTGTACTGTCGTTCGGGTGTGGTTTATATAGCCTGCAGGCATCCCAGGTATCACTGGGCCTGCCACACCCAAAATGCTAGACCGCATGGTTCAGTTTAGGATCTGAGCCATGTGGAGGCATCCATGTTGTTGCGCAATGCCCTTATGGGCCCTGATTACTGCTCTAGCATATAAGCCTGGTGCCAAAAGCGCCAGGACTGACTCCAAGAGAGTCTGGGGGCAAATGTCAAGGCCCTTGAGGGCCTGATGGGGGTAGAAGTAGCCCACCTGGCCTGGCCATCCAGGTTTAGGACAGGGATCGTGACAGAGGCGTTCCTGTACCAACGCCGCGAGGCAAAGAGGGAAGACTGTGCTGTCGATCCCTTCGTTGGACGACATTTGGGATGAGGGGCTGTCCCTTATGAAGAACCCGTCGTCAGCCCCGAAAGAGGGACCAGTACGAAAACAAGTACAGGGTGCCGGACTCTGTAACCAAGTGTTTAAGGTCCCAGTCTTCCCCGGATTCAGTAGTCTCGGTTGGGGCGAGGAAGAAATCCTCTGGCTCAGCGGCCGGACAGCGAGGGGGAAGAAGTTGGACGCCATGGGACGACGAGTCATCACATCAGCAGTGACGACCATCAAGGCGGCCAACACCCTCTCCATCGTGGCGCGCTACGTCAGGGAGCTCTGATTCAAGACCGCTCCCCTCCTGGACTTCCTTCCCGAGGACTAGAGAGTGGAAGCTTTGGAGATCCTGCAGGAGGGCGAGGTGGCATCGGACCATGCCATCACAGTGGCCATGGACATTGCTGATAAAGGATTCTGCCAAATGGGCAACAGCGTTTGCCTTCATCGGCGGGGATGGTTGAAGGCCACAAACCTTCGCCAGGAGGTGCAGTCGAGGATATTGGACATGCCGTCCCTCCAGGCCATCAAGGCTGATACTGAGATGGCTCGTGCCTTGGGCACCCTGCAACAGAGATGGCCGTCCTTTCGGACCGCCGGAGGAAAGTCCCAAGGTTCCTTCAAGGACTTCAACGGAAGCTCATTGTCTTACAGTCAACCGTCCCGTTCTTCGGCCCAGGAGGCCTACAGGGGCCACAGCAAGTCTGGAGGAGGTAGCCGTCATCGCCAAAGGTCCCCAAGGCGTCACCTCTGCAGCAAAGCAAGATTGAACTGGCCGTGACATCGGGCCCCCACCCGCGTACCACGGTGGGAGGCCGGCTGACGAATTTCGTCAACGTGTGGAAGTCCATCTGCACCGATTGTTGGGTGAGGGACGCTCTGGCCCACGGACACACTCTGGAATTCCAACGAAAGTGTCCTCGCATACCACCCGTGGCCAGGCAGGAAACTATGTCCCTCAGCTTTTGCTGGAGTTGTGCGCCATGCTGAAGAAGGGCGCAATGGAGCTCGTCCCAAAGAGGCTCCGGGGCTCCGGAGTGTACTCTCGGTACTTCCTCGTGAAGAAGACGGGCGGTTGGAGGCCCATCGTGGACCTCCGCCGTCTGAACAAGTACATCAGATCCCAGAAGTTTCGGATGGTCACCCTTCAGCACGTTCTGGAGCAGTTGGAAGAAGGGGATTTTCTGTCGTCGCTGGACTTGGAGGATGCCTACTTTCTCCAGCATGGGGTCTGGCATGGATTCACATGCTCATGAATATTCCCCATCGTCAGGCTGGGAATCCTCGGTAAAGAAAAAAATCAGTTTGTTTTGTTTCTGAACTGTCTTTCTCCTAATAACCAATCGCTGGTCTCTGGGTCATACTGCCCCCAGCCAATGACTGCCCTCTACCTAAGCCCCTCGTCTGGCAACCATCTTCAGATTTTTACCGCACGGTCAAGTGTTGGGAGTCCTCGTGCTATAGCTCTCGAGCTTTTACTGCGTTTTGCGATTTTTCAAAGAGTTTAATCTAATTTTTTCGGTCAATCGAGCCTCAAGCTCCACCGTTTATACTTCCGATCAACGGGGACCCGTTTTGGAATTTTCTACGCCCCTCAAGGGCGAAGTTTTCATCGAGTTTCGCTTCTTGGAGGATTCCAGAAGATCTTTGAGGCCTACCCCGCGTGGAGATGGCCCAGGACAAAGGAAACACGACACCCGGATCCAAGCTGTTCAGGAGCTGCCATGGATGCGGATTGCAAATATGTCTTCAATGAGGATGAGCATTCCAGATGTCTTTACTGCCTTCACAAAGACAAAACGCACGTGGAGAAGGACTGTGCGTTTTGCAAGAACATGTCGGAACGGACCATGAGGGACCGGCGTATCCGGCTCACCAACTGGCTGGAAGGGAAGAGACCAGCGGTAGGTGAAAAGAAGCGGTCTGAGCGGTCTTCTAAGAACTTTGAGGCCGCTCCGGCGACGGGGGCCCAACATAAGGCAAAGCACCGCGGGCACCGGGACCGCCGATCGGTCGGGTTCCTCGGCTGCCAGTCAGGGCGCTATTTCACCGACGCCATCAACCACACGCCAACGCTCTGGCTTGGGGAAGAGAAAATCCGAGAACCCGGGTAAGCTTCAGGAGAAGCCCCGGTTGATCCTGACGGAGACAGCCGAGGGGGAGCGAGGCGGTGACCCTCCCCCCAAGGTGAAGGCCTCAGGCATGCCCAAGGTCGTCAAGGCCTTGATTCACCCGGCTAAGGCCTCTATCGAAGGAGTCGCGGCGGCCCTGGCAAAGCCTGTGGAGGCTATACCAGCAGAGGCGACCTCGGGGCCTAGAGTTTCTCTTCCACCACGGAGGGAATCGTCTTTTCAGCCCATCGATAAGACCCCCGTGAAACCCTGGGTGGAGAAAGAGGGGAGGCACAGTGGCCATCACAGACACAGCCTCTTAGGAGGAGCTGGCTGGAGTCACGAACAAGAAGTTTGAGGAAGTCCGGTCCCGCGGGAGGGAGGCGGACGAGGAAAGCGACGGTGGTTCCGACGAGGAGCCTGTGGAGGCGGAGGATTCCACTCCCCGGCCATCGCTCCCGTCGCAGACGATACCTGGGCCACAAGACAACTCGGGAGCCATCTTGATGGCGATCCAGGCCTTGTGTACGGAAATAAGGACAAGGTTGCCCTTACCACCAACGGGCGATCCAGCGGAGCCTGGACCATCGGGAAGCTCTCCAAGCAAGCGGCAGAGAGTCCATTCCGCCCGCCAAGCCAGCCTTCACGGCCTTCTCAACCTTTATCGCCCTCCCCTGATCCGAGGGATGACACAGGGACGGAGACAGCCACGACGGGGACGGATGACGACAGTGGTGACGACGGGATGGGCCTTCCATCACCACCTCCTTGGGCTTCCCCGCCCAACGAAATTAGCTCCTTCCACGCCATAATCGCCAGGGCATCCGAGCTCTTCCAGCTCTGCCCCGAGGAACAGAAGAAGGAAGGTTTCCTCTATCAACGGCGTGAGGCCAAGAGGAAGACGGTCCTCTCGATTCCCTTACTCGACGACATCTGGGACGAGGGGCTGTCGCTCCTGAAGAACCCGGCCACGACCCCCGCCAGGAGAGACCGGTACAAGAAGTAATACCGGGTCCCGGATTCCGCCCCCATGTGCCTTAGGGCGCAGCCGACCCCAGATTCGGTCGTCTCCGCGGCGGCCAAGAAGAAAGCGGCAGGGGCGACGGCCTCAACTTCTACCTCGCCGCCGGACGGTGAGGGGAAGAAACTGGACGCCCTGGGACGGCGGGTCATCTTGGCGGCGACGACGACGATTAAAGCGGCCAATGCCCTCGCGATTGTGGCTCGCTACGACAGGGAGCTGTGGTTTAAGATCGCTGCCCTGCTGGAATTCCTCCCGGACGACAAGGCCCTGGAGATCCTACAGGAAGGCGAGGTGGCGTCGGACCACGCCACAACGGTGGCCACAGACATTGCTGACACTGGGTTTCACCAGATGGGCAACATTGTTTGCCTTGGCCGGTGTGGTTGGCTCAAGGCAACGGATTTCCGCCAAGACACGCAGACCCGGGTTCTGGACATGCCGTTCGACGGGAACAATCTGTTTGGCAAGATTGTGGACGAGTCACTGCAGGCCATCAAGGCCGACACAGAGACAGCTCGGGCCTTGGGGGTTCTGCAACGACGACGGCCGCCCTTTCGGAACTCCAGAGGCAAGCAAGGTGCCTCCAAAGGATTCGGCGGCGGCTCCTCGACGTACCGTCAGGAGGATCTTGTCGCCAAGGCCGCGGCCAAGCAGGACTGAGCCGGCCGTAGCGTCGGGCCCCCACCTGAGCACCCCGGTGGGAGGCCGGCTGGTGAAGTTCGTCAGCGTGTGCGAGTCCATCTCCACCGACCGATTGGTGCTGGATGCCCTGGCCCGCGGACACTCTAGAGTTTCTAAAGAAGTGCCCCCACGTTCCACCCGTGGCCAGGAAGGAAAACCACGTCCCTCAACTGCTACTGGAAGGAAGGGCGATGCTGAAGAAAGGTGCCATCGAGCTCGTCCCAAAGAGGCTCTGGGGCTCCGGAGTGTACTCTCGATACTTCCTCGTAAGAAAGAAGACCGGCGGCTGGCGACCCATCCTGGACCTCTGTCGTCTAAACAAGTACATAAAGTTCCGGATGGTCCCCCTCCAGCACGTGCTGGGACAGTTGGAGGAAGGCAACTTCCTATTGTCACTGGACTTGGAGGCTGCCTTCTTTCAAATCCCCATTCTAAAAGGACATCGAAAGTTCCTGAGATTCGTAGTCCAAGGGCGACATTATCAGTTCAAGGCCCTTCCCTTCATATTGAAGTCGGCGATCAGGGTATTCACCAAGTGCCTAGCACCAGTGGCGGCGTGGCTGCGCCTGCAGGGGATCCACGTCTACCCCTACCTGGAGGACTGGCTCATCCTAGCAAAGTCAAGAGAACTCGCCGTCGATCACACAGCGAAGACCGTTCAACTGCTCACGGATTTGGGATTCTCGATCAACTTTGCGAAATCCCTCTTGGTACCATCGCAAGTTGCCCAGTTCCTGGGAGCCAGGCTTGACACAGTGGCGCGATTGGCTTCACTGTCGGAGGAAAGGACGAAGGCAATCCTGGGAAAGGTATAACGGCTGTTGACCATGGACGTGGCCAGGCTGAGGTCCATCAAGTCCCTACTCGGCATGATGTCCTCGTGCATCTACCTTGTGCGCCGGTGCAGACTGCGGATGCGACCACTGCAGGAGTTCCTCGACGCCCGTTGGATGCAAACGGCGGGCAGCTTCGAAGACGGGATCTCGCTCAACGAGACCTTCCGCCAAGCGATCCGGTGGTGGGGCACCCGCGCGCATCTGGCGGCGGGTATGGATTTCCAGACCCCTGCACATCAGGAGACGGTGACGACGGACGGCTAAAATGGAGAGATGGGGGCGCACTCCGGAGATCTCCACGCAAGAGGCCTTTGGCTCCCGGAGGAGAGGTCGCTACACATCAATGTCCTGGAACTCCGGGCCGTGTTCTGGGCCCTCAGGTCGTTCCTCCCGTCCCTCAAGGGCAAAGTGGTAAGGATCTTCACGGACAACACCACCACGATGTTCTACATCCGGAAGCAGGGAGGCACCAGATCCCCAGCCCTATCCAAGGAAGCCCAGGATCTGTGGCACTGGGCCGTCTCCCAGGGGATGTTTCTGGTACCCTTCCACCTGGCAGGAGTAAAGAACACCATCGCCGACTCACTCAGCAGGGAGATACGCTCGTGCCACGAGCGGGAGCTGCGTCAGGATCAAGTGGATCTACTTTTCCAACGATTTGGCAATCCCTAAATCGACCTATTTGCGACGGCAGAGAACGCCAAGTGCCGGAGGTTTGCCAGCAGGTTTCCCCAGCCGGAGAGCATGGGCGATGCCTTCTCATTCCCCTGGGACGGCCTGTTCCTGTATGCATTCCCGCCGTTGCTACTGCGACTCATCAACCACCTCAGACGGTCCCAGTGCAGGATGATTCTCGTCGCACCGGCGTGGCTGAGGCAGATCTGGTTCCCGGACCTTCTGGACATGTCGGCCTCCCCCCCAGTCAAACTGCTGACGGACGCAGACCTCCTCGCCAGAGAAGGAGGCGCCATCCTCCCCCACGACCCGGTGTCTCTGAACTTGCAGGCCTGGCTCCTGCAGCACTAGAGTTTGGAGGGTACGATATTCCAGCGGACTGCAAGGAGGTGCTTGCAAAGGCCAGGGTGTCCTCAACTCTCAAGTGCTAATGACACAAATGGAAGAGGTTCTCTGTCTGGTGCCATGCACAGAGGATTAACCCTCTGCGGATTACAGCCCCTCAAGTGATGCTGTATCTACTGTCACTGGCCAAGGCGGGGCTAGCTCATGCCTCCATTAAGATACATCTGGTGGTGATTTCCCGCTACACCAGGACACCGGGGGCGATCATCTCTGTGGTCTCATCGACTGGTGAAGGAGTTTCTGAAGGGAATGTTCCGATCATTCCCGCCGGTGAAGGCTCTGGCCCTGGCGTGGGAGCTCAACGTGGTGCTGGGCAGGCTCATGGGGCCGCCATTCGAGCCTCTGCATTCGGCACCGTTGAAGTTCCTATCGTGGAAGACAGCGTTTCTTGTGGCCATCACCTCCGCACGACGAGTGGGAGAGATCCAGGCCCTCTCCTGCAGACCACCATACCTGACATTTCACGAGACGAGGGTGGTGCTGAGGACACACCCCTCCTTCATGCCCAAGGTGCCGTCGGACTTCCATCTCAACGAGCCCTTGGTATTACCTGTTTTCTTCCCGTCGCCTTCCTCTGAGAGGACTTTGCACTCGCTGGATGTGGCTAGAGCGCTGAAGTTCTACGTGGACCGCACAAAGAGTTTTCAGAAGACATCACAGCTGTTTGTGAACTTTGGGACTGTGAACCAAGGAAAGGCTTCCATTTCCAGATGGCTCTCCGGCTGCATCATGCACTGTCACCGTTTGGCAAACTGACCGTTGCCCGGCCGTCCGAGAGCCCATTCGATCAGAGCGATCGCTGCTACCACAGCGTTCTTGTCTGGTGTGCCTCTGCTGGATCTCTTGGTCCCACTGCCGCTTTATGTGCGACCAAATCTGAAGATGGCTGCCAGAGGAGGGGCTTAGGTACAGGGCAGTCATTGGTTGGAGGCAGTATGACCCAGAGACCAGTGATTGGTTGTTGAGAGAAAGACAGTTCAGAAGTGAAACTGAAACAGATTTTTTCTTTACCGAGGATTCCCAGCATGATGGCGGGGAATAGTCATGAGCATGTGAGTCCATGCCAGCCCCCATGCTGGAGAATCAAGTCTTTCCCCAATTTCCGATATGTCCCCCTTTTATTTTCTTTCAAGGATTGAGCCAGCTCAGCCCTAATCATGCTCAATTGCGACTTTAGGGTCTGTCATCTAGTCGCTGAAAACTTTGAAACACCTTAAGAGCGAGCAATCTAAGAACATCAATGCATGGGCTCAAATGGAGCGCCCATAAGAAATGTCAACACTAAATTTAAATCCCACGCCAAGACCACAAACTGGCATGGTTGGAACTGGTTGCACAATTCCCACAAAAATTACATGACAGTTGAAATTGTGAAGGAGAAATTACTTGGCAGCACTGTACTTTCTACGGATTGTTCTCCTGCATATTCCTCATCAGATTGATATCCACTCCAGCGTCAGCTGCTCAGAAACCTTTTCGACAGGAGGCGTAGTACGACCTGACCGTCGATCCCTCTTGACTCCAGCATGCCGTCGGCCGCCATATATACTATGTCACTACACCCCTCTTCATCACCTCCCTCCCATCCCCCTGAGCTCAGCAGCCACAGAGGAAGAATCCAAGGAAACAAAATATCTTTAATGATTAACAGGATTTCACTGAAAGGTTGTTGAGAGAAAGACAGTTCAGAAGTGAAACTGAAACTGATTTTTTTCTTTACCGAGGATTCCCAGCCTGACGACGGGGAATATTCATCAGCATGTGAATCCATGCCAGACCCCTGCTGGGGAACAACAGTTACAGGTAAGTAACTTGCTCCTTCTACCGAAAATTCTATTCAGAAATTGGCAGAGGACACGGGCAAAATAGACGTTTTAACAGATAGCCTAGCAACAGTTACTCAGAATCTCGAAATCCAGATGGAAAATCTTGAAAATCACAGGAGGGGAATCAACATTAGGGTAAAAAGGCTAACAAGAGAGTGGAGGATCGAGAATTAAGACATGATGCAGAGAGTTTGTGTACTTGCTACACCTTGAAGCCCGAGTAGAAGTACCCTTGGACCGCATTCATCGTGTAGATCCTAGAAAAGTAGATCCCGGCGCCAGACCTCGTGTTGTGCTGCTTTTCAGTGAAATGGTCAAAAGGAGATGATTTTAGATTCAGCAAGAAAGACTGACTCTATCAAAGCAAATGGGTCTGAAATACAGCTATATTAAGACTTAGCACAATCCACTCTGGTGAAGCGCAGACTGATGATGCCAGTGGTTAATTTGGTGGCGCAGGCTCAAATACGGTACAGATGGACATTCCCATTTAGATTGTTTTCTTGAGAGGGATGACCGCATCGTATCCCCTTGTGCGAAGGAGGTCTCAGGATCATGAACCTGGAAGAAGGGGGTGATCAACAAGAGGCGAATGGAGGAAAGTTGTGAGCGACCACCGAAGAATAAAATGTCATCAGGATTGGGTAAATTACGGGTATCACAGCCCTCCTGGGAGGACAACTGTGTACTGTGGATTTTGACCTTGGAGGGAAGGGGGCATATAGTTGGGTGATTGGGTAAACGTGATTTATTGCTCAGGGGGTTAGATCTAGTGAAGAGGTGGTGTCATGGTAGGTGTGAATGCGACCCTGGCACTTAGAATTAGGGAGGGTTTGGGTCCTAGTAGACCTGCAAGTTATATCTCCGGGAGTGTGACAAGACTGGACCTCCATGGTGTGTTACATAGGGGCGGCGGGGCTAGGAGGGTTGAGTGTGTCCGAAGCATATTGGAGGGAAAGGGGGGGGGTTTGGTTGTTGGCCGTATGTGGGAGTAGGGTTTCAGGACGGCTGCTATTGGCAAAATTACTTTACCACAATACGTATGGGGGCTAAACGAGGAATACTACTCCTGTCTCTAAACTTTAGGGGCTTAAATACCATGATTAAAAGATTCAGGTAGATAAATTCTTAGGGAGTGAAAAAACAGAAATTATAACACTACAAGAGACCCACATATGTAAACGGTACTGTCATGATCCCAGCAAAGGTATACAGATCCCAGTTAGAAACACTAGGGAGGCAAGGAACTTCATGTCAATCAGTGGGTCAGCAGTGGCTTCAAGCCTGGTGGAAAAGGCCTTTGCCTCACTCTTAGCATTGCACCCATAGGCTCATTGCACTTACATTGCCTTCCCTACACTCATTATGGCCGCCGCTAAGTCCATAGCTAAATCGCAGTGCATGTTACACCTGTTGCAGAGGAAGCCACTTAAGCCCGCCTCCGCTGGAGTGCTCGCTTCACGTCTTCTCCGCTGACAGCGGGTAACGCTTCCAGCTCTCTTGACAGAACCCGTCAATAAAAGAAAACGAGTTCAAAGATATTAATTTCCACAGCAAATCAACAGAATACCAATAGAATTGTAAAGACTTACCGAACCAAAGTTTTCCTCAGTCCACTTTTATATTCGTAGTCTCCGCATCTTCTGTCAGAAGTGCAGTCGCAGCATTTCTTCTCTCAGCAGTCTTTGTTTGCGGTCGCAGTGCCTTCTTCCAAAAGTTTTCCTCAGCAGCCTCTGCATTCGTCCGAAGGTATTTTCATCCACAGTTTCTCCTAAGACCTGCAAAACAAAAGTATTTAGTGAATGAAAGAAAGAAGAAGTTACATATGTGCTTACCTGAAGTCTGAGCAGGTCTTTTTCTTCGCTTAATCTTACCGCACTTCTCTCCGAAGGCAGCTATTACTCTGTTTTCGACGAACTGACGTAATTTAATGTTTCCTCAAAACGAGTATAGTTGCAGCCATACCGCAGCATCGGCCCCTTTTTAGCAACCAAGAACCTGCAAATAATAAAGATAATTTTAGTAAGAGAGATCTCTCCAACGTAGGGACAACTCAGAACCTGATGAACTGTATATAATTATATTTTCACCAAAAGACTTACCCAAGATACCTCTAGAAGAGGTTTGGACATCATTCAGTTGAGAATATGCCAACACCACGGCCTCCTCAGATTAAAGGTTACCTACCCAACGCGCCCCTGTAGAATACAGGATTTAGAGCTCCACAAA
This sequence comes from Ambystoma mexicanum, assembly GCF_040938575.1. Classification (NCBI taxonomy): domain Eukaryota; kingdom Metazoa; phylum Chordata; class Amphibia; order Caudata; family Ambystomatidae; genus Ambystoma; species Ambystoma mexicanum. The sequence continues at coordinate 995,255,378 of NC_090929.1, read as the reverse complement.
ACATAAGCACAGGTTAGAAGGGAGGTTTTATTCAAAGGAACACTACATCAGTCTCTGTTTGCGAATGGGGATTACAATAGTTGGTGTTATATTTGTTGTCTCCACAGAATCAGAGCCCAGATAACAGGTCCTCTTACTGAAAAGGCATTAGGCTCCTGTGGAGACCTAAGGTAAACGTTACAGGTACAGTTAAGTTATAAAGTAACGATTAAAGGGTACCCCCAAGTGATGCAATCTAACAACAAAGTGAAAACGGGAGGGGTTTTAATAGCTTTTATGGTATTGCCGGGGATGGATGTCCTTCCCATGTATTCCTTATCTTTGATATTCCAATATCTAGCTTGCTGCTTCGGAATATTTTTTCCAGTAGAGGGCGCTGCACGTTGATGCCTCCGTCTCGATGACGACGTCATCACGGGTATAAGTAGTCGCGCGCAGCGTCCGTTGCTCAGTTTGACTTTGTCCACGATGAGACGGCTACTAATTTGCAGAACCTGAAACTGATAGTGAGAGTTGCCAATGGCGAACCTCCGGTACTTTCTGTGGTTTTGATGGATTGCACATGAATGTAAGCATCCTGAAGGTCCAGAGATACCAACCAATCCTGAAGCCTGAGGGCCAGAAGAATCTGAGAAAGGGTAACCATCTTGAACTTGTCCTTCCCTTGTTCTTCTCCGCTACAGGTACTGGTTCTACTGCACCTTTCTCTAGCAGGTCTAGAATCTTCTGCATAAGCTGTGCTTAGTGGGGCATGTAATTCTCTCCGGTGAACTGGAGGATAAGGTGGAAGGTGATCTATGACGCCTTTTTTTTACTGTGCCTCGAAGCAGATGAATGTTGCGAACCGCTCCGAGATCGTGAACTTACGTCGAGGAGACGATGGTCTCGACTCGTCTGAGGTACGTTTACTAGGGGTAATGGATTTAGGGATCTTGCCTCTCTACAACTTCACTCTGCGCTCTCTTAAGGCTTTCGCCATCATCGATAAACACTCTTCACATTCTGAACATGGATGCTCTGCCCCAAGGCACCACAGACAGACCCTGTGAGGACATCTTTGCCCCACAATCTCTGCATTTTTTAAACCAGATCGGGGCATAGATGGAGCCGATAAAATGGCCATCTCGATCGAAGGATTTTAGACGAAAAAACTCGAAGCTCTTCGATTTCTTCACAGAACCGAGCATTACGTTACCAAAGCTCATGAAGCATGGAAAAACAGAACTGAGAAACTTATACCCATGATGACCTCGTCATCGAGATGGAAGCCGCCGAGGGACACCGACTCGACAGGCATTGACGCGCAGCACCCCCTGCTGTAAAACAAATTCCAAAGCAGAAAGCTGGATATTGGAATATCAAAGATAAGGAATACATGGGAGGACACAATCCATTCGAAATGGGAGATATGTTTTTGTTCACATCCGTCTTGGTGGGGGTTCAAGGTACACTATAGCCACAATATATGCCCCCAACATGGATCAGAATGGATTTTTGCAGAAGGGGCTGAACAAACTTGAGAAGTTACCATTAGGACAAAATTATAATAACAGGGGACCCTTTATCCGATCATACTCCCAAATAATTGTTTCTTTTCATGTTTAAGTGTGAAGGGTGTGGGTCTTGACCGTCTTCGTTGTCAGATTCTGCTTTCTGTACACCCTTTTGTCATAGTGTTGTAGGCTGTCGGTGATGCCCACCATTGTTTGTGGATATATTGTTTAGGTAAAATTTAGGACTGAGGGAAAGGTTGGATACACAGACAGTGGTGTCTGTGCTCTTTGTGACATCAAAGTAGTGGAGAGAGCACAGGAAGATCTGTGCTCTTGACAGATGAGCAGACATAGTGTGACTAGCAGGGGTAAACGAATCGCGAGCAAGCAACATGTAGCCACTACTACAGTTGATCCTATGGAAATGTAGGTACCACAAAGTAGTGGACAAGCTGGCACAGACCAGTCAAAAGAGCTGCGATATTATAGTGGGGGAAAATCAGTGTGGAAGATTGTGATGGCTACTGATGGTGATCTTGTACCTAGGAGCAAGCACAATGAAATGTACTCGGGAACAAAATCGCAATGGGATGTAACTAGGAGCATTGGGTTTTGTGTGCTCAATATTTTGAGCTGAGTGATCGAGCTCGAGTGACTGTAGGGAGGCCAGATGCCACCAACCAATATGGGATGTAGAGCCTGGATGAGGTCAACTGAGGATCTCCAAGATTCTACGGCCATCACCAGCCTCAGAGGAAGCCCCTTCTTCTAACCCAAAAAAGACTCTAAGATCAGAGACTGAAGAATCTGTGAAGGCATAAAGACCATGTAGATGGGGTACCCCAGATCAACATCGGGGATCCAGGTCATTGGTGGAAAGAAGTCACCCAATTAGCTTAAAAGGAATAAACTGCTTGCAAGATTGGAGAAGGGAGGAAAGGGCAGCAGAGGCCTTCTCCCCATTAGTGAGCCCCCTAAACTGCATAAACTCTGTATTGAAATGAGTTTATTCTTTGTGCTCAAGAATACTGGTAACCCATGGTGTTCACCCCAGTTCTAACCTCCAGCTTCTCCCCTGGCTCATTCCCCCCTGTTGCCCCCTCCTGATAGTCCATATGACCTGTCCAAACCTGTGACCCCTACCCCATTGTTGCTTAAGGGCCTCCATACCCTATTGAAACTTGGATGCTAATCAGAGGAAAATCTGGTTTTCCATCATCAAGTATCATTAGGATTTCTTACCCGGACTCGTTGTACATATCCGCATGAGCATCAACAAAATACAAGATTGGATAGCGGTAATGCTAGGGGAACGAGAATGTGGGGTGTCTCCAACCTGAACCGTTGAGCATACAACATTGGTTTAAAACCTAGCAAACTTAAACACTGTTTTCAACTTCCCTGTGGCGATCCATGAGCAGGAGAGAGCAATATTCTCTTTTGTAGGGCATTCATGGACCTGGGATTTGGAGGCTGCTGGCAGAAAAGCTGGTGCCAGGAAACAGTGACGGTATGGAAAACGAAATGGCTTACAACCCTTTTTTTACACAAAATATAGAAAGATATAATCATTATGAAATATCTTTAATGATTAATAGCTTGACGTCTCACAGTACAACAAAATTCCATCTTTTAACTACAACTTCTCCAGTTGCACTTGTATCTCACATCAAACTTTCTTCTATTATTCCCCATCCCAATAGTCCAGTGACTCGTTCTTTAACTTCATGTGTGGGACATTCTGCCAGGTTTTGTCTTATTATATTAACGTTTCACCACATTTAAGATATCTACAATAATGTCTTACTCTATTGAACCTTCCTGCTCACAGTGGTTTGTCATCTGATTAATGAAACAAGGATTGCATAAGCGGTTTCCAAGCCATTATTGTCTCTTCAGCTTCGACTTCCATCCTCCTACCGCCCATACGTTGATAGCATACCATTGCCTCTGCCAGCTTTCAGTTCCTGAAGTCATCCCATCATTTATTCACCTTGGGTTCCTCTGTATCCTTCCATGCCATTGCAATTCTACATTTATCCAATATGCACACCAAATCCATGAATTAAGTAAAGTGTTTTCGGGTCTTTTTCCTTGGTCAGTGTCTCGGCAGGCACACGTTAGGTGTCCAATTAAAGTCCTCCACTCCAATCCTCTCCACTTTCATTCATACAGAGACTGAGGAAAGGTAAAGGTTATGGTGGTCCTGTTCCTTCCAATTATGTGTTTTTCATATGCTGCAAAGTCTTGAAACATGGCTCTGCAGCTGCATATTTTGTTGGTCTTGGCTTTATGAAAGTTACTGTTCACACAATAATGGTTCCATAGAAAAGTACTTATTGTCTGATTTATTTATTTATTTTTTCAGCATTTGACATTTTGAACAACACTACCATCACATTAAAAATGGAAAAAATTCCAGTCGAGGCTGACTCTGAGCTTGCTTTTCCTTTCGGCACTGAATCTTTGGGCCTGACAAACATCATGAGGATCCAGGGTAATTTTGTCAATCATGTGCAGGTAATTCACGGTGCTTTAAAATTGTTTTTTAACTTGTATTTGGTCAAAAAAGATGACTTATTGAGTACCAAGTGGTCTATTGGTGTCAACCTTTGTATGTTTATTTTAATATTAGGTCATTAGGTCAGCATTTCAGTTTGGTAGACCTAGTCTCTTTCTGGTGTTTCATCTCTGTCCCTGATTGAAACACTCATGACTCCCAGCTCTCAAGATGTTTTCAATTGCTGGGTGCCAAGGGGTGTTAGAGAAGAGGTTACCAGCCCAGATGCTTGATAGACATTCTGTGTCCACGAAATCCTTACCTTATCGCCATCTAAAAATCACCAATTTAAGATATAGCATACCTGCTGTATAGCCTGTCAGCTTTTCATATCCAGTGGAAGAGGTACTTTGATACTATGGCAAAACCTTTCCAAATGCACTATGTTCTCATAGTATGAGATAGGTAGGCCTAGGTACAAAGATTAAGTCTTTATTCCAGTTACTGAATAAACCCTCCTAAAGTGCTCATAGACTGGAGACTCCCACCACCCCACTCACTGTAGCTCAGCCTTCAACTGATGTACACATGGAAAATGTGTCATCATGCACATTTCATACACCAACATCCATCTCTCACTTATGATGACCAGCAGAGCATGCATAACAGGACATAACATCTTGGATGTGATACTATTACTCCCAGTCCGTAAAAGAGATGGACAGGGTTAGTTTTAGGTCTTCTCTCCCCAAGGATTCATCTCGAAGTTTTTCATTTACAGGGAATTAAAGTTCATCTTCTGACAAAATCAGAAACAATTGAAAGTACTGAGGAGCCACTTCAAGACTTACCTTGTTTGTCATCCTAAATAACGTATTACCGTTGATCTGGAATCTCTGGAACAGAATAATAAAAAGGAGATGTCGCACTTCTAGACTGATTTTCCCACTCCTGTCTGACCACTAGGGCAAGCTTCTGGAGTTTAATCTCGATGTCCGGTAGTCATATTAAAAAAAAAAAAAGAAAACTTGGCATCCCTGCTCAGGTGTACACGTGATCAGATCAGCAACAATAGTTTTGAGGCCAGATTTTATTGTGCCTAATCTTAGTAGTTCAAAAGGCAACCATAGTGCTTCCCAGTTTGGCTCAGTAGACTCCTTAACCTCAGTGCATAGCCATATGATGATTGTGGTATAATTCATGTTTTAGGCATGTTCTCCACTGCAGTCTCATGTGTCACCAATCTTTCCTGGTCTTTTTTTACAGTGTGTCACCGTAATAGATGGATTCATCACCTTAAACGTGCCTGAAATGGTCTTCAAATTCGATTTCCTTTTTTCGTTGGCATCTATTAGACAGTTTAGACACTTACTTATGTACCTATTTTTGGAAGACAGATACTTTTACTACTGTGCTTAGTTGGGCTTCCTCACGATTCCTGGGCATTTTCTGTCAAAGGACAGTTCAACTGGTAACACATTCTTTTGCAAAGGCACATCCTGGCCAATCTCACAGCCCATGCACTAGGTAGCTCCATGCATCTATGTCATTTTCTTTCATTGATTGGTGCTAGACATCTCTTAATATCTTTTAGTCTCCAACAGGTTCTTCTAAATAAAGTTATCTGACTCCACTGTTGTTGTCTGCTTCCAGGGTCAGCTTCTGTTTCCGCCTATTCCTTCAATGACTATTTTCACATAGTGTAATGTATGCCATTCAGTTGTCAGATGATAACATAAACTGTTTGCATTTTTTATAACTAGTGTCCTACACACCCCTGAGTTCACTGATTGGTCACTTAACAGTATGGAGTGTACAAGACTCTGCAGTTTGGAAACTCGTGGTGCTTATTCTGCTGTATTCTCAGGCTACCCACATCTGTGCTTCATGGACATTTTGCCTGACAGCCATTGAAAGTCTCCTTAAACCGTCATTTTGGTAACTGATCTGCTTACTTTATCAGAAGCAACTCATCACTTGGCACCTAGTACCGAAGTTTGCTTGGTGTTGGTGCCAGTCTTATGTGAGGTGCAGCCAAAGCCTAAAGTTAGTGGCACACTCCAAAGCATACCTCCACCTATTCCATTCTGAGGTACCAATTGGGTATATGACCAATTGGGTCTCTATCCTCCGAGGTGCTGAGACAATCCAACATGACAAATTCCAAGGTGCCTAGAGGATCAATCCTGTGGGAAAAGGGTGTCACAAAGGTTTCCTTGGAGTCATTTTTCATGAAACCACCCATCAATATACTCGCTCATGTACTTAATCCCCTTGTAAAAGGAGTGTCAAACGGTAATTCTTCCAATTGTTATGTCCTATTCTTGGACTTCCAGGGTCTCTTCTACTTTCTAGATTTCTTGGTCAATGCTTCATTTCAGCTAGGCCATTCTACAAATATTGCTGAACTTTCATTCATGTTATTGAGATCATTGCTATTAAAGAAACCAGGATGAAGTAGTCCTCTGGGCCATCGATTTGCACTAACTTTAGCTGAGAAGTACTCCTTTCCCAACATCAAAAGCGATAACGATTAACACTTTTTCTTATATAAATCACAATCAGACCCTTCATCAGTGGTGTGGGATCCATGTCTTTGTTGAAATTCTAGCAATAATAGTTTCTTCATATGCTGATCTTTTTGATTTTACACCCCCTCCTCCCTTGCAAGGGCCAGCTTGGCTTTTGATATATAGTTCTCCCTTTGGTATTTACATATGCCAACAATATTGGATGGAACCCTTCATGTAACACTGAAATTGAACATAGTGATGGTCTCCTACTAACCACAACCCCTGTCTGGAGAGATGACCAGGAACGGAATACCACCACGTCGGTCTCATTAATTAGACAAGCTCTGTTTACTTTAGGGTTGGGTAAAAATCCTGACGTCCTTGCTAATTTCTGCAATGGAAATGTAGATGATTTTCCCCCTATTTGAAATTGTTAGGAAAGCTGTTCTTGTTGCTGCCTTCCCTTAGAACACCCCCATGATTCTGCTTGGTTGCAGGTCTCCAGAAGAGGACATCTGTCTGTCAGATCAGATTCCTGAGTTTAGCATCTTGGCGACTGACATATGGCATACTGCAGCGTGCTGAGAGGTCAGAATCAGTTCTTTTCTGGACTCCGAAATCGATTAATTTATATAATCTGAGGTGGATCCATGAAAAGGAATGCTGCTAATCAGAAAATTAAGCCACACATCCAACAGTGTCACACACTGGAGCAGATAGGTCAGCCATAATACATCAGAAAATGGTTGGGGTGTGGTAAGTCAGATTCCGGAGACGGACAAGAAGTCATGATTTTCAGAAATGTTATTCTCTTTTCTGATTCAAAAGACTTAATATTTCCCCAACTCTGTGGTACTAAACCCTACTCTATACAAAGGTCAAAGGGGTGCTACTCAGGGTGTCAAGATGGTTGAACATGAATATAAACCGCTGCACAGAACCTATTCTGTCCAACTTTCTATCCATACGACTCACAAAAGAAAACTTGAAACAACCAAGACATACTTTTGTGACTTGCACACTGAAAGGGGGTGGGGGGAGTGCTGGATTCTGGTACCCCTCTGCACTGTCTCTTCACCTTAATCCCTCGCCTTTTGTCACCGCCCTAACATATGGTTTGTGTATTGCCGAAGTGCCTTCTCTGTTCTCAAGTCAAGTCTCTGGTGTCTCCTTTGAATGGTATTTCTTAGTCTTTCTCCCTTTGAGCGAGACTTTCTGCTATGCAATCTGGGGTCCTTTCTGTCTCTGTCTCCCCACTTTGGGGCTTCTCTATATTCCCCACACTCAGGGGCTTGTCCCAAGATTTCTGTTTCAAGTTCTGAAATTAAGATTGGATAAACGGGAGCTAAAAGCATCTCCTCTGTAACCAGTGACCAGGAGCTACTGCTGGGGACTGATGAGCTAATAAATAACATTCTGCAAATCAAACTTCTATTTTTTTTTTAAAATGTGTTTTATTAGTTTTATCCAGTATATAAGTGACCACATTACACGACACTGACCAAGCAGTGTCGATTGCCATCACACAAAATCACATAGTCCCAACACCCTTACCCCCAAGCCTAGCATTACCCCTCCCCAAATCCCTTGCCCATTGCACTCTTATACTATCCACTCACTAATCTAGCAAGACTGGCACACTTCTCAACCCTATCAAGGTCAGTCTGCACTCATTACCTCTATAACTTCCTCAGCAAACAGGGTTTGTACCAAGACTTCCAATTCCAAAATGCCCCCGGGCCATCCCCCACCGCACTCCTTCATGCCCCTGTTTCCGCCATCGCCTCCTTTTCAAATCCTGCCACCACTCCTGTACCCGGGGGCCCGCTGAGGATTTCCATGCCATCTCTATTCTGAGTTTGGCCAAAACGCACGCCAGAGCCTTCATTTTGTGTATATATTTCATGCCCTTCGGGCGTGGAAATTGTCCCAGCAGGCATGCCCCCGGGGAAAGCACGTCCAGTTTCTACCCTCCTTTATGCAGTTAACTCACCACACCTTGCCTGTATCGCCCCACTACCGGACAAGCCCAGAACATATTCAACATCCCAGCATCCAACTCTACACACCTGGGGCGTGCCTGTGTCTCCGCACCTTGGAACCTAGAAATCCTCTGACGTGTCATATATGCTCTATGCGTTACAAGCAGTTGTATGAGCTGCAGCCTTGCATTCAGTGACTCATTCATATGGTATTACAATACATGCCCCCATTGTGTGTCAGTGAATATCCCCCCTAGATCCTCCTCCCATTTGCCCTTTACAGCTAAGGAGGAGGGCGGCCCGTTCGACAATAACAAGTCGTATATCCGTGATGTAGTTTGCCCCCCCTTCCGCTATGTCATACCGTCCACCACTGAGTGGCACTCCATTAATTCGCTATATATTTGGGTCATCTATAATCTCTCTTAATAGTGCAGTATAGCAGATATTGACGTGTGTGGCCCGCCAACTCTACACATTGTATAAAAGTCGTATCTTGCAATAATTGTATTAAAAAATAATTGATCTTGGTAGTGAGGTTGGAGTAACAAACTATGCACAAAAGTCAATACTAATTCATCAGTTTAATTCAAGTATTATATCACAAAGTAAAAAAACACACATACATCATGTTTTTAGACGTCTACCATTTCCCATCTTTCATACTCATTCATACTAACACACATCCAATGTCAAACAAAATACACTCGAACCGCAGGAAAGTCCAACTACCATTGAGGTCTTTCTTGTATTCTTAAACAAAAAAATATATTCTTTCTATTACACCCTTGATTCCTGATGGTGTGGAAAAAAGTCCACTGGCATTGCTCATAGACTGCGTCGACATATGTTTTGGTCAGATATCAGTAGGCTTGAAGTTGTAGCCCAAAGTAGTTCCGACCCTCTTCAGGACGAAAACAGGTGTGGAACTTCCCTCAAACTCGTGACATAACCGTTTCTTTCTCCAATGTTGATTGTCGTAGGTGGTGCAAGCCGTGGGAGTGAATCCAAAATACTTCAGAGGGCAGTATACCGAGGAGCTTGTTAATATAAATTGCAACTTGATCCAAATAGCCTTAATCGACTAGATAACTAGTCCTTTGGCCTTCACAGTAATGTGCGTCGTATAAATCCTGACGTCTATACTACAGCCAGTGGAGTGTGGGATTAAGTCTCAAAGCATGGACGCTGGCATATGATAGCCAGTACTGTTGTCCACACAGGGATCACATCGATTGTCCAACGGCATACGCGGGACGCCACTTCTCCGTGATGCAGCTCGCTGGGTATCATCAATGTCGCCCTCATTTGTGCGCCCCGCAGTCACTGCGACTTTGGAGATGCACAAAATGAGGGTGAGATTTACTGCGCCCAAGCAGAGCTGGGCTTGCGGGGGTGTCCCCTGCTCTTCCTGGGTGCAGTAATGGGGGTCGGGGGTCCCGGGGGTGACCCCGGCTTACCATTTCAGAAAACGGGGGACACGTAAAAAAAAAAAGCACCCTGCGGCATCAGCTCCAACCCACATTAGTGGGAAGAGCTGACACTGCAGGAATCACAGAGTGCGGGAGGCACGCGCAGAAGTGTGCCGCCCTAAAGGTAAGTGGGGTGGGGGGTTGGGAGGGGTAATACAGGCCAGAGGAAGCGGGCACATTGATCCATATGATCACTGCGCCGCTCTGTAACTGCCGTCTGCATTTTCGGTGTCGCAATTGCGGGCGGCGCAGTGATCACATAGATCCATCCGGCTGCACCAGATCATGAATCACTTTTTTCATCCTATTGGCAAGTATGGATGTAAGTATCTTGCTATACTGATTAAGCATCGAGAGGGGCCTATAAGAGCTACACTCGTCCGAAGGCTTATGGGGTTTAATAAGTGGAATAATGATGGATTCTCTCAGACTAAGTGGTAGAACCCCCGCTTCATAGGAATCGTTAAAAGTGCTGAGCAAGTGAGGAGCCAATTCCTGGGCATACTCCTTATAAAATTCACTCGGTAGCCCATCTGATCCTGGTGTCTTCCCCGTCGGCAAGGCTATGATCGTGCTCTGTATATCTTCCGGGGAGATGGGCGCTTCTATGCTGTCTCGCCTCCTGACTCAACACCGGGAGCACTATCTCCTCCATTACCTCCACTAAATTAGCCCCCGGTGTTCCTTCCTGTACAGGTCTCAGTAAAATTCCAGGAATACGTTGTTAACACCCTCCTGGGTATGACATAGGTCCCCCTTTTTCGAATATATAGAGTGCATGGGGTACTGCTTCTCCTCATTCTTATACAGCCATGCCAGCAACCGGCAGGGCTTTTCTCCTTACATGTGTTGCCTTTCTGTGTATTTAGCAAAGCTATGTTTGCACAGCCTCTCCCAGCATTCCATACATTTCTGCTTTAGTTCTATGATCTTAGCTTTCGTGCCCAGTGACCGCACCCTTTCCTCTGACTACGGCAGCCCCCTATTGAGATGTGCCTGGACACTGCTCGACCCTGCCATGGCTGCCCCTCTGACTACCACTTTCCGTGCCTCCTAAAAGGTACCAGCGCTGCGCACACTGCCCACATTATGGAGAGCGTACTCAGTGATGCTATCCTTCATGCTGTCACAAAATGTAGGATCCTTGAACGACTTTCCTCTAAGCCTCCACGTAGGTATTGGCGCCCGAGGTGGCACATATTGCCATTGTAGGCTTAGCGGGGCAAGACCCAATAAGGCCCTCCCCTTGTACTGGCTGTGCGTGATGAGATATGCTAATTCACGCCCCACAAAGAAGTAGTCTATTCTCGTGTGCACCGCCTGTGCTGCAGAGAAGTGCGAGTAGTGTCTGCTGTCTGGATGGAGGACCCCTCCAAGCATCCACCAGGGCAAAGGAGTCCAGGAGACTCTGTATTGTCTTAGCCGGTGGAGCCGGTTTGGTGTATCTGGTGTCTGCTTTGTCCAGCAGCGGGTACAGCGTGCAATTAGAATCCCCTCCCCATATTATGTTACTGTCCCTGTATGGGCCCAACCTGGGGTACAGAGTTGGAAAGAACGTTGCTGCCCCGTAATTAGGGGCATACGTATTGACCAAACACGTGTCCACCAACTCCAGGATACCCTGTACCAGTACCATTGTGCCCTTGTTGTCTGTCTTAACGTGGGTGACCTTAAAGGGTACAGAGGGCACTATCCATATTGGGACTCGCCGAGCATACACAGAGTATGTGGAACCAAATACCTGCCCCCTCCATTTATTTGCCAAAAACACATGTTTTTCAGCCGTGAGGTGTGTCTCCTGCAACATGGCAATGTCCACCCTGGTTCGAATAAACCCTATTTCTTTTCACATATGCGTTCAGGCCACTTACATTCCCAGTGAGGACATTTACTGTCCCAGACATTAGCTTTTATCCCCTCCTGATGGGCATGTCCGCCTGGATGCAGCTCCGAGCACAGCTTCCTTCTCATGACTTGATCCAATCATAACAGTCTTGCTACTAAACCACTTAAACCTATGTGCAAACAGGCCCCTGCCCCACAAAACGTCCCCAACAGCCCCAACTATATACAACTGCCCAGCAGCGGTGCATTTGCTCAGGCATATCCGCTTCTTGCATTCGCCCCTAGCAGACCTACATGGGGCTAATGCACAGCGGTTGGGCCCAAAAACAAGGGCCCACCAAAAAATAAAAGACTTGGAGTGTGTGGCGACCGCAACTGCAGGTTCGAGCCTCTCTCTGACATGGTGTAAGATGCTGACCAATACAAGTCCATGTCCTGAACTATTCAGCAAAAACTAAGCAAGCAGCCACAATCAACTCTGGGGCGAACCATTCTCCTAGTGAACACTGATTACGTACAGTATATGCTTGAATACGGATTAACTGGGCCACAGCGTCTCTCTTCTTGTACTGTCCAAAGTTCCCTAGGTGTTTCTGTCCATTGATTTCGTCGAGCCTTCCTTCTGTCTCCTCGTGTCCTCTGCTTCCCCAGCATCTATCTTCTCCCTGTCTATACATGCCTGCGCCTCCTCCGCAAGGTCAAAGAACCATGTCCTGTTCTTTTGTATAATCTTGAGTCCTGCTGGGTAGATCAACATATATTTCAGTCCAGGTGCCGGAAGCCTAGATTTGGCCCCTGTGAATTGTGCCTGGTTCTTTTGCACTTGGAAGGTGTAATCGGGGTAGACCGCCAGATCCGCCGATACTCTTTTTAATTCGCCACCTTGCCTTGAGTAAGCCAGTATTTCCTCCCTGTCCAGCGGGAGACGTCTGGACAATGCTCTGTGTGCCCTCTCGATTGTGAGGCCCCTCCCAGGCCCCCAGTCATAGGCCAGGATGTTCCCCTCTCGTTGCACCTTGATTGGTGGCTGGCTGATAGACGTCTGCCCCAACAAAGACTGAGCCTCTTGTGACCCCAGAGTCATGAGGACTGCTTCACTTAATCCACCGCACTGCCTAGGTCCTCCGATTCAAGCCAGAAATCCAGTTCCCAGTTATTGATCCTTGGAGCTTAAGTCTCCATTGTTCAACTCAGAAGCTTCCCTTTCTAATCTGCATCACCGCTGCGCACTGCGGGTCAGCCGGCATTCGGTCTCGCCACTTATATCCAGTATACTAGGGCCTAAAATGTGAGGAGGCTTGGGGCTGCACTTGCCTTGTGTCCGCTGCTCCTCCCTTGCTGCCGGAGGGGCTCCAATGCCACTCCTCCCTTTGAGGCCTCGCCGGTATGGATGCGCCGGCTCCTAAGCTTCTGGCTCCTGCTGTTACGATGGGTCTCCGACGCGGTTTGTTATGGAACCGCTGGCGGCTTCAACCAAAGTTGCGGCTTGGTTCATCCAACATGGCGCCTGTACTCGGAGTCAATGGTCTAGTTGTCAGGACGGGAGACGGAAGCGAAGCTCCGCCTCCCACCCCGGAAACGCTACAAGAATCCACGTCTCCTGGACAACAACGCGTTGCTACTGGTATCAGAGGCTTTGCTCCGTGAGTTGCCGTTAGAAACCTTACGTTACTATTTCCTGAGAACCTTTGTGTCTACTAACCCTTGATTTCTCTCCTTTCATTTTCGAGCAGGGAAGCCCCGCCTCCTCTGTCACCCACGCTTGCGTTACCGACTCCATTCGGCCACCGAGAGCAGTGTGTCTCAACCTCCACGCTTGTAAGCTCCTTTCCGTTTTGTACCCGGTAACCAGACTTATAGATCAGGCCTCTCCCCCTCTAAATTTCTCTTTTCTTATTCCTCCTAAACCCAGCTTTTCAGCTGGCCTTCCCGCTCATTCTCGGAACCCCGCTTGGAATCCCTCTCTAAAGGCACACACACTACAAACGGCGATTGGAAATCCTCTGCCGACACCCAGTTCCTACTGCTCGCTCCAAGTGGCTCTCAACCAGGTATTACTACACTCATCCAACACTCGCAAGAAATCCGCTACTATCACCTTCGCTAACTTCTATATGTTTATTCCCAGTTTTTCCTGAGCCTGATACTTCATAGACGAACCACTTACCTACTGTTAGAAGATATCATCCCACAAGATCTTGGAGAGTCTGAAACCAGCTCTACACCCAGCGCTCTCTACCGGCCACCGGGTTTTCTTCCCCATGAGGGTTTCCCGGGAGTCTCCTTTCGATACCTGAGTTGGAAGGTGTCGGAAGCGGGTTCCGGGTAGATCTATCTATTCTACATTTCGGAACGAAGACAAGGTAGGCCTTGTTGTGTTGTTCTTGCCGGCGAGTTTGCATGTGGGGATTCTCCAGAGAGTAATGAGTTGAATTGTAACACCTGCTGTGAGTGCACCTCTGCAGTCCGCTACTGCTTCTGAGTCTTCGGATGTCTCCCGGGTACACTACGTCTGTGTGGCAGGCCTCTCTCCCTCTCCTGGGCACCACTGTGCACTCTCTGCTTTCCTCACCACACTGCCGCCCTCTTAATTCCTGGAGCCGACCGCGGTCTGTATCTGCTAAAACTCGCGTGTCCCTCTGCGGTCCGCCGCCTCAACCAGATCATTGGATGCCTCCCAGCTAGTCCACGTGGACGCATCGGGCCTCCCTCGATCTCCCAGGGCTCCACCTCTCTTGCACTGCTTGATTCACTCACGGCTGCCATCTTCCTTTCTGGAGCCGACCGCGATTCGTTTCTTCCTTGGTCCTCCACTCCGCTTCGTCGCTGTACCTGCAGGCTTCCTCTCAGCTGGCTACTCCGGTCCGGGTCACCTGCATTCTCACCAATTTCCAGCCTTCATGTCACACTGGAAACTTGCTTTTGTCACGGATCATTGAGAATCTGGCAGGAGCGGCCCTAGAAGGAGACCTACACCATGGCAGCAAGCCACGCCCCCATCCAGCTTCTACATAAGAGGCAAACCTATAATGGTGTCCATTATTTATGGCCCCTTATGCTTTAAATTTAGTATGGTTGTTGCCTAATGTTTTATGATAGATTGTCCCAAACACACAGGGTTAAATTCACATAGGTGTGTTTGTTCGGCATCAGTTGGTGTGAGGAGCTAAAAGTACCTTGTGGTAGCTGTTGGTGTCAAGCTAAGGGGGTGCCTCCAGGAGCTAGAGAGCACCCACCTCCCCATATTTGCGAACCTTGTCTTTGTTCCTTTCCCCACAGAGGGGCTTCTCTTTCACTCTTCTCTCTCGAGTTTCGCCATGTTTTCCCTACTCATGGGGCTTTCCTCGTCTCTTCCCTCCCCACTCCCCCAAAGCCAGCGAGATAAACTGCAGCCCAAGGCGGGTTGCCAGAAATCATACCCCAAGGTGGGGTGACAGACAAGCTACCCAAAGACAGGTGGGAAGTGGGGGCAGCTACATCCCAAAGCGAGTGAGAAACAGGAGCCTAAGGCGGGCTACCATGAATCAGACCTTAAAGCGGGATACCAGATAACCGTCCTCAATTAGGGACGACAACGACAACACCCTAGGGCAGGGAAAGAGAAAGCAAGCCCCAGAGTGGGGTACAATTATTTAAAGAGCAAGAAAGGGTGGGAACAAATCAAGTAATTATTTTATTTATTTCTGATTTCTCCATTTAAATGTTGTAACAACATTTCTTCAACGCTAATCGTTCCTTAAAGTTAAACTAACTTTCATTAAAAAATACAGCTCCTTTGAAAAAATCATCAAAACTATACACAATATCGGAGTCTTCACAACCCATATAGCACATTGCTGAGCGGCATGCCCTTGTTCCATTTATCTTTAAAAATAAATTTAAAAAACGCCTCAGCCAAATTATGCAAAGAGCTATAAAACAAGGACAGATTAACAGGAAATGCATCAGCTCTTCTTCTTGCACCATGTGGCATTTGCACTTGACGTCCCCATTTTTCCATTGTGTGTCTGTTTAGTGGTAAATATAGTCTTCCAAGCAGTAGCCACCTTCTACAGGCCGGTGAGACAAGGCTGGGGATGTCTCCTGCTTTTACAGCCAATGATCTTCATATGTCATTGAGGAAAGATTATTCATTTTTTGTCTTTCAATTTCCTTCCCCAATCATCTGCTTTCATTTTATATTTCTTTCCTGAAGCTATTTGGATTAGGAAAGTGGTTTATCTTGTGTATATCCTTAATCGACCAGGTCTTCCACAAATTAATTCCTGCATTGTACCACAAGTATTTTGTACCCGCCTGAGCTGTCACCATTTCCATTATTCTGACGTTTACATTCATATTGGTTGGGGGAGCCCAAGTTATTCAAAAAGTAAGCTGAAAATCTAGAATTTGCGTCTTGGCCAGTGGTCGAGATCCCTAATTCCAGTATTAATGCGCTGTTCAGGGTTCCTGGCGGAAGACCGACTGACTGTCTTAAAAACGTATTTCGCACAATTTCCAATTCACAGCATTTAGTATATCCCCAAATTTCGCTACCATGGGGTGTCATGATTTGTACGTTTGCTTTGTATTCCTCCAGGCATTTATCAAGCCTTCGGGCTCCATACATCCAACAAAATCTCGAAAGTCCATTGAGGGTAGTTTTTGCTGCTGGATTTTTTTTTTTGTTGATATGCCTGGACCACTCCCCATTACATGTGAACGTTAACCCAAAATATGTGCATTCTTTCGCTATCTCTATTCTAGTTTTATCTAGTAGCCAATTGTATGTTTTGCCTTTCCTCCCAAAAACCATGATTTTTTTTTTAAGCTTATTTATTTTCAGCTTGTGCCTACTCATATATTCTTCAGCATAGCTTAAGCCCTTTTGGAGACCGGCTAGCGTTGGATCCAAAATTATGTTATCATCAGTGTACAAAAGTACGCTGTGTGGGACAGATTTCAATTGGGGCTGGCAAACTTTCCTCCCTGATGTATTTGGATCGAAATCTGTTACAAACAAAAACAGCAAGGGCCAGTGGACAGCCCTGCTTTACTACTCTGCTGGTGTGGGAATGAGGCGGTTCAGCTGCCGTCTCTCTTTAAACGGACTAAGGCTGAGGTGTCTTTGTAGCATAGCTGCACCAGATTCAGTAGCCCTTTTGGCATACCTATAGAGTCTAATTTCCTCCACAGCACGCTACGGTCGACGGAATTAAAGACCTTTTCCAGGTCGAGAAAGGCTGCATATACACGCCCACCCCTCACTTTACAGCACTTCTCTATTATAGTATTTAGTGTAAAGCAGTGGTCTTTCGTGCTGTATCCACTTCTAAAACCTGCCTGATAAAGAGTCAGCATTGAGTTGTCCTGTTCCCACTCTTCTATTCTGGACAGCAACATTTTTTGCAAAGATTTTATTTGATGCATCCAGTAAGGACATGCGCCTATACAACTGAGGGTCATTAATAAAAAAAAAAATCTAATATCGGGACTGTCCTGTGTGTGTACTTCCATGATTCCGGGAGCATAGCCGTTTGACAGATTGCGTCGAACACATTAAACAAAATAAGGGCCCACTATTCAGATAGACAAGTAAAGATCTCTGGGTACATACCATCCGTACACGGGGCTTTCCCAACTTTGGTGGAGGCTATTGTTGTTTTAATCTCATCTTCCAAGAAGATATCACTTGTTAAAGCTTCTTTCCCTTGTTTAACATCCATCTGGATGCCATCTCTGAATATGTTCTGATAATGGGCCTTGCATTTATCTGCGGTAATTTCGTTACAAGGCTCCCCACTCTTGCTTTTGCATCCCTACGCTACCAGTTTCCAGAATATTTTTGTTTGCGGCCACAGCATCCTTGAGTAATTCCCTTTGTTTCATAGTAACAAAGTTTCAACCTTTTCTTGTACTTTTACCCTCGCATTCCTGGCCTGCGGTGTGCACGTTGCTCTTTACAAATTAGTTCAGCTTCTTTTTTTTCCCTTCTGCAGGGCTTATCAAACCATGGCGCATCGTAAGGGTATGGGCACTGCGGTTGTAGAGCTGGGCCCTCCTTACACATGATCTATTGAACATTTCCAAGTAGATCTTCAAAGAAACTACATTCATACGCATTGCCTGCATTATTTAGCAGGTTCCAGGCCTCTTGCTTTATACCGCTTATGTTTGCTAGTTATGATATTTTATTTGTATCGCGCTCGTACACAAGTGTTTCAGAGCACGACAAGGCAAGGGAGGGGAACAGGGGAGAACACAACAACTATTTTACTAGGATCAGTGACATTGAGAAGGCGCAAGTGCAATGGAAAAGGGGGAAAGTGCAGGGAAGTGGGAGAGTGGAAAGTACGGAGCAGATGCGAAAAGATAAATAAAAATAAATAATTTCCTCATTACTAGGTTTATTCCTGGACCATCTTCCTTGCATAGTATTATTTTTGACTACGTTACTTGTATTGGCTTGGAAGCCTATTCCTAGTTCGAGGGTGAAGTGGTCAATCTCAAACTTCCAGATCTTAAAAAGAAAACAGTCCACTAAAACATAATCAATCAGTGAGTGCTTTACCCCTCCCTTGAAGGTGCTTTTTGGTGGTCTGTAGTACTTGAACCTTCTGCTTAGCTCAACCATTGCATAGTCTGTCATAAATTGATCTAAACTGCTGCCGCCATCATCATACTTTGGGTTTGCACCTAGTCTTCGAGGAATGGAAAATGTATCCTCCAGTTGGGCCATCTCAGAATCCTCATTGGGTCCCAGGCCGTGATTCACATTTAAATCACTCAGTATGATTATACCTAGAGGCATTCCATTCAAATGAGAGGTACCCAGAAAACATCTTTTAGTAAGATTATAAATTGACACCCAGGTTTGGGAGGATTATAAATGTTAAAAATCAACTTCCAATGGGTCTCCTTGTCCTACAGTAAATGTGCTATTAGGTCCTTTGAATTATGAGGATTTTTTTTTAACTGGAACTGCTACAGGCTTGATTACCAGTTTTATCAAACCGCCTTTGCTACGCCCCCTCTTACTTTCCATTGCATTTAGAGAATAAGAATAATATACCGGCAGTGTGATCTCATCCATGAGCCATGTTCCTTTCAGGTTAATAATAGCAAATGTTCTAAAATACATCAGCCAGTCCTAGTCTTAGGCCTTGTTTTTGATACCGGATACATTCCACAATAGCGTATTAGGGTAATTGCCAATCTGGTAGACTATGGCCGTTTGTCCAGGCCGCTACAATTGTATGCTCTGGTAAACCCTGTCATGAGCCTCTCTTAGCGGTCTAACTCTAGCACTGCATTGGTCATAGCCCTCCCTTTGGGAGTACTGTATTTGGGAGGGCATTTATATTGAAGATTCCCTCTTAAATAGTGTAACCTGCATTGTGTGTATGTTCTCGTACCAGCAAATCTTTGATTTAACATCCAAATATACCTTGATCCCTTTTTCTCAAGTGCATCCATACATTCAATTAAACACGTGTCATGCTGTGGATTATTAAAACCAAATCTGATGCTCTATCCACCGCAACACATAGTCATATAAAATAATATGCGTACAAGTAACCTTTTTAAGAGACATCAGTAACCACCAGGACCTCCTGTGTGTGAATATTCCTGTCATCTTGTATTAGTCTATCTTTCTATGGGTCCTTCCTTTGAAAGTCTAAATCAAATTTGTTTTCCTCCGTTCAGTTAGGGAATTGTCCTGTGCAGGTTTACTCCTTGAAGTTATTTTATTAAACTGGAGCTGTAGGCAGTCAGGGAGACGCACAGTCTCTACAGGCGCTATTTCGGCTGTACGAACCACAGAGCCATTTGCCATTATGGCTCTTCTTGGGCGGTCCTTCCTGGACAGGTCTTCTGGGACTCTATCTTGGTTTTTTCTTTCTGATTAATGTTTATTTTTAGGTTAGACTTATGGAGGAGTAGGTATGTATAAGGTTTTCCCTTTAACATTTGCCTTCTGTCTTTCTTCTTCTCCAGTAGAGGCTTGAATATCAGCCAGTTTTGATTGGCTGCCGTGAGTCACCATTTAAAAACGGTCTGGCTTTTTTGATTCAGGTTGGACCTTAGCATCTGTGCCTCTTCAAGTTATTTTGGCGGAGGGGCTAAAAAAGATACACAATTTTGTATCGTACCCAGCTTTTTGGTAAGGCAGATTTTAAGCAACTCCTTCTTGTAATCTCTCATTTCCTGGACCATTTTCGTTAGATCATTCACTAGGACCCCCAATTGTGCAGATTTTTTATCCACCTCTAAGTATTAAAATCATGAACTTCTGCTCTGTGGATGTAATAGCTGCAGTCCCAAACTTCTTGCACCAACAACAGATGAATTGTTCTCCACAGAATACCGTCTGGCATTTATAGAACTGACCCATTCATCCCCATCTGAGCTCTGTACCCTTTCTCGTGCAGAATAATCCATTGGGTCCATTATAATCTTAGGTATCATAGGAATGGTTGGAACCTGATCTTACTCGTCCGCATGTTTCTCTTTACCTGATCGGGATGGTTGACGAGCAAACTCCTCTGGTTAATTGCTCAAGGAATTCTTAATACTTTGTGGGACTTTTTTGGGTTCTTCTTCCAGTGCGTGTTCCAGTATTTCTACACCATCGGCAGGTTCGTTTCAGTGTTGTCCCATACAATTCTCTTCATATTGGCAGTCCTATGAGTGCTCCAAAGCTTACAGAATTGATCTATCCAAAAGTCTGGTGGTCTTGGTGATGCATGCGTCTTGCTCATTGGTGTAGCTTTTGATTCTTTGGTATTGCAGACCCAAAGGGTGCATAGCCGGCATTGTTTCTGCAAACCTCTCCTTCAACATTTGGGTTGATTTCCCAGACTTATTGGAATTGCACTCCCCAACAGGGCTAGATATTGCAGGGATTGCTTTTTTAAGCACCTCACCTTCTTCCGCCAATCTGGTCAGGGTCTTTTCTTCATCACTGATGGGAGGGGTGGGGTTCCCATCATTGAGAGGAGCGCAAACTTTAAGAGTTTATAAAGTCCTTGCCTCCACTGAATTAATCTCTCTTGGGTTGCTCAATGGGCAATGATGACCTCTTCGCTATCGGTACCCTTCGTGTTGCTGCATCGTCTTTCTTTGTAGAGCCAATTTGATTGTTGACTGAGTTTTGGTGGTTTTTGCCCTGGATACTACTGTTGGAATTGTTTCGCGATTTTGAAGAAATTATCTTGCTACCAGTTGTACACTTCTTGGGAGGTGTGGCCAGGTTTTCCGTCGTTAGGGAGAATTCTCTCAAAAGGCTAATATCCCAAACCTAGTGAGTCCCCCAGCAGCTTTGCTGGATTTTTGGGGTTTACTTTTTTCTCCTGCTAAGAGTTAGACTCTTTTTACTCACACTCTTAGACATGATGTGAGGTGTCCCTTTATCTTTCCATGTGTTTAATGGGCTATGGGGTCTTTTACTCCATAGGGTCTCATGTGTTTTTGATGTGGGTTACACAGCACCCTCCGTGCCGTAACCCAGGGGTGTCGTAGCGACCCCCCAACATAGACTCCATACCCTGGGACTGACTACTGTCTCCCAGGGCATGTAAAGTCACCATTGGCTTTACTAGTCCCAAATTAAGAACAGAAACCAGTACAAACCATCATATTGTGGACGTACTGGTCAGGGCAATTCGATTGCCCCGGGGTCTGTTGTTCGAGGGGGCACGTCTCCGTCCCCCCTGATCGAGTTTTGGCTGGTGGCAGTGGATACTACTTTTTATATTCGACCGCGAATATATCTCTATGGGATTTTCCCATTGTTCGAGGCTACCAACTTTAATTATTTAATTCTTATAGCCTCGAACATACTGCCGGTTTATTTATTTAATATTAATTCACCGGTTTGTATTTTTTGCCAGAACTCGATTCTAAAATGGCGTTTGTGTTCTCTTCTGTGACTCCAACCCAAGTCGAGTCCTTTGTTCCACTTTTTGGCGGGCTTCTCCACAGAAGCCTTCAAAAGTGGTGCCACTCTGTCTGGGTACCACAGGGGGTATGGGAGGGGGTTTAGGCACCCAGGACTGAGTTAACTTGGTAACTCAAGTCGCACTCTTGTGTGATTGGCCCAAGTGGTGAGCCGGCCGGCTCACCACTTAGCATGTTTGATTGACAGCTATGCTGAATGAATGGGGGTTTGCTGCATAAAGGCAGGGCTTTGGGGACTGGAACTTCAGAAGTCGCCACAGGACCTAAGAATCCGAGGAGGGAGAAGCTGAGCCGACCTGCAACGACGATACCACCGGTGGAGCCCTGCTGAACCGTCTCACCACTTTTCCTGACGACAGAGGAGACAGTGGCCGCCTTGCCCGTGCCAAGCACCCCGGCAACCGGAATACCACGGCTTACCACTAACGCGAAGAGAAGGGTAGTACCTTTTAACCGAAAGAACTCCGCGACTGGTTTCTTCCCTGGCAGTGCAACGACCTTCATCTTTCCTCCACGGCGAGACCTACTCTTCCTCTGGACGAAACACCGACTTGCACCCGCTGCCAGGAACAACTGCCCCCGCTGGAGCTTCCTTCACACTTAAGGTACTGTGTCCCGCCTGGCTTCCCTTGCGACAGGTCGTTCGGGGTGACAGTAAAGCCTCGACTTTCTAACCTGGGCTGGCCTGGGACAACCTAGCTAACTTTTCCTGACTTTAATTTCATCCTTTTTGTGCGAACTATCTACAAGACTCTTTGGGCATAACCCCACTGTGTGAACCTGGACCCCTTCTGCTTGCTCTCTCCAAGAGTCTGGGCCTTGCAATTGACTTCCTTGCTCTCCAGTAGAACTCTGCCTATTCTGCCTTACTGTGGTTCTTTTAAAAGTATTGAAATTTGTGTGCTTCCATAACTCTGCCTTTTTCCCCTCCTTTTTTAATAACTTATTGGAGTGCCATCTTAAGTTAAGCCCTCACCTCTGTCTGAAAATAAGTGGTGTTTCTCACTAAGACTTGTCTGATAAGTAATTAGGGTTGTATATATATAACAGTGACTGTGTGCTGAATTTATCTATCTATTTATGCTAGTGTAATTTACAAGTGTGTGTAGTTAAATAAATAATTATATTCTTTTACACCAAAGCTCTGGTCAGTGTTTGCTTGTGCTACTGTGTCTCTGTACCTATTGTGTATACTCTATATACTGCCTAACTCTTCTTGAGGGAAGTCCGACTGCTCAGCCACAGCTACCAAGTGAATCTGTGTGGTACAGACTGCTACCAAGTGGGTTAACTGCCAAACACCTGTAGTCTTAAATCTTTTGCAGTGGTCCCTAAGGGAACTGCACAGGTTTCTGCCTAACATGCGTGTTTCTGTTGAATTCTATCGCATTGCTGCCCGTAGGACCCAGCAAAACTCGATTCAATCCCAACACTGGATACCAGAGATCAATGGCCAAACTGACGGAGAAGCATGACAACCCAGATAAGGATAACCAATAATGGAGTGGAGATTAGATGTTGCAGCCTACAAAGCTCTCCCTTGACGCTTCCTAATTGCAATTATATTTTTCAGGCACAGGTTATAACTGTAAAGGGTCTTTGTTGTCAAGCATAAGTGCTTCCCAAAGTGTGTTGCTGCCACACAAGCTAATAGTCAAGATTCATATTCATGAGAAGAAGACTCAAGTGCGCCAACCTGAATAATCGATAGCTCTTAAGATGCTTATTGGTGAGTCAATAGATGAAATAGTACATTGAAGCTAGTTTGGGTTAAAAAAGCTCCAATTTTATTTGTTGCAAAAATAATAATGGTAAATATGGCAGGGTGTTACATCACACATGTTCATAGTTAACAGTTCACAATTAAAGAGAGGTTTATTTAGGATTTTGCATAGGGATAAAGCATTTGATTCACCCTGATTCGTTTTTACAAAAGATGTTTCTTGTTTAGTCCAGTTGATTAATTAAGATGATACTGAGAATTCAATTGTTTCAATGAAGCTCCTGTGTTAGGTTTGGTCTATAGTGAGTCCATAGTGAGACTGTGTCAGCGAAAGTGAGGAGAGAGAAAAAAATATATATATTTTCATGTAATTAGCATTATCCTATTAATAGATGTGACTTAAATCCAGAGCAATAGAAGTGCTTATGGTTGGGAAAAGAAATCAAAATTTAGTTAAAGGTCTTACCTTTTGGAGTTGTAGTGTATTTCTCGTTGTGATAAGCGTGAAGATAGTGTTGTCCTGGTGGATGCACGACTCTCAGATATGAGATTGTTTCATAGTCCCGCGAAGGCGCGAACGTGCAATGATGTCACGCGCACTGCAACGTGGCGGAGCATCATGACGTCACCACGTCCCTCCCGTTTTTCACGCCCCTTTTGGATTTGGCAGAAAGGGGGGCACTGTGGGGGGGGAGGGGAGTCTATGGCCACTAATGTAATACTGGGCAAGATGTTAAATTCTATTTTTTAAGGAAGCTATCAATTTCTTGAAACCTGAATTTTAAACTGAGGTACTGGTAAATATTTATTGTATTTATGGACTGAAAATTAGGAAAATATTAAAAAGGTAAAAGTAATTATTTTATCCAAAAATCATCTATATGAATTCGCTGGAAAATATAAAAAAGGATTGGTGTTGATGGAGAGGAAAAACAATAGATTAGAAGAAAGATATGCAAGTGGTAAAGAAAAGATATACAAGGCATCTCATCGTAAAGCATACATTGTGTAACTTTTTAGTTTGACAATTTTATAGCCAGTTGAAAATCTCTGTATCGTAGTTTAATCCTGAAACACAAGTGTACATTGTAAAAATTAATTTTGATTCTCGTTTGCGTAGAAGGATTTTTTGTTGCCTCCTCTGGAAGGTTGTAGGAAATTTTCCAAGCCAAATATTTTTAGGTCTTCGATGTTGAATATTGGGTGGTCTGTTAAGACATGAACTGTTAAGGGAGATCTCAGGTCTTGATTATGTATGGCTCTTAGGTGTTCGAACATTGTAACCTTGAGTTTTCTGATGGTACTTCCAATGTATGTCCTTCTAGAGATGCATTCAATTCCATAAATTACATTTTTTGAGTTGCAATTTATAAATTGTTTGATCAGTTTGATTTTTCCATTTGGTAGTTGTATTTCTTTTTTGCCATGTTCTAAGAAAGGGCAAATCTTGCAATGTCCACATTTATGGGTACCCATAATTGGTTTCTGAAAAATCATCTTGTTAGAGTTTACATTAGGTATTGGACTGAGAAAACTTGTGCTGATTAGGTTTTTAATTGTAGGAGCTCTTCTGTAACAGATATATTCGGTGTAATGTCAACGTTTTTGTAGACTGGAGTCCGTAAGAAGTATGTCCAATATATTGTCAAAATGTGTTTTTTTTTTGTTTCCGTACTGAATGTAGTGATACATTTGGTGGTGGTTTCAATGGTCCCATGTTTGGTTTATCCGCTAGATGAAAGTCTCTAGAAATTTGTTCTGCTTTGCTAATGCTTTTTTAAAAAAACTGTTTTGTGTTCATAGCCTCTTTGTTTGAATTTTATTTGTGTTTTATAAAGATTTTCTTGATGGGTTGAAGGCGTGCTACAGTTTCTCTCGATCCGAAGAATCTCCCCATAGGGAATATTGTTGATCGTGTGTCTAGGATAATTTTAATTGCAATTAGTTAAAAATAAAATCAGTAACATACTGTGTTTTCATGCAACCATACACATTTTGATATGTTTGCAATGCGACAACAAAATAGATTTCAATAAATCACATTGCCAATTGTTTGGTAAATGGTCATGATTTTTTTTTCAAAATGTTTGATTGGCATTGCTTTTTAATGGGTAATCATGTTAAGTCAATCTTTATTGTACCTTCAGAAAGCTCTACAAAGATAGTTGAACTTGTGTAGTAAACTGTTGCCGTAAGGTATTGTAACCAAAACAAGTTAAGCATATGCTGTAATGCTATACATAGAATCCAGGAGCAAGAGATCACCTTGCACTTGCCACTGGTGACAACAGGTCTAAGTGTGCAGCTTGTTGTCCATTCACAGAGTAAAATGTGCAGATTGAGGCCCTGGAAGCAATGGAACTCCATTCCTGAAGAAATACAGAACACTGAACAATATTACATATTCAAACACAGAATACAGATATTTATTTAGCCTATTTTGTTGTGGGTAGTTGCCCTTATAAATAAAATAAACATATTACAAAGTACATATATAAATAAAAGGAATGGCAATGAGCCAGCATCATTAGCCCATTGGTGCCATATGTAGTTTACCACAGCAGACATGTTCCATTACATGCAGTCACACTCTGGGTGGTTTTTCTGTATATGTAAAGCTTGGATATTCTCAGCTTGAAAGGGAATCTCATTTGGGGGTTGAGTGGCGGCTCCTGGGCTCATACTCCTACTATTTGGGCATCCCACCCTGTGACTGATGGAGCTTCTTGCTTCTTCATGAAATGCTCAATTTTCATGTTGGCATCCGCTTCCTATGAGGTGTGATACTAGGCTAGTTCAGCGATTCTCACCTGGAGGGTCTGGAATTTTTAGGCAATTTATTTTGGTGTTCTATTGATAGCACCTGTCTTCTGGTATAGTGGCAGCTCCAGATTTTTAAGTGACTGCTTTAGCCTTGGGTAGCTAGCTGCTGACCACATTAATCTCATCCTAAATAAAGTACTATTTAAAGGACCTTAGCCATCATATATACCTCTTGGTGCAGGCTCCAACAGCAGGAGTCCCTTTTTTTTTTAAAATTTAAAGTACTTGATATAGAAAATCAAATTTCTTGACAAAATGTTGACACCAAAACCTTCTGGCTTTCAGACATGTGGGCCCTGCGACACAAAAATATCATTAACAAATCTTCACAAAGTGTCTCTGGTGTCTCGGTGCCAATCATGAAACAGACAATTGTAATTAATGCTATTGATTACACCAAAGGCATTGAAGGAGATATCAAAGCAGTTAGCTCTTGGGTGCTCCACGTCTGTCAGTCAGCATCACCCCTGCCAAGCATAAGTCGTCTAAAAGGAGAAACTCTGAGACAACCGACAGGTCCCTAGAGAGACCAAAAAAGAGAAAACGTATAACAAGATCCCATTTGATAAAGCAACTCCCGCCATTCATCTTCTTTCTCAAGGAAGAAAAAAAGAAGGCACTCATCGTTTGACTCGTCACCTGACAGACAGGTTTGTTTTCCATCTAGATCTGCAATGGCTGAAAGATGGCAAGAAAACTGCTGAAAAATGATGCAAGTGTTTGAAAGAGCAGCCCTCTCTGCATCCTCTTCGGAGTCAAAAAAGAAAAAACGGAACCCACCACACTCAATTAAGCTGTAGGGTATCCGAAAATCAGTCATCCCTGTGCATCTAACTGTGCATTAAATAGATTGGAGAGACTTTGTCCGGTTGACATCTTTAAATACTTATGTGCTTGTCGAAGTTGCTTCAGTGCCGCCTTTGAAAGGCCCATCAATGTCGATCTGAGCTCAATGTCGACATACACCCTACACCCGGGTGATTTTATGAGAACTTTAAGGAGTAATTTTGATGAGGGAGATCATGTACCATTCATCTTTGAGCCATTCACATTATCAAATGCACCACAGGAATTTCGAGGGGATTGGGTCCTCCGACGTATTCCATATCTATGACATGTAATCACCACAGCTGTGCTGCTTCGGAAAATCTTCGGCTCCTGTGTCGATACGCCGCCCTCGAGGACCTCCGACGGCCGACGTCACTGGATGTTATAAGTAGGACGCACGACGCCCGTAGCCTCAGTTCCGTTTTTTCCGTGAAGGTGTTCGCTTCGAAGATCTCGGCGCACCTCGACTCTTTGGAGTTTCTGTTCTTTCTCGGTTCTTCGAACCTGTTCGTATTGTGAAGTTGTCTACCTCGTCTTCCACCCTGTGTCTGGGCTTTAAGAAGTGCATGGACTGTGGGTCCAAGATGTCGATGACGGACTCGCACAAGGCCTGTCTCTGGTGCCTCGGGGAGGCCCATGACACGGATGACTGTGTCGACTGCCAGTCACTCAAGTCCAAAGCCTTGCGGGAGCGCAAGAAGAATTTGTCGGTAGGTAAGGTGTCCAAGCCACGGAAGTCGAGGTCTGCGGGGCTTTCGACGGACGATTCGAGGGGCGACTCTCTGCATCGTCGTCGGAAGTCCAGTGGGTCTCGGTCCCGGAGTCGGTTCCACCACTCCTCTGCCTCTTCGAGGCACTCCCGGAAGCGCAGTCATCGGTCGCCTTCCCCGTCCTCATCCGAGGACTCTGCCCATCGGCGTGTTGCTTATCCCACCAAGCATGTGACGCCGGAGGAATGGGCTTCCTTCGGGAAGAAAATGTTAGCGATTCTCGAATCGTAGGCACTGCTCCGTCCGCTCCTCCGAGTGGGGTCAGTCGTGATCGTTCGAGAGACACCGCTCGCACGCCTTCGGGCTCGGGTGGTCGGCACGATTCGCGGGAGAGGTCCCACTCGGACAAGGGGAATCGTTCTCGTCATGCCCGGTCCAGGTCCCGGTCCTCGACACGCTCGAGACCGTGTGCACCTGTGGTGTCTTTGAGGAAGACGTCGACGCCGGTGGCGCCGAGGTCGTCGACGGACTCTCTCGAGGCTCTGCCTCTGAGGAAGTCGTCGACGCCGGTGGTCAGTCAAAATCTCGAAAACAAAATCTCGAATGACAAAAAGCACGAAACAAAAATCTCGAAAAAAAAAATATCGAATTTTTTATTTATTTATTTATGTTTTTGGGGTCAGGTAAGTTAAAAAAAAGGGGTAAAATAAAAAAAAATGAAAAAAAGGGGGGTTGGGAGGGGAACCCCCCCATTTTGAAAAAAAAAACGCATTGAAAAAAAAATTCGATATTTTTTTTTTTCGAGATTTTAAATTCGTGCTTTTTTTTCGAGATTTAGTTTTCGAGATTTTGACTATAAACCGTCGACGCCATCGGCGCCCAGGCTGTTGAAGGACACGCTTGGGGCTCCGCCCTCGAGGCCTGTGTCGATGCTGTCGGCGCCACGCTCGACGTCGACGCCGTTTCACTCGACGCCTTTCGAGGCTGTGGTGTCAGAGGTACCCCGTGGCACGGGGGAACCCCCTAGAAAGGCTCTGGCCAAGGTCAAGCATGGCTTTGTTCCACTTTCTGTGCCTTCTTACCGCCATCTTGAGTTAATTTCAGAGGTGGATGAGGGCTCTGATGATGGCATGGTTCCTGATACGGTGCCAGACGAGATTCTCTCCGGCCATAGCCAAATTGAGGACCTGCGGCAGTCCCTGCACGATGCCAGTGGGCTGAACACCTCTCCGGAGGTGGAATTTTGTAGGCCTGAGCCTGGCACTCATGCCGACTCCTCGTACTGGCGCCTTATGTCTAGGGTCACCGAGTACTTGGGATGGTCTGCTCCCCCAGGGGATTTTCTTCAGGATGACCTTACGGATATCCTTGACCAAGGTCCACCAACTGACCCGGTACTGCCGTTCCATATGGCTCTACAGAGGAGGGTGGCGGCGGCTAGGACTGCTCTGGAGAGTCTCCCGGCAGTGGGCAAGTCTTTGCCGCGAAAATACCGCCCAGCCAGTAGCGACCCCTGCTACTTGACCAAGCATCCCACTCCGGAGAGTTTGGTGGTGCAGGCAGCTATGGCCCCAGCAAAGCAGGCGTCGTATCCTACTATCCCTCCTGATGGGGACGACAAGCGTTTTGACGGCTTGGCGAAGAAAGTGTTTTCTTCAGGGGGGATGGCGCTTCAAGCGGCCAACTCCGTATGTGCCTTGTCACGTTTCACGCACACTCTGTGGAACTGTTTCCTTAGCGGGTGAACATATTCCCGAAGGGGACGAACGGGATGGTTTCTTTGCCATGGTTCAAGATGGCAAGGATGCCATGTGCGAGGCCGTTCAGTATGGTTTGGACATGGCAGATTGCGTCAGCCGGTCCATGGCGGCGAGCACCGTGATACGCAGGTTTGCGTGGTTGCGGAAGTCGGGGTTTGCTCCTGATGTGCAGGCCTGGCTCCTCAACATGCCCTTTGACGGGGAACATCTTTTTGGCAGCAAGGCCGACGAGAGCCTTGAGAGGTTGCAGACCTCCAAAGCTGCAGCAAAGTCGTTGGGCGCTGCAGTTCGCCAACCTCCGCCTTTTCGTCCTAGGGAACGTCAATGGCGGCGAGGATCCTTTCGTTATTACTCATCCTTTGGTTAAAGCGAGAGGAACTGCAGGTCAAAGGGGCCACCATAGGAGTGACAGAGGTGGAAAACAAGGTACGCGAGGTGCCAAGGCCGCTCGGGCTGTTGCCTCTTTGCCCTCAGGCAACGCCGCAGCAGCTCAGTCATGAGGCCATTTCCCATGGTTCGCCGGTTGGGGAAAGGCTGGCGCAGCATCTTGCAGAGTGGCGCGCCATTACTTTTGATGTGTGGTTTCTGGAGATCATTACCCATGGCTACTGTCTTCCTTTCCGGCAGAGGCCTCAAGACAATCCACCGGGGAATCTCTCTTTGAAGAGTCCGGATCCGCTCCTTGTGCAGGAAATTGAATCCCTGCTGGAGAAAGGCACCATAGAACTGGTGCCTGTAGCGGAGAGGAACAAGGGATGGTATTCCCCTTATTTTTTGATTTCCAAGAAAGACGGGGGATTGAGACCCATCATGGACTTGAGCGGTTTGAACAAACTCCTCGGGAAGGACAAGTTCAAGATGGTTACTCTCTCTCAAATCCTCCAGGCCCTTCAACTTCAGGACTAGTTGGTGTCTCTCGGCCTCAAGGACGCTTATTTTCATGCGCCGATACATCCAAAGCACAGAAAGTACCTGAGGTTCGCGGTTGGCGACTCGCACTTTCAGTTTCGGGTCCTGCCGTTCGGATTGACCTCCGCCCCGAGGGTCTTCACCAAGTTCATGGTAGTGGTGGCAGCGCACCTCAGCAAAGGGGGGATTCACGTCTACCCCTACCTGGATGATTGGTTGATCAAGGCGCACTCTCCCGAGCATGTCCTGGATCATCTGTCAGTCACCTGCCACTCCCTTCACAAGCTGGGCTTCTCCCTCAACTTAAAGAAGTCCCATTTGACACCAACTCGGAGGCTCCAGTACATCGGAGCTGTGCTCGACACGTCCCTAGGGCAGTGTTTTCCTCCCCAGGTATGGGCTCATCACATTCAGCAGATGGTGCACAAGTTTCAGCTTGCCCAGAGTCTCCCAGCGTTCGAGTTCTTGGGATTGCTCGGCCTCATGGCATCCTGCATTCTTCTGGTGCCAGAGGCCAGGTTGCGGATGAGATCTTTGCAATGGGCACTCAAGCTCCAGTGGTCTCAGTCCTCCGGCAGGTTGTCGGACCCTGTTCAGGTGCCGTCCTCGGTCGGCCAGGACCTTCTGTGGTGGGCCGTCGAAGACAATCTGATGAAGGGGGCTCCATTTTGGGTACCCTGGCCGGAGGTGATGATCGTGATGGATGCATCCCTCACGGGATGGGGAGCTCATGCCAACGAGTTGACCGTCTGCGATCGGTGGTCTCCGTCGGAGTCCAGACTCCATATCAATCTGTTGGAGCTGAGGGCTGTCAGGCTAGCCCTGAAGGCTTTTCTTCCGACTGTGCGAGGGAAGAATGTCCTGATCCTGATGGACAACACGGTGGCCATGCACTACCTTAACAAAAAGGTGGGGGGCAGGGTCACTTCCTCTGTGCTGGGAGGCAATGCAGCTCTGGTTCTGGGCAATCCAGCAGGAGGTTTCGATCTTCGCAGTTCATCTGGCCGGAGACTAAAACAAGACAGCGGACGCTCTGAGCAGGCAGAGCGTGAACTCTCACAAGTGAGAGTTTGCCCAGGAGATTCTCCTGGAGATCTTCGCCCTTTGGGGGACCCCTCAAGTGGATCTCTTCGCCTCCAGTGTCAACCGGAAGTGCGAGAGGTTCTGCTTGTGGGAATTTCCTCCAAAAGGAGCCTTAGGAGACGCATTCGTGGTGGAGTGGTCATTCCCACTGCTATACGCGTTTCCTCCAGTCCCCGTCATCCCGCAAGTACTGCAGAGGTTACGGAGGTTCGGTTCCCAGATGATCCTCATTGCTCTGGAGTGGACCCGGAGGATGTGGTACCCGGACCTTCTCGACTTGTCCTTCTTCCCTCCACGTCGTCTTCCCTACTGAGACAATCTGCTCTCACGGGGAGGGGGGGTCGGGTTCTCCATCCAGAGGTCAGATCCCTCAACCTTCACGCTTGGTTTCTGAAAGGTTGAGGTATAAGGATTGGGACCTCCCTGAAGACGTGATGGAGGTGTTGCTCTCGACCAGACGGCCAGCAACAAAGTCTCTGTACCGTTGGCGTAAGTTCTGCGACTGGTGCAGGGTTAAGAATGTGGATCCTTTTGCATGTGACATTCCCATGGTTCTGTCTTTTTTTGCTTTCTTTGGCCCACAGGAGCTTGCAAGTAGGTACCGTTAAAGGTTACCTGGCGGCGCTGTCCATATTTAAGCGCTCGTCTGAAGAGTGTTCCTATTTAAAAATTCCTTTAATTTCTCAGTTCTCTCCGTCACCTTTCCAGGTGCCCGGTTGGGATTTGAACCTTGTTCTCAAGTTTCTGATGGGTGCTCCGTTTAAGCCTTTGCATTCATGCCCTTTGAGACTGTTAACTCTTAAAACTGTATTTTTGGTTGCGGTCACTTCCGCTCGCAGAGTGAGTTACAGGCACTTTCAGTTAAGCCACCCTTCACTGTGTTTCATAAGGGCAGGGTTGTCCTTAGAGTTCGTCCTTCCTTCCGAAGGTGGTGTCGGAATTTCATTCAGGCCAGAAGGTTGTTCTTCCGGCGTTTTATCCTCCTCCACATCATGGTAAGGAAGAGGAGAGGCTCCATAGGCTTGATCCTAGGAGAGTGTTAAGCTTTTATATTTCACACATGTCCCGGGTCAGAGTGGACGATCAACTCTTCATTGGTTATGCTGGAAAGCGTTTGGGACAAGCTGAGACTTTGTCTCGCTGGACTATTTTGGCTATCTCTGAGTGTTACCGCTTGGCGGGTAAGGACCCACCGGTCGGCTTGCAGGCCCATTCTACCAAGGGTTTGGCTGCCTCTACTGCCCTACAGAGGGGTGTTCCTATTCGTAACATCTGTGATGCAGCCACCTGGGCTTCGCTACATACTTTTGTACGTCACTACTCCCTCGATTCCATCTGTGGGCAGGATCTGGCCTTTGGCAAGGCGGTCCTTTACTCCGCAATTTGATTGACCATTCTAAATTTCTGTTTTCTAAATTCTTTTCCCACCTCCTTGCATTGGTACTGCTTTGGGAGTCTGTCATAGATATGGAATACGTCGGAGGAACCAATCCCCTCGAAGAACAAGTTACTCTCTTACCTGGTAACGTTCTTTCGATGGGATGGTCCGATGACGTATTCCATATCGCTCCATCCCTGCCTTTCCCGCTACAGAATTTCTTATGCGATTGCAGCGTACGTTTCCGCAAGGCTTTGTGTGTCAGACTGGCAGAAGACTGGTGCCACACGTTCTGGGAAAAAACTACAACTGAGTCTACGGGTGTCGTGCGTCCTACTTCTAACATCCAGTGACGTCGGCCGTCGGAGGAGGTCCTCGAGGGCGGTGTATCGACGTCATTGACGAAAGACGCAGACGCCGAAGATTTTCCGAAGCAGCACAGCTGTGGTGATTACATGTCATAGATATAGAATACGTCGTCGGGCCATCCCATCAAAAGAAAGTTCCCAGGTAAGAGAGTAACTTGTTCTTCTCTCGGAGGAAGACTAGATGGCAGAGCCGACAAGAGAGCTCAAGGATACTAGTGGTCTCGACACCTCCCCAGAGGTTGATTTTGCCCAACCTGACCCTCTTACAGGATGACGATATCAAAGGTGTTTGATGCTTTGTGGGGCGAGGTCCTCCTGAAAGAGATGTTACACAATATGACATTACGGTGTCACGACCCTCGCCCAAAACCCCCTCTGGCAAACCCATTAGCCAGGTGGAGTCAGGACTCGGGCCTCTAGAGCCTGGTATCCTCTTCAAAAGCCCTCATGGGGCCAGTCCTGGCTCCTATGGCGCCAGGCTCATACACCATGAAAAACAATGTACTTGGGAACTACTTTATTTTATTGTCAGCCAACATGGAGGCATCCACATAGCTTGGTTCCTAAGAACCAAGCTTTGCGGTCTAGTGTTTCGGGTGTGGTACCCTAGGGACTATTTTACCTGGACTATTTTATTGGGGCTATTTAAACCACACCCGAGCAAGACAACACGCTTCACGTTACTTTGCAGCTTACAACATGACGCTCACCGTGTCCAGCTATTCCCTCGAACCTCGGAGAAGCAGAACCTGCAAGGAGACAAAAGGAACATCATTAGCAGCAGCATCTTACCTGAAGTCTTCATCTTTAAACACTTGCAGCTACTGAGAACAGCTTCCTGGAATCTGCACGCCTCCCAGACAGAACGACCTGAAAGAGGAAGATACAGGCAACATTAAAGAAAGCAGTAGACCTTTACAAATTACGAACTGCTCAAAAGGCTTACCTGGCTGGTCGCCTCTCGGCTGGCACCAATCCGGACATTCCACTCGCGCTGAAGAACAACGCGACCTAAACGGAAGGAAAACACAGGTTAGCAAAGGCAAGACTTTGCAGCGCTGTGCATAGCGCTTACTTACCGCATCATAGCGCTCTTAATGCGCCATCATTTACCAGCGGGCTCAACCAAGCCAGTTCGCCGCGCTGAAGTTCTGCATACCTAAGGGAGAAAAAAGAGACATTTTTAAACCAAGAAAGGCTTGCAGGATAGCAACAAAACTAAAGAGCAGCAATAAGACCTACCTGAACAATATCAAATGGGCCGGCGTCAGAGAAGTAACTGCACCGCACTCGCCCAAGAAAGACAACGCGCCCCTGCAAAGAAGGCAGGACGGAGAGCACGCCTAATTCTACCACAAGGTGAGGAGAGGGCGCCAGAGGGACTGAAATCATACGGGGATGAAGGGAGGATACTTGCCCCAGTCGGTCAGTCTTGAACACAGTCCTCCTGTATTTTCAGGCAGAACCTTCCCAGCAGACCACATCAGGGCAAAGCTGAAAAGCATACCAGCGAGTAACCCGGCTGGGTGGCGTCCCTGTGGATACCAGGTGAACGTAACATACGGCCATCCTGGATAAAGGTCCCCTCAAGGAGCAAGCCCTCCCTTTCCATGCAACACTCTGGGACCCACTTTTAGAGATCTGGGAGAAAAAACTGGTTGGTGCCAGCAGTTCATAAGGACTTTGTGAGAAACTACAGTCTGGCATCCTCAGACACTGTCATGATGCCTGCTCCCGAGGAGCCAGGTCAGGCCCAGCGTCCCCGGAAGCAGACTGCATACTCACAAAGCAGGACCCAGCAAACCACTATAGGGGCTCTTTGGACCTTGTCCTGGCGCCTTTGGCGCCAGGCTCATACAAGGCATCTGTCCTGGCGCCATAGGCACCAGGCTCATCATGGCAGAACATATGGTAATGCTTGGGTGAACTCACCTGAGGCAGACCATGCTGCATACTCACCCGAGGCAGACCATGCTGTCTGAAGCTCCAAGCCAACTAAGGCTGGGGAGGAACTATTTTCTTTCAGGAACTCTTTTCTTACTCGGGTGGGGCCAGTGGAAGAACACTCACCTGAAGCTCTTCCAAGGATATTTAAACCACGACCGGATGGCCACACGTGCTTCGCGTTATTCTGCAACTGCAGCAGGACGCTCACCGAGTCGGCTCCTGCATCCTGGCTCCTGCTACGCCCGCCAGCACCTGGAACACCTGCAAGGAGAGAAAGGCAAGCATTAGGACGTTACCTACCTTCATCCAGCATCCGGATTCTTCACTCCGTCGATCCTGCAAAAGAAAGTCAAGGGTTAGAAACGCATCTCATCGCTCGCTGCAGCGCCGCTTCCACTTACCTTCACGTGGCGCTGTCTAGCTCTTCAGTGGTCATAGGCGACATCGGCCGCATCCCAGCACCTACGGAAAAGAAAGACAATAGTTAGAAGTGCTCCGCTTCTCACGCTGCCGCGCCGCTTTCACTTACCTTCACGTGGCGCCGGCAACCTTTTCAGCGCCCAAAAGCGACATCGGTCGCATTCAAGACCTACGGAGAAAAAGGACAAAACAAGGTGAGCAGTGAACTAATTGCAAAAGGACAGATTACTCACCTTAAGTCTTACCTGAATTTTGTTGGGACCTCAGTTCCCTTTTCGGGTCGGAGCGGCTTTTCTGGCTTTTCCGTACCCCGGCCCCTATGGGGAAATAAGACACACTCATTAAGGTGTCGGAGCAAACCACTACGGCACACCTGCATTAAAAGTACTCACCTGAGCTTACCTCGGCGAATCCATTCCTCCACACGGATTCCTCACCTAGTCCCTGAAAATTAAACAAAGGCCAAGGGACAAATAAGACTTGATCTTTTGAACTATATACTTACGGCAGCATTTTGGTAAAGACAAGCAGACATCGAACCCTCGCCAAATCCGAGATCCAGTGAAGTAACTGGAAATCTACGCGCCCCTGCGTCAGAAGCAGGATGGAAAGCTCGTCCATACAGAAATTAAGGTGAGAGTCTGCGGAAGGCACAGCTAGGGTTCGAGGAGGGTGAGGAGGGGAAAAAGGGGGGAATCTCGCACACAATCTAGCAGACAGTTAACTCCCTTTTCCCATCTACAGAAGGATAATTCTACGGGCCAGATAGACGAGGTTTGGGGGTCCAGTCCAGTCCATCTTCCAAGCACTACGCTTTACCGTGGAAGAAGTTGTAGCAGTCCAGAACGGGTCGGCGCCTCCGTGGGAATCAGGTGAGCTTTACAGACACTGATTTCTTGTCCAAATATCTTAACTCAGTGACTTAACTCAGTGAGCCTTGGGGTTCAAGCAGCTACATAGGGGACTAAAACTAGTGCACATCTATCCGTGCCTCCAGACATTGATGACCAGAAATATGATGCCCTCTCTTAAAAAAAAAAAAGTCTTCGCCTCAGATAGTATGTCCCTAAGATCTATTAATGCCACTTGCGCACTGGCCAAGTATACCTATACCAAATGGTCTGTAATTTCAGAGGTGGCGGAACACATCCCAGAAGGAGAAATGAGGGATGGCTTCAAAGATATTGTTACAGATGATAAGAAGGCAATGTGTTCGGTGATGCAATCTGGCATGGATCTGGCTGACTGTGTTGGCAGCGGAATGGGCAGAGGTTGTGTGCCAGTGAGCTTTTTGTGGCAAAGGAGGTTGGGGTTTGCTACGGATGTCAAGACAAGACTGATAGTCATGCCATTTGGAGGCTCAAACCCTTTTGGGCCTAAGGCAGACGATAGCCTGGAGAAATTACAGGCATCACAAGTTACGGCAACGTTTGTTTTTTTTTTCTTCTTTTTAAAAAAAAGTTAATTGAGAGCTTTACACATAACTAAAATAGTACAAAATGTTTAAAAAAAATGTGGTTCAGGTTAAATATATACCCTACCATATCCTTCAAAAGTGGAAAACCTCTTGTGTCGATATTGTAAAAAATCAAATGAGACCCTGAAACACGTTGTAGTTGAACGCTCGGAAGTACTTGATCAAAGGAGCACACACTTCTGGAAATGTCCTGAAATTTCTGTGAATATGGACATGCAAGATGCTTGGCAAATGAAATTCCATATGAGACACAAATCACTGAGATAGGCAGCTGCAAACTTCTTGACTGATGTTAATCTAGCGAGTGAGGAACAACTTTTTAAGATTAGTAAATACAACAAAGTTGATTATAGTAGATGTATCATTATTGTTTGTTTTATTCTGCTTCGTTCCAGAATTTCTTTCCATGTTTTATTTAGATATTTAGATAAGATTATTGTAAATAATCACATTCTTTCATTATTTTGTTTCCTTTTGTACATAATGTAATAGCAGTTTTAAATTCCAGTGAATGTCTGAAATGGAAAATAACTCTCTTCTGTTAATTGACATAAGCTAAAAGACTGTATTCAGGATTTTTGAATGGAAATTTCTTCTATGTTTTACACATGTACATGTATAAGTTATTTTTAATATTGAAATGTATTGAAAGGTTGATTTATCAGCCAAACAATAAAAAAAGAAACAAGCATATTTCATTAAGACAAGTTAATTATAAAATCACTAAAAACTGTTAAATGTATTCTAAAACTACCAATTTGAATCCTTCCCAAATTTCCAAATAAAACTAGCATATACAACATTTCATTTATATTTATACCCTTGTCAGTTCAACAAGCATACATTTTGTCCCGGAGCTATAGTACCATTCCTAGCTCATGAAGCATCTTCACGATTTCATTAGTTAAGAATATTTCATTTCCCACATTTAATCGATTCCACACATCATCAATACTGACCTCATTTATATGCTGGAAGAAACGTCCTAGTTATTTTGTTCTTACTTCCTTCACGTTCGGGCACTCTGACAATGTGCTTAAGGGTTTGGATCACATTTGGATTTTTACAAAACAAAGAGTATCTTAGATTCACATCCTGACCACCCGAAAACAAGCATACAGAATGTTTCCCTTAGTCAAAAGATTCAACCTAAAATGTAGAAATTGACTTCTATCTAATGAGATATTTAGGAAGCTTACCCACAGGTTTATGCAGATATGAGAAGGTTTATCCAGATATGAGAAGGTTGAATGAATTGTATATGTTCGTACTTTTCTTAACGTTTTTATCCAATCCATGGTCCTAATTTTTCTTGACCCAGTAGGATTTTCAACCATCTCTTTTTGTGTTCTCCTACAAAGATATAATATATTACTGGTTTTAGAATCCAAGATATTTAGTAGATTAGAAGATTTGTTATTCAATTACAATTGGAGGCACTCGTATAAAGAATTTACAATGGGTGAGTATAATGGTACTCATTAATGAGACAAACCTCCAATGAAACCAGAATTTGATTGACAAAAGTCCCAACTTTTATGTTAACGATGCCATGTGGATAGATGATGGCAGGACTAAAACCTTCTTCCATATCCTGCCCTCAAATCTTTCCCATGACAAAAAGTGGTAGAGCATCAATCTCCATACCATATAATATTTTTGGGATTACTTTTCCTATATAAAACCTTTTCAATGGTTTCATTGAGAATTTACAGAATTTACGATACATTTTCTTCATTCGGTGTATCAGCTGGTCAATTTTCTTTTCCATCCTCTTTGTTTAACTCTTTGCTTGAATGAGTTATCAAAAAAAACAAATTAAATGACCTCACTCGTCACTTTGATATTAATACCACCCAGGAGCCGTTTACATTTTTCCTTTTCCTCCCATTTTTACTGAAATGAATTATACAGCAATTTTGTGGTTAATTAACAATTCAAGGGGTAGATCACATCTTGCATTATCAGACAGGGAGCTTGGGTGGGGAGGATATGTATGCGAGCCTCAATAATTTCTTGTATTATACTGTGCCATATTTCAAGGTCAAAGTTTGTCTCGCATACTTGTTTTAATAAACATATGAAAAAAACAAAAAATTTGCAAATCTTCCCATCCAGCAACCTCTGTCCCCTGGTTTGTATACGAATTGTTCATTTTACAACTGTTCGAATTACGATCGATTGACCTTTCCACAATTGACCGAATTGTGAAGGTCAATTGTAACATATATGTGGGGGGCAAGCCCCCACCCTATATATATGGTCAATTGTGAAAAGGTCAATTGTGACCCTTTAAATTCGGTCAATTGTTCATTCGAACAATTGTAAACGAACAATTTGGGTAATACCCTGTCCCCTCAGGTGCTCAACAGCATCAAAACCATGTCGAGGACTTTTCATACCCACACCAGTAGGGGTTGTCTGGCTCAGCATTCCAGATAATTGTGGGGCATTACTTCAGATGCCTGGGTACAACAGATCGTAAACTCAAGGGTGCTACCTCCCAATTAACCCCCATCCACTCTCCTCCAAATCTGCTACTCCAGCAGAAGATTGCTTCCCTCCTCGAGAAAGGT
The DNA here is from genome assembly GCF_040938575.1 of Ambystoma mexicanum. NCBI lineage: Eukaryota > Metazoa > Chordata > Amphibia > Caudata > Ambystomatidae > Ambystoma > Ambystoma mexicanum. Next base: position 995,215,632 of record NC_090929.1, on the reverse strand, counting down.
GTCATAGAAATGGTGCTTCAAGCAGTAAGAAATGAGGTATAGTATTCCCTTCAGTTCTTGGTAGTGAAGGAAGACTGGAGACTTGACCCATCTTGGACCCGAGACACTTGATCAAGTTTCTTAGGAAGGACCTTTTCAAGATGGTAACACTCTCGCAGAAACTCAAGGCCGTAGAACTCCAGGATTGGTTAGTGTCCCTCGACCTCCAGGACGATTACTTTCATGTGCTCCTCCTTCCAAAGCATAGGTTTCGGAGGTCTGTGATAGGCAGTGCTCCAGGTTAAGGTTCTGCCTTTCGGGCTCACTTCCGCCCTGTGGGTCTTCACCAAGTTGTTTTCCATGGTGTGGCCAGTTTAAGGTTAGAGGTGATTTAAATCTTCCCTTACCTGGACGAATGACTGATCGGGGCACGCTCCCCTTAGCAGGTTTAGTACATCTTTAGTACATCTCAGCCACACCTGCCATTGCTTACATGAACTGGGCCTTTCTCTGAACTTCAAGAAGTTCCATGTGACGCCCTTGCAAATGCTTCAGTTCATAGGAACGTTCCTGGACATGTACTTGCGGAAGGCTTCTGCCCCCAGTATCAGGGCTCTGCAAACCAACCAGTTGGTCACCAAATTCCAGAACGCCGGATTGTGGACTTTTACAGTTCCTGGGTCTCAGAGCATCCAGTGTTTTTCTTGTTCCAGAGGCCTGATTGAGGAAGAGGTCACTTCAGTGGGCCCTCAGATCTCGGTGGTCACAGTTCTCAGGCTGCATGACTGACATTTTTCAGGCCCCGAGCAGGGTCATGCAGGACGTCTTGTGGCAGGCCCGCACAGAGAAAGATTGCAGGAACAACTGTGGCTGAAGGCAACTGTGGTGGCGGACGCTTACTTGAAGAGATGGGGTGCACACCTGAAACAGGTGACGGAGAGCGGGTTATAGTCCAAGCCGAGACACATCTCCACATAAACCCGTTGGAGCCAATGGCTGTCAGACTGTGCTAATGGGATTTCTGCTTACGTTCCAGGGGAATACTGTTCTAATGGACAATACAATGACCATGTATTGCATCAACAAGAGAAGGGGGTATGTGTAGGTCGTGACCGTATTTCACCTTTCTCAAAAAATTTACTTGCAAGCCTTCTACCATCTGCCTCATCCTTCCAAGGAGAAAGACAGTCTGCACAGGCTGGATCCTAAAAGAGCTTTACGTTTCTACAAAACGAGAAGAAGTAATTTCTCACTGAAGGACCAGCTCTTCAATGTGTACACTAGCTCGAAAGTAGTCACAAAACACACTATCAAGATGGATAGTTTTGTGTGTCTCAATGCTACAGCATGGCTACAACATGGCCTGATGGATTCAGGGCACACTCCACCTCAGTAGTTGACACATCGGTGCTCCGGAGGGGAGTAACAACTCTTGATATATGTACGGTCGCAACGTGATCTATGCTACACACTTTCATGAAGCACTATAGTTTGGCTGTTTGGACACTTGGCAGGACAGGGCGCCCACTTTTGTAGAGCGGTCTTAAAAAACATTTTGATTTAATATCTATGGGAGTTTGATCTTCCCTCCTCCAAAATTGGTACTGTTATACATCCGAAGAACAAATCACTTTGATGCAGTAATGTTCTTACAGATGGATGTTCCTTCCACGGATTCCTCATCACCCTCCAATTCTATCCCTTCATATTAAGAGCCTCCTCCATTTGTCTCTTTCAAATCCTCTCTAACAACGTATGCATTGTACAACAACGGTTTAGCACTTCTATCAATGTCCCCTCCGAGCACCAAGGGAACTTTTTGCTAATGCTGCATGATGACCCCTGCTGGCATAAGTTTATCAGATTTCCTAAAGGAGGAGAAATAAAACTAAGATGAGGATTCCATGGGAGGAACATCCGTCAGAAAAAACATTACAGAAGGAAAATAATTTGGTTTAATTACAATTACTTTGATTGTTGTAGGAACCATCCCATAACTACTCTACACCCGATCCCTGATGTCTTGGGTGGGAGACCCGGCCATAGATTGGAGGATGATGCTTCATCGAAGACTCTTGAAGTAAACAGTGAGTATCAGCCATACAATACAGTAATTGGCATGAAGCACAGATCCCTGCTGGACAAAAGTGATCTATGTATCTGCTGCATAGATTGGGCTTTTCCCCCAACTTCTAAATGTCCTAGCGCTCTCTTTCACAGACTCAAAGGTTTGTTGTGGCGGTTCTGGAGACAGGCTTTGACAGGGCTTTTCCAGCCCCTCCCTTCCTTCTGGGTCTGATGGCCTTCTCTTTCTCGTGTGAGAAGCCTGCTTACGCATGAGGGCAATCCAGTGGTGGCTACACTATCAAAGATATCAATTGCAGGGCACATGACAGAATTCCTATAGGTTTGAGCAATGTCCCTCAGAATAGCCTGTGGTTGTCCCTGTCATGCAAAACAGACAGAGAACTCAAATCACATGGCAGATTACTTTGTGAGATCTTTAAAAACAGCACTACGGGTGAACACGGACAGGAAGAGCACACAGGTTCCCATGGTGTCCCGCTGTGTTACACCCCCAACTTCCCTTAATTTTATTTCCTTTCTAGAATTACGTCAACAAGAGAGGTTTTGTAGTGTTGCAGAGATCTTCCCATCCAGTGCCAACCAGAAATGCGAGTTCTGCCCCATGGAAAATTGGTGCAGCGGAGGGCATAGGAATGTAATGTAAAGTAGTCCTATATAGCGCCCTTCAGCCAATAATGTTGGCCTCGCGCATGGCTCTGTAAGAAAAAAGGGCAGTGTGTGTTATTCGCATAGCGGGAGGACAGATGCACAACCCTTTGGTGTAGATGGATGCATGTCGGAAGTACTTCTTACCTCTGTGCCAATATGAAAGTCTCTGTTGCATATGTTTGGTACTGACGAGCAGGTTAGCCACATGGAAGCCCTTGCATTGTAGAGTGCAAAAATTGGCAGCATGATTGTTGATAGAAAATGGATAGGGTCTGAATCTGTTAAGTACAATAGACCTGGAAGTCGGCTGAATGATTGTGGGCGGTGTAAGGATGCAAGATATTAGTAGTGACGAGTTAGTTGATGGATGAGGTTGTATATGTGCTGTACTGGGGTATGCAATTAGCCATTCTCTAAACAAATAATTGTATGCGGTTAATTGATGAAGCAAAGGAATCCACACACCATTGAAGCTACACTATCATTAACTATAATGTCAATTGTGGCATGCAATTATTTCATACAGTGAATAAACTGGTGGGTTTGCTTATAAATGATAAATCAATAATAAAACAAATAATTGGCACATTGAAGCATACTTTGAAAACAAAATGGTTTTAAAAGGCACTGATAACATCTCCTGTTTTCTTTTTATGAGGTCTATGTAGGACTCTGTCAATGCTGCATTTGCCTTAGATGAGAAGTTATTGCTCGCACATCAACATTCTAAACTGCTTCTCATGCCAGCTCGCACTCTTCACCTGTAAACTTGTATGACTTACAAATGGGCCATTCAAATAACAAATGACTTTCACTGACTAACAACTGGTGATTAAGAATGACAATAAGTCTACATCTCATTTACGCATGTGAAGGTGTAAAAACGGATAATGTAAAGAATTCAACTGGATTAATGGTCAAGTTAAATTGGCAATCGTTGAGCCCTGTAACCTCACAGCACTTAAGTTGGGAAGATCATGTTTGCCTTTTCCAATATTGTGACATTAAATGTATTTGATCGCTTTGCCTATTTCATTTTATTTCATTGATTTTATTAACTTTTCTTCATATCCATCATGCTTGAAACAAATAACAGAAAACAATAACTTGACATTCATTCACCCCTAGTCAAACTTTGAACCCAAATGAGTTCACATTTTCCCAAAGCTTTACATGAATAGACCTTACATGATCAATACATGCAGTACTGTATTGAGGATCTCAAGTCTCAGACCACTCATCCTCCCAACGCTTATTTTGAAATTATGCATACAGGGTTTTATCCTGTCTTCACATCTATAATATTGAATTCCCCCAAGTACACTTTGAAATTGCTCCAAACATCTCTGGGTCTAGAGGATATAGGAAGGGTAGCGGTATATAATTCCTCATTGTTGAATCTGTGGGGCTGGTGACGCTAGGAGATGTCTGGCAGATGGGGGCCATTTTGGATTTTGAGGTCCTGGGGGAGGAGACAGGATTGCATGCGGGCCAATACATTACATACCACAGAATTGTTCAGAGAATCCGGGAGACATGGCCTGAAACTGTGTTAGGAGAAGAACCCGATGCCATCAGAAATAATATATGATATATCAGGTGGGGGGCATGAGATTTCCAGGCTATATGAGATGGTGATGTCTAAAGTTGGGAAGGATCTGACGCAGCTGAGGCTAGACTGGGAGGCAGAGGTGGGAACCCCGATAGAGGATGGGATGTGGTAACGGGCGCTCGGATACCATAAAAAGGTGTCAAGGAATGCTAGACTTAAACAAATACAACTATATATAACGCACAGAGCATATATGACGCCCTTGAGGATATCCAAGTTTGAAAACGCTGGACGACAAGCATGCCCCAAATGTGACGAGGAGAACACGGATATGACACATATGTTCTGATCATGCCCAGTGATTGAGCGTTTCTGGGGTGAAGTGGCACAAAAGTTAGCTGAGAAAGGGGTCACGCTGATGATAGACACAGCTTGGGCTTGCTTGTTTGGAGGGTACCCCAGATCATCAAAACTTAAACATATTACTAAATTGAAAGACCTAGCATATGTGCTTGCCAAACGGAGGATCGCCATGGGCTGGAAGACTTGTCACAAGCCACGGGTGGAGGTATGGTGGAAGGAGTTACAGAAATGGGCAGAGGCAGAAACGATAGTATGGCAAGAGTCGAACACTGTATGGGGGGGAAGAAGAGATGGGGACCCTGATGGCATGGAAATCACTCATAGCTGAATTGTTTGGAACAATACAAGATCTGACTGAATCTACAGGAAGCGAGACCCCGCCGCATGCGGCGGACACGGAGAACGATAAACAGACAGGCTCATGACGGGGGATGGGAGGGGGGGAGCAGTGGCCAAGATTAAGCATTAATATGATTATTTTTTTTGTAAAATGCACTGCGTGTTTGGTTGTATGTTGGTTTCTTTTTTGTTTGATTAAAATTAATTAAATTATTTAAAAAAAAAAATTCCTCATTGTTTCTACAGTAGGCCAAATCTCTCAAACAGTGCTCTTTAGTAGGGTACATTTTCCTGCCCCTCTGCCAAGCAATTGCACATTTAGCTAAAAAGGACTCTAAGCTTAAAAAGCACCGTTTCATGTTGCAAGTTATACCCAGAAGAAGTGCTCTTGGGGTCATGGGAATCTCTACCTCGACAATGGTTATCATTTCCTGACACACCTGTTCCCAAAATGTCATTATTTTGAGCGTTACCTAGCCAAATGCAGGAAATCCGCTGGGCCGAACCCACACCTCTGGCCTCTACCCTACAGGTTTTGTGGTACATTTATTGTAAGCATTTTAAATGGATTAATTTGTGCTGATAATTCAGTGAAATGGTCTTCAGCAAATTGCAGGCTTCAGCCCAGTCCATATCCAATAAAGGCTCTTTCATGTCCTCCTCCGATCTACCTCAGGCTTCATCAGCTTCCAACCCACCTGCAGTCTGCATCTTGGTATTTAACTTTGGGACTAGATGTGAAGAGGACATGGGCAAGATTATGCAATCCAGTACCTCAGCTGTACCGGTAGTTCAGCAGATAAAGCATGAAGACTGCGAAGGCACATATATTCCCCTGTAATCAAACGTAATTGTATTAAGGTGAAGACACAGTTAAGCAGTTCTAAGTGCTTTTATTTATTTGTACAACCTCTCCCTACCTACGATCCTCCTAGTCTCTCCATGCCCCCTCTTCCCCTCTCTCTCTCTAGCTTCTTGAATCTCATCCCACTTTGTAGAACCCATATCATAACATAATCCCCCTTCACATTACAGTATATCCAAAACCAAAACATATGTAAATGCTGTATTATCACTTAATGAAATAGAAAAAAGGACTAAATATTATTCAACAAAGCAACTATATCCATTTGTGACCGATTCAAAGAAAGGTTTGCTGTACCAGAACCTTGGCACAGAAGCATATGCTTAAGGTTTAAATTAATGTACTTGCCCTCTGAGTTGAACCCTCTTTCTGCCACTTATTTTCCTTAGACTTTCTTCACACTTGTTATTTATCTGGAACCCATCCACCCCTTCCCTTCTATCACTCTCACCACCATGTTGTATTCCGTCAGCTTTCACCACTCCATCCAAATCTACTACAGGTGCTAATCTTCCCATGGACCACACTTCACCACCTTCCTGAATGACTACTACGTTGCAAACCTCCATAATCTTCTTTGCCCCAACATATTTGTCCCCTTGACATTTTTTACCCATGCTGGGATTTAGAATCCACACATTTCCCCGATGGTCCATTTTCTCTGTGACCTTTTTCTCTAAATTAAAATCTTTTATAACTATTTTGTCGTTCTTCAAACACTTTAATGATTCTCTGCGAGCCAATACGGCCACTGCCACCCTCAACCATCCTGGACAAAGAACAGTCCCTGGTTTGCACCCTTTTAGTGAAACAAAAGGCGACACTTTAGTAACAGGAAAGGGAGTAGTACAATAACTCCATATCATGTGTTTAAGTACCTCCCTCCAAGATACCCTTGAACCTCCAACTGTATGCCTCTCTTTATAAAACAATGTGTTAGATTAACCCGTTGGCTCTGGGATTGTGTGTGTGTGTGTGTGTGTGTGTGTGTGTGTGTGTGTCTCTAGTTAAAAAATTCGCCAAAAACATTTTCATCATCTAAGAAATTGCACTCTGTTATCTGCCAATTTCTTTAGGAACTCCTTCTTGCAGAACACAGCTTCCAGAAATCTGAGCATTTCAACTCCTTTCCATTTCACCGACTTAGTGGTAGTGTACAAGCATAAATGTGTTTGCACCCCCATCCCAGTCTTTGAATCGGTTCCATGACATCGACTGCTACTTTGGTCCACAGCTACAAGGGTACTTTGAAAGGTAACAGCGGCGTCTCTCAAACTACTTTGGTCTTATCACTGTTCATACATGCAGAACAATTCCTAATCAATCCCTAAGTACTCCCATCCATGTTGGGCCATCAGTAACTCTGTCTCAATCTGCTCTTTGTGCCATTAAGCGCCCAAATGTCTCTGATGTGCTAATTGTACTAACCTCTCCCTTAATCCCTCTGGTGGTACAATTGTGGCACCTCTCCTTAGCATTCCACCCATAATGTTAAGTTTGTTCTTTGTCTCAAACCAGCTATCAAATCTCTTATCTTACGTTGACTTCTCAGGCCATCCAGTAATGGTCCACTCTTTGACACAGCGCATTACTTCATCACTCTCCTCAGCCAACTCCCACTCTTTCCATCTGACTGCCTCTTCGTTCACATTTGGCATCACCACATCTTCATCCATTTTCTCTTCACTGTGTTCCAGTATGCACTGGAAGTCGTGTCAAGCAATATGCTGCAGCATTCCTACACCTAGGTGTGTATATAACTTGAAAACAAAACAATTGCAAGCCCGAAAGGCATCTGGATATTCTGGGTGTGGCATTCCTCCACCCCATCCTAGCGAACATCTGGACTAATGGCCTGTGATCAGACTTCACTATGAAATGATGACCCCATAGATAAAACTTGTGATACAACATAGCCCAATGTAGGGCTGATGCCTTTGACTCCACTAACAGGTAGTTCATCTCAGCACCTTTCAGTGGTCTAGAGGTGAAAGCTATCGCATGCTCTCCTCTTTCCTCCGAATGCTAAGACCACGTAGCCCACAAGTCTATACTGCTGGCATACACCGTTAAGGTGGTGCTGAACCTGTAGTGGAAGTTCCCTAAAGGTGCATAGACTGTCATCTTTAATCTTTGCAAATGCCTCTTTGCATTGTCTGGACCATTGGGACCTTGACCTTTATTTTTTTAATAGCGCCCTTAAATGTGCCGATTCAATTACAAAATACCTTTCAAACTTGTGGTAATACTCTGCTAAACCCTAAAATGATCTAAGTTGTTATTTGTCCTCAGAGGCCGGGGTCATCTTGATTGCGTCCACCAAGCAATTCTTGGGACTGATTCCTTTCTCTGATACTTTATGCCCTAAGTATTCTACTTCCTCCACTCATATCTTACATCTGTTCCTCTGTATTGCCAAACCTGCTGATTTCCAACACATTATTTAACTCTTGATAAAGTTTTTACATTGATGCTCCAAACAACAAAACATCATTTTGGGAATACTACTGTTCTATTTAATCCTTTTGTTATCTTCTCCATCACCCTTTGGAACACTGCCACTGCTAAACCAAAAGGCATCCTGCAAAACTGAACACCCCTCCTGGCGTTATGAGTGAAGTAAGGTGTTGGCATTCCTCTAATAAACTTACTTGGTGGTAAGCAGCTGAAAGATCCATCACAGTGAAGTAGCTTGCATTCCCCAGGGTGGTTAGGATCTATGATATATTAGGCAGAGTTTGCATTCCCCAGGGTGGTTAGGATCTATGATATATTAGGCAGAGTTGTCTGTCAACCCAAATATTCCTGTTCAAGTCCATTACTTATACGCAGACTCTGAGTTCCATTGCTCTTAGTCACTAGCACTATAGGGGACAAACATTCCGAACTTTCGATGTTTTCTATTATACCGTTCTGCAACATGGCAGTCATTTCTTCCTTTACATTTCCTCTCATGTGGTAAGGCACTGACTTAACTTGTGAACCAAATTCTGTAGGTTCTGATTCAACAAAGTTCTGTTCATTTCAAAATGTCTTTTCCATCCAATGCGTCCATCCACTTGGTAAAATAAATGTCTCTCACAAACACTTGTTCAAAAACCAAAGCAATTGTTTTCCTCCACGGTATCCTTCCTGGTAAGGTAAATGTCTTTCAAAAAACACTAGTTCATAAACCAAGGCAGTTGTTTTCCTTCACACTGTCTTTCTCAGGATGCAAAGCAAATATTAGCAGATCACAATTATTCTTCCAATGTAATTCTTTTGTCAGCATAGCACAGCAACTACCTTTGGTGATGCAACAGTTTATCAGAATGATAAAGTTATCAATGTCTTTCCATAACACCTTTTTACCACAACCACATTTTGTGAAAGCAACAGTTTGTTTCCTGGTTCGGTCTCCTACCAGAAAAAAAAAAAACTCCTACTATTACAGTTGATCTTAGGTTAGTGGCAATATGGGTTACAGATTTCCCCAAACTGGTGTCTCGGGAAAGGAGAATTGCACCCTTGTTGCCCTTTTATCTCTGTTATAGTCTCTGCGCTGTTGGCAATGGAGGTTACAGGTTTCCCCAAGTTGACATCACATAAATGGAGAATTGCGCCTTTTGTCTTATTCTACTTGCTCAGTATTCAAAATAGTTTGATTTTAGTAAACGTTACACTCAGAATGCCCCGTGGTTACCTTCTCTTGCAGGCCAATTCACTTGCTTAGTTTGGCCTCTCCATGTTGCTCCCTGCTGCGGTGGACCCTCAACGGATTGGTAATCCAACTGACAGCTCTTCCGTACCTGCCACCACCTACACGCCCTTCTCTTGTGCCCATCGGGTCCGTTGGGTCTCCACGTCCTCCAGCACCTCCTCGGAACTCGTGTCTGGTCGGCAGCACGTCTCTCAAACAGCTGGGCTTCTCTTCCTGCTGCTTACCACAAATCTTGGTGCTGTGCATACTCTGCAAATCTGCACGCCTTCTCTTCCTGCACCGGCTTCTGCTGGTGTTCGCACTCCTGCTGCAGCCTCAACCACTTCAGTGTCTTTCCTCACTGCTTCTGCCTCTGCTGCTCCTTTCCTTCTCCTCCTACACAGCTATGATCAATTTTCAGATTTAAATGTCCCGCTCAAACTACTAGACCGTATATTCCTTCATTGACACCTTTGATCCTCATTGACTCTTGCTCTGTCTTCCTCGTCCCAGTGCCACAGGCATTATGGATCTTGAAGTACATAATGGGTTTGAGTCTTTTTTGTCTATTAATTTCTATTTGATTGTTGAACTGGATGTTCTGTTCAACTGGATGTTATCAGAGTTAGGAGTGATGTGTGACTTAACATTAGGGCTAAGACTTCTGCCCAAGACAGAATCATGGCCATTAGAGAATGTCACATCTAATTCAGGAACTCCCCAGGTATACAACTTATTCTGTCTAGGTAACCTTTCACAGAGGTTTCCTTAGGTTTCCTTATGAGAGGGACTTGTGCAAGGACAGCATGCCATCAGATATTTGGGAATTACAGGACTCTCATCCTCAAAAGAAGAGGAATACTGCGTCTCTCCCAAAAGAGTCGCTACTTCCCTTCCCCCGACTGCCATCTCCTCCCATGTGACCCTCCCACATGATACCACCCCCAGGGTTAGGATCAGCTAGCGGCTGCCTTGCCCTGGCCACGTGGGAGGAGATCTAAAGCTGGGGTTCAGTGATGACTCCGCAGGATTCATCACAGTACTTATTTTGAATACATTTCCTGTTTGGCTGGGTTTCCTGTTATGAGATTCCTAGTCTTGCGGTTGATCTCTAGAAAAACCATGTTGCTGATGGCAGCATCCTTGTGCATGCGTGCAAAAAGCCCTTTTTATTTTGCACTTTCGGCATGCTGCATTCCTTGCTGGATAAAACTGGTTTGTGGCAATGTGTCTATTGTTTCCACAAAGAAAACACTGTATTTCCGAATATTTCCCTGATTACGCCTTCTGCCGTTTCATTGAGGACACAAAAGGTGGCTACTTCATATTCTTGTTTGTCACTTTTTCGTGTGTTGTATATATTTGGTTGTCTTTTCCACTTTTCTTGCTCTTGATGCAGCTTCTTCGAGGGTCAGTTATTTGAGAAGTAGCTTTTTTTTCTTGGACTTTGCATCGAACGAGTTAATCATGCATAAGAGAATTGCTCAGCATTCCACGTGTGGCTCAAAGTTCTGAGAGTGGCTACGAAGTACCCCACTTGTCCATGCACTTCTTGTGCCCTCTGGAAGAAATTGTGTTTCTCAAAGGTTGTGTTTTTTTTGGGCTCAAAGTGGTTTTGCGGCATCCTTTGGGCTTTATTAAAAATTGTCCTGGTCTCCGTACCCTTTGTCCTCCAATTCAGGTATACGTTGGTATGCTCAGCACCCCTCTGAACCCAGATTGTGCAAAAGGATAGCTTCTTTTCTTGTGGGTGAGAACTTTTCCCCACCCATGGCCATCAGGTTGGTTTCCACCATTCCCATAGTATGGGTGGTGTTCCCGGGCTCTGCAAGGAACTGAGGGCGTGGTGTCATACTTGCAGCGGCCATCATTGTCCATATAGTTATTATTCTATTACTCCTTCAGCCTTAAATTGCTTATTTTGTGATTTGAGATCCTGTGTCTTTAGACTTGTATTGCTCCTTTTTCTTGACCCTCCTGCCAGTGCCTGTGGAGGCTCTTTTTATTTAATTTGTTTTGTATGCTTGCCTCGCTCTGTAGATGGAGCGGTTTCTGCTTCGTGGATGCTTGTTAGTGTTTTATCATTGCTTATCTTGGAGAGCGCAGTGTGCGCCCATGCCAGCAAGAAGGCGGCGTGAGATGCAGATGTTGGGCCTCACTACAGGTCGAAGACCTTACAAACAACGCAGCAGCTGCTTTAACGTCCCTGTGTTCCTGGCTTTCTGTGAGTGACCCCTCTGGGGTTCCATATACCTGCTGCTCACTGGGGGCTGATCCCTCTGTGCAGTCCTTCAGCTGGGGCTGCCACCTGACCTTCGCACCAACGTTCTGTGTACTTGGCAGGCTCCGTCGGTATCGGGCAGGACGGTACAGATACTGCTAACTGCCCCTTTTGTGGATCCCCTGCTCATCTCCAATATTAAGGTGAAGACACGGATAGGCAGTTCTAAGTGCTTTTGTTTGTACAACAGCTCCCTACCGACAACCCTCCTCGTCTCTCCAGGTCCCTCTTTTTCCCTCTCCCTAGCTTCTTGATTCCCCTCCCACATTCTAGAACCGATATCATAAAAGATTGCTTGACTAATTTAATTTCATTTTGGGATAGTTCAAGTTTCTGTAGCCACAAACTTAACCACTGGCTCTCGATTGAATGGGCAATCATGACTTTGATCTTTTGGTATAAATTGTACAAGTATAAATTGTTCAAGGATAACACCTTCACTGGTGATGCTTTGGATTTGTGGAGTACAGTGAGAAGAGCAGCAAGTCGTGGAGAAAACTGCTGTCACTTATGAGACAGACCCTCACTGGATCAAGCACCACAACACGCAATACACAGGTTGTCCAGGTTGGTGGGAGGAGAAGAGAGAACGAGCAGGGAAAAGGGAAAGACTGCCCTAGTGCCATCCAAAGGTCACAGGAACCTGAGAGAGCACGAGACAAGGGAAGGCGCCAGAGAAACTAGAGCAGCATACATCTTGAAGGGTCACAAGGACCCAAGAATACCAAGAGACCCAGAAGCAGAGATGGGGGGGGGAGGGGCCGTTCATAAGAACCCGAAAGAACTAAGTGATCGACCAAGTTGTTGGAAAAGGATCAGGGAAATAGCCCTCCATCTAAAAGATGTATACACGTTTTGTTTTTCCAGGAACTTGAGACTTTTTGTTTGAACTTTTGGTAACTTCGAGCAACCTTTGTTAGACTGACGAGAACAGTTTTCTTTGAGTAGAGCTGCTATTTAATCGTTGTATCAAAACACAGGAGGGCTTCCTGGGACAACGAAAGATACATTTGTGAAGAACCAAGAGCACTCAACCTATTTTCCTTTTACATTTTGCTAAGTGGGTAGGGCCAGTTTAGTGGATAGCTTTGGACCAATGACATTTATTTATTTATTTTTGCTTTGTACGAGCACTTCAGTTTCGTTTGTTTAGGAAGGGAACTCCCTTTTATTAGTGGGGTCAGTTAAGGGTTTTCTTTTAATTTAAATAAAACTACGTTCCAACAGGTCTTCTGTTCCGACTCCTTCTGGCTTGCCAAAGAGGCCAGAACTGAGGGTCCCCTGCAAGTAGTGGTAGTAGGGCAGTCAGTAATTATCTCATTGTTCTAAGCATTTAGCTTCAGACATTTCTAAACCATCCAGTGATCAATGGTATGCATCCCTTTAGACTTGAAGGGGACAACCAGATTCTGTCCAGGCAGAGGAGGATCCGATCGTCATCCCCATAGGAGTACAAATTAAATCTAGAGTGGTGAATGAGGGCTCGAAGATGGTTATGGAGATTAAAGAGGTGATGGTGTCCCCCAGGTCTCCTCTATCCCATCATTGAGCAGACAAGAGATTGAGGCAAAGGAACTAAGGGTAACAGATTAACATTTTTAGCAGAAGGAAGTGAACCAGGCTAGTCCGAAGCAGTGGAATCCAGTGCTGGTGTCAGCAGCCAACCTCAGCGATCCGCAGCAGAGGGGCGTGGGAGGATTTGGGTGCAAGACTTTCCTCCCAAAAATGATATGTAGGCAAAAGAACAGAGCGCTACACAGAAGAGTTGGGCAAAAAGGTGGGAGGACCATCGCTGGTCTTGTCTCCCAGTTGAAAAGGAAAATGGAACCGTTTTATTACCAATCGCAGCATTCTAGCAGCAGCGTACCCTTACTTTGCTGTCTTGGCCAATTACAAGGGTTACCTGATCGCCAAAAGCAGAACACTGCAAACATTTGTGTGGAGTACATGCAGCGGAATCTCTCAGGTCTTTAACGTATAAGGAAGGAGCAACTCAGTTTGTAGGGAGACTACTTCCAAACAGTATTCTACTCTGAGAACAGGATTCAGGCAAGAGAGTTCCCCAACAAAGGTAAGGTCCAAACAGGCAAAAAGTCCACAAAATCCAGATAGAAGTTATAAATCTACAACACATAGTTCCAACAAGCTGCACTTAAGCACATCCAAAGACCGGTCTAGACGATCCGGGTCAAGAGCCACAAACCGTGTGGGTTTGTAGGAAAGGTAAGTAAAAGATGGAATCCATATACGCCAAGCCACACAGAAGGCATTTGAGAAGCAGCATCCTGCTAGAAAGCAGAGGGTTATATTTCCACGTCGACATTCCCTTCACCATCAGCACTGCTGCTTCCGTCTACTGTAGTGCTGTAGTTGATGCAGCCTCCAGGGGAGCTTCTACACCTGTACCCAGGACCCTAGTCGTAGACCCAATTGTGCCTGGGGTGGCTGGCGAGGTTGGACCGTGCCAGCTGGTCCAGAAGAATGAGAGTTGACAAAGTCAAATGCAGCAGAAAGATTGAGCATGATCAGTGCAGTGGCAATGCCACCAGCCGAGGCCAGGTGGAGATCATCCAACATGACTACCATAGGTGATTCGGCACCTCAGGCTTGACAGAAGCCCACTTGGAAGGGATCAAAAGCATTACTGGTTTCTATAAAATCAGGTAACAGGGGAGTGGCTGAAAATTCAAGCTCTTGACTATTGAGAGGAAAGAACAAGATAACTTGGTAGATGGAACAGAAAAATTCAAAGAAAGTTTTTGGGTAAGAAGACTTAAAGGGCAATTGTGGAACCATACCGTCTTGCAGAGAGTAGTTGATTAAACCAGTAAAGGGGCCAGCCATTACATCTGCAACAGCAGGGAGGAGTTTATTTGGAATTGGATTATGGGAGATCCAGATTTAAGGCAAGCCGGAAGGGATTTGACCTTGTCTGAACAAAAGAAAGGAATGGAGAACCAGGAGGGGATGCAAAATTTGACAGCAGAAGAGGTTGAAAAGGCAGAGTAGACTGCAGCGGCAGGACGATTAGCCTGGTAGACTGAATGGTTTGCAGTGGTATTCTACATTGAACTGAATGCTTTGCAGTGGTATTGTAAATTCAGATAATTGTATTATTAAAAAGAATAAGACATTGGGTCTCATTACAAGTTGGCCGGTCCGGATTCAACGTTGCTGGTAAAACCGTACCAGCAACCTATACCGGACGGGCTCATCCCGACCCGTGCTCCCTGAAACACCATCACTGCAAAGGGACCCCCGTGGTTTTAAACTCACCCGGTAGCTCTGTTTGCAGAAACTGCGTGACGACTCGCCAGTGCACCCCCAGTCACCGGCAATGCGCAACACTGCGCACATTATGAGTAGCACGGACATGGAAACACTGTGAACATTGTGACGGTATCGCCAGCACCGTGGACATGGCGTTAAACAGTGGCAGGTGAGCTGAATCGGGCCCCAGGTGTGCAAAATGAGGCCAGCAGCACCTCATAGGCCACTGGGAGCCTACAAAAGGGCCACACCCACACCCAGGCCACCTTCCAGCACAACCATGCTGTCAGCTAGGGAACCTACAAGCAGCAGTGCACATCGTGGCAGCAGCAGAGGAAGAGAAGGAGGAGGAGGATGATGAGGAGGAGGAGGCGCCAAAACGTGAACCAGTACCCATCCCATACATAAATGTACAGCAGGTACTGCCCTGCAGGCAGCCAGCAATACCCTGCAACAGGACCTCACCCTGCAACCTGACCCAGTTCAAACCCACACACTATACAGGCTTGACCGGGCCTCCATCATATCCATCGTCACCCTGATTGAAGAGGACATCAGCAGCCGCATTGGCATCCGGACTGCAATCCCGCCTTGCTGAAAGTAATCTCGGTTCTGCATTTCCACGGAACCGGAACATTTCAGCACACTGTTGGTGAGCTGCAAGGTGTGTCGCAACCCTGTTTTTCGAGAATACTGGTCCAGGTACTGGATGCGCTTCTGCGCCATGCTTCCGAGTACATTTCCCTACCCAGTATCCCTGCCCAGGTCATTGCCACCAAGTTGGCTATCCATGCCATTACATGCATGCCCAATTGCATAGGTGCAATAGACTGCACGCACGTGGAGTTGACGGTTGGACGTGCAATCGAGGTGGTGTATTGCAATCGGAAACCAATTCCACTCACTGAATGTCCAGATGGTCTGCGATGCCAGACAAGTGATCACCCATTGCTGTGTACGTTTCTCGGGGTCTACACATGACTCGATGGTCTTGCGGAATTCTACATTGCCACGCTACATGGAACGCTATGCGGGACAAAACACATGGCTATTGGGTGAGTACAACTGCCAATGCATGGGGGTAGTGAAGGGCCACACTGTCCCAGGCATTGGGGTGAGTACAACTGCCGATGCATGACCTCTGTGTATTGGGGGGGGGGTAGTGAAGGGCTACAGTGTCGCAGGCATTGGGGTGAGTACAACTGCCAATGCATGACTCCTGCTCAATGTAATGGTCAAGCACCAGATTCCACACAGTTCAACGCGTACAATTTTAAATTGCCACAGCGCGCAAGTTCATGCCCTGCCTACCTCCATACACACCCTAGCCATGGGGTGGCTCTACATGCAATATCGACATGAGGATGTGAGTCCCTCACCTGCCCAATGTGCGTGTGCTTCCTGCATGCACACGATGTGCGCTCCCCGTGCAGTGTGCATTGCTCACATCTGTACAGTGACCTGTGTCTGCCCGATGCAGGTCTGCCCATCACATTTCAATGCCCTAGTCACCCACCACATCTGAACCCATGGGCATTGACATATACGCAACATGTCGTTGCCCAGTATCAATCCACGAATGTAACCATCACTGACCCTTGCTTGCTAATGTGATCCAAGTGTGCTCTACAGATGTATCCAGGGCCATTTTACGCACTTTTGTGGCCCTGGGCACGGACATATTTGGGGGCCCCCTCCACCAAACCAAAGGAATAAAGGGATCAATAATACTGGTTGCGCCCCTCAACCTCCACCACTCACGCTCACAGTCTCGCAGCATAATAAGCACTTTTGCTCCTTTTAAGTCCCCTTGCCCTCTTCATTCTTGCTCTAATCAGAATGATAAACAAGTAGCATTTTAAGACCAACATTAGCAGTCAACAAAGGGGTTACTGTTCTAGTACATATATGATACTTTTTTATCAATGACATCCAGGAAGCTAGATGTAGTATTAATGCAGAACCGTATGTAAAAGGTACATGTAACCCATAATAGACAGAGAACTCACATTAGCTGCTTCACAGAATGCAAAAGTGCTCATGCATCGATAGAGACCACCATTTGGAAGAAAGGAGAACCCTAAACATACCGTATCATGGATAGTGGAGGCAGATTAGAAGCTACCAACAAGGTGTCTTTATCCAGACAGACCGAGATTAGAAGTGGGATAGGGTTTTCAAATAGTGTTGCCACTAGATATCAAAGGAACAAATGCCTGTGGTGTGCGATATAAATATGCTCACTATTAACACAGTGAAACCATGAATAAGGCATTTATGAAGATCATACCATGAGAAAGAAATCACTCGTAAAGCCTGACAATTGTGAAAGGTTTAGGGACTGGCAATGTTGAGAGGTTAGGCAATACAAGATTAAATGAGATGCCCAGGATCACACATTGGTTAAGGGGTGAAGCTGGGATTTGTGCCAACTCTGCAGTTTCTGCATTTGAACACTTTCTTTTACAGTTCTTACCATGAAGTAAAACAATCTCATTTTATAAAAAAAAAACAGACTTGTAAAGTACACAAATCACATTACCAAGCATGATAATGTTTAAACAAAAAATTATAGAAGGGTGTCATGCAAAATGGGAATTATTCTAGCTTCATTCTCTCCATCATACAGGGAAGTATATAAGAACGAACATACCAATCGATGTGATTTAACACTTTTAATCTGTGTTTGTCTTTTGTGTTTTAAAGCTTTAAATACTTCTAAAACAATGGCTTGTGACATTTTCAATTATAAACGTGCATAGAAACCTTTGACTTTTACCAAAAAGCAAACTGTTTTTTATGTCAAACAAGCAGACCTTAAAATATGCTTGCCTGAGGCCTGCAACATATGGTCCGCTCTCTTCCGTCGTCTACCAACCCTTCCACCCAAATGGCCTCCATAAGAAGAAAGATCAAGTAATGGGCTAAACGATACGAGCAGCACGCTTGAAGGCCAACCTCACAGAAGACAGCACAGTAATGTAAGATATATTAGCTAATTTGACCAGGATCATTGTATCATCTGCTGGCAAATCCAGGATACAAACATGAACGCTGTCGTTCCATAGTCCTGAATTTGGATATTTATTCACCCCTTGGACTAACATTTTATGCCATCGTTGGAGGTGATTGCCTAGGTTTTACAACACCCCATCTGAACAAACCAATTTCTAGACCTTCACCATACGGATATGTTAGTTTTTATAGCAACGCCTATCTGGTACAGGTACATTGCTGATGATAGCAGAGGTTGTTCTGCAAAACCAAGTACATACAGGCAGGTTTATAAACTTCAGACATAGGAAAGGCTCAACCAGCCTTGCTGGAATGTGATATTCTAATTTTGCATATGAACACATCTCTGCAATGGGTGCTTCACACACTGAGGTGGCTTCTGAACCATTGCGGCACTCAATTTATCAATATGCATTTCACCATTGCCTATTGCACATGATCAACATAATTCCCACAGGAAGGAAATAATGCTACAGAGTTCTGCTATAGGAAACACACAAACAATGTATACCACAGTGAACACCGAAAGCAATACATGATGAGATGATAAAGGCAAATTGCACTTGCCAAAACAGAAAGGCAATGGGTTTAGAGCCTCAGCATCCCCCTATAAAATATCCTGACGTGTGCCATTTAAGGATGGTGAACAATGGAATCTTACTTCTTCAAATCAGCTAGCCTTGTGGGGCCCCCTCCAAGGTGGGGACCCTGGGAAAGTGCCCCTTTTGCCCTCCCATAAAGACGTCTCTGGATGTATCACACAACAGATTATTAAACAGGGCATCATTGTACTGCATCCGATTCAAACAGTAATACCACGAACACTAACATGCGCCCTTGCTTACACTCCCATGCAGGTGATGCTGGATATACAGTCACGCCATGGCTGATGACGCCCATACAAAGGCCAAGGAACAGGCATGAGGAGGCCTACAACAGGGCACACATACGTGGCATGATAGAGCGTGCCTTTGGACTACTGAAGGCCAGGTTCTGCTGCCTGACGATCTGGTGGCTCATTGCAGTACAGTCCGGTGAAGACAGGGAAAATAGTAATTGCATGTGCTATGCTGCACAATCTGTGTATACGCAGGAACATTCCACTGCCCCCGGACATCGAGGCTGATGATGGGATGGTGCACTGCCAGGCTAGGGTGCCATTGATGGACAGCATGCACGTGCAGCACTCGTCAACAATTTTTTTTTTATACACTTCTTATGCACATTTAGCACTTCATGTGGTGGCACAACATTAAATGGTTTGTCCACTCATTTGCATTTTCACAATAGTGTATTTACAAGTTAAAAGGGTTTACAAGTTAAAAGGGTTGATGGGAATTCGATAGGAATCAAGTACACACGTGCCTCCCCAACGTACCCACCCACCCACCAGCCAGGCCCCAACTGACTTGCTCCACTAAGGACCACCCCCACCTCCCCAACATACCCACCAACCATGATCCCATCACAACTGTTTGAACGACAGTTCAACAATGCACTTTCTATTTCCCGTCCTTTCCAGATGGTCCTGACAGCCGCGAAGACCTCCTCCTGGGACTAATGGCCACCGAACTGGAGGGTGGGTTGCTGGCAGATGGCACTGCCGGGTACACAGGTTGCACATGACCCAGGAACGCCTGTTGGGCAACAAGCATTGTATCAGCGATATTTGACATAATATTATTACCCTCCCTGACACTCTGTGATGGGACCATGTTTGTTGTTGCAAATCGCCCGATTGCACGTGATAGCCGCCGCACAGAGGTGGCACTGCTTTCCCGTGGAGTCTAGCCTACTTGCGTTGTAGTCTGGCCTCCTCTCGTTGCAGCCTCACCTCCTGGAACTGTTGCTCCATAAGCTGCATTAGGCTTGCTTGGTTCCCCTCAATGTGCAGAAGGCGGGCGCTGAGTTCCATGAGTGAAGGTGTGGGGGAGCCGAATGGCCCTGTTCCACCGGCGCACTGTCCACTCTGTCTGCGTCCTTGTCACTTTGAGTTGGTCGCCCACTGATGGGTGTAACGGAAGTGGCAGCAGGAGTGTCCTTGGTTGCCATGTGCTGCACTTCGGTGTCCGTAGCCACCGATGCATCCCAGTATGTCTGTGTACGACGGCCACGTGCAGTCCCCCTTGTTGGCTGTTGTGCCGAGTCACTGTCAGTTGATGTTCCTGTGGAGGAATGTAGGGCATGCTGTTAGTTGTGTAGCAGGATGTGAATGGGGCTATCACATGCAACACATTCCTCATACTTAGTCCACTTGCATGTACACACATTTGATGGGTGATGCACTCAGGTATGTGGATCACGGCTTGCACACAGTTGCACACTGTCTGGCTGTCCTGGTGGTGTTGTCACATGGCCGTGTTGCGTGTGGTGTGGTCATTGGTGGATGTGTTGTGTGCATCTAGGCCCTGACTGGGGTGGGGGGGGTAGTTGTGGGTCATTGGTTGGATGTGTTGTGGGCCTCCAGGCCCTGACTCTGGGGGGGCAGAGGGTGGGGGTTGTGGTTCATTGGTGGATGTGTTGTGTGCCTGTAGGCCCGGACTGGGAGTGGGGGGCGGGGTCATTGGTGGATGTGTTGTGTGCCTCTGGGCCCTGACTGGGGGGTTTGGGGAGGGATTCCATCATTTGCAATCATGGCTTTGCACTCTGTGTACTTACCAGCCTCGGCAGGTGTGCCGGCTCCGACCTCTGCTCCGTCAATCTCCTCGAGGTGCATGACACTGCTGCACCTCTCCTCTGTAGCTTCAGGGGTGAAGCAGGTCCTCTTCCTGTGCTGGTGCTATGCTGCCGGTGTGCTGGCATGAGGTTGCGTACACTCAGCCTCAGATCGTCCCAGGGCTTGTGGCCCTGTCACATCGACTGCTGTGCACTTCTGTGCAGCGGCTGCCTAAAATTCCTTGTGCCGCTGCTGCGCCTTTGATCAGCACTGAAAAGCAGTGGCGCATTGTCAACAATGTGCTCGACCAGCACTGTTAGTTCAGCCTCGCTGTATCAGGGTTTGCGCTGCTGTGCGGCTGGTATGTGTGATGTCAGTCATCCTGTTAGTTCCATGGCCCAGTGGTTGCTGCGGATGGCAGTGGATTGTGGTTTAAGTAACGGCCGCTGCTCTTTTTCCGGTTTTCGTGATCAGTGTTTCCGGGACCGGTATTTCCGTATCCGGGACGGCGGTGGCAGATACGGATGTACCGCTGCCATGTTGCACGGTGCATCCGTCTCCGTTGGTGTTTGCGTTACAGCAGTGACACTGTTTCCGCAATGGACTGGTGTGCGCGACTGACCACCCGTAATCGCACCTTATTTCTGCATGCTTGCGGTCTCGGAAATGATGTCACCGGCTTCACGGAAACAACGGATTCCGGACTGGTCAACTCATAATGAGGCCCATTGTCCACTAATTCCTGTAAAGAGTATGGGCTGGTGGCTTTTGCAGGAGATGTTGGAAGTTCCTTCAGAACTTTAAATATCCCCCTTTTTTGTGTTGGAGGATAGAGCTAGACGATTGCTGTAATAACTAGATTTGGCACCAGTGATGACGTGATAATAGGCTTTGATTTTACTACAGGTTTTGCTAGAGACACCAAAGCCGATCTGGGGATTTCTGTCATTAGATTACACATAAACCTCAAAATGTCTAAGCCACCTGTTTAGCACCAAATGTTATTTGAAGCAGTTGAAAATGTGCAAGATAAGGTATCCACAAGTATAGGAATTATATTTTGAATGGATTGTCTCCTCTCACGTATTCCTCATCTCTGATATATCCAAGTCTGCTTGCAGCTTGCTTTGGAAAAATCTTTCATAGGGTCGAGCGTTGAGTCATGGCCTTTGGCCTCTGTACGTCCCTCGCTGTGATGGCGACACTGGTATATGAAGCACATGCGGTGACGGTTAACCAGTTGTTTTTTCCGCATGCTAACGTGGTTCGAAGTTATCGCCTGCGTGAAATTTCAATTGCGTTTTCACTTCATGTCCAGTCAATTAGATATAAATTCGACATGTCTTCCACACCGAAGACTGGATTGAAACGGTGTGGTGACTGTGGGGCAAAAATGTCCTTTACAGACCTGCACCGTGTCTGTCTGTGGTGTTTGGGGATAGACCTATTTGTACAGATCAGAACAAATCACACTTCTGAATTAGTGTTTGAAAGTATTAAAACATTGAGAGTGAACATTTTTATATTACTTGTTCATTTATTAATTTCAAGTCAATTTCGAAAGGTTCACACTTTAAAACACCATATAAAAATATTGACAAAACATAACTTTCACCTTAATTAATTCGGCTAAATCCATGTGTACCTCTCATCCATGCACATTCATTTCATATATCTCTGCACACCAATAATCATGTAAACTTAACATTGTTTGACAAATAGTTATTCTTGTAAGATCAAGACCCAATCGGGGACCCCTATTTATATTTCATTTTTGGGGATAGGCCACAAGGTGGACCACTGTGGCTCATGTCAATCCATGACAGTCAAGGCCTTGCGGGAAAGTAAGGGGAAATTTGAAGCTGGTAAGCCCGCTCCCATATCCCCATCCATGACCTCGTCCGATAAAATTGGGCTCTGACACAAGGGATATATCGCTGAGAAAGAGTCTTAAACACCGGAGACAATCGAGATCACGACACTAATAGTCTTCTCACAAAAAGAGCAAAAAGCGACCTCACAGATCCTCGTCGTCTTCTCCCATAAAATATCTTCGACTCATCCGGAATGGGAAGATTGCTGCTTAAACATGCTTACATTTTTCAGCGGCAGGCTCCTCTGAGTGCCCCTCTCAAGGAGCAAGGGAAATCGAGCCACCCCTCTGCGTATAAAAAGACCAGTACAGAGTCTCATGTGTCCCCTTTACGCACACCTAAGAGCAGAGGAAGAGAGGCTACTCGACACATGTTGAAGGAGTATTCATTCGACACATAAGAAGAAACTGACATGTTACTCATGAAGGAAAAGGAATCAGGGCCTTCATCTCCGGTCTCAAAGCTTTCATTAAAGTTGTCGAAGCCGTTGAGTATGTCGCCTGAACCGTCGAGACACATAATCAAATTGAAACTATCGAAGCATTCAAAGCTGTTGGCTCATTCACTGACTGCTTCTGCAAAGTCGTCGAGACCCTCAGCACCTTCGACGCCATCAGGGCATTCTGTGCCTTCAAAGACTTTAAAATCTGCAGTTGACTTGGCAAAGACTTACAAACCCCTACCTTGACTAGATATCTTCAGGTGTATGGGTTCCATCTTCGAGCAGGATGAAGAGGAAGAACACACTCTATTTCGGTATGAGTTTGGAACACCCAATGTCCCAGAGGAGCTTATCTCATGAATCTAAAATGCAAAATCTGGCAGAAACACAAAGAGACCAGCAGTTGGCAGACATCTCCTGAAACTGACTTTGGGAAGCCAGACGTGGCT
Source organism: Ambystoma mexicanum (assembly GCF_040938575.1). Taxonomy (NCBI): domain Eukaryota; kingdom Metazoa; phylum Chordata; class Amphibia; order Caudata; family Ambystomatidae; genus Ambystoma; species Ambystoma mexicanum. Next base: position 995,192,132 of record NC_090929.1, on the reverse strand, counting down.
TTAGGTCAGTGATAAGTAAAGGTTCTGAATATCTAGGGTGGTCAAAACCCACTGCAATTTTGGAAACTGATATTTTAGATAGTGGTCCAGTAAAGGAAGCTGTATTACCGTTTCATGCTGCTTTAAGAGTGAGGGTAATGGACAATTGGCTGAAGCCAGATTCGATATCCTCTATTAATAAGCTGTTGACTAAGAAGTACAAATCAGCTTCTATAGACCGTCCCTTCTCCAGAAGGCATCCAACACTAGAGAGCCTGGTGGTTCAGGTGGCAACAGTATCTTCTAAGTCTGCAGCTTTACTCCTGCTGACAAGGACGATAGGAAGGTTGATGAATTGGGAAAGAGAATGTTCAGTGCAGGAAGTATGGCACTGAAATCGGCCAGTGCTACAAGTGCCTTAGCGAAGTGCACACAAACCCTTTGGTGTGTAGCAGGCCTTGCAGCAGACCATATACCGGCAGGAGAAGAAAGGGATGGGTTCTATACCTAATCCAAGACGGAAAGGATGCCATGAGGCTATCTTTACAGTCTAGACTAGATACTGTTGATTCTGTGAGTAGATCTATGGCTGCCAGTACTGTGCTGAGACGCATGGCATCTGGGAGTCAAGATATTTGCCAGATGTCCAGGCACGTTTGCTGGACATGCCCTTTGATGGAACTCATCCTTTTGGTGAGAAGTCTGACAAGCTGCAGGCTTCAAGGGCAGCAGCTAAATATTTAGGGGCGGAAATCAGACAACCAATGCAATCCTCAGGACAAGGGTGGAGAGGACGCCCTTTTTCTATTCTTCCATCTCTAGAGGAAGTGGACAGTTTTCACAAAGTGGTCAGAGGAGGGCTCCTCGTGGAGCCAGAGGCAGAAGCGGTAGAACTCCCCATGCAACAACTGCTGAATTACCCTCCACTGAAAGTGGAGCAGCAAAAGGACTCTCACCCACAAGTCTGTGGTAGGAGGCAGACTGTCGACAAATCTCCGGAGTTGGCAAAGCATACCTTTGGATGCATGGGTTCTTCAAACGGTAGCCAACGGTTACTGCCTTCCATTCTTAAAGAAACCCCTGGATTTCTCCCCAAAGGCCAGATCTATCTTGGTTCCAGATTCTGTTGGAGAAAAGTGCAATAGAGCTGGTACCTGCAGCGTAGAGAAACCAGGTTTGGTAATCTCCCTACTTCCTAATCCCAAGAAGGACTGAGGAGTGCAATCCATCTTGGACTTCAGAAACTGGAGCAAGTTCAGGAAGGACACGTTCAAGGTAGTTATACTCTTTCGCAGATTCTTCAGGCCCTTCGACTCCAACATTGGTTGGTGTCATTGGACCTTCAGGATGCTTACTTTCATGTGCCCATTCATCAGAAGCACAGAAAGTACCCGAGGTTGGCGGTTCTCATTATCAGTTTTGGGTTCTGCCATTCTGGCACACCTCAGCCCTGAGGGTCTTCACCAAGCTTATGGCAGTGGTGGCAGCAAGTCTAAGGAGGGAGGGGATTCACATCTACCCCTACCTGTATGATTGGTTAAGCAGGGTTTGTTCTCTGGAACTTGTCTGAGTCATCTCAGTCACACCTGCCACTTCCTTCACGAGCTGGGCTTCTCCCTGACCTTCAAGAAGTCCCACTTGACACCTTCACAGATGCATCAATTTATTGGAGCAGTCCTGGATTCAGCCTTGGGGAAAGCTTTGCCACCCTAGTTGAGGGCTCAACATCTTTACCAGAACGTCCAAAAATGTCAGAATGCCAACATCTCCCAGCCTTCAATTTCCTAAGGTTGCTCGCCCTCATGGCATCCAGCATTTTTCTGGTGCCAGAAGCCCGTCTGAGAATAATATCCCTTCAGTGCGCTGTCAGATCCCAATGGTCTCAATTCTCCGGCAGAATGACAGACCTTCTTCAGGTCGCGACAGAGGTCTCTCAGGATCTCCTGTGGTGGGCTAGCCAAGAGAATGTTATGAGAGGAGAACCCTTTGGCAACAATGGCTAGAGATGACATTTATGACAGATGCCTCCCTCACAGGATGTAGAGCGCACATGAAAGATCTTTCAGTAACTGGACACTGGTCTCAGTTGAGTCTAGACTCCATATCAACCTTTTGGCTCGGATGGCCTTCCAGCCCTCAATATGGGGGAAAGTTGTCCTGATAATGACGGACAACACAGTGGCCATGCACTACCTCAAAAAGAGAGGGGGCGTATGGTTGCGACCCCTGTGCAGAGGCAGCTCTAGTTCTGGGCACTGAGAGAAGGAATCACTCTTCTGGCAATTCATCTAGCCAGAGAAGATAAGGTGGCAGACTCTCTGAGCAGGCAGAGTACAATCTCCCATGAATGGGAGCTAGCTCAGGAAGTCCTTCTGGAGATATTTTCCCTTTGGGCAACCCCTCAGGTGGATCTGTTTGCGATCACTGCCAACAGGAAGTGTGAGCAGTTCTGCTCCAGGGAATTTCCCCTAAGAGGAGCTTGACTGGACACGTTTGTAGAGGACTGGGAGTTTCCACTACTGTACGCGTTTCCTCCAGTCCCCATCATTTCTCACGTAATAAGGAGATTGAGGAACTTCAGAAAAACCATGACCCCGATTGCTCCAGATTGGGCCAGGAGAACGTGGCCCCCGGACCTTCTAGAGATGGCCATCTGCCCTCCATTTAGTCTTCCCCAAAGAGAGGAACGACTCTTGCAAGAGGGAGGTCGCATTGTTCACCTAGAAATCAGGACTTTCAACCTTTCACGCCTGGCATCAGAAAGAGTGATATTTAAGGATTGGGACCTTGCAGAAGACGTCATGGAGGTGTTGCTTTCGGCTAGAAGACCAGCAACTATTTCCCTATACTGTTGCCGTTGGAATATGTTTCACAGCTGGTGCAGGGAAAATAAACATGATCCTTTCACATGTAAACTTCACACTCTTCTATCTTTCTTGCTCCACTTGACCCACTCTGGGTTACAATTGGCATGGTGAAGGGCTGTTTGGCGGCACCATCAACGTTTAAGAGCTCTCCTGATGAGGGAATCGTACTTTAAGGTGCTGGTTGTAATACAATTTCTTAAGGGTCTAACAAGCTTGTTCCCGCCTACTCCCTTTATTGTGCCACCTACTCCCTTTATTGTGCCAACATGGGACTTGAACTTAGTATTGAAATGTCTTATGGGAGCTCCTTTTGAGCCCTTACATTTGTATCCATTGAGGATGCGTAAAATAAAGACTGCCTTTTGTAGTAGCTATCACATCATCTACCCGCAGGGTAAGTGAGCTACAAGCCCTGTCTTCAAAGCATCCTTTCACGTCCTTTTTCAAGGACAAATTAGTTCTAAGAGTTCAATCATCTTTTCTTCCGAAAGTTGAGTCGGGGAATTGTATATTACAGTATTTCACAACGTATAGTATTACGAACCTTCTTTCCTCCTCCTTACACATCAAAAGAGGAGGAGAGATTCTATCGTCTAGAACACTAGAAGGGTATTAAGTTACTAGATTTCACAGACAGCAAATGTTCGCTAGGATGATCCCGCTTTTCGTTGGATACGCTGGACAGAGATTAGGTTTAGCGGTCACAAAACAAACAATTTCCAGGTGGATTGTCATCTCTATAACAGAATGCTACTCTTTGGCAGGAAAAGATTTGCCTGAAGGTTTGAGGGTGTATTCCACTAGAGGGGTGGCTGCTTCCTCGGCTCTAGAAAGAGGAGTGCCAGTACAGGACATCTGCAGAGCGGCAACTTGATCGTCCCTTCATACTTTCAGTACATTTTACTGTATAGATTCCTTGACAGGAGAGGAGGCCAAATTTGGCAAAGACGTCCTTCATAACATTAATAAATAGAACTTCACAGCACCCTCCTCCTCACACAAACTGCTACGGGAGTGTATCAAAGATGAGGAATACGCGGGAGCACACAATCCATTCGAAGAACAAGTTACTTAACTCTTGTAACTTTCTTTCGACTGGATGTTCCTCCCACAGCGCATCTCAGGAGGGGGTGGGGGGATTCACGGCTACCCCTACCTGGATGATTGGCTGATCATGGCGCATTCTCCCGAACAAGCCTTAGATCATCTCAACCTGCCACTCCCTTCACAGACTGGGCTTCTCCCTCAATTTCAAGAAATCCCACATGGCACCTTCCCAACAGCTCCTGTTCATCGGGGCTGTTTTAGATACTTCCTTAGGAAAGTGCTCGCCTCCCAAGGTGAGGGCTCAAGACATTCTCCAGATGGTAATGAAATTCCAGAATGCCCAGAATCTTCCGTCTTTCGAGTTCTTGAGGTTGCTCGGCCTCATGGCATCCTGCAGTTTCCTGGTGCCAGAGGCCTGCTTGCGAATGAGATCCCTTCAATGGGCTCTCTGATCGCAATGGTCCCAGTTCTCAGGACAAATGTTAGACCGCCTTCAGATTCCGTCCAGAGTCTCACAAGATCTTCTATGGTGGGCATGCGAGAACAATGTTCTGAAAGGCGTACACCTTTGGCAACCATTGTCGGAGATCACTGTAGTGACGGATGCCTCACTTACAGGGTGGGGGAGCTGACACCAACGAGTTGACTGTCAGCAGTCGTTGGTCTCTGTCAGAGTCCAAGCTACACATAAATCTTTTGGAGTTGAGAGCGATCAGACTAGCGCAGAAGGCTTTTCTCCCGTCTGTACGGGGAAAGAATGTCCTGATAATGACGGACAATACGGTGGCCATGCACTACCTCAACAAGAGAGGAGGCGTAGGGTCACTACCACTGTGCAGCGAGGCAATGCACCTCTGATATTGGGCTATTCAAGAAGGAATCTACGTCTCAGCGGTTCACCTGGCCAGGGAGGAGAACACAGCGGCAGATGCTCGGAGCAGGAAGAGCACAGCCTGTTACGAGTGGGAACTAGCTCACTAAGTCCTTCAAGACATCTTCACCCTTTGGGGAACCCCTTAAGTGGATCTGTTCGTGACCAGTGTCAACTGGAAGTGCGAACTGTACTGCTCTAGGGAATTTCCTCAGAGAGAAGCTCTAGGAGATGCGTTCATGGTGGATTTGGAATTCCTACTGCTGTACGCGTTTCCTCCAGTTCCGTCATTCCTCAAGTAATCGGGAGGTTAAGGAGGTTCGGAAACCGCATGATCCTCATTGCCCTGGATTGGGCTACGAGAACGTGGTAACCGGACCTTCTGGATCTGTCCTCCGATAAGTCTTCCACAAAGGGGGAATTTTCTCTCACGAGAGGAGGGTCGGGTTCTCCATCCAGAGGTCAACACCCTCAACCTTCACGCTTGGTTTCTGAAATTTGAGGTACAAGGATTGGGACCTCCCAGATGACGTGATGGAGGTGTAGCTTTAGGCAAGACTGCCAGCAACAAAATCTCTGTACCGTTGCCGTTGGAATACGTTTGGTGACTGGTGCAGAGACAAGAATGTTGATCCTTTTAAGTGTACGACATCGGATGTTCTGGCACACAAAGGTCCTCAGTTTGGCAGTATTAAGCGTTACCTGGCAGCACTGTCTATATTTAATCGCTCTTCAGAGTAATGGTCCTATTTTAAGATCCCTCTAGTCACTCAGTTTCTAAAAGGGCTCACAAATGTGTTCCCGCCTTCTACATTTTAGGTTCTGATGTGGGACCTCAACCTGGTTTTTAAAATGTCTGATGGGTGCTCCTTTTGAACCCTTGCACTCCTGTCCATTGAGGTTGTTGACCTTTAAGACTGTATTGTTAATTGTTCTTACATCTGCAAGAAGAGTGAGCAAGTTGCAAGCGCATTCTTCCAAGCCACCCTTTACTATTTTCCACAAGGATAGGGTTGCTTTGAGGGTGAAACCCTCCTTCTTGCCTAAGGTGGTTTCAGACTTTCACCTACGGCAGAAAATTGTGTTGCCAGACAGAGGCCTTCGAGAGACATTGACTCAACGCCATTGACGCAGGGCGCCCTCTGCCAAAACATTTCCGAAGCAGCCGAAGCTGGACTTTACAGTAATACGCTGGAGGAACATCCAGTCGAAAGAACCTCATCAGGGGTAAGTAACTTGTTCATCTGTAACGTATGTTGACAGAAGTGAACGTTGTTTTGCTAACAAATGTAAAACCAATTTGACAAATGGTTCTATGGTATTCATGGTTTTGTTTCTACCCTTGACAGGGAATAGGTATATGGACTTGTCATCTGAGGAGACTAATTGAAAGGAGGTGCTTTTTGATTATATACCTCTTTTGCTTCCGACATTTAAAACACCAGGTGAACCCCACCCTTCACCACCATAAATGAATTAATGTCAAAATAATGTCAGCATATGTTTAAAGTGTACTTTGTAATTTTTACATGCTTTTGTAGTCTGAATAATAAAACCTTGTTTCTATTTTTTCTGTACAGGTTGTTCTTGCAAAGCATGTCTATGAGCAACTTTTAGAAACACTAGATAATCTCATCTATGACGAAGATGTGAATAAATTGCTGCAGGGTTCTACAACCCCTAGTGGTAGTAGATCTCCTTCAGCACCAGTGCCCAATACTGGTGTGGATGGCTTCAATGAACAGAACGAGAATGGACTTTTTAGCCATTCTAGCTTTACTTCTCCGAACAAGTACATTTCTGTCCAAGAATCAACCTCCTTCACCCAGATCCAAGCAAACTTCCACATATCAGAACTTCAGGTGAAGTTAAGCGGTGATCTGACACTTGGTGATCAAGATCTGGTCAGTTTAAAGTTTCATGATTTTGATATTGAGTTCAATAAGGATCATCCCTGCACCCTAGCCATACAGATTGCTTTGCGTTCCCTTCTTATGGAGGATCTTCTGGATAAGAAAACGGATTCAAAATATAAAAATCTGATGGTGTCCCGAGGAGCACCCAAGCAATCTAGCTTGACTCGTAAGGAATATCTTTCCCAATCTTGTCCTTCAGTAGCAAATGTGGAATATCCAGACATGCCTCGTTCTCTTCCATCACATATGGAAGAAGCCCAAAATGTATTTCAGTTATACCAAAGGCCAACATCTGCATCTCACAGAAATCGAGAAGATCTTGATTCAGAATATCCCTTCACTCCACCTCCTTCTCCAACATCAAACAAGTCCAACAATTGTGATGGAAAGAACAGCTTTGATGATTCCTTAGTACACATCAATATATTCTTGGTGGACAAAAAGCATCCTGAATTTTCCACTCAATATAGACGAATGAACCGCAGTGTGGATATTGATTTTAACTGTCTGGATGTTTTAATAACATTGCAAACGTGGGTTGTTATTTTGGACTTTTTTGGGATTGGATCTACTGCTGACAATCATTCAGTGAAACTACAACCTGAAGAGTTTCAACTGCAAACAAAGCAGACCAGTGTCATGGAAGACTCCTCAGCCCATGAGCATATAAACAGCAAATTGGATGTCAAGGTAAGAATTCTATTGTATTTGGTAAAGATTGTCTTTAAAATCTGATCATGATTTTTCCCTAGCAATACCAAAATAGAGCTTTCACATATATCCTCTGTACATTAGGCATAGATCGAAAGTAAGTACTATGTGTACATGTTCAGTCAACCAGTTGGAGTCTGTCTGTTTTGCCCTTTGTGATCTTGTTTTGACTTTTTACTATGCCCTTGGTCTTGCCAAAAAGATTTATTGATCCTATTTAATTCTAAAAAAATAGAGTTCTGCTTCAATGTCTTGCTGTTGAAATGTACGCTGGTGCTTGCTGATTCATAAATCGATCTTATCACAGAGTAAAACAAAATTAGGTTGCGAGTGAATCATTGAATTCCAACATGGATGATGCCTACAGTTTCAGTTGTATGGTCTCTATCCAGGTGCAAAAATGTGTCACCCATAAAGTCACTTGCCACTTAAATAGTATATATACACAAACACAGGACAACATTTCTTACCTGCCAAGAGTCACATCTCTCTAGCCATGGCTAATAGCTATTTTGCACCCTAGTCTCTAAAGTTATTCAGTTCATTTGGAGACTAGGCTAACAGCAGCAACCCTCTAAAGAATTTAAACATGTAGGTATTTGCATAATGAGTGCATTTTATTGTGTCCAATAATGGCATCATCTTTAATTTACACCTGGATTTAATTGCCCATACTGTGTAAATTATGAATTTACATTATTACCCTACTCTAGGTTAACACAATGTTTCTGTAAGGGTTTTTTGTTTGTTTAGGTCTAGTATGTGCCCACATTCCAGCTAGTTCTTAATTCATAAGGTATCACTTTTCTTAATAAAACTAATCTGTATTTTCCATCATTTATTTTTAGATAGCTATTAAATGGTCTACAACATTGCATTCTGATCAATGGAAAGTGTATCCTCTTAATGATAATTATTGTATTTATGTGTCAACTTCTTTCAGGGGTGTTATTTTTACTGCTTCACACCTAGTAGCATGTACTGACAATTGCAAATGTGCTTCCTTGTATTAAACAAAGTCTCAGCTTTGATGTTTTTCTAGACACTGCTTCTTCTGCTTCTTCTGTGCCTAATCTAATCTTCCCCAAAGCGTACATGTGGAATGTTGAGTACCTTTTAGTGCATGCCCCCTGGGTTGTGCCAGAAATAGGAGTTGGACAAATGGACATGATTCAACAAAAAGATGTTTATTAATTTAAATGAAAACCTGCCTAATCTGGCCCTACTGCTATCATGAGGTTTCCCATCTACAACTCAAAAACCTAAGGTGCTCGTCAGGATGTCTTGTCAAGATAAAAAATGAGAGCTAATCTAACTAACTGACACTACCACAAAACACAAATTATACCAACAAAAGTAAATGCCTTCCAGTCTTAAGATTTTGTAGCTGACCCCCTCCTCACTCAACAGTTTTGAAAAGCAATGTTCCATGAAAAGAAATGTTTGTGACAGTTCTTTGTTTTGCCTCTGCCAACAGTCTCCTGTCCAAAGGTCACTCAGTTTGACAGTTCTTGAAAATATGATTCACTTATTTTCCCATGGGCTGGATTTCCTATCAGTTCTTTATAAAATTGGAAGTTTCACGGAGGCAAAAAAAGGGGTTATTTTTCTCATTCCCTTCCAGATCTTGGGCTGTATCTTGAGCGCCCTTTTTCGAGGGCAACTATGCCTCCTCTTAGAGATTTAGTCAGTGATTTCACTATGGTCAGCTTTCTCTTGGATCTCTTGCCCCACCTTTTTAACCATATCTTGTCTTGGTCGTTTTGGACCTTTATTTGGCCTTCTAGCCCCTTTGTTTATACCTTTTCTCTGCTTTATTCTCAAACTCCTCTATATGTTCACCTTGGTTTCTGTGGGGTCGGCGACTAGCTGTCTGATAAGATTTTCCTTCCTGGCATTGCCACGGGTCTTGTATTTACCAATGTTCATTCCCTGTGTTCGTTGTGGAGCTCAACCGCCCTCCTCACTTTCTCGTAACCAAACCGCAGACCTCATACTCTGCAGTGTTCACCCCACAGAGGGTTGGTGGCTCTGGTAGCGGCTGACTACTTTGCGTTGGGCTGATTTCAGTCGTTCTTCAGTAGCAACCTTCTCGGTGGCGCCTCAGTACCTCGTTTGCTGGCATCCTCCAGAGGCAGCCTTCTCGTAGGCTCACTGGTGCTTCATTGGGCCTTTTCTAGCATCGGCCTTCTCGTAGGCTCGCCTGTACTTTCTCTGGGTTTCTCCGGTAGCGACCTTCTCGTGGGCTTTCCAATTTCCGGCGACCTTCTCGTGGGCTTGCTAGTGTCTTTCTCTTCCTCTGTAGGCATCTCCCCGGATGCAAACGGGAAACTTAGTGTGGTTGGCGTTGCTTGGCTAGGCGGCATACTGCGGGCTGCTCACCCACCACATACACTCTCTAGTCCCACCCAAAGACAGCGCTCGTACCCAGATGACTGACTCCACGTCGGCTGGTCTCTCCCTCCCTTGTTTTCTCCATCAGCAAACATTTCGTGGGCTTGCCTGTGTTTTTCTCTTCTCTGTGTCCGCTCTTTGGAACGTTGGTTTCGAGTATCGGTTTTCGGTCAGACTTAGCTCTGGTTGAGTCTGTCTGGTTTCAATACGTCAGCGCTCCTGGGTCCAGCAGCGCTACGCGGGCATCTCGCTCACCATGTAGCAATTGTGGTCCTGCCTGCAGAGCAATGGTTATGCACGGCAGCAGGCTTCTGAGCTCTGCGTGTGGAATCTCCAGTTGGCATGCTGTGTTTCAGCTCCAGCTCTCTCTCTTTTTCCAGTTAAGGGTCTTCTCCATTGTAGGTGCTTTGCTGTAACGAAAAACATGTTTTCATTGGTCCTGGGGCGCAGGTGCCAGGAGTGATCAGCAGCACATTTAAACATAGAGGTTTCATAGTTTTATTATTAACTTCTTCTCCCATATAGGCGGAAAACATTTTGGAAATTGGCTTTGAGGGAAATATAACGGTCTTGTTCCACAGGGAGTTCTTGTCCCCTAAGGAAGAGTCGCTCCCAACGAGATCTCGCTTGAGCAAATCCCTACGGAGGATGCTGCGTAGCAGGCTCACCTCCTATCCTCACAGGGTGCAACTCACTTGGGGGGATTGAGCGTCTTGGCCGTCCATGCACACGAAAGCCTCCCGGGAGAGGGCAGCGAAGTTATTCACTTTCGTCCACAAGGCGAAAGGTGAGCCTCTGCGCTCTCGCTCAAGGTTGCATGGCACGGAAAAAAGCTCTGAGGAACAAGTGGCTCTGGGCAAGGAAAAGGACAAGTAGCAGCATCAAAAGAGGCCCTGCTCCCCCAGATGAGACCTTGCACATTTGTCAACTTCTTCAAAGAAGAGCCACCAGTCCAGGGAGTCACCGGAGTGTCTGGTGCAGGTACCTTTTCTTAACCACTTTTCCACGCCAGAGGAATGGGAGAACTTCCACCTGAAGATGTTGGACATCTTCGGCAAGGCGCTGGAGGGCTCATCCTCTGCAGCTGTGGTGCAGGTTATGACACAGTCAGCTACGGTGCTGCAGGGTCCCACCATGTCCACTGTAAACGCCAGGGTACCTTCTGGGGACCACTCTTATGCACCTAAGGGCTCAGGTCTGGAACAGACTGAGACAGATGTCTCTCGGTGCCATCAGGCCCCATCTTCGGAAGCAGCAGCCTCTGCGTCGGCATCGGCAGCTCCGACCCGCACCATGGACGCCACGGTTCCTTGGAAATACATCCTACTCCCTAGGGACACCTTCATGTCAAGGATGTATTTATTACATCTATGATGAGGATGGCCACAACTTCCATTTCCGGCTTGAACCTTTGGGTTCTGGGTGGTGAGGGATTTCCCAGAAGAATTCTGTGGGGAAGGTGAGGACTTGCTGGGCCTGTCCTTGACACCCCCCCGGAGATGGACTTCTGGCCAGCTCCCCCCCCAGGAAAGCCTTGCGTTACCTTCTAGCACTTGATGGCTAAGGTGTCCAGAACACTGGGGCTATCTGCCTCGTCCAGGGCCACGGTTCAGTATGAATTTTGCATTATTCTCAACAATGCCCCCAAATAAAGAGATGCTCCTGCCCTTCAATGTGGCGGTGGAGTGTGGGAGAAACCTGCCAATGTTCCGACAGTGGATAAGAGATATGGCAAGGAAACACTGTCCCGCTTTCTTAGACCCGGCCTTTCTTTCCACCCATTTGCCGGTGAGCTTGGTGGTTCATGCCGAGGTGGCTACCCTGAACTCGTCGAAGGTGTTTGCATTGAGCACTCTTGCACTGTGGGCTGTGAATGCCTCTTGCGCCATGGCAAAGTTCTTCTTCGGCCTTTGGACAGTGGTGGCCAATGCGGCCGAGTATGTCCCGGGGGAGAGATGAGGGAGGGCTTCCTGTACTTGGTCTGTGACGGCAAGGAGGCGGCACGACAGATGCTGCAGTCAGGACTGGACACAGTGTCCAGTGTGCGAAGGGCCATGACCACTACCACACTGGTCAGGCACCACTCGTGGCTGAGGATGTCAGAGGGTGGGACGGGTCTGCGGCAGACGTCCAGACCAGGATGTTGTATATGCCATTCAACAGCCATAACCTTTTCCAGTCATCCAAGGCGACTGATAAGTCCTTGGGGCTTGCTCTGCAACTGCCTTCCGCACACAGGTGTCTCAGGGAAGGGGGATTTCGTCCCTTTCTCACCTTTTCCCCAAGGGAGTGTGGTCAGTCCGCCCTGGAATAGGACAAGGCAGGTGCTTCCCGAGAGACAGAGGAAGGGGTTCCCAGCGAGGTGGCACTGCAGCTGCTGCTTTTCCACCACACACCAGGTTACCGAACCTCACCATCCGTGGAGGGGGGGTGGGGTTTCCTTGTTCGGTCGAAGACCATATCCGATGCTTGAACCTTACAGGTCATGCTGCAGGGATATTGCCTTCCATTCTTTCAGTCCTCCCAGGACAACGTCCCTCCGGACACCCCTTTGTCTCTGGACCCCATTCTACTGGAGAAGGTCTGTCGGCTTTTGTTGAAAAGCGCAATCAAGCTAGTTCTGCGCTCAGAACGAGTGAAGGGGTGGTACTTCAGCTATTTTCTGGTGCTGAAGGAGGACGGGGATTGCGCTCCATCCTGGATCTGAAGCTGCTGAACTTGTTCCTACGCAAGGACAAGTTCAAGATGGTTACTCTAACCCAGATTCTGCAAGCCCTCGATCTGCAGAACTGGTTGGTTTCCCTAGACCTTCAGGATGCCTACTTCCAAGTGCTGATTCATCAAAAGCACAGGAAGGACCTGAGTCAGTGGTGGGTCAGAACCATTACCATTTCAGGGTCCTGCCGTACGGCTTTCTTCAGCTCCCAGGGTTTTCACTAAGCTGCTAGGAGTGGTGATGGCTCACTTCAGGAGGCAGGGCATTCATGTGTTTCCCGACCTGGATGATTGATTTGTCCAATTTCACTCCCCAGATCTAGTGTCGAAGCACCTTCTCTGCACCTGCCCTCTGTTGCACAGCCTGGGCTTTTTCTGGAACTTGAAAAGTGTTGGGTTCCCGTCCCAGTCGCTCCGATGAATCGGTGCGGTCTTGAACACTCGCCTGGAACGGGCCTTCACGCCCGAGGATCGAACATCTTTTGGATGGTCAATGTCCTCCAATCCCAGGGACACGTCTGGCCTTGGACTTCCTGCACCTTCTGGCCCTCATGGCTCCTGCATCCTAGTGGTGCCAGATGCGATGCAGCGCATGAGATTGCTTCAGTGGCTTCTACGTTGCCAAAGGTCGTAGTTTCAGGGCCACATGTTGGACACCTTGACGGCCTCTGACCAGCTGGCCCAGGATCTTGCGTGGTGGGCCGTGCGAGACAAGTTGCTGAAAGGCATGTTGTTTTGTCAAACTTGTCACCAGGTGACGGCTGGCCCTGGTTACTTCCCTCCCCTCTGTAAAACTGGAGACTGTGCTGATCCTGACGGACAACACAGTTGCCATCCATTACCTTAACAAGCAAGGTGGTGTGCAGTCATTGCCTCTATGCCGAGAAGCAATGCGACTGTGTTGCTGGGCTCTGGAGAAAGTTGTCTCTCTGATGGCGGCTGACCTGGCAGGACGAGATAATGTCACAGGGGATGCCTTGAGCAGACAGAATTCGGCCCCCCACAAGTGGGAGCTCTGTCGAAGTTCTGGAGGCGATCTCTTTGCAGGACTCCTCAAGTGGACCTCTTTGCTACCAGTTTCAACAGGCAGTGCAAATGATTTTGCTCCACGGAATGACCTAGTCAGGGAGCTCTGGGCAATGCACTGATAGTTAAGTGGACTTTCGACATCCTTTATGCTCTTCCTCCAATCCACGTCAGTGCTCCGGATTGCTCCGAACTGGTCCCAGAGATTGTGGTGTCTGAAGTTGCTAGACATCTACTCTCCCTGGCGCCTTCCTAGGAGAGTCAACTTCCTCCCCCAATCTGAGACACAGGTCCTCCATCTGAACCTCAGCCGCCTGAACCTTCATGTTTTGCTACTGAGAGGCTGAGATACAAGGAGTGGGACTTGTTGTATGCCTTATCCTGTCCTCTATCCACTGTGTTGGATTTTATGCTTTTTTTGGTCAAAGCGGGTCTACAGATTGGCACTGATAAAGCGTTACCTCTCCACTATTTCTATGTTCGAGGTCCCCGGAACATTGCTCTTTTTTTGCAATCCCCACTCTTATGCAGTTCTTGCGGGGTTTGTGTAACCAGTTTCCGCCCCGGCAGTTTGTGGTCCCATCATGGGAATTTATTTCAGTTTTAACATTTATCATGGGCGCTCCGTTTGAGCCCCATCATTCCTGTTCTATTATATTGCTCACCCTTAAGGCGATTTCCCTGGTTACCATCACTTCTGCGAGACGGGTGAGTGAGCTCCAGTCGTTGTCTGTTTTATCTCCCGATTTCTTTTTTTCCAAAGAGAAGGTGACTTTGAGAGTGGGGCCCTCCTTTCTGCCAAAGGTTGTCTTGGACTTCCATCTCGCTCAGAAGATCCATCTTTCTGTGTTCTTTCCTCCTTCTCAACCTTCCGGGCCCTTAAATTCTACGTCTCTCGTACGAGATGGTAGGAGAATTGACCAGCTTTTTGTTGGTTACGATGGTGCTTGTGCTTGCAGAGCTATGAGCAAACAGATCCTATCCATGTGGAACATCTCTGTATCTCAGAATGCTACGATCTGGCTGGGAAGGACGTGCCTGAGGGTCTCTGAGCTCATTCTAACAGAGAAGTGCTGCCACCTCTGCCCTGCAGAGGGGGATCTCTGTCCTGGACATTTGCCAGGCTGCAATGGGAGCGTGTTTTCACATGTTTGCTAAGCATTACTGCTTGGGTTCTCTTGTGGGCCAGGATGCCCGTTTTTCTAGGGCAGTCCTTCAGGTCATGGGGCATGACGCTGCTTCTTATACTGGCCCCAACGTCATTTCCGGCACATAGAGGTTTCGTACGTACCAGACACGTAGCCGTGCAGCGGGGAAATAATTTCCAGAGAACAGCTGCACTGGGATATGGATATCATAGATGAGGAATCCGTGGCATGAACATCCACTAGCAAGAAGATTACTGAGAGATCAGCAATTTTGTTTATTACTTCCAGTTGGCACCAAAAAGCTAGTTTCTACTGTACCAAGTTCCCACAGCTGTGAGGGATTCCATTATGGCTACTTGGCTCAGCAGTACCAGAGGGGAGGTGCTAATGAGTAAGGAAGCTGTATATATTTGAGGTAGGTCTTTGTGCATTAAAGCGTAGTTGTGGTTGGAGAGGTGTAAGTCTGTGAGGGCCTTGTGCGTGAGTGTGTAGAAGGTGGCGCATGTGTTGGGGGTGTTATGAGTAATCGTGTGTGTGTGTGTGTGTGTACGTGTGGAAGTGTGTGATGGGTGGTAATATGGAAATCACCTTTGGCTTGTCTCAATTTACAATATTGCAAAGCCCCTATTTTTCGGTCACCTCCATGCCGACTCCATTAGTTGGGCATTACTTTCAAAACTCTCCATTTAATCTGGACCACCTTAATAATGTTTTGAAATAGCAAAGTGTCTTCCAGCTAACAACTGGTGCCAGCTTTACAGAGCTCTACCTGTATCCAAAATGTTCGAGGCACAGCTTTGTTGTGAAGGGGACCACCTTTTTTTGTTTGTTTTATTTTTTCTTTGTGATTTGGTTTCTAGTAAACCCTACACAAATGATCTATATAAATAAAAATGTAAATGTTTGTTTGTTCAAAATCTTAAATCTCCAAAAGTTCTTCGCCGATTGCTTTGAAATGTTGACACAACGTTGCATTCGAATAGGCGCATGTTTTTATATACCTACTATACATAGATGTCACACCTGACAGGTAAAAACATGCTTTTTCTGAAAAACAGCACCATCTGTTGGACGTAAAAGCAACACACGCTATTTTACAATTCCGGCTGAAATACGTGCCGAGGAAGCAGCAGAGCGACGTGCAGCCAGACTTTAGGATGCACGGTTGCGAACACGGCGATCACGTTCTGCAGCTTCAGATCTGCTTCGTTCTCAACAGAATGAACGCGACAGGCTGAGAGTGGCTAAAAGAGAGAAACAGCAGATCAGCGTCAAACACGACTCTGTGCTCAGCATTCCGGGACCACCCAGCTGCTGATTATAGTTTGAGCCGGCATGTTCTCATTGGCACCATGACTGAAGTGTGTCCTTATTGCAAGGCTCTGAAAATTAATGGAGAAACTACAGGAACATGTTGCACCGCTGGGAAAATTTAACTGCCTCAACTTGGAGAACTGCCAGAGCCATTAAAAACTACCCACAAGCATTTTCAAATTAAACATATTAGAAACGTGCGCTTTCTCTTTTCTTTCATTTCCATTTAACCAGACTGAGCCACAGCAACGCATGGCCGGGGACAGCTAGTATAAAATACATGCATAGTCTTAAAATATTATTAACAGAAAAAAATACAAAAAGAAACATACAGTCAATCTAAACATCCCAGAATATCAATTAAGAAATGACAGAATTCATCAAAGAAAATGTTTCGCCCACGTGAGTCTAGTCCACAATAGTTCCCTAGAGACCACGGTATCAAAACATTCAGTGTGTTTATGGTACGTAACTCTTTTCTAAGAGTAGGACATTCCAATACTCAATGTCATAAAGTTTCAATACCGTCACAAGAGTGAAAGAATTGACAGTTCAGATTAGAGGCTGATGTTTCATATAGGCCCCAGTGCTTTCTCCGTTCTCTAGTAGGAAACTGATTAAGTTTAAAGCGCATGTAGGGATAGCGAAATTTTGTACAGGAAAGCGAGTTAGATCTATAGGAAAGTGGTCATTTTTCCTAAAGAATATGGCATACTCTGTGTAGTATGTTTTGATAGACTCCAGTGTAGACGGCCAATCCTGCCTGAAGTGTTTTAACTTGGCTCCTCCAGGTCGATTAAGTAATTGTTCTTCTGAAGAGCCAATGGAGGAAATCAAGTGTTACATCCTTCCTACATACATATTTACAGAGTGCAACGTTTTTGCCTTCATCATATTGCTTAAATCGCAATAAACAGAATGTACCCCTGGTCTAAGGAATCCTCTCCTCTCCAGGACCCATCTCATAAGCTTATATTTGTTTCCCCTTGAATAAATAACAATCTTTGATTTAGAGCCATTTGTCTGGAGGTTATTCATTGCAGCATAATGAGGAAAGATGTCTAATTTACGCTGCCGACCATAGGGTGTACGATCAAAGAAGATAAGGTTTCCCGCAAATGCAAGCCAGTGCAGCCTTAGCTGGCCCAACATGGCAGGATAGATGTTATCTGCACCACACCACAACTCCTCAATATCACTCAAGTATAAATTGAAGAGAGTGGGGGCTAGATACAGCCCTTTTAAGACCTGCTTGCGTAGGAATTTACCTAGACAGTGAACCTTCTCTAGTTAGGCAGATCCTAACAGACATTTGTTTCTGAAAAAGCACAAAAAGCTGCACCATTTCATTGGAACTCCAAAGCATATTAGTTTGGACCAAAGATTGGCCCGTATCACACAGTCGAATGCAGAGGACATGTATAACGATTCCATATAGACTGGCCACTTGCCACGATTTTTCACGCTGTACATTAGATGAGCCAGAACAGTCGCATTCAGAACTGTTCCATATTCTGCCTAAAACCTATTTGGAATCTAGATAGAACAGGGGGTTTGCCCAATAGCCACATTTAAGTCTCTCAACAAAAGAATTGAGAACATTTGACTAGTCGAGTCAGTTAAGGCAATAGGTCTTTAGTTTTTTGGTAAAGCTGTATCTCCTTTTTTATAGACATGAATAACAATTGATTGTGCCCAAGATGGTGGAATTTTATCACACTCAAAAATGTAATCAAAATGAGCCTTTAAATAGGTGAACCAGAGAAGTGGAGCATTCTTCAAGACGAAAAGGGTAATACCATCTGTGCCCGGGTCTCTCAATGGTTTTAATCTAGAAAAAGCCCATTCAATATCCTCCTCAGTACATGGATAAGAACCCGGAATAATGGCACCCATGGTAGTGTCATGCAAGACAAAAAAAGCCTGCGGAAGCACAAACTTCTCTCTAGTAAATTAATTCCATACGCCGTCCGAAATAGAACACTCCATAGATATAGAAGAAGCTCCTACAGTTCTGTAAATGGTATATCAAAACTCTGTCCTGTTTGTCTGCAGTTTGAGACAGCATATTTTGATTGATTTTAGTTGATTTAACAATATTTTTGTGGCAATGGCAAATAGCTTTTTTGGCTTTATGGTATTCATTCGGGTATTAACCCTTCAGCATCCAGTGGCTTTCGATTTCTACGTTTGAGCATTTTGGAATTGGCTATATTCACATTGAACTGGTGTGTAGATTTGTTTTTTCCCAATACTCTGAGTCTTTTCAATTCTCTTTAAGCAAGTAGTGACAATTTGATTACATTTTCCAACCATCCCACCCTTAATTGGACTTATATTCCCACTCAGTCCCGAATTTTCAACCATCTCAAAAATAGAACATATAAACCTTTGACATTTATCATTCCACGTAGGTCTATGTCCACCCTCCGCGAGGGAAAGACAAGACACACAAGGAAGTTGCTCATCTATCACATAATACTCAAAAGCAAACGTTAGTATCAGATGGTCACCCAATTCTGTATCGAAAAGTTGACAAAGGCCACAATTCCCTTTTAACAAGGAGGACATATAGATGTAATCCATCTGAGACCGATAGAGGCCTCTGTGCCTGGTATAGATAGGTGAGTCATCCATTGGTACACATTGAAGCTGGAACAGCTCCCATTCAGACAAAAACAAACCCCACTCCTTCCCTCTATTCATACTCCTATTAGAAGAATAGGTTTCACCACTTATTGCATTCATTCTACAGCCCTCACCACAATTTGAATTGAAATCCCCTGCCAGAACAATAGAATGGAGATGGCCTTTAACCAGCCATTCCTCAAACGGCCCTGTCAATGCCTTATGAACGAGTTTCAGGCTCTGTCTGGAGGGGTTCCAATATTTTTCAGGCGTACCTCCGAGTTGGAACAACTTGAGGAAATTCCCACTGCCATAAGAAAATCTGATGGATACATTAGCTCTGTTTTTAATTTAAGAGAATTATCTATAGTAGTTGCGAGGCCCCCACTCAGTCAACCTATGTCGGCTCAAGCGGCCGGACTAGAGTACGTCTGATAGCCCTGTAAGTCAAAATGAGTGGTCATCATACTCTCCTGAAACATTAGTCCATTGTAATCCTTTGAAAAATTCCGAAGTACACATTTTATTCAAATTCACCGGCCCACACACATTACATGAGAGGGCCTTAACCAGGCTGGGGTTATGATTGAGTCGACTCCTGTTGCAAACCCGCCAACAATTTTGTTTTTTTTTTAAAAGATTTATTTTATTATTTTCATATACAACTGGGAGCACATAACCATCCCCCAACTTCCCCCAACCCTCCCGCCCCGGAAGAGTCCAATTGTCTCTGTTGCTCCTGGGAATGCCTATGATCTGAAAATGTCCGATATTTTTATATTATGCGGGCACCATTGTTCCATATAGTCTTGTTTGTAAATAATCCAGAATCTCTACCCATTCCTTTGTAAAGGTCTCTTTTGATCATTGTAGTGTGTGAGTAAGTTTTTCCATGGTCAGTTGTGCCCAAACATTTTGGAGCCATGTATATATCAGTGGGGGTTCTTGTTTTTTCCAGTTTTGGGCTATTGTCGCCCATGCTGCTATGAGTAATCCCATAAAACTTCTCCATTGTGGTTTCCCAAATTTCTTAGCCGCCTGATCTTTTATTCCGCAAAGCCTAACTTTTTCCCCTAGTAGTTCCGCCTCAGGGAATATCTTGATTATTTCTGTCATTATTTCCAACCAGAAAGCTTTGATCCCCCTACAGTCCTACCAGATGTTTCCATGTGCCCACCTCTGAGGAGCCTCTCCAGCACGTGTTAGGTGTTTGGGGGTACATGGCGAGCAGCCTTTCCGGTGTGTAGTGCCATTTTGCTGCTATTTCTAGCCACATTTCCCTTTTTGGACCGATTGGGTCATTTTTGGAATGGTCTTCCACAGATCTTCCCACTGCTGTTTGTGGACTTCCTCGCCCAGTGTTCTTGTCCACTTGACCATATATGCCCATTTGACTTCCTCTTCCTTGGAGTTGATAAAGGCATAGAGCGAGGAGACCAGTTTTCCCGATCCAGAATTGGTGGTTAGGAACTTCTCAAATGGCTTTTGTTCTCTTGTGGCTGCTGTTTTGATGTCTGGATTTGCCAGCCAGTGTCTGAGCTGTTTATATTTGTATCTGTCTGCTTCCGTTAATTTTAGTGTCATTTTGCAGTCTTTGAATGTTCTTATTTCTTCATTTTGGAACATTTCGCCTATTTTTGTGTATTCCCCTGCCTCCCATTTCTCATAGGCTCCCTGCTCCATTCCCGGTGGGAACTGGGGGTTCCGGCATATGGGTGTAAAGGGACCATTCACTGTGGTCATGATACCCCTCCGTGTTTGTTCATCCCAAGCCTCTAGGGTGGTTTTCATGATCTCACTTATACGGAGGTTGGGGTGCCTATGTTGTTTTGCCTTCCATAGGGTTTCTTCTAAGGGGGATCTGGCTACCGCCCGGTCTTGTGTCACCCATACTGTTTGTTGGGTGTCTCCCAGCCATTCTCTCAGGACCCAAAGTTGTGCTGCCTGATAATATTTGTGGAAGTGTGGCAGGGCCATTCCCCCCTCCCTCGTAGGTGCTCTAAGGGTCGCTCTGGCGATCCTTGGGGGCTTTTTATTCCAAATATAGGACGAGGTTGCTTTGGAGAGTGCTTTAAAGAAAGCTTTGGGAACTTTGATTGGGAGAGCCTGAAAGTGATATAGCATTTTAGGGAGGACGTTCATCTTTACTGCTTGAATTCTACCCCACCATGACACCATTAGGGAGGTCCAGCGCTCCAGGTCCCTCTTTACCCGTCCGAGGAGGGGGGGGGGGGTAATTCCCGCTGTAAAGTGCTTCTATCTTGTGTGTAAGGGTTATCCCCAGATATTTGATTCCTTTGTCAGCTATTGTCAGGTTTAGTGATGCTGCTATTCTTTCAATTTCTGGCCTCTCTCCGGCCAAGAGTGACAGTTCTGATTTTTTCTTGTTTATTTTTAGACCCGAGATTGCCCCAAAGACTTCCAGCTCTCTAATTGCTTTGGGCAGTACCGTCCCCGGGTTCGTTGGGGCTAGCAGCATATCATCTGCGTACGCTATTACCTTGTGATGTGTGCCCCCCATTTCTATCCCCGTTATGTGGGCTGACTCCCTGATTCTAATTGGGAGCGGTTCCAGGAAGATGGCATACAGGAGGGGGGACAATGGGCATCCCTGTTTGGTGCCCCGTGTTATCTCAATTTTGTCTTTGACCGCCCCATTTATGGCAATCCTGATGCTTGGGGAGGTGTAGTTGGCTTTTACCATTTTTATAAATTGTTCCCCAAATCCCATATGCTGTAGAGTTTTGAACAGTATAGACCACTCCACCCTATCGAAAGCCTTTTCGGCGTCTAATGATAGTAAGGCTGCCGGTGTGCGAGTGATCTCCGTCTTCTCCACTAGATGTATTATTCTTCTCAGGTTATCGTGCGTTTGTCTCCCTGGGATAAAGCCTGATTGGTCTGGGTTTATTATGGACGGGAGGAGTGGGCATAGCCTGTTTGCCAAAAATTTAGTACATAGTTTGGCATCTAAATTAATCAGTGCAATGGGACGTTAGGAGCTTGGGAGGGATGGGTCTTTCCCTGTTTTATGGAATACTAACACCTCTGCCTCGTTCATTGAATGAGTCACATTGCCTGTGTCTTTAAAGGCGTTTAGGAGTCTCGTCATGACTGGGACAAGTATATCTGCGTATTTTTTGTAAAAGGGGCTGGTAAAGCCATCCGGGCCTGGAGCCTTGTCGTTCGGAAGTGCCGCTATTGCCTTTTTTACCTCCTCTTCCGTGATCGGGTTCTCTAACGCTTCTGTCTTCCTCTGGAATTTTCGGGATGGGGAGAGATTGCAGATATGTGTCTTGGTCTGTTTCATTCGGGCGATCTGAGGCGTACAGTGTTTGGTAGAATTCCCGGAAGACTCTGCCTATGTTCTGGGTTCTTGTTTGTAATTCTCCTTGCGAGTCTTTAATGGCCATTATGTTTGTAGACTTTTGTTTTTCTCGGAGCTGTCTCGCTAGGAGTCTGTCCGCTTTATTGGCTTTTATGTACAGACGTTGTTTAAGGTATTGGAGGGATCTTTCGGCCCTTTTGGCGCAAAGCATTTCTAGTTGCCCCTGTACGTGTTTTAAGGCGTTCTGGAGGGGTGGGACATTAGTTCTTCTTGCGTGTCTGTTACTTTTTTTTCTAGTTCTTTTTCCCATTGATGTCTCTGGTTTTCTTTAGTGGCCCTTAGTGCTATGAAGTGTCCGCGGGTTACCGCTTTGAATGCCTCCCAGACTGTATTTAGTGGGACCTCCCCTGTGTCTTGGTGGGTAAAGTATTCTATTATCTTGTCCCTGATCGTTTCTCCCAGTACTGGGTCCTGGAGAATATCCTGTGGGAGCCTTTACTGGGGTCGTTATGTCTAACCAGAGCGGGGCGTGATCTGAAAGTGATATCGATCCCGTTTCTATATCTTGGATTTTACCCAGGAGGCCCACCGATACCCAGAAATAGTCTATCCTTGACATCGTATTATATACGTGCGAAAAGTATGTGTAGCCTCTCTGCTGGCCTTTCTGGTGCCTCCATACATCACAGAGTGCCAGTTGGTCCATTTTTTGTACGAGTAGCTTGGAAGGGGCGCCATGGGTGTTAGGATCCCCCGTGCTCCTATCTATTTGTGGATGCCGTGCTGGGTTTAGGTCTCCCCCCATAATCACTTCCCCTTTTGCGAATCCCTCGAGTTTCTCCAGGGCGTCTCGAATGAAGCCATCCTGTGTTAGGTGCGTATATTGAGGCCAGGGTCAGGTGGCATCCATCTATCTGAATATTAACTAATCGTGAGCCTTCCTTCCTTATCCGTTAGCTTGTCTGTTAGGACTATATTCGCCCCTTCTTTTATTGCTATCAGGACCCCTGCCTTTTTCTCTTTGGCGTTGGATTGCGCCCATATCCGGTATCCCCTGATGTGTATTTTCTGTTTGTCCTGGGCTTTAATATGTGTTTCTTGAAGTAGGAGAATGCTCGCCTTTTCTCTCTTCAACAGGGACTCTACTTTCTTCCTCTTGACCGGAGAGTTCAGGCCTCTTATATTGTATGTTAGAATTCTAAGTTTCCCCATTTTGTGTTATATCGTGAGTTTTAATGATTCCCTGTGCTGTGCGTTCTTGGCTTCTTCCGGTGCAATTCCCTGCCCCCCTCCCGCCCTGTCCCCCCAACTTAGCCCCAACTTCGAACTGTAGAACAAAGAACTTCCAGAGGAGGGCCCGGGTACCTAAGGTTGCTAGGGCGTTGAGCCTATCGCTCCCGGCCCTCAATACGCTCGGTATCAACTTTGCGGGGGATCCTAAACCCTGCATTTCCTCAGACCTTCCTGAGCTCAGTTCCAGGGGCTCCTTATCGGGCAGCCAGTTTATGCTTTCCATGGACATTTAAATGTGTTACTTTGCTACCCATTTTGCTTCTTCTTTTGCCCTATCTCTTCCCAACCTCTCGGCCTTTTGTGGTACCCATGGCTCGTTCTGTTGGGCATTCCCGTCGCCTCCTCGGTTTGTATGTCCATTACGTGTAGACCTTCATCGCATGTGGTCACTCTTCTTTGTTTACCTTCCCATGTGAATAGGAGGCCAAACGGGAAAGTCCATTTGTATCATATTTCCTTTTCCACTAGTACCTTGACTAGTGGTGCCATATCTCTCCGTTTTTGCAATGTCACCGAGGCGAGATCCTGGTATAGGTAGATGTCCGTCCCGTTCATCCTGATATGATCCAATTGTCGCGCCCTCTTCAGAATTTGTTCCTTTTGTGGGTATGAAGATAGGGCTGCTAGGACATCTCTAGGTCTTTCTCCGGGCGCCCCTGTTCTTTTCGGCCCACTCTGTGTACTCTATCGATACCTATGGAGTCCGCTTCCTGCTCTCCCAGAATGACTCTGAACACTTCCTGGACTGCCTTCTTGAGATCCTTGTCCAATACCGACTCCGTGATGTTCTTGATTCGGATGTTAGATCTCCGGGAGCGGTTTTCTAGGTCCTCGCACTGGATCTCTAGGTTGTGGGTTAAGCGCACCAAGCGTTCCTGAGTCTCGCTGTATTGGCGTGTTTCGTCCTCGAGGTTTTGGATGATTCTTTCGGCTGTCTGTCCTCTCTTCTAGTTTGGCTACATCCCTCTTGACTTCTTGGACCACCTGTTTCATTTAATTTCTCATTGTTGCGAACTGATCCTGGACCGTGGTCATGAACTTGTCTTGTAGCTCCACGAACCATGCGTGCATGTCCTCCCTTGATGGAGGTGGTGGGGGGCGTTGGGGTGGGTGCGATCCTCTGGGGGATCCTCCTGACCCCTACCTCTTGTATGGACCTGGGAGTCCGCCGACCACATCTGTACTAGGTTTGCATCTTGTTTAGCAGGCTGAGAGTTCGGGAGTGCAGAGCTCCCCTTCCCTTTTGCTTTGGACATGCCTTCCCTTATATATATCTTCTCCTGTGGTTGCTGGGAGGTGTGATATGCTTTTAGAGGGTCCCAGGGGCTGTCTCTTGTTCGCCGCCCTTACGGTCGTCTCCCTTGTGCGGATGGTCGTGGGGGCACAGTGGGTCTTCCTTTATGAGGCCGGAGCCCTCGTGGGGGCCACTGTCTTAGACAGCGTCTTTAATATCCTTGCCCCTCCCCCTCTCCCCTTGGCCCCAGCGCTGGGGCTCAGTGTGGATTCTGGGTCGCAAAAGTGACCGCTGGTGTTCTCTTGCGGTGGGGGGGGGGCGCTCACCTTGTGCGCCTCCGGGCGGCCGACGGCGTGTTGATCTAGTCGCGGCCCCTCACCTCCACCGCGCGAGGCCACACGGTCCCGCGTTATCCTTGCTGGGCCGCTGTTGCTCGTCTCCCCGGAGGGGGGGGGAGATGCCCTCCGATGGTGGGGGTTGCCTCTCTGTGACACGCGAGCCCGCTCCGGGAGCCCCGCGGTGTGAGCTGTGCTACCGCGGCCGCTCACGTGTCCCAGCCTTCGCCGCGGGCAGTGGCTGTCTCCGGTGGGGGAGAGGCGGCCGCGTCGATCAGTCTCGGAGGCCCCGAGTCTCCTGGTCTCTGCTCCTGCGAAGGCGAGTGACTCCTGCCGGTGCCGCCCCAGGTATATCGGGTAGGATTTTCGTGATGAATTACTCGATTCTGTCCAGCTTTATTGTAGTTTTAGTGGTGGCCCGGGCGGAGGGAGATCTATATGCGTCTCCCTGTCCCGGCGGCCATTTTGGATCTCCCACCCGCCAACGATTTTATTGTTTATTGCCTTTTCCACTCAAGACCAATCTTGTTGAACTGCCATTGCATCAGTAGAATGTTTTACAGAATTTGACACATGCATCAACTGGCCTAGGGTCGTCCCCCCGCCTGTGGTTCGATACATAAACATTATTTGTCTTCCTCTTCTGTCTTTATATCATATATAGAGTACCCCAAAGAGTGTAAATTGGTACCTGGAACCCATACCATTCTTGATACAATAACTGAATGAAAATGGCATATCATACAGTTATTTTTTACCAAGGGGAGAGCTATTAAGTCAATGTAATCAGAATGCTGAAATCTCAAAAGTGGAATCTGATGAAAAATGTCCACAACCTTAGTTCTATTCAAACCAGTAATACCAGTTTGTGACAAAATACTTTCCCATCCCAAAATGCTAGATGTGGAATATTGTTTTTTAAATTTTTTTTATTATTAATGCTGAGGAAGTCAAGAATTTAATCTTGACCTTTCAGCATATCAAAAACGAATATAAATACATTACAATATTTTAACATTTCATTATGCAAATTAATAAAAGACAAATTACAAAATATGCATACAAATGATATCTAGAAACAACTGTGGAACTCATTGTCAATCATTAGGCTCCTTTGCTTATTGATTACCTATTAGCACTTTTGCGTTTGGTGTTTTCAATTGTAAACAATTGAGGTAGCTTATCAAAGCATATTTTATGGATTTGTTTTGCGTATGAAACCGCTCCAACCACAGTTGATCTTCAGTTAGACACTCGCGCATTCCAGAGTATTGATAAAAGTATTTTACTCTTAATTCCAATAGGTCTTTACATTCCACTACTAAATGCTTTTCTGTTTTGTAAAAATTGTTATACAATTAAATAAAAAAAAAATAAAAATGTTTTATGGTTTCAGGCAATGTTTTGCAATGTCGACAAGTTGTCTCTTCCTGTGATATTAATTTGCATATAAATAAGATATCCCTTGTTGGTCATGTGTGTAATCTAAACCGTAGAAAGTCTATTCGATGCTTTGGATTTGGAGCTAACATCAAGTATGGTTCAGTTACGCCTTGAGATTTAAGTAAGAATGGGTTCTTGACAAATTTTGATAGTTTCATACAACTTTCTCTGGTTTGAATCCAATCGGATAGCCATAGCTTTTTTTTTTTAGCCTTAACCGGGTTTTCTATCAACAGTAGTAAACTAATTCCTGCAATGAGCAACATTTTTCGGACTGTGATTCGCCATGTGGACATAAAATGATCTTGTGCATTTTCAACATGTTTAGAGATCATGTTCAACAGATTATTGGTGTTTTCAGCCATTTTGCATTTCCTATATAAGGTGCACATTTGCCATTTATATAATGCATGCAAGGATGTAAGTCCCAACTCGTGCCTTATGATACACATTGATTCTGACATTGGAAGTAGAAGAGCTTTCTTCCAGTATGCACTCTCAATCTTTGTCCAATACTATCTTCGTATACTTCGTATATAAGTCCAATACTATCTACTATCTGTAGTAAACAATCAATGTTGCAATAGAAAACTTGCATGTTTTTGATCTTATAATTGTCATTTGTGAATAAGCTGTTAAACATTTAGTCTTGATATATTCTTTGTAAGGCAAAATCACTAATGTGGTTGTTAATACAGACGCCTAGATATATATAGGAATTAACAGTGGCTATGTTCGCGCTTTGAATCTGCCAGTTGTGTTTTCTGGTCCTCTGCTTTGCAGTGCCAAACTGTATCACTTGGGTTTTGTCAGTATTTATACTGATAAAGTTTTTCACTGCAAAGTTTTCTAAAGCCCTCAAAGCATTCTTTAGGCCACTCGGGGGTCTTTGACATGAGAATCATGTCATCAGTGTATAAGCCAGTTAATTGTTGTTCCTTGCAATTTCGGGGCATCTGTAATTATGTTAAGGAACAACATGTTCACATCCGAGATGTAGAAATTAAAAAGGGCAGAGGCTAACAGACAGCCCTGTTTCAATCTGCACCCTGTTTGAATTGGAGAAGATAATCGGCCATCATTCCTTAGTCATACTTGGATTGTGGTAGCTGTGTGTAATGCCATTATCCGCTTCAGTACATGCCAAGGACATTGGTGACCTAATAATTTCTTGTACAGGACTTCTCTTGCTACTAGATCGAAAGCTGATCTAAAGTCAACAGAGGCTACGTACAGTACTTGCTTGTGCTCTTTTTCTTGCTGTATAATCGAGTTAGGGGTGAGCAGATTAATTGCAGTACCTAATCCAGGGATGAAACCTGTCTGGTAGGGGTCTCTAAGATGTCTACTGGCCAGCCATTTATTGAATTCTATTAGTATCAGACTTGCAAAGACCTTACCGGGACAATCAAGGAGGGCTATTGGCCTGTACGCTTGGGGATCTGCGCGGTTTCCTTTCTTGAACAATGGTACTAAAATTGACTATTTCCAAGAAGCTGGAACTATCCCCGTAGTCAGGATGTCGGTGAATATTATGTGTAAAATGTGCGCCCAGGCCTCAGGGTTTTCTTTGAGCATGATGTTATGTAGTCCACCCGGGCCAGCAGCTCTAGACCGACTCAATTTTGAAATACAATGTTGTATGTCTGCTACATCAAAGAATATGTTATGAGCCTGCTCTATGATGTTTATCTCCATGTGAAGCTCAGGAAAGGGGGACCTGTAAATGTCTTTATAGTGTGACTGCCAGACTGCTTCTGCTATGGGGTTAATTTGAGTTATAATTTGGTTCTGGCGAGTATGACTATTAAGGAGAGCCCATATGCCGCCTGATGATTTCATAACGATTTACCTCAGCATATGCTCCCCATCCTTCTGATATTGGATTTGTCGTCTCACCTTAAGCCAGTTTTTATAGCCTTGGGTTAACTGCTTAGTCTTTAGTTGTTTGATGTGAATGGGTGTATGTTTTAACTGCCGTATACTTTTCCGTAGTGCTGCTTTTCTTACTTTCACTGCATCGTCGAAAACGTGACGATGGATGTAACTATTTGGATACATGTGAGACCTTCCTGTTTTGAACACTTGCATCGCCTCTACATAACTCGTTTGCTCGCTTGTCTCAAGATTTCTATATCGGTGCCCAAGCATTTCTTTGAATTGATGTATTTTATCATTTGACCATCTTATGCGATTATTTACATTATTCACCACTAAACCGGTCATATTGGGGTTTATCGTGTGCTCATCTTTGTGCACAGGCCAATTCCAGCACATGCATACTTGATAATGGTCGCTGAGGTTGGAAGGTTTGATTTCCCACCAGATCATTTGATTTCTGAAGGCTTCGTCGGCATATATGTAGTCCAAAACAGCTTTTTGACATCCTCTTTGCCATGTGAAAAGCGGTGAAGAGTACTCATGAAGAAGTGTGTTTAACATAATGAAACCTCTGTCCTCCATAATACAAGCCCATCTATGCTCTTCTATGGGTCTTTCATTTTTCTTTGTCGGTAATATGTGCATGTTCAAGTCACCCATAATGAGAGTATGATCTAGAGCACAATCTAGGGTTACTTCATCTAGTATATAACTTAGGTGTCCAAAGAAATCGTTGATAGATAGTTGTTGTCTGGCCCAATATATATTTATTATTGCTAATGAATATTGATCTCTTTGAACCTTGACAGCTTGAAAATAAGGAGAAACATTTGTGTAAGACTCGACTTGGAAATATTTATCTTTTTTAAATGCCATGACATCCAGAGGTTTATATGGAACTGGTTGAACAATGTTTGGACCTTGTTTAGTGCCTCTTTTAATCATCTCATTCTTGGCTGCTGTTGTAATGATTCGCACAAACTTCTTAGGTCTGATGGATTTTTTCCTCTTGGATTTTGAGTTTTTTGACTGCGTGCTTCAATAACATCTTGGCTCTTATTGATTTGCTTCTTTTTTGAGCCTGCGAAAAAGTTGAATGGATTTTTTTGGTTTTCAACACTTTCGCTCGCCTCCCCAGCACATAATGTTTGTGCGAATGTGATTTCTTCTGTTTTATTAGCCACAATGACTTCCTGTCTAGAAGTCGCTATTGCTTTGTCATTCATGGCCAATTCTGTAGATTTAACTTTCACTCTACCAGATTGATGAGTGAGGTATTCCAATACTGCACATATGATGCAATTGATTTTGCACTTCTGTTGCTGTCTCATTTGTGCACAGTCGAACTTCTATCAGCTTTTTTTATTCACCTTGTCCAGTTTTTCATTCTCATTTTTGGACTTGGATCATGCTTGCTTGATTTCTTACTTCTGTTGTTAATGTAATTAACAGATCATGTTGTTTTGCTATCTGTTCATCTAAACTTTCATACAGTTTTGCTAAGGAGAATAGCGCTGTGTTCATGGCTCCTAGAGTGTTGTTCAGCGCTGGCGCCTCGGGGTAAGAGGTTCGATTGGATGCCATATTGTTTGCCATTTGATCTCGTAAGTAAAAAGGGTGATCTGTGCCAGGTGCATTGAAAGTTGTTCTCCTAGGAGTTGGAGCAACAAAGGATAGTGATTTATTGGATTCACCAGAGAATGATTTGTCAAATAATGTGGGAGAGCATGATAAATCAGGCTGTCTGAGTTTTGATGCCTCAGATCTGGTCTCTACTCATGATGCATGAGGCGAGAGGCCTGTTTTTGGATCGACTTCAAACTGAATCAGGTCACCTGTATTAGAACAAATGTACTGTACCTCCTGCAAGCTATGTGCCAATGATCTACTACTGTTCATGAAATTCATGGTGTCTCCATCAATTTCGCCCACTGTTGTCAAGTTGTCATAAGCCTCTGTTGGGCTTGGACTGTACAAACTGGGGGGGCTTTTGGAGAAGAGTTTTGGGGGCCATCGCTATGTAATGCAGCCAATTGCGATTGACATAATTTTCCTATGTTACATGCTGACTCTATACTCCTGTCTGTGACCTCGCCGGGCGCCTGGGAAAATTCCCTGCTGCTCGACGGGGCCCTGACGGCACTCGGGATTGCCCTCCCGTCTGCATTTGTGTCTTTGTTAATTATGGCTTCTTCGGGTGCTTCTAATGGAGTTTGTGTATTCATTTTAGCTCCAACCATTCTGTTACCACCATTGGGATAAAATGTTCTTATATCTGTGGACAAAGAGACGCTGCGCTGTATTCTGGCTAGTTCTTTCCATTTGGCTTGAGCATTCAATGTAAATTTTTTGCAAAAGGCTACGTTTGCATTAAATACATTCTCATTCAAACAGGGCATGCCGGTTGTTAATTTAAACATTTGAAAGCCACTTGAGTGTTTTACTCCAGTCACGGTGGTTACTTCTAATTAAGAACAGAACTTAACGTTCTCTAGACAAAAATGCTCGCAATTGGGTGAAAACCAACTCGCCACTTTTGGAGGCTCTATGTATCCC
Source organism: Ambystoma mexicanum (assembly GCF_040938575.1). Taxonomy (NCBI): domain Eukaryota; kingdom Metazoa; phylum Chordata; class Amphibia; order Caudata; family Ambystomatidae; genus Ambystoma; species Ambystoma mexicanum. The sequence continues at coordinate 995,161,446 of NC_090929.1, read as the reverse complement.
ACACCCGCTTTCCCGCTAGACAGCTCTCACACTTGGTGATCGCACTTTTGCACAATAAGGCTTTGTCAAATGGTGATTCCAAGCTCGAGTCTTAAAGGTAATAATATATATCAAATTGTGCCACAAAGTGAAATAATCAATGACTTATTAGACCAACATTATGTTGTCTTCCAATCTTTGATGTGGAACATTCAATTTGAAAAATGTCTGTATCCCTCTTTAAATGATTTTCTCAATACTCCACCCAATTTACAGAAGTGGGTAGTTGATGCAAGAGCACATCTGCCCTAACCTCAGAGGTATATGGCAAGTTGATAATAGCAAGAGGTTGAGCAGAGACCTCAGTATAAGAGGGTTGTGAATTTGGGATCTGAACAATAGTGGGATTGTTGAGTGCTTGTAGAAAGGATGTTAGTTTTGATTGTTGACCCCTAGAGTGTCTTAGAATGGTAGTAGTATCCAAGACAGGCAAGGTAGAGTCGGAAATGTACATCCCTTCGATCGCCTAATAAAGGTGGAAAATGAGGATCTGTGCCAATCTCCATTGTAGTAGGTAAATGCACACAGTGCAAGCCAGTGGGTGCTGTTATAGGTGAATGTGTCCACCCACTTTGCTTATCTATGCGCCCAGGACAGAGCGGGTGTGAAAACAAATCCCTAGCTGCAGTCTCCTGTGCTCCCAGGTCAACAATACTATCAGAAAATAATTGAGTAGATTATTTGTAGCTTCTATATCTATAGTAGCCTGATGCTTACTAGATGTCCCTGTAACAAAGATACTAACTTTCCTTTAATTTAGTTTGATCTCCCTAGTCAGAGTTGATGTGCCGCCTGTCTAGGTTAGGGGATGGAAGAAGAGACTCGCCCTCCACTCACTCACTACTTCCTTTTAGCCTAAAAAAGTGTGGAATTGCACACAATCAGAAGTAGACTATATTTTATTCCTTCCTCATTGTGTGTCTTATAAAATTTGCAATAACAAATTAATAAATGGGAGTAAAGAATTCCAATGTATATTGTTCTGTATGTAGTCTAAATCTACCACAACCTACGCAGAACTATTCTGCTCTGATAAACTGATGTATCAGCGAGTTTGCAGTTTTTTCTGTAAGTCTCAGGGGTTCCAGACATCACCCTGAATCCTATCACAGTTGACCGGTTTCAGCGGAACCAATGTCGGTATGCCCGCTTTCTTCAGGACTAAAAACCAAACATCATTAGTTCGGGTTAGTTATATCGGGGACAGCACAAATATTTCTGTCGATGTTCTCCATCTTGTTTGGTCTGAGTTAGTCTCTTCTCTTCAAATTGCTTTAGAATCTCTATGCACCCTACAAAAAGGGGGATAAATAAAAGATGGGGGGACCATCACGAAAATTGTTACCTACTTCCTTTCTCTCAATGGTTTCTCATTTTATGTGAAAAACTCTTACCAAAGCCTTTTTCTGGCGCACCAGGTTGTCTCCATGTATCTGGGTCCAATCTACAATCAAATCCAAAAACCCTAATTTAAGAGTTTTTATATTATGATCTTTTACACCATGGTTTCCAATTACAATTACATGTACCCATTGGATCCTTAACCGTAGTATCCACTGAGTGGTCCTAGAATGATCTTATTTCGCATTCCACTCTTCTTGGCAGATGTTTTTCTTTTCCAACCTATTGTGGACAAATATCTGTATCAGTCCATGACGTTTCATCATTTTGCAGTTTGTTTTATTTATATTTATATTTTTGTTTCTTCCATACTGTGCTGTCTTGTGAATGTGCTAAATATTGGCGGAATCCACTTCAGTAAATGCTGCAGTGATCTAATCCAGGATTTCATGATTGTGTCCTGGTGGAATTAGTTTCTGTCATTATTACATTATGATATTCCAGGCTTGCCGTGATGGAGATTGTTTCTTCGAAATGTATTGGCACATTAAGTCTATTTTTATTTAGAGATGTGTTAGCCGTTTCCTCACTAAGATTGGATTAGCGACTGACTTTTGAACTGTTCTTTTTTGATAAACAACTATTTAACTCACTAAGACTTGGATTTCTATTTGAAACTTCTGTGAAATTTGAAAGATACTGGCATATTTTTGAAGAATTGTTTTTTCCACAATTACATTAGCCTTTTTGGGTCCAATGGAGAGCAGCTGTGTGACTAGATTTGATATCTAGCCTCCTGTTTCATGTTTTTCTAGTCAGGGTACCTCCAGACTCTTCGCAGCCAGCTCCTATAAATGATTTTTGTTCTTGTTACCAACTTCATCTGAATTCAAGATTTCTAACTTATAAATTTCCGCATTTTGGAGTGTATCTACCTAGTGGTGCCCACTTATTTTTTCTTCGATTCTTGCTCCTCCTTTCACGAGACACACGCAAGTGGAGGCACACATTGAATGAAATCATTCATTGATACTTTTATAAACAACATGTCCTTTGAGGACATTGAAGGACTCTCATCTGAATGCGCAGAAACCCTAGGGTTCTCTACCGAGGAAGCAGCTGCTATTCTCAAACTGATTAGTGAAACTTCTATTGGCACACATGCAACCACGACTAAAGATCCGGCTAAACGAATCAAACAACTATAATATCTAATACGCAAGGAGATAAATCGGAAATTACACGCGATCACACTGGGTCGCTATTTTAAAAACCAACGTATTCCAAGAGGCCTGCGCATACAACTTCGTCCGACTCTTTGCAAGGAGAGTAAAGAGTTCATCCGCAAGTGGGAAGCCATTTTGAACAAATGCTCTCTAGACCTCATTTTATTAACTATCCAAGAGCTGTCTAAAAATGTGATTTCTCTCAACACTGAAATCCAAGAAATTGAGAAAGAACTTGTAGGTTTGTTGGGGAAAGAAGAATATGACCTAATTCTAGCGGATATTAATACTAAACTTGAAGACTATAAGACTGAGTTGGAACAGAAGAAAGTGAAAAAATGTAAATGTGATACCTATGACTATATTAACGAAAATGTATACACATGGATGGAGAAATATGGACCAATACCACCTAAAAAAAACTCTTTAAATATCCATCGGATAATACATCCAGCTCTGATTCAGAAGCACAAAGGGAGCCTGACGTCCCGACAGAGCAGACATCAGGTGATTCTAACCGCACGACTAGCCCTTCTACTAGAACTCCTACGACCTCGGCTTTTTTAGGTGCCCGCCCAAAAGAACCCGCAGGGGGAGGAGGAAATCTCAGAAACAAGCCACAAACGCGACTGCAACTGAGAAACTCAGTCGTCAATATATCCCACAAAATATTGAGTAAGATGGGAGAAAATACACTCCAAAAGGGTTGTATTTGACACCAAGATCGAACTGTATAAGTTTGTAAGGAAATTGAAACTTACATTTTTTTTTGAAGAATTAGAAACCCACGAGAGCACAACTAATGCTCTTGATTTTCAAGAGTTCAGAGCCAAGAGTGGATTCATACCACCCATCTCGGTTCCATCGATTGATATTTTTCAAAAACTCGTTACTAGAGATCTCGAGCGGATCAGCTATAAAATTCCACCACATAAGAATCTCAAACCCCATGAAATGAAAACACTCCTGGATCTCTATTGTGACAAGAACATAACAATACGACTGCCTGACAAAGGAGCAGCTTTGGTTATTATGAATACAACTGATTATGATGCAGAATGTACAAGGCAACTACAAGACCAAACCATTTATGCTCCCTTGGACCATGACCCCACCACATCCATCAAGCAGAATCTTGAAACGTTACTTGACAAAGCTATAGAACTTGACTGGATCAATGAACACACCCGCAAATTCTTGAACAATAACCATCCCAGGATTCCAAACTTTTACACATTACCCAAAATCCATAAAGACTTGGTTAAACCTCCAGGGAGACCTATAGTTGCAGGCATGGACAGTATTAATCAACCGCTAGGAGTGTACATTGAACTTTTTTTCTACAACCATTAATACAGAACACTTCTACCTACATCAGGGATACCACTCATTTTCTACAAAAACTCAATTTGGCAATCTTCCAACATGATCATTTGATGTTTACTGTTGACATCAAAAGCTTGTATACATCCATACCCCACGATCTTGGTTTAGAATCCGTCGAGTGGTTACTACTGGAAACACCAGAAGTTCGTGCACAAAAGGAATTCATACTGACTCTCCTACAATTCATTGCGGAAAACTCATATTTTCAGTATCGCAATCAGTTTTTTTCTGCAAATCTCCGGGACATCGATGGGTGCCACCATGGCACCATCGTATGCAAACTGTTTTATGCACAAATTCGAAATGTATCACATACTCAATAACCAAGAATGGTGCAGCAATATACACCTGTGGTCACGCTATATCGACGACATTTTGGGAATTTGGACAGGTACTGAAGCCACATTCAATTACTTCTTTGAATACCTCAACAACATCGACCAGCGTATTCAATTCACTAGTGAAATATCCAAAGACAAGATTACATTCCTTGATGTACAAATAAAGGACACCAGCTACAGCACCAGTCTGTTCAGCAAAATCACTGATCGCAATCATTTACTACACCGGTTGAGTTTCCATCAACCAAGTTTACTCAGGAACTTACCATACAGTCAATTACTGCGTGTCAAAAAAATTGTTGGTGATCCTGAGGACTGTTTAGCCCAACAACCGATAATGAAAAAAGAACGATATCGGAGTACAACATTTATTTGACCAACTTCCGGTATTTGCCTATCAGAGGAGCAGGAATTTACGAGACAAATTGGTACACACAAGACCTCCCAGAAAAGAACCAATCACCCAACGTACTGGGACATATCCTTGCCTACACTGCGCCAACTGCAATCTGGTAATCAAAGGCAACATCGTGTACCATCCTCGAACAGGCAACAAGATTTTTCTTAAAACATTTGGCACCTGTGACAGTGTAAACATTATATATGGCATCAAATGTCCCTGTGGGAAATATTATGTAGGTCAATCCACGAAAGCAGCTAAAATACGTTGGAACGAGCACTGCTCCTGCATCCGTAATTCAAACTCTAATTCAGCAGTGGCTCGCCATTGGAATGAGAAACGCCACAATCTAACACAGATCAGATTCCTGATCTTAGAAGTGTTGAATAGCGTCAACCCACATGAAGATCTGGGCCTGAGGCTGAATAGAAGAGAAACCTTTTGGATTGACAAACTTGGGAGTCTTTCTCCCAATGGTCTCAATGAAGAGATCTACTACCACTGTTATATTTAAAATTGGATGTACTTCTGTGCATTGTTTGACACACTGTCTATGTCACCACAGCAGTTTGGCTTTCATGTGAACATATGCACATACTATTATGCGCTTCTGACCTCCTGCGTTATTTATAGCATCTATATCTCCCTATATGCCTAGATTGTTATGTTTAATGCTATTTTGAGCGGTTGCACTTCTGTGTTTAATATGTATACTACTACCCTATCCTATTGTTATCAATGACTTCCTGTGCAATTGTGTTTTTTCACCTGTGTCGCTTATCCTGGACGTTTTGTCTGGGAACCAAGGTGGCAGCCGTGTGTGCCACCACCCGCGACAAGGTTACATGTTCCTTAGTGTTTATAAACTTAAATTTGGCCTGTCCAGGCCCAGTTATTTATGTTCTTGCATTTACGCACATTTTTAAAGTATTTTTTCTATTTCCACCCCTTGTGAATTTATTTTTGTTTTAACTTTTTGTACTCTCTAGAATTTCTCATTTTCTTCCAGCAGTCCAGACAAATAGTTTATTTGGTCAGGTATCCTCCTGCATTCCCATTTGCAGTGACTTTCCACGGCCCTGCCGTATCGCGCATTCATTGGCCGCGATGCGGTCACGTAGCTATAATAGCAATCGTTTTCTTACCAACGCCTTCACTCAGCGATGCGCTGCAGGAGCTCCACGGCTGCCAAAGCCCACAGATTGAAACAATAGGTATTCTCGGCATTTGTTCTTTGCATTACCGAGGTGCTAGCACCTAGCACACTTACGTCCTACTGATTATGCTCTTATATTCACAGAACGTCATCTGTGGTCCGTCCAGTTTTGGATCGGGTGTTCGTTTTTGAACGCCAGTGTTGTTTACACGCCTGATTTCTGTACAAGCACCACTTACCCCTTGGCTACACAACTCGAGAGGTAACCCAACTTTCCTTACTTTCACATGTCAAGACATGTTTCTCCAATTTTCAGCTGAGATTGTCGCATTCATTTTTCTTTTTTCTTTCTTCCCCTCATCTGCACCACATTATGATCCGAATTTACCTATACTTTGGTATGTGATTGTTTTTAATTTTTTTGACTATTTCAATTTTTGTTCATGTCATGCTGCAATATACTTACTGTTTGATTTATCCTCATTTCATGATTGTGTCCTGGTGGAATTTGTTTCTGTCATTATTACATTATGATATTCCAGACTTGCCCTGACGAAGGAGATTATTTCTCCTAAATGCATTGGCACATTAAGTCTATTTTATTTACAGATGTGCTAGCCGTTTCCTCACTAAAATTGGATTAGTGACTGACTTTTGAACTGTTCTTTTTTGATAAACAACTATTTAACTCACTAAGACTTGGATTTCTATTCAAAACTTCTGTGAAATTTGAAAGATACTGGCATATTTTTGAAGAATTGTTTTTTTTTCCACAATTACATTACCCTCTTTGGGTCCAATGGAGAGCGGCTGTGTGACTAGATTTGATATCTAGCCTCCTCTTTTATATGTTTTTTGAGTCAGGGTGTCTCCAGAATCTTTGCAGCCAGCTCCTATACATGATTTTTGTTCTTGTTGCCAACTTCATTTGAATTCAAGATTTCTAACTTATAAATTACAGCATTTGAATTGTATCTACCTGGTGGTGCCCACTTATTTTTTCTTTTTTTCTTCTAATCCAGCCTGAGCCATTGTGCTCTCCATGTATTCCGAATGCTGGATTACTGCATTCATGCGGTCAAGCATGTGCATATATGCCCCCGGTATGTTTAAATACGTCTTTGGCTGTTAGTAGTCTACACATACATTTTATCGACTTGCGTTGTATACAAATGTCCTTATTTTTAAATGTATAATGATGGAGGAGATTCCATCTACTCCCTTGACATTTCCTTTTGTCTACACATATGGAGATTACATCTCACAATTCAAATCCTTTCATTGTAATTGCTCTGAATTATTCAGCAGGGATGGCACATTCTCTGTGGGAAGTGCAATCGCGTTTGCGTTTGCAACGTCCATTAATTTCAATGTACACGCCCCCTCTTAGCACTTGCTTCTGTACCGGACTGGGAGGAAAGGCAGAAACTACAAGTACCAGCATGCCTAGGGTCTCCTCACATGAGACATCCCCGAGACGAATGCAAAAGTCAGGGACACACACAACTGGACACTAGATGTGAGTAAACTTTGACACCAGCGACACAAGTAGATGTTTTATTAAAACCTTTATTTAGTAAATTAGTAGTGCACATAGGGCGACGAAATTAGACAACATCGAAAGAGGATTGCGTATACCGCTGCCAGAAGGTAGCTCACCACGTGATTACAGAAAACTAAGGCTGGGCGTGTACATTGAAATTAATGGATGTCGCAGAGCAAACGCGATGCGAGATTAGAGCGAGACAGCTACAACAAAATGGCATGCAAACTTGCTATATAAATGATTTAGAATTCCAACACAATATAACATAACTTTTTGCCTTAGCCTCTGTTCCTGTAAATCATGTGGGAGTACTATGAACATTTAACCCAAACTGATTTAAAAAAAAAAAAAAAATACGAAAATGAACATTATTTTCAACCACTTTTGGATTATTTTGATACCACCTGGATTGGCCAATTAACAAGATAACTTGCCAATACCGATTTAATGGCCCCTCCACCGCCCATGACCAAAGTAATATATTTCAGAGACCCACTAGTGTTCTCCAAAATCACCTTGGCCCTTGTGAGCTGAGCAGTCCAACTGGTACTTGATGAAAAACATATACCCAAATAGTTATACCCTTGAACCTGCTCAACCTGCATCGTTACGTTCAAAGGTCTGCTATTAGACTTCCTTTGGCTGAAGACCATAGACTTAGTCTTACTGACATTGATCTCCATCCCAAGTGCCCTGCATTTGTCCGCAAAACAGGACATTGCACATCGCAGGTCCATTGGAGATGTTGATAACAGAGCGTCATCCGTGTATAAAAGAGCAGGGATTTTCACCTTCCAACCATGGGGCTCTGTCTTGGATAATAGCAGTGTTTCAATAATCAAATCAATATAAATACAAAATGGAGCCAAGACACATCCCTGTCGGACTCCCCTTGCCACTGCCAGTGTATTGGTTACACCCTCCTGCTAGGCTCCAACAGACTACTGCAGTATTGCTCGAATACAAGAGCTTGTCTGGATTCAAAAGGTTGGCTGGAAATGTTTTTAGTTTGAAGTGTATCTCACAATTACCTGCTATTAAAGGCTGCCTTCAAGTCCACAAACACAGCATACAACTTGATTTTGTTAATCAGCAAATTTTTCTGAATAACTTAGTGCAACCTGAAACTCCGGTCCGTGGTGCTGAGTCTAGATTGAAAACTCACTTGCAGATGATTAAGCGGTGAGGCACCCAGGTTTGCAGGTGCTTTTGAATAACGCTAGCAAATGTTTTACCTACTGCGTCCAAGAGGTAGATAGGGAGGTAGTTCGAAGGTACAGCCCTATTTTCCTCCTTGTAAATCGGGACCATCACTGCACCAGTCCAAGACTCTGGTATTTGATTAATAGCCAAAAATGAATTCAAAAGTTTTGTGAACACCGGAACCCAAACTATGTGCTCACTTTTGTATAGATCTATAGGAATTATGTTGGGTCCTGCGGCCTTGCCCCCCGACTGTAACCTCAGCGCCTTGTCTACCTCCTTCAACGAACGTACCAAATAGGTACTATCCATGTTACTACTAAGGTGGCAGGATTAATTCGCCTCCTGTTTTATCCCATGTGGGGATTGATAAAGAGCTGCAAAGTGAGAAGACCATTCTCTGGGTGTAATACATGCTTGAATAGATGCATCACCCTTCAACTCACTATCACAAACAAGCTTCCAAAATGTGTCAGTCACTGTCCTTTATGTACTCAAACCTCACTTCCCATTTCTTTCTTATGGACCTGTTTTTTATCATATAGTAGAGTTTTATAATTGGCTCTCAACCCACGAAGATGCACTCTATCTAAATGATCTTTGTTTCAGGTAGGTGAACGGTATACACGCATTTCACCGCGGTATTTATTTAAAAAAAAACTCTTGTGTTTTTTTTGGGGGGGGGGGTTAAAACATTAAATATATGGTTGTGGGTGTAAGGGAATAAAAAAAAGGGGGGGGTTGGGGGTCCCCTCCAAAAAAAATCGATGAGTTTTTCGAAAGAAAACGGCGATGAAAAAACCTGCTATGAAAAATACCGCGGCGAAATAACGTAGAACCGCAGTTGATCTAGTAGAAGTCACAATGGCAGTAGAATGTTACCCTCGAAGCTTTCTCCCCGGACTAGTCGCTCTATATTTCCCACTACCGAACTATATATATGACAAATTAAGATTTTTCTCAATCGGTGACACGGGCGTGACCTACAATCACAATGTCGGTAGAAATGGAAGCAAATGGGCCCGTATTCTTTGCTTTGTTTTTACCTTTGAGGATCTATCACTTTCCACCTACTGCAGCGACTGGAACAGTTCTGCTCATATGATACTCGGCTACGGCTGGAGCATCTCCGTGATTTTTCGCTACATTTTTTAAAGCACTGTCAGAAGACCTCTTTGGTTACAGCCTGCTCTGCTGCAGGTGATGGTGGCCCCTCGGGCACTCTGCCCCTAGGGACCCCTGTTCATGAGCTGTTCCCGCCTCCCCTTCTCTCTGCCAAAGTTTCTGTAAATTGCCTTCTTGCATCTTTTTTTCAGTCTTCGGGGTCGGCTGCATGTCTTTATTCTTATTCCACAACATCAGAAGGTGCCTTGTTGGTGGGACGCCTGTTCCATCCTCTTTTCCGGTGCTTTGTAGGGCTAATGCAACCCTCTTCGTCTTGTTCCTGTACTAACCTCTTGGGATCCACCCTATCCAGGGGTGGGCCTCCTTTCTAGCAACTGCAGGTCCCCCCCACCGTTATCAGCCCAGAATGGCCCATAGTGCCCTCCCCTTAGGGGTGCGAGACCTTGCCACTGGTGGAGGTCCCTGCCTTGTGACCATCTCGGTCTTGGAGCCTCGACTGCCCCACCGCAGGCTTTCCCTCTACGCTCTGAGGGTCTACGCAGGTCCCTGTCTCACCAGACCTCTTGGCGTCAATGACCTCACTGCATGTGCTTGGGCAGTCTTTGGGCCCAACTCCAGCCCAATGCCTTCAGCCTGCTCTCTTTGGCCCCCCGGCCGTGTGTGACCCATTGCACTCCTGGGACCCGCTACCCTATATGTTGACTGGAGATGGGAGTTGGGGGATCTGGGAGATGGATACGCTCCGGCTCTTCTGTTACTCCTGATCTGTGAAAGGTGCAGCTCAGTACCCGCTCGCCCTCTGTGCAATTAGCAGGTTTGGGGCCTGCTTCCCCATCGTCTCCTGCAGCGCAAAGAGTGTCTCACCGCCCCACTCTTGACCACCACTGGCCGCTCCAGGTGCTCGCGTGGAGGTGGATGGATTAGGTTCTCGCTTGGCCTCCTCCCACGCTTTGCTCCAGGAGTCGCTCCTTTGTTAACCGTCAGGGGACAGTTCGAGTTCCATACTGTCGTCGCTCGATGTAAAGAGTACCTTTCTGTTTTGCTGCGGCGACCTTTCCGTGATGATCTCTCTCCCTGGGTGCTGCTGCTAGATCTCTGCTGCAACCGTCTCAGATTCCCTGCCTGGGGAGGGCTTAACTGTGCTTTAATTTGTTGGGTACCAGTAGGCGAGAGCGCATCGATTACAGTGCTCTCATCCCAGCGGCCATCTTGTAATCCAGAACGTTTAATTTTAACAGACATTTTGACAGCTCACTTAAGTTTTCCTATGTTGAGGCAGGGCAAGCCCCTTATAAGTAGGTAGAGAGAGGTTTTCTTAAGCTACGAAAATCAAGTATATAGCCCACAAAATGACAACTCATTGTCAGTCTCCTTCTACCCCTCACACTTCCCCCTCGCAAAGTTATTGGTACACGGGCCTCCAACAGCTGGCCGTTTTTTATGTACTTAAGGAAGGGAACTGCAGGTCTCAGTTAGGATGGCGGCCGAGATGGGCGCGCCACAATGAGGCTACGCATATCAGCGATTAAGAACTTCCCTAATGAAGAACTGCAACTCTGAGAAGCTGCAAATGAAGTACCGGTGTCTGGCATTGAAGCGACGCGGCTGCCCACTAAGACAAGCCATTTACTCCTGTCAGCTGATAGTTGATTATGCAGGGGGGCAGTGGGATCCATGTTGGCCCAGAGTTGGAGAATGCATGTGGATCAGCCCGGGAAGAGATTGGCCCACTAATCCCTTACGGAGGGGTGATGAGGGCGCGGCTCTGGGGAAAAGTGCCACCAGAATGCAGCGTGGAGAGTTATTCATGAAGCCGCAACTTAAAGCTGCGCTCAATGCCCGAGTCAATGACACAGGCACAGATGGAAATCACATATTTGTTGCAGGCAGGGAAATTGTTCCAAGTACGCTACATAGACCCAAGCGGCTATAGCAAGGTAAGCAGTGTTTAACTACTTAAGATAGCGCTGCAAGCCGTCCAGCATGCTAGGCAAGGTATACATGGGTGATGCATCTGCTAAGCAAAATTCTTCAGCCGCAACTGTATTCTGATAGGTCTTGAAAATGGAGAATCTGAAAGCCAAATGAAAGCTTGGGGAGTGAGAGTACCAAATAACAAGCTATTAACGGCAAAGGTAACTGGATGGTGTCTCATTGCAGCAAATTAATCTGTGGCAATGTGTGGGTCTGCACAGGGGTATTACATAGTTACCCATTAAGGTTGACATTGACTTGTGGTCCAGAGTCCCCCACAGTGGTGCCACGATGCTTTGGTAATTGGGCCCCCGATGGAAAATCAGTGCCAATGCAAAAAGCCACCAAAATGTCACGCAAAAAGTATTGCGAAGTTTGTGCAAGGACAGCAACTATCAGAGCAAGCACAGACGCCCAGTGCAGAGACCAGCACTCCAATTGCCTTCACAAAGGAATACTTTATTGCCCGTTTACAAATCTTGCTGGACAACCTTGCATGTGCAATGGCGACTTTTAAAGCAGAAGTAAAAGCATAACTGACCTAAAGTCAGAAGGCAGTGCAGTGGGAGATTGGGTAAATGAGAACAATTAGCGAACGGGATCACAATACAGGTGCTGGACCTGGCAGAAGAGATTGGAGTCCTGCGATTGGTTGACCGTGATCTGGACACAAAATGAGAGGATCTGCAAAACCGATCACGGCGAGACAACGTTTAGCTGAAATTTCTGACGTAGGAGACACAGGGCTCGGATCTTGAGGGGTTGTTACAGGAATTGTTCTTGATGTTGCCTTCAGGCAAACCAACACCATTATTAAAGATGGAGCACATAGTTGGGCCATACAGACCTGGTCAGAACAAAGACAAGCCAAGAGACATAGGGCCTCTTTACAAGTCCGGCGGTAACCCAGCCGGTGCTGGCGGGTTGCCGCCAGACTTGCAATATTTACCGGCGCCTGGCTTGCTGTAATAACCGTGGGATAACGCTCCCGGCGTTCTGGAAAGTCAGGCGCCGGTAATAGATCCCCATTCCCATTTGTGTCCCATAGGACCCTTGCCGGTGCTTCCGTGAAAGTCTGCTCGCGGCCGCTGCCCCTCCTGCCAGGTGAGACCTGGCGGGCGGGACGGCAGCCCCCCGCAGATTCAGAGTGTGCCGGTCCGGTAACAATGGTCGTAATGAGGCCCCTAGTGTTTAAACCCCAGGACTATGCCCTAAAAGAGACGATGTTATGCGCTGCAAAAGAGAGGAAGCAAATAGAATTTAAAGGCTTAAAGACACACATTTTCCAAGACCTATCCAACATGTCACTTGAGTAAAGGCAGCAATTAAAACTGACCACTGAGATACTCAACCAAGAAGGAATCTGATTTAAATGGACCTCTCTGACTGCAATACAATTCCAATAAACAACTGTAAGTAATCAATGGCCTAGCAACCTACACAGAATGGAAATTCCGGAACAGCCAAAGCCACCTAATATTAACTGAAGACCAAACTTATGATCTATGGTAAACAACAAAGGAAAGAAAACCTAGAATCTGAAGCGAATCTAAAGCTGTAGCAGTGAGGTGACGTATGGGCAGGGGAGTAACATGAAAAATTTCAGAGTGGAAACGAGACCAGCCACATGACGTATGCATTACAAGAAAACTAAAAGGCAATTTAATATACAAGACCTGCCCTGTTCCTAGTTAGCAAAGTCTTGTGAAACAATCTTCGACACACACCATCATAAGGTGTGCTGGAAAGGCGACATAAGGGGCAGAGGGCCAGAAACTGATACGAATAGCACAGTTAGAGTAGGAGTCACACATCCTCGCAGACGCTTAATAGAAGTAATGTAAAATGTAATCTGGGGAAACAAGATGGCATACCAACTTAAATCGCTGAAGAGGAGCAGAGTAGAGGGTTATCTAGCTTTCACACTCTGCTCATGATGTGTAGGGCTGTCGGCTCATCAATATATTGTTGTACTATAGTTTTGAGGAACCTGTTGGGGAAAGAGGGGAGTGGGGTCCAATGAGACGGGGATATTTTTTAGAAAGCCATTGCATTGAGAAATAACTTTGTTAAATTATGCAAATGGTTAAGATAGATTCGATAAACATAAGAGGCCTAAACTCCCTGAACAAAAGAACACAGATGATCCATCTGCTCAAGGACCTAAACACAGATATTGCCCTTTTTTTGGATGCCCTGCCAAGCTCCCAGTGCATGTGGATCCTCCACAAGCACCTTCTTGGAGAGCCTATAGTCAGGGAAGAAATAGCGACAGAGTACTTTGGTAATACCCCAGACAATGCATCCATTAATACTATTTGGGACGCCTTTAAGGCTATAATATGGGGATATTTCAAATGGATTGTGTTCTCCCACGTATTACTCATCTTTAATAATCTCCTTCAAGCATCAGCTGGTTTGAAAATGTTTTGCTGTAGAGGGCACTGTGCATCGTCAACTTGATGTCCCCCGTACACTCTCTAGCATGGCGTCACCAACACTACATATAGCATGCATCGCGCCGGATACTTCAGTTCTGTTTTTCCACTGCACAGTTCGCTTTCGCATACGGGGGCGCTTTCGTCTTTTTCGACGTTTAAACTAGATAATGTGGACTCCAAAAACTGGATTCAAGAAATGCAGAGACTGTGGGGCCAAGATGTCAATTACGGAGGATTCGGATACCTACCCACTGCTCTCTCCTGTTGCTTCAATCATTTAAAAAAAATGTATATATACTAACCTAACTACCGGCTTCGCCCAGGATTTCAATTCTCAGCTTTTTAAATCTCTGAACGGTAAGTCTCACTTCAGTTTCTTCAGCAGTTTCATTGCTTCATTTTTTAGCAGCATGAATTCTCAGATCAGTAAGTCTCGCTTGAGTTTCTTCAGCAGTTTAATTCCTTTGTTGTTCAGCAGCACTGATTTTCTTAACAGCAAGTCGTGTTTAAGTTCCGCCAGCAGTTTCGTTGCTTTGTTTTTTAGCAGCACAAATTCTCTGATTATTAAGTCTTGCTTCAGGTTCTTCAGCACTTTTATTGTTCTGTCTGAAAGCATGTTGAATTCTATCACCTTCATGGTCTTACGATATACCTTTGTCAGAATGTTGATCATGTTTCAGCTTTCAATGTTTTGTTATGATTCATGTGGGATTAAGCACTGCTCTCTTTTTTTTGTGTCATTTCTGTAAAAATATATTTGTGGGATTAAAGTATTAATGAAAGGAGAGAATATAGAAGAAAGACGTATTTTTGTTAAACATGGAACCTGATTCAAATCAACTGATTCAACTATGCCATCTTCAAATTATAGCAAAATTCCATTTGATGTCATGAGGGTGTACCTGTCCTTTACAAAATGTTGCGATAGAAATTAATCAGGTGTTGATCATGTTTCAGCTTCGATGCGCAATGAGCACTTTCTACAAATGACCTGTTGATGGTGGTGTAACACCACAAAACGTAATGCCGAAAAACAAAGCTAGAAAACCAAAAACATGAATTATCTCGGGAACGGGATGACCTATCGAGCCAAAAATAGTTGCATTAATGCAGCAATGAAATGAAGAATATACCATGCAAAATTCATGACACCAGACCTCACCGTTCATGAGGAGTTACGTCCCCAAGAACGCCACATACAAACCCTCAAACCCACAACTTTTTTTATATGTATATATATTTCTGAGGCTTGTAGAATCTGCTTAGATCACATGCTATGCATAGGTCGACATCTAGTGGAAGCTGCAGAGTATTACAGTTGTTGTTTTCGAAACTTGATAAGGGATATCGTCGGGGCGTGCAAGTAATACTATCCCTAGTGTGACATCTACTGTCCCCATGGTCCTTCACGTATCGAGGTACCTCAGATTGTTTTTTCCGCCATCATTGATGGATGCTAAATCGCAGAGTTCCTATTCGGCTAACGCCATTGATTGATACTTGGAGTTAGTTACTCTTTCTATCCTTTAAATCACCGAGCTTTGACGAACATCTTCGGCAGCGGCGATAAGGATGAACATTGTCGGACAAACATCCTGACTCGACGACACCCCTTCGGCCTTGGAAGGCCGCACCAGGCCTCACCCCAGACAGTGCGGAGAGTGGGGGGGGTGGACATTTCTTAGGGCTTTAAGAGAATGCATATTCCCCTTCACCCTCTCTATTTTCGCCTAGCTGCCCTTCCATACAAATATAGAAAACGCACCATTTAAATTCTGCCTGAGTTGCAACAAGAAGTTCCCCTTGGAAGACATGCACCGGGTGTGCAACCTCTGTCTTGCACGGGACCACGACGAGGGCCATTGTCAAGCTTGTCAGCTCTTCAGACCGAAAACACTAAAGGACCGAAAGACCAAATATTGGGCCCACCATGCCATGCAGGCCGAGGCCGCCCTGGATGTGGATGGTGCATCCAGCGATGGCAGCATCGCCGTCTTTTCGGGTGATAAAGGCGATGGGGAACTAATCGATTTCCACATGCTTGCCCCTGACCCCAATAGACAGGCTGGTGGCGCTGTTATGGGGATGTCAACCGGTGGCAGTAGCACACACAGTGCAACTCACACAAAACACATACCTGATGGCTGAAAGTCGACAACGCCATCGTCGACACCAACACACATGGCGTCAAGGGGTAGGTCCACAAGCTCCCTGTCCTCTGGGCACTCAAGATCTCGATCGCCACACAACAGGCCCCCAAAGTCACACGACAAATGCGAGCTTCGGAAGAGGAAGCTTTGGACCTCCCATCCGCCGAGACTTGATACTCCACACAAACGTCGAAATCGGCGAAAAGCACCAGTTCTTCTAAAATAGCCCAGCTAGTGCAAAAACATGTCCCGGAGACACTCCTTAAAGGGATAACGTCGAAAAAACATTCCTCTAAAAAAATCACCAATCCTCTGAGTCAACAACCCTCTAAGAGTCACCATTCCCATAAAGAGAACGGTAGTACACCTCACAAGGAGAAAGAGAGTGCTTCCCAAGGGGAGGGTACTTTAGCAGGTGCTATTAGACATAAGCAGCCTACTCCAGAAATCCCACAGACTCCTCTTACTGTACCAAGCTCCTCTCAATGGTCCTGTGAAGACATTGATAGGGTAATGCATAGAATGTCTTTCATGGCAGATTTCTTTGAAAATAATCCACAGGCAGTACACAGCCTCCAACAAAGAGGCCACGTCCTGACATTCTTTTAATTAGTCCTCAGCAAGACTCTGTCCAATATGATCTCTGCGATCCAAATTCAGACACTGAGGCGCAGGATACCCAAGGGAGGAAAGATCACTATTTTTTTTTATTTTTTTTATTAAAAAGTTGTTTATAGTTTTTACATACATTTAAAAACTTTTACAACATCAACAAAAATTGTTTTATAATAACATATATCTTAAAAGAAAAATAGTTGCATTTCATTTAAATCAATCATATTTAAATGAAATATATATATTTCTGAGGCTTGTGGAATCTGCTTAGATCACATGCTGTGCATAGGCCGACATCTAGTGGAAGCTGCGGAGCATTACAGTTTGTTTTTCGAAACTCGAAAATGGGCGTCGACACAGGGCGTGCCAGTAATACTATCCCTAGTGTGAAGTCCACTGTACCCAAGATCCCTCACGCGTCTAGGATCCTCAGATTGTTTTTTTCCGCCATACTGGTTGGAAGCATTTTGCGGAGTCCCCTGGCCGACGTCGAGCCCCCTGGCCGACGTCGAGCTCTCGGAAAGAGGCACAGACAGAACGGTCCGATTCGGTGTCCTCTGGGCGCTCTCGATCAAGATCGCCGCATGACTCCAGGCAATCATCCACTCTTGCTAAGAGTGCCTGGCTCCCTAGGCTAACAGAAGTTCGATCGTCGGAAGACGAAGACGACTTCCACCCCCAGGCCGCGCTCCAGGAGTCGGAGCCCGCAGTTAAAGCCAGCGAGGCCCCACGCTCGAAGGACAGGGACACCTCTCCCGATCCTCGACGCCAGGCGTCGAAAAACTCCGGAGCCACTAAGGGACAGGTAAAACATTTTTCTACGCACGGGGAGGGGGGAAAACAGCAGAAGAAACTACCTGTGCATTCTTCCACACCTGTGAAACACTCCACCCCCCTAAACAGACAGACAAGCCCAGGTCTGCTGATAGGTCCACAACCAGCAAAGCTACTCAAGAGAAATCCCATAGACTTGCTGAGAGAGTCATTCCCAGTTCCAAAAAATGGTCCAGTGAAGACATAGATAGGGTCATGTCAAGAATGTCTTCTTTGGCTGATTTTTATGATAAAAATCCTGAACATTTCCTCTCGTATGATCCACAAGGGGCCACACCCTCAAGCTCTACTGATCCTATCCCCCCGAGTAAAAAGGCCCGGTTTGAAACTCCGATGAGGTCAGAACCCTTCGAGGTACAACCTTACGCAAGACCATACTCACGGTATCAAGGAGAGGCTTCCTTTTGTGAGGACCAAGAATTTGGTATGATAGAAGAGCAAACCGGGACGGGCTACTATGGGGATGATGAGGACCAGGAAGAGGAAGAGGATGACCCGGAAACATATAGAGTAGATTCCCCGGTAGAGAACGAAGCCCCGGTTACCGACTCCCCGGTCGATAACCAACTCCTCCTAAATGAGGTTCTCGCTCGCGCAGCAGAACATTTCCACATTGACACCCACGGTGTACAGGAGGAAAGGGACTTCACAGAAGAGTTAGTGGGAGAAAGGAGGCCTGTTGCCCAGACCATCCCTATCCTTAAATCCATTCAGCGGAGAATAGATCCGTCCCTGGTGAACCCAAACCTCACCAGAGCAGTCAATCCCAGGGTTGAAAAACTTTTCAGGGCAGCACAGTCTGACCCTCTCTACATAAGAGGACATCTGAAGCCAGACTCCCTAGTTGTCACCAACACTCGTAAGAGGGCTGGGACACCCTTATCTTCGTCAGAAGCTCCTCCCGACAAGGAGAGCAAAAAACTATACTGGTTCGGCAGGAAGGTAGCCTCAACGTCCGCCTATCAAGCAAGGATTGCTAACTCCACCACCCTGTTGGCCAGCTACAACTGCCATCAGTGGGAAGAAGTCGCGGCACTCATAGCCTCTGCTCCTGAACCATTAAAGGGCCAATTAGCTAGGATTTCCGCAGAGGGTAGAGCCGTGTCTGGTTGCATTTTGAAAGCAACCTTCGACGCCGCGGACAACGCAGGCAGATTGATAGCGGAGGGCACTGTTATCAAGAGACATGCGTGGTTACGGCAGTCTGGTTTTAAAGCAGAAACCCAGGCATCATTGTTGGACAAACTGGTGGAAACCGATCTGTTGTTTGGTAAGGCGGTTGAAGACGCACTTAAAAATGCCAAGGACGAATACGAGACACTCAAATCCCTTGGCCAGTTAACCAATAAACCCCCTAACCAGAGAGGGAATAGTAATTTTCGTCGCCCACATGGCCAAAATTCCCAGAGAGGATCTAACTATTCCCAGGGGCAGGGTACACAGTGGAACAACAACCAACAGTCTACCCAGGGTTACGGCAGAGGTAATAGGAGAGGTCGTGGTAAAGGCAGAGGCAGCCCCAGCAAGGGAGGCGGCACGCCTCCACCAAAGCAGTGACGCTCAGTTCAGGGTCCCTTCTCACGCAACCCCAGTAGGGGGACGCATTTCAAACTTCACCCAGGCTTGGGAAGGGATCACATCAGACAGATGGGTGCTGTCAACAGTATCCACAGGATATTGTATAGAGCTACTGCAGCGTCCCCGGAACCATCCTCCACGACAAAGAGTACACTCCTTAGAACATCAGAAGATTCTCCTCGAGGAGATCGCCATTCTTCTACAAAAGGACGCGATAGAACTCGTCCCGGGACACCAGGTAAAGAAGGGTATTTATTCAACTTACTTCCTTGTGCCAAAGAAAGACTTGACAATGCGCCCAGTATTGGACTTACGGCCTGCCAACAAGTATGTCAAGCCCCAAAAATTTCGTATGACCACGCTACAAGAGGTAATCCCCCTCCTAAAAAAGGGGGATTACATGGCAACCTTGGATATGAAAGATGCTTATTTTCATATTTCCATGTTCCCAGCGCACAGAAAGTACTTGCGCTTCAAGGTGGACAGTCGACACTACCAATTCAAGGTACTGCCCTTTGGGATAGCTTCAGCACCAAGGGTATTCACCAAGGTACTGGCGGTGGCGGCTGCACACCTACGCAGGGAGGCAATCCCAGTGTACCCTTATCTGGACGACTGGCTCATAACAGGGGAAACAAAAGACGAGGATCCAAAATTAGGAACCCTCCCGTCCCCTGCACTCTATCATAAGTCCATCAATTGATGGTTCAGCAATTTTAAATGCATTTGTTGTAGTTAATTAATTAATATTCTGATCAAGTTAGTAGTAAGACTGAACACTCAGTGATTTTGTAAAAAACCCAAAAACAGGGGGAGGTTTTTAATTAATGTCACAGTAAATTCACCATACAGATTTGAAGTGAAAAAGCCAAAATGACTGCCTACAAAAAAACATGAAAACAGTAAACAATGATAGTCCATTTATACAATTCGTGGCTGACGCGTTTCAGGATATTCATCCCTTCTTCTTGAGCCTATTGGGTTTGGACTGCAAAACCTAAACAGACATGAAAAACAACATTTAAACAAACATAATGTACGCATGTAAAGTGCTAAACATAGTGGTCCTTATTGAACCCACATCGAATTCACATATATAGGTATATCCTAACTGGAGTAGTTCAAATGGAACTATCTGAGGTATTCATAAACGTTACTCCCCAATAAGGGGTACCCACTGTGGCCAGTGCACCAGGAACAAATCCATGTTCTATATCAGAAAATAATCAAAGGAATAGAGGTGATTACCCATCTGTGAGAAACATCTCCAAGGAGTGTGTGCCAAAAAAGTAGAGTTGCGGCACACCTTAAGTGTAGTGGAGGAGAGGCGTAAGAAAACCCTCAAAGTTTGGTGAACTCGTGTTTCTCAGTTCTACCCGCCAGGCGGTGGAGAAAACCCTCGTCTCAGGCGTGCAAGATGCCTATACATGAGACATAAATAAAGCTGTTCTAAGAGTTTGGATATTCATTACACATGTAATTGGTCAAAAACAATTATTATATCTAAAGTTTGTTCACAGAAAACGCTAACAACAAAGAAATAAAGGGACAACAGTCCCTTATGAATAGAGATGAGTAGAAATGAATTAGGTCCATAAGTGCATAACGGGCGTGAAAAAACAATGGAAGCATATGTAGAGCTCTCGCTTACCTTACAATCTGGAAGTTAAAACGGGAGTTACACGTGCGGATGCACTGCTTGCCCGGAAATATTCATATGTCCCAAAATATCGTTGGGAACCAGAATCTAAAGTGCTCGGCTGTAAACATGAAAGAAGCAAACAATTCAGAATGCTCCCCAGTGGAAAGAGGGGATCTAATGGATCGTAGTTTGAAATAGGTAAGGCGCGCCATTGATATCCTGTTGTATTTACCTCTGCCAAGTAGTTTCAATGAAGCTATACGATCGCGTGTGAAAGCAGAAGCCGCTTCTGTTGCTCAATGTAACTAAAATACAAGCGCCTCCCGATCGGGGGGATGAGATGCTCGTGTGGACTGTGGAGGGTCTGCCAAAGAAGAGTACGAAAATCTTAAATCATTAGGCCAGCTAACTAATAAGCCACCAGGCCAAAGAGGCAGAAACCATTTTCGTCGCTTTCGAGGACAAAACTCACAAAGAGGTTCCGGCTATGGCCAAAGTCAGAGCTAATCCTGGGGAAACAATCAGGGACCAGCCTGGCAAGGTTTCCAAAGGGGCCAGCGTAGATCTCGTAGCCGGGGAGGTCCTCCACTTGGTGGAGCAACACCTCCTAAACAATGACCACCCGCTTCAGGTCCCCTCCCATGCCTCTCCAGTAGCAGGGCGTATAACACACTTCACCCACGCATGGGAGGGAATCACCTCAGACAAGTGGGTGCTATCGACCTTGGCGGGCGGTTATTGCGTGGAATTACTTCAGCGATCCTCAAACCATCCCCTGCGGCAAAAACCAACCATGAAGGAGGAACAACATATCCTTCGAATGGGTTATCCTCCAACGTATTCCTCATCTTTGACATGTAATGTCCAGCTTCGTCTGCTTCGGAAAACTTTTTTGGCAGGGTGCGCCCTGCGTCAATGGCGTCCAGTCGATGTCCCTCGAAGGTCTCTGTCGAGAGTAACGTCATCGGATGGTAGAAGTAGAGCACACAGCGCCCGTTGGCCTCAGTTCAGTTTTTCCACAAACGTGTTTGCTTCAAAAACTTGGCGCATCTCGTTAACAAATTCGATTAAGTAGTTAACCTCAATTGCGCAGTTACCTTCGACAAATATGTTTTCGTCATCAACTCCGACAACCACTCGTAACGGATTTAAAAAATGCAAGGAGTGCGCCTCCAAGATGTCCATCACGGACCTGCATTGCTCTTGTCTGTTGAGCCTGGGTCAAGCTATGACAGTAAAGGCCTTGTGATAACAAAGGGGGAAATTGCAGGTAGTGAAGATATCCAAGCCCTGTAAGACCCGACCTGACCTGATCGTTTTCGACCACCGAGTTGAGAGACCCCTCTCCTCGGCGTAAAAAGGATAAACGCTCAAGGTCCTGTAGTGGCTCACGCCATTCTTTGTCCTCAACGAAGCGATCGAGGAGGAGGCACCATCGGTCGCCTTCCTCGTCTTGCGGCACCCCCAAGAGGGTAAGATGCCCCTCCAAAAAGTGTAGAGATGTTAAAAATGTTTGAGAAACAGGGTAAGGCTCAATCTGCGCCTTCTGTAGAAGCCGGCAAGGAGCAGTCTTGACCCAAAACTCGCATGCCCTTGAGACCGGGTGGACGGCGTGATTCACATCGAGAGCCCTCGTGGCCTTGAATGAACAAGGATTACCCGAGACATGGTGAGCATTCAAGATCAATGTCTTCTCTGCCTGTAGAACCCTTGAAGCCGTCTGCGTCAAAACCAGCAAAGGAACACGTTGATTCGTTGAATTCATCTAGGCCTTCGGCACCATCAACGCCATTGTCGAGGCCGAAACCGTCAACGACAATGTTACCGATATGTGTCAGTTCAGCCCCCAGGTCCTGAGGAAACTCATAAGAAGGCTAAAACCAAATCTACATTGATGCCTTCCAAGCCAATGAGTGCTCCTGAAAAAATATTCACTCCTCTGACAAAGAAGGATTTTTTCAAATCCCGCTCTTCCATCTTTGAGGGGGAAGAAAGACCAGATGGGGAGGATGCCCCTTTGGGGCTTCAGTATGGAACCCCCAATGTGCCGAAATGCCTCATATCAGACGAGAGCAGCATGCAAGATCTTTGACACCTTGCATAATGCCAGTGGCATTGATACTTATCCTGAGTTGGAGTTCGGCAGGCCAGAACCAGAGGAGCACGCCGACTCCTCATACCGACAACTGATGTCCAGAAGTGGAGTATTTAGGCTGGGCTAGACCCCCGGTACAGTTTGTTCTGGATGATTTGACCGATATTCTAGACCAAGGTCCACCTACAGATCCTATATTACCCTTCCATGTGGCTCTACAAAAAAGGGTGGCCAGAAATTGGGAGACCCCCTGAAACCAATCCGGCGGTGGACAAATCCCTTACAAAGAAATACTGCCCTTCCAGTAGTGACCCTGGCTACCTGTCCAAACACCCCACTCCGGGAGAGTCTGGGGGTCAAGGCAGCCACGGCTACCTCTAACAAGGCACCTTACTCTACCATCCCTCCTGATAGGGACGATAAGCACGTGGATGGATGGGCACGGAAGGTATTTTCAGCTAGGAGTATGGCCCTGAAGTGGGCCAACTCCACATGTACCTTAGCAACATTTTCATAAACTCTGTGGGAGTCCATATCCATGGCGGCGGAGCATATTCCAGAAGGGGATGAAAGGAACGGCTTCCTGGCTATTAAGGACGGCAAGGAAGCCATGCCCTTCAGTCTGGATTAGACACTGCGGATAGCATCAGCAGGTCCATGGCCACGAGCGCTGTGATGAGCAGATTTGCATGGTTGCAGAAGTCAGGTTTTGCACTGGATGTGAAGACTCGTCTTCTCAACATGCTGTTTCACGGGTCTCACCTTTTTGGCAACAAGGCTGACGAGAGACTTGAGAGGTTGCAGACCTTGAAGGCGGCTACCAAATCTTTAGGGGCCGCTTTTGGGCAACCTCAGCTTTTTCGTCTGGCATGACAGCCATGGAGGGGGCGATCTTTTTGCTACTAATTTGGAAAGGTGAGAGGAATGGCCAGTCAAAGAGGCTAACAGAAGTTCCCTCATGGTGGACGAGGTAGAGGTTCCAAGCCAACTCCAGGTGCAGCTACCTTGCCATCAGCGGCTGCAGCAACCGCTTCGAAAAGCACTTTGAGAGCTTGCTTCAAGTATCACCAGTGGGGGGGCAGACTGTCTCAGCATCTCGAAGAATGGCGAGCCATTACTTCAGATGCGTGGGCTCTGGAGACAATAGCCCACGGTTACTGCCTACCATCCATAACGCAGCCTCACACCAATCCACCGGGGAAACACTCTTTGGGGATTCCAGATCTGCTCCTTGTGCAGCAAATATTGGCCCTGCTAGAGAAAGGTGCTATAGAACCATTGCCTGTATGCCTGTATGCCTGTAGCGGAGAGGAACAAAGGTTGGTATTCCCCTTATTTTTTTATCCCCAAGAAAGACAGAGGACTGAGACCCATTTTGGACTTTTGATAATTGAACAAGTTTCTAAGGAAGAACAAATTCAAGATGGTCACACTTTCTCAGATACTTCAGGCCCTCCAATTACAGGATTGGTTGGTGTCATTGGACCTTCAGGATCCTTATTTTCATGTGCCAATCCATCTCAAGCACAGGAAATACCGGAGGTACGCCGTTGGCGGCTCGCACTATCAGTTTCGAGTCCTGCCTTTCTGGTTGACCTCCGCCTTGAGGGTCTTCACCAAACTAATGGTGTTGGTGGCAGGGCATTTCTGTAGAGGGGCTTTCACGTGTAACCCTACTTGGCTGATCAGAGCACGTTCTCCCGAACAAGCCTTGGATCACCTCAGCGTTACCTGCCACCCCCTACACAGACTGGGCTTCTCCCTCAATTTCAAGAAGTCGCACATGACACCTTCCCAACAGCTCAGGCACATCGGGGCTGTTTTAGACACGTCCTTGGGAAAGTGTTCACCGCCCAAGGTGAGGGGTCAAGACATTCTCCAGATGGTAACAAAGTTTCAGAATGCCCACTCTCTCATGGCCTTCGAATTACTAAGGTTGCTCGGGCTCATGGCATCCTGCATTTTCCTTGTGCCAGTGGCTCGTCTGAGAATATAGTCTTTTTATTTATTTATATATTTATATAGCGCTAAAGCCCGCAGGCATCGGAGCGCTTACAAATAGACGGGACATATAGTGGCAGAGGACAGGACAAAGTGTAGTTACATGTAGTGAAAACTTCGCAGGTGCTGAAATTGTGTTAAATCAAGGTCTATTTAAATCGTAGTGTTTTTAGATTCTTTCTGAATTGGATATAGTTAATTTCAAGCTTCAAAGATGGAGGTAGTTCATTCAATTTTTGGATGCTTCTGGTCGGGAAGGCTCTGCCAAGGCCGTTGGCCTTTTTTGTTGGAATGATTTGTAGAAGGCCTTTGTTAGATGATCTTAAGCATCTGGTGGGTGTGTGCCATTTAAACTGTTTCTTTAGGTATACTGAGGCCTTCCCATACAGGCATCGATGGACCATGGTGAGGGATTTAAATGTGATTCTCTCTTCCATGGCCAGCCAATGTAGCTCTTTTCTATCACCAGTGATATGGTCTCTTCTTGACCTGCCTGTGATTGTTCTAATAGCGTTATTTTGAATAACCTGGCATTGCTTCAAACATTTACTGCTTGCTCCAAGGAGCAGGGAATTGCCATAGTCAAGTCTTGATAGTATAGTTGCTCTGGCTATGTTAGTGCTGTTCATCTGGTTGAGTAGGGGTCTGATTTTTTTCAAGAGCCTCTGGTGGTACTGGCATTTTCTTTTTAAATAGGCTGTGTGAGCCTCGGCACCTAATGAGGCTTGCAAGTAAACTCCTAGTGTCTTTACTTTCTCAGATATTGAGATGGGAGTGTTTTTGATGTTGAATGAGGAGTAAGAGGAGTTTAGTTGTTTTCTGGCGTGTGGTGAACCAAAAATCATTAGCTCGGTCTTTGTGCCATTGAGGCACATCATCATGATCCTAGTTGATCTGGATTGGGCCAGTAGGACGTGGTGCCTGGACCTTCTGGACATGACCATCTGTCCTCCAATTTATCTTCCTGAAAGAGAGAACCTTCTTTTGCAAGAGGGAGGTCGCATTATGCACCCAGCGATCAGGACTCTCAACCTTCACGCCTGGTTTCTGAGAGGATGAGCTATAAAGATTGGGACCTCCCGGAGACGTAATGGAAGTGTTGCTTTCGGGTAGAAAACCAGCAATTAAGTCTTTGTACAGCTGTCGGAATATGTTTTGCAGCTGGTGCAGAGATAAGAATGTAGATCCTTTTCTTTGTAAGACATCAATTGTGTTTTCCTTTTTGCTTCATTTGGCCAACCAGGGGCTCCAGGTTGGCAGTGTGAAAGGTTACTTGGCGGCGCTATCCATTTTTAAGCGTGCGCCAGCATCTTCCCTACCTTATCCCCAGTTTCATAAATCCTGGGTCTCATGGCATTGTGGGCCTGTCTAGCGTTATCCATTGCTATATTATGAAGTTGTTTCTGGGCCAGGATCAGGGATCTGTGTCTGGTTGATCAGAGGCAAGGTGGGTCTCCTCCGCTTGTTTAACACTCTTCTCTGCATCCTCCAGTTTCTTTAAGTTTTCTTTTTTGTGTGCTGTCGTACAGGAGATTATCTCTCCTCGGAGCATGGAGTTATAAGCTTCCCAGAGTGTTATCGGCTGTCAACTGACCCCTTGTTTAATTCGAAATATGCCTCAGTGACTGTGTGCATGCTTTCAATTAGTTCCGGGAAACCTAGATAAGAGCTATTCAGTCTCCACAATGCTAGAGGTAGTGGTGTTGAGGTTTCAATTTCCAAAAGAAGGGGGGAATGGTCCGAGATGCCTGTGTGTATCACAGTCACCGGCAGGACAAACATAATCCAGCCGAGACAGCGATGCATGCACCCCAGAATGTTAGGAATATTCTCTCTTGTCGGGGTGTAAATCACGCCACACATCACGCAGCCCTAGCGCCTCAACAAATGTGGCTAGTTTGGTATGGGTGTTGGGATACCGCCCTCGTAGATGTGTACGATCCTGAACCACATTGACAACCTCATTAAAGTCCCCCCCCCGAATTAGGATATCTGACGTGTCTTTGACCAGTATTGGTGTAATATCCTGTATTAGTGATGCCAACAGTGTGGGTGGCGAGTAGATTGCCATTAAGGAGAGTCTTATTCCATAATGTACCCGTGACATATATGAAACTACCGCTAGTGTCCAGCAGGACCTTCGAAAGGGTAAATGGGAGACTCTTGTGCACCAGAACAAGCACTCCCCTTGAGTCCATTGTGAAACCCGTCTTTATCGTGGTGCGATAGTTTGTGCGTTTCAAAAGAGTGCAGTTTGTGCGCACCAGGTGCGTTTCCGTTACAAAGACTACGTCCGGAGCGTGCCTATTAAGGAACTGCAGTACCAGTCTCCTTTTAAGGCAGTTTCCCAGCCCGTTAACGTTCCAGCTCAGGAGCTTCAAGGCTCGGGTTTCTCTGCTATGTGGGGTCATCAGGTGGATACAGGCTTGGGTAAGAGTCATAGAGTGTAGTAAAGGCGTGGTATGTCTTAATGTTATTTTCCCGCAGAGTCCTAATAGGGAAAGCTGAAGTTGTACTCTAATCCATGTCTGTCTTGATGCATCCCTCCCTTCCTTCCAACTTGCAGCAAACATTCGTAAACTTAAACTGCTAATAACTTCCCCCAGTTTCCCCCCCTCACCTTCCCCATACTCCATCCCAACTTGAAGCATCTGTCGCCCGAACCAAAACATAAACAAGTTAACCGTGTTCAATCGCGACTTGGACCGCTTGGTTAGTCGCTCGATGGGGGCGGGGGGCCTCAGCTATTAGGCCGCCAGAAGTAGTTGAAAGGTCGGGCATGTGATCTGCTTCAGATATCGATCATAGACTTATGTTTGTTCGATCCCCGGGTAGTGGGTTAATACCACATATTCAAAGTTAAATGTTTCAGTCATTGTCTAGGAGAGGTTCTGCCTCTTGTATCGGGTCTCCTTGTGGGTGCCTTGGTGGTGATCTGCCAGGATGGGCACCAGGTCTGTCATTGCTAGATCTCCTATCCGGTCTCTAGTCCCCTTCAATGTGCTGTTCTGCCCAGCTCCAGGCCTTCTTAGGGTTTGTAAAATTCACGGAGGTGCCGTTATGGTAGATCTTTAGCTGTGCTGGGAATATTTAAGCCATGTTTAACGTTAAGCATCTGTAGTCGTCTTTTGAGTGAGTCAAAGGATTGCTGTGCTTTTTGTACCTCCCTAGTGTAGTCCGGAAAGAACGTGATCCGTTGAACGTGACAGATCGCCTGGTCCTGGCCATCTGGAGAAGTGCGTCTCGGTCTCGATAATTTAGGAATTTGGCTATCACTGTTCGTGGAGAGGCGCCGGGTAGGGGTCGTCTAGTTGGCATTTTGTGTGCTCGTTCTATGGAAAAGAATCTCGAAAAGGGTTTAGGGGCGAATAGATCCGTCAGCCATTGCTCGAGAAATAATTCCATGCTGCGTCCTTCTATTTTTTCGGGTAGGCCAAGAATGCGGACGTTGTTGCGCCTGGATCTTCCTTTGCTCTCCTCCACCCTGTCTTCCAGGGTTCTAAGCCGGGCCAGCACTCCGTTCATTTGCTGCCCCATGGAATGGAGGCCATCCTCAGTTACAGAAATGCAGGTTTCGGCCTCGCCTGTGCGGGAAGTTAGCTTCTGCAGATCATGCCTCAGGAGGGATACTTCTGTGCTTATCCCGTCCATTTTCACTTCCATGGAGGCTCTTGAGTTTGCAATAGCGTTCATCACATCTCTCGAGGAGATGTTTCTCATCATCATTCACTGTCTCCTGGTGTTGCTGGCGCTACTGAAGGAGTCGCTGTGACTGTTGCAAACTGCTCCATTGTGCTCTGGGTAGTGGATTTCTTATTCTTGTCCTTGCCCATGGCGGGGTTTATATTCCCCTCTGTGGAGTGAGTTTGGTCGTCTGATTAAGGGAACAACTTAATTGACCAGCCACAAGACAATCAGAGAATCAGAGTGGTTGCTCGGAGCTAGGTAAACATTCACAGTTTCGTCAGCCAGGTTCTTTTATCCCCTGTGGAATTACCACAAGCCGATAATTACTGTCTTCACCTGGCGTCTCCCCTCGTCGCCCTCTAGCCAAGGAGATCTATCAGGCGCTGCGTGAAATGAATCAGTGATCCTATGCTTGTGGCCTTCTCTGCTTGTTCACAGGCTTCTCTCTGCTTGTATTACGGCTCGCCTACGTTTCCACACTCCTCAATCGCCTCCGCACAATGTTCCAGCAGGGGGTGAGAAGGCAGTCGGTGTTTACATGAGAGGCAGCACGGGACAGTCTAGGGCCGGTAAAGGCACAATTGTTGACATCCGCCTGGGACCCGGCACACAGATCAGGCATACACGCAACCCATGCCAGGTCAGTGGAGGGGCAGCACCGTTCCCGGAGGACAAGCCTTGTAGGTCGTGGTATGGATGTTAGGCTCTCTATTTATAATGTGGCCCGCTCTGCGCCAAGAGTTTGCTGAAGAAATACTGAGGTAGCACCTCCAGGCACAATCCTGCTTCCTGCTGTAGCTAATCCCCCAATTGTTCGCTCCCTTACCTGCACCATGTCTCTCTGTGTCTGCTTCAGCCACACGGCCCCGGAATGGGCTCAAGCGGGTCCGGGAGAGGCTGACTGCAGTGTCCCCCGGCAAGAACTTAAAAAATTACAACGGGATATCACTACATTTATCTAGACAGAGACAAATAGTAGAATCTCCAAATCGATCCTTGTGACGGGAAAAGACTGGTTGGGCTGCAATACCCAGATTTTCAAACTTACTATGACGCATCACACCTGCAAATACTGAGGGAATGGTGCCAGGTTGCATCACCTAAACATTGGTGGAGTATGCAAGCAGTAGTTGGTAGGAATACCTCTGTGGAGGGCACTCTGATTACCGAAGCACTCCAGACCAAACTCCCTCTACATAAACCCACTAACAAAAACAATGCTACACACGTGGGACATATGTAGCATTGTCTTCATTACTTGGTTTATGTTGATGGGACGACACAATTCATTCCCGCTGGTCTTACAGTGGAAAGGTGTTCCATCCTTGTTTACACCACTCCACATCAATATGGACTTCACTCCGGCATTTGATAGAAGTGCCTTCTAACAGTGGAAGGAACCTAGGGGATGGTGCATTTCAGCTCTATTTAGAAACAGTATAATTAAATCATTCCAAGAATGCAAACAAGAGTACCACCTGGCACCTGAAGGAACAACACTGCTTTCGATATTCTCAGATCGGGCACTGGATTGTAAACCAGGTAAGAGAAGCAGCATTGAGGCAGCTGACTTACTTTGAGTAAGGTACATCACTAATAGGACCTCAGCCAAAG
This sequence comes from Ambystoma mexicanum, assembly GCF_040938575.1. Classification (NCBI taxonomy): domain Eukaryota; kingdom Metazoa; phylum Chordata; class Amphibia; order Caudata; family Ambystomatidae; genus Ambystoma; species Ambystoma mexicanum. The sequence continues at coordinate 995,131,052 of NC_090929.1, read as the reverse complement.
GGTTGATATCCAACATGCATCACGTTTTAACGGAGGATAAGAAAACGCGCCTACATGGATGCATGGGAAGCTGACATAGGGAGGGAGATATCAGATGATGAATGGAAGGCGATCTGGTTGAGGACCAGGACTGCCTGATCGGCAGTCCAACTTAAGGATGCAGCTTATAAGGGTACCCTGAGATAGCACCTGACCCCTATCTTAATAAGATTGACCCCTACACAGGGAGGGTGTTGGAGGGGCAGTTGGGGGAAAAGGGAACCTCGATCTGTTGGGGATGGCCCAAGATCAAACCATTCTGGCAAGATGTTATATCCTGTATCTCACAGGTCATAGGACGCACCTTCCCCTTTGATCCAGGGACGGTACTACTATGTATTCCCGCAGGAGAGGTCTAACTGCTATTTTCAGGAGGGGAAGCTCAGTTACATTGGTTTTATTACCTGAGCCAGAGTGGTACTGGCCTCGAGATGGAGAGACCGCTGGTCCGCACATCCACCTGTGGTGGGCCAAGCTGTATAATATACTGGCAATGGAAAAACTAACTGCAGACCTAACTGAAAAGTGAGATGCTTTTGCCTGCAATTGGAGATTAGTAATGACTTTCCTATCGTCTGACTACATGAAGACCATGTTCCTGCACCGACCTACAGCCATAAATTTGTTTGGCATGCAAAAACCAAAGCGGGACACAAACAATGAGACAGAACTTTTACTATAATTGTCTACACTACTATATCTCTGACAAAGACGATGGCTATTGATTTTGTGTACTTCCTAACTTCATTGAACCAGGCTGGGGAAGAGGGAGGTGCGAGGGTTACTTAGTGGAGGAACTGGAAGTTACTGTTCCTTTTGGTAAGCCTGTTACAGGTTTATTTGTATTACTGATGGTAAAAAGCAATGAAGTGTTTTTAACAGACAAAAAAAGGAGGCAGACTGCAGAGAAGACCTTCTCTCTAAAATGGGAAGAACTCGCCCCCTTGGAATTGGAAGGAACCATGACCAGAAGGAGAAGGTATTACAAAATAATAATTGTCGGCACCCAGGACAGTGTCGGTCAGATAACTCGGTCTCAAAGTGATTTTATAGCTCCAATGCACCCTTCTTTTTTCTCAAATGACCGAGTCATCAGTCTGTCTCCTGGAGGATTGTCACCTGAAAAAATGTCATTTCTAAATCACCCCTTCTTGCCCTAGGGGTTATCCCCAAGCTAGGAATGTTCCATTCTTGCAGGTTAGAATCACCGCAACCAGCTTGTAGGTAGAACTTGGCACCCAAACCAGCATTCACTAAGCTTTGCAAAGTTATTTGTTCGGGTTGTTGATATAGCCCCTTCTCACCAGGACTGTGCTAAAGCCACCAGTTGGCCTTTATTTTACTACTTCTCCTCAGGGTCTGGCGCCTGCCAAACTGTTAGCCCAGATTCTCAGCAGGCCTTGCTTTCTAGCTGTAACCTGATACTTGCTATAGTGGGACTTCGTAGTCTCAGCTAATCCCTGCTTTGCACCGTTCTAACTAGTTGGTCTTCTTGGCTTGGTTGCCAATGATTCTGGCTTTCTAACTATTCCAAACCCATTCCTCCTCCTGAAATACAACTCACTCTGGAATGCCGTCCCAACACCCTCAATCTTGGGAGGTGTATGCCTCTTTTTCTAGGTGTGATCCAAGCCAAATTGTCCCAGTAAATGATAGGGTTGATAAGTCGGCTTCCCCATTGTAATGCGCGATTTACCTTTGCATAATGGTTGACATCCTCCCAATGTATTTGCGGTGTCTGTTCAATTGTGATCAGGTTCTGTGGTCCTTTCAATGATGAACAGCAGTCATAGACTGGGCTTTTGTTCGAAGTTACAAAGGCCTTGCCCGATAATATGGGATCAGGCATTACTACATTGGTGGACCTTTGATTTGGTCGCCCAGGCGTGCTATTCCCAATAGAGTTTGCTTGTGAGCTTTTAGCATCTTTGCCCTGCATTTCTCCTGTTCCACTGCATTTCGATTTCCATCTAACTCTGGTTCATGCTCCATGCCAGGATTTGCATACCAGGTGGATGGATCCACCACCATAATATATCACATGGCTCGACCAAATATATAAAATCCCTTTCCTGGTGCTGGTTTTCTTGGCGTTATTTTCTACAGGGAAAAGGTACTGAGAGGTAAACACACTATCCTCTCCCACTGATCTCTTAAGGTATATTTTGCCCGTCTCACTTTGGGCTTCTTCTCTGACGGCATTTGCGTGAACCCTGGTTTTCCGAAGGATGATTGGCGAAGGTCTGGGGACCGCTGCCCCCCTCCATCTCCCCATGTACAGCTGTAAGTGTCGCAACACAGAGCTGGTGACTCTCACTAGGACCAGAGCTCCACAGTTTCCCCAGTGTGTGATACACCAGTGAATTTGTCACAGTTCAGTTAGCAATGCCTGTATCTATTTGTTGTATTACGGAAATCATATGTTGCTTCTTAATGTCACATTTAGGGAATTTCTACCCAAGTAAATTAGTATTGGCATTTTCAAATATTGTAGCAATTGTATTTGTGCACCAATGTTAATGTGTTTTTTTCTTATTTGCTAGGTTCACTCATTATCATTAATACTGAATAAGACAACAAATGAACTAGCAAAAGCAAGTGTGTCAAAACTTGTTGCCCATCGTGAAATTACTGGTAGGTTTGGATAATTGTACTTATTTGCATATCTGCAACAATGAAATGAATCATTCCTAAACATTTGTGGAAATGTATATCTCAAAATATTCAACTGTCATTGCCAACTAGGAGTAAGACAAACTTCTCATGATTTGCTTTAACTATTGAGCAAATCAGACTGGTTGAATGACAGTTCAAGTGTGATCATCGGCTTGTCATTCACATGTTTTTGTTGTAGTCTTTGGAAATACTTAAATTATTACATCTTTTTTCTGCTTCTCGTTGGAGAGTTTACTAGATTAAGCATCCGTGCATTAAATAAAGGCAATCATTAGGGTTATTGCAGTGGACTTTTTTCAGACTGGGTCATATTGTACAGTACAAAATTAATTTTGCATTGTAAGTGGATTGATGAACTGGCATTAAAAATAATGTACATTTCTCAGATTTATTATTTTGCTACATTTAGGAAATGTTTATGGTTCTCAGTATCTTCTCATGCTTGTACTTTTCACCTACAAAAGATCAGGAGATATTGCAGCTTAGAGATCCCCTTTCAATATCCTTACTATGGCTCTTATCTTCATCCCCCTTCCTCTTTACTTATCTGAAGTAAAGGTGGTAACATCCCATAAGTACAGAGGAATGGGGTCTAGGGACAGTATGGTAGTCGCCATACTGAGCTACTTTTTCTATCAGTTTTGTAAAATGCTCTTGATAGTCCCCTTCTGTTTCCTTAAACTAATTATATATGTGGATAAACTACGATTTTCCCAAAATTGATATCATATAATCTTAGTATTTATTCGAATACGCTATAGAGCTTAATAGATTTAAAAGCAAGTAACAACTTTTGGTACATGGGATTCTTAGTAGATTGGCAGTTTGTCAAAATGTTCTCCAGCTAGTGGAAGCTAGCTCAGGAAGTCCTTCAAGAGATCTTAGCCCTTTGGGGAACCCCTCAGGTGGATCTGTTCGCCACAAACACCAACAGGAAGTGTGATCTGTTCTGTTCAAGGGAATTTGCCCCGAGAGGAGCTCTAGAAGACGCGTTCGTAGTGGACTGGGAGTTTCCACTCCTTTACGCGTTCCCACCAGTCCCTGTTATTCCTCAAATGATCAGGAGGTTGAGAAGATTCCGGAAAACCATGATCCTAATTGCCCCGGATTGGGCCAGGAGAACGTGGTACACGGACCTTCTAGATATGTCCATCTGTCCTCCAATCCGTCTTCAACTCAAAGAGAAGCTTCTCTCGCAGAGGGGAGGTCAGGTTCTTCATCCAGACACCAGAACCCTCAACCTTCACGCTTGGCTTCTGAAAGGGTGAGGTAAAAGGATTGGGATCTCCCTGATGACGTCATGGAGGTGTTGCTTTCGGCTAGAAGGCCAGCAACAAAGTCTTTATACCGCTGCCGTTGGAACAAATTTTGCAGCTGGTGTAGGGAAGAGAATATCGACCCTTTTCATGTGGTACACCAACGGTGTTATCGTTTCTACTCTACTTGGCAAACTCAGGCCTTCAAGTTGGCACTGTAAAAGGCTATCTCGCAGCGCTTTCTATCTTCAAGCGCACTGCGGAGGAACCATCGTATTTCAAACTTCCTCTAGTGGTACAATTTCTCAAGGGATTAACTAATGTTTATCCTCCAAAACCATTCCAGGTTCCCTTATGGGACTTAAATTTAGTCTTAAACTTCCTAATGGGCACTCCATTCGAACCACTTCACTCTTGTGCGCTGAGATTTCTCACGCTTATGTCCTACTGGTAGCACTAACATCTGCTAGATGGGTGAGCGAGCTACAAGCTCTCTCCTGTAAACCCCCACATACAATCTTCCACAAGGACAAAGTTGTCCTACAGGTGAAGCCTAATTTCCTCCCAAAGGTGGTTTCTGAATTTCATATTACTCAGAAAATTACCTTACCTTCGTTCTACCCTCCTCCCCATCCGGGGAAAGAGGAGGAAAGGCTACATAGGCTGGACCCAAGGCGAGCTCTCAGCTTTTACATCAGCAGAATGGCTAGGATCAGGCAAGCAGACCAACTGTTTCTAGGATACTCAGGTCACAAGTTGGGACTACCCATAACAAAACAAACCACCTCCAGGTGGATTATTTTGGCCATTCTGGAATGTTGCAAACTGGCAGGGAAAGAGCCACCCCAAAATCTCAGGGCTCATTCAACCAGGGGTATCACAGCCTCTTCGGCTCTCCAAAGAGGGGTACCGGTCCGAGACACATGCGCGGCTGCCACATGGTCATCCGCACATACATTCACAAAATTTTACAATCTGGAATCCTCCACTACTCAAGAGACCAGACTTGGCAAGGCCGTATTACATTCGGTCCACCCCTAAAGGGATACAAAGCTTTCTCACTCCCACCTCCAAATACATGCCACTGCTATGGGAGTCTATCAAAGATAAGGAATACGTCGGAGGACACAATCCCTTCGAAGAACAATTTACTTCTTACCTGTAACGTTCTTTCGACGGGATGTTCCTCCGACATATTCCTTATCGCCCCTCCCATCCATCCCAGCAGTGATACTTCCCTTGTGGTTGCAGTTTACGCTCCTTCAAGGTCAATAACCAATTCAGGCATGACTTTCCTTATGCTACAAAACGGAACTGAGCAACGGACGCAGCGTGTGGCTATTTATGGGCATGATGACGTCGGTGCCGATACGGTGGCCGTCGAGGGACATCGACTCGGCGGACGTCGACGCGCAGCGCCCTCTACAGAAAATATTTCCAAGGCCAGCAAGCTGGAAACGTATTATCAAAGATAAGGAATACGTCGGAGGAACATCCCGTCGAAAGAACGTTACAAGGTAAGAAGTAACTTGTTCTTCTCTATGCTTTAGTTATTGCGTGGCTCGTTGTTATTCTGATGAGCTCTCTCCATGTAGTCTGTTCTGATGGGGTGTCATACTCTGCACCCTACAGCTTGCCATAATGGCTCCCCCACCCCCCAATTCCCTTCTGTTGGTAATTTAAAGTTGGACTATCATCATGCCCAACTTCTGGTGTTATGCGTGGATAATAATTTTTTCCGCCACTCACCTGACAGTCCTTGTCAGATTTGATCTCTTGCCACTTTTTGTCTTTCTTTCTCTCCCCAAGGGTTGCTGGTGGAAAGCAACCCTTGGGGACTGCAGAGCCTGCCCACCTGCAGGCTCTCCAGTCCCCCATACCCATTATGGAGTCTGAAAACTGGTGAATCGAAGCAGCCAATCTCCCTCTTAGTCGTTCACTCCTCAATGGACCAAGTGCTTCTCCCACACCCTGCACAGTCTCACTTTACAGGGTCTCCAGACAGCCACAGTTTGTTTCTTCAGGTAGTGGTCTCCTTTTTTTTTTCTCACGGGAGCTTCGACGAACATGTCTGCTGCCTCCGTTCCTGTGAATCTCCCACCCCCCACTGAATTTTCCCAGTCCTTTTATATACTCATTTGGGCTGTGGTATTCTGTGTACCCTGGCTTGGGATTGGTTATTTCCCAAGCTCATCTGTCTCATGCACTTGGATTTGTCAGGCCTTGCAGGTTTTTAAAAATGATCCGTTAAATAATTTTTATGCGTTTTCTGCGATTTTGGTTTATTTTCCCATCATGGGGCTATTGGTTGCATCAAAAGGTTTTATAGGTGGAAACCTCCACAATCTGTAGGAAAGACATTTCTACAGAAAATGCACATTTCTCATGGGCTAAGACTTTCAAAATTCTCTGATTTTTGAAATTGCTTGCCGATTTAGAAATGTCTGGACAGTAAGCAGATTTCCTCTTTGTAAGTATGGAATTTCAGACTCCGTAGAAATATTAAAAAAATATCTGCAGATTTTCAAAGTTTTCCGTGTATTTGGACTTTCTTTACTACAGGCTTCAAACTTGGTCGACGCTATCTTGGAAATGATAGAACACCTCATCGCAGCTCAGTGGCGTTAAGTGGCCGCCCAAAGGCTGTAGGCAAATGCGTGTGGCTTTTCCATCCATCCACAAAGTAAGCCAAGTGGCTTGTTCTCTGCAGCTTTGATTTTCCCTGATAACCGATCACGACGGCCTTCATCAGCGGATCAGCTCCGCAGTCTGATTCCTGCAGCACTGTGGCCTACTGGGAAAGTGTCTCTACTGAAGGCTTCTTGTCTCTGCTCTCTAATGGGTAATTTAGGGTATCTGAACGCTGTGCACCCAGGGAGCCCCGAGACATGGATCGCAGGCTGTATTGGGGCGCAGCACATCTGTAGAAAGTGGAACCACACTCACCCTAATGACCCCTGGAGAGTGCAGGGATCAGATTGAAATAGCGTCGGCAGCGGAGGTTAAGACGCCAGATTCACTAAATGCAGACTCCGTAGAAACGGCAGCAGCATGTGGCGCAGCAATGGCAGTGGTGTAGCATGTCAAAAAAAGAGGGATTGGAGAGGTGACCCTGGCCAGAGCGTTAGAGAAGTAATAACTGGAGGCACTCAAGGGTGTCCCATCCACCCACTGCTTGGAGTCGAAGTGTGATGTGGGTGTCCCAGGGAACGGAGAAGGAGCTCCTTTGATGATCGAGGAACCAAAGAGGCCTCTGAGTTCCGGAAGAGTGGTCCTGAGGCAGTGCCCATACCGTACAGTGCCGGAGTGGATTAGAGGAAGTTGAAAGAAGCAAAGGCCTTCCGGGTCTGCAAGCTCAGGGCAGAGCTTTGATATGATATGGCATTTATAACGCGCCTATCCACAAGTGTTTCAAGGCGCGACGAGGCAATGGAGGGAGATCAGTGGGGAGACGAACAACAATCCTATTAGGCCAGGTGTCATTCAGATCGTGCAAGTGCGGGGGAAGGGGGAGGTCACAGTGCAGTACATGGGATAATAAAATAAATAAACAATAAGTAAAAGTACTGCCAGCAGGTGTCAAGTGCAAGGGTAAGTGCAGACATCAGGTGTCAAGTGCTGGTAGTGGGACTGTAGGGATACAGAAAACAGTCCCCAAGTGCAGGGGTTGCCAGGAAAGCAGTGCAGGTGTGTGTGACTGGCAGGGGAGGAACCTGGGCCCGAGATCAGAGGGTGGCCAGATAACAGGTGCAGTTTCAGCCAGGAGGTCAGCAGGGGAGAGGAGGAGAAAAAGCGGAAGCAAAGAGAAAGGTTTTGAGGTTCTGGAACCGGAGATGATTCTCCTCAAGTTTCAGGGAGGGAGGCCGGGAGGCTGTTCCAGAGGGAGGGCCCAGCCGAAGAAAGAGATCTACCACCAACTCGTTGATTGTAGAAACAACTGACCCTGAGGGAGTTGGAGGCGGAGGAGCGTAGAGCTCGAGAAGGAAGATATTTAGGAAGAGAGAGTTGAAGGTATTGAGGCCCCATGCCCCAGAAGGCCTTGTGGACAATGCAGAGGGTTTTGAACTTAATCATTGCAGCCACTGAGAGCCAGTACAGAGATTTCAGTCCTGGAGAGATACGATCCCTGGGCTTGAAGCCAAGGACAAGTCCCGCAGTCCTGTTCTGGATGAGTTGCAGAGGGCAGAGAGTAGAAGCAGGCACATTTAGAAAGAGGCTGTTGCAATAGTCCAGCCTAGAGAGAACGAGAGCTCTGGAGACAGTGAGCTTCTGAGGGAACGAAAGGAAAGGAAGAATACCTCTGAGGAGGTGCAGCTGGTAGTGTGACTTCCTGGAGACATCAGAGATGTGAGGAGAGAAGGAGAGTGTGGAGTCGAAGATGACCCCAAGGTTTTTAGCCAAACAGGTGGGAGCAGGAGGAGGGCCAAGAGAGGCCGGCTAGAGAGTGACAGGAAAGGAGGGAGCGGGTGTGCCGATGAGGAGAATCTCGGTCTTACTGGCATTAAGGCAGAGATCATTGGCGGCACACCACTCCTGGATAGCAGACAGTCAGAAATGAGAGAGGGAGAAGAGGTGGCTGAGGGTAGTCTGAAAATAAGCTGAGTGTCATCCGCATAGCACTGGAAGTTGGGGCAGAGCGCGGTAATGCAGTGGGCAAGAAGTACCAGGTATTGGTTGAACAGCCTGGGAGAGAGGTTAGACCCCTGGGGAACACCACAGTTAGAGATAGGGATAGAGGAGAGGAACGACCCAAGTTGAACTTGGGAGGGTCGGTCAGAAAGGAAAGAAGTCAGCCACACCAGGAGACGGTTGAGCAGGATGGCATGGTTGACAGTGTCAAAGGCAGAGGAGAGCTCAAGTAAGATGCGGACACAGGGGGTGTTGGAATCAAGGTTGGAGAGCAGGTCTTCACGGATGGTCAGGAGAGCAGTTTCCTTGCTTGTGTCCGCTTTGAAGCCAGACTGATGATCATGGAGACAACCAACAGATTCAGTGTGAAGATTAAGCTGGGAGATGGCCAGCTTTTCCAAGAGTTTGCCCAGGAAAGGAGTAATGGGGATTGGGCGATAGTTAGCCGGGCAGGACGGGTCGGCAGAGGGTTTCTTAATAAGAGGGTGCACAAGGGAGTGCTTCAGGGGGAAGGGAAGACTCCAGTGGCGAAGGCGTGGTTGCAGAAGTCGGCCAGGACAGGAGCCAGGAGTCAATGTGGTCCTTGATAGTTTTGGAGGAACAGGGGTGAACCTGTTTTGACGAGACTTTCATAGATCGGACTTGTCTAGAAACCTCCTCTGGGGAGAACAGGGTAAAGGCAGAGAAGGAGGGAGGAGAGGTGGCCGCAGAAGGGCCAGAGGAAAAGCAGGGAGTAGAGGGTGTAGAGGGAGGAGGGGGAGAGGAAGAGAGAGAGGACAGGATGTCCTGAGTTTTAGAGATGAAGTGAGAAGCCAGGGCTGTGCAGAGGGCCTGGGAGGGGACAGGAGAGGTAGAGACTGCAGCAGGATTGGCCATCTCCTTGTAGATTGTAAAAGGTTTGGCCAAGTTGTTAGATGCCGCAGAGACGCTGGCTTGGATGTGGGCTCTCTTCTTGGTGCGGGCAGAGAGTCTGTATTGCTGTTGGAGCAGGCGGCAGGCCAGTTTCTCAGAGGATGTACATGAAGCACGCCATTTCCTCTCAGCCACCCTACACTTGCCTTTAAGGGTGACGAGGTCTGAGTCGTACCAGGAGTTGCAGGTAGATCCTCATGACAGGGGCAAGAATATCAAGAGTATCAGATATAGCAGAGTGGAGCATGGAAAGGGCTGTGTCAGGGTCAGAGTCAGCCAAAAGGGTAGAGGGGGGAGAAAGCGGCGGCGAAAGCCTCAACTGACACGCGCTTCATAGGTCGGATGACCGAGAAGGTGGGTGGCAAAGATGGAGTTGGCTTGGCCTGAGAGGTAGAGAGGGTGAGATGGGAGGAAAGGAGAGTGATCACTCCAGGAGAGAGGAGTGGTGTGAGGGGCAGAATGGGGAAGGTCTTAGGAGATCAGAACATCCAGATTGTGCTCTGCAGCGCGAGTCGGGCCAGAGGGGAGAATAGAGAGTGAGAGAGAGTTGCAAAGGTTGCGAAAGAGTCCAGAGGAGGACAGGAGGCATCCAGGTGGATGTTGAAGTCGCCAAGAAGGAGGAGTTGAGTGGTCAAGACCAGGAGTGAAGAGGAGACGTCCACCCACTCAGAGAGAAAGGAGGAGATCTGACCAGGTGGCCGATAGAGAGTAGCCACAGTAAGGGAATGGCTAGGAGAGAGAGAGAGAGAGAGAGAGAGAGAGATAGAGAGAGCAGACGAGGTATTTGAAAGAGGACTAGGCCTGCGTAGGAATGACAGAGGCAGGAATCCACTCGAGGAAGATCAGGGCTACACCCCCTCCGGAATGGTTGGACCTGGACGCGGAGAGGATCTTGTAGTCATCTGGGAGGAGAGTATCAAAGCTCGTGACAGAGCTGGCAGTGAACCCTGTCTCAGTGAGACGGAGGACATCAAGGTCAAGTTCCTCCAGAAGGCGGCAACTGTTGGAAGAGTGTTTGACAACTGAGCGAGAGTTAAGAGTGGCAATATGGAGAAGGTTTCCGTCCTTGAAAGACTTCCGGGGAGGGGTACAAATCAGAGGGTACGCCCTGCAGAGGTGTAGAAGAAGCCGAAGGGGGGGTCAGAAATGGAAGGAGGAGAGGGCAAGATAGCCAAGGAGGAGGCAGCAGGGGGAGGCGAGGAAGCCTTGGAGGAGGGAGAGGGGACAGCAGGACAAGAAAGGAAATTGATGAGGTGCGGGAAGCGTCTATCGAAAGGAGAAGACTGGCCTGAGGGCCTTGGACCAAGACGGTACCATTCACATAAACATTAATGATGACCTTAGAGGAGTGGAAGGTGGTCAGGAGGGCCTCTCACCTGGTGCCACCATTAATGGTAGAGAAGGAGAAGCGAGAGAACACAGAGACCATATGTAGGGTCCATAGGTCTGGTGAGGGAACGACAAAGAGGATGTCTGTGAAAGTTTTCCTGGAGGAGGCACTGGTATAGGTGTCAGCGATAGGGAGGCCTGGGTTGGAGACCAGGATGTCCTTTTTAAACTTCTTCCTACTAGATTTAGTGAAGAGAGCAGGATAGTCGATAGAGAAGCAGTTAGACAAAACAGGAAAGACTGAGAGCACCATAGAGTAGGTAGGGAGAGAGAGAAGAGGAAGAGGAAGGGAGAGGGAAGGGGAGAACACTAGGGAAGGACACAGGGCAGGGTGCAAGCAGACAAGACGGAGAGAGGCGAGAAAGTTGAACAACAAGACGACAGCTGCTCAGATTTAATAGACTATCACAATGCAATTTTAAAAACAGGAGAAAACTCACCGAAGTTTGAGAGTCTGCTAGGTGGACAGGGGTAAGCAGGGTAGAGAGAGAGTCGAAACCTGGTTGACGGCTGGCAACTTTGTTCCCCTGCGGACACCTGCAGACACAACATGGAACCGCCTCTGTGGGAGCCGCTCTTAGCCGCAGGGGCTGCAAGGGCAGAGGGCTGCCCTGGGAGGGTCAGTGAAGAAAGACAGACACACCAATCACAGGAGGTGGGTGGGATGGGAGGCGGGAGGGAGAAGGGACCAGGAAATGGAGCGAGGGAGGGAACAAAAACAACGGCGCTCAAAGCGCAATCAAACAGCCACATGAGATAACAAAAAATGCCCAGGAGGCTCATGAGCAAGTTAGCTCACCTGTTGTTCTGCGCCAAGTCATTGCTCCCATTCATTCCACCGCCTATATGGCTGACTAGGCGGTGGAATGAATGAGTGGAGGGAGGAGATTGGCAAAGCGCAGTTTTGCTCAGTAATCCAGGTGAGGCCACAGGGGCACATACTGCTTGGAGTGTTGATACCACCTGTTCTGAGGGGGGAACATTGGAGGCAGAAGCAGGCTGACAGTCAAAGGTAGGTGTGACAAACAGTCTACTGGCCCAATGGTACATGACCAGTCCATAGACAGTGCCACTTTGGTGGAGTTATGTATTTTGACTGCAGGAGCCCAGGTTAACCCTAGACACGTGGGGATGTGAAGGGATGAGGAAGGGTCCCCACAAAGTGTCTCAGTCTAATTGTTCACGTGCCTGTAACAATGCACATAGTGGGGTTGAAGGAGGATAATACAACAAATGGCACTGTCTAAATCTTTGAGCTTGCAGGGGTTCAGGAGAGAGTCATCCATGTGTGACGATATGAGAAGGTATCTGGCTCGCTTGACCAGCAGCTAATGGGAGAGGTGACTGCGACTAATGCTATAGTATGGTAATGTTTATTTGTAAAGTACCTATACACAAGGCAAGTGTTTCAAAGCGCTCAAGGAGAGAGGGAATAAGGGGGAAAAACTGTCATTCAGAGCCCTTGAATGTCTGAACGATACAAGTCTGCACAGGCAGAGTAAGTGCATATAGTACAGTTAACCGTGTAGATAACAGCAAATGGGTTTGACGAAGAGTCTGCAGGTGTCAGCAGGGGAAGCCAGTGGCCAGCCGTCAACCCACAAAGTAAGTGTGGCATGGGTATGGCATAGAGAATTATTCTACTCCAGAAAGCCCTGCCACTACATTACCTTACCTCCCAACATGGCTTGTCAGGCATAATTGTGAATGATTGCAATGCTACACTTTGTGAACATTAGCCTGCGACACATTAGACAGATTTGTGAATGATAGAAATAGCCACCCTCAGATAGAATTGTGAATGTGTGCGCTACATTGACCCACTGAACAGAATTTCTCCAAAACCAAGCTGCGCTTCCACAGAAACAGCAAAATGGTTGCACTGGTTCCAGTGAGCACCAGGGCCTCAAAGCTGCGTTTTGCAGCAACAAAAAAGATGCCTGTACCATCTTGCCAAGCACGTAGTGGGCAGGATGGAACAAGGGGACACACTAAGGGAGCTTGCCAGTGTGTTCTTTCATATACATAAGAAACAAAGTGAAAAAAGCAGTGCTGTTTTGCTGCCAGACCAAAGTCCCCATTAAAAAGGAAACTTTTTCACCTTTAAAAAATGCTGTTCTGACTCGATTTCCATCTGTTCTTCCTTAAACCACTGTGATTAATAAGGCCCCGACCATGCCCATTCATATCCCCATTGTGCTTCAGCAAAACCAAGCATGACCCCTGAATGACAGGCCCTTTCAAAGCAACTCTGAGAAAAATCAACAAGGAACTCAACTTTTACCCGCACTGGAAAACACATTCATTTTCTTTACAAAGTATCAAAGCTCAGTAGTTCAAAGAAACTCCAGCTATCTGAGCCATGTCAATTTCATGGCATATGTGCTTAAAAAAAACTCCTGCATACAAGAAATCACTATAGCTGCAAGACAGTGTGGGAATCCAGAGGGAGATGCAAAACCGAATTTAAAAAGAAATGCCAGCTCTTCACCACACATGTAAAATGGGCTTTGCAAACTCAAGGAGAGAAAGGCCTGTTTTAAAAGTAAACTATTGAATGAAAGCCTGCCATTATATAGTAATGTGAAGGGGTTTGTTGCTGGGGAAAATACACACATGGGTTATTTTATTCAACTGGCTTGTTTAATTCAGGACCAAATATAAAAATGTAAAACTGTTAAACCGTATTGGCTGGATTTTCCAAGTTTCAAAAGGGAAAATAGGTTTCTGACATGGGGGATGCTACCAACAGGAGGGCCTCTCTCACCATATACTAACACCCCAGTGATAATTAATTAAGAGGGTGGACAGAATCTAGTGTAGGCTGAATCCACTGACAATGAAACTCCCAGGACAAGGAAGTGTGGAAGTGGGCAAGGGGCAATAAACCTACAATCAAGCTGCAACCCCCACCTTGCTCTGGAGGAAATGACAGTTGGTGGCAGCTGAAGAAAGAGAAAAAATGGTCCAGTGACAGATAAAGGACTGCCATTTGTTTCCAAAGACAATTTATGAATCGAAATGTAAAGACTTTTATCTCTGCAGCAAGACCTTGTAAAAATGTAAAAATTTCAGTTTAAAAGTGATTTTATGGGCTTTCATTGAAGACATGGTAGAATTCACTGACCCATTGGGAAAATAATGGCAAAGAATCAGGTATTACAAGGAAAGTATCCATGATGCCAATGCAGATTTTTATACTTGCATCCTTTATGTTAATCCAGACATGTGTATAAGGTTATGGAATTTTAGGCCGAATCGTTGATACTCAAAATTACCAAAAAGTATTAAAAGGGCGAAACAATGTCTAACGGATTGAAGAGTTGGAGTGCTATGCTCTGCATAAAATAGGTAACCTATGTATATAATTTGCTAAGAGATTTCAATTGTATAAATGTACCGTTTGTGGCAAAATTGGATTTTGGCTAAAATAACTGTGGGAGGTTTTGGACATTGTAAAACTTACATCATAAATCTGACATCATTCCCTTGGAATCCAACCAGCTTAGAGCGAGGCGCGAACTAGCAACCCTGACCAATCCAGTAGTTTAGAGGCGTGCTTAGCTAAACCTGCCCAGCCATATACTTTGATGATGTCACTGTACATTATAAATAAGAGTCCCTGACAAGACTCCAGACACACACTCTTCCTGAAGTTCCTGCGCTGCGTTCCTGATCTGCTCCATCCAGATTCCTGACCCCACTAAAAGGCCAAAGAATTGCTGACCCTACTCCAGAGCCCACAGCATTGCTGATCCTATCCCAGCAAGGCCTCAATTCTGAAATCTCACTAAAATTCCCAAATAAGCAAAGGGGAAAGCTGTGGTATTCTTTTGGGAAGCATCCTGAACCATCCTGGCTTGCTGTCCACTAACTGCTGCCCACTTACTGCATCCAGAGATACCTCTGCCATCCAGTGACTAGAGTTCCCACCCGGTGACCCGACCTGCCCAGCTGTCATTTGCCTAGCTATCCTTTGCCAGGCATGCTGCCGTGTAGTGACCAGAACCATTGATGGTCCAAATCCCAAAATAAAAGTGGACTGTAAGTATAATCCCTACCCCATAGAAACCCATAACCTATCTTGTCTTGCCATTGTCCTTATCCCACTCTCTAAGCCATCCTATCCTTATCCTGATAACTTGTTAAAAACTGTTAGAATTATCTGTGCACCCTGCCCGTGACTTTCTAAAGTGCTAGCGCCATCTCTTTTCAATTTTGTCTTGTGTAAACCTAAGCCATTTGTCCTATTTCAAGTGATCGGACTGGTGTCCGCCAGGGTTGGGCGCTGGGGTGACGGGGTTGAATTCGCAAAACAACCTTGGATCTTACTGTCTGTCTTTGGTGGTCTAGCCTGAATACTCTAGTTTAGAGTAAAACTGTTCTTGTCACAACTGATTTCCTTTCCTATTTCACAGCTTCATTTTGCTCAAAGCGCACCTTTTTATGTCATGCATAACTCATCCAGTTTCATAGCTAGAGACCTATTTTTCACTCTAGAGTGTCTCTGTGATATATATCTATCCTCCACACTCCAAATCAGTATTTCACCCGTTTTTTTTAAAAACCGTTTGGGTAATTTAAAATGGGAATTAAGTAAATGCTACTTTTATACGTGTCATTTGGCTGCAACATGTTTTATACTTTCCACTCAGTTTTCAATTGTATGCTGTTGGTGATCCATTGCTGGGGATTGTTAGTGTCTATGCATTGTTGCTTTAGTGAGAAATTGTATTTACCTTAGAGTTTTAACCGTACATTAATTATTTGTCCATTTCCGAGCGTCATTTCATAACATTGCAAGTCAAGTGGCACAGCGAGTAGAGCGCTCGCTTTGACATCCGTGCAGAGCCTGCTAACGCAGATTCGAATCCCGGCAGGGCCAAACTCAGCCTTCCATCCTTCCGAGGTCGATAAATGAGCACCACACAACGTGGGTAATAATAAGCAGCGTTCAGATACCTGAGGGTTCGTAGTGCTATATAAATGCGAAATTATTATTATTTGGTGAGGGAAGGTCGGATTTGGAATCCGTTTTCTGCCTCTTATTCCTGATTACCTTTTGGGTTGAGGGAACATTGCAGGGGCAAATCCTAACTCAGGTGCTATCTTTCCTAAATCAAAACGTGCTCCTATTCCCTGGGGTTTTGTATAGGTTGCACTAGAAGGTTAACCAAGTGCATTGATTACATTCTTATTGTAATTATCACCCCATTGGTGATTGCTGCTCCATATTAAAAATTGTATGATTTATTTTGAATTTTAAAATAAATAAATATTGCATTTTACCACCCAGCCTGGTTCATGGTCCATTGTGACCCAGGGTATTTGAAAAGGGGGTGTGATACGAGTGGTGTACCATCTCAAATTGAATCTGCATAAAATAAGGAGAAAAGCATCTCTGTTGTGCGCTACATACTAGGCCGAGACCAAAGTGTGTGTCGCCTGATTGAAATCCTTAACAAATGATAGCAGTGGCCACTCTTGATATAATTGTGAACGATAACAATGCCACATTTTGATAGAATTGTGAACATTAGCCTGCGTCATACCCAGACAGGTTTGTGAATGATAGCAATGCCACACTTTGATAGAATTGTGAACAATAGCATGCGTCGCATTAGACAGAATTGCAAATTATAGCAATGACCACACTTGATAGAATTTGAATGAGAGCAATGGCCATACTCGGATAGAATTGCGAATGATAGCCTTGACACGTTTATATAGTACTGTGAATACTAGCTCACATCAACCGGCATGACTCAAACCTAGAAAGCGCCCACTGTGATAGTACCATGTATTTACTAGTCTGTGTTGCACACTTTGAAACTTGTTACATTGATTCAAATCTAGAGGATGTACACTGATGATACTGTGATTTATTAGCACGCTTAGGAATTGTTCCTGTTAGATTGATTCACTTCTAGAAAGCTACTTTAGCTCACATCTTGGCGTACCACCTGAGATAGTACTGTGACTCGTTGGCATGCACTATACAATTAGAATTGCTCTAACTCGCTCAACTCACAACTAGAAAGGGCCGGCTGAGACAGTTCTGTAATTTAATTATGTTTTAGATCATAACTCAACTCAAACTCTCACCGCATATCACTATGCTTACTCTCTACTCTACACCATCACTCAATTAGAGTACAGCTATACCCCTCGATCAAATTCGGCCTAGCTGCTTACATACGAATATTAGCCCATAAACACCTCATCATTCTATTAAATAAACAGCTATATCCTATGACAAACTGGCCTATCTGCACACATAAGCGTCCCACAGGCCAAACGCAGCCAGAACCAAGTCTTGGTGTCCACCCGCCAGACTGCACACATTCAACTGATATCAATAACACCACACCTAATACTAGGATGCAGCTACCATCAGGCAATTACATCAGCTGCACACAACTGGTGCACCCAAGCACCCTACGACACCTTATTCTTTCAACTGACCTAGACTACGGTTCCTGAGGGCGTTCAACCTACCAGCGCTTTGAGGTCATACCAATGATCTATAGAGAGCTATATATGCCAAATAACATAACATAACATTCTGCAGTTTTTCCAAGTGCATTTAGGCGCCACCATGGAAGGAGGGGAGACAAAGGAAATAGACGATCTTCAAAGGCATGGTACGTTCAGATCGTGCAAGTGCACAGACGGTACAGGAGCAGGAAGGGTTATGGGGAAGGAGGGAGAACAAGGGGTGGGAGGGGGAGTCCAAGTGCACCCAGTCAGTCAGAAACTGGGGTAAGTGCTGAGAGATGCCACTCTCATAGGTAAATTACCAAGTGCAGTAGTAATGAGGCAATTGCGAGAGGACAAGCAAGGGGCAGGGACATGTGAGACTCTGAGGTGCACCATGCGGCCAGTCAGCAAGCTGTGTGGAAAAGGAGGGGGAGAGGGATGGAGCAGAGAGCGAGGTTAGCAGGGTGGAGGGAGAGATAAGGAAGAGGAGAAAAGGAATGGCTTAAGGAGTTTCCGGAACTTAAGGAGATCAGGCTCAAGATGGAGGACGGCAGGGAGGCCTCTGCTGAGGATAAAGATCTCCCTCCAAATCTCGAAGAACCGGCTCACTCGCAGAAGGTTGGAGGTAGATGAGCGATCGTCTCTGGAGGGACAGTATTTAGGGAGGCATTGTTGCAGATAGGTAGGTCCCAGGCCCCAGAAAGCCCTGTGGACAACGCAGAGGAACTTGAACTTGATCTTCGCAGCCACGGAGAGCCAGTGGAGGGATTTTAGCACCAGAGAGATGCGGTCCCTGGGCTTGAGGCCAAAGATAAGTCTCCGGTTCTGTTCTGGATGAGTTGCAAAGGACGGAAATCAGAGGCAGGGAGGTTGAGAAAGAGGTTGTTGCAGTAGTCCAGCCTTGAGAGAACCAGGGCTCTGGAGACAGTGAGCCTCTGGGGGAAGGTGAGAAAAGGATGAGTACCTCTGACAAGGTGCAGCTGGTAGTTGGAATTTTTTGAAATGTCCGAAATGTGAGTGGAGAAGCAGAAAGTGGAGTCGAAGATGACCCCAAGGTTTTTTGCCTCGCACGTAGGTGCGGGCGCAGGGCCAAGGGAGGCCGGCAAGAGTTAGTCAGAAATCGGGAGCAGGAGTCCCAATGCGAACAATCTCAGTCTTACTGGCATTGAGGTAGAGGTCGTTTGCAGTACACCATGACTGAATTGCGGACAGACAGTCGGATATGACCGAGTTAGAGGAGGTGGCTGAGGGTAGCCTGAAGGAGTGTTGTGTGTCATCCGCAGAACACTGCAAAGAGGAGAAAGTGGTAATCGCACTTGCCAGGGCAGCCATGTTAGTAATTGAAAAACCAGGGTGATTAGTTGGAACCTTGGGGGAATGCCACAGGTTGAAATAGTGATAGAGAGAAAGGAACCAAGTTCCACCTGGGATGGGCGGTCGCAAAGGAAGGAGGTTAACCATGCCAGGGCCTGACCTGTGATTCCCAGGGTGTCACAGAGATGTGCAATCAGGATGTTGTGGTTTACCGTGTCAAAGGCAGAGGAGAGATCAAGAAGAATGCGGACGGAGGGAGTGTTAGTGTCAAGATTTGAGAGCAGGTCTTCACAGGTGTTCAGAAGAGCAGTTTCCGTGCCTATGGATACTCTAAAGCCAGACTGATGGTCGTTGAGACAACCAGCAGATTCAGTGTGGAAGGTGAGCTGGGAGATAGCCAGCTTCTCGAGGAGTTTTCCCAGGAAAGTGATGATAGAAATGGGGCGGTAGTTTGCCGGAATGGAGGGGTCGGCAGAGGGTTTCTTTTTTTTGAAAATCACATTTCTATTGGCATTTTTTGGTGATCACATCATGCATTATGCTTCATCAAAATTCACCTCTAAATAAAATGTAAACAATAACCCTTATCCCCCCCCGCACCCTCAGCCGTAGATCGAGCATTGGTATATAGTTTGTCCGTCGAGCTCACAGAGAACTTTCCAAGGCAGTTCCTTGCACACCAATGTCTTGGGCTCGGCTTGTTGCGGCCCCCGATAGAGTGATTGTCTACCTAGTGTCTCATGTCTTTTGGGCGCCATCCCAAGTGGTCGTTGGTGTCTGGGTAAACCCCACGGGTACTTTTGTTGCTTCAAGCCAACCGTTCGTACTTCTCAAAGAAGGGGAGCCAGAGTTCTTCGATGTTGGATCTAGATTCGTCAAGGACATGTGTCAAGAACTCCATGTCATAGATGGCCCTGACCTTGGAGACCCAGTCCCTCTCCCCTGGCATGTGTGGGCTCTTCCACTTTTGGGCTAGACAACACCTAGCTGCCACCAGCATAACCTGTAACATGTGGCCATGGGTTTCCTTATGGTCATCCTCTACATCGATCCCAAAGAGGAGAAGCCAGGGGCACAAGGACCTACTCACTCCATCGACCCCTTTAATCCAGGATAGAACCTCTCCCCAGTATGTCTGCACCGTGGAGCATTTCCACCACATGTGTATGTAGTCACTGTTTGTTTTACGGCATTTCCAACAGTGCGGTTCGTATCCCGCTCTCATCCTGGCGATCCTCTGGGGGTGGTAATGCCACATGTGCAATACTTTTAGGGCTTGATGTCGTTATTGAAGCGAGGTCGTTGAGCGGTGGGCTTGGATACACATCTTAGACCACCTCTTGTCATCGATTGCCCCTCCCAGGTCCCTTTCCCATTGTGTCCGGGCTGGTGGGGGTTCTCCGGGTGCCGAGAGCAAAAGGAGTTTGTAGAGGCGGGATATAACCCCCCTGGGCCTCCGGGTGGAGATTAGCACTTTCTCGAAATCTGTTGGGTCTCTCCTAAGAGTGTCGCCCCATGAAGGTTCGGTGAGGACTCCCTTAAGCTGGAGATATCGAAACAGCGATAGTTTGCCCAACCCCAGAGCCTCCTCCAGGTCTAGTAGGGGCATGAAGGATCCCTCCACCCACAGTTGACCCACCCTGGTGAGACCTGCCTCGTACCACTGTTGATATGCGGCTGGTTCGGCCACTTTGTCTATAAACGGCAGTGCCCAAATGCAGCTCAGCGGGGAGGGCCAGGTGGTGAGCCATCTATAGTAGCCTCCCTCCCTCCAGATCGACCATAGGACCCCCAGCACCAGGTGGTGTAGGGCCCGTCTTGGAATACGTGATCTTGGGACCCATAGCCACTCATCGAGCATGACTGGGGCAAGTACCTTGTTGTCCATTGCCACCCACTGCTTTTCTGTCCCTGGTTTGAAGTGGTCTGTGAGAACTCTCAGCTGGGCTGCCTTGTAGTATGTATCGAGGTCTGGGAACCCCACCCCACCGTCCTCCTTGGGCCTCGTTAGAACATCATACGAAATCCTATGCTTCTTACCCGCCCATAGGAATCTCAGAAGGGTACGTTTTATTGCCGTTAGGAAGGTCTTGGACACCTGGACCGGAAACATCTGAAACGGGAAGTGAAATTTAGGGAGGACCACCATTTTAAACAGGTTGAGGCGTGCCATCCACGAGCGCCCTGAGCCCGTCCACCTCTTCACATCCCTCCTGACTTCTGTCCAAAGTGGGGTAAAATTATTGGAGAAGAGGTCTGCAGGGTCGCCTGTGATCTGGATTCCCAAGTGCCGGAACCCATCCCTCTGGAGTTGGAAGGGTAGCTCACCCACATATTCTGTCTCTGTGTCCGGTAACCGTCCCCCTATGAATGCCACTGACTTTCCCAGGTTAACCTTGAATCCTGAGAGGTCTCGGTAGCGCCCCAAGCCCCTCAGCACATGGCGAACCGTCTGGGACGACCTAGTGATGTAGAGAAGCGCATCGTGGGCAAACAGGCTGATTTTACAGTGGGAGTCACCTATCCGAACTCTGTTGATTGCCTCATCGTTACGGACAGGGATCACCCAAGGCTCCATAACCAACGTGTATATTAGGGGGGGGATAGTGGGCAGCCATGTCTCGTGCCCTTCCCCAGGGGAAAAGCCTCTGATTCTGTCCCGTTCGCAACCACCTTAGCTGAGGGGGAGGAGTATAATGCCGACATCCATCCCAGCCACCTCGGTCCCATCCCTACCGCAGAGAAAACCTCCCCCATGAATGCCCAGCTAACCCGGTCGAAGGCCTTCTCTGCGTCGAGTGCCAGCAGTAGGGCCCCTTCATCACGGATCATCCTCGAGTTTAGTATGTGGAGAGTTTTGCGCATGCTATCGGAACCCTGCCTGTTGCGGATGAATCCTGCCAGGTCTGGATGGACCAGGCGGGGTAGGCATCTCTCTAGTCGGGTCGCTAGGATTCTGGCAAAAATCTTGGCATCCAGGTTCAGGAGGGAGATGGGCCTATATGATCCGCAGTCTACCAAGTCTCTGCCCGGCTTCGGTATTAGTGATGAGGGCCTGCAGGAAGGTGGGTGGGATTGTGTCTTGGTTCCTGATCTGGTTGAACAGTTTAGCTAGGGGCTCTGCTAGGATGGCTTGACATTGTAGTAGTCTGCCGTATTCCCGTCTCCCCCCGGAGCCTTTTGCACTTTTAGCCTCTTAATGGCGCCCTTAACCTCTTCCACTGATATGTCCCCCTCCAACTCCTGTAATTCCCGCTCAGTCAGTCGGGCAGCGGATGTTCCGCCAAGTATGCCCGGATTTCCTCCACTGACTTTCCCCCCACCCCCCTGTGTTTTGTATAGAGTTCCGTGTAAAAGTCAGTGAAACATTCTACTATTTCTTCCTTCTTGTTGCGCAGGCTGCCCCCTCTATCCCTGGTGGGTCCCACCCTTCTCTCCATTCTACATTCCCTGGATCTACGCGCGAGTAGAGTCCCCGCTCTGTCCCCCCATTCATAATATCTTTGCCATGTATATCTGTTTCTTCACCACCTATTCTCTTGCATCTCTACCAGGAGGGTTTCCCTATTCTCCCCATTGAGGCTGAGCCTCGCGCGCAGGGCCTTTAATTCTTCTCGTATCTTATTTTCAATGAGTCCTCTCTCTTGCTTGCGCCTGGAGCCCTCGGCTATCAGGAGTCCCCGGAAGGTGGCCTTTGCCGCCTCCCACACTGTCACCATGTCGGATTCCCCGTTATAGTTTGTCTCGAAGTAGGCTAGCATCTCGTTCCTTAAATCTCTTAATACTGCGTCTCTCAGAAGAGTGTTGTTACAGCGCCATCGTGATGATCTTGGGGACAGGGGAAGTGACCAATTTGCCACCAACAGTTCGCGGTCGGACCATGTTTATTGCTTCTACCCTGGGGAGCGTAGCCACCCCTCTCCCTTCCTCTGATGTTAAGAGCAGGTCGATTCTCGTGTAAGTGTAGTGCGGGGGAGAGAAGAAAGTGTATCCCCCCGGGCCCAGGCATGCCTTGCACCAGACATCTGTCCAATAGTGTTCCCTTAGAAGGGTCTGTAGTGCTAGATTGTCTTTGGTGACACCTCTTGACCCCACTCCTCTTGACGTCCACCAATCCAGCTTGGAGTCCATGATGAGGTTGAAGTCCCCTCCTAATATCATGGCCCCTTCTGTCCATCCATCCATCCATTACCCTAAAGATCTGGGTCAGGAACTGTATCTGGCCTGAGTTGGGAGCATATAGGGTGGCCAGAGTGATAGGTTCGCCCTCGCAGGTGCCCTTGATCCCATGGGCATAGTTTTAGGGGAGGACAGAGGTGTTTGTCTTCCCAACTTTCATTGCACTCCATTTTGTCCCCATTCATTTGGTTGGGGAACCTTTTCTTCAGATGTCATGTCTCCCCCCCCCCCAACATTTTCAGCAAAGCTACTCCACTGCTTGATCCCCCAGGAATCACCCCCCGAAACCCCTCTTAGTTTCTATGTTTGAGGTGGAGTGTCTTGTTGAGAAGAATGCTTACCCCTTCCTTCTTGGAACCTCTGTGGGATGCCCAAAAGTGCTCCCAATCTCCTTTCCTCTAATGGGTGACTCTTTCCCCTGTTTGTAGTGGGTTTCCTGTAGGAAGAGTACCATTAGCTGTTTGTGGAAGATGTTGCTGGTCAGTGATCTTTTGTTTTGGGAGTTTAAGCCCTTGACATTGATTGAGTGTGCCTATTCTACCCTCGACCATTGTCGTCTTTGGTCTCTATCTCTTTATGCTCTGTCATTTGGTTCCGATCTAGAGCCTGTTGTGAAGCCAGGAACCCTGGCTCGATCTGGCTGACCCCTTTCCCTCTAACCCTCAGGGGTACCTTCTCCCCACCCCATTCATTGGACTCCCCCCTCCCTCCCACCCTATCCCCCCCCACACTAGCCCCTCCCCCACCCATCCCTTGTTCCCTCCCCCCCTTTCTCCCCATTGTAAGGCATTCATCTACGTCCCCCAATTCACGTCAGGGTTAGTCGACGAACCACCAGGACTCTACCCCAGCCCCGGGTAGTTCAGTGATCGGGGTACCCATCTCTATCACCATGTGTGGGGTGATCCCGTTCTATCCTCGGCATGGGCGCCCAGAGTGGTATCTCCCCTCTACGTCCCTCTCTCTCCGCCCATGTTATTAAACTTGAGCCCTGGGCATAGGCCCATCAGCAATTTGGTTACCATTTAACAAACAACGGCCCGTAACCTTGGGGGCCTAACATGGTGCCAACGTGGCTTGTGAGCATAGTGCCCGGGGGTGCCGGCCCTAAACACCCTTGGTGCCCCCATGGTGCCCCCATATTGCATCATCGTTGAAAGAGACCTCAGCCATATTTTAAGCATTAATATCAGATGTCATACTTCAAATGTCCCTCGGAAGCCGTTGAGGGGTGTCTAGTTTTCTGAAACTTGCGGGCCCCCTTCACCTTTGCTTTACCACTGAGATTGTCTGTCTGCTTGGGCCCCGTGGTGGCTCCCGAGCATCTCCTTCTCGGCCGCCTGAGTAGCCGGCCTGGTCGCCCACCAGGTCCTCCGTGACCCGTTGGATGCCCTCCTCAGACACCAGATGATGCTTCTCGCCCATCCACTCAAATGGCAGGTAGAAGGGATGGCCCCAGCGGTATCTAACCACTTTTCTCTGTAGCCACCTGGTGAGATTGCCACACTTTTTTTCCTCATCAGCAAGGTGAGGGCTGAAAGGTCCTGAAAGATGGCTACCTTGGAGTCCCCATATTGTTTATTTCAGAGGCTCCTAGCTTTTTCCAAGATCTTGGCTTTGTCCTTGTAGTAATGCAGCCGGGCCAGCACCGAACGGGGGCCCCTGTCTCCCCCCACCAGCACGGTGGACCCTGTCCAATTTAATCTCCCCACCAGCATCCGTCCCCAAAACAATCCGTATAATGTCATGCACCTTGCCTTCCAAGCCTTGTGGGCTTTCTCCGTTGGATTCCACCAGGCCAAAAATGCGTAAATTATTTCTCCTCTCCCTGTTTTCCATGTCGTCCACCTTGAACCGTAGTTCCTCCTCGCGACGTTGCACCTCTTGGAACCTAGCCTCCATTTGAGTTTTCAGGAGTGCCGTGGAGAGCTGGTTGTTTTCGTCTCCCTCCATGCGGTCCTCCAAAGTGATGACCTTTGTTGTGAGGTCTGCCAGCTTAGTGCCCATATCCGTGCGTATCGTGCGGATTTCCTCTAGGATCATCTGGATATTGTTTCGGATGGCACCCAGGTCAGGGGGTGGTGTGGATGGGCCGCCATGTCGCCTTCGTCGGCGCGAAATTGATATTTTTAAAGGGCCTCCGTCCAACTCATAGGGTTCTTGCTCAGGTCGGACTTAAAGGCTGCCCCATGTGCGGCATGAAGCAGCAGGGACCTTGTGCCACATCCCGTGACTTTCAGCGGTGTTGCGGCGGGGCCAGTGGGGTGGGGATACAGTGTCTATGGGCGCTGGCTCCGGGAGCAATCCAAGTCCTCAAGAGGCAGGCGAATAACTCTGAGCCGGGAGTCCTTTGGTCCCCAGACGAGGCCAATCTAGGTCGGATGTAGCGGTGGGTAGGTGGGACGGCCCGCCCGGGGACAGGAAGGCCCTTGGGTGGTGGTCTGTGGGTTCAGTGTGGGGTGGGAGGAGACACCCTCTGGAATGTTCCTCATGGCAAGGGTGACCCCTATCAGAGTAGCACACCCCCCGGGGCCTGGCCCAAAGGGGTTGGTTTTATGGATCTTGGCCCACCGGGCCCCTCACCTGCAGTGTTGGTCCGTGTGAACCTCAGATGCAGGCTTGAATGTGGCCTCTGTGACTTCCTGGGTGTTTCGCAGGGTGTCTGTAGGCCACTGGAGGCCTGGTCGGGCTCCACTTGTGCGCCTTTGGTGGTCTGTGGTGCACAGGTTCTTCCTAGGGCGGGGGGATCCGCACTGATCAGTCCTGGTGCCCCCTCCCGCCCTGTTTAGTGGCGGGGCGTGCTCCCGCATCGACCCCATTGATGTTTTTATTCCTGTGGGCCCCCGGGATTAACCTTGGTGTGGGATGGGCAGTGATGGCGTGTTCTACAGGGTGTCCGTAGGCCACTGGATGCCGGGTCGGGCTCAGCTTGTGGACAGGTGGCAGTCTGAGGTGAACGGGCTCCTCCTAGGGCGGGGGGGTCCACACCGATCACTCCTGGTGCCCCCTCCCACCCTGTTTAGTGGCAGGGGCGCGCTCCCGTGTCGGCCCCAATGATGTTTTTATTCCTGTGGGCCCCCGGGGCTAACATTGGTGTGGGGTGGGCGGTGATAGCGTGTCCCCGACCTGCGGCTCTGGCCCCACGGCGGCCCGACTTCCGTGGCCGCAAGTCGGGAGGACGCGCTTCGACCTCCGTGCAACGCAGTGCACGCCTGCAGAGGGAGCAGGAGCAGGACGTGCGCCCCGCCCGGGCTGCCCTGCTATGCTCCCGAGGTGCTCTGGTCCGCAGGGCACGGGCTTCTCCACAAGCTCTGCTAGTGCGCTGGTCCAATGGGGCCCGGGCCATAGGGCCCGGGCTGCCCCTCGATGCAACACAGGTGCTCCGGACCACGGTCCCAGGCATCCTGTCGCAAAAAAGAAAGTGTTCTATTAGCTCCGCTTCCTCCCCTCGCGTGGTGGGCACTCTTCGTGGCCCGCTGTGGTTCCCTCTGTTATCCCGGGTAGTTAGCGGCCTCGATGGATCCTAGAGGCGTGCAACTCGGGGTTGTGGGGAGGGGCACCAAAGAATCCCGACGACGTATCTCGGCTCAGGGGGCACCGAGAAACTCCTGGTTTGGGCCCTTCAGGTGGTCGCAAGTTCCCACAACGTTATTCCGCTTCCATGTGTGGGATGGGACCTTTCCTCCTCATGAACTCCGCTGGAACTCCATCTTGCCTGCGCCCGCTGGTGGCCCTCGGCAGAGGGTTTCTTAAGCAGAGGGTGCACAAGGGAGTGCTTAAGAGGTTGGCAACACTCCAGTGGCAAAAGAGAGATTGCAGAGATCAGCCAAGACGGAAGCGAGAGAGTCATTGTTGTCCTTAATGGTTTTGGAGGGGCAGAGGTCCACCTGTTTGGATGAGGCCTACATAGACCGGACTTCCCCGGCGACCTTATCAGGTGTGATGGGAGTGAGAGAACTGGTGGAGGAGCCAAGGGAGGCTCCAGAGGTGTTGGTGTATGATGTGGTGTGGGAGTTAGAGAATGTCTTTGGATTTTGCGGTGAAGTGTACAGCCAGGGCCGAGCCAAGGTCCTTGGTGGGTGTGACAGAAGAGGAGGCTGCTGCAGGATTGGCCAGTACCTTACAGACTTTGAAAAGTTTGGCCGTGTTGTTTGATGCCACAGAGATGCACGCTTGAATGAAGTCTCTTTTCTTGGTGTGGATGCAGAGTCGATATTGCCTTTTGAAGGAAGTCAGCAGACCAGTTTGTCAGCGGTTCCTCCTGACGAAATCCATTTCCGCTCAGCTGCCCTACACTTGCGTTTAAGGGCCGCCAGATCAGAGTCGTACCAAGAGTTGCACTTTTGGCAAGGATTCAGTCGGACCATCATGACCGGGCCAAGAGTATCAAGGGTGTTAGAGATAGAGAGATTGAAGTTAGCAAGGGCTGTGTCAGGGTGGGAGTCAGTCGCAGGAGTAGGAGGCAGAGAGTAGGTGGAGTCAAAGGAAGCCGTTGTCACTATTTTCATGGGTCTGGTGACTTTGAAACCGAGTGGCAGCGCCGGGTGTGCTGATGCAAGAGGTGGAGGAGAGCTTCACGTGTGAAGAGAGTGGTCCGTCCAAGAGAGAGAGGTAGTGAGAGGACTAGAGAGGGATGTCGGTAGAGATGAGAGCATCCAATGTGTGGCCTGCTGTGTACGTGGAGCCAGAAGGTAAGATAGAGAGGGTGAGAGGTATGCATAGGTTGCAGAAAGGTCCTGAGACTCCAGATGGATGTTGAGGTCGCCCAGCACGAGGAGTTGAGGGGGACAGAGGGGAGTAGAGAGAAGCCCAGGTCAGCCCATTCCGAGAGGAAGAGAGTGGACTGTCCTGGTGGCCGATAGAAGGTGGCCATAAGGAGATTTAGGAGAGAGTGACAGCCTGCCGACTAGGCACTCAGAGGAGTAGGACTGATTGGGAATGATGGACACAGGTATCTATTCTGGGGAGATCAATGCCACTTCCCCTCCTAACCCCTTGGGCCTGGGCACAGAGAGGATCTTGTATCCTTCAGGGAGGAGTGTGTCAAAGCTTTTGACAGACCATGTCTCTGTGATGGCGAGCACATCTAGATTCATTTGTTCAAGGAGATTGCAGATGTCAGACAAGTGTTTGACAGCAGAGCACGAATTAAGCGTGGCAATATGAAGCAGCTTGCCATCTTTGAAGGTCTTCCGCTGGGGGGGTGCAGGGGATAGTGCCCCCCCCCCTGCGGGGGGCAAGAGAGCCAGAGGGATAATGGTGGATGGCGGAGGAGCCAAGGCCGACAAGGGAGCCGGGACAGTGAGGCAAGGCAAGGGCGCCTGTGCAGAGGAGGAGGAAGGCACAGTAGACAAGGGAGTCTGTGCAGAGGAGGAGGAAGGCACAGCAGGTAAGGGAGTCTGTGCAGAGGAGGAGGAAGGCACAGCAGGCAGAGCCTGTGCAGGGGATGAGGCAGGCACTGCAGGCAATGGAGCCAGTCCAGTGGGAGAGGTAAGGTTTAAGAGGCGAGATCGGTGTCTATCAAAGAGAAGGTTAGGTTGAGGACCCTGAACCATGATGGTTCCATTCCGATAGACATTAATGATGACACTGGAAATGGCGAAGAGGCCGAGGAGGACCTCCCAGCAGGTGCCACCATTAATGGGAGAAGAGGTGATAGGAGAGAGAAAGGCGACCATGTACCGGGTCCATTGGTCGGGTGAGGTAACATCAAAGAGGATGTCTGTGAGAGTCTCTCTGGCGGAAGCCGTGACATATGTGTCTGCAATAGGAAGGCCTGGGTTGGAGGGCATCATATGTTATTAGAGGAAATAAAATCCATGAGGATGACTTATCAATGAAAGAACTGATGGGTATAGCAGGGACAATAGAAGAGGTGGTTGAGTCCTTGGAGAATAACCAATTGTCAGCTGATGTCATAGAAATGAGACTAGATGCACAGATAAAGGAGCTGGAAGAAAGACTATGACATGCCCCTTAAGATTAACGATTTAGAGAATGGGGAACGGAGTGCGAATATCAGAATCCAAGGAGTATGGGATGGCGAAGGTGAGAGCCCTAAAGTCTTGGAGCAGGCGGGCAAGGTGATTTTAAAGCTTCTTTTTGCAGGCGAACGGAAGAAGGATTGCGATTTCAGCGTTGCCAGGTTGCATTGCGCAGCTGGACTGCCGGGAGACCCACAATCGATCCTGACAATGTGTCACCATTATAGGGACAAAGTGTACATATTGGGCAAGGAAGGGGGCGGATTTGTGCTTTGAAGGGTACAGGGTCAACATTTATCAGGACTTGTCATCCTTTACTCTGGGGAATCGGAGAGACTGTAAAACCCTCACGTTGTGACTGAGGGAAGCACGAGGTGAAGTATAGATTGAGACTTCCGTTCGCAATGTGTTTTGAGGTGGAACGTGAGGAATTCCACATTACGACCAAAAAAGAGGCAGAAGGGGGCATTGGCTCACGGAAAACAAAAAGTACAAGGCCTTGAGCCAGGGACTAGCGACCTAAGTCTGCAGACCCAAGGGGCCAAAGGAGGGAGTGGTAGAGGAAGTGTGGGGAGTACATTTTGAATCCTCAATACCTCTTTGCCAAAGGTGTGAAGCAGTGTCTTAGTGGAGAAGGGAATTCATGGCGAATACTGTGGATGGTCTGATGCTGTAGATAGTTGAAAGGTTGTGGAAGGAGTTGTTGCTGTGTTTAACAATTGGTTTCTTAAGTGAGTGTCTACGGGATGGATGGGGGATGAAGGCTTTTGCAAAAGAGCATTGAAGGGGAACGATGTGGAGGTGAGCTTTACCTGTGTTGCCCCTAGTATGGGTCAGGGTGTCTCGATAGGGAATCGGCGGGGGGGGGGGCCTATGGGTGACGGGGGAGTTGGCAGGGCCAAGAGGGTGCAAGAGGGGGGGGTTGAGTTCTTGACTAAAAACAGTCATAGCAATGTTCATTACATTCAATGATTGGTTATGTTGGCTTATTCAAAGATGTGTCTGGACCGTTAGATTGTGAAGTGCTTGCAGATTAGATCACAGGTCAGGGTATGCATCTTGGCAATCTGAATGTAAAAGGCCTAAATTCAACAGGGATAGGGACAATGCTAGTAAGTTTGTTCCAACAGGAGAGGCAGGACGTGCTTTTTGTACAGGAAACAAGATAAAAGAATTACGAGTAATTTGACATTAATTGGAAGCAGTAGGGTAAGGGAATCTAGGCCTCTGGGCCCTTTCAGAAGGGGGGGGGTTGGCATACTATACAAGCAGTCCCTAGAATTGGATGTACGGCAGATTAAGAGCAGGTTAGAAGGTATATGGGTGGCAGCGAAATGTATGAAGGGGAATCCTTGCCTGACGTTTTGTGCAGTATATGTCCCAAATACGGCTCAAGTCTGGTTCTGTTTGGAAACCTTGGGAAAGTTCATGCAGTGAAAGGAAGGAATGTTGATCTGGGAGGGGACGGGGGTCCTCAACATGACAATGGACTCTGCGTTAGATAGGTGTTCAGTTGGGGATGGGGTACTTGGGTTGGAGATGGTGCCAAGACATACTGTGGCACGTTTAGTGCAGGAGCATTTTTTATTCGACACTTGGAGCCCAGTGAATCCCGGCAGAAAGAAATGTATGTTTTACTCAAAACGTACACAGGTATAGAGGAGATGGGTCAGAAATACCTAGTAAAGAGGGCTGCCATACATACGGTGGGGTGGTCAGACCATGACTTGGTGGAAACCACAGCTGTATTGGGAAATGGAATACAACAGAGGAAAAAAAGATTAGTCTGCAACAAAAAGCTATTTAAAGATGGGGTATTCGATGAAGACATGAGAGAACATATCGAACACTATTGATCATCGTCGAAGGGGCGGCGAAGAAAAGGCAACCAGCATTGATGGGAGATATACTGAAAGAGGAGATTCGGACACTGAAGGCTAGAAAGAAATGCTAATACCTCACTAAGTGCAGAGGACCAAGCTAAATTGGAGAACTCTATAACATTGGAAGTGTCAAATGCAATTTCCTCCATGAAACGTGGAAAGGCTCCAGGAAGTGATGGATCCAACTTTTATAAGAGATATGTTGAGGCCCTAGCGCCATTTGTGCAAAAGATGTTTGACTCCATATTAGACTGAGAGGGAGGGAGCCCCAGTGTCGTTTTTGGAAGCCAGGGGCATTGTGCTCCATAAGGGAGGGCAGAATAGGGAGGAATGTGGCTCAGATAGGCCCATATCCCTCCTGAATTGTTATGCCAAAATATTTATGTTGATACTGGCAAAAAGGCTTAGCTATTTTTTCTCCGATTTGATGCATACTGACCAAGTGAGGTTTGTATGCAACAGGTAAGCGGCAGACAATATTAGGAAAACCCTTTACCTGATAGCTTCCCGAAATGAGGGTGATGAAGACCATATTTTTTTTTATCACTTGATGCCAAAAAGGCTTTCGTCATGGTGGGGTGGCAGTTCCTAATTGCAAAAACTACAAAGCACAGGCTTTGGGCGTAGGTGGATGATGGTGATGGAAGCTCTTTAACGATCACCTACGGCGTTTGTGTCAGTGAATGGGGTGTCTCAGAAAATTCCAACTGGGTAGGGGCACGAGGCAGGGATGTCCGTTATCGCCCCTGCTGTTTGCCCTGTCGATAGAATCTTTGGCAATAGCAGTTAGGACGACGGAGGTATTAAAGGGTACACTGTTGGAGGCAGGATGTACAAGCTGCCACTCTTTGCAGATTACATTTTGGCTAAATTAGACTGTCCAGAAGACTTGGTACCAAGGTTGATTGGGCCGATAGCTATATGGAAATCTTTAGAATGGATTGGGTCCTCCCTCCTATTCTTCATCTTTGATACTTGTAAGTCTGCTTTCAGCTTGCTTCAGATTTTGTTTTTCATAATGTTGGGTGCCATTCGGCTTCGAGTCATGGCCCTCGACGGCCTCCATCCTGTCCTCGGCCGTGACTTTGACGCTGGTATAAGTGGCACGCACTGTGACAGTTGCTTGACAGTGAAGGCCATGAGAGAGAGGAAGGGGAAACTCGTGACAGGTAGGCCCTCTTCAAAATCCCCTTCTGTTACCCCCTCAAAAAGGTCGTCTTCGGAGGACTCCATGGATGTTTCCCCAGAGAAAAAGTGCTCAAAACACCCATAGCGCTCGAGATCTAGATCTCGACACTCGTCGTCCTCCCATAAAAAAAAAAGAAGTGACGCCCTAGATCACTGTATTCTTCGTCCTCTCCTGAAAGAAGAGTCAGTTTCCCGAGTAAGTCGGTGTCACCCTCTGACATGGAAAGATTTTGAGTAAAAATGCTTGGGGTCTTTCAAAAGGCTGCTCCAAGTGCCCCTCCGAAAGAGTCCAAGAAAACCTCTCAGCCCACTATGTCTGACAAGACCAGCAGGGCGTCTGTTGAGTCTACCTCTCGTGTGCCAAGAGCTGGGAAGTAAGTATACCCGACATGTGTCGAAGGAGTCTTCATCTCGACATAGGCAGAAGTCCAAATCTTCCTTCTCGAGTACTGAGAAGGTACGCGTTCCTGGGCCCTCGAAGCTCCCGTCGAAGTCTGTTAAGCCGCTAATGCCATCAACGCTGTTAATGGCTTTGGCGCCTTCAAAGATTTCAAAATCTTTGGCCGAGGCATCAAGGTCTTTTAAACCGCTGCCTAAATCTAACTCGGAACCATGGGATCCATTTTTGAAGGTGGATGAGGGTCAAGATGTGCCTTTTGGCTATGTGTACGGTACGCCTAATGTACCTGAAGAACTAGTTTCTGTGGATTCTAGGATGATGAATCTGGTTGAGACATTAAGAGGCTTGTTGCTTTAGACACTGCACCTGAGACACTTTGCTAACCCAGATGTATCAGGTCAGTGATGGGAAAAGTCAGAGTACCTAGGATGGGGAAAGCCAATAGTCATAATAGAAAAGAATGATCTCACTGACCTCCTTGACAGTGGACTCCCAAGAGAGCCTTTATTACCCTTTCATACTGCATTGAGGACAAAGGGTATTGGAGGACTGGCTCAAACAAGACTCTAAACCTGCAGTAAACAAGCATTTTACAAAGAAAATACAGAGCTGCCTCTATTGATCCTGAATTCCTGACCAGACACCCAACACCAGAGTCTGATGGTGCAGGCAGCAACATCGTCCTCAAAGGCTACAGCCTATCCATCTATCCCACCAGATAGGAATGGAAAAAGGATTGATACCTTGGGTAAAAGGGTTTTCAGTGCAGGAAACATGACCCTCGATTAATTAAACTTATGCCCTGGCCAAGTACACCTACATACACCTTGTGGAATGGTATTGCTTTAACTGTGGCACACATCCCTGAGGGCGAGGAACAGGGAAGGCTTTCCAAATCTGGTACAAGAAGGCAAGGATGCCACGTGCCAGTTCCTACAATCTGGCTTAAACTTAGCAGATTCTGTCAGCAGGACGATGGCAGCCAGCACAGTCGCCAGAAGGTTTGCATGGCTTAGGAAGTCAGGCTTTGCACCTGACGTTCAGGTTGATGGCTGCCAGCTTTTCGGTTCAAAAGCTGATGAGAGCTTAGAAAAGCTACAAGCATCTAAAGCTGCAGAAAAGTCACTTGGAGCATCAATTCACCAGCCAAACCAGACATAATGGTCCCCCCGTGGGTGGAGATGTTGGCCCTTTCGTTTTTACTCATCCATCACAAGGGGAAGGGGCCAATATTCGCAAAGGGGCCAAAGGTGAGCTCCACATGGTTCCTGAGGTTGAGGAGGTAAAACTCCCCCCCCCCCCTCCCCCCCCCAGTCTCTGCTGCTTTGCCCTCAGCCATAGCAGCACCTTCAAAACCCCTCTGAGTCCTTTGCCCACAGGACTGTGGTGGGAGGCAGGCTGTCTCAACATCTAGAGAATTCGTGGGGCAAAACCTCTGTTTCGGCACTGCCGTCAGTGGCCCACGGCTACTGCCTCCCGTTTTTAACAAGGCCCCCAGATTGTCCTCCGAGAGGCCACTCTGTGTTGGATCCGCTCCTCTTACAGGAGATCTTCCCCCTGTTGGAGAAAGGTGCAATAGAGTTAGTACATGCTCTGGAAAGGGATCAGGGCTGGTACTCTTCCCCACTTTCTAATCCTCAAGGAGGACGGAGCAGTGCGACACATCTTGGACTTGAGACGCTTGAACAAGTTCCTCAGGAAGGACAAGTTCAAGATGGCAACTCTTTGGCAGATACTTCAGGCCCTTCGGTTCCAGGATTGGTTGGGGTCATTGGACCTTCAGGATGCTTACTTTCATGTGCCCATTAATCAGAAACACAAAGTAACTGAGGCTCGCGGTTAGAGGTTTTCATTATCAGTTTCGGGTTCTGCCATTTGGGTTCACCTCTGCCCCGAGGATCTTCCCCAAGCTTATGGCGGTGGTGGCAGCAAGTCTAAGGAGGGAGGGGATTCGCATCTACCCCTACCTGGATGACTGGTTGATCAGAGCTTGTTCTCTCGAACAGGCATAGAGGCACCTCAGTCATACTTTCCATTTACTCTACGAGCTGGACTTCCCCCTAAATTTCAAGAAGTCCCACTTGACACCATCACAGAAGCTTCCGTTTATTGAAGGGGGTGGGAAGGGGCTCGCCTTCTGAGTTGAGGGCTCAACATCTTTCTCAGATGGTCCAAACGTTTGAGTGCCAAGCAACTTCCTGCCTTTGACTTTCTAAGGTTGCTCACCCTCATGGCATCCTGCTTTTTCCTCGTGCCAGAAGCCCATCTAAGAATAAGTTCCCTTCAATGGGCTCCCAGATGCCAGTGGTCTCCATTCTCCTGCAGTATAACGGGCCTACTTCAGGTCGCGAACCTCCTCTGGTAGGCCTGCTGCAAGAATATAATGAGGAGAACCTTTTTGGCACCATGGCCAGAGATGACAGTTGTGACAGGCGCCTCCCTTACTGGATCGGGAGCCCACATGAGACCTTTCAATCAGCAGTCACTGGTCTCCATCGAAGTCCAGACTTCACATCAACTTTTAGTGCTGTGGGCAATCGGACTAGCGCTGATGGCCTTTCTGTCTTCGGTATGGGGAAAGAATGTCCTGATAATGACGGACAATAGAGTGGCCATGTACTATCTCAACAAGAGCGGGGTTGTAGGATCACTACCCCTGTTCAGAGAGGCACTGCAGCTCTGGTTCTGGGCACTAAGAGAAGGAATCTCTCTACTGGAGGTTCATCTGGCCGGAGATAACACAGCGGCGGATGCTCTGGGCAGGCATAGCACAATCTCCTACGAGTGGGAGTTAGCTCAGGAAGTCCTTCTAGAGATCATCGCCCTTTGGGTAACCCCTCAAGTGGATCTCTTATCAACCAGTGCCAACAGGAAGTGCGACCTATTCTGCTCCAGGGAATTTCCTCAAAGAGGAGCTCTGGGGGATGCGTTCCAGGTGGACTGGGAATTTCCACTTCTGTACACGATCCCGCCAGTCCCGTTCATTCCTCCTGTCATCAGGTGGTTACAGAAATTTGGGAAATCAATGATCCTGATTGCTCCAGATTGGGCCAGGAAAATATGTTACCGGACCTTCTAGAGATGGCCATCTGCCCTCCAATTAGTCTTCCCCAAAGAGACTTGCTCTCACAAGAGGGGGTCTCCTTCATGCAGAAATCAGCACGCCTGGTTTCTGAAAGGGTAACATACAAAGTGTGGGACTTTCCGGAAGATGTTATGGAGGTTTTGCTTTCGGCGAGAAGGCCAGCAACAAAATCTTTGTTCCGCTGCCGTTGGAACAAATTTTGCAGCTGGTGCAGGGAAAAGAGTTTTTGATCCTTTCACATGTTATACCACTACTGTATTGTCTTTTTAGCTCCATCTAGGGCCCCAGGTCTCTGCAGTATAAAAGGATACCTGGCAGCGGCGTCTATTTTCAAGTGTTTGCCGAATGAGAGTTCCTATTTCCAGGCCCTCATTGTAATTCAGTTCTTGAAGGGGCTGACAATCTTCCCCCCCCCCCCCCCCCCTGGTTCCTTTTATTGTACTGCTTCGGGATCTGAATCTAGTATTAAGACATCTAATGGGATTGCCTTTTGAAACTTTGCATTTTTGCCCTCTTAAAATGCTAACACTTAAAACTGTCTTTTTGACTGCAATAGCATCAGCCTGCGGGGTGAGGAAGCTGCAGGCTCTTTCCACCAAACCACCTTTTACAACCTTTAAAGACAAGGTGTTGTTGAGGGTACGTCCGTCATTCTTACCTGAGGTGTATCTGAATTCCACTTAGCACAAAAAATTGTTTACCTACCTTTTATCCACCACCTTACCCCTCTAAAGTGGGGGAGAGATTGCACTGTTTAGACCATAGAATGACACGTTTTTACATTTCCGGAATGGGAAAAGTTAAGCAGGATGACCAACTCTTTATATGCTACTCGGGCCATAATTTCGGGCTAGCTGTCACTTAGCAGACTATTTCACACTGGATACTCTTGTGCATTTCAGATTGCTATTCACTCGCCGGCAAAGACCTACCTCATGGCTTAAGGGCACATTCCACCCAAGGAGTGACTATTTCTTCGGTGCTTGAAAGAGGGGTGCACGTGCAAGATATCTGTAAAGCAGCAACTCGGTCATCTTTAGGCACCTTCAGTAAATACTTTTGTCTAGACTCTGTATCATGTCAGCAGGCCAGATTTGGCAAAGCTGTACTCCACAGCAGCCAACCAGTAATAATTCTCAGCACCCACCTCCTTGTACTGGCTACTTAAGGAGTGAATCGAAGATGAGGAATACGTGAGGGGACACAATCCATTGGAAGAACAAATTACTTACCCCAGTTAATGTTCTTCCGACTGGATGTTCCTCCCATCCGTTCCCTCTTGGTTACCGAGTATTTCGTGTGTTACACCTTCCTCTATTTCAGCATCTGTTTGCCCATTAAAGACGGCGAAGCATGGAGAGGAAAAACTAGAACTGAGGCAACTGTCGCCACGCGTGCTACTTATACCAGCATCAACGTCGCAGCCGAGGATGGAACAGAGGCCGTCGAAGGCCATAACTCGACGCTGCACAGTTCCCGACAATATGAAAAAAAATTCCAAAGCAAGCTGCAAGCAGACTTGGGAGTATCTAACATGAGGAATACGTGGGAGGAACATCCAGTCGAAAGAACATTTTCCAGGGGTAAGTGATTTGTTCTTATGGCTTCAAAATAGCCCTAAACAAATCTATAGCTTCACTCCTAAGGCACTCTTCTGTAGCAGTTCTGAATGTGTTAGCCAGGTCACAGATAAAGACTAGTCCTGGGCCATTCGCTACCTCTGGGCTCATATTACAAAGGATTTGTGTGTTCTGTAAGAGGCTAACTATTCAGCCCTATGGTCAAGGCTCCTGGATGATTTGCATCACTGGGGGAAGCTCATCTTATCTTGGGGGCGGGGGGGGGAGATTGATACAACTATCAAGATGAATTTGCTCCATAGGTTGTTATTCTTGTTTAAAATGTTGCTGGTTGTGATCCCACCGGCCTTCTTTGAGGAGGTTAGGAGGACATTGAGCAAATGTTTGTGGCAGAGAAAGAGTGCAAGGGTAGCCTTCAGTACTCTGGCTCTCAGGAAGGGTAAGGAAGGGTGGGGGGTGCAGATCTCCCCCATATGGTAAATTATTATAGGGCATCAAAAATAAGTCTTAGTGGATCACATCTGGAATAATGAGTAAAAGTAATGGGTGGTGTTAGAAAGTGTGATGTTAAAAACAGTGACTGGGGGGAATGGTTGTGGGTGCCTACTGCAAGGATTCCGAAGAAGATACGAGCCATCGGTCTTGCAAGTGATTTGGCCGATTTGGAAGGAGCAAAGGGACACGAGAGGACTTGCGACTTGGCTATCGCCCCATAGGTGCATCTGGCACCACCGTTAAGGGATTTGATCCCCTGAACCACTGAGAGTTCAACAATGATATGAAAGGTGAATGGTGAGAGCAGGCAAACTGTGTATAGATGGGACGTTTATGGACATAGATCAGCTTCAGATGGTTTTGGGCCCTTTTTTCCCATTTATGTATTTGCAGCTAATAGGAGTATTGATAGATCCTATGTAGGCGCAAAATCTAGATAGGCCGCTGACCGGCTTTGAACAGGTGCTGGATGAGCAGGTCAACACAAAAGGGTTGGTGCCTAACATGTGTAGGGTGCTGGTGGGGGTGTGTGACACAAGGATGAGTACAAAGAGAAAGCAATGGGGAGGGAATTGGGTGACATAGAATGGGAATGGCTATACTGTGGTGTACGAAAGGCCTCGATATCTATGCAGTACAAAATGCATAATTTATCGGTTACTCAATAGGTGGCAATATGCTAACAGGCACTTGCACAAATGATGTGTGCATGGGTGACTCCAGCCTGCTGGCAGGGTTTCGGAGAGATGGAGTCTTATTGGCAAATGTGGTGGAGTCACTCAGCGGTACAATCATACTCAGGGGTTTTGTTGGATAAAGGAGGTGGACTGTTTGGAGCAGCCCATGGCACCGTTGTTGGTACTTTTGGGAATAGAGGAAGATGGGGACCATTTGAGAGTTAAATCGCATATGCCACGAAACCGATTGTTGGCAGCGAGAGCATGCCTCACCATACATTGGAAAAGGGCCCATCTGCCCACATATAAGGAATCAGTGGGAAAAGTCAAAGAGATCTACGAGATGGAAACTCTAACTACCTTGCTACAAGAACATCCAAAGTCCTTAGATTTAGATTGTTTGGCTTTCCTTGAAAAGCATATTGGAGAGGATAGGGACAGGAACGTTTTTAGTGAGGGGGGCACGGACAACGCATCTTGAAACTTTGGAGTGATGTTCATGTTGATTTTTTTCTTTTGGGAGGGGCAGGTAGGAGGGAAGGGACAGGGATCTTGGGAACTGTGTCGTAATAGTATTGTCCACCTGGGTAGTGATGTCCTTTTACTGTTTGACTGCCGATGTCTCTTGGGGTATTACCACTCTCCTGTTGGTAGCTGTTGGTATTATGGTGGGATTATCATTGTAAATATTCAATAAAAAGATGTTTTTTTAAATAAAATCTGCAAGAGAGCACAGTTTATTACAGGGGCCGATCTGGTGCTCTTTACTCCTTCAGTTGATAAACCAAGAGAAGGTTGTTTTAGGTCAGTCAATTTTCAATGAATATTAGTTAGAAAAAGTGTATTGAATGAGCGTTTAGCTCCGCGATCATAGTTCTGAAATGTTTATTATTGACATTTACTTCCTTTTAGATACTATAGTATGACATATCTTATGTCTTTGTTTTTCAGATGGGGATTTAGCTTTGCAGGGGAGCATTGGAAGCTTGTCGCTAAGTGACTTGACGGTTCATGGAGAGTTTTACAGGGAACGCTTTACTACAAGTGGTGAAGAGGCGCTCATATTTCAGATCTTTAAGTAAGCACATGTCTTTGTCTAACTGTAATTGATCCAATGATGGTCTCTAAAATCACATGTGTAAATATACTTTAACCATGTTCAGTTACACATGCCAGGGTTTGGCTGGGACATAAAAAGTGGCTCACAATTGGCATTTCTTTACTTTTCATGAAAAACTGATTACTACTTGGGAATATGTTTTGGTAAATATTTACGGAAGTAGTGTATTTTAAAGCACATTTATCCAGTAATGTTGGTCAAAACTCCAAGGTGCACAGTGACTTCAAGGTGGCCCGTTTTGTCATGAAAACTGCCCCATACTAATAACAGCCCTGCAGGCATTGCTCTATTGGCCATTCCAAGCCTGAAACACACCATAAACTCCACTAACATTCAGAGAGGTTACCCCTCAACAAAAGCTGTTTGATAGACACATTTTCTGAAGGTAGACCTCTCCAAACAAATGCTCAGAATTTACCAGATTGTATAAGCCCTCCAATGTAATAAACTCTCCTGCAGGATTCTTTGTGTATTGTAGCTTACACAGCATATACGAAAAACATAAGAAGGTGGCGGCTCGCATACAAGGCACATTTGTACAGAGGCCTTGACAGTTCCAGAGTTCATAAATCTGCAGGTCAAAGCTTCCACTTCCCCTGGAAGAGCAGTTGCCACTGAGAAAATGCAAGGGTTTGAGGTTTATTTGTGGGGGAGGCTGGTTTTACTTTTGGCTTTAGAGGGTAATAAATGCACCACTTTGCTAAATTTACATAGCTAAAATGTTTGTAGAGCAGCATTTGTGGATATTGAGTGTAAGCGGGCCAATTTTCAACTTGAAGTATATTTCGTGTTTTAAATGGAGCCTGAATTTGGCTCATTGACTTTTTCAAAACAAATAAAATGTGCAGTCTGTGGTCAGGGCAACTTTCAACTTGCTTGCACTTTACTATAATTCAAGGAGCTTGGCTTATCTATTTTCACTTGATTTAATTAAAATGCAAATCTCCTATCTCAACAAATATATGTCGCAAAGGAGTCCACAGAACACACAAACACTTTGTTCCTGTTGCACTGATTTAATAAGAAAGCTTGGGGGAATGCCTGCCCGGGGCGGTTATAACCACAAATTATGTTTTAAGGGCATGAGCAGTGGTAGGATGGGTCTCATCTTGTATCCTTCCTGCTATAGAGGGATGTATGGTCCTGAGATCACAAGTATATGCTTTTATCTTGAAAAAGTCATCACACCAAATACAGTCTCCCGGAAATCACTCACAGTCTCAGGGAGTTAATGTCTGGGATGCTAGCCAGTGTTGATTCCTTGATCATGTCACCTCCTGGTAAAGCAAGATGGTGTCTGGTGATGATGATTGGGCTCCTCATGTATCTGGTAGTCTCCTTGGTGAGCTAGGTGAGTTGTTCCCCCATTCCGCCTTCATGGACTCTCCTGTGCACTTGCCCACTTGGACAACTCTGGTAGGTCCTATTTCCCCTTAAGTGCGTATTTCCAGATAGTGTTCCCCACTACATGGGTGCTTACTATGGTGTTCCTGGGGTTAAGCAAATGGAATGGCACTCTATCACTCAGTCTTATCTCAACCTCTACCCGGCCTTTCTGATCTCTTTTTTAGTTTGGAGATTTAGTGCCCCGCTCGCTATGTCATATTTAAGGGACATACTACCCCTAACTAGCTTGAGCAATTTTAGGTGATATAACAATGTGGCTTCTTTACCACTGTTGTTCCCTGGAACATAACCACTTTTCGGTAACTGGCTCTTGTTCCAGGTTGACTCTTCTGGTCTAACCACCACAGCGTTTGCCCACTCACTCCTACTTTTGCTACTCCCCTCCTCTCACTACTCTGCAACATCAGCCTCACCCGTACATAGTTCCAGAATTTCAGCCTACTTGTATATTGTGGATAACAGGATGATTGGGTAAGTAAGGGCTAGAGAAACCCTAGCGCCATTGTCCTACCACTTCCCCTTGTGAGTGTTCCCTCCCACTCTTTGGACCTCATTACGAGTTTGGCGATAATTTGGTGCTAAATCTGCTGAATATCCACTAAAAACATTTTCCGTTAACACCATTTGGTCCTGTGGGATTACATGTGTTGGTAGGATGGTGTATTTACCTATTTGTGGAGTCCATAGGATTCCATGTGGACTTTGGCTGTAATTCTGCCTATTTTTGGCAGTACTGTGGTAACTTTTCCTCCAGATTTTTGTTGGAGGTAAATCTACCACAATACCCCAAACCTCTAGAATGGGGTGCAGTAAAGTGGCAGTAACATAATTACCACCAGTTTATCACCACTTTTTCCCGCACTGCGTACTTGTAATGAGGCCCTTTAACTTTAGGTGAGAAAATGTGTGTAATTGGAGTCCAAACACTGCATGGGTTCACCATACTAAAGGCAGGCAGTGGAATCATGATAGTGTCTTGCGTAAATATTCTACCTGTAGTCGTCTTGGGCATATAGCTGAACCTGTGCAGATAGTTGATTGGCTGGTTGCAATTGCACAGTGTGTGAGCGCCGGATTCCTGTCTCTTCTTCCGAGACATTCTTCACGATCCATGGTCTTTGGCTCTCAGACTTGTGTCAAGCTGAGATTCATGCTCTGCACATGGACCCTCAGACTGAGTTCAGATTACTCCTGGGTGACTGTTTCTTCACCTGGTTGCCTGTAAGCCGCTTTGTGTATGTGTCATTAAGACTTCTACCCCGGATATGTAATCCTGGTCAGATATATTTAGGAGGCGCACATTTCCTTTCACTCACTTGGGGGAAGACACCATTTACCTCCTACGAGTTGTATCATGGAGAGTCATGCTCATCCTAGCCCCAACATCCTTCAGCCTCCCTCGCTGGCGTGGGCAAGAGCATTCATCACATAAGACATAAAAAGATTCATGTTAAACAGGATCTTTAGAGAGTCACACACTTTATATACTTCCCCATCATCCGACTGCGAATCCTGATACAGTAATACAGCTGTCCTAAACCAAAACTAAAATGAATAGCCTATTTACTTCATTTTGTATCGTTTTCTGCCTGACCAATAAGGTGTGTAGGCTTAAGAGGTCATTTTTAGATTCCTATGCTACGTCGTGTTGTCTGTAGTCATCCACTAATCTTGATATTTTTCTCTGACTAAAACGCTTTTGCTGAAGTTTATTCAATGAAAGCAGCTTCCACCCTGAAGCAGAGGAACACATTGCGGTGACTTGTACATGTCTTGTTTGCTGCCTCATCTTGAAATAGTCTAAAGGTGTGGAAGGAAGGAGTGGGACTAATGACCCACCCAGCTTTAAGAAATTCTTATTTCAGGATTGTCAAAAATGCCTCCAGAGGAGTGTCTGTCTTAGAGATTTCCACATGCTGTTTTTTTGCCTCTATCCATAGCATGTTCATGATGAATGCTTCATTTTAATGTATTCCGGCAAGACTTTTTGATACATGATACATCTCCTACTTTCAGTGGTCAGGATGAGAAGAGGGGTAAAGGTATAAGCCTAACCTGTGGACAGGCAAGCCTTTCCTACATACCACTGCTTTGTCTCAATTGGCAAGGAGTTCCAAGGTTCAAACTATCACCAGCAAAATATATATCGTCTCCCCTCACCTCCTTCATCAATGAGTGCTCGGTTGATGGAAGCTCAGTCGACAATGCCAGGAAGAACCCTCTAATGCACTGTTATGGGCATTTACATCATCAATTAACAATGAGCAGAACACAAGATGTCAACTGTTTGCCAACAGATACCACCAACCGACCATAGGGGAAGCAATTTTGATTACTTAGTGGCACAGATTCCTCTACACGTTTCTGCTGATCCCCTTAAAATGTAGAGTGCTGGCCAGACAGAATTGCAAACCATACTCCTTTCTACTAATGGCTTCAGCACAACCCAGACACATCTGGATTTCAGACCATTTGTGACTATTGTCCAAGAACACAGTCCAGCTGAAAGGTCATCTGTTGACCGGGGTAGGGGCCCGATATAGCACCATAACCCCCAGTGATTAGCCTTGATTCCTAAAAGGGTGAGATTGTACAACTGGAGGACAATATGTCAAACCTAATGGATAATGGATTTCGTCCTCCCACAGGTTCCTCGTCTTTGATATTCTATCTCTAGCACTGGCTGTCCTTGCTGTCCTTGGAAACACTTTCACCAGCAGGGGCTGCAGCACATCTCCACTTTGGCATCGCCTGGTACACACCAGACCTGGGATTGTTGCATATATAAATGTCTGAGGCTTGATCTGCTTAGAATTGCATGCTATGCATAGGCCGACATCTAGTGGTAGTCGCAGAGTATTGCAAGACTTGGTTTCGAAATTCGAAAAGGGACACCGACTGGACTTGTTTGTAATACTATTCCTTGTGTGACGTTTATTGTACCCATGGTCCTTCACGGGTCGAGGCCCCTCAGATTGTTTTTTTCCGGCATTGTAGTTGGTCGCTATTTGCAGCGTTTCCTGGCTAACACCATTTGTTATAAAAAGTTATAAAATTACAATAGCAGTTCAACTATTCGTTCGGCCATTGTTTCGATGACCATTCTTCAGCAGCTTTCGGCAGACTGCTCCAGCTACAACCTTCGACAGGAGATCTTCGACTTTCGACGACTGTTGGCTTCGGCCTACCCCACGCCTTCACCATGCCCCAGCCTGTTACAGTGGGGAGAACGGGGGGGGTAGCCATTTACACTTTTGTATTTAGAGGATGTATTTAAATTTTACTCCACTTTCCTTTAATCGTCGAACTGCCTCTTACATAAAAAATGGAAAATGCACCTTTTTAAATTTTGCTAGTCATGTAACCGTAAATATCCCAGGAAGGACATGCACTGTATGTTTAATCATGGTGTCCCTAGAAACCACGCAGAGAAACACTGTAAATTGTGTAAACTCTTCAAACCAAAAACTTTGAAGGACCGCCGCACTAAACGTTGGGCTGCCCATGGCATGCAGGCCAAGGCGTCCATTAATGAAGCTGGCGTCGAAGAGTTTGACGTTAAGGCAGCTACAGCGCACATAGTGACGCCAAAGACTATCGGGTTCTGCTGGGTCCCAAGTGCTAGTCCCCGCTTCCAGTAAGCAGGCCAGCGGCCCTGTGATTGAAACCACTCGTGGCGACAAGTGCACCCATCACACTAAGCACACAAC
Organism: Ambystoma mexicanum; assembly: GCF_040938575.1. Lineage (NCBI taxonomy): Eukaryota > Metazoa > Chordata > Amphibia > Caudata > Ambystomatidae > Ambystoma > Ambystoma mexicanum. The sequence continues at coordinate 995,086,649 of NC_090929.1, read as the reverse complement.
CCCTAGCCATACCCTACTGCATCGTCTGACATACACAGCCACGCAGTGTCAAAAGAAATTGTGGAAACCCTTTCTACGTCCTAAGCGTTCTTTATCCTCTGGGTCCTCGTAGTTGCGATCACCGCATGACAAGATTACTAAACATATGCTTAGTAAATCCAATACCGACACCGCTCCTAAAAGTATTTCCTTTCGCCTTGCCAAAAAAAAAGTGCCAAAATCATAACACTCGACGCAAGGTCACAGTATGTCGAAAATGCAACATCTGTGTTTAAAAAGACACACTTGTCAATCTTTAGAGATTTTAAGCCCCATAGATATGCAGTGGAAGGACACAAATTATACACCTTCCAACACTACTTTAACAGAGGTTTTAAATCAGGGAAAGCATGCCTCTTACCCAGAGCCTTTACATTTAGGCAGAAATCCTTCCGAGCCCGCTTATCCAGTTTCCAAATCCACTGAGTGCACTAGGGAGACATTTGAAAGAACCATGAAATAAATGTCCTGCTTTGAGAACTTCATGGACAGACACCCTGACCAGTATTAAGACCCACAGGGCGGCGGGGGACCTCCTACTAAAACAGAGGTTAGACACATCAAACCCCCAACCACCTCTTCCACTCATGTTACACCAATTCATGCTCAAGACACATCAGACAATTTATACATCATTGATCCTCCAAAACAGGGTGATGAATATTCTCTGGGTGACCAATTCACCAAGGACCAATATTATGATGACGATGACCAGACATCTATATCTGACCATCTCTTGAAACCAGGACCAACCAATCACTGATTCCCCTAGAGACAATTGGCTGCACTATAATGGGCTGCTAATTAAAGCAGCCCAACATTTTAAAATCGACACTCAAGAAGCCCTGCTGGTTACATATTTCGTGGATGCAATTTTAGGGGATAAAAAGTCACACAGTTCATTCCTTTGCTCCAGTCAATGCAAAGGCGTATTCAACCTTCTTTACTTAATCCAACATTAACCAGAGCCGTTAATCCCAGAATTGAGAACATTTTTAAACCTGCTCCAACAGATCCCCTCTACATTAGGGGACAATACAAACCGGATTCCTTGGTTGTAACAACCACAAGGAAAAGGGCAGGTACCACACTAGCACCCGCAGATGCACCCCTTGACATGGAAATTAAACAAATGGCAGGAAGGTGGCAACATCAGCAGCATACCAAGCACACATTGCCAACAGTACAACCATATTGGCAAATTATAATTGCCATCTATGGGACACAGTACAACAACTAGACACAGTTCCTGAACCTTCAAAATCCCAAATTTTAAGGCCAGTCTCTGATGGTAAGGAGGTTGCCAGCTATAATCTCAAAAACAATGTGGATGCAGCAGACGATGCTGGCCACATCATTGCGGAAGGGACACTTTTTTTAAACGCCACGCTCTGCACATCAATTAGGTTTCAAGTTAGAAACACATGCTACCTTGTCGAACATGCCCATTGAGCCCAATGTTCTGTTTGGTAAAGCTGCCGATGATGCACTAAAGAGTGCAAAAGAAGAACATGAAACTCTAAAGTCATTGGGTCAGATCACCAGCAAACACTAACTCCACATCCCGTCCCTTTGCTCCATATGTATGGGCATCCCTCGCTAAGAACGGGAGATGGAACCTTTTTCACCAGAAAAATCAACTTCCCCTTTAAATTTAGATGCACGCAGGGGTGCTGCTCTGGGAGCATGCACTCCCCTGACTTTGCCCACCGGCGCCACTCGCCTTTTCTGCGTCGATGGGAACGGATCTCTTTCACCAGCGCTCCTGGTTAGGCCTCTGGCCTAGTAATTCCACACGACATTCCCCTGAGAAGTACTTTTGTCTTTTTTTGTTGTCTTTTTTTGTCGTCTTTATTCAGATACCTCTGTCCTCTGGCGCCACGCTCCTCCCTGGCGCATGTCGACGTCCGCAGGCTTCAGCAGGTGTTAAACTTGTAAGGGGCTCTTCCCTACGTCCCATGTTCTTTGCCACTGTTGCCTCTGCCCGACCACGGCTGGGAGAGTTGTACAGCGTGTGACATCCTCACAAGAACAGGCTAGCTCAGTGGGGGGAGCTCTTCAGAAGGTCGCCTCCAGAGGACTTGAAGGAATTTGTCAGGCACAAGTCCAGGCCCAAGGTAGGGGCACTATTTTCATCCGCCCCCCCCGCAAGGGCGACTCCTTCCCCAGGAAGGGCATGAGCGGGATGGACCTTTCAGGTCCTAGCACCAGCACAGGTACCTAGGCTGCTTCAGATACCGGCCGCCAGGCCGAGGGGTAGCAAGATCCTACTGTTGAGGTCGCTAAGGGACCTCAAGGTACTTTTACTGTGTTTTCGCCCGAGGGGCTGCGCCCTAGTACCGGACAGATGTCTGAGGGGGACGCCTGTGCTCAGCACTACCGGCGACATAGCCAAGGGCACTCCACCTACCAGGCCACGTCCTGAGGTGCAGGTTAGGCCTTAACCTCCACCGCCAAGAGTCCAGGAAGAGGCAGGGTCCAGCGTGGCAAGCAACAAGTCTCAGGCATGTGGCATGCAGCTCGACAAAGTGGCCGCCGGGCCAGACAAAATGGGGACTCGTCAGACACTATCCCCCTTCGGGGAGCAGGTAGGGGAACAAGTTTCCAGGTGGGATTAGTCTTCGCTGGGCATGTGGCCTACGGCATACCCTTCTGCGTCAAAGGGCAGATACATACCACATACAGCAAGGCAGAGTGTGCCCCGGTCTCAGCACCCCCAGGCCCTCCATCCATGGCCGTGCCAACAAACGCTCCACCGGCCTGCAAAGTTCATGATGCTTATGAGGTCTCCACAGATGGGGGTCATCCTCAGCTCAGGGATGTGATCAGGGACATGCTCCCTCCGATCTTGGCGCTTGCACCCACGGCTACTCCGCCCTTGGTTCCAGCACCTCCGGTTCCTATACAGCCCCAGCTACCCACACCAGTTCCCGCTACACCAGCCACTGTGCCTCCAGTAGCCCTGGCAGCTCCCTATCAGCCGCCGGCTCCTGTCAGTACGCCACAACCCTCTGCACCCTAAACTCCTCCGGCTGCACCTGACCAACAGGACACATTGGTAGACACCGATGAGGAGGAGGACCCTGACGCACCTTTGTCAGCCAAGGCATTTCATGAACGGCTCGCAGGTCTAGTCAAATATTTGGGGCTTCCACAGCCTGAGGTTGAAAAACCATAGGCCGGGGTCTTGGCGGAGGTCCTTACTCTATGCCCCACGGCTAAAACTTTATTTAGCGCAGCCTACCAACAGGCGCCTCGACGCCAAGTACAGGCAGATGGAGGGGGATCCACTCTTGCTGTCGGCACATGCTCAGCCACACTCCTCCTTGATGGCTGCGGCCTTAATCTACTCTAAGCCACAATCATCCTCAGCTACCTCTGTCTCGGCACTCCTGGATAAGGAGGAAAAAATCTTGGAAGCATACGGAAAGAAGATTTATTCCGACGCTTCACTGCTTCCTCGTCAGTCCAATGCAGACGTTATGCTTGCTGCGGTCAATAAGAAACTTTGGCAGGAAATAGCTGACTTCCTTCCGGGAACTTCTGGTACAGAGTCAAGCGCTCTTCAAAGCGGGGCTGGCGGGAAGCCAAAATTGTAGCGCAGGACATAATGGAGTCCACAGTGGCTCACATAGACACATCTGGTTGTGCCATCTGCATCGTTACGGACATGAGAACAACAGCCTGGCTATGGCATATTGGACCTTCCATTCGAGGGTGGAAATCATTTTCACTCCACCACCAATGAGGAACTTGATAAGAAGAGAAACAGTTCCCAGACTGCCAAATCCTCATCTGTCCTCACAAAGTCCACCCCTAAAGCCGACAGCCAGACTCACCAGCGTTCTGACAAAGCCTGATGCCTGCGGGCTACGGCACGGTAGAAATAAATAAATACAAATAAAATAAATATAGGGCCGGTCCTTTGGAGGTTTCCGAGGCTTCCAGGAAAGACGGTCCAGGCAGCTGGACCGATCGTCTAGCCAACACCGATGCAATCAGCACAAGGCGCGGCACAAGGGTTTTTTCCAGTCCCCCTCCTCGGCCCCAGCCTCAGAAGGAAAAAAGGCATGACACGCTCATCCGGATCCACATGTCTCTGGTGAGGTGCAGGCTTGACCTTCACTCTCAATTCTGGCGTGCAAGGTTCACGGACCCCTGGATCCTGTCAGTAGTGTCCACGGGCTTCCGCCTACCACTACCTCCTTTTCCTCTCTCCTCCCCTCTGCTCCCACAGATTGGGACAGCAACTCTGTTGGCAGAAATGTTCTCTCCGATAGAGAGCCACGCAGTGGAAGAAGTCCCAGCCTCCCAGCGGGGTTTGATCTTCTATTTTCAGATTTTCGCCATAAACGAGAACCACCAGGCGGGCCTGAGAGTTGTGTTGGACCTGTCCACCCGACACCTTTCCCTTCCTCCTTCAAATGTTTAAGATGGTTTGCCCCAGCGCTTATTGCGGAAACATTGTGCATGGGAGACTGGATGTGCTCCCTGGATCTGAAGGATGCATATTTAGACGTCCCTTTCTGGCAGCCCCACCAGTCCTTTCTGAGGTTCAGGATCATGGGTTTCCATTTCCAATACAAGGTTCTACCCTTTGGCCTCAATTCAGCTCCCAGGGTCTTTACAAGACTTATGAACGCAGTGGCAGCCCTCCTCATGGCTCAAGGTCACCACGTCTACCCATACCTCGAAGACTGGCTGGTCAGAGCAAGGTTTTCGGAGGCATTACGCCACACCGCCTCCGCCCTCATGAATACTCTACACGAGTTGGGATTCTCTATCAATCTCAAGAAGTCACAGCTGCAGCCTACACAGAATCTAACGTGTCTGGGCCTCATCTGGGATACAAGCTCCGAGAGAGTTTTCCCCTCGGAGGACAAGATGACAGCCATCAAGAAGGCCATGGGGCATTTCCTCAGCAGAGCAGTGACCTCGGCATCGTAGTACCAACACCTCTTTGGTATCATGGCTGCATGTCTCCTAGCAGTGCCGTACACTAGGCTCAAAATGAGATGATTACAGCTGCACTTTCCAGGAGAGGGGTTCTCGGGCGGAACTGGTCAGCATTCCACATTATGGAATGGATGGATGGAATGGATTGATGGAATGGATAGATGGAATGGATGGATGGAACACTTGCTATGCACACACACTGTGAGAGGTAGCCGTGATCGTTGGACAGTCGGAGGGCTGCCCACGTTCCGGCCCATCCCACTAGTGTTTTGTGCGTACAGTATCTGCCCAGCATTATACTATCTACAAATTGGACATTCTTGGTGAGATTTATTTCAAGCAATGATCACATAAATATCCGTGACCGTGCCTTTTCAACGTGAGACATGAAACCCGAAAGGGCACGTGACATCCACAATTAAAAAAGATCTACGCATCTTTATTTTTATACCATCTCAGTCATCACAATTACTATGTATAATTTAAGAAGTACCTTAATGAAAGATGACTTGAGAGCACCGGAACTGAGACTTGCAAATCAATTTATTCAGATTAGCCCAGCCACTCAATACAGCAGTCAGAGTTTACCAAGCCCAGACTCCCCTATTGAAAGTGTCAACCTTATTGTAGACTTCAATGAACCTTACATACAAGAAATGTCTCCAATTCCCAGACAATTGATCAAATAAATTGCTACTGAGAATTTAGAATAAACCATCTCAACTACCATGAAAAAGAGAATCTTTAACCTAGCTGGAAGTAGATGTCTGACTAGGCATCTCAACACTTTAAATAACTCACCATGTGAAATCGGACCATTCCTGTAACGCTCACCTGATTCCCGTAGAGGCGCCGGTCTTGACTGGGCGTATACCGTATCTTCAAAGGTGATGTGTAACACACGGCTGGCTCTTTGGGCTGGACCTCTGTGCACTGTATGTCTGACTCGAAGGGTAAGATGTCTTAGGTAAGTGAACGCTGTGCTCTCCATCTGCCTCGGGGCAGGGTGCTGTAACCAGTTTCTTCACTGGATAAGGGGAGCAGGCTTCTTGACTTCAGAGGACTGCTGTCCGTCGTTTACTGCACGAACGGTAAGTTTCGAGTAATTCTAATGTCTTTAAAGTCTTTAGTAATGATGTCTCTTGTTTTGCAGGGTTCCGGCGATGGCGGATGACGGGCTGAAGTGAGTTGAAGATGGAGCCCGTGTGATGAATAGAAGCGCCTGGAAGCATGTAAGTAAGCGCTTGTTGCCTGCTTCACGATGCGCTCTAACTGTCTTTTTATTTTGCAGGTACAAGTTCGGAGCGGCTGCAGGGTGCCGGAATACCCACTGGGTTAGATGTGGAAAGGAGTAATGGCACGTGAGTATTAAAGTTCCCCAATGTCTTTAAACGCACCTTGTTTTGTCTTTCAGATGCGGGATGCAGCGCCGAAGGCCTCCGGAGCGTGCGAAGAGTTGGTAAGCTTTTGTCTTTCAGATGCCGGAATGCAGTGTGAAGACCTCCGGAGCGCACGAAGAGTAGGTAAGCCTTTGTCTTTCAGATGCCAGAATGCAGCGCGAGGCGTTGGTGACAGCCGATGGACCAGGTAAGTGAAGAGCTGTCACTGAAGACCGTAATGCTAACCTGTTCTTTCTTGTCTTTATAGGTGTTGCTGAAGACTGGATTCAGGATGGTAAGCCTTTTTCCTTAGGCCCAGGATCAGATGCAGAAGACACGATGAGCGTTCTGCTGCAGAGGATGCAGAATAACGCAAAGCAAGATTCATCCAGCGGGTGTGGTTTAAATAGCCTCCTGTAGTGCTTAGGTGTCTCCTTCCACAGCCACGCCTAGGTAAGAAAAGAGTTCCTGCTTTCCAGAAGAGTTCCAGTGTTCTGAATCTAGGGAGTGGCTCCTGCCCCACCCAACAGGAAAAGTAGTTCCAAACAGAAGAGGATCAGAGGCTCAACTGGCAGGCAAGTAAGCAGCATGGTCTGCTGCAGGTAAGTCCACCCAAGCATTATGAGCCCGGCGCTTCCAGCGCTGGGACTGGGCATATTTATGAGCCTGGTGCCACTGGCGCCAGGACTGGGTCCAAAAGGTCCCAATTGGGACTGGTTGGCACTTGGAACCTGGGTTATGGATCTGCTTCCAAGGGAGTTGGGAAAACCCTGACCTTTTGGAAGCAGAGATCATGACAGTACCCCCCTCAAGGCCCCTCCCAAACCGGGCTTCTCCGGGGGTTTTGGCTTGTCGGGAAATGTTCGGTGAAATCTTTTGATTAGGCGAGGAGCGTGGACATATTCAGCAGGTTCCCAGGATCTCTCTTGGGGGCCGTAGCCTTTCCAGTCAATTAGGTAAAATAGTTTAGATTTGGAGATCTTGGAGTCCAGAATGCTTTTGACTTCAAACTCGAGTTCTCCATCAACTAGGATAGGTTTTGGAGATTTAGTTAGTCGGGTTTGAGGTTGCACGGGTTTTAATAGAGAGACGTGGAAGACCGGATGTATCTTCATGTGCGGGGGCAAGTCCAACTTGACCGCTACTGGGTTTACTATGGTAGTGATGGAATAGGGACCAAGGTATCTTGGGTTGAATGTGCGTGGCCCTTTTAGAGGTAGATATTTGGTGGATAACCAGACTTGATCCCCTACTTGATATTGAGGGGCTTCCTTCCGATGTTGATCTGCTCCTTTCTTGTATTGTTCTTTAGCCCTTTGAAGGTGAGAAACAGCTTCCTTAAAGGCTTGGGTGATTGTAGAATGCAGGTAGTCTACTGCTGGTGTTTCAAGATCTTGGAGGGGATCCAACTCCGAGGTTCGAGGGTGACTGCCGTACAAAAGAAAAAACGGGGTTTTCCCAGTTCCCGAATGGACAGAGTTATTGTAGGCATATTCGGCTATCCAAAGGATGTCTTTCCAAGTTTTTTCAGTTTGTTGCAGCATGCAGCGTAAATACTGTTCCAGAGTTTGATTGGTCCTCTCGGTTTGTCCGTCGGTCTGAGGGTGGTGACTGGTCGATAGTCTCACATCAATTTGAGCCGACCGACAGCAACTTCGCCAAAAATGAGAAATAAATTGACTACCTCGATCCGAAATTAGAACCGAAGGAAAACCGTGCAGTCGGACGATGTTTTCGAGAAATTCTCGGGCCAGAGTTGCTGCTGTTGGCAAGCCTTTGAGCGGAATGAAATGCGCCATCTTGGAGAATAAGTCCAAGATTACTAGAATCGTATTGTATCCGGAGCATGGAGGTAGATCGGTGATGAAGTCCATAGAAAGCGTATGCCAAGGGCGAGGTGGGATGTCAATAGGGCGTAAGAGGCCTGCTGGTCTTTCCTTTTGACTCTTGTTTTGGGCGCATACTCCACAGGACATTATAAAGTCTCTGATATCTTTTTTCCAAGACGGCCACCAGAAGTAGCGCTTGATCTTTTCTGAGGTCTTGGCCATACCGGGATGTCCTTCCATTAAAGAATCGTGATGACAAGAGATTACTTTTTTCTGTAAATCTGTGCTGGGTAGGTATAATCGTTCTTGGAAATACAATAAGTTGTCCTTTACTGCAAAGTCCTTTCCTTGCAGATGCCAATTCTGTATGTCTGCTGGAGTTACAAGTTGCCTGGCTTTATCCTTAACTTCCTCTATGGATTCTGTGGCGATTACACCCAGAATTCTTTGTTCGGGAATGATTGGTACAGGTTTAGGGTTGATCAAGTGTTCGTCCACTCCCATCCGAGAAAGGGCATCAGCTTTACCGTTTTTTGTACCAGGTCGATAGGTAATTATGAAGTCAAACTCGGCAAAGAATAATGCCCAACGGAGTTGTCTAGAGGATTGGGCTTTTGCGGTTTTCAAATATTGCAGGTTTCGGTGATCCGTAATCACAGTAACGGTGTGTCGGGCCCCCAGCAGATAATGCCGCCAAGCCTTAAAGGCAGACTTGATAGCCAGAAGTTCCTTGTCAGTAATCGTGTAATTGATTTCAGGAGGCGAGAATTTGCGGGACCAAAATGCCACGGGATGCAACTGATTGGTTACCGGGTCCTTTTGTGATAGAACTGCCCCCATGGCAAGGCTTGAAGCATCAGTTTCCACGATGTAGGGGAGTTCGGGGCGAGGGTGTTTTAAGATTGGTGCAGAGATAAATTTAGTCTTCAAATCCTGGAAAGCTTGTTCCGCCTCGGTAGACCATTCAAAACGTTTGTTTTTCTTTAACAAGGCAGTGATGGGCTGGACTATTCGAGAGAATTCGGGGATAAACCTGCGGTAAAAGTTAGCGAAGCCTAACATGCTTTGCACACCTTTTACGGAGGATGGTGATGGCCATTTGAGAACTGCATCGACCTTCTTTGAATCCATACGCACTCCGCCAGGTGATAATATGAATCCCAAGAATTCAACTTCAGTCACGTTGAAAACACAATTTTCCAATTTAGCGAAAAGTTTGTGTTGACGCAATCTTTCGAGGACCATTTTCACGTGTTTCCGATGTTCAGATTCCGATGAAGAATAAACGAGGATGTCGTCAATGTAAACAACAACACACACATCTATGAGCTCTCTGAGGACATCGTTCATAAAATATTGAAAGGCGGCCGGGGCATTGCAAAGTCCGAAGGGCATGACCTGATATTCAAATAGCCCATACTTGGTGCGGAAGGCCGTCTTCCATTCATCGCCCTCTTTTACTCGTACCAAGTGGTAAGCTCCTCTAAGATCCAGCTTTGTATATATGCATGCTTTTCTGACTTGGTCCAGGAGTTCAGGGATCAAAGGTAACGGATATCTATTCTTAACGGTGATCTGGTTCAGGGAGCGATAATCTATACAAGTTCTAAGGTCTCCTTCCTTTTTTGGAACGAAGAACAAAGCTGAAGAAGCAGGGGACTTGGAAGGACGAATAAACCCATTTGCCAGGTATTGATCCAGGTATTGTCGAAGGTGAAGGTTCTCAGGCTCGGTGAGGGCATAAATTCTACTACAAGGAGGAGTAGATCCAGGTATCAGGTCTATCTGGCAGTCATAAGACCTATGAGGAGGTAGAGAGTTAGCCTGATCCTTCCGGAAAACATCTTGGTATTCTAGGTATTCGGGAGGCAACTGGGGAGTCTCTGAAGAAATTGCTGCCAGTGCAACACCAGGTGGAGGGTGACAAGTAGAGACACATTCTGGAAACTGGACCATTCTTGCTCGCCAATCGATCAGGGGATTGTGTTTCTCTAACCTAGGTATTCCTAGAATAATCTGAAACTGAGGGGCCTTGATCACATCGAACACGATCTTCTCATGGTGTCCATCTTGACTTACTAGCGTCACCTCTTGAGTGGTATGCGTTACTGGCCCGGAGGCTATCTCCGTACCATCCACTGTAGTAATGACGTCCTTTACAGCCTTGGGACAAAGAGTTAGATTCATCCTCAAAACCATTTCATGATCCACCTAATTGCCGATGGCACCGCTGTCGACGTAAGCTTCAATTGCATGTAATCGATCCGGATTATCAGGGCTAATGAGGACCATAGGTATCACGAAATGGGAGGTCACGGAACTGGTTTTCACGCTCGGCAAGAGGACCTCTATTCTTGTCGGGCGAGGTTGTTTCCCTGCTCAGAGTTTGTAACTTTGGTAACTGCAGCTCCTACTGCCTTCTTGGCAGGTTTCACCGGACAGTCTCGAAGAAAGTGCCCTGAGTATCCGCAATAGAGGCATAATTGCAACTGTTTTCTCCTTTCCCGCTCCTTTTGTGTCAGAGGACCTTTCAGACCCCCTATTTGCATGGGTTCCCCGGAGTCTACTCCTTTGGAAGGAGTTGGCGGTTTGGAAAATACTCGAGCATCAAACTTGGAACGATCGGCCTTCCTGTTCTGCAGTCTGTGATCTATTTGAACGACTAAGTCTATATAGTCCGAACAATCTTGTGGGGGATTCACTACTTGGGCTGACACATCTTTGAGCTCTCCATGTAGACCTCTATAAAACAGCGTAATCCTTTTGTCCTCAGGCCATTGAGTTTCCACTATCAGTCTGTTGAAAGACGCAATATAAGCCAAAAGGTCTTGATTACCTTGTCGCAACGAAAGAAGCTCATTGTCCAAGGCCTGCCCCTGTGAATGTCTTGCGAACAGTTTTTCCATACTGAGCTGAAAAGCTTGAAAATCATGGAGGACCGGATCATCTTGATTTACTAGAGGGATCGACCAGTCTGCCGCATTGCCACTAAGGTACGAAAGCACGAAAGCTACTTTAGCTTGATCAGTTGGAAAGGCTGCTGGCCGGCATAAGAAATGCAACCGGCACTGATTGATAAATACTGCAAACCTCTTTGGGTCACCAGAAAATCGTTCGGGCGGAGCCAGAGGTACATTCCCAGGTAGGTTGATCTGCACTGGATTCATAGAGGATGTAGAAGGAAGATTTCCCCCAGATGCGGGTAACGGGGTCTGTCCGGCTTGTGACTGTAGCAATTGTCTAGCGAGATCATCTGTTCGCTCCTTGGAAATAATCAGTTCCCTTCTTAGAGCGTTCGTTTCCTGACGGGCTGCATGCACTTCTGCCCTTAGTTCCCCAAGTAACTGGGCTAGCTGGTCGGTATCCGAGGTTTCCATAGCGCCTGGACGGGAGTTTTGTGGTAGGCTTTGCGTTCTGTAACGCTCACCTGATTCCCGTAGAGGCGCCGGTCTTGACTGGGCGTATACCGTATCTTCAAAGGTGATGTGTAACACACGGCTGGCTCTTTGGGCTGGACCTCTGTGCACTGTATGTCTGACTCGAAGGGTAAGATGTCTTAGGTTAATGAACGCTGTGCTCTCCATCTGCCTCGGGGCAGGGTGCTGTAACCAGTTTCTTCACTGGATAAGGGGAGCAGGCTTCTTGACTTCAGAGGACTGCTGTCCGTCGTTTACTGCACGAACGGTAAGTTTCGAGTAATTCTAATGTCTTTAAAGTCTTTAGTAATGATGTCTCTTGTTTTGCAGGGTTCCGGCGATGGCGGATGACGGGCTGAAGTGAGGTGAAGATGGAGCCCGTGTGATGAATAGAAGCGCCTGGAAGCACGTAAGTAAGCGCTTGTTGCCTGCTTCACGATGCGCTCTAACTGTCTTTTTATTTTGCAGGTACAAGTTCGGAGCGGCTGCAGGGTGCCGGAATACCCACTGGGTTAGATGTGGAAAGGAGTAATGGCACGTGAGTATTAAAGTTCCCCAATGTCTTTAAACGCACCTTGTTTTGTCTTTCAGATGCCGGAATGCAGCGCGAGGCGTTGGTGACAGCCGATGGACCAGGTAAGTGAAGAGCTGTCACTGAAGACCGTAATGCTAACCTGTTCTTTCTTGTCTTTATAGGTGTTGCTGAAGACTGGATTCAGGATGGTAAGCCTTTTTCCTTAGGCCCAGGATCAGATGCAGAAGACACGATGAGCGTTCTGCTGCAGAGGATGCAGAATAACGCAAAGCAAGATTCATCCATCGGGTGTGGTTTAAATAGCCTCCTGTAGTGCTTAGGTGTCTCCTTCCACAGCCACGCCTAGGTAAGAAAAGAGTTCCTGCTTTCCAGAAGAGTTCCAGTGTTCTGAATCTAGGGAGTGGCTCCTGCCCCACCCAACAGGAAAAGTAGTTCCAAACAGAAGAGGATCAGAGGCTCAACTGGCAGGCAAGTAAGCAGCATGGTCTGCTGCAGGTAAGTCCACCCAAGCATTATGAGCCCGGCGCTTCCAGCGCTGGGACTGGGCATATTTATGAGCCTGGTGCCACTGGCGCCAGGACTGGGTCCAAAAGGTCCCAATTGGGACTGGTTAGCACTTGGAACCTGGGTTATGGATCTGCTTCCAAGGGAGTTGGGAAAACCCTGACCTTTTGGAAGCAGAGATCATGACAATTCCAGCAATGTGCAGGTCCAGGGATCGACCTCCTTTGCTTCCCTTTCTTCCTGACTGGCTGTTGGGTAGAAAGACCATATATGGCTCTGGGGCTGCCTCCTTTCAGACTGACTGGAGCCTTCCCAGTGGCTGTACACTCTTGGGGTCGGACCTGTATTAATGGAGTCTGAAATCAACTAACATTCTGTGTTGTGGGTGTCTGGTTTTGGTGTGTGTGACACAATGCCTATGCCAGCCCTGGCTGAAACAAGTGAATGCAGTGTAGTGTTCTGAAAGGCTGGATGCTTACTCCAATCCACATTCTGTCTTATGGGTGTCTGGTTTGGGTGAATGGTCTGAATGCCTGTCACTCTGATTGGCTGCCTGCCTGCATGAATGCACATGTGAATGATTGGCTGTCTGGGCGTGGCTCAGCCTGAGTGAATGGTAGACAAATGTGTAGAACTAAAGACCTCTCACTCATCAATTTGTGCTGAAACTGAAACCCGAAGCTTGATCCTGGGTCCAGTCGGAAGAAGGCGTCTGCAGCTGCATTTCTTCAAGGAATCCGAAGACTGCTGAGCTGACCCAAGGACAGAATCAAGAGAACCTGAATAGGCGACCCCTTCCCAAGCTAGAGGGAGTATCGTACACATGCTTCTCTTCAGCAGAAGTACCCTGGCAGCCAGCCCTGTGTGCCTGCCGTCAAAAGAAGCAGAGAAAGGGTCTTTGTGAGTCCAGAGGAGGAGTGCCTGGACATCTTAATCAAAAGAAGCCCAACTGTGTCACTCAGGGTCTGGAAGAGTGTTTGTGAGCTCTGGAAGCCAGATTGCGTTCTACCGCCCAGAAGAGCGGTAGCCTGGCATGGTGCTGCTTGACACCCAGAGCTGCGAAATCTCCACCTGATCAAATCATTTTTCAACGGACATCCCTGAAACATCTGACCACTTTTTCCCTCCGAAGAAGATACCAGTTCGCTGTGTGCAGACGATGGTCCGCCGGTGAGTTTCCTGCCACCAAAATCCAAAGAAGACGTCCCCAGCGTCTTGCCTTGGTGAGAGTCCATAGTTCAGTCCAGTATTCAAGTCCAAGTCACCAGAAGCCATCCAGAGGTCCGTGCTGTGACTCCAGCACTGAATAACCAATAATTGGTGAACAGTGAAATCCTGATGCCCGACGCCTACTTCTGCCACTGCACCCGTCATCACTGAAAGGCTTGCAAGATCCCCAGGGGGTCTTATCTCTTCTTCGGCCAGGCCTTTTTGGAGTCCACTGCAAGTTTCACCTTTGTGGGACATCCACAGCCAGAGCGATGACCCGCCAAAGGAGACCACCACGAAGACCAAAAATGCTGCCTTTCCGACACTGTCTGGTTCCTCATTTTCACTTGACTCTGCATCCCAGCAACTCCTTCTTGCAAAGGGGGTCTGTACTTCAGGGGTCCCGTTGAGTAAAGCCAAGAAACTCCACCACTTCGCTTGCTAAGGCACCAAAGGTACTTTGATGAGGACCAGCGGCTTCCAGCCTCAGGAATCATCCAAGGATCCCAGATTCCTCGTGGATCCTTTTCTTCTGTGGTGTCTCTATTACTTCGGGGTGGTGGGGTGGTGGAACCTATAGAAGGAAAGCAGAGCATTATTGAACTTATTTGGACTGAGCTGTAATAGACAAGATAAAGTACACCTTGACTTTTCCTTTACAGGTCGCTCAGGTAGGGGGGGGGGTATCCTCACGCAGTCTCAATGTTTAAGTCTAAAGAAAGTATACTCCCTATGCTCTGAAACTAATCTGCCTTTCTTCCTTAATCTATGCAGTCACACCTTGTTTATAATGGCGGTCTCAGCAGTTGGTGCATTATTAATTAATCTAAGTATTGTGTGGTACTACATAGAATATATATATATATATTTGCCATTAGATTAGAAATGCCTGAGTACAAAGTGTTATTATTTATGTGTGTATTTACTTGCACCTTATTTATGTAAATCTTGATGGTAGTAAAGAACTGTTATCGCATAATCGCATAACTTAGTGTGTGGACATTCCTTTGTGGGGGTCTGGAGAATCACTGTACTTAAGAACCAGTTGTCACCTCCTGAGAGATTAGGCCTGGCTGTTCGTCCAACCATACCAATCGAGAGCCTTGGCTGGGGTGCTCTGTGCCTCTGTCCCAGCCATATAGAGGGCAGAAGTACAGATACCCACCTCCAGTATTTACAAGTGGAACTCCACAATTTGCCAAAAAGGTACTGACGCAACAATCTATCTATTGATCAAATTGGGGTGTTTTTTTTTTATGTTAAACTTTCTTTTTATTGTTTTACAATAAACAAGTAACCAAGTGGGCACTAAACTCTCCCCATTATGTCCCAACCAGTACAACCGCCCCCCAACAGAAAAACTCACACTTTACAACCGTAATTCGTTATTGATCCACCCAAGTTCCATGTACATTACACAATCAGGTTTTCGGAGTACCAGAGTCGGCTATTGCGGTGACCTTCCCATACAGGTTAGAGTTTTTTCTCCAGGTATGGATCATCCGTTTGGGTGACCCGGGGAAGAGTCCGGGATCCGTGCTGCTCGTGCTTTATCCAATTGGTATTGCCTGAAAGTTGGGCAGTAGTCAAACGGGCGACTCGTGCTCGGGAGTGATGAGGCAAACATAGTCTCCCTGCGTTCACAAAGGTCGATGCTTTCCAGCCATCTTGCAAAGGTAGGGGGGGGTTGGCCTCCCCCCAGGTTCTGGCCACCAAATATCTAGCCACCACTGAGGCCATGCCCAGAAGTTTATTATTCTGTGCGGTTGCCTCCATCTACCAGGGCCAGGAGCCATAATTCCGGTGAGTATATTTTCGAGTCAATGCAAACGTCTCAGACAGTGCCCCTTCTATGTTACCCCAGAAGGTCCTAATATTAGGGCAAATCCAACTTACATGAAAAAGATCCGCTCGCTCAGCACCACATCTTTTACAAGTGGACGGACTCTCGGGGGGGGGAAACAAATCTGCTTAAAGTGTCAGGTGAATAATAGACTTGGTGTATATACTTGTAGTGGATCAGCCTATAGCAGCAATTCAGTGTATCATATTGTGATTGCATACACACGGACTTCCACTGTTCCTCACTCAGCGTTTTACCCAGAGATGCTTCTTGCTTTTCATTGTACACGTGTTTCTGCACCACTTTCCCTCCCCTAACAAGTTTATAAATGGAGGATACTCATTTCCTGGGAGATGTGGGGTGAACAATGTAGCGCTGTGCTGGATGTGGGGTTGGGGCTTGAGCGAAGTCTGGCCACTTGACCCTAAGGGTACAACACAATCTGTAATATTGAAGTAAGGTTCCTGCATCGTGTTCGCCTCTGGGGCTGAGTTCTTCCCACGTTACAAATCGGCTGTCTTGTATCAGATCCCCCAACGTGCACACACCTAATGATTGAAATTGCTCCCTAAAGGACTGCTCATGTGTTAGTGGAATTCCTATTATGTTGTATATTGGCAATTCCGGCAGGAAGAATGGGGAAGTTCGTAGTACTTGATTTATCTTCTCCCACGCTCTGCACGTTACCGAGATGGGTTGAATCTCGAGTTTTGGGACTGGGTCTCTGTCGCACCATATCATACTCATTAGGGCATCTGGGTATGCTATGGCCTTGGCTATCTGAGCATGTGGGGATTCGGGGCTGGGAGGGTTCCATCCCGATATGTACCTGAGCGTCTAGGAAGTGGAGATACATATCAGAATATTTTAGACCCCGAGACTCATATGGTCGGACAAGAGTATTGTATGCGACCCTAGGGTGTTTACCCGCCCATAACAATCTAGTCAGCAATCTTCTAATGCTGGGCCATATCGGTACGTTATTGTATACATACAGAAGCTTAGGGAGTATAACCATTTTTGCCAATGCTATGTGGGCGGACTGAGAAATCGGAAGCAGAATCCACGTGTCTACTTTGAGCTCTAAATTATCTAGTGGCGTGACATTTTTGTACACGGCTTCCCTAATGGTGAATATTGTGATGCCTAGGTTCCGTACGCCCTGTGGGCGCCAATGAAAATTATTACCCACATCAGCTCTTTGTACTACCTGGGTTAGGGGAGGACCTCAGATTTCTCCCAGTTGATCCTGAGCCTGGATAGTTCTCCAAATCTGGTCACTTCTTGCATTAGTGGGGGGAGGTTTTGGCAGGGGTGTTTTACATAGAGAAGAACGTCATCAGCGTATAGGGATGTGATGGAGAGGTGCGTGCGTGTACGGATCACGCGCTGAGGGTGTAGTTCCCAGATATGGCAGGCCAGGACTCCCATTGCAGGGGCAAATAGAATCGGGGAGAAGGGACATCCCTGTCTGGTACCGTGTTGTTGGGCTTATCTGTGCAGAAATTGAGCCATTTGTGTATATGGCCGCTTTTGGTGCCGTGTACAGTAGTTTAACCCATTCAATGTATGTCAGGCCTAGGCCAGAACTCCGGAGCACTTAGAAGAGGAAGGGCCATTTGACAGTCGAATGCCTTTTCAGCGTCAAGGCATACATACATAGCAATGTATTGTGACCCGACGTGGGGCATGTGGCATACAGTCGGTCATAGAATTCTCTGAACACCTCATTAATCCCCTCAAGATCTCTTAGGCAGGCTCCACTACCATCCTCGATTTCAACTATGCTTGCTTGGGGACGTTCCCTCTTAATGGCCCATGCCAGTGTCTTACTTGGCCTGTCTGCCTCCCCATACTTAGTTGCCAGTATTGGGTCCCCGAAGTATCTTTCTTCGTTGTTGGCCAGTTCCCGAAGCACCTCGCTATGTATTCTTAGCTCTTGGCGAAGCTCAGGGGTATCTAGGGCACCTTGACGTCTTTCCCCTTCCCGTATGGCGTCTTTTAACTTCTTCATGGATCCCCGAAGAGCCTTCAGCACTGCCACTCTCTTGAGATACAACACCCCCGCACATATACTTTCAATGCCTCCCATATTATGCCTGGATCCGGGACCGATCCTTTGTTGGTTTTGGAAGTATGTTTCTATGTCTTTTTCTATATCTGCCTGAAATGCCACATCCCCGAGAGCGGTGGCCCTAAGACGCCAGCGAAGCTGGCTGGGAGGGCCAGCGGTGAGCCCAAAATGGATCAACACTGGTGAATGGTCGGACAATGACCTGGGGAGTATGATGGCGTCTGTTAACGTTCTAAGGATAGAGGTCGTGGACATCACATAATCGATTCTGGAGGAGCTGCCGTGCACGCCTGAGAAAAACGTGTATTCCCTATCTGCGGGATGGGATCTGCACCGCACATCGTGCAGGTTGTGTGTCTGCGAGATGTCTGTCCATGCTTTGACTACTTGCGGGAGAGTTAG
The DNA here is from genome assembly GCF_040938575.1 of Ambystoma mexicanum. Lineage (NCBI taxonomy): Eukaryota > Metazoa > Chordata > Amphibia > Caudata > Ambystomatidae > Ambystoma > Ambystoma mexicanum. Next base: position 995,068,463 of record NC_090929.1, on the reverse strand, counting down.
CTGTGACGTCGTAGACCTATCCATATCCAAAGTAAGAGCCATATTAAAGTCACCAGCCCCATCCTGTGAATTTGTGGAGGTGTCTAGCACATTGGCAGAAGAGCCTAGGGAAATCCGTGTTTGGTGCATACATATTTATGATCACGAGTTTAAGTCTGAGCATCTCACCTGCTAGTAATTATCTTCCCTCGTCCTCTCTGATCTGCTCGTGCAGCCTGTATTGCAGTGTTTTATGAATATAGGTAGCTACCCCTCTGGAGTATGAGGAATAGGAGGATTCGTATTTGTGGCTGCCCCACCCTGTTAGGCCTGGGAGAGGGGTACCCCTGGCGAGATGTCTGTCATGACCCTTGACCCTTGCCCCTGGCCTTCACTGGCAAGTCAGCCTTCCAGTTAGGGCCAGGTCAAAGGCTTTAAAACCTCATCCAAGACGCTCTGGGAGTCAGGCTCATAACCATCATGAAGACCAACATTAGAATGGGACTATTTACTTGGGACTATTTAACTTGGGGGGGGGGGGGGTTGCGGGGTGGGGGGGTTCAGCCAACATGGAGGCAAACACATAGCTCAGTTACAAGGAACTGAGCTATACGGTCTAGTCTTTTGGGTGTGGCAGGCCTGGGACTACTTTACCTGGGCTACTTTGGGTGTGGCAGGCCTGGGACTATTTTACCTGGACTCGCTTAATTAAAAAGTTCCATCAGAATTACCCAGCCAAACCGGACCAAGCAGAAGTGCCACAGTGAGAGGGGCCTTGGGGGGGTGGGGGAGGGGTGGGAGTGCTGTCATGACCCTAGCCCCTGGCCTTCACTGGCAAGTCAGCCTTCCAGTTAGGGCCAGGTCAAAGGCCTTAAAACCTTATCCAAGACACTCTTGAGGAGAGGTGAGGAGAGGGCCCAAGGGGGAGGAAGTAGTTGAGGCCAACTGAGGTGGGAAAACATAAAGACAATCTGGTATTGAATCCAGCTCTCCTATACTGCAGACCCATCTTTAACCAGAGGCCTTACCAAGGGACCGGGAGAGAGTTCTAGAGTGCAAATCATCCAACCAGGGCTGGGTAGCCTCCCGGTGGATACCAGGTGAGCGTAACATCTCTTGTACACATGGTATGTTCGCACCATGGTTCCTGCTATAAGTAGCTATCAGCCGTGACTTTTTCTGGTTAGTCAACCCTTGTATATTCCAGGTCAGCACAGACAGGGTTGTCCTAGGCTTACTACTCACTGTGGTTGTGACCATCTATTCAGCTCAGATACGATGGTGTACACAATGAATCGCTTGAAATGGAAACGTGAGTTATGATCATTATTACTCGGGTGTGATGAAGCTGAGTGAGTCTGGTGGGGCAATACTAACCTGGCCGGGACCTTGGTAACTAATAACTATCCCCCCTCCCCCTCCCACACCAGAAACATGAACTTACCGGCACCCATTCACTGCCCACAGTGTTAACTTCAAACAATCAAAACAACTTAACTGTACGCAGTGGCTGCAGGTTTCGGGGCGCTAGTGGTGACCCACCTGCTCCAAGTGGCCATGGCTGATAGTGCGGCACTGAGGAACTGGTCCGGGCCCAGGAGTAGGAGTTCATCGTGAACTGGGGCCTCAAACCGTCTTGGCTCTGTAAGAGAACCCATCATGGGTGCTGAGGAGATCGGTCCGGCGATCCGACTGGTTTGGGAAGGTTCCTTGCGAATCGTTCAGCTGATTCCGGTGAGGTAAAAAATATAGTGGCTCCCCCATGTTGAATATGAAGCTTGGCAGGATACAACATTGCGTACTTCACGCCTTTCTTCCTCAGGATGTTCCTCACATTTTGAAACGTCTTACGTTGATCCTGAACACTTGGGCTGAAATCTGGGAACACGCGGATCATGGAGGATCCCCAACGAAGGTCTCCCTTGTCCCTGGTGGCTCAGGGGATGATGTCCCGAGCTAGCACCTTCTTCATTGTTTGCTGTACCTCCGTCATCTCTCGTTGCAGTGTAGCAAGCTTATCCTCCCCCTCCCCCATCCGCTGCTCGGCCTCAGTCCTGCAGCCGCAAAGTTTGTCTATTTGAATGGCCGAAACGTCCACTTTACAGGACAGAGCGTCTATTTTTGCCCCCAGATGGTCCGTATTGTTCTTGAGGGCCAACAGCGTTTGATTCAAAGCGGCTACGTCGATCTGAGCTTGTGCTTGATCTTGGCCAGGAGACTGTGGATGTTGGGGGAGGGGGTGAGATCTGCTCGTGCGAATTGATCCATCCTGGCTTGTTTCTTGTGGTTACCCATAGGAGCGTCATCCGGCCTCCGCTGCATCTCAGGGAGGGCACTCCTCCGCGGGCTGTGGTCCTTTAGGTGAAGGCTGTATACTTCTATACACACGGCGGTATGGGGTTATAACTCCTTGGTGTAGGAGGTTTGCTCTCTCCCGCTCCCCTTGTGTGTCTTTAGGTCCCAGCACTTCAGGTCTCAGTAGTTGTGCCCTGAATGGGGGCAAGGGGCTGCTAGAATAGTAGTGCTAACCTATGCTGTAGGTCTATAGCAGTTGCTGGAACCTACCCTAGGGGCCGTTCAGAGTAGCTATTTGGTCTTGTCCTTTGCTCCTCCTGTACTCTGCCAGGCCCGAAGGGTGGCCACACGTTTGCTCACAACGTTAGGTCTGCTCAGAGGGAGAACCCTTCTTCAGTTTCCAGGTCAGCCACGCTCCTGTCGCTCTGAAGTTCAGTGTTGTCCACACGAAGAGGATGCAGCACGCCAATGGGGGGGTGGCATTAATGAAGCCGCTGGGGTGGGTCCGTGCGTCACCTACACGGGGGGCCAGTTAATGGGCAGTCTCGCCAGTCTGTACTTCTAGGGACGGTGACTGCCGCTTGGTTCAGGGCAATGGATTACAGTCACAGCAGTAAGCAGCCGTAGGTATATTCAGGGTGGAGGGGCAAGTCCAATGTGGCGGTAGGAGGCCTCCACCCGCCACTGCAGATCCACCCAAGTGGAACCCACCGGGGTTGCAGGGGAACAATAGCCCACAACCAGCACCAGGGACACGTGGGGCGGACGGTGGAGACCCAGCCGCAAACCCTTAAGGGGAGGCGCAGAGGGCCTGCAGAGGGCCTGTGAGGTGCGGGTTGCTGGTCCTTAAATCGGCGCTGCTGGAGTATTCGAGGTGTCAGCAGCCTCGTACCGTGCCTTAATGTTCCGGCGGCGTGAGTGTCCCGCTGCGTGTTAGGGAGATTACGGCTGCCAACCTTAGCATGACAGTGGGACCATCCTACGAAGCGAGATGATGCAGAGCTCACTCTCAGAATTCAGTCTGCTGCTCAGTCGATCAATCTCCGGTGTTTCAGTCCAGCAGCTATAGGTCGAGCAGGCTGCGCGGCAATTCAAACCGTGCTGCCAGACCCCTCCTCGGGTACACAAACGGGCAATCACGAGTCGTCCGGGGTCCCCCATGCCGTCCGCCTCGCCACTGCTTCGCTTTGCCTGCCGCCCAAAGCGACATTCGCCCATCAAGCGCAGCGTCGCGGGGTCCTCGGAGTATTGCAGGGATTTTCGCTGCAGCTATTATGGCCGCGTCATGGTGAGCTTTGCCAGAGCAGGGCAGTCGGTCGGGTCCTCTTCACACTCTTTCCGCCGGCAAGATGGCTGTGCCCCTCCTCCACTCCGCTCTCGGCTGTTGTGATCAGCGGGTCTCTGTTCTTCGCGGGGACCACTCCGATGGGGGCTATGGTGACATCAGGGGGTGCCCAGTTCACGCCGAGCAATTGGTGAAGCCCAGGGTGCCAGGTGGGGATCCGGTGGCAAGGATATTTATAGAGGATTTAGGTGCCAAAGCTGGAGCTTCTTTGGCGGCGGCCATCTGAGAGTTTGCGTAACAGCGCCCCACAATTGGGGTTCTCAGTCAGCGAGATAAAGTCAAGTCTTGTCCCCAGTCATGTAAAGCAACTCCAGGGAGCAATTATAAAAAATGAAGGATTGCTTTTCCTCTCCAACAAGAGTCAAAAACATGCTATTCCAAATGCCTCATTATGTGGCCGGTCATCAGATAACCGTGCGCAAGGCAATGCGCCTGCTCGGCATGATGGCTTCTTGCATTTATCTCGTCCCACACGCGCAGCTGCGCATACATGCAGAGTGGCTAGCGAAACAATGGTCTCAGGCAAACAGACAGTGTGACAATCTAGTGGTTGTTTTGCAAACCTTAGTACAGCCTCTACGCTGGTGGACCAAAGAGGATATGATAGCTGATGCGATCCTGACTCCTTCAGAGCCCACTGAAAGCATTGTGACACTTTGACTTCCCTGTGGGTTAGTCGCCTTTTCAAAAAGAAATGCTTCCTCACCTCTGACTATCCCTCAGTCACTCCTTCTCACCTGGACTCCCACTCGCATTACCTCTAGCTGTGCCCAGTAGCTGTATTGTGTTTTTTCATTCTGTACTGCTAGTTTCAAACTTAGCTGTGCCCAGTAGCAGCATTGCGCTTTCGTTCACTCCTGCTAATTTTGAACTTGGCTTTGCCCATTGGCTGCACTGTTTCATTCTGCCCTGCTGTTCATGTCTTGTTCCGTCTCTTCATCTTGCATTCCCCCGTGTTTCTCCCCCAGTGTCTCACCCCCCCCCCCTTTGCTCTGCTCTTCTCTCTCTCCTCTCCCCCCTCCTCCACATCACCTCTGGTGCTCTCTTTTTCTCCTATCTCCTCCATCTGTTTCTCTATCGACTATCCTACCCTTCTCACTAAGTCTGGTAGGAAGAAGTTCAAAAAGGATATCCTGGTCTCCAACCCAGGCCCCCTTATCGCTGATACCTACACCAGCGCTTCCTCCAGACAGACCCTTGCCAACATCCTCTTTGTCGATCCTTCCCCAGACCTTTGGACTCTTCATATGGTCTCTCTGCTCTCTCCTTTCTCTTCTTCTCCCACTTTTGGTGGCACCCGGTGGGAGGCCGTCCTGGCTTTCATCCACTCCGGTAAGGTCATCATTAATTTACCTTAATGGCACCGTCTTGGTCCAAGGCCCTCAGGCCAACCTCCTCCTCTTTGATAGACGCTTTCCACGCCTTATCAATTTCCTTTCCTCTCCCACTGTCCCTTCTCTCCCTGCTTCGGCTTTCTTACCTCCATCCTCTGCCACGTCTGTGACGCCCTCTTCCACCTTCTCGGCTACCTTGCCCTCTCCTCCTATCCCCTCTGGCCTCCCTCGGCCTCCTCCTACACCTCCACAGGGAGTAACCCTGATTTGTACCCTTCCCTGGAAGTCTTTCAAGGATGGCAGCCTTCTCCACCTCACCACTCTTCACTCTCGCTCAGCTGTCAAACACTCCTCTGACATCTGCCGTCTCCTTGAAGAACTCGACCTTGATGTCCTTAGTCTCACCAAGACATGGTTCACAGCCAGCTCTGTCACAAGCTTTGACACACTCCTTCCTGATGGCTACAAGATCTTCTCCGTGCCCAGATCCAACCGTTCTGGTGGGGGTGTAGCATTGATCTTCCTGGAGTGGATTCCTGGTTCTATCATTCCTCACAGGCCTACTCCTCCTTTGACTGCCTGGTCTGTAGGCTTTCTCTCTCTCCTGGCCACTCTCTCACAGTGGCTGCTATCTACCGGCCACCTGGTAAGTGCACCTCCTTCCTCTTTGAGTGGGCGGACCTCTCCTCCTCCCTCCTGGCCGCAACCACTCAACTCCTCCTTGGAGACTTAACATCCACCTGGATGCTTCTTGTACCACCACAGGACTCTTTCGCGACCTTTGCAACTTGCGCTCTCTCTATTCTTCCTTCTGGCCCGACTCGCTCTGCAGGGCACACTCTTGATGTTCTGATCTCCCCAGACCTCCCCCTCTCTAACACTCTCCACTCCTCTCTCTTCTGGAGTGACCACTTTCTCCTTTACTCTCATCTCTCTCTCTTTCTCTCTCTACCCCTCAGGCCAAGCCTACCTCCACACTGCCACCCACCTTGACAGTCATTTGACCCATGCAGCGTGTGTCAGTTGAGGCTTTCGCTGCATCTTTCTCTACCCCTCTGGCAATTCTGGCTGACTCACACCCTGACACAGCCCTTTCCATGCTCCACTTCGCTATCTCTGATTCTCGATGTACTTGCCCAATGAGGATCTGCATAAAACCTAAAATCAAGTGCAAATCCTAGTACGACTCAGACTTTGTCACCCTTAAACGCAAGCGTACCGGTAGCTGAGAGGACATGGTTGGCATCTCGTACATTCTCTGACAAACTGGCCTGCCACCTGCTCCAAAGGCAATATCAACTCTGTCCTCACTAAGAAGAGAGCTCACATCCAAGCACGTGTTTCTGCAGCATCTAACAACTCGGCTGAACTCTTTAAAATCTGCAAGGAGCTGGCCAATCATGCTGCAGTCTCTACCTCTCCTGTCCCTTCCCAGGCCCTCTGTACGGCTCTGGCCTGGCTTCTCACTTCATCTCTAAAACACAGGACATCATGTCCACCCTCCCGGCTTCTCCTGCCTCTCCCTCCACTCTCTCCTCTTCCCCACGGGCCCCTGCAGCCACCCCCACTCCCTTGTCTGCCTTCCCTCTCTTCTCCCCCAACAAGGTTTACAAGTGTGATCTATGAAAACCTCATCTAAACAGGTTTTTCCCTGTTCCTCCAAAACCATCAAGGACCACATTGACACCCTCGCTTCAGCCTTGGCCGACTTCTGCAACCACTCTTTCGCCTCTGGAACCTTCCTTTCCCCAAAGAACTCTTTTGCACCCAATTCTCAAAAAACCCTCAGCCGACCCCTCCCTTCTGGCTAATTATTGCCCGATCTATATCACTCTTCTCCGGGGCAAAGTCCTGGAAAAGCTGGCCACCTCCCAGCTTAATCTTCACACTGAATCTGTTGGTTGTCTCCATGACCATCAGTCTGGCTTCAGAGCAGCCAGAAGCAGGGAAACTGCTCTCCTGAACATCTGTGAAGTCCTGCTCTCTAACCTTGATTCTAATCTCCCCTCTGTCCTCCTCCTACTTGATCTCTCAACCGGCTCTGTGATAACCTGGGTTTCATTGATCAGGTTGGCTGACTTCTTTCCTCTCTGACCGACCCTCCCAGGTCCAACTTGGGTCCTTCCTCTCCTCTATCTCTCTCTCTCCACCTGTGGTGTTCCCCAGTGTCTAACCTTCCTCCCTGGTTGTTCAACCAATACCTGGTACCTCTCACCCACCGCATTGCTGCCCTCTGCTCCAACTTCCAGTGCTATACGGATGACATCCAGCTCGCTTTCATGCTTCCCTCTGCCGACCTCTTCTCCTGATTGTCTGCTTGCAATCCAGAAGTGGTGTGCCGCCAATGATCTCTGCCTGAATGCCAGTAAGACGGAGATCTTCCTCATTGGCACAACTGCACCCCTCTTTCACGCCACTCTTGCTGGCCTCTCTTGGCCCGCCTCCTGCTCCCACCTGTGAGGCTAAGGACCTTGGGGTTATCTTCGACTCTACACACTCCTTCTCTCCTCACATTTCTGATGTCTCTGAGAAGTCAAACTACCAACTGCACCACCTCAGAGGTATTCTTCCTTTCCTCTTCTTTCCCCAGAAGCTCACTGTCTCCAGAGCTTTGGTTCTCTAGGCTTGACTACTGTAAAAGCCTCTTTTTAAATCTGCCCGCCTCTACTCTCCGTCCTCTGCAACTCATGCAGGACAGGACTGAGAGACTTGACCTTGGCCTCAAGCCCAAAGATGGTCTCTCCAGCACTGAAATCTCTCCACTGGCTCCCAGCGACTTCAGGGATCAAGTTCAATACCCTTTACATTGTCCACAAGGCCTTCTGGGACCTGGGGCAAAAATATTTCCAGCTTTCTCTTCAGAAGTATCTTCCTACTCAAGCTCTTCGCTCCTCCACCTCTAACTCATTGAGGGTCAGTCACTTTCCGAAGCAACAAGTTGGGGGCAGATCTCTCTCTCTTCGGCTGGGGCCTCCCTCTGGAACAGCCTCCCTGCCTTTTTTTTTATTTTTTACTTTATTTAATACTGACATGTTAACATTGCGGGAAGGTCATCTTTTCATGTGAGGCAATACAGCATACGTGCATGGCATAGGTATATAGTGAGACAGATTATACAACATTTGGGGTGAGTGGGGGAAAAGGGGGAAGGAGACAGAACATAACGCGCTTTGAGGAAGTGCTGTTTGAGAAAGGGCTGTCTACGGCTGGAGACGCTGTGCCTCCTGTGAATGCGGAGACCTGCTGTGAATGCGGATTCAACATTACTGGAAAGACAAAAGACTTGGAATTGCCTGTTTTTTTTTCAGAGTCCTGTGGCCTCCGCCCCTTTAACCAAAACCCATATAGCCTAAAGAACTTGCGCTTTTGGCGTGCGCTTTTGAGGAAGTGCTGTTTGAGAAAGGGATGTCTACGGCTGGAGACGCTGTGACCTGCTGTGAATGCAGAGACCTGCTGTGAATGCGGATTCAACATTACTGGAAAGACAAAAGACTTGAAATTGCCTGTTTTTTTTTCAAAGTCCTGCCTCCGCCCCCTTTACCCACAACCCATGTAGGCTAACGAACTCGCGCTTTTGCGCGCGCGCTTTTGAGGAAGTGCTTTTTGAGGCAGGGCTGTCTACGGCTGTCCCTGGTTGGTGAGGGTGGAGGGTCCCCCTTCTGGAAATAGACACACTGATTTAGCAAGCTTGCACCAACTTGTCCTTTTATTTAATGTAACGTGTGCGGCCCGTCCTTTGGTGTGGGGCACAGGCCGTGCGCAGGAGTACACGACTTCCCTTGCTGCCATTTACTGTTACATGTGGAATGAATTTGTAGAAACACACACTTACTTTAAGTGAGTCTCTAAACATATTGTTACCATTGGTTGACTAGTGTTTAAGTAAATAATTTGCTGTCCCCCGCCCCCTCGCGTGGTGCTCTACCCTTTACCGCCACTCTAACTATTCACGCTCATTGCGTGACTTATCACTGATGGCGAATATACCTTGCACACTTAAAACGAACATGCCAGCAGTGGCCATGCTGCTGCCTATGGTAAATAGACTGAGCCCTCACACACCAAGGAAAGTACCCAAAAAAGCTATTTTGCTATCGCCAGTCATTTCCAAATCACTCGTCATGAGGGATATTCGGGATTACTGCATTAATCTGAATCTAAGCAAGAATGCGGTAAACTCGAATCAGCAAACAGTCAGTAGAACCTGTAAATATGACATCCATGTACTGATAACAACTGACCTGGAAGAGATGCCAGGTGGCAGTGAAACTGAGAAAGAGAAGAACTGTGCTCCTAAAGCAATAAGTCCCCCGACGAAACACGTCGGAACAAAAGGTAATACGTTTAAAAGAATTTACCTGGACAAATTGGAATCTTCAGTACGTGAAGACCATTCGCTAAACGAAACAGTAGAGGTTAGTTCATTGCCGGACATCCAGGTACCTCCCACAATTGACCTAGCCCAGACAACACTATCCGATTTGTCACTGCACGCAAGCTTTTTGGAACCACTGCAGGAGCAACCTGCACTAAGCTCATCATGGATTTCACAAACAAGAAACTTTCAGTCACCCTCCGTCTCGGTTTCATTTGTCGCCCCTACCCCGAGGCGCCCTACAACAGTGCCTCCATTAAGGGAGCTGAACTCCCAACAGCCTATGCTTGAAATCACGCTTGCAACAATTAACAATGCCTTGGTAAGCTTGGGGCGGCCATTTGAAACTATGGAAGCCAAAATTAGGCACCAAACAATGCAAATAGACCTAATTAAAGAGTGGATGTTGGAAGAAAGACTTGCCAAGGAAACCAAAGCCCGGCCTGTCACAGCTGATAAAAGCTGTGGAGAAGAAAAGATGGGGAGCCTTCACCTACAGGAGGTGCAGAAGGACACAATTCTGGTCCCAGTTTTACCAATCTTTGACACAATAATTGGACCAGTCAGAGAGGTGATCCCTGGAAATGTTATGAAAGGAAACAATTCACCAGTTGTGAGTCCTAAGGCACTCGTTAAAAAAAACCGATGGCATCTTCCAAACAGATCAACAAGTGACACATGCCTCTAAACAATCTGTTAATATAAAGCAAAAAAAACAAAAGTTTAAGTGGAAATGAAAAAAAAATCTAAGAATATAAAAAACATTAAAACTGTGAACCAACCAGCTGCAAAGCAATTTGTAAAGAAAATCATCCTAGCTCAAAAACAGAACGCAAGCTTGGCAGTCATAAACAAATATAAAAATATGCCGAAAAACAGAGAGACAGAACTAGAAAATGCAGTGTTGGCTCAAGCTTCCAGCCATGAGCCACTAAACGATTTGGTTGATGAAATAGATAGACAACAGAACGTTCCTCCACAAGAAGTCATAGCAGAGCCTGCAGGAGCACAAAAGGGAAAACAGATGAGTCAAAGTGACAGCATGGCTCTGGACAAAATGTCAACTGAAGCTCGAAGGAGAGAAATTAGAGAGGCGGTTGACATCTACTTAAGCTCCCAAAAGAATGTACATACAGAACAGAGGATGCAGCAAGTAAATAGTATGTCTGCGTGTCCAGATGGCCTTTAACATTTAAATTGTGGCTGCAATGTTAAAAAGCATGGAGAGCAACAACGTAACCAATGTGTATCAGGGGATAAAAACATCTCCCCTAAATCATCGATACTCAAACCTAACAACGAAACTCAAGTTAGCATTGCAAGTAACACTCCTGGTCGTGTTAAGTTTGATCAAGCCACGAAATGCAGCTGCCTACATGCAAAACAGTACAGTCAAGCACATGGACAACTGTAGCATGAAGGAGGGCAAAATCTACCGGTGAAAACATCTACAGACTTATATAAACAAAAACTCGCTAGTGGCCTCATGGGAAATCAGAAAAGTGTCAGCAACATGATCATCAAAACCAAACCAGCTCAAGACACATTGATCATGAAGTGCCGCCCTGCTCCTGCTAGACAATTTACGTTATGCCGCACTAACATCTTAAACATCTTCAAGGATACGTCTACACTGAACAACATATCTTCAATTGATATTGCGCAAGTGGAATTTCCAAACTTATACAAACCAGAGACTGGTATGTTGCGGATTCCATCAGGTATGGTGGCCCAGGCAATCTGGAATGCGAACCCCGAATTATTCGAACTGGGCTTTACCATCCTGCAAGATAACCAAGGCTATGAGGCTTCAAACATGGAGAGAATACCAACAGAAAAATGTCAGTGTGCAACAACATACAGACACAGAGTGGAGAACCAACCGATCATAACTGGAACCCAACAAACTAAGGAACCATGTCAAAAATCTTAGATTGAAGCAGACGAGTTTGGCTAGCTGGAATACTCATGGACACTCCCATTTCCCTAAATCCTTGGATAAAGATCTGGAAAGTTTCGATTATAATCGCATTTCAAGAAACTTGGCTAATAAATGACCCAGTCTGGAATAATCGCAACATCTCGTTACTCCCAGCGATTCCTGCCACCAAAGGTCGACCGACATCCGGACTAATGGTAGCCACTAAAATCAGAACAGGATACGTCTTACAACCATGGTTGACACCTAATAACTACATCCAGCTGGTTAAGATTCTAAAGGATGACCAAGTAACAGCATTGCTGAATATTTATAGAAGCCCGGCTGGTTTATCAGAATCAAAGTTTTATCAAGATCTGACAAATACACTAGATGAGATTGCTCTTGATATACAAGTGACCAGTACAATTCTGGTGGAAGATCTGAACTTGCGATGTCTTGATAAAATGGTTAAAAAAAAAATCACACGTTCGTAGGTGGTCAGGATTAATGGAGGAACGAGGTCTTGTTATGATCTATGGATCACTTCCTGTAGATTTACCACTGAGACCCACATGGTCTAGGGGGCAATCGAACAGCATAATTGTCATGATGCCTACCCCCAGGCATCCGGACCAAGCCCATCAGCCCCGGGAGCAGGCATCTAGACATTTAGTAAAACCTCAGCAGCCCCGGCTAGGGGCTATCTAGGTTCAGTCCTGGCGCCTTAGGCGCCAGGCTCATAGTCATTACTTACCTCAGGCAGACCATTCTGCAAATGACTCCAATCCAACATGAAGCCTGAAAGGGACTATTTTTTACTCGGGTGTGGTTCTAGGGACTTCTTATCTGGGACTAATTTTGAGGCTATTTAAACCACGCCCGACCAGCAACACACGCTTCGCGTTATTCTGCATCCAGCAGCGTAATGCTCACCGTGCCTGCAGCCTGCATCCAGTCTTCTGCCACGCCCGCCTTGAATCCGGAGCTCCTAAAACAGAGGAAAGAAAGGGACAAGTTAGAAAACAATTTTATTTCTATTCCACACCTGATTCTGGATCCATCTCGTCTCCGATCCTGTAAAGAACATCATTTCTGCACGTGCTGCAGCGCCGCGCCATACTCACCAGTCTTCACAGCATCCTTTGGGTCGGCGCTGCCTCATCATTTCTTCACCGAACTTCGGCACCAAGGAGACAAAAGAAAACCACAAGGTGAGCCGAGGGAACCAACAAATATAATTCTTACCACCATAGACCTACCTGATTTACCACCGGAGGCATCCTTTTGTGAGACTCCATATTTTCACGTGCCGCATCTGTAAAGCGAGACAAAACAACACATTTTCCACGTGCAACATTTACCGGACACGCCGGGTAATATAGACTCTAACCTGAGCGCCACCAGCTGCCACAAGAGCATCTTTTCACGAGCCAGCTGCAAGACAAGAAAGGAAGGGGGGAACAAGAGTGAACATCGGACATATTGAACTCTATGAACTTAATACTTACTGATCCTCACCAGGAACCTCAGAGTCAATACTTTCCGGAACTCTCCCGAGCCTTCAAACCAGTGAAGTAACTGGAATCGACGCGCCCCTGCAAATCCACGCAGGATGGAGAGCTCATCTTTCAAGAATATAAGGTGAGATTGCTGTGAGGGCATTTTGGAGGTGATTAGTTGGGGAGGACTGTGGGGGTGGCATCACTTGAATCCACAAGTGGCTAAATCCATCTCTCCACTTGCAGGAGAATATTTCTACGGGTTAAGCAGACAAGATTAGGAGGGCAGATCCAGTCAGTCATCGCTGCACTACACATCACGTGGGTGGAGACCGCAGCTGTCCGGGTCCGACCGACGCCCCTGTGTGAGCCAGGTGAGCGTAACAATAATTCACTTTGTTTACGTGGATAGACTTCTCTACGCACAGACATTGACAGAACATAATGGGTCATGCAGGGGGTGTTCCAGTTTTCATGGTCCTTGTCTTGTCTTCCTCCGACATTAAGTATGTTTTGAGGGGAGCCCATATGTCTTTGGGCCTCGAGGTGGACTGGACCCCTCGAACGTAAAATTCTTCACGTTCTTGTGTGTTGATCAAATTTCGTATCCAGCCTTGGTGAGTTGGGGCATCTTTTGATTTCCATTTCCTGAGGATGTTCCGTTTAGCCACTGCTCCACCCACTGCAAACAGTCTGCGGGTTTTGACCGATGCTTTTCCAATATCTCCCAGTAGGTATTTCAACAGTGTGACCGTGATGTTTGTATTTAATATAGAGTTCATAGTCTTTGCCACTTCGTTCCAGAATTGCTTGATTGGTAGGCATTCCCAATACATATGTATGGCTGTTGCGTTAAGTGTGCCATATTTTGGGCATGACTGTGGTTTGGAGCGGTCAAACTTGGAGATTTGTTTGGGAGTGATATGCAGGTGGTTCAAGATTTTGAATTGGATAAGTCTAAAGTTTGCGCAGAGGGAGATGGTTTTTGTATATCTGCAATAGTTTGTCCATTGTTGCTCCTCTATCTGGATGTTCAAGTCTTTTTTCCACTTGGTTTTATTTTAATTCTTGGATGGTGTGTTAGACTGAGTTATCCTGTATAGCATGGAAATGCTACCCATGGTGTTTTGTTGGTCCGTACTCTGGCTGTGGTGTCGTGGTACAGTATGTTTATGAATCGGAGAAATCCTGTGCCGAACCCCATTTTACCCAAGATTCCATACATTAATTTCCATGAAATGGAGTCAAATGCTTTTTCTGCATCTAGTGTAACTGCCACCGTCTGTGCCCGGTGGTCTAATTGGGAGGTGATGGCGAAGAAGCGCCTGAGGTTCAGGGCAGTGGAGCGTACAGCGATAAAGCCTGATTGGTCCGGATGCACCAGTTTAGACATATATGGGTTTAGTTTGTTGGTTATAGCCTTGGGGAAAAATTTTGTGTCGACATTGATGAGGGACAGCGGTCTGTACGAGGAAGGAGAATGTGCGGGCTTATGTGTTTTTAATAGAACCGTGTTGATGGCTTCTCTCATTGTCGGAGGGAGTGTTCCGCTTTCCAATGATTCTTCCCATACTTCTAGGAGCCGTGGGGCCAGTTCGTCTCCAAAGATTTTGTAGAGGTCTGCAGGTAGGCCGTCCGACCCTGGTGGCTGCCCGCTTTAAGGTCTTTTATTGCTTGTTGTAGATCTTCTAGGGTTTGAGGTAGATCAATAGTGGCACCTTCTTCTCTGGAGAGCTTGGGGAGTGGGAAGGAGTCCAGATACTCTTGCAGTTCTTCCATTGATACTTGGTCCGCGTTCGTGTAGAGCTTGCTGTAGAAGTCTTGGAACACCTCATTCACTTTCAGGTGGTCTACATGCTTTGAGCCTTGTTCGTCTGTAATGCTGGTGATTTCTCTGTGTCCCTGTTCTGTCCTGATGAGGTTGGACAACAGCTTGCCGGATTTATTGCCCTCTCCATATTTCCTGGCTCTGATTGGTTGCGATGTGTACCACACCTCTTGTTCTGCTAGTGTCATGAATTTAGCAAGAGCTTCATGCAGCCTGGCAAGTGTTGCGGGTTCTGGTGCTCTTGTGTATACTGTCTCTGACTCTTTAATGTGGTCTTCCGCTAGGGCTAGCTGGGTGCGTATGTGTTTCAGCGTGCTGTGTACCTTGGAAAGCAGGTGTCCTCTTAGCCACACTTTAAAGGATTCCCAGATTGTGTGGTGTTGGCTCCGGTCGAAGAAGTCCTGCACTTTGATCCGGAGTGCTTTGTGGAGTGAGACATCTTGTAGTAGGTCAGGGGGCATTCTCCATAGGTGGCATTCTGGTGTGGGTGACCCGATCTGGATTTCAAGTACCACTGACGAGTGATCAGAGAGTGTTCTATGTAGTATAGTGCATTCCTTCAGGCCCGAGGTGCAGCTTGTGGAGCAGAGCCAATAGTAGATTCTGGAGCTCGACCTATGGACATATGAATGAAATGTGTAGTCTCTGGTGTTGGGATGTAATTCTCTCCAGGCATCTGTAAGCGGTATAGAGGACATGGCCTGTTTTACGGTAAGAGCTGCTTTCGTGGATATCCTGTCAAGTGAGGGGTCCAGTATAGTATTGAAGTCTCCTCCCCATATCACTCTTGTTTCTTCTGTTGGGGATATTAGAGTCACAATCTGCTGATAGAACTCTGGTGTGTCAACGTTGGGGCCGTAGGTGTTTGATTATTAGTTCCTGGCCATGTAATGAGCCATATATTATTACAAATCTTCTCTTTGTGTCCAGTTTGTTTTTTTGCACCTGGAATCCAAGTTTGCGGTGCATCAATGTCAGGACTCCCGGTGACACTGACGAGTAATTCGTTGTGAAAACCTGCAGACCCCAAGCACGGCCGAGTGAATTGGCCATTTGCTCCATGGTGTGCGTTTCTTGCAGCAGGAGGATATCGATTCTGTGTCTATTGGCATATGTGACTATTTTTCTGACCTTTATTGGGTTCAAGAGTCCCGAAACATTCCAGGATAGGAGTCTGGTGCTTCTGGTTTTTTGTTGAGGTGCCATTTGTGAAACATCTGTAATGTGCTCATTATTACCTCTGTATTGTGGTAGTCTTCTTCCATTTGCAACCATGCCAGGTTTTTCTTATTGTACCAACAGTTATTAACTATACAAATTTTTTGGCAACGAGACATTGTCCTGTACCGGCAACTGGCTAGTTTCCTTCCCTTCCCCCCAATCGGGCAGTGTAACCCACAAAACCATATGCAACTTTGCAAGAGTAAACTTTTAACTGGAGTGGAGGAGTGGGACCGTGTGTACCCGACCTATTGCAGAGCCGCGGCTTCAATTGACTTGTAGATTGGCGTGCTGCTATTTTGCGATTTTGGGCACTCTGGGCTTTGCTTCTCTTCCAGTATCACTTGTTGGGAACATATGTTTCAGGTCTCGTTAGGTGCTTCCGGAATGTGCCGCTCAATAAATGTCATGGTGTCTTCTGGTGACTCAAAAAACTGTGTTTTGCCTGCATGTTGGATGCGTAGCCTGGCAGGGAACAGCATTGCATATATTATTTTCTGTTTTCTGAGTACTCTTTTCACAGGGTCAAAGGATCTTCGCACAGTGTGTACTCCAATTGAAAAGTCTATATATATGTGGTCGCGGTTAGACTCAAAGGTAAGAGGACCCTGTTCTCTTGCCAGGCGGAGGATAAGATCCCGGTCTCTATAGCTGAGCAGCCTGGCTACAATCATTCTTTCTGGTGCTCCAGGTTTGGGTGGAGGGACTGATGTGTTCCATGGGCACATTGGTCTTGCGTTCTGCCACCCCAACCACTCTTATATTATTCCGTCTAGATCTGGATTCTAAATCCTCGCATTTATTCTGGAGGGCCTTGACTTCTTTTTTGGATCCTGTCCATAGTTTTACTTTGGGTGATTGCTGTGTCTTCTAGGGTAGAGAACCTGTCTTCCACTTCAGAGACCCTGGTATTAAGTTTCTTGATGTCTGTGCGGATAGAGGCGATGTTGTCACCAATGTCATCTAGTTTGGTGTTAATGGCTGTGAATCCTTTTTCCATAGCTGCCATGTATGGAGTCATACTTTGTGTTGAGGGGTCAGGGGAAGAGTTGCCGGATGGTTCGGTGGTTTCAATATTGTGGTCTTGGTTGGGGGAGTTGGCAAATGCATCCATAGGACCCTTTATCTTTTCTTTGTTTTTGGTGCCACCAGCCATGTTCATGTTATAGTCACGGGTTATTATTATTTTTTCCCCAGGCCTAGGGGTCTGTAGTTGAAAGCAGAGGAGAGCTGGTTCCCTGACTGTGATATGTGGTGGTTGTATATGGTGGCAGGTAGTCAGCCTTAGTGTTAGCCCCTCGATGTTCCGGTGGGTGTATCTGGGAGTTGTAGGAAGGGTTTATGTTCCGGCTCCTTGTTCCGGATATTGGTGCTTCGATCTGGAGTCTGTGGGGCACTTGTCAGGAGGAGATGTGGGCTGCTTTGCACCCTTACTGGTGGTGTATAGGTTGTGGTTCACCTGTAGTTCATGGGTGGTGAACTGGTTATGATGACTGCACGTGTATTGCAGCAGAGTGGCGCTCCAGTATAAAGAGTGTGTTTCCAGGATTGGCGGCGACCCTCTGTTATATAATAATGCCCCGAGAAGCAGGCTGCAGGGCAGGTTGGTAGACCGTATCAAATGTCTCGTGTTTGCCAAGTGGCCAAGTTAGTGGCTAGAGGGGAGGGGGGGACCGTGGTCCGTGTCCACTGTGGGAACCGTGGTGTTATCGTCCCACCCCCACATACCTTAATGGGTGCCCCTGTGCCAGGAGTTAAGTCCAGCGTTGTTAGGATCAGGTCAGCCAGCGGGGAGCAGAGCGACCTGAGCACGCATAACGCGTTCGGTTTTGCCCTAGAGGCCCGCTTCGACCCGATGCAGCGATGTGCGTGGTACTTGTGCTGGGGTGGTCCTCGCCATCTGCCGAGGTTGTAGATGCCCAGCGCTTGGACCCACGTAGTGGGAGGCAATGCAGGGTCTCGGTCTCGCTCTCAACTTGCCACCTCCAGAAGACTGTTGCAGCATTAGCACTGCTCGCGGGGAATGATCAGGCAACAGTGGGAGGTCCTGTGTACAACTGCTGGGCTTTTCACGGGGCTCCGGGCTTGGGAGGATTTCGGCGCGAAGTCACGCAGCCGTTGAGCGGGATGCCTGAGTTTGCAGACGGTGCCTCTCAGGAACGGAGCGCCGGATAGCTCTCAAAGTAGCCCTGGGTGTGCTGGGGGCATTCATGTGCCTTCCCACTTGTAGGGCAGTGTCAGCAGCAACGCCACTCTGCAGAGTTTTAAAATCAGGATATTTACAGCCGCAGAGCTCGTAGGTCAGGCCGCCATCTTGTTCGGTGCGTCACAGCGCCCTCTCCTCCCTGCCTCTCTTAAACATGAGCAGAACCATCTCTAGTTCTGTAAGCAGCTCAAAACTTTACTCTTTGCTGCCGCCTTCTCTCTTCCTCTCCCCTGCTGATCTCCTGTCTGATACTGCACTGGTTACCTGGCTACCCTCTGAACCACGGGCTCATGTCCGTCCCCACCGCCCGTTGCCCACCTACACTGCCTCCTGGCAACCTTGCACTTGGGGCTGTAGCTGCAACCCTACAGTCCCCCTACCTGCACTTTCTAACACGTGTTGTCCGCACTTAACCCCTGCACTGCCACCTGCTGGCCGCACTTCTTGTTTTTCGATGTCTTGATCCTATGTCTAGCACTTGCTCCTCCTCCCCTGGCACTTTACCTCTTCCCTCTCCCCTGCACTTGCACAATCTCAATGTCACTTGGTCTAGTAAGATTGTTGTCCTGTGCTCCTTTTGTTCCCTGTGGGATGTATTGACCCACTCAACGGTATTGCCTTACGTCACTGCCTTTGCGCAAGAAACAGCAAACAGGCTGCGCTGGCTTCTGTGTGCACCAGGACCTCAAGACTGCTTGTGGCAGCAACAACAGAAAAATGGCAGCACAATCTTGCCTCACGCACGTCAGACGAAATGGAAGAAAGGGACCCACTGAAAAAGTATGCCAGTGTGTTCTGTGACATATACATGGAATCAAGTGACCCGGCAGCACTGCATTGCTGTAAAAGCCAAAAATTCCCCTTAACAATTAAACATTACACCCTTTCAAAATGCTGCTTTGTTGCCAATTTCACCTGTCATTCTGAAACCACTGTGAGTAAAAACGCCCAGTAAAACCAATTCTCAGAGAAATCAAATGCAACTTCATTTTTCCTGTCATGGGTATCGGGCAGGTAGTTGGGGCAAGCTGGGTGGAGGCTTGGCAGGCCTGGCATAGGCACACAAAGAACCCATAACAAATCCCTCCTTTCATTCCTTCCTAGTGTTTGTACTAACTTCCTGTTTACCACTGTTAGGGAGAATTCTCTGTATAGGCTAATTTCCCAAACCTAGTGAGTCCCCCAGCAGCTTTGCTGGATTTTTGGGGTTTAATGTTTTCTCCTGCTAAGAGGGACTCTCTTTCTCCCACTCTTAGGCATGATTTGAGAATGTCCTTTGACTTTGTAATGTGTTTTATGGGCTATGTTTTTTTTTTTACTCCATAGGGCTTCACGTGTGTTTGGGATTTGTGTTACACAGCACCCTCTGTGCAGTAACACAGGGGTGTCATAGTGACCCCCAAACATAGACACATAGACTCCATACCCTGGGACTGACTACTGTCTCCCAGGGCATGTAAAGTCACCATTGACTTTATTAGTCTTAAATTGTGAACAGAACCAGTATAAACCATCATATTATGGAAGTACTGGTAGGGGTAATTAGATTGCCCCTGGGTCTGTTTTTCGAGGGGGCACTGTACAGTCCCCCCTCGTCGAGTTTCTGGCTGGTGGCAGTGGTTACCACGCGAAATATTCCACCAGAATATTTCCTATGGGATTTTCCCATTCATTTTAAACGCACCACTTTTTTTGGTGCAATGTTAAAGATACCACCGGGTTATTTATTTAATATTTATTCCCCGGTTGGGTCTTTTTGCCAGGACTCGGTTTTAAAATGGCGTTTGTGTTCGCCTCTGTAACGCCAACCCAAGTCGAGCCCTTTGTGCCACTTTTGGCGGGCTTATGCACAGAGGCCTCCAAAAGTGGTGCCACTCTGTCTGGGTCTGCAGGATGTGTGGGAGGGGGGGGAATAGGCACCCTGGACTGAGTTGCCTTGGCAACTCAAGTCGCACTCTTGTGTGATTGGCCCAATGGTGAGCCGCCCGGCTCACCACTTAGCATGTTTGAGTGACAGCTAGGATTGGTGAATGGGGGTTTTCTGCATAAAAGCAGGGCTTTGGGGACTGGAACTTGAGACGTTGCCACAGGACCTAAAGAATCCAAAGAGGGAGAAGCAGAGCCGACCTGCAACGACGACACCACCGGTGGAGCCCTGCTGAACCGCCTCACTACCCCCCGACGACAGAGAAGATCTTCATCCTGGAGAGTCTTCTTCCTTTGAACTGGTGGGGTTAACCAGTTCGCCCTCTTTTCGCCTTCCTGGATCGTCTCGTTGTCGAATCGCCCGTGCCAAGCACCCTGGCGGCCGGATAGCCACGCTTCACAACTACCGCGAATAAAAGGGGTACTACCTTTTAACCGAGAAACTCTGCGGCTGGTTTCTTCCCTGGCAGTGCAACGACCTCCAGCCATCCTCCACATCGAGACCTTCACTTCCCCTGGACGAAACACCGACTTGCACCCGCTGCCAGGAACAACTGCCCCCGCTGGAGCTTTCTCACTATTTCAGGTACTGTGTCCCGCCTGGTCTCCCTTGCAACAGACTGTTCAAGGTGTCCCGTAAATCCTTGGCTCTCTATCCTGGGGTGACCTGGGACCTGTTAACTAACTTTTCTGAACTGATCCAACTCCTTTTGAACTATCTGCAAAGACTTTTAAAGTGTACTTCAACTGTGTGATCTTGGGCACATTCCGCCTTGCTCTCTCCAGGAGTGGGCCTGGCCTATGAACTTTCTTGCTCTACAGTAGACTCTGCCTTTCTTGACTTGCTGTGGTTCTTTTAAAAGTGTTGGTATTGTGTGCTTTTCTAATTCTGCCTTTTCCCTCCCTTTTTAAATAATTATTGGAGTGCCATCTTGGTTAAGCGCTCACCTCTGTATTTGATAATAAGTGGTGTTCTTTTCGTAAGACTTGTCGAATAATTAATCAGGGAGGTGTATATATTTCTAATGACTGTGTTTGAACTTGCTTGCCATATTAGTGCCAGTGTATTTTTACATAAATAATGATATACTTTTATACCAAAGCTTTGGTCAGTGTTTGCTTGTACTACTATATTTTTGTACCTAATGTGTATACTCTATATACTGCCTAACTCTTCTTGAGAGAAGTCTGACTGCTCAGCCACAGCTACCAGGTAATTCTGGGTGGTGCAGACTGCTACCAATTGGGTTTACTGCCAACACCTGTAGTCTTAAACTTTTTGCAGTGGTCCCTAAGGGAACTGCACAGGTTTCTGCCTAACAACCACTTCTGTTGGCAAACAGGAAGTGCATGATAATTCATGAGCTCTCTAGTGTGTGTGGCTGGCTATATAAGCCACACCCAAGATTCTTTCAGTGCTTCGTGTTGCTTACTGTGAGCTGTATCAGCAACACACTTGCCGTGCTCTGGATCAGCCAGCTTCTGCTTACTTGCTCTGGATCATCCTGCTTCTGCTTACCTGCTCCGGATCACCCTGCTTCTGCTTACCTGCTCCGGATCATCCTGCTTCTGCTTACCTGCTCCAGATCATCCTGCTTCTGCTTACCTGCTCCGGAACATCCTGCTCCTGCTTACCCGCTCCGGATCATTCTGCTTCAGCTTACCTGCTCCGGGAGAACCTCCGTTCTTACTCCACGCTGCAGCTATCTCCAGTCAAGAGGGGACTTCCACACCAGCACATGTAAGAACAAAGAAGAACTTTGCTAACACGCGCACTTCAGTAACGCTGCGCATACTCACCGAATCTTCCCGCAACGCTGGAATCCAGGTCAGTTGTACGAGCGTACAAACCCCTACAAAAAAGAGACCTTATTCATTGCGCTCGCCCCAATAACGCGGACACTCATTTCGCTGTGCTGTCTCTCTCCGCGGTGCATACTTGCCAAAAGCCTCCGTGCACACTTACCTAACCACCAAGTCTCCAGTAGCGCTGAACCCAGACTCGAGGTGCTAATACCACATAATTTCTCCTGCAAGGGAAAGGGAGAGACATTACCAGGCGCGCTCGAATTGAAGGCGCTGCGCAAACCTACCAGCAGCTAGCTTCTACATGCAGAGCTACTCACCCACAAAATTACAGGCAAACAAAGACAATACGGACAATTTGGACACTCCCATTTCTCTGTGCAACGTTCACTTGTGGGAAGGACTTTCTAGCCAGTGAAGAAACTGGCGCCTTGAACACTTGGCCTCGCTGTGAAGGCATAAAACAGCGTTTGGCATCGGAACTCAGCCTACAGACATTGGCACCAATCACATGAGTGAATCGCGCCCCTGCGAATGCAGGATGGAGTGCACACCCTACTAAAGGTCAAGGTAAGCACATAGGGGGGACATCACAGCACACAGTAAATAGAAGGGAAAGGCCCAGGGGAATCGGGTGAGTCAGGTCTGAGTGTACACCTTGTATTGGACAGGTATTCCTCCGGGTGAAACAGGGGAAGTGAAGACTCTGGGTCAAGGGAGGCTCATCCATCGCTCCTGTAGAGACACAGGTGAGTGTGACAGAACACAAAGCCATCCTCCATACCTCTGCCCGAGCGATGGAAACCTCCGAGGTAGACCAGCTTTCCCTCTTGTTAGGTGAACTACGGGCCGAGGTGCATGCAGCCTGCTCAGACAAATGCCTAAAGACGCAAACTGGTAGTCGACAGGGACAAAACAGACGATTTGGCAAGACAGCTCCTACAGACCCAAGCTGGTCTAGCACCCCTACCAGGTGGAGTTCCACAGGGGGCAGCCTACCGTAGCACCTGTAGCCACACCTGTTCAGGTATTGCTACCAAGAAACGTCCCTTTAGCACCCCCGGAACGCTTCTCTGGGGATCCCAAGAAATGTGGAGAGTTTATGAATCAATACCGGCTACATTTCATATGCAAACCAGACACTTTCCTGAACGACCAAGCTAAAGGAGCTTTTGTCCTCTCCTATTTAGGAGGGCACGCGGCGGACTGGTCTGTCCCGTTAGTGCTTAGGGAAGACCCTTTACTGAGAAATTACCCTTGTTTTCAGCGTGAACTGGAAAAACTATTTGCCCATCGGACTTGAGGTCAGGCCCTGGATGATGAGCTACTCTCTCGACAGGGTGGTCAGGATCTTATCTCCTATGTCGCCACATTCAATCGCTTAATAGCTGAATCAGGTTGGCCAGAGGAGAAACGAATAATGTTATTTTATCGAGGATTGAGAGGAGAATTAAAAGTTGTCTTGGGGCAAGTAGTTAATCCTCCTGAAGATTGCAGTGAATAAATCGACCTAACCATGCAACTAGACCACCGGTTACAGGATCGCAAGGCCGACCGAACCAGATCAGAGCATAGACCAGTGTATGTCAGACCAAAGGAAGCATCCCATCGACAGGCCTCAGAAACACACTCAGAGCCCATGCAATTGGGTGTTCTCAGGGGACCACTCACCAAGGCAGAGAGAGAACGGAGGCGTCGGGAAAAACTTTGCTTATATTGCGGCCAATCTGGTCACTTCCTCCCGTGTTGCACGGTTAAACCCCCACGGAAGTCAATGGGGGTACTAGATAACACAGGGGAAGACACAGGTACGGTAGCGGAAAACTCCAACGCCCGGCAGATCTAGAGGTCGGTCTGTCAAGCCAGGAACGGAGCACTCAGATCTCACATTTCAGTATTCCTGTGGTTTTGGTAGACCCTTCACAGCCCACCCGAATGCATGCCCTCAAGGCTTTCATAGATAGTGGGGCTATTGGGAACTACCTCGACATAAACACTGCAAAGACCTTGGGATTGGCATTCCACCGTAAGGACACCGTAGAAAGCGTGACAGCTGTGGATGGCACACAACTCCTTTCGGGACCGTAACAGAGTGTACTTCCACCATCACCTTAATCTGCCAAGATGGCCACAGAGAAAGTGTTAGATTCGACCTTATCGCTGCTCCCCAATTCCAGCTGATTCTTGGGATACCGTGGCTAGAGCCTCACAACCCAAAGATAGATTGGCAAGCTCGAACCTTACTCTTTTCCACGGAACACGCCTCTTGTTAGGACAACAAAGGGATCCAAGGAAGCCCATTGTTAGAGTCACAGGAAAAGATAGCAGGTTTAGGCTTGGTGGGCA
The DNA here is from genome assembly GCF_040938575.1 of Ambystoma mexicanum. Taxonomy (NCBI): domain Eukaryota; kingdom Metazoa; phylum Chordata; class Amphibia; order Caudata; family Ambystomatidae; genus Ambystoma; species Ambystoma mexicanum. The sequence goes on along the minus strand of NC_090929.1, from coordinate 995,044,382 downwards.
CTTTACCAAAAGAATACCAGGAGTTCCAGGATGTGTTTGCGAAGGAGCAAGCTAATACACTACCACCACATCGAGTTTACGACTGCCAGATCGACCTGCAACCAGGGGCACAAGTACCGTGCAGCCGCATTTATGCATTAATCGAGGAAGAAAACGCTCATCTACGGACCTACTTGGATCAATACCTGGCCAATGGCTTCATTAGACCGTCAATGTCACCAGACGCCTCCCCACTCTTCTTCGTACCGGCCCTAAATCAAGTCACCATAAACAATCAGTACCTGTTACCTCTGATACCAGTACTCATAGACCAGGTGAGACAAGTGAAGATTTTCACCAAGCTAGAGTTACACGGCGCATATCACCTGGTACGCATGAAGAAAGGGGACGAGTGGAAGACTGCGTTCCGTACCCGCTATGGCTTGTACGAATACCAGGTCATGCCCTTTCGGCTTTGCAATGCCCCGGCTGCGTTCCAGCATTTTATGAATGATGTATTACGGGAAATCCTCGATGCCTGCGCAGTCGTCTACATCGATGACCTTCTGATCTAATCCACCACTCCCCAAGAGCACGTATCCCACGTGCGAGCTGTACTCCGCAAACTGCATGAAAACCAACTGTACGCAAAGCTAGAAAAATGCTCCTTCCACGTCACCGAGGTGGAGTTTCTGGGATATGTACTGACACCGCAGGGGATCAAGATGGACAATAGAAAAGTGGAGGCAATCCTCACTTGGTCCTCACCCACGTCTGTAAAGGGAGTACAGAGTTTCCTAGGGTTTGCAAACTTTTATCGACGCTTCATACCAGGATTCTCACGTATTGTACATCCAATAACGTCCTTGGGGATAGGCCACCAGGGGGCGCGCATGCTATGGTTGCCTGATGCCCGAGCTCCCGCTGAAGCTGGGCCAAAACGGGGTGTGAGCCCGCCCCCCACGAGAATACCCCAGCGAGAATAAATCGGCAGGATTGTGGGGTGACCCACCCGGGGACCCCCCCAACTACAGGAGCGGCGATTGGGGACCCCGGAGTTTGGAGGCTGTCAGGCCTGGAGGACATCGGTTGAAATCCCGGCGGCTTGGGTAGTGTGTGAGGAGCCACTGAAGCCCGGGGCGGCGAGCTCCTGCAGGCGTGTTCGGCCCCCTTTCTTGGTCCCCGCGGGTGGGTGCCGGGCTCCCAGTTTGAGGAGCTTGCCCCCAGAGTGCTGGTGAAGCGGGAGCAGGGCCTCCCTGCTCGGGGGAGAGCGGCTTCGGGCGGCCAAGATCAGAAGCGGGAGGAGTAGTCCCGGTAGGGTGCGGGAACGCAGCCAAGGGGGAAGGAGGCGGCTGCCTGGAGGATCGGATTCACCACACGCATAGCCCCTCGGGGGGGGGGGCAGAGGAGCGTGACCCCCCCACCTCCCCGAGGTGGCCGTCAGCTTGAATGGAGAGGGGGGCCCGGAGGTAAGGAGACACAGCTACCGCGGGGTGAGATTGAAGAGCCTCTGGCCCATTTCCCAGTGGTCGCCCACCCAGTAACCCCCCAGCCCCTGCGAGAGGACACCTGAATACACTGGGTACCTGGGCAGGGTGTTGGGGCTTGGGCAGTAGGGAGGGGATACTAGTGGGTCACGAGGCCTGGGACTGCTGAGAGGTTCCAGTGAGGGTGCAGATGGTAGACGTGTAGACTCCGTGGGGGTGATTGTCCCGGGGCCTGGACCCACAACAAGTGCCCAATAGTGCTGGAGGGGGTGCCTTATCCCCTGGCGAAGACCGGGGTCGGACTGGTGGGTTTATCCCTGGAGGAAGAAGGCGGCACTGGGGCCCCGCAGTGGAGTGGAAAGGGTGTGAGGCCCCCGCCCGTGGTTGGTGGGGCGTGTGCCCGCCCAGGAGTGTATGTGTGGGGTCTCCCTCACGCATTACGAAGACGATCTTGGATTGTGGTAGCGGTGTGGGAGGGGTGTGTCGCTCCCGCCCGTGGTGGGTGGGGCGTGTGCCCGCCCTGGGGTTGAGGTGAGAGGTTCTCTCCCCCCGGAATACGAAGAGGACCCTGGATTATCGCTGTGGAGAACGCAGGGTGTGAGGCCCCCACACGTTGACGGTGGGGCGTGTGCCCGCCCAGGAGTGGATGTGACCCCGGAGGACGGCTCGACTCTTCAACGGTAGCCCAACTGCTGGAGTGGTGATGAGGAGTGGCGGCGGGGCATGGGGTGGGGGGGGGCACCCCGGGATCCCCTAGACGGCGGTTGATTCAGCAGTGGGGTACACAAGGTGGCCGGATGAGCTGGCGTAAAACCCTTCAGGAATATCGGTATCGGGAGGGCAGCAGCTGCAGCAAAAGGACTAGATCGAGATAGCGGAATGGCCCAGTTGGAGTCCACGTCACAGTCGGCCTCTGCAATGGAAAGGGGTTTTGCGGCATTTCTGCAGGAAATCAGAGACATGAGATCAGACATTTCTCAAAAAATTGAAAAAATGGACTAGAGTCAGTAAAGTGGAGGACAGGCTAGAGGAAAGGCACTAGAGAAGAGGGGTGAGGAAAGGGCCAGGCAACTGGATGATTTTGAAAACAGGGAAAGGAAAGAAGGAATAACCTCAGAATTTTTGGGGTCCCGGAAATGGAGGGGGGAACGGAGAGAGCTGGGTCAAGTGGTGAGAGAAATTATTAATCTCCTCTTCGCAGATGGGATGACAACGGAGCCGATGTTTGACCGGGTTCATAGGGCGGGGGGCAGAGCGGAAGGCCCGCGATCCATTTTGGTCCGGTTCCATTACTACACGGAGAAGGCTAAGGTGCTGGAGGAGGCCAGGAAGGCCCGGGAGATCACATATAATAACGCGCAAGTCTCAATTTTCCAGTACCTCTCAGCATACACATTGGCTAAGCGTAGAATGTGCCGCCCCCTAACACAGTTGCTGAAGGAGAAGGGTGTGTGCTATAGATGGGGGCTATCCCTTCTCCCTTTCATTCGAATACATGGGGCAGCGTATGACTTTGGTCACTGAGGAAGACATAAAAGGAGCTATTCAGGAATATGTAACAGAGCCGACCCCCAGCAGGGGGGTCTATGGGGTCGATCGTGGAGGGGGCAAGTGGTCCCGGGTCTTCAGAAAACAGGAGGAAAAAAACAAGTTCCAGAAAATTGAAAAAATGGAATACTCCCTCACCGACCAAGAACGACCATGGAGGAGGAGGAGGGGGGGGGGAATCCCGATCAATAAGGGAAAAGAGGGAGGATCCGGGGGTCCATGCAAGATCGGGGTCCCCCTGAACAGCAAATATAAGGAGATCTCGGGGGAGTGGGGGGGTAACAGGGGGGCTCACAGTGGTGATCATGTCAAGGTTGGCCCAGCAGAGGTGGGTATGATGGTGGTCCGGCCAAGCGCCTGTGATGGTGGGACTATTTGGCTGGACGCCGGGGGCGGGGGGGTGGGTGTTAGTTGGGGGAAAAGCTGAAGGCCCGCCCGGGGAGGAGGGAGGGGGTGTTTTGGGAAAAAGGGGAAATTGTCAAGAGCTGTTAAAAAAAGGTGCGGTGAGGGTGCGGATCGAGAGAAAAGGTAACTTAAACAATGGCTGAGTATATGCCGGCCCTGGGCGTGGGCTCCCTAAATGTGCGTGGCTTGAACACCCCTACCAAGCAGTCTTTGGTTTGCAGAGAATTTAGAAGGGCCAACCTTGACCTTCTTTTTTTACAGGAGACGCACCTGGCATGGGGGAAAGAACCCAAAATGCGGGGTGGGGGGATTGGGGAGGTATTCTGCGCGTCGCACAGGACCAAAAAGGGAGGAGTGGCCATCTTAATAGCGAAGGACATGGACTTCGACAAGGAGGCCATAATGAGGGATTTGGAAGGCCGATATTTAATGGTTACAGGGTCTCTGCAGGGCTCCCCACTGACTCTCGCTGTGGTGTATAGTCCAAACGAAGGCCAGGCACAATTTTGGGAGGAGGGGGGCCCGGCTGAAGTTATTTGTACAAGGCTCGGTTGTAGTGGTGGGGGACTTCAACATGGTCCTGGACCCGTCCACTGACAGGAAACGGCTGGGATCCCAGGCTACTAGGACAGCGGACGAGGCCATGGCCCGAACCGTTCAGAAGGTCAATGTGGAGCTGGGTCTGGCGGATACAATCCCGAGTTCCAGGACCTTAGACCCCTCCTTTACATACTACTCTGCAACCCACGAATCGTATTCTTGAATTGATTATATCCTGGTTGATGAGCTCCTGACCCCTTATGTCTCGGGCCACAGGGTCGAGCCTGTCCCCTGGTCTGACCATGATATGGTACGGGTTGCCATAGCGGGTGGATGGTGGGGTCCTCGAAAAGGGTGATGGAAATGTAATGACTCCCTGCTGAAGGATGACGTGTTGGCTCAGGAGATTTTGGGAGCCATAGTGGATTTTTTCACTCTGAATGACAATGGCGAGGTAGGCATGCACACACTATGGGACGCCTTCAAGGCGACCTTACGGGGGGTCCTTATTAAAATGGGAGCCCAGGAAAAAAAGGGAAAGGGAGGCTCTGGAGAGGTCTTTGAGAGAGAAAATAGCTCATCTCCAGCTGCGGGGGTTCCTCAGAGGTACCGTTAGACCGGGAGCGGGTAGCCACCCTGGAGGATTACAGGCTACATCTGAGGGATCTCCTCCTACATAAAACAGAAAGGAGCCTCCAGCTGGCTAAGCAAAATATTATGAGAAGGGGGACAGAACAGACAGTATTTTAGCCTGGAAATTGCGAGAGGTCCAGAGAAGTAAAATGGTTAAAGCAGTGAAAAATGACAGGGGGTCGTTGGTCTATGACACCCCGAGTATAGGGAAGGCCTTCAGTCGTTTTTTACGAAAAGCTATACTCTGAATATAAAGGGGAAGACGCCCAAATTGAGGGGTTTCTGAATACCATTAAGGTCCCGGCCTTACCAGAGGAGGTGGCGGATGGATTGGAGGGGCCTTTAACGGCAGACAAGGTGGAGCACGCGATTGGCAGGATGAGGGGGAGACGTCACCAGGTGATGATGGCTTCACTGTATACTTTTACAAAAGGTTCCACTCCACCTTAGCTCCGTATTTAGCAAGGGTGTTTAATGTGGTGATAGAGGGGGGAATCCTGACAGAATCTATGATGGAGGCTATAATTGTGGTGCTGCCTAAGGAAGGGAAGGACCCGACGGAATGCCCTTCTTATCGGCCCATATCGCTTCTCAGTATAGATGTAAAGATCCTAGCTAAGGTGGTGGGGAAGCGGATGGAGGCGATAATGCCAACTCTGGTCCATGGGGATCAAGTGTGCTTCTTCAGGCGGAGGCAAGGTTTGGATAATATCCGTAAGATGTTAGATTTGATCCACTATGCCCAAGAGTCGGACCTGGAGGCGAGTTTGCTTTCTCTAGACTCGGAGAAATCTTTCGACAGGGTGGAATGGAGATATCTGGAACTACTCCTCCAAAGAATGGGCTTTGAGGCGAACATTAGGAACTGGGTGGCCGCACTATATAGGGCCCCAAAGGCGAGGGTCCAAGTGAATGGTGTGCTATCTGACTCGTTCTCCCTTTCACGGGGGACGAGGCAGGGATGCCCGCTCTCCCCCTTATTATACGTCCTTACGTTGGAACCCCTGGCCATAGCAGTGAGAGCCCATCCGGATATCCAGGGGATTAGGAGAGGCGAGGTGGAGTTCAAGCTATCCTTGTTTGCAGATGATATCCTGGTATATCTGGTGCAGCCTGACTCCTCCCTCCCCCCTCCCTTTTCATTGATGTCTACTTTTGGCCAATTTTCAGGGTTGAAAATTAACATGGCTAAATCGGTGATACTTCCCATGAGGGCTCAGGACCCGAGGTTGGACCCCCTGGATAGGTATAAGGGAGTGGTGGTTGGGAAGGACTCCGTTCGCTACCTGGGTGTTCTCATTACCAGGGACCTTTCCAGGTTAGCTTCAACTAATTTCGGCCCAGTAATGGCAGGGATTTCATCCGACTTAAGGAGATTGGGAGGGATGATCTTGTCCTGGTATGGCCGCATGACTGCGGTGAAGATGAACATCTTGCCTAGATTGCTGTACCTCTTCATAGCTCTCCCAACGATTGTCCCCACCAAACCTTTAGGGCTCTACACTAAGCGGTGCGAGAGTTTATATGGCAGGGGAAAACCCTGAGGATCGGTGGGCTACTCTGACTCTCCCCAGGGATGTCGGGGGTTTTGGGTTACCAGATTTTCCTCTCTATTACCATGCAGCCCAATTACGGGTCCTGGTGGAACACATGAAAGAAGGGATGAGAACGTATTGGTCTCATCTGGAAGATATGGACGCTCACCCCCTTAAGGTACGGGATCTCTTGTGGGTCCCCCCTTAGGCTCATCCCGAGTAGGTTGAAGGTCCACCCAACCCTGGGAGTGCTCTGGGCTGTCTGGAAAGAGGGTCCCTCAACTGCTCACCGGACCTCGTGGCCCTCTCCGATGTCCTCTTTTTGGGGACACCCCTTCAAACTTGGGAGTAGGGGGTTTCAAAATGCCCAATCTTGGTCGGACATGGGACTGGAGTGGGCTGGACAAATGTTCAAAGAGGGCGAATTTCTTCCGTATGAAGTAATGAGGGGGGCTTTTGGGGGTGGATCACTCTCCACTTTCGAGTACCTCCGGCTGAAGGGCATTCTCTGCGATCATTCATGGGGGCAAAATCTGAGTAGAAAGCTGACTCCTTTCTAAATGTTTCTGGACACGGTTACGACAAGAAAGGGGGTCAGTATCCAAGATGTACAAAATCCTGAACACCAACAATCTAGTGGAGAGGAGGGGATTCTGCAAGTTTTGGAATGAGTTAATAGGGGAGGCCCTTTCGGAGGACGATTGGCCAACGATATTTAAAATAGCGTTTCATGGGAACTTATTTACCTCAGACATAGAACATAATTTCAAGATATTGCAAGGGTGGCATAGGAACCCATTGAGACTGTTGAAGATGTTCCCGGGGGTGTCTCCAAAATTTCCAAGGGGATGTGGCCGGGTGGGTTCAAGGGACCACATGTGGTGCATTGTCCAGTAGTCCAGAAGTACTGGAAAGAAGTGAGGGGCTGGATGGCGGAGGTTACGGAGGAACTATTACCACAAAATCCGCTGATGATGCTGTTAGGCCTCCCCCCGGAGGAAGCCGAAATTCACAGGTATCCAAGAATGTGGGAAACAATGCTGCGGGCGGGCAAAGTGGCCCTGTGTAACACTCATCTGGTATCCACCAGGACGTCACTTAGCCTGTTCTGACCTCTTATGACTTCGAACCCTTCTCTGGAGTCTACTCGACTGGAGACTGGGCCTGAAACACAGGATTGGTAGAGTTTAACTTCCTATTGTCTCTGTGTGCTTGAACCCCTTTTTCCCCGGGATCCAACCCTTCCCTTTGATCCACAGCTCACCTTGATTTCTTGGAAAGTGTGCTCTCCGTCCTGCTTTCAGCGCAGGGGCGCGTTGATTGATGCAGGCTCGTTGCTGCCTAGTTACTTCACTGGCAAGAATCTGACAGGTAAGTATAATGAGTCTTTTGAACACTTTCTTCCTTTTCTTCCTTAGATAATGGATGGCGACGTGCTGCTGAGATGAGTAGCGCTGAAGGTGAGTGAGTGCGCGATGCGACCCTTTCGTATTTGTATTGAACTGAGTTCTTGTTCTGTGTCTTTTAGGTGCCGCGACGTTTTCAGCGTGGATGCCAGTTATGAAGAAGAAATGTGGTGAGTAAGCGCGGTATGCGGCGCCTCTAGATGTTTCCACGCTAACCTGTAGTGTCTTTTCCCTCTTGCAGATGGATGAGAAGTTCCGGAGACAGAGTTCCCTCAGAGCGGCTGGGATTCAGGTAATCATTTGAAGCTCGTACAGTCTTTAAAAATTAGCAAAGATTTGCTGAATGCTTACTAATGCCTTTTTTCTGTTCTTTTCCCTTTTCCTTAGGAAGCGGCATGCCAGGATGGGAATGACACCGCCGAAGATGCCCACAGAACAGAAGAAGCGATGAATGATGGGCAGAAGCGCCGCAAGATAAGGCTGTTCCTAACGGTGTTCTTGCAGGAGCTGAGCGCAGAAGAAAGATGCAGGCCTACTGGAGACCGATCCGAACACGGTGAGTGTCAGGCTGCAGGTGCAGAAATCACAAAGCATGTTTCTCAGCCTGGGCGTGGCTTAAATAGTCTCTGGGTATCCCAGGTGTCTCTGGGCTGAACCACACCCAAAAGACTAGACTGCACATGCAGTTCTGGGAACCGAAATATGTGGAGGCATCCATCTTGTCCCCATCAATGCACTACAAGTCCAATCCCCAATGTTATCCTATGGGAGTGAGCGAGCATGGTGCCACAAGCGCCAAGTCTGACTCCAAGTGGGTCTTTGGAGGGATGGAGAGGCCCTTGAGGGCCATGTAGGTGATTGTGGCCTGGCTCCAGCCTGACCTCTTGGAGGGCAGGAATCATGACACCCTGGCGCAGAAATGGAAGTGCCCGGTGATCCCCTCCAAGGATGACTGGTTGAATAAATTAAAGAACATGTTCCTCATGGATAAATTGACGGCCATGGTTAACAATAAATTTAGTGCATTCCAAGCGGACTGGTATGGGGTGCAACAGACGTGGGGATGGGGGATTTAATGTCACCGTGGGGACGATGCTGTGCCAGGGAGGTAGGTTGGGGAATGGGTGGTGCCTACCCTAGGAGGGGTGACCTACGGTCTGGGGCACAGCAGACGCTATACAGTCGACGGAGATGGCAACAAACAATTCAGCACCCCAGCACCGGGGAAAGGACATCTTATGGAAGCTCTTGTAGTTACTGGTTTGAAGGGGCAATTTATTTGGGGGGAGGGTTAGGGCTGGGTTGGGGGGGTTGAGGGAGTTGGATTCTGGATTTTTTGTCCAATTGTTGTACTCAGAAAACGCTAATAAAACCAAAGTTACAATAAAGTCCTTGCTGCGCATACACCGAAAGTTCGAATGGACACCAGCGGCGGAAGAAGCTTTCCGAGCTCTCAAGGAAAAATTCACCTCAGCCCCAATACTGCAACACTCACAGCCCGATTTACCGTACATCGTGGAGACGGACACTTCAAGCATAGCCTTGGGGGCCGTATTTTCTCAACAAAATCCTGAAACCGGATGCCTTCATCCCATTGCCTTTTGGTCAAGGAAATTTTCCCCAGCAGAATTAAACTATGCAATTTCTGAGAAAGAACTCCTAGCAATCAAAAGCGCACTGTGTGAATGGCGACATTAGTTACTAGGAGCAGAACACACCATCACAATAATAACAGATCAATGGAACTTGCAATACTTACGCTCAGCAAAAGCTCAGTCTTCTAGGCAGCTCCGTTGGGCCCTATCCTTAATGGAATACGACTTTGTAATCCCCTACCGCCCCGAAGTTAAGAACGGGAAAGCGGATGCGTTATCCTACATGGGCACAGGAGAGGAAGTCTACAATGCCCCTAACCCGGTGGAGCTCATACCCAGCCATAACATTTTTGGCCTCTGCATCGGCCCATCTCTGTTAAATACACTGCAGGAAGCAATAAAAGAAAATATTTCTGAAGAAGACCTACTGGCTTGCGACACGAAGGGAGATCAATTCGCCATTCAAGACAAACTACCATACTACCAAAAACGCCTCTACGTTCCAACTAAAGATCTGCAACAAGCAATCATATCAGACTACCACAACTCGCTGTTAGAAGCCCATCCGGGTATAGCCAAAACCATGAAGAAAGTAACCAAGTCTTATTGGTGGCCAACTTGGCGAGAGGATATTGCCACCTACATAGGCACCTGTGAGGTGTGTGCACAATACAAAATATCCAGGCAAAAACCAGTCGGCCTCCATCAGCCAATCACCATTCCGCCAGCACCGTGGCACACAGTATCAATGGACTTTGTCACTGATCTACCTCCTAACTCAGGTCATAATACCATCCTCGTAGTAGTGGACCTCTTCTCCAAAATGGCCCATTTAATAGCACTAAAAGGTATTCTCTCAGCTCAGACCCTGGCACAGGTTTTTCTAGACCGAATCGTCAAGTTACATGGATTCCCTACCGTAATCGTTTCTGACAGAGGCAGCCAATTTGTATCACGTTTTTTGAAAAATTGTTGTGCCCTTGCAAGAGTAGAAGTCCGTCTGTCTTCTTGTCACCACCCTCAAACGGACGGCCAAACCGAGTGCACGAACCAGACCATGGAACAGTATTTGCTTTGTCTATTACACCAAACAAGCGAAAGCTGGACAGAAATTCTATGGATGGCACAGTATGCCTACATCAACTCAACACATTCATCAACCCAAACAACACCCTTCTTTACTATATATGGTCAAAACCCCAGAACATCGGTCTACGATCCGCCAGAAAGCATTGAAATGCCCGCAGTAAAGAATCTACATGCCAGCATCATGAAAGCAGCCAGAGAAGCCAGCAGGAACCTACAGCAAGCTAAAGAAACACAGAAAAGAAATGCTGATCACAATGGACGAAAGGCCCAGATTATCAAGTGGGAGATTCGGTCTGGCTGGCAACTAGACGCATTGCTTTAAAGGGTCCCAAAAAATGTCAGCCTAGATACATCGGCCTGTATACAATAGAAAAAGTAATTAATCTAGCAGCCATGAGACTGGCGTTACCTCAACATATGCGTATACATCCCGTATTTCGCGTGTCACTATTAAAACCAGCACACCCAGGAACCCGAACTTCCACATCTCCCGCACCCATACAAGTGGGTGAAGAAGCACCAGAATATGAGGTAAAGAATATATTAGATTCCAAACAAGTACGAAAGACCCTGTATTATTTGATTGACTGGAAGGGGTACGGACCCCAGGAAAGATCATGGGAACCCAGCACGCACATGCATGTCCCCCGATTGGTGCAGAAATTCCATCGGGACCATCCTGAGAAACCAAAGCCCTCATACACACCATTGGGAGGGGTATTGAGGGGGAAGACTGTCATGGGTATCAGGCAGGTAGTTGGGGCAAGCTGGGTGGAGGCTTGGCAGGCCTGGCATAGGCACACAAAGAACCCATAACGAATCCCTCCTTTCATTCCTTCCTAGTGTTTGTAGTAACTTCCTGGTTACCACTTCTTGTTGCCAAACAGGAAGTGCATGATAATTCATGAGCTCTCTAGTGTTTGGGTGCGGCTGGCTATATAAGCCACACCCAAAATTCTTCCAGTGCTTCGTGTTGCTTACTGTGAGCTGTATCAGCAACACACTTGCCGTGCTCTGGATCAGCCAGCTTCTGCTCACCTGCTCTGGATCATCCTGCTTCTGCTCACCTGCTCCGTATCATCCGCATCTGCTCACCAGCTCCGGATCATCCTGCTTCTGCTCAGCTGCTCCGGATCATCCTGCTTCTGCTCAGCTGCTCCGGATCATCCTGCTTCTGCTCAGCTGCTCCGGATCATCCTGCTTCTGCTTACCTGCTCCGGATCATCCTGCTTCTGCTTACCTGCTCCGGATCATCCTGCTTCTGCTTACCCTCTCCGGATCATCCTGCTTCAGCTTACCCGCTCCGGAAGAACTTCCACTCTTAACTCCGTGCCGCAGCTATCTCCAGTCAAGAGGGGACTTCTACACCGGCACCTGTAAGAACAAAGAAGATCTGTGTTAACACGCGCACATCAGTAACGCTGCACATACTCACTGAATCTTCCTGCGACGCTGGAATCCATGTCAGTTGTGCGAGCGCACAGAACCTGTAAAAGAAAAAAGAGACATTATTCATTGCGCTCGCCCCAATAATGCAGACACTAATTTCATTGCGCTCTCTCACTACGCGGTGCATACTTACCAAAAGCCTCCGTGCAAACTTACCTAACCACCAAGTCTCCAGTAGCGCTGAACCCAGACTCGAGGCACTAATAACACATAATTTCTCCTGCAAGGGAAAGGGAGAGACATTACCAGTCGCGCTCGAATTGAAGGCGCTGCGCAAACCTACCAGCAGCTAGGTTCTACACGCAGCGTTACTCGCCCACAAAATTACCGGCAAACAAAGACAATACGGACAATTTGAACACTCACATTTCTCCGCACAACGTTCACTTGTGGGAAGGACTTTGTAGCCAGTGAAGAAACTGGCGCCTTGAACACTCGGCCTCGCTGTGAAGGCATAAAACAGCGTTTGGCATCGGAACTCAAACTACAGACATTGGCACCATCACATGAGTGAATCGCGCCCCCTGCGAATGCAGGATGGAGTGCACACCCTACTAAAGATCAAGGTAAACTCATAGGGGGGACATCACAGCACACGGTAAAGAGAAGGGAAGGGCCCAGGGGAATTAGGTGAATTCAGATCTGAGTGTACACCTTGTATGTGACAGGTATTCCTCCGGGTGAAACAGGGGAAGTGAAGACTCTGGGTCAAGGGAGGCTCGTCCAGTGCTCCTGCAGAGACACAGGTGAGTGTGACTTTTCCCTCGCACAGGTAAACGCGTTTATTTCTTGACAAAATGTATCCAGGCACAGCAGTTCAAAGAGACTTTTTACTCTCTGAGCCAGTTCAAGGATAAATGTATCTATACTTTAGATAAGAGTTTTGCTTCAAGGAAAATGACTACAGCTGCCAAGGCAGTGGCAATCTGAGGAGCTGCAAACCAAATTAAAGAAAGAAATGATAAGTGTTTAACACATGTGGAAAAAATGGGCTGTGCTGACTGAAGAGAAAAAAATGACCTGTTAAAAACTCAATTGTTAATGAAAGCCTGCTTACTTACAATGTAAAGGAATTATGTTAGTGGTGACAATACACACATATGATATCTTCTGTCATAGGTTGGTTTAATTCAAGACCCAATGTAAGAAATTAAACAGTTTAAAACACATAGACTGGAGTTGCAAGCTCTCAAAAAAACCTGTTATTCCAGTTGCCAGCTATGAAACTCCTCCAAGGAAGGGAGATACACCCTAAATCCAGGACACGTAGGTGTGAAGTGCCAGCTTGAAAAACTTTGAATGGGATAGGACAATTAAAGTTTACATGCTCATCAGATGTTCATCTGTGCTCCATAATGGGACAATAGCAGTCCTGGGACACTCACCTGTCAAGTATGAAGGGACCATAAAACCTTGAATTAAGACTGGGAACCCCCCTTGCCTGGAAGGAATTGACAGCTGCTTACAGTTGACGGAAGGAAAAAAAACAGGATCAAGTAACAAAGGGACTGCCTTTTTGGTTACAGAGACTATGTTATAAAGAAACTTTAAAGACTTTTATTTCTGTAGCAAAAATGTTAAGTTTGCAGTGTTAAATCTAATTGTGTGGGCTATCTTTTAAAACTTGGTGGAACTCATTGCCACATGGGGAACAGAAGCTACGAAATATGACGGATCCTAAGGAAGTATTAATATGGCAAACATAACATTTGTACATACATCCCTGGGGACAATTCGCATTTGTGTATAAAATTGTGGAATTTTAGTCCAAATCTTTAATGTGTAAAATTACCAAAATGTGTCAAAGGTGAAACAAGGTCGCACAGATTGGAGGTTTGGTCTAATCTGTGCTGCACATCATATGTAACCTGTGGGTATAATTTGCCAAGAGATTGCAAGTATATAAATGTATGTTTTTGGCAAAATCAAATTTTCAGTAAAGTAAATGTGTGAGTTTCTGGACATTGTAAACCTCACCTTATAAACCTGACATCATCGCCTTAGAAATCCAACCAACTGAGAGTGAGGCAGAGACTAGCTCCCCGGCCCAATCCGATTAGTTTAGAGGGTGGGCTAAATTAACCTTGCCCAGCCTCTACCTTGATGATGTCATTTTGCATTATAAGTAAGGGTCTCTCTCTCTCTCTCTCTCTCTCTCTCTCTCTCTCTCTCTCTCTCTCTCTCTCTCTCTCTCTCTCTCTCTCTCTCTCTCAAATTTTCAGTAAAGTAGATGTGTGAGTTTCTGGACATTGTAAACCTCACCTTATAAACCTGACATCATCACCTTAGAAATCCAACCAACTGAGAGTGAGGCAGAGACTAGCTCCCCGGCCCAATCCGATTAGTTTAGAGGGTGGGCTAAATTAACCTTGCCCAGCCTCTACCTTGATGATGTCATTTTGCATTATAAGTAAGGGTCTCTCTCTCTCTCACCACTCCCCCCCCCCCATAATCCCCATTCCTGATTTCCTACGCCGGCGTCCTGTTCCTGTCTTCATCTTGCATTTATCCATCTAAACTCCAGATCCCAACCACAAGGCCAAGCATTGCTGTTTCTGCTTCAGCTAGGCCTCAATTCTAAAATAATCCCAATAACCAAGGGAAATGCTGTGGTGTTTTGGGAAGCATCCTGAATTAACCTGGCTTGCCAGTCACTGCATGCTGCTGCCATCCTGCTATCCTGATGCCCTATAGTATCCAGTAATCGGAATTGCCAGTTCTGAAGAACTCTCCTTTGGTAACCAGTCCATGCCCAGCTGTTCCCGTCCCGCTGATTTAGTCCGGCTGTCCTGGACCAGATCCGTGTGGTGACCAGAACCGCTAACTGTCCAAAATCCAAACTAAAAGTGGACTGTGAGTATCAATAGGAACCATAGAAATTCATAGTATACCTTGCCTTGCTTTGTTCCATCCCAATCTCTAAGTCATCCTGTACTTACCCGATAACTTATAATATTGTCAAAATCATTCTTTAAACCCTGCCTTGATTGCTTGTGCTAGCGCCAACATCTTTAATAATTTTGTCTAGTAAAATCCTAAACTATTAATCCTGTTTGAGTGATCGGACTGGGTCTGCCAGGGCGGGAGCAGAGGTGCTAGGGTTGAACTTGCAAGTCAACCCCAGAGCTTACTGTGTCTCAATCTGGCAGCCTAGCCTGAATACCCCAGTGTAGAGTAAAACTGCCTTGTCAAAATTGATTTCTCTTCCTTTTTCGCGCCTTCATTTTCTCAAAAACACACCTCACTAGATCTTGCATTACTCACTCAATTTAACAGCTAGAGACCTCATTTCACTTGTACCTATGATCCAGAGCTACACCCCAACACAAAAACCGCATGGTGATTTACAATATTTCACCCGTTTTTATTAAAAACAGTTTTGGTAAATTCAGGCAGGAATTGCAAAAGTTGGGTTAATTTTACAACCTCATTTTGATTATAAACTGTTTTCAATCTTCCATTCCATTTCGAATTGTATGCTTTTGCTCAATCCATTGCTTGTGATTACTAGTATCTTTCCAGTGTTGCTCCAGTAAAGAATTGTTTTTGTTTCAAGAGTTTGATACACATTCATTCATTTATTCACCCATTTCCGAGTGTCGTTTGTAGCATTGCCAGGGTTTATATCCGTTTTTCTCTCGTTTGGGGAGGGAAAGTCACATTTGAATTCTGTTTTCCATTTGTCATTCCTTATTACCTGCTGCTTCTGTTTATCAACTTAGAATTGATTAATTGTGGGTTGAGGAAACCTTGCAGGGGGAAATTATAATTCAGGTGTTATCTTACCTAAAATCAAAAAGTGCTCCTATTCCCTAGTGTTTTGTAGATGTGTCAGTAGAAGGTTAAACTAAGTGCATTGCTTACATTCCTATTGTTCTTATCACCCCATTGGTGATTGCTGCCCCATATTAAAAATTGTATGATTTCTTTTGAATTTTAAAATAAATATTATATTTACCAACTAGCCTGGCTCATGGTCCATTGTGACCCGGGGTATTTGAAAAGGGGGTGTGATACGAGTGGTGTACTATCTCAATATTGAATCTAATCTAACATAAGCATTTCAATTACGCGCTGCATACTGGCCCGAGACTAAGGTCTGCATCGTCTGATTGAAATCCTTAACATCCCCTCCCTTGCCTCATCGTGCTTTGAAACACGTGTGTATAGGCGCGCTATGAATGTCATATCAAATGTCAAATTAAAAGGGAAACCCTTTAGCATCCCACCAGTGCAGGCCACTCTCCCAACAGACGCCTCATTCCCAGGTTGGGCAGCGCATTACCTTCATCACACTGCACACAGCGTGTGGACACAGTCAATAGCAAGAAACCACATCAACCTACTAGAATTGCCAACAGTCCTCAAAGCCCTGCAAGTATTTCAACAACACTTAGCAGGGCAGACAGTTGTTATAGACTCACAGACAGTACCACTGCTATGTTCTATCTCAAGAAACTCAGTGGGGCACACTATCTAAGTCAATCCAGGTTAGCCCAAAAGATTTTTAAATGGTCTCTCAGACGCAACATTTACCTAGTCTTGCAACACGTTCCATGGGAACACAATTCACTAGCTGACACTCTAAGCAGAAGTGTACAGCTATCACCAGAACATGCGTGGCAAATTCACGTAGATATTTGACACAATATCTTCACCCAATGGGGGCATTGATCTCTAAAACCAATTTGCAACAAAGCAAAACAAACAATGCCCAGACTTTGAATCCAGGTTTCACCAACCAGAATTCAAGGGGAACGCCCTGCGGATGAGTTTGTCAATAAAATTTGCTTACGCTTTTCCACCATCACCACTCCTCAACAAAATAGTGTAAAAGATGCACAGGAACAAGTCACTCTGATCCTAAGGGCTCCAATACCATGGTTTCCACACCTACTCAAGTTAGCGATGTGCAAACTAATCAAGCTTCCATGCCCATACAACGTGCTGTTCCAACACAAGGGAATAACGGTTCATCCATACCCTCAAACTCTGAACTTGGCAGCCTAGCTTCTGAAGTCATTGAGTTTGTACATTTAAACCTTCCACAAAGGTATATGGACATCCTTAAAGAAGCACGGACGACCCAATACAAGACACTGCTACTTCAACAAATGGAAGAGATTTGCAATTTGGTGCAAATCACGAAACATCAATCCAATTGACTGTTGCCTTTTGCATATATTACTCTGTGCTTTACCTTTTCAACTCAGGTCTAGCTTCCAATACTTTCAAGGTGCATTTAGCAATGCTATCTGCTTACACTACATCTGAAAACAATGTCCTGATGGAAAGTCCCATTAATCAAAGCATTCATGTAAGGAGTTAAAAGACTATATCCTCCAATTTCAAATCCACCAACAGGCTGGTACCTCAGTGTTGTACTCAGTAAACTCATGGGTCCACCCTTTGAACCAATGCACAAAGCCAATATGAAACTTTAACTTACAAGACTGCTTTTCCTGTGGCTTTCACTTCTATAAAACAAGTCCGCGAACTTCAAGCACTCTGTCCAAGATCCCTTCATTATTATTCACAAAGACGAGGTGGTTCTTAGAACACATCATCGGTTTTCACCTAAATTCAATTTAATTTCCATGTTAACCAATCTATTGAACTTCAAGCTTTTTTCCAACAACCAACTAATTCTGCAGAAATGAGTCTCCATACCGTAGATGTAAGTAGAGTGGTCGTGTACTTATCAAAACTAAACCACTAAGGAAATCATGTCTCTAAAAACACTTATCTCAAGATGGACAAATGCATCCAACTTTGCTAATCACTATAAAAAAAGTCCTTACCTTTCAAACCGAGAGCACACTCTACTCGAGGCACAGTGGCTACTCTCATTCGTTTCAAATGTACCAGGTTCTGCTAGCTAATCTATGCATAGCATGTGATTCTTAGTTGATCAACAAACCTCAGAAATACCATAATCATATTTCTAATGCTTGTATTTGCTTAGATTCACATGCGCCCACCCTTCTTCCCCTCCGGAGTTGACGGTGCACAGATGTTTCTTCACCTTCATCTTTCTACTTTATCTTGCTTGTACTCATGCAAACACTTCATATACCCTCATGTCAGAAACAAAACAATCTGAGGGACCTCGACACATAAAGGACCATGGGTACAATAGACGTCACAAAACAGATAGACCCAGACTCAATAATTGGATTGCTAGGCTATCGATTGGCCGGTGATGCCATTGATAGTGTTGAATACCTGTTCCCAATACTGTTGTATGATCAGACAATTCCAGGACACATGGAGGAAGTCTTCCTGTTCTGTGTTACACCTTCTGCATCTCACGAGGTGTCAGGGAAGTATTCTTTCAGTTTAACTGGTGTGTAGTAAATCTCATGTATATACTTAAAATGAATCAGTTTAAAACGTGCGTTAATAGCCCTGTTTCTAGTCCCCTTGCAACAATATTTCCACATTTCTTCTGGTATTTCCCACCCCAAGGTTCTCTCCCATTTCTCCCTTGTGGAGGTTTTGACCGTTCCCTGGATTGTATGCCCATGGAATATAGTCTGGACGTCTCCTTACGGCCTATCAGGCCCGCAGCAACTTATCCAGTACAGGGGAGATCTGTGGTTGATCGGGGAATGTGGAAAACACTTGGCGCAAACATACCTTCAGTCTGTAATATAGAAATATGTCCAGTGCCGACATTGCCCCTTTCTCTCATAGCCCTTCCAGTGTTATAAACTTCCCCCCCGGGGAAGAGTTCTCACCCCCAACTTTTTTGCCATGGTCACATACCTCAACTCTCCCGTGATGGGAATCCCTGGTACATGCATTACTGGGAGAAGGGGTGAGTAAAGAACTCCCCCCCGCCGCCCTTTTTTGCTCTATTCGAGTCCAGGCTCTGCAAGTCGCATCTAATAAGTTGCATGTGCGTTGTGCTCTTCCCGGTGCAGTTAGAATAATCTATCTAAACGGGTCTGGTGCTGCTATCGTCGTCCTTTCAACCTCCACAGGTCTCCTGTCCCCCTCCCTCTCATTCCAATATCTAAGGAATCCTGCCTGTGCCACGTTGTAATATGTCTTGAATTCGGGTAATGCCAACCCTCCCTCGTGTATAGGTGCAGTAAGCTTGTCCCAAGATATTCTGGCCGGTTTACCTGCCCACAGAAACTGCAAGATTGCTGATTTCAGACCGCAGAAGTATTCCCCGGGAACCATTATCAGTGTATTCAGAAAGATGTAGACGAACCTGGGAAGTAGTGTAATTTTAACAATGGATATCCGGCCGTATAGGTTAAGGGGAAGGTTCCCTTTCAACGTGGCCTCCTGAGCTTGATCTAGGACCCTCATATAGTTACTATGATATATCACGTTTTCGTCCCTGGCTATGTACATTCCCAAATAGCGAGTTTGAGTCATGAGTCATGTGCCATTGGACTCCCCACCCATCTTGGTATTGTTCGACCTTCTCTGTCAGTGGGAAAAGTATTGATTTAGAGGCTTTTACCTTCAGTCCCGATATTTCCCCGAAGCACCGGACATCCCTTCTAATTGGCTCTAGTTTGGCTCTCGGGTCTCTGATAAACAACACCATGTTGTCCGCGTATAGTGATATTACTACCCTATGGGTGTGTAATCTGATTCCGCGGTGTAGGTGTAGTTCTCTTACCCTCTCGGCGAATGGCTCGATCGCCAGGGTAAAGAGCAGTGGTGAGAGGGGGCACCCCTGACAACTCCCCTCTCTGATGCCATGGTCGGAGTCAGTTTACCTTTCACTCTCACCCTGGCTACCGGTTGTGCATATAGCATTTTAACCATGGTAATGTAATGCTCTCCCATTCCCATCCGCCTCATCAAGGTGAACAAGAACAGCCATTCGACCGAGTTGAACGCTTTAGTGGCGTCTAATAGGACCGCCACGATTGTGTCCTCAGGTGATCGAGCAGCCCGAACATCCTTCAGAGTCCATACAAGGTTGATTGCCCCGGAATAAAGCACGCTTGATTCGCCCTCATCGTTACTGGCATCATTGGCGATAGCCGAGATGCGAGGATCTTTGCTAAGATTTTATTATCTATATTGATCAGTGAGATCGGGCGATAAGCGCAATCATTACTGGGTAAATCTGTTTTTAGCGACACTACCACCATCGCCTCCCTCAGAGTGTCCAGCAAGAGCCCTGTCTCTAGACTGTGTTGGAACATGTCTAGCAGGGGGGTTCCAATCTATCTGCATAGTGTTTGTAGAATTCTGCTGTGAGCCCATCGGGTCCTGGTGACTTCCCATTTGGCATAGACTTGATAGCGTTCAGTACCTCTGCTAATGATGGGGGCGACCCAGGAGTTCTTTGGTTATCGGTGCACCAGTGCAAGGCTACCTGATCTAAGTATTCCTCGATGTCCGCCTGGGTGGCATGAATCTGGGAAGAGTATAAATGATAATAGAATTTAAAGAATTGCCGTACTATCTCTGTGTCTTCGTACCGATCTCTCCCTTGCTCATCTGCTATCGCTTGGACCCTACCTCTCAGATTGTCCATCTTGGTTGCTTTAGCTAGTGTCGGGATGGGTTTATACCCTTCCCTGTATTGACGAATATTAGCCAGAGTACCAATATATTTCACCTCCCGAACTGCTAGTGCCTGTAACTCTTGTAGTTGCCTCACAATCTCGGCTTGTTCACAATTTGTGGGAGTTGGGGTTGCCGTCTGCAGCATTCGTATACCACCCTCCTTGACCGCCAGCTCTTTCCTGATTTGTTTGAGAATTCCTGCTTCCTTGGATATGCATTTGCCCTGAATTATACATTTAAAGCTTTCCCATAATATTCCCGCAGACTGCACCAATCCAACATTTATTTCAAAGAAGTTATCTATGGCTATTGTCAGATTTTCCCTGTAGAGTGTTTCGGTGAGACCTTCACTTTTGAACCCTCATGGGAGCTTTCCCCTCGCCCACCCCGACAACTCCAACACCAGTGTTACGGGGGCATGATCCGATAAAGTACGATCAAGAATCCTCACTTCTTTCACCCGCCCTAGCAGCGAGTGCGAGATTTAAAAAAAATCTAATCTTGACGCTGAGTTGTGAGACTTTGAATGACAGGCGTACTACTGTACTGACCGGTTCCTAACTCTCCACACGTCTGCAACATCCCATGAGAGAACCATGCCCTGCAACCGATTAGTCTGCTTGTTCCCAGATCCGCGGTTTCACCCCGTCCGATCAAGTTCGGGCTGCTTCGCAGCATTAAAATCCACGGCCCAAATTATTGTGTTGGTATTAGAAGTTACTTGCCTTTGTGACTAAAGTACTCCTAGTCCATAGTCCCCTTTCCTCCATACGTGCCACCATCCTTTGTTTTGTTTATTTGTTTTATTATTTGTAATGTGCGCCAGACCCAAGGGTATCAGGGCGCAAAGGCAGTACAAATGTTTTCAGCTTTGGTAACATTGCTGTGCAAATATATACAAGAGGAGCAACATGGTGTCCGGTCAATTGGTCGAAAACATTCTGGTCGACTGCAATTTGGTCGACACCATTTGGTCGAATGCCAAATGGTCGAATTTTTTTTTTTATATATATATATATATATATATATGGGTTTTGTGGGTTTTCGTGTGGGGAAAAAAAAAAAAAGAAAAAAAGGGGGTTGGGGGGGGGGGGGGGGGAGGACCCCCCCAAAAAAACAAAAAAGGGGTAAAAAAAAAAAAAAAATTCGACCATTTGGCATTCGACCAAATGGTGTCGACCAATTGTCCTGTCGACCAAATGTTTTCGACCAATTGACTGGTAACCGAGCAACATATGTACAAGCAAGAGGATTGCGGCTTAAGTTGCATACTATGTGGTTGAAAATAGGGCGCAACGCTATACAGGAATATACAAGATATACAGAGTATACAGAATAAGAATAGACAGAGATTCATAGGCATGAGTTGCATTGCTTATGAGGTCGAAAGTCCATAATGCAAATTATGTACAAGCAGAGAGCAGTGGCGTGGGTGTATGGCAGTGGGAGTTTAGTGGTCATTTTCCTTGATCCAATGGATGAGGTTGTGCCTGAAGTGTGGGCATGGCTGATCGACTCTAAGGGCAGGGGGAAGAGAATTCCAATGTTGGGCGGCTTTAACCAGGAAGCTGCTTCCACCATTTTTCTAGCGTTTGAATCTCGAGACAGTCAAGAGGTTAGAATTGGCAGTTCTAGTTGGGGCAGTTGGAGGACTGTCTTTTGATTCTGTCTGTGAGGTATTGGGGGGCAGCGTTATTGAGAGATTTGTGTGTGAGTGAGGCTACTTTTAGAGAGATTTTATATTTAGCGGTGAGCCAGTTGTTGGATCTCCTAATATCAGAGATATGAGCTTTTTTTGGAATCCTCAGTGCTGCTCTAAGAACGTTATTTTGTAGGATCTGGATTTTGTTAATGATGTATTTCTTACTTCCTATATATAAGGCGTTACAATAATCCAGTTTTGACAAAATTAAGGCTCTTGCCAGGGTAGTGCAACTATTGTCGGAAAGGAGGGGTTTGGCTGCTCTGATTAGTTTGCATGTGTAGGAGGTTGAGGAGGCCATGGAGTTAACCTGTTTGTTAAATGTAAGGGTCGTGTCTAAGTAGAAGCCAATGATTTTGACTTCCTTGGCTACTTTGATGCTGTTGCCATCTATTATAAAGTTGAAATAGATATGGCCAAGTTTGTTGATGTTGGAAGCGGTGCCGAGGATTGAGTTCCGTTTTGTCATCATTCAAGCATAGACCGTGCGAGGCAATCCATGCCTGGATGATGAGGTACACTGTGTTCACCAAGGCCAAATCCTTGTTGTAGTCTTCTGTCAACGGTACGAGGATTCGGGTATCCGCATAGTTAGTGTAGGTGATACCAAGACCATCGAGATCATCAAAAAGGGGCTTTGTGAATATGTTGTACAGGGTGGGGGAGACACATAAGCCCCGGGGCACTCCACAGGTGATAGGTATAGGGTCGGCTAATGCTGAGGATAAGAAAACGCGCATGGTCCTGTTGTTTAGGAAGGATTGTATCCATCCTATCGCTTCTTGCGAGAAGTGGGTGGCTGAGTCCAAGAGGCTGCAGAGGATTTTATGGTCTACTAAATCAAAGGCCTCTGATAGATCGAGGAGAAGTAGTAGTGCAACTTTGCCATTATCTCTGAGTGTATCATTTTGTGCCTTAAGGTCAATTTGCGCTGTTTCAGTTCCATGTTGGGGTCGGAAGCCAGATTGGGGGACTCCAAGGAGATGGTTAAGTTCAAGGTATTGTTGTATTTGAAAATATGCTAACTTATCTAGACTTTTAAGAAGAAAAGGGACTATGGTGATGGGTCTGTAATTTGTGGGAATAGATGGGTCCAGTGTTTGCTTTTTGAATAGAGGGAGAACCCACGACTCTTTGAGGTTGCTAGGGATGGTGCCGGAGGAGAAGGAGGTGTTGATGAGTTTTGAGATAAAGGGTAATAAGTCTCTAGCAATGTCTTTAATGATTTGGGCTGGGCAAGGGTCGCTTTGGCAGTTCGAGGGTTTGAGGGTGAGTATGACTTTTTGGTGACTTTGGAGAAGCTAAATTAAAGTGGGTTTTTTTCGGTGGTGGTTAGGGTGTGTTGCGGAGAATTCTCCAAAATGGCTACTTTCCCTTACTTACTGAGTCCTTCAGCAGCTTTGCTGGATTTCTAGGATTTATTTTTTTCACCTGGTAAGAGTGTGAGCCTTTTTCCCACTCTTGCTTGTGTTTTGCTGTGTGTGTTTTTACAATTTGTGTGATCTTGGGCTATGGAGCCTCACCTACTCCATGAACATCTTTTTTTGTGTGTTACACAGCAGCTTCAGTGCAGTGACACAGGATTGTTTTTCAGACTTCCCACTTGACTCCATTTTTCTGGGACTGACTATTGTCTCCCAGAAACATGTAAAATTGCCATTAACTGTATGTAGTCTCTTTAAACCACAGACCCAGTACACCCCATCTTACATGGAGTATTGGAAAGGGTTCATTCTTATCCCTTTTTGTCTGTTTGTCTTGGAACACTGTGTTGCTCCCTTTTCATCAAGACGTGGCTGGTGGCAGTGGAAACTACCCTATTTGTCATACCGCGGTTATCTTAAATAACCATGGTATTATTTTAGGCTATTTTATTAGCCTCAAACATAAATCCGCTTGACCAAATATATTCTATTTCGGCTATGGCTGGGTCTATTCGCCATTTCTTTTTGTAGAAGTATTTCTCGTGTTTTACTCTGCGCGCCAAACCAGGTTTGGTTCCTTTGTTCGCGGTCTTTTCACGGGCTTCTACACAGAAGCCCTGCTTAAGGCGCCTGAAAGTCTGGGTGGGCAGGATGTGAGGGAGGGGTCTTAGCACCCCTGCCATGGGTTCCCTTGGTAACCCAAGTCGCACTCCTGTTTGATTGGCTGGGTGACTGTCCTTGCCAGGATTGGTGAGAACCAAACTTGCTTGGCTTCCAGGTAAGTTCTTTGATAAGAGGTTCCCCTTGTGTCCATGCATTAATGTACTAATGATAGTGTCTTTTTCCCCATAGGGGCCGGGGTACGGAATGCCGGGGAACAGGCACTGAGATGAGAGGTGAAATCCTTGTAGAAATCAGGTAAGTCTTTAATGAGCGTTTTTTGGTAATGTCTTTTCATTCGCTCATTAACGCTGATGTCTCTTTTTTCCCCTTAGGGGCCGGGGTCCGGAAATGCCTGGATGCGGTGCGGACCCGAAATGAAGAGGGAATGAATCAACAGGTAAGTCTTAACATGGAGATTTAGCCTTCCTTATTCCCTTCTCTCTCACCTTTTGTTCTGGTCTTTTTCTCCCTAGGCGCTGGGGCGTGACTGCGAATCCGGATGATCGCTGCTGAACATGGAGGCGCCCTGTAAAGGTGAGTGGAATGCGGCGCTGCAGCAATCGACGCGATGAGCTTTTAAATAAAAGTCTTCCTTTTCAGGATTGTCGGCGAGATGTGTCCGGGATGCGGATTTAGCAGGTAAGGACTTTTTCTTCTTCTGTTCTCTTCTTCTCTTCCTTTGCAGGTGATCCAGGATGCTGGCAGGCGTGGCAGAAGTCAGGATGCAGGAGCAGACACGGTGAGCGTCCAGCTGCTAGATGCAGAACAACGCGAAGCACGTGTGGCTGTTCGGGTGGGGTTTAAATAGCCTTGGAAGAAGTTCCAGGTATGTATCCTTCCTCCAATCAGGTATGTATCCTTCCCCGACCACGCCCGGATGGTAAATTAGTCCCACAGGTAAAGTAGTTCCTTTCAGGCCTCAAGGAGGCCGGGATCCTGCAGCAGGGTCTGCATCAGGTAAGTGCACCCAAGCACTCCCATAATGAGCCTGGCGCCCATGGCGCCAGGACACTGTCCAAAGGGCCCCTGTATGGGGTTGCTGGGTCCTTCCATGGGGACTGGATGTCCGCTTTCGGGGACGCAGGGCTTGAACCGGCTCCCCGGGAGCGGGAATCATGACAGCTTCTTCCCTGGGTAGTGCAGGACCCTCCAGTCTTCCTACTTCTTGTCAGTCCGGCAGTCGCTTCAGGAACCGTGAGACTGCAGGAACTACCAGGAACGTCCGCCTCAGCTACAGCTCCCTCTCTGTTTTAAGGTACTGTGCAAATCCGAGGGCTTGTCCTTCTCTTCTTTTAACACTAACTTTTCTGCCGACCAACTCCGTCCGGAACTCGTGGCACGAACTTAACCGCAAACTACCCTGAACCGTGTGATTTTGAGCAAAAATACTTTTGTCCTATTGACTTTGGCCGTAAGCCTTTTCTACCTGATTCTATCACTGTAGTTCCTCTTGCTCAATTGCCCTGAGAACTTACCTGTTGATGTGGTTCAATTTCTACCTAACTTTGTCTTTCCCTCCCTTTTAAATTGCTGGAACGCCCTTTTGCTCCCACTTCATTTTGTGAGCTTAACTTGTCTGGAACTTATTGGGAGTGGTGTGGTGTATTAAGAGTGTGATTTTTAAACTGCTTTACTTTAGTGAAATGTTATACAACTGATGTGTAAATAAATGTATATTCTTTTACTCAGAAACCTTGAGTCAGTGTTTGTTGGAATCATAGTAATTTCTGTCCTTTGTGTAACTATTTGATACTGCTCACTTACTCTTGAGATAAGTCTGGCTGCTCAGCCATCGCTACCACTTTACTGTGTAGTACAGGCTTGTACCAAAGGTGATTTTGTACTGTCACTTGTAGTCTTAATTGTGTGTGGTGTTCCCAAAGGGTACTGCATATAATTCTCCCTAACAGGGTGGTCAGGGGTTTGTTAGCTGCAGGGATAGAGAGGTTGTGGGTTTCTTTTTTGTTGGCAATCTTGGCTTGGAGAGTCGTTACTTTGTTGGAAAGGGCATTTTGGATTCTGGTGCGCCACGTTTTGTCCTTCACACAGGTGCCCAGACTGGGATGGGCGTTTCTAATTCTTCAAGGATAGTAAACAGTTCCTTTATACTTGAATTTGCTTGGGCAATTCTTTGGTTGTAAGAATTCTGTTTAGCAAGTAGGATTTCTTTTTTGTAGAGAGCGGTTAGTGTGTTGAGATTGGTTTTGTTGTCTGTTGTGGGCGATTGTCTCCAAGTCTGTTCACATTTACGTTTTTTGAGTCTAAGGGATTTCAGGTGTGGTGAGAACCAAGGGTTCAAGTGCTTTTTGGGTTTACTTTTTCTGAGTTTTAATGGAGCTATGGAGTCTAGGGATGAGGTCATAATTTTGTTGTACTCGTCTGTGGAGTCTGGTAGTGAGTTCAAAGTTGGTAGAATGAGGGATACGAGTTTATCAGCTGTAATGTTTCTTTTGTTCCTGGTGGGAGTGGCTGGGGCTAGAAGGGTGTTCGGGGGCATGGGAGAAGTGGCCTCGAGAGAGATGGTTATAAGGTAGTGATCCGACCAAGGTTGGGGGATATGGAAAGAATTGCGGTCTGACAGTTGAAGTCAGCAACCCAATCGAGAATTCTTCATTTGTTGTGAGTGGGCAGGGTAACATTTTGGTTAAAGCCTAGTTGCTAGTGAGTCAGCAATTTGTTCAGCGTGCTGGTCCTTAGGGTTGCTGAACCCCAGATTGAAGTCGCCTAGGAGAAGGCATTGGGATGTGTTTTTTAAATTTTTTAAATTATCAGTGAGGATGGTGGTTAGGTCTTCCTCAAATGGGCCCAGGGGCCCTAGTGGTCGGTACAAAAGGTGGATGGTGAGAGTTTGGGTATCGGTGGTAGGGACCTTGGCTGTGAGGGATTCGCAGGATTCAAAGTTGTGTGTTGGGGTGAGTCTCATGGCTAGGCTGGTTCTTGCGATTATGGCGAGGCCTCCACCTCGAGTCTTGGTTCTGTCTACTCTAAGTAGTGTGTGGGCCTCTGGGATAGCTAGCATGAGGGCAGGGCCTGCTGCTGTGTGGAGCCAGGATTCTGTGATAGCAAGGAAGTCTACTTTTTCTTGCTGTAGGAGATCAGCTATTTCTATAGCATGAGCTACTAGGGAGCAGGCATTTATTAGGGCACCTTTGATGTTAGGCTTGATGGTCTTGGTGGAAGTTGTAGATGGTACTTGGGAGAGGTGTTGGCATGTTTGTTTAAATGGAGGTGCTTGTATGATGGGGTGTAGGAAGGTAGGAAGGTATATGTGTGTTGGAGGGTGGGTTGCTAGGTTTGGATTGGGGGCATGGGTTACTGATGATTCTTGTTTTGGTAAGGAACGTGTTCCTGGCAAGGGGTTCGAACAGTTTGGGTAACCTGGTGCGTAGTCTAAGGTTTCTATGGGCAGGGCTACATGGGCTGGCGGTGTTGGGTTGGTTCTGACTGGTGGCGTTGGGCAGGGTGATGTGAGTAAGAGTCATGTTCGTGAGAAGTGGTGTTACTGTGGGGGTGCATAGAATATGGGAGTATGTGGGATTAGGCATGCCAATAAGGTTGAGGATGGTCCTCAGTAGGATTGTGTAGATGGTTGGCAGATACATAGTCTGGTAGGGTATGGCTGGTGGGCAGTGTCAGTAGTAGGGTGTAGTACACAACTGGTACAGGTCGGTTAGGTGGTGGACTAGGTGCAGTCGGTGAGGCGAGCGTACTACTGGGTGGATGCGGTATCTATTAGTGTGGCTACCCTGTTGGGTGCAGCGATTCAACTTCAACAGTAGGCAGAATTCTGGAGGTGGGTAGGTTTAACAGAGTACTAAGTGGGGAGCAAATCTGCAATTGCAAGAGGAAGATAGGCTAGATGAACAGTACTGAATTTACATGCAGTTAGAGACATTGGCTAGTTTTGGCAGTGCAGTAAGTGGCAACACACATGTAATTTTGGAGGGATAGGCTAGTTCAATATTAAGCTACCTAAGAACATACATGCAATTTCAGTGTCATGAGCTGATTCAGCAGTGCAGAGAAAGGAGCATACATGTAATTATTGAGAGATAGGCTAGTTCGATATTAAGCTATCCTTACCCCTAAAATGAGCTGAGTTGTTAAGCAAAGTAATACAGCCGATGTTTTAAAGGGGACAGAGGTGTGTCGCCGGTGGGCGGAGTCAGGGGAGCGCATGCACCTAAATTTAAAGGGGAAAGACAGTTTTTTCTGGTGAAAAAGTTTCCGTTCCCGTCCCTAGCGAGGGACGCCTATACAGTATGGAGGAAAGCGGTCTATGGACTAGGAGTACATTAGGCACAACAGTGAGTAATTTATAATTCATCATACATCTTTATTCAAAATAAAGCATTGGATAAAAGCCTCTCTGTCCCTATCCTAAAGTTTCCCTACCTACGAAACTAAAACTATAGATCAGTCTGTGTCAAGTCGTCAACATTATATAAACTGTCCTTGTGTCCAAAACATACTAATATAATCCTTGCACTGAAAAGGAACAACTGAATTCGGACTTCAGAATTTTCGTTGTTTTAACATCTTGCACCCCAATATGCATCTTTATGCCCTGAACCCTATACTCATACTTGTCCTGCACTACCCTTGCCTCTTTGCGATCCCTTCTGTCCCCTCCCGCCTCCCCTCCCTTCTCTCATCTTAGCACTTCACTATCTGAAATGTCGTAAGGCCTAGTAGGATAGTCTTTTTTTCCCGTTTGTTTGTCTTCTCCTTCTCCCCCCTCGCCCCTCTCTCCTCACTTTATGTTTAATTGTTATATGTTGTTTACAGTTTGTTCCTCTCTGTTCTATGTTGTACCTCCTAACACGTAGCTATTGCTCATTCTGAATGTTCCAATGCCTATTAAGAATGTGTTTTTTCTGTCTGCTTCCCTCCGTTGCAGCGCTTTGAAATGCTTGTTTAAGTGTATAGGTGCTATATAAATGACCAATTTTCCATGGAGAAACTCTTGGATCCAGAGGGTGGTACCCGTCCCCTGGATATTTTAAATAGGATGGCAAAAAGGGTCTTTTCAAACAACAGTTTCTTAAGGATGGCAAACGTCTCCTTCAAATAGCAATTCCTTTGGTTCTTTATGTCACTCGGCAAGTTCCTGTACAAACAATGTCTCATACAATTTAGCTCTTCCTAGACTTTCTCTGCACTGAGTTCACTAAAAGGATCTTGTTCAAATAAGATGTTCCATATAAGGCTCTTTGAGTATCTTGGTGGATCACCTGATGCACTTGTCCTTCACAAATTCTCCTGTGTGCTCTTCAGGTTCCTGGGTACGCCCCTTTGCCAGGTGTCGGTCTCAACATAAAGTTATTTGTTCAACTTCACAACTTCAAATGCCTGCTTTCCTAGAGTCTCTGGTATGCCTTTCTACCATGTGCTCTGCAAAATAAGTACTTTTCTTTCTGGCACTTGTAACCTGGACCTCCAGGTGTACTCCTTTGCCAGGAATCCTTAGTAGGTTCTTAAGATCCCCTGGTATACTCTCCTGCCAGTTATCTTCCTACAATTTTAAAGTAATTAATTATGTTCAAAGTTGCCAGGGCTTCCTTTCATCAACTTCTTAGATCCCCTGGTATATTCCCCTGGCAGGTATCTAGCCACAATGTCTTATTGTTCCATATACTTTGAGTGGATTTCCTGGTATACTCCCCTGCCAGGAATCCGTTTCTGGGGTCTTGCGGAGCCCCTGCTATACCTCTCTGCCAGGTATCTCTCACCCACATTCTCACTGCCCGATGTGCTTCTTTCACTAGGATTTTTTCTCGGTTGTACTGTTTTTCATTATAGCACAGTTGTAGTATTACTTCACTGTGCTTCTTCTTCATTGGCTTGAGGTTTTACTTGTTCCAGCTTTCCCCACATTGACATCTCATGCATGGGGACTTGTTCAAGTTCTGCATTTCAATATGTTCATTAGTATTTATTTGTGTGTGGTAACACCTGCACCAACTTTCTCCACATTAACATCTCATTCATGGGGACTTGTTGAAGTTCTGTCTTTGTACTTCAAATATTCTTATTTGCTTGCATGCATGTCGGTACGACCCACGCGCCCAATGGCTTTGTGTAGATTTACTAGTGTCTTGCAGCATTCCCTACCTGTGGCATGTTGCTGCGACAAAGCTTCGTCTCTATGACGGCCTCTGTTAGGCAGAAACCTGTGCAGTTCCCTCTGGGACCACTGCAAAAGATTTAGGACCACAGGTGTTTGGCAGTAAACCCACTTGGTGGCAGTCTGTACCACACAGATTCACTTGGTAGCAGTGGCTGAGCAGTCAGACTTCCCTCAAGAAGAGTTAGGCAGTATACCGAGTATTCACAATAGGTCAAAAGAACACAATAGAACAAGTAAACACTGACCAGAACTTGGTGTAAAAGAGAGATAATTATTTATTTAAAACCACATCTAGAAAAACACACAGGCACTAATAGTAAGCAATCCAAAAACACGGTCACTAAAAGATATACACTCCCTTAAAAGAATATTAGACAAGTCTTAAGTAAAGCCCCACTTATTTTCAGACAGCGGTGAGCGCTTAACGTAGATGGCACTCTAATAATTTGTTTTAAAAAAAGGGAGAGAAAAGCAGAGAATAAGTTGAAACAGATCCCAACACTTTTTCACGAACACAACAAGAGGGGAAGGCAAAGTAACACCGTGAGTTTAGAGTCAGTAGGCCGGATCCGCTTTAAGAGGATCAAAACGAAATGTGTCCAAGGTCACACGGTTGCATTGCACAAAAGTCTTGTAATGGTTCAAAAAGGAGTTGGACCAAAGAAGGGGACCAATTAGAGGCTCAAGGCGGCCAGCCCAGTCCAGAAGGTTAAGGGATTATTATTACCTTGTAGCAATCTTTAGAAAGGGAGGCCTGGCGGACACGGTACCTTAAAGTGGTGAGAATACTCCAGCGGGGGCAGTTGTTCCTGGCAGCGGATGCAAGTCGGTGCTTCATCCGGGGGAAGAGAAGATCTCGTCGGGGAGGAAGACAGAAGCCCGTTGCACTGCCAGGGAAGAACCCAGCCGCAGAGTTTCTCAGGTAAAAGGAGTGGTCTGTTGATTTGTGGTCCAGTGGTAAGTGGCTATCCGGTTGCCGGGGTGCTTGGCACGGGCAATTCGACCACAAGCCGGTCTGGGGTGCGAAGAGAAGAAGGTAAACTGGTTGTGCCCACCAGTCAGGGGAAGAAGCCTCTCCAGCCGGGAGATCTTCTCTGTCGTCGGGAAGTGGTGAGTCGGTTCCGCAGGGCTCCACTGGTGGTGTCATCGTGGTAGGTCGGCTCAGCTTCTCCCTCGTCGGATTCTCAGGTCATGTGGCGACTTCTGAAGTTCCAGTCCCCAAAGCCCTGCTTTTATGCAGCATACCCCCATTCACTCAGCCTAGCTGTCAATCAAACATGCTAACTGGTGAGCTGGCCGGCTCACCACTTGGGCCAATCACACAAGAGTGCGACTTGAGTTACCAAGGTAACTCAGTCCAGGGTGCCTAAACCCCCCTCCCACACCCCCTGTGGTACCCAGACAGAGTGGCACCACTTTTGGAGGCTTAAGTGGAGAAGCCCGCCAAAAAGTGGAACAAAGGGCTCGACTTGGGTTGGAGTCACAGAAGAGAACACAAACGCCATTTAGAATCGAGTCCTGGCAAAAAATACCAACCAGCGAATTAATATTAATTAAATAAACCGGCGGTATGTTCGAGGCTATGAGAATTAAATAATTAAAGTTGGTAGCCTCGAACAATGGGAAAATCCCATAGGGATATATTCGCGGTCGAATATAAAAAGTAGTATCCACTGCCACCAGCCAAAACTCGATCAGGGGGGACGGAGACGCGACCCTCGACTAACAGACCCCGGGGCAATCGAATTGCCCCGACCAGTACGTCCACAATATGATGGTTTGTACCGGTTTCTGTTAATAATTTGGGACTAGTAAAGCCAATGGTGACTTTACATGCCCTGGGAGACAGTAGTCAGTCCCAGGGTATGGAGTCTATGGTGGGGTGTCACTATGACACTCCTGTGTCACTGCACGGAGGGTGCTGTGTAACACACATAGTAAAAACACATGAGACCCTATGGAGTAAAAGACCCCATAGCCCATAAAACACATTAACAGTCAAAGGAACACCATAAATCATGTCCAAGAGTGGGAGAAAGAGTCTCACTCTTGGCAGGAGAAAAAAACAAACTCCAGTAATCCAGCAAAGCTGCTGGGGGACACACTAGGTTAGGAAATTCAGCCTAAAGAGAGAATTCTCCCTAACAGACTCCCTCGCACTGCATACCTTCCTCCACCGCTCCTGACTGTTCTGCGCCCACCCGCCAGCAAGACTGCTACTTCGCAGCATGACCTTGGCTTTTGTAGCTCTGCTGCTTCTGCCGGTTCTCCGACGGTTCTCCCACTGTGCCTGCTGCATCTCTCCTGGCCTTGCACCAAGCCAGCATGTATTTGCGAGCAGCTGCCTGAAATTCCTGCCTTCTCCAGCACGGTCTGTTGGGCAGAATTATATGCAGTACCCTTTGGGAACACCACACACAATTAAGACTACAAGTGACAGTACAAGTTCACCTTTGGTACAAGCCTGTACTACACAGTTAGATTGGTAACAGTAGCGGAGCAGCCAAACTTATCTCAAGAGTAAGTGAGCAGTATCAAATAGTTACTCAAAGGACAGCAATTACTATGATTCAGGCAAACACTGACTCAAATTTTTCAAGTAAAAGAATATACATTTATTTCACTCTTCAGTTGTATAAAATTACACTATTATAAGCAGTCTAAAATCACACTCTTAATACACCACACCACTTCCCTTAAATTCCAGACAAGTTAAGCTCACAAAATGAAGTGGGAGCAAAATGGCACTCCAGCAATTTAAAAGGGAGGGAAAGACAGAAGTTAACAGAAATTAATTCACACCAACAGGTAAGTACTCAGTGCAAGCGAACAAGAGAGACTACAATGATAAAATCAGATAGAAAAGGCTTAGGGCCAAAGTCAATGGTTCAAAAGTCTTTTGCTCAAGATAATACAGTTCAGTGTAGTTTGCGGTAAAGCTCGTGGCACGGTTTCCGGACGAGGTTGGTTGGTAGAAAAGTTAGTTCTAAGAGAAGAGAAGGACAAGCCCTCGGATTGGAGAAAGATTTCAAACACTTTCACCTCGACTGAACGAAATGAACAACCGGATTTGCACAGTACCTTAAAACGGAGAGGGTGCTGTAGCTGAGGCAGACGTTCCTGGTAGTTCCTGCAGGCTCACGGTTCCTGTAGCGACTGTCCGACTGATCCGAAGTAGGAAGACTGGAGGGTCCTACACTACCCAGGGAAGAAACCAGCAGAGCAAAGCAACGAATAAAAGGTGCGCTCCTTAAAACCCAAGCAGGGTCCGACCTTCCTGGCTATCCGGCCCACTGTAGCTCTGTACAGCGAATTCGAACAGAGGAGGCGTCCTGGCTTGCAGTTTGAGTGAACTAGTTGGTCCAACCAGCTCAAGGGAAGAGGTTTCCTGGAGGATCTTCTCTGTCATCGGATTCTGAAGATTCGGACCTGCAAAAGGGCTTCACCGGGTGGTTCAGTCGATGTAGGGGTCCTCTTCCATCAGTTCCTCGTAGGTTCTTTCGTTCCAGTGGCGACTCTGCTCTTCCAGTCCCAGTGACCTGCTTTTTATGCAGTTTTCCCCCATTCATAAAGCCTGGCTGTCAATCACACAGCAGGGTGGCTGTCCTGGAAAGGACAGTCTCCCAGCCAATCAGCCAGGAGTGTCACTTGGGTTACAAGGGAACCCATGGCAGGGGTCCTAAAACCCCTCCCTCACATCCTGCCTACCAGACTCTCAGGCGCCTAAAGGAGGGCTTCTGTGTGGAAGCCCGCGAAAAGGCGATGAACAAAGGGACCAAACCTGGTCTGGCACGCAGAGTAAAACACGAAAAAGACTTTAACAAAAAGAAATGGCGAATAAACCCAGCCGGAGCCAAAATAAAATGTATTTGGTCAAGCGGGTTTATGTTTGAGGCTAATATAATAGCCTAAAACATTACCACGTTTATATAAGATACTTGCGGTAGAAATGTTAGGGTAGATACCACTGCCACCAGCCAAGTCTTATTGTAAAGGGAGTGAAACAATGCTCTAAGAGGCACAGACAAAAAGGGATAAGAATTAACCCTTTCCAATACTCCATACAAGATGGGGTGTACTGGGTCTGTGGTAAAACTTAATAAATAAAGTTAATGGCAACTTTATCTTTTCTGGGGGACAGTAGTTAGCCCCAGAAAATGGAGTTGCTGGGAAGCCTAAAAGACAACCCTGTGTCACTGCACTGAAGGTGCTGTGTAACACACATGGAAGAATATGAGTTGCTGTCAGTTCTGTCTGAGTATCAATCCTTTATCATCAAATATGCTTTCTTTGGATAAAACAATCCATACAAGCAGTACATGTACAGATACAAATTGCTACAACTCATGTAAAAACATAAACCTGATTAGTAACTAATCAAATATTCAAATCAAATGAGTCACATTCGTTCTTTCCATGCTTTTCTGCCAAGCCAGAGTCAAAAACGTTGCAGTTGCTAGGGTCACCTCATTCTTGGCTATTTCAAAAATGGTTAGTGCTTCTTTTTAGTTTAAAATATTTTTTCTTAGAAATGTATAAAGAGTGCAATAAAGCATAAAATAGTCAATTGATTCACTATTTGAAGTTCATGCCATACGGTGACAATCAGGACAGGAGCCGGGGTTGATGCTTGAGAGAACTTTATTTAGACAAGGGTTAAATGTTCAGTGTTTAACCAATAAGGTTGGTATCCCAGTAGGCCCATAGTTCCTTCACTGTGGGTCAAAGCCAGGATATGCTTTCCTTGTGAGGTGTTTCCTACCCACTCGGACCCGGATAGGCCCACCAGTTGCTTCCACACTCCTCTCCTTCTCCCTGCAAAGAGCAACAACAATGCCATTAGGCCAGTCCCTTTTATACCCCGTCCTAGGCTTGTAAGATGGCCAATCAGGGGCCCTTTCCACCCCCCCCTCTAATTGGTGGAGACCCAAGGAACCCTCCCTCTATATATGGAGCTGCCTTAACCCCTCCTCTTCCTTTCCTCCTGTTGCCCGAGCTCAGACCTCCCTCCAAGCTTCCCTCTCTCTTCCTGCTGCTGTGGCCCACGTGTGCAGCCCGGTGTGAGTCCTCAGCAGGCTCCGCCCCCCCAGTATGGAGCTTCATGGACAGGCCGCCTCGTGGGCTGACCGACATCTCAGGTAAGGAGGGGGTTTTATTCCATGTTCCCCTACCCGTGGTTCCACTGTTAATGTGTATCCCTCCGATGCTGAGTGGCTGGCCCGAACCCGGCACTCGTGTACCCGCGGTCGGACGCCGCTCAACGCCAGAGGGAAATGGGCCGGCCGGCATCTCGCCTGTCCGGGGCTCCGTACTGCACCGCCGCAGTGTCAGCATCCTGGGCCACTGTGAGGGGACCCGGCGCTGCGGCAGCGCAGGCGGTCCCAGCCCGGAAGCCAGAGAAGGTGTCCCCGCCATCCGCGGTGCCACCACCCCGGAGTCGCCCACCCACGCCGACCGCAGTGGAGCAGGCGCAGCCTGCTCCTGTGCCCGCAAGGCACCTTACCACATGCTCGGTCGCGCTCTCTCTGCGGCTCCCTCCTCACCTCCATCTTCACCTCCATCTTCACATACCCCCACCACAGATCCAGGCCGGTCGGGCCGGATCGAGCACCTGGACAGGTAGTCCGCCACCAACTGAAAGCTGGCAGGCCTATGCGGGCTGACAAAGTCGAAGGGCTGGAGGGACAAGAACCACTGCAGAACCCGCTGGTTGGTGTCCTTGTGCCTAGCCAGCCACTGCAACAGAGCGTGATCAGTATACAGTGTGAATTTTCTACCCAACAAATAATACCGCAAGGTGTCAACCGACCACTTGATCGCTAGGCATTCTTTTTCGATCGTTGAGTACCCGATCTCATGCGGAAGAAGTTTCCGGCTCACAAAACATATAGGCCGCAGGAAGCCGTCTATTTCCTGCGTTAAGACGGCACCCAACCCCAGAGGCGTCCGTTTGCAGGTACAAATGTTCCTGGAAATCCGGGCACAACAACACCGGACGTGTGGATATGCTGCGCTTCAGATCCTCGATCGCCAGGAGAGCCCCAGGGTCGTCCGACAGGTTCGGGGAACCACCATTCTTCAAAGCATTGGTCAAAGGAGCAGCAAGGTTTGAGAAGTTGAGTATAAAGCATCTATAGTACCCGATAAACCCCAGGAACGCCCTTATTTGCTTTCTGGTGGTTGGGACCGGAATGCTCTGAATTGCTTCGATCTTAGATACCTGGGGTTTGATCACTCCCCCACCCACAATATGACCCAGGTATTTAGTTTCCTGTGCCCCTAGGACTGTTTTTTTCAGATTAATGTGGAGCCCGGCCCGGGCTAGGGTGCACACCACTTCTTGTAAATGTACCAGATGTTCTCTCCATGACGCACTGTAAACCACGATGTCATCAAGATATGCCGCGGCGTACTGGTCGTGTGGCTGTAGAAGAACATCCATTAGTTTCTGGAAGGTGGCTGGAGCCCCATGTAACCCAAAGGGCAGGACCTTGTACTGGAAAAGTCCCTGAGGTGTTGCGAAGGCCGTCTTCTCCTTATCTGTTTCCCGGAGCGGCATCTGCCAGTATCCTTTGGTGAGGTCTAAGGTGCTAAGGTAACGGGCAGAACCTAGCCTTTCTAGCAGTTCATCCATTCTGGCCATGGGATAGGCTTCGTACTATGAGATCGCATTGAACTGTCTGTAGTCCATGCAAAACCGGACAGCCCTGTCCGGTTTGGGCACGAGTACGATGGGGGAACACCAAGCACTGGTCGTTGGTTCTATGATGTCTAGTCTAATCATTTATTCAATTTCCCTCTTTATGACCAATCTTCGGGCCTCTGGGATCCTGTAACTGTTTGTCCGGGTTGGGTCTCGATCCGATGCTCTACGACGTTGGTTCTGCCAGGCAGGGGAGAGAAGGATTCGCTATGGGGTTTGAGCGTTTCCTGGATCTCTTTCTTCATTTGGTCTATCAGGACTGCACCCCATTGCACTGTTTCCAATTGGTTGGATAAGGGATTCACTCTAATACTGTGAGTGGCCAGAATGTCAATCGGGGTGGTTTCAGTCAATTTTTTTAAGAGGTTGATATGGTAGATTTTATACGCAGGGGTATGGTCGGGCTGATGTATTCTATAGTTCACTGGTCCCACTACGTCCTTTACCACATATGATCCTCTCCATCGAGCTAACAGTTGGTGCTGGTGGGTAACAGGACTAATACCTTATCCCCTGGTTCTAACTTCCTTAGACGGCTCCCCTTGTTGTACGCCCTCTCTTGTTGGTCTTGGGCCAGTCCTAGATGGGTCTCAGCCATTGTTCTCAAGGTGGATAGGTGTCCCCGTAGTTCTTCGGCGTATTCGGTTAGGGATGTTTCCTTGTTGTTTTCCCAGTCTTCCTTGACCAGATCTAGAATCGTTCTAGGTTGTCTCCCGAACAGTAACTCAAACGGTGAGAACCCAGTCGAGGATTGGGGCGTGTCCATCAGCACCATTAGGATCAGAGGTATGTCTCTGTCCCAGTCCTTACCCTCTGGTCCTACCACTCTCCATCATTTTCTTTATAGTTTGGTTATACCTTTCCACCAATCCATCCGTCTGGGGATGGTAGACTGAGGCACGTAACTGTTTGATCTGTAGCCTTTCACAGACCTGTCGCATGATAGATGACATGAAGTTCGTGCCTTGATCGGTAAGGATCTCGGTAGGCAGCCCCACTCGCGAAAAAAAAGGGATGAGTTGATCGCAGATCTGGTTAGCGGATGTCCCCTTTAGGGGGAAGGCCTCAGGATACCTGGTGGCGTAATCCACAATAACCAACAAGTACCTGTACCCTCTACTGGCCGGTTCTAGGGGGCCTACCAGATCCATACCGATTCGTTGGAAGGGTATGGTGATTAGCGGCATCCGTTGTAATGGAGCCTTGGTGGGCTTCTCTCCGCTTGTCAGCTGGCAAGTCTTGCATTCCTTGCAGAATTTCGCTACTTCTCATAGATCCCTGGCCAGTAGAATCTTTTTAAGATATTCTGCTGGGTTTTTAAGGAGGCCATGTGGCCCCCACATGGGTGATTATGTGCTAACTGGAGGATAATCCCACGATGGGATTTGGGTAGAAGTAACTGCTCTTTTCGTATTCCTCCCTCAGTCTGGTAGACTCGATAGAGTAGACCCTGTCTAGAGGAAAAATCTGCCCCCTTGGTTAGGTCTGGATCCTTATCTATGGTAGCTCTTTCGCGGGCCATTTTTAAGGTGGGGTCTGTTAAGGTTTCTCCCCTGATGGATTCTTCGTGATCCTCGGGGTTCCATGCTATCCGTTGGGTGGCATACATGGATTCACATTGAGCAAGTCGGCTTTCCCTTCTTTCCGTACAGGTTTTCTTACGGACTTGGGTGCCTGGTTGTATTGGTTCTTGGGGGGAAAAGGGTGCATCGCCCCACCAACCCTGGTCCATGGCATTTAGAGTCTGGTGGAAGTGGGGTAGATCTGTTCCGATGACAACCGGGGCGGGCAAGGAAGGGAGGACGGCAGCTCTCATCTCGGTAATGTTAGGGCCTACCTCTAGTTTTATGGTTTTCATGGGGTAGGCCTTTACGTCCCCGTGTATGCATCGTATTGGTACTTGAACATTAGCGAGATAAGGCGAGTCACTTATGGTTGGTAGCACGGCGGTCTGTCGGCTTCCGCTGTCGAGTAAAGCTGTGGCTGGGGTCCCGTCGACCCGGATGTCCATGGTGTATGGTCCCTGGCACCGGGGCTCCTGTTCGGCTTTCAAAAACCTGATTTCCATCGGCTCGGTGCCTCTTCTTCTGGGGCAAAACCGGGCTATATGGCCCCATTTGCCACAGTCATAACATTGTGGTTGCTGGAATCCCGTAGCCAATGAGGTTGACCGGCCTTCTGGACTGGGGAGGGCGTTCCTCCATCGATCTCAATCTGGGGAAATTCCCAGGGTTTGCTTCCCGCTCCGGCCTTTTGGTAAGCAGACGCTATGTCCACGGCTTCTGATAAGGTGGGCCGGTGATGTTGCCGGACACACCTTTGCATTGGAGGGGGTAGGGCCTCGATAAACTCTTCTAGGGTGACTTTATCCAATACATCTTGTATACCTGACCCCGGTACTCGCAGCCACTTTTCGGCAAGATCCTTAACTCGGTAATAAAGTTGACGTGGGTTTTCTCCAGGTTTCAGTCTTGTCTCGTAGCCTCATCCTGTAGGCTTCCTCATCGAGACCCAATCGATCCAATACTGCCTTCTTTATTTCTGCATAGGGGTGGTTCTGTTAGAGTTTACTGCTTGGTAAGCTCCTTGCATTATGCCTGATAATAAGGGGGCAACGTACTGTCCCCAGCGGTCCGCTGGCCATTGAGCATTTCGGGCTATTCTCTCAAACATCGTAAAAAAGAAAGCAGGGTCTTCGCCTTCCTTGAATTTCTGCCGTACGGCAGAGGGGACCCATAGACTGGTTTCGGGAGCTAGTCACCGCATCTGTTAGATGCCGGATGGTCTCTTGATGTTTCTCCTGTGAAGTGGTCTGAAGGGTACCCTGCAGTTGTATTGCCTGTTGGAAGGCCTGGCGGTCAGCAGCCGCCTGCTCGGCCTGTATTTGGAGGAGCTGTTGTAATTGTTATTGTCCCTCTAACAGCGTTTGGATGATTTTCTCCATGGCGTTCTCCTTATCCTGCCGACTACGCCACTTGTGACATCCAGGACAGGAGCCGGGGTTGATGCTTGAGAGAACTTTATTTAGCCAAGGGTTAAATGTTCAGTGTTTAACCAATAAGGTTGGTATCCCAGTAGGCCCACAGTTCCTTCACTGTGGGTCAAAGCCAGGATATGCTTTCTTGTGAGGTGTCTTCTACTCACTCGGACCTGGATAGGCCCACCATTTGCTTCCACACTCCTCTCCTTCTCCCTGCAAATAGCAACACCAATGCCATTAGTCCAATCCCTTTTATACCCCGTCCTAGGCTTGTAAGATGGCCAATCTGGGGCTCTTTCCACCCCCCCCCTCTAATTGGTGGAGACCCAAGGAGCCCTCCCTCTATATATGGAGCTGCCTTCTCCCCTCCTCTTCCTTTCCTCCTGTTGCCCGAGCTCAGACCTCCCTCCAAGCTTCCCTCTCTCTTCCTTCTGCCGTGGCCCACGTGTGCTGCCCGGCGTGTGAGTCCTCGGCAGGCTCCGCCCCCCCAGTATGGAGCTCCATGGACAGCCCGTCTCGTGGGCTGACCGGCGTCTGCAGACATCTCAGGTAAGGATGGGGTTTTATGCCATGTTCCCCTACCCGTGGTTCCACTGTTAATGTGTATCCCTCTGACGCTGAGCGGCTGGCCCGAGCCCGGTACTCGTGTACCCACGGTCGGCCGCCGCTCAACGCCGGAGGGAAATGGGCCGGGCGGCATCTCGCCTGTCCGGGGCTCCGTACTGCACCGCCACAGCGTCAGCGTCCCGGGCCAATGTGAGAAGACCCGGCGCTGCGGCAGCGCAGACGGTCCCGGCCCGGAAGCCCAAGAAGGTGTCCCCGGTGTCCGCGGCGCCACCTCCCCGGAGTCGCGCACCTCAAGGCACCCTGCCACATGCTCGGCCGCGCCCCCTTTGCGGCTCCCTCCTCACCTCCATCCTCACACATACTGTTCCGTTCAGACTCTACAGTGGTAATGCGTTGAGGTGGAATTTAACAAAAAGCATGTTCCCGTGGGCATTCCAGTCACTTTAAGTACATCTCACATTCCAGAATTGTCTTAAAGCATTAAGTTGAGCACAGTCTGTGGGCCAGCCAGTTCCCAAAAAGACTATTGTTGTTTTTTAAATATTTGTAAAGTTATGATCGCCCAACAAATTCTCTGCCTTGGATCCTCGCCCTCCCTATGCTTCCTCTCGCTTCCGCTCTTTCTTCTTGCTCCAATTGCATGGAATTCTCTTTCCCTGGACATCTGAGAAACAGTCGACACATGTTTGTTCAAAACCAAACTAAAAGTGTGCCTCTTCGCCTCTTAGTTACCCACTTAACCTACCTCTCATCTGCCTGCTAGCTAACATTCGCCTCCCGCCCCCCGCCTCTAACCTGCCTCTGTCCCTCACTTCCTCTGCCTCCTCTCTAGCACTTCACCCATCATGGTCACATCCAGAGCCCAGCTGACCGTTCAGCCTACCTGCACTTAAAAATGTCCAATGTTCATTTTCCTTGATCTATGTATGTCCAGTTATGTATTGTCTCCGGTGACTGTTTCATTTACTCCCCTCCACAACCTAGTCAGAATGTCCTTCAAACTCACCCGCTCACTATAAACTAGATTGCTGTAACAGTTTACTGATAGGCACATTGCAGACTAATCTAAAAAAAAACTCCAGGTAATTCAGAACGGCGCAGTACGCGCCGTTTGTGGTTTGAAATGCAAATCACACATTACCGAAGCCCGTAGGAGCCTTCATTGGCTGCCCATCCAACAAAGAATACACTTCAACGGCCTAGTTACCATTTTTAAATGCCTTCATGATGAAGCGCCATTTTACCTGAAATCCAGAATAAAGAAGAAGCCCACTGGACACACTTTGCATTCCAATGACTCAACTCGTTTGAGTCAACAACGCATCCTCTTGAAAAAAATCGGGGGAGCCAGTTTTAAATCTTGGGCTCCTGCCCTATGGAATGCTCTCCCCAAACAGTTGGCTGACACCGACTCAACTATGCTTTTCAAGAAACACTTGAAATCTTTCCTTTTCGATGCTAAACTCGGCTGAATGTTAAGCTATTTGACTTAACTTCCTCATCTCCGACTCTGCTTGTTTTCTAGAATCCCTTTTCCTTCCTGTGTTACTGTGTTTCTCTTTGTGAGCGCCCTGAGGCCTGTGGGTTAGTGGCGCTATATGCAGATAGACTGCTTCCCGTCAAATCTGATTTATCTATTGTACGTTCTTTTGGGATCAAAGACCATTGTTCCTCCTGTATAAAAATCAACAAGTCCTGTTTTTGGAAACCTTTCACATCACAACTCTGTCTCAGAACTTGGAGGGCCATGAGTAGGGGAGTAGTTTATATGCATATAGCTTCAGGATGCCTACTTTCAAATTCTGATCACTAAGGAGTACTGTTTGGGGGCGGAGGGTCACTCTGGATGGCCAGTACTATTAATACAAGTGCCTTCCATTCGGCTTGAGTGCAGCCTCCAGAGTGTCCACGAAGCGGTGTACTTGGTTGTGGCAGCTCATCTACAGCTTCAGAAGAGCCACATTTATCATTAAATAGATATTTACTTCATCATGGCTCCCTCTTTAGGGGACATTTTTATCAGCCTTCCGATGTACAACTGCCATCATGACCTGGGTTTTCCATCACTGCGAATAAGTCCTGTGTTTTTCCTCTCTCATGGAATTAAGTTTATCTGGGCTGTTCGGACACCTCTGGGTATGTCCTTTCCTCCGTCTGACAAGATTCTGGCATTTCAGCAGACTATCATCACTTCAGTATGAGAACTCAGAAGTCTACCTGGTGGTTCCAGATGCTACTAGGCCTGATAGCATTGGGATTTCTGGGTGTACCTCTGGCAGATTGAGGCCTTTGCAGAGTCACCTCCTGTCCAACTGGAATCAATTGACAGACCCTCTGTTCATGAAGATATCCATCGCAAAAGAGGTCTAAAGTCCCCTCTCTTGATGGATCCTATATTAGAATCTTCACAAAGGGCACCTTTTCTCCCCCTTTTGCCTCAAATCTCGGTTATGAGACTACTCCTTCTCGGGGTTGGGGAGGGTACTGGCCAGTTCATCAGACTTGTGGCTTGTGGAGTGCTCAGGAAAGACTTTTCGACATAACTTATTGCCACCTGAAAGCCATATTTCTGAGACTCAAATCGTTCCTTCCTCATAGCCAGGGAATAGTGATTTACGTTTTCATGGACAACACAACAGCTATGTTCTTTGTGACCAAACAAGGTGGGACAAAATCCCCTCTTCTCGGCCTCCTGGCGCGTCAACTTTGGGGGTGGCGCCTTCTGAATCATCTTCACCCTTTCGCATCCCACCTAGAGGGAGATAAGAACGTGAAAGCAGATACTGCAAGCAGCTTTTCCCATGCCCTGTAC
Source organism: Ambystoma mexicanum (assembly GCF_040938575.1). Lineage (NCBI taxonomy): Eukaryota > Metazoa > Chordata > Amphibia > Caudata > Ambystomatidae > Ambystoma > Ambystoma mexicanum. Next base: position 995,001,191 of record NC_090929.1, on the reverse strand, counting down.
AAGTGAGAGTTGAAAATCTGCCATCTTTGCGCTCATTCAGAAATGGGGAATCCCGATGGTGGATTTGTTTGCAACAGGGAACAAAAGTCTGTGCTGAGAGTATGCCTCTCAGCCAGGGTGGGGGCTCCATTCCCTCTGAGAAGTTTTATCCTTAACTCGTCAGGGGAATCTGTTTATGTGCAACCTTCCTTCCCTTTCCTTCACTGGACCCTGCACACCTTCCTGAAGGCTCACAATTGCAGTCCGATTTTGGTGATAGCGAATTAGCCTTGGTAGGCATTGTTCTCGAACCACCTCCTTTCGAAGGGAGTGTTTCCATTTCTCCCCAAGTCTCGAGAACTTAGTTCAACAGGGGAACGACTACTTTCCCCTTGACTTCCATTGCTGATCTTTAGCATTTGGTTTCTGAGGAACTGGTCTCCATCAAATTGGGTATTTCTGAGGCGAACCTTTCGGTCATTTATGCAGCAAAGACGGAATATACACGTAGGTGATGAAGGAGCAATTAACTCTTGTTTTGCCTCTGGGCTCTGCCTTGAAACATAAATACTCTTAAGGCTTCATTGAACATTGTTTGGCTTGTATGTATTTTTAACAGGCAAAGGCGTTCAGGTTCAATCCTGTAGCTGTTATCTTTCTGCCATTGCCACTAACCTTAATTCTCTACAGTAGACTTTCTCTCTGAGAATTAGATTGTCAAAAGCCGCTTTGAGGTCCTTCTTCTACATCCACTGTTCAGGGAGCCGGTTCCTCAATGTGACCGTAATGTGGTTTTGGCAGCCATTATGAGTAGATGATTCAAACTTTTGCCGTCTCACGACTTGGACCTTGTTATTTGGATGGCATCATTTTTAGTGGCCATCACTTCAGTAAGAAGCGTGAGCAAACTTCAACCCCTCTCCTCAAAGTATCCTTAGATCATCTTCCATAAGGATCAGGTTATCTAAGTGCAAGGGTTGCCAGGGGGGCAGTGCAGGTGTGCAACTGATGGGGAGGGGACCTGGGCCCGAGATCAGAAGGTAGCCAGGTAACCAGTGCAGTTTCAGTTTTGGCCAGGGGATCAGCAGGGGAGAGGAGGAGAGAAAGCAGAAGCAAAGAGGAAGGTCTTGAGGTGCCTCCAGAACTGGAGACGGTTCTCCTCAAGTTTCAAAGAGGCAGGGAGGCTGTTCCAGAGGGAGGTCCCAGCAGAAGAAAGATCTACCACCAACTTGTTGCTTGGAGAAGCGACTGACCATGAGGGAGTTGGAGGCGGATGAGCGAAGAGCTTGAGGATGAACATATTTAGGAAGAGAGAGTTAAATTTATTGAGGCCCCAGTTCCCAGAAGGCCTTGTGGACAATGCAGAGGGTTTTGAACATAATCCTCGCTACCACTGGCAGCCAGTGCAGAGATTTCTGTGCTGGAGAGATACGATCCCTGAGCTTGAGGCCAAGGACAAGTCTTGCAGTCCTGTTTTGGATGAGTTGCAGAGGGCGGAGAGTAGAGGCAGGCCGATTTAGAAAGAGGCTGTTGCAGTAGTCCAGCCTAGAAAAGAACCAGAGCTCTGGAGACAGTGAGCTTCTGGGGGAAGGTGAGGAAAGGAAGAATACCTCTGAGGAGGTGCAGCTGGTAGTGTGACTTCTTAGAGACGTCAGAGATGTAAGGAGAGTGTGGAGTCGAAGATGACCCAGAGGTTTTTAGCCTCACAGGTGGGAGCAGGAAGAGGACATAGAGAGGCCAGCCAGAGAGTGACCAGAAAAGAGGAAGCAGGTCTGCCGATGAAGAGCATCTCAGTCTTACTGGCATTGAGGCAGAGATCATTGGTGGCACATCACTTCTGGATAGCAGACAGAGATGAGAGCAGGAGAAGAGGTGGCTGAGAGGAGCCTGAAAATGAGCGGAATGTCATCCGCATAGCACTGAAAGTTAGGGCAGAGAGTGGCAATGCGGTGTGTAAGAAGTGCCAGGTATTGGTTGAACAGCCAGGGAGAGAGGTTAGATCCCAGGGGAACACCACAGGTAGAGATGGAGGAGAGGAAGGACCCAAGTTAGACCTGGGAAATGAAACATGAAAAAATCATGGACACATGAAAAAATCCAGTAGATGCCACGTCACCATCAGCACTCAGGAGAATTTTACAACATTTTCGTGATGCTTTTGCTAACTATATGACCGATTCCCACTGATGCCACTGATCGGTAAGAACATTCTTGCTGGCTCTGCCCAACATATGCCAGGATACCACAGAAAACAGTGTTCATACTAGTTGTGCCAAAAATCTCTCAGTATTGTCACTGAAACATGTTCATGCACGCTGTGACCAATATATGCCAGTTTTGCCACTAGAAGGGAACACTTTCATGCTGTCCTCCGACAATCAAGTCCTTGACTTGGAACATTGCTTTAAACTCTTACAGTACAAATACTTGGGTGGGTCATATGTAACCCCTGCAAAAAAAATAATACATTTGTTTCTGATTCTAATGCGCACTGCACAAGATGTTATGCATCTGCTGCTGAATTGTCATCCACTGGCAGTCTGCTAGGTTTCCGCATACGGGTGTATGGATCAATATAATCAAGTGGGAGACTATCAGTGGCGCAGGTGGAGAATCAATCTATTTGAGGATTAATTCCTTGATTCTGTAAATAATTAATCTGATTTCATGTCCCCATAAGTCATTTGACAGAGCTGAATTAAGGGACCATAAAATGATATCTTAGTGCCCTGAGGCTCCTCTTTTTACAGCTGTAGATTTCTCCCATTCAGTTATTATCTAGAATGTTCAGATGAAGTTCTTACTCTGTTTGGAGTGTGAATGTATGTAATCTGAAACATGGCATCAATTGTTAATTCTGTTGCTTGTCATTAGCAATGGTTATTTGTTTGTATTTTGTAACATTTGTTTTTTTAAACTGTATACTCCTAGGACATTTCTTTGACATGATCATTTTAATTGTGAAGATTGTTAATGTGACTGTAATGCACTGATTGATATTAGTTATAATATATTTCTTTAAAAGGTTTTATTAAATAAAAGCTCTCTTTAATATGGCAGAACAGTGGCATTGTTTGTATTCACCTTTTAAGCTTCTTGATGCATTTCCGGTATATCATGCATGCACGGTCATTGTAGTCTGTAACATGGCCCTGTTGAGCTACCAGCACAATCCCCTGTAATGTGTGAACATTTACTTTGATCAAGTTGCCTCATTGGCAGTTCTGCACAGGTGTTTCATGTTCACGTTTCACGAGTCGTGATATCTTTTTGTAATCTGAAATATTTCGTCCTGCGCACTTTTTCCCAACTGTCATGTTTGTAAACCAGCATAGCTGCATGAGCAATTACATGTTTTCATTTTTTCTTCATAGATACGGACCTCCTGATCCTAAGTTGGAAAGAGAATACGACATCCATGTAGTTCTACGCATGGCGTCTGTTCAGTACGTTCATACTCAACGCTTCCAGACAGAGGTTGTGGCTTTTATACAACATTTCACACAACTGCAGGATGTTCTAGGGCGTCAGAGAGCAGCCATTGAGGGGCAAACAGTACGTTTTTTTTGTTTTATTTTTATTAATGACCAGTTATACATAGAAAAAGAAAAAAAATGCTAAATTATTATTATAGGAATTTGTTATGCAAATAGTTGCATCGTGTTGGCAAACATTAACATACAAAAATGCATCTTTTAAAGTTATTTCTATCATTTGATTAGTTGCATTCACCTGTGAGGAAATTGTAAGGGTGCAGAAGTAAGGCTCAGGCACAAAGGTGACATAGTTTTGGCTATAGACTTTAATAACCGATAAAAGGGTTGGGTTGGAAAAACCTTTCTGTCCTTGAGGCTAAGAGGGGGGGGGGTCCATGCCTCAAAGGAATCTAATGAAGAATGTCAGGATGTCAAAAATGGTCTGTCGCTATCGTGTCCAAAAACCCTGCTTCTGACCCTAGCACTAATAACTTTAACCTAACATGCAAGGATACTATGTTCACAACTAAAGTGATAATGACAGTTCTTGTCAACAGAAAGTTTCCAATATCTTGGGTTGTAAAATAAATAAAACAAGTGTTCCTTTTCCACAAATGAGTATTTCAGTAACCAGGGATTCACTCTTTTCCCCTGGATTCCTTCTTGCGTTAGTTCACAAGGTAGGATCGTGTCTCCTCCTTATCTGGTTTCTTGTATGTGAAAAAACTCCAAAAGTAAACCATGTTCATTCAGCCAGGTGTCTTGTCTCCCTTCCCTAGGCTTTCTGTGCTTTTCCAAAAGTGTCCAAATGTTCTTTGCTTTCTGTGCTTTCTTGACTGAACTTCACCTTATCCTTCGCTTTTAAAATTGGTGCGGTTCCAAGGCTTGCACTGGGGTATACTCTCCTGCCAAACATAGGTATTTTGGAGGTCTGTCCCTGTTTCTCTTATGATGCCAGGCCCCTTGTTCTCTGGCTTTCGTATGGGTGTGGGTCCCAAAATCGCAATGGGGTTTCACAATAGCTTGGTTTACTCTCCTGCCAAGCATATTTTTCCCTTTGAAATGTCTGTTTCTCTCAGGGTCCCAGACTCTTTCTCCGGCTCTTTAAATTGGTGCAAGTTTCAGCCTTGCAATAATGTCTCTTGCCTACTTGGTTTACTCTCCTGCCAAGCATACACCTTCTTCTTTCTTTCTCTGTAATCCTCAGTGTTGGAGACCATCTTGTGCTCTGTAGCTGATCCCTGATTCCTCCTGGACCGCTAGCACCTCTTGGTCTGCCCGTGTACTTGTTTGCGTCTTCTGAGTGGCGGTGCTCTGCTCTGAGTCTCCGGCAGCTTTCATGTATCTTTTTGGCATGGTGGCGGCCAGTTAGTGCTTCCTTCTCGGATTGCAGATTTGGCTTTCAGCAGCATTTGGGTATTTCCCCTAGCTGGTGGTTTTTTCGCCTGTCACTGCTTCCTTCTCGAGCTACAGTTTTGCTCTCCGCCAGCTCCCCGGACTTTGGGATGCCCAGAGGGTTATTTGGGAAGCAGTCGGCGTAGTCCTTTCGTCCATTACTACCTTTCTGCTCCCATATGCCTCCTTGCACGCTGTCTTACGGTTTGTCTCCCTGCTTGTAAGGATGGGGACTCTAAAGTTTCATCCTTGGAGGATTTTATTTATTTATTGTTCGCTTGGTAGGCGCTTATACAGTAAGTAAAATACTGTTTCAAAGCGCCCAAAGGGCAAGGGAGGGAACAAGGGAGTGAAACACATAAAAAAAACAGAATATGAAAAGCAGTGCATGGGAAACGGGGGAAAAACCACAAACCTACTATGCCTTGTGAGTATTCAGAACTTGCAAGTGCATCAAGGAGGAGGGAAGAGGGGTAGGTGCTGGGGTGTCCAAGCTCATGGGTGAGCCACAGATGAAGTGCATGGTATGGTGAGTGCTATACGGCCTGGATCCGCGTTAGGTCTAAGTGAGAGCCTCCAGAGCAGAGGGTATGCCAGGGTAAGTGCTGAAGGTAGACAGGAGCTGGGGCGATTGGGTGTTGAGGCCAGGGGCCCAGAGGATGCATAAGGGTCCAGGATACCAATCACAGCAACTGTGAGATTAGCAGAGGAGAGAGGAAGGGAATGAGGAGGTAAAGAGGAAAGTCTTGAGGAGCTTCCAGAATTTAAAAAAGTCCTGCTCAAGGCGGAGAGGGAGGCTGTTCCAAAGGATTGAGCCAGCTGAGGAAAGCAATTCACCACCTACCCTCTGTTTAGCAAAACACTTAACACACAGATTTGCAAAGGTAGCGGGCGCCCCTCTCTCGAAAGAACAGACTTGATAGCCTGTTCAGTGGTTATTAACCACTTGAGAGTTAGCAGCCACTGCTTTTACTCACTGTGCCTTTCACAGATGGGAAATATCCATTTGCATATCAGTCTTTGTCCTGCCCAGGGGCAGTCCAGCACCGAAATGCAATGGCAATTCCAACCTGAACGAGAGTACCACCAGCAACCCCATACACGTGTTTCACCCTTGTTGGGGATCATCAGTGAGGTGAAGCTGATGCCTCTCTGAGCACAGTGAGAGGGAGACCACGTCTGGTTGCCCCCAGGAGACCTAGGGTTACCAATCCCAGGTTCCTTGAAAAATAGTTTTGCAAAGGTAGCGGGCGCCCGTCTCTCGAAAGAACAGACTTGATAACCTGTTCAGTGGTTATTAACCACTTGAGAGTTTGCAGCCACTGCTTTTACTGTGGGCGGGACAAAGACTGATATGCAAATGCATATTTCCCATCTGTGAAGGTACAGTGAGCAAAAAGCAATGGCTGCAAACTCTCAATGTGGTTCATAACCACTGAACAGGTTATCATGCCTTGTTCTTTCGAGAGAGGGGCGCCTGCTACCTTTTTTGTATTTTTGGAAGGAACTTGGGGTTGGTCACCCTAGGTTACCTGGGGGCTACCAGACGCGGACTCCCTGCTCACTGTGCTTAGAGAGGCTCAGCTTCACCTCACTGATGATGCCCAACAAGGCTGAAACATGTGTATGGGGTTGCTGGTGGTACTCTTGTTCAGAGAGGAATTGCCATAGCATTTCGGTGCTGGACTGCCCTTGTGGGCGGGACAAAGACTGATATGCAAATGGATATTTCCCATCTGTGAAGGTACAGTGAGCAAACAGCAATGGCTGCGAACTCTCAATGTGGTTCATAACCACTGAACAGGTTATCATGCCTTTTTTTTTCAAGAGAGGGGCGCCTGCTACCTTTTTTGCACTTTACACACAGAGTTTGTGCCAGAGGAACTAAGAGGTCTAGAGGGAGAGTATTTAGTAAGATAAAGTTGAAGATAGTGTGGTCACTGGGCCCAGCCAGCTTTGTGGATGATGTAGAGGGATTTGAATGTAATCCGTGCAGCAACCGGGAGCCAGTGAAGACTTTTTAGGGCAGGAGAGATGCGGTCACTGGGTTTAATGTCAAGGATAAATCTCACTGCCCTATTCCGGATTAGCTGGAGGGGTCGCAGAGTGGAAGAAAGTAGATTCAGGAGGAGGCTATTGCAATAGTCAAGCCTAGGGAGAACCAAAGCTTGAGTAACATTCAGCCTCTGGGGGAAAGTGAGAAAAGGGAGATTTCCTTTGAGAAGGAAGAGCTGAAAGTGGGACTTCTTGGCAATGTCCTGAGTGTAAGGGAGAAAGGAGAGAGAGGAGTGGAAGAGGACTCCAAGGTTTCTGGCTTCAGAAGAAAGAGCAGGGGGAGGCAGAGCCCAAGGAGGAAAGCCGGAGTGAAAGGAAGAAGGAAAGAGCAGGGGACCCGATGGAGAGGATCTCAGTTTTACAGGCGTTGAGGGAGAGATCGTTGGAGGTGCCCCAGGACTGGATGGCAGATAGGCAGTGTGAGAAACCTGAAGGTGTCTCACCTGCTAGGGCCCGGGGATCTGTCATCCCGGTGGCCAGGACACGGCCATCGCTTTTGGATCCAGTTCCTGGGGGTGGACCAGTGCGGGAGGATCACCTGGATGGGGGGGTCTTCGGGGAGTGGAAGTGGGATGCCGGACGGTGAGAGGCAGTATCCCCTTCCCTGTAACACCTACCCCCATCCTACCCGGTAGGATACGGAGAGACCCAAACCCCACCCTTTTTTCAACACAAACACTTTCTCACGGATAACTCACTGTGAGGGAAAACAGACTAACACCCGAGCCGTATACCTAACATGTCCCACTACAATGGTCAGGTAGGGTCAGGCAATTACTGATCACTTCACACACCTGACTTCCATCACACTTCCCCATACGGATAAAAGGCAGAGCACGAAAGCACACTCTGAGCAAGGCAAAGCACACGAGGAAGCAGCAGTTCCAAGATGGCAGTTTAATACAAGCCAGAAGACGGCAAGACCGAAGAGAATTGCAAGGAGGGAAATACCCTTTTGGTTTGTCAGTGAAAAGGTAATCTTTCATGAGCCTTCAAAAGTAGGAAACGTGAGACCTGGAATTAAAGCTAAAGAATCCTGCATTGTGTGTCAGAGGTACCCGGGGCTCTCCCGTGTCGATGGTCAAGGCTAGGGGAAGCGTTTGCCACTGTGGTACTGTCCTTGGCTCCTACAACAAAGGAACCCTAGTGAAGTCAGTACAGCCAGTGTGTTTGGGAGACTGATACCAGACCGGGCTCTGTTGAAACCAAGGTTGCAAGCAGCAACATTGTATGAAGAAGATTATTAAGACAACAAATGAGTGAATGAACTTTGAAGCTAAAATATTATACCGTAGACAAAGTGGTCCGGCATCATGTGGGTGCTCATTCTAAAGTCACTTTAGATATCATACCAAAAGGGTGTGATCGCTAAAAGAAAGTCAACTGTGAAATCGAACCCTGTGCACATTTGAAAATGTAAAATTGCCATTGGTCCGAGACCAGCTGAGGGAGTCTTAATTGTGTAGAAGGGATCTGAGCCCGTCAGAGGGGGATCCGGGGTAAACAGTGAAACGTGAGTCACCCCGAAAAGGAAGAACCTACGAACAATGTGCAATAAAGTTAAAGGTGAAAGACAGGCTCGAGCCCGGCAGAGGGAAGCCTGTGTGGAACTTTATGCTAATAGGATCTGTCCCCGGTTGAGGTGGAACCGGGGTGGATAATGAATCACACGATGTGAATACTTGTGAAAATCTAGAAGGGAAAAGAACGTCTTATTTATTCGGTTGCATCAGACCCTTAGAGTGAAGAGACCTTTGAGAAGCAAGAAAACTTGCACTCTGGAGGCCCTAATGCTGGTGAGTGAACTGTAACCTTGTGCTAACGAAGCTAGAGACTGTGCTATGCTCGAGTGAACCGTCCTGTCCCATGCTAAAACCGTGGGGAAGGGAGGCCAACGGCCTAAAAACCGGACATATCATTTTGAACACTTATTTCTTTTTCATAACATTATTTCCCACACTATTTGTATTTAGAGGTAAGGATTGGCGATAGTTTATTATGTATAGGCCCTTTTATTTTGACAAGACACCACTAGGACTGCGTTATTATTTGATGGTCGTAGCTTGCTCCCATCTGTAGATTTAGGTTTAGATAGGCGTTTATCATACCCTTTTTGAAGTTCAATAAACACCCTTGAACTGTGGTCATTTGTGTCTCTCTTACTGTTGATGCCATGCCTTCCTTACAGCAATCAGTGATGATGGAAGGTGTAAGAGGGTCAGCTGGAAGTTTGAAAAAGAGTTGTGTGTTGTCTGCATAATACTGGAAGTTGGGGGAAAAGGAGGAGATAAGGCGTGCAAGTAGAGCAAGGTAGTTGTTAAAGAGCCAACGGGAGAGGATGGAACCCTGGGGGACACCAGAGGTGGACAAGGAAAGTGGAGAGGAAAAGGTGCCCAGGATGACTTGGGACGAGCAGTCAGTTAGGAAGGATGACAGCCAGTCCAGTGCCCGTTCCAAGATACCAAGGGTATCGTGGAGCCTTTGTATGAGGATGGAGTGGTTGACCGTGTCAAAGGTTGAGGAAAGATCGAGTAGTTTGGGGACAGCTGGGTAGTTGGTGTCGAGAAATGTGAGCAGTTCTTCATGGGTGTTCAGAAGAGCAGTTTCGAGGGGATTGGGTCCTCCGACGTATTCCATATCTATGACATGTAATCACCACAGCTGTGCTGCTTCGGAAACTTTTTCCTGCGTCGATGACGTCGATTAGCCGTCGTCGAGGACCTCCGACGTCCGACGTCATCCGATGTGATAAGTAGGACGCACGACGCCCGTAGCCTCAGTTCCGTTTTTTCCGCGAACGTGTTGCTTCGTGAATCTCGGTTAACGCCTCGACTCTTTGGAGTTCTGTTCTTCTCGGTTCTTCGAACCTGTTCGTTTTTGTGAAAATCCTTCGTGTGAAGATGTCTTCTACTTCGTCTTCGACCCCGCGTCCGGGCTTCAAGAAGTGCTGGTCCAAGATGTCGGTGACGGACTCGCACGACGCCTGCCTCTGGTGCCTCGGGGAGGCTTACGACACGGATGACTGTATCGACTGCCAGTCGCTCACGTCCAAAGCCTTACGCGAACGTAAGAAGTTGTTGTCCGTAGGTCGGGTGTCCAAGCCCCGCAAGTCGAAGTCTGCGGGGCTTTCGACGGATGATTCGAGAGGAAACTCTCCGCGTCATCGTCGGAAGTCTCGCGGGTCTCCTTCTAGGAGTCGATCTCGCCACTCCTCAGCCTCTTTGAGGCATTCTCGGAAGCGCCGACACCGGTCGTCTTCCAGGTCCTCTTCGGAGGTCCCTGACCGGCACGTCGCTTACCCGACCAGCCGTGCGACTCCGGAGGACTGGGCTTCCTTCGGGAAGAAAATGCTGGCGATTCTCGAGTCGCAGGGTACTAAGCCGTCCGCGCCCCCGAGTGGGGTCGGTCGTGAGAGGTCGAGAGACACCGCTCGCAAGAGTGGTCGGCACGAGTCACGGGAGAGGTCCCGTTCAGACAAGGAGACTCGTTCTCGACGTACCCGTTCCAGGTCCCGGTCCTCGATGCGTTCGAGACCTTGTGCCCCTGTGAGGTCTTCGAGGAAGACATCGACGTCTGAGGCGTCGACAGGCTTTCTCGAGGCTCCGGCTCCGAGGAAGTCGTCGAAGCCGTCGACGCTCAGGTCGTCGAAGGACACGCTCGGGGATCCTCTCGGCGCCGATGCCTGTTCTCTCGACGCCGGCGCCGATTCGCTCGACGCCATCGACGCCTTTCGTGTCGGAGGTACCCCGTGGCACGGGGGAACCCCCTAGGAAGGCTCTGGTTAAGAGCAAGCACTCTCGGGTGCCTTCTTTTCGCCACCTGGAATATATTTCAGAGGCGGATGAGGATTCTGATGGCCTGGTTCCTAGTCAGGTTCCAGATGGAATTGTCTTGGGCCATAGTCAGTTTGACGATTTGAGGCAGTCACTGCATGATGCCAGTGGACTGGACACCTCTCCGGAGGTGGAGTTCTGTAGGCCTGAGCCTGGCTCTCATGCCGATTCCTCGTACCGGCGCCTTATGGCTAGGGTTTCTGAGTACTTGGGATGGTCTGCTCCCCCAGGGGAGTTTGTGCAGGATGATCTAACGGACATCCTTGATGTTGGTCCCCCAACTGACACGGTACTGCCGTTCCATATGGCTTTACAGAGAAGGGTGGCGGCGGCTTGGACTGCTCCGGAGAGTCTCCCGGCGGTGGGCAGATCCTTGTCGCGAAAATACCGTCCAGCCATTAGCGACCCCTGCTACTTGACCAGGCACCCCACTCAGGAGAGTCTGGTGGTGCAGGCGGCCACGGCCCCGGCAAAGCAGACGTCGTACCCTACCATCCCTCCTGATGGGGACGACAAACGTTTTGATGGCTGGGCGAAGAAAGTGTTTTCTTCTGGTGGTATGGCGCTTCAGGCGGCCAACTCCATTTGTGCCTTGTCTCGTTTCACACACACTCTGTGGAACTGTGTTGCGTTAGCGGCTGAACATATTCCCGAAGGGGACGAACTGGATGGTTTCCTTGCTATGGTCCAGGATGGTAAGGATGCCATGTGTGAGTCCGTTCCGTCGGGTTTGGACTTAGCTGAATGCGTCAGTAGGTCCATGGCGGCGAGCACCGTGATACGCAGGTTTGCGTGGTTGCGGAAGTCGGGGTTTGCTCCTGATGTGCAGTCCCGGCTCCTCAACATGCCCTTTGACGGTGAACACCTTTTTGGCAGCAAGGCTGACGAGAGCCTTGAGAGGTTGCAGACCTCAAAAGCTGCAGCGAAGTCGTTGGGCGCTGCAGTTCGCCAACCTCCGCCTTTTCGTCCTAGGGGACAGCAGTGGAAGGGTGGTTCCTTTCGCTATTACACGTCCTTCAGTAAAGCGAGAGGAGCTGGCAGTCAAAGAGGCCAACACAGGGGTACCAGAGGTGGACGACAGGGTACCCGTGGTGCCAAGGCCGCTCGGGCAGTTGCCTCTTTGCCCTCAGGTAATGCCGCAGCCGCTCCCACTCAGTCATGAGGCCATGTCCCATGGTTCGCCGGTTGGGGGAAGGCTGGCGCAGCATCTTGTAGAGTGGCAAGCCATTACTTCAGATGTGTGGGTTCTGGAGATCATAACCCACGGCTACTGTCTTCCCTTTCGGCACAGGCCTCGCGACAATCCACCGGGGAACCTCTCTTTGCAGAGTCCGGATCCGCTCCTTGCGCAGGAAATTCAAGCCCTGCTGGAGAAAGGCGCCATAGAACTGGTGCCTGTAGCGGAGAGGAACAAGGGATGGTATTCCACTTATTTTTTGATTTCGAAGAAAGACGGGGGATTGAGACCCATCATGGACTTGCGCGGTTTGAACAAACTCCTCAGGAAGGACAAGTTCAAGATGGTTACTCTCTCTCAAGTCCTCCAGGCCCTTCAGCTTCAGGACTGGTTGGTGTCACTCGACCTCAAGGATGCTTACTTCCATGTGCCGATCCATCCCAAGCACAAGAAGTACCTGAGGTTCGCGGTTGGTGACTCGCACTTTCAGTTTCGGGTCCTGCCGTTCGGATTGACCTCCGCCCCGAGGGTTTTCACCAAGCTCATGGTGGTGGTGGCAGCGCATCTCAGGCAAGGGGGGATTCACGTCTACCCCTACCTGGACGATTGGTTGTTAAGGGGGAGCTCTCCCGAGCAAGTCCTGGATCATCTGTCCGTCACCTGCCACTCCCTTCACAGGCTCGGCTTCTCCCTCAATTTAAAGAAGTCCCATTTGACGCCAACACAGCGGCTCCAGTACATCGGAGCAGTGCTCGACACTTCCCTGGGCAGTGTTTTCCTCCCCAGGTGAGGGCTCTTCACATTCAGCAGAAGTTTCAGCATGCCCAGACGCTCCCAGCGTTCGAGTTCTTGAGGTTGCTCGGCCCCATGGCATCCTGCATTCTTCTGGTGCCAGAGGCTCGCCTGCGGATGAGATCTTTGCAGTGGGCACTCAAGACGCAATGGTCGCAGTCCTCCGGCAGGATGTCGGACCCGGTTCAGGTGCCGCCCTCGGTCGCCTGGGACCTTCTGTGGTGGGCCGTCGAAGGCAACTTGATGAAGGGGGCTCCATTTTGGCTTCCCTGGCCGGAGGTGACGATCATGACGGATGCATCCCTCACGGGATGGGGAGCTCATGCCAACGGGCTGACAGTCAGCGGTCGTTGGTCTCTGTCGGAGTCCAGACTCCATATCAATTTGTTGGAGCTGAGGGCCGTCAGGCTAGCCCTGAAGGCTTTTCTGCCGACTGTGCGAGGAAAGAGTGTCCTGATCCTGACGGACAACACAGTGGCCATGCACTACCTCAACAAAAAGGGGGGGGGGGGCAGGGTCACTTCCTCTGTGCAGGGAGGCGATGCAGCTCGAGTTCTGGGCCATCCAGCAGGAAGTTTCGATCTCGGCAGTTCATCTGGCCGGAGACGAAAATGTGACGGCGGACGCTCTGAGCAGGCAGAGCGCGATCTCTCACGAGTGGGAGTTGGCTCAGGAGATTCTCCTGGAGATCTTCGCCCTTTGGGGGACCCCTCAAGTGGATCTCTTTGCCTCCAGTGTCAACCGGAAGTGCGAAAGGTTTTGCTCGCGGGAATTTCCTCCAAAAGGAGCCTTAGGAGACGCGTTCGTGGTGAAGTGGTCATTCCCGCTGCTGTACGCGTTTCCTCCAGTCCCCGTCATCCCGCAAGTGCTGCGGAGGTTACGGAAGTTCGGTTCCCGGATGATCCTCATTGCTCCGGCGTGGGCTCGGAGGACGTGGTACCCGGACCTTCTCGACTTGTCCATCTGCCCTCCACGTCGTCTTCCCTACCGAGACGATCTGCTCTCACGGGAGGGGGGGTCAGGTTCTCCATCCAGAGGTCAGATCCCTCAACCTTCACGCTTGGCTTCTGAAAGGTTGAGGTATAAGGATTGGGACCTCCCTGAAGACGTGATGGAGGTGTTGCTTTCGGCCCGAAGGCCAGCAACAAAGTCACTGTACCGTTGCCGTTGGCGTAAGTTCTGCGAATGGTGCAGAGTTCAGAATGTGGATCCTTTTGCATGTGACATCCCCATGGTTCTGTCCTTTTTACTTTCTTTGGCCCACAGGGGCTTGCAAGTGGGTACCATTAAAGGTTACCTGGCGGTGCTGTCCATCTTTAAGCGCTCGTCTGAAGAGTGTTCTTACTTTAAAATCCCTTTAATTTCACATTTTCTGAAAGGGCTCACTAATGTGTTCCCTCAGTCACCTTTCCTGGTGCCCGGTTGGGATTTAAACCTTGTTCTTAAGTTTCTTATGGGTGCTCCGTTTGAGCCTTTACATTCTTGCCCTTTGAGGCTGTTAACTCTGTAAACTGTGTTTTTAGTTGCGGTTACTTCCGCTCGCAGAGTGAGTGAGTTACAGGCACTTTCAGTTAAGCCACCCTTCACTGTATTTCACAAGGAAAGGGTTGTCCTTAGAGTTTGTCCTTCTTTTCTTCCGAAGGTAGTGACGGAATTTCATTTGGCCCAGAAGGTTGTTCTTCCGGCATTCTATCCTCCTCCGCATCCTGGTAAGGAAGAGGAGAGGCTCCATAGGCTTGATCCGAGGAGAGCTTTAAGCTTTTATGTTTCACGCATGTCCCGGGTCAGAGTGGACGATCAACTCTTTATTGGTTACGCTGGAAAGCGTTTGGGGCAAGCTGTGACGAAAAAGACTGTCTCGCTGGATTATTTTGGCCATCTCGGAGTGTTACCGCTTGGCGGGTAAGGACCCACCGGCTGGGGCTGGCTTGCGGGCCCATTCTACCAGGGGTATGGCTGCATCTACTGTCCTGCAGAGGGGTGTTCCTATTCGCAACATCTGTGATGCAGCCACCTGGGCTTCAGTACATACATTTGTACGTCACTATTCCCTCGATTCCATCCGAGGACAGGATCTGGCCTTTGGCAAGGCGGTCCTTTGTTCTGCTATTTGATTGGCTATTCTAAATTTTGATTCTAAATTCTTTCCCTCCTCCTTGCTCTGGTACTGCTTTGGGAGTCTGTCATAGATATGGAATACGTCGGAGGACCCAATCCCCTCGAAGAACAAGTTACTTTCTTACCTGGTAACGTTCTTTCGATGGGATGGTCTGACGACGTATTCCATATCGCTCCCGCCCTGCCTTCCCCGCTGCAGAATTTCTTTTGCGATTGCAGCTTACGTTCCGCAAGGCTTTGTGTCTGACTGGCAGTTAACTAATGTCACACGTTCTGGGGGAAAAAACTACAACTGAGGCTACGGGCGTCGTGCGTCCTAGTCATCACATCGGATGACGTCGGACTTCGGAGGAGGTCCTCGACGACGGCGCATCGACGTCATCGACGCAGGACGCAGACGCCGAAAAAAGTTTCCGAAGCAGCACAGCTGTGGTGATTACATGTCATAGATATGGAATACGTCGTCGGACCATCCCATCGAAAGAACGTTACCAGGTAAGAAAGTAACTTGTTCTTCAGTGCTTCTGTATGCTCGGAATCCAGATTAATGCTCATGGAGACCCCCATCCAATTCGGTGTGAGAATTGAGTTAGGGCAATGCCAGCTTCTCCAGCAACTTCCCTGGGAAGGTGTGATGGAAATAGGGTGGTAGTTGACAGGAGAGGTCAGGTCCGCTGATAGGTTTTTACAGGAGGGGGCGCACAAGGGAGTGCTTAAGGGAGGATGGGAAAGATCCAGGTTCAAGAGTGGTTGCAGAAATCAGCAAGTATGTGGGCAAGAGAGCCAATGTTGTCCTTGATGGTTCTGGATGAGCAAGGGGGAACCTGTTTAGAAGAAACCTTCATGGAGTGGACAACTCTGGTAACTCCTTCAGGTTTGACAGGGGAGAAGGAGGCGAGGGAGAAGGGTGAGAGGCCAAGGGAGGCAAGGGGTGTGGCATGGGTTGGGAGGATGAAAAGCAAGTGTGTTTCGGATGTGTTGAGTTTTGGTGGCAAAGTGTGTGGCCCGTGCGTTGCAGAGGTTCTGGGAAGGAAGAGGGGAGGAGGAGACTGCAGACGGGTTGGCTAGTTCCCTGCAGATCTTGAAAAGTTCAGCCGTGTTGTTGGATGCACCAGAAACCTGTGCCTGAATGTGGGCTCTTTTCTTTGCACGGATGGAGAGTTGTTAGGGAGAATTCTCTGTTTAGGCTGAATTTCCTAACCTAGTGAGTCCCCCAGCAGCTTTGCTGGATTTTTGGGGTTTATTTTTTTTTTTTCCTGCCAAAAGTGAGACTCTTTTACCCTCACTCTTGGGCATGATTTGAGTGTGTTTCTTTGACTCTTGATGTGTTTAATGGGCTATGGGGTCTTTTACTCCATAGTGCTTCATGTGTTTTTGTGATGTGTGTTACACAGCACCCTCAGTGCAGTAACACAGTGGTGTCGTAGTGACCATTGTTCGAGGCTACTATCTTTATTTAATTACGATAGCCTCGAACATACCGCCGGTTTATTTAATTATTATTAATTCTCCGGTTGGTATTTTTTGCCAAAACTCGGTTCTAAAATGTTGTTTGTGTTCTCTTCTGTGACTCCAACCCAAGTCGAGCCCTTTGTTCCACTTTTTTGGCGGGCTTCTCCACAGAAGCCCTCCGAAGTGGTGCCACTCTGTCTGGGGTACTTAGGAGGGGTCGAGGGGGATTTAGGCACCCTGGACTGAGTTGCCTAGGCAACTCAAGTCGCACTCTGTCCTGATTGGTCCAAGTGGTGAGCCGGCCGGCTCACCACTTAGCATGTTTGAGTGACAGCTAGGCTGAGTGAATGGGGTTTTTCTGCATAAAAGCAGGGCTTTGGGGACTGGAACTTCAGAAGTCACCACAGGACCTAAGAATCCGACAAGGGAGAAGCTGAGCCGACCTGCCACGACGACCCCACCGGTGGAGCTCTGCTGGACCGTCTCACCACTTTCCCCAACGACAGAGGAGATCTCCCGCCGGAGAGTCTTCTTCCTTTGACTGGTGGGGATAACCAGTTTCACCGTCTTTTCGCCTTCCCGACGCATCTCGTGGCCGCCTTGCCTGTGCCAAGCACCCCGGCAACCGGAATACCACATTTTACAACGACCGCGAAATAAAGGGTAATACCTTTAACCGGAAAACTCTACGGCTGGTTTCTTCCCTGCAGTGCAACGACCTTCATCTTTCCTCCAAGTTGAGATCTTCTCTTCCCCTGGACGATGACGAGACTTGCACCCGCTGCCAGGAACAACTGCCACCGCTGGAGGATCCTTCCCACTTAAGGTACCGTGTCCCGCCTGGCTTCCCTTGCCACCGACTGTACGGGGTAGATTTAGCCCCCGGCTTTCGAACTTGGGTTAGCCTGGGACACCCTGGCTAAACTTTTCTGAGCCTCTCTAAACTCTTTTCGAACTCTCTGCAAGACTTTCTAAGCCTAGTGTAACTGTGTGATCTTGGGGGCATTTGTGCTCTGCTCTCTCCAAGAGTGGGCCCAGCCTATGGACTTTGGCTCACAAGTGACTTTTGCTCTTATGCCTTGCTAATAGTGTTCCTAAATCTTAGAGTGGTGTACCTTTCCATATTCTGTCTTTTTCCCTCCCTTCTTCATAAACCTATTGGAGTGCCATCTATAGTTAAGCGCTCACCTCTGTATGGAAATAAGTGGTGTTAACTAAGACTTATCTGATAAGGAATAAGGGTTGTATATATTATAATAGTAACTGTGTTTAGAGTGTTTTACAATAACAGTGCTGGAGTGTTTCAAACAGTGTGTTTTTAAATACATAATTATATACTTTGATACCAAAGCTCTGGTCAGTGTTTGCTTGTATTATTGTGTCTGAGTGCCTAATGTGTATACTTTGCATACTGCCTAACTCTTCTTGAGGGAAGTCTGACTGCTCAGCCACAGCTACCAGGTAAATCTGAGTGGTACAGACTGCTACCAAGTGGGTTTACTGCTAACACCTGTAGTCCTAAATCTTTTGCAGTGTTCCCAAAGGGAACTGCACAGGTTTCTGCCTAACAAGAGTCTGTATTGCCTTTGGAGGAGGCGGCAGGGCTGTTAGTCAGGGATGAGCCCTTAGGTTTGCCACTTCCGTTCCGCTGCCCTGCACTTTCTTTTCAGGGCCACAAGTTCGAGTCGTACAAAGTGTTACGCTTAGAGGCAGGTTTTAGGTGGATCCTCATGACTGGGGCAAGAATGTGAGGTCGAGGCTTGGAAATTATCTTGAAACCATCAGGGAGGAGGGAGTCAAAATCATTGACTGAGCTGGCATTGAACCATGTCTCTGTAAGAGCGAGAATGTCAAGGTCATTGTCTTCAAGAAGGAGGCAGATGTCAGAGGAGTGTTTGTTGTCTGAGCTGGTTTTATGAGTCACCAGATGGAGGAGGTCTCTGCTTTTGAAGGTGTTCTGAGGTGGGGTACAGGGGCGTTGTACACCATTCGGAGGGGGAGGGATAGAGAGAGGCAGGACAAGGAAGGAAGTTAATTAGAGATGGAAAAATCCGGTCAAAGAGAAGGAGGTTGGGTTGAGGACCCTGAACAAGGATAGTGCATTTTTGGTAGACATTAACGAAGCAACATATAGATGAGAAGCCTGCCAAGAGGACTTCTCGCTTTGTGCCACCGTTAATGGGAGAGGATGAGAAAGGAGCGCGAGTAGAGATGAGATGAGGATGGCTCCCTCTGCTATTTTGTAGTGCATTTGACCAATCAAGTGTCGTGAGAGGCTAGACCATTCACTCCAGTTATTTGAAGCGATCTTCGTACTTCTGGTCATCATCTTCTTAGCAAATTGGGTTTTTAGTCCGGTCTAACAGATTAGGTTTGCTGACTTTACAACAAAAGATGCTAGCACTGGAGGGAATCATGGGAGAAGGGATTAGCTTTGGCACAGAGGGAGGGTGTGCTAAAGCGAAGGTATACCGTGTTCTGTGGGAATAGTTGTCACTAATCGCATAAGGGTCTTCCTCTCCCATTCAATCCTCCCCGGTGCCCCACCCCCAGAGGCATTATTGTACTGTGAATCCACCGCCCTGACCTCATGGGAAAGGTCTCCCCCTAGGGAAGAATAGATGACATCCTCAGATTCGTCACAGAATCAAGGTGTAATGGGTAGAAGCGCTTATTATAAAATACATTTCTTTTTTAAGCATGGTGTGCCTTTAACTTAAAAAAAAGTACTGCAATTTAGAAGTAGGTAAAAATCCAGCGCTAATGTCAGTTGGGTATTTGGAATCTGTTACATTTTCAAATATATACAAAGTTTTAACCTATATGCAGTTTGCATGTACCACAAGTTGTAGGCAGTCAGCCTGTTTGGATAAAAGTAGTACTAGAAGTTTTTCTTGAATGAAGGTACATTCATACTATTATGCCATCTTTGCACCCTCCAAAATTTTGCCATCTTCCCTGCCTCCAAAATATTGCCACAATGTGGACATTACTTGAATTGTACCAATGCCAAATAATTTCGTACTTACATGTCCAGATCTGCCTCCTGTATGTTTCGATTAAAACGTCTTTGCACCTGTACCACCTTGTTCCATTATTTTGCCATTGATTTGTCAACAACTGTAACTAGAGGGGTGCTGTTGGGAATGCCTTGGGTTAACTTGGTTGTATTGATGATTCGGTAGTCCAGGCCATGCATTTAGGAAGGGAGAGGTTGGACAAGATTCAGGCAACCACTTCCAATTAAAGAACGGTCTCTTTGTATATCTGGGCATATAAGTAAATCTGCATGTTCACCATATCAAGTAAGTACATTGAACTCAACTGTAAGTTTGTATGCGTAACCAATCTTATATTCATAGTTGCAGGGGTTAAGGTCAAATGCGTGTGTCAGGGTTGTTTTAAGTTCATCAAAACTTGGTAAAGTCAGTGTTCTTTAACATGCACCAGATAGGAACTGATAGCCTTATTCCTACTAGATCACAGTACAGGTCTCATTTTAAAGTAACATGGGGGTTAGGAGGCAGACTGAGCATTGATTTCTTGAGTAGGATAGGGTCCTAATGATCAACTATAACAAGGAAAATGGTGCCTTACCTCAGGCTGCTTCCAACAGAGCATCCACTCAAGCCCCTAACTGCTCAGGAAGGACATTTGAGCTACTCTGGAAAAATTGTCAACCACAGGGTTGCTACTGGTCGTAGCTCTTCAGGTTTTCCAACTGCCACTGTTGGGATCTCAGGTCAGGTGCAGTGTACAGTTGGTGGCTGCTTTATTTGTACCAAACCTCATAATGGTGAATGACTGCAAAACTCATTCTGATACATATTTAATGAATTGCTAACAGAATGTCTATTTTAAGTGATGAAATTAAATCCCCTACTGGGATTTATCTTAGTAATTGGGAGAAACGTAGGCAGTTTTGAAACAGACTGATTGGCACTGAACTACATGGATCACTAATGTTGAAATATTTAAGGAATAAAGCAGTTCCCCAGGGTTTGTTGGTGAGAAATTAACCTCCTGCTGTTTTTGAATAATGTGAACTTGAGAATTCAAGTTTTAGATTGCCAGTATGTGTGATAGGGAATGGGTTAGTTTGGTAGTTGACACTGTGAAAGAAGTGTCTTAGAAATTGTTTAATTTGAGAAAAAATTGTACCAATGACAAATTATACCAAAAGATTGAATGAAATCTTGAAAGAGAGAAATTGAATACATATACCACTTCTGCGAGAATCAAATGCTTACAGAAAGATGTAGTTAATTTTAAGCATGCAAGTCTTTACGTGTTTATAGCAAGGATCGCTCTCTATGGACAATTTGACATAAAGAGGCAGGCTTTTCTATTGAACATTAGAAAAGGAATATGTTTTCGGATACATCCTTCAGTTCTAGTGATGGAAGTAATACTAAAAATGGTTACAAACTGGTGGAGTAGACCCCTATTTATTTCTATCAGGGAGCTGTAAACTACCAGAATAGGGAGAGGTTTGGAAATGTTTCTCAATGTAGGGCATGATGACTAGGTTATGGTCAAGAGAGGCAGTATTTGTGGAAGGGTCAACACAGAATAACACTCGGCTTCAACAGCTGGACATTTATCTTTCCCAACATAGTTTTACAGATATAGATGAGGTGGTCTTAATCAAAGGTTTAAGATTCCCCTTTGCACGCAAACAGTATGCATTCCAATTTCTCTTACAATTCCTACAGTGGTGGAGTCATTGACAACACCTCACACAGAGCGCCCTATTTCAACTGCCGGCGTATCAAGCCACAGTGACAACAGACGCTCTTTGGAAAGGTTGGGGAGCGCACACAGGAAACCGCCATGACTGAGGCCTCTGTCAGCTGGAGGACAAGTTGCTTCAAATCAGTGTTGGAGCTCCGGACGGTGTTCTGGGCCCTTAAGTCATTCCGACACCATCTACAGGGCAACACGACCACCATGTTCTACATGAGTAAGCAGGGAGGGGCCCGCTCACACACTCTGGGCGATCTCGCACAATATGTGCCTCCTTCCGTTTCATCTGGCCGGAGTCATCAACACCATCATGGATTCCCTCAGCATGGAACTGCAATCCTGGGATCTCTGTCAAGACCAATTTCTTTGTCTTTTCTCAACCCGGAGCCGGCCGCAGATGGACCTATTTTCACATCGTCCAACTGGTAGGGCGCCCGTTTTGCAAGCAGGTGCCCTTAAGCGAGGTGTCTGGGGGACACCATCTACATTCCATAGGAGGGCCTGTTCATCTATGCATTCCCTCCAATCCCACTCCTCCTACAAGTAATCAAAGAACTCAAATGGAGCCGGTGCAGGATAATCATTGCTCCAGCATGGCCAGGCCAGGTTTGGTCCTCCGACCTTCATCTGTCGGTTGTGCCTTCCATCAATTTGCCTCCTCTTACAGACTTGCTCTATAGAGAAGGGGGTCTATGCTGCACCGCGACCCAGCATGTCTACAAGTGACAGCTTGGCTCCTGCAGCCCTAGAGTTTGGACATTTCGCACTGCCTTTGAAATGCTCTGCCATCCTGGCGAAGGCTAGGGCTCCATCTACTTTCATGTTATAAGCACAAGTGGAAGCGTTTTACTATATGGTGTCATTCGCAACAGGTCGACCTACTTCGAATCAAGCCTTCTCAGATTCTTCCAAATCTGCTACCTTTAGCAAAGGCAGGCTTAGAATGCGTATCCATTAAAGTCCACCTGGCTGCTATCTCGCGTTACACTTGCACAACGGGCAAGCCTTCTCTTTGCTCACATCGGCTGGTTAAAGAATTCCTCAAGGGCCTATTTCGAGCTTTTCCTCCAGTATAGGCACCTGCTACAGCTTCACAGCTCAATACGGTCCTCTCCAAATTGATGGGCCCGCCCTTCATGCCTCTGCACCGGGCTCCTCTAAAGTTCTTATCATGGAAGACTGCTTTTCTATTACTTCTGCCAGACGTGTCGGAGAAATACAAGCTCTCTCCTGCAATGTTCTCCTTATTTAATGTTCCATCCATCCAGGGTGGTGCTGCGCACTTATCCCTCATGTATGCCTAACGGTACTGTCTGCTTTTCTTCTCAAAGAAACTCTAGTCCTTCCAGTGTTCTTTGGTTCGCCCACCACTCTGACAGAGCTTTGCATTCACTGGACGTTGCTTGTGTGTGGAAGTTCTATATCGAATGCACGAAAGATTTTCACAAAACTTTGCAACTCTTTGTGACATTTGGACCTGTTCTTAACGGGAAAGCCCTGTAGAAGGCTTCCATTTCCAGGTGGCTATCTGGCTGCATTTTGCCATTGTCATCAGCTAGCAAACAGGCTACTGACAGGCAGACCTAAGGCACATTCCACCAGGGCCATGGCCTCTACTATGGCATTTCTGTCTGGTATTCCCTTGCCCGACATCTGCAAGGCTGCTACGTGGAGGTCTACCCACACCTTCACAAGATTCCACTGCGTTGATGGATATTCCAGGGAGAAGTCCTGTGTCAGGCAAATGGTGCTTTGCAACCTATTTGTTTGAGGTGAGTTCCAAAGGTGAGTGCTATTGCTTCTGTAGAGCTGTACATTGGTTGTGATATATATATATTGCTGTGTGTACGGAGATTCATGAGCATGTGAATCCATGAAAGATCCCATTCTGGAGAAGGAACAAGTTAACTACCTGTAACTCCTGTTCTCCAGCATGGTTATCTTTCATGAATTCACATGCGACCCTCCGTCCCTACCCCTTTATGACTCTTCTTGGCTCCTACTGCCTCATAATGTGTTCCAAATCTGAAGATGGCCTCCGGGGGTGGAGCTAAGGAGGTCTAGTGCCATTGGCTGGGGCAGTTTGACCCAAAGTGACCGCAATATGCTATATAAGTGACAAGCAGTTGTTTAATCTTTAAAGCTGAACTGCTTCAATATTTCTGAGGATTCCCAGCCTGACAAGAAATATTCATAAGCATGTGAATCCATAAAAGATACCCATGCTGGAGAACAGGAGGTGCAGGTAAGTAACTTGTTCCTTATGAGGAAGCCGAGGCAAATCTGAGGGTCCCCTCCCTAGTTTTCCTTGCTAGATCTGTCCACTGTTACGAGACTTCACTCCAGAGTAAGTCATGTTGTATGGGACCCCAGAACGCACACATCTAGATCAGATGCAGATGGTGGGTTGGCAATTGTGGGAAGAAGTGACGCAACTCCTCATGGACTATACAGACAGGGAAACTTGCTCCAGAGGACTTGTTGGTCTAGGAATGCACTACCGGTGATAAAGATATTGAAAAGGGGGAGAGGCTGGAAGGTTAAAGTGATTCCTTCTGGGAGCGAACCATCTGTGAGACAGGCATGGTATCAAGGGAGAGACATGGACTCAAAAGTAACAGTTTGAAAACCTTTATTATCAAACTTTGTAGGTTTGGTGTAATGCCTACCTGACCCTAACTCGAAGGGGCATTTTTCCTTCAACTGATGCTTTTAAAGGCCGTAGATGTCCGTAAGTCCAAAACCAAAGTTTCTGTTTCCAAACCAATGCTTACCCTCACTTTTAAATCAAATCTGATAGCGAGTCTTCTTAACCCCTTAACTGCCAATGGTCCCTCCCACCCCCCAGTGCCAAGGCCTTTTTTGGTGATTTCGGTATGTCGCCATTCAATCTCATGTAACTTTTTTGTTACATGAGATATCTCGGCCAAATTTGACCCCACCAAGGTCTCCTAATTCGCTGTATGGGGTGAGAGAAAATAACCAAAAAGGGAGAAAATGTTGGGTTTTTCAGAAAATGCCAATAAAATGATGTACAAAGAAGTCTGTGGTTTTTTTCCTTGTGAGAGCTAAGAACAAATAGTTTGCTGTGCTGAATTCGCCATTCTCTAGGCTTTCAAGAACAGGTTGAGTGGAAATTAAAATCACATGTTTTTATATGGTTACCATCCGTTTTGTGAGAGGTAGGTGATTTTGCCCTGTTTTTTTCAATAGGACATTCATGGGCGGAATGGAAGAGGAGGGTAGGATAGCTGAATGGGAAGATAGAAAGGCATACATTTCTGAAAAGTAGACAAAATTCCAAGTTTTGTAAGGGGTGATTTGCACAGGTCAGGCAACAACTATGTAGGGAAAATGTCCATAGATTGGAGGAAAAATGACAGATAAAGAAGGTATCTGGTAGACATGGTTGGCTTTGTAAGGCAATGGCTTCTGTGAATTTTGAGAAAAGCAATGCCC
The DNA here is from genome assembly GCF_040938575.1 of Ambystoma mexicanum. Taxonomy (NCBI): domain Eukaryota; kingdom Metazoa; phylum Chordata; class Amphibia; order Caudata; family Ambystomatidae; genus Ambystoma; species Ambystoma mexicanum. Next base: position 994,976,709 of record NC_090929.1, on the reverse strand, counting down.
AGCTACATTCCCCCGATTCTTCTAGTTAGGAAATCATGCATTTTTTGTAATGTTTCACAAAACAAGCAATACCACAAGCCAAAAACTGAGCCATGGTACAGAGGTTGTTTATGCTTACGGCTTAAACAGACGTACTTAGCATGTGTAAATAAGGAAAACAAATGTGTTGAGGAATTTTTTGAAAGAGCGCAGGCAGACCTTTTGGAGGGTAGATGACTTGTGCAGGGTGCAAAAGTGTATAGTGCCTAAAGCAGCGACTAAATGTAGGTCACATTTGGGAAATGAAAGGGTTGTGTGACAAAGTGCAGCAGAAAATGTATGAAAACGTTATGAAAACAAAGCAAACACAACACATGTTCTACCTTCCCGTGTTACAACAGGTGTCCCGACGAAAACAGTACCTCGCATGTGTAGGTGCACATACCTGGGCGCAAAGGGAAAATGCTAAACCACTGCTATCCTCCAAAGTGTTTGGGCAGCCAACCTACAGATTTGGGCCTGGGGTGTCACAGCCAGCAAGGAAAACAGGGAACCCCATGCATTTTCCAGAAAGAGACCCGTGGGACTCCACAGAGGTCGGATTTGCATGAATCGCCCCAGAATTTATCACCCACAAGCCCAGGCAAAGTCTGAAATTTGGCGAAAAAAACACAATTTCCAGACATTTCCCACTGCCAACCCACCGGAACACGCTACCAATAACACATGTCCTACCTTCCCACAGGTATCCTAATGAAAGGCAGACCTTGTATGCGTGGGTGTCCTTACCTGGGTGAGAATGGGTAAATCATCTGTATGGTAAGTGCACTGGGAATACAAGAATCACTGTGTACTACCCACTGCCACCCTTTTTCTCCCCTTGAAGCCCATTCACAGGCACCTTTGCTGACACACCTCATACATACAGTTCACAGTGCAATAGGACAGGCAGGGTTGGATTTAGCACAAGGAGCAAAGTTCCTGTGAGCAGTAAAGCCGCGTCAAGGCACCAACCGTTTAAATGGACATTCATACACCTTTCGTGTCTGCAGTCAGTAGGCATCCATTTCAAGCAGTCGCACCTCTACCAAATCACTAGCGCCACAGCAACCGTATCTGCACACTTATAGCAAGTGGACATCTGCTCACATTGCAACCGTGTCTCTAGGCGATATCTTTCACACCAACTTCATGTACTTGCATATTAACTGTCTGCATTCAAATGTCATGTGGCACCAACCGTATCTGCACACTCACAGCAAGTGGACATATCCTCACGTGGGAACTTCGTCTCCAGGCGATCGATATCTTTCACACCATTTTCCCATACTTGCACATCAACTCTGCCTGTATTCAACGATCACGTGCCACCAACCGTATCCTCCAAAAAGTTGCCTCCATTCACCGGTCATGTTGAACCATTCATATCTGCAACCTTACCCACACTAAACACACATCTACTAACATGCTTATAATTTCTGCAGTGATGCCATAGTGCATTCACAGAAATCACATCTGCCTGTACTACGTAGCTTTACCTCACTCGCACACCAATCGTATCCAAGTCATTCCAACAGAAGACATTTCAGTCACACCAAACATGACATTAGTTAAGTTAGAAAATAAAAAAAGCAGGGTGGCACGAGATACACAAGACATTACCGCCATATAGATGGTGTCCACGTATAATTTTCATGACACTTAGACCCCAAGGGAGGGATGCAAAATGGTGTGTACTAATTTTGAAAGACGCCTCAAACTGTAACGGAGCCTAGCCAGAGCTTCATTGAAGGTCGGGGGTTATGGTGCCGCCCTTGGCCGCATGTTTCCTTTGTGGGTCGACAGTCCCCAAGTCCAGCGGCGGTCCCAGGATGGCCTGGCAGGGTCCCCATTCTTTCCTGCAGGGGAAAGCTGTAGCTCTGCCCAGCCAGAGGTCTAGGATGGTGCAGTGGTGACCTCTGGGTGGCCTCCGTTACAGCTTTGCTGCCTGGGAAAGGATGGGGACTCTGCTGCGGCTCACTGGGACGCTCGCTGGACTTTGGGTATGGTAAACCAATGTGGGAGACTTCCTGAAATTCTGGCTGGCCTGCGTTGCAGGTTTTCCCTCCAGGGGGGGATGGGCACTCTGCCCGGGGTCCCTGGGACCGCCGCTGCACTTGGGGACTGTCGTCCAACAAAGGAAACAGGCGGCCAAGTGCGGGGCCATAACCCCCGACCATCCTGAAGCTCTGGCTAGGCTGTGTTACAGCGCTACACCCGGAGAAGGGATGGGGACCCTGCCGGGGCTCCCTCGGACCGCTGGTGAACTTGGGGTGAGTTGACCCACAAGGGAGACGAGCGCTCAAGGTCAAGCACGCCACCCCTGACCATCCTAGACATCTGGCTGGACAGCGCTATTGCTTTCCCCTCCAGGAAATAAATGGGGACCCTGCCAGGCCACCATGGGACTGCCCCTGGTTTCGGGGATGGTCGCCCCACATGGGAGACGGGCACCCAAGGCCAGGGACAGCCTCACCCCCTCACTGTCGTGGGTCTCTGGGTGGCCTGCGTTACAGCGTTTCCCTCAGTGGAGTGATGGGGACCCTGCCGGGGCACCCTGGGACCACTGCTGAACTTGGGGGGGCGGTCGACCCACATGGGAGACGGGCGCCCAATGCCAGGGACATCACCCCGATTGTCCTGGACCTCTGGGTGGCCTGCGTTACACCTTTTCCCCCTGGGAAAAAATGGGGCCCTGTTGGGCGCTCAATGGGACCGCTGCTGAACATCATGATGGTCCACCAACCTGGGAAAGAGGCACCAAAGGCCGGGGACATCACCCCCCAACCATCCTGAACCTCTGGCTAGGCTGTGTTACAGCTATCACTCAGGGAAGGGATGGGGACCCTCCAGGGCTCCCTGGGGTCACTGGTGAACTTGGGGGCTGGTGACCAACAAGGGATACCGGCGCCCAAGGCCGGGGCCACCAACCCCCGACCATCCTATAGCTTTGGCTGTGCTGCGTTACAACTTTCCCCTCCAGGAAGGAATAGGGATCCTGCCGGGGCTCCCTGGGACCACTATTGAACTTGGGGGACGAAAGACCCCACATGGGAGATGGGCACGAAAGGCCAGCGACATCACCCCCGACTGTCCTGGGCCTCTGGCTGACCAGCGTCACAGCTTTGCCTCCTAGGAAAGGATGGGGACCCTGACAGGGCTCACTGGGACCACTGCTTGACTTGGACGACACAAATGGTGACCATTCTAATAAAAGGAAAGAGCTCCATACCAAGTGTGTATTGCATGCTCAGAAGAAATGAACATCTGCTTTAGTAGCGCAAACATGTTTCAGAAAGTGGGAGTAGTTAGGTTTACTAAAGTTTTTTTCATACAAAGCAGCCAACATTCTCTATTCAGGGCGCACCCACCATTGACCACATTACCTCCCCACTACCCGTTCCCACCCATACCACTGAAACTCCAGCCACAGTCCCACCCACCACACTTACCATCCACCCCACTTACCATCCACCCCCCCCAATTAAAATGCATAATAACAAAAGCAAATTTTGTACTACTTACATAAGTCAGCGAAAGCTTCCGACTAGGCACAACTTGAAAGGAAACAAAAAAGAATTACAATCTGTACTCAGCCCACCAATAACACATCCAAACTTTCAGGCTGCTATCTCCAAACTTTTCTATTCCTTGAACCAGATACATGGCACATCCCAGTCATCTACCACCACGGAAGGGTGAACTGCACACTGATAGGAAATGGGAATAAGGCCAATGAGTGTATGGAAACCCCACCACAACAAAACATTTTGCAGATGGCATAGTGGCAAACTGCCCACCCAGGGGGAACAGCTTTGTTCAGCTGGTATGGGGGCAATTTGTGGCCTGCCCCTGCAAGTGTGTCCCAGGCCACCGCAAAAACTTCCCCAAGCACCCACTCCCGCTCACACCACCAACAATCCTGACCCAGTTCCCACCCACCCCACTAACAATCTGCCCCCTGTGTAATATACAATGTTGAAAAAAGGCAAATTCAATACTTGCATAACAAAGGAGAAGCTTGAACTGTACAAGACCTGTAAACGAAAAAAAACAAATTTATTACCAATGTCATCCCAGCAAAAAACCAACTCGCATTGCAATGCTCCCATCTTCAACTTCCGCTACTTAGCACTGGGGGTAGTCACAACGTTCATTCCTTCACAACACCCAATGCACACTTACTATGGTGCCCACTTGCCCTGTCCGAATACTGTGCACAGGAAGTAAGCAGCACACCAATGTGCTATGCCATTGCTAGGCGCAGATCCAGCAATCCCCAACCAGCAATGCACTTGCTTTCCTTGCAAAGCAGCCTGCCCGTTCCATTAATCATGATCCCTGGTGTCTAGTGTGCCCCCCAAAACACCACCAGAAAATAGCAAAACACTTGTTCTTTTTGATTTGTTTGCCCCTTCGCCATGGGGCAGATGGGCACATCAGTGTGCCCATCTGCCCCCAGGTTGGGCAAAATGCACTGCCACATACTTTGGGGGTGCTTGTGCCAAGTTTTCTACTGGACCTCTCCCCCCACCCCAAATGGTTGGGGGGGGGGGCATCTCGTGTAGCCCTCCCTAGGGCCACATAGGGGCAGAGATCTGGCCTCGGGAAGGGCTGCATGAGATGCCCCTGCTCTCCATTTCAAATGGATTGTGTCCTCCAACGTATTCCTCATCTTTGACATGTAGTGTCCAGCTTCGGCTGCTTCGGAGAACTTTTTCAGCAGAGGGCGCCCTGCGTCGATGGCTTCGAGTCGATGTCCCTCGAAGACCGCCGTCGAGGGTGACGTCATCGGATGTTATAAGTAGCACGCACAGCGCCTGTTGTCCTCAGTTCCGTTTTTCAACAAACGTGTTTGCTTGGTGAAATTCACCACGCCTCGTACTTGTGAGGTATTTGCAGTTGTCTTTGTTGACAGTGTCTTTGTCTTCCACTCCGACAACCCCTCGATCGGGGTTCAAGAAATGCAAGGACTGTGGATCCAAAATGTCCATGACGGACCCGCATCGAGTCTGTCTGTGGTGCCTGGGTGAGGGCCACGAGACGGATACGTGCTCCAAGTGTCAATCCATGACAGGAAAGGCCTGGTGGGAATGAAAGGGGAAGCTTCAGATAGGCAAGGTGTCCAAACCCCAAAAGTCCCAACCGGCTGGACCTTTGACAGACGAGTCGAGAGGCGACTCTACTCAGCGGAATAAGGCCAAGCTTTCAAGGTCTCGTAGTGGTTCCCGCCACTCTTCTTCCTTGTCGAAGCGCTTGAGGAGAAGGCACTGCTAGTCGCCTTCCTCGTCTTCATCCGGCGGCACCCCCGAGAGGGTGACATGCCCAACCAAGAAGTCGACACCGGCAGAGGGGGAAGCTTTCTGTGTGGAGATACTTAAGATCTTTGACAAATAGGGCAGGGATCCATCCACACCTACTGTGGAAGCAGGCAAGGAGCGGTCTCGGCCGGAAACTTGCATGCCCTCGAGCCCGAATAAACAGTGTGATCCCTATTGAGAGCACTCAAGGCCTCGATCAGACTTGTTGTCGAAGGATCACTCGAGATGTGGTGAACGGTCAAGGTCGTCAACGCCTTCGAAGCCCTCGGCGCCAAAGCTGTCGGTGCAACCCATCGGGTCTTTGACCCCTGTCAGGCCTTCGACTTCTTCGACGCCATTGTCGACGTCAAAACCATCAATGCCGGCTGGACCTATTTTCGTCAGTTCAGCTCACAGGGCCTGTGGAGCCTCCAAAGAAGGCACTGGCTAAGTATAAATCGACACCTTCAACTGTTTCGAAGCCTCTGGGATCCACACCTGAAAACATTTTTGCCCCTCTACCGAAAAATAATTTTTTTAAGTCCCTCACCATTTTTGAGGAGGAGGAGCATTTGAATGAGGAAGATAACCCATTTGGTCTCCAGTATGGGAGCCCTAATGTGCTTGAATGTCTCATTTCAGTGGAGAGTAGGATGCAAGATCTTTGTTATACTTTGCATAATGCTAGTGGTATTGACACCTCTCCTGAGATGGTGTTTGGCAAGCCGGAGCCAGGGGAGCATGGTGACTCCTCCTACCGACAAGACAACTTATGTCTAAAGTTGTGGAATTTTTGGGCTGGTCTAGACCTCCAGTGCATTTTGATCAAGATGATCTCACCAGCGTTTTGGACCAGGGTCCACCTATGGATCCTGTGTTACCTTTCCATGTGGCTCTTCAAAAAATGGTGGCCAGGAATTGGGAGACCCCGGGTACTAATCCAGCGGTGGACAAATCGCTTACAAGAAAATACAACCCTTCCAGTAGTGACCCTGGTTACCTGTCCCAACACCCCACTCCCGAGAGTCCAGGCAACTACAACTACTTCGAACAAGGCAGCGTACCCTACCATCCCTCCTGATAGGGATGATAAGCGCATGGATGGATGGATAGATGTGTAAGGTATTTTCGGCTGGGAGTATGGCACTGAAGTCGGCCAACTCCACCTGTGCCTTGGCAACATTTTCGTACACTCTATGGGAGTGCATATCGATGGCGGTGGAGTATATTCCGGAGGGGGATGAAAGGAACGGCTTCCTGGCTATTGTTAAAGACAGCAAGGAAGCCATGTGTGAGTACCTTCAGTTTGGGTTGGATACTGCAGATAGCGTCAGCAGGTCCATGATATATGATATGATATGATAGTTTATTTATATTTGTATTTATTGTTTTATATAGCTCCTTAATCCAATGCGCTTTACAGTTAACAACAAGAACACATTAAACACATGTAGCGCCTATACACAATGTATGAGTACTGTGATGCGCAGGTTTGCGTGGTTGTGGAAGTCTGGTTTTGCACCTGATGTGCAGGCTCGTCTGCTTAACATGCCATTTGATGGCTCTCATCATTTTGCCAGCAAGGCTGACGAGAGCCTTGAGAAGTTGCAGACCTCTAAGGCGGCAGCCAAGTCTTTAGGTGCCGCTGTTAGGTAACCTCAGCCTTTTCGTCCTAGCGGACAACCTTGGAGGGGTCGATCTTTTCAGTACCACTGCCTATTTGGAAGGCGAGAGGAATGGCCAGTCAAATAGGGCAACGAAAATTCCCTCGTGGTGGACGAGGTAGAGCTACGAAGCCTGCTCAAGCTGAAGCCTCCCTGCCATCAGTGTTTGCAGCAGCCACTTCAAAACCGCTCTGAAGGCTTGCGTCACGATTTGCCAGTGGGGGAGGGGGGGGCAGACTGTCTCAGCATCTCGACGAATGGTGAGCCATTACTTCAGATGCTTGGGCTCTGGACACAACAGCCTACGGTTACTGCCCTCCTTTTGTAAAGAAGCCTCAGACCAATCCACCGGGAAAGCACTCTTTGAGGATTCCAGATCCGCTCCTTGTGCAGGAAATCTTAACCCTGCTAGAGAAAGGTGCTATAGAACCAGTGCCTGTGGCGGCAAAGAAAAAGGGTTGGTATTCCCAATATCTTTTAATCCCCAAGAAAGACGGAGGACTGAGACCCATCTTGGACACTTGAACAAGTTCCCCAGAAAGAACAAATTCAAGATGGTCACTCTTTCTCGGATCCTTCAGGCCCTCCAATTTCAGGATTGGTTGCTGTCATTGGACCTCCAGGAAGCTTATTTTAATGGGCCGATCCATCTCAAGCACAGGAAATACCTGAGGTTCACCGTTGGCGGCTCGCACTATCAGTTTCGAGTCCTGCCATTCGGGCTGACCTCCGCTCGAGGGTGTTCCCCAAACTGATGATGGTAGTGGCAGCGCATCTTAGGAGAGGGGGCGATTGACGTCTACCCCTAACTGGACGATTGGCTGACCAGGGCGCGTTCTCCCGAATAAGCCTTGGATCATCTCAACGTTACCTGCCACTCCCTTCACAGACTGGGCTTCTCCCTCAATTTCAAGAAGTCCCAGATGACACCTTCCCAACAGCTCCAGTACATCGGGGCTGTTTTAGACACATCCTTGGAAAAGTGCTCGCCACCCAAGGTGAGGGCTCAAGACATTCTCCAGATGGTAACCAAATTTCTGTATGCCCAAAGTCTCCTGGCTTTCAAATTCTTGAGGTTGCTCGGCCTCATGCCATCCTGCGTTTTTCTGGTGCCAGAGGCCCGCCTGCGGATGAGGTCCCTTCAGTGGGCTCTCAGAACACAATGGTCCCAGTTCTTGGGACAGATGCCATCGCGACCAGAGTCTCACAAGATCTTTTGTGGTGGGACTGCGAGGAAAATATTCTAAAGGGGGAACATTTTTGGCAACCATGGCCTGAGATAACTGTAGTGACAGATGCCTCACTCACGGGGCGGGGAGCTCACGCCAACAATTTGACTGTCAGCGGTTGTTGGTCTCCATCGGAGTCCAAACTACACATCAATCTTTTGGCACTGAGAGCAATCACACTAGCACTGAAGGCTTTTCTGCCGTCTGTACAGGGAAGGCATGTCCTGATAATGACAGACAATACGGTGGCCATGCATTACCTCGACATGAGAGGTGGTGTAGGGTCACTAACACTGTGCAGCAGAAAGGCAATGCAGCTCTGGTATTGGGCTATTCAAGAGGGGAATCTCCCTGTCGGCAGTTCACCTATCCGGGGAGGAGAACACAGTGGCGGACACTCTGAGCAGGCAGAGCATGGTCTCCCATGAGTGAGAGTTAGCTCAGGAAGTCCTTCAAGAGATCTTCACTCTTTGGGGAACCTCTCAAGTGGATCTGTTTGCGATTGGGGTCAACTGGAAGTGTGAACAGTTCTGCTGAAAGGAATTTCCTCCGAGAGGAGCTCTAGGAGACGCATTCGTGGTCTATTGGGAATTCCCACTGCTGTACGTGTTTCCGCCAGTCTCTGTCATTCCGTAAGTAATCAGGAGACTAAAACGGTTCAGGAACCACATGATTCTCATTGCCCCGGATTGGGCCAGGAGAACATGGTACCTGGACCTTCTGGACATGTCCATCTGTCCACTGATATGTCTTCTGCAAAGAGAGGAACTTCTCTCGCAAGAGGAGGGTCGGCTTCTCCATCCAGAGGTCATCACTCTCAACCTTCACGCTTGGTTTCTGAAAGGTTGAGATACAAGGATTGGGACCATCTGGATGACGTGATGGATGTGTTGCTTTTGAAAAGAAGGCCAGCAAGAAAGTATCTGTACCGTTGCCATTGGAATAAATTCTGCGACTGGTGCAGGGAAAAGAATGTTGATGCTTTTCAATGTATGACCCCTGATGTTGTATCTCTTCTGCCTTCGTTAGCACACAGAGTCTTCAAGTTGGCACCATTAAGGGTTACCTTCCAACGCTTTCCATCTTCAAGCGCTCATCTGAGCAATGCTCCTATTTTAAAATCCCACTGGTGACTCCATTTCTCAAAGGGCTCACAATTGCGTTCCCACCTTCTGCTTTTCAGGTTCCAGTTTGGGACCTAAACCTTGTGTTAAAATTCCTAATGTGTGCGCTGGTTGAACCCTTGGACACATGTCCGTTGAGGTTGTTAACATTTAAGACAATGCTATTGGTTGCTCTAACATCTGCACGTAGAGTGAGCGAATAGCAGGCACTTTCTTCCAAGCCACCCTTTACTATTTTCCCCAAGGACAGGGTTGTGTTGAGGGTTAGACACTCCTACCTACCTTAGGTAGTTTCAGACTTTCACTCAAGTCAGAAAATTGTGCCGCCGGCCTTTTATCCTCCTCTGTATCCTAGTAAGGAAGAGGAGAGGCTCTATAGGTTGGACCCTAGAAGAGCATTACGTTTTTATATTTCCAGGATGTCCAAGCTGAGAGTGGACGACCAGCTCTTTATGGTATATACTGGATGCAAATTAGGTCAGGCTGTTTCCAAACAGACTTTGTCTAGCTCGATAATCCTCACTATTTCTGAATGCTACGGACTGGCAGGCAAGGACCCTCCTGAGGGTTTGTGTGCATTCCACCAGGGGCACAGCCTCGTCGACAGCCCTGCAAAGGGGTGTCCCTACTAAAAGCATTTGTGATGCTGCAACGTGGTCATCAATCCACACCTTTACTAAGCATTATTCTCTGGATACTGCCTATGCTCCGGATGTCGCTTTTGGTAACTCTGTCCTTTAACTCTTTGCATGTCCGAATTCTTCACTCTCCTCCAAACATGGATACTGGTTTGGGAGTCTGTCAAATATGAGGAATACGTTGGAGGACACAATCCATTCGAAGAACAAGTTACTTTCGACTGGATGTTCCTCCAAAGTATTCCTCATCACCCTCCTAACCTACCCCTCTGTAGAATTTCCTGTTATTACAGCTTTCGTTCCAACAATGCTGAGTTTGTTTGTTTGTATTGTTAATAATGCGCGAGCGTACCCAGAGGTATCAGGGCGCAGCATTTACAAGAATTTTCGAAGCTTAGTTGCAGTACTCTCCTGCCCGTGGTTATGGGCGTCTTTGCTAACAAGAGTAAGGGAAAAAAGAGAACTGAGGCCAATGGGTGCAGTGGGTGCTACGTATAACATCCAATGACGTCACCCTTGACAGAAGCCTTCGAGGGACATTGACTCGACGCCATCGACGCAGGGTGCCCTCTGCCGGAAAAGTGTTCTGAAGCAGCGGAGGCTAGACATTACATGTCAAAGATGAGGAATACGTTGGAGGAACATCCAGTCGAAAGAACGTTACCAGTTGGTAAGTAAATTGTTCTTTGGGCGGGGGGGAGAGGCCCACCCCCCTTCCATTACAAAATGACTTGTGGTTTAGGGTGCCCCCAGACTCCTAAAAGCATACCTATTTATTGTTTTTGACACTTACCTAGGGGCAGATGGGCACATTACTCTGCTAATCTGCCCCCAGGGTGGCCAAAACCTACTGCCCCATCCATTGGGGGGCCTGTCCCAAATTTTCTGGTGGCCCTCTCCCCCCCCCCCCGCCCCAAATGGATGGGGGGTGGCATCTCATGTACCCCTTCCTATCTGCCCCCAGGGAGGGCTAAATGAGATTCCCCCCATGCACTTGGGGTGAGGGGGAGAGGGCCACCCCCTTTTCATTCAATGCAATCACTGGTGGTTTAGTTTCACCCCCACCCAAAACACCTTTTTAGGTTTGTTTTTTCTTTTCTCTGCCCCTTTCCAACGGTGCCCATCTGCCCCCAGGTTGGGCAAAACATACTGCTGCATGCTTTGGGGCCCCATTCCAAATGTTTCTGGTGGCCCTGCCCACACCCCCCACGCAAATGGATGAGGGGGCATCTCATGTACTCCTTCCTAGGAGCAGATTGCACTAGCAATCTGCCCCCAAGGAGGGCTACATGAGGTTTTCCCTATCCATTTTGGGTGAGTGGGGCCACCCCCCATTCCCCTAAAAACATCTGTGGTGGTTTAGTGGCCCACTCCCACCAAAAACGTTTATTTCTTCTTCTTCCGTTTTGACCCCAGAATGGGCAAAACGTGCTGGCCCATGCTTTGGGGACCATGTGGCAAAGGGCACCACCAGCGCAGTGCACCTTTTCTGTCTTTCCGCTTTACTTTCTTTCACCGCTTTCCAGCTTCCTCTTACTTTCTGCTCGCTTTTGCTCACCAGACTCTTCTTTCCTCAACGCTCCTGCTCCCTCTCCAGCCATCTGCACGCTAATGAGTTTCTCTCTGCCTCGCGAAACGTACCAACAGTATCGCAGCACCGGCGAGCAGGTCAAATGGGTTTGGATCGAGGTCGGGTCAGGATCTCGTGACCTGCCCTTCAGACATCACATGGACCCACACATGTCCCAGAGGAACGAGCACTGGCCTTAACAAGGCCGATAGACTGCCTCCCTCCCGCTCCGGCTTCCTGGAGACATGGCTCCCTCTCCAAGCTGCAGCCCCACACACACAGTGGGCCCACTTCTCAGTGTTCTGCACTCCACCGGTCCTTCTGGGCTCCTCTTCTTGCATCCTTCTGCTCCTTGGCCTCATCGTCCCATCCAGCAACCCGAGCTCGCTCAATGATTCTGGCAGAACCATCCTTTTTATACTGCAGGTCAGAGTCAATTGGAGTCTGGTGTGCACAGTTGGGGAAAAGTGCCTGACCTTGCCTGACTCTATTAGTGGGACAATTCAAAGGTGTTAGATAGTAAGCCTCACTTTGTATCCCGATGTTGTTCCTATGTGTAATCCTCATTGCTCCTGTTCGCTTATTCTTCATCCCAGTATTTATTGGAAATGGGGAGAGGTTATGGGGTGTTATTGGAAATACCCCATTAAAGCTGAGGGAGAGTGGCTTGGTGTAATTGGGGAGGGGGGAATACCATGTCTTGCCCTTGGGTATTCTCCTCCCAATCTCTTGTGACCCTCCACTCAATAGATCCTCCATCGCTTGTCCACGCCAGGGTCGGTATACAAAAGCGATGGCCCTTCCCTGTCCACCTGAATGGAAGATTCCGGCTGAGTAGGTTTGAGAATACCGTTGGGTGTCTCTCACATCCGGATATTATTTTTTTGTGAAGCTCCACTTTTTCTTTTCATCGCCGTTTTTCTAACAAATCCCCAAATAGAGACACTTCACTCCAACATATGTTCTTGGCGTCTTTCTTGGTCTAGGCGCAACAGTGTAACAGTATATAATGGAAAAAAACATTTTTACTACCTATCTAATGGTGGCTTCTACAAACATTGGGAATGCCAAGGTGCAGAGTCAAAAGGTAATACAATGTAAAGGCTGCAAACATTGGGAATGCCAATGTTTTCATACCAAAACCCCAAATTAACAAATTTCCTAATACAAACTCCATAACGGTCAAATTTAACCTTACTTGACAATATACCAGTACTCCACAAGACTTACTTTAGATGTGTGATATGGATCTGAGCTTCGTAATATTCAAGGGAGTATTGTGACGAAGTGGTGTAGTGCGAGTTAAGCTGCTGATGAAAACGATTTGAATTGTCATGCAAGTAAAAATATATTGTTACAAACCTGCACACACACCCATACATGCTCTCTCTCTAAAAGCAAGCTTTATTATACAGCACCGATGGGGAACCCTATTTTGCAATATAATCAAATACACCAGATAACCAAATGTCGGTTTTCAGTGACAGAGAGCCAGAAAGGACAGCAAAAAGGATGGATATTAAAGCTTCCTGGCCTTCCGCTCTGTTTACCTGCACTCTGTTCTGGAACCATGGTTAGTTATCTTCAAAACTTTGTTATTCTGCATTTCCTTAACTGTAATGTTACTATTACTGGCAGTGCGAGATGCCAGTTCAGAGAGTGTTCTGGTCAAGATGGTGCTAACAAAGCAAATGCTGTATCTCAGTCAACTTAGGCAGCTTGGTGTTGTGACTTTTCTTACTCATTTTTATAACACATTTTATTATATTAATAACAAAACAAAATAAGCACATTTGATTGACATAATCCAAGAGTTCCGATGTGCAAAAAGCAAACCCTTTCGTATACACATACAATTCCTGCTATTATCCCATTCTGCGTGTGACCCCCCCCCCCCTCAAACTCCCCATTAAGAGGCTTCTTCCCATTTATTCCCTATCTTCTGGAATTTGGTCTGGCATCCCTGTGCATGATACTCTTCTTTCGTATGATATGCAGATCTCCTTCTCTGATATTCATGTGCTATAGCTAGGAGTTTCTGGCTTACCCCACATCATAGCTATACTCCTTTTTATCAACTTGACAGCCGAGGACCGTAACAATTTTCAAAGAAACCATAGGAGTTATTTCCTCATATTCCCAACATCGGACTTGGGCTCAGCAGGTATAGGTATTCTTCTAAGCATCGCCAACCTATTTATAGCTTGTTCACAGAAACGGTATATCTGCAGGCATTCCCATATTAAATGGAAAATGGTACCATCTGATCAGTCGCATCGCGGGTGAGCCACCCGTCCACGTCTAAAGAGCAACTTATGCAAATAATATGGCCTATGTAGTATTTTAAGTTGGGTTAATGGAAATCAAGAGGAAATTGCCACCTCTCTCGGGAACATCGTAGCTTCCACCCAATACAAAGGGTCTATGACCCCCAAATCCGTCTTCCTTCTGTGTTGTACCTCAAGCAAGTCTCGAGATGAGAAGGACCATATACACTGGTTGGCTTCTAAGGAGGCACAGGGCGGGACATCATGCATATCATTGAATTGAGCATGTAGGGAGCCCATATGTTTGTTGTGAATGGATGAAGAAGACACGACTTCCCTCATTCAACATATTCTTTAGAGTAAGTATATCATGTTGAGCCCATCCCCAAACACACCAATTTTATTAATTTCGGGCATTAGTGAGCGTCGATTTCCCGTTTGAGCCATGTCCCTCTATTCTATAATAATATGTTAAGTTACATTCGATAGGGCAGGATCACTTCCACCCTTTATAGTGTTTGTACAGGTGCAGTCTCTTTCATACATGCCCGTTCGGCCTTAATGTGGGGGGGTAAATGAGGGGTCACCATGCAACCAATCATTGGCCACCGTCATTTAATTGGCCTGGTACTGCCGTACTGATCGTTGTAATGTAGATATAGCGAATCCAAGTTTCTTCCCTCCCCATAAAAGGTCTCTGAGAGCAGAGACCACTTTGGTAACCTCTGTCTTGGGAACAGGGTGGGGAGAATAAAGATATCTAGGCAGCATGAGAAATTCGGCTAAGGGTTATTGGCATAATTTGCCACTACTTTAAGTACTGTATAAATCAATTCGTAATGGCATGTCGGTTGCGAAAAAGGAAGCTGGCTTGATCTTTTCCAATGTGAATACCCAGGCATTTGAAACCCACTTGTGAGATATAATGGGAGCAGTCCATGGGAAATGCTGAATAGCAACATTGCATTGGAAAAAAGACAGATTTGTGCCAGTTGACTTTGAGTCCGCAGAGCACCTCATTGTCTTGTAGACATTTGGTTATAATGGGGCAGGAGATCCTTCACTTTTCCAGAAATATTAGAAGGTCATCTGCGTAGAGGAAGACTCTATCCTCGTGTCCAGTGGGCCAGCAAAATCCCACCCTGGCCGGATCTGTCCGGAGTTGTATTGTGAGTGGTTCAATAGCTATTGTAAACAAAAAGGGGGAGAGTGGGCAGCCCTGCGTGGTTCCCTGTTGCAAGGGGAAAGTTCTAGACGTTATCCCATTCTTGTTACCCTCTGCAATAGGTGTCATGTATAATAGCCTGACCCAGCAAGGGAACTGTTCCCTAAAGCCCATCCTTATTAGCACCACCCACAAGTGTTCCCATAGGATAGAATCTGTCCCTGCGACTCTAAAGCAGTCCACCAACTGTGTTCTTTGTGTTTTGCTGCCACATTAGCTACTCACAGCTCAAGGATAATAGTTAAACTGCCCCTCACGCTCTTACTACCATATTTATTTACTTGTGTGTTTTTTTAAAACACCTTTATTTTAATTATTTTCAATAGTAACATTACACCAAAATACACAGCTGCACTGCGTGATGCCCATACCCCTGACCCCCTCGTCGAGTCTAGAGAAGACCTTCTATTCATGCATCATAACCTCAATTAGTCTACTGTATCCTTAGCACTTACTTGTATGCATTGTGAGTTTGTTTTCAGTGTTTTTGAGTACCCAGTCAATTTACAGAAAACTATTCAGAGTGGTACATTTCACTGAAGACCATAATACAGAAAAACACATACATATTAAATAAATATATATAGGGTAGTGGGTTAAGGGGTTAAAATGAGTCCGGGTGGGGTTATAAGGGTAGAAAATCCAATGGGTTTGGGGGACGGCCCCCACATAATTAAAAAGTGCTTTTCGGTATTATGGTTGCATTGAAATGTACCATTCTGAATTTTCCGTCGATAAAATCACATATAACTGTTTTATACTACTTAACTTGAGTTAACTTCTGTGGATTCCCCATATAAATATGTACTTCCCTCTGCCTCCTTTCTTGCACTTAAACTGATTTGAATGTATCAAGACCTTAAATGATCAGATTGCTGCATCCAGCCTTTGTCTTGTTTTCCCTTGGTGACCCCTTCCCTCTTCAGGCATCCCAAAGCAGACCCATATAGAGAGAGGTGCTATGAAATCAATAAATGAATGGCTGCTTCACATGACATTACAAACGGATGACTACCTGTATTGCAATTGGTTGACATCCTAAAGGAGGACCTTTTTCTTTATAAGGTACATCAATTTGAAATTAATATTCAGCTTTAAAAAAGTGTTTGAATTTTTTTTTTTTTTTAGCAAAAAGCAAACATAAAATTACATAGAATGTCATATCTTCCAAGGCTCCTACAAACGTCCAATGTCCGAGAGATTCTCAACAATTTAATTAAACATATTAAAACTTCAAATTCTTAAACTAAAAACAGAGGTTCCAAAAATGTTGTCATTGCGATCACATGGTGGTTTAGATCCAGACATCAGTAGTGACCAACACTCTTCCATTGCTTGTCTGTGCAAGACTGAAAAGAGGTGATGAAACGTTGTTGTCAGTCTTTCTTGGCAGGCTGGACAAACAATGACCCAATGCTTCAGTGTTTCCACCTCATTTTGAGTTTTGCAAAACAAAAGTGCTGCTTTCACTAAGGCCTCGAATGACTTGGACGTTGGTTGAATGTTAAGTCTGATTCGAAGAAATTGATCTCGTCATTTCTTGTCTGGGAATTGTTTCATGTATTCGCAAATGGTGTCCAATTTGCGTGATTCATGAGAAATGTGAGCCACTGACTTATATTGATTTGCGTCATAGTGTGAATCCAGTTGCCTTCTCTAAATTTGCTCTTAATCCTCATAGGATTGTGAATCAAGATTTTAATCTAACATCCAGCCTCTTTTAAGACGTTGCAAATTTTTTCTTGCCATTTCTGCAGCGTAAAGTTTTGTGATGCTATTAATTCCTTTCGTAGCATTTCCATGATTTCTGGTTGATCTGCTACTAAACATTTTCTGAAAAGACTCAAGCTTTTCCACATGGCCATTGATGCCAGTGAGGATAAACCCATCTCACATCGTATTAATTGGATTGGAACAGATTTAGGGAGTCCCAAAACTTTTTTCCAAAAAAGGCCTTCTAAATAGGCCCACGTCTTTTCAGGAATTTGTGGGACAGCTTCTGATCCATAGGTGATTGTGGGTACGACTTTTGCTGATAAAATTCCAGCACTGGTTCGATGGAAAAGCGGCTGTATCTTTGGTTTAAGGCACATGCTTGACTTGTTAAGGCCATGATTATGGATTTGAGTCGACAAATCATTGGGGCTTCAGTTGTGGTGTCACTTAATTGAATGTAGTGACTTGCTCAATGAACTGGTCTTCAAGTCTCCAAGAAAATGCATTTTTACCTTTATTGGAGTTCAACATTTTAGACTTGGTTTTATTGATCTCCAGGCCATTGTCTCTGATGTATTTTTCTAAGGGGTTAATCTGGCGCTGCAGACCGACTGGTGTTTGATCGACTAAAACTATGTTGTCAGCGTAAACTAGTCTTGATAGTAGGACACCTCCGATCATAGAGGGAAAAGTTTGTATGTGGGGGTCCGAGTTCTGTATGTCTGCCAGGAAGAAGTTGAAAAGGGAGGATTCCATCGGACACCCCTGTTTCACACCTCGTGCTGTAGATATTTCTTCAGATAATAGGCCCTATTTAGTCAATTGTACTCTTAACGACGTGGTATGATGCATTGCCTTAATCGGTTCTAGTATTTCTTCTGGACAGTTTTTTGATTCCAGTTTGGTCCAGAGTTTCAAGCGATCGATCATATCAAACGCTTGAACCCATATCAAACGCTTGAACCAAGTCGATGAAGTCTGTGTATATTTTTGTCCTGGTATTCTGAGTAAGCCCCATTAATATGTTGATGAGAATATTTTTTGCGGTTCATATACCCCTGCCAAAGCCTGTTTGGAAGGGATCTTTAACTTTCACTGATGCGCGCCATTTTTAAAAATGATCTGAAATAATGGCGCCATACATTTTTCCAATAACATCTAGAAGAGCGATTGGTTGAAAGTTTGTTGGGTCGTCGCGGTCACCCTTCTTGAATATAGGGACTAAAATCGCTTTCTACCAAGAATATGGAATGTTTGAGGTGGATATCTGCATTAGTAGGGTATAAATGAACTGTGCCCACTCTGCTGGGCGGTCTTTCAGGATTGAATTAGTGAGGCCGTCGGAGCCAGGAGCACGTGAGTTGCTCAGTTTTAATATGCGCAATTTGATGTCATCAGGACTTACTTCTAATACCCAAGGCTTAGTGCGTTTTACAGATTGAATATACACGATAGCACATGCCGGTGATAGATATACTTTTCCAAACTTCTCAGTCCACTGTGTTTCACTGATGGGATTGGATTGCTCATTAATTGATTAATCTCTAGTAGATTTTACTAAAGTCCAGAAATGTTTGATTTTCTTGCTCACCAGTACTTTGAACACAGATTCCGAGTCAGCTTGGTATAGTGCAATTCTATTTGAAAGAAGCCAGTTTTTATAATTTTGCTTCTCTATGTTTTTTAAGGTCTTCTGAAGCCCCAGATTTCTTGCCCACTCTTGCTAGCTTTTGTAATTGCTTTCTTTGCGTAACCAGTTCATGATTGTAGACGTGTTTATGATTCTTTGATATTCGGCAATTGTTGATAACTTTACATCCCACTTCTAGAACCATATCGAAGTAATCGACCACTGTGTGATACATTTTCAAATCGGATGTTAGTTTTTCGATGTTTTATTTATCAACTTCAATCGAAGACCATCATTGCTCACTGATGTTTCAGCTGACATTCTTTCTTGCATGTGGCTCGTGGTTCCTAGCAATTCCATGGAAAGTAGACAGTGATCACTTTCTTCTGTTCTTATTATCTTAAATGAAGTCACAAACAGTAAAAATGAACGTGACAACAAAGATATAATCTATGATGGAAGCTGCACCCATTCCTTCCCAGGTCATTTGGAGTGGGTTATCTTGTTTTGTGTTGCCATTTAACCTATACATATCTTTGCTATTCATCAAGATGCTCCACATAGAGGCTCATGACTTTTTGTCTCCATTATGAACTGAAGTGTCTGCAACAGATGAATTTGGAATACATGAGGTGTTTAAGTCGCCACCCACAATTATATGACTTGTCTCCTGATTTATGTAAGCATCGTCAATTAGGTTGGCTATGTGATCATTGGAGATCAGGGCCGGATTCCAGTAAACCTTTATGATGACTAGTTTGTCCAATGACCTGTCGCATTGATGGTCCACATTTCGATTCCATCCTATCACAAGTTCTTGTGACAGGGCACAGGCCAATACACGTTTTATTAGTGTTAGAGGGCTGCCTGATTTAATTGCCGTCAGTAAACCTGACGGACGCCCTCTCTTGCCTTGTGTGGCCGCACACAATGAAATCTCAAAGCCATCTAAGATTGGTTTATCACGGAGCCAAGTCTCTTGCAAACACATGGCATCAAAGAAATCTACATTTACATTACCATCCTTGGTAAGTTGACTATAACCTCGGGTATTCCATGATGCTAGTTTTATTTGAGGATAACCTAAATTTGTGTCACGCAGTGACTCAGTTTTACTCGTTACTGATTTGGTGAGTTGCTAAGAAGAGTCTTTAATGCATGGGAAACAGACAAAGGTTAATATTTGGTTGATTGGCAATACATTGCCTCAAGCATGGGGGTGATGCGGTTGGGGTGTTGAAGAGTTTTAATAAATTAATAGGTATCAGAATTCCCTACTTTACATCATGGATTCTTGCTTGTGATGTAAAAAGGCTGCCATTAGGAAGGACTAAGTGTTAATTTGGTTTACTTCTGTTAGCTTGCATCATGAGATAGCTTCAAGTGCTTTCAACCATGTGACAGTAGTGCCTCAGTGTTTTATTTTGTGCAACTTTTTAGTGCCAAAATCATTAGGAGTTTTGAAACTATACAACAAAGAAGGCCGTATGAAGGCTTGCATAAACGCTGGAATAGAGCACCTAAGAAAAGTCAGAATTATGACAAGAATGTAACAGCTGCAAAAAAGCAATTGAGAAAAACATAGCTGTGATGTTAAACCCTGTTCTAGGCATGCACTCTGAGACTGAGATCACTATGCACATTAAACATTTGAAATGCGAATATCGTAGGTGGTTAAGATCGTACCAATGAAAATGTGAGATGGATGCGTGGTTTCCGATTGCAGATCATGGTATAGCAGGTAACTCTGTAGGAACATGGATGACAATAATGGGTGTGAATAAAAGGCGGCTACCGATCAATAGTGTTCCTGAGAGTAATTGGCAAAAACACATTGAGTCAACTTTGGGTGCCACTAGACTAGTAGATACTGAGACATTGATACCATTTATGAAATGGGTATGTAAAGCTTCAATACCTGACATAATTAAGATTATAGAGAAACAAAACAACTCTCGTACAGCTGGCCCTGGCAGCACCTGCAATAACCTCATTAAACTCTCCCCTGGGATTTGTGCGCAAGAGTTATCTATTTTCTATAACCACATTGGTGAATGTGGAGAGATGCCTGCATCTTGGAGTGAGAGTCATATCCTTCCTGTCTATAAGAAGGGCTGTTGGACAAACCCAGTGAATGATAGTTTGCTTTACATACTGGATATCCCAGGTAAATGTTTGCAAAAATACTGTTATGTGAACTGAGTGGATTGGTGGAAATGGAATCCTACCACCAATTCAGATTGGATTTCCAGCAAACTCTAACACAACGCATAATCTTATGATTTTGGTCTCAGTCATTGAATATGCGCTGCAATACGTCATACATCTATTTACGGCGCATACATTGATTTTAGTGCGGCTTATGACACAGTGATGAGAAATAGGTTATGGACCAAACTAATTGCATGGAATATCCCTTGTGGCTTATTGAACATGATTATGTTGTTGCATAAGGGCTCTAGTATTAATGTTCTTCTAGATGGTCCGGGAAAAATGTCTAGGTCAATTCCAACATGTAGGGGAGTTAAACAATGGTGTATAGTGGCAGCCACCCTGTTTAACTTATACCTTGCTGACCTTGCCTCTATTCACCAGTTTGAATCACTATACAGGTAAAGTGGATCCTCAAAAAATTGGCTGGCTAGGATATGCCGATGACCTACTCTTGCTAGATCATACACCTAAGGGGCTTCAAATCCTGCTCGATGCACTTGTGGTATAAGCGAAATTGAATGGTCCTCAAGTAAATATCTCTAAAACTAAGATCATGGCCTTCACAAGTAATGCTTAGAGGAATAGGGCAAATATCAAGTGGAAATACAACAATGCACCCAGTGAACAGGTCAGGAAGTATAAATACTTAGGAGTCATAATTAATGAGAATATAAAATGCACTCAACCTTGGGATGATACAAGAAGCAAATGTATGAAGACTGTCCAAACGATCAGCTCTTTTATTGGGAGAAATGGTGGTTGGTCAGTTAAGACTGTAATGCTTTTATATACTGCTAGGATTGTTCCAATCTTGATGTTTGGGGCTATCATTTGGAAACTGAATTGTGCAAATTTGAATCCAAAGATATTGCGTATTCTTTCCTATGCCAAAGAGAGTATCCATTGAATTCATCAGGCTAGAGCTTGATCTAAAAGGAATTTGGGCTGAATTTATAGGGGAGGTGGTCATGTGGTATGAAAGAGTGTTGCACCTTGAGAATTACACAATTATGGTTGACTGTGCCAAAACATTTGCTGGATTGGACAGACCTGTTCAGATGGGAATGCTAGGCAAAATTATGCTCGTTACATTATACATGGCTTGTGGGATTTGAGCGGAGGTTAAATGGCACACAGCTGAGAGCATGTAAATACTGGTTTAAAATAGTAGATTACAGTTTAGAGAACGACCAAGTACAATTGTCAACAAAAAGCAATAGTGGACACTTTATAGAATATAGAATGGCTAGGGTTACCATTCCAAATTATGTTTTGGCATATCCACATAGTGGAATTGTTCGAAAGTACCTAAAGAGCCAAGTGTTAATAATTAAAGGAGCCACAATTGGGATGATAAGATCTGAACGCCTGTGTCGATTATGTGGAACTAATGAAATTGAATCCCTGGAACACATTTTGGTGAAATGTGCAAGCTTGGATATGATTAGAAATACATATGTGAAATCCTATAATACTGCTATGAATTGTGTTGACAGAACTAACATATGGAAAATATTTATGGAAGGAAATGATAATAACTTTGTATATTTAAGGTGAATTTTGTCTCTAAATGAATTTTACTGGCCAAAATTGATTTTAAAGTTCAAAAATGAAATGAAGTAAGAAGGGATGAAAGAAAAATAATTGTTTTGTTTTTATGTGGATATTATTACAATCATTGCATTTTTATGTATTTAAATCTTGTTGTATTTACAAAGCCATTTTGGCTAAAAGTATATTCATTAATAAATAAATTTGGGAGTTTTGAGTTTTTGTGTATAGCATTTTGAAGCAGGCCTATTTGGTATTTTAACAACAAACCAGTGTGTGTGTTTGCAGAAGTGACCTTAATAAGTCAAGGAAACCGGGAGACTGTTAAAGATTTGTTGTTCTTAAACTAGTTGAGATATGTGAATTAATTCTAATGGGCAGATTGTTCAATGTATTGATGATTGCTGATACTCTTATGGGTGTCCCTCTCGCATCTCCAAGAGGCTTTCACCTCCCAAGCCCATGCTGCCCTCAATCACAAGTTTCCCAACTAGTGATAGAGAATGCTGAATGTCTAATCGTCGCTTACATAAGAGCCTAAAGGCGAGTGCCTTAATTGAGCCCGTTGGGCTCTTCTAAGTGAACCTCTCCCCATTGTGTGTAACAGTTTGTTTATTATGTGCCATTTATAGACACCATGGTCCTTTCTTGCACTCAGCCGCTCATCTCACTTTCAACTTTCCCTTGATCTCACTACTCCTCTTCCTTCCTTCCTTCACTTCCCTTGCCCTCTCTCTCTCTCTCCTTCTCGCCTTCTATTCCTTTCTCTCTGATGTTCCACACACTTTGTCCTTTCTCCTCCATTTCTTAAGTTTCACTACATCCCTGTCCACACCCCACCTATCACTACACTCCTCTCCCCACTCCTCACTACACTCCTCTCTGCACCCTTCTTCTCTTGACCACTCACACCCCTCTTACACTCCTCTAATATCCTTACTCTCTCACAGTACTCACTCCGTCTGACTCTACCTACTACCCTCACTCCCCTACTTGTCTCCCACTCTTCTCTCAGCACTACCACCGACTCTCACAAACACTCTCTCGCTGACTACTTCATTTTCACAAACCGGTACTACTCTCCCTCACCTGTACTCTGCTCAATTCCGACACCAACCCCTCAACATTACACTCCTCTGTTCATACGTCACCTGGTCTCCATCTTCCTCCACATTCCTTACCCTCACCCCTGCAATCCACACCCTGCCTTTCATTCTTTGCACTTTTATACTGTGGCTCTCCTGTTGCTTACCTCCATGGATTCCAGCACTGACCTGACACTCTTGGCCAATCTGTGCCTGTCCTTTCCCAAGGGGCTGGGTTACACAGTTGACAAGGTTTATAAACCCCTCTGAGTGCCCCCCACCCCCACACACTTTTCCAGCATGGTATTCTAACAGTTTCTGCAGTTTCTTTGGCATCCTGTGGGTCTACAAGTTTCTTTTTCTGTTGCCATTGTGAGTAGTTTACTTTTCCAAGGGGATGGGCATTGGTTTGTGTGCCAGTTCACAGTCCATATTGGTGCGTTTTGGGTTTTCTGCCCGTCTGGTTCCAGACTGAGTTTTCTTGGCTGCTTCCAGGTGCATCGTGGGTGTGGTGGTTCTGAAAAGGAAAAAAAAAAACACTGGTCAGAAAAAGTGTAGGGAAGTTTTTTGTAACAGAGGGAGAGAGGAGCACCATTATCAACATTCATGGAACATGAGGTGGTCTCAGACTAGGCCCCTCCACGCCCCATATCGCCCTGACAGTCATGAACATGACTGTGTGTGTGAGTGTGCGGGTGGGAAATTAGCTTGTTACAATTTCCTTGAACAATGCAAACATCTACAATCTCCCTTGGTTTTTCTGATGCAAATTCAGGCTTTTAATAGTTGATTTAAGTGCTTTATTTTCTACTCGCACATGTCCAATAATGTCAGAGAATGGTTACTTCAAATGTACGTGTCTAATAAAAGTTATTTTTGCTTTATTATTAGGTGACCGACCAGGCACAAAGAGGCTCTCGAATTCTGCTTGATATAGAGGCTGGTGCCCCGGTCTTGCTTATCCCAGAAAGCTCCACATCCAATAACCTAATTGTAGCAAATCTTGGGAAACTTAAAATCAAGAATAAGTTCCTCTTTGCTGGCACCCCAGGCACCTTCTCATTGAAAGATACAGTAAGAAAGAAATTGTTTAATCTGTTTTTTTCTCTGATCACATTAATATAGTAATACTTCTATCCTATTTATTCTATGGATTTAAAATTGGATTTTTATATTGTGCCTAGTTTGCTGAATTTGGTAGCTGTATCAAAATAGAATGTTAGTGCTATATATCATATTGCGTTAAGCTAGGTGCTGGATTGAACACCTGGCAGTAAAATAATAATTTAGAACGAAGTGCAGCTGAGGCTGTGGCATCAGTTCCACGTTTGAATATGTGATGCAATACATCACCTGTTTTCAGGAAATTTGCTCTAAGCGCTTGACAGAACAGGCGAAGCAAGACAACCATGAATCTCTCACTGCGCCTGTCCTGGTGATAAAGAGAAAGATTCCTGGCTGCTTGCGGATAGGCTGGGTGGATG
Source organism: Ambystoma mexicanum (assembly GCF_040938575.1). Lineage (NCBI taxonomy): Eukaryota > Metazoa > Chordata > Amphibia > Caudata > Ambystomatidae > Ambystoma > Ambystoma mexicanum. Next base: position 994,951,994 of record NC_090929.1, on the reverse strand, counting down.
AATGCCCTAATCCACTCTACATCAATGGTTGTTAGAAATAAGAAACCTAAACCAACAAAGTGCCAACTTGAAAGTATCATGAAAAGGGGGATAAATGCACATAAAACTCGATTTTGAGAAAATATATATTTATAAATGAAAATGCATGACATATATCAAACATAAACAAAATATGAAAATGCCATTAATTTGCAAGACAGAAGAGCATGAGATGGAAGCAGAAAGAGAAGATAGAGAAACCCCAGACAATGATTAGTAGGCAAATGGATCCAACACACTTTTATCAAAGCATAGAGTGACACCGCTATGTCTGTTGTACTATGAATTCAAAAATATTGACTTGCATACAAAATAAGTAAATGCAAACTGCAATTTGTGGCTAAGAATTCATGAGACAATGCCCACTAGATCATAAGGTCAAAATAAAACAAAACGTGTGTGCATTAATTGGAAAATAGCCCACCTTGTATGTCATGAATTGAGCTCACCACAAGACACTTGTTTCAATGGATTGCTTTTCTCCCACAGATTCCTCATCTTGATAAATATCGTCATCCAGCTCTGCTCTTCGGAAACTTTTTCGACAGGGGGCGTAGTGGACCTTGACTTGGCCGTCGATCGTCGCCTCGTCTTGCTGGGTGCTCGATAGTCTGCTCTGGATGCGACATCAGGTTTCGTATAAATACCATGTCACTACACCCATGCTTCAGTTCTTTTTTCCACGTGCTTGCACGCTTCATCTGGAACACGACTTTGAGTTCACTCAGCGTTTTTCTGTCAAATTTGACATTTCTTCTTCAAAAACCTCAATCACAATGTCTACTCACTGGGTTTCAGGCTTCAAAAGGTGCACAGATTGCGAGCCCAAAATGTCAGTGACTGACCCTCCACGACATCTGTCTGTGGTGCCTGGGTGCGAGTCTTCACACAAAGGTCTGTGCATCGTGCTCTAAAATGCAACCGAAATCACTATGTGAGAGAATCTGGAAGCTGGCTCTGGGCCGACCATCGGCAAAATCTCTGGCGCGGTCGCTCGTTCGGTCTTCACAGGACGATGCAGAGGAGCCCACCCCCAAAAAGGGGAAGGATAGGCATTGTGAGAAAACTAAAAGCAGTCCCACTATAGAAGCAATTCTTTTTCTTCTTTGTAAAAGAAGAAACAGCGCCACCACTGACGCAAATCCAGCTCGTCGGAACGAGATAAGGGACCAACCACTCGAAGAGTGGGAGAAGTTTAAAACTGAAATGCTGGAAATGTTTAAACAGCAGGCTGCTGTCGGTGCAGCCCCCGCCCCTCTGACCAGCAAGCCTTGGCAGGCAAAGCGACGCTCGGCGCTCCCGACTCCACGCTAGCCGGTCCATCAACTCCATCGACCAAGCCTTCGGGCTCGACGCCAACAAAGGCGCAGAAACCGTTAATGATTATCCAGCAAAAGGCTCCTACCCACGACGTGCATTCATCGTCCAAGCCTTCCAATGCGCCGATAACCTTCCCGTCGGCGAAACCTTCAGTGCCGACTATCAGCAAATGTTCTTTTGTCCCGTTATCAAGGACAGGATTCTTTGAGTCTATGCAATCCATTTTCTGGGGTCGACCAGCCTGACGACCAAGGGGACATTGACCCGATTTATTCCTGCACTGACGGAGTTAATCGTTTTGACGACCAGGCCGATTTATTAGCCTTAGCCCAAGGTTTACAAGATGCAAGTGGGCTGGACACATCCCCAATTCTTGAGCTCCAAGAAGGCCAACCCTACAAGCATACTCATGCTAAATTCCGGGTCTTAGTGGAAACAGTGGTATACCTCCTTGGCTTAGAAACTTCTGCTGCACACCTCCAGGGCTATGAACTCATTGATATTCTGGACAAAGGTCCAACTGTTGAGCATAATATGCCTTTCAGTCCGGCTATAGCGGTCCGCTAGCATCTTTTATGGCAGTACCCGTGCACAATGCCTCCCGAAGGCGCTAATTGCATAGGAAAATATAGGCCTCTCCTCACACCCTTAACCAGAAGGATTGGTAGTGCAGGCTGCCACCATCACCACCAGACCTGCAGCCTCTACGTCCAATCTACCTTCAGATAGAGAGGGTAAAAAACTTGACACCAAGGCCAAGAAACAATTTACTTCAGGTAGTATGGCCTTAAAAGCCACTAATGTGGCATGTGGCTTTGCCAAATGCTTGTTTGGTCTGTGGAAGGCTGTAGAACAAGCCACTCAATCCATCCCAGAAGAGGAAATGCAGGATGGTTTTATACGGTTGGTGGACGATGGGAAGGAGGTGGCCAAACAGTTGTTGCAAACCGGCCTGAACGTGGTGGACTGCATTGGCTGCTCCGTGGAATCGGCAGTAGTAATGAGAAGACTGGCCTACTTGAAAACCTCTGGATTCTCCCCACATGTCCAGAAGAGTTTGCTAGACATGCCCTTTGAGGTGAGCTATGCTTTTTGGACAAAAAGCTGACAACACTTTGGAAAAATTCAAAGAGTCAAAAATGTGTGCAAAGTCGCTGGGCCTAGCTGCGCAGCCGGCCAAGCCTGCCTTTAGATTTGCCTCAAGAGGCAGAGGCTGTAGATGCTATATACCCTATGGCCGGAAGCAGCAGCTCCTGCAAGCCAGGCAGGGGCAGAGGCTTTTCTCGTATCCCGGCAGAGGGGCTTCTAGAGGGCAACAGCCAGCAGCAGCGATGGGGGGCGACTTTACCATCTAAGCCGCTTTGATTTCCCCTCCCACGACTTACCGGTTGGTGCACGGTTGGCAGGACATTGGCCCCAGTGGCAGGAGATTACCTCTGATGCCTGGGCCCTGCAGACAATTTGTGGGGCTATTGTCTGCCCTTTTTAAGAAAGCCACCGGATAGAGCCCTGCCGGCTCCAATTCAACCGGGACAGAAGCTCCAGAAAGAGCTAAGAGCCCTGTTGTCGAAGGGTGCTGTGGAAGAGGTACCTCCGGATCAGAGCGGGTCAGGCTGATATTCCCAATACTTCCAGGTTCTCAAGAAAGGAGGAGGTCTCTTTCCCATTCTGGACCTCGGGCCTTAAACAAGTTCCTGAGGCAAGGCAAATTCAGGATTGTGACATTGAGAGAAATTCTCTACGCTCTCGAACGTCAGGACTGGCTGGTTTCAATAGACCTACATGATGCTCATTTCCATGTGCCAATGCACCAAAAGCACAGGAAGTCCCCAAGGTTCCTCACATGGAACAAGCTCTATCAGTCCAAAGTGCTGCCCTTTGGGTTGACCTCGGCTCCAAGGCTCTTCACCTAGCTCTTGCCGGTAGTCGCTGCTCACCTCAGGGGTTCCGGGGTCCATGTATTTACATACCTGGACTACTGGCTGATCTGGGGGAAGTCTTCTCATCTGGAGTGCCCTTCACTAGTACTGCACATGCTAGGTGCTCCCTGAACTTGAAGCAGTCCCATTTGACACCAGTCCAAAATCTCCAGTTTATCAGAGCAGTCCTAGATACTCAGATAGGGAAGGCCTTCCCTCCCAGAGAGGGGGCAGACAGCATAGCACAGATGTAACATTTGTTCCCGAACCACACCACTTTACCAGCGGCTTCCTTCCTCTGTCTCTTAGGTCTCATGGCCTCCTGTATTTTTCTAGTGCCAGAGGCCAGGCTGCATATGAGATCCCTTCAGTGGCTCCTAAGGGACCAGTGCTCACAGATCCTCTCCGGGTGTCCAACCAAGTGGTCCTCGACCTCGACTGGTGGGGCAACGGAAGCAGTCTTATGGCGGGGAACCCTTCTAGCCTTCTTGGCCTCAGACCCGAGTGGTGACAGTTGCATCTCTAAAGGGTTGTGGTGCTCACTGGGAGAACTTGCAGTTGAACGACCTTTGGTCAGTGACGGAAGCCAGGTTGCACATCAACAGGCTGTAACTTGCGAGCCATCAGGCTAGCCGTAAGGGCCTTTGCCCTATCTCTCAATCTCTCAAGGGGAAGCATGTCCTGATTTTGACGGACAACACAGACACTATCTGAACAAACAAGGTGGCGTGTGCTCCCGTACCTTCTGCACTGAAGGGATACAACGTGGTTCTGGTTACTGGAGAATCAGATCTTGGTCTCAGCAGTTTATCTGGCTGGGACAGTGAACAGTTTGGTGGATGCTCTGAGCAGGCAGAGCACGGTCTCACACAAGTGGGAAGGGTTGATTTCATCAAATGAAAAAACTAATTAAATTTTAACTAATAAAAAACAAATAAAACCAAAATAACAAACTTATTTTTAATTGTTTTTGGCCCCTCCCTCCCCCATTAAGGTTCCCCTTCTTTTTTAGCAATACTTTTCCCCCACCCCCAAAACCACGATTCCCAATTCCAACCCCATTTTTAGTTTCATTTTTTTCTTCATTTGTATTGATTTTATTCAATATAATCACTGCATACCGGCCGGAAGAGGTCTTATTTCTCTGGGGTACCCCAGCAGTGTATCTGTTCGCCACAGAGTCCAACAGGAAGTGGGAACAGTTTTGCTCGAGTGAATTCCCAGCGAAGGGCGCACATGACGGATGCATTTCTGGTGGACTGGACTTTCCCTCTCCACTACGCCTTCCCCCAGATTCCCGTCATTCCTTCGGTTCTCAGGAGGTTGAGGAGATTTCGAACGCGGCCATGGACTGGGCGAGGAGAACGTAGAACTCCGATCTCCTGCATCTGTCGACCTCACCGGTTTTCTCAGCATCTGGATGTCTTGACCCAGTCAGAAGGTAGAGTGCTTCACCCGACCACAGACTCCCTTAACCTACATGCGTTGCTCTTGAGAGGATGAGGTATGATGAGTGGGACCTATCCGAGGAAATACTTGAGGTGTTGCTGGCTGCACGCAGACTGTCTACAAGACCTCGGTTCGCGTGCAGGTGGATACGATTTGAGGCGTGGTGCAGGGAACGCGAGATTGACCCCATCTCTTGCCTCACCACTAGAGTGATTGAGTTTCTTCTGTCACTGGCCTCAGCAGGCCTTCAGGTCACTACAGTCAAAGGATATTTTACTGCCTTGTCTGTGTTCAAAAGGTTCCCAGATCAGGGTTCTTTCTTCACTGTTCCGGTCATGGGCCAATTTTTGAAGGGCCTTCTCAATAAGTTTCCGTCAATTCCTTTTATTTTCCCAGAATGGGATCTTAATCTGTTTTTGACTTATTTGATGGCGGCTTCGTTCGAGCCGATGCACTCAACTTCCAAAAGGCTGTTATCCCTTAAAACCACTTTCTTGGTTGCAATCACGTCAGCCACAAGAGTTAGTGAGTTGCAGGTGTTGTGCTGCAAACCTCAATTTTTACATTTGTTTCAGAAGAATGTTTCTATCAAAGTCAGGCCTGGCTTCCTTCCTAAGGTTGTTTCAGAGTTTAACCTCTCTGTCTATTGATTTGCCTGTCTTTTACCCTACACCCCATCCCTCGAAACAGGGAAAGCAGTTGCACTGTCTTGACCCCTAAAGAGCCTTAAGTTTTTGTGTCTCATACACCCTAGTTTCGGAAAAATGCCCAGTTGTTGGTTGACCATTCATTATCCCGTAAAGGTCTTGCCATAACCAAGCAAACGCTGTTGCGTTGGATTTTTTTATGTATATCCAAATGTTACCAGTCGGCAGTCAGGGATCTTCCTTCTGGCATCGGTGAACATCTACCGGGGGGTCTCAGCCTCTACAGTCCTATCAGAGACATATGTTGTGCGGCCACTTGGTCTCATTACTCTTTAGGTGTTGCACGTTGCTCAGATGCAAGATTTGGTAGAGCAGTTCTGAAAAATCTGCTTGTTTAATGCTTTCTGCCCTCCTCTGTTCTAACTGCTTGGGAATTCTATCAAGATGAGGAATCTGCAGGAGAAAAGCAATTCATTGAAGGAGAAATTGCTTACCATAATGATCTTTACATGGATTCTTCTTCTGCAGATTCCCCATCTCCCCTCCCATCCATCCCCGCTCAAAAAGTCCCTGTGGCTTGACGCTTCTGTCCAAGCGAGGAAAAATACCTCTTTTTCTAATCTACTAATTCCATGGGGGTCTCCCAGATTGGATGTATTCCATTGTTTTTTTACAGGCTGGTTAGCCTCCCTCCCGTCGTTTTCCTCTGAAGTGTTCGGGCATGACGGGGGGGAGTAACGGAACCATGGGGCGTAGTGACGTGGTATTTATAAAGTTTCCGAACAGCAGAGCTGGATGATGATGTCTATCGAGATGAGGAATCTACAGGAGAAGAATCGATGGAAAGATCATTAAGGTAAGTAATTTTGCCTTTTGGATAACATCACACTTAATACCCAAATGCGAAAACCGACAAACTCTAGAGTTTACCTATGTGGCTTAATTCATTGGATATGCAACTGAATAGATATAAAAGCGAAGGCTGAAGGGCACCTTTCTCCATGTTAGTCACACTGAAACATTTTCAAACAAGAAAGAAAAAAGAAACAATAAGGAGCATGTCTGAGCACTTGCCCAGCAATAAGAAACTTGGTGATTAACATGTGGTTCCTATCGGTGTGTTCCAACAAATTCAATAAAACACCATATGGTGAAAAAGGTTTTACAGAGAGGTTTCCAAATGATATCAGGAATAACCTATAATGACCAGATACAAGATTAAAAACCAGATCTATAAAAAGGTCTTGTAACTTTCTAACTGAAGCAATTATGTCCGTGTTCGGCGTCTATGGGCTGTGAATGAAGTCAATGGTGTTGCCAAGCGCCATGCTATTTAATTAAAATGCTGAGACGCTGTGGTGATGTGAAGGGAATGCGTACAATGTGCACGGAAAAGCAAGCCACTGATTAGGCGAGCTGCTGCAGTGCATCACTGATCGTTCAAATGGTAACCGTGCAGCTGTATGAAGCAAACATGAATTGAAGGACATACAGACCCTAATTGGGGTGAACTGAGAAAAATACAAAGGAAAATGGAAAAGCAAAAGCAATGATTGTAAAACCCACTAATATGTGAGCGTATTGCCTAGGAACTGTACCACCAATATTAAGTAAGAACATGAACAACCATCTACAATCGGCCTGTTAAAGGATATAAGAACCGGGGGTCAAAGTTCAACACACCAAAATAGTTAATGGCTATTGTATGTTCAGAATATTAAAAAAGTCAAGTGTTTGCATGGTGGAATAAAATAATTAAGATCAGATGGCCAGAGTGAAATAGTACTGGTGAATAATGAAGTTAAAGGACCTGAACAAAGCACAAGGGACGTGCCATTGGTAGATGTTAGGCAGAAACCTGCGCAGTTCCCTTAGGGACCACTGCAAAAAGTTTAAGACTACACGTGTTGGCAGTAAACCCAATTGGTAGCAGTCTGCACCACCCAGATTTACCTGGTAGCTGTGGCTGAGCAGTCAGACTTCTCTCAAGAAGAGTTAGGCAGTATATGGAGTATACACATTAGGTACAAAAATACAGTAGTACAAGCAAACACTGACCAGAGCTTTGGTATAAAAGTATATAATTATTTATTTAAAAACACACTTGTAAAAATACACTGGCACTAATATGTCAAGCAAAAATTCAAACACAGTCATTAGAAATATATACACCTCCCTGATTAATTATTCGACAAGTCTTAGGAAAAGAACACCACTTATTATCAAATACAGAGGTGAGCGCCTAACCAAGATGACACTCCAATGATTATTTTAAAAGGGAGGGAAAAGGCAGAATTAGAAAAGCACACAATACCAACACTTTTTAAAAGAACCACAGCAAGTCAAGAAAGGCAGAGTCTACTGTAGAGCCAGAAAGTTCATAGGCCAGGCCCACTCTTGGAGAGAGCAAGGCGGAATGTGCCCAAGATCACACAGTTGAAGTACACTTTAAAAGTCTTTGCAGATAGTTCAAAAGGAGTTGGATCAGTTCAGAAAAGTTAGTTAACAGATCCCAGGTCACCCCAGGATAGAGAGTCAAGCAAGGATTTACGGGACACCTTAAAAAGTCTGTTGCAAGGGAGACCAGGTGGGACACAGTACCTGAAATGGTAAGAAAGCTCCAGCGGGGGCAGTTGTTCCTGGCAGCGGTTGCAAGTCGGTGCTTCGTCCAGGGGAAGAGAAGGTCTCAACGTGGAGGTCTCAACAGCTGCAGAGTTTCTTGGTTAAAAGGTACTACGTTTTATTCGCAGTAATGGTGAAGCTTGGCTATCCGGCTGCCGGGGGTGCTTAGCACGGGCGATTTGACCACGAGACGATCCAGGAAGGCGAAAAGAGGGCGAACTGGTTAACCCCACCAGTTCAAAGGAAGAAGACTCTCCAGGATGAAGATCATCTCTGTCGTCGGGGAAGTGGTGAGGCGGTTCAGCAGGGCTCCACCGGTGGTGTCGTCTTTGCAGGTCGGCTCAGCTTCTCCCTCGTCGGATTCTTTAGGTCCTGTGGCGACTTCTGAAGTTCCAGTCCCCAAAGCCCTGCTTTTATGCAGAAGACCCCCATTCATCAGTCCTACCTGTCACTCAAACATGCGAAGTGATGAGCCGGGCGGCTCACCACTGGGCCAATCACACAAGAGTGCGACTTGAGTTGCAGAGGCAACTCAGTCCAGGGTGCCTATTCGCCCCCTCCCCTCCCACACACCCTGTAGACCCAGACAGAGTGGCACCACTTTTGGAGGCTTCTGTGCAGAAGCCCGCCAAAAGTGGAACAAAGGGCTCGACTTGGGTTGGAGTTACAGAGGCGAACACAAACACCATTTTAAAACCGAGTCCTGGCAAAAAGACCCAACCGGGGAATAAATATTAAATAAATAACCCGGCAGTATCTTTAACATTGCACCAAAAAAGTGGTGTGTTTAAAATGAATGGGAAATTCCCATAGGAAATATTCCGGTGGAATATTTCGCGTGGTAACCACTTCCACCAGCCAGAAACTCGACGAGGGGGGACTGCACAGTGCCCCTTCGAAAAACAGACCCAGGGGCAATCTAATTACCCCTACCAGTACTTTCACAATATGATGGTTTGTACTGGTTCTGTTCACAATTTAAGACTAGTAAAGTCAATGGTGACTTTACATGCCCTGGGAGACAGTAGTCAGTCCCAGGGTATGAAGTTTATGTTTGGGGGTCACTATGACACCCCTGTGTTACTGCACTGAGGGTGCTGTGTAACACACATCCCAAAAACACATGAAGCCCTATGGAGTAAAAGACCCCATAGCCCATTAAACACATTACAAAGTCAAAGGAAATTCTCAAATCATGCCTAAGAGTGGCAGAAAAAAGTCTCACTCTTAGCAGGAGAAAAAAATAAACCCCAAATATCCAGCAAAGCTGCTGGGGGACTCACTAGGTTTGGGAAATTAGCCTATACAGAGAATTCTCCCTAACAGTAGAAAAGGGTGGTGTACGTGACCGGTGGTCAAGAGTCTCAGGAACCAATCCATATTGCATACATAATATTTTCCAAATACTTAAAAATGAAACAGCCATGGCTTTGGTTCAAAATACACTGAAGATGCAAAGTGTATGTGCACCCTCATAATGAAAAAAGCAAAAATGCATATGCCATGAATAATCATAGGGAGAGAACAAGCAGAATTAAACAAGATATGCATATGAGCATGATTTTCATTGATGAGTAGAGGACATTTTATATTCGTAGTCCGTATTTAAGTCATGACAAACCGTACAAAATGTTAAAATATATTGCGATTCCTGTTGTCGCAGTTTCAGTTCACAATCTTCTCCTTGGACATCACAGTTCACCTGTACCATTCCTTCGAATTTTACATTCGAGGGGATTGGGTCCTCCGACGCATTCCATATCTATGACAGTAATCACCGCAGCTGTGCTGCTTTGGAAAATGTTCTGCGTCCTGCGTCGATGATGTCGATATGCTGCCCTCGAGGGCCTCCGTCCAGCCGATGTCACTGGATGTTATAAGTAGGACGCACGATGCCCGTAGCCTCAGTTCCGTTTTTTCCGCGAACGTGTTCGCTTTGGAGACCTCACCGCGCCTCGGTTCTACTGAATCCTGATCTTTCGGTTCTTCTAACCTGTTTGTTTGTGTATTGTAATGATGTCTTCGGCTTCTTCCACCCCGCGGTCGGGTTTTAAGAAGTGTCGGGTGTGCGGGTCCAAGATGTCGTTAACGGACGCGCACGACGATTGCCTCTGGTGCCTCGGGGAGGACCACGATACGGATGACTGTGTCGACTGCCAGTCGCTTACATCGAAGGCCTTGCGCGAGCGTAAGAAGAAGCTGTTGGTGGGTAAGGTGGCCAAGCCCTGGAAGTTGCGATCCACTGGACTTTCGATGGACGATTCGAGGGCGATTCTTTGCATCGTCGTCGTGAGTCCAGGAGGTCTCGGTCCAGGAGTCGGTCTCGCCATTCCTCTGCTTCTTCGAGGCGCTCACGGAAGCACCATCACAGGTCGCCTTCCCCGTCCTCCGAGGACTCCGCCTGTCGGCGGGTTGCTTGTCCCAACAAGCATTCCACTTCTGAGGAATGGGATTCCTTCCAAAAGGAGATGATGGTGATTTTTCAATCACAGGGCTCCGGTCCGTCCGTGCCGTCGAAGGATGCCGGCTGTGACCGTGCTAGATACACCGCTCGTACGCCTTCGGTCTCGAGCGGTCGTCGCAACCACCGGGCGCCTTTTGAGGTCCCGGTCGGACAAGGATGGTTGTTCTAGACATGCCCGTTCCAGGTCCCGGTCCTCGACGCCCTTGAGACCGTGTGAACCTATGAAGTCTTTGAGGAAGACATCGACGCCTGCGGCACTGAGGTCGTCGAGGGACTCTCTCGAGGCTCCGCCTCCGAGGAAGTCGTTAACACCATTGGCGCCCAGGCTGTCAAAGGACACGCTCGGGGCTCCGCCCTCGAGGCCTGTGTCAATGCTGTCGAAGTTGTCGGCGCCTTGCTCGATGTCGACGCCGATTCCCTCGACGCCTTTCGAGGCTGCTTTGTCGGAGGTACCCCGTGGCACGGTGGAACCCCCCAGAAAGGCTCTGGCCAAGGCTAAGAATGTCTTTGTCCCTTTTTCTGTGCCCTCTTGTTCCTCTGGATTTTATTTCTGAGGGGGATGAGGGATCTGAGGAAGGTTTGGTACCTGAGGAGGTGCCTGACGAGATTTTGTCTGGTCACAGCCAGATTGAAGACCTGCGTCAGTCACTGCACGATGCCAGTGGTCTGGACACTTCTCCGCAGGTGAAGTTCTGTCGGCCTGAGCCTGGCACCCATGCCGAGTCCTCGTACCAGAGCCTTATGTCGAGGGTCACAGACTACTTGGGGTGGTCTGCGCCACCTGTGGATTTTCTGCAGGATGACCTGACGGACATCCTCGACCAAGGTCCTCCAACTGACCCGGTACTGCCATTCCATATGGCTTTGCAAAGAAGGGTGGCTGCGGCTTGGAGTGCTCTGGAGAGTCTCCCGGCAGTGAGCAAGTCTTTGCCGCGAAAATACCGTCCAGCCAGTAGTGACCCCTGCTACTTAACCACGCACCCCACTCTGGAGAGTTTGGTGGTGCAGGCGGCCACAGCCCCAGTAAAGCAGACGTCGTACCCTACCATACCTCCTGATAGACGACAAGCGTTTTGATGGATGGGCGAAGAAAGTGTTTTCTTTAGGGGGTATGGCTTTACAGGCAGCTAACTCCGTGTGTGCCTTGTCACGTTTCACGCACACTCTGTGGAACTGTATTTCCTTGGCGGCTGCACATATTCCCGAAGGGGAGGAACGGGATGGTTTTCTTGCTATTGTACAGGATGGCATGGATGCCATGTGTGAGGCCGTTCAGTCGGGTTTGGACATGGCAGATTGTGTCAGCCGGTCCATGGCGGCAAGCACCGTAATACGCAGGTTTACGTGGTTGCGGAAGTCAGGGTTTGCTCCTGATGTGCAGGCCCGGCTCCTCAACATGCCCTTTGATGGTGCACATCTTTTTGGCAGCAAGGCTGACGAGAGCCTTGAGAGGTTGCAGACCTCCAAAGCTGCAGCTAAGTCGTTGAGCCCTGCAGTTCGCCAACCTCCGCCTTTTCGTCCGAGGGGACAACAATGGAGGGGAGGTTTCTTTCGATTTTATTCATCCTTTAGTAAATCGAGAGGAGCTGCAAGTCAAAAGGGCCACCGTAGGAGTGCCAGAGGTGGAAAACAGGGTACTCGAGGTGCCAAGGCCGCTCGGGCAGTTGCCTCTTTGCCCTCAGGCACTGACGCAGCCGCTTTAGCTCAGTCATGAGGCCATGTCCCATGGTTCGCCGGTTGGGGGAAGGCTGGCGCAGCATCTTGTAGAGTGGCGTGCCATTACTTCAGATGTGTGGGTTCTGGAGACCATAGCCCACGGCTACTGTCTTCCTTTCCAGAAGAGGCCTCACGACAATCCACCAGGGAATCTCTTTGAAGAGTCCGGATCTGCTCCTTGCACAGGAAATTCGATCCCTTGCTGGAGAAAGGTGCCATAGAACTGGTGCCTGTAGTGGAGAGGAACAAGGGATGGTATTCCCCTTATTTTTTGATTTCGAAGAAAGACGGGGCATTGAGACACATCATGGACTTGCACGGTTTGAACAAGCTCCTCAGGAAGGACTAGTTCAAGATTTCTCAAGTCCTCCAGGCCCTTCAACTTCAGGACTGGTTGGTGTCTCTAGACCTCAAGGTTGCTTATTTTGATGTGCTGATCCATCCCAAGCACAAGAAGTACCTGAGGTTCGTGGTTGGCGACTCACACTTTCAGTTTCAGGTCCTGCCGTTCGGATTGACCTCCGCCCGAGGGTCTTCACCAAGCTCATGGTAGTGGAGGCAGCGTATCTCAGGAAAGTGGGGATTCACGTCTACCCCTACCTGGACGATAGGTTGATCAGGGCTCGCTCTCCCGAGCAAGTCCTGGATCATCTGTCCGTCACCTGCCACTCCCTTCACAAGCTGGGCTTCTCCCTCAACTTAAAGAAGTCCCACTTGACGCCAACTCAGCGGCTCCAGTATATCTGAGCAGTGCTTGACACGTCCCTGGGGCAGTGTTTTCCTCCCTAGGTGAGGGCTCATCACATTCAGCAGATGGTGCACAAGTTTCAACATGCCCAGAGTCTCCCAGCGTTCGAGTTCTTGAGGTTGCTCGGCCTCATGGCATTCTGCATTTTTCTGGTGCCAGAGGGCCAGGTTGCGGTTGAGATCTCTGCAATGGGCTCTCAAGCTCCAGTGGTCACAGTCCTCTGGCAGGATGTCGGACGCCGTTCAGGTGCCGCCCTCGGTCACCCAGGACCTTCTGTGGTGGGCTGTCTAAGGCAATCTGATGAGGGGGCTCCATTTTGGCTACCCTGGCCGGAGGTGAAGATCGTGACGGACGCATCCCTCACGGGATGGGGAGCTCATGCCAACGAGTTGACAGTCAGCGGTCGTTGGTCTCCGTCGGAGTCCAGACTCCATATCAATCTGTTGGAGCTGAGGGCCGTCAGGCTTGCTCTGAAGGCTTTTCTGCTAACTGTGCGAGGGAAGAATGTCCTGATTCTGACGGACAACACAGTGGCCATGCACTACCTCAGCAAAAAGGGGGAGGGCAGGGTCACTTCCTCTGTGCGGGAGGCGATGCAGCTCTGGTTCTGGGCCATCCAGCAGGAAATTTCGATCTCGGAAGTTCATCTGGCCGGAGATGAAAACAAGACGGTGGATGCTCTGAGCAGGCAGAGCGCGATCTCTCACAAGTGGGAGCTAGCTCAGGAGATTCTCCTGGAGATCACCATCCTTTGGGGGACCCCTCAAGTGGATCTCTTCGCCTCCAGTGTCAACTGGACGTGCGAAAGGTTCTGCTCGTGGGAATTACCTCCAAAAGGAGCATTAGGAGACACGTTCGTGGTGGAGTGGTTCTTCCCACTGCTGTATGAGTTTCCTCCAGTCCCCGTCATCCCGCAAGTGCTGCAGAGGTTCGGTTCCCGGATGATCCTCATTGCTCATGGGCCCGGAGGACGTGGTACCCGGACCTTCTCGACTTGTCCATCTGCCCTCCATGTCGTCTTCCCTACCGAGTGTTAGGGACAATTCTCCTTCTAGGGCTAATTTTCCTCACCTAGTGAGTCCCCCAGCAGCTTTGCTGGATTTCTGGAGTTTATTTTTTTCCACCTGGTAAGAGTGTACATCCTTTTTCCACTCTTAACTGTATTTTGGCCTATGTGTTTGTACTCATTGTGTGATCTTGGGCACTGGAGCACACCACTCCAGGTGCCCCTGTTCTTGAATGGGTTACACCGCACCCTCAGTGTAGTAGCCCAGGGTTGTCTTTAAGACTTCCCTCTGACTCCATTTCGCTGGGGCTGACTACTGTCCCCCAGAGAAAGGTAAAGTTGCCATTTACTTTACTTAGTCATTTTTACCACAGACCCAGTACACCCCATCCTGCATGGAGTACTGGAAAGGGCTAATCTGTACCCCTTTTCTGTCTGTACCTCCCTGAGCATTGTTTCGCTCTTAACATTTAGACTTGGCTGGTGGCAGTGGTATCTACTCTAACTTTTCTACCACGATTATATTCGATAAACGTGGTACTGTTCTTGGTTATTATATTAGCCTCGAACATAAACCTGCTTGACCAAATCGTCTTTCTTTTGGCTCCGGTTGGGTTTATTCGCCATTTCTTTTCGTTAAAGTCCTTCTTGTGTTTTACTTTGCGCGGCAAACTAGGTTCGCCTTCTTTGTTCATAGTCTTTTGGCGGGCTTCTGCAGAGAAATCCTCCTCAAGGCGCCTGGCTGTCTAGGTGGGCTGAATGTGAGGGAGGGGTGTAGTCACCCCCTGCACAGGGTATCCTAGAAAACCCAAGTCGCACTTTGCCATGATTGACAGCCAGGTAGGTCTCTTGGGCTAGAAGACAGTCTCCTCTGGAACTACAAGGAACCGAAGAGAAGCGGAGAGAACGACGGCTGCTGCAACTACCCCGTCCCAGTGAAGCCCTGCTGCAGTCCTGAGCTATCTACCCTTCGACGACTAAGAGGAGATCCAGTCCGGAGTCTTCTTCCCTTGAGCCTGGTGGGGATAACCAGCTCATCTTCTTCAGCCAGAGATTTACGCCGTGGTCGAAATCGCTGCATACTGCTGTAGTGGTCCGAATAGCCACCTGCCAAGCCTCTCTGTTTTTAAGGAGCGCCCCTTTTATTCGTTGTCGCTGCTGCCGGCTTCATCCCTGTGTGGTGCAGACCCCCTTCAGACGTCGTCCTCCCCGACGAAGCTCCAGGAATCCTGGGTCTGCAGGAAACCAACAGGAACAACTGCCAGGGCACCAGCTGCATCATTGAAATAAGGTACTGTGCTCTACTCGAGGAAACTGGATGAATCCCTTTTCTTCATCCTCAAGGCTCGTCCTGGTCTTCCCTCCTTCTTATAACTTTTGCTTCCGAACATTGACAATATCCAAGTACTTTTGGGCTACGTTGAATCGTGAACTGTAACGGTGTGATCTTCGGCAACAGGTCTCCGGTGTCACTTAACCCTGGCTCCGACCCTTTGACTTTTGACTCGTGTTTCTGAGTGTTTCTCTATGCTGTCATGTCACGGATACACATTTGAGTAGACCGAACTGTCAAAAAGTAATCGCAACCGTATCCGAGGTATCGTGTTTAGTTCATAACACCGATTCATTCAAACACAGGGTACTTACCTTGAGACATACTGTACAAAGTGAATTGGTTAGTTGTAGTATATTTAATGTGTGGTTTTGTTTAAAGTTTAATAGAGGTGTTGTGTTTATAACTGATGGTTTAAAAATAAATGTACTTATATTTTTTACCTGAAACCTTGAGTCAGTGTTTGCTTGTGTCACAGTAGTTGTGGTCCCTTTGTGTGATCTCTGCTACTGCTCATATACTCTTGAGATAAGCCTGGCTGCTTTGCTACTGCTACAACTATAACTTAGTAGTACAGGCTTGTACCAAAGGTAAAACTTGTATTGCCACCTGTGGTCTTACTTGTGTGTAGTGGTCCCTTAGTGCACTGCACAGGATTTTGCCCAACACCAAGAGGATCTGTTCTCACAGGAGGGGGGTCAGGTTCTCCATCCAGAGGTCAGATCCCTCAACCTTCACGCTTGGCTTCTGAAAGGTTGAGGTACAAGGATTGGGACCTCCCTGAAGACGTGATGGAGGTGTTGCTTTCGGCCAGACGGCCGGCAACAAAGTCCCTGTACCGTTGCCGTTGGAGAAAGTTCTGCGACTGGTGCAGGGTTAAGAATGTGGATCCTTTTTCATGTGACATTCCTGTGGTTCTGTCTTTTTTGCTTTCGTTAGCCCGCAAGGGCTTGCAAGTGGCTACCATTAATGGTTACCTGGCGGCGCTGTCCATCTTTAAGCGCTCGTCTGAGGAGTGTTCTTATTTCAAAATTACTTTAATTTCTCAGTTTCTCAAAGGGCTCACTAGCGTGTTCCCGCCGTCACCTTTGCAGGTGCCGGGTTAGGATTTGAACCTTGTTCTAAAATTCCTAATGGGTGCTCCGTTTGAGCCTTTACATTCTTGTCCTTTGAGACTGTTAACACTTAAAACTGTATTTTTAGTTGCGGTCACTTCCGCTCGCAGAGTGAGTGAGTTGCAGGCCCTTTCAGTTAAGCCACCCTTCACTGTGTTTCATAAGGACAGGGTTGTCCTTAGAGTTCGTCCTTCCTTTCTTCCGAAGGTGGTGTTGGAATTTCATTTAAGCCAGAAGGTTATTCTTCCGGCATTTTATCCTCCTCCACATCCTGGTAAGGAAGAGGAGAGGCTCCATAGGTTGGATCCTAGGAGAGCTTTAAGCTTCTACATTTCACGCATGTCCCGGGTCAGAGTGGACGATCAGTTCTTTATTGGTTACGCTGGAAGGCGTTTGGGACAAGCTGTTACTAAGCAGACTTTGACTAGATGGATTATCTTGGCAATTTCTGAATATTACCGCTTGGTGGATAAAGACCCTCCGGTAGGCTTGCGGATCCATTCTACTAGGGGTATGGCTGCCTCTACTGCCCTGCAGAGGGGTGTTCCTATTCGTAACATCTGTGAAGCAGCCACATGGGCTTCGGTCCATACTTTTGTACGACACTACTCCCTAGATTCTATCCATGGGCAGGATCTGGCCTTTGGCAAGGCGGTCCTTTACTCTTCAATTTGATTGGGCATTCTACATTTCTGTATTCTAAATTCTTTTCCCACCTCCTTACGTTGGTACTGCTTTGGTAGTCTGTCATAGATATGGAATACGTCAGAGAACCCAATCCCCTCGAAGAACAAGTTACTCTCTTACCTGGTAACGTTCTTTCGATGGGATGGTCCGAAGACGTATTCCATATCGCTCCCTCCCTGCCTACCCCGCTACAGAATTTCTTATGCGATTGGAGCTTACGTTTCCGCAAGGCTTTCTGTGGTCATAATTGCAGAAGATTGGTGCCACACATTCTGGGGAAAAAACTACAACTGAGGCTATGGGCATCTTTCTTCCTACTTATAACATCTGGTGACGTCGGCTGGACGGAGGCCCTCAAGGACAGCGTATCAATGTCATCGACGCAGACCCCAAAAGATTTTCCGAAGCAGCACAGCTGTGGTGATTACTGTCATAGATATGGAATACGTTGTCAGACCATCCCATCGAAAGAACGTTACCAGGTAAGAGAGTAACTTGTTATTTTCCTTAATTCTTGGGGTTTTCAACCTTTTGGGATTTTCCCATTGTCAAGTTTTGTACAGACTAGTTAGAGTTGCGCCCCATCGTTTTCCTCTGCAGCATTCCAGCACTTTGAAAAAAGGGGGAACAGGGGTACTTTGCGTAGGGACGTGGTATGTATACGACTGACGTCCTGTCTGGACGATCGAAGGCTGTGTCGAGTCCCACTATGCCCCCTGTCGAAAAGTTTCTGAGCAGCAGAGCTGGACGAGAATATCTATCTGAGGAGGAATCTGCAGGAGAAGAATCCATAGACAGAACATTACGGTAAGTAATTTCTTGTTTTCTTGCTATTGCGTCCCCTTTTTTGTCACTGAGGTGTCTTGTCCACCTCACTGAGCCACTCCAATTGGAGTGCTTTTTTGATTTCTTAGTTGTCCAACTGGATATTTCAAATTTAATTAGCTATCCGCTGCTCCATTTATGCCAGCTGTGACAGCTTTAAGAGGTGCATTGGTTACAGCAGACATTTCTCTGTAGCTGATATGGATCAAGCCAATGTAATGTCTCATGAAGTTCCATCTGGTGAGCGCTTGTGCCTCTTGCTTCAAGTTGGCAATGATAACGAGCCTCCAGATGATGTTCAGGAGCTGCTTTTTTCCGCAGCCATCAAAACCGTCATAGAAAGTACCTCTTGCAGAAAAAGCTCATGGTTCTCGGACTATAGACCCTGCTATCCGTGTGACCTATTCTCACCTAATAACTTTGCAAATGTACCACAGAGATATAATAGTATGGTGTATCGTGAAGTTGATCTAAAACTTTGCATCCTTCTCTGGCAAGACCAGAGGTCAAGTTTACCTTTTCAGTGTCCTTTTAGCAAGCCTTTAGTGCTGGCACTACCTAAGGCTTCCCCCTACCTTAAAACAGATGAGCCTTTCAAGCCAGCCTTGCCTAGCTTAAAGAAGGTCAAAAAGGTGTAAAATCCCTCATTACTGGCTCCGATACAAGAGTCTTATTTCTGCCCAAATTCTTTTTCAAAACACCAGAAGAGCCACTAAATAAGTATGACGTGGCAGAGAGCCATGAAACACCATTTTAGGCACAGAGGGGAGGAGAGAAATGTTTATCCGGTAATGGTCATGTCCTCAACCCCATTTGGTTACAATGGAACCATCCTCTGTACCAAGGGATGGTCTATAAAGTGGTCTATAAACGTTATCGGACCCAGAAAGGCCGGATTACAATTCCTCACAGTAGTTTGCTGTTTGTTTGGGTCACCTATTCAGTACTCCAGTAAGACTACTCCCACTCCACTACCACAGTTCACTTCTTCTCATTTGCAATATTTGGAGGATAAGACACATTTTGGCTTGATTGTTGCTCCTCCAACACCACAGCTGCCTTAATATCTATTAGTCTACATGAACATTCTGGTACAGAGATTAGTTTTGATCAATATGTATTGCATGCATAGCCGAGCAGTGCTTAGCTTATTACAGGTAATTGAGCTGGTGGTTACAGCATGGTCTTCTTTAGAAAATCATGTAACATCCTCCAGTATGTCTACTGAGAAAAGAGGAATGTGTGAATAGTGTGACTATTGTTGCAAACTACGCTCTCAGATACATTTTGGGATGCTTTTATAGTCCACAGAACCGTGGCACAACATCAACACCCAAAGGTGCCCTGTTAGCACTTATCACAGGTCTGGGGTGGGAGCTAAATAAGTCTCCCTTTTCATTCCTGCTTTCCCTGTTGGTAATGCTAGCTTTCCATTTGGTTTTGCCCTGCAGCAGGGCAAGCTGCGCTATTAAAAAGCATACTTCCAGCATTAGGCTCAGCTTTTCCCTGAAGGTCACCGTAGCTCGGCACTTTCAGGGGCACTGACAATGCAGCTACTTTTTTCCTGGTCACCAGTATACAGCTGCAGAGTGCAGTGTGAAGCTGGGGAAGGCCCATGCCCTGTCGTTCGTTTTTCTGAGCCCTCTCGTTGCTACCTGTGAGAACTGCTTGAGGCCTTGCATCTCCCTTTAAGATGCATTCGTCGTGGACCGTTTTTCTTCTGTGTCACCATTTTGCTGCTTTTTCCACCAGTGGCACTCACAGAACACTCCAGATTGCCAGGTGGACCCATGAAACCACTGTTGTATTCCACATGGAGTCAGTGGCAGAGGTCCTGGGCCTTTCAATTAATTCTCCATCCATGGAAACATATCGCTGGTTCACAGCAGGTGGAAAAACAGTCAGTCCTCCTTCTTTTCTTTTCTGCTCTATCCCCGCCATCTGTCTTTTCATGATTATAATCTTACTGGTTTGCAACAATTCAATGAATATGGCTATAATTAAACACAAAACTATATAATTAGGAAATCTGCTGGGTTTTACCCATGTTAGGGAGAGTTCTCTGTTAAGGCTAATTTCCCAAACCTAGTGAGTCCCCCAGCAGCTTTGCTGGATTTTTGGGGTTTATTTTTTTCTCCTCCTAAGAGTGAGACTCTTTTTCTCCCACTCTTAGGCATGATTTGAGACTGTCCTTGGACTATGTAATGTGTTTTATGGGCTATGGAGTTTTTTACTCCATAGGGCTTCATGTGTTTTTGGTATGTGTGTTACACACCACCCTCAGTGCAGTAATACAGGGGTGTCATAGTGACCCCCAAACATAGACTCCATACCCTGGGACTGACTACTGTCTCCCAGGGCATGTAAAGTCACCATTGGCTTTACTAGTCTTAAATTGTGAACAGAACAAGTACAAACCATCCTATTGTGGAAGTACTGGTAGGGCTAATTAGATTGCCAAGGGGGCACTGTCCAGTCCCCCCTTGTCGAGTTTCTGGCTGGTGGTAATGGATACCACGCAAAATATTCCACCGGAATATTTCCTATGGGATTTTCCCATTCATTTTAAACGCACCACTTTTTGGTGCAATGTTAAAGATACCGCCGGGTTATTTATTTAATATTTATTCCCCGGTTCGGTCTTTTTGCCAGGACTCGGTTTTAAAATGGCGTTTGTGTTCGTCTCTGAAACTCTAACCCAAGTCGAGCCCTTTGTTCCACTTTTTGGCGGGCTTCTCCACAGAAGCCCTCCAAATGGTGCCACTCTGTCTGGGGTCAACAGGATGTGTGGGAGGGGGATTAGGCACCCTGGACTGAGTTGCCTTGGCAACTTAAGTCACACTCTTGTGTGATTGGCCCAATGGTGAGCCGCCCGGCTCACCACTTAGCATGTTTGAGTGACAGCTAGGCTGATGAATGGGGGTTTTGCTGCATAAAAGCAGGGCTTTGGGGACTGGAACTTCCGAAGTCGCCACAGGACCTAAAGAATCGGAAGAGGGGAGAAGCTGAGCTATCTACAATGACGACACCACCGGTGGAGCCCTGCTGTACGAAACTCACCACTTCCCCGACGACAGAGGAGATCTTCTTCCAGGAGAGTCTTCTTCCCCTTGAGCTGGTGGGACCAACCAGTTCGCCTTTTTTGCCTTCCTGGATCGTCTCGCGGTCGAATCGCCCGTGCCAAGCACCCCGGTGGCAGGATAGCCACGCTTCACCACTACCGCAAATAAAAGGGTAGTACCTTTTAACCGGGAAACACCACGGCTGTTTTCTTCCCTGGCAGTGCAACGACCTCCAGCTTTCCTCCACATCGAGATCATCTCTTCCCCTGGACGAAGCCCTAACTTGCACCCACTGCCATGAACAACTGCCCCCACTGGAGCTTTCTCACCATTTCAGGTACTGTGTCCCGCCTGGTCTCCCTTGCAACAGACTGTCCAAGGTGTCCCGTAAATCCTTGACTCTCTATCCTGGGTTGACCTCAGACCTGCTAACTTTACCTTTCTGAACTGATCCAACCTCTTTTGACTTTTCTGCAAAGACTTTGAGTGCATTCCCACTGTGTGATCTTGTGCAT
This sequence comes from Ambystoma mexicanum, assembly GCF_040938575.1. Taxonomy (NCBI): domain Eukaryota; kingdom Metazoa; phylum Chordata; class Amphibia; order Caudata; family Ambystomatidae; genus Ambystoma; species Ambystoma mexicanum. Next base: position 994,930,527 of record NC_090929.1, on the reverse strand, counting down.
ATTCCGCCTTGCTTTCTCCAAGAGTGGGCCTGGCCTATGCACTATTTGCTCTACAGTAGACCCTGCCTTTCTTGACTTGCTGTGGTTTCTTAAAAGTGTTGGTACTGTGTTATTTTCCTATTCTGCCTTTTCTCTCGCTTTTTAAACAAATTATTGGAGTGCCATCTACGGTTACGCGCTCACCTCTGTTTTGCTAAATAAGTGGTGTCTTAACCTAGACTTGTCGAATAATTAACTAGGGAGGTGTAAATACTTATGACTGTGTTTGAACTTGCTTGACATATTAGTGCGAGTGTATTTTTACAGGTGTGTTTTTAAATAATTATATACTTTTATACCAAAGCTCTGGTCAGTGTTTGCTTGTGCTACTGTGTTTTTAGCCCTATTGTGTATACTCTATATACTGCCTAACTCTTCTTGAGAGAAGTCTGACTGCTCAGTTACAGCTACCAGGTAAATCTGGGTGGTGCAGACTGCTACCAATTGGGTTTACTGCTTACTCCTGTAGTCTTAAACTTTTTGCAGTGGTCCCTAAGGGAACTGCACCGGTTTCTGCCTAACAACCCACCCTCTCACTTTCCCCCCACCCTTCTATAACTTGCCTCACAGAAGGATGACAAAAAATAACTAGGTTCAGCCCACAGAGTATCATGTAATAGGTTATATATAATGATCTATTGTCAAAGTAATCCAGAAATGCATCTGCCTCCCATCTCCTTTGATTCCCCAACTACCCTCTCCAGGGAACAAGAGAAATGATCTAACTGCCTTCACAACTATGCTACTTCAGGACTTGTGCTCCAGTAGTTCAAACATCCAAGGGCCCATTAATTTCACATGGTTAAGAAAGGACCCTAATTGGACAATAACTAAGGTAATCCCCTGCCCCCAACTCGAGAACATGCATTTTTTTTTTGTTTATTTTGTTTAAACAACTATCTTCATTTTGGTTGAACACATGGATCCAATATACAAAGTAAGTATCACAGCAGTAAAATAAAACAATTTCTTACAGAGCTCAAGGTGGTACTCAGTGTTGCAAGTCATTACATGACCCTTCTCCCTAGCCCTCGCCCCTTCCCCCCAGCCCAACCTTCAAGTAGCCTTAGGAACCTTGTTTATACGTTAACGCTGGGAGCTCTTGTCAAAATCCAGGAAGGGAGCCCAAAGGTCTGTAAACTGGTGTAAACTTCCCTCTTTGGCCACTGTGACTTTCAACCCACCAATATACCTCACACTTTCACCCACGAAAGTGTCAGTGGCGGTCCTTCAGGGGATTTCCAGCAACGGGCCATCGTGATCCGTGCTGCCAATAAAAGCTTTGTTATCAATTTAGTAGTCAAAGGTGAAAAAACCACTTGCGCTCCATGTTTGGCCAGTAAAGTTCACAATAGTTGTCCAGATACAAAGTGTCCAAAAGTCTTCAACTGCTTGGTATTCCAGTTTATTGTCTGGTATTTAAGTTGGCAGAAACAGCCAACACGTATTTCGACTAAAGTATTTTTCAAGGCAAATGGGTTTTTTCTATAGTTTATCAATAAGTAGATTGAAGCGTTCCTTTGAAGTAAGTATTAAATGATATGGACAATGCTAAAGCCAGCCGTCCCCCTCGTTGGAGTCAAAGATTTGGTGAGGTGTCCTGTATATCATTTCACGGATGCTCCGCGTGTCTGCCTGGCACACAATACTCCTATCTCCCCAACGCAATAGGACACAGTCTATCCCCGTTTCAGGTTTCTTATCAATTTAGCAGTCCTCTCAGATTTTGGATTGACATCTGTTACTGGCGCTCCCAAAAGAACAACCTCAGGAGTCATTGGGACTGATATGAGTCATAGTTCTATTACCAAGATAATATTTTCCCATAAAGAGTTGATGAGTGGGCAGCCCCACCACAAATGGAGATATGATCCTTGTGCTCCAAATTTCCGCCAACATACTGGTTCTAGAGTTGTTTGAAAATGTTGTAACTGGACTGGGGAATGATACCAGCGAAACATAAGTTTCAGGGCGCATTCATTGTTGGTGACACATCTAAAAGAAGAGTAGTTTCTAGCCCATGTTTCCACCCAGGACCGATCCTCAAGACCCAGGTCGTCCTCCCAGTGGCACATGTAAGAAGGCCGGTTCACCAGCATAACCCTGTGAAGGAGTTTATATATTCTAGAGACACTATTAGCCTGAATGCATTCATGAAGAGTTAGCTCAACAGCGCCCACATTCTGTGTAGCCCCCTGTCTGACCAATGGCTGAGTTATCCAGTGGCACAACTGGCCCACAAGAAAATCTATCCATTTCAGAAAGCTGAAAAATCTTTTCAGTGGTATATGGCTAGCCGCCTTAAAAAAGCTGGGATAACGTCTGTAGGCCCCCCTCGCCTCCGCCTCTTAAAGGCCCCTGGCTGCATGCCTGGGGAGAATGCTGGATTGTAGAAGATTGGGGAGTAAGACCCTATGACTGCTGTTTCTGCCGTAATGCCCACTCCCAGGTCTTCAATGTCACTCTAGAAGAGGTAAGCAGATCATGCCATTGTTTCCGTGCCGATCAGGGACAAACTGCAGGAAACGAGAGAGTGGGAGTTTAGCCTGTTCAATGATAGCCCACTTGGGCAGGGGGTTGGGAGACGTCCAAATCAAAAGGTGTGTAGTCTGTGCCGCAATGTAATACTTGTGGAGGTCCAGAACCCCCAGCTCCCCAAATTGGGCACCCCCCCAACATCACCCTTGTGGGAATTCTAGCCAAATAAACCATTACACTTTACGTTGGAGGCGATCAAGAAGCTTTTGCAGGATGTCCATCCACTGGTAGGGACGTACAAAAATAGATATTGGGGGAGTAAGGTTCATCTTGACGGCCGTGATGCATCCCAATAATGAGATTTCCTGCATTGCACATAATCTCCAAGTCCGCCTGTAATCTTTTTTTTTAAATGTTTATTTTAAACAGGCAGGTTATAACAATACAGTGCTTAATCATTCGCGACATGAAGCATAAAACAATACAATTTGACGCTTTTCCCACTCTTCCTCCAGGTCTTAAGTTCCTTCTTCCTGCCCCCGCTGGGGATCCCCATCATGTACAGTTCTCCTGGCTAATTGGGGCTTGAATGTCAGGGCCGGAAAGTTTTGGTCAAAGTCTAGACCGGACCCCAAATATTGTGAAAGCGATGTAGAAGGCCTGCCCCGGCAACTGTCACCCTCTCAGCGATCAAGATGTCCCAGACTTTCACCCACCAGAACGGCATGAGAGGACCTTCCGCCGTTTTCCAGGTGCGGGCTATTACGTTTCTGCCCGCCAGTAAGTATTGGGATAATAATTTGGCCTTAGGTCCAGACCTTGGGTAGATTCCAGGAATTGGAGCTCCAAGGAGAATGGGTTCGGGGTCCAGGGGCAGCCGCACCTGAGTAATGTCTGCAATCGTCGCTAGGCATTGTTTCCAAAAGGCTTGAGCCTTGGGGCAGGACCACCACATATGAAAGGAGGAGCCTATTTGGCCGCATTGTCTCCAGCATTGTTGGCCGAAAGTGGGATTCATGTGATGGAGTCTTAGGGGAGGGTAATACCAACGGAGGAGGATCTTGTAGGCACATTCTCTATTCGTCATGCAAGAGGAGGTGTGGGCCCGGGACCAGATATCAACCCAATGTTGGTCCTCAATAGGATGGCCCAGGTCCGCTTCCCATTGGGCCATGTACCGGGTCTTGGAAATTAAGAAGTCAGTTTGGAGGCGTTTGTATAGGGTAGAGATTCTCCCCCGGGGTGGGAGCTCATTAAGGGTCAGTTCAATAGCTGTGGGGGGACGGGTAGCTGCCTGGCGGGTCTGTGGATGAGTGCACCAGTGGCGCAGCTGGATAGACGTGAATCTATCCTGTTCCAGAATCTTAAGAGTTCTTTACATCGCTCAAAGGTACAGGATTGGCCCCCTTCGAAGAGTTTACCCAGGGTCTCCCGGCCTCCCGCAATCCAGGGCCTAAAGTTCCGGGTAGACAGTCCAGGCGAAAAGGTCGGGTTCATAAACACCTGGGAAAGGGGGCTGAGCCCCCGCCGGGATCCTCTTTTGCTTCAACACTTTGTCCCAGACCGAAATGGTATGTTTGGTGGTCGCCAGAAGTTCCTGTCGCCGTTCCGGAGGAGTGATATGTGGGAGAAAGCGTAGTGGGAGAGGTAGCTGCGCCTGTTCGAGATCCACGCATCTGGGGCGGTTAATAAGTATCTGCCACCATTGAATACAGGCCAGCTGAGCCGCCATCTGGTATTTCTGTAGGTCTGGGACCCCAAAGCCACCGAGCTTTGTGTTGCCCAGCATCGTGGACTTAGGGATTCTGGCTTTTTTCCCCCTCCAGATAAACTGCAGCATTTTCTTCTATAAGTTTTGGAGGGCTGGTGCTGGAATTGGCACCGGAAGTGAGGAGCAAGCGTAAAGGAATCTCGGTAGCAAGTTCATTTTACAAGCCGTGATACGGCGAGATCTCTTGTGCTGCCCAACGCTTTAAGTCTGCCTCCAGGTCCGTGAATAGTGGAGGGATGTTAGCCCAGTAGACCTCGCTTGGGTTAGCTGGGATCTGGACTCCAAAGTAGCTGATTCCCCTGGTCGTCCATTGTACTGGGCATAGTGGGATTAGGGCTTCTCGGTCCTCCAGGGACAAACCCACCCCCATGGCAGCTGATTTCCGGAAATTGATGCCAAAACCTGTGACCATTCCATAGCTCGCTATCTCAGCCAGGGCCTGAGGGAGGGAGGAACGGGGCTCCGTGATGATCAGAAGGACATCGTCTGCATAGAGGGCCAGTTTATGGTGCGATGTGCCCGATTGGAAGCCTTTGATTTCAGGGTTCAGCCTGATCCGTTGGGCGAACGGTTCCAAAATTAGTGCGAAGAGGAGCGGTGATAGTGGACATCCTTGTCTGGTTCCACAGGTTAGGCTGATAGGGGAGGAAAGGGTGCCATTGACTCTGAGAAGGGTTTTGTGCTCTTTATAGTTAGCCAGCGTCATAGTGCAGAATTCCGGGCAGAATCCAAAGGCCTCGAGGGTGAGCCTCATAAAAGTCCAGTCTACTTTGTCGAACGCCTTGATTGCGTCCAGGGCCAGAAGCACCAACTCCCGGGAGTCTCGGGAGGCAAGTTCCACCAGGTCCAGGACCCTGCGGATATTGTCGGCGGTGGAGCGGTGTTTGAGGAAGCCACTCTGATCAGCGCTAATTATTTCCGGCAAAAACTGGGAGAGTCGTGTTGCTAGGATTTTCGAGTATATATTTGCATCTATATTGAGCAGGGCGATATGTCTATATGATGCAGGGTTCTTCGGATCGCTTCCAGGTTTTGGCAGTAAGACAGTAATTGACTCTTGCATGGACGGCGTTATAGTGCCCGTGGTCCTGAACGAATTAAACAGCTGTACCAGAGGCGCTAATAATTGAGGTTTGAAAATCTTATAGAACCTAGTTGTATATCCATCCTGGCCAGGGGCCCAGTATTTAAGGGCTTTTATCGCCTCGTCCACTTCCTCGTCGGTAATCGGCGCCTCCAGAGAGTCATGGGCTGCTTTTTTTAGTCGGGGAAGCGCTGCTTTCCGTAGGTATTCCCTCTGTTCCTTCATGTCCCGTACCGGAGCTGTCATCACCTGGGTCAGGTGGGCCATCGCGAGCCGTAGTTTGTCTTGATCAGCGTACTGGATTTTGCCATGTTGATCCCGCAGGCCTACAATCGTGTTATTCCTCTTCGCCTTGGCAAGTTTGGCCACCAGTAGTTTGTTTGCTTTGTTGTTCTTAGCATAGTAAAACTGTTTAGCTTTTGCCATTTGGTGGGCAGTATGTTCAGCATAGTGGGCCTCAATCTTCTTTTGCGCTATCCGGATAGCTTGCTGCATTTTAGGGGTCCAGCCTTTCTCCTTATGGGTCCTTTCTGCTTTTTCAAGTTCTTCCTCAAGGCTCTGACGAGTTTGTCGTTTATGCCTGTGATAGGGCACTCCTTGCGCAATCAGTTCCCCCCGCACCACTGCCTTCATTGCGTACCAGTTGTTGGCACAGGAGGTGTCTTCGCTAGGGTTCTCCTTAAAGAAGTTGTTGATCGTGGTTGCGATCGCATTTGAGTGGCATCTCGTTAAGAATCGGGCCATATAGCATCCATCTGCGCTGTTGGGGATTAGGTGGTCCCTGCACTCGGATTTCCAGGGTTACCGGGGCGTGGTCAGACAGGATTCTGGAGCCAATTGTCACATTGTTGGGGAATGTGAAGATTTGAGGAGGTACTAGGAGAAGGTCTATCCTGGAGAACGTTCTGTGAACATAAGAATAGAAGGAAAAGTTTTTTTCGGACGGGTGGAGTACCCTCCATGAGTCCACCACCCCTAGAGTTCTGAATAATTGCAGGAGAGCCAGGGCTATAGCGAGGTCCCCGGTAGAGGGCGAGTGCGATTTGTCTTTCATGGGGTCCGGGACCCCATTGAAATCACCACCAATCACTATCTGGCCCTCCAGGAAGGGAGAGAGAGTTGTACTTAGCGATTCATAGAAAAGCGCCTGGCCTGAATTTGGCGCGTATACTGAGATTATGGAGTACAATTGTCCCAGCAGCAGACACTTCACTGCCATGAACCGCCCCTCCGGGCAGCTTATAGAATCTAGAATTTGAGGGTTCAGCCCGTTCCCGAATAAAATTGCTGTGCCACCCCTCTTGGAGTTCCCAGATGCAAAGAGTTGCTTCGGAAAGTTTCGGGAGCGTAGGCGGCCGTGGTCCGCCGGCAGTAGGTGGGTTTCCTGTAGCATAGCTACTGCCGCATTGTCATTCTGAAGTTTCTGTAGGATGGACTTGCGTTTAACAAGTGAATTCAGTCCCTTAACATTCAGGGAGACAAACCTCAGAGTCTGATGTTCCGGGACCAGCTCCGGAGTTGCCACCAAGTTCTGAGGAAGGGGGGGAGATGTAGAAGGATTAGCCATCATGTCGCGGAATGTGTAGCCATTCATTAACCTGCCTTTGGGGTTTTTGCTCGGACCGCCAACGGGAGGTCCGAGGTTTAACCCCTTAAGTGCCAAGGACGAGGTATCTCGTCCTTGGGATTACCTCCCTGTTGTCAAGGACGAGATAGCTCGTCCTTGGCACTTAAGGGGTTAATGAAGGAGAAACCGTTAGAAGGCATTGAATGGCGAAATACTGAAATTACCAAAAAAGGCCTTGGCGCTGGGGGGGACCCATGATAGTTAAAAGGTTAACTGGGGGTGGCGGACCTTTTGTGGGTCTAGAACCCCCCCTGGCCAACGGGGCCATAGAGGCCAAAATTACAGATAGACTTGGTGGATCGTTCCAAGGACTCATTGGTGGATTGTGCCTTGGAACTGGGCATGAGCCGTGGAGCGATGCCCGCTGCATTAGGGATGGAGCTCATCTGTGTTCCTGTGGGTGCTGATTGGCTCCAGGGAGCCGGGCTGGCGAGCCAGGAGAGAAGGTGCTAATGACTCCATCATGGGACCGCGCCCGGCTATTTCCTCTTCCGGAATCTCAGAACTTTCGACCAGGAATTTTGTGTGAGATTAGGGGAGGCCACAGGGTCCGAGTCGGCTGTCGCCTCTGTGGGTGGTGGAGGCGAAGGCCTGGGGGCGTCTGGGTGCAAGATGTTTTCAGCATCTTCCAGGTGGCTAATTTTCCTTAGTGAGCCCTTGTAGGAAAATTGCAAGTCTGTGGGATAGAGCCATCTGTAGCAGATTTTTTTGGGCTTGAAGAAGAGTGGTTAATGGGCGGAGGGCTCGCCTCCTCTGGAGAGTAAGAGGAGATAGATCTTGATAAATCTGGAGGTAGGCCCCCTGGAATGTGATTTCACCTTTGGAGCGGCTGATTGCCGAGATGGCTTCTTTCGTGGTAAAAAAGTGCACCCTGGTGATGACATCGGGTGGGCCGTCCGACTCCACTCCGCGACGGGGGTTCAGCCTGTGGGTGCGGTCTAGGAGAAGCTGTGAGTCCTCAAGGTCGGGGAGGAGAGTCTGAAAGAAGAGGCCCACGTATTCCGCCAACCCCCTAGTCTGGGATCGAGGCCGGAACCCCTCGAATTGGGAGGTTGTTGCGCCGGGCCCTATTTTCCAGGTCCTCCTGTTCGTATTCTAGGATGTCGCACTTGTCTTGCAGAAGTTTAATTGAGCGCTGAACCTCGGTTAAGGCGGAGGTATGGTCTTGGGTGCGATCCTCAACCTCTCCCAATCTCTGTTCCACCTCTGAGACCCTTTTGTCCGTACTCTCCAGCTTGGTAGTAAGTTCCGTCATACAAGACCGGAATTCTGATTTGATGTCAGCCATAAATTCACGGATATATTCTTTGGTTGCCAGAGGTCCCTTGTTGCCTAGATATTCCCGTGAAGCTGAGGAGCAAGGGTCCTGTTTCTTCCCTTTGTCAGATGACATTAACATTGTTGCTATGTCCGAGGTCTTGGTGGATTTCTGTTGCTTGAACATTGCGTTACTTGTCGGCGGCGGGTCAGTGGCCGCAAGGAGCACCGTAACAGTGAAGGTGAATTGCTGCGGGAGCCGCCCGGGGACCTCCAGAGCCCCGCGAGAGGCTAAGGTGTGCCACCCGTGCAGGTTATAGACCTTATCCGTGGGGAACAGGACCGTGGGCTGGGGCGCCCCTGGAAAAGTTCTGGGAGAGGAGCATGCGGGCCAGGCCTACCTTTAACTCGTGTCCGGGACCCTTTGGAATGGCGTGAGGATTCCAGGCGGGCGCTGATTGTGCACTCAAAGAGGCGGCGAGGTGCGATGATGTGCTCTCCAGGGGCTCCCGTGGCAGTCTCCCGCCGCTAACCGTTGCATGGGCGGAGGGTCTCCTGTCCCCACTCCAAACGCGGCCTTCCGGCACCTCCCCGGCACCCCTCACCAGGAGTTGTCACTTTAGGGGGCTGTTTGTATATGCCCATGAGCTAGTGGGTCGGCCTCACTGGGAGATCAGAGGAGCCACCAACGCGGTCCGCGGAGGTCTTTGTCTGCTGGGGGGGCACCCTTCAATCCGAAGGCGTGTAGCTGCATTGTGGTGTGGGCCGGGGCGCCCCAGGAGGAAGAAGGTGGAGAGGGAACACAAAACGGGGGTCAGACAGGCCACGAGAGCGCCCTCGATCAAGGCACGGGCGATGCAGAGTTCCAGTCCTACAGGCAGCCGCAGGAGCAATGCAGAGGGCGCTGCCCAGCGCGTAGGTGCCGCCGAGGGCTTCAGCCCTCCTCCGGCCACAAGGGATCCACCAGCACGGCTCCAATGCTGTCTCCCCTCAGACCGGTGCCTCTGCAGTCCCCCTGCGGAGACGGAATCCACCCCCAAACCCCCTCTGAAGCGGGAGCGGGTGGCGGGTCCTCTTCCGAAACTGATCGCCTCAGCCGGAGATCCCGCCACAAGGGATCCCCCACCAGGTTTCAATGCGGCCGTCTTCGCCGTCCCTCCTCCCCTGGGGTCGGGTTCTGTGTGGCTGGTTCTCCCTCCGCTCAGGCGTCCCAGAAGGGTTCGGGGCCCTCCCCGCAGACAGATGGATTCGGTCTGTGCCTCCCGCCTGGGTGCTCGTCCGTCCAGCTTGCGTGTTATGGGGAGGCTTGCTTCCGTCTCCCAGCCGCATATGAGCTCATATGTGCGTCCACCATCTTGAATTCCTTGGGTGGCGGAGGGTGCCGGGATTCAGACAGCGATTTCGAGCGCAGTGCTCCTTCACCAGCCCTTCATCCTCGAGCCGGTTGTGCCCCGTCGGTTCCGATCCACATAACTGGCGTCGGTGGTTCATTTGGGTTGCAGGAACTGCATACATTTTGCCATGGCTGCCGGCAATCCACGGGCGGCTTTAGAGGAGTGACTGCATCGTGTCGGCCCCAAGCCACGTCCTCCTCCCCCCCCCCACCTGTAATCTTTTAAAGACAGGCGGGAAGTTAGCACCAAACACGTCTAGCGGAGGAGGAGTGATGTGGACCCCAAAATAGTCTATTGACTTTACCTCCCATTTAATAGGACTGGAAGATCTCAGAGAGCAAACCTCCTCATTGGACAGACCCTACTCCCAGTGCCACACATTTACTATAGTTTATCTCGAAGCCGGCTACTTGCCCAAAAGATTTCTGAAGGGCGTGCAGAAGGGAAGCTCGGACGTTGGTTACTGTAAGTAAAACATCATCAGCATAAATAGATGCCTATGCTGGAAATCTTGAATATGGACCCCTTCAATAAAGGGATTATTTCATAACCGTTGAGCCAGCGGCCCCATAATCAGGGCAAATAAAGGGGAGAGAGGGCATCCCTGCCGTGTCCCACCTATAAGGGGGGATAGGAGATGAGAGTTCCTGGTTTACCCTTAGCGAGGGGTTGGGCGTGACATAATTGACCATCATTATTTTCCAGAAGAGAGGGCCGAAATGAAAAGCCTCCAAGGTTAATTTCATGAATGACCAGTCCACCTTGTCAAAGACTTTGGTGGCATCCAATTCCAAGACTGCTAATTCCCGTTTATCGGCAGTTACTGATTCTATCAGATTTAGAACCCGCCGGATATTGTTCCTTGTTTTCCTCCCCAGGATGAATCATGTTTGGTTTGAATCGATAAGTCCCAGGAGAAATGGGGCTAGACGATTATCCAGGACCTTGGAGTAAATGTTTGCATCGATGTTCAAGAGGGAGATTGGCCTATAAGAGACACATTCCTTGGGCTCTTACTTAGGTGTCAACAGCAAAATGGCTCTGGTTTTCAGGGACTTAATAACCGCGTCCACTGCCTGAATCTGAATTGTGGCCTCTAAGGCCATGCTGTTTTCTAACGAAAGATGTGGAAGGACGCCATTCCCCACATATTGCCTCTGCCTCGCCAAAGAGCGGCTGGATGCCGACATAAGTTTCAATTAAATCGGCTTCTGCCGACCGCATTTTTGCCCTTTCCCCATATTGTTCGGTCCCCTGTTGGTCACACAAACCAATAATCGTGTTATGCCTCTTAGTTTTGGCCGGTTTCCTCAACAGGAACTGATGGGATTTGTTGCCCTAGCATAGTAACCCTGCCTAGTCACCAGGAGAGAGTGTGCTGTTTCTTCTATATAGAGAGCTACTAATTTGTTTCCTGGGATTTGTAAGGACCGGTGAAGTTTTGCAGCTCACCCTTTTTTATATTACGCAACTGAATGGGCTATCGGTTCCCCCCCTAATCACCGCCTTCATGGCATGCTATGCAGTTGCTTTCGATGTAAGTTCGGCAGGGTTCTCCTTTAAATAATTCCATATAGCTTTGGCGATAGCATCTCTAATGGCCATATCATTTAAAATTGGGCCAAATAAGCGCCATTATGGCCTAGAACCTGGTGTAGGGTTGCAAACTCTGACAGTTAACTGCACCGGGGCGTGATCATATAGTACCCTAACTCCAATGGATCCGCCATCTACAAATGACGAAAGCTGGGGGGATGCCATCAGCATGTCTATACAAGAAGAGGATCGATGGGCATGGGAGAAGAAAGTGAAGTTACTTTCCCCTAGAGGTAGGTACCCTCCAAGCATCAACCACCCCCAGAGATATGAAAAAATTGAGGATACCTACTGCGATCTTAAAATCTTTTGCATTAGGAACATGCGTTTTATCTACCGTCGGGTCGGGCACCCATTGAAATCCCCCCCAATTAACACTTGACCTTCAAGAAAGGGGAGAATGGTCACCTCCAGCTGCTTGAAAAATTGTTCCTACCCTTCGTTAGGGGCATAGATCGAAACCAGAGAATGCAATTGTCCAAACACCCCTTTAATGCCAACATACTTCCCCTCCGGATCATGTATAGCATCCACTTCCCTGAATGAAATACCTTTTGCCAATAAAATGGCTGCTCCACCAATCTTCGAGCCGCTAGAGGCCAGGAATTGACTCAGGAAGTCTCTATTCCGAAGGAGTGCAAAGTCTGGGGGGAGAAGGTGACTTTCCTGCAGGAAGATCACATTACCATTCAAGTCTTTCAACTGCTGCAGGATTGACTTGCGCTTTGCAGGAGAGTTTAATCCCTTCACATTAAGTGACACGAATTCCAGCTTCTAATGGGGCAGAGGTGTCCAACTTCAATCAGCATCTCCCGTGATGGTGAGAGGGACCACATGAGTTTCCTTTGCCATTTAAGTTCTGATCAATCCTAATTCCCCGGGACAACCATAGTATTCTCTGAACTAATAAACCAAAAACGAGCAGTGCAAAAATTATCTGAAAAACACAGGGCATTTCGCTGCTTTGGCCACCAAGTGGCATCTCGCGCTTGTCCAGGCATAGGTCGCATGAAGCCCATGATAAAGACGATAACTTGCAATGCTTCCATCAAATACAGAATTAACTCTGTCTGAGGGGACTTGTGTCATGGCTGTCCCCGAAATTCAGGTATGTAGGAATCTTCAAACCTGTACCGCCCTTTGATTTGGAAGCCATATCGCTGCCAAAGCGGAGTTTCCGGTGGCCGTTTTCATTGCCATTTTTCAGTGGGGAGGGTGTCCCCATGATGTCCTCAACTTCTTCCAGCCTGTCAATAACACAGGCCGTTCCCTTAAACGTAAACTGCTGGGTAGCCGGAAACAACAAACAGTACTTGATGTTTTGTTCTTGCAGAAATAGTGTCAGGGGACGGAGATATTGGATTGTTGTAGAAGCCAGATCTTGATTGATTTGTAATGCCACACCTTGATAGCTCAACTTGTCTTGCTTGTGCCCTACTGCCATAATTTCCTGTTTAGTAGTGAAAAAACTTACCTGGGTGATCACATCAGGTGGGGCATTCGATGACTGGCCCCTTTGAGAGCGCAGTCTATGTGTACGGTCCAAAAGAAGAAATCATCTATCCAGATCGGGCAAAAGTGCCTGAAAGAAATCTCCTATGTACTCTGTTAAGACTTGGTCCGAGATTGGAGAGGGCACTCCTTTGATTCGTAGGTTATTCCTGCGAGCTCTATTCTTTAAATCCTCCTGTTTAGATGCCAAAGATTTGCTTTTCCTTTCCAACGAGTGGATCCTTGGTTGAAGATCATCAATCGCAGAAGAGTGATCCAAAACTTGATCTTCCGTTTCCCCCAGCCTTTGTTCCGCTTCCAGGAACCTTTGGTCCAGCCGGTCCAGTTTAGTTGAAATTTCTGATAGACAGTTACGGAATTCGGTCTTAATGTCCATGACCAAAGCTTGAATGTTGTCCTTGGTGGCCTGTAGGGTGGTCTAGAGATAGAGGTAATGATTATACAGCCTCTGCTTTTTCCCCCCTATGAGATGGCAACAGCATTATGGCAATATCAGCTTTCTTTTGGGACTTTGACTGTCTTGACATGATGGCACAGTGGTCAGAGTTTTACTTCCCTGCAAGGTAGTGCTGAACAGCCCCGGCAGAGAGCGTAGTTATGTATTAGCTCTACTGAGAAGTCTTGTGGAGCAGCGCCTTACTTTCGTCCAGCTCTTCTGCCCACCTGCCATCTGCTGGGAGCCCCTCCACCAGCAATCTATCCTGGGCACAGTGTTACGTTGGCAGCCGCTCCACGTTATATGCCCTGGTCTGTCAGGGCTCACTTGTATCCGCTCCACAGCCCAAATGTTTTCTATCTTCCACAACGCAGTCACCCCTCAGTGTGCCGAGGCCGGGCGGGACTTGATCTCATGCAGCCTCTACTAGCCCCATTATCCCTCACTGATGTTCCCCTTCCAAGCCGCGCTCACCGCGAGGAGAGAACACTTGACTGTCAGGGCTTCCGATGGAGCCTTCACGTTTCATGTCCGCCGCGGCATCCAGGCTGTGCTATGGAGTTGACACAGGGGGCTCTGTCTCTCCGGCTGAAGGCACACTTCTCTAGGACGAGCAGTGGCCTGAAATCCGGCCGTTGGGCGGCCGGCTGCATGCGACGCTGGTACGCAGATCTAGCGCTGCCACCATAGAATGGCTCGGCAGTCCTCGGGGTGAAACAGACCCCTGGCCGCTGCCTGGCTCCCAAGCCACTACGGGCATAGTTACGCCAACCGCCCCTTCACCGTCGCTTGCTGATAGCTGTCCTTCCTTCTCCGATCTTGAATAGAGGGATTGAAGCTTTATATCATGCTTCGGAAATGGGCTTCATGCAGAGGCCATTTGCAACGTGTCCACATTGCCAGCGCCGCTAGCCATGCCCCAGAACATGATTTTGTTTAAAGATAATTATTTTCCACATTTTTATGTCCTATTCGGTCAGCTCAGGAATTTGGGAAATCGCCACCATATATGGAGGAATGCACCTGCTCTTACACATCCCTTCCAACACAATTCTGACTCACCACTTGCAAAGAGTTTTTTGGTGTATCAGTTTTACAAAACCATTTTTACAACATGTTTAGGGGGTTGGGGTGGACATCGTCTGGGATTGCATGGTGACCTGTATGCTCTTCTTGTCTGTGCTCGGGACTTCTGATATAAGATTGCTCAAATTCATAACACACTAAGCATGCTCCTTTTTCCTAGCTTACATCTCCCACATCCCTATACCTGTCTTCATCACCTCCCATCTCTGCACCTTCCTCCATACCACTCCCTCTGAATTGGCACAACTCCTTTAGACTGCCAACTTCCCCAGCTCCGCAGTTGACTCATTTGCTACATAAGCAGACAAGGAACTTGCACTTCCTACCTCTTCAATTTCTCTCCTCTCCTCTTCCCCTGAACTTAGATTCCAGGACCCCATTCTAGACTGGGGCTGCCCCTGACTTCTCACTCTTTCCTCTTTGTTCTGTGGAACACTACCACATTTTCTGTTGGTGTCCCCCTTGACCTAATCCTTGGCTCTTTATCCTTCAGCCTTTATACTGCTTCCTCCTGTCAACTTATCTCCTCCTTTCAGTTCTCCTCCATCTATTTGTGGATGACAACCAAATGGTCTTCTCCTTTCCTACTGTTACTCCTGAAATGTCCACACTCTTTTCTTCATAGCTCTCTGCATTCCTTCACCGGATGGTATTTTGTTGCCTGCTCCAAGGCCAAAGTGGTCTACCTCCCTGCATCATCATCAAATTCAGTTTATTCGAAATGTTATCAGGCATGCAGTATAAACAGTTAAAAAAAATACAAATTGGACCTAGTTTAAAAATTATTACAGATGATAAAACTTTCTAAAACATCTAAGACCAGAATTCATCAGTAATTAAATAATTATATAAAAAGAATGCAGACTATTAAGATTTGCTGGCATCCATCTTGCTTTCCTAATCAAGTTGCTATTTTAACATTTAATTGCTCCTTAGCCACAATAGGAGTACATATTTTACAATTGCAAATACAGCCAATCTACAACAAATCATTGCTTACCCCTCTGTATAAGGTAATGACCTCTGCTGTTGTCCTTGTGCCATACTGAAGAAACTTATCTCTCAGATACATTTTATGGTGTTGAATGTATAAACGACACACTAAAATAAAATGTTTGAGTTACTCCACCCTCATTTTCCAGTACGCACATTTATGCAACTTAATTGAGTCCCATTTATTGACTAGCTATGCAATCGGTAAAAAAGAAACAGATCTTACTTTAGTATAGATGGTATGCAGTAATCTTGGTTTCATAGTGTCCAAATAACATTCATATCCAGGTTTGAGTTTATTAGACCAATATGTGTCCATTTCAGCCTCTTGTTTTGCTCACCACTTCCACAGTTCAGTTATGCTAGTAGCTTGTTTTTAGATTTTCTATGTTATGTGAATTGATCCTCTGAGTTATCCCAGAGTTCTTCACTTCCAATTGAACTCAATGTTCTTTTAACGTGTTGAATCTATGAGAGTGCAGAGCCTCCCTCTTGGTCTAATGCATTGAGGGCTGATTCCTTGGAGATGGTTAATTCATGAAAAGATTTAGACAACAAAGAGAAGCTTTCTGGATAGATCAACTAGCGACATTGATGCCAAAGGGACTTAACGAAGAATGGGACTTAAGTTGTTTGTTGTAATCAAGGAGAGGCTTCAATAAACATCATTCACAAAGATAGGATACAACTAAACATGTTGTTGGACTAATCAAGAGGGGGAATAAAACAACCCTGCCATCGAATAGACTATTGAGATTAAGAGACTGTTTGATACAACTATATTACTGGATTTGAACGATGAGCTTAGCGCATGCATTGAACAATGATGGTAATTGTATCAAAATTGTAATACCGACTGGGATAAAGAGACACTGGTAAATCACTATAACACACTGGAACGTTTCAATGTGTAAATGGTGATGATTTCAAAGTAAGTAGGTCCATAACCTGCAGAAAACATGTAGAGAGATAGGCATTCATCACATGTACATACACAAGGTGACGGGATATACAGAAGTCACGCTTCCACTTCTAAATAGCTCCAGCATAAAAGCGGAACTGATTCTTTATAGCTACATAAGTCATAGTATCACAAACACGCAATTGATTCACGGACATACATCATAGTAGTATATGATTGCGGTTGCGTTATGGTAAAGAGGCATCTCAGATCTTTATAATTTTCATTTTTATACGCATATACATTGTATTTGACAAATATTTAAAATGTGAATATGTGTCCCCATAGACACAAGAACCTAGTCCGTTAGAGAGCATGCTTAATATCTGAGCGAATAGTAATATTACAAAATGGCCACCGTGTTAGCAACGGCACAGGCACCTCGCAAAATGAATAGCGTTATCATCCCCATGGCAACTCCAGGGTACTTGGCAATCAGAGACACGGTAGCTCGGGTTGCAGTGCAGTGTGCTGTAAAACCGCTGCATAGGAGGTGTCTCTTTAAACACCCCCCCCCCCGGATCTATTACTCACAAAGAGCTTACATGTAGTTGCATTATAAGATTCTGATTTGCTATAATTCTTCTGTAGCACACTGAGCTCCACAGGGACGCGAGACACGTGCGCGTCTTTTTTGATCACAGGTTAGTGAACCACACAGAACAGCACAACACGGTCCGTTGGACCTCCACGGCTTTTGGGCGCTATCCACTAACACGCAGGTGTTTGTCATGTAATGGCACACTCCAAAATAATTAAAGGAACGTAGGGTTGCACTTACAGGTATAATAAACGACATTAGAAATGTCTAACACTACACAGACGCACGCCGCGGGATTAAGGTTAATATAGAGTGATACTAAGTAAACCCACAAACATGTGTTACAAGGTTACCTTCACCGTGACTAGCCAGGAGATATGATTTATTGATAACAAGCTAACAGTGTGAATGGTGATATTTTTTAAAGTGGATTGTGTGAAAAATGAAAGTAATTTTGGACATCTCTGTATTTTTTTCTCGATCTATATGTGATTACATGTTGGTCTGTCTACTGCAGGCTCCCTGTTACCGTTTTAAATTCTACAATTGCATTTTCGTGTTGGTGATGATACGTATATGATATTTATTGTGAAACATGCTGGTACAAACAGCTTGTGTCTAAACAAGCAGACAAGGATTGTGATAGTTTTGGATAAAAATGTCAGAACATGTGGCCCCAAAGGACAGAAGTACGAAATGCATAGGCCATACAAATGTTCCTTTTGTGTCACTAAATAAACACACCGCTTTTTGGTGGTGTTAAAGTAAAATAAAAAGAACAAACTTGCACAACAAAGTGCTCCAGTTAAATTATCTTATTTTACTTCATTTGGAGAATTGGGAAAAGAACAAACCAACCGACAAATAAGTTGACCTTACTTGGGCTAGAGAATATGCAGTCTACACTAACGGCTCATAAGCCTTGGTCCTACGTATTCATAATTCATGCGTACACCATAGTTTCACCCAATAGGCTAGGGATGCTTGTCTAGCTTGTAGCCTTCCGATGCTCGACTTATGGCTCCATCGCCATGCTTATGGGCAAACCCAGCAATGGCTCCTGAGTATCTAGCAAGGACCTGGCCTGAGTTGTCTAGCTGCAGTTCCAAGTTCCCTGTATCTGCAAACCGCACCCAGAGATAATCGAAGACTTGAACTTGCTCTATGGTGGTCCCCTCCACAGCAGGCAAATAAACGTTTTATCATTCTTTCTTTTGGAAAACGCAATATTTTTGCTGTGCTATAGTTCATTTCTAAGCCCTTCTTCTGACAAAAATGTTTAAAAGTTTGAAACTGCTTTTGTAAGCCGGAAGGTGTGAGTGAAAGCAGAATGGCGTCATCCGTAAAAAAGAGGGTGGGGCATTTTTGTGACGCTAGCCTGGGGACATCCAAAGGGGTGGCCAACATGTCATCCATAGCTTCATTGATGTGCAGGGTAAATAATGTTGGAGCCAGCACACAGACCTGCCGTACTCCTTTATGGTCCACAAATGGCTCTGTAGTCTGCACACTTACCCCCCATCTTATTACTGCCTTGTTAAGCAGCATGATTAGGGAGAGGAGGTCAATGAGAATTCACTGCTCTAAAAGCAAATTCCCATAGCATCATCCTTGGGATGCTCTCAAAGGGTGTTCGGAGATCTATGAAGGTTGCGTATAGATTAATCTTTCCTAATTTAACATATTTCTCAACAGTGAGAAGCAGTCCAACTTTGGTCTATCATACCTTTGGGTTCTTGGAACCAAACCTGGAGATGGTGCCTTCCTGCATCCAATGCTCTATTTCTTTTCCACTTTATATACTCTTATACTCCACTAAAATACTAACAAATGAGCTATCGACAATGCATCTATAGCAATCGGTGAAGGAAGCGACCCCGTTCAGCAGAGAACACAATAGATGCATTTTTTTGCAAAATTACAAGTGCACCCTCAATGTAGAGTATCTGCAGCAACAACCTTATAAGCTCCTTTGTGATCCACCCGCCAACACAAATACAAGCTAATCTCTCGTAAACACCTCCAAATCAGAAAAGAAACTTAAAAACCATAAATACTATGCACCTCCACACCAGACTGGAATTGATGACCGCACCAACAACTGCCTTAGGTCTTTTTTCTTTTTCTTTGTCAGGTGATTTTGAGGCCATCCAAAAATGGATCATGAAAACACTAGATGATATCGCACCGGAAAAACGATTCACCCTTTCCCTTAAGAAAACAGTGAGATGGTTCACTCCTCACTTCAGAGCACTGAAGAAAACAAAACGAAAACTGGAACGAACATGGAGGAAAAAATACGACCAACAGAGAAAAGAAATCACATACCAAAGACGGATACAACTATACAAAGCCGAAATTCTCAAACCCAAAAAAATATTACTCTGAACACATCACAAACTTAAACACCCAGAACGATCTTCAGCAGCATCAAGCTAAGAAACCTGACAGCCTGCAACAACACACTGACAACCTCACAGAAACTATGCATTGTCCTTGCAAACCATTTAAGAAACTAAATCAAAAAACATCAAAAAAGTCATCAGGAGGATGCCCAAGAATACTACACCACCTCTAACCAGCCAACGCCGGAAACAGTCACAAGACTATCCTACTTCTAACCAATTTGAACAGGTAAGTTCACCAGACTAATGAATCAAAGCAACAGAACAGGTTGACCAGCAGACCCCTGCCCACCAGACATGTACACGATTATGCTCACCCATAAAATGCCTGCAGAACACATCCAGAGCCTCTTTAAACATTGACTAGCAACAGGAGATGTACCACAAAGCTTTAAAATGGCATTCATTAAACCACTCCTCCGACTCCTCGGAAAAACGCAGAAGACCCAAACAACTACCCAATATTAAACATCCCATACCCGGTAAAACTCCCAGAAAGCTACTGTGACGAACCAGAAAGAGGAGCTGGACTCAGGAATGACATGTTATATGTGTTTAATGAAGAAAAATCCCTCTCTGCCGCTATTGCTTTGAGGAATTTCCCCAACTATGAAGTAAACTAAGGATGCTCATCAGTCAACAACAATAAAAAGGCAGTCCTTAGTCTGTAACCTATATGCTATCTAGCTCTACCACTATATTCAAAAAACGTAAAAGGAGCTCAAGTGATGGCCTTCTCACTCACTTTCTTGGGTCAACATTCAGAGAATGTAATGCAAAATGTAATGCAAAATAAAAAAGGTTTCTGCTCTCCTTTGAACTCTTCAGCAAAAGTTACACATCTCTCTTTAAATTAAATCTCTCTAGTCTTTTCCATTTGGAATGATGTCCTTATCCTTTTCCCACCACCTTAGCCACTTTCTCTTCTTGATCAACTTGTGTGAACCCTCCACGTTCCCATAGATGTCCCAAATGTCTGTCTTTGCTTATGTCATGTCCCCCTTGGCTGAATCCTCTGTACTCCCTTCTCTTTGGGGTTTCCCAAACGTCTCTCATCTCTCTTGGGTCTTCCAAACCCCTTTGGCTTTCTGTTTTTTCGTAAGCGCTGTGTTGGTTTCAATATTTCTGTTGCATATTCATCTCTTGGGTTTCTCAGACTCCCATAACCCTCTTTCTCTCTTTCTTTCTGTTTGTGGGGCTCCGCTCGCCTCCCTCTGCACTAGTCAACCCTGGTAACATCTGTTTCTATGAGCGTGCTCCAGTGGGGATGCGTCCCAGCGGCACTGTGGCATTTTGCCTTCCTTCTGAGAGTTCTTTTCCCATAAGCGTCTTCTCCTCGATTGTTCCCCAGCATTTCGGACTCCTTGGTTCTCATACTCCAGAACGGAGGGTTCTTCCCCCTGTTTCGTCCTGGTCTCAGCGATTCTTCTCTGGTCCCTGACCCACCACGACTGCACTGTGGTGACTCCACCAAGGAAGACGTTTTTCCCATATCCATTTCTCATTCTGATGTGTCGCCTCTCTCAGCGCCAGCCTTCCGGCATCTCTGCTTCCTCAGTTCCTTCACGCTATCTCAGGCTCAGTGGTCTAGCGCGGCTCTGCTCCTCGAGGACGTCAGTACGCTAGATGCTCGTATAAGGTTCTAGAGGTAGGAGACCGACCCACAGGTGGCATGCTTTTGGCTATACATTTTTATTAGTGAGCAAATAAAAGAAAACCCTATCTGACCCTAGTTCAGCTAATGCTGAGGAAACTGTCAGGATATCACTCTAAAACAAAGAGTCCACTGTCCTGTGATGAATCTGATGATGTCCTCACTCCTTTTCCCGGGGTAGGCTCTTCTCATCTGGGCAGGTGACGGCAGCAACTACGTGCAATCCTAATCCTTGGGGCGGCTATATGTCTGAGGATCACATGGGGGGATTCAACCCTTAGGAGGATAACAGAGCATCATGAGAACCAGACACATACCCCACCACCCTTCCCTTTTAGGGATGTTACCTCTCTTCGTCATGCCTTGATTGCATATTGTGTCACTCTCCCTGAACCTCTACAAAGTCTACTTCAGGTATTCTACAATACCCCCTAAAGACTAGGTTATTAACAACTGAGACGAAGAAGCAGGGAGCAGTGATGATTACGCCCAATGACGTTCACTGTCCCCTTTCTCAACATTGCAATAGAACTGAGACGAGAAAGAGGCAAGGAGTGATGTTGATCACTCCCCACAAGAACCATGAGCAGCGGTCTATTTGCTGGGGAAAGGACAATTTGCTCAACATGGTTTAAACCATGCCTGAGTTAGGAGCATGGAATTCTCCAGCGCACGGCAGAGCAAGGTACCAGCGGCAGGATTGGAGTCGAGAGAGCTAAGAGGTGCAAGATGGCAGCCCGATGAGCAGCCTGCTTTGTAGATGCTCGCAGGACGCTGAGTGCGAGATAGCAAGTCATGCTTTCTGAAGGTTTCAGAGACTGGGACACCATCAGGGAGCAGGCGCTTACCGAAGACGCTGACGGCATCAGGGAGAGCCGCGGCAGCCGGAGAAACGCTGACTTGGAGTCGGGAACACTGAGGAGCCACAAACAGAAATCCGGTGAACCCAGGGAAAGGGTTGGGACGCAGAAGCGCTGTCAGACAGTGTAATGAAGGCCCTAGACAGTGGGACTGAGGTCTGGGAACTACAATACAAACTTGTTGAAGACCAAGGAGGGAAATCGGAGAGACATTCTATGTTGAACCAGGATGAAAAGGTCTACCGAATATTTGTAAAACAAGCTATATGAAAGGATGAAAAATACGAAACATACATTGATGATAATATGAGCAGATGACAAGTACTGATTTTTTCTTTTTTATTGGTTTAATCAAACCTTTAAAAAAGATGACATTACATTTAACTGTTCATATCTATAAATATCACTATTAGCGAATAGAAAACATCAAAAAAATGTAAACAATTAAAATAATAAAAAGATCAAATGAACACTGAGTTCGGCAAAGTACATCACAAATCGCAGACCTATATTTAAGTCCATTTTTCTTGCGATTTGGTTAATTCTTCATCAGTGTTTTTAAGGAGAAATGTTAGAGCATATGTTTATTATTGATGTCTCAAACATTCTTCCCACCATTCTTCCATGGTATGATGAGGTTTGTTTGCCACAATTAATTCAAACAGTGTCATTCTTATCGTGGAGAAGGCTTTACAGGTAAGAATCAGATGTTTGATGTTTTCTTCGAAATGGTCACACAATCTACATTTTGGATTCATCTTCTCATATTTGGACCATCTCATAATTACTTCTTTGGTCTTAAACTGATTTAGCCTAAATTTCATTAGTAAAATTCTTTTTTGTTTGTCTGGGCATTTTTCAAGATATTTGTAGATTGAATTGTAGGCTTGAATTGTAGGCTTTTCCTTCAAAGGGGACATTCTTCAAGAGTGAATATTTTGCTCTGTTTATGCAAGTGCTGATCCAATTGGTTTCCCACAGTTTTTTCTTTACAGCATCTGGATTTTCTTTCAAAGTGAGTACATCACTATTTATGTATGTTAGGATCTGATGACATTGGTTTATACAGGGTGAAAAAACTGTGTTTGATTGTTTATCAGCCAAATCATTAAAAATTTTCATTTGCGGTGCACCATTTGGCAGGATTATCTTGCGAAAGATTGACAGAGTGTTCCATGTAACCTTTGCATTTACAGAGATTAACCCCAATTCATATCTTAATACTGCAGCCGGTATTCCTCTAGCAACTTTCAAGATTCTGCCCCAAAAGACGTTTTCAAGGCTATCCTACAAACTGGAGGGGAAACCAAAGGCAGTTTCTGCGCCATAGATTAAAGCTGGCACTGCTTTTTGTTTGTAAAACTTTAGAGTGGGAACCAATGAGAACTTGCCATATTTTTTATCTAAAGCAGTAGCTTGAGCACTTAGTTGACGACAGTTAGCTTTTGTTTTCTCATCCCAAATTTGATCATTTATGTTTGAGTTCAACCACATACCCAAATATTTTACTTGTTTCTTTTTTTAAAATCTATTTTTATTTTTACATATAAACCAAACGACAATACAACAGAACATAAATAACCACATTTAACCACAAAAGCACTGCAATCCCCATCCCTCCCCCCTATGAGCCTGTATGGTGTCCGCCATCGGTATCCGCTGTGAACGGAGGGGCGTCATCGCTCTCAGATTCAATTGGAGCCGACCCCGTTCCAAACAGTTCGGCTATCATCAATTTCCATGCCGCGAGGGAGCACATTTCCTCCTCCTCCCCTGCAATACTGGTATCCCGCCACACCGCCGTCTCGGCCTCCGCCCATTTTTGGAGATCCTTCCACCAGACCTCCACTCGTGGCTTATGACACTCCTTCCATCCCATTGCAATCCTACGTTTAGCAAGCACATAAGCCAGATCTTTCAATTTCTCAACATGTCTGAGTTTACGCGCTCTGGGATATTCCCCCAGTAAGCAGGCCCAGGCTGAATCCACTTTGAGCGTGATACCCTTCCCTGCCAGTTTCTGCGCCACTTCACCCCAGTAGCCTGCAATTACTGGGCACGCCCAGAACATGTGTATCATGTCTGCATTCTCCTCGTCACACTTAGGGCACGCTTGGCGTCCAACGTCCCGAAATTTGGATATTCTCAAGGGGGTTCATGTATGCCCTGTGCGTCATATAAAGCTGTATTTGCTTAAACCTGGCATTCCTCGATACTTTTTTATGATACCCCAAGGCACGCTCCCACAACCCATCTGCCATCGGGGCCCCCATCTCCATTTCCCATTTCCGTCTCAAGTGCACTAAATCACTCCCAACCTTTGTCATCAACATCTCATACAACCTAGAGACCTCATGCCCGCCCTCCGATGTGTCGTATAGTATCGCCACCGTGGCGTCTGGTTCATCGGCCAAGGTGGTTTCAGGCCACCTACTCCGGATCTCCTGCACCATCCTATGATATGTCACATATTGACCCCTGTGCAATCCCGACCCTGCCTCTAGTTCTTCAAACTCCATGATGGTCCCATCCTGCCAAATATCTCCCATGGTGACCAACCCCACTGACTCCCAGTATGTCCGGATGATTGCTCTGAGCTGCCCGTCTCCCTTCGCCAGTGCGACCAATGGGAACTGCGACACACACGGCAAAGGGTTACCCATCATCCGGCAGGCCCGTCTCCACATGTTCCGTCCCAAAGCTAGCATTTTAGGCCGCTCCCTCATGCTTGCATTAGTCACCCAGATCACCTCTCGCAGATAAAAAGGGGAACAATCCCTCCCAAACAGCCTGTGTTCAGGGGTCTCGTCGTCGGAGAGCCACCTGGACACATATTACAGCTGCGCTGCCACATAATATGCCTCAAAGTTCGGCAGTTTAACTCCGCCCTTCTCGTAGAAGTTCTGCAGCTTCCACAGTGCGACTCTATTACGCGTGCCGTGCCACAGGAATTCCTTGCAAACACTATGTAGCCTCACAAAAAACTTCTCAGGAATCATGTAAGAGATGTTGTTAAAATAATGCAAAAGCCTGGGCAGTACCACCATTTTAAGCATAGCTCCCCGGCCCATCATCGCTGATGGCAGTCTTTCCCAGAACCTCATGCATTTCTCGATCTTCCCCACAGCAAGTTCAGTGTTGTGCTTGTGCTCTTCCTCAGTCGTGTGATACACGTCAATTCCCAAGTATCGGAAGGAGCTCGTCGCCCACGGGATCTGCAACACTGGCAACCTCTCCACCGGAGTCCCCACATAGCCCCCCAGCGGAAATAGAGTGGATTTCTGGGGGTTTACCGCTATACCGGACAACCAGGCATACCTCCCCATCACCTCTAAGACATACTGCAAATTTTCTTCTGGGTATCTTAGGTATAGCAGCATATCATCTGCATACAGGGATATAAGGTGACACTCTCCTCCTACATCGATGCCGACCGGGTCATATTGCTGCCGGAGGTAAATTGCCAAGGGTTCTAGGGCCAGGATGTACAACATTGGGGACCAGGGACACCCCTGCCTAGTGCCTCTGCCCAACTGCCATCTCTCTGACACCACTGCACCCGTGCGGACCCTGGCCAGTGGTGCACTGTATAGCATCTCGGCCCACCTAACGTAACCTGGTCCCATCCCGTACCATCTCAGAGCCGCCAGCAGCCAAGGCCATCGAACAGAGTCGAACGCTTTAACCGCGTCCAATGCCACTATCGCCATTTCGCCGTCATCACTACATCCCCATTCGACCACCCTGTGGATGCGTCTGTGGTTGTGAGTAATGTTCCTGTTTGGGACATAGCCCGTCTGGTCAGGGTGGATCAGCTTGCTGATCACTCTACGCATTCTAGTAGCCAGGACAGCTGTCAGGATCTTGCTGTCCTGGTTCAGCATCAACAGGGGCCTGTAAGAGCCACAATCGTGTCCCGGTTTATTTGGCTTGGGGAGCGGTATTATAATCGCCTCCCTAAGTGACTCCGGCAGCCGTCCCACCTCGTACGCTTCGTTGAGCATTTCCAACATGGGCGGGAGCACTTCCTCCGCATATACTTTATAAAATTCACTGGGGAACCCATCCGCCCCTGGGGCCTTGCTGGTGGGCAACTGCCTCACAATCTCCTTCAACTCTTCCAGGGTGATCGGAGCATCCAGCTCCTCATCACTGACCCTGGGCAAGCCTACATCTTCCAGCACTTCGTCTATCTCCTCCTGGCTGCCCCCCTCACGATCTTCGTATAGGACCTTATAGTATTCCACGAATGCCCTGTTTACGCCTTCTTGGGTGTCCACCTCTTCACCCTTTTCATTGATTACCAATCTGATCGGGGATCGTGGGGTCTCGCTCTTGTACAGCCAAGCTAGGAGTCGGCCCGTTTTATCTCCCCCCGCATGCAGTCTCTCAATATACTTTCTATAGTTCAGATTACAGAGCCTATCCCAATGTTCCGCACACTTCTGTTGCAATTTGGAGACCGCCTCCGCATCTATCCCACCACCTTCCAGCTCCTCCTCCAGCTCAGTCTCAGCTCTATGCAGATCCGCCAGGACTCCCCCCATCAATCCCTTAGACTTCGCAATGGCGATCCCCCGCATTACGACCTTAAAGGCCTCCCATAAGGTGCCAGCCGACTTAACGCTCCCTGTGTTCACCTCAAAATAAGCAGTTATCTCCTCCCTCATATCCTCTCTGAAGGCAGGGTCCTTGAGCGCCTCTGCCCTGAGGCGCAATGTTGGTATACGCGCTCGTGGGGAATACAGCTGCCATTGCATGACCAGGGGCGAGTGGTCAGAGAGGACTCTCGCCCTGTAGTCTATATGGTCGCACTCCGCGACTATGTCCGGCGTGGCGAAAAAGTAATCAAGCCTCGTGTGCAGTAGATGCGGGGCCGAATAATGCGAGTATTGTCTCCTGCCCGGGTGTTTCGCTCTCCACACATCTACCAGGCCAAAATCCGCCAGCAGCGTCTGCAATACCTTGGCCGCCGGACTGGGCTTAGCCATCTTGTCATCCGACCTATCCTCCCTGGGATTCAACACGCAATTAAAGTCGCCACCCCATATCACCGTACCCCCCATCCCGACACTGAGCTTGATGCACAGCGTCCTAAAATATGTCGCCGTGTCCTGGTTAGGCGCATATGTGTTTACAATGCACACTACTTTGTTCTCTACCAGCCCCCTCACCATAACCAACCTCCCATCCGCCTCCACAACCTCCTCAATTAGCTTAAATGGGACATGTGGCGCCACCCACACCAGCACTCCTCTGGCATAGGCGGAGTACGTTGATCCTACTACTGTCCCCTTCCACTTCCTCCTTACCAGCTCCAGTTTCTCTCGCTTTAGATGTGTCTCCTGTAGCAGGGCTACGTCTATCTTCTGCCTCTTAAGATACAACATGACTTTATTTCGCTTAAGATAACTGTTAAGCCCTCTAACGTTCCACGTTAATATCCTGAGGTCTCCCATGGCCTATCAGTAGTTTCCTCCCCCCATCCGAGGCAATCCCTCCCCACTTTGCGAACACCCAATCCCGATTTCACCCCCAGGCTCATACAAAAACTAAAACACCCCCCCAAACCCCTACCCCAAACAACTGCCCAGCTCCATCCCTGGATCTCAGGCATCCCTGTGTTCGGTCCTCCCTGGGAAACCCAAATAGAGAACCCGACAGGGTGTCACCCCACTAACAGTGACTAAACTAAACACAAAAAAGGGGTGTAAAGAGCGGCCTCTGGAGGCTCCTCTCCCTCGCAACCATGTCCGTGCTCACGGACCATGTTTAATAACCACTGACGCGCACATGTTCTCCAGCGAGTTCAATGACTATATTCAAGTCCCAATATTCGTGACCCGACCGGGCCTACAGCGGTACTTATCTCGTCTTTTCTTTTTCGCCAGCCGTCTGAACATCTGGCTCCTGAGGGCAGTTTTGTGCATCCAGCCACTCCATGGCATCCTCCGGAGTGACAAAGAACAGCAGCTTGCTCTGAAAGAAAACCTTCAGTTTGGCCGGATAGAGCAACATGTACTTAAACCCCGCTTCCCGCAATCTCCTCTTCACCAATCCAAAGTTCATGCGACTGCGCTGTACCTGCAGGGTATAATCGGGATAGGCAGTTATGTTCGCCGCTCCTCGTTGTATTGTGCCTCCTTTGCGGAAGTGTTCAAGGATCCTTTCTCGGTCCCGGTAATTAAGGATCTTGGCTATCACCGGCCTGGGCGGGTTTCCCGGCGGTGGCTTCCTAGTTAAGGCCCTGTGCGCTCTCTCCACCGCAAAACCCTGCGACAGGGTGCCTCCTGTGATCTCCTGCAGTAGCATGTTCTCGATGAATTCCGTTGGATTATGGCCCTCAGTTCCCTCCGGCAGGCCCACGATACGGATGTTGTTCCTCCGGGCGCGTCCTTCTGCCTCCTCCGCCCTACTCTCCAAATTGCCCACACGTTGCACCAGGGCATGGAGTTCACGCTTGTGCACAGCGCAGTCCGCCACGGTAGGGCCCATTTCTTTTTCCAAAGTCTCCGTGCGCTCTGCCAGAGTACGCACGTCCTGCCTTAGGAGGTTCACGTCCTCCTGCACCGCCCCAACCTGGAGTTCCATTGCGGTCTTCAGTTCAGCCACAGCGAGCTGGAGCTTAGTCTCCCAGGTCGCTTTCAGGTCTGCGATCGCAGCGAGGACCTCCTGGTTTGCACCCCCGGCGGCCATTTCCTTGGCCTGAGTTTTATCTTTGCTTCTGGCTCCGTCTGGGCCGGGAGGCGTCTTAGCGTATTCGTCGAGCGTGGGCTGTTTGTTCTTCGCTCTCAGGAGCTTATTAGACATGTCTCCCGTCCTATCCCCGCTCGGATCTGGGGCAGGGTGTCACAGTGCGCTCTTCGGGTGTCCCATCGATATCGCCACATCTCCGACACTAAGTTCCTTTGTCCTCCGGCTCCCCCGGCCATCTTGTCTAATACCTAGCTAAGCCAGGTCGCGTCTCACCCTTTGAAGCGCACTTTAGGCCATGAAGAGTCAGGGGCACAGTTTCAGGCCACACCGCTCGCTCCCCTGCTATCCGCACGTCCGGTTACAAAGTACCTTCGGCCAGGCCCTGCTCTCTTCCGAGGACCGCGCCGTCGGCCACGCGGGACCGGGTGTCCTTAATGACCACGATGCACCCGAGTCATGCTCCTTCACCACCACCATGCTCCAGTGCGATCGTCAGGCGCCCAGATCAATCACTCCTTTGTTCCTTCGTTAAGCGGTGGCGGCCATTTTCTCGTTCATCGCACTCTCGCCTCCAAGTCTTCTCTTAGCTTCTTGTTGCGCTTACACGGTGCAGGCCCGTATCGAAACGTGTCCACACGTTCACCTGAGATTCATGTACGCAGCCATATCAGTCTCAGCCAAATTACATCGGTCCTTGCACGGTTTTCAGTCGGATAATGTACGGATCTTCGGGAGCCCCCGTACAGACACGTCCTTTCACATGGCTTCCTAGCCACGCCCCCCAGATATTGTACTTGTTTTCCCCGGTGCAGTGGTCCACCATCAAGGTACCAGTTGCATTTCTTGGATGTGCTTTTGGCAAGATTTTGTAGTGTTAAGACGACAGACTTACTTGGATTTATGTGTAGCCCATTGACTTGAACATATTGTTCCAACACATGAAGTTTTCGTCGTAAGCCAATGGGTGTAAGATCCATTAGTACTAAATCGTCTGCATATAGAATTCCGTTCAAAGCAGAATTCATTATTTTAGGATCAAATCCTTTTGCTTTCCCAAGTGCCTCACCGATGTCGGAGATGAAGGCATTGAAAATTATGGCTGCAAGAGGACACCTTTGTTTGACTCCACAGTTGGTGCGAATGGGTTCAGACAGAGTGCCACATGCATCCAAACGAATGTAGATTTTAGTGTTGGTATGCAAATCCTTGATAGCATGTAACAGGCTATCTGGACAATCCCAGGTTTTTAATTTCGTCCAAAGGGTTTCCCTGTCTATGCTATCAAAAGCGTGAGACAGGTCAACAAATGCTAGATACACTTTTGATTTTTTTCATGATCATGTCCATTTTCATCAAGTTAAGGAACATTAAATTTAGGCAACAACCAACACCCTTCACAAACCCAATTTGTCTGACATCAATATGTTTAGTTGAAACTAACCATTCCATCAATTTATGCTGAAGTTGTGTTGCATAAATCTTACCTATTACGTCTAACAATGCAATAGGCCTATAGTCCATAGGGTTTGATAGATTGCCCTTTTTAAAAATCATAACAACAATGGCTTTTTTCCACGACACCGGGGTAGCACCTTCCAAGGCAATTTTGTCGATCAGAACCTTACAAAACTCAGCCCAGGTTTCCGGATCAGATTTTAACCTGGCATTAGTTATGCCATCTGGACCTGGGGCACGAGAGTTTGAAAGTTTTTTAATGTCTGACAAAATTTCATCCTGCTCAAACTGGATAACCCAATGTGAAAGGGCTGGCATCGGGGGGGTCAGGAGTGTTACCTTTTTTTTGAGAACAGGATCGAGAAATGTTCAATCCATTTTTTTCAGTGACCATATTTTTATTCGAAGCCAACTGTATTCGTGATTCATTATTGATGATTGACCATGTTTTTTTTAAAAAAAAATTTATGTATAGTTACATAGTAACTTACAAAAATATATTTTTTCTAGATTAAATAGTTAAACCATCAGCAATTTTAAAAGAAGTCCATTTACATCCTTATTTAACATGTACAAAGGTATACTGAAGTAAATTTACATCTTTAAGAATTAAGGTCTTACAATATTACAAATTTAAAAGCTTAAAACAATCCCATTCACCATAATAAAAACACTGATTCACATAAAAGAAATGATGCACAGCTACATACACAGTTTACATGTTTGAGAAAACCATAGGCATTCAAAATTTCATAAATATGGCTCCCTACAATTAGTTCGATCACATGATTAGTTTTGAATGGCTCCTCGTCTTCAAATATTATATAAATGTTGTTGCAGGATAAGGGAGACACCAATACAGGTTCGCAATAGGCTATTTTCATAGCTCACAACACACATTTAGGAATCTCACAATCGCGATCTGTAGGTTTACTCTTTTCCCATTTAACATATCTAGCCACAGGAGGTCTAAATCCACAGACTCGGTGTTAGGTACAAACTTGCTGAAATAGCTAATACGCTCCTTTCTTAGACCATCACATATAGTCAACAGATGCAACAATGATTCTTCTTTGTCATTATGCTTACATAACCTACACGGGGAATACCCTTTTGTATTACCATTTCTGATATCAAGAATCTCCCCCGTACACAGCACGTTAAATCGAAACCTCATGAATTTCTGCCTCCATTCTTTGTTTGGAAATTTAATTAGATATGGTGCAGGCTCCCCCATCTTTTTGTAATTGTTTACAATCTAGTGGTAAAGTTTGAGCTTCTGCACCACGTCTACTGTGAGGTTCCAATCCGCATGTAATAATATTTTCACTTTCTGTGGGTTATTTATTAACAGATCTCTCGAAACTCCCAAATTATTGAGTACACTATTTGCTTCCTCCCTCATATCTTTCAGGTATTTCGATGTGGGGGCACCACTCCTTATGCCCTTACCCACGATGTTATAGAGTGTAGATTCGTTGCTGGTAAGCAGTTTCCGGTATAGCCCCATTCTTCTCCATTCCAGGACACTTCTCATTGAATGGAGACCAAGCTCATAGCGAATCGCCGCTATAGGTACACACTTAGGTAAACAGCTTACCATGGATCTGAGTATCTTAGTTTCATAGATTGCCACTTCACCCCTACACCAGGACGGTGCGAGCTCCAGTCCATAGCAGAATTGAGCTACAATTCTGCTATTATATAAATGAATGCTTGGTAGGAGAGAGAACTTGCCGTATTTCAGATAAATTTTGCGCAGTTGGGCAATCATGGCTCCCACCTTTATGTCCAAATAATCCCTCAAATTCACTTTTTTTTGTCACCAAATATCGGGTATCCCAGATATCTGAGAGCCGAACTCGTCGGAAGCTTTACATGGTTTAAAAACCAGGTGAAAAGTTTAGGTTTTTTCTTGTTGGAGAGACATACTATCACCGTCTTGGTGGGGTTGATTTTGAGGGCATTTGTACAAATGTATTTATTGAATGCTGATAAAAGGCGCTGAAGGCCAATGGGTGTATGGTCAAACAGAGTCACATCATCTGCATATGCAGTCCATACCAACTTACTGCCTTCTATCTTTGGTGAGAAGACTATAAGGTTTACAAAACAGTTACCCAGATCCGTAAAAAATACAGGTTAAATAGAGTCGGGGCATATATACATCCTTGCCTTAAACCATTTGTGACTACAATTTCCTGTGTTAAATTTCCATCAGCATTAAGTCGTACCCTCAGTCTCGAGTTCTCATGCATATGGTACAGAATTGATAAAAGGGGAGGTGGCATTCCTAAAGAGTCCAATTTAGCCCACAAAATTGACCTGTCCACGAGGTCGAATGCCGCAGTCAGATCAATAGATGCAACATACATGAGTAGATTTCCTGGGGCCCATGCTGCATTTTGTAAGATGTTAATTATCAGGCCTCCTGCATCGATACCTACATTCTTCCTGAAACCAAACTGATAAGTTGATAATACATTGAATTTGGCAATCCATATCTGAATATGTTCCAGAATAGTGCTTGCAAACATTTTTGAATCTAAGTCCAACAATGCAATGGGCCTGTAACTTGCCGGGGACGTCCTATCCCCCTTTTTATAAATTGGGACAATGTAAGACATTCTCCAGCTAGTTGGAAAGGTCTTCATATGGAGAATGTCTTTAAAGAACAAGAATAACATTTTAGCCCATAGTGATACATTGCCCTTCATGACGTTATTACAGAGCCTATTTGGGCCGGGGGCCCTAGAGGACGAACATTTAATGATTTTACTTTCAACGTCCTTAACCACAAAAGAGATATTCCATGATGTATTTATAATGTGAGGTGGAGGTCTCCAGGGTTTCACCGAAGATGTGTACAATGTGCTGAAGTTACCTTCCCATTTCTCAGCACTTACACACACAGTTTGCACATTACTTTGTGCAAAACCACAGTTGTTTATCAGTGTCCAGAACCTACGAGTGTTTACCTCACCGAGGGACTCCAGCATCTCTACAGCGTCACCCTGATATAATTGCGCGCGCAAACTTCTGGCTTTACTCTTCCATTTATTTTTTAACTGCTTGAATTCACTCAAATCTATCGCTTCTTTGCGATATTTATGCATACTTAGAAAGCCTCGTATTTCGTGATTGCGCTCCTTGTTTAGATTTTGCATCTCAAACGAGAACACATGCTTATGGGGATCTTGTCTCCTTAGAAATGCTTTTTTGTTTTTCTTCCCCAGTTTAGATAAAATTACAGAAGAAATATATCCTGTAAATGAATTGTGAGTGTCCAACAGTTTTTTGTGAGTAAATACAGAGCTATTAAAATTTTCCTGAAAACACATATTGATTTTACTAATATTCGATTTCTGCCAGACAATTCTGTTGCGTTGTTGATTACCGGCGTGTCATAAGTGCAGTTCTCAACAACACTTTTGCCGATCACAATTGTCATATTTAACATCTTGTGATCGCTTTCTACTGAATCAATCAGATTAAACCCTTGGATCAGGGGAAACATTTAGTGCATACAAAGATATAGTCTATAGTGGAACTCCACTTTCCACTTGCCCAGGTGGCAGTATCCACTGTGGCCTCCAATAGGGTGTTCACACACAGCAGCCCCGAGCTCCCAAGGAACTGTGCCCATATTGCCCCCTGAGCAAGTTTCCGCGAGTCCCCCCAATCATTCTTATTCGTAACATCAATTCCCACAGATCCATCCTCTTCAATGCAAATTTCTGAATTAAAATCTCCACATATTATAAGGTACAGATCATTGTCCAGTTCTAGGCATTCCTCTATAGTATTATCAATCAAATCAATATATGTCTTCTGATCGCGCCCTGGTTGCCAATATATATTGATGATTAATAGATGAGTCGGAGTACACTTCCAATCTACTCTTATAAGAACCCCTATATATCCACTATTAATTCGAAAGTTCTTTATGATGTTAAATTTGGCATTGTTCTTAATAGCAATTAGTAAACCCCCCGCGGGTCTGCCCATAGGTTGTTTTGTGGCAGGTTCTTGAAAAGACGTGAAACCATCTAATGATATAACATTCACTGCCCATGTTTCCTGAATACACAACACGGAGTAATTAAGCAGCTTCGAACATGTTTGGACTGAATGCATTAGTGGGCGGGATCCCCTCAAGTTCCATGATAGACAGTTGAACTTAGCAATGCTCTAGGTGGAATTTTATAAGCCCTGTATCTTAACTAGGGAATCCTTCAGAGACTCTGCCAACGATCTAAGTTCAGCTACTTCATTACGTATTTTCTCTGGGAGAGTATTACTACTTCCTTGTGCGGGAGTGTTCTCATATGGCCCCCCAAAATGTCCTATCTGTTCTCCTCCCTGGTGTGGTTCAGCTCCCTTGTTAAAGTTTACGATGTCATACCCAAATCTTTGCAAGGCCACCCCTTCAGTTAGAACAAGTTCATAGGTTGCTCTCGAATAGAAGACAATTCTTACGCAATCAAATCTTGTAGGATCGATGAAATCAACAAGCTTAATATCTCCCGATGAAATAAGGGAGAGGTGGGGGATTTCATTAAACAGTGAGAGAATCCTACCTCGATGTAATGAAGGAGGCCCTCCCACAGTTAATACAAAGTTCAGCATTACACTAGGATCTCCGATGTATTTTGGTTCTCCCCAGTCTCTACTGTCATCTATCCAGGTATTTTGGGGCGTGGTGTTCGGTTCTTCCCACTCCGGCTGTTTCCCAGTTTCCCACCTGCGTACCACGAGGACCCTCTTGCCCATAGTCGACCTCTCTTACTTTATCCCGAACTCTGTCTTGGTTCCACAAATCAAATTTTCCTCTAATCCTGTCTTCAAATTCCTTAACTGTGATGTTAGAGAACCCTCCCCACCCCCCCAAGGCTATCTTCACTTACTTTAGCGTGACTCCTCATAGTATTGGTTTTAGTGGGGCCCCATCAGAATTTGCAGTGGAAGCCAAGTATTAATGCCCACTTTCAGGCAAGCATCCTTATTTCCATGTAGGAGCGTGTCTTTGTTTGCTTCGACCCCCGGGTTGGAAATGTCATTATCCTGTATGCCCTTCCCGGCATCCCGTTCTATTCGTGGCATAAGGACGGGAAGAGGAGTTCCTTGCCTAGCGGGATTATGAAGAAGTTTAAGTAGTGCTTCTTGCACCAGTTTTATATCTTCACTTGGAACCAGAGGAGGTGGATTAAGGTTCGATTCGCTACTGATGTTCCCTCCTACAATACTTATCCCCTCCTGCTGTACAGCGGGGCATGCAATTTCTGACTCATTCGCTGTGTCCAGGTTTGGGACAATTACTGTGTCTGTTTCTTCATTAGCATTCAAAGTCATTTCCTTAGTTTTAGTACTAAAGAATTGTTGTATACTCTGCACCTCTTTGTTTACTTCAGATTTGCTCTCATTTGTTTTTTTCTTTTTATCAGTACATTTTTTATTTTGGTTTATTTCAGTTTTTTGATTTCTTTGTGTTAAAGTGGGCTTTTTACCTTTATGATTCATTGCATCAATTAAGGTGTTTGAGGCTTCACCATATTCATTCCCCGTAGGATTTATTACAGTTACAGTAGGGTGCTGAGGAACCCCCTCCCTCCCTTCCGCCAGACTGACAGAAACTACCTTTACATCGAGGGCCAACTTACTCTCTTCATTCAGTTGTGTAAAATCCAGGGTTCCTTCTTCCCCCGACAAGGTACAGATATCTTTGATATTTGTATTTGAATTTTTTATTTTACTAGCGGGTTGGTTTTGAGATTTTTTAGTTTGTGTAGCATTGCCCGCCCCCTCACTCTTTGCTCTTCTTTTGAGTGCCCTTGCTCTCATTTTTTTTTCTGCGGGCTATGACATAAACAAATGGCCGTTCTTCTTCCTGATTTACGTCTTTGTCCAAAGGGTGCTTCAGTTCCTTTTTCAATTCTGCATCCTCCCCAATTTCCTTCAGCAGTGCCGAGGGACTATTAAGATTATTTCTTGCACTTAGTTCTAGGCTCTCGGTTTCTTTGTTGACACTAGACTCCGATAACCTATCCCTAGTGTTTTCCACCAATTTGATCTTTTCCGAATTGATTAATATAAGTCTCATTAGTTCCTGCATCTCTCCCGTCTTGTTCTCCAGCGGAGACTTAATTTTGCTGGATTCTACGATGTGTTTAGACAGATCTCCCATTACCCAGGGATTAGAGTTCTTATTAGGTTTGCATTTCTTGCCCTCCTTTTCCATCTCCTCTGTTTGAGTCCCCACCCCATAACTCAAAGCTTGTTCTTTCGGGGGTTGTGGAATGAGGTGAAGGTTTTCAGCATGTACAAAGCCCTCCAACCTACTAAGTTTTTCAGAACACTCCATCAGCATGAATCTCAATTCCTGTATGTCAGCATGAGACCTTTCATGACCCTTATCCAGGAGATTCAAAATCCTGGTAAGGACAGGAAAGAACTCTGTTTTGGATTCATTCTCTTCCGCCATCAGTTTGTCTCCGATCTCGTTGGTGGTCAGATCCCTATACTCATAGTTTTGAGGCAGAGCTGATAACGTCGGGCTTGAACATGTATGAGTTCCCTGCTTGGGGTCCCCCGTATTGACAGTGCCAAACATACCCCTAACTTCCCCCGTGGAGTAGGCGTCGGGGCATAGTGTTGGCATCACCAAGTGCTCCTCCATTCTGCCGATCAAGGGTTTGTGGAGATGCACACTGTCAAGCCCACCACCCCTTGTCCTGGCTGGAGTAAATGGGCCAATTGACAGTCTGACCCTTCTATCCAGCTCTGCTGAAACCACGGGGGCCAAGAGGGACGTGTAGTGTCATCAAGATTTAATGCAGATGGCCTTATTGGAGGATCGTGGATACTCAAAAAACTCTTCTGCTTAGGTACTTCTAGACAAGCTAAATTGTTAGCATCTTCAGTCGGGTTACTTAGAGGGATTCCGACAGAAGTTGGAAGCGGGGGGAAATCAATACCACTCAGATCCCACTTTCCGGCTGCCCCCTGCCCCTCTAGGTCTTTTGGTTCAGCTGTACTAATTTTCCCTTCCAATAGGTTAGTTGTCAAGGGATTATGGGTATTTGTGATATTTGTGTACACAAAAATTCCACAAGCAATTGGTGTTTGTTTTTTTCCCCTTTTGATTTTTACCTCCTCACACGGTGTTGGTATCTTCCCACTGCGGATAATTACTACCATACTCCAGGGAAGACAACACACTACAACTTGAAATGAGGGGCTTTTATAACCCTATTAATACTGAGTATATTAACAATTTCCCAACCATTGATGGATTATGCACTGTACACACGGCTTAAACAGGAGTGAGCCGTATCCAAGTATATAGGGCACATGAGATTAACACTTTCCTCTTCAAACACAACTCACTTCATGCAATGTTACCTTATTTACTCCAAGATTAGTGGGGCAAAAAGGGTCACTACAACCTCCTATAATGAATGCAGTTCTAATGTTCCACGACTCAGACCCGACATGCCTTGCGTGGAAGAGCCTGTCTCTGACAGGTTCATAGGCCGAAGGCCTACAGTCCCCTCGCAACGAGGAACACTGCCAGACTATCAGTAATTTGGCATAGAATAGATTTACACAAAGCCCATCCCTGGCAGGTTCAAAGGCCTAAGGCCCGCAGTCACCTGACAACAGGAAATACTGAAAACTCTGAGTGGTCTAGCGAGGGTAGATACACACACTACTAGCTGCACCTTATCCTAAATGCCTAGGGTTCAAAGGCACAAGGCCCACAGTCACCCTCTGGCTTACAACGAGAATGTACACTGGAGATTACAATTCCAACCACACGTTTCATTACGTGTGTATAAATAGCAACTTTAGGGCAAGATGCAAAAGTGGGGTTCACGAACCTGGTACCCAGACACACCTTTAACAAAGGGCTTCCAAATTGTGCAGAGCCCTACAACAGGGTCTGCCCTCAGTGCAGCGAAGATCTCAAGCCCGCAATTCCCCTTCATATAGTCAAGAGGCTTCCACAAGAAAAAAAACAAAAGGGTTCAAAGGCCTATGGCCCGCAGTCACCCTTTGCAACAAGCCTCCGGAATAACAACTCTTTCCTCCACCGGAAATCAAGGGTATATAACACCCGCAGTCACCTTCTATGTGGGCTAAAGGCCAATGCCTACTGGCACATAATGTCGAGCCTTCAACTTCAGAATATTACATTGGCATAAGTTAGTACCAGTATGTACTGGACAAGCACACACGTATTAGCCCCTACTCAGCTTCTCCTAACACACAGCAATGAATAAATACAAAACAAGCCTCCCTCAAAATACGTTCGAAACTCAGAGAACACAGGGCATGAAAAGAATATCCAATTACTAAAAGTCTTCAAAATGCCACAGGAACACCGGGGGTGGGCAGAAGCTGTGTCCAAAAACAATGGCCCCGTGTGAGGCTACCAAGCTGCCAAAGTCAAGTTTTCCAGAGTTTAGGGCTTTTAAGATCTTACCCGTGTAGCCGGAGGGGCTCCACAGCACCACTCCACCAAACACGAAACACACTGCTGACACTCCGCGCCTGCGCGGTGTGTTTATGGAAAGCAAGTCCGAAATTAGTAAAAATAGAAAGAGGATTCCGTTTAAATCCTGTCCAAATCACACGCAGGGCAAAAAGCAAGGTCCTTCCCCACAGGTACCACGAAACACACTGCTGACACACCGATGTGCTATCAGCCAGTTCTTGTAGTTTTGTTTAATCTTTTTCTTCAACTTGAACTGATCATCTTTACTATCATTTTTTAATTGTCGCAGGGCCCTGCGCATTTCTCTTTTTCTCTTTTTCTCATGACAATTTCAGGATTGTAAATATGTGAATACTTGTGAGATAGGATACCATTCTGGTTTTTCAGAGTCTTATATTGTTCTAACAAAGGGGTGTAATCTACACCCAACAAGCCAATGCGCTTCTCATATTCATTTTTCAATGTTCACACTTGCTGTGAGTTGAGTTTTAGTCTATTACTGCTGCAATTAGGTGATATGTTTCAATTCCAAGTTGTTAACGGTTGCTTCGGTATTTCAAGATATGCTATTATCATATTATGGTCGCTGACTTGTGTGTTGTGAACTTCAAAATGTATAATCCTTAATACGTTTTTTCAGAAACAAAAATGTAGTCCAATATGGATTTTTGATTGTTCCTTTGCCATGTCGATTTGGCAGGTATGTCGCCTTTGATGTTACCATTTAGCCTAGAAATTCTCTGTAAAATGAATTCTTCAGACCATTTTTGCTTCAAATTCTGTTTTCTTGACAGTTCATTCTTCTCTCTATGAAGTCTAAATTAAATTCTCCACATAAAATCAGGCCGGCACTGCTGTCTTTGATCATCAGTTCATCAATTATGTCCATAATTTGTTCAACAAATGCTGATGTGCCTGCCTTACTATGGTGCCAGTACAGGTTTATGATAAAGAGTATCAGATGGTTATTGTCATCATTGCCATTCCTTGTGACGGTAACCACTTGAATATATGTTGATATATTATTATACTCCTTTATTCTGCAACCAGATGCTTTTTTTTTTTTACAAGAGTGAGAAGACCTGCACTTGGACGACCTTTAATACCTTTATTAGCGGGATTAAATGCTATTACATAGTTCTCTGCAATCGGACAGATGTCTAACCAAGTTTCTTGCAAACATATCAGGTCTATCTCACTAACCCACCTTTCTTTGAAGTTAAACAGGTGAGAGAAACCTCTTGTATTCCACGAGCCAATGACTAAACGAAAAAAAAAATACTTTGAAAACATTAGCTTTGGTTGTTATTTGCTAAAGTTGCTGCTATCCAATTCCACTCGCTACAAGGTACTTGATTTTCTTCTCTTCCATTTATTTGTGAAGTTTGGAGAGTGTTTTCTACTGTAATTCGGATTAGTTCAGATTGTTTTGTTTTTTGATAGCCGGACTGTTCTTGTCGAAGCTGATTGAATTGCTTATAGTCCGATTTCCAGATCTCATCTGCCATTGATTGTGGATTTGACTGAGTTTCATTCGCAAGTTCGTTTTGCTGACATACAGTCGTAGGAACCATATCCATTGTTTTTTTAGGCATAATGGCAGTGTCTACTTCAACAATGTGGAAGCCACAAAGTAATAAGGCTGCGGCGCCTTGAAGTAAAGTTTCACACACTAATCTGGAATTTACATATAAAAACACTCTATCCAACGCAATGTCATCCTTAAATTCAACAGCCTGAATATCACTGGACTCGATGGTACGTAGCACAGGAACGTGATGAAACAAACTTGGAACATTTTTCCTGTTCATTATGAGTCCATCTTGGATGTTTCAAATTCTTTCAAGACTCCGGCAGTATTTTGCCTTTGTTTTATTGGCATTGCCTTTCTTACCAGTAGTGTTGCCGTTTTTCCCTTGAGCTTTGAAAAGATCTCCTTTCCCTTTATGGGAGTTCCGGTCTAAGGGCACGTTGTTAATCACATTTTTTTTTCATACCAGACAGTTGATCTTCTACCAATATTTTTTTTTCTACATCTGCAGGTTTGTAATTAGACGCCATATTCATTATTGGGGTTTGGTTGACTTTGTTTAGCGTCATTAACGTACGTTTTTTCCTTTTTTGTCTAGAGTTTTAAAGGGACTCACTATTTGTTCGTGTGAGTCAGCATTGGGGATTTTAGGTTTAGTCACCCATTCACAGAGACGCCCAGATGATGGTACATCATTTCTCTTTATTGGCTCAGCAAGCCCGGTCATATTTTTACTCTGAGCCGGTTCAATCGCCACATTTCTCTTGTCACATCCTGTCTGTTTGACTTCCTGTGGGTCTTCATATGTTGAGAGATTCATTAAGGTCTCAATATCAGCTGATTCAGACTCCATTACTAAATCTTGATCTGAGGTGGAGGACATAGGTGTTTCCTTTTGCATTTCACAGGCCTTTAAAGGAGTTTTTATTTGTTTTTCTTTATTTGAACATCCATCCGAATTATTTTGCAATGGACCGCAACTATTGGCTACATTAACAGTGACTGATTTCAGATTTCTTAGGAATGCTCGGGCTCCATTTGTTATTTTTCCTTTCTTTTGGTTTTTTGATTTCTTTATTTGCAAAACTCCTTTTGAAACTTGTTTTGATCGATTGATTGCAAATATATCAAACAGCCCTTTAGAAGTGTCTGCGTTTTTTTCCTGCAAATCATCAATCTCAGTTGAGATATCCTTATCCATCTTTTTTACTTTCTCATTTGTTTTTTTTTTTGTGCCAAGGGTTTCCTTTGCATTCTCATTAACGCTAGTTTTGGTCTGATCTTCGCTGACATATTGGGCATCTTTTATTTAGATTATTTCAATTATTTCCTCCACTTGGAGCTTCTCCGAGCTTTCAATATTTCTGTTTTCAATCGATTTAGATTTTATAGTACAAACACGCTCCTTTACTAATTCGGTCTTATCATTTTTGGGTATATCCATCCTTTTCTCTTGTAGACCATCTAGGAAGATCTCGCGCTCAGCCCTGGGGACAGTAAAGGATTCCTCTGAAAG
The DNA here is from genome assembly GCF_040938575.1 of Ambystoma mexicanum. Lineage (NCBI taxonomy): Eukaryota > Metazoa > Chordata > Amphibia > Caudata > Ambystomatidae > Ambystoma > Ambystoma mexicanum. The sequence continues at coordinate 994,889,138 of NC_090929.1, read as the reverse complement.
TTGGAGGCATCCTTGCCAGGTGTTTTCCTTGTCTTTTTGTCTTAACCCGGTTGAGTTTTCCTTTGCTTTTCTCAAGAGCAAGGGATCTTTCTTTTTCAGTTCCTTTTCAACATTTTCACGGTCCGAGTTTTGCTGAGCTGTTGGCAGATTCTTTTTTTCTATAATAAAAGTACTGCGACAGCTGTCTAAATAATCACTACTATTAGCATCATCCTTTGAAGCAGTCAAATGAGATTTGTTAAAAAGCGTTAGCGCTTCTCGAGCAACTTCAGCTATTAGTTTTTTGTCCTCTCGTGAACTTTGATTAGAGTCTAATATTAAGTTCAAAAAGTTGGCATTTTGAATTTTTTCCTGTCTCAAATTATCATGATTCCTATGTTGTTCAATTTCCATGTTAGCAACTTTGATATTTAGCAAAGCTATTAACGTAGTTAGATCTTTAATATTGCCATCCATTAGTTCATACAATTTGAGATACGGAGAGAGAACAATGTTCATAGTAGACATCATTATTGCTTGTAAGTCTGGTATATTTCTTTCCGGTGTATTATTATTATTTTTTTTGTATATTGGACTTTTTCTTATTCCAGTGTGCGCGTCTTATTTTAGGAAAAGGTCTTTCCATTATGGATGAATCATCACTGTCAGAAGTGGAAGAGGACGAAGATGAAAGTGAAGTATTTCTTTCCTCATTGACAGGTGTTGAAATTTCAGTTGGACCTTTATTAAGCGATTGATTTATAGTTTCATTCTCTGTAAATCTTACTGGTCAATGCAGCATATATTGCTGCTTTGGTGTTGTCTGTGAGCAGGCAATTTCACCCGAATTACTATATCCACTTCTTTTCCTTTTGCGTGCGGGGCTATGTATTATTTTAGTTGAGCCAAAGTCTGCCAGGACATTTCTTTCAGCCTCAAAATTATTTGCATGTGGAACATCATGAGGCAACAGCCGTGTCATGGCACTCCTTTTATTTGAAGTAGATAAGTTCTTTAGTTTGTTATTAGTCTGGGTATTAAAGTCCAAATTCATTTTTAAAAGGTCTTTCAACAGTTTATCTGCCACACTAATTGAATCCCTTCTTTCAATGTTCGATTTTTCCCTATTATGAGTAGGCGGTTGGAGATCCAAGATATTGTAAACGCCAAATTGAGGTTGTTTGTCATCACTGATTTGCTGGGTATTCTTTTCAATCGTGTGATCTGTTCTAAGTTCAATTTGTCGTTGTTTGACACATATCAGCTCACCAAGATGTGGTGTGGTAAACAATTTGTTCACCCCATTTGTCTGTTGTACAATTTTTGCAGCGAGAACACGTAATTGGGGAAAGGTGTCTACTGATACCAACTTGTTTGCGTCTTTATTGCCATCAATTGGGAACTCGGAGCACGAGTAGTATTTGCAACCTTGGGTTCCATTTGTAATGGCAGTGCTAAATGCAGGTGCAATGCCCGTAGTACACGGGGATTTATTTGTTTCAATTGTTTCCATTTCAGTTTCAGTGATGAAGCAGTCATTGTCACTTTCGTTGATCGAACTATTAGTCAAATCTACACCAGTCTCATTTTGCTCGTGCTCACCATACTCACTGCACTCATCAAGCACACTAGTTTCACTAGGCTCATCATTTTTACAACGCTCCTGCATACAATCCTGCATGCAAATCATGGTACCACCGCCCACTAATAAGTGCGACTTAGGAGCATTTGTTAAACCAGGACAATTTCTGTCAATTGAGGCAGTGGGAGCGATTGAGTTAGTTAAGTCAGCACCTATTTTAGGTGCACCGGTTTTCCTCCTTACCGCGGGTTTAGTAGAAGTGCCACCTCCGCGACGCTGGCTAGACCGGGTCTGTGGCGGTTCCAATACTTCGCTCGTTCCCATCAAGATGATTGAAAAACCCACACTTGCTTAATAAGCAGGCGGGAAAACAGAAATAAAGGCACACCCGCAGAGACCGCGGGATCAAAGGACCAAAGACACACAAGACTATGTGCCGACTACGCGCCGCTCCGCGGGTGCACAGAGTATTTAAAGTTGTAGCTCCGCCTCCTGGCAGCAAGCTAAAGGTAGGACTCCAGGAACAAAAACGAAAAGCAGAGTGTCTCCTTTCAAGACAAAATAAAAGTCCACTTTAAACTCACTGGTACACTTCAGTCACACAGCTCTGGAACAGAGTAAAAGGCAGAACACTCCCGAGCCCGTTGAGCATTAGAACTCTCAGTCAATTTCGGGTTCCGACCCAATATGAGGTGCCAAATAAAAAACAGCTCACCAAATGGCAAAGCAAGAAACTTACCCCTACTCTGGGGGTTCGCCACGTTCAATCCAAGCCTCCAGAGCCCCTTAGGCTGGGATGGCACCTTTCACGCAGTCCACGTGCCTGGAGAACATGAGTACCAAAAAAAATAAATAATAAAGTCTGCCGTCAAGCGTCCAGCGCACAGCAAACAGCCAACAGTAGAAAAAGCACGCCCTTTACTAGCTTCAAGTACTGATATGCAGTGTTGCAAATAAATGCTTTCAAGTCCTGGCAGGAGAGTATACCAGGCATAGTCCAGTATGTGTGATAAACTGCTGTAGAAAGAAAGCCTAAGGAAGAATCATACACGTGAGACTTAATGATGTTGTAAATCTGGAAAGAACCTGGCAGGGGTATATACCAGTTGACCTGCGAGTTTGGGGCATGCACCCAATTTGTGAAACTGTAAAAGGAGATTTTTAAGGAGGACTCATACTCTTCAGATTGTAACCTCCTTTGATTGTGAAGAGAAACCTGGGGAAGGGAGCAGTTTCCCCGGGAGTGGGTTGCAGTATCCAAAGAAGAGGAGAATCATTTTTTTGAACTTTAAGAAACTTGATTATTCTTAGTTTGAACTTTTTGGTATTGGTTAAAGGAACATGGGGAAAGGAGCCATCCCCTGGAACTGTGTACATTGGTCATTTGGAATCTTTTTGTTTGGATTAATACCTTTTGTGTTGGATTGGAACATTTTCACACTTTGAAAACAAGAGACAGTATCCTTTGGACTTGTGAAGGCATCATGAAGCAAGACACAGACAACAGACATAAAGTTCAAACAAAATATATTTATTAACTTAAATGTCAGGATGGTAGAAAGCCTAACATGCCCTATGCTAAGGTGGGATTTACCTACCTGAACAAAACAAAGGAAAGTCTGAGTCAAAGAGTTCCACTTAAAAGTCTGTCTGTGTCCAAAACCTATACTTGTCCTCACAACTAAAGCCAAACTGTGTAGGGATGTCAATAATCAAAGAAATGGTGATCAAAACAAAGTTCTGAACTTATTCCAGCTCGCGCTTCTACTTAAGCTCCCCTTCCCAAGTTCAAGAAAGTTCCACAAAAAGTCTTAGGATTTACCTTATTCATGTTCACACAGTTCCACAAACTCCTCAGTCCTCCCTTCCCCAAGTTCAACGTAACACAGTTCAAACAAAAAGGGTCTTGAGGCCCTGCCCGCAAGACGGTACTTGTAGTTCATCAAGTCTTGGGGTTTTCTTCCCCAAGACTTCAACGCTGCCAAGTTTATTTCAGTCTTTTCAAAAATATAACATAACTCAAGGTCAACCTGACCCTCCTTCTGGTTTGCCTCATCAGTTCACTCACAATGCTTCTCCTTGGTTAGTTTTACAAAGTCTTTGATTTCTCCTCATTCAGGGCTCACTGGTCTAGGCGCAGTTGTCACACCACACGGTCCACCCATCACAGGTCGCGCAACCAGGATTCCTAGGTTCTGTATTCAATATGCTTCTGTTATGCTTAATTTCACCTTTTCATTCAGTTCAGTGTTTAAAATGCATTCAATAGGCTTAATTTTAAGTTTCCATTCAGTTCAGTAATTATGATGCATTTGTTGTGCTTAATACGTTTTCATGCAGTTCGGTATTTATTATGGATTAGTTATATGTAGTTTAAAGGTTCTATTTGGATCGTTGTTCAATAGGCATTTGTTGAACTTGTTTCAAAGACTGTTATTTATTCCCGGTCTGTTAGGAGTGCCCCGGTGCCCAAGTGTTTTCCCTGACGCTCACCGGCTGATTGCGGCGCCCTCCGATGGCACTTGCAGCTTCCTCTCTGCTCACCTGCTGGGAATTCTTCTCTGCATGCCAGCAATTGGAGAGGTTTCTCTCTGGACGCGGACGGCGTCCTCTCTCTCCTGGTTTCGCCTGGTAGTAAAATGGAGGTCTAGTGTTAATTACCGTCTCCTCTTCCTCGTCCCAGTACTTTTAAATGTAAAATGTGGAGAAATGAAGGTAGAGGTCTTGCAGTAGCTGATAAAGGTCTGGGCAGGGTTAGCTTGGTCATTAATAGGGAAAGGGGAATACCAATGCTCACCTGCGGGTATCCAACTCCCAATCCCAGAGTACGCTCCACCCAGGTGATCCTCCTTCGCCTCTCTACCTCCAGGGTCTGGAACCAAGAACGATTGCCTTTCCATGGCCACCTGAGAAGAGGATCCAGGGGGTTTGAGTGAGAATACCCTCTGGTTTCTCACACACCTTAGAGTTAGTTTTAGAGTGTGATGGCCAGAATAGGATTTCGGACATAGGACGTATTAATACTTTGGGACTTCGTCACAAAGGACAGACCTATTTGTTTTGGTTGAGGTAGGGAAACACCTCCTAGATTAGGGAGAGTGAGGCATTTTTCACCCCACTTTTCATGTAATAAATGTTCATTTAATAAAAGTGTGTAACCAAAACAATGACTCTATATCTGCGTCTCATTCTTGGTTCACCACAAGCCAAAACCCATTTCCAGCCCTTACACTATAACTAAGAAAGACGGGCGGTGGTCTTGGTCTAGAAGAATGGTTCCCTTCTTCTGGACAACAAGGTCAGCTCTGATGCAAACAAAATGTTCTTCTCAAAGGATACAAATCAAAAGTCTCGAAAGGCTCCTTGGGTTGTGGTTCCTGCAAGGCATGTAGTACAAAGGTCTTGTATCTTTACAGTCTTAGGACAGTGGGAGAGGGTCATCCCCCTTTTCCCATTGGGTGTCCCAATGCCAGCACAAGTGTCTTTCTTGTCCTGGCCTTTATCAGGTCCTTCCCAATGCCAAAAGAATGACTGTCTCCTATTGGCTGCTTTCGTAATGTTCATCAAGACTTTGGGGTTTGTCTCTCAACCTCCTCACATAGCGAAGGGAATGACTCCCTTCTCTTGGCCCATTTCACAGCTTTTATTAATACCAGGGGGTACTTCTCCCTTCCCCTGCCTGCTCTTTCCTAAACTCCTCACAGTCCTACAGTCACCCACATAAATCAATATAATGTAATCATATCTGCAATAAAAAATAACATTTGCCGGAACCAAGAATACATCCAATACAATCCAAAGAAAACAAAAACATCCATGGCAAAACCATTTCAGATTAGATAAAGCATCATGTATCGATAATTGGCTTGAAATATCCACCATTGTTGGTGATGGTACAGCTGTATCAACACAGGGCATCCAATACAATTGCATTTCAAGGTGGGGCAAAATTCAATATTGTACCACAAAATGAAACCAATGAGAAAGAAAAAAGAAAGAAAAAGAGAAAAATAAATACAAAAAGAGAAAGCACAAACATTTCATTGTTCTGATTCCCTTGTATACAAATCAATTCCATGTTCATATAACTAGTGTAGATTTATACCTGAGCCATTGCCACACCCTTCGTGTTCATTGATCCTGTGTCTCGCCAGAGTGAAGCAGGAAAGGTCCTGGAAGATGGTGATCTGGGCTGCTCCCTGTTGTATTGCGCCTACCTGTTGAGCTTTCTGAAGAATTTTCATCTTCTCTGGGTAATGGTGAAAGCGGGCCAGCACTGACCTCGGACCCCTTGTTGTTCCCCCAGCACTGTGGGACCTATCAATTCTCGGCTTGTCGATAGTATCATCACCAAACAGGAGATTTGCGACATTATGGATAGCTCGTTATGGAGTTATTCCCCCAAGCAAAGGGTTGGTCAGTATTCAAGGATTGGGGAGGGGGGGGCACAGTTCGCCACCGGCCCCTCTACTGTACTCACATTTAAAATCTGCCCTAAACCACTGCCGCAGGGATCGAGGCAGCTTTTTTCAACTCTTCCAGGAGGGTCCCACTGGTGGTCAACCGAGCCTGCCTACAGAGTGCACAGGATCAAGCCTCAGATCTCACAGGGTCTGGGTCCGACCTTCACCCTCTGCTACCACAGATTGTTGTTGGGCTGACCGTTCTGCAGAGTGGACCTTTTCCCCTCCATGGCAGGCCTCATATCTTGTGTATTGATCCTTTTACACTGGAATCAACGCACTGTCCTCGCTGTGGTCGGATAGGCCCCTGGGCAACTCCAAACGGTGCACTGGCCCACTTCTCTGCATAAAAGGGAGCTACTTTCCTATAAGACAAATCTTCCCCAGGGCTGTGGGGCACTGGAGTTCTGATCGCCACAATTCTTGCATGCAGTTCACAGATATTGAGATCCCCAGGACTCCCCTCCGGGTAGGCTAATTCAGGAAGCTCCAACTTGGAAACAGGCCAAGAAACCTGTGGGCCCGCCCGTTGACTCTTTCCTTTGTTCTGCTGCACCGCTCCCCTCCTTTGTCACTGCAGCACTCCTGCCCCCAGACCCCTGTTGGGACTACCTCTGCTCCACTTCCTCAACACCTCGAGGGGAGTGCCCTGCGCCACGTCATCAGGGCCGTCCTCCAACCTGAGTTCCCACCACCAAAACAGCCAGGGTCATCAACAGGGGTGCTCAGTCCATGCCACCCCAAGGCTCATCACCGCCTCGGTTACCAGGAACGTAGACTTTCAAGATCGTGCAAGCTCCAGCCGGAATCCGCTACCAACTGTATGAAGCCGCAATGTGGGGCCAGCTACCGCCACCTCCCAAGCCTGTTTCTCACACTTGTAGCTCCCACGGGAGAGGCCCAATCCACCTGCAATTTCTGGACTGTGGCCACTGTTCGGGGGATGCACCGGTCAAATTACCACCAGGGGCGGAGGGACTAGAAGGAGGAGCTCAAGTCCTTTTTTTTTTTTTGCCCGGGCACCTGGAGCATTAAACTAAGTTGCCTTTATCGGCATGCCCCCTGGTGGCTCTCCATACATTTTTCTATCTGGTAGTGATTGCATTGTCCCATTCCTTACCTTCAATCATGGCGAGCAAGTTTATTTCAAGATGCCGGCAGCATTCCATGTGTAGGGATGCCGCCGCCATCTTGAAAAGCCTATATAAACGGTGACCGTCATCTGCACGTTTGCGCGATGACATCACAATGCTGTGATGTCATTGCGCTATGTTGACATTCGTGCAATGTGGACATTATTCGTGCACACAGTGCTTACATTATTCACTGCTGCATATAACTCCATTATGAGACGTACGAGCTTAGTGTAACTGTTTGATTCTGCCTTGCAGTATTGCCAAGATGCATTAAAGTTAATATGGTTGATTCTTCTTCAAAGTTACTTCTTTCTATATTTGCACATAGTATTTGTGCAGATCATGCATTGTACACTCTAGATAGTAATACAAGTTTAGTCACAGGGACATCTGATTATCTCCCAGTATTCTGTGCCCTCATGCTATGCAGTAGGACCGGGGGCTGCAGTGCTAAAAGTGAAAGTGGCCACAAAATGAGCCCAGATGGGCTTTATTGCCCATGATTCACACGTAGAGCGAATCACTGTATCTTACAGTGACCACTGACACTCTTTGCATTAAAGAGTATATTTGAAAGCTTACTGCAAATCATTTGTGGGCTGGAGGTCCACATGCTGATTATCATTAAAGCCCAATCCTGATTCAACTGCTTCTGCATTTACACATAGTAAATTCTGAGGGCATAATTTGCCTCAAGGCCCATCATCGTTATGGCTATGGGAGACCAGACCCTTCACCATATTAAGGATCCAATCGGTGCTGAGGGCTAAATTGTTTGTCATACAATTTACCCATAATTTGGTGTTGGCTATTAAAGGACTTTCATCATCATCCCATTCCCCTGGCACCATGTCACTGACAGAATTATTTGGTGCTCAGGTTTGTATATCCTGCCTGTCCAGTTACGTATTTCTTTAGTGGAACAGTAGACAACAGACTCTCCAAGGAGGAAATGATCAAAGTTATATTAGATCCGAATCACATGATATACAGTATTTGTTTCTTGGGCCATAACATGACATATACGAGATACAAATCTGGGCACCAAATAATTTGGTCAGTGAAATGGTGTCAGATGGATGGGATCTCACTGCAATTCTTGAACAGCAATACTTTTTCACAGATTGAAGAAACCAGTCTATCCAGTATACTTGTGTATTGTTCATTGATGAATTCTATTGAACTGTGAACACCATATTGGGGAGGGGAAGTGTTTGTTCTTGTTGTTCCCCTAGTGCTGGTTCAGGTGTTACAGCCCTTTCTCCCCCGTGAGTTGCTGACAGTTCGCAACCATTCTGACCTAGTTTGAATTAACATAGTATATATTACTTTTTGACACTTAAGTTGCTAGAGTGGCGCTTCACAGCCCCAACACTGTTGCTTAGTCATTTCATTTTTAGTACCTTTGGTACAGCACAGTCAGTCAGTGTGTAGACAGATGATTATCAATTAATTGCTCTTCATCTTCTAATACATTGGACTAAAATGATGTAATGTCTGCTGGGAATGAGATATATTCTCTGAATCTCAAGCCATTTAGTTTTATCCAGAAGATAATATTTTTTTTTGTGTTTGGATGATTATTCATTCCCGATGATTGTAAATTTCATTTGCAAGAGCCAACTGTTTGAAAATGGCTTGTGCTCGCCACTATTGGCCTTATCAGTGGTGCTTCTAGATTTTTATGTACTTTTGAAAGTGTACAAAAACATTGTCATGAACACACAGGTTACACAGGTGACACCAGGTAGGGACACTGGGGGTGGTGGGGAGAGGGGAGGCTGGGAAGCCTTGATTCATAATTGGCGTTGGCATAAATGGCACCACCATCCGGTAGTGTCACAAGAGCAAGATGGCGACCTCCAGGAAAGGACATGAGTTAAAACTCAATTTGGCCACTGAATTTCCATTCCCCATCACCCTCTACAGTCTAGACACTGCAGGAAGGGCCCAGGGCTATATATACCATGCCCTGGGCCACCTTTCTTGCTTCGCGTTGTTCCTGCTGATCCTGAAGCAGCTGAATGCTTCCCGCTGCTAGCCGCTCCCAGGATTTTTCTGCTGCTGTTCACGCTGGGTCTCCTGGAGGAAACGGGGTCAGAAAAGGCAAACCAGCACCAAGAATTCTGCGCGCAGCCCCGCCTCCCGCATTGCAACCCTGATTACCTGACAACCTGAAAGACATAAAGTTTCCTAAACACATCAGCACTGCGCCGGTGCGCAAAAGGGAAAACACTGACTTTTGTGAAGGCGCTGCAGGAAGGAAGTTCTTTAATCATAGCGCCACCACGTGCATTGAAGGTCAGCACTACAAGGTGCAGGGCAGACCTACAGATTAAAAATGGCCCTGTGGCACTTGGTGGGTAGCAGCTGGTCTGGATCCCACTTACCAGTGAAGGAACTGGTCCTGTGCTGCCTTCGTACGCCAGCACACGTTTGTGCAACATAGCCTTTAACCACAAGGTGAGTCTAGCCTTCCCCTTGGCCAAAATCAGTGAAGGAGGGGTGGGTAACAGGGGAAAGTGTAAGAACACCCCAGTGACACAATTCTTGTCTCTGCCCCTAGGTCCGGCCACACAGTCCAACCACCTTCGGGGGAACCAGATAGCCCTGGGAGTCTACGACTCACCGAACCAACACATTCCAACACCTCCTGCCACACAGCACACAGGCAGCCTCATCACAAGTTGGGCAGTATCGCAACTGTATTCGCGTTACCGCCCAACCCTCCGGCGGTATCACGGGTTGGGCGGTAACTAATTCCCCATTGGGTCATAAGACCCAATGGGGAATTTTCGGCGCAATACCGCCGGCGCTATTGCCGTGCAGTAATTTCACCGGAAATCGGCATTTTTGCAGCACGTTTACCCCAGCTTAGAGCTGGAGATAAATGCAGCCAGCCTGAAATTGGAGGGACCCTTAAATGCGCCGGTAATAGCGTTACCACTGCATTTAAGGGCTACCGCCCCCCAACTAATGTTGAGGCCCAGGGTCAGTTTACCTCACTGTGGTGCTGTGGGGAAGGTGTGGTGCAGAACCCTCAACTATTGCATCAGAGAACCGGACGCTTCCGCGGGGCTTAAGGGAAGCATTAGAAAAATCTTGTGCAAAAATGTCTTTGTATGTAATTTGTCATCTGTTGCCATAGAGCATCAAGCAAACCCTTTTCTTTAGAATCTTTGCAGTATTCTGCCCTCCATTGCACTCTGTTCTGACGAGGTAAACAAGTAGGTAGACCTTGGAGAATCGTCTAAACAAGTTACTGACTGGTAACTGTTTATTCCTTTATTTGTTGGTATGCAAAATACTATACCAAACTCCATACCATACTCAACATCTTTGTGATACCTGCTTGTGGTAAGGCTTTGGTGGATCAGAAATGAGGTTCAAAAGCTTGGAAATATTGGGAACTGAGACAGATCCTGTTGGTGGTTGAATGATGAAAAGGAATTTAAATGGTTTCTTCTGTGATGAAGGTAGAGAAAACGTTTACCAATGTTGTTCAGACCAACCTTACATTCCTGGTCTTAAAATCACTAGCTCCAATTCCCCTTCATAGAACACTAATTTGTCGTACAGTTGAGAAAGAGCTCCTAAACATCCGTTCACATCCATGCACTCCGATTCCCACAACCACCAACGTACTGGGACGAGGCGGATGATGCAGCGGAGCCTCAAACTCAATGAGCATGGTAGTTGTTTTTCACAAGCCCCATGGCGTGGGACAGTTAAAGATGGAGATTCAACTAGGCACAGAGGGTCCAGATTGTCAAGCTGCTCGAGGGAGAACGTTGCGTCTTCAGATGTCTCGAGTGGGAAGTGAGTGGCAGAGCTGAGATGCGTATGCACGAATGAGGTTGAATACGCCCAGCAACACCACTCAGTCAGCCCAAGCAAAGTGGGGGTCCCGGGGCGTTTCGGCAACCATGCCAGACACTGAGTATTGTAAAGTGGAAGAAACAGCATTAAAGGGAATATTATTTGCAAGTAAAATGAGCAGAGAGCAAAGACGAATCCCAAGTACATATGAGTGAATGGAATGCTTACGTGGGGAAGGTTTGCAATGAACATTAAAGCAGAGAGATGCACAGAGTCAAGGGTATATGCAATTTTGAATGTAAAGAGAAAGAAAGAGAAGTCCTGATAAAAATATATTAGGCAAGTGAACTGTAGAGAAATCCTGGCAGGAGAATATACCAGGAAGTGGCAAGTGTATGAACAGTCCTGACAAAGGGAGTACACAAGGCAGGTGAAAGTGCATAAAGAATCCTGGCAGGCAAGGATACCAGGAATTTTGCAAACCTAATGTCAACTCAAGACAGTGTTTGTTAAACCAAGAAGGAACTTGTGTTAAAGAAGGACTTATAAGGCTGAACAGCTTTATACTTAACAGGATTGTTGTGGGCCAAGAAAGAGACAAAGACCTTTTATACCAAGACACTTTGGTCTAACATTTGAGAATCCAGGCCCTCTGGAACTAAAGTCTTTCCATCTTGGAGAACATTTACGTTGGAGCTATTCTGCTTATTCTGGTTTATTTTCTAACACTTTTTACCAGATACCAGGTTAAAGATATTTTCCTTGTCATGTTATTTTGTTTGTAGTGCGAGGGTCAGGATAGAATGTTTGGACACAAGGACGGCTTTTGATTTCTGACATCCTGACACAGACAGTTCCTTTGTTTTTGTTTATAGGTAGGGAAACTCATCTAGTACACGGTCAGAGAATAAGTCTTTAACCAAAAACATGACAACTTTGCGTCTGGTTTCCATTTCTGACTCCTCACACTTGCCTTCACTGGTATTTCTTTGTAATTAGGGTGAATGAAAATATTTTACTTACAATTTTTCCAAAAAACACAAAGGAATGAGGTTCCACTTGCTAGCCAGCATATGTTACTTTAAAGGTTCATCTCATGACTGGTAACCCCCATGTTTTTTTCTCTTGGCAAGCGGTACCATAGTTCTGTAACTGATTGGCTTGTTACTGTGTGAAAGTTCTGCTTCAAAGTGTTTGAGGCCTTGTTGAAACTGAAATTTCATAATTACTGAATTTTTCTTTTTGAAGTTTTTTTTATTACTTGTATCTAATCAAAGAAAAATTATTTTTACAAGGCGAGACAGAATGAAGACGAAGTAAAGTTTCCAAATACATGAATACGCTATTTCATGCAGTTTCAAAAATTGCCCATAGTTTGCATAGTTTGTACTATCCTGGCCCCTCAGAGTCCTCAAAAGTCATGACCAGCAGGAGGAGATGCTGCAATAGTTCCTTACGTCCCCTCTCAGGGCTTCAGTCAAGTTGCGGCCTGAGGTTAGCCGAGCCGTGGAGTTTTGCGCAGATTGATTTAGTTAATGACTTGGGCGCTTATTTTTGTAAAGGCTACTTCCAATAATTTGCATGTAGCTACTGCCCAACGTGCCTTCTCCCCCGAGATCAGGCAACACCACCACGTGTCTTCTTCTACCAGAACGGAATTTACCCACAAGGGGGCCAGAACTGCCACCCGTTCTGGATTGAGAGATGGACAGTTTAGCAGGAGATGTCGAATTGTTTCTTTCGAGTCCAGGGTTTGGCACAGTCTGCATGTAGTGATGCTGGCTTGGTTTCTTATCCCTAGGATCTCTCTGGTATGAAGCAGATTCAGTCGTGCTCTTAGGAAGATGTTCCGGAGATTTTTGTCAGGACATTTTATACAATATGCCAAAGGTGATTTTAGCTTATTATATGTTGGCGGCAGATGTTTCAGGAGCTTGATTGCGACAGTTTGCTCACCTGTATTTATCCAATCTTGGTTTTTTAATTTTTGAATCACTCTTTGTGGGTTATAGATCAGATCCTCTGGTGTGCATGCTATCTCTTCCAGTTTATTTTTTTGCTGATTGACCCACTTCTGGGTTGTCTTGCATTTCGTGACCGGAAGCTCGTTGCCGAGGATGTTGAAAATTGGAAGGCCATCTTGCATAAGAGTCTTTCTGTACATTGCCAGTGAAGACACACTGACCGTAGCACCCAGCGACAGTAAGCCCAATTCTCTTCTGATAGCCACCATCGGGATAGAGTTAGGCAAGCCCAGGATCGATTTCCAAATGTGCCCCTCCAATTTCAGCCAGAGCGAGCTAGGCATGTTGATCGTTGGGTCCATGCCATATGTAAGTGCGGGTACCATTTTGCCTTTATAAAAGTTGATAGCCGGAATCAATGAGAATTTGCCGAACTTACGATCAATCATCCTGAGTTGCGCAGTCAGGTTTTTGGCTTTGTCCGAGAGGTGGAATTGCATTTTTGTCTCCTTTGGTGTCCCATCGATGAATACTCCCAGATATTTAAAGAGGGGCACAACTTCGATGCAAAGATTGTTCAAGGACCAGGCATGAACAGCTTTCCGAGGTTGTCGATTGTTAGCTAGGATCATGATTTTTGTCTTAGTGTTATTTATGCAGAGATTGTTAATGGCCATATATTCTGCCAGATTGTCCAGCTGGCGCTGAAGGCCTACTGGAGGCTGATTTAGAAGTATCATACCATCTGCATAAAGAATACAAGACACCTCAGCGTGACCAATCTTCGGGGGAAAACATCGAACAGTTGCTGCTGAATCTTTAAAGTCTCCCAAGAAAGCTACAAAGAGGGCCAGCGCCAGCGGGCAGTCCTGTTTCATTCCTCTTTCTGCGTGAATTTCTTTAGTGAGAGTACCTTGCTTGTTCAGCCGGACACATAAGGTAGTGTTCGAATGTAGGACGATGATGGGGTTTAGAATCTCTTCTGGGCAGCTCCAGTTTTTTAACTTTTTCCATAAAAGCATTCTATCGACCCGGTCAAACGCCTGCGAGAGATCTATAAACGCACCGTAGACAGTTGGTGCTCCTTGTTTAATTTTTGCCTTTAAGATGCTGAGTATGAAAATATTCACTGCGGTGCTGCCATTCTTCTTAAAGCCCAACTGGAAAGGATCTTCTCAGGGAGCCGATTTTGCCCAGCGTCGAAAATGTTGTAAAAGGAGGGTGGCAAACAATTTGCCCATAATATCCAGAAGGGCGATAGTTTGCCGGAGCTTCCCTGCTTCCTTTTTTGAAAATTGGAATAACTGTAGCTTTTCTCCATGACGCTGGAATCTGGCTGCTTGCTCTACAATGGGTAAACAGGAGACTGATGAAATCTGTCCATTTTTTATGTATTTTTTTAGATCAGTGTTAGTGAGGCCATCAGGACCTGGAGCTCTAGATGTTTTTAACTTTTGTATGGCCTCAGTTATGTCTATTTTTGCGGACAGGTCAACCCAAGTGGCCGGAGTGATCTCAAAAACAGGGGTCACATTTGTTGTCGGCGAAGCAAACGGATCTGTGAAAAAAACAACCCAGGCAGATTCAGTGACTGAGTTTATCATGTTTGTCGTTGTATTTCCTTGCGAGTTGTTAATGAGGGCCCAAAAGTCCTCCGATTTTTTGGTTGACAGTGCTCTCATCATATTTTCGGCATCGCTTTGGTAAAGAGCTGCTCTTCGTGATCTGATCCAAGATTTGTAGCTTTTGTGTTCTTTTGACCATAATTCCCACGTCACATTGGTGTTTACAGCTTTTGCGCTCCGTTTCAATTTTCTAACTGCCCTTTTTTTTCTGCTATTAATTTGTCATACGTATGGTTATGATTTGTTGTGATAACCCTTTCCCCTTTCTGGTTGGTCTTGTACTTAATCAGGATCGGGATGTAGTTAGGTCTCTGTGGCGTGTTAGAAATCATTGTAACATCCCCCAGTATAGCATATTCTTGAATCATTGCTCTGACACTAGCAGTTGTCAAGCGCAGTCGAGTTTGTTGGGGATTACACTCGACCGCCGTTGGATAGCATTGGGTTTCCTGGGAGATTGCAGACCATCCGAGGGAGAGTATGTTTTGATCACTCTGGTATGTTTTAATCACCAGGAATTGGTCAATTTCTGAGCACATGGCAATTGAGGTGAAAATATAGTCCAAGGTGGCCGAAGAGGATCTACTTTCCCAAGTGGGGATTTGTGCTGGCCACTCCTTAATCCAAGCGGCATTATGTATATTTCTTGAGGACATCCGGTCCATCCAAGCTGTACCTCTGGCTTCCGTTTGCGTTAAAGGTGGAGTTTGTGCAGAAGCATCTTTCGGATGAAGACGCTTTGAGTTCAGATCCCCACATATAATGACGTGCGTGGTGTTCCATTCTGTCACAATAGTGTCGATTGTTTCAGCCATGGTTTGGCAGAAAGCCGGACTAGACGTTCTTTGGGGATTCCAGTATGTGGTAATTACTGCGAGCGAGGTCGCTGTGCAGAGCCTTGTATTTTCCGATAGATGGATCCATTCAATGAGTATTGCCAGAATCTCATACGATCTAGCAATTACTTTTACAATTTTCAGGTTCTGACCTGTCCTTACAGCAATGAGTAAGCCTGCAGAAGGCCGACCTAGCAATCCTCTAACAGCCGGGGAAATCTCAATTTCAAATCCATCCATAGCCGGTTTCTCCATCAACCACGTCTCTTGGAGACATAGAATATCAAAGCGCCCCAGATCTTCACTATTAGGGTCAGTTAGATGAGCATGGCCTCGAGTATTCCATGAAGCTAATGTCAACCCCTCTGACTGGCACGATTCGTTCGCTTCATTGACTGATTGCTATCTGCTTCGGTTAGGAATAAGGGCTCCTTTTAGCCAATTCCACGGTCCACCTGGAGTCGAGACTTTCTTTTGTTTGGCCGATAAATCACAGGGACTGTTGCATGGCTTCTCCTGCCTGCGGGTTCTGGAGCTGCCGAATCTTCTTCCATATGGTGAGCAGTCCCTCAGCTTTTCTCTTCTATGGTATCCCCGGTGTCTAACAGATGTCCGTTGATCCAAGCTGAACCCAGATCTATCTTGTGAGGCTCGGTTATTAAACACTTCTGATGAGGTGGCCGAGTATTTCCGATGGTGTTTCACTGCGGACTGCCCGCATCATCTCCCAGATCTATTCTATGAGATGTATTAGGCTCTTTTTCATGGAGTTCCCTATCCCTCTCTGATGTAGCCCCAAAGTGGGCCTTCAGTTCTTCTCTTCGAGTGGAGAGCTGGTCTCCTGACCTGTGGACGTGATTTCTCTTGTAATTGGGCGGGGCTTCTTGTTTTCCTTTTTTATGTGCTGAAGCCGGGCTTTTTATGTCGGACAGAAGGAAGCCGGCTAATTTTAATTCATGTCCCGCATCTCTACTCAGATCTTGAATGGCAGTCGAATAAATATGCAGGTAGGCTTTAGCCTTGCTTTCTCTATGGTAGGGCTCGATTAACTTAAAATCTCCCGTTTTCAGCTTCTTTAGGCCAGTTATCGATGCTGTAATTTTCAGTACTGTTCTGCGGTTCAAGACCATGTATTTATCCCTACTTGAGATCTGCTCTATTTTGAAGAGGCAGACCGATTTCTCAGTATTAGCAACCGCCTCTGTTTTTTCTGTTGGTCTGTGTGCGGACTGACGGTGCGTCGTCAGGTTTTCATGCAAAAGTTAATTTCCATTATCTGCCGACACTGAATGCAATGATGCTCTTGTGGCTGTTCCAGCGCTTTGATGAGAGCTTGGTTGTTGTATCGAAGGGCCAGCCATAGGATGACCTTGGGCCGACAGCACGGGTAATGTCTGCTTTGTGGACTTGAGGCTTGTTGGAAGTACCTTGTAGCCACTGTTGCCCTCCTGCAGAGGCCTAGTGGTGTCAGAGGGCTCTCGCTCGTTATGCTGAGGGAGATTGTTTATGATGCTCGAGTCCAAAAATTCGCTGGTTGATTTTGGTGACTGGGTTAAATCAATTGAGGAATCAGCATTCGTTTTCCCTGAGTCTGGATTAGGAGTGCGTACAGACGGCAGAGTTTCCAACATGGACACAGCGGCTTCTGCATCTTTTTGAGGATGGATCGATCAGTCTGTACGCTCCTTCTCTGCCAATGTTAGAGCTTTTTTTCCCTGGCATGGCCTTTGTACCTGTCCGTCATTCTGAGTAAACACCGATTTAGGCTTCAGATGTTTTTGCTCAGGGTTGTTGGTACTTTGGGTTTGTTAAGAAATATTCCTGCAATTTCATCATTTCCTTTCATCCAAGATGTCTGTGTTGATTTCTGCATCGACGGCCCAGATCGAGAGTCTTTTTGACTTGTGTTAGGCAGAAACCTGTGCAGTTCCCTTAGGGACCACTGCAAAAGTCTTAAGACTACAGGTGTTGGCAGTAAACCCAATTGAATGCAGTCTGTACCACCCAGATTTATCTGGTAGCTGTGGCTGAGCAGCCAGACTTCTCTCAAGAAGATATAGGCAGTATATAGAGTATACAAGGTGGGTACTAAAATACAGTAGCACAAGCAAATACTGACCAGAGCTTGGGTATAAAAGTATATTATTATTTATTTAAAAACACACTTTGCAAAATACACTAACACTAATATGTCCAGCAAGTTCAAACACAGTCACTATTAATATATATGTACATCCCTGATCACTTATTGAACAAGTCTTAGTTAAAACACCACTTATTTTCAGAAAGAGGTGAGCGCTTAACCTAAGATGGCACACCAATAAGTTAATTAAAAAAAAGGGAGGGAAAAAGGCAGAATTAGGAACATACACAATACCAACACTTTAGGAGAACCAGAGCAAGTAAGAAAAGGCAGAGTCTACTGAGGAGCAAGAAAGTCATAGGCCAGGTCCACTCTTGGTGAGAGCAAAGCGAAATGTGTCCAAGATCAGAGTTGAATAGTACTTTTAAAGAGTCTTTGCACAGAGTTCAAAAAGGGTTGGATCAAGTCAGGAAAAGTTAGTTTGCAGGTCCCAAGTCACCGCAGGATAGACAGTCAAGGATTTACGGGACACCTTGAACAGTCTGTTGCAAGGGTGACCAGGCAGGACTCAGTACCTGAAATGGTGAGAAAGCTCCAGCGGGGGCAGTTGTTCCTGGCAGCGGGTGCGAGTCGGTGCTTCGTCCAGGGGAAGAGAAGATCTCGACGTGGTGAAAAGCTGGAGGTTGTTGCAGTGCCAAGGAAGAAACCAGCCGCAGAGTTTCCCGGTTAAAAGGTACTACCCTTTTATTTGCGGTAGTGGTGAAGCGTGGCTATCCGGCCGCCGGGGTGCTTGGCACGGGTGATTCGACCACGAGACGATCCAGGAAGGCAAAAAGAGGGCAAACTGGTTATCCCCACCAGTTCAGAGGAAGAAGACTCTCCGGGATGAAGATCTTCTCTGTTGATGGGAAGTGGTGAGACGTTCCAGCAGGGCTCCACCGGTGGTGTCGTCGTTGCAGGTCGGCTCAGCTTCTCCCTCTTTGGATTCTTTGGTCCTGTGGCGACTTCTGAAGTTCCAGTCCCCAAAGCCCTGCTTTTATGCAGAAAACCCCAATCATCAGTCCTAGCTGTCACTCAAACATGCTAAGTGGTGAGCCGGGCGGCTCACCACTGAGCCAATCACACGAGTGTGACTTCCAGGGTGCCTAAACTCCCCACCCAGACAGAGTGGCACCACTTTTGGAGGCTTCTGTGGAGAAGCCCGCCAAAAAGTGGAACAAAGGGCTCGACTTGGGTTGGAGTTACAGAGGCGAACACAAACACCATTTTAAAACTGAGTCCTGGCAAAAAGACCAAACCAGGGAATAAATATTAAATAAATAACCCAGCGGTATCTTTAACATTGCACCAAAAAGTGGTGCGTTTAAAATGAATGGGAAAATCCCATAGGAAATATTAGGGTGGAATATTTTGCGTGGTAACCACTGCCACCAGCCAGAAACTCAACGAGGGGGGACTGCACAGTGCCCTCCCCGAAAAACAGACCCAGGAGCAATCTAATTACCCCTACCAGTACTTCCACAATATGATGGTTTGTACTAGTTCTGTTCACAATTTAAGACTAGTAAAGTCAATGGTGACTTTACATGCCCTGGGAGACAGTAGTCAGTCCCAGGGTACGGAGTCTATGTTGGGGGGTCACTATGACACCCCTGTGTTACTGCACGGAGGGTGCTGTGTAACACACTTACCAAAACCACATGAAACCCTAGGGAGTAAAAGACCCCATAGCACATAAAACACATTACAAAGTCAAAGGATATCTCAAATCATGTTTAACAGTGGGAGAAAGAGTCTCACTGTTAGCAGGAGAAAAAAAGAAACCCCAAAAATACAGCAAAGCTGCTGGGGGACTCACTAGGTTTGGGAAATTAGCCTTAACCGAGAATTCTCCCCAACAACTTGTGGCTCCCATTTCATTTTCAGAGTCTGGTTCAATTATGTACTTTTTTCTCTGTGAAATATCATATTTCAAATCAATGGCTGTTATGAAACCTTCCAGGAAAGTCAGCTACGATTGAATAATAGCTAAGGTTGCTGTGTTGTCTCTAGACACATCACTTAGAGTTTCATAGAGTTTGCAGAAGGGGGGCAGGCATATGCAATTGATATTGCTGACATAATCGTCGTCATATCTCTAATAATTTGGTGATTCTTTTTGCGTGGCTGATTGGCAATCATTAAGCCTTACATTTTTTGAAGGTGTCTCTTTGCCATCTATAGGTAGAGTATTTGTGACTGAGTGTCGCCGCCTAACAGTTGAGCGGTAGGCCTCCGGAAGATTCGGTGTCCGTGGGAGGAATTCCAAGGGCCAGTACACCCTTGAAGCAGTGGCTCTGTTATGTGGCCTTGTACAGTTGACAGAGGATTTAAAGATGGTAAGTGGGATTTTGTCCAAGGTTGTGGGCTCATTCCTCTTTGTGATGGATAAACTTTAGGCTGGAGTAGGTCCAATATGTCCGCCATTCCGTGTTGGTTGAGCCCTGCATCTGTTGATACAATTAGTCTCGTTCTGTCCTTAGGCCTCAGGTCAGGGTCGATATCTTTTGCTGCCTGGGCATCTGTGGATTGCCTTTGTTCCGAATGATCTAGACTCAGCACTTCGGATTCGGGCGGGGCCGCTGTGCCCGACATTTTACCCTGAGTAAGTGGGCCCAGTAGGTCTCCTCTGGGGGTCAGGATTTCAGATTGGTGGAGGGCCACTATAGGTATAATATTTCCTTGAATAGGTGGAACATGGGTAAATTCTCTGAGTTACGGGTTGGTAAATCTCTTGATAGGGTAGTGTTTTTCTGCACTTAAACTAAAGGGGGGGGGGTCTCATCCAGCGCTTACAAAATTTCAGCATCCAAGGGTTCGGAGTCATTAGATAGTTTTCGTTTGCCTTGGGTCTTAAAGAAATTCAGGAGGGCATTAGAGAGCAGCAGAATTGGGAGGGAGCGTTTCCCCACCACCCCCCGTTTTTTGAAAGGGAGTTGAGGGCCAGAGCTTTTAGTCGAACTAATTTCTTTTGCGTTTTTTTCCTCCTTTTTTTGTATGTTTGGTTTGTCATTACTTCCTTGGGACATTGCAGGTCTAGATATTTGCCTGGCTCTTTTTTTATATTGTATTCTTTTCTTATTTGTTGGAGACTTGAATTACTGGATTGTATACTGAAAAGGTGCAGAAGTAAGACTCGGGACACAATGGCGGCATGTTTTTGGGTAAAGACTTTTATTAAACAGAATCAGACTTGGTAAAATGCCTCTCCATCTCTAAAGGCAGCAGAGGTTTCCCTACCTTAAAGGAAATTAGTGAATTTGTCAAACTAAAATATCTGTCACTGTTCTGTCCAAAAACCTACTTCTGTCCCTAACACTTATAGTCTAACATAGCTGAGTATGGATTTTCTCTACCCAAAGTGAATCATGTTTTTGATGTTTTCCATCCACAGAAAAGTTCACAGTTTAGCTGGTAATAAAGTGATGCAAAATAATGTTCCAATGTATAAGATTCCAATGCTAGGGGCGGTGCTCCTTTCCCCTAGTCTGCTCAATGTTAGGGTGCTTAGCCTTTCCCCTAGACTTCTTCTTAAGTTACTGGATAACTATCAAAGAAGTTTTTTCTTGATTTCACAGTTTTTATACCCTACTGGCTTGGCACACTGCACTACCAAGTGTAGGATTCCTTTTGTCAGTTGCAAGGTACTTGACACTCTTTTTTTCAAAATTCTCATATGGGGGCAGGACCCAGATTCGGGAAAGTGGCTTGGTTCTAACTCCTGCAAAGCCAATCGATTTTCATAGATGGTCTCTTTTTTTCTCACAGGGTCCCAGTCACTCTTTGCTTTAAACTTCAGTTTCGGGGTCCCAGACTTGCACTGTTGCTTTGTATCCACTTGGTTCCCTCTCCGGCCAAGTATAAAAACGATCTCTTGTTTCCTTCAGGGTCCCAGACCCTCTCATCAGGGTATTCTTGTGTGCAGGTCCCAGACTTGCACTGTTCTGTTGTATCTGCTTGGTTCACTCTCCTCCCAAGTATACAACTCTCACTTGCTTCAGACTCCCAGAACCTCTTTCCTCAGGGTCCCAAACTCTCGTACTCTTGGATGCGGGTCCCAGACTTGCACTGTTCTGTTTTATCTGCTTGGTTCTCTCTCCTGCCAAGTATACATCTCTTTCACCTTCTGCAGGGTCCCAGACCCCCTCGTTCCAGTTCCTGAGCTCACCCCGTTGCTCTCCCTGACCTCTTCCAGCTCCCAGGCTACCCGTGTACCTGTTTGCTTCCTTCTCACAGGTACTGGTGGTTCCCGGGCAGCTGTCCCTTCTGGAGACTCTGGTAACTTTCGGGTGTCCGGCAAGGTCTGCAGAGGCTCTGCTGTCTGATGTCTTTTCCCGGCTGCACGTTCTGTCTGTTCTGTGCTTCGCCGGGCCATGGGAGGCCGAGAGGCTTCACTTTGCAGCAGCCCGAGTAGTCCTCTTGCAACATATCACGCTCGGGTTTTCTCTTTCCTCCGCTTCGGGCTTCCTTTGTGGCTTGCATCAACTGCTCCTGTGCATGGCTTCCGCTGTTCCTATTCAGGGGACGTCTCTCCGTCTCTCTCTCTCTCTCTCTCTTGCGCATCTCAGCTGGGACTGAGTTTGAGTTTCTTCTTCGAGGTTGTATGTTATTTCATTGTCAGGCATTTCAAAGCCTGCAATTTAAACGTGTTTGACAGTTCATCACATTTTATTTTGGGGGGGCTGCCCCCCATTCCTCCCTCCTGCACCTACTTTTACCTATTACCCAACCCCCCAACCACTTATCTGCTCTCCCCCACCCCCAAAATTCGATGAACTGTCAAACACGTTTAAACTGCAGGCTTTGAAATGCCTGACGATGAAAGAACGTCGTACCCTTCTTCGAAACTCCTGCATGGGCTTGATGTATTGCTTTGGGCCAATCACTGGCATTAGAAAGCTAGACCCTAGTGATCCTTGTACTCGTGGTCATCTTCTACGTCCCAGTACCAGTCTTAAAGCTATATACATGATACCTTGTATTATCTGGCTTGGCAGTGTTGTCATGTTGTTTAGGTGCACTAAGTTGACAAATTAATATATCCGCTCTATCCAGGAAGGGAAAAGGAGGATTTCAAGTTTTAGAAGGGGTTGGAGATAGTAAAGCAGGGTGATACCGTGTTCTCTGTTGATGGTCGTCAAAAATCCCATAGGGGTATTACTTTTCTGTGTGATCCTTCCCCGGTGCACCACACCCAGGGGGGACGATTGTACTGTAGACGCGCCGCTCTGGTGCCAAGGGAAAGGTCTTTACCTAGGGGAGAAGGGACAACATTCTCAGATTTGTCACAATACTTAAGTTAGGTGTTGATTGTATTATGCAGCATAATAATGCATTTGGTTTACTATTCATTCTTTTCCACAGAATTATTCAAAGACTACATCTAGAGGTACTCCGAAGCATAATGTGAATAAAACTGCAAGTGCAGAAGAGCCAAATACCCATACTTACCCATCAGACGGTTTGTTTATGATGCCATCTTCAGGAGTAACTATTGCCAAGCTAAAGAGTGAGCCTAGTCTCAGTACTCTGACGAATCCTCAGGGCAAGCTGGTGAACTCACCTGCCTTGGATATTCCTGACAGCCCAGGTGAGTGGCATAAATACTGTTTAATCCAAAATAAACTTTGTATGTTTTTTTGGGAATCATATTTACAATGTTTGAAAATTGCCATCATGTTTTCAGTTTTGTACAATTTCATGTAGCTGCTACTATTTAGTGAAATATAGTTAGCGATTGCAAACAAAACTGAAAACTTGGAGATGTCAAGTAGTACAGTAAGCTCATTAATATTAGAACGACTGCTACTAATAAATGAGATGTAGAGTTGAGGAATGTCACAGATGGCATAGGAATCACCCCAGGACCCAGAGAAAGTTCAAAGGTTTTGATAGATTTTTCAATTGGCTATAAGGCCCTCCATATGTCTCTTGTCCCAAAAAGCACTTCCTGTCTAATTCAGGCAGCCTTGACCCTGTGTTAGTAGATAGCGAATATTATCCCCTACTGTCACTGTCTTGTACTGGATGTGATGACTTTGTCAAGGTACCTTTTCGAATTAGACTCCCTCTGGGACTTCCTAAGACATTCCCTACTCTATCCAGTGATTAGTGTTATATAAGTATAGGGAATGTGCCTTCCAGATGTCCTGCACGATTTTCTTTTGAATCGATCATAACTTCTCCCTTCTCTCTATATCTCATACTACTCTCCTCCTTCAACTCTACCAACCTCTCTCTCGTCTCCTCCCTATACTGTCCCTCTGATGTCTTCACTCCTTTTAGGCCTCGCCTCCACCCTTTGATGTTACTCCTTTCTCCTCTACACTACTACTCCCTCCACAACACTAATACTCCCTACTACTACCTCCTCCTCTACCTACTACTATTCACACAGACTTCTTTCACTCTGTAACATCCACTTTACAGTAACGTCTTACACTATTTACTCTAGCCACTCTAACATGCACACTCACACTTCAGTACCGCTTTCCCTCACTATCCAATACCTCACCTGCTCCTGAATTAATCGCCACAATCCATGCTCCTTCCTCCTGCTGGTCTCTTGGCCCATCACCACCTCTGATCCCTGCCGAACAGCCCGCTTGCATCTTGTGCCTGTGGCTTCCTTTTGTATGCTTTCCTCCCTCATGGTTGGCTCTCTTTCCCAGGCCAATCTGGCCCTTCTTATCAGACCAGGATAGAGGGCCTTTTTTGCAAATGTATCAAAATGAGACCAAGCCTGTCCATTTTTTCAGCACGGCTCTGCAGCGATACAATAGCAGCATGAATAGGGAAGTACTCAAGTTCATGTCTGGGTGCCAGCGTCTTTCTGTTACGAAGGTAATTTGTATGCAAGGGGGTTTACAACCCCGGTTTTTGTTCCTGGTAGTTCAGGGGGTTGAGTGCTGGTCTCACTGCATCTTGCTCAGGGAGCATTGTCTGGGTCAGATGATTGATTCATTCAGCTGACTGCATCGGTTCTCTCTCTCTCGCTCTCCCTCTATGTTGGCCCGGACCGCCGGCATTATATGTGTCGGGATGGTTTATCTTTATCATGGGGTTTCCGTCCTCTGCACCTTGAAAAGCATGGAGGATGCTGGGAAAGGTCTTGCTCGCTTCTTTTGTGGCTCTCCCATGGCAAAGTTGCTGCGCCTGAAATTAACAGAAAGAGACTTGCAAGCATGTATTGTTGGAGGCATGAAGTGAGACATTTGTGGACTGCATAGAAACATACTGGCACAAGGGTGGCAGGGGAATTGGGGCCCTCTCAACTGCCATCGTCCACCTCAGGGGGCACTCGGGGAGTAGGACTGGCTCTGGATTTCTCACCGGTAGGCCTCCCACCCCCGACTGAGAGGGGTTCCTCTCCTCTCTTGTCAAGTCCAGGGACTGGCCATGTCATAGGAAGTAAAAGACAAGGTGGGATTGTGGTACATATCACAAGGGAGAAGGAACATATGGCAAGCGGCACAAAATGTGGGAAACGCAACATAAACCACATGTCCATGTGCATGTAAAAACCAACACGTGTATCCCAGGCTATGGAAGGATAGGCTATCGAGAGGAGAAGGAATCAAAGTCAGTGCAAGGAGTCAACAGGGCTTTTAAAGGAGTTTCCGTTTTCTTAGTGTCCCCTTGATGTTGCTCTGCCTGGAGCTCCCTTTTCCCCATGGACAGTAGCTTCTCTGTCCCAGTCACCAGGTCGTATGATTGTGTTGAAAAACACCTATTGGTTTTCCAGTATATTATCTGAGATGCAAAGGAGTGTGTGGGGTTTATCTCCACCCCACACACTCCTGTGTCCATTTCAGGCTCAGTAATTCTAACCCCGTAGCTAATTTACACACCGTTACATTTGAACCTGCCACAGGCTTACCCTAGGTTTGAAAACGTGTTGTGTTTAATCTGGTGGCTTTGCAACTACTACCAGTGTCTGTGCTATAGTCCCCAGTCGGCTACTCTCTTGCTCCTTCTCAGAACCTGGTACCTGTTTGCTTTTGAGTTAAGGACCACATCAGCCCATTACGCTGGCATCTGGTACACTCTATAACCTGTTTATATTGTGGGTCAATTGTCTATGGCATCTCCTGTTCCTATGCCCTATCCATTGTAATCTATTTGGCTTTGTCACCTCTGGTTCTACCTCTATAGTTCCTGCTCCTCTCATCCTGTAAAACCGTGCATATGCCAGCACTGCTGACTTGCTTCTCCCTCCTTTTTATGTTTCTTTGGGCGTTATTTGTTCAAATGAGTCCCGGAATGGGTGGGTCAGTTTCCTTATTAGTGTTTGTTCGTGTGATTGGGCATATACCAATGGTTCAATCTCCTCCTGTCCCACCTACCCTTATTTCCCCACTTAGGCCCATGTATTTTTAATAACACAATTCTAATAATCATTTGTCCTGTGCCCCAGTCTCTCGCAGCCAGAAGACTCACATAAATTGGCAACAATCTTAGGATCAAGCATTTGTGTTGCGACAGCCAGGTGGTCCTCGTTGCCGCTGCCACTGTGTGACTGCTTGCTCATAGTGAATTCACTCTTACGGAGTACACTTTGTTGGTATTGTTTCCCTTAGTGACACTGCATTGTTTGCAGGCTCTGTACCACACCTGATGTGTGCTCGTGTGTTAATCCACCTCTGCATGTGATCTCAAACGAGAGCCTGTAGTGAGCCTAAAAGGTTCTCCATGTTGTGTGTCAATGACAAACCTTTCCTTAGCTGTTCTTTTCAGAGTTCCTCCCTCCCCCAATATTGTTCCCTACAAATAATGATAGTTCTGGAAACATTTCCTTATTCTCCATGAGATCAATTTCTTGGTCAGACATTTTGTGAACCATTCCTTGAAGTGGTGACTGCAGAAGCACATGTAAGGTTCCCAAGTAGGGCTCATGGGCATTCTCCATATTGTGGCTCCGGGTCTTGTATCACATAGCTGAGATCTTCCCCTTGACCCCACAGATGCCCTTCCCCGTCTATGGTAACCCCATAGGTGGCATCATAGAAGGCCAAAAAGGGATTTGCAGTGTAGGTACAAACCTGGGTGGCTGGAGAGGGGCATAAAAAGGCGTGGGGAGAGGTACACAAAGGAGTAAAGTCAGTCTAAAAAATGTTGCAAAATTAAGATAAAATAAAACAAAGGGTGACATTAAAAGATGGAGGACAGAACAGCAACAAATTGGGAAAAGATAAGGTCACATATTTCTAAAACATAACCCAACCATAACTGACCTGGAAACACTGCCTTAAGGGAAAGTCAGCCTGTTTTTAAGTTAAATATATTTTTCAAAAAGATACTGGCCCAATTCTACCTTGTATGTGCTATGCCAGAATGGCTGGGTGATGCCGAACCATAACTATACATCACTATGTTATGTCTTGTGGCTTACGGTTTGCGACACCTGTGTGAAGAGTGTGATATTCAGACCTGGAACTGCTGAGGAGCAGATGTCTCCATTATGTTTCTCTGGATGTTTGCTCGCTATAACTGAAGACCTAGACCTGCCCATATCAGTATTGGTCAAAATAAAGATGAATCTTTGAACATGGAACCGTTGTGTTAACTGTTGCTTTAGCAGAATCTTCTATTGTTACAGTACTTTCTTCTGGCATATTCTAAATCTCTTGAAATGTTACCTGGAATCACACTGGACTCAGACGCTGTTTACATTCCAAATTAAGAATCCCATAATGCCCATATGGTGTCACCAACACTTTCACTTCTCCCTATATGATAGTATCTAAGGTTGCAGTTAGTATAGTTATGGTTAAATTGTACCTATTATAGGAAAGGGGCATTTTATTAGCTATTTAGCTGTTTATAACTTTGGCGTCATTCAACATATCTTTGTGAAACTTCCCCAAATATTATACAGCCAACTGTCATTTCTTGGCGAACAGGAGACAAGTTCTATGGGATTGTCCTACTACTTGTTCTTCCCATGCAGTTTCTCCTAGGGAAAACTTTATCAAGTATGGCTCAAAATGCTTGAAGGCTTTTCACCACACTTTCCAGGGTAGCTAGTGTCTGGTCACAAAATGCATGCTTTTGAAAATTTGGCACTAATCTGTCCAGCGGTTGTTGTAAATCTTGCCAAGGTTCCATTATTGGGAATAGCCAATTTCAGACAGTTGATTGGCTAATATTTCACTAAGGGCCAACCATATTGGTAAGTCAGAGAAACAATCTGTTTTTTTGGATGTCAAGAACATTTTTTGCGGGCTGCATGGGATTTGGGAATGGCAGTGGTGCTCGTGAATCGGGTGTCTTCTAGGGCTTTCACGCTGGGGCGGGGGACCAGGCAGGGCTGCCCCTTTTTCTCCCCTGCTGTTCACACTGCCCATAGCGCTGCTGGAGATAAGACTCAGGACGGCAGCAGAGTGGACAAGATTCACATGGCCGTGGGGGAGGGGACAGGGTCTCACTCTATGCGGATGATCTCATCTATATAAGCAACTCTGTCACCTCCTGCCCAGTGGTGGCACATATCGTAAAGGAATATCAGAGGTTCTGTGGACATAGGGTGAAAAAACAAAAGACCGTCCTATTTCCTCTTCAGGCGGAGTGTGGTGATCTCCGTGCAGTGCTGTACTCGATCTCGGATTTTGAGTATCTAGGCATTCACGTGGGCCCGGACTCTAGAGAGTTCCTGCGGCTCAATCTGCAACTGGTGATAGATTCTCGGCCAATGTGTTAATTGGCAATCCCTTCCACTAACACTGCTAGGCAAGGCAGGCATTTTTAAGATTGTTGCGCTCCCGAGATTCCTTTATGTCCTCCTGAACGCCCCACTCCCAGTCCCCATGGCTGGCATCTCCGGGGATTGCTCTGGGGGCGTGGGTGGAAACAGCCCAGCATTGCTCTCAAAACACTTCAGCTCTTGGTTTGGGAAGGGAGAATCGGTCTGCCCTGTCTCTGCAGCTATTACTGGATGGCACCACTTGGGATGGTGAATTTATGGCTTCCTGGTGACCCTAGTCTCCCCCACATAGAGGGGGAAAGAAGAAGAATGGGACCTAACACACCCCTGGAAGTACTGTATGGGGTCAGGAAAGGGATGGCGGAACTACCTGACAAACCTTGGTGGATATCCGACAAACCTTGATGGATGCTCACCATTACATTGGCTGGGGTGGGAGACCAACACTGGACAAGCCCTTCTGGAATAATAGGCATATCCCTAAAGTTCTGAAAATGGGACATTTTGTGAGCTGGGAGGGGCGTGGGGTTCAGACCCTTGCAAATGTAATACAGGAGGGGTGTCTTCTCACATTTGGCACACTGCAGGGTAAGTTTAAGCTACCAAACAAGGATTATTATAGACATCTCCAATTAGTCCACACCATTGGGTCTCAGTTCCCTGTGTTAGAGGAGGTTGTTAAGTGCTCCCCCCCTGGAGGCCAACATTTTCTCCCAACATATTCCAATTAAGGTCACTTTCACCCTATATTGGGTGCTTACTGTTTTAGGGGCCTTGGAGTTGTCCCGATTTAAAGAGAAGTGGGTCCACTGGAGTCTGAGGAGTGGGTGTATGCACTAATGTTCCCATGGGACATCAGAATTGCTGCCAGGCTTCGCTTAATCCAATATAAAATACTACATCAGTCATACTATTCCTGTGCAGTGATGGCATGGCATGGTGTGGGGTGGTGGACAGTGGAGTGTGCCTGAGATGTGGGAGATCGGAGGGTACTTCCACATGATGTGGAGCTGTGATTCAATTCAGGACTTTGGTGGAAATGCACTCATAAAATCTCTGGTGTGCTGGGGTCTGAGGTTTCACAAGACCCGAAATTGGTGCTATTGGAATCTGTGGGGAAGTGGATTTTACAAGGGGTGAGAGGACATTCCTTGCTCTGGGGCTGGGGAAGAGGCTCTTAGCTGCAATGTGGGGTTTGGCAGAAAGACTAAGCCTCAGCCGATGTGCCGCTGAGGTTCGACAGATGTGCATCCCTGATAAGGCGAATCAATAATGCCAGTGGTTGCCCTGGAAAATTTCAGTGTGGGGGAAATGGGTGGATGACGGGTGAGGGATGAACAAGATATCGTCCCGAAGGGTGGAATTCGTCCCATTATGCAGAAGATGGAACTGCTGCCTGACACTGCCCTTTCCCTGCTTACCTGTGACCATTATGCATGTATTGTGGCACTGGAGATAGGAGGGGCAAAAGTGAACCCTCTTTTTTGTTGATGGGGGCCTGACTCTGGAGGGTAGGTAGATTAGCACAAAGAAGAAAAGAGTCCAAATCTACCCCTATTCAGAGTTGCATTTAAGCTTGGTAAGAGATGCAGCATGGGCTAGGTTTAACAAATACTAGCCAAAGAAAAGGTCACAAAAGAAGGATATATGAATCCGTGGAGAAAAGGCTTTAATTAATATTAGAAAGACATGTAAAAAATGCAGGCCTATAACTCAACATGAGGCCCTAAAAACATAAACATAAACCAAGGAGAAAAGGTACAATTACACAATTAGCTACACTTTTTTGTGAAGGTTAGTAGGAGGATTATTTGTGCACTTTCATGTATGATATGATATGATATGGTATTTGTAACGCG
This sequence comes from Ambystoma mexicanum, assembly GCF_040938575.1. Taxonomy (NCBI): domain Eukaryota; kingdom Metazoa; phylum Chordata; class Amphibia; order Caudata; family Ambystomatidae; genus Ambystoma; species Ambystoma mexicanum. Next base: position 994,859,051 of record NC_090929.1, on the reverse strand, counting down.
CCTATACACAGGTGTTTCAAGGCGCGAAAATGTAAATGTACTACTCAGCAGTAGTTGTACGCAATTGTTGTCGACACAATAAACAATTGGTGTTTCTGGTTCGATACAAGACTAGCCGACAGATGTTGCTGGATGAAAGCCAGTTGTCTGAAGGGACCGAACTGTCATCAGAACAGGGTTGTTGAAGGACAGGTGTTGTGATGTACCTATGGAAAGGGGATGACATGATGTGTCAGGGGAGGGTGACCAGGAAATATACTCCGAGTTAGAGGGAGAGGATGCTGCAGATCCAGGACCTACCTTAGTGGTGTCATCTCATGAAATAGATTGAATGAGAAAGCACAGTCCGTGGTACTAGTAAACTTGATAGATGATCCTGCTGAAGCTAGGATCTAAAAAGAATTGTACATGATTACGTAGTGATTGATCTAGGAGGAATTAATCTTGGTGGCGGTCAAAAGGGTGAGGAACATACCCTAAAAGGATGTTCCCAAAACCAGGATAGTTTGGTGCTGGCTGGTGACAACGTAGTGGATTAGATCACTGCGTTATTGACCAATGCGGGTTGCTGAAGCACAACTTCTTGAATTTCCCACCTGGCTGAACACACGGAATAACTGCATCAAATTCACCATGCAGCAAGACAAAACATCAATACCTTTCCTTGACCTAACAATCTATAAAACAACCAACACCACACTGGCTGCCACCTTCTACAGGAAACCGACCTCAAAGAACACACTGTTAGAATTCAACAGTTTTCACCCAGCTGGCCTCAAAGAGAACTTACCTTTTGGTCAATTTCTCAGACTAAGACGCAACTGTACCACCTGCAAAGACTACGATTGCACAAGCCTGGAACTGTCCACCCATTTAAAGGCAAGGGGCTACCCTAGACACATCGTTCGCAGAGCCCTAAAAAGAGCAAAGCATACCTGTCTCCCTCCCACGCCACGTGTCAATCTTAAAGATAAGATCACTTGTGTGACCACTTACACACCTCTAAGCAATTCAATCAAAAAAAATGTTCTTCGCCACTGGGACACCAGTTTGGTATAAAAGACTGTTTGGTATAAACCTACGTAGAACAACGGCCACCACTAAACCAACAATTGACACTGGAATCTACCCCCCGTCATAGGCCACCATAAATGTGGAGCTTGTTCCGTTTGCTGCCTCACCAAGGATTTCAAAAATATTGATCTGAATGAAAAAACCTGGACATTCAACACTTTCACGAACTGCAGAAGCAAGTAGTCAGTCTATGCCATCCAATGCCCATGTGTGAACGGCTTTATATAGGCAAATGCAAGTATGAAATCAGACAACGGATCTGTGAACACAGATCGTGCATTAGAAACGCAGTACCTGACAAACCAATGGTGGCACATTTTCTAGCAAAAAATCACAGCCATAATGACATGTTTTGGTTAATCCTTCAAACAGCTAAAAATCCTTTTAGAGGTTGGTAACAGAGACCTAGCCCTCTGAAAATTAGAACAACAATTGTTCTATCGGTTAAACTCAGTATAACAAGGTCTAAATGTGTCAATTGAGTGGAACCTCTTTTTTAGGTGATTCATCTTTTCCAAGTGAGTCTTTTGAACCATCCCACCATGAGACAGCATCAGGCTCCTTGATCTGTCTGTTAGTACAAAACAAATGCTTAACAATACGTTTCCTACTAATTGTGTTGAAATAAATGTCATCTCGTGTCACGATAATGACTATTAGAGCTAACTCACCCTGTGAATTGTTACTCTATGAACTTTACGGAAACGAGACAATTATTTTCACACTTCTGCTGCACTTGTTCAAGTGGGATGTTACATAGCTTTTTCCAGTGTCACACTTTAAGCAAACATTCACCTGTGTCTGTAACTTTTATCTATTGTTAGACATTACTCATAGAGAAAATTGTGCTGCATAACTTATTACAAATGTTTTTTGGATAACAATTGCGGAAATCATTGAGATTCTTTTGCATACTCTTGCTCTTGAACCATTTCAAAGACAGTCACACGACTGAAATATTGTGTCCATAACCTGTATCTATTGTTAGACATTACTCAATGAAAAATGGTGCTACATACCATATTACAAATGTTTTTCGGATAACAATTGGAGAAATCATTATGAATTTCTTTTGCACATTCTTGCTCTTGTACTATTTCAAAGGCAGTCACACGACTAAGACCTGGCTTTTGATACATTTCTACTTGTCCATAGTTTGCCTATTTCCGCTAAATACCCTTTGCGGTTAAAGCTCCAATTATCGCTATCCAATGCATTGTGGCCCCCCTAGCTCAGACCATGATCTCTACAGGTTTCTGTATGCCACTATTTCTTCTGAACATTGTAGCCCGCACCCGCGGTACAATAAAGCTTTTCGATTCAATCGGCCCCCTTCAACACACCAGCGCTACTGTTTACTCGTGATACGCATGCGCGAAGACAAAACACTGCTCGTGAGCCGATACAGCTACAGCTCCAAGCCCCTCTAACCAGGTAAGCCGCGTCTGGCCCATTCTACACACGTACGGCCAGCCACCTTTTCACCCGCACCTTGGCAGGCCCCCATTCGGGTTCTCAGCCATCCCGCCTGTATTCGCATGCCAACACACATAGAGACGGCCACCATTATGTGAGTCCTTGCACAGTCACGGGCAGCCAAGTCCCTGCTCCTCTATTCTCACGCACCCTCATCATGGCCCGCCTCGGGTCACAGCTGCATTCACCATCAGAATAACGCTTTCACTACGGCTACAATTCACCTGCACACTAGCAGTCACGGTGATAGCATTGGTACAACAATCACGCTGACTATACTGAGTTATGTATCAATATATCAATTTACATTACACCTTTGGCTGACTCTTTTAGGTATCGAGCAGCCCCAACAATGCTGCCCCAGCAACCTGCATTGGTCAATAACGCAGTGATCTAATCCACTACGTTGTCACCAACCAGCACCAACCTATCCTGGTTTTGGGAAACATCCTTTTAAGGTATGTTCCTCATCCTTTTGACCGCCACCAAAATTAATTCCTCCTAGATCAATCACTAGGTAATATTGTACATTTCTTTTTAGATCCTAGCTTCAGCAGGATCGCCTATCAAGTTTACCAGTACCACGGACTGTGCTTTCTCATTCAATCCATTTCATGAGATGACACCACTAAGGTAGGTCCTGGACCTGCAGAATCCTCTCCCTCTAAATCTGAGTCTATTTCCTGGTCACCCTCCCCTGGCACACATAATGTCATCCCCTTTCCATAGGTACATCACAATACCTGTCCTTCATCAACCCTGTCCTGATGACAGTTCGGTCCATTCAGACAACTGGCTTTCATCCAGCAACATCTGTCGGCTACTCTTGTACCGAACCAGAAACACCAATTGTTTATTGTGTCGACAACAATTGCGTACAACTACTGCTGAGTAGTACATGAAAGTGCACAAATAATCCTGCTACTAACCCTCACAAAAATGTGCAGCTAATTGTGTAATTGTACCTTTTCACCTTGGTTTGTTTGTTTTTACAGCCTCATTTTGAGTTATAGGCCTGCATTTTTTAGATGTCTGTCTAATATTAATTAAAGTCTTTTCTCCACGGATTCATATATCCTTCTTTTGTGACCTTTTCTTTGGCTAGTATTTGTTAAACCTAGCCCATGCTGCATCTCTTACCTAGCTTAAATGCGTCTCTGAACAGGGGTAGTTTTTGACTCTTTCCTTCTTTGTGTATTGTGACACTACCAATATGCTGTAACCAAGCCTTGGTGATCTTTGTTTAGTATGTTTTATTATTGAAAACAGTGAACAGATTTCTAAAAATTTCTTGCAAGTAAACTGCCATTGTGGCCTATGGACTTTTAACAAGGTCATCAGATGCCGGGCTAGAGACATTTTTAAAAAACTGGTATATGTTAGCCCCATTGGCAGGTCCGATAGTGGGCCAGATATGTACAGTATGCGCCAAGACATTGAAAAAGAAGCAGTTTTGGAAGCAGTTTCTTAGGGCTATTGCCCAAAGGAACTAGTGACCACAACCAGTGGCCTCTTTGGATGACTGTATGGGGTCCAGTGCATTTATATTTACCAAATCCTGGTCAAAGCGACCACTAGTAATAGCTGTGTGCAAGGGCCACTGCCCACTGCGTCGGTTATAGGGGCTGGGCCATGCCCTGGGCAAAATGGCATCTGCTCAAGGCCACAGGTCCAGGCCATTGCCTAATACCGGTGGCCTCAGTGGTGCCAGGGCATAGCAAAATGCCATGCACTAGGCTTAGTCACAATTGGCCATGGGGCCATACCCAGTACAATCTTGGTGTAGGGGGCCGGGGCACGCATTCACTGATCCTGGATGCATGCCATTGGCCACTGCGTTTGAGTTTGGAGAATCTGGGACATCATCATAGACCATGCACTGGGCATAATACCAACCAGGCATAACGCCGTGCCCAACTAGTGGCCATTGTCTGTATGAGGGTGAGGTAGAAGATATTGTTAGCTTTATCGTTTTTTACGATATGTAGAATTCTCCAGCATTGGATCTTTCATGGATTCACATGCTTAGAATATTCCCCGTCAGGCTGGGAATCCTCGGTAAGTTATATAGACATTTTCCATAGGAAAACTTCCGACACTTTTGTGTCCTATCTACGTCGTTTTGGGCCGCGTACGGCCGTGCCACTAGGACGTAGAGGTATAAATAGCCCCGCCCCCGCGGCTCCCTCAGATTTCAACCGTCTTCCAAAGTAGTGGGATTACCTCAAGTATCTACTATTTTATTAGGTTGTGCGTTCTTTTTCTTCTTCTTCGACTGTTTCTTTTCGAAGAATGTCTGGAAAGGCGTTATTTCGTCCGTGTGCTACATGCGGTCTTAAAGTGTATGAAGGAGACGGGCATATGGACTGTATTTACTGTCTTCACCCTCATCATACGGCGGACACGTGTGAGATCTGTCAGGGCGTCTCACAAAAGACCCTAAAAGATCGCAACAGACGCCTGGTTACTTGGCTCAAAGACGGAGCGGGTGCGTACCTGGCATCGGAGGTAGGCTCTACAGCCTCGAGATCTAAGTCTCCTGTGCCCCCTCGTCGCTAGTGTCGGCGGAGCCTCCGGCGAAGAAATCACGTTAATCTGAAAAACGCCCCTCGGAGAAACATCCTGCGAGGTCCTCCTCTTCACATAAGGCTTTGTCTTCCTCATCTAAAAAGGAGAGAAAAGACTCATCGAAATCCTCCTCAGGAGAGCGTCATAAGTCTACCTCGAGTCGAGAGTCCTCGTCCCACAAGTAGAGTTCAAAAACGGCGGGAACGCCTCAAGGCCCTGCGCCACAGACTTCATTGACGACGGTCCGATTGTCGACGCCTGCTTTGTCTTCGGCGACGGCTCTTCCTACGGCTATTTCGTCAGGTCAAACATCGCCTATGGAAAAGATGTCATCGTCGACGGTGGCCCCGTCGGTGGGATGGCAACTGGAGGTTTTTGATCCGATCCCTCCTGAGGCCTTGCTGCAACCAGAAGCGGCTTTCTCCATCTCGTCGGCGGAGGATGACCGGGGTCCGGTCGCACATCCAACCGATCTGGGATTACAACCAACTGGTTCGGTGTCGTTCTCGAGTGGAAGTGCCATTCCAGTTACCTCTTCCTTACTGAATCCCCAGGCAGTTCTGTCCCTGGAGGTGTTCAACACATTGCAGAAGCTGTTGGAGCGGTTGGACATACGGTTACCTCAGCTTAATGTCCCCGCAGTGTTACAGGCTTTGCCAGTCGTCGACGAGCCAGGCCCGGCTCCTCGCCCTCCATCCAGAATCCCTACCGCTAACCCGGTTGAGGAAGATCGTTCTCGTCCACAGGAAGGAGAACTGTCAGAGTCGGAACGTGAAGGGTCGGGTTCAGACATCTCGTTATCCCCCTCAAGGGACCCTACATGGGACTCTGAAGCAGAGATGGAAACCCCAAAGAGACCGGCGCAGCCATCACCACCTGATGACGTGGGTGCTTTCCATGCCATGATGGGTAAGGCATGTGCGGAGTTTGGCCTAGTCCCAGAAGAAGAGAAAAAAGATTGTTTTCTTTTCGATCATATGGGCAAGAGAAGAAAATCCATGGGCAAGAGAAGAAAATTGATATTTGCTATCCCCATTTTAGACCATGTCTGGCAGGAGGGACTAAAAACCATGCGTCATCCTTTTTCGGAACCGGCAGTAAAAGGTTGTTTGGAAAAGAAATTCAAGGCTCCGGAATCGACTCCCAAGTGCTTGACGTCTCAACCTTCGCCGGAATCAGTGGTATCCGCCGCGGCGGCCAGAAAGGCAAGGTCGCAACACAAATGCACGACCCTGCCAGACAACGAAGCCAGGGGACAAGATGCTTTTGGGAAGAAAGTGTTATCGGTTGGAACGACTACTGTTAAAGCAGCCAACTCCGTGGCTATTATGGCCAGGTATGATAGGGAGATGTGGCATCGGCTGGCTCCTCTCTTGGACCATCTGCCGGAAGAACACAGGAAAGCTGCCATGCTGCTCGTACGGGAGGGCGAAGAGGCTTCCAATCATTCCATTAACATTGCTGTCGACCTGGCGGAATCAGGCTTTAAGCAATCCAACAATGGCGTAGTGTTACGAAGGCAAGCCTGGCTTAAGTGCACGACGTTCAGACCAGAGGTACAATATAAGGTAATGGATATGCCGTGCGAAGGAGAACACCTGTTTGCGGAGAAAGAGCCCTCCAGAGTGGTAGGAATTTTCGTTCCTTTCGTCCTTTCAGAGGAGCATCAGGTAACTCCCGGTTTGGATCATCTAGAGACCGAGGTTTCAGCAGACCCTCCTACTCTTCCCAAAGCTACAGACGTGCAGCCCAAGCTACTCGTAAAGGCAGAGATTACCAAACCTCCAGACGATGAGGCGCATACTCCTCGTCGACGAAGGATAAACAGGCCAAAAGCCAGCAATGACAATTTACAGGACGTCCTGGGGGGGCAGAGTGTCACGTCGACGAGTGGGCTCGCATAATAGACCAATGGGTTTTGGACACGATACATCTGAGCCATTCTCTACAGTTCAAGGGCAAGCCACCACGCATTCCACCGGTGTTCTCGACGCAGCCCCACCTTCAAATACTAATGCAAGAGGTGGCGCTTATGCTGCAGAAAGGGGCTATAGAACTGGTCCCGGTGGCAGAAAGAGGACAGGGAGTGTACTCCCGTTACTTTGTCGTCAAGAAACCCAATGGAAAATGGCGTCCCATTCTAGATCTACGAGCTCTCAACAAACTGCTCAAGAATCTAAAATTCAAGATGCTTACACTCCAAGAGGTGATTTGTTCGATACAACCGGGAGATTATTTGTCGTTGCTAGACCTTCAGGACTCATACTTCCATATCTCGATGCGTCGACGAGACAAAAGATTTCTACGGTTCGTCGTCGGACGAACCCACTATCAGTTCAAGGTCCTCCCGTTCGGACTGAAATAGTCTCCCAGGACGTTCACGAAATGTCTGGCTCCAGTAGCAGCCTGGTTAAGGAAAGAAGGTCATCATGTGTACCCTTATCTGGACGATTGGCTAGTGAGGGGATTGTCTCCGGAAAGGGCACAGGAAAGTCTGAATGCCACCATGTGCCTCCTACAACGTTTGGGCTTCGCAATAAACTTCCAAAAGTCCTCCTTATCGCCATCAAGGACCTTGGTCTTTCTGGGGGCGGAGTTCCAGACGCAGTCAGGACCGGTAAAACCATCCGTCGAAAGGGTTCTGAAACTACAGCAAAAAGCATCGGATTGGAAAGTCGACACCAGAGTGTCAGTGCGAAGGTACATGTCCCTACTGGGGACCATGTTGTCCTGCATACCCTTAATCAACAATTGTCGTCTCTTCATGAGGCTGATTCAGGAATTCTTGGCGGATCGATGGGCACAGAGTCAAGGGCATTGGTCGGACAAATTGACCATCAACAGCACACTCGTACAGGCGCTTCAGTGGTGGAGAGTTTCCATAAATCTGACAAAGGGAATGCCCTTGCTGGCACCGGTGTTCCAGATGACAGTGGTGATGGATGCTTCTTTAACTGAATGGGGTGCTCATCTGGATTCCCTACAGGTTCAGGGTCGTTGGTCATCGGAGGAGTCCGGCCTTCATATCAATGTGCTGGAGTTAAGGGCGGTGCGTTGGGCCCTGAAGTCTTTTCTTCCACGGATAAAGGGAACAGTGGTACGGATTATGACAGACAACACAACAACAATGTTTTATCTAAGGAAACAGGGAGGAACTCGCTCCAGAACGCTGTCGACCGAGACCCAGGAGATCTGGCATTGGGCCCTTCAGCAGAAGATATATCTATTGGCGTTCCACTTGCCAGGAGTCAAAAACATGCAAGCAGACTCTCTCAGCAGGGAGATGAATCGACTACACGAATGGGAACTGAACGACCAACAACTACACCGTTTCTTCGAGAAATGGGGTCGTCCGGCCCTCGATCTCTTTGCGACGAGAGACAACAGGAAATGCCCACAATACGCGAGCAGGTGGCCACAGCAAGGCTCACTAGGGGAAGCGTTCTTTTTCCCGTGGACGGACAAGTTTCTGTATGCCTTTCCCCTGTTTCCGCTCATACGTCGGACGCTGCAATGGATCCACAGATATCCATGTCGGGTGATCCTGGTGGCCCCCCGTACTGGGCCAGACAAGTGTGGCTCTCCGATCTACTCCATCTTTCAGCAGCAGAACCAATAAGGTTCCAGAAAATCCCAAACCTTCTGTCTCAAGAGAAAGGGTTTGTTTGGCATCACGACCCGGACAGCCTCGGTCTGACAGCCTGGCTCCTGATTTCTCCGGGTTTGGTACGTTAGAGATTCCAGCGGTCTGTCGTCGCATTTTGCGAGGGCGCCGTCCACGAACGCTTCATATTCATACAAATGGAGGAGATTCTGCATATGGTGCGCAGGTCAACCAGGTTTGTTCCCGCTTAATATCACACCGGAACAGCTTCTACCATACTTGCTACTCCTAGCTCAAAAAGGCTTGTCTGTTTCATCCATAAAAGTGCATCTGGCTGCCATTTCGAGATTTACTCGGAAGAGACATTCAACTCCGTTATTTAGTGACCGATGATTAAACATTTCCTTAAAGGATTGTTCCGAACCTTTCCTCCCACGAAAAAGTTTCCTCCAATCTGAAGTCTTAACCTGGTTCTGGCAGCGCTGATGAAGGCCCCTTTTGAGCCGATATCATCGTTGAAAGTTGTGTCGTGGAAATTGGCTTTTCTGGTGGCTATTACTTCGGCTTGACGACTGTCAGTAATACAAGCTTTAGTGATCGATCCACCGTACTTAAGGTTTTTCAATAATAAAGTCGTGTTGGCTACTAATCCTCATTTCATTCCTAAAGTGCCTACCATGTTCCATAAGCACTCTTCTATTGTGCTGCCAACGTTTTTTCCAACACCTTCGTCGGTTGCGGAGAAGGCTCTCCATACATTGGACGTGACAAGAGCTTTAAAATTTTACCTCCATCGCACTCAAAGCTTCAGAGACACGAGACAACTATTTGTGGCTTATGGCCCTTCGGCTAAAGGTAAACCGATCTCAAAACAAGGACTAACCCGATGGGTGTCGTCTGCTATTTCCTTTTGTCACTCAAAAGCCGGGAAACCGCTGGAGAAGCGTCCAAGGGCCCATTCGACGAGATCCACGGCATTGTGGTCTGGAATTCCTCTGGGAGATATCCGTCAGGCGGCTTCCTGGTCGGTACCACACACGTTTACCCAGCATTATTGCCTTGAGCAGCAACATGCTGAGGATACACAGATGGATCGTGCAGTGCTACGGCACCTGTTTCAATAAGGTAAGCCCCAATTAAGGGGTCACATCCTTCGGCTAATGTACTTTTAAGTGTGCTGTTTTCACTGTTAACATACTATAGTGTGATGTTTTGCCATGATAAATATGCATTATGGTTATTGCGATATTGGTTTGCATACCCACCTCCAATGTTGGGGGATACTGCTACACAATCTATTCTAAGCATGTGAATCCATGAAAGATCCAATGCTGGAGAAGGGAATAGTTTCTTACCTGTAACTCCATTTCTCCAGCATTGGTATCTTTCATGGATTCACATGCGCCCACCAGCCTCCCCTACACATGCAAACCAGAGATCCCCCTATACTACTTTGGGGGCCGAAATCTGAGGGAGCCGCGGGTGTGGGGCTATTTATACCTCGACGTCCTAGTGGCGCGGCCGTACGCGGTCCAAAACGACGTAGATGGAACACAAAAGTGTCTGAAGTTTTCCTATGGAAAATGTCTACATAACTTACCGAGGATTCCCAGCCTGACGACGGGGAATAGTCTAAGCATGTGAATCCATGAAAGATACCAATGCTGGAGAAATGGAGTTACAGGTAAGGAACTATTCCCTTCTCAAACGACCTTGGGTTGACTAAGAGGGTCTCACCCTGAGTGAGACTTTTTTCCTAAAGAAGACTGGGCTTTGAGGATTTGAGGCGACAGCTTGCAATTCGCTAAAATAGTGTTCCAAGTCAAAGGCCTAAGGGGGCATGAGTGAGCCCTGTGAGAAACCTGAGGGTATCCTCATTCCGATCCCCCCCGAGATCCTCTTCTCAGGTGGTCTGGGAAAGGCCAGTGCTTTTGGATCCTGACCCTGGGGGTGGAGGAACCACCTGGGAGGAGTGCCCTCAGACATTGTTAGTGGGGTACTCACAAGCGAGACATGGTATCCCCCTTTCCCTATAGAAAACCAACCTCACCCTCCCCCGACCTTTATGGGCTACTGCAAGACCTCCCCCCTCATTTCCACACATTTAAGCTTTGAAACTACTGGGACGAGGAAGAGGCAGACAGAGTAATGAACACTACACCTTAATTTTACTACTCTGGTACTGGGACGAGGAAGATGCCTGCAGAGTATTGAGTCAGGCATGATCCCTTAATCATAGTCAAGTAAGTGTTAGACCAAAGGGCTAAGTCAGAAGTGGTGGCTTGACACGTCGTGTAGCAAATATTCTTCCTGACAATATACCCCTCAAGAGAACTAAAGGACAGTTTGAGGTGAGTATTGCCCGAAAGATGAGTTACGCCCGGGTACACCGCTGGCTGCAAAGGAAAACAAAGGATTAAGCAAATGGCAGTAAACAGATGGAGGGCTAAACATGAACACAACAAAGGTGTTCACTATGGTGTGGTTTAGATCTGTCTAGTGTTTCAGGCAAGGACATAAGGCGTAACCCTCGGAAACAGAACAGACTGTTACTCAGGCATAATGTATAACAACAGTAGATTTGAGAAGATTTTACTCTGCTTACTGATTACTGAGAGATGAAGAGACCTGAGGAATGGCCCACGTTCAAACAGCAGAAGGTGTAAAAGGACAAGGTTCCAGAAGAATTGTAGCACCCCTATTCCTGCTGGCACGAGGATGCCTGTAAAGGAAGTCCAAAGAGTTATACCTAACACCTCCGAAACGAGGACGCCTAAACCAGGTCCTTAATCCTTGCACCGATGCGCCAATGTCCAAAGTAAATGTCCGTTGCAATCCAAACACTGATGCGTGAAAATCCAAAGAAATGAAGAGACTGGAGTTTCAGGCGTTGTTGTGCGCATGAGCCACGAGGAAACAGAAGAGGGAAATCCGAGGCAGTCCAGACGAAGTTCCGAAAGACAGCAACAGGCGGGAGCAGAAGCACAAAGGAAGACCAATGGAGTCCAGGTAACGTTCCGAGTCCAAAATACCAAGCAAATCTTAGGACCAGACAGGAGACAGAGCAGGAAGTCCAATAAACAGGCCAATGAATCAAAATACCAAGGGACAGGAATTCGTAAAACGCAGTGCAGCTTTCATAAACAAATTCAGAAGCAGCGTCTTGTGAGCTGGGCGGCACTTAAATCATGAACAGCTGATTGCACGCATGGCGCCTCGCCGTACGCCAAAGAGTAAACGTCTGTGCATTGGTTGCCAGTGTTTCCATGACCATCCATAACGTTCTCTGAAAGAACGAGTGCGTGCACACGAAGCCATAGTGTGAGGCGTCACCAAATGCTGTTTTACCCGAAAGGGTCTGGTCAGAAAAGTAGACTTCTTGGAGACAAGGGGGTGTCTAATTCTGCGAGCAGATTGTCCAGCATTTGGGCAAGGTGGTCTGAAGACACAGGGTCTTAATCGGGGCTGTACCCTGACAGTAAGCCTAATTGTGGATCCACACCTGCAACCTGTTAATTGGTTACAGGTGTATAAAGAGAGAGCCAGAGAACACCACAGGGAGAAACACGAAGGCTTGTGGGGGAGGGACCAGCAGGAGACCCTTTCCAGAAGGATGCAGCCCTGGTGGGACCTGTGGAGGATCCAGAACGCCGGCTAGCCGCCCATAGAGCCTGTAAAGCCCAAGGAGAGTTGGCCCAATGGGCTTTCACAGGTGTGGGAGCCTCTGTGTCGAGTAACCATCAGCCGGAACTGAAAAAGAGCAGGAGAAAGCAGGACGCTGTCCGCATCCACACAAAGACAGAAGAGCTACTAGCGTGTGCAAGCCAGGCCCCAGTGTGCGAGCAGGGCATGCTGAAGCTGGACTGCCGACCTACATATCAGGAAAGAAGCAGCAGGAGAGGCCAAGGAACAACGCTGAGGACTGGTGAGTGTCGGGGAGAGGCACTAGACATCCAGGGTGTTCCTAGCAGGCTGCAAATAGGTAATTTGAGAAGCCTGAAGGTGTCTCACCCGCTAGTCTCCGGGGATCTGTCATCCAGGTGGCCAGGACACAGCCTTTGTGTGCGAGTGCTTCTGGTGAGAACTGTTCTGCCTGATGACTCTGCTGGAGATCCTGCTACAATTACGACGCTGCAGCATTTGATCTGAATCATTAGCTTTGGTTTGGAAAGATCCTCTACAAACACTGGTATGCTATTTCAATATACTTAATCCTGTAACTGTGACCCAAAAACATTGGTTTACCCATTGCCTTGATATTCACAGATTGAAGCCCCTCCCCCTTGTTTCCAGCAACCTGTTAAATATACAGATACGTGCGTGCACGCTTCTGTGTCTGTGCTTCTGGCGAGTGCTGTTCAGCTGAGCAGCTGACACCCCTCGCCGGCACTCCATCTTTAACAAGCTGATATAACAAAACAGCTTTCATTGCCACCTCTATCTGCGGCTAAACCCATGTATAATCTTAAAACGGAAATGCCCTCGAACATGAACAACCCTTTACACCAAGCGCATACTCAATCTGAAAACTAAGGGCCCGCCTTCAATAGAAGAAATAAAAAGAACACACGTTCTAAATCAATGTGCACAGATATTAGGAACTTCTGGCCCTCAACGAACAAAGAACAATTTTTAAACAAGGATAGTCTGATGAAAATTGAAGCATCCAACACAAACCCTGTTATAAAGGGCCAAGAAAGCGGTCCACAACAAGTAGCTAATTTAATTTTAACAACTGATACCATCAACCTTAATGGACCACAGCAATTAATATCAGACGAAGAACTTCTAATGTGCAAGACTCAAAACTCTCCTATCGACATCGAATCCAGGGAAAGGGAATGCATCTATTTGAGCAGCCAAGCGAAAACTGCACAAGCAACAATTTGTGATGACAAGATCCAACCAGAGATACCTAGAATAACCACAAGATAATATTCTGAAATATTAAACACTGATTTCTCGACACCAACGGAAATAACAGTGGGAAAGGGGGACATGACAAATGTAAATGAAATATCTAACATTGACGCTACGGCCAATGAACAACAAGATGGACGCACAAACATTAATGCAAACTCTCAAACAGCGAAGTAAGAAATACCTCACAAAGATTTACTGTCCACGAAACACAATTGCCACCAAGCAATAACGGAGCCTCTAATCTATGGCAATCCCCAATAATGCATTGGATTTCCCCAATCTAGCTATTTAACTCAACTGTATCAAAAGATACATCTTTTATAAAATCAGTTCCAATACCCTCTTTCGGCTTGACACAAATACCTATCCCGGCCTATGAAATAACTTTGGTGGCAATGAACAACAGTCTTTTCTTTATCTAAATTATACAAACACATGGACAACAAAATAGAACAAAATACTAACTTGCTGAATAACATTACTTTACAGTTTGATCACATCTTTGTGGAACTAAATCAACAGAATATGAGATTACAAAAAATATGCAAGCTATCTTTAAAGGGCAAATATACAACCGCTCAACATAAAAATGTATAGCAGATTGTGAAATTGCAAACATGGAATTGCCAAATGACGATGGTAATGGCGATTTATCTCCCACAAACCACCTGCAAGAACCTATTAACATCATTCAGACAACCAACGAAGAAACCTATCTTGATCACAATGGTGAAACCTTACAAACAGAGCAGGTCACAATTGAAAAGGAAATAACTGGTAACCTCAATCCCATATTCAAAGTTTTCTTAAAGCCAAAAAAGAAAAGAAAAGCCAAATCTAAGACATACGTTTAATCAAACGCAAGGAAATCGAAAAATCTACGAGGAAAAAAAAATTCAAAGATGAAGGGAGCCAAAACATTAATTAAAGGTTTAACCACACCTCCCCCAGGCAAAAACTACTCATTTATGTAATAAATTACCTGAGTTAGCAACAAACAATGTTGAAGACAGAAATAGGATGAATACACTATTGATAAAGCAAAATGAAGATCTTGACGATATCATGATATCATCAACCTATTCTGTCACAACACTGCTCAAAAATGAGTGAAACATGGGAACCTGCTGAAGACATTTCCTCGGATATAATGAAAGCTCTATCAAGAGAGTACAGCTGTACCAATACACAATTCCAAACTCTGGAACAGAGACGAATAACACTTCACAAAAATCATAAAGAAGACGTTGAACAGATAAAAATAAGCAATGGAAAAAACATAAACTCAAGGGAACACAAGAATGCTGGAAAAAATAACACAAAAGGCGATATGGTTGTTTGCCCCAAAGTAATAAAAAGTGACCACTGTAACCTCAAAATTCAAGACAAGATAATGGTGAACATGTCAGACAGAGCTTTTCGGAACAACCTATAATCTTAAACAAATCGGATCAAAGGATAGTGAGACAGTTTACATAACTAAAAACAAAAGAATGGACTCTGCACCCCTGACAACATGCTTATTGTTAAACAAATAATATGCAAAGAAAATCTAGCTAAAAATGGGATATCTGTTAAAATTATAAAAGAAAGAACATAAGCGACCAGAATACAGAGACAGGAATACGAAAAAGAATCTTAACACAAACTTCAATGAGCATAAAGTCATATCTGTCTGATGCCAGGAAGCCTTGGGCTGTTTAGAAAGAGAAGTCCACCTAGGAAAAGAAGCAAAAAAGATAGAGAAACCAAATGTACATTGTTAGAACAATCAATCAATCAAATCAAATAGACAAAAACAGAAAGAATAATGTTCAACCGCCAAAGGCGGTTGCGACCTACGAATCGCAATATGGAACACCAGAGGCTATACCCATCTAACGAAAACCAGCAAAAACTATCATCTGGATGCATATGACCTGATATTATTACAAGAAACATGAATACCCGAGCCACCGACATGGCCCAATTATGAAATAAGCTGGATAACATCGGTAAAAGAAGCCAAAGGGAGACCAATGGCTGGACTGCTCGTAGCTCTAAAAATCGATGCACTTGGAAAAATAAAGCCTTGGCTATCACCGCATCCATGTATACAATTGCTAAAATTGGAATTCAATAACACCTCACATCCATTAGCACCATGTACAGCTATAATTAACGTATACTGGAATCCAGTGCAGATAACAGAAGACCTTTTCTTCAGTCATATTAAATGCCTAGATATGATTGCCAAAGACCCACAAATACAATCGACAATAATAGTGGGTGATTTGAACATAAGAGGTCTATCACAAACCAAAAAATGGATGCCTTCGAAAATGAAGATATGGATAAACATGTCATACAGAAACATGACTATGCTTAACGGCAACATAGATGGTGATATACCTCCTCGGGTGACATGGAAAAGAAATAAATTTAATTCCAATGTAGACGACATATATATGTCCAACACCATCCTAAACATCGTCAAACAATTCACTGTCATCAACACAGACGAAAGCGATCATAACATGTTAGATTTACATGTATGCAATGTAATCAGATACCAAGAGAATTCTACAAGAACACTATACAAATATCAGAAGGTAGAAATCGAATCAAGTGGATGAAACCCAAACTTGGGACATTTCTAAACATGTTGAAAACAGCACACAAGAGACAGAAGATCTATATACAGAAAATCTATTGTTTTTCTTCCAAACATCGGCCCCCGGCCACCGCCCCACTTTCACTACGAGATACACATTTGACCCGATTTATTAAGGACAGGAAAAAACAGAGAAGACTAGAACTAAAAAACATCAAAGCTGACTCAATAACTGAGTATAAAAAGATAGTGAATATACGCACACAATACAAAAATGTCATAATTCAGCACAAATATATGATAAAACAAAGAGAAAATTAAATGCTTAGATTCATAACAACAAAATCCAGTGCTCAAATATGGAGTCTGCTCAAGGAAGGAGCTAGAACTGGAACATCGTCCCATTTAATAAATATCATTAGCAAATCAACATGGAAATCCCATTTTACTATACTAATCACTGAAAATAAAACAAGCCCCATTTTATCGCGTGATGGGGCAAATAATATGGTTAAACTATCCTTTGATGTTCTGGATTTACAACTTCAAATAAAAGTTAAGCACATCAAGAGCCCCTGGCCCAGATGGGATATCAAACACGACAATTAAAGCACACCCAGAGCTATGCTCAGAAATGTTTTACCAAATCTACCGCAATATAACTAGGACAGGTATTACTCTAACAACTTGGAAACTATCCATACATATACCTATATATAAAAAAGGAGATTGAAGGCAACCATCTAATTATCGACCCTTTGGCTTTACTTGACACCAAGGCAAAATATTTGCAATGCTAATACTAAAAGATCTGACTGCGTGGCTTAAAGAAAAGAATATGCTCGACCACCATCAATCAGGCTTCATCAGCGGAATAGGTACAGCACCTAACCTACTTACTATCACCACACTTATAAATGAAGCGGTAGCCAAGAAACAATGTCCATTTCTTGCCTTTATCGATTTTAGGCAAGCCTACGATTCAATATCAAGAGATACTTTGGAAGAAATTAGAAAAAGCCAAATGCCCCGCCAATATACTAAATTTGCTAAAACAATTCTACAGCAGAACCCCAATCAGGATTAAACTAAATAACGAGGGACTTCTCTCAGATGCCATTAATACATTCTGTTGGTTAAAACAAGTATGTACACTAGCGCCCACCCTTTTCTATAAAAGACATCGGACAACATCTTAACATGGCAATAATCTTCCCACCCAAATTGCATAACCGTGAGATAATATGGCTGTTATATGCCAATGATCTTGTATTATTAGATAAAACACCCATGGGCCTCCAAAGATTACTTGAAGCACTGGAGAAAAACGCAGTGTGAAATTAATGAAAAATAAACGTACCAAAATCCAATATATTAAAAATCAAAAGCTTAAATAAAAACACAAATCGGAGATTCAAATGGGTTATCAATAATACACCTCTGCCAATCGTACACGAATACAAATACTTAGGAATAAACGTAAATGACAGTAAAACAGAAGAACAGTATAAAATTGAAATTAAATATAAAATGACAACACTACGATCCCAAGTGACAATGATTCATATAAAATACAGTAAATTCTCTTACCAACCAATTCTCATGTTCTACAAACAAAAAGTCATTCCAGCTATGACATATGGAGCGCGATCAAAATTTTTAGATAATCATCCGAAAAGGAAATACCTCAAAGGTTATTTTTGGAAGAGACTACTTACACTACTGAAAAGCTTTCCAATGCCAGCTATAAGATAGGAGGTAGGCCTCATCTCTTTAAAGGCAAACGTCGAATGGAATTCAATCTCTCTTTACAGGAAATGCTTAATGGAAAAATAATTTAAAGGAACCATTATATATTACCTAATTCAAGCTCTCGAAGACAGTTCAAGAAGTAAGCTGAAGGACTGGCAAAGAGCGTGCATGGAAAATATGGAAAAAGCTTGTATAGATGATGATACTTTAAAATTGAATCCACAACGACGAAATGCAAACTATGGCACAAGGACTGGGCCGAGACGGAAGAGTTATTCAAACAATATGAACTACACGCCCATGGCTTATTCATACCTAAAAAATTCAATGAAATACTGAAATATTTACAAAAGTTTCCAAATGCGGTATACTGGTTGCAAATAATGACTGTACGTTTTAATTTATGGCCAACAAGAACGGTAATAGCAATGAGAAATAAGGCATATAACAACACGATCTGTAGTTTGCGGTAAAAAAAACGAGAAAAAAACCTTGGAACACTTAACCTCCACTATGTCCTGAAACCGTAGATATTGTACATTTTCTACATCATGTGTATTCCTGTATACTTCTGTACATACTCTTTATCTTATTTTATCATGTATTGTATTTACCTCTGTATCTGTATATCATTGTAACTTTGTACCCAAGTAAAGCGCCCAGATACCCTTGGGTTTGGCTCGCTATATAAGAAAATAAAACAAACAAACAATGCCAGGAGCTTACTGAACTAAGAAGCGAAAATTTTGGAAAGTACCTTGAAACTTTTCGTACATTATCCACTGCCTCTATGTGGTCAATTATCTTAAGTGCACGACCTATACCGCTGACTATAACTACAATTAATTATCTTTTAAAACTTCAATTGTGATGAAACACAATTTTTAATTTTAACCGGACCTATTGGCAAATTAACTGTTCTTATTCATACGTTGAAAAGTTTGTAAAGTTGTAATTACAACTATAACAAATACGTTTTAAAATAAATAAATAAAAAAAGACAGTCCATTGCTTTTTGGATCCAGTTCTGGGGGTGGGCCAGTGCGGGAGGATCACCTGGATGGGGTGTTCGTGGAGTTGGAGTGGGACAGGGGATAGTGAGACGCGGTATCCCCTTGCCTTTAACACCCTTTCCCCATCATATCAGATAGGATAGTTAGGAACTGAACCACCCCCTTTCGCGACACAAACACTTTCTCACGGACAGCTCACTGCCGTGAGCGAAAAACAGACTAACACCAGAGATGTTTACCCGACATGTCCCAATACAATAGTCGGGCAAGGTCAGGCAGTTACTGATCATTACATACACCTTACTTACATCACACTTCCCCACATGGATAAAAGGTGCAGCACAAAAGCACATTCTGAGCAAGGCAAAGCACACGAGGAAGCAGCAGTTCCAAGATGGCAGTTTAATACTAGGAGAAACACAGCGAGACCAGATAGGTTTGCAAGGAGGGAAGTGCCCTTGACCTTTTCAGACCGTTACTTTTGTGAACCTTGGAAAATAAGAAACATAAGACCTTTGACTAAAGCTGAAGAAACCTGCATTTTGTGTCGGAGGAAGCCGGGGCTCTCCCGCGTCCATAACCATGGCAGGGAGGAGAGTTTGCTGCTGTGGTACTGTCCTTGGCTCCTACAACAAAGCAGCGCCAGTAAAGACAGCTCGGGCGGTGAGTCAGAGAGACTGATGCCATCCAGCCTGTGTTAGAACCAAGGTTGCAAGCAGGGAGGGGCGTGGCTTGCCGGCCATGCTGTAGGAGGCACTGCTCGAGAGCTCCTAACAGATCCTGAGACAACATCAGTGTAATCTGGCGTAATTCACTGTGGGATGCAACTAAAAGCATAAAGGCTGGTGTTGGAACGTCCACGGATCACCTGGGGAGCCTGCCGTGGAAAATCGGAGAGGAAATCAAGGTGAAATCTGCGGGAGAAGATCCCACCCGTGAGATCCAAAATGGCAGGCGCGAGCTCCCAGACCAGCTGAGAAGAGCCAGCGCACTCCAGAGCCTGAGGGCGGACGCTGGGAAAGAGGGAGGCAACGCGCAGCACCGCCAATGGGACCCCCGGCGACAAGTGTGGTCCAGGCAGACGCCGGGAGCATCAAGGACTGCATTACCCCCAGGCGAGAGGGGAGACCGCCGGGAGCCGGAGAAGGAGGCAGCATAGGTGCGGCTCCTGGGCTTCACGGCTGGGTCCACACACCAAAGAGCTGACCTGTTTGGGTCGGCCCGGGGTTGGGCTGCAGAAGACGCGCAGAGGGAGACGCAAGATCTGCAAAGCCCCCTTCCCGCTCCAGGAGGTGTGAGCGGATAGCGCTGGGGACAGCACATGTCTACGCAGCGCCCTGGAGGGGGGTTCACACAACCCTGGTGACCCCGACGGGGGCTGGCACATCAAGACCAGAGCCCAACAGCCCAGAAAGCATGGGGGGTGCAGCCGGCGCTCACATGAAAAAGTCGGGTCACCTGGGCCCGCCGTAGCAGGCGAAGCAGCAGTTGAAGAAGCTGCCTATAACACTGCGGCGGCCCGGAACAGCGACAGAGGCTTCCGCAGCGAAGTGATATGAGGAGGCTGCGGGGACATACACCCGAGGCAGATAACGCCAGCGAGCCCTCAGATATCCGCAGGGGGGAGAATACAAGGTAAACAACAACACGGGGGGGGGAGAAAGCATCGATAAAAAGGGCTGCAGCACAACTGCTTCTGGGACATCTAACACGTGGGGCTCACACAGACAGCAACAATACAGGATAATTGATGAGCAGCACACGTGGGTAGGGAACAAGTGCCCCATGTGAGTGGATAATCATTAGCTACAAGAGAGGATCTACCGGATGACTTGCATCCCAGTTTGCTCCCCCCTGGGGGGAGGGAATAAGAACCACGAGGAACACAACCCACACAAGGGCATAGAACCACAGGCTACGGAGAGTGAAGATACCGGGGCAGATGTCCGGCGCAGAAGGAGACCGGCCCTGAGGGAGAGGCTCCTCCCACCCCATAGGGGCATAAGGAGGAGAACCACTGGGAACCTACAAGCCCAAAACATCATAGAAGGAACGCGGAGGGCATGTGAGCGGCACGTGCACTCACTGGCCGGGGGGAAGCACACAACGGTGGGCCCCTCGACGTAGGCTACACATGGACAACAACGGACTTGGACACTGGCAGGTGGCCGCTAAGCTGCATGAGGGTACATTGGGTGAACAGGATCATCTGGCCGGCCGAACCAGGTCCCAGGACAAAGCGCTTAATACTGGGAGTGTCCATCGGCTCACAGGCACGGCCCCTGCAAGTCCCATTTGGCGAGGCACGGCCCTTGCAAGTCCCATCCGGCGGAGCAAGCATGAGACCCGGTAATGAGCAGACTCCTACAATAGAGTATGGGGGAGTGAAGGGACCACAAGACGCTGTAGAAGACATTGAGGCATCAGAGCAAACAGCAGATCGGCCGACGTGGGAGAACACAACCCACCCGTGGACGAATATATGGATAAGTAGGATAGGGAAAAAAATGTTTTGGTGGTCTGGGTTTCATTGGGCTAAATCGCACAGCTGACCAGAGAGGGCGAAGTGTGCCCGCGAACTAGGCACCAGGGTGGGCTTGACCCTCGGGTGCCCCAGAGCTGGCACTGGGGCAGGAAGCAATACTGGACTTTGAACTGTGTAACACAGCAAGTGGTAGACGCCTGCCCCCACATTGGACCAAGCGGCTAGGCCTACAAGAGGAAAAGGGGGGGAAAGCAGCACCTCAAACCTGCAAGGGGAGAATGCCAAATAAGACAAAAAGGAGGAAGAGGCAAACAAATCAGCATAGACTCCTTCACTAGACAAACAACCTGTCCAGTAAAACACAGCGATGGCTACGACGAGCACCGCACAAGTGGGGATTGAAAGCGAAGGACCTGTACTAGAAGCAATCGCCTCCCTGAAGGGAAAAGAAATTGACATTCTCGAGAGAAAGGGGAGTGATCACCAGGAACTACTCCAGATTCACTATATACCCATATCACACTATTGTGGTCCAGAAGCAAAGAGTGTGATTCGGCCCGACAAAAGATTGCCTTAGGGCAACAGGTATACGTTCCATGCTGCTATGTCTGGCGAAACTCAAGGTGATACATCGAGGCAGGTAGTGATTCTTTGAGACAACAGAGGAGGCCCACACATGGATGTACCAGCAGTGTATCCCCCAGCAAGGACCTAGGAATGCTGATGCGGATGGGAATCTACCCCGGTGATCAAGTGCGGGGACCAATAGGAACAGCCACATTTCAACACAAAGAACATAATGTAAGCCAGAAGGAATTTATAAGAGAAAGACGTGCTCCAAGACTGCCGTAAGGGCCGATAAAGTACACAACCCCAGTGTGTCTTTTGAGTTAGAATGTCAGTTTTGAGGCATCACGCTGCGGCAGGCTGGCCCCACTACGGTGGGCAGAGCAAGAGAAGCAGCGAAGCCCAAGCGAAGCCGGGGGAGGGTGGCTGGGCATTGGTTTAATAGTTAGTCAATTGTTTGGTTGGTTGGTAGTGGGCACGGACAGTGGAGGAAGCAGAGTACGCAGAAGCAGAGAGAATGGAGCGAATGGCAACAGATACAATGAAGAGCAAAGGGTCCAGTGCCAGAGAACCATCCCCAGTCCTAGGCCTATGGGAACAAAGACACGGGAAGACATTGGGGAGAGGATGAAGAGGGCCGGTCCACGAGAAGATGAGATATTCCAAGCTGGGGCAGAGAGATGGAGACATACGGCAGCGGGCATACAGAGAGCTATGGGATGGCGGAGCCAAAAGAAACACTGTGAATATGGGGCCAGATGAGATCACGATTGCAACCTGGAATGTTAGGGGGCTCAATGCCTATGTTAAAAGACTTGGAATATATACCTGGCTAAACAGGATGAAGGTTAAGATAGCAGTGCTGCAAGAGACTCGCCTAACACGGGAGAAGCAAACCAAAGTGGACAAGAATTGGGAGGTGGGGGATCGGGAGACAGGTGTACCATTCCACATATTTCGACTATGCAAGGGGAGAACTGATATGGGTTGCCCCAGGTTTCCCATTCCAGCTAATAAATCAAGAGTGCGACTCAGAAGGAAGACTAGTGATCGTGCACAGAATGCTGGAGAGTAAGGAAATATGCCTAATTAATACATATAGGAACCAAATCACGATGCAGCAGACTTCTTTAGGAAACTTGCACCCAAACTAGCCCAATACAGAGAAGGAACGTTCATCTGGGCGGGAGATTTCAACTGCACTCTGGACCCGCTCCTAGATAGATGACAAATACAGGAAGCTAGCACCCCCAGCCAAGGCATCACAAATGACCCTGACCCGATTGCAGCTGACGGAAGTCTGGAGGAAGGTACACAGCGATGATAGAGATAACACACATTATAACGCACCACATGGAATATTTCCACAAATAGATTACTTATTCATGGGCATAGAATCTCTGAAAGACTTTACGGGGATACCTATTAAGGCACGCACATTATCCGACCATGCACCAGTACTAGCCACATTGGCATACTCCTACAGGAGGGCTCCGATACCAACATGGCGGCTGAGGGTAGAGGCATTGAAGGAGGGCGAGTTTGAGGAATATTTGCATGATGTGATAGATTACTATTTTGAGCACAATCTGGGGAGTGTGGGGAGCAATGGTACGCTTTGGGATGCGTTCAAAGTGGTGATAGGGGGGGCAGCAATAGGGAAAGCTCTGGCTTTATTTAGGGAGCGTTTGAAGGAGGTTCTCGCGATGCCAGGCGGAGGGAATCTCCCCTGGTTTAAGCATGTAAGAACTATGCTCTCTAATATTGGATTGAGGGATCTTTGGAGTGACCCAACAAAACTGGGCTGTGCCTACAAGGAGGCACTTAAGAATAACTTTAGAGATCCTCCAAATGCACAGCAATTAAAGAAGCTGCATATAAATTATGCTACAGATGGTACATGTCCCCCCACAGGCTACACAAAATAAATCCAGAATATCCCCCAAACTGTTGGAGACCATGTGGATGGAGAGGAGATCTATTCCACATGTGGTGGACATGCCCCAAAGCAATTACCTACTGGAAGGAGATACTGGGACACATCAAAGACATTACTGGCAGAGACCACTATCACCTAAGGTGGTCCTGCTGGGAGTAGAGGCAAAGGGAATATATGCAGCATCGGGGCATATATCCACACTAATAACACACTTACTATCAACAGCGCGAATAACATTAGCGCAAAGGTGGAAAACACTAGAAGGACCGACGACACCATGGTGGTGGATGAAACTATAGGGAGTATTGGCAATGGAGAAGGTAACTTCCATAAGAACAGAAACATATCGGAGATATCTATCCATATGGTCCCCCTTCAGAGACTTTATTGGAGACAGGGAAGCCCACTTCTATAAACCATGAACCCTCAAATATATCGATCACTTAAATCAGCACGACGAAGAAAAAAAAGAGAACAAGGAGGGGAAAAATAAAGTGGAAGAGGGAATTAACTGTGTAATATCTACACCCAAGAACTTATGTATGAAAGAATTAGACACTGCAGAGACGCTTATCCACTTGGCCCCCCTTCCAAAAGGAGTAGCGGGGAAGGGAGTGGGGAAGGAAATTAAGAATGAAACGATAAAACTGGGAGATACCTATTGTATAGTAACAGACAACAAAATTATAATGTGGACTCATAATATCAAAAGTTATACTCTTGCACATTTGTTGAAAGTTAAAATATTTTTACCTCTTCAAAACTGTTACAAAAGTTGTAAAGGGTCAGTGGGGAAGAGGGAGGGATGATGAATCACAGAAGAAGAAATTGGAGACATTCCACGCAGCAACGGGTGACGTTAACCCTGAATGGAAAGTTGGCCTATGCTTTATAACAACAAGGTATAACGATCATATGTTGTAATTGATTATGTCTCCATTGAAAAATAAAAATGGTTAAAAAAAAGAATAACTTTAGAGAATGGGCTTGGCGTAAAATGCTTGATAACTGCCTAAAGGGGAAAAAAAGCAAGGGCTTACCGGTTGCTCAATGACACCTGTGGGTCGGAGGTATTTCTGGACCTCTGGATGTCAGCAAAATTAAAATCTGGGTTTGCCAAGTTTCGATTAGGCATACTCCTGCTGGCCCATGAGTCCTCTAAGTGGAAGAGTGGTCCTTCTTCCTCACCCTCATGTCTGCTATGCCAAGGAGGGCATGAGGACGAGGAGCATCTCTTCTTTTTTTGTAAAGCCCACGCTTTGGCAAGGAGGCGTTGGCTTGCCCCGGTTTGGAATCATCTAGCACACTTTCCAACCCTCTTAGCCGTACAAGCCCTGAAATGCTGCACCCTCCCTGAACATGTTACTGATCTCAAAATTCTAAAGAGCCGCACTCAAGAAGAGACTGTTGGGGTGTACTACGAGTGAAAAAATGGGAAAGCAGTAGATGGGGGGAGGGGCGTGTCGGGGAGGGATGTCTGTATGTTGTGGTTCTCACAAGGGGTTACTGGTCTTAATCTTTTGTATTGTAAACTGCACTTACTTTGATGGTGGCTTGTCCTCCAAATAAAGTTATACTACTACATAAAGTGCTGAAACAGTTCATAACTGCTGATAAAAAAGTGCTGAGTGTCAGAACAGAACAAAAGACTGAATGTATGTATTCTCAATAGTTGCGCCTGTATACCCATATTCTGCCCTTGTCTGCATGCCCCAGTCTCTGTCAAGCTTTGCAGACTGTAGGATTCTACTTATCTGCCAATACCTGCCACCCAGTACACTCAAGGTAAGCCACCATTCTGAGTGTGCTCTGTGAAAACTTGTCCATAACAGGTTGGAGGTCTGAGATCCATCCTGGATCTGCTGCTTCCGAAACTTAAACTTGCACAAGGACAAGTTTAAGATGGTCACCCTATCCCAGAACCCTGCAGACGCTGGACGTGAGCGACTAGCTAGTTTCCCTGGATCTCAGGTGGTTTACTTTCATGTTGTTATACACAGGAAGCACAAGAAGCACTTGAGATTCAAAGTGGGGAACTGTCATTAACAGTTCTGAGTCCTTCATTTTGGTCTTTCTACGGCACTCAGGGTTTTCACCAATCTGCTAGCAGTAGTGGCGGCTTGCCTCCGGAGGGAAGGCATAAATGTCTTTCCCTACCTGGTCGACTGGCCAGGGGACTGCGGCCCATCTGGCCAGCAAGGAGAACACTCTAGTGGACACACTGATCAGGCTGTCTTCAACCTCCCACCAGTGGCAGGTCTACCAGGAATTTCTGGTTAAGGAGTCCCAGAGACTGTGTGACGGCTAAAAGCCTGGGCTGGACCCTTATAACCAATGGAGAAAGGACCCTGAACCTTCATTATTTGACTTTGTCACCTTTCATTTAGGACATTTGCAAGGAGGAATATTGCATTGTGTTGTAGGTCCATCCTTAGACGTGATCCCAAACCTCAACTGTTTGTGAATAACAGAAGGTTGAGACCGTCCCTCTTGTCATGTATTTTGTCCGTCAACCACATAAGCTGTTTTTCGAGTAAGGGATTTTGAATTTATAGCTACCTTCATGACCAATTTATTACATTGTAAATGTTTCGTAATCGTTTTTGTTGTTCTTATGGATATATTTCCAAATAATAGGTTAACTGTTTGGCTGCTTGAATGACAGTGTACTGTAGATACAATGATCATAGCTGATAGTATTCAGTTACGTTAGGCAGGATATAAGAACATTTCACTTTATTCTGCACTGTTTTGACGATAGGTGTAACCCTTGCAACCAATTTTGTTTTATATACGTGGTTTATATCATTCCTGCATTGTCTTTTAATGTATTCATGTACAATTGTAATGATTCATTGTATTCTTGCTTTCAAATGTTTTATAAATTGTTCTCTGACATAAACATATATTGAAAAGCAGTTATGGCTATTTGGCTATTTCCTGTAGCATTGGTGAAAAAATGATCATTACAAACACATGTAAACACACACTTATATTAAATCACACAAAATATATCCCTGGCGATTCAGATTATACTCCCACACTTTAGACTTTAATTCATTTCTAATCCAAGATGTGCCTGTTACAACAAAGTATATTTGCCCCATTAGTACATGACAAGATGAAGTGGCTCAATGTGGGCTTGTCTTGTTAACATTTGCATTTGTTTGCTTATTTATATTGGAGGTTTCACATGTGGTAGTGCATTCACCCTGCCTTTGCTATTTTTAAGTTGTTCAGCCTCAGATTTCTAAACAATAAATGTTATGTGACTGAATAGGGATTGTACTACACTAAAACAGTTTTAGCAAGTTATTTGGTACTGTTTACAGATACACAGAATGTGTTAAAATATTAAAACCACTGCTTCGGTTTCACATATGTACTTTAGTAACTACAATGTTTACTCTTACAGAAGAACTTGTGTGTCTGTTAGACTGCATTGTACTTGATCTACAGGACATGGACATATTCGCTGCAGACAGATATCCCAGAGAGCATGCAGATGCTGTTCAAAATATTTCTACAGATTTGACCTTCCCAACATACTTTGTCAGACAGAATGGGGGTAGTTTATTAACGGAGCCGTGTAGACTAAAATTAAAAGTGGAAAGAAACTTGGACAGGTGAGTTACGGTGTAAAATATATTTTTATTTTGAATGTTTTTCTCTCTTGTGTTTGCATGTTTCAAGTTACACCCTATACTGTGCCTTGTGTTCAGATCAGTTTTGGGAGTATAAAATGAAAACATACAACATCCACAAATGAGTACAGTACTATAAACATCAAGCAATTAAAATACCCAACGTTTCATGAAATCCTAAAGAAATTATACCTTTGCTGCTATTTGTTGTGGTTTTAAACTGTCAATCTCATACCGCATGTTGATCATACAAAGATCCGTTGTTGTAAGACCTAAATCACTCAAGGTCACTTGTAGAATAGAATGCACTGTCTAGCACGTAGTGTAATAATGCAATAGTGTGTAATGATACATTTAAATTACCTTATTGTGTGTTTACTCTTTGGCTCATTTTACTGTTCAGTAAACCTTGAATGGCATTCCCGCATTCTCTAGATGAATTTATATTGTGGTGTATTTAATGTTTCTACAACCTGTTATTTTTTATTGTGGGTGTCAATCAAGATAGTCGTTGAATTGACACAGTCCACAAATGGGATAATGCCTTCAAAGCACCCTCAAAAATTAATGCAAAATATTGTCCTTACAAGTGAGAATTCAGGACAGGTCATTTAAATGAATTCACTAATAACTGGGAAGAACTTTAAAAAAAGGCAAGACTGTTTGGTAAAGAAATGCACACATATGCTTGTTTATGTTTCATGGAAGGTTCCCAAAAATTGCTCGTCACACACTTCGTATTGTTTTGTCACCTCAAAATCCTAATTAACTATTAATTAGTGGTGGCCTGTACATGTAATAGTTTATGCAGTATGGCAATTGGGTCAGACAAAATGGCTGACAAATAGGCCAAAAAGTTGCAGAATTTACACTGAATTAGGGGGTGTTGTGGTTGACCGCCCCTCCCAGTGATTGTGCCGTCTTAAATGTTTGGTGACACGTGGTGCACCATGTCATTGTTCCAATAAAAGGGGCGACTCCTGTGTGCATTCAGAGCAAACATGCAGGAAGGGGTCCAGCCCTACCAGAGCCCATAACAGGGGGTCTGCCGTTTAACAAAAAATGCTCAGTGGCTAAACACATTTTGAAAAAAAATGTGGATCCTATCCACTGTTAGTTTTCAGTCTTCCAGTGGATTGGGTTGCTCTTGTCCCAACTCGAGCTGTGTGCCTTTTTTGGTTTTGGCAAATGTTTGTGGTACTTGCGCCACAACATTAACAAACATGTTTTTAGAGAGAGGGAATGGAGTTTCTGAACGGAGAATATCTGGTGGCAATGAGAACTTCTATGACAATATTGCTTCGGTCAGCACCTTTCTAAAAAGTAAGTCAGATGGGAGTCTTTCCATTTCCCACATGTGAAGTGATTTCATATTAGGCCATTTTGGGCTATTTTTTAAGCCAGTTTGGCTACTTTGTGCTACTTTTGACTGCAGATCTGTGTTTTTGTCCTCTTGAAGCTGCCTTACTACAGCCAGCACGCCCACCCACCCCATCCCCATTATGTGTGCTGGTTGGGTTTTGTTTGGCGTATTTTGGGCTGCTTTTGACAAGTCCTCCTGAGGCTACTTTGTTCATGATTTTTACCCCTGCTCTCCCTACCCCTGCTCTCTCTACCCCCCACCTGTTCTACCCACCACCCTACCATCTAAGGCCCAATCCAACCTACCCGCCACCCCCATACACCCTACCCGGCACCATACACCCTACCCGGCACCATACACCCTACCCGGCACCATACACCCTACCCACCACACCCCCACACACCCTTCCTCACCCCCATATACCATACCCAACCCACCCCATACACCCTTCCTCATACACCCCACCCCTATACATCCTACTACACCCCCCACGCCCATACACGCCCCACCTCATCCACCCTACCTACCCCATCCATCCTACCCCATCACCCCATACTCCCTACACCACTCCCCCATACACCCTACCCCACAGCCCCACCCTTCAGGTTCGTAGAGAGCCCAATCCCATTTTCTCAAATGTTGAAATAAGATCTTGATTCATTTGTGTTTACATGGGGGCTTGATTATGACCAAATATTTAGACAACTTCCTTCTGGTATTCCACTTACTAGAAGCTTGTCAACAAGATTCTCTCAGCTTGATAACAGCTCTTGCTTTGGAAGGTCATACATCCTTGAATCAAAAGCTTAAATTATATCAAGCCTGAGTGTACTAGTTAGGACACGATCTCTTCGGTGGGGAGAGATACTTGTCTAAATCCCAAATTAATGCGATTCTCCAGATACCCATGCTCCAAACCTAAAAATAAAATTATGAAATGCAAATGTCATTTGTATTTTGATGAACAGATTGTTTCGCTTTGGGAGTCTTGACTGAAATACGTTTTGGCAAGCATTGTCCTATTGCGTCTTATGGTGCAGCACTGAATATGGTTGTGCTGGGCTTTGTCGCCTTGTTCACGTTCAGTTACTGTAATGCGTTATTAGTAGAACAAGTTGATTCCTTAGTCCTAGGTCATTCAGGTAATGTGGCGTTACTTTTGAATGGGAAAACACAGCGCATTTCTAATTATCGGTTAACTAAATATGAGAAATTGTTATCGTCTGTTGCGAACGTTGGCATATCTTGATGCTCTATTTTCTTTTTTTTTTCCAAATTAGTTTTATTGATGCACTTTGAATGGTACAACATATGTCAGCAATATTTTGCTTTTTTGTTAGAGGTACATCAAGTAAAGTTTAATATATTTCTCCCTTTAACCAATGAACTTTTCAAACTTGATCGTATCACCCACCCTCCCCCGTGCCCGCCCCACATATCCCCCTATAATCCTTTTTCATCTACAACAGTCTCGGGATTAGAGCGCCAGGAGGCCTTCTTAATCGATGGTCCATCTAATTTGTCCAATCGTGCCATTGTCTATCATGCGTCCTTGCCACTTCATTGGGTATGAGGTCGATTTTTCCTTCACAGGGCCCAGCTTTGGGTGCTTCCCTACTTTTGCCCTCCCCTCCTTTCTCTTGCATCAGTCCTCCCCTCCTCGGTCCGGATGTTCAGCCCTTATGTGGCGTTTTGATCTATCTTTTTGCCTCCCCTCTCCTGTCCCAGTATTTGCTCCCTCTCCTCTTTCCCCGCCGTCTCTCCAGGTCATACCTTTCAAGAAAGGGGGGCCACTCCATTGCCCTTGTTGTGGAGAGGCCATGCACTTGTCTTGTTAGTTCCTCAATTCTGTACACATCTAGGGCCTTCAAAGCCCACACTTTTTCCCTCGGGAGACCTTCCCTCTTCCACCCCCCCTGCCAAGCACACTCTTGCCGCCAACAATAAGTAATGCAGCATGTGCGGTAGTTTCACCCAGTTTCCCTCTTCCTCCAGTTGCACCCTGAACAGCACTAGCAAGGGGTCCATCCTCCTTTCTACCCCCCTCCAGGCCCTTTATCTTTTCTTGAACTTCCTTCCAAAACTGTTGCACCCTGTCACACCCCCACCACACGTGCCAGTAATCTGACGTTTGCCCACATTTCCTCCAGCAGTGGGGGTCTGCCCCTGGAAACATCTTTGATATCCTAATCGGGACCCTGCCACCTGTATAGAAGTTTGAGCCTGTGGAGTTTATATTGGCAAGCTACCAATGTACGGTGTGCGCGTTTACGCATAATTTATTCCACTGTCCCGCTTCCATGTCCATTCCCAGGTCTTTTTCCCATTTCTTCTTATGCGTATCATGTATTCCCCCCTGCTCTTCCAAGAGGGCCTGATGAATTTTGGAAATGAGTTCCTGCGTTTCCCTACCTGTATCCAATCTTTTCGGTATCTGATAAGTCTCACTTATCGCATCCATCTTGGGTCTCTTCCGTGTCTTGTTCCGGGCAGCCCTGCAGATCCAGCCATGTTGTTGCTTCTTCAGGAGTGTCAAAAAAATGCATTTTGCTCTTATGCACCACCTTCAATTTCGCAGGGTACAGCAACATATATTTTATCTCAGCCGCCCGCAGCCTCCTTTTGATGGTTACATAGCTTTACCGCTGCCTTTGGACCAGCATAGCATAATCCAGGTATGCCGTGATAGTGCTCGAGGCCCTCTCGATTATTCCACCTTTTCGAAAGTACTGCAGTATTTTCTCGCAGTCTTTGTAATTCAGTATTTTGGCGATTATCGCTCGTGGAGGGGCCCCTGGTCTCGGCTTCCTCATGATGGCTCTGTGTGCGCGCTCCACTACAAATCCCTGTGAGAGTGTGCCGGCCCCAATTCCTTGTAGGAGTAAGTTCTCAATGTAATCAGTCGGGTCCTGGCCCTCTTCACCCTCCGGCCAAACCCACCACGCGGATATTGTTTCTCCTCGCTCTCCCTTCTGCTTCTTCTGCTCGAGACTCCAAGTTGGCCACCTGTTGCTTAAGGACATGGATCTCCTTTGCATTGTTGGTGCTGGTGTCCGTGTTAGTTTTCACCGCACCTTCCAGGCTGCTTGTGCGTTCCGCCAGTCCCCTGACATCTTGTCTCAGCAGGGAGACTTCAATGCCCACTGCTTCAATTTTCGCCTCCAGGGAAGTGCGCAGGTCCAACATCGCAACCCCCCAAGATTCTTTCAGCTCCGTAATGGCTTCTAAAATCTGATGATTATCAGCCGCTATGATGCCCTCAGCTTGTGCCATCGGGCCTTTGGGTGCGATGGCCGCAGGAGACTGTTGTGTTTTTGCAAAAATATCCATTGTGGGTTGTTTGTTCTTATTCTTGCCCACGGCCCCTCGCGCCGCCATTTTCCGGCCTTCGCTGGGCCTCCCTATTACAATTCAGCGTCCGCTTGTCTCCCCAACCGTCTTTTCCGCTCTCATCGGCTGTTGTGGTGATCTTCAGGCAGTCGCGACATCCACCTCCTCTCACCGCTGCTAGTTGCTCATCAATGCCTAGCGAGCGCTTCTAGTGCCTGTCGTGGTGCGGCCTGCCTTTTCACACCTCTGTTGCCCTCGGGCTCCTGCCGTCCGGGCCAGCACCCAAGCCTTCGCGACCCAAGGACCACCGCCCCAGGGGTTTCGCTCCGTCTTCACTTCGCCATCGTCGTTCTTTCCCCGTGGCCGCCGCCTCTATTCGTCCTCTTCGGGTGCCCTAGCTTCTTTCCCTTTGTCGTCGGCCATCTTGTGTGACAATGGACCGAACAGCCGCCGTCGTTCGTCAAGCATTTTCTCCAGAATCCCGCTTACGATTCTCTCGATCTTTATACAATGAGCAGAGCATACATTCCCATGCGTGTGTGATCAATTCTGGAACCAATGGCGCACTTTCAAAGGTAGTTTTCACGGATCATCTGTCGGATCCTCCGGAGCTACACGGGAAGCACGTCCTACTCCATGGCTGCTCAAGCCACGCCCCCCCCATCACACATGCTTGTAGTTAGCCAAGGGTTAAATCTGCTATGTTTTACATTGATTCCCGCTGTGCCTTTGACACGACTATGACATACTATGGTAGCAACATGGCTATTAGACGTCAGATGGCACACCCATATTTAATGGCTCTTATTTTGCTGCTTTGTTAGATGCACTGTTACTGCTTTCTGCCATGGCAAATGTAAAATGCAAATCCCACAAGCTTTGTGGCGCTTTAGTAACTCTTGTGCTGAGGATTCCACTCAAATTGCATCCCCGAAAAGGCCCCTTTTTCATGATTGCATGATCTTAGCTTTCTCATTTTCACAGTCACATTCTTGGACTTACAAACTGCACCCTTCGATAAGGGTCTAACATGTATGGTGCATGTTTTTCTTTTATTGTAGATCTTGCATTTTGAATTAAAATGTTATGATTGGGTTTCATCTGGTTTGTGAAGTTTTAATTTAGCATATCTTATAACACGCTTGTTTTAATGAGTGTTGTTTTTTATGATTATTTTAATGTTCAGTTATTCAGAGTAAACATTTACCTTGTTATATTGCTTTTATGTTTTTTTATGACCGAAACAAAATCTAATTTTGACTTTTAACTTGATATCCTTAGCTGCGTTGCAGTGACCAGCCTCCGATTGCTACCCTCTCTAGCATAGCATCGCTACTTGTTCTAGCTTCTGTGATTAATTCAATGGTGTCATCACTCCTTAACCAACAATGACCTCTCCCCATGTGGCCATGGGATGGAAGCCGCTACCTGCTTCTGACACTGGGGGTGGCTATATGAGGGAGGATCACATGGGGTGGTGGCACCCCTCAGGGGATTGGCACAACATCATCGGACAAAACCTGGTATGCCACTTTTAGTTTAGAATCCTTTTCCATACGCTGCATACAAGTCATCACAAACTGACTTTTCTTTCCCTGAGTACAAACGTACTCTAAAGAGAAAGCTATGCTGAGGAATGAAGATCAATGGAAACCAAGTGCATAAGCTGTGCTCTAGTTGCAAACGCATACTTGATACCAGGGCATTTAAACCACTGTACCTGCTGACATGCAGACGCTGGCTCGAGAAGTCCTACACTCAGTGCCGACCTAGGGAACTCTGGGCTGGTGTGAGATCTGTAGAGCCAGCCAGCTCACAGAAGAGGCCGAAGAGAGCAGACTGCAGTAGATAGTACGCTACAGAGATGCAGCAAGAGGAAGAAGGAAGACTTTCTGAGGTGCGCAGGTGCCGAACAGCCACCTCCACGCCGCCTGAATCCAGAGAAGCCCAGGATAAATTGGTAACTGTGAGAGGCACAGAAACCATGGAGCAGAGGTGGTGATGTCATGATCCATCGATCACGCCCCTTCTGGTCTTCCTGGTCCCTGGCACGTCGGGGGTTACTCGCTGTAGTACACCCAACATGGCCGTATACACGGAACGCGGTCTATTTACCTTTACGTCCTATGCAGCATGTTCTATAAAGTAGCCACTCCCCTGCGGTTCCGCGTGTCTCAACGCTACCGATAGCTGTGGCCTGACGTGCTCCGTAGTTCGTTCTCCTTAACTGTGTTGCTTCCTGGTTCCGGACCTTCCTCCTTCTCCTTCCCTACTACCTTCCTTGATCCTGTCTCTTCCGCTTTCCGCGCAGACCGCCTCCATGTGCTGCCTCCATTCCAAGCTTCCTGGAGATTCCTAGATCCCGGACGAAGAAGCTGAACGAATCCTGGAATCCGAAGACGGCCGAGCGGGCTTGTACAAGACCCAAACTGCTCGAAAGAAAACCCCGACAAAGGACTCCGCAAAACAGAGAAACAGGTGAGAAGAGGGGAAACCTGTGACAGGCGAAGACCTAGATTGAATGTGGTACACTGAAGAGCCACTGTAGGTTTGCCGCCGGAGAGTCAATGTACTCTACAGAAAGCGGAGTCCACTCAAGGGAAGCAGGGACACCAGGGCGCTTAGGCAAGCATACCGAAGGCAAAAAGAAGTGAAGCGGGGAACAGA
This sequence comes from Ambystoma mexicanum, assembly GCF_040938575.1. NCBI lineage: Eukaryota > Metazoa > Chordata > Amphibia > Caudata > Ambystomatidae > Ambystoma > Ambystoma mexicanum. The sequence goes on along the minus strand of NC_090929.1, from coordinate 994,824,053 downwards.
GAGACGCAATCCGCCATACATTGTCATGTGAATGATATGAGTCTGAAAGTGACACTGTTGTTCATAAATCAATAGAAATTGTTTGAAAAAAAAGTGAATGAAGCATATTAGAAAGAACAAGAGATTTGATATTTCTTAAAGAGACAGAACAGAAGAAATATAAGAGACTATCAAGTTTACAAGAGTGCACAGTGTGCCTATGAGAATGGCCTGGCAGGAGAGTATATCATGTAGGTGCAAGTCACAAGTAGGTTCATATGAGGAAGTCCTGGGAAGAGACTATACCAGGCTGATGCAATTTGCAAGTGTTTTCATATGAGAGGGCCCTGGCAGGAGAGTATACCAGACAGTTGCAACTTAGTTGTGTTCAAATGAGAAAGCCCTGGCTGGAGAGTATACCAGGCAGATGCAAGATACACGTGTATTCATACGAGGAAGTCCTGGCAGGAGAGTCTACCAGGTAAGGTCAAGTTTACTGGTGTTTAAAATACATCCGATAAGGAAGTCCTGATAAGGCTACACCAGGAATAGCCAAAGACTATTGAAATCATATAAAGAGGAGAAGAAACCTGGCAGGAGAGTACACCACGTATCCTACCAAGATTAAAACCAACAGCCACAATGTTTTGCATACTATTTATTTTGTTGAACCAGAGAAACTCAAGAAAACTGATATCCCTAAAAGTATAAAGCACAGTGAAGAGCAATCGTAGGGGAAAGGAACAATCCCCTGGTACTTTGAACTTTTTCCATTGGGCACTTTTATTTTGGAGTAAAGTCTTTCCTTTTGAACTTGAACATTTGTGCACGTGTGCACTTTCAATTGTCGTTGTGTTTGCCCTTTAAAATGCTCAACTCCAAGATGGCTTCCCCTTTCTTACCATCTGGTGGCTCCTTGTGGTAACTTCAGCCAGGGCCACCGAGAGGCGGGAGCCGGCACCAGCAAAAAAGGCCCACGACTAAGGCCCTGTCAGCTGCCCAGTCCGCTGACAGGCTGCTTCATAACCATCCATCCTCTAACACATCTCAACCCTCCTTGAGGTTGCTATGCCTGGGCTATAAGACTACCATGACTCTGCCAACTTACTCTGCATTGGTTAGTAACCTCCTCCTGACTGCCATGTATTCTCAGCTCTCCTGGTCATTGACTAATTTTAGTCATTTCGGTACTGACCTTCACCATCTCACTCCTACTTTATTTCCGCAAAAATAAGGCCTTACATTTAACCTGAAAGTCAAACCTAGTGTAAGTTTGCATTTAACTTTGCCCATTGATGTAAACTGCTAGCCCAGTGACTGTTTCCATACCGCTGTACTTGTTTACTCCTCCCTATGCCTACTGTCTCTTCCCACCCATGGTGCTTTCTGTTTCTCCTATCTACTCCAACTGCTTCTCTATCAACTATCCTTCCCTTCTCACTAAGTCTGGAAAGAAGTTGTTTAAAAAGGGTATCTTGGCTTCTAACCTGGGTCTCCCTATCGCTGATACCTATTCCAATGCCTCTTCCCGACAGACCCTCACTGACATCCTCTTTGTTGTTCCTTCGCCAGATCTATAGACCCCGCATATGATCTCTGTGCCCTGTCCTGTCTCCTCCTCCTTAATGGTGGCACCCGCTGGGAAGTTCTCATGGCTTCCTTTGAGTCCTCCAGAGTCATCCTTAATGTCTATCTAAATGGCACTGTCTTGGTCCAAGGTCCTCAGGCCAATCTCCTCCTCTTCGATAGGAGTTTCCCTCGCCTCATCAACTTCCTTTCATCTCCTGCTGTCCCTTCCTCTCATTCCTTCGCTACCCTGTCCACTCCTCCTTCCTCCTCTGCCCCTGACCTTCACCATCTCACTCCTACTTTATTTCCGCAAAAATAAGGCCTTACATTTAACCTGAAAGTCAAACCTAGTGTAAGTTTGCATTTAACTTTGCCCATTGATGTAAACTGCTAGCCCAGTGACTGTTTCCATACCGCTGTACTTGTTTACTCCTCCCTATGCCTACTGTCTCTTCCCACCCATGGTGCTTTCTGTTTCTCCTATCTACTCCAACTGCTTCTCTATCAACTATCCTTCCCTTCTCACTAAGTCTGGAAAGAAGTTGTTTAAAAAGGGTATCTTGGCTTCTAACCTGGGTCTCCCTATCGCTGATACCTATTCCAATGCCTCTTCCCGACAGACCCTCACTGACATCCTCTTTGTTGTTCCTTCGCCAGATCTATAGACCCCGCATATGATCTCTGTGCCCTGTCCTGTCTCCTCCTCCTTAATGGTGGCACCCGCTGGGAAGTTCTCATGGCTTCCTTTGAGTCCTCCAGAGTCATCCTTAATGTCTATCTAAATGGCACTGTCTTGGTCCAAGGTCCTCAGGCCAATCTCCTCCTCTTCGATAGGAGTTTCCCTCGCCTCATCAACTTCCTTTCATCTCCTGCTGTCCCTTCCTCTCATTCCTTCGCTACCCTGTCCACTCCTCCTTCCTCCTCTGCCCCACTTCTGGCTACCTCCACTCCTCCGCAGGGCGTACCTCTGATTTGTACCCCTCCTTGGAAGGTCTTTGAGGCTGGCAACCTTCTTCATCTTGCCACTCTCAACTCTCGCTCTGCTGTCAAACACTCCTGTGACATCTGCCACCTCCTCGAAGAGCTGGACCTTGATGTCCTTGGTCTTAACGAGACATGGTTCACGGGCAGCTCTGTCACAAGCTTTGACACTCTCCTCCCTGATGGCTACTAGATCCTCTCCAGTCCCAGATCCACCCAGCCCGGTGGTGATGTAGCCCTGATCTTTCCTGAGTGGATTCCTGCCACTATCATTCCCACTCAGATCTACCCCTCTTTCGAATGCCTTGTCTGCAGGCTATCAATCTCTCCTAGCCACTCTCTTACTGTTGCTACTCTCTATCAACCCCCTGGTCAAATCACATCCTTTCTCTGAGTGGGCTGACATCTCCTCCTCCCTCCTGACCTCAACCACTGGACTCCTCCTCCTTGGTGACCTCAACCTCCATCTCACTTCTCCTTGTCCCTCATCTTTGCTCTTTCGTGACCTCTGCAGTTCCCTCTCTCTCTCCCTATCATCCCCTCTGGCCCGACGCATTCTGCAGGTCACACACTTGATGTCTTGATCTCCTCTGGCCTCCCCCTCTCGATCCCTCTGACCACTCCTCTCTCCTGGAGTGACCACTGCCTCCTCTCCTCTCATCTCTCACTCTCTTCCCCCAAAGCCAAGCCTACCCCAACACTGACACCTACCTTCTCGGATATCCGGCCCATGAAGCATGTGTCAGTTGAGGCTTTTGCTGCCAACGTCTTGCTCTAACCTCCTCCTCAGGCTGACTCACACCCTGACACAGCCCTATCCCTCCTCTACTCTTCTATTTCTGATACTCTTGATGTTCTTGCCCCTGTTATGAGGATCCGCCTGAAGTCCAAAGACAAGTTTAATTCTTGGTGTGACTTTGACCTAGCTACACTTAAACGTAAGTGTAGGGCGGCTGAGAGGAAATGGAGGGCTTCTTCTTCATCCTCTGACAAACTGGCCTGTCGCCTGCTCCAAAGGCAATACCGACTTTCTGTCCACACCAAGAAGAGAGTCCACATTCAAGCCTGTGTCTTGGCGGCATCTAACAACTTGGCCGAACTCTTTAAAATCTGCAAGGAGCTGGCCAACCCTGCTGCAGTCTCTACCCCTTCTGTTGCCACCCAGGCTCTTTGCAATTCCCTTGCCTCTCACTTTATCTCAAAAACCTAGGACATCCTGTCCACCCTCTCCTCCTCTTCCCCTCCTCTCCCCTCTCCATCTGTGCTCGCTGACCCTCCCTCAGAAACCCCTCCTCCCCCTTTCTCATCCTTTCCTCTTTTCTCCCCTGATGAGGATGCTAGACAAGTCTGATCTATGAAAGCCTCGTCAAAACAGGTTCATCCCTGTTCCTCTAAAACCATTAAGGACCACATTGACATCCTCGCTCCGGCCCTTGCCGACTTTTGCAACCACTCCTTTGCCTCAGGATATTTCTCCTCCCCTCTGAAGCACTCCTTAGTGCATCCTCTTCTCAAGAAACCCACAGCAGATCCTTCCAGCTAACTATTGCCCAATTTCCATTTCTCCCTTTCTGGGCAAACTCCTGGAAAAGCTGGCCATCTCCCAGCTTAACCTTCACTCCGACTATGTTGGCTGTCTCCTTGATCATCAGTCTGGCTTCAGAGCTGCCAGAAGCACTGCAACTGCTCTCCTGAACATCCGTGAAGGCCTGCTCTCCAACCTTGACTCTAACATTCCGTTTGTCCTCATCCTACTCGATCTCTCTTCTGCCTTCGACACGGTTAACCACACCATCCTGCTCAACTGTCTCCGTGATAACCTGGGTATCACTCATCAGGCCCTGGCCTGGCTGACCTCTTTTCTTTAAGATCGACCCTCCCAGGTCCAATTTGGGTCCTTCCTATCATCTATCTTCCTCTCTACATGTGGTGTTCCCCAGGGGTCTAACCTCTCGCCCTGGCTTTTCAACCAATACCTGGCAACTCTTGCCCACTGCATTGCCATCTTCTCAAATTTCCAGTGCTATGCTGATGGCACTCAACTCATTTTCAGGCTGCCTTCGGCCTCCTCCTCTCCCTCTCTCATCTCTGATTGCCGAACTGCCATTCAAGATTGGTGTGCCGCCAATGATCTTTATCTAAATGCCAGTAAAACAGAGATCCTCCTCATCGGTACACCTTCACCATCCTTTCTCCTCACTCTCTGGCCGTCCTCCCTTGGCCCTCCTCCTACCACCACCTGCGAGACTAAGAGCCTTGGGGTCATCTTTGGCTCCACACTTTCTTTTTCCGCCCACATCTCTCTAAAAAGTCAAACTACACCTCCTCAGAGGTACTCTGCCCTTCCTCTCCTTCCCCCAGAAGCTCACTGTCTCCCAAGCTCTGGTTCTCTCTAGGTTGGACTATTGTAACAGCCTCTTTCTAAATCTACCTGGCTCTACTCTCCGCCCTCTGCAACTAATCCAGAACTGGACTGCAAAACTTGTCCTTGGCTTTAAGCCCTGGGATCGTATCTCTCCAGCTCTGAAATCACTCCATTGGCTCCCAGTGGATGCAAGGATTAAATTCAAACCCTCTGCATTGTCCACAAGGCTTTCTGGGGCCTGGGTCCAAAATACCTTCAGCAATCCCTCTGCAAATATCTCCCCTCTCGAGCCCTTCGCTCCTCTACCTCTAACTCCCTCAGGGTCAGCCTTTTTTCAAAGACACAACCTGGGGGTAGATCACTGTCTGCGGCTGGGGCCTCCCTCTGGAACAGCCTCCCTGCCACTCTAAAACTCGAGGAGAACCATCTTCGGTTCCAGAAGCACCTCAAGACCATCCTCTTTGCTTCTGCCTTCGCTCCCACTTTCCCCTGCTGATGTGTTCTCTCCTGGCACTGTGCACCTGGCCACCCTCTGTCCTCCGGGCCCAGGTACCTGCTCACGCTGCCACCCTTCCGCACTGCCGCTGGGCCACCCCTTGGCCTGGGGTCTGTATCTGTACCCATACATTACCCCCTTTGTTCTACCTGCACTTATCAGACTTACCCTGTCTGCGGCCTTAAACCTAGCATTTGCCACTTGTTGGCTCCACTGTTGCCTCTTTATTTATTTTATTATTATTTATTCTGTTTCTCCTTTGCTCCGCACTTTGCACTTCTCCCCCTTCCATGCACTTTTCCCTCCCTCTCTCCCATGCACTTGCACTTTCTCAATGTAACTGGGCCTAGAAACATCGTTGTTTTTACTTATTTATTATTTTGGTTCTCCCCTGTTTCCCCTCCCTTGCCTTGTCGCGCTCTGAAACACCTGTGTATGAGCGCGATATAAATAAAATATCAATTCAATTAAGGCCAAAGACATTACCCTTTTCACCTTAGAGTTTATTTTGTTGGAATGTGTGGGCCAGAATAGTACTTTAGACGCATGAGTTTGCTTTGGACATCTTGACATCCGACGGCCCCTTAGTTTTATGTTAGGTAGGGAAATACCTCTTAGAGTAGGGACCGAGAGGCATTTTCCAACCCCTTTTGTGTTTCAATTAAGGTTTGTGGGCAAAATCATGAACCCCCTTGTGCCTGCGTCTGATTCCTGGCCCCTCTCACTCCTTTATAAGAGAAGGTGTCCTGATGTCTGCAAAACATTGTGTTAAGATAGTTTGTGGCGCGGTCCAGATGGCCCCCTGGTTGTCCCTACCGTGAAGGTATGAAGCAAGACACAAACAGCAGCTTCAAAGTTCAACCAAAATTGTAATTTTTTATTTGTAAAGCGCTTATACACAAGTGAAGTGCTTCAAGGCGGGAAGGGAACAAGGGGACATAGTCGTCATTCTTAGGCCTTGAAGATTCTGAATAATCTAAATAACAATAACTAGCATACTAGGCCATAGGCATTTCTACTGATATAAGTGTGTGACAAAGAGTAGGGAGATAAGGGGGCGGGAGGGAGAGGGAGAAGGACATATAATTGTTTCATTAACTTAAATGTCAGTATGGCTGAAGGCCTAACATGCCCTATACTAAGGGGGGATTTTCCTACCTAAAGAAACTAAGGAAAGTCTTACTCAGAAAGTTCAACTTAAAAGTCTGCGTCCAAAACCTATTCTTGCCCTCACAACTAAAGCTAAATACTGTGTAGGGATGTCAGAAATGAAATAGTGTTCCAAATAAGATTTTGAGCTTCTTCTAGCTCCTGGCTTACTTCTCAGCACCCCTTACCCAAGTTCAAGATAGTTCCACAAAAGCCTCTTGATTCCCTTTCCCAAGTTCAAGACAGTTACACAAAACCTCAGGGTTGCCTTCACAAAGTTCAAGACACTAAACTTTTACTTATATTCAATCTTTCAATGTTCAAATACATCTCTCCTTCTGGTTTCTTAACAGTTCAATCAGATTGCCTTCTCCTGTTTCACTAAAGCAACCTCTTTGGCTTTCACAATTGGGGTTCCCCTGGTGTAGGCGCAGTTGTCAGACCACACGGTCCACCCATTAAAGGTCGTGCAACCAGAAACCCTAGGCTCTGTAGCCCACACAGGTTCTTCTGTATCTGTACCTGTGTGATGGTTCACACTCACTTGGCTTCTACTTGTCAGCCTCTTGGCTTTGCCACAATGTGTCACAAATCCTTTACCAGTCTTTAGCCTCATCGCAAATTATTTTCGCATATAGTTCACTTTGTGATGGTTTTGTTCCTACACCACCTGGCTTTCATGCTCTCTCGCAATCTTCCATACTCTATTTGTTCTGTATTTCATACGGCTCGTGCTTTGCTTTCAAACAGGCAGTATATGAATTTCACACACACTTGTCATAAGGTCATAGCTTTGCCAAAAGCTTTCATTTAGTTCGGTATTCAGTATCTATGATCTTTTACTCTGCCGCTCTCATGTTGTATTGTCCTTCTTTTTCTCCCACCCCGTTGCTTTGGGTTCATTTAATCTTGCACATGCTTTTTCATTTATTCAGCATCTATTTCAGTTTCCCCACAGCCCCCAGGATCTTTCCTCTTCACTCACTGGTCCATGGCATCTCTTCCGTGCAGCTGTGCTTTCGGTTTCGCCTCCGCCAACACGTTTTCCTTTGACCCCCGAATCCCGCTTGCACTTCAGTTTTTCTCTGTAACCCGCCGGCAGCTCCGCTTTCTCTCTGCGGATGCTGTCGGTCACTTTGCTTCTTTCTTCTGTGTCTGCAGCTCCTGCTCCGTAGCTCCGACCAATGAGGCTTCCATGCCTGTGGCCGTCTTGTGGCCTGCCTGGCCATTGTCTTCACAGTTTCTTGGGGTCGTCTTCCGGTGTACTGGCTCTCCTGAAGGACCCACCACAGCTGTCTCCTCGCATACAGGATACCCTGCTTGACTCTTTGCTGCTGGGCTCTTCCCTTTTTATATACCTGCAACCACTTCACAGGTTGCAGGTGTGAGTTCCAAATTGTAATTGCCTGGTCACAATTAGTGGGGCACTTGAGACATTTTACACTAAGAGACATGCCTGACCTTTACAGCACTTTGCAGTTCTCTTCCTCGTCTCAGTACTATAGTGGTGAAATGACTTAGTAGTGTTCACTACTCTTAGTCGCTTCTTCCTCATCCCAGTACTATAGTAGATTGAATGAGGGGAGATGTTTTGCAACAGCCCATAAAGGCTGGGGGAAGGTGGGGTTGGTTCCCATAAGGGAAATGGGGATACCATGTCTCGCCTGTGGATATCCTCTCCCCAGTCCCCAAAGACCCTCCACCCAGGTGATCCTCCCTTGCTTCTCCACCCCCAGGGTCAGGATCCAAAAGCGATGGCCTTTCCCTGGCCACCTGAGAAGATGATCCAAGGCAAGTCGGTGTGAGGATAACTTCAGGTTTCTCTCACAACATTGTTTTTACCTTACCTTATCTTGCCTAATTGGCTCACTCAGGGGCTCATTCTTGGATGTTGTGTGATGAGCCATTTGTGGTGTTCACATTATTTTCCTACTATTTAAAATATTGTTATATATTCTGTTTGCTTTGCCCATGTGGGACTGGCAGTATGGACTTTGACATTTGCACATCACACTCGAGTAGGTCCTTTCTGTAATTTACAGGTTGATTTCATTCAGTTAACCAAGTGTTGATCTTATGAGTACAGCCTTGTAGCTGAGAATGTGATTTGTGGGAGTAAGGGCTGACTGTCGCTTTTGCAGAGGAAAATCTTCCATAGTTTATTTCTTACATTTGACCTTTCTGTGATTATAGACAGTGACAGAGAGACCCAGTTTATAGGCCAAGTAGTCAAATACATTTGCAAGTATCTGAATATCTCCCAGCAGATTCACTGTGCCCATCATCCTCCGCCCAGCATTGCTACTGAGTAAAGTAGGTCAAGAAACTAGCATCAGATGGCCCCTTACTATTAGGTCTGTTTCATACCTACAATAAGGCTAACCTGAAGCATCAGTTGTGTTGGATAGTCATTGGTATTCTGTTTCGGGCACCTGCCGACCTCTCTTGACCTGGAGCAGGACAATACCAGAGTCAGACCTACCCCAGTGGTGGTGTAAGGAGTTTGGAGAGGCTCCCATTACAGGCTCATCAGAATGTGTAGAATTGTGCATATGCATTGGTACCCCTTTCCCTGTCTTCATGCCTACTCTCCTCTGCTCTGACCAGGTCTTCCTTTCTAATTTTGCAAGTGGCTCCTTTGAGGAGGCACCATCAAGAGGAATACAACAAGAACTAAAAGTACCACAATGCCACCTGTCTCCGACAGACAAGCCTCGGCTCGCAACAGGAGGAAAAAGTGGTTGCGACTCTAAAAAATGAACTATACTCCTGCCATCTAGGAGCCGAATGGGAGACCTAATACCTGCAATACGACCCTCAGATTGACCACAGGAGGAGCAGTGGAATAGCAGCTTTGGAGATGAAACCAGTATGGGACTACTCAGTATTAGGGGAGACCAGGAAACATGAACCAAACCCTTTTTGGACCTAGTACAGGTGGGAGCAAGAGGACAAACCATGCCAAAGATGTATGACTCGCTGTACAGAACTGTAGCATGAAAAGGGAGCACTGCTAAAGGGCCCTATGAAGACTAATTCCAGCCTTCAAGGGGAGGGGTTTGGAATAGAGCAGAAGGTGTGTGGTCCAGAACGAAACGGATTTGAGTACCCAAGTAAAGATTAAATAACCTTTTAGACAGGTAGTAAAGGGCTATAAAAAGTCTTTGGGTGAGTTTGGAGGAGGGGAAGGAGGACCAAGAGACCAGAGAGTGTGCGCCAGATGAAGAAGGACTTGAAGGGGAATGTTTTTTTTTAAAATTTATTTTTATTATTTTAAACAAACAAAACCAACAAACAATACAGCTTTTCGGGACATACATAATCAATATCAAACCATCACATTATACAGTGTTATTCTCCGTCCTCTCCCCACCCCCCCCCCATAAACTTGAGCCGGCTCATCCATGTCATCTACAGGAGCGTTTTCGGGAATCACAGTGCTTGTAGACTTGTCTGAGTCTTCTGTTTCGTAGTTAACCTGCTGGGGGTTTACCATAGAGGTCACTAATTGTCGCCAGGCTATCAGGGGGCCCACTTCCTCCTCAACCCCCTGGTAACGGCTTCAAACCATACTACTGATTCTGCTTCCGCCCATCTTAGGAGGTCCGTCCACCATGTCTCCACCCTGGGTCTGTGGGCTGCCTTCCAGCCCATTGCGATCCTACGCTTGGCCAGGATGTAAGCCAGGTCCTTCATCTTGCTTATGTGCTTTAGATTGCGTGGTCTGGGAAAAATCCCCAGCATGCATGCCCAAGCCGACCCCACATCCAGCACCACTCCCTCTCCGGCCATCATAGCCTTTATTTCGTCCCAGAATCTGTGCACCTCGGGGCAGGCCCAGAACATGTGTAGGAACCCTGCTTCCACCTGCCCGCACCTGGGGCATTTCTGTGTGGCTGAGTCTCCAAACCTGGCAATTTTCCCAGGGGTCAGATAAGCCCTGTGGGTGACCTACAACTGGATCTGTTGGAGTCTCGCATTTCGGGACACCTTTTTATGGTACCTTTGAGCTCTCTCCCATTGCCCCTCTGTCATGGGTCCTCCTACCTCCTCCTCCCAGTCCTGCTTCAGTTGAAGCAGCTCCTTCCCAGCCTTTGCTCTCAGGAGCTCCTATACCCTGTTTATTTCGTGCCCGCCCTCTGAGACATTGTACATCGTTTCCAGGGCGGCATCGGGATCTTCCGCCAACACCGTCTCAGGCCACCTCTCCCTTTCCCGTTTCGGGAGTCTTGTGTAAGTTATATATTTGCCTCTATGCACCCCTGTCTCCTCCTGCAAACTCCGGAATTCCAATACCGCCCCTTCCTGCCATATATCCCCGAGGGTGGTCAAGCCTATCGGTTCCCAGTATCTACGGACTACCTCAAGCAATTGGGAGTCATTTCCACACAGCGCCATCAGTGGAACCTGCTGGGAGAGCGGATCCGGATCACCCACCGTTCTCCACGTCCTGCGCCAGACCTCCCAACCCAGCTCCAATAGTCTCCCTCTTCCCACCAGTTTACTCTGTTGTAGCCACACCGTCTCTCTCAGGAAGTATGGAGCCAAGTCGCCCTGCAAAAGTCTAGCTTCTGCCGAGTCCTCTGACGACAACCACCAATCCACAAACAGCTGCCCCGCCAGATAATAAAGCTCAAAGTTCGGCATGTTTATGCCCCCCCCCTGCCACACGAGTTCTGTAGTTTCCACAGGGCTACTCTGTTCCTGGGGTTGCCCTATATGAAGATCCTGCACATACCGTGAAGTCTCTTGAAAAAGCTCCTGGGAATCAAATACGGGACATTTACAAAAAAATGTAAGAGTCTGGGTAAAACCACCATTTTGAGCAGAGCTGCTCTCCCCATCATAGATGGGGGTAATCTAGACCAGAACACCATACTATTCTTAACTCCCTCGATCGCTTTCTCTGTGTTATGTTCGTGCTCCGTTTCTATCTTATGATAAATGTTTACTCCCAGATACCTAAATGTCTCAGGTTGCCAGGGTATTTGCAGGATAGGCAGCCTCTCCAACGGGACACTCTTATACCTTCCTAAGGGGAACAAACTAGATTTCCCGGGGTTCACCGATATGCCCGAGCGGGTGGCATAACGATCCATCACCTCCAATACATATTGCAGGTTTTCCTCCGGGTAGCGCAAATAGAGGAGCATGTCATCTGCATACAGCGATATCCGGTGCATGCCACGTACGAATCCCCACCTCCCCGTATTGTTGTCGCAGGCATATTGCCAGCGGCTCTAGCGCCAGTATGTATAACATGGGTGACCAGGGGCATCCCTGTCTGGTCCCCCTGCTGAGTTGCCATTTGCCTGAAATTGTGGTTCCCGTTTTAACTCTCGTTACCTGGGTGCTATATAACATCTGAACCCACCTGATGTATCCAGGTCCCATTCCATATCCTTTTAGGGTCGCTTTCAACCATGGCCACTGCACCGAATCAAAGGCTTTGACCGCGTCTAGCGACACGATAGCCAACTTGCCCGTGTCCTCCCCGGTGTAATCAATGATATGGTGCAGCCTCCTATGGTTGTCTGTAATATTCCTACCAGGGACATAGCCCGTCTGATCTGGGTGTATCAATTTACCAATCACCCTCTTTAGCCTATTGGCTAGCACTGCCGTGAGTATTTTACTGTCCTGATTGAGCATGGACAAGGGTCTATAGGACCTGCACTCCATGGCCGGCTTGCCTGGTTTCAGAAGTGGGATGATCACTGCCTCGCGGAGGGACGGTGGCAATTCCCCCATCTCGTAGGCTTCATTAAACATGTCAAGCAACGGCTGGAGTAGCTCCTGCTTATGTCTTGTAAAACTCGCTAGGCAACCCATCTGACCCAGGCGCTTTACATGTGGGCAGATGTTGGATCACCGCTTCCGGTTCATCCGAGGTAACGGGGGCATCCAGATCCGCACGTTCTAGATCATCCAGAGTGGGCAGCCCTATATCCTCTATTGTTCCCAGTATGTCTTGGTTCGTATCCTCCCCTGTGTCCTCATATAGTTGTCTATAATACTTGAAGAACTCCTCATTTACCCCCTCCTGGGTGTTACGGGTTCGGCCTTCTGCATCCCTGATCTCTCTAATCACTGAGCGGGGGGTCTCGCTCTTGTACAGCCAGGCCAGCAATCTACCCGGCTTATCCCCCCCTGCATCTCTGTGTATTTTTTGTAATTTAATTTGCATCATCTATCCCAGAGTCCACTGCAGGTTAAGTCTTTTATCTTGGCACTCTTCTCCCGGGTAGTCTCCTCATTTTACATAAGACCCTCCAGCTCTCTTTCTGATTCTTGAAGTTCCCGTTCAGTGCCCCCTTGGAGCCCTTTAGATTTTGATATAGCGACCCCCCCCCCGCACCGCAACCTTAAACGCCTCCCATACTGTACCCACAGAGCGTACACTGCCCGTGTTAGTTTCAAAATATTCCTTGATGGCCTCCCTCAGGTCCTCTCAAAACCCTGCATCTTGTAACGCCTCAGTTCTGAGTCTCCATGTCGGGATGCGCGCCCTGGGGCGTTGGTATCGCCACTCTACGACCAATGGCGAGTGATCGGATAATACCCAAGCCTTATATTCCACTCCCATCATTTCTCCCAATATCTCGGCGGCTGCAACCACATAGTCTAGCCTCGTGTGCAAGTAATGTGGTGCTGCGGAGTGCGAGTATTGTCTGTCCAATGGATGCAGCTTCCTCCAAACATCAACTAGGCCTAGGTCTTCCAACAGTGTCCCCAGTGCTTTAGCTGCTGGCGCTGATGTCCCTGATTTGTCATCTGACCTGTCTATTCTAGGATTCAAGGTACAATTAAAGTCCCCTCCCCACACTATCACGCCACCCACCAGGGGGCTAATCTTACTGTATTGGGACCTAAAGTATGCCGCCGTATCATGGTTAGGGGCGTACAAATTGATGATGTGCACCTCTCTGTTCTCCAGGAGTCCCGTTACCACCATCATTCTGCCCTCTGGGTCTATTGTCGAACTGAGCACCTGGAACGGCACGTGCGGTGCCACCCATGTGACCACCCCTCTTGCATATGTCAAATACGTGGCCCCCATGACGCTACCCCTCCATTTTCTCCTGACCTCCTCCAGCTTCTCCTTTGTGAGGTGGGTCCCTTGTAGCAAGGCTATATCAATACGCATCCTTTTTAGATACAGCATCACTTTTTTGCATTTTAAGTAACTGTTTAGGCCCTGCACATTCCAGGTCACCACTCTAAGATTACCCGATGCCATCTAATTGATGTGCTCCCAATCCACTCCTCCCTTAGATGCTTCCCGTGATGGCCCGTTTACCGACTCTTACTCTTCCCAGCCTCAACAATTCCCCCCCCCCTCCTGTACCCCAACTCCACCCCACTGCACACAACCCAACCCCTCTCCCCACCCTACCCTACCCCAACAAATGCCCAGCTCCATCCCTGAGTCTCAGGCCCACCCGCATCTGGTCCTATCTAGCGTCCGAGGACTAGGACCCCGCAAGGCGTCACCGATCTAACAGTGACCTAACTAGGTGTACTACTAATGGGTTCAAGGGATGCCTTCTAGGTGCTCCCACTTATCTATTTAGGGTTGTTGCGCCCAGCGGATCCCGCCAGCCTATCTTGCAGCGCACTCCCCACAAGCTTAATTTAACTCTATATTCAAGTCCCAATGTCCTGGCCATGTTCCCGAGGAGGACATGGCTGCGTGCTACTTATCTCCTGCAGCCTCCATCTGGATATCCGGTTCCTGAGGGCGCCCCTGCATATCCAGCCATTCCATCGCATCCTTTGGCGTCTCAAAGAACAGGGATTTGTTCTTGTAGAACACTTTCAACTTGGCTGGGTAAAGCAACATATAACGATGGCCTGCTTCTTTTAATCTTCTTTTCACTGACCCAAAGTTCATCCTGCTACGCTGTACGTGCAGCATATAGTCCGGATATGCCGTGATTTTTGCCGACCCCCCTTTCGATCGTTCCTCCCTTCCGAAAAAATTTGAGTATCTTCTCCCGGTCGAGATAGTTCAGAATTTTTGCGATCAGCAGTCACGGGGGTGTTCCTGGGGGCAGTCTCCTTGTCAAGGACCTGTGCGTCCCTTTCAACCGCGAACCCCTGGGTCAGCGCCCCGCCAGTTATCTCCTGCAGGAGCATGCTTTCGACATATTCTGTTGGGTTGGGCCCCTCCATTCCTTCCGGCAAGCCAACAATTTGTACGTTGTTTCGTCTGGCCCGCCCTTCCACCTCCGCCGCTCTGTCCTCCAAGTTGCCCACCCGCTGCACAAGGGCATGTTGCTCGATCCATGTGCGGCGCACGCCGCAGTATTCGGGGCCATCTCATTCTCCAAGTTCCCGGTGCGCTCCGCAATCGTCCGCACGTCCTGTCTCAGCATGTTCACTTCCTCTTGGACCGCACCAATCTTGAGGTCCAGGCCCACTTTCAGATCGTTCATTGCCAGGCCCTGTTTAGGCCACTTTCAAGTCCGCAATTGCTGCTAGCACCTCCTGCATCGTACCCGGTGCCTCCGCCTCTGTCGTGGGGGTCTTCTTGCTTTTGCCTCCTTCCGCACCTGGGGGTGTCTTGGTGTAGGCCTCCAACATGGGCTGTTTGGTCCTGGGTCTAACAACTTTATTAGACATCCTGCCGTGTTGTCCGGGCGTAAGCCAGCTGCACTGCCTCGCACACAAAGGTCTGCGTGGCACCAGGCCACTCTTGGCAGTATAGGGCCGCAGCGGCTATGCCCATGTGTGTCTTGGTCGCTCGCCTCACCCTTAGAGTGGGCTGTGTCCACCCACGTACTTGCGCACTCTCGATGTCGTGACTCCGGTCTCCGCCTTACTCCATGGGCACCTTCCAAGTTCTGTCTGACTTCACTGCGGGCCCAGCATCAGCCGCGAGTTCGCTCGGCGGGTCTCGGCAGTTACCATCTATGCACATTCGGGCTCCGGGCGCACGCCTCTTCGGGCGTCTTGCTGTCTCGATCTTGTCCCTCAGCTCGCAAAGCATAAGCACGGCCCGGGCAGTCCGCCTTCTTTCCTCCGCTTCTCCACACCACGGCCCCTCCAGGTCTATTGCTTAAAACAGGATCCTGAAATCCATTACAGGTGCCGTCTGATCCTTCTGTCAGTTATCGCTGCAGCGCGCCCATGACCCTCGATAATCCCTTTGTTCCCGCAGCCATTTTGTTTCCATTTTTCGAGTCGGTGCCCGCAGTTATACAAATGGGTATAACTTTGTGTCCATGCATCCCATATGCACCAAAAGTTCAGCGTCTACGGCCCCCACCTTCATGGTCACGGATGTTAATTCACAGTGCTGGCAGGCATCCGTGCGCGCACTTTTTCCCCAGGATCAATACAGGATCGAAGGAGCTCCTCCGGAGCACCTCCATTTACATGACCGTTCTAGCCACGCCCCGAAGGGGAATGTTGGCGTGTTTGGCGAGAGTTGAAGGTAAGGTCTTGGGATTGCGAGAGGTCCCAATTTGGTTGTATGTTTGCAGTGAGTGAGCGAGTGAGAGAAAAGATTACGTTTAGGAGGGAGTGGGAACAGGAGCGCGGTGTAGGATGTTTTACTCAGGCTACATCTAATTTGTGGGGAACTTTCCACTCATTGCAAACCAGATGTGTACAATTTTCCTTTATTTAAACAAATTCTTTTTATGAATCTCTTACCCCCAATTTAACAACATTGATTCTTCACAGCTTCCTTCCCCTTTCGGGATATGAAATACACAGGGTTGCACAGAAGGTATATTTATTTACCGAATAGAAATAATTGAATCTGATTACAGATAAACAAATTGTTTCTTCAGAAAAAGGCCAATGACAAGAAATAATGAATACACCATTACCAGAAGTATCTATGCATTTAATTCACCCTTAGCATGCAATAACCATGGATTGAATGCATGAGAGTCCAGGAGAAACCTTTAATTTCTGAAAACAACAAATAAGTTCAAATATCCCTGCCTATCCAATTCTCGCTATTTCCCCTTTATTCACAATACCACCCCCTCAACATGTCAGAATTTCAACAGCATTTTAAACTCAATTTCAACGAAGTACTGGACCTTTACGTATGTAAATGGATTGCAAAAAAATGTATGTTCAGCATGTATGAAGGCTAGATTCCCTTCCATAATGTTTCTATATGATTATCGTGTAAAAGAGGATCGCTCTAACTTTCAAAGGGCACCCTAAATAGCGAGAGAATAGGTAGCAAATATTCATCCTCTCCCATTGGTCTGGAACAACTTGGCTTTAACAACAATATTCTGCTTGATACTATACTCAGGAATTACTTCAATTCTATTACTTTTAAATATATGCACTCAGTGAGATGTCCATTTAACTCCCCAATAATTCTTCCTTGCTAGACACAGATAAAAAGTGAGGGGATCCCACTGTAAACACACCATGGGGCCTAATCTATAAAATAAGTATATTTTCCAGAAGTGCATACACTTCTGAAATGTTCCGTAACTTCTCAGGATGCACAATTAATGTATGTATTCCCACCCCTCAGTACCAATAAAGAACAGGGCCAGGGTTTAATCTAATTCCCTTTTTAGGATCTCTCTCCTCAGGATTACTTCCACTTTAGATCATACTTTCATATGAATTTGTTTTGGCTATATCACAGACAGGTGTGCACCATGTTAGGGGTAGTGGTTCAATTCTACCCCTCTAGGAACATGTGGGCATCAGTCAGCAAAATGGGATCAGCTTTCCTCCACAGGCTGTCTGCTATTTCTTCCCCTGAAGACGTCCTGGGGCTTGAACTCCTGCTAGGCCTCACTTTCTGAGCCCTGGTAATGGGCCAAAAGAAGATGAATCTATTTGTTCTCCTTGGTGTTGTTTATTCTTTTTTTTTCTCCATTAGTCAGCGAGTGAGTCTGTCAGTCTCTCCCCTAAGTGACTGATATGATATGATATGATAAGGTATTTGTAACGCGCCTATACACAAGTGTTTCAAGGCGCGACGAGGCAGGGAGGGAGGGAAACAAGGGGAAGACGGACAAGCGATCCTACTAGGCCAGGTGTCATTCAGATCGCGCAAGTGCAGAGGTAAGGGGAAAAAGGAGAAAGTGCAGGGGGAGGAGGTGGGGGGAAAAGTGCAGTACAAGGTAAGTGGCGTAATGAAATAATAATGATAAATAATAAATAAAAAGGGCCAGCTGGTGGCAAGTGCGAGGTAAGTGCAGAGCAAGTGCTGGGCAGGGGGCTGTAGGGATACAGTGACAGTCCCACAGTGCAGGGGGAGCCAGGGGGGCAGTGCAAGTGGAGAGTGGCTGGGCCCTGGACCGAGGTCGCTGAGAGTGGCCCAGATGCAGGTTAAGTGCAGAATTCAGTGGGGAGTTAAGCAGGTTTAGCAGGGGAGAGGGAGAGAGAAGGCAGAAGCGAAGAGGAAGGTTTTGAGGTGCTTCCGGAACCGGAGATGGTTCTCCTCAAGTTTCAGGGAGGCAGGCAGGCTGTTCCAGAGGGAGGCCCCTGCTGCGGAGAGAGATCTACCCCCAGCGCGTTGCTTCGAGAAGCGGCTGACCATGAGGGAGTTAGAGATGGATGAGCGAAGGGCTCGTGAAGGAAGATATTTAGGAAGAGAGAGTTGAAGGTATTTAGGCCCCAAGCCCCAGAAGGCCTTGTGGACAATGCAGAGGGTTTTGAACTTAATCCTCGCAGCCACTGGGAGCCAGTGAAGAGATTTCAGTCCTGGAGAGATACGGTCCCTGGGCTTGAGGCCAAGGACAAGTCTCGCAGTTCTGTTCTGGATAAGTTGCAGAGGGCGGAGAGTGGAGGCAGGGAGATTAAGATAGAGGCTGTTACAGTAGTCCAGCCTTGAGAGAACCAGGGCTCGGGAGACAGTGAGCTTCTGGGGGAAGGAGAGGAAGGGAAGAATACCTCTGAGGAGGTGCAGCTGGTAGTGTGATTTCTTAGAGACATCAGATATATGAGGAGAGAAGGAGAGTGTGGAGTCGAAGATGACCCCGAGGTTTTTAGCCTTGCATGTAGGGGCAGGAAGGGGGCCAAGGGAGGCCGGCCAGAGAGCTGCAGGGAAGGAGGGAGTGGGTGCGCCGATGAGTAGAATCTCAGTCTTACTGGCGTTAAGGCAGAGGTCATTGGCGGCACACCATTCCTGGATAGCAGACAGACAGTCGGAGATGAGGGAAGGAGAGGAGGAGGCCGAGGGTAGCCTGAAAATGAGCTGGGTATCGTCCTATCGACTGTGTGTTGAATCTTATATAGAACAGTAACCCCACCGTTTTGAGGTGTTTACTTTCCCCAATCTGATTAGTCAATGTATGTGTTTGTACAGTGTTTCAAAAGTGACATCACAGTAGACATATCTGCAGTCATTGGGCATATTAATGAAGGCAGCATTCTGATGGGAGTAACCTGTGGACCCAGTTTCCCTCCAATTTAATGTGCTGTCACAGCAGGGATTCCTTGCATTATATATTGCCACATTCTCATATAATGAATTTCACACATATTACTACTTTACTTATTTGCTCACCCGATTCCTCTCTCTGTCACAAATCAATTGATGCAACTTTTATCATTATAGGACCAATGGTCAATTACTTACAGATTTTGGCTTAGAACTTATTTATACTTTCGAATGGATTGTATCCTCCCACGTTTTCCTTACCTTATATTTCCAACATCCAGCTTAGCTGCTTTGGAAAAAAGTCAGCAGAGAGGGCACTGCTCGTCCATGCCTGTCGACTTGATATCCCTCAGAGACCTCAGTCTCGATGTCACCGAAGGCATATATATCGCGCGCAGCATCGGTTGGCTTCTGTTCCGTTTTTCTACGCTAACGCTTGGCATACGGTACACTTTGTTCCTTTGTAAAATAAATCGAGAGAAATATTCGAAAATGGCTTAGTCATCGACATCTTCTACTCCGAAGTCGGGTTTAAAAAAAAATGCTGTGACTGCCGTTCGAAGATGTCAGTTACGGACCCCTACACACCATGCTTGTGGTGTCTGGGATCCGCTCATCCTTCATCGGAGTGTGAGGACTGCCTGTCCATAACGTCGGAAACTTGTGGCAGGTAGGACCCATAAATCCCCATTAACTCTGTTGAAAGACGGACTTCGGACGAGGCAAACTGTTTCTCTGTGCCGTAAAAAAAGAAAGCCTTCTGTGGTCACGAAGTGGTTCCTACCATTCGTCATCGTCGAGACATTCGAAGAAACTGCATCATAGGTCGCCATCTTCGACGTCTTGGGAGTTCCTCTCCGGAACGGGTCATATGTCCAACAAAAACAGCCTCACCAGCTGAGTCGGAAGAGTTTAGAATTGAAATGATGAAAGTATTTGAGAATGCAGCTTTGACCCCTTCGAGTACTGTCAAAAGCCATTCTCAGCTCGTAAGACCCGATAAGCATAAGACCTGTGCGCCTTCGGGCCCGGCAGGCAAAACTCCTCAAGCGCGGTTTAAGTATCTCTCAAGTCGAGGAAAAATCCCTTCGAGGACTGAGTCATCGACAACATTGGACAACGAAAGACGTGTCATCCACGTCAACCCATCAAAAGCCATCGGCGCATCCGGCTTCGAGCTCCTCGATGCTATAGGCGTTTTAAGTCGTCGACGGAGCCATCGAAGCCCTTGATGTCGACGGTATCGACAATTTCAGCACCTTTTGTTGACAAATATTATGACACCATCATGTAATATTGAAAAAACATATACCCCTTTACTTAGGGCTGACTTTTTCAAGTATCTCTCCTCGATTTATGAAGATACAGAGCCATCATCAAATTAATCGAGACCTTTTGGCCTCCAATATGGTACGCCATCAGTACCTGCGGCCCATGTTTCTGAAGAATCCAGAATAAAGGATCTTCAAGAGTGCCTTCATGATGCCATTGGTTTGGACACCTCACCAGAGGTAGAGTTTGGTAGATCAGATCCATCTGATCATGCACAAGTTTCCTATAGGCAGTTGATGTCTTGACTACACCCAAGTCCTCCTCCCTCTCACTGGAGACTATCACCAAGACACAGAAGCCCTCCTCCAGATATATACCACAATCCAAACATGGATGGCTATTAATGGTCTCTGTTTAAACAGTGACACAACCGAGATTCTCATCCTAGCCCCCAAGGAAATTCTATCCATACTCGGCCCTGAATACTCACACTTCACCATTGACAACACCAGCATACCTGTCTCAACATCTGTGAAGACTCTAGGAGTCTACTTAGACTCCACACTCTCTATGACTAGACAGGTCAGTGCCATCTCATCCGCCTCTGCGCTCACCATTAAACTCATCTATGCCATAAAACCCTTCCTAACCTCTCAAAACTGTCTCTCCATCGCCAGAGCCACAATAGGAGCAAGACGTGACTACTGCAACACCCTCCTAGCAGGCACCTCAACGAATAACCTAAACAAGCTCCAAATAGTGCAAAATAACACGCTCTGCGCCGCCCTGCACATCCCTAAATTTGACCATGTATCTCAGGCCAGATGTAATGCCCACTGGCTCCCAGTGAAGGAAAGAATCCACTTAAAAATCCTCACTATCGCCCATAAATGCATCAATCTAGCCACACCTTCCTATCTATCAGAAACCATAGTCAAGAACTCCTCTAACCATCTCAAAAGAAGCCACCATACAAACCAACTCTGCCTACCCACCAACCCACCTGCAAGGCAAAAAACCTTGGGGTCATCTTCGACTCTGCACTCTCCTTCTTCCCTCACATCTGACATCTCTAAGAAGTCACACTACCAGCTGCACCTCCTTAGAGGTATTCTTCCTTTCCTCTCCTTCCCCCAGAAGCTCACTGTCTCCAGAGCCCTGGTCCTCTCCAAGCTGGACTACTGTAACAGCCTCTATCTAAATCTTCCTGCCTCCACTCTCCGCCCTCTGCAATTTATCCAGAACAGGACTGCGAGACTTGTCCTTGGTCTCAAGCCCAGGGATCGTATCTCTCCAGGACTGAAATCTCTGCACTGGCTCCCAGTGGCCGTGAGGATTAAATTTAAAACCCTCTGCATTGTACACAAGGCCTTCTGGGATCTGGGGCCGAAATACCTTCAACTCTCTCTTCCTAAATATCTTCCTTCTTGAGCTCTTCGCTCATCTGCCTCCAACTCCCTCAGGGTCAGTCGCTTCTCCAAGCAACGAGTGGTGGCAGATCATTCTCTTCGCCAGGGGCCTCTGTCTGGAACAGCCTTCCTGCCTCCCTGAAACTCAAGGAGAACCATCTACGGTTCCAGAAACACCTCAAAACCTTCCTCTTTGCTTCTGCTTTCTCTCCTCCCCTCCCTTGCTGAATTCCGACTAAATTGCACTGGTTACCTGGCCACCCTTTCTGAACACTGGCCCAGGCCCGTCACCTGCCCACCTGCACTGCCTCCCTGGCAACCCCTGCACTTGGGGACTGTTTCTTCTGTATCCCTTCAGTCCCCCTTCCAGCACTTATGTCTACTCTTCCTTGCACTTGCCATCAGCTGGCTGTTTTATGTGTTTATTTATCTTATTTATTCCACTTCCCATGTACTTCACTTTCCCCTCTCCCTTCCCCCCCACGCACTTTTCCTTTCCCCCCTTCCCATGCACTTGGGCGATCTGAAAGACACCTGGCCTAGTAGGATCGTTGTCTGTCCTCCCCTTGTTCCCCCCCTTGCCTCGTCGCGTCTTAAAACACTTGTGTATAGGCGCGTTATGCCATATATCATATCACCATAAGAAGAGCCAAAGCTGGCGGCATAGGCTTCCCCCACATAGCACCGAAGCTCTGGAATGCCCTTCCCAACTCCCTCAGAGCAGAACCCTCCTTGTTCTCCTTTCGCAAATCACTTAAAACCACACTGGTCACCTAATTCACTACTTCTGCCTGCACCCTAACCACCTCATCTCCCATCTTAAACTGTACTGTAGCGCAACATGTCTGTATCACAATTTCGAAGGGATTGTGTCCTCCGACGTATTCCTTATCTTTGATAATTCGTCTCCAGCTTGCTGGCCTCGGACATTTTTTCTGTAGAGGGCGCTGCGCATCGACGTCCGCCGAGTCGATGTCACCATGCCCATAAATAGCCACGCGCTGCGTCCGTTGCTCAGTTCTGTTTTTCCGCGCTTCGTGGGGCCTCGGAACATCGTTGCTCAGTTCAGTCAGAATAAACCTTCTACATCTACTCGAATATACTAACTCGTTCTCGATGGCATCTTCATCGGAACCGACAACGCCGCGATCCGGCTTAAAAAAATGTCGAGACTGCAGTAAAAAAATGTCATTAACAGATCCACACAGGATCTGCTTGTGGTGCTTGGGAGCCGAGCACCATTGTTCGGAGTGTGAGGACTGCATGTCCATGACGGCGAAAGCCTTGAAGGAGCGCAAGGGGAAGCTCGAGAGAGGTAAGTCCGTCAAAACCTCCTCGAAAGTTTCTTCGGCTGAGTCAAGGCATTTGCCTCCTCGCCGTCAAACATTCCCATTCTAGATCTCGAAGTAGCTCCCACCATTCGTCGAGATCAAGACACTCAAAGAAGAGACGTTGAAGATCCCCTTCCTCGGGGGGCGCTATTGCGCACGAGAGGAGATGGCTGCTCCTGCGTGAGCTCCGGCAAAGACCAGGGCCGCGATGCTGAGATGAGCGCTTAGACACTCCGGTTCTGCACATAAATAGCATGCACTGATCCATAAACTTTAAGGACCTGGCTGACGAAGTTTGGAGACTGCAGGTTGTGAGCCCGAGGAGTTATGGCTTCTTCTTGATCCCATGGGCTGCGGAAGGCAAGACCGCGCGCAGGCCGGACGAGGGGGAGGAACCCGGCGACGACAACTCGAGAGGCGGTCGGGTTGCTGGCGGCTTCCTGACTCAGGGAAAATCACTGCAGGCGCTCCACTCCTCATTGAGCGCCTGCGAGCCTCCTTGCCGCCTGCCCCCCCCCCTCCACCCACACCCCCCCTTCCATTCCCCATCTCGGACGCCCCGACTGCGGGTATACTAAACACTGCACCGGACCATGCGAGGGATCATCATCATCATCATCGGCGGCGGCTGCGCTCCTGGGCCCACGGCGGACAACTCGGAGCTAAGTGGGGGCTGGGGGGAGAGCACGGAGGGGGGAGACCAGCCGTACATGGCGGCTGCTGTGGCCATCTGCTAAGTCCAGCGATACGGGGGGGCGGACCGTGTCCCCCCCTCTCCCCCCAGCCCCATAAATCAGAGCAGGGCGCGGGCACCGCTCCCCCCGTCCTCGCACGTATTGCAGCAAGGCATATCAGAGCAATGATCGCGGCATATCAGACCGCGGGGGGCCGCTGTGTCTAGACACATGGGCGCCATTGGCAGAGAAGTTTGGTTCTGACGGCGGCGGACCCCCCCAGGAGACGGCGAGGTCCCCAAGTGCAGCACGATATTCACAGGGGCCTGCAAGTGGGTGCTACAGAACACTGGGAAGAACAGGCCATATGAAGTGACACTAGAAGTACCCCTTTGAATCCATCTGCGACAGGCGTGCCTGTGCCACGGCAAACAACACAGGGGCAGATCGCCCCACCGAAGCTAAACAAGATTGAAGGCAGCACAAAGATATTTAACATATCAGCAGGAGTGCGTAACTGCGGCGGTTGACATTTAGGCCAACGCCGGTTGGTCCAAGCGGTGCCCCTCACCTGCTCACCCGGGAAAGTACTGTGGGCAATCATATAACTCGACCGGCTCGCGGACCAACCGACTTGGAAGGGAATAATGCCCAAAGGTCTGGGCCACAAGAAGGGCAAGAGGACCATTGAAAATGTACGACACCTCTCCAGAAAGAGACTGGATCCGGGATGGAGGAGGAAACGACCCCACAAGACCAACAGACAGTGAAGTCTAAATGCGAGGACTTAGAAGCGCATTCAAGACGCAACAATATCCGCATAGTGGGAGTTCCGGAGGAGGCGATGAAGGGTTCTATGGAAATGGCGGTGGAAGCTCTCCTTCGTACGCTCTTGGGGGATCCGGGCTGGTCGCCAATGTTCATAATTGAACGGGCTCATAGGTCGCTGGCTCCGAAGCTGGCTCCGAAGCCCAAGCCCGGAGCATACCCCAGGCCAAACATAGCCCGAGTAATGAACTACAGGCAGATTTCGCACTGGCAGTCCAACAAGAGAGGAAGCTCTTCAACGGTGTTAAACTGTTACGTGAACGCCAGGTCCAGTATGCCATGCTATATCCAGCGAGACTTAAAATTCAATATCAGAACAAGACACACTTCTTCACCTTTCCGGAGGAAGCTGCGAATTTTGTTGAAATGCACATCCCTGCTCCTTCCGGGCAACCTAATACAACAGGAACTGAATAATATACACGTTTGGAAGAAAATAAATAAGTTCATGCTATGAAATATAGATCCTGAAGCGGCGGCTTCCCCCCCTCCTGGTGTAGCCCAGGGGGGAGGGGAAATGTTTCAATATGTGAGGCAACATGAAATGAAGCTACCCACAGCCGTCAATAAGGGTGAGAGCAACGACGGAACCGGACCAATTTACACGAGGTCCAACAAGCATTGGCGCTGGAAATTGCCACAGGCCCCCCTGTAGCAGGTGCATATTGAGTTAATGGGAGGGGAAGGTTGGGATCCTAGGAACACAGTTGAAGTTAAGGGAACTGTGAGGGAGGGGGGAGGGGAGGAGTTTGAAACGTTGGGAATGGGTTTTGTTATGGTTGGGAGGAAAGTAAAAAGCACACAGTTAATGTACACTGACAAATCTGTAAGCATTGTAAAACAATTTTCGCAAGCTCATAGTCACAATTACTTTATGTGGAATGGCTGAAACGCGCAATGATGACATCAAGGTAATGAGCTGGAATGTTCGGGGTCTGGGCTCTAGAGTCAAGAAACGGAAAATAATAGCATACATCAATAGACATGCTCCCAAGATTCTTTTCCTGTAAGAAACACATATCGGTCCACAATATGGGGGACAGATGGCCCCGTACTGGGGAACTCAACAATATTACACAACCTACTCGAAAAGGGCTAGAGGTACGGCAATCCTGTTACACAAGACCTTGCGATTCACGTGCAAGGAGGTGGAATGTGACCCTGAGGGGAGATTTGTGTTAGTAGATGGTACTCTACGAGATAAAGAGGTAGTCCTCCTAAATATATATGGGCCAAACATAGACGACCCGGAATTTTATCCCACAATCTTTGGGAAGCTGGCTCATTATCCCACAGCCCATCTGATATGCGGGGGGGACTTCAATACCATTCTCGACGTGAACATCGACCGCACCTCGACACAAGCGAGAGCATTGTCCAAAGCTGCTCAGGCAATTATCGCCAACATGGCAGATCTGAGACTGAAGGATGCGTGGAGGTCATTGAATCCTTCCGTGGGAGGATACACATATTATTCGACAGTGCACGATATGCACTCTAGAATAGACATCTGGTTGCTGGATAATACGGCTCTGTCATGGGTCACTGATACTCAGATACTCCTCAGGACATATTCAGATCACTCCCCCATTCTGATGTCGTTGCGAATACCTTGTGAGCCAGTGGGCAGGCCCCCATGGAGATTCAAACCAGCCGCGCTAAGAGACCTGGTCTACAGAAATGCAATGGAGCTGCACATACAAGAATATTTTGAACTCAACGAAAATTCGGTGTCCTCCATTGCAGTACTGTGGCAAGCATTTAAGGCGTATATAAGGGGCGCATCCATATCAAAGGAAAGCGGCATCCTCAAGGACATCAGGAATAGTTTGCAACGACTTGAAACACAGCTGGCGTCAATACAAGCCCAATATGAACTTAACCCGACACCACAACTCATGTTAGATATAAAAAACAAGCTAGGCGAATACACTGACGTGGCGGATCAAGAGATCCGCTACTTTGATAGACCAGCGGCTGCACGCCGCTACGGTGAAAGTGAACGCCCGGGTAGGTTGCTAGCCAGAGCAGTGAGGGGGGAAAGGGGTTCAACTGATATCCCGTGTATACAAACACCAGACGACTCAGTCACCACAGATCAGGGCAAGATACGCGATACTTTTCATGCATTCTATGCAGAGCTCTACTCCCCTCAGTCTGACGCCACGGATGCGGAGATTGAACAATACCTCTCCCGGATCCCGAAGACATTATTGGCGGAAAGTACTAGAGAGTTATTGGAGGCTCCGATATCTGAGGCAGAAGTTGCTGAAGCAATTGAGGCACTCCCTAACGGGAACGCCCCTGGCACTGATGGCCTTAGTGCAGAGTTCTACAAGGAGTTTAAGCATCTACTGGTGCCCAGACTACTGGCGATGTGGACCAAGGCCATAAACGGGGGGAGCTGCCTGAGACTACGAGAGAGGCGGTGATAACGCTACTGCTCAAACCAGGAAAACCCCCGGATGACTGTGGGTCATAAAGACCTCTGTCATTAATTAATACGGATGCAAAAATCCTAGCAAAGATACTTGCCATTAGATTAACACCTTGGATGCCATATATGGTCCATGAGGATCAGGCAGGTTTCATTCCTGGCAGGTCCACGGCCACTAACGTCAGACAATGCCATGAGATCCTGACTGACACCCCCAGACCAGCAAGCCATAGACGTGTCACTGGACATGCGCAAAGCATTTGATACAGTGTCCTGGCCTTTCCTGTTCGGGGTTCTACAAAATTATGGGTTCGGCCCGAAATTCCTGCAATGGTGTCATGATGCCTACCCCCGGAGCACCAGGCCAGGCCCAGCACCCCCGGGAGCAGGCATCATGCCCCCGGGTAAAAGCCCAGCGGCTCCTTATAGGGGCTCTTTGGACTCTGTCCTGGTGCCTTTGGCGCCAGGCTCATGTTGGACATCAGTCCTGGCGCCATAGGCGCCAGGCACATAAAGGAAGGTGTTTTGTGCACTTACCTGATGCAGACCATGCTGCAAGATTCAGGCCTCCCTGAGACCTGAAGGGGACTATTTTTTTCATTGGGACTATTTTGCCACTCGGGCATGGCCAGGGAAGGATACTTACCTGGAACTACTTTGGGGGCTATTTAAGCCACGCCCAGACAGTAGCTCACGCTTCGCGTTGTTCTGCATCCAAGCAGCTGAAAGCTCACTGTGTCTGCTCCTGCATCTGGTCTCCAGCCACGCCCGCCTCGATCCTGGAAAACCTGTAAGGAAAGAAGAGAAGAGAAAGGTGAAAACAAAGAATTTTATCAAACTTCTTACCTGCATCCGGAACCTTCACGTCAGCGTTCCTGAGAAAAGACTTTCATTTAAAAGCACCGCGTTGCTCGCTGCAGTGCCGCGCTTCACTCACCTGTCCTCGGGAGTTCTTCTGGCTCCACCGCGACTGTCTGCACCGGTCGCCACATCTCTGTGCCTAGGGGAGAGAAGAAGAGACAAAAGGTGAGCAGAAGGAACATATGAGGAAAGCCTAATTTTCCGCCATAACACTTACCGGTCTACTGTTGGTGGATCATTCCTCATTTCGGGTCAGCGCCGCTACGTTGGCAGGTACCGCACCCCGGCCCCTATGGGGAAAGGACAAAAGACATTACTGGAGGAATATAAAGACATTAAGAGGAATCGCCCCCATCGCTAACTCACCTGAGTTTACCATCGGCAAGTCAATCCCTCAACGCATCGCCTTCATTCTGCACCTGAAATAAAGGACAGATCACAGGTTAGGAAGGCAACAGAAAAGGAGGCTCAACACTTGAACTTTTGTAATCTTCATGCTTACGGCATTCCGCTCGGAAAAGTCAAGTGGATTTTGCCAGCGCCATTCTGAAAACCAGTGAAGTAACTGGACAAACACGCGCCCCTGCACCAGAAGCAGGGTGGAGAGTTCATCCTTTCAAACCATAAGAAGGATATTCCTACGGGCCAGACAAGCAAGATTTAAGGGTCCTGTTCAGTCGGTGTTCCGAGTTCTGCGCATCACGCTCGAAGAGGCCACAGCAACCCAGACTAGACCAGCGCCTCCGTGGGAGTCAGGTGAGCGTTACAAATGGGTACAATTACTGTATACGGGTCCCCAGGCCAGGGTTAGAGTCAATGGCGCCTTAACAGAAAAGATCGAGCTGCGAGGGGGCACTAGACAGGGCTGCCCATTGTCACCATTGTTGTTTGCCCTGATAATAGAACCATTAGCGGATTTATTGAGGGCTCGCTACAGTACATATGGGCTAATGACAGGGAATAAACTACACATTATAAATTTATACGCAGACAACATCCTGCTATATCTAAAAAACCCAGATAGAACATTAGGGAAGGTCCTGGCAGCAGTAGAACAATTTGGTAGATTCTCGGGCCTGCGACTTAATTCCAACAAATCTGAGGTGTTCCCTATTACTAAGAACACAAGTAAACCCCACGACCTGCATGGCCTACAGTGGTGCCCGACACATATTCAGTACCTAGGAGCATGTATAGCCAGGACGGCTCAGTCATCCCGGGCATTCAATTATACCCTACTGACAGACTCCCTGTGTATGAAATTAAAGCGTTGGAGTGTTCTCCCCATCTCCATGATGGGCAGGATTGCCCTGGTGAAAATGATAATTCTTCCAAAGTTGTTCTATTTGTTTAGTACGGTACCGGTGTGGCCGGGATGGGCACTCTTCTCCAAAATGTCCAGTGCATGTGTCTCGTTTGTCTGGGGTGGTCATCCTAGGGTAAGCTGGAGGGAACTTTCAGATGATTACTCGAAAGGAGGTCTGTTGGCACCAGATCTCAAACTATACTATTTAACTGCACAGGCACAACACGCCGCCCAGTGGGCCACAACATTTCTTAATCCGGCAGGCCCTATACCGACACAGCCCGAAAAAGAGGCCATATTGGCGCTTCACCAAATTACAAGACCCACTTTCAAGCATCATAACTCCCTGAATCCAACAAAAGTGGTGATCACGGCATGGGCCAGGATAGTGGGGCTACACGACACGGATAGGATATACCACCCGAGTATGCCGCTGTGGGGAGAACCTCAGGCTCCCTTCAGTATAGAAGGGGAGGTGGCGTGCCATTAGTCCTCTAGGGGTATATCGCAATGGGCTCAACTATTTACGGATGGGCACTTCAGGACGTAGTGGGGAATACACGTGGGACTAGACAACAATATTCTCGTATACAGGCAGCCATACAGAGTATGTGCCCGACCTTCCCCAATGAACCTCCACTTAACATAGGACTGGGATATATGTTCACGGGGGGATCTCAAAAGATAACGGCATCAGTACTGTATAAGACCATACTTCAGACACGTCCGAATGAGCCACGCACAGCTAAGGCGAAGGGGGAACAGGACCTGGGAGAACAGATAGGAGACGACGAATGGTCCCGACATTGTACACTCACTAAACAGATCTCTTGTAACTCTAAATTTCGACTAATACACTACAAGATCATACAAAGAATGCACTACACCCCCAAAAAACTCAAAAGCATATACCCGGCCATGAAGGGGAACTGCCCGAGATGCCACACGGAAAATGCAAACATTTATCATATGTTGTGGGCGTGTGTTCAACTGAGGGGATACTGGGAAGAGGTATGTCTAGCATTAGACGAGATGGCAGATCAACCAGTGGAATGGACCCTGCGGGTGTGCCTGTTGGGAGCAATTGAAAAAATGGACCCGATATGGAGGAAGCTACTAAACTTGAGTCTGCTACTGGCTAAGAGGGCAATCCTGCTCAAATGGAAGAATGCAAACCCCCCAACCAAGGCGGACTGGGACAGGGACATGGTGTGGGCGAATGACATGGCGGAATTGTACATAGACACTGTACTCCCTGGTTCCCGGCCTAAGAACATACCGGAAAGATACAAACTATACCTGTTGGACAAGACAGAGCAGGAGCACTCTGACCCTGAATAGTAATTGAAACAGTACAATGTATGAATGTACTACTATAACAGCTAAGTGATTGTATTACCTGTGTACAACAAAAATAAAGAATTAAAAAAAAAAAAAAAAAAATCACCTTCCTCGTCGTCTTCCGTTTCCCCAGAAAGGGTCTCCTGCCCCACAAAACACAGCTCTCAGGTTGAGTGGGAGGAATTCAGGAAGAAAATGTTAAGCGTTTTCGAGAAAGCGGCCTCGACCCCCTCGAAGGCAGCTGAGGGTGATACCCCGGGTGAAAAACCCAGAAAATCAAAACGCTGTGAGTCGCTGCACCCGGCGAAACATTCCACCCGAGAGCGCCACGGGCCATCGGGTAAGAAGGCAGCATCTTCGTCGTCGAAGGTCCCTTCGACGCATGGATCCGCGCCATCGACACCGTTGTGGAAGGGTTCTTCGACGCATCGGTCGATCGACTGGACGCCATCTTCGACGCCGATGAAAGAGCAGCCCACGGCTACTCCACAGCCAACGGTGATTCCAAGAGCCTCCGGCACGATGCCGAGACCGGCGTCGACATCCTCGAGTAGGATCCCGATCCTCTCGAGTTCTTCGAGGCCTCTTCCAGTTTTCTCGACACCGTTCTCGGCGCCTTCGAAGCCTGTCACATCGGCGTCGACAACATCGACGTTTTCTCAGCCAATAATGACGAGTTTGGCGCCTTCTGCCTTAGAAATGGGTTTTATACAATTTCAGAGGTCAGAGTACCCTGGATTATCTTCAATGTATGAAGAAGGGGAAGATTCTGACCAGGAAACCTTCGGGTTGCAGAGGACCACACACTACCGGTTTCAGAGGATTTTACCTCTGAGGAAAGAAGGTTGAAAGACCTACAGGAGTCATTACATGAGGCAAGTGGGCTGGACACTTCCCCAGAAGTAGAATTTGTTAAGCCAGTCCCAGGGGAACATGCGAAACACCCTATAGAACCCTGATGGCAAGGATTATTGAATTTATGGGTTGGTCTGCGCCTTTGCCTGTTTTTCAACAGGATGACCTGACAGACATATTAGACAAAGGTCCACAGGAGGATCCTGTGGTCCCCTTCCATGCAGCCTTACAAAGTGAGATTTCATCTAATTGGGAAACTCCTGAAGTTATCCCTGTTGTCAATAAAAGATTGTCAGCCAAGTATAGGGTAGCTGCAGCTGACCCTGAATACTTATCAAACACCCGACTCCAGAGAGTCTGGTGGTGCAAGCGGCAACTTCATCAAGCAGCAGGACCGCTTACCCTACTGTCCCACACGATAGGGATGACAAGAGGTACGATTCTATGGCAAAGAAAGTCTTCTCTGCTTGTAATATGGTGTTGAAGTCCATCAACGCCACCTGTACGCTCGCCAGGTTCAGTCACACACTGTGGGAGTGTGCTTCATCAGCGGCTGACTGCATACCCGAAGGAGAGGAAAAGGAGCCTTCCTTAACATTATTAAAGATGGCAAGGATGCCATGTGCGAGTCACTTCAAACTGGCATCGATTCCGCTGACAATATCAGCAGGGCCATGGCGGCAAGTACAATAATCCGCAGGCATGCGTGGTTGCGAAAGTCTGGCTTTGCTCCAGATGTACAGGCCAGACTTTTGAATATGCCCTTTGATGGCTCTTCATTATTCGGAAAAAAGGCTGATGACAGTCTGGAAAAGTTGCAGACATCTAAAGCAGAGGCAAATTCGTTAGGAGCTGCAATCCGCCAAACTCCTTTTCGCCCCTCAGGAACCTCTGGAAGAGGAAATTCCTTTCGCTATTATTCCCCATTCGGGAAAGGCAGAGGACAGCCGGCTCAAAGAGGCCAAAGTAGACCCACCCGAGGTGGACGGGTCAAAAGTACAAAAGCGGCAGCAGCAGCAGGTGCCTCTTTACCCTCGGCATCTGCATCAGCCGCCCCCAAACCACTCTGAGGTCTTTCCACACAAAACACTGGTAGGGGGCAGGTTAACTCACCATCTGATGGAATGGCAGGCTATAACGTCAGATGCTTGGGCATTGGAGACAGTTGCCCAGGGTTACTGCCTACCCTTTCTACACATCCCTCAGAGTCATCCACCGGGGCACAGCTCTCTGAAAGTTCTAGATCCGCTCCTCTTGCAGGAAATTATAGACCTGCTAGAGAAGGGTGCCATAGAACCGGTACCTGTAACGGACAGGAACAAGGGCTGGTACTCCCCCTACTTTCTCATACCAAAGAAGGACGGAGGACTGAAACCCATCCTGGACTTACGAGAATTGAACAAGTTCCTCAGGAAGGACAAGTTCAAGATGGTAACTCTCTCAGATCCTTCAGGCCCTCCAGCTCCAGGACTGGCTGGTATCTCTGGACCTTCAGGATGCTTATTTCCATGTGCCAATTCATCCCAAACACAGGAAATACCTGAGGTCCGCAATTGACGACTCTCATTATCAATTTCGAGTTCTGCCATTTGGGCTGACCTCCGCCCCGAGGGTCTTCACCAAGCTAATGTCGGTAGTGGCTGCAAGTCTAAGGAGGGAAGGGATCCACGTCTACCCCTACCTGGACGATTGGCTGATCAGGGCTGTATCTTCGGAACAAGCTCAGATCCAGCTAGATTATGTCTGCCACTTCCTTCACAAACTGGCTTCTCCCTCAATTTAAAGAAGCCCCAGATGATACCATCACAGAGACTCCAGTTCATTGGAGCGGCCCTGGACACATCCCTGGGAAAAGCCTCGCCACCAGAGGTGAGGGCTCAAGATATTCTGCAGATGGTCAACAAGTTTCAAAATGCCCAACATCTCCCAGCCTTCGACTTTTTGAGGTTGCTAGGCCTCATGGTATCCTGCATCTTCCTTGTGCCAGAGGCTCGCCTGAGAATGAGATCTCTTCAGTGGGCACTGAGAACCCGCGGTCGCAGTTCTCAGGGAGAATGACAGATCTCCTCCGGATTCCGGACAAGGTAGCCCGCGACCTTCAATGGTGGGCCTATCCAAAGAACATCTTGAAAGGAGAACTGTTTTGGCAACCATGGCCGGAGATAACAGTAGTCACAGACGCCTCACTCACGGGGTGGGGAGCCCGTGCCAACGACTTGACCATCAGCGGTCGTGGAGCTGAGAGCGATCAGACTAGCGCTGAAAGCTTTCCTGCCATCAGTACAGGGGAGAAATGTCCTGATAATGACGGACAACAAGGTGGCCATGCACTACCTCAACAAAAGAGGAGCCGTAGGATCACTGCCACTGTGCAGAGAGGCAATGCAGCTCTGGTTTTGGGCAATTCAGGAAGAAATCTTTCTATCGGCAGTCCACCTAGCCAGAGAGAAGAACTTGACAGCGGACGCTCTGAGCAGGCAGAGCACAGTCTCCCACGAGTGGGAGCTAGCTCAGGAAGTCCTTCAAGAGATCTTCGCCCTTTGGGGAACCCCTCAGGTGGATCTGTTCGCCACAAGCACCAACAGAAAGTGCGATCTGTTGTGTTCAAGGGAATTTCCCCCGAGAGGAGCCCTAGTAGACGCGTTTGTAGTGGACTGGGAGTTTCCACTCCTTTACGCGTTTCCACCAGTCCCTGTTTTTTAAAAAAAAATTTTATGCAATTTTTATTATTTCAAAAACAAACAACATTACAACCTTTTGAGGACGTTCATAGTCCGTATCACCTATCATATTACACAAAAATATTTACTGTCCTCCCCCCTCCCATCCCCTAAACTCGAGCCGTCCCATCTGTGCCATCTACATAAGCATCTACGGGAATCTCAGTGCTCATCGACTCCTCCGAGTCTTTCGTTTCGTGACTGTCATGGTGAGGGCTCGCCATTGAGGTCACCAGTTGCCTCCAGGCTATCAGGGGGCCTACTTCCTCCTCTCCTCTCCTCCCCTCCCCTGGTAACAGCTTCAAACCATACCACAGTTTCTGCTTCTGCCCATCTCAAGAGGTCCGCCCACCAAATCTCCACCCTGGGCCTGTGGGCCGCCTTCCAACTCATTGCGATTCTGCGCTTGGCTAGAACATAGGCCAGGTCTTTCATTTTACTGATATGTTTTGAAGTACGTTGCCTGGAAAAACTCCCAAGCATGCATGCCCAAGCGGACCTCACATCAAGCTCCACTCCCCCGCCAGCCATTCTCGTCCTTACTTCTTCCCAGAATCTCTGTATCTCAGGGCAGGCCCAGAACATGTGCAGTAACTCTGCCTACTCCTCCCCGCACCTTGAGCATTTCTGTATAGCCGAGCCTCCAAACCTGGCTACTCTCCCGGGGTTAAATAGGCCCTATGGGTGACATACAGCTGGATCTGCTGGAGCCTTGCTTTCCGGGACACCTTCTTGTGGTACCTTTTGGGCTCTATCCCACTGTCCCTCTGTCATAGGTTCTCCCACCTCCTCCTCCCAGGCCTTCCTCAGTTGGGGCAGCTCCTTCCCTGCCTTTGTGCTCAGGAGCTCATATATCCTTGATATTTCGTGCCCCCCCTCAGAGACGTTGTACATCATTTCCAAAGTGGAATCAGGTTCTTCCGTTAATACCGTCTCGGGCCACCTCTCCCTCACCCGATTGATGAGCCCTAGTGTAAGTAATATATTGGCCTACATGCACCCCTGCCTCCTCCTGCAACCTCTGAAATTCCACTGCCTCCCCATCCTTCCATATATCTCTGAGGGTAGCTATGCCCACCGGTTCCCAGTACCTGCGGACCCCTTTAAGCAGTTGGGAGTCTGCCCCACATAGCGCCACCAGCGGGGCTTGGTGTGAAAGCGGGTCTGGGTCGCCCACTGTTCTCCATGCTCTGCAACCAGATCTCCCAGCCCAACATCAACAATCTCCCCATCTCCGCCACTTTTGTTCTATGCAGCCACACTGTCTCATTTAGGAAGTAAGGGGCAGAGTCCCTTCGTAAAAGCCTGGCTTCCGCAGAGTCCTCTGCAGACAACCACCTAGTCACATATAACCGCTGTCCCGCCAAGTAGTACAATTCGAAATTCGGCAGGTTTATGCCCCCCTTATCACATGTATTTTGCAGTTGCCACAGGGCAATCATATTCCTGGAGTTGCCCCATAGGAAGCACCTACACATGCTGTGAAGACTCACAAAAAAGCGTCTGGGCACAAGGAACGGGACATTCACAAAAAAATGCAAAAGTCTGGGCAAAACTACCATTTTGAGCAGGGCTGCTCGTCCCACCATGCCCCTGGGTAGTCGATACCAGAACACCATCTTATTCTTAATGCCTTCCACTGCCTTCACTGTATTGTGTTTGTGCTCTATCTCTATCCTATGGTAAATGTTTATGCCCAGATACCGGAATGTCACGGGCTGCCAGGGTATCTGCAGGATGGGTAATCTCTCCAGTGGGGTGTTGCTATATCTACCCAAGGGGAACAAACTGGACTTCCCGGGGTTCACCGATATGCCCGAAAGGGTGGCATAACGGTTCATCACCTCCAACACATACTGCAGGTTCTCCGCAGGGTAGCGCAGATAGAAGAGCATATCGTCTGCGTACAATGATATCAGGTGTGTGCCGCCTGTCGTTCGGCTCGCCACCTCCCCGTATTGTTGCCGCAGGCATATTGCCAGCGGCTCTAACGCCAATATGTATAACATGGGCGACCAGGGACATCCCTGTCTGGTGCCCCTGCTGAGCTGCTATTCATCCGAGATTATGGTTCCCGTTTTAACTCTCGCAATCGGGGAGCTATATAACATCTGGAACCATCTGGTATATCCTGGCCCCATCCCGTATCTCTTCAGGGCCGCTTTAAACCATGGCCACCGCACTGAATCGAATGCTTTGACCGCGTCCAATGACACGATAGCCAGCTCACCCGGGTCTCCCTCGGCCTGATCAATAATATGGTGCAGCCTCCTATGGTTATCTGTAATGTTTCTACCGGGGACATAGCCTGTTTGGTCCGAGTGTATCAGTTTGCCAATTACCCTCTTTAACCTATTAGCCAGCACTGCCGTGAGTATTTTACTGTCTTGATTGAGCATAGACTGGGCCCTGTAAGACCCACAGTCCGCGTCTGGCTTGCCTGGTTTCAGGAGCGGGATGATCACTGCCTCACGGAGAGATGCTGGCAGTTCCCCTTGCTCATAGGCCTCATTAAGCATGGCGAGTAGCGGCTGAAGTAGCTCCTGCTTATATGTTTTGTAAAACTCACTGGGTAACCCATCCGACCCAGGCGCTTTACATGTGGGCAGGTGTTGGATCACCATCTCCAGTTCGTCTGCGGTGATGGGGGCATCTAGCGCCGCGCGTTCCAAATCATCTAAGGTGGGCAGCCCTATGTCCTCTATTGTTTCCTGTATTTCTAGGCTCATTTCTTCTCCTGCATCCTCGTATAGTTGTCTATAATACTTGAGGACCTCCCCATTTACTTCTTCCTGGGTATTATAGATTTGGCCCTCTGCGTCTCTGATCTCTCATCATCGGGCGGGGGGGGGTCTCATTTTTGTATAACCAGGCTAGTAATCTACCTGGCTTGTCTCCCCCTGCATGTAGCCTCTCTGTATATTTCTTAGTCTACATAACCTGTCCCAAAGTTCACTACAGGTCATCTGTAACTCTCTAATCCTGGCGCTGTTCACACTAGTAGTCCCCCCTCCTTGTACCAAGCCCTCTAGCTCTCTTTCTGTTTCTCGCAGTTCCCGTTCAATACCCCCTTGGAGCCCTTTGGACTTGGATATTGCCACCCTGTGCACCACCACCTTGAATGCTTCCCATACTGTTCCCTCGGAGCGTACACTGCCGGTATTAATTTTGAAGTATTCCTCTATGGCCGCCCTCAGGTCCTCACAAAATCCCTAATCCTGTAAGGCCTCAATTCTGAGCCTCCATGTCGGGATCTGCGCCCTGGGGGATTGATGTCGCCATCCGACGACCAAGGGTGAATGGTCGGACAGCACCCGGGCCTTGTATTCCGCGCCCACAATTTCTCCCATAATCCCGGCGTTTACAAACGCATAATCCAGCCTTGTGTAAAGGTCCCGAGGTGCTGCATAGTGCGAATACTGCCTGTCCGTTGGGTGCAATCGTCTCCACACATCCTTTAGGCCAAGGTCTGTCAGCAATGTCAACAGCGCCTTGGCTACCGGCGCCAGCTTCTCTAGTTTGTCATCTGACCTGTCTACCCTGGGATCCAGGGTGCAATTAAAGTCCCCTCCCCACACCGTTGCGCCACCCACCATGGGGCTAATCTTGCTATATAAGGATCTGAAGTATGCCGCTGTCATGATTGGGGCATACAAATTTGATGTTTACCTCTCTATTTTCCAGGAGTCCCGCCACCACCACCATCCTGCCCTCCGGGTCTATCGTCGAGCTGAGCAGCTGAAATGGCACGTGTGGTGCCACCCATGTAATTACCCCTCTTGCATATACAGAGTATGTGGCCCCTATGACATTGCCTCTCCATTTTCTCTTGACCACCTCCAGTTTCTCTTTAATGAGGTGGGTTTCTTGTAGCAGAGCTATGTCAATCCGCATCCTCCTCAGGTACATCACCTTATTACATTTTAGGTAACTATTGAGGCCTTGCACATTCCAGGTAACAATTCTAAGATCACCCGATGCCATTGGCGTGATAGATGCAATACGGATCCCACTTCCGTCTCGGTGCCCCTAGGATCATTCCCCCCTCACCTCTCCCTCCAATGTCCTCTTCAATGGTCGTTGTCCGACTCGTTTCCCCCCCAACCACAACTCCCCCCTTCCCCTATCCCCCACTCCACTGCACACAACCCTTCCCCTCCCCCCACCCTACCCGGCCCCAGCAAATGCCCAGCTCCATCCCTGGATCTCAGGCCCCCCGCGTCTGTTCCTACCCCGTAAACGAGGACTAGGATCCCGCGGGTCGTCACCGTACTACCAGTGACCTAACTAAATATACTACTAAGGGGTATTAGGATTGCCCTCACCTGAACTAGGATTATTACGTTTCGCGGGTCCCACCGGCCCATATTTGTTACAACACATTCCCATTAGCTTTATTTTAAAAACACTATAATCAAGTCCCAGTGTCTGAGCCATGTACCAAGGGATGGCCCATTCGCGCACTACTTATCTCCTGCGATTCCCGTCTGGACATCCGGTTCTTGGGGGCGGCCCTGCATGTCCAGCCAGTCCATCGCATCTCTCGGCGTCTCAAAAAACAGGGTTTTGTTCTTGTAGAACACTTTCAACTTGGCTGGGTAGAGCAACATGTAACGGTGGCCTGCCTCTCTCAACCTCCTTTTCACCGTCCCAAAGTTCATCCTGCTGCGCTGCACGTGCAGAGTGTAATCCGGGTACGCTGTGACCGTCGCCGCACCCCTCTCGATCTTCCCTCCCCTCTGGAAAAATTCAAGTATCTTCTCCCGGTCTCGGTAATTCAAAATCTTAGCGATCAGGGGCCGTGGGGGAGTTCCTGGGGGCGGTCTTCTTGCCAAGGCCCTATGAGCCCTCTCAACTGCAAACCCCTGAGTCAATGCACCGCCAATAATCTCCTGTAGGAGCATGGATTCCTGTTACGCTCACCCGATTCCCACGGGGGCGTCGATCTGGACTGGCCCGCTGTTGCTTACACCAGAGTAACACGTAGAGCCGAGATGACAGACTGGACAGACCCACTTAGCTTCGTTTGTTGGACTCGTACGAATATCTTTCTGATGATTTGGAAAGATGAGCTCTCCATCCTGTGTCGAGCGCAGAGGCGCGTAGACGACCAGTTACTTCACTGGCGTGGAGGAATTGGCGAGTTCCAGTATTGACTCTAAAGTCCAATCGTTCGTAAGAGTTCAAAAGTCTGATCTTCACTCTGCCAGATTCCTTGCAGGTTGCAGATTTAAACCACTAGAAGAGTTCCAAGTGGCAATTGGTAAGATCCTGGTAAGTCTATTGTGGTTCTCCCCTTTGGGGCCGGGGTACAGCGATGATGCAGAATTAACTACGCCGACCCGAAATGAGGTGAGTACCCCCCTGTGGTAAATCAGGTAAGTCTTTGGGGTTAGGTTGTATTGTCCTTGTTTTCCCCTTAGGGGCCGGGGTGCGGCGGTGATGCAGGATTGACTGCGCCGACCCGAGATGAGGTGAGTACCCCCCTGTGGTAATCAGGTAAGTCTTTGGGGGTGGTTTGTATTGCCCTTGCTCACCTATTTGTTCTCGTCTCCCCCAGGTGTTGAAGAATGGCCTGGAGATGCTGGGTTCGCGATGGAGTATAGGAATGCAGCCCCGGATGGTGAGTTCAGCACGGCGCTACGAGGGGTTACCAGTCAAATGGTCGAAAACATTTGGTCGACAGGACAATTGGTCGACACCATTTGGTCGAATGCCAAATGGTCGAATTTTTTTTATTACCCATTTTTTGTTTTTTTTTGGGGGGGGTCCCCCCCCCCTCCCCCAACCCTCTTTTTTTCTTTTTTTTTTTTCCCCCACACGAAAACCCACAAAACACATATATATATATATATATATATATAAAAAAAAAAAAATTCGACCATTTGGCATTCGACCAAATGGTGTCGACCAGTTTGTTGTCGACCAGTTGACTGGACACCGCTACGAGGCACTGTGAAGGCTTCTCTCTTCCAGATCGACGATGTGCTGGATCAAGGATTCAGGTAAGGGTTTTGTTCTGATCTCTTCTCTTCTCCTTTTCTTGTTCCAGGTGTTCCAGGGCTGAAGCGGGCGTGGCTGAAGACTGGAGCTGCTGAAGACACGGTGAGCGTTACGCTGCAGCACGCAGAATAACGCGAAGCACGTGTGGCTGTCCGGGTGTGGCTTAAATAGCCTTGGAAGAAGTTCCAGGTAAGTATTCTTCCACAGCCCCACCCGAGAGGAAAGGAGTCCCTGAGGTAAAATAGTCCCTCTAAGCCTCATTTGGCTTGTGGCTTCGTGCAGCATGGTCTGCATCAGGTAGGTATGCAGCATGGTCTGCATCAGGTAAGTTTTCTGTAATGAGCCTGGCGCCCATGGCGCCAGGACTGACTTTATTCTTTTGAGCCTGGCGCCATAGGCGCCAGGACTGTAGCCAAATAGCCCCTAACTGGGGTTTTTGGGCATGCTTCAAGTGGCATGATGCCTGCTTCCGGGGTTGCTGGGCCTGGTCTGGCTTTCCGGGGGCAGGCATCGTGACAATTCCACATATTCTGTCGGATTAGGGCCCTCTATTCCTTCCGGCAGGCCAACAATACGAATGTTATTGCGCCGAGCGCGCCCTTCCGCCTCCTCCGCCCTGCTTTCCAGGTTGTCTACCCTCTGTACAAGGGCATGGAGTTCCGACCTATGGGCGGCACATGCCGCTGTGTTTGGGGCCACTTCCTTCTCCAAGTTTCCAGTACGCTCAGCAAGCGTCCGCACGTCCTGCCTCAGCAGATTAACTTCTTTCTGGACTGCTCCGACCTTTAGGTCCAGGCCCTCTTTCAGTTCAGTCATAGCCAGGCCTAGTTTGGTTTCCCAGGCAATTTTCAGATCCGCTATCGCCGCCAAGACTTCCTGGATCGTGCCCGGCGTCTCCGCTGCTGGCGCAGTGGTATCCTTGTTGTTTCTCCCCTCAGCACCGGGGGACGGTTTAGCATAAGCCTCCAACGTGGGTTGTTTGTACCTGGGTCTGACCACTTTCGAAGTCGCCATCCTATATTGTGTGGGCGTGAGCCAGCAGTGCCCCACTTCGTGCTAAAAGTCTGCGTGGCGACGGGCCACTCTTGACGTTGCAGAGGCCTCTACCGACGTATTCCGGTGTGGCCTTTTTCTTACTTCCCTGGCAAAATGGACTGTGTCCTCCCACGTATCTTTGCACCCTCCGTGTCGCACCGCTTGTCTTTTTGTAGTCTTTCAGTTGGCCGGTGGTCATGTACACCCAGTGACCCAGCGCACTCTCCTTTCGACACTCCGTCGGTCCTGGGGGCCATCCAGTCCACAGACCAGTCCAGAAGTGTTGGCCTCGCAGTCCAAAGCTGAGGAGTCCGCCTGATGTTGTGGCTGAGGGACAGCAATTGCCCCAAATTGGACTTTTCTATAGTCTGGCGATGCCACCT
Organism: Ambystoma mexicanum; assembly: GCF_040938575.1. Lineage (NCBI taxonomy): Eukaryota > Metazoa > Chordata > Amphibia > Caudata > Ambystomatidae > Ambystoma > Ambystoma mexicanum. The sequence goes on along the minus strand of NC_090929.1, from coordinate 994,782,683 downwards.
ATACCTCTAGGAGATGGCCCTCCAAAGTGTGCCCGGTTTCCAGTGTTTTGGCACGCATCACCTCGCTGGCCACCAGATCTCCCCCTTCCGTCATAGGTGTGTGTTTGGCAAAGTGCTCCCGCGTTGGTTAGTTCGTTGGCTATTTCCTTTGGTTATTCGCCCACCTTGGACGCCAATTCCGCCTGTGTATTCATGCAGGGCTGTCCCCCGTGTTTGGTCACTTATTTGCCTCAATCTTCCTTCTGCTGGGTCACAATTCCAGAGTAGTGTCCCCACTTTGTGGCCTCCCTCCGTGGCTTGCACGTCCAGCTTAGCCCTCCTGCCCTGGTACCACAAGGTTCCTTGTTTCTATTGCCTGCTATATCCTATTCCAGTTCCACCTTGGGTAATGCTTGTGTCTCCAGTGCTCATGCAGCCTTCACAGTGCTTCATTACGAGTGCCTCCCCTCCAGCTGACTTGCCGCGAGGAGGAAAGAATGTACCAGTGACATCAATCTGCTTTTCCTTTCCTTTGAGTGCCTCTTTACTGTTATTATTATTCGGGGCAGCGGGCTGCCGTTCCCCGTTCCGTGGACACTGTTATGTGCAATGCCTCAAGCGACGACAGCGGCCCCTCCCCCATGCATCGCACCACAGGGACAAAGGAAATGTGTTCGGCCGCGCAGCTCCTCTTGTGCGTGGCCCGATGCTCAGCTCCTCTGAACTCGATAGGACTCAGGCCTCTGCTCTTTGTAAAATCACACGGCAGCTGTCTGCTGCCCCGGCTTTCAGCCGCGCCTTTTCCTTTCACCCGCGGCACATGCACTGCGCCCGCGTTCGCAGGCAGCAGGGTGCCGCTCACCCGTAGTCACACGCTGTCGGAGGGGGCCGCTCAGGCTCCAGTCACCGGCCCCCACCTTCTGTATGTTCGCCTTCCACGGGCACAGTGCTAGCACACGCGCACTTCTGCTCCTCTCAGGCGGCGCGGCCGCACACCCGGTTGCAGCCCCCTGTTCAGTCTGCAGTCCGATTCCAGGCAACAATTTGTCTTGATTCACGCTGCATTCTCTACGTTCCTATGAATCGCGTCCGCTCGCCCATTGTCCGCCATTTTGGAAACAATATGTCAGGGTCGCCGAACGTTCCATCCCTCGCCAATATGTTGTTCCTCACGCGATCAGCTCCATATCTCCAGCAGTAGCAGAGACACTGTTCACACGCCTGTGCTTCAATTATTGAGATGGGATGGTCAGTTTCAGCATGTGTAGAGACGGATCAATGTCGGATCTTGGAGCAGCTCCCTTCAGGCACGTCTTGCTACATGGCCAGTTAGCCACGCCCCCCCTCTCCACCAGTCCCTGTTATTCCTCAAATGATCAGGAGGTTGAGAAGATTCCGGAAAACCATGATCCTAATTGCCCCGGACTGGGCCAGGAGAACGTGGTACCCGGACCTTCTAGATATGTCCATCTGCCCTCCAATCCGTCTTCCACTCAAAGAGAATCTTCTCTCGCAGAAGGGAGGTCAGGTTCTCCATCCAGACATCAGAACCCTCAACCTTCATGCTTGGCTTCTGAAAGGGTGAGGTACAAGGTTTGGGACCTCCCTGATGACGTCATGGAGGTGTTGCTTTTGGTCAGAAGGCCAGCAACAAAGTCTTTATACCGCTGCCGTTGGAACAAATTTTGCAGCTGGTGTAGAGAAGGGAATATCGACCCTTTTTCATGTGGTACACCAACAGTGTTATCGTTTCTACTCTACTTGGCAAACTCAGGCCTTCAAGTTGGCACTGTAAAAGGCTATCTCGCAGCGTTTTCAATCTTCAAGCGCACTGCAGAGGAACCATCGTATTTCAAACTACCTCTAGTGATACAATTTCTCAAGGGATTAACTAATGTTTATCCTCCAAAACCATTCCAAGTTCCCTTATGGGACTTAAATTTAGTCTTAAACTTCCTAATGGGCACTCCGTTCGAACCACTTCACTCTTGTTCGCTGAGATTTCTCACGCTTAAAACTGTCCTATTGGTAGCTCTAACATCAGCTAGGAGGGTGAGCGAGCTACAAGCTCTCTCCTGTAAACCCCCACATACAATTTTCCACAAGGACAAAGTTGTCCTACAGGTGAAGCCTAATTTCCTCCCAAAGGTGGTTTCTGAATTTCATATTACTCAGAAAATTACCTTACCTTTGTTCTACCCTCCTCCCCATCCGGGGAAAGAGGAAGAAAGGCTACATAGGATGGACCCAAGGCGAGCTCTAAGCTTTTACATCAGCAGAATGGCTAGGATCAGGCAAGCAGACCAACTGTTTGTAGGATACTCAGGTCACAAGTTGGGATTACCCATAGCAAACCCATTTCCAGGTGGATTATTTTGACCATTCTGGAATGTTACAAACTGGCAGGGGAAGAGCCACCCCAAAATCTTAGGGCTCATTCAACCAGGGGTATCGCAGCCTCTTCGGCCCTCCAAACAGGGGTACCGGTCAGAGACATATGTGCGGCTGCCACATGGTCATCCGCACATACATTCACAAAATTTTACAACCTGGATTCCTCCACTAGTCAAGAGACCAGATTTGGCAAAGCCGTATTACGTTCGGTTCATCCCTAAAGGGATACATGACCTCCAATTACATGCCACTGCTATGGGAGTCTATCAAAGATAAGGAATACGTCGGAGGACACAATCCCTACGAAGAACAAGTTACTTCTTACCTTGTAACGTTCTTTCGATGGGATGTTCCTCCGACGTATTCCTTATTGCCCCTCCCATCCATCCCCGCAGTAATACTTCCCTTGTGGTTACAGTTTACGCTCCTTCAAGGTCAATAACCAATTCAGGCATGACGTTTCTTATGCTACAAAACGGAACTGAGCAACGAACGCCTCGCGTGGCTATTTATGGGCATGGTGATGTCGGCGCCGATACGGTGGCCGTCGAGGGACATCGACTCGGCGGACGTCGACGCACAGCGCCCTCTACAGAAAAAATTTCCGAGGCCAGCAAGCTGGAGACGAATTATCAAAGATAAGGAATACGTCGGAGGAACATCCCATCGAAAGAACGTTACAAGGTAAGAAGTAACTTGTTCTTCTATGTATTCAATATGCTCTTAAAATGCAAATATCCATGTAACCACCATGCCCACCTCTGTAACCAGCAAGATTGCTATTTCTGTAACAGTGCCACGATGCCCCTGGGCTGTTGTGCGCTTTACAAATATGAATAAATAAATAAATAAATGTCAAGGTAGTTGACTATATGGGATGGACTTGACCAAGTCCAGTTTTCGAACAAGATGACCTGACTGACATTCTGGACCGGGGACCTCAGGAAGACCCTATTGTTCCATTCCGCAGCTTTTCAAAAGCACGTAACTACCAATTGGGAGGCGCCTTAATTGAATCCAGCTGTCAACAAGAAACTGACTTCTATTATTTACCAACTCCGGAGAGTCTGATGGTACAAGCCACCACCTCAACCACTAGACAAAATGCCTACCCTACTATAACTCATGATAGGGATGACAAGCGTTATGACACTCTAGCCAAAAAGGTTTTTTCGGATGGAAGTATGGCCCTGAAGTCAGCAAAGGCCACGTGCATGTTGGCTAGGTTCACTCATACCCTTTAAGAGTGTATATCTGACGTGTGGCCACCAGGGGGCGCGCGGATGAGTTCCTCTCCTGCGTGAGCTCCCTTCCCGAGGTCCCGAAAAGTGGAATGAGCCCCCACTTTTGGACCCCCCCCCCGGGTTAAAATTCGAGACGACGGTTTATGAAGGTATCGGCCATACACGGGAGAAATCTCGGGTGAAAACGGCCCAGGCTTCCAGTAAATATTGACAAGAACCCGTGGCGGTGAAAACGAAACTGGATGCGGCCTTGAGGCGGCTCGGAACTTCGTGCCTGCCGGGAGCGACTACTGCGCTGGCACCAAGAGGAGGGCCCACCGGAGGTTGAGCCCCCACATCTACGCGACACCACTCTTGGAAGCGAGGACCCAGCGGAACATTCGATGGGATGCAGTGGCGGGGAAAGGGCCTGAAACAAGCGAGACGGTACGAAGACGGTCGCCCCGCGGAGACGCCAGAGGCACGGGCCCTGTCACCCCCCCCCCCCCCCGCCTTCTGCTGAGTTGTACTCCCGCGGAAGGATTACTTCGCCTCCCTCTGCAACGAGCGTGACCCAAGAGAAGTAAGTGATTCCCGTTGGCCCCTCCATCGCTTGGCGGTAGCGCACAAAACTTTCAGCTCAAAACTGCGACACAACTGATTGCGGCCTTGCACTGAGGAAACCCGCGAAAAACGAATATAGGCAACGCGCTACCTTCTAGACACGTGGTGCCCTTGGGGTTCCTTTCTTAAGCGATAACGAAGAAGCGGGCATACGATGGGTGAACTTTGCGTCTGATTCGCGGGTCCCCACGTGGCGGTGTCCGCGGGATGTTGAGAGACCACGAACAACCCTGCTCCCTCCAAGACGATAAGGCCCTTACTCGGACTGTAACAACAAACGCATCTCCCCCACAGAGGGTAAGGCCCCCGGAGACACCCTCAAAACGGTCCGTCTTGGCTAGAAACCAAAATAATAGAAGGGGAAAATTGGTCTAGGGGCCGTGTGCCTCCTCTGTGGTACCAAGTACTTGAGCTTTTGCACTTACGACAAGTTGAATCTGCAACACCAGGCGCATAAACGCCCGCCAGAAGCTTGCCATATACGCATACGGATTGGCATCCCGAATTGACGTTGGACCCACAATGGCCACATCATCAATTGTTGGCGCAGAAACGCTGCGACAAAAGGAGATATTGCGGATTTACTGGCGGAAATAAGAAATATGGGTGCCAACATAGGAGGAAAAATCGATAAGCTCACACAGCGCCTTGATAATATAGAGGACAGAGTTGATGGCGTTGAGAACAATCAGGCCTCAGTTGACGTCCTAGAAACGCAGCTCTCCCACAGAATAACTGAATTAGAACGGAGGGAGCAAGAATTTAAACTCAAGATGGACGATTTGGAGAATCGCGAAAGGCGAAACAATCTACGCTTTTTTGGGATTCCTGAGAAGGACGGAGAAACGGAGGAGGACCTGAAAACGACCCTTCACGACATCATTAAGCTACTCGTCGCGGACGACAACATTGATGAACCCAAAACGGAACGCATTCACAGAGCGGGAGGCTCCCCTGGATGCCCGAGGTCAGTGCTGGCAAGATTCCACCGTTATCAAGATAGGTCGAGAGTGCTGGAAAAGGCAAGGAGTGGGGGCACCATTACCCTAAGTGGGGCCCAAATAACAATATATCAGGACCTCTCTGCCCTGACACTAGCCCTGAGGAAAATGTGCAAACCACTGACGACGTGGCTCAAATCTCGGGACGCGCGCTACATGTGGGGATATCCCTTTTCCCTCTCCTTCGAACATGACGGCACGAAGATCAGGCTGAGCTCCGAACGGCAGATCAAGGATTGCATCGCTGACTTACTAGGCCCGCAGGATTGCGAGGAATCCAGCGACCGTCCTCCCAGGGACAGGTCGGAATGGCAGACACAGGGCCCGAAGAGGAGGAAGGTTAAAGGCTCGAGGAAATACCGCAGAGGGAACGGTTCTCCGGAGGGGGGCAGCTGAGCCTCGATAAGTATAGTACTCTTTGCTTGACCTGACATTTGTTATAAGGACAACATGGTTGCTTTTTATTTTTTGGGGTGAAATGTGATAAAGACTTCCACTCATGTTGCAGTATTCAGCTCACTCTGGGGGGAGGTTCTTGGGGGCTCATTAGTTATTTTGACGTTTATTCTACTAGGGGACCGTGAGCTAACGGTCTCCACTGGTGGTTCGGTCTAGGGCGAGTGAAGCTAACTCGGCCCGATCGGACGCCACCGAACTCGGGTAGTGGGAGGGAAGGTGGGGTGGGGTCAGGGGACTGGAGCGTGTGTTGAATCAACTGTAAACTTAAGAACTATGAGCAGTGCAACGGTCGTGTGGTTGTTTCGATACCAAGGAAGTGAGTTACAACGGTCAGAAAATATGGATGGTCCTAGATCCCGTCGTTATGATGACAGCTGAATCATATTGCAGGGGTGCCATAAGGGTGAAGACGTTAAATGTCAAAGGTCTTAATTCACCAACAAAAAGATCACTTGTCTACAGAGAATTTCGCAGATCAAAAATTGACATCCTTCTATTGCAGGAGACTAAATATATGAAAGGAGAGGAAAGGGTGGTCCTGGGGAGGCGTTCCGGGATGGAATTTTGGGGCTCGGGACTGTTGAGGAGGAGGAGGGGGGGGGGAATCCTCATTAGGAAGCGTTTGGACTTCAAGATCACAAAGGTCTGGTCAGATGTTGAGGGCCGTGCCCTACTGGTTTCGGGGACCATTGGGAATGTGTCTACCACAATTGCCACGATTTATTCCCCCAATGTAGGGCAAGTCTGATTTCTCTCCAAAACAATTCCCAAGATTGTTAGAATCAACAGGTCATGTCATCCTTGGGGGAGATTTTAATATATGGGCAGATCCCACGCTTGATTGGAAACCTGGTAATCCAGGAACGTGCGAAAAACTTGGAGGAGATCACTCTCAATTCAGGTCAATGATGGAACTCTATGGACTGACTGATGTGTCAAAGTAGAAGGTGGTAAGAGTCTTAAATTGTAATTATAGTTGTAAAAAGTGGCAAATGATGCATCCACATTTTTCATTGATTACTTGTGAAAAAGTGGCACTGCGTACTATGATATTTCAGAACTGTATGGCAGTTGTTGCCATATTGGCATGAGAGGGAGGTATTTGTGCTTTAATTGGATCAGAATGTTGTACAGTTACTCCTTATTATGCTAATAGCGTAACAGATTTAATCGCTCAAATTAGGTCAGCTGCTATATTACATAGAGAGGACAGGTATACAGGCTGGTCTCTATGATCTTGGATTACTAAATTGGTTGCATTGCTAGGAGTTTCCATAATTTATATAGTTTTACTAGTGTTTGCTGTCCTTTTGGGTGTTTATGTCCAATATCTACTGATCAAATATGTTTTTAAATGCCTGGAAAAAAGGACTTTGAATAATTTGATGGTCCAGGAGTAGCTGATGCTCATGACGGCAACTGGTGTCTAGTAAAAAATGGTCGACAGTCAAAAGGTCGACACAATTTGGTCGACAGGTCAAATGAGCAAATTCTTTTTTTAGTTGTATATATTTTTTTAGGTTTTCGTTTAGGGAAAAAAAGTGGTTTTAAGCAAAAAAAAGGGGGTTGTGGGGGACCCCCCAAAAAAAAGAAAAAAGTGAAAAAACACCAAAAAAATTCGATCATTTGACCTGTCGATCTTTTGGTGTCGACCATTTGTCCTGTCGACCATTTAGATTCGATCATTTGTCCTACAACCACGGCAACTGATGAAGTTTATAAAAATGTTCAGTTAGAATTGATCATTCAGAACATTTAAGAGTTTGAGACTAGTTGATCAGAGCCTCAAAGTGATGATGCAAATATATGCATTAAGAACGTTGCTGAGGTGCGTTAACTGTGAGGTCAAGATTGATATGTAAACCTTTGTGCTACCATCTATGTATCTAGAGGATTAGTGTCGCTATTTACAATATTATCTCGTGTGCCTGTGGATGAACCTATGTGAGTGTATAATGTTAATTTTCTATATGTAACACTAATATGTTAAAAATGAAGTAAAGAAAGAATGTTGCTGAGAAATGTAACTAAATGGACAATGCAATCATGAAATGTGTAGAGTTGAGAAGAACTAGGACTCAATTTATAGCACTTGACCAACTTGTTTGAGAAGAGTATCCATTTTGGAAAGTGTGCATTCGGGTACAGATGGAAATGAACAGTTTTACAATTAATGTATTTACTCACATGTTTGAAACTGCTGCACCATTACAAATAGTTGGAAGAATGCTATTGCTGCCAAATTTTATTGAAGTATACTGATAATGTTGCTAATTCTCAAAAGACTCAATACTGACCCGAGTGTCTGACTTTGCCAGGCCTGGCTTCACAGAGCCTGCTATTGTGCTAATTGGGGAAGACCAAAACCTCCCTGATGAGCTCACAGTAATATTGTGGTTGCAGCACTGAAAGTAATTGATTGTAAAAGGTATACAAGACCTGGAATTCTATGGGAACCTGCACACACCTCTGTCGTCTTATCTGCTCGCATCCAGTGGTTCTATTAAAACAATGTTTTTAAAAATATTTTATTCAAGGTCTTTTCAAAACAAATACAACAGATCCAAGCAATCGCATGCTATTAAAAAGATTTGATGTACAGACCTCACTCGAGTTTGAGTCTCGGATATCTTTTCTGGGACAGTTCCAGTAGTAACACTGCAGCCCGTGGTAAAGACCCTTACTATATTCAGGACTACTACTTCAGGCTGGCAGGCCCTTAACCGCCAGCATGGCCCACTCATCTGGTAGTTTGCATTCCCTTAAAAAGAGGAATGTTAGAATGTCTGTCACCATAAACTCAATATACACAACATTTCAATCAAACTAAACTGGTAATATATGGGCACGGATGGATCTTCCTGCTGTATTTATTACCTTTCCAAATCGCTGTACTAGCTTTCCAATTAAGATGGGTGTGACTGTTTTTTAAAATCTGTTTCTTGTATAGCATATCATATGAATATGGTACAAAATTGTTTCCTTTCAATTTTAATGTAAAACTTAAAATAAATAGAAAACAAAATCTGATAAGCAATTGAATAATTCACTGGATGGTAGTTGTTATCCAAACACAGATAAGTGATTGTACGCTGAATGCTTTTTACTGAAACATGACATTGTATGAGGTACTAAGACTAAATAATTTATACAAATACATTTTCTTCTAAGGGAAATAAGCCATGCTGTGCCTGACATGTCAGTTCATGGAAGTCTGTCTTCAGTACACTGTTCTTTGGATTTAAGTAAATACAAGCTCATTCGTGGATTGTTGGAGAATAATTTAGGAGAATCTACTGAGGATTTCATGAGGCCATTTGACCTGCAAGATCCCAGAATTCATGTGAGAAAAACCTTTTATACCGACATTGACTTTTAATGTTAATTTCAGTGTGTGTTGTGATAAATGCTAAAACAATAGATTTGAATATATTTTGCTCTAGGTTGAAAACGTTTTTTACATGTTGTCTTTTCAGGTACAGGATGTAGTGGATTGTTTAGTACTCTTCATGTAAAACATTGCCAAAATCCCTTTTCCGCTCTATTTTGTTAGCTATATACACAATTGCAACATAATATTTCTTACTCCTACATCCCGTCCCCTTTCCTCCATACTGTATGGGCGTCCCTCGCTAGGGACGGGAAACAGAACCCTTTTCACCAGTAAAAATTGTCTTCCCTTTTAAATTTAGATGAGCGCTGGGGCGCGGCACTGAGGGCATGCGCTGCTCTGACTGCGCCCACCAGCTCCACTCCCCAGTCCCCTTTTCCTCTTTCCCCGTTGACGGGAACGGACCACTATGCCAAAGCTCCTGGGTTAGGCCTCCGGCTTTGTATTTCCTCACGCTCTTCCCCGATAGGGATTTCTATTTTTTCTCTTGTTTTCTCTCCTTGCAATTGTCAGAGAAGACTCTGTCCTCTGGTGCCACACTCCTCCCCGGTGCATGTCGACAACAGCGGTTTTCAGCAGGTGTCCAGCCTGCACGGCTTCCTTCCCCACGTCGGATACCCACGGGCTCTGCCTCTGGTGCCTCGGCCCTGACAACGGCTGGGACGGCTGTTGTGCGTACGACACGTTGACCCTGCAAGCTCTCAAGAATCGTTTGGCCAGGTGGAGGGAGCTGTGGAGGGCGCTGTTGGGTAGATCACCTCAGAGGACATCAAGAATTACATGAGGAGGAAGACCAGGTCCAAGGTAGGTGCCCTGTTCGTCTCCGCACCCTTCAAGGGCGACTCCTTCCCAGGGAAGAGCCCAAGTGGGAGGGACCTTCCAGGTTCTAAGACCGAGGCTCTCAGATACCGGCCATCAGACCGAGGGGTTGCAAAATCCTCTCGGTTCCACCGCTGAGGGGCTGCAAGGCTCTGCTACTAGGAACATCCTAGCGGGGCTTTGCTCTACTACCGGGCTCGTGCCCGAGGTGGCGCCTATATGCAGCACTACCAGCGTCATGGCCGAGGGCACTCCGCCTCTGAGCTCGCTACCTGAGCTGCAGAGAAGGCCCGAGCCTTCGCTTTTAAGCGTGCAGGTGGAGACTAGGTAGGACTGGACCACTCCAGTGACCTGGTCCACCTCATACCCGACCACACCTTCACAGGTGCGGTACGCAGCTCCCAGCACTGGGTGTGAAGGACTGCCAAGACCTCAGCAACCGCCCGTCTCTTCCACCCCAGGCCCTTCCCCTGCATGCAATGGTCGGTTCTTTGAAAAGTTCCATACCCTCATGAAATCTCTGCAGATGGCCACCTTCCTCAGGAGGGGGGGGGTCATCAAAAACATGCTCCTTCCGGCACCACCACAGGCTCCGATCCAGACTCTGGCCCCAGTTTAGCCCTTGGTCCTTGCGCTCATACCCTCCACGGTGGCTCCGCCTCCGGTGCAGTCTCTGCAGCAGCCCCCGGCTCTACCAGTCAGCACCCCACAGCTGCCCTCACCCAGCATGCCTCCGACCAGTCGCCCTGCCACAAGAACTGGCATCCCTCTGCAAAAGGACGTAGAAACCCTGGCCAAGAAGGGATGGGTCAAGCCACACTCCACACAGCCTATCAGTAAACGCCTCAATGCCAAGTATAGGCAGGCAGAGGGGGACTCATTCATTCTGGCAGTACACACTCAACCGCATTCATCAGTTATAGCTGCAGCCTCCCTTTACTCCAAGCCACAGTCATTGTCATCTGCACCTACCTTACACTCCTAGGGAAGGAGGAAAAGCTTTTGGAATCCTACGGCAAAAGATTTTCTATCATGCCACTCCATCTGCGCCAGGCCAATGCTGACACTATTGGCCTGCAGTGAATCAAAAGCTGTGGCGGGAGATTGCAGATTGCCTCCCAGGGCTCCCCGCGTATAGTCAGGCACGCTTCATGGCTGGATTGGCAGAGGCCAAAATTGTTGCCCAAGACGACATAGAATCCACAGTCGCTCACATCGACACCGCAGGTAGAGCGATTTGTATCGCCACAGATATGAGGAGGACAGCTTGGGTCAAGGCGACCAAGATTAACACCGATGTGCAAGAGCGCATTCTAGACCTGCCATTTGAGGGGGGACTTGTTCCACTCGACCACAGACGAGGAACTTGACAAAAAGAAAAATGGCTCTCAGACAGTGAAGTCCTTGTCAATCCTGACAGTCGGCACCCAAGGCCAATAGCCAGAGTCGCCAACGCTCTGACAGAGCCCGTTCTTCGAATGGATTGTGTCCGCCCACGTATTCCTCATTTTATGATCATTTGTTATCGCCAGCTTCGCTGCTTCAGACATTTTTTTTTTGGCAGAGGGCGCTGTGCTCGTGGTCGTAGCGGCAATTGTCCCCTGACGGGCTCCGTACCTTGTCGACGTCACTGATGGTATAAGTAGCCCGAGCCACGCCCGTTGGCTTCAGTTCCGTTTTTCCGATTGCTCCTCTCTCGAGAACGGCGCGCTTCGAAATTTTCTACTGAAAATATAATCTTTTTCAACACCTTCAACACCCAAGACTGGGTTTAAAAAGTGTGTTGACTGCAGATTGTTAGGCAGAATCCTGTGCAGTTCCCTTGGGGACCACTGCAAGAAGATTAAGACTACAGGAGTAAGCAGTAAACCCAATTGGTAGCAGTCTGTACCACCCAAATATACCTGGTAGCTGTGGCTGAGCAGTCAGACTTCTCTCAAGAAGAGTAGGGCAGTATACAGAGGATACACAATAGGGCTAAAAACACAGTAGAGCAAGCAGCACTGATCAGAGCTCGGTATCAAAAGTATATAATTATTTATTTAACACACTTAAGGAAATACACTAGCACTATAAATCAAAGCAAGTTCAAACACAATCAGAAAAGTATACACACCTCCCTTAAGAATTATTAGACAAGTCTAAGTCAAAACACCACTATTTGTAAAAACAGATGCGAGCGAGTAACTTAGATGGCACTCCAATAATTAGGTTAAAGGGAGAGAAAAAGGCAGGTCATGAAAATAAAACAGTTCCCAACACTTTTCTAAGACCAAAACAAGTTAGTGAAGGCAGAGTCTACTGTAGAGCCAAAGTTCATAGGCCAGGCCCACTTAAAATGGAGCAAGGTGAAATGTGCCCAAGATCACACAGTTTAGAAATGCATTCAAGTCTTTGTAAAAAATGTTCAAAAGAGGTTGGGTTGATTCAGAAGGTAAAGTTAGAAGGTCTGGGGGCCAACCCAGTTTGAAAGCCAAGGATTTAAGGGTCACCTTTAGCAAACCGTAGAAAGGGAGGCCAGGTGGAATACAGTACCTTTAAAGTTCAGGAAGCTCCAGCGGTGGCAGTTGTTCCTGGCAGCGGGTGCAGTTCATTGTTTTGACCAGGTGAAGAGAAGATCTCGTCGAGGAGGAAACTTGGAGTCGTTGCACTGCCCAGGGAAGAGACCAGCCGCAGATTTCGCTCGGTTAAAAGGTGCGTTCCTTTTATTCACAGTCACAGTGGTGAAGCTTGGCTATCCGGCCGCCGGGGTGCTTGGCACTGGCGATTCGACCAAGAGACGTCCTGGAAGGCGAATGGCGAACTGGTTGATCCCACCAGCTCAGAGGAAGAAGACTCTTTCAGCAGAAGATCTTCACTTGTCGTCGGGAAAGTGGTGAGGTCGTTGCAGCAGGGCTCCACCGGTGGTGTCGTCGTTGCAGATGGCCCAGCTTCTCCCCTCTTCGGATTTCTTAGGTCCTGTGGCGACTTCTTAAGTTCCAGTCCTGAAAGCCCTGCTTTTATGCAGAAAAACCCCCATTCAACAGCTTAGCTGTCACTCATACATGCTAAGTGGTGAGCTGGGCGGCTCACCACTGGGCCAATCAGAACAGAGTGCGACTTGAGTTGCTAAGGCAACGCAGTCCAGGGTGCCAATTCCCCCACCCACAAATCCTGTGGAACCCAGACAGAGTGGCACCAGTTGGAGGGCTTCTGTGGAGAAGCCCGCCAAAAAGTGGAAGAAAGGGCCCCACCTTGGTTAGAGTTACAGAGATGGACACAAACACCATTTTAGAAAAGAGTTCTGGCGAAAAGACCCAACCGGTGATTTTATATTAAATAAATAAACCGGCGGTATCTTTAACATTGCAACCAAAAAGTGGTGCGTTTAAAATCAATGGGAAAATCCCATAGGAGATATTCCGGTGGAATATTTTGCGTGGTAACCACTGCCACCAGCCAGAAACTCGACAAGGGGGGACTGGACAGTACCCTCTCTGAAACAGACCCAGGGGCAATCGAATTAAACCCTTCCAGTACTTCCACAATATGATGGTTTGTAATGGTTCTGTTCAAAATTTGGGACTAGTAAAGCCAATGGTGACTTTACATGCCCTGGGAGACAGTTGTCAGTCCCAGAGTATGGAGCCTATGTTTGGGGATCACTATGACACTCTTGTGTTACTGCACTGAGGGTGCTGTGTAACACATACATAAAAACAGATGATACCCTATGGAGTAAAAGACCCCATAGCCCATAAGCACACAATAAGTCAAAGACATACCTCAAATCATGCCTAAGAGTGGGAGAAAAAGAGTCTCACTCTTAGCAGGAGAAAAAAACAAACCCCAAAAATCCAGCAAAGCTGCTGGGGGACTCACTAGGTTTGGGAAATTAGCCTTATAAGAGAATTCGCCCTAACACAGAGTGCAGATATCGATCACAGATCCTCACTACATTTGGGTCTGGTGCCTCGGTTCAAGTCATTGAACCGGCGACTTTGGCTCTTGTCCGTCAATGACGGAGAAGGCCCTTCGTGAGAGGAAAGGTAAACTGGGGGTGGGGAGGGAAGCTTCTAAAGCCTCCAAGGCTTTGTCTGAAAAACATAAAAAATCGAGCGATTTGAAAGAATCAGATCGTCATAGACACTCTAAGAGATCTCGATCTCGTAGTGGATCGAGGTGCTCTTCATCTTCCTCTTCTAAGAGAGTGAAAAGGAGACATAGATCTCCTTCGTCATCTTCCGATTCATCGACCGAAGTGGTACGATGCCCGAATATGTCGGATTCCCCTAGAAAATGGGAGGAATTTCAAAAGAAGATGATGGAGGTATTTGAGAATGCGGCCTCGACCCCCTCAAAGAAACCTCAGAAGAGCCGTACCCCTGTCGCTCCATTGGACGACAAAGGGAAGTCTGGAGCTACTGTGGTAAAACCTGGTAGTATGGAGGAAACTTGAAAAACTCGAGTCGACCCCAAGTCGTCGAAGACTCATCGAGAGTCGAGTATTTCTCTGATACCACATAAGAAACAGAAGTCGTCGAAAACTTCCACGACTTTGCCAACGACATCGGCGCCGGCAGCTTCGATATCGAAGCCAAAAGCGTCTTCGACGCCTGTGTCAAAGCCTTCATCGGGGTCGTTGAAGATTCCTTCGACACTTTCGAAGAATCTTTCCATTCCTTTGAAGAAAACTCAGGAGGAAGAGAGGAGATTTACTCCATTACCGAAATCAGACTTTTTTAAGTCTGCCTTTGATTTTTGAAGAATCTGGCTCTGAGGATGAGGAAATCTCTCCTTTTGGAGTGTAATATGGCACTAGACAAGTTCTAGAAGAACTTATAGACCCAGAATCTAAGATGAGAGACCTGTGCGAGACTCTCCATTCTGCTAGTGGCATTGACATGTCACCTGAATTAGAGTTTGCTAGCCCTAGCCCTGCAGATCATGCAGATTCAGGGTACAGGAGTCTAATGAATAGAGTGATAGGATATATGGGTTGGGGTAGAACCTCGCCCACTTTTGAACAGGACGATATGATGGACATAATTGTTCGGAGTCCTCAGAAAGATCCAGTTCTCCCCATCCATAGGGCACTCCAGAGAACAGTGGAAAAGAACTGGTAAATTCCTGGAAATATTGCTGCTGTAAACAGTAATTTTCCCAAAAAATATAAACCGTCTAGTTCTTATCCTGAATATTTAAACAGATATCCCACTCCAGAAAGTCTGGTTATTCAAGCAGCAACTACTTCAAGACAGACTGCATATCCTACTACCCCCCCGGATAGAGAGGATAAAAAAGTCAATGCTTGGGCCTGTAAAGTTTTTACTTCAGGTAGTATGGCTCTTAAGTTAACCAATGTCACCTGTACCCTGGCCAGGTTTACCCATACCCTGTGGGACTGCATTTCGGTGGCGGCTGATCATATTCCGGAAGGCGAGGAAAGGGAAGGCTTCACGAATATTGTCAAAGACGGGAAGGAGGCAATGGGGGAATGCCTCCAGTCTGGACTGGATACTACTGATACTATCAGCAGATCCATGGCTGCAAGCACTGTACTACGCAGATTTGCGTGGTTGAGGAAGTCGGGGTTTGCACCAGATATGCAGGCCAGACTTCTGAACATGCCTTTTGATGGCTTGAGGCTGTTTGGTAGTAAGGCTGATGAAAGCCTAGAAAAACTTCAGACCTCAAAAGCGGCAGCTAAATCTCTTAGCGCCTCCATGCGACAGCCTCAGAAACCCTATTCGGGCTCATCTTCCTGGAGGGGTCGTTCTTTTCGGTACTACTCCTCTTTTGGTAGAGGAAGAGGACAGGCTTTTCAAAGAGGCAAAAGAAATGTCCCTCGTAGTGGACGAGGAAGAGGTGCGAAACCAGCCTCAGGAATGGCATCTTAACACTCAGCCGCTCCTGCAGCCGCCTCCAAATCACTGAGACCTTGTTACACAAAACCCCAGTGGGAGGCAGGATCTCTAAGCATCTTAAGGAATGGCGGGGCATTACCTCAGATGCTTGGGCACTGGAAACAGTAGCTCAATGTTACTGTCTCCCCTTCCTAAAGAGGCCTCAGAACTATCCACCAGGAACCAACTCTGTCAAAATTCCAGATCCGCTCCTGTTGCAGGAAATTTTAACCCTGCTGGAGAAAGGTGCTATAGAACAAGTACCTGTAGCGGAGAGGAACAAGGGTTGGTACTCCCCATACTTTCTCGTCCCAAAAAAGGACGGAGGATTGAGACCCATCTTGGACTTAAGAAACTTGAACAAGTTCCTCAGGAAGGACAAGTTCAAGATGGTGTCCCTTTCTCAGGCTCTCCAACTCCAAGACTGGTTGGTATCATTGGACCTTCAGGATGCTTACTTTCATGTGCCAATCCATCTCAAGCACAGAAAGTACCTGAGGTTTGCAATTGGCAATTCTCACTATCAGTTTCGAGTTCTGCCATTCGGGTTGACCTCCGTCCCAAGGGTTTTCACCAAATTAATGGTGGTGGTGGAAGCGAGTCTCAGGAGACGGGGGATTCACGTCTACCCCTACCTGGACGATTGGCTGATCAGAGCACGTTCTCCCAAACAAGCTCAGGAGCATCTTTCGATCACCTGCCACTTCCTTCACAAATTGGGCTTCTCCCTCAAAGTCAAGAAGTCCCACATGGTACCATCCCAAAAGCTCCAGTTTATCGGAGCAGTCTTGGATACTTCCTTGGGAAAAGCCTCGCCTCCCGAGGGGAGAGCTCTCCACATTCTGCAGATGGTAACAAAATTCCAGAAAACCTAGCATCTGCCGGACTTCGATTTTCTGAGGTTGCTCGGCCTCATGGCATCCTGCATTTTCTTAGTACCAGAGGCCAGATTGAGAATGAGATCCATTCAATGGGCACTCAGAACTCAGTGGTCCCAGTTCTCAGGGAATATGTCGGATCTTCTGCAAGTCCTGAGCGCAGTTGCTCAGGATGTACTATGGTGGGCTTGCAACAACAACATCCTCAAAGGAGAATCTTTTTGGCAACCATGGCTGGAGATAACAGTAGTAACGGACACCTCACTCACGGGGTGGGGAGCACACACCAACGATCTGACAATCAGCGGTCGTTGGTCTCCATCGGAGTCCAAACTACACATCAACCTTTTGGAGCTGAGGGAAATCAGACTAGCGCTGAAGGCCTTCCTGCCCTCTGTACAGGGAAAGAATGTCCTGATAATGACGGGCAACACAGTGGCCATGTACTACCTCAACAAGAGAGGAGGCGTAGGGTCACTACCACTGTGCAGAGAGGCAATGCTGCTCTGGTTCTGGGCAATACGAGAAGGAATCTCTCTATCGGCAGTTCACTTAGCCGGAGAACAGAACACGGTGGCAGACGCTCTGAGCAGGCAGAGCACGGTCTCCCACGAGTGGGAACTAGCTCAGGGAGTCCTTCAGGAGATCTTTGCCCTTTGGGGAACCCCTCAAGTGGATCTGTTCGCTACCGCGATCAACCGGGAGTGCAAACAGTACCGCTCAAGGGAATTTGCTCTGAGAGGAGCTCTAGGAGACACATTCGTAGTGGAGTGGAAATTCCCACTTCTGTATGCGTTTCCTCCAGTCCCCGTGATTCCTCAAGTAATCAGGAGGTTGAGAAAGTTCAGGAAATCCATGATCCTAATTGCCCCGGATTGGGCCTGGAGGACGTGGTACCCGGACCTTCTGGACATGTCCATCTGCCCTCCAATACGTCTTCCGCAAAGAGAGGATCTTCTCTCGCAAGAGGAAGGTTGGATTCTCCATCCAGAGGTCAAGACACTCAACCTTCACGCATGGTTTCTGAGAGATTGAGATACAAGGATTGGGATCTTCCGGGTGACGTTATGGAGATTTTGCTTTCGGCCAGAAGGCCAGCAACAAAATCTTTGTACAGATGCCGTTGGAACAAGTTCAGTAACTGGTGCAAAGATAAGGATGTGGACCCTTTTCAATGTGACACCTCAATGGTGCTTTCTTTCCTATTACATCTAGCCAATCTGGGGCTCCAGATCGGAACAATTAAAGGATATCTTGCTGCGCTGTCCATTTTCAAGCGCTCCTCGGAAGAGGTTTCCTACTTCAAAATTCCATTAATCATTCAATTCCTGAAAGGGCATACTAACGTACACCCTCCAGTACCTTTTCATGTCCCAACTTGGGATTTAAATCTAGTACTTAAGTTTGTAACTTGTATACTTTTTGAGCCTCTGCACTCTTGTCCCTTGAGGCTTCTAACATTAAAAACTGTCCTTCTTGTGGCCTTAACATCAGTCCGCAGGGTTAGTGAACTACAGGCTCCCTCATGTAAACCTCCATATACTACTTTTTACAAGGACAAGGTAGTTCTTAAAGTTAAACCTTCCCTTTTACCAAAAGTAGTTTCTGACTTCCATTTGTCACAAAAAATCATATTATCAACCTTCTATCCTCCTCCTCATTTGGGCAAGAAAGAGGAGAGACTGCATAGACTGGACCCCAAAAGGGCTCTCAGTTTTTAAATTTCAAGAATGTCAAAATTACATCAAGATGACCAACTCTTTGTAGGTTATGCAGGTCATAAATTGGGATTATCGGTGACAAAACAAAAAATATCCCGCTGGATCATTCTGGCTATAATTGAATGCTACAGATTGGCGGGAAAGGACCCCCCAGATGGGCTTCGAGCCCATTCCACTAGGGGGATGGCTACTTCTGCGGCTCTGAAGAGGGGAGTTCCTGCAGCGGATATTTGTTCAGCTGCAACATGGAAATCGATGCATACTTTCATTATTGTTTAGATGCTTCCTCCTCCAATGAGGGATTATTTGCCAAGGCGATACTGCGTTCCGTCCATGAAAACAGTATCTAGTACTCCCACCTCCAAAATTGCCACTGCTATGGGAGTCTATCATAAGATGAAGAATATGTGGGAGGACACAATCCATTTGAAGAACAAGTTACTTTCCAACTGTAACGTTCTTTCAACTGGATGTTCCTCCCACGTATTCCTTATCGACCCACCCAACCTATCCCGCAGTACAGTTTGCGTTTTCTTACACTTTCCTCTCACGAAGAGTGCATCAGTCATGAGACACGCCTGGGTGTTCCTCCAATATTTCATTGAAAAATGAGAACTGAAGCCAACGGGCACGGCTCAAGCTATTTATACCATCAGTGCCCGCCGCCATGGTACAGAGCCCGTTGAGGGACAATCGACGCTACGACCTCGAGCACAGCACCCTCTGCCGAAATAAATGGTCCGAAGCTGGCGATAACGAATTATCATAAAATGAGGAATAAGTGGGAGGAACATCCAGTCGAAAGAACGTTACAGTTGGTAAGTAACATGTTCTTTTGTGGCTTCAGGGGTTTTCAGTAGCACCGCGCTAGACGGCCCAACCTGTCTCCTAGCCAGCACAGGCGCAAGCAGCACAAATCCTCTCACAAGGGGTTTTTCCAGTCCCCTCAAAGTCACCAAACTCAGTGGGTAAGAAGTTGCGACTATCATCCAGATCCACAAGTCTCTGGGGGAGCAGGCTTGCCCTTCACTTCAGTTCCTGGCGGGCACGGTTTGCGGACCCATGGATTCTCTCTGTAGTTTCCACTGGCTTCCATCTGCCAATTCCTCCACTTCCTCTTTCTTATTCCCCCTGCCCCCCACAGATTGGGACAGTAACTCTTTTGGCGGAAATCCGCTCGCTCATCACGAGTCAAGTGGTTGAGGAGGTCCCAGCTTTGCAACGATGCATGGGCTTCTATTCCCGAATAGTCACCATTCAGAAAAAGAACCAGGCTGGCCTGAGTTGTATCTTTCGAATGACAAAAATGTCAACAAAAAAAATACGGACAAAAAAATTGGAATTATTTTTTTTTTAATTTACATTTTTTGGGGGGGTTTCGCGAGTAAAAAAAGGGGGGTTGGGGAGAACCCCCTATTTCAAACAAAAAATAACAAAAAGACATTCGACATCTTTTTTTTTTCTGTATAATTTTTCAACATTTTTGCATTTGAAATAATGAAATTCGAAATATTAACTATAAACCCTTACCTGCACGTCCCCATTTGGGAGCCCCATCGGTCCTTCCTGACCTGAGGATCATGGGCTTTCATTTTCAATACAAGATTCTCCCTTTTGGCCACAACTCAGCTGCAAGGGTGTTTACAAGTTTAAGGAACTAGGTAGCAGCCTTGCTCGGGGCTGAGGGCCACCGCCTTTATCCATATCTCGACGACTGGCTAGTCTGAGGGTAGTCTCCCAAGGCTGTACAGCGCACAGCTTCAGCATTTATGCGCATGCTATACGATCTGGGGTTCTCAATGAACCTCATGAAGTCGCAGCTACTCCCCACTCAGTCCTTAATATTCTTGTGGCTAATTTGGGATACAAAGCTGGAGAGGATCTTTCCCTTTCGGCAGACAAGATCACGGCAATCAAGAAGGCCACCAGGCATTTTCTCATCAGACCAGTGACCTCTGCATGGTGGTACCAGCATTTGCTTGGCATAACGGTGGCTTGTTTCCTCGCAATGCCACACACAAGACTCATAATGAGGAGGCTGCGGCTGCATTTCTCAGCCTCGTGGAATCAGGAGACTGGCTTCCAGGCAGCATACCACAGCATCTGCACACAGGCTTGGAGTGATGGAGTGCAGACACCAAACTGTTAGTGGGCAGATCGTTCCGGCAGCCCTCTCCAGAGATCACCATTACCAACGACTCGTCCCTAGTGATGGGGGGGCTACACTGGATAAACCACAGTGTCCATGGAGTTTGGTCACGATAGGAACAGCTGGAACATATCAACCCTCTCGAGATGATGGCCATCTGGCTGGCCCCAAAAACGGTCCTGCCCATTGTCAGCAGCAGGCGGTCTGCATCCAGACAGACAGCTCCACTTGCATGTATTGCATCAACAAGCAGGGAGGTACCATATCCCCTACCGTCTGCCGTCTGTCCATCGACATTTGGGAGTGGACACTGTCCAACAGCATTTACTTATCAGCAGCCCACCTGTCCGGAGAATCCAACCTGGAGGCGGACAGGCTCAGAAGGCTGGGGATCGAAAACTAAGAGTGGCAGTTGAACAAAGCAGTCCTGAAGAGGATTATCGACAGGTGGGGCCACCCTTAAGTAGACCTATTAGCCACCATAGACCACAGGAGATGCCCTTAGTTAGCTTCCTCGCCGGGGCGAGGTAGAGTATCGCTGGGGGACGAGTTGGCGATCACATGGAATGGCATGAATGCATATGTGTTTTCCCCACTCCGCTGATTGAGAAGGTCATCTGTAGGGCCAGGGAGTCACAGAACCTTCGACTCATCCTGGTAGCGCCATGGTGGCTTGCAAGACCGTGGTTCTCAGAGCTCCTTAGATTGTCAGACCAACCTCTACTACAACTCCCGTTGGGTCCAGCCCACTTACTGTCCCAGCTGCGGGTTACCGTGGTTCACCCCGCCACGAAGTTAGCCCTGGCAGCTTGGTTCTTGAACAGGTCACCCTGAAGCATCTACACTTATCGCAGGCCAACCTGGCCATCATACAAGGGGCAAGAAGGGACTCCACCAGGAGTCAGTACAGAAGCAAGTGGACCAGGTTCTGCCACTGGGCCAAGGCGAACAAGGTTGATCCACGGACATCCTCACTGGACGATGTGTTATCCTTCTTGGCGCATCTGGCTCACTCAGGTGAGCAGTTGGACACCTGCCGTACGTATCTGGTGGCCATAGGGGCCTACAAGAATTCCAGAGACTGCATCTTCTCCTCTTCCAATCTGGTGGTATAAAGGCATCTGGCAGGAGTGACCAGATTATATCCGCCGGTCAAACCTCACATATGGTCTGGGACCTTAACGTGGTGTTGGGCGCCCTGGCTCACAAACCCTTCGAGCCCATGGCATCAGCAGACATCAGGCTGGTGACTATTAAGATAGCCCTGCTGGTTTGCCTTACTTCAGTATGCCGGATCAGCGAGATTCTGCCTCTGGTGTTATCAGAGCCTTCGACTACGTTTCACCGGGACAAGGTGGTGCTCAGGACGCATCCTAGCTTCCTCCCTAAAGTTGTTTCTTCCTTTCACATTAACGAGGAGATGGTTCACCCTGTGTTCTTTGCTGATCCAAAGGATGAGGCTCAAAAGGTATTGCATTGTCTGGATGTCAGGCCTTCTCTAAGATTCTATCTGGACAGGACAAAGTGCTTCTGTAAATCGAATGCCTTGTTCATCACTTTTGGCGGGCCAAAATCAGGCTGTCAAGCCTCCAAGACCTCCATAGCAAGGTGGATAGTGATGGCCACCAAGGAGGCGTATGAGGGCCAGCACAAGCCTTTGCCAGTAAACCTGCATGCCCACGCCATCGGAGCCAAGGCCACGGCCGTGGCTTTCCAAAGACACCGTCCCATGGTAGACGATCCGCAAAGCGGCTACTTGAGGTTCCCCGTAAGCATTTTGCAAACACTACTGTTTGGATGCCAGCGCCA
The DNA here is from genome assembly GCF_040938575.1 of Ambystoma mexicanum. NCBI lineage: Eukaryota > Metazoa > Chordata > Amphibia > Caudata > Ambystomatidae > Ambystoma > Ambystoma mexicanum. The sequence continues at coordinate 994,760,351 of NC_090929.1, read as the reverse complement.
GGTCGGACGTAGCATTTGGCCAGGCAGTTTTGAAGAACTTGTTTTCTTAGAGGGGTAACTCTCCTCCTCACGGTTGCATTCAGTTGTAATCGCCCATACAGTATGGAAGAAAGGGCATGGGGATGTAGAAGTAATTATAAGATACTCACGGTAGTGACTAACGTACTCCTAGTCCATAGTCTCCTTTCCTCTATACATCCCACCATCCTGCCCCTTAACATCTCGGTGTCATTAGGCAATCATAATATAGTCGACACGCCAAAGGGGACTGAGGAGTGGCGCCGGTGGGCAGAGTCAGGGAAGCGCATGCTCCCAGGGCTGTGCCCCCGCACGCATCTAAATTTGACAGGGAAGACAATTTGTTCTGGTGAAAAAGGTTTTGTTACTTGTCCCTATCGAGGGACTCTCGTACAGTATGGAGTAAAGGGGACTATGGACTAGGAGTAAGTACAATAATGGATGGTGTCTTCCCACGGATTCCTCATCTTAGATATTTCTTCTCTTGCTTTGCAGCTTTCTGAAACGTTTTCCCCAGCAGGGCGCATCTTGCACACCGGCGTCGCTGGCAGTCGAGTCTTCTTCGAGACCGGACGTGCCGTTGATGCAAATACAAATAGCATGCTCAGCGACCCGTGACCCCAGTTCCTTTTTTCCCTCCCCCAGCAAACTACTCAGGAACTTTGCTTCATAGATTATCCGACACTTATTTTCGAAGCTTCACATTTTTGGCAGACTTTGTCAGCATACTCAAAATCTCCAATTTTTTTAAATTGGGATTGCGCTGCAAAAATGACACTCACTTGAGGAGTGACTCCCATCGTCCTCCTTCCTCATTGAAGAAAAGGAGAATGCTTTCGACTGACTCATCCCCAGAGAGACGGGTATGGTTCTGCCTTGGCGAAGAAGTGTGAAGAGTTTTGCATCAAGATGATGCAGGCCTTCGAGAAAGCGAATCCGCCCGTTCTCTCTTTCTCTGGGAAGAAGACCTCTGAGCCCACTATGCCGACAAGGCCGTCGGGGATTCAACTCACCAACCACCTTGTGCTCCTAAGAGCCAGAGACTGGTAAAGTCCTTGATCTGACTGTCGATGCCATCTGTGGTTGAGGTTTTCAATGTTCCACTGGCTCTGTTGGCGCCATTGACGTCCCAGCCTAAACTGTGTCGAAGACAGTCTACGATCCTTCGAGTAGATTCATCCAAAAATCTACCAGTGATTTTATGTCCTTTTTTCAGGGTGTTTTTTGTTGAGGACGACCCAGTCCCTTTCGGGTTTGAGCCCATGGGTCTTCCTCGACGTCCTGAGGTGTGAAAAAAAGGTTTTTTGACCTGGCTTTATCCCTTCGAGGCAAGTGGCTGAGGTGGAATTCCCACAGGGAGATCCTAGAGCCCATACAAATGTGGCATATATGAAAATGATGGCAAAGGTGACGGATGCATAGGTTGGGGTATTCCACCTGGCAACATAACGGAATGTGACTTGAGTGACATTTTGGACAAGGGCTCATATGTTGAACCCATCCTTCCATTATACAATGCCATTAAAATCCCATTGTGGAGCTATGGAAGACAACCTATTTAAGAAAGGAACAGGAAGTGGCACTCTCACTATTTTCTGGTCCCAAAGAAAGACTGAGGTCTGGGACCCATCTTGGATCTGAGGCGCTTGAACAAGTTCCTTAGAGAAGACCAATTCAAGATGGTAACACTCTCGCAGATCCTCGGCCCTAGGAATTCTGGATTGGTTGTCGTTGCTCAACCAACAGAACTTCCTGTGCTTTTAATGGATCTGCACATGGAAGTACCTGAGGTTCGTCATAGGCAATACTCACTACCAGTTTTGAGTTCTGCCGTTCGGGCTTAGCTCCGCCCGAGGGTCTTCCCCAAGCTGTTGGTGGTTGAGGCAGCCATTCTCAGGAAGGGGGGAATCCACGTCTTTCCCTACCTAGACGATTAGTTAATCCGGGCACGGTCTCTGTACCAAGTCCTGGATCCTCTCAGTCGCACCTTCCAGATGCTTGGCTATTCCCTCAATTTAAAGAAGTCCCAGCTGGCACCTTTGGAAACGCTCCAATTAATTGGAGTGGTCCTGAATTCTCCCTTGGGCAAGGCTTTCCCTCCCAAAGGGAGGGCTCTACACATCCTGCAGATGGTCACCTAATTCCAGAACGCCCAATACCTGCCAGCTCTAGACTTCCTACGGTTGCTCAGCGTCCTGGAATCCTGCATCTTCCTGGTGCCATTGGCTCGGTTGAGAATGAGATTAATCCAATGGGCCCTCAGGTCTCAAAGGTCATAGTTCCCTGGCTGCATGATGTACTTCATTCAAGTCCTGAGCAGAGTCGCGCAGATTCCCCTGAGGCGGACTCGCACAGAGAAAGTGACGGCAGGAGAACTGTTTTGGCAACCGTGGGAAGAGGCGACCGTAGTGACGGACGCATCACTGAAAGGCTGGGGCGCTCTCCTGAATGAGCCAACGATGAGCGGGTTGTGGTCTCTGGCGGAGACAATACTTCACGTAAACCTGTTGGAGCCATGGGCGATCAGACTGGCGCTGATGGCCTTCTTGCCATACAGAGGAAGACTGCCCTGATAATGATGGACAACAGTGGCCATGCACTCTTCAAAGCGGTCAAGCACTGCATGAACTTGCTATTTCACACTCCATCGAAAAAATTCACCGCCATCAGCACCTTCTTCATTCACAAAATCAGCAAGATTTGCCAGCAGATAGACACCAGCTCTGCATCCAGGCCCACCTCTCGTCCCTCCATGCAAAATCTTCACACCCTGGACAACATTCAAGACACTCTTAACAGATGACTTGGTAGAAACCCTGGCCACCCTCAAAGCCACATCGTTAAAGACGACATCCTCCCAGCATCCATCCTCAAGACCCTCCCCCAGAAGCTATACTTCTCTACCTGAGGATCGTCAACAGCTCCCTAACTCGAGGCACCTTCCCATCGACCCTAAAAACAGGACAAATGCTCCCTCTACGAAAGAGGCACACTCCTAGATCCCGACAGCCTAGGTAACTATAGCCCCATCACCCATCTTCCCTTCCTAGGTAGGTTCATCGAGAAAGCAGTTTCCGTTCAACTGTAGCAGCACATCGACACCAACAATCGCCTCCAAACCTACCAACCCGGGTTCAGACCCAGATGCAGCACAGAGACAGCAACCATACGGGTGGTCGGCGACGTCCTCCGCATCCTTGACGAAGGCCTCTCCTTCCTCCTGGCTCTACTCGACCTCTCGGTCGCTTCGGACAGTAGACCACCAGGCGCTCACAGACACCCTACATCGTTGCATGGGGATCAGCAACCTTGTCCTACTCTGGTTCAAGTCCTACCTCACCAACTGCCAGCAGTTTGTTTAGATTAATTCCTCTAGATGGCCACTGCTACCGGTCACCTGCAGAGTCTGACCGGGTTCCATCCTCTCCCCAGTGATCTTCAATCTTTAGATGGAGCGGCTGGGAGCCCTCCTAGCCGCACACAACATCCACATTCACCACTATGCCCTATGACACATAGCTATACATCAAGATCAACTTCTTCAAGGACATTCATTGGCTCAAAACTTGCCTCTCGCTGATCCTGTTTTGGATGGCCAATGCATACTTGAAGCTCAACCCCTCCAAGACCAAATTTCTACTCCTCACCAACAACAATGAACACTCAGACCTGGCTATCAACCATGAACTCTGAGCTCCCCTCCTGAGCCAAGTCCCTCAGATTCCACATCGACAAACACCTCTCCTTCATGACACACAAAGCTAAGAAAACTTGCAGCTTGGTATCGGCTCTCCCTCCTGCAGAACATCAAGCCCTTTCCCCCTCTGGACGGCTTTAGATCCACCTTTCAAGCATTGGTCCTATAACACGTGGATGGGGCAATGCACTCCTCTTAGGCCTCCCGTCCTACCTTGTACCCCTGAGAAGTGTCCTACACATGGCCGCATGCCTCATCAAGGGTCTACGCAGATACGAAAAACAGTGTGGTGGGGGGCACAACTGAAGTAAGTCAAGTTCCTGCTGTAACAATATCCGTTCATCAGTCAATATACTATCAATTTGTCACTCACTATGATTTCAGGTGCACCAGGGTAAATCTCGAGGCCACCAGAGATTCAAAATACAAGGAACAAAAATAAACACCGGGTGTTGCCACCTGATAGCCCTGTAGTGCACTCCTCAGGGGATATAAAATCCCTAAAAAAACAAGTAAACAAGATAACCGAGGGGACAGTTTATTCTGACTCATTACTCTAACTGTTCATTGTTTCAAAAAACACACACACAAAAACATTAAGGACACTAGTCCTGTTGGTATCGGGTAATAATATCGCCACATATATGGTCGCCGTAAATAATATCGCCGGGAAAATGTTGTGGCGATATTATTTGGGTGACCATATATATGGCGACAGGAGCAAAAATATATATATTTTTTTTAAAAAAACACAAAAAAAAAATTGGGGGTTGCGGGGTTGTCCCCCGCATGTTCCATGCAATAATGTTGCCACAAAAAACGACAATTTTTCGGCAATATTTTTGTATGGCGATATTTTTGTGCCGACATTATTACATGGAACCGTCCTGTTCACACTCGCATAGTAACCAATACCAGCAGTGCTGATTACTTTAGTAATTGTATTTTATATAAAGAGCTTTAAGTGAAAAGTAAAGTCAAAATTAAATGAAGCAAAACCCACACGATGCACAACGCATGTGATGGTACAAGGAAGTTCCCTTCAATTCAGAAAACAGTGGTGTTTATGTTGGGGCCAATATACACATTATTAACCCAAAGGCACATAATACACACAGCTCATATATACAAGTGCAGGTTCAGATACATAAATGAACATTGTTGGATCATCCCAAAAACACTTCTTTAAGAAATATCAGTGCCGACGCGTTTCGGATTTGACAAAATCCATCTTCAGTGCTAGAAGTGTTTTCCGTATAATTTTTCAAGTTTGAATTCTCAAGTTTTATCCTAAAGAAATAGAGATATCCTAATTATAGTCCTATTTAAAGTAAGTGTGATACAATGACATGTGTAGATTCTCATAGTACTATTGTAGTACTAACCTGATGTTCCAAAGGATGGTCAGGATAGTGTACTCCTCCCTGCATGTTAAATGGATAGTATTACTAAAATAGATACACAAACTTCTAAAGACGTACGTCCAACTCCCGGGTGGAGAAATTATGCAAAGGACGACCCTCACCTTGTGGATGCTGGTAAATGAGGAATAATTAAGATAGTTCAAGGATCCTGCCAGGTCTAGCTGTCATGTTACATCTAAATTTAGTCCTGGTGCGTTTAAGAGAAAAACACCTTTCGAGTATAAAATGGTGCACACAATGAGGGTAAATATTAGTATGCCCAGGATGGCTCAAGACATCTAACTGTCCAGCCAACTATTCTGTAGCACTCCAGGTAAATGTACCATAATGTGTGCCATTGCTAACGCATCCGATAGAATTCAGCGTTTCTAAATCACAGCCGTGCCATGGATATTGGCGATCGGCACCAGCGCTAATTATAGAGAAGAGATAGGATCCCATGAAACACAGATGACAATCCCCGCATAGGCGGCTTACTGAGTCAGTTAACACAAGTCACCGCCGAGCCGCCCGTCCGCAAGACGAGCCCCTCGGCGTATCCGAATGTTTATGGTTTCCATGGAGGCGACGCACACGCGCATCGCCTCCATGGACTCTATCTTGGTTGAGGACTAGTCTATGTGCACAAAGACGCGTGGCTGCCCTTGTTCGACCCATACTAACGAGGGGATTGTAGGTAATACTGTGCATAATTATGTGAAGTTGCATATATTAAAGGCACGGGGTATCCCCAGGGGAGTGTGACCGCTAGTTCGTAGTAATTCAAACAAACAGGATCAGTATAAAAGCATGTTGAACCAAGCCCGTAAGGTATACACAATACAGTGCAACTGCATGGGTCCCACCGCGACAGGCGCAGCGTGGTATACTATCCAGCAGGTGCACCTTCTGACATACTCTCATGGCGGTATGTGTCATGTTGGTGAATGTGCGAGTAGTGGGGCAAAAACGCAGACAGCAGTACCATCACATGCGTTGTGCATCGTGTGGGTTTTGCTTTATTTAATTTTGATTTTACTTTTCACTTAAAGCTCTTTATATAAAATACAATTACTAAAGTAATCAGCACTGCTGGTATTGGTTACTATGCAAGTCTGAACAGGACTGGTGTCCTTAAAAATATTTTTGTGTGTGTGTTTTTTTAAACAATGAACAGTTAAAGTAATGAGTCAGGATAAACTGTCTCTTCGGCTATCTTGTTTACTTGTTTTTTTAGGAATTTTATATCCCCTGAGGAGTGCACTACAGGGCTAAGGGGTGGCAACACCCGGTGTTTGTTTTTGTTTCTATGCAGATACGACCACATCAACCCAGCCCTAACAGACCTTCTCTGGTTCCCACTTCTCGCACAAATCACCTTCAAGTCTTGCTGCATCCATCTATAAGACAGTCGCCCTCAAGTCACCCAGCTACCCCGCAGAGAAACTCAGCATTTCCGATGGACAGTGCACCACCAGAAGCCAGGACACGTTCACACTTGAAATCTGCTGCTGCAAAAAGGAAAGGACCAGAAAAAGAGCCTTCTCTGCCTATGCCCCAACACTTTGGAACCTCCTCCCCGTCGGCATTAAACTCACCCCCACACTTTTACAATTCAGAAAAGAACTCAAGACCCATCTCTTCAAGGAATCTCTCCTCAACAGCTAGGCCAGCACGTTGCCCCTCGCGCCCCTGACTCGCCAGACGCCGCCTGCCCCTCTCCTCCCTGCCACCCAGTAGAGCTGCACCCCTCCTCTGTGCTCCTCTTTATCCTACCCCCAGCTGTAGATCTGTTCCGTTATCTCTTAAAAGCGCTCTGTTATGCCTCTGTACTGTTGTATGCCTCTATAAAGCACTCTGTTATCTATCTGTATTGTTGTATACCTCTGTAAAGCGCTCCATTTCTTCTCGAAGCTAGGTCTGCGCTTACTAAACATAATATAATAATGCACTACATCAACAAGAGAGGTGGTGTAGGGTCACTCCTCCTGTGCAGCTGTGGTTCCTGGCATTAAAGAACAAGATCTACCTATCAGCAAATCACCTTGCTGCGAAGGAGAATAAGACTTTGGATGCCCTGAACAGGGAGGGCTCGGTCTCCCATGAGTGGGAGCTGTGCCAGGAAGAAGTTCTACAGATCTTTGCCCTTTGGGGGAACCTCTCAATGCATTCCCACCGATTCCTCAAGTGATAAGGTGGTTGAAGAGGTACAGAGCAATCATGATCCCGATTGCCCCAGTCTGGACCAAGAGAAGGTGGTGCCCGGAACTTCTGGGCATGACCATCTGTCCTCCACATTGTCGTCCCTAGAGGCAGGACCTTCTCTCTTAGGAGACGGGGCTGGTTCTTCACCCGAGCATACACAATCTCAACCTGCATGCTTGGCTTCTGAAAGGCTTAGGTACAGGGATTGGGACTTTCCAGAAGATGTGATGGAGCTGTTGCTTACGGCCAGAAGGCCAGCAACAAAAGCTCTATACCGCTGCCATTGGAAGAAATTCTGCAGCTGTTGCAGAGCACAGGATGTGGATCCATATTTATGTGACGCCTCAAGGGTATCCTTCCTTCTTCATATAACAAGACCGGGGCCTTCAGGTTGCTGCCATCAAGGGCTATTTAGCAGTGCTTTCTATTTTTAAGTGCATGCCAGTACAAGAGTCATTCTTCTTGATACCCCCTTGTGGTGCAATTTTTAAGAGGCCTGACTAAGACTTTACCTCTGACACCTTTCATGGTCCGTGCATGGGTTTTGAGTCATTACACTTGTGTACTCTGAGGCTACTGTCTTGGAAGACAGTCTTTTTGGTCTCCATTTCCTATGCCCAGAGAGTACGCAAATTGCAGGTAGTGTCCTCTAAGCAACTTTTTATAGTCTTTTCCAGCAACAAGGTGACTCAGTGCACCTTTCATTCCTCCCGTTGATCGTATCAGGGTTTCATTTGTTGTAGACGATCTGTCTGCCAGCCTGCTATCCCCCTCCTCATCTATCCAAGGAGAAAGAAATGCTGCATTGGGTCGATCCCAAGAGGTTTCTGAGTTTCTACATCACCAAGACATGACAATTCAGGCTGGAAGACCAGTTGTTCATTGGATATACAGGCCCACAAATGGGTAAAGGAATAACGAAGCAAGCCATCTCTGGATGGATAGTGCGTTGTGTGTCTGAATGCTACACCAGAGCAGGTAAGGAAATCCCTGAAGGCTTCAGGGCACATTCCACTGGAAGTGTGGCAGGTACCTCAGCTCTCCAAAGACGGGTACCAGTAAAGGATATCTGTTGGGCCACAATGTGGTCCTCCATATATACGTTTGCAAAACACTACTGCCTGGACACAGTATCTGCAAATGAGTCTCGTTTCGGCAGAGCTGCCCTCCAACAAGTGGTGGCATAATCGCCAGGGAGTTTGTTCCTTCCCACCTTCTGGTCTTTCTGCTGTGGAGTGTATCCAAGATGAGGAATCAGCAGGAAGACACAAGCCATTAGAAGAAAAAACGATTTACCCCTTGTAATGTTCTTTCTCCTGCCTGTTCCTCGCAAGGATTCCTCATCGCTCTCCCAGCCTACCTGACAGTTACAGAGCTCTCTAATGCAATTACACGATGACTCACCTTGACCGCTAATAATTAATTTTGATATCAAATTCCTAACGCGGCTGTGCAATGGACAAAAAAGCCAACTTGGGTCACGCCGCGCTGCGTGCACTTATTGTACCTGCATTGATGTCCCATCCAGTCACTAAGACGACAACTTGACAGCCATCCACGCCGGTGAGAAAGACTTCCCCTGCTCGGAAAAAGTTTAAGAAAGCTGCAAAGCAGGAGAAGAAATATTTAAAATGAGGAATCCATGGGTGGAACATCCAGTAGAAAGAACATTACAGGGGCAAAGTCATTTCTTCTCTGTTCTTCATAATTTTCACAGAAAATCAGTAAGGTCATGTGATAGGTTTCAATATTAAAATGTTTAAATAAGGTTTTATTATCCTCCGATTTATACCGGCAGCATACCTTTCGAATGGGAGGCTTTTGAGACATTTTGGAAACCTCAAATATTCGTTTTTTTCCTCATGCATTTATAAATTGGTGACTAGAAAAAACTGTAGCCTTGTTACAATTTTATTTCTATTGCAGCTCTGATGTTTGCATAGTGCTCAATGTGAAGGCTAGATCACTCAGGCATTATAGAACGGTTTCAGGCGAGTTGTAATGGATTTCTCTAAAGCAAGAAGACCTGTTTGGTGGATGGCATTTGGTAGGGTAGTTCACACTCCCCCCATTAATGCCAAACATTATCCACCTCCTTTTTTTTTTTTTTTAATAATGGGTGTCTTGAGTGAATAACTGCGCCCTGCAATACGGAAAGGTTTTGTGCATATCTACTTTGCTATTATTGCTAGCAGCAAGAGAAGTTCACCCATCAATAGGCCCACACCAGTAGAGACTAAACTTCATACATCATCAAGGAAATCCTTATTCACTGAGATTTATTTTAATCCAATGCTAGCAAATTGTAAACATACATTGAAGTTCTACCTATTCAAGGGACTCAGTACTTATCTTATGGTTGCATGACAATATGTCCAAACACCCAAAAACAAAAGAAAACAATTTATATATGTACAGTAAGTACAAAACTAAGGCTTACACTTGTTTCACACTGCGTGCGTTAATTTTAACACCCTGGGCAAGTGCTTTTTCAGTGCTATACAACGTGCTTATCCCTTTTTAGCAACCTGTTTTGTTATTGTTCCTCAATCACTGCCAATATTCTTTTAACACCCACATGCCCCAATCGGTTTAGTTGTCTCAAATTCAGTTGGAAGAGGGAAGTGGCCTTTGTTTCTTTTTCTTTTTTTCTCTGTTTTTTCTTTTTTTTTTGGGTCTGGAATCCAGTCTGTGAATAAATAGTGAGAATTCTACTATAGTCCACTTAATTTGACCATTTGAAGCACTTGACTTTTTACCCAATTGGCAAGGAATGGGGCAGCCACAATTGTAGTATTATGTCAGATCTTTTCTTCAAGGAGTCTCGGTAGCCATCCCTGCTGCTGAGTTACAAAGGACATGTCAGTTTTTGAAGCCACTTTCAAGATGTGCATATCTGAGATGGGTATGTATGTAAGGCTGTACAATCTATAGTTTCTAAAAGTTCATATATGTTCATACTCCCCAATTAGCCTTTATCTAGTACTGTATGTATTCATATCTAGTACTGTATATATTCATACAGTTGCTTAATTATGAGTGTGTCTTGCTGGACGTATCCAGTGAGTTTAATATCAATTGTACTCCTATTTATGACATTTACTCCATGATGTTGGATGACTTAGCATCATCTTTAAAACATTAATTTCATGTAGTGGAGGCATAAAGCAAGATCCATGTAGAATATGACAAGTTAACTATAAAGAATCAGTGAGACTCTAGGGGGTGCTGGCCAAGATAACTACAGTGGCCTGACCTCTGTTCCTCCTGGAGCTGTTGGAGGCCAGCACCTGGGCATAATATTGTGTCCGCTCTGGCGTGAGATCCTTCCTAATCTGTCCTCCACCGTGAGGCACTCCTGAAGAGCTGAAACAGCGAGGTCCGGGTTGCTGATGAACCGCTTGCCATCCTGGGCAGGGTGCGCTGGGGCACTGAGCCCAAACCCATCGGTGGTTGGTCTGTGTGGCTGCAGGAGACAGAGAGAGTTGCAGACGGGAGGTTGTCTGAGCCTCCTGGAGTACAATCAGCAAAGAGGGGGCCAGACCCGAGCGGAGGCGGTGGCTGAAGAGCCCGGCCTCGGCTCTCCAGTGGGCGAGGTGACGACAGCAGCAGGTCCCGGTGCAATTGTACTGGAGCTCCAGCTGTCAGCAGGCACCGGAAGCACCTATGAGACAGTCCGTCCTTCTGGCTTACTAATCCTGCAACTTGGTGTACTCGAGGTAGAGTGTGGTGACTGGTGATAGAGGGACAGCTCTTGGAGCTCACCTGGGGGCTTGAAGATTGTCTGCCGTCATTACTGAGCATGGGTTGCTGAGGCCCCGCTGCAGGTGAGTGGGAAATGATTGGATTGTGTTGGCAGCCCCTTACAGCAAGTACTTTCAACCCCCGTGGGCAGGGTTTTTGAGATACCTGAAGGTGTCTGCCTAGCTAGTCCCCGGGGAGCTGTCATCCAGGTGGCCAGGACATGGCCATCACTATTGGATCCAGTTCCTGGGGTGGACCAGTGAGGTTGGGACACCGGGTGAAACGCGGTGTCCCCATTCTTTCAACACCTTTTCCACATCCTACCACATAGGACGTTCGAAACCACTGCCCACCATGCCCCTTTTCCGACACGAACACTTTCGCACGATACACCAGCAAAAGGACTAATACCAGAGCTGTTTATCTGACATGTGCAAATACAAGGGTCAGGCAATTGATCAGAATCACACACCCCTGACGGCCCTTTCCCTTCCCCACCGGCATCAGAGGTTATGTTATGTTAATATAGTGCCTTATGTACCATTGGTATGGTCTCAAGGCACTGGTAGGTTGAAGGCCCTCGGGAACCGAAGTTCAAGTCAGTAGAGAGAATAGAGAGCGTCAATGGTGCGTGTGAGCACAGGATATGTGTGCAGCTGGTGTGGCATTTGTGTGATAGCTGCTTTTTAGCATTGGATGTGGTGGTTGAGAGATCAAGAGTATGTGTTCGTTCTGGCAGGTTTTTATCCAGACCGATTCTGGCTGCGTTAGGCCTGAGGAGAACGACTAGGCTGGAGGGTGTATAACCAGCAGTGTTTAATTAGGGTGATGGGGAGTATGAGGCAGATGATGGTAAAGAAGAGAGTAAGCGTGAAGATGAGATATGGTGGTTTACCTTAGATGTTTGAGATTTGGCCCACTCCAATAGTACTATGTACTCCATCCGTTCCATGTACTCCGACTGTTCCAAGCACTCAGAAACCGTTCACTGCCATGCTCTTTCAAACGTTCCATGCACTCAAATCATTCCATCCCGCACATATATCACCCGTTTGCTCCACACTGGATATCCGCTCCGCGCTCTACACCCGCTCCGCACTCTACACCTGCTCCGCACCCACACCATAATCTACATCCGTTCAGCACCTTACATTGGTTCAATACCACCGCACCCTACATCCGCTCAACACCCTACATCTGGTCAGCCCCATCACGCCCTACATTGGTTCAACACCCTAAATCAGCTCAACACTCTACATCCGCTCCATTCTATTATCCAGTCACACAACCTACATCCGCACCACGACCTGCATCCGCACCACTCTTATCTGTTCCATGCTCTTATCTGCTCCATGCCCTCATTCATTTAGCGCTCTCGTCCACGCTCGTCTGCCCAGCGCGCTCGTCTGCCCAGCGCGCTCGTCTGCCCAGCGCGCTCGTCTGCCCAACGCACTCATCTGCTCTACGTGCTTCATCCACTCGAACAACTTTATCCGCTCCACTCATCTCACTTGTCGTGCGCACTTGATCCGTTACGTGTTTTCCATCTGTCCCATGCACTACACCTGTCTCATGTATTCGAATCGTCTATTCTGTACTTTCCATTTATACTATGCACTCATACATTCCATGTCATCTGTCTGTGTATTCATTCATCCATCTCCTGTATTCATTTTCCCTCCTCTTCACTTTAATCATTTCGTCTATTTTGTTCCTTTCGTTCATTGCAATCATTACATCCATTTCATTAATTTCAACTGCTTTCGTACAATTTATTCTTTTTCCACTTCACTCCTTTGATCTACTTTACTCATTTTATTCTTATTGTCCTTTTAGTTTACACTAGAGGTTATTAGTTGTCGAATTCTCGCTTGGATCTTGATGTTGTTTTGTTTTTTGTTTTATTGTTATTTAAGATTTAGTATTTTTGTCTAGTCGAATTGTTGTCATCCATTTTATCATTACGTCCAAATTGATCCTCTAGTCCATTACATTTATTTTGACAATTTCCTTAATTTCAGCCACTTTGTTGTTCTCGTACAACATAATCATTTTATTTGCTTTGCAGCTTTGATTATTTTTTACTCCTTCAATTTTGTTTGTTCATTTTAGCTAACCAATAGATGTTAATTAGTTTTCGATTTCACGCTTGGATCAAGGTGCTGCATTGCTATTTATGATCTAGTATTTGGGAAAGTCATTGAGATGTTGTTATCCAGATTAAGTTAGTTTGAGTTTGGGGTCGGTTTTAGGGGAAGAGACAGGTTTTCAGTAGTTTGTGGAAAGACATGAGGTCTTCCGTGAGTCGGATGTGGGGTGGGAGTGCGTTCCACAGTGTGGGGGCCATGGTTGAGAAAGATGATCTGCCTAACCTGACTGAGTTTGTTTTAGGTATGACTAGGAGGCCGGCGGAGCTTGATCTTAGAGTATGTGGAGGGTGATAGGGTTTTAATTTGTCTTGCAGATATTGCAGATATTGAGGTCCGGTTTTATGCAGTGCTCGGTGAGAAATGCACCCTGCATTCATTGTTCAATAAACACCTTTGAACTGTGATCACTTGTCTGTCTTCTTTGTTGCCACTATGAGTTACTTATAGGTGCTCGAGAATAGAAGGCCCCTGGTCTGGGAGTGGAGAGGCGATCCAAGGGTTACAATCTTTACCGTGGGAAAACTACATTAAATATTGGTCACATGCACCTTATTGTGATTCCCCAAGGAGACCTGCACTCTATCCTTTTCTTCTGTGGGAATACAATTACATGTCCACTTTTAAAGCTTGAAAACTATATCAAAGAGAGTGGTCGCGTGTGCCTGATGGTAGTTTCTACCGAAATACTGAATCTTATACTTGGTATGAAAGTGACATTTCTTGCATTACACAATAGAAGAAGAGAACAAGCATTGTCTAGGCCAAGAGGTACCCCATACTAATTGTGAAGCTGAACCTTTCTCAGAGTTTAGAGCAATCCAGCTGCATTGTGAAGTTAACAATCAGAAACAGCTGATCATCTGAGTGCTATACTATCACCTATCCTCCCTCTCTCATGGTCTGATAGAAAAAAGTTTTAAAAAGTTGTTTGGACCACTAACCCTGGCCTACCTATCGCAGACACATATGTCAGCGCAACTTCCAGACCGATTTTCACTGATATACTCTTTTCTGTCCCCTCTCCAGATCTATGTACTCCTCATCTTATCTCTACTCTCTCTCCTCTGACATCTTCACCCACTAATGGTGGCACGAGATGGAAGTACTTTTAGTGGGGTTCACATCATTCAGGTGTATCATTAATGTCTATCACAATGGCACCATCTTAGTTCAGGGTTTCTCAACCCAACATTCTCCTCTTTGACTGGCGCTTGCCGTCCCTCGTCAACTTCCTCCCCACACCTGCTACCCCTTCCTCCTCTCTCTCTGTCCCTCCTTTTCCGACTGGTGTACCACGCCTCTGTACCCCTCCTCAGAAAACCTTCAAAGGGATTGACCTCGTGTATCTAGCCATGCTTGATGCTTGTTCTGCCCTCAAACACTCTGCTGACATCTTCCTCCTTGAAGACCTTGACCTAGATATCATTGCTCTCACCTAAACGTGGTTCAGTGCCAGCTCAGTCACTGCTTTTGACTCCCATCTCCCTGATGGCTATACGATCATCTCCAAGACTCGCCCTAACCGTGCTGGCGGTGTGGTTGCTCTGATCTTCCCTGAGTGGGCTTGGTTTGCAAGCTGGTCATCTCTCCCACCTCCTCCCTGACCATTGCCACTAGCTACAGGCCATCTGGCTGTACCACCCTCTTCCTCTCTGAATTGCCTGATTGCTCCTGCTCTCTTCTCACAACCACCTCTAAACTCCTTTCAAATGGATTAGATGCTCCAACGTATTCCTCATCTTATGATAATTATCCTTCTAGCTTCTGCTGCTTCAGAATATTTTTTTTCCGACTGGTGCTTTGTGCCGTCTTATCGAGGTGATGTCCCTCGAGGGCCTCAGTTCGACTGTCGACTTCATCAGTACAAATAGCGCACGCAACGCCCATTGGATTCAGTTCAGTTTTTCTGAGCTAACGCTTTCAAGAATTACGGAACGCTTGGGTTCTTCAGTGAACTTCATCAGCTATTTTCGATCTACGAAAATGTCTTTTCAGTCTGCTCCATCAATGCCTAAGACAGGCTTCAAGAAGTGCCAAGACTGTGGATCGAAGATGTCGATCACAGACCCTCACCGCATATGTCTGTGGTTTCTTGGTACCTGTCACCGTACCTTTGACTGTAACTCCTGTCAGGCGATGACCGAAAAGGCTCTCAGAGGGCGTTAAGGTAAATTGGTGGTGGGGGGGGTTGCCTTCGAAGTCTCCTTCGAAGAGCTCAAAAAGAAAGACTGATGAGTCAAAGGATTTCCCTCGACGGAAAAGATCCAAAAGATCATGATCGAGAAGTCGATCGCGCCATTCTTCTTCTTCGAAGGCCAAGAAACGGTGTCGCATGTCACCTTCGACATCCAGTGATTCCTTGGCCAAGGTAATCAAATGTCCAACTTAGACAGACTCCCCAGCAAAATGGGATGTGTTTTGTACAGAAACGTTTAAAATCTTCGAGTGGCCCGACCCCCTCAAGGACAAGCAGAAAGCCCATGCCCCTGTTGATCTGCATCAAGACGACAAAGGGAAGTCAAAGACGAAATCCTCGAAACGAGCCATAAGCCGGTACAGTTTCGAGAGAACTCTCGATCAGATGAGAAATCGTCAAGGGCTTCGACAAGTTAGGAATCCAGTCCATTGATTGTTCGTTCGGAAAAGCATGAAGTCGACAACGCGGATGCCTTTGCTAACACAGTCGGAGCCGTCAACGCCAATGTTGAAGTCGACTCCGACAAAATCGACTCTGACTTCAAAGTCCTTGTCGACGATTATTTTGAAGTTGTCGAACAGTAACCTAGGAAGGGTTTTCAAACCCTTGCCAAAGAAATACTTTTTAGTCTTTAACCTCCATCTATGAAGATAATGAACCTTCAGATGATAACACACAACCATTTGGGTTACGATATGGCACCCCTAATATGCCAGAGGAATTTATCTCTGAAGAGTCTAGGTTAAAAGACTTGTATGATAACCTCCAGTCGGCGGCCAGTAATTTAGATACCTCTCCCGAACTGACATTTAGTCAACCAGATACTACTGACCACTCAGACTCCTCATAAAGGAAGCAAATGAGCAAGGTGATAGAGATTTTAGGTTGGAGCAGGCCTACTCCTTCTTTTGAGCAAGATGACCTGACAGATATTTTGGATCAGAGTCCCCAAAAAGATCAAATTTTGCCATTTCATATTGTACTACAAAAGAGGGTCTCAGCAAACTGGGAGACACCAGACACTGCGGCTGCAGTGAATACAAATTTTGCTAGAAGATATAGGCCATCCAGCAGTGACCCAGAGTACTTGACAAAACATCTAACACCAGAAGGTTTAGTGGTACTAAGCAATCAACATACCCCTCCATCCCTCCTGATAGGGACGATAAGAGAGCAGCTGCCTGGGCGAGAAAAATATTTACTGCGGTAGTATGCCATTAAAGTCAACTAACACAACTTGTACCTTATCAAGGTTTACTTTTACCCTGTGGGACTGTGTAGCTATGGCGGCTGACCACATCTTGGAAGGTGTAGAAAGAGACGACTTTCTGGCTATTATCAAGGATGGTAAGGAGGCAAAGGATGAATGCCTCCAGTCTGGTCTAGATACTGCTGACAGCATCAGCAGATACATGGCAACTAGCACAGTGTTGCACAGATTTGTTTGGTTGAGGAAGTCCGGTTTGCTGCAGATGTGCAGTCTAGACTCCTCAGTATGCCCCTTTGACAGCTCGAGGCTGTTTGGCAGCAAGGCTGATGAGAGTTTTGAAAAGCTGCAGACCTCGAAAGCGGCGGCTAGAACCTTTAGCGCTGCCATTAGACAGCCTCAATACCCCTACTCTGGTTCATCTTCTTGGAGGGGTAAGTCCGTTCGGTCCTACTCCTCAATTGGAAGAGGACAAGCCATTCGAAGAGGTCAGAGAAGATTCCCTCGTGGTGGATGTGTGAGAGTTGCTAAGCCAGCCCCAGCAGCAGCAGTTTTACCCTTAGCCGTCCCTTCAGCTGCCTCAAAACATCTCTTAGGCCTTGACTCACAAGACCCCTGTGGGAGGCAGATTTACTCAGCATTTGAAAGAATGTCTGGGCATCACTAAAGATGCTTGGCCACTGGAAACTGTAGCCCAAGGTTACTGCCTTCCTTTTCAAAAAAGGCCTCAAGATCATCCACCGGGGAACAACTCTTTCAAAGTTCTGGATCCGCTTTGTGTGCAGGAAATTTTGATCCTGCTAGAGAAAGTTACTATAGAACCGTTACCTGTGGTAGAAAGAAACAAGTGTTGGTATTCCCCATACTTTCTAATTCCCAAAAAGTACTGAGGTTTGAGACCCATCTTGGACTTAAGAGACTTGAACAAGTTCCTCAGGAAGGGCAAGTTCAAAATGGTTACCCTTTCCCAAATCCTCCAGGGTCTCCAACTCCAAGACTGGATGGTGTCATTGGACCTTCAGGATGCTTACCTTCATGTGCCTATCCATCTCAAGCACAGAAAGTACCTGAGGTTGGCGGTTCTCATTATAAGTTTCAAGTTCTGCCATTCGGGCTGACCTCCGTCTGATGGTTTTCCCCAAGTTAATGGCCGTAGTGGCAGTGAGTCTCAGAAGGGGGGGGGGGGGAATTCAGGTCTATCCCTACCTGGACGATTGGTTGATCAGGGCACCTTCACCCAAACAAGCCTGGGAACATCTCAGTGTAACCTGCCACTCTCTCCACAGACTGGCCCCACCCTCAATTACAAGAAGTCCCACATGATATCATCTCAAAGACTCCAATTCCTCTGGGAAAGCCTTGCCACCCAAAGTGAGAGCTCAACATATGCTGGTGGGTTACCAAATTCCAGAGTGCAGAGCATCTTCCTGCCTTCTAATTTTTTTAGGTTGCTCGGTCTCATGGCATCCTGCTTTTTTCTGATGCCAGAGGCCCGCCACAGAATGAGATCCCTCCAATGGGCTCTCTGGACTCAATGGTCCCAATTCTCAGGCAGAATGTCAGACCACCTGAAAGTTCCAAGTAGAGTCTCTCAACACCTTCTGCTCCGGGCTTGCTGGGACAACATTCTCAAGGGAGAATCTTTTTGGCAACCATGGCCGAGATAACTGTAGGGACGGACGTCTCACCCACGGAATGGGGAGCCCACGCCAACGAGCTGACAATCAGCGGTCGTTGGTCTCTATCGGAGTCTAAACTACACATCAACCTTTTGGAGCTGAGGGCAATCAGACTTGCGCTGAAGGTCTTTCTTCCCTCTGTACGGGTAAAGAATGTTGTGATAATGATGGACAACACAGTGGCCATATTCTACCTCAACAAGAAAGGAGGTGTAGAGTCACTACCAGTGTGCAGAGAAGCAATGCAGCTCTGATTCTGGGCAATTCAAGAAGTTCACCTAGAGGAGAACACAGTGGCGGACGCTCTATGCAGGCAAAGCACAGTCTCCCACGAGTGGGATCTAGCTCAAGAAGTTCTTTTATAGATCTTCACCCTTTGGGGAGCCCCTCAAGTGGATCTGTTCGTGACCAGTGTCAACTGGAAATGCAAACTGTTCTGCTCCAGGGAATTTCCCCCAAGAGGAGCTCCAGGAGACATGTTCGTAGTGTACTGGAAGTTTCTACTCCTGTACGCGTTTCCTCCAGTCCCCGTCATTCCTCATGTGATAAGGAGGTTGAGAAAGTTCGGAAAATCCTTGATCCTAATTGCTCCAGATTGGGCCAGGAGGACGTGGTAACCAGACCTTCTGGACATGTCCATCTGCCCTCCAGTGCATGTTCCACAAAGAGAGGACCTTCTCTCACGAGAAGGTCGGGTTTTCCATCCAGAGGTCAAGACTCTCAACCTTCACCCATGGTTTCTGAGAGGTTGAGATACAAGGATTGGGACCCCCCCAAATGACGTAATGGAGATCTTGCTTTCGGCAAGAAGGCCAGCAACAAAATCTTTGTACTGCTGCTGTTGGAACAAGTTCAGCAGTTGGTGCAGGGATAAGAATGTGGATCCCTTTCTATGTGACACACCTATGGTGCTTTCTTTTTTGTTACATTTGGCGGTGCTATATATTTTCAAGCGCTCTTCAGAGGAGGATTCATATTTTTAAATCCCCCTGATTCTTCAATTCTAAAAGGGTCTTACTAATGTATTTCCACCAGTTCTATTCAAAGTGCCTCTATGACACGGGTGCACAACTTAAGGCCCGCAGGCCAAACGCGGCCCGCAATGTTGTTTTGTCCGGCCCTTTATAAAGCGCCTATACAGGCAGCGTTTCAAAGCGCTCAAGGAGGGTGGGAACAAGGGGAAAAAAACAGTTGCTCATAGCCCTTGAAATTCGGAAACGATAATAGCCTGCACAGGCAGAATAAGTGCATAAAATACATGTAACAGTTTGAGATACAGCAAATAGGCTTGACTCCGATTCTGCAGTTTTACCATTGCAGTTAAGGGCTGAAGACAAGGGAGAACAGACAGACGAACTTCAGGAATGGTGCGTACAGATCGTGCACAGGGCACAGACGGTCACAGGGAGGGGGATGTTCAAGTGCACCCGGTCGGTGGAGACTAGGGTAAGCGCAGAGAGAGCCACTCTCTTTGGTTATTTCACAAGTGCAGTGAGTGTGGGTGGGGATTCTGGCCCTGAGGCAAGTGTGAAAGGGGACTGGCAGGGCTTCCAGGGACCTGAGAGACTGAGGTACACCAGGCAGCCAGTCGGCAAGCTGTAAGGAAGAGGAGGGAGAGAGGGGAAGAGCAGAGAACTAGGTTAGCAGTGTGAGAGTAGGAAGAGGAGAAGAGGAAGGTCTTGAGGAGTTTCCGGAACTTAAGAAGATCTGGCTCAAGACAGAGGGCGGAAGGGAGGCTATTCCAGAGGGACGTACCTGCTGAGGATAAGGATCTCCCTCCAAATCTCTGCTTGGAGAACGGGCTCACTTGCAGGTTGGAGGTAGAAGAGCGGAGGGGGGCTCGTGAGGGAGCTGGTGGAAGGCATGTCATCCTTGCCATGCAGCCATAGTACAAGAATCCTGCTCGCCACCGCGTAACCTCGCCAGCAGTCTAGCTAGCCTGCCTGTGTCTGCCTTCCAGCTCGTCTGCTCTGGTAAGTACCTATTTGGAGGGTCGAGTGGGTGGGGGGAGTGTTGGGTCTGTCTGTATGTGTGTATGTTTGCATGTTAATCGGTGTATGCCCCATGTGTGCTGAGATGTGGGAGGGGGGGAGGTGTTGGGTCTGTCTTTCTGTCTGTCTGTTACTCTGTGTATGTCCCGTGTAGGCTAAAATGGAGTGGTGGAAGGGGGGTTGGGGTCGGTCGGTCTGTCTGTCTGTATGCTTGTTAATCTGTGTATGCTGAGATGGGGAGAGCGAGGGTCTGGTCTGTCTGTCTGTGTTTGTATGATGTATGCTTGTTAATATGTGTGTGCTGAGATGCAGGGTGTGGGGGTGTCTGGTCTGTCTGTCTGTATGGATGTATGCTTGTTAAACTGTATGCTGAGTTGTGGGGGTCGGGGTGTCGGGTCTGTCTGCATGTGTGTATATATGCATGTTAAATTGTGTATGCCCCGTGTATGCTGAGATGGGGGGTGGTGGGGTTGGGTCTGTGTATGTATTTATGCATGTTAATCTATGTAAGATATATGTCGGGTCTGTCTGTATGTATGATTTGTGCTTGTTAATCTGTGTATGCTGAGTTGCGGGGGTGGCGGGTGTCGGGTCAGTATGTATGTATGCTTGTTAAGAGTGAAGGTTGTGCAGCCTTGCTGAGAAGTACTAGTACTGCCTCATTAAATGTATTGCAGCTCTTTCAAGGGGAGTGCCTGTACTGCACTCTGAACAGGTAGTGCGATAGCATTGGGCGTTAATATAGAAATATGGAGACTGGCCACCAGGGGATGCACAGATGAGGAACACCTCTGTGTGAGCTCCTGTCCCACGGGTCCACGAAGTGGCTTGAGCCCCCCACTTCTGACCCCCCCCCCCCACATATTTCTACAGATACATCGCGGTACGAAGGGAAACCCCCCCCCCCCCAGACTGACAAAACGCAAATGAAAACGGAGAAGCTATCCCAGAGAAAAGGCCACCTGATCGCGCCTCCCCCCTCCAAAACACATGCAGGAGCGGGTGCTGAGCTGCGTACAGAGGGAACGTCGAGAAGCCTGGCCCCTGCCCTCTCAAGAGGTATTGGCGCCCCGGCACCTCTGCGTGTGGCCTCCACGCCCCATCTCACCCCCCAACCCTGCTGAGATACGAGTGCAGCGCCTGCGGCAAGGAGACCCTGCGTTCCGCGCAGATGAAACAGACAAAGAAAACGAGGTGGGTCTGCGCTCACCCCCCCCCCTCCAAGACTAGGTTGCGCACAGCCCCACAGGGAGGCCCCAACGACCTCCGACACATCACGACCCGTGACTCGGGTCTGCGACTCGCGGTGGAGCCACGAACGGTGAGTGCTCCCCCTCCCCCATAAACGCCTCGTCTCCTTCCTGCACAAGTGTGCGGGGGCCCGCGGGAAGGTCCTGCCGCATGTCTCGCCCCCTGTCACAGCTGCACAAACAGGCCCCCGAAGTCGGGCAGTAGTGATCGTGGCCCTCCCATGCCACCTGAGTAAAGCAGGCACACGACATCCCTCCAGATCCAGAAGGTAGCTCGACACCATTGAGGAGTCTCCTCACTCAGCCCGACAGCCCACAACCCACTGCCCTCGGACCAGGTTTCAGTGCCTCAACAGTAACCCATAGGCCCCCATACTTTCTTGGGAGACTCCAGAACTCGGAAGGCCCGCCGGAAGTAAACAAGCACGCGCTAACCACGCAAAAGGCAAAGGATCAATAGGCGCCACAAACCCCTAATAAAGCCCTAAAAGGAACCAACGCAAACTGATGCCATCAGCTCGCCAGGTAGTCCCGGCGTGGCCGTGGACCCCCCATGGGTCTCTGCATAAAGCACCAGCAGTGGATTGATGCCCCCGCAACTTTTAAGGGCACCAGAACACATGAACCCACAGAATCTCTCTCCCTACCCATGGGGAGGACACCTGGTCACTGGAACGCTTTACAACAATGTCAGTCACCACCCATCTAGCCTAAAACGCTGCACCGGACAGCCATGACACCGGCACACGCAACCAGTGGACCACCAACTCACCTCCGCAACATAGGTTACTGAGGCCCACGCAGAACCACGCAGAGAGACTTGCACGGCAGTTTCGAGGGTTGGATCCCCAAATACGGGGCGTGTGCCCTCCTCTAAATTAGCTAAAACAGGCATCAGTCACATGTGAACTCATTTGGCTAGCCAAATACACATACACTTCACCCCCCCAAGTTCAGATCAGAGAAGCACAATATCGACGGAAGCCCTGGAGACGGGAGCGGCAGCCACCAAGGGCGACATTGCTGCCCTCTTGAGTGAAATTAAAAACATGGGCGCCAGTCTCGGATGCAAAATTGATAAGATTACGCAGAGAATGGATAATATTGAAGAAAGACTAGGAGTGGAAAACAACCAAGCCTCAATAGATACCCTTGAAACCTAAATGGACCTTAGGATACGTAATATGGAGAAGAGGGAAGAAGTAATCCGCTTGAAGATGGATGATTTAGAAAATAGAGAAAGGAGGAACAACCTAAGATTTTTTGGGATACCAGAGCATGATGGGGAAACAGAAGAAGAACTCAAAAAGACAATACATGACATCATCAAAATCTTGACCGCAGACGAGGACATCGAGGAGCCCAAAACCGAGAGAATACATAGAGCCAGAGGCCCACCAGGCAGCCCGAGATCAGTCCTCAGAAGATTTCACCGATATCAGGACAGAACGATGATACTTAGGAAAGCCAGAACCGGGGGCCCCCTCACACTGGGAGGGGCACAGATAACCATATTCCAAGACCTATCATCACTTACCCTGGCCCTGAGGCACCTCTGCAGTCCCTTGACGAAATGGTTTAAATAGCAAGGTACGAGATATAAGTGGGGATATCCCTTCTCCCTCACCTTAGAGCACGGAAGCAGACGAATCCAGCTACGATCTGAGGAAGAGATTGAGACTGTATATCAGACCTCCTTGGGACAGCCCCAAAAGAAGGAGACAGAGAAGGACCTGAGCCGAATGGAACCCGATGGGAGCTTCAGGGCCTGAGGAGAAAGCGAGTCAAAGGGTCAAGGTAGTATAGGCGGCCCACCGACACACCGGACAGCCACAAATGATTGCACACCCTAAGGTCCTGAATGTTTAAGCATGGTCATCGGGTCGACATTGTAAGAACACTAGACAAGACACTGGCGAGTCGCACACCTTCGATACGGGACCCCACCCATAGAAGGGTTCCTCCTTGAAGGTGGAATCGACCAGTCGACCGATGACGAACACGAGAATCGCATGTATCAACATATTTTTTCCACATAACAGTTTTTGTTGTGTTAAAGTGTTTGGGGGGGGGGCTGGAGAGGGGCTCCTTATCTTACACTGATATTACCAATGAAAAGTAATGGTCCCCATCGGTGGTCCGATATTGGACAAGCAGCATTCACTCAGTCCAATTCAGACACCATCAAACCAAGATTCGGACCCTTGTTGAAAAGGTGAAAGATGAGGACGACGAACAAGGGGCAAGGGGCATCACGTTGAATACCTCTGGGGAAAGGGAGGGGGGGGGGGCAAACGAAAACAGCACAGCTGCAGGCGGCCATGAGCACTTATCAGACAGCTTCCATCACGGCGGCACCCGGCGATGGAAGACGGGACCCAACAAAAAGGTCATTGGTATCCAGAGCGAAACTTGACATACTTTTCTTACAGGAGACCAGATACAGGAAGGGAGAGCAGAGGAAGGTCATGTACGCCAAGAATGGTTCTGAACAGTGGGGTTCCGGTCCACTCAAGAAGGCTGGCGTCGGCATCCTGATCAGCAAAGAGCTACGGTTTGAAATCCTGAAAACCTGGGCTGACGTTAGCGGCAGAGCACTTGTACTGGTCGGCAAAATACAGGGCACCACCATTACACTTGCAACTATATACGCCCCCAACTCTGGACAGTCCAGGTTCCTACAATACACAGTCCCCAAAGTCATTAGCGAAGCAGGCGGAGAAGTGATCATGGGAGGGGATCTCAACACGTGGATGTACCCAGAATGGGACAGACAAGCTGGAAACCCACTAGCGATCACCCCACCGGAATCAGGACGCTCCCGGATTGCAGACATGATGGACACCTACAAACTTACAGATGCATGACGGCATGTGAACCCAGGGAAAACGGGCTTCATGTTCTGTTCTGCACCACACGCCACGTATACTAGAATAGACTACATATATCTCACCCCAGACCTCACTGACGCGATGTCCACATCAATATATCCCCAGTGACATGGTCAGATCACGATATGGTCACGACCTCCATCAATCGGATGGCGCTCCCCCACAGAAACTCGAAATGGCGCTGCAACGAGACACTCTGGAAGGATCCGATATTCCGAGATCAACTTAGGCAGGACATTGATCAGTACTTCTAACAGAACAATACAGGAGAAACTTCAGTGAATACAGTATGGGAAGTGGGCAAAGCCACGTGGGGAGGGCTACTCATCAAGGAGGGCGCAGCGAAGAAAAGAGAACGCCAACTCATGGAAAACAAGCTCCGAAACGAAATAACTCAACTTGACTTCAGTGCCCAATCAGGTCTCGAAAAATTGAGGAAGCCAACGATAAGAGGGATGAATAGCGGCAATTGGAAACCGCCTGCATTGTGCGCAAGCTTCAATATTTAAAACAAAAACAATACGAAAAAGGGAATAAGGCAGACGCCCTACTCGCCGCGAGACACCAAGGGCAACGAAAGGAAAAATGGGTGGCAAAAATACAAAGTGATGAGGGTTCCAACCAACTCCCACCTTCCAGTATCCCAGAGACCTTCGCCAGCTTCTATGAGAAACTGTACACCTCAGATACCACACCACACTCTGAGATGGTCACAGAATATATGAACAAGATATCCCTCCCAAGCCCTACCCCCAGACATAGCACAAGCCATTGATGCCCCCATCACAGGAGAAGAGATAGAAGAAGCGATTAAAAGACTCCCAACAGGGAAAGCTCCTGGAAATGACAGCTATACAGCAGGGTTTTACAAAACCTTCAGGGACGCCCTCCTTCCATTCTTAGTCGAGCTCTTTTTTTTTTTTTTTAACTTTTATTTATTGGCATAAAGGTTAAGACAGGCACAGTTCAAATTACATAGCAATGAGCTGACAACATAACCGTACAATCGGCCCCACACCATGGTTAAGTTATACGTCACGAACCGATAGCAACTGACATCGCAGAGAGGCGTCAAGAAGCACAAAGAAAAAGCAAAAACTAATAGAAGTTAGATCACCCATGGCATGTCGGATTGTCCTGGTAGGGGAGATGAGGTCAGTTCCACTTCATCTCTGCCATTTAAATAGCTACAAAATTCCGACCAGACATTTTTGGGGTGAGATGTCGGAGGTAGGGATCCAATGTATTCCTCTTCGCACATTTGTGTCCAGGTAAGGGCCTTCAGCCACATCGCAAAAGTGGGAGGATTGCGGCGCTTCCAGCATTGCAATATGCATCTTTTGGCCACCATAACACTTACATTCACAAATTTTGACATTTTCTTTACATTCTCACCTTCCCAAGCCCCAAATAGTATGGCAAGTGGCTCCATAGTTACCGGAGAACCAACTTTTTCGGAGAGTGCCTCTGTCACGGCCGTCCAGAACGTGTTGAGGGCGGGGCAAGCCCAGAACATGTGTACGTGGTCTGCCTCACAGGATTTGCATTTGGGGCACACAGGGGTCGGGGTGCCTGTGAATGACGCAACTCTATACGGAGTGTAATAGAGCCTATTAAGGAGCTTAAATTGTATGCAGCGGAATCTGGCGCTTAGGGAGACCCTTCGTGTGTGTGTACACATTATGCCCCAGAGATCGTCTGTGATTTCCACTCCAAGTTCCCTAGCCCAAGCCTCGCGTGGTTTAAGAGAGTTGTCCGCAGTGTTGTTCAGTTGCATTTTGTACAGATTAGAAATTATGCTTTTGGCACCTCTGGAATTTGCTATATATTGTATTTCAGGAGAGTCTGGGGGTTCAATAGGGCATGAGGGCCACATAGTCCGTACTGCAGCTCTAAGCCTATAATACTGCAGCATTTCGAGTGGAGAATTGGAGTGATCAGGGCGCCATGTTTGGGGGGTGATAAAAACACCATCGGGGAAGAGGTCAGCAAGGGCACGGTATCCCAGGTTTTCCCAGTAGCGTATGAGATTTTGGTTATGTGTGGGGGGGAGTCCGGGGAACTGCCACAGGGGAAGCCACTTGTAGTATGGGCGCTGTTCCTGGTCAGAGCCTAGGATGCTCCTCCAGGCCCTAAGCGTAGCGGCCACCGGGTCCGCATGAGCATCTGTTTGGAATGCGCGGTGCAGTAGCAGGGACATGATATTAGTTCCACCTCCCGCCAGTTTCTCAAGTTTTACGTGAATGGGCGGATTCTGGAACGTGTACCAATGGGAGGCATGCTGGGCCTGTGCAGCAGTCCAGTACAGGCGAAGGTCTGGGGCCGTGAAACCCCCTTTGTCATAGGGCAGCGTCATGTGTTGCCACTTCTTGCGGACTGAGCCTGGATGCCAGAGAAATTGTGCGCACTCAGAGTGGAGCTTCTTGAAGTATTGAATCCCAGGCCAGATCGGCACGTTAGCAAAGACATACAGGAGTTTGGGGACCACCACCATCTTTATTAGAGAGAGTCTGCCCGCTAGGGATAGAGGTAGATTGCGCCATTTGGAGAACTTGGAGAAGACTAGGTGGGCTGCTGCCTCGTAGTTGTCTGTCAATAGAGAGACCTTGGCTAGTGATATTTGTACCCCGAGATACCTAACCCCACCCGGGGACCAGCGAAGAGGGTACTCACAAGACGGTCGTTGGGTTGCCACAGTAAGAGGGAAAAATTCGGACTTAGAGTAGTTGATTGTGAAACCTGAGAACGTACCTATCTTGGTGATATCACGGATGATCGGGTCCAAATATGTGGAAGGATTTCTGACATACAGGAGCACGTCATCTGCATATAGAGAGATGATCTCTGGTGCATCCATTAATCGTATGCCTTTATTGCCGTGCCGTCCCCTTACATGGTCAGCCATGGGTTCGATAGCGAACGCAAAAAGGAGGAGAGAGAATGGGCATCCTGACGAGTGCCCCTGTGTAGCGTAAAGGGAGAGGAGGGAACAGAGTTTACAAGAACTCTAGCTCGTGGGTCCATGTATAATAGTTTTATGAGAGGTCATTTTTGGACCCACACCCATTTTCTCCAGCACGGCCCACAAATATTGCCATGAGACCATATCAAAAGCCTTTTGGGCATCTAGTGTTACCGCCACCGCGTCCGCGCCTGGGTCAATTCTGGACATCACATTAAACAGGCGGTGGATGTTCAGCGCTGTGGATCGACCCGGGATGAAACCGCACTGATCCTCATGGATCATGTGCGACATGAAAGGGAGAAACCTGTTAGCAATTATCTTGGCAAAGATTTTCGTGTCGGTATTAATAAGGGATAGGGGCCTGTAAGACCTACACTCATCCGGGGGTTTTCCAGGTTTGGGGAGGACAGTTATTAAAGCTTCTCTAAGGGAGGGGGGGGGCAATTCAAACTAAGTGATTCGGCCCAGACCCTGTGTAGCACAGGCGCTAGTATAGCCACATGCTCCTGGTAGAACTCGGAAGTGAGCCCATCCGGGCCAGGCGCCTTGTTTTTGGGAAGGTCCGATATCACCTGAACTATCTCCTCCAGGGTAAATGGGGCGTCTAATATTTCCCAGGTGTCTTGGGAGATAAGGGTCATAAGGATACTCTCAAGGAGGTCGTCTAGGTCTTGGGCAGAGTGTTCTGGTTGGGGGCCATACAGATTGGCGTAGAAGCTAGTGAAAGTGTCTAGTATGGACTGATCTGACCAGTGCCTCACTCCACTGCCATCTATGATGTTGTCAATGCAGGTCCCACCAGTCTCAGCACGCACTAGCCTGGCCAGGGTTCTACCCGGTCTGTCCCCCTCCCCATATCTACGGGCCGCAACAGGGCGTGTATAGTATTGTACCTCCCTCATAGCGTGTGACTCACTTTTCCAGCTCTGATCTGATCGCAGCTAGGGTCATTGGGGACTGAGTGGTCAGGTAGTCCTGTTCAAGTGCTTTAAGTTTGGTTTCCGAGTTGGTTAAGGCCTGCCTTATAGCTTTCAGGACCCCAGCTTCCCTAGAGATGCACATCCCCCTGATATAAACCTTGAACGCCTCCCACCGAATCCCTTCGGGTGTGTCGGTTGTATTGTTCTTTTCAAAGAATGTAGTTATATCGGCTAGGATCTCGGCTTTAAAGACCATGTCGGATAGGGCGGTGGACTTGAAGCGCCAGTGGGGTCTTAGCGGCACTGCGTCTCCGAGTTGAATCTGTAGGAGTACAGGGGAATGATCAGATAGCGTGTGTGCAAGGATCGTGACACCTGAGACCTTCCCCACCAGTCTGCCAGAGAGTAGAAACAGATCTATTCTCGAGGAACTGTCATGCACAATGGAATAGAAAGTATAGTCTCTGTCATGGGGGTGGAGCGTTCTCCATACGTCATGTAAATTGAGAGAGTCCATATGTAAGAGGAGACGTTTGGTTGCTCGTGGTGTGGGTCTGTGACTGGTCGTCGTCCTATCTAGTAAACTGTCCAGTGTTAGGTTCATGCCCCCCCCCATATTATGGGGACGTCTATGTATCTCATGAGTATGGCCGTCACTACGTCGAAGAACTCGGGGGAGTCAATGTTGGGCGCGTATACGTTGACCAGTAAGCATTCTTCGTGAGCCAAGGTGCAATGTAGGATCACATATCTGCCTTCTGCGTCAATGTGCGATGAGCGGAGAGTAAAATGGATTGATTTGTGAATGTGTCAGGACCCATCTAGCTTGGGTGGAGTATTGGGTGAAATATCTGTTAAGACCCCAAGTTTGTGCAATGTTCGACGATAGGTGTTTAAGGGCATGTGTCTCCTGTAGTAGGAGAACCTTGACCCCGTGCCGTTGTGCGTAGGCCGCAATCCTACGAGATTTCGTGAAATTTGTCAGGCCACGTACATTCCATGACATCATTTTAATCGCCATGTAGGCAGCCTACGGGACTTCCCAAGCAAAGGCACTGCCTTTGATAAACGCCATGAGTGCTGCCATAATGCACAGTTGCCATCGTGTGTAACCCGTCTCAACCCCTGCGTCATTTTGAATATAACCTACCCCAACTTTCCAATCCCCCACGCTCTCCCCGCCCTGTCCCAACTAGCAGTGTGTGAATACCCACCCCTAGAGTGAACTATTGGATGCCATCCCCAACTTGGCATTGCTTGAAAAAAAGCCCAACCGGGGCGAAGACACAAACATTTAGATTCTACAGGAATTGCAGCTGCAGTGGGGGCCACCGCTGCCGTTCCGCCCACCAGTATTGATACAAATCTTGAATAAACAACATAATCAGATGCTCGGCTAACATAAATGAGGTTACAGAGCAAGGATGCATGTATTAACGGGCATCAAGACAAACTCATAAGGGGAGGACAGCGGTCAGTTCTAGTCGTTGTCCATCGGGACCTCAGGCGGCTCTGCCAGTGGAATCTGCGCCTCGATGAACTTTACAGCCTTGTCCGGGACCGTCAAGAAATAGAGCTTGTTACGATGGGTGAATTTAAGGCGTGCAGGGAAGAGCATAGCGTGTTCAATCTTCCTATCTCGTAGCATTTTCTTCACCCCAGCGAATCTGCGTCCCTCCATTTGCACACCTACTGAATAATCGGGGAAGATCCTGATTACTTGTGAATCCATCCTTAATTCCCCCTTCTCCCTGTCCAGGCGGAGTATATGATCCCTGTCCTTATAGCTGAGCAGTTTTGCTATGATAGTTCTGGGGAAGTCCCCGGGCCGCGGCCGAGGTGCCAAGGAGCGGTGAGCTCTTTCGACCGCGAAGAATGGCGAGAGATCGGGGTCATCCAGGAGATCTCTGATGAGTTTTTCCACCGCTAGTTCAATGCGCCCTTTGAGTGCAGCTTCGGGGACCCCAATTATGCGAATGTTATTCCTCCGCGACCTCGATTCGAGGTCATCGCATTTAGATTTGACCTGTTTCATGTCTCGGACAAGCTCTGACACTGTGTTTTGCAGAACATGCACATTGTCTTCAGTGGTGCCAGTCCTCTGCTCCACTTCGGTAATCCTAGCCCCGTGCTGGTCAAGCTTAGCCCTTAATGACGCCACATTCGCATTAATGTCATCTAGCTTTTCATGAAATGCTGCAAAGTTTTTGGCCATGGATTCCATCATAGTGGCCAAGTCCGGCTGCGGGGGGTCCGGCAGAAGGTCGTCCTCTTCCTGGGTTGTAGCCGGCGATGCCTGGTCTCCCTTGGGTGTCGCCCTGGCGAACTTGTCCATAGCCCCGGCTTTGCTAGTGGCACGCGATCTGTTAGACATTATTCTGGGGAAGAGTCGGGGCCAACACGAAGATATAGGTGGTGGAGGAGGCCGGGATCGCACCGCCAGAAAAGGTAGGTGGACAGTGGTGGTGAAATCCCGACTTGGTGTATTCAGGCGACACCGTTCCCCTCTGCAAGTATTAGGAAAAAGGCAGCCTCCCCCTTTCATTAGGCCATCAAGCGAAACATGTACGTGGTGCGGGCGTTCCAGCAAGTGATAGCAAGCAGCCAGCAAGATGTCAAAGAGGTGACAACGCGTCCCGATCCCTCACAAAAGAAGTCGGCCAAACAAATCTCACTGTCCAAGAATATCAGGGGAGGTAGAGCAGGCCTAAATGCAGGCAGTGATATTGGGCAAAGGCAGGCAGAGAGGAGGGAGGAGATCTCCCGGGGCAAGGCAGGGCGAGAAATCACAACCAAGAGCACCGACCTCTCCCGCTTCGTAGGGTAGCTAATCCTGTCTCCAGGAGGCTCCACTCCATCGCAATGTTCACAAGCCGAATGCAGGAGGTAGTTGGTAGTTGCGTCCGGCCAGGAAGATCAGGCCTCTCCCCCCAGGCGACCGCGGCAGGTCTTGTGGCGAGTCCGTGAGGCGAGCCGGGAATGGCCCGCCTGACCAACGGCCCGAGGGCCGGCGAGGATTGCGGTCTCGGCCCAGGTGGTCCACCTCGGCAATTCCAGGGTTCACAGGCGGGGAGGCAGCGCGCTCGCGTACCCGAGCACAGGCCCAGAGCCCGGCTCCCGCTCCTCGGGCCAGGCCGCACCGCACGCGGCAAGTCGGCCCACGATCAGGAACTCCACGAAGCGCGGCGGCCGCCCGTGGCTGGAGCGACCGTGGCACCAGATCCCAGCCCCAAGCCGCAGAATCGAGGAGGGCTCCCGCGGAAAGCAGAGCGTCGCAGGCCGCAGGCAGGCAGCAGCGCCAGGGCCCCAGGCACCGCCGAGCCCGCAGGCGGGGGAATGCCCGCGCCCCGAGCGGGCCCGCAGGTCGAGCGGCCGCAGCAGGCCCAGTCGCCCAATCTCCAGGGTGGAGGCAGCGTTTTCTCCCCAGCTTTCGGCCACAGCAACGGGAAAGTCCCAGCAACAAAATCGTGGCAGTAACTTGGAGGAATGTTACGGATGAGCGCCGATACAGCGGACAAGCTGGTGGGCGAGAACGGAGCTTCCAGACTAGGCAGCCATCTTCCTTGGGTGCTCAGCAGCACCCCCTTGGTCGAGCTCTTTAACATCATCCTACAATCAGGCACCGCCCCATAATCCTTTACTGAGGCGCTCATAACGGTCATCCCCAAGGAAGGAAAGGACCCCAAATTATGCGCATCGTATCGCCCGTTTTCCCGCCTAAACACTGATGCCGAAATTTACACAAGGGTCCTCACCGCGCGGCTGGAATCACACATGCCCGCAATAATCCACAATGACCAGGTAGGATTCATCCTCGGAAGACAAGGAGCGGACTCCACCCGGAAGACCCTCCACCTCATACATGAAGTGAAAAAAATGGCGAACACACCTGCATTATTCTCATTCGATGCGGAAAAGTCGTTCGATAGTTGAATGGCACTTCCTGGAAGCCACGTTAAAGAAAATAGGATTGGGCCCTGCACTCCGACGAGGAATCAAGGCAGTCCACACAGCGCCCTACGCGTCAGTGGCAGTTAATTCCCAGTACTTGCGCTGGTTCCCCCTGAGCAGAGGGACAAGACAGGGCTGCCTCCTCTCGGCTATATTATTTGGAATATCGTTGGAACCGCTCGCACAATCACTCAGAACGAATAACGACGTTGAGGGGATGCAGATGAACGGCAGAGAATACAAGCTATCCCTATACGCGGACGATATCCTGCTCCACGTGCAGAACCCGATGACGTCGATCCCCCAGGCGATCCGTCTCATCGGAGAATACGGCACGCTATCGGGCTTCAAAATGAACAAAACCAAATACATCCTCTTCCCGCTCCATGAACCCACCCCTGACCAACGAATAGACCTCGAGAGCCTGGGACTAATCATCGGAGGCCGTACACTAAGATACCTGGGAGTCAACTGACGAGAGATATTGCAGATCTGTATGACACGAACTTCCCCCAAATCCTTGCCGCCCTCAAAGCAGACCTCATGAAATGGAGACCCCTGACGATCTCCTGGATGGGACGACTGAAGGCTATCAGGATAGTGAGCCTCCCACGCTTCTTATATCCCTTCCAAGTCCTTCCTGTGACAATCCCAGAACTCTTCTTCAAACAGTTGAAAAAGGCAATAACCGAATTCCTATGGGACGGGAAAAAACCAAGGATACCGTACGAAATCCTGATACTACCCAAAGAGCAGGGAGGGGTCGGCCTTCCTGACATTGAGCGATACTACCAGGCTACTCAACTAAGAGTCCTCATCCCACATCTACGAGACAGAAAAGACCCGCAATGGGTCCAATTGGACAATGACAATCTAACTCCTGCAACTCTTGCCGAATGGCTATGGGTCCCTAGACCAAAGCTTACGAGAAGACTACGTAACCACCCAATATTAGGAACAATATGGAACATATAGAGCGAAGGTAAGGGGATGACAGGCGCCACGACATGGCCGTTCCACTGAGCCACCTTTGGTCCCCTGGGATCAGAGAAGAAATCCCCGAACACTCCAGATATCAAGCTTGGTTCAACGCCGGATTGGAAAGGATCGGCCAACTGTGGAGAGGGGACAAATTCATACCTATTACGGAACTAGAAGAAGCCCTTCAACTGCATCCAACGACTGAAGGGCGTTGTATCCAAAAGAGAATGGAAAGACAAAACACAAAGAGAACTCGCGCCCTTTGAAGAAATCTTGGATACGACCACCACAAACAAAGGCCTAATAGCTCACATGTATAGCACCCTGATCCGTAAAGACCAAGCCTCCGCCTCAAAGCAAAATGGGAAAAATACTTTGCGAGAGAATTCGATGAACAAGCATGGGACATAATTTGTGAAACACCATCCCAAATAGCCATTGCAGCACAAAACAAGCTCCACGCAATAAAGCTACTCCACAGATGGCAGTACGACCCATATAGGCTTTCGAAAATGTATCGGACCAACGGCCCGAAATGCTGGCGACCAATGTGGATTGGACGCCAACTACTGGCACATGTGGTGGGGCTGCCCCAAGGCCAGCATATATTGGAATGAAGTCCTAGGATGGATCAAACAGAAAGACGGCATCGAACGGACACCATCCCCCCTCCTAACTCTATTTGGCCTGGAGGAGGAAGATGAAGAGCTAATTAGGATAAAGGGACTGGCATCCTCGCTGTTACTGGCTGCAAGAGCAGGCCTGGTCATTAAATGGAAATCCCCACATCTCCCAGGCAAAGAAGAATGGATCAAGATTGCAACGAATATTTATACAATGGAGAAAATAACAGCAGCGCTCCACGATAAGGCCGCACGACACGAGGAAGCCTGGAGTGACTTCGCTAATCAACATATCACACGCACAGAAGAGAATGACGAAACACACCAAGGACTCTAGGAAGTTATACCCATCGCAGGAAGCAAACAGCACCAGCTACACCGCGAGTTAACCAAGCCTGTCACAAATCTAGTCACAAACTCCGGCATACACCCTGTATCTAAACAAACCAACCATGATAAATGCCCCGTCTTGTGCTAAACAAAAGCAGTACTTTTGCCACCGAAAAAGAAGAAATATGAAAGTTGCCCGGGGGGCGGACAGGGGAGGTAGAGGGAAAGCGACATGTTACTTTAATTAGAGGGGATAAAGTAGACCTTGTGAAAGTGCCAGTTTTGTTTAAAATATTACATAACAATGTTGTTAAAATGTGATATGAACATGCACGTATTAGTATGTACCACCCTCATGTTTAAAAACCAATAAAACTCAAATTAAAAAAAATAAATAAATAGAAATATGCCTAATTACAATCCCAATGAAAGCAGGCCAACCCTGAGGAGTGTGTGTACCGTAACAATTAGGTTTTGCAGCCTTGTTGAGAAGTGCTCATACTGTCTCATTAAATGTATTGCAGCTCTTCCAAGGAGTGCTTGCACTGTACTGTTAGAGGCAGTGAGATGGCATTGTTATGTTATGCTATGTTATGCTATGCTATTTTATGCTATGTTAAAGGTTCTTGTACCGCTCACTGTTGCCACCTGCGTGGTCTCTTGGCGCTCTGGCAGATCTTTAATGCAAGAAGGGTGGCAGGGTTTGTTAGTAGGACTGAGCGGGAGAAGAGCAAGAGCTGTGAATTGCTGTTGGTCGCATCAGTTCAGAGAAACCGGTCACTTAGCGTAGGTGTGTTTTCAGTTGGTAGCAGTCATGTGATGTTGGGTGAGATTTCGTTGACGGGGTGTTGTGAAGTGCATGTGGTTTGTGGTGCTGTAGAGGTATGGTTACAATGGGTATAATAAATTTACTACCCCCGATGGTCTGACTGAATGCGACCTATAACCCTTTCATCTGTAGTTCATTCTAGTGTGTAGCAATTGCCACCCCCACGAGTTCCTCCAGGAGAGATGTGTTCTTTGTCCCCCGAGGCCAATCTGTGAGCTGCATGGTTTCTTTCTTCCCCCAAATGCATTTCTTTGTGTGATGCATGTCACACCCTCAGCAGTCAGATTAAGTGTGACACATCTCCCTCCCCTGTTGCCACCTTTGGCGTTCTACGTTCTGGTCCCCAACCACCCTCCTGGCACATTCCCCTTTTTTGGAGCGGCACAGTACAACATGTACAAAAACACATACCATAACTGGATCCAGTAGAAACCTTAGAAATTGACCAACTTAAAATCCTCTCCCTCATGCGCCTCCTGCCTTTTACTGTGGGTTCTGGAACAGTAAGGCAAACGCCAAACTTTATATTTTTCCTGCTTACAGGCAACATCTTGCAGGTTGTTAAGCAGGCAGTAGCGATTGTTAGGCAACTGAAAATGCAATGTAAGGATGTGAAATACTTTTCAGCTGCCCTTGCTGAGAGCACAGATGCAAGTGACATAGGCCAACTCTTAATTTTCATTCGGGGGTGGGGGGAGTCAATGACGAATGCAAAGTATTTCAGGAACTGGCTTCCCTGGTATCTTGGCATAGCAGAACTACTGGTGCTGACATTTTTAATGCCTTTCAAAAAGTCATTGATGATTTAAATTTGCCATGGGATACTCTGGTAGGCGTGACCACTGGTGGGGTGCCAGCCATGGTTGGGGAGCAAAATGGTTTTATTGGCTGCTTGAAAAGACACTTGGGCGAGAAGGTTGTCCATTAAAAGATGATCAATGCATTATACATCAGGAGACATTATGTACAAAACATTTGAAATTCACAGAAGTCATGTGAAAACTGTTAATTTTATCTGTGCACGCTCTTTAAATCACAG
Source organism: Ambystoma mexicanum (assembly GCF_040938575.1). NCBI lineage: Eukaryota > Metazoa > Chordata > Amphibia > Caudata > Ambystomatidae > Ambystoma > Ambystoma mexicanum. Next base: position 994,724,281 of record NC_090929.1, on the reverse strand, counting down.
ATTGTTTCAGGCGTTTTTAGAAGAGGCAAAGGTGGATTATGGTGATGTCCTGTATCACAGTGATGTTCGATGGCTAAGTCGTGGCAATGTTCTGAAGCGATTCTTTGCTTTACCGCCGGAAATAAAAGCATTCCTTGATGACTTCTGTCATGCACGATATTGACTGACTTTGTTTTTCTGACTGACCTGACAGGCCCTTTAAATGATTTAAATTTAAACTTGCAAGGAAGCCAAAATCTAATATCTGATCTGTTTGAGGCAGTTTGTGCCTTTGAAATAAAGTTAAGACTTCTGACAGCCCAACTGGAGAAAGGGATGCTGGTATACTTCCCTGCATGTATAGAGGTTTTCCCCCATGACAAGTATGTAGGATGGCATCGGCATGTGAAGGTTCTGAATGAATTGCAAAATGTTTTTGAGAATCGTTTAACACAATTCAAATCACAGCGAGCCTCTTTTAAACATTTTGCAGACCCTTTCCCTGCTGATGTTGACAATGTGCCACCTGAACTTCATTCAACTGGAAGTGATTGAACTTCAGTGCTGTAGTGTAATCAAAAATAAGCACAGAGAGATGCCTTTATTAGCCTTTTATCAGTCTCTGAACACTGCTCAATTCCCCAATCTGTCGCAGGAAGCATTAAATATGGTATCTATGTTTGGCAATACTTACATTTGTGAGCATGTTTTTTCACAAATTAAACTACATAAATCCAGTCTAAGGACAAGACTCACTGACCAACATCTCTATGCTATCCTGACAGTAGGAACAACATCACTGGATCCCGAGATCCAGAAATTGACAGCTGAGAAACGCTGCATTGTTTCTCAGTGATGAAGTATGTCTGGTTCACTGTTCATCTCCCAAATACTCATGGTTCATTGCTCACTTACAGCCGTGCAGTTGCTGTGCAAAATGGCAGAGCTTGTGTCTTGCAAATCTAAACCAACAAAACTTGTGAAATGTTTGAGCGCAGTCTTTTTATCCTGTTTGATTTGCATATTTATTCTAGTGCCAATATGTCCTTTGCAAAGAAAGAAATTATAAAAGTGGAATGGAAAATGTGTACTACAAAATGTAAGTTTGAAATGCAAATAAAGACCGGCACACCTCCCAAAAGGTATTCCTTTTCCATGTGTTTAATAAAAATTGGAGGTTGAAAAGGCCTCCCGCTCCTCCCATGCTTACTTTTCAGCCCCCTATAGGCAGCATGTATGGTACATTCGGCCCTCTGGCAAAATCAGTTGTGCACCCCGGTAATATGGGATCTTAATCTGGTGTTAACATTTCTAACGTGCATTCCTTTTGAGCCTATACACTCATGCCCATTAAGACTGTTAACCTTGGAAACTGTTTTGCTAATCGCAATCACGTCAGCCTGCAGGATAAACGAGTTGCAGGCACTTTCCTGTACACCCACATACGGTTTTCTATAAAGACAAGGTGGTTCAGGGTGAAACCTTTTTTACCTAAAGTAGTCTCCGGAAAAAATAATTTTGCCATCTTTCTAACCATCTCCTCATCCTGGAAAGGAGGACAAATGTACATGGGCTGGACCAAAAAGGGCTCTGTTTGTATATTTCAAGAATGGCTAAATTTTCGTCAAACTGACCAATTATTTATTATCTGTTACTAAACAGACCCTATCCAGATGGATCATCCTGGCTATTGGGGAATGGTACAGATTAGCAGGCAAAGAGCTGGCGGAAGGCTTGAGAGCACATTCAACAAGGGGCATGGCAATCTCTGCTGCTCTTCAGAGAGGTGTCCCAGTCAAAGACATTTGTTCAGTGGCCACTTGGTTGTCTTTTCACACTGTTGTGAAACTGTACTGCCTGGATTAATCTTCCATAGAGGAAGGACAATTTGGAAAAGTGGTCCTCATTCTGTCCATTACAACAGTTAAATATATTTCGTACTCCCACCACCAAATTAGTACTGCTTTGGGAGCCTATCATCAGATGAGGAATATGTGGGAGGACACAATCCATTTGAAGAACAAGTTACTTACCCCATGTAATGGTCTTTCGAATTGGATGTTCCTCCCACGTATTCCTCATCGGCCCTCCCAGCCTACCCTGCCGTAGAATTTACATGTTATATTTTACGCTTTCTTGGAGCCTATGGTCTATGGTATACCTCTTCAGGAGGGGAAAAACAGAACTGAAGCAAATTGGCAATGCGTGCGCTATTTGTACTGATCATTTCGACAGTCGAATGGAGGCCCTCGAGGGATATCGACTCAACAAGACGACGCACAAAATGCCCCCTGTCGAAAAAGAATTATGAAGCAGCTGAAGCTGGAAGGATAATTATCATAAGATAAGGAATATGTGGGAGCAACATCCAATCGAAAGAATGTTACCAGGGGTAAGTAACTTGTTCTTCTCCTGGGTGACTTCAGCATCCACCTTGACTCCTCAATCACGGCATTCACTCTCTTCCAGGACCGCTGCACCTCGCTCTCCCGCTCCATTCTTCCTTCTGGTCCTACCCGCTTGACTGGGCGCGCTCTTGATGCCTTCATCCACACTGATCCTTTGCTCCCACTCAGCACTCCACTCTTCTGGTCAGACCATTCTTGCCTCTCAGCTGGGTCTTTTCGGCCATCTGAACGCACCTCCCCCAGCTCTGCCAACCTCATTCATGAACATCCGTGAGATGAAACGAGTGTCAGCTGCTGCCTTTGCATCTACCTTCATCTGTCCTCTCTCCCCACTACAGACTCTACTTCTGACCCCGCTCTCAGCAACCTCCATCTTGCCATCACTAATACTCTTGACATTCTTGCCCCAGTCATGAGGATCTGCCTGAAACATGCCTCAATCGTAACACCTGGTACGACTCACGTTTCAGAACTGAAACACAAGTGCAGAGCTTCTAAACGGAAGTGGCAGACCTCAGGCTCACCCTCTGACAAACTGGCCTGTCGCCTGCTCCAAAGGCAATACACATTCTCAATGTGATCCACGAAAAGGGCCCACATCCAGGCTCTCGTCTCTGGTGCATCCAACAACCCGGCTGAACTCTTTGAAATCTGTTACGAACTAGCCAACCCTTCCGCAGTCTACTTCTCACCTCTTCCCTCCAAGGACCTCTGCAACACACTTGCCACACACTCCTGAGCACCATTGCTTTCCCTCCTCATCCACTTCCCCCATCCTCAGGCCTCCTACGGCCTCCCATCCCCCCTCTGCCTTTCTATCCTCTTTCTCTCCCATCACAATTGATAAGATCACCAGAGCTGTCCGCTCCATGAAGGTCTCCTTCAAACAGGTGGTCTCCTGTTCCTCCAGAACCATTAAGGACAATGTTGGCTCTCTTGCCTCTGCACTTGCTGATTTCTGCAACCACCCTTTTGCTATTGGATCTTTCCCCTCTTCCCTTAAGCATTCCCTTGTGCTCCCCCTCCTGAAAAACCCTTCTGCAGATCCGTCTTGTCCAGTTAACTACCGCCCCATCTCCATCACTCCCTTTCCTGGGGAAACTCTTGGAGAAGCTGGCTCCCCCCGACTGACCCAGCACACTGAACGTGTTGGTTTCTTACACGACCATCAATTTGGATTCCGAGCATCCAGAGGCACAGAAACTGCTCTTCTGAACACCTGTGAGGAACTACTCGCATCTCTTGACTCCAACTCTCCAGCTGTTATCATTCTACTTGATCTCTCCTCTGCATTTGACACGGTCAACCACTCCATCCTCATAAAATAGCTCTACGATACCCTGGGTATCTCGGAGCGGGCACTGGACTGGCTGACCTCCTTTTTCAATGACCGCCCATCCTAAATTATTTTGGGCTCTTTCTCCTCTCCCACCACTGTCTCCACATGCAGCGTTCCCCAGGCACAACTCTGCTTCAAACTTCCCTCTGATCCTCTACTTAATTCCTCCATCATTCCTGACTGCCTATCTGTCATACAGTCCTGATGTACCTCCAATGATCTCTGCATCAATTGCAGCAAGACTGAAATTCTTCCCATTGGTACTGCTGTTCCCTCTTTTTCTCCCCGTAACTCTGCCCACCTTCTATGGGCTCTCCCCCGTCTCCTTCATTTGAAGCCAGAAACTTGGGAGTCTTCTTCGATTCCTCTCTTTCCTTCCTCCCTCACATTCAGGACTTTGCCAAGAAGGCCCACTTTCAACTCCACCTCCGTAAAGGGTTCCTTTCGTTCCTTACTTTCCCCCAGAAGCTCATTGTCTCTAGAGCTCTGGTTCTCTCTAGACTAGACTACTGCAATAGCCTCTTCTTTAATCTACCATCTTTTTCTACGACCTTGCAGCAAATCCAGAATATGGCTGCAAGACTTATCCTTGGCCTCAAACCCAGGGACCGCATCTCCCCAGCCCTAAAATCTCTCCACTGGCTCCCGGTTGCTGCTAGGATCAAATTCAAATCCCTCTGCGTCATCCATAAGGCTGTCTGGGGCCAGGGACCACGCGATCTACAACTGGCTCTCACTAAATACTCTCCCTCCAGATCTTTACGTTCCTCCAGCACCAACTTTGTGTGTCAAGTGCTTCGCTAAACAGCGAGCTGGTGGCCGATCTCTTTCCTCAACAGGCTCCCTCCTATGGAACAGCCTCCCCCTTCCTCTTTGTCTTGAGCCGGATCTCCTCAAATTCCGGAAGCTCCATAAGACCTTTCTTTTCACCTCCTCCTGCCCTCCCTCCCTCTGCTAAACCCCACAGTTGCTGAGATTGGTGACTAGGGCCCCTATGTGTCCACCTGAGTCCTGGCCTCCCACACCCAATCGCCTTCAGCCTCCGCTAGCTCCCAGCACTTGCCTTGGCACTCACTAGCCTGTACCACCATAGGCCTGTACTTATTTATTGGCAGTTGACCACTCTCACCTAGCACTTCCCTCTGTGATACTCCTAGTACTTACTCCTCACTCCCTCATCCCTTCTCTCTCTCTGCACTTGCACATTCTGAATGCTCACACAGACTAGTAGGCCTGCCTCTGTCTTTCATTGTTATATTTGCATTTCATTCCCATGTTCCCTCCCTGCTACCCTGTCGGCGCTTTGAAACACAATTTACTTGCTGTATAAGTACCTTACAAATGCACAATAAGTAAATAAAAGGCCTAAGATACAAGTATTACCTGAAGCTAAGAGTGGCACCAAGGAGTCTGGGTAATAGTTTGGTCTGATAGCTGGGAGAAAGGCAAAGGTAAAGTTGAGTAAGTTAAACTAGCTGGTTGTAAAGACTTTTTTTGAAGCAGACTCAACCTGTAATGCCTAAGACTGCAGAGGACAGAGAGAAGAGAGTTTTGAAGGCAAACCCAGGCCATCATTGTGGCAGTTAGACAAGAGAGGCTAAGAAGCTGCCCTTTTGAAGAAAGCAATGAGTGCCTAGCCTACCCAAGGAGGCTAAAGTACTTTAAAAATCGATCTTGTCGAAGTCTGTCTAAAAGTCATTGAAACTGAAGCTTTGACAGTAGTACAAAGTATTGAAACTCAAGAGGTATATCTCGTTGTCAGTAGATGCTACATTGCAGTTGTCGAAACCAAGGTGAACTACTGTGGGACGAATGTGACTGTTCTCATGGTAAAACAAGTAGAAGTAAAGTTGTTGAAGCAGAAGCAGCAGTACTAAGAAGTCATCCTGATATACCATGGATACCACTGCTACATGGTTAATTTGGTAACACATGACACCATGTTTTCCTTGATTCTCGTGTTATAATTAGACCTACTGCCCATTTTTGAAAAAGACCCATAAGTGGTCCAAACACGTCTCAACCTAAGGGCACCATCAGAAATAAAGGCAACTACAAACTACTATATCGCACCTTCTCTTCTTTAAAGCAGAATGCCGATGAGCCATATAATATTAATTATACACGGGACCGGCACCATATCCAGTGTACCTACCTAACTTTTGCTTGTTCCGTTAAGGGTTTGGGTAAACCTTTTTTGGTACCTGGGGCAGCTCAATCCTTTGAGGATTATTCATTTTTCATACACTTAACCAATCTGAAATCAATTAGCGCAGAGTGCAGAATTACCCACACTTTTAATTTGGATCTACCATTTTGAATGTTGAAACTATAATTCAAGGAATCTGAACTGTTAACCAAGAACTGTGCATCACTGACAGTGTGGCTATTGCATGATCTTTTGAACTATGGCACATCTTTCAGTGGGAGTGACAAAGCATCGTGGCCAGGATTACCATTGGGGCTATTTTGCTAGCAGTGAACAGTGGATAACTACACCCAAAAGAGATTTGCCAGTGGAACTTTTGTTGATAAACTTTCACTTTGACTTTAAAACTTCAAGAACTGAGTTAAGACATTTTCTTTCTTGATTGAACATTTGCCAAAGTGACTTTGAATCCTGGGGAAGAGGAATCTCCCAGGACATTAGGTCATCTAGGAAATGTGGATATTGTCATGTCATGTTGAATTACCATACCTTTTCTTTGTGTTTGTTGTTTAGTGTGAGGACCAGTTATCCTGTGTTTGTGTGTATTCCATTAGCTTTTAGAATAGGCAGGGAATTGCTCAGCAGAGTAGGGACAGAGAGGCATTTTGATATATTTTCTTAATCAATAAAATGGCATATTTTGAAAGATCTTCAAACAGTTGTCCGCCTTGCATTACTGACCCCTCACAGCGCACAGAGACGTTACTTCTGTGTGATTTGTTAGAGCATGCTTGCCTATGTTTTCATCAGAGGGCTATGCTTCCATGCACCGGATGTCAAGTCTCCAACCCTCATGAGCACTATGTTTGGTACTTGGGACTCATGTCAGACAACACGCACAAGATGCAAACTGCAGAAAGTTGCCAACGTTTATAGAGTTGAAGAAGATGGGCGCAGGACATTGGTCAGTTCCCTCCTCCTTACTAGCAGTGCAGATACTCTCATTGACATTTGACTACCAAAACAGGGCCAGTCATTCTCTTTCCTATACTCCATGACATGGCATCACTAGACTCCAAGCCAACTGTCAGTTTCCTGTGCTCAAGATGGGCAAATATTGGTACAGGAGATTAACATTAAGAACACCCTCTTCCACTTAGCCTATTCACTCCTGAAGTTACCATGCACAAATGTTTGAGCAAAAGGCTCTGCCACCTCAAGCCCCAATGGCCCTGTTGCACACTTCTCTCAGTGAGGTAGTTGACTTCACATGTAGCACTGATAACCCTAAGGACGAATGCCCATTGTTTTCCCCTCTGGATGCATGTGCCCTTAAAGTCTCCAGAGTGGTTGCCATTGCTTGCATTGAAATTATTTTTGACAGCAAATTGAAATCAGCTTTTCCTGGTGATTAGTATGTTTAGGGACACTTGAAGGAACATGATCTTCATTTTAATCTGGAGAACTTGACTGTGAGTCTTGATGCATCTTTTAGTTGACCCTTCCTATGATTTTAAATTCCATAATATGTCAAGTTGGATTAATTCCTTGGAGTTGGCTCTCACTAAAGCTGAAATCAATGTTCACAACTTCAACATAATTTTGTAGTCTGATGCAAAGGCTGTGTGATTGATTTCTGTATACACACAAGACGTGTATTTCAGTTCAACTTTTTATTCTAAAGGGTGATGAAGTCACCTGTTCAGTTCTAGTAATTGCAAGGGCCTGACTCTGGAGTTGGATGGAAGAGGGCATTTACCACCCTTAGCCAGTGGATGTTGGGCTGTGTGGGCTGGATGGGAAAGAGCTCCTGTTCACTCTTTCCTGTTCCCGGTCACGAGGGAAGGGGACAATCCTACTAATCAACTCTTGGATACCTGTGTAGCATTCAGAGTACCTCAGATGGTCAACATAGAACAGCAAGAGTAGTGTGGCCCTTCCCAAACCCCTATTGTGACCAGGACAGCCCCTTTAACCATGGCCATACCCAGCTGATATATCCTCAAGCTCTCTCTAGGAAGATGCAAAGCCTCAGCCTAGGGTTAAAGAAACGCTGCCCTTCAATAGAAGTCAAATTCATTCACTTGACAACACCAGGTGTGTTCTAATAATTTTGCAATGTATCTGACATTGAAGGAATCAATTCTAGGAGTCGTCCACCCCCTCTTCCCCACCTGATACATTTTTTGCAAATTAGCAGGTTTTAAACTGCAACTTTTAACTCGTGGGAGCTCAAAGCCCTGTGCCTGATAAATATCTCAAAGCTGCAGATTTATCAGTGTGTGAATGGGTGGTATCAATCCATTCTCTCCCGGCAGAGGAATTCCTCACTGAGGATACAATGCTACAAATTCATCACAAACCAACACTTTCCAGACCTCCAGAGAGCTTACCCACGTTACCAAGAGCTAAGACATAACTCGCATGTTGAGGGAACAGGAGGCCTAGGTCCTGCACCGACAGATCTAGGGAGGGGTTGAGTGCAAGCCAGTATGTCTGACAGGCCAGATGAAGACTTGATCTGGCTTCCTAAGTCAAAAGTGAGACCTTGTGAGCCCATAAACAGCAGCCAATTCAAAACCTGCTGCAGTTACAAGAGACAGGTGCAAACCCTCACCAGAAGTACAACCAAAGATGGAGGAGAGAGATCTATTAAGTAGGAGGATGTAGTCCTTCCGTGTGTGTTATTAAAGGGATTACCTTAGATAGGTGAATTCTGAAGACATGTTTTATTGGGTACTGCCTCCAATTTCTGGACTGTCTCCCTGTGACCTTTCACAACTTGTTTCCTCGGGCAGAGATCCTGGTTTGGAAGGTTTTTGAACTGTTTCACAGAATCGTCAATTAAACAAGTTCAGTTTAAGGGAAGGCTGGTACTCTAGTATTTCCTCTTTCCATGGTAGTCCGAGGACAGTTTTAGACAGTCACCTTTTGAATAATTTGTCTTCAAAAGGTAAAGTCCACTTTGGCGCAGATCCCCTGTTCCTTATGCAGTGAGTTCCAGGAACAACCCATCCTCTTTTACATTTTTTTGTGAGGGTGCCGAGCCACAGTGGCCTGTGTTGGTCCTGACGCTATCCGATGTGCCTCCCACAGAGTGAATACAGCGCGAATTACCTGAGCTCACCCTATCCTCAGAGATGCGATATTCCCATAATCCATCCAGATCTATCCTTGCCTAAAAGGATGACCAGGGGCTACAAGTCCCAGCATGCCACATAATGGTCAAAATCTAACAGTAGAGAAGATGGCAATTGTTTCCTGAATGTTTATATATGAATAACATTAAAAGCCAAGTGAGTAGTGAACCATTATTATGAAGTTGAATCTAACCACAAACCTTTAAGAGACGTGAATGCTGAAGGAAAGGTTAACCACAAGAGATTGCAAAAGGCCAAACATGGATAGAAATGACTCTGAAAACACCCTGTGGTAAACCAGAAGAAGGGCTCTGACTACAGTGGGTCATGATTCAAGTTAGATTATTTAAAATAAATGAAAGATGCCAAACTGACCCTATCGCTATGAGGGAAGTTTCCTACCTTCCAAAACAAAACTAAGGTTGTTCGTCGAAGTCCAAAATAAATAGTCCTGAGTGTAAATCCTAGTTAACTAACTGGCCCTACCACTAAAATCTAACTAAAAGGAAAAAGGGAGGCTTGAACAATAGCCTCGGCATGGCTTCTGCCTCGCCCAACTCTTGGATGACTTATTCTCAGTTTCTAAGTTCGTGTAGAATATAATGACAGTCTGCTGATAGATTTTGTTGGTTAAAAATACAAATATCCTCTTTATGATTTTCTCTCCCCCCCCCCTTTAGAAAGGAAGAATTTCTCTTAATTTACTTTTCTCAGGTTTGTACAAGTCTTCAAATCCTTCCAGGATCACTTAAACACACTTCTTTATGTCCCACCTTCCTGTGGTTCTTTGTAGGTATATTGATTGTCAATCAACAGAATAAACGGAGGGCGTCTGCCCGCTCGGGTATTGCAGGTTCCCATTACCTGATTGGCTTTACTAGCCTGGTTGCAGAGTGTTCATACTCCTTTCGCTCTGTTCCACGTAGGACGTTTGACCGTCTGATTTGATCAGTTCCTTGTATCTTTGTCGGCTTTCCCAGCCTTGGCATAAAGCACATGCATCCCTTTCCCTCAGTTTTATATAGTTTGTTTGCCCGTTTGTTTTTATTAGTCTCTTACTTTTGGCAACTTCTCCAGCCTTGATATTGAGTGTTTGTATCTCTTTCACTCTTTTCTACCTGGGTCGTGTCTCTGTTCCATTCTCTGACTCTCATACCTTTGTCGGTTTTGGCAATCTTTGATACGAAAGTTCATAGCTGTAACGCTCACCTGTTCTTCTCCAAGGGGACGTCCCCCGACACACACCTGAGGGCTCTTCGGTACCCCTCACCCGTCCGGGACCCGCGGATAAGCGGATTCAGCTCTAGAAGACAGGAGGGGCCGTTTGGATGATTTCCTACTAGATCGCCAACCTCCCACGTTCCCGTGCAGGTTCCCTAAGGGCAAATCTCACCTTATTGATGTTAATGGTGCGCTCTCTGTCCTGCCGCTCCGGGCAGGGGCGCGTCGATTTGGGCCCGTTCCGCCGAGTTGCTTCACTGGCGAGGGCCGGAGTTCAGACCGGCTGCAACTCCTTCTTCAGGTAAGTCTTAGTGTCTTTATTGATGAGAGTAAGTCTTTATAGGTGAAAAACAGTCTTTGGTAAATGAGCTAACTCTTGTCCTCGTTGCTGATGGTGGAGGTCACGAAGAAAGCTGAAGACTGGTTCAAGCAGGTAAGCTGAGTCGCCATGCGGCGCTGAAAGCGTCCTTGCAAATGACTAACCTGCTAACTTTTGTCTTGCAGACCTCGACGGGCTGGAGTTGGAGGAACCCCCGAAGGAATGAAGAAATCAGGGGCAGTGCAAGTTGGGTGGCTTCGAAGAGCAGATGAAGCAGCCAACAGGAGAGTGTTGAGATGATGCATATTTCGGGTGACTAGGAAGCCACAGGATGCTGCGAAGTGGCAAGTATGGCGATGGTCTTGCCTTGGTTACTCCGAGGCCGAAGGATGCTGCTGAATTGGTAAGTGTGGCGATGGTCTTGCCTTGGGTACTTCCGAAGCCAAAGGATGCTGCTGAGCTGGTAAGCGGGGCGTTGGTCAGGCCCACAAAGTCTCCGAAGACGATGGATGAAGCAGAGCAGGTAGGGATGCAGAGCAGGATGAGCATTACGCTGCAAAGGCAGAATAACCGAAGCGCGTGCTCTTGGTCGGGCGTGGTTTAAAAAGCTAGGTAGTATTCCAGGTGCCTTTGGGGTGGGAGCTAGAGTGCAGCATACAGTTCTCCAGTATTCCGCATGGGGGCGGCCATGCTTGTCCATTGGCCATAGGAAGCCCGTCCCAGTGAGCGTCTCCTATGCCAGCAGCACCAGGACTGGCTCCAGGGCATCCGAGGAGGCCCAAATAGGGTTCGTAAGGGCCCGTGTCCCCTTGAGGGAGATAAGGTTGTGACATAGCCTTTTCCGGCGTTCTCACTATGGGAGCGTTCACTTGGTACTTGTCTTGGCGCCAAAGGCACTTGCTCCCTTCCCTCATCTGGTCTCGGCGTAGGTTCCCGGGCGCCAGGCCCACCACCGTTCTCCAGTGGTTGCGCCACCAGCGTAGACGGCTGTCTTCCTGTCTACGTGTCTCTCCTGACTGTAGCCCCTTGCTTGGTCAGAACTCCCGCCTCTCAGCCTCCAGCTAGCAGGCCTTGTTTCTCCCACACCACAGCTGGTTCTGTGAGTTGGTGTAACTCTGCCCCTCCAGGACGTCCTCTCTTCAGACGTTCGCCTCTGCGTAGCGATGACTCTCCTCTCTCTGTAAGAGTCTCTTCTACATTCAGTCTTCTCTGTTCTTCTGCACATCATAAGAACCAAAAGAATTGTGTTTGTCTTCTTTGATTATGGCATTCAAACTGTGTTGAGCATTTCCTGAAGCCAATGGAGTGAAAGAAGGGTCTTTGTTGGTTGTAGTCATAACTGGAGCTACCAAAGTCTTTCCAACACCCATATAGGCAGAAAGTGTGTTTTGGACTGGGAGTTCCTTATTGGAATGGGAGTCCTTGTATCCAGAGGGGATTCACTCCCAGTGAGGTCCCATTTGCCCAGACCCCTAAGGAGGGACGTGCTCGGCAGACTCGCCTCCCTGGCCTCAAAGAATGTGCCTCTGCTCTGGGGATAAGGGACGAATGATCCAGATTCGTCCCAACCTGTACATTTTTTTATTTTTTATTTTGTGCTGTAACCGAAAACCGTTTTTTTTCAATTACAAAAGGCATATAGAAAAAACAAAAACAGAAAAAAATCCATATTCATTACAAAATCATAAAACAGCATAGACATTTCATTAAAAAGGAGAGGAAAAAATAAAAAAATTCAAATTCCCATTCATTGTCCATGATCAAGTACAGATGGTTAAGGCCATTAGCAAAATTATTTTGAAATAAACCCACTCAATTGCAAAACCTGTAGTACATTAATGGTCAAGGCTGTTTCTTGACCCATTATAAGCCTGTCGCAACATTTTTCCGAGAGGAGTCTTTTCCTCAGTTTCAACCAAATGTCGAAGACACCTTGATCTTACCTCCCAGGTGCCCTCGCATTCCATCATCAGATGCTTAAGAGACTGGCTGCGGGGGTCATCACATACTGTTCAGTTTCTTAGCTTCACTACCACATCCCCAATGGGACAACACCTCTCCCGTATGTATCAAGTTCAATCCAAATCTTAGGAAGTTTTGCCAACCCGTAAATCTTTGTACCTTCAGGCCCAACAGGAGAACGAGAAGCAGACAATTTGCGGTTGGGCAAAACTACAGACCCTGCTTTTGCAAGAAAAAGCAACGCAGAGCTGTATTTACATGCCTCTGCAGTTTCATGATGGCATTGATTGCTTTGCCCATATATTAAAGGCTAAGGGCAACTGTTGAAAAATCTGTGTTAATTAAGTCACTATTTAAAATAAGCAAATCATGATAGGCAAAACCAATCAGGAAATTTAAAACAACCCGCTCGCTAGAAATACCAATACTGTGCTGGCTTGGAAAGCCGCTCACCAACAGAGGAGAGGCTGGAAAAAGCCAGGAGAGGGTAAAGACACAGAGTAAGCAGATATTTTCTCTGTGGGTACACAATGAAGGCTGCTACCCAGGAAAGGGTAGACTGCCTACTTTAAGCTGTGCAGCAGTTGCTCTCGCAGAGGAATGCCAGAGGTTTTACCATAAGGGCGAATGGATCATTGAGAAGAGAACCTAGAGACATGCTCTGCCTCCCAAAACTGAGGACACAAGGAAGGCCTGAGCTTTGGGCCCTCTTAAGGGGCATAATAGAGCCCCCATTAGGAGGGGAAGAGTATACTGCCTGAAAGAACTCTGAACAAAGTGAGTGACGTAGTTATCATTGAAGAAACAGAGATTGTGGAACGACCTAAGAGAAACTAGAGAAGATGTGATGGTGTGGAAATACATAAGAATGATGTGTTAAGAAGAACAAAGGGTAGTGGAGAGGCCTAGATAACCTGTTTTCACCATAACCAGTGTAGAAAGTAGCACAAGAGGGGATTGCCTAGGAAAGAATCTGGTATGTGTTTATTTTCTAGAATAAGGATGAATGTCTGAATTATAGGTTTGTGAACAATTTTGTGAGAAACCATAACATTTTTTTGCAGCTCAGGTTTAGCCAAAAGGCTAAATAACTCATAGAGAATAGGTTTTAAAATCTCTATGGCCACCATCTTTGGATTTTGGTTATTAGAATAGGGTGTCCCAGAAGGGACAGACACATAAGAAAAGGTTGAGGACTTTTTTTTTAAGGCCATCATCACCATGAGGTACCGGGGGTGAGGGGAAATCTGGAGCACCCCACTTTGTCATCACGTCCTTTACACTAGTTTATTAAGTGTGTCCTTGTTCTTTGTGGAATACTTTCTTAGTTCCTATTTGCGTTCATCCAACCCATGATGTTGTGTTGTAAATCCCATTAAAGAATCGTGGAACTTGATTAGTGTTAGATGTTATTATTGCTTGACCTTCATTCAAATGTTGTCAGAAGTGGAATCTGAGAGATCTGATACAGTGAGACTCTCCCATTACAGAACATACATCTGAATATATATTAATCTGCAGATTCTCCACAGGCCATACTGCCTATTCGTGCCACTCAAGGCTCTACTGGCCTTGACCTCTTTAATATAGAGGAGCTAATCATTCTACCAAGTGATTGAGTGAAGATCTGAACTGGACTAGAAGTCCAAATACCAGTGGGATCTTATTGGTAGATTTTCCCAAAAATCCAGTTTAGCCCTTGGTCGTTCTGTGGATGTGCAGACTGGGGTTATACACATGGTTTAGGTCAGAGAGAAGTCCTTCTCGCTGGCAACTGATTTGGTAATTAATGTGGGAGACCCTGAAGCACATTTAATTTGTGAACTAATCATAATTGTGAGAGGAGTGGTAAACTGTATGTGTGCATTTGTAGCCTGATCAAAGGTACGTAGGAACGGGTTAGATCCCTATCAGCAGTCCATATTATCAAGTGAGTCAAGCTATGTGAACAGATGGAACAAATTTTGCACAGGACTCTGCTGTATTCTATGGGTGGTCGCGCTCGGGCCGAGGGTGATGTATGTTTAGTGTAGGGTGTTATAGTGTGCACCCCAAATGTGTGTGGCTATGTGAACAGCTGGAACGACCCCCCATGGGACACAACTGCATTCCGATGGATGCAGCACACCAGTGTCAGCAAAATACAGCCGTGGAGAGATTCACAGCAGCAAACCTATATTTGGGAGACTCTGGGGAAGAAACGCAAGTGCTTCAAAACACAAACAGAGGCACGGTCTAAAGTAGCAATCTAAGTTAGGAGCCCTAGTCAGGCAATCCAAGTGTGGAAAAACATAAACAGCGGCAAGCTTTAATGTAGCAATCTAAATTAGGAGCCCATGTCTGGCAAATGCAAGTGAGGCAAAACAGTCAGTGGCGAGCTTCACAGCAGCAATCTAAACTGGGTGAAACCTTAAATCAGAGTGAAACTTAAATATCTTTGAGACTCCCCCTCTCCCCACTTTACAAATTCCCAGAGTATTGACCCACTGTTGAGAAATGCATTCCAACAAGTAGTATAAGATGAAGAAGGGGCAGGAAAGCAAGGACCCCACATTGTAGATAGAAACAGTTTGCTGTACAGGACAGAGAATAATATTCAAGGGCACAGGAAACTAAGCTTCCAACTGTTCGTCCAACCCCTTTTCCAGAGAGAGGTGATGGGGATAGAGATGGCCTATTCACATCTCACTTCAGGGCATCTAGTGGTTGAGAAGACCCGAGGCTATTTCCGATCTCAATATTATTAGTGCAGCATCTATAATTGCATAATGAAATGTGTTACATCTTGCCCAGTATGTCCAGAAACTACAGAAGTTCCAGTTGAATAACACAAAATGCGGCTACCTCCTGCGAGTCCTGCAGAGGGACCCACACCACCCCCACAATCTCCTTGAAGAAGCGCAGGCCTCGCCCCAGAGTCCCAGGGCTGGCATGGGTCCTGAGGCATGTGCAGTGCACGTAATGATCCTGCTGCTGCCAGGGGCCCCGATGCACTATACTAGGTGAAAGATGTCAATTTATTTTTTATCAGAACTTATGTCTTTCACTTAGAGTAGAACAAGGGGTTGAGACCTGGTGCCCAAACGTACCAGCTGGCAATGTTCAGCAAGTAAATGTATTATGCGCATGAGTGGTGTGGTAGACCCTGCTTTTGGTACCAGGCTGGCAACTCCTGTGGTGCTACTGGAATTTGTGGCAGGTCAGAATAAGGACTCCAGTCTTCCATTTTGGAATATTCTTTATTAAAAGAAAAGTAAAACTATTCTTTCCCTAAACTGCAGGTTTTCCCTATCTAACACAAACTAACTAGGGTGCTCATCGGTCTTCAGTGAGTCCAAAAGGAAGATCTGCCCTCTGTCCAAACTGATCTAACCTGTCCCTGCCACTATCAAAATAACTAAGGCACAGAAGAATGACTCGCATCTCCTTTGGTTTGCTTTTCAGCAAGTTCACTTTAGTAACATATTTGAAGGTAGTTCTTGGTAATTACTTTGATCAAGTCATATTATGGCTCTTTAATTTCTCTGCTGTGTCCTTTACACTTTGTATCCCCCTTTCGATATGGCTCTTCTCTCTTTTGTTGTTCTTTAAACTTGCAACTTTGTCTCTTCTCAATGTCCACTCTTTTTCCTGTCTGGGACAAGTAGGACTGTTCTCATAGATATTCTCACTCTCCTCCACCACTTGGTAGTTACTGGAATGAGTATGAGTCTTATAGCAATTATCGGTCTTCTCTACCTCTTTGGTCTTACTGAGATTTAGTTTCAACCAGTTAAACGGCATCCATGCAGCCACATCCTCGAGACACTTCCTAAGCCGTCTGGCCGTATCAGACTGATTCAAGTCTAAGCGGACCAAAATTTGCGTATCGTCAGCGTAGGAATAATAACGGAAGCCATGGGACAGTATAAGAGACAGGAGAGGCCTGATAAAAAGGTTAAACAAAATTGGTGACTGGGCATACCCCAGCGGGGCACCATGGGAGAGTGAGACCAGACTAGAACAAAAAGAGGCAAGAGAGACTGACTGAGAGTGATCGGCCAGAAAGGCGATAAACCTTCCTGAGGAACTTGTTCAAGTTTCTTAAGTCCAAGATGGGTCTCAGTCCTCCGTCCTTTTTGGGGATCAAAAAATACAGGGTGTACCATCCCTTGTTCCTCTCCGCTGCAGGTACTGGTTCTATAACACCTTTCTCCAGCAGGGTTAGAACTTCCTGCTGTAGGAGCGGGTATGAAGACTTCAACAGGTGTCTCCCTGGTGGATTGCTTTGAGGTTGCTTTAGAAAAGGAAGGCAGTAGCCTTGGGCTATTATTTCTAGAGCCCAAACATCTGAAGTAATGGCTCGCCATTCTTGCAGATGCTGCGACAGCCTGCCTCCTACAGATGTTTTGTGGTGCAAGTCCTCAAAGTGGTTTTGTGGCGGATGTTGCAGCCGCTGATGGCAAAGAGGATGCAGCTGGAGCTGGCTTAGCACGTTTTCCTCGTCCACCACGAGTGGCCTTTCTTTGGCCCCTTTGACTGGCCATTCCACTCTTTCCATGTGAGGTGTAATAACGATAGGATCGTCCCCTCCATGATTGCCCTTGCGCACGAAAAGGCTGAGGTTGTCTAATAGCAGCTCCTAAAGATTTGGCCGCTGCTTTTGAGGTCTGCAACCTCTCAAGACTCTCGTCAGCCTTGTTGCCAAAAAGGTGAGCCCTGTCAAAAGGCATGTTCAGAAGGCGGTTTTGTACGTCCGGTGCAAAACCCGACTTCCGTAACCATGCAAACCTGCGCATTACCATGCTAGTGCCCATGGACCTGCTTACACTATCCGCAGTGTCCAATCCAGATTGAAGGGATTCCTGCATGGCTTCCTTTCCATCTCTAACGATGGCTAGGAAACCTTCCCTTTCTTCCCCTTCTGGTATGTGCTCCGCCGCCATTGCGATGCACTCCCACAGAGTGTACGAAAATGTTGTCAAGGCACATGTGGAGTTGGCAGATTTGAATGCCATGCTCCCGGGTGAAAATACCTTCCGTGCCCAACCATCCACATGCTTATCGTCCCTATCTGGAGGGATAGACGGGTATGCAAGTTTGTTGGAAGCAGTGTCTGCCTGTATGACCAGACTCTCGGGAGTTGGATGTTCTGACAGATAGCCGGGGTCGCTACTGATGGGTGGTATTTTGATGCGAGGGACTTATTTACCGGAGGAATAGAATCAGGAGTTTCCCAATTCTTGGCCACCCTGTTTTGTAAGGCTACATGAAAAGGTAGTACTGGGTCTTCAGTGGGACCATGGTCCAATATGTCTGTTAAGCCGTCTTGGACGAATTGGGCTGGTGGTCTAGCCCATCCCAAGTAATCTACCACCTTGGTCATTAACTGACGGTAAGATGGACTGGCATGCTCTCCTGGATCTGGTCTACCAAAGTCATTCTCAGGAGAAGTGTCAATGCCACTTGCATTATGTAAAGACCCCACGGAATCCCTCATTCTGCTTTCCTCTGAGATCAAGCATTCTGGGACATTTGGGGTGCCATATTCCAATCCAAAAGGTACATTTTCCTACTCGTATGTCTCCTGTTCCTCAAAAATTGAGGTCAAGGATTTGAAAAACTCCTTCCTAGGGAGAGGTTTGAAAACCTTCTCTGGGAGAGGAGGAGGAAGAGGTGTAGTACCAGGCTCTGAAGAAATTACATGTTTTGTAACTTTCTCCTCTTTTTCTGGCTGCCCTGGCTTGGTTGGAGCCTTTGACGCAGAGGGTTTCAGCGTCGAGGTCGATAAAGGCATCGACGGCGTCGACGACATAGTGATCGTCGACAGGGTCTGCTTTGAGGGCGTCGAGGCAGTCTTTGACGATTTTCCCTTCGGGGTGTGACAGGTCTCGGACGGCGTCGGTGACCTCGAGCGGTCGACTCGACTCAAGCGTTTAACGCTCGGCGTCCTGGAAGGTTCCCTATCCTTCCTTTTACGATCACCCGGGCCCGAGGGCGCGCGAGTGTCGGAACGATTACGCTCCCAGCCGGCTTCCGAAGAAGGCGCGGACTGAGGCTTTGCCATCTCAAACACCTCCATCATTTTGCCCCTGAATGCTTCCCACTCTTCGGAAGACTAATGTTTCGTGGGGCATTTCATCCTTTTCGGAGACTCGTCCGACGACGAGGTGGAGGGAGACCTGTGGCGCCGTTTCTTCGATTTTTTTGACGAAGAGCGATGAGAATCGCTTCGGGATCTAGATCGATGCCTTTCACGTCGAGGAGATTTCTCCTCATGGGGTCTCGACTTGACGCTAGAGGCTTTTCGATCCTACCTACCTGTAGCTTTCCTTTCCTTTCTCGCAAGGCCTTCCCCGTCAGCGCCTGACACTTCGAACAGGCCTCCATGTCGTGGCCTTCTCCGAGCACCACAAACACTCGCGGTGCGGGTCCGTGATCGACATTTTTGAGCCGCACGACTTGCATTTCTTGAAACCCGATCTTGGGGTCGTGGTCGGTGTCGATGACGAGGACATATTTCTTCTTGTTTATATATATTTTCTTCACAGAACTTGAGGCGCGCCGAATGTCCGAAGCAACGTAACTGCAGAAAAACGGAACTGAAGCCAACAGGTGCCGCGCGTGCTACTTATACACCCGATGACGTCACCATCGGAGGCCTTCGAGGGACCATCGACTCGACATCGACGCACGGCGCCCTCTGGCGAAAACATTTCCCAACAGCAGCAAAGCTGGATGGAATACATCTAAGATGAGGAATACGTTGGAGGACACAATCCACTCGAAATACAAGTACTAGAATCCTCAGAGCTAATTAACTTGTCACATCTGAAACAGAAATGCAGACTCGCCTGAAAAAACAAAGAAACTCAGCCTCCCTGAAGATTGATGAAGTCATGAAAATGTGCGTTAGGAGGAGAAACTAAAGACTGATAACAGAGCGCCTGCCTTCACATCTTTAAACATTGTTCCAGGAGTCCCGGGCTCACAAGGCAGTGTAACAGGGCCATCATGCCTTACTTTGGAGAGCCACAACCATGGCTTTCCCCCTCCCCCCATCAAGGGGGAGATTTGTGCTATGGAGGGAGTTGTTTCCAGTCACCTGCCAGCAAAATCGAGTGCGAAAAATACAAGTACCAGAATCCGGAGTGAAGCAGAGTGTTGACCGTGTTGGAGACGCTGCTTTTACGTGCTGTCAGCCTCATTGTGCAAGGCAGTCACTCTCTACCTGTAAATACCTAGCTCGCGTTGCTCCGCGCCCGGGAGTGAAGCAGAGTGTTGGCCGTGTTGTCCGGGGTGCACGGGTGTGCTTGGTGTATTGTGCCGAGCCTCACATCTTGTGCCCCGCCCCGTTCTATACTCTTCAGGCCTTTTTGGGCTAATATAGACGTTCGCCCATTGGAAGTCGTATGATTGTGTCTGTGCCTGGCCCTTCTGGCCTCATTATGGAAGACGCTGAGGTGCATCCCGGGATGATGAAGGCGTTCACCCGCTCACTCGGCGGCAGCGACGCTTCCTGGCTGCGGGCGGACGAGAGACTTTTGATCTGCAGGCTGCTCCCCTGGTAAGCAACAGCAAGTCCCGTAAAAGGACCTGTGCCTCTTCTTCCTTAAGCTCGGAATTTATTTTTGATTGTTGAGCAAGTAATTCACCTAAATTTCTAACAGTACCAACACCAACTCCTCTAACAATGAACGCATCTAATGATATGAACTTGGAGGGATACCAAAGTAGTCATTTCGTGCCTGAAGTATTTCCAGAGATAGAGACGGACGTTTATGTAGAGAGTCGTCTAAACACAAACGTTCATCAGACAATTTTAGCCCTCAGCCAAGGTGGTGTAGTTGAGCCGCAACATGTCAAGACTCTACAAGCCTTAGCTGAATGTGTCGTAGACAATGGTAAGACACCGATGGAAGAAGGCGCGAACAGCCAGTGGTGAAGATTCAGCCTCGATCGACCACAGTAACCTGGTGCAATCAGAATGGGGTATCGGTAACAACACTTTGATCCCCGTAAAGGAACTGCTAACTGAGGCTGATTTTAGCCCACAAGACAATGTGGACTGGCCTAGTCCAGTCCTTATATTGGACCAATCAACAAACCCCAGGAGGAGTCCTACCCGGCGTAGCTCGATTGCCACAGTTGATAAGGTCCTAAAAGACCTTATCCAAATAAACATCAAACTGGGAAGTCAACACCCCTCTGAAAATAGGGTGGAAGGACCACCCACTGAATCCATTGGACCTCAAAATCCACACGAGCAGGAGCAATGTGCACCTACGCTTTTGGCCAATCAGCCACTTGCAACACAAGGATCTAATGAGAAAAGGAACTTGTGGTCGAAACCAATGATAAAAAGGAAAAGATTTGACTCATCAAATGATGACTATAGAGACCAGCTATTTGTATCGCAAAACAGGCATGCTGAGGAAAGGGACATAGCAAGCCTAAATATAGACGGATATGAACCTTATTCACTGCCATGCTTAGCTGGTCCCCACGTAGATGATCTACCGCCAAAGACATGCAATCCACGGAGGGAAAAAACAAAATTTCCCAGGTCAAGGCCAATCAACTCTAAAAAACGAACAGCCTGATTCATGGAATTATTTGCGTGAGAAAGGCAGATTTGCGCGCCTTTCTACCCGAAAATCCCTGTTTGAAGTATGGGGATTTTCGGCCAGAAAGACGCGCAAATCTGTGTTTTTTCACGTAAATAATTCCATGAATCAGGGAATAAATGTCCTAACAGAAAATTGGGCTGAATGCCTCTCAAAGGAAATCACTAGAGGGCTAAATGGCCTTAAAATGTCCGCACACAATATATCGATGCTACCATATATGAAACTATATGAACAACTAAATGAGAATATTAAGGACCAAACTACTCTTCTAGCTTTGTTGAACTTGAAAATGATAAATGTGGAGCATGAACTAATCCTAATGAAACAAGCTTGGTCAGATGAGCATCTAAGATCTGAAGCGAATGTGAAGATCATACTGGAACACACTAAGAACAGTGCGACCGATAATCGACTATTTGCAGAAGTAGCACGAGAAGCTATCGTACTACTGAAACAACAGAAGTCGAACTCCACCTCTACTTTGTCTGATCCGAAAGAGAACAAAGAGTATCACGATGTCGGCTTGGAGATGATTTCAGTTACCAAGCCAACTGATCTGAACATTCAAGCTGCAGCTTTAGATATGGATAAAGGCAAGCAGAGAAATCTGAAAGAGGCAACGAGTGAAGAGGGACGCAGGAAAGATCCTCCGAAATGTAAACAAAAATTAAAATGTCTAAATGAAGCTATTCCTCAGAAAGCTAACACCACCAGTAATAGCAGTGAGAAACAGGTGAGCATGATACCCCCATCAATAGAATGCGCTCCTCAAATTCCTGAAAGTAATGGGAAACTAAACCTATCTCAATTGCCTACCGACTACCCCTGCAGTGCTGAGTGTTCTATGTCTGAGCAATCTGTATGTCTTGGCGCCCCTGCAGACGCAGAATCATCTGCCACACAACATGATTCTAATACTGTCTTGGAGAACTAAGGTCTCATGAACTTCGCAAATAAGAGTGAAGAGTCTGGTGTTGAAGTAGCCTTGCCGAAAAAGTGTGCAGGATCCATAAAAGAAATGTTTCCAATTTTTGAACCAAAAAAATCGGAACCCACACTTAACAACAAAGCTGGAGAGTCAAAAATTGAGAAAAAGTCGAAAAACATGAGGAAAAGAAAAACTCAAACAAGAGCAAGTGTGCGATCATTTCTAAGGAATATGAAAGGCTTTTGTATTAGACCAACTACCAAACAAGCCTCAGGCGCGTCAGTTAAGCCCATCTCTGGTAACCGAAAGAGCTCTGCATCTGTAGACCAACCGAGCAATCAGGAAGCAATAAAGGATCCATTAACTGGAAATGAGAGCTCTACAGAGGATCTTTTAGACCTCTCTACGTATGATCATCGCAAGGGTGACCAAGGTGAATGGATTGAAATTCCCGATTCTGCTATGAATGAGGATGGTTCATTCTCAGATGTCGTCATAAATATTGACTTTAGCCCTGCTACAAGTGAAGAGAAAGCGTCTTCAATTAAGAACAGCTCCTTGAAGCAGTCTGCCCCTCGAATAACTCCAACCATCAAACTTCGTTGTCCAGTAATGAAGAAATCTGAAAACTCGCCAAGATGTGTCATAATGGATTTTATAAAACAAGATGGTAACACACTACCCCTAGTAGGGATACATCGACTGAATGCATTACGCTAGAAGCTAAAATAGCGCCAACCATAGCCACCAAGAAACGAGAACAGTCTGATTTGAAGTTTACATCTCGCAACACGGATCTGTGGAAATATGAGCTAGAATTTGTAGTCTTGGAGGCTAAAATGGCACTAATGGATGTCGGGCTGACTAATGCCGCCCCAAACACTGGAATTGAGATTGGAGCTGGGGCCGCGCAAATCACTGAATCCTTTTTTCAACAACTGTTGAAAGATCCAGCATTGCAACAAGAGAGTCATTGTGACCATCGCCAATCAGAGTCTGGGAAAATGCAGAATAATGCAAGAGCGAACGCAGTTGTTGACAAGGATCTCGGCAAACAAGTCTGAAGCAACAAGAAAATGGGGAAATATTTGCTGCGATTAGAGCGAATAGTGAGAGAAAATTATGGTCTCCTTCTAAATAGGAAAAATGTGATGAGATTACTACATCACATTCCCCAATTAAGAACTGTGGCTTCCGAAGATATCCAAATAGTGGAATTTGAAGACGAGAAAAACAATGATTGTGTGATATTACACATAGCGTCTAAAATCATTTGTGACTCACTACTAAACACAGGTGCCATCCGGAACTCCCTAGGGTTCGACATAAATGAGACTTGGAACCCAAAGGAGACGGAACAACCGATGGAAAAACGATTCTTTGGAACCCAAAGCCTCTACCAATAACAGACTTATACAAAGAGCCGAAGAATGCAGTCCGAAGAGTAAAACTGCATCTTTAAAGAGTCAAATCAATGGCATAACTCCAACGCTGACACTAGACTCGACTGTAATAACGACAGAGCCCTTAGACTCCAAAATTCAGAGGAAATTCAATTCACGGAATGAGGATCTGGATTGGACATGGGTTGCCAAAACCATCAATAACCCGAAAAACAGCTAATGTTCAAAGTTTAACGAGTTTGGCAATATATGCATAGCCTCATGGAACACACAAGGGCATATGCATCTTTTTGAAAACGCACCAGACAAACTGAAGAATATTGATCTACTATGTCTGCAAGAGACATGGTTAATGCAACCCCCAGTTGCGGATGGCTTTGAAATTGCCTTTAATAGTGCAATCAAAGGAATCAAAGGACGTCCGATGTCAGGAATGGCTACTCTTAAAAATTAAGAGGTATAAGTATCCTATCCGCAACTAATGTGTCAGCGTACTTACAAGTCTGCAGAGTTCAAATTCCTGGGAATTTGATGAACAAAGACAATTTACTAATATTGGTAAATGTATACTGGAAACAAGCAGCGACACAACTGGACAACTTCTTAGAAACCATCTACGAACTAATCTGTGACATTAAAAGGAATGAAAAAGACGCACACATCCTTATATGCCGTGACCTTAATATAAACTGTCTAACAAAAACAAAGTCACCCATGATGAGAAGGAAACGAAGGGTGCCCATGGAGCAGTGTGCTGGATGTTGGAAATGAAAGCATGGAATCTCCAGAATGCGAACGGACAAACTCCAGGAGACATTCCCACCCAACCAACCTGGCGCAGTAACGCATCAAGATCAACAATTGACTACATGTTTGTAGATGAAAGTCTGAGAAGTGAAGTCACCTGCTTAAAAATCACCGAAATTGAGTCTTGCGATCACTGCATAGTAAAGATGTATCTAAAGTTACATACATTTGAATGCTCAACTGTCACTAAAAAGAGTGTACTTGAAGTGGGCCCAGGTCGTAATCGATTAAGACTAAATGCACACAAAGTGATATCATTACGGAAATTATTAGAGGAAAAACCAGAGATGGAACAAATTGAATACACAACCTTCTTGGAGATCTACCGAGAGAAAACTGCCAAAGCCAAATCGGATTTTGCACAGTTTCATGTATGGGATGCAGAGCTCAATCTAAAGAAAAAAAATCTGAATAAATCCCTAAGAATGTTTAAGAACAAATCAGATCTGACCAACCAAAGCAAGGCAAAATAACTGAAACAGACCTATAAGAACTGGTTAATTAGCCACAAACACATAATGCTGCAAAGAGACGCTGAAAATATGATGAAAGCACTTGCTAACAGAAACACCAGCGATTTTTGGGCCTACTTGAACAACATCTCAACCCCCCCAAGGCGCTATCATAAAATCTATCATTCCTGAAGAAACATGGGTAAGGCATTATGCGGGAACATTCTACAACAATTCAATTAAGCTAAAAACATCATCAGCCCCAGAGCATGCGTGGTCCATCGAAATAAAGAAAGAAGATATATATAGAAACATCATAAAATTAAGTACATCAAGAGGACCTGGGCCAGATGGTTTAACTAATCAACAACTAAAACAACATCCAGATTTATGGGCTGAATTTTGCTAATCATTGTTTACATCAATTCTACAGATGCGAAAGATACCCACATCCTGGCGGAGTGCTATTGTGGTCCCAATCTTCAAGAAGGGAGATCAAACAGACCCAAAGAACTATCGGCCCATAGCTCTGCTTGATGTGGTTGGGAAAATCTTTGCCACTCAGCTTCAAATCCAACTACTAAAATGGATCGAAGACTCTAAAAGATATGATCCTCATCAAACACGATTCGTGAAAGGGGTTGGATGCGGGCTGAACTTGACGATCTTGAATTTCATAAAGATGGAAGCAATTCGCCAAAATAGAAAGATCTAAGTAGCATTTATTGATCTGTCCAGCGCTTTCGATACTATCGACCGAGAGATGCTCTGGAGTAAGTTAAAGACATGGAAATGCCCGGTAAATCTACTCCAGCCCATAAAACAACTGCACACGGACACAGAATTTAAAGTCAGACTGGACTCCGGTGGAACTCTGAGTCAGTCAATAAGAACAAATCAAGGCGTAAAACAAGGCTGCCCATTGGCAGCCACGTTGTTTGGCCTATTTTTGTCTGACATCGGAGACAGTCTTGAATGTGGATTAACAGTAACATAAATGATGCACCTTGGAGAGAGAATGCTAAACAAAAATGTAGACAACTAGCATGCCAAGGTGTAATCATAAACAAAGTTTGGGAAATTCTCCTTGTTACCAATGTTAGTCCACCACAACCAAAAAGCTGTACCAACACTGATCTATGGTGCTGAAAGCGCTCTAGGAGTATCAGCAACTCTATGGCCGGAATTGGAAAACCAATACTGGAAGCTAGTTCTGCTCTTACAAAAAGGAATCTCGAGTGTGTGCGTGCGATACGAACTCAACTTGATATCCATGCAGGCCCAAGTGTTGTGGAATATGTTATCCACATATAGTAAAATAATCACAGTAGACTGTACTCCTCAGTTTAAGATTCTACAAGAAGCGCTGAAGGGTAATTCAGAATCCCTACTGTGCAAATGGGCAACCGGCTGTAGAAACCAGTTAGTGAAATTGGGCACCGATCAGGTCACACTGCAAAACAATCCGAACCATGCTAAGAAAAAGGTATGGGAGCAGAATTGGTGCACAACAGTCGATGATCGAAATCGTCATAAGCTCATGGAAGATGCGGCCATCGAAACTAAAAATTGGAAGAAAATGCCACAATACCTGACGAGGACTACCAACGCAAGTCATCGAGCGACTTACATGAAATTTCGACTAAACCTATTCAACACACGAGTAAGCCAAGCAATAAGAGCTCGGAAAGCGACAGCAATACTCAGTTGTCGCTTCTGCAATAAACAGCATGAGACTCTCAAACATCTCACATTGTATTGTGAAAGCCTGAAAGACCTGAGATCCTTCCACTTAGGAAACTTGGTTCAACAATACTCCACTTTATGTGGAGAAGACATATGGCGAAAATTCCACAACCCAGGTGAAAAGGACATTTATGGGTTAACAAACTTTTTACAAAACCTGGAAATTTTGCTAAAGGTTGGATAAATAGGACGGAAATCGGGTAGAAGTAAGATGTCGGTGTGGGAGGGAAGCAGAGATGCGAATATGGGATAAAGACTAATTCAGGAAATCCGCACGAAAGAAACAAATCCTCTTAATCAAATTTTGAATGGGAAAATGAGACTTAGAAGTTTGATAAGAGGTCGGCATCTATAACAATGTAATGGTCATATTGCATTGATAATCAACAGTGATTTGTCACTACTTGGCTTCCCGGACACACTGTAAGAGGGGGATGGGAATTCTTTTCAAAAAGTTTTGTACAAACTAAATGAAATAAAAAAAAATAAAAGTACCAGAATCCTCAGAGCTAATTAACCTGTCAGTCCTGAAACAGAAATGCAGACCCGTCTGAAAAAACAAAGAAACTCAGCCTCCCTGAAGATTGATGAAGTCATGAAAATGTGTGTTAGGAGGGGAAGCTAAAGACTGGTAACAGAGCGCCTGCCTTCACATCTTTAAACACTTCTACATCTAAGGTTTCGGCCTATCCTTCCTTGTCACGGTATAGGGACAATAAGGAATATGATGCCTTAGAAAATAATATTTTCTCTGCTGGGAGTATGGCATTGAAAGCAATCAATGCTGCTTGTGCTCTGGCCAAATATACCGATATACTTTGGACCATTGTGGCGCAGGCAGCAGATAACATCCCAGAGGGAGAGCTGTGGGATGTCGTCTGCAACATGATTAATGATGGGTAGGAAGCTTCATGCTAATCCATACAGTCAGTTTTGGATGCAGTTGACTGCGTGGGCATATGCATGGGGACCAGTGCAGTGGCTAGGCATTTTGCATGGCTAGGGGGAAGTCTGACTTCGCTCCTACACCAGGCTGCTAGACTGCCTTTTGATGGCTCAAATATATTTGGCCCCAAAGCAGATGACCGTTTAGAAAAGCTGCAAGCTTCCATAGTCAAAGCAAAATCCCTGAGGGTGGGAATTCGTCAACAGCAGCCACAGGCACCCTTTGCAAAGTTGGAGGGAAAGATGCGTTTACTACTATTCCTCCCTCAACCAAAGAAGTCGAAGCCAAGCCGTGCAAAGGCAGGGTCAAAGAAGATTTCTCGCCAAGCTAGACTCTGTAGAGGAAAACCTGCCCAAGCAGCCGCTTTATACCTGTCCTCAGCTATTCTTGCAGCCCCAAAACCGCTCTGAGCACTTTGTCCACAAATCTCCAGTGGGAGGGAGGCTGACCCGGCATTTAGAAGAATGGTACTCTTTTATTTTGGATGCATGGCTACTAAAAACGGTATACCAGGGTTACTGACTCCCATTCCTAAAGAGGCCCACAGACTGTCCCCCAAATATATATACATCCTTTTCGGGCCTCAAATCTGCTTCTCCTGCAGGACATTCTCTCCATACTGGAGTAAGGTGCGATAGTGAAGGTAACTTTAGCTGAAGTGAACCAGGGTTGGTAGTCTACTTACTTCCTGGTGCCCAAAACGGAAGGAGGGCTACAACCCATTTTGGACCTCAGGCGCTTGAACAAGTTCCTCACTAAGGACAAATTGAAGATGGTCACTCTTCTCTCGCAGATCCTCCGGGCCTTTCAGCTCAGGACTGGATGGTGCTGATCGATCTTCAGGACGCTTACTTTTGTGTGCCTTTCCATCCCAAGCACAGGAAATGGCAGATATTAGTGATTGGCAGTATTCACTACCAATTTTGAGTACTGCCTTTCATGTTTACCTACGCCCTCAGGGTCGTCGCTAGGTTGATCGCAGTGGTGGCAGCAAGCATGGTAAAATTGGGGGATTCACATCTTCCCTTACCTAGACTATTGGCTCGTCCGGGCACATTATCAATTAAAGCCTTTGTAACATCTGAACAGCACCTGCCACTTCCTTCACAAACTGGGCTTCTTCCTCAACTTCACAACGTTTCAAGGGACTTCTTCTCAAACGCTTACATTTATCAGAGTGGTACTGGACTCTTTGTCAATGGAGGCTTTTCCTCTCCAGTTAATGGCATAACATATCCTGCAGATGGTTATGATGCTTGTCGACTAGCGCTTTCACCTCCTGCTGTTCGCAGCACCTCAGCTGAGTGCTAGGGATAAAAGTAGAACTGAGGTCATGGGTCATGGCTCGTGACTGGCTCTGTTTATCCTGGCCTGATATCACGCCCAGTGTCAGGGTGTTTTCAGCATGTGCTGAGCATAGATGACGCAGATCTGCACTGTGCCGCCTGGTGGCTGAAATCATTTCTGAAGGCAGCTGATGCTAGAGAAGATATATCTAAGATTAAGAATCTGCGGGACAAAGGACTTAAACCATCAGAACGAACATTATTGAGAGAAAAGTATTTTTTTCTTCTTTGGGTAGGATTGGGTATTAGTTTTGCAGCACCCCATTTTCAGAATAGCTCGGTAGGTTAACGCTTCAAAATACATTTG
Source organism: Ambystoma mexicanum (assembly GCF_040938575.1). Classification (NCBI taxonomy): domain Eukaryota; kingdom Metazoa; phylum Chordata; class Amphibia; order Caudata; family Ambystomatidae; genus Ambystoma; species Ambystoma mexicanum. The sequence goes on along the minus strand of NC_090929.1, from coordinate 994,695,220 downwards.
GATTTAAATACACATTTCAACATGTATGTTTTAAGGACAGTACCCAAATAAGGTAAGATAATCTTTCTAACATACCAGATATTCCTTTCTTCTTATTTTGACACATTTTAATGAATTATGCAATTAAGAATTTCCTGCAGAACCTCCTATAATTGTTGCAATCATGCATCGGACCCATGTTTTACACCTGACTTTGCTAACAGAGTGTCGACATGTATTACGTGACCTGCACCCTTTTCAGGAAAAAATGCCTTGAATTTCAGAAGGTGATGCAGGATTTTCAGCACAATGCTTTACCATTTGGTGAATTGAGTACTCTTATTATTATTGATTTCCTTTTGCATCCATTTTATACCTCCTGCATCCCTCCAAGCGAATCTGGTACTTAACAGGCAGCAGGGCTAATGGTAATGATGGTGTTAGAACAAGATTATAATCATGTTAGCTCCTGCAAAGTCTCTACATTTGTGGATAAAGCAACCCAGTTGGATTGAGAAACTCCCCTTTGAGCTACGTTGCTTCCGGCAGTCCATATCAAGAACTGCGTCTTAAAAGACCTGTTTAACCCACACTGGTGTTCTGGTGACTTAGGATGTGTTCCCAAAGAGCCATTTTATTAATTGGAATTCTAGAATTAGGCGCCAATAGTCTAGCCTGTGAGGCTTGTATTCCTTTCCAAAAGTAAAGTGTAATATATCTTAGCCATTCCTCGTACCTCTACTGCATCAATCAAAAGGAAAACCACAGTCACCGACCCTCCTGAGGGAAGGTAAATGTCTGTTGAAGTGGGCCTTAACAGACTGTCCTGCATCGGAGAGCATTTAACAAGAGTCTCATGTACAAAAGTAGACCTCCTAAATGAGCAACTTGCTGAGGAGCTTAACGGAAAACCTTATCTGGCAGTGGTCGACTATGTTTTTGGAAAGTGGGGTTTTGGTTGTGGCAAAAGACAAAAAGGCAAATCAACACGTTGTAACCAGGCTGGCTTCAAAGTAATTATTGCAAGCTTGGTACCTCTCTATAATAGTTCTCCTCTGAGGGTATCTTTCCATAGTTAATGAGTGATGCTGTCTTTCTCTACAAGTTCAACGACATGGTTTGCACACATGAACCGTACTAAGTGGTTCTCTTGGTGCTAAACATTCCGGGCCAGTGCATGCTCAGTTGTTTATGAAAAACGATGTTGACACAAGCGGCATGGAAATTATTCTTTATTTTAAAACAGTTTTTTTTAACGTTGTAAATGTATGCATATGAGGAAGTTGTGTGGCTATAAGGCCTAGCTGAGGTGAATATTCACAGCTAAAACTGGCTACAGCACAACCTCTGGAGAACTACTGATGCAGCCAAGATTCCATCCCCATTGTGCCCCTCCTTTTGTGATAATTGTTTGCAAACTCACTAACCTTGAATAGTTTTTTTTGACAAATAGTTAAACTAAGATGAAACTTTCTGAATAAGCCTTACGTGCTGTTACATTTCCTGCTTTAGATGAGTTGGCCTTATCAGGGATGCCTTGAATTCTTTTTAATGGTGAATGTAGGTAGTCTGATACTGTCCTGTATCTATTACTTTTTTTTCTATCTATTACATACCTGAGCATTAATGACAGATGGTCTACTAGTAACTCAAGTCTGTTTTTTAGCAATACGGAATGCATTTCAAGACACATTTGCAATTGTGGCGATCAGTACTTTGTATAACTACATGCAGTTAGAATTGAAAAACAATAGGTCTATCTTAGATGTCACTAAACATATATTTGCTTTACTTTTTTAGGGTTGCAACATCACTATTTGTAAGACTGTTGAATGTGTGTGACATTATTTGCATGTGGTATTTTGTGAAAGAATACAATTGTGTTTTGGTACGTCTGTAATATTTGTTTTTTATGTAATTGCAGACTGTGCTCAGTGGTGAAGTGTACACTGCCTTGTCTTTCCTTATAGACATGGTGAATGTGAGTTTAGAACTAAAAATCACAAAAGGAAATGATGAAGAAAGTCAATCATTGGCCAGGTATGAACTAAATTCTTTGGGGAATGTTAATCTTCTTGTACCGATCTGCTTTTTACTCAACAACCTGTTGTCACCAACATAACACAAGAACAGAAAAATGCTAGACCTGTCACAGATGGCACAAGAAACACTCCATGCCTTGGTTCAATGGTTTTTGTTAGCTTTACAATGTGCCTTATAGCTGTTGTGGCGGTATACACGCATATCATCGAAGTACATTTCATCGTGGGACTTTTCATCGCCACTTTTTCTTCGACCAAAACTCTTTTTTAAAAAAAAAATATTTTTTGTGGGGTGTTTTTTTGGGGTTGGGGTAAGATTATATAAGAGTGGGGGGTACCCCCCCACCCCCTTTGAAATAAAAAAAAATTAAAAAAAGAGTTTTGGTCGATGAAAAGTCACACGATGAAAAGTACTTCCATATAACGTAGAACCGTTGTGGCAAGGCCTGCTCACATGCTGTGTCAGGGAAGGGAGGGAGCCCAGGGAGGGAGCCCACCCAAAATATTCCCTGGTGCTTGTGAAAGTGTATACAGACTCCCTCCTATCCCACCTTACCTATGATGATGGCGAACACTGACTGGAGAGACCCGCAGAATGAGGCAGCAGAGGGAAGCCTCCACGCAGCAGAGTTCGCATTTCCTCGCAGCACACAACCGGCAGTTTAACACTGGCCACGCAAGAAAACGGTATAGTAAAGTCTCCCGAAATCTACACGCCATTCATAAAAGGAGGCCTTATTAATGAGGCTCCCACCAGTTTACCAGAGAGATTAAGATAGAAGGCCTTATGGAAAGGGGGCTCCAGTTCCTCAGGATCCCTTCCACTCTCCTTGCCAGAGATCATTCTGGAAATGGGTGCAGGGCTCACAAGCCCTTTTTGAAGCCTGCCTAAACACTCCCCCTTGAGCCAGGTAAGTGATTGAACAGGATGAGTTGCCAATCCAGGCAGGATTGGCTATTTAAGGAGGTGTGTGTTGGAGGGTGCAAGTGTGGGTTAGTTGGGTGAGGACAGGCGGTGGATGAGGACGTCCAAGAGACCAGAGGAGGCAAGAGTAACTGGAGTGCAGATCCTATTGTTAAGGAGGAGGTTTGTGGAGTGTCTGTTGGAGAGAGGAGGGTGTGAGTATTAGAGGTAGAGTAGGAGTATTGGCAGAGTGTGTTAGTAGTATGAGTGGAGGTAGCAGTAGTAGTAGTTGTTGGGAGTAAAGGTAGTAGGTGGTGGGAGTAGCAAATGAAGGACATTAATGGTAGAGTGGAAGTTAGTAGTAGAAGGTTGAGCAGGGCACCATATCACTGGAGGTCCTTGAGAGTTGAACAGGGGCTAGTAGAGGGAGAGCAGGGCACTATCTCTTTGGGTTCTGTAACATTGAGAGAGGTGCAGGCGACCATATCCCTCAGTAACTTGGAAGGTGATAGAGCGAGGCTGTGCTAGTAGCGAAGTGTGGGGGGCAACAGCGACAAGGGAGAATAGGAGTAGATATTGTTAGAGTAAAATAGGAGTTTGTATTAGAGGAACAGTAGGAGGCAGAGTAGTAGACTGAGAGGGAGGAGGGAAAAGGAACCAAGGTAGAGGGATAGTTGGAAGTACTAGCAGCATGAAAGAATAAGAGTGGGAAAGGAAGTAAGATCGAAGGGTGGAGGTGGCAAGGCAAAGTGAGAGATTGGAGGGACACTAACCGGGTGGGAGAAGAATAGATTAAGGGATAAGTACAGGAAAAAGGGTCAGGAGTAAGAGTGTTTGAGAGAAGTGAAAGTGACGCTGGGCGAAAGAAGGCACCATTCCCTATTCCCTGAATTCTTACCAATGATAGGAGAGGGAAAGTTAGGAGTTCCCTAGGGAGTGAGGCAGCCAACATTTTAGGGTAAACACCTTAAATGTAGAAAAGTGAAAGATAGATGGGGGTTACCGATCGGTAGTGATTAACAGTCCGGTAGGGACTTCTGGGAGTTGGGTCCCAATCCCAAGTTTGAGTGAAAAAAGGGACGACCCTACTGCCACTCATCCCTGGACCCCAAAGAATCAAGAACAGCAGCAGCTATTCTGACCATAAAGTTTTCAAATAAACATCCTTGGACTTTTCATAAGAGTCAGCGTGGTTATTTGTGATGGAAGAGCCTGTCACACTGCCCACCCTTGTCTCTCTGTCTCTCCCTCTCCCGGTACCTCCTCCCTAACCCAAACTTCCTGTTGGTAGATATAGATTATTGACCCCTATTGTATAAGTTCCATCTTATGCTGGATGTGAGGCTCTGAACTCCCTTACAAACTTCCTAAGACTGTCCCGACTCTATTCAGCTTTCAGTGTTCTAAATGGATTGTGCCCTACAGACACTGTGCCCAACTTGGTCTGCTTGCTGTCACATTCTCCTCTCCTTCTCTCACTACTCTCCTTCTCTAGCTCAACACACCTCTGGTCTCTTTCCGCTCCTCGTCTATCCCTCTGATGAAACTCGCTACTTCTATGCATCATCTCTTCTCTTTCATGTTACTCCCTGCTCTACGCTCCTACTACCCCCTCCTCCACACTCCTACTCCCTCCTCCTCCTCAAACACTCTCCTTTCGCTCAGAGTAATCACTTCCCATTTACTCCCTACACTTCAGCCCTTAAACACACTTGTTACACTCTGACAATGCAGTACCACTTGCACTCACTAACCAATCCCTCACCTGATTCAGAATTGACCTTCTCAATCCGCTTCTCCTTTCTTTTTCCTGCTGGTCTCTTGGTCTGCCACCTCCTTCTCTGACCTCATCCAAACAACCCACACCCTCTTGCTTCCTGTCTCCCCGTTTGTACTTCCCCCTCTTACTTCCGTTGGTTGTCTCGCCCTTGCCAATCTGGCCCTGTCTTTCCCTCCTGCGAGGTATTACAGATAGTAAAGTTACTAAATAGTGGGCTAAGCCCTGCCCACTTTCTCCACAGGGTTCTGTTATAATCCTTCAATGGCGGCCCATGTTTCGCCAAATCCCAGCTTTCGTTTGGGGGCCTGTGGATTGCTTTCCCTAGGTAAGTGCAACTCATTTTGGGGTTTCTAACCCTTTTCTATGTCCCTGGTGATCTAGGGTTTGGCCGGTGTTGTCGTCTGAGCATCTGTTAGTGTTTTGCAACGCACCACAGTTTTCTACACATTCTGAGACCTACGGCCACTGCGCTGCTCACTTGCAGGAGGGTGCTCCAGACTGGAGGCTTTTTTGTGCATAGTGTTAGTGGGTTACTGTCATCCATCTTGTCCTCTCTTTGCCGTTGGTTTGGTGAGTTGTCTCTGGAATAAAGATGGAGACTCTGGCGAGTATTGTACTTAGTATTGTACTTAGGAGGCATGGCATGGGACAAGATTTTACTGCATAAAAACATACTAACAAAGAAGGAGTTGATTTGAAACTGCAGTCGTCTCAGCTACCACCATCCTCCTGAAGAGAAGGTTTGGCTCTGTATTTCTCCCCGTTAGGCCTCCCACCCGGGGTGAGAAGGGTGCCCATTACATCTTGACAGTCAAAGGCTTTCAGATTTCTCTCCCCGCCATGGGGTTTTGTGCCTCTTACCCCTTTGTAGGGTTTTGCCGTTACTTCCCACCCTGCTCCTAGGAACAACTGCGTACCTTCAGTGTTGTGGTGGTGTTAACTGGAGAAGGTAGTCTTGGAGCCACAGACCGATCGATCTCTCCAGGTCCCTGCGTCCATTCCCCATGTCGGCCTCTGGTTCGGCTGCTGCTTCTCCGGCTCGCCAGCTCTGTGGTCTGCTGGCGTTGGTTCCACGATTTATGGTCGGGCAGTGGTTTACCATCGCCTTGGTCGATGCTGCCTGGCTCCAGACGATGCTGCCTTCAGAAGCGTTCCACTGGCCTCACTCCTTTTACCATCTGACGCCAGCCGTTGTAGCCCTCTGGCATAGCTCTGCCCTCCAGGTGGTTGTTCTCTCTCGCAGGTTGCTCTGCTGGGCGATCTCTGCTCCTCTCTCTCTCAGCTCCCCCTCCGTTTCCATTCCTCTATTGCTTTTAGAAATAAAGCTGCAAGAGTTGGAATGTTGCATTGATTCTGCGTTTCTCGTTGCAGGTGTTGCACATATAGGTCGGAAACCTTGCCAGCCACTTCCAAAATGTTATAAGGATAATCATACTACTGAATTCCCATATAGCCAACAAACACATGACACCTTTCACAGGAGTAAGGTTGAATACAATCCCTTTCTGGGGACACCTTGTTTACCAAGGGGAAGTCACCCAAGTGAGATCCCGCTTGGCTTTTTTCCTAGTGGGTGTTAAGCTTAGCAGGCTCACATCCCTAGTCCCAAAGGGGGTGTCTCCTCCTTTGAGAGAAGAGACAAATTCCCTTTGTCACTCACCCTGAAACCCGATAAGCAACCATGTTCCGTAAACTCTGACATCACTGCGGCAAGCGATGCACCTGGATTGGTCAGGTTTAAGAGAATATCAGCGAAGGGCAATATTTTAAAATCCAAGCCCTTGCACTTTAGTCCTCTTATTTTTGGATTAGGACATATTGCACAGGCAACGAGTTCCATAACTAGGACAAATAAAAAAAATGGGAACAGGGAACCACTGGCATGTTCTGTTGACAGAACACAGTACTGCTTGTTAATATAGCAAAGCACATTCTGTTCATTTCAAAACTTCCCCCTAAAGGACGACTCTACACTGTAAAACCAAGATATGCCTCTTCCCTCTCACGCTATTCCCAGTGTGTAAGGTCAAATGTCTTCTTAATATCTGCCTCTTTGGATGAACCCCACCTGGTCCCTATGAAACAGCACTGGCAAAACGTGTCTAATCTATTCTCCAACATTGTTAGCCAGAATGTTTATCTATATTTAAGAATGAGACAGGCGTGGCCTGCAGGTGACTGTTGTGGAACCTAATCCACGAGGCTCCCGCAGCCAACCCGGTAATATCCTGGCCTTAATCCAGTATACGGTGAAGCCGATCGGAGATGAGATCTGTGTGGGGGAATGCATGGGGCATTCGCGGGTGGCTCGGAATTGCTGTGAGCCCTGAGTTTCCCCAGTGAAACTGCCGACGAAAAGCAGAGGCAGTGAAGATGGTGAAGATGGTTGCGCCGCAAGATGGCTGCCGCCAGCCACCGAGCCTACAGTGGCCAGTAGTGAGAAGACTGCAGACGCCCGTTGTGCTCCGGATGGTTGGAGGCGTTATGCGCCCGGCACATCTCTGGTAGAGACTGTGAGGTGGAGAGGAGCAGCGATCGTTGCAAAGAAAAACAGAGGCAGTTTGCGTGGTGCTGCTTTCTGTGCAAGATTTCGAGCGCAGAAGTTTCTCAGAAGCCCTCGGTAATCCGCTCTCTCTTTGACAGACTCACGCTATATCGAGCATAACATAGCCACTGACCTTTCCCAACTTCCATCAGAGGTTAAAGGCAGGTGTCCTGGCACTGACGGTCCTTGTATCGGTACTCCGCTGCCCAGCAACCAAGCTTACGTCGAGACCACTCCACGCGCCTCCAACTCCACACCATGAGGAGATGGCAAGTTTGGGGCGTGGATTTTCACCATTGCTGTGCCGGAGGTGAAGACCCGGGAGCCGCCTGACCTGTGATACTGCAGCAGACGAACAGTCTGAATCGCGCTCCCCACCTGCAAGTGTGTGAAGGAGCGAAGTGTATTGGCGGTGACTGGCAGAAGTGTCCTCGCCCTGCCCCCCCTAACCCTGCCCCCCCCAAAGAGCACCAACTAGCAAGTAACTGTGGGCGCAACTGATCAGTGAGCATAGGGAACCCAGGGGACTACCCAGTGAGACGGGTGGAGGCTGAAGTGGCCACAGGCACACAGCATGCTCCAGCATCCCGCCAACAGCAGCGCGGGAGCCGCAACATCATCCTCTCCATTTCTACTGGGCAGCAGAAAACGGCAATGGGCACGCTATCTGGGGGTCTAAAAGGCTGGCCCCACTTGTAGAGTTCTGGCTGTCAACAGGCAGAAGAGGTTAAAGGTGGTGAATGCTGCCCTGAAGATAACAGCAGAGCAGGGCACCCTGGCAGGATCCTGCAGAAGGGGCCTAGAGTACATTCAAGCGCTATGCCAGGCCGGGGCTTACAATGCAGCAGGTCCTGGTGGAAAGAAAGCAAGGTCCTCCTCAACAGGTAAGAGTGGTCAATGACAACTTCCCTCCCCCTGAACCCCCTTGTTCGCTCCAGAACTGCATCAAGAAGAGAAGAATAGAGCCCCCCCCCCTTGACAGAGCAGACAGGCGTGTAACTGAGCACACACACATGGGTGTGCACAAGGCACCTCTGAGACTGTCTGCGGCAGCAGACTGTGGCAGGCAGCTGCAGCAGGCATGTAGGACACACAGGAACATGGAGTAAGAGGTGCCCTAACAGACTGCTACAAGGGCACTGCAAACATTTACAGCAGCACTCATTGAGGAAGCAAGTGCGAGAGAGTACTCCGCCCGGGAGCTGTGCAGATGTGTTGCCTGTAAAGACCTGGCTGATTGGTTGGGGGAGGCAGCTGGAGGAGGTTTTGGGTTACACCCACATTACAGCACAGCCTAGCAGACTGCGGTGGACACCCAGAACTGCCATTCTACATGACCTTGAGTGGGCCGGTAGCAGGTAGCACTGGCCGACAGTGTGCTCTCTGTGCCCACCACCAAAAACTGCAAAGAAGAACCACACCTTATCAGTCCAGGGACCAACTTATTCTGAGCCGAAGACACAGACATTAGTTAGGCCATCATGTTGGGAGGCAAGGGCCGACTGTAACGCTCACCTGATTCTCGCAGAGGCGCCGGTCTTGACTGGGCGACTACCGTATCTTCAAAGGTGATGTGTAGCACCCGGTTGGCTCTTTGGGCTGGACCTCTGTGCACTGTATGCCTGACGTGTAGAGTAAGATGTCTGCAGATAGAAAATATGGGGTTAATGAACTGGGGTTATTGGGGTGTCCCTATCTCTTTCCTCTTCTCCTCTCCTGTAGACCCCCAAAGGTTAACGCTCTCACCTTAGGTAAGTGAATGCAGAGCTCTCCATCTGCCTCGGGGCAGGGTGCTGTAACCAGTTTCTTCACTGGATAGGTAGCGCAGGCCTCTTGACTTCAGAGGACTGCTGTCCGTCGTTTACTGCACGAACGGTAAGTTTCGAGTCATTCAAATGTCTTTAAAGTCTTTAGTAATGATGTCTCTTGTTTTGCAGGGTTCCGGCGATGGCGGATGACGGGCTGAAGTGAGTTGAAGATGGAGCCCGTGTGATGAATAGAAGCGCCTGGAAGCACGTAAGTAAGCGCTTGTTGCCTGCTTCACTATGCGCTCTAACTGTCTTTTTATTTTGCAGGTACGAGTTCGGAGCGGCTGCAGGGTGCCGGAATACCCACTGGGTTAGATGTGGAAAGTAGTAATGGCACGTGAGTATTAAAGTTCCCCAATGTCTTTAAACACACCTTGTTTTGTCTTTCAGATGCGGGATGCAGCGCCGAAGACCTCCGGAGCGCACGAAGAGTAGGTAAGCCTTTGCCTTTCAGATGCCGGTGGTCTGGAGGGTTGCCCAGAGCCTTGCCAGTGGTTAAGATTAATTCTAAACCTTCCAGCCATCACCTCTTTGTTTTTGCTATGTCACCCCGAGTGGGACGGGTATGCCCAGACGTGGGTCCCGTGCCTGCTGGGCCTAGAGACCCAAGCTACTCCTCACTGATGAGCCCCAACAAGGGCGAAACATGTTTGGGGATGCTTGTGGTCTCGTGCAGAAGGGATGTGGCCTAGCAGTTCGGGCTGGACTGCCCCTTTTGGGGTGGGGCCAAGCCTGATTTGCATATGGTCTTTCCCTTCTGTAATGGCTTGGCAGGCGAAGAACGGTGGTCTGGAGGGTTGCCCAGAGCCTTGCCAGTGGTTAAGATTAATTCTAAACCTTCCAGCCATCACCTCTTTGTTTTTGCTATGTCACCCCGAGTGGGACGGGTATGCCCAGACGTGGGTCCCGTGCCTGCTGGGCCTAGAGACCCAAGCTACTCCTCACTGATGAGCCCCAACAAGGGCGAAACATGTTTGGGGATGCTTGTGGTCTCGTGCAGAAGGGATGTGGCCTAGCAGTTCGGGCTGGACTGCCCCTTTTGGGGTGGGGCCAAGCCTGATTTGCATATGGTCTTTCCCTTCTGTAATGGCTTGGCAGGCGAAGAACGGTGGTCTGGAGGGTTGCCCAGAGCCTTGCCAGTGGTTAAGATTAATTCTAAACCTTCCAGCCATCACCTCTTTGTTTTTGCTATGTCACCCCGAGTGGGACGGGTATGCCCAGACGTGGGTCCCGTGCCTGCTGGGCCTAGAGACCCAAGCTACTCCTCACTGATGAGCCCCAACAAGGGCGAAACATGTTTGGGGATGCTTGTGGTCTCGTGCAGAAGGGATGTGGCCTAGCAGTTCGGGCTGGACTGCCCCTTTTGGGGTGGGGCCAAGCCTGATTTGCATATGGTCTTTCCCTTCTGTAATGGCTTGGCAGGCGAAGAACGGTGGTCTGGAGGGTTGCCCAGAGCCTTGCCAGTGGTTAAGATTAATTCTAAACCTTCCAGCCATCACCTCTTTGTTTTTGTTATGCCGGAATGCTAACCTGTTCTTTCTTGTCTTTATAGGTGTTGCTGAAGACTGGATTTAGGATGGGTAAGCCTTTGCCTTTCAGATGCCGGAATCCTAACCTGTTCTTTCTTGTCTTTATAGGTGTTGCTGAAGACTGGATTCAGGATGGTAAGCCTTTTTCCTTAGGCCCAGGACCGGATGCAGAAGACACGATGAGCGTTCTGCTGCAGAGGTTGCAGAATAACGCAAAGCAAGATTCATCCACCGGGTGTGGTTTAAATAGCCTCCTGTAGTGCTTAGGTGTCTCCTTCCACAGACACGCCTAACTAAGAAAAGAGTTCCTGGTAAGAAAAGAGTTCCTGCCTTCCAGAAGAGTTCCAGTGTTCTGAATCTAGGGAGTGGCTCCAGCCCCACCCAACAGGAAAAGTAGTTCCAAACAGAAGAGGATCAGAGGCTCAACTGGCAGGCAAGTAAGCAGCATGGTCTGCTGAAGGTAAGTCCACCCAAGCATTATGAGCCCGGCGCTTCCAGCGCTGGGACTGGGCATATTTATGAGCCTGGTGCCACTGGCGCCAGGACTGGGTCCAAAAGGTCCCAATTGGGACTGGTTGGCACTCGGAACCTGGGTTATGGATCTGCTTCCAAGGGAGTTGGGAAAACCCTGACCTTTTGGAAGCAGAGATCATGACACCGACAGCCCAAGATGGACAAGTTTACGGCCTCGCAGCCTCCTAGGGTCTCACCTCCTCCTCCGCCACAGGAAATGCAGGCAGCAAACTTGGAGACTAGAATAGCGGAGGTCTTGCAGGTGGTGGGTGCAAAGCACCAGGACGGCACTGGAATTTGAAATTGACACGACAGGCGAGGAGCTGAATTTCATCAGTTCAGACATTCAGAAGTCAGCGAAGAGCTAGAAGGCGACGAATGTACGTGTCATGGCAACAGAGGAGGAGGTGCAGATTCTCAAGAAACAAGTAGAAACATTAATTCAAACCACAAAAGCCCGAGCAGAAGATGCAGAACAACACTCAAGAAGGAGAAATTTAAGGATAAATGGCCTCCCGGAGAATGCAGAAGGTGATCCATGGACTTGTTCTTGGAGAAGTGACTACCAGAACACCTGGGAAGTAAAGGCCTGTCGCAGTGGTTTGCTGTGAACTGTGCACACAGGGTGACAGCACAGACCGGTGCCGGGAGCTTGGTCTAGTACACAAAGGGAGAACTGACCTACCCACATGGGTTGTTTCGCACACTTCTAATTTCCGTGTGATTATTTAGCTAAAGTTGAGGCTCGTGTAAAGTTTGCCTCCAAGAGCAGTAAATGTTGAACCCAGAAAATGCTCTGGATATATCAATGAATCTTTATCCTCGGCTGACCCAGTTGGAGACAGAGGCACCAATCTGGAGCGAGCGAGCAATAACTCTGACTACTGTATTGACTTAGTAACCATTATTTAATTTGAAATTTAAAAAACAAATTGTTTTTTCAAGTAAAACAATTTCAGTATTCACCAACAAATGGTGTACATATTGAATTACAGGTTTTTAGCAACAAATGGTGTACGTACATATACGTTCATACAGGCATTGATGAGAACAAATCAAGTGTCACAAACAATACCACAAACATAACAAAGGAAAGTATTTGTAAACCGAATTCATTTCAAATACAGAAAAACCACTAATCTAGAACAGCACCCTTTTGTTCTGTGAACATGATGAGCAAGACAGTCTAATTCTGCCATAGTCATGTGTGGTGTATGGAGACAAGTGAATTGGCCACCCACAGGAGTCCATCCTCTTGAAAACTGGTATATAAGAGACGTTCTTAATCTTGTAGCCTAAAGGTAAGCTATTTCTATAACTGAACCAGTTCAAAAAAGAATTTGTTTCCTGGTGCACTCAAAGGTCAATTAATGAGTCTAGACCAGTCGTGGCCAAAATATTTAATTACCACAATCGTCCTGTTACACCTGTTACAAGCAGCCAGGAAAAAAGGTCTGATAGGTCAAACTCCACGGTCATCGTGTTCTCGGAATATACAAGACGTGTGCAGCAGCAACGACAAAGCTTTGAGGAGCTAGAGCGAGTTCGGAGAGACAGTGATGTTTGTTATATCCTGCTGGATCCGACAAAGATTAAAATCGTAATGGGTGACCGCCACTAGTTTTGTAACACCACGTAAGAAGCGTTGGAGTGGTGGGAGGCGGAAGGCAACTGGTTGGTAAGCACCTCCAAGAGGCAACAGGGCAGGGACACCAACAGGTGGTAATGTAATCGAACCCCGGAGGCAAAAGGGAGACGGCCTCCCGAAAACCAGGCTGGATCGAGCAGGGTAACAGGGCACGACGATAGAACCCTTGAGTTGCATGAGGACGACGAACGACCGGCAGAGATATCGGCCAAAACCTTCCAGGACACAACCCCATGATCAGGAGAGCTACCCTCCACACAAAGAAATGAAGGTTACAAGACTATACTGGTTGAGGCGATGTGGTGTCGCCGTGGATTCAACATGGGCGGAGGGATATCTAGGGGGAAGATTCATTGCTCTTGTATCTAAGACCCCCGATAGCGCACAGTGGCCTCACGCCCTCCACGGGGTTGCGCTGTGCGTCCCTGGCACAAGCATATGGCTAGCCTCCTCCAGTGGAGAGGTGGGCTCTAGTGGTGTGCATACGTTGCAGGTATTTTCAGATTAAGTGTTAAAACGTTCATTAGGGGTGTTATGTGAGCAAGTAGGGGCGAGGGAGGATGTGGAGTTTGGAGGGGGAAGGGGTAGGGTATGGGAGTTCCAGCTCAGGGATGCATGCCATGCTTGTGGTTGTGAGGGGTGGACCGCTGCCAAGTGGCAGCGGGGCAATATACCGCCCGATAAATGTGGTCAGTGACACTTCTTATCTGTAATGTGAGGGGGTTGGGGCTGCTGGTGAAGCGCTGCCAGGAAGTGGGGTTCCTTTTGGAGATGGTGCGGGGGTGGGGACAGAAAATGCTCCTCCAAGAAACACATCCCAGCAAAACGGAGCTGGAAAAGTGAAATCTACTTGGGGAGGGCAGGTGCATGGTACAACTGTTTCCACGTATTCCAGAGGGGTTTTAACCTGGATAGCGAACGTGGTTCACTTTCAGATCACAAAGGTCATACATGACGAAGAGGGCAGGACTCTCATTCTCTTGGGGATGATGGAGAGGAGGGCTATTTGCTTGGTAAACTCGTATGCCCCCAACATTGATAGTGACACTTATTTCCCAAAGGTGGTGGATAGGATGGGGGGGGTCATAGGCACAGGGAGCATATATGGGGCAGCGATTTCAATTATGTACTCCAACCTCAGTTGGATTAGTCAGACCGCAACAAGCCATTGGCTTCTAAATCTCTGAGCCGCAAGCTGGTAGACCTAGACCTTATAGATCTCTGGCAAGAGAGTAAGGGGGGGCGAGAGAGGCTACTCCTTTACTCCCACCCGCACAAATGTGCTCCCGTTTAAACTACTACTTTGTGGGGAGGGACTAGTTTTCCCCAGTTCAAGGATGCTGAGTATATGGGCAGAAAATTATCGCCGTCCCAACCTGGCAGTTACAGGCCGAAAGCCCTGACAGATGGGGCCTACGCTGAGGAACTCAGGTGGGCTATAGTGGAGTATTTTGAACTCAATGTGAGGGGTCCATGGAGGAGTTTGGAATATTGTGGGAGTCATTCAAGGTGACATCAGGGGTGAATGTATGGCCACCTCCTGTGGGATTCGCTCAACTTTGCTCTCCACCTTGAAGGCTGAGGATTAGGAAGTTGGAAGGGGAAATGGCGACAGGGTTGCCATGTGGGTCCCAAACTCCTCTGGGCCAGAGTAAACCGTCAGCAAGCATCGGAACATCTGGGGAAGCTTGTTTATGTGCGTAACACTGCTAGGATTCACAGGGAGGGCTAAGGCAGGATGACTCCCTCAGAAGGGAACAGCTGCAGAGTCTGATTACGCAAATGGAGGATGAGGCAGGGACCTTGGATGCAGGAAGGCATACATGCAGTGTTTCAGAAATATTACGAAAGTTTTGTATGACAGCAGGGGATCCATAGATGCTGGGCATATGGAGGATGTGTTGGACCAAGCCTCTCTTCCCCGATTGGAGGCAGAGGTGGCAGCATAATTAGACGAGCCCCTGTTGGTGGAGAAAATTAAAATAGCAATAGAATCCCTGGGATATGGGAAAAGGCCAGGAGGCGCTGGCCTCCTGGCTGCATTTTATAAATTGTACTCTGACATGCTAGCCACCCGTCTCTGCCAGCTTTATGAGGGGACCTTTCAGAAGGGGCACCTACCAGTGTTGATGAAGGAAGCAATTTTCATAGTGTTGCTGAAATCGGGGAAGGAGCCGCGGCACAGCAGATCATACCACCACATCTCATTACTTTACCCAAGATTTTGGTATCTATGTTAAATGCTGGCATCTCGGTTCATAAAAGAAACCTCCCGCCTGATCCACCAAGACTAACGTGGCTTCGTATGGGGCAGGAATTCCACAAATAATCTCAGACAGCTCCAATATATAATAGAGAAGTTGCAGGGAGGCGGTGGAACTGGCAATGGTCTCCCTGAACGCGGTCAAGGCCTTTGACTCAGTGCGCTGGGCGTGTCTCTTCCGTGTCCTTGAAGAGAATGGTCTGGGCCCAAATATACTGTGATGGATTTGCCTACTGTACCAGGATTCCATGCCCACGGTTAAGATGGGTAAGGTAGTCTTGCATAGTTGGCAATTAAGAAGGGGCACGGGCAGGGCTTCCCGATGTTGCCGGTTCTCTTTGCTTTGGCGTTGGAACCTGTGGCGAGAATCTTTTGCTCCGAATTCTGCGACACAAAAAGAGTGGTGGGGAGGCAAACACTATGTAATTTCCCCTCTACGCGGATGTCCTGCTGTACGTGCATAACCCCGGGCTGCATGTCCCATTTATTATGGAAGTGTTGCGCCATTTGGAGGCGCTCACAGGTTTCTGGGTGAACGAAGATAATTCGCTGGTGTTCCTGCTAGGCTCGCTCAAAGGCAGGGTGGCGCAGTACCTTCCTGCGGTGGGGCTGCATTGGGAGGTGGAATCCTTCGTTATCTGGGCATTAAAGTCCACCACTCTGTGGGAGACACATTTCAATATAACGTGGGGAGGGTGCTAACGGGGGTAAAAGATGGGATAGTTCTGTAATCGATTGCCACTGTCCTTTCTGGGCAAGTTCACACTTTTCCAAGATGCTAATAGTCCCCAGGCTGCTTTATTTATTTATTTATTTTTAATTTTATTTTCATTTTCAAACAATCAACAGCAAGTGAACAGACCCACGCCCTCCCCCCTCCCCGTCCCCGCCGGAGATTCTCTCGGAGCCACCAAAACATCTCATGCCTTAAACAAGTTCAAAATCCTTATATTGTGCAGGCACCATTGCATCATGTAGTCTGATTGGAGATATTCCAGCACAACACCCCAGTCTTTTTCAAAACCGTCCTTCCCACCCCTCAAGGAGTATGAAAGTTTTTCCATCGCCATCAGCAACCAGGCCCTTTGCAGCCAGTTGAAAATCAGAGGAGGATCCGGACTTTTCCAGCTCAGGGCAATAGCCGGCCAAGCCGCCATCAACAGGCCCATAAAACATCTCCAGTGCGTTTTGCTGAGTGTCCTGGCAGTAGCGTCTTTGAGACCACATAGCCATGCTCTTACCCCCATATGTGCGGTCTCCGAGAAGATCTTTTGGAGTTGTGCCTTTACATCCCCCCAGAAGCCTTGCAACTTGTTACAGTCCCACCAGACATGTTTCCATGTACCCACCTCTCCACACTTCCTCCAGCATTGGTTGGACTTCCGAGGAAACATTATGTGCAGTCTTTCTGTGGTTAGGTGCCACTGCGTCATCACTTTAACCCACAGCTCCCTCGTCTGTACAGAGCAAGCCAACCTCGGAATATCCCCACCACAGGACTTCCCAATGGTCTCTGCTAATGGGTTCTCCCAAAGTTTGTTCCCATTTTCTCATATACGACCAGGTAACCATTTCATCGTGCCCGATAATTAACTTGTAGAGAGTGGACACTAATTTCTTCGTGCCCGGATTGGTTGTTACAAAGGTCTCGAAGCGGGAAAGCTCCCGGGAGGCCGCCTGCTTTATCGGGGGGTATTCATCCAGTGTTTTAATTGCTCATATCTGAAGCTGTCTGCCTTTTTAACCTTCGATGCTTCCGCACACTTTTCAAAGGATAGGACCTCCGACCCCTCCATCATTTCCCCTATCTTCGAACACCCAGCCAGCTCCCAGCTTCGGTATGCTACCATCTCCATTCCCGGGGGAAAGTCTGGGTTCCCAAACATGGGGGTGAAGGGGCCGGGCACTGTTGATAAGACGCCACCTTTCGTCAATTCATCTCACACCCCGAGGGGGGCCTTCATCACCACACTAAGTCCTAGTTTAGCGTGCCTGTGCTGTTTGTCTTTCCACAATAGCTCCCTCGGGGGAGTTCTCGCTACCGCCCTGTCCTGCACTGCCCACACCTTCTGCTGCACTTCTCCCAACCACTCCTTGAGCACCCACAGCTGCGCTGCCTGATAATATTTGTAAAAGTGTGGGAGAGCCAACCCCCCCGTCCCCCTCCCTGGGGCCATCAACACCACCTGCGAGACCCTAGGGGGTTTCCTCCTCCAGATGAATGAGGTGATAGCTTTGGCCTGGGCCCTGAAAAAGGAACGAGGGGATTGTTATCAGGCAGGCTTGGAAGTAATATAGTAGCTTCGGCAATACAGACATTTTAATCACCGCCACCCGCCCCAGCCACGAAATCACCAGGGGTTCCCACCGTTCAAGATCCCTCTTGTTGTCCCCCAGGAGCTGTGGGAAGTTCGCCCTGTACTTGCAGGTCACCTCCTTCGTCAAAGAGATGCCCAGATATTTTATGTCGTTGTCCGCACAGCTCAGCCCCAATGTCTCCGCCACTCCCCCCCCACCTCCTCCGCATCCCCAGTCAACAGGAGTGCCACGGATTTTCTCCTGTTTATTTTTTAGTCCCGCGAGCGCCCCATACTCTTCTAATTCCTTTATCACCCTCGGAAGAGTGCGGGCCGGCTCCCCCAAGATCAGCAACAGGTCATCAGCATACGCGACCACTTTATGCTGCTTACCTGCCATCTCTATCCCCTCTATCGCACCCAGCCCCCGTATCCTTGTTAACAATGGCTCCAGGGAGATGGCGAACAACAACGGGGACAGGGGGCAACCCTGCTTGGTGCCTCGGGAGAGTTCTACCCTGTCCGTAACCTCCTCGTTAACAGCTATCCTGACCGAGGGGGTATTATAGCATGCTTTAACCATCTTGAGGAAGTTGTCTCCGAATCCCATTCTCTCTAATGTTTTAAACAGCCAGGACCATTCAACCCGGTCGAATGCCTTTTCGGCATCGACCGCCAGGAGAGTCGCCGGGATGCCGTGTATACCCACTTTCTCCACCAGGTGCCCCATGCGCCTCAGGTTGTCATGGGTCTGCCTGCCCGGGATGAAACCCGATTGATCCTCATGGATCAATTCCGGGAGCAATGGAGATAGTCTAAGGGCGAGAATTTTAGTGTACATTTTAGCGTCCTGGTTCATCAGGGCTATTGGTCGGTATGAGCTTGCAACGGTCGGGTCCCTCCCAGCCTTGTGGAAAACCACCACTTCCGCCTCATTCATGGTTGTAGAGACATTGCCCTCTCCTCTAAAGGAGTTATACAATTTAGTTAGGAAGGGAATCAAGTCCTCCGCATATTTCTTATAGAAGGACGCCGTAAAACCATCGGCCCCAGGCGCCTTGCCCGTCTGAAGACACTTAATTGCCTGACGCACCTCCACCTCCCTTATGTCACCCTCCAGCACTTCCCTGTCCCTTTCTGGTATATGTGGGAGTGGGAGAGGATCGAGGTATCTGTCTTGGTCTTCCTCGATCAGGCTTTCAGAGGTGTACAGATCCTTATAAAAGGACCTAAATTCCTCTTCCATTTCAGCGGAAGTGGAGAGCCTTTCCCCTCGTCTAGTAGCTAATGCCTTGATCAGCCCCTTCTGTTGCTGTGCCCGTAACTGTCTCGCGAGGAGTTTGTCCGCTCTGTTGGCCTTGGCGTAATATCTGTGTCGAAGGCGGAGAAGACTCATTTCCGCCTTTTTCGTGCGCAGAACATCCAGGTGGCCCTGCACATGCCTCATAGCCCTCCTCAAGGAGAGTGTTGTTTTTTCCGCACATTCCCTTTCAATGTCCGTTAATTTCCCCTCCAACTCTCTCTCTCAGGCCTGCCTTTGCTTGGTTTTGGCCGTTCTTTTTGCAATAAATTGCCCCCTTATGACCGCCTTCAGGGTATCCCATACCACACCCGGCTTTACCTCGCCCGTATCGTTGGTAGCAAAAAAATCCTGTATTCCTGCCCTGATTTCTTATCCCATTATCGGGTCCTGTGGAACCTCTTGAGGGAGCCTCAATCTCCAGAGTCCCGCTTGTCTGTTGGACCATTTCACCTCTAACTTCAAGGGGGCATGGTCCGAGATCGAAATTAGCTCAAGTTCTATGTTCAAAATCTTTCCCAACAGTCCTGCCGTCACCCAGAAGTAATCTATACGAGACATTGAGACGTAGACATGCAAGTAATGGGTGAAGCCACTCTGCTGAGCCTTTCGCTCTCTCCACACATCTACCAGTGACATATGACTCATTAGCTGTCGGAGACGTTTCGGAGGTGCCCCTAGACCCCATCCATCCCCGGAGCTCCTATCTATATTTGGGTTCCACGCCAAGTTCAAATCTCCCCCCACAATGATTTCCCCCTCCGCGTAGCCCTCCAGCTTCCCTATTGTTTCCCTCAAGAAGCCATCCTGCCCCGTGTTGGGGACGTAAATAGTCGCAAGCGTGCAGCGGACCCCGTCTATCGGTAACTTTGTGAACAAGTACCTCCCCTCCTTATCCTTTGGTGATCCATGAAGGAATAAATCCGACCCCTGCGGACTGCTATAAGGACTCCTGCCTTTTTGTCCTGCGCATTGGACTGCTCCAGCAGATCATACCCTTTAATACTCAGCTTGTTTTTGTCCCGCACCCGAATGTGGGTCTCTTGCAGCATGATAATGTCACTCTCCTCTCTTTTCAGAAGGCCCTCTACCTTTTTCCTTTTAACCGGGTGGTTGAGCCCCCTAACATTAAATGTCAATACCTGCAGATCGCCCATGGGCAGCATCTTAAAGGAGGCCCGACACCCCATGCCAGCTTGCCCTGAGAGCCCCTCCGGCCGTCCCCCAACCCTTCCTTTTCCCGCCCCACCCTCCACCCCCCCAACGCAACCAAATCAACCCGCCTGTAGCCCGTCCCTCCCAACCCCCCCAACTTCCCCCAAACATCTGCAACAAACCCAAGTCGAGACCAGGTGTCTAACATAGCGAGGGCGGTTCGCTCCTCACTCCCGTCCCCATGCAAACTCTGGTGTAACTGTGCGGGGGCTCCTAAACCCCTCTATTTTCAGGATCCAGTTCAACTGCCCACCCCCGGACCGCCCTCCAAAGATCAGCGACAAGCCATTGCCCGCACATGAGACCCAGCCCCCCACCCGAGCAGGCCTCTGATCTCTCAGGGAATTGCATCCGGTACTGCCCTCCGTTTTCCCCTGTTGTGCAGAGCCTTCCCATTCTGCACCGATCGCCAACCGGACAGATTTGATCGCCTGGCTTCCCTCTTCCAGCGGGGGGTCCCCTTCATCGCTCGCCTCCAGGAGCCCCATAATCCAAAGGCCCTCCTCCCACGTTTGCACTCTCTTCTGCTTGCCATTCCATGTGAAAAAAAGACCAAACGGGAAGGTCCACTTATATCTAATGTCTCTAGCGGTCAGTTCCTTAATCACTGGAACCATTCTCCTTCTCTTCTGCAGTGTGACCAACGCAAGGTCCTGGAAGAGTTGAATGTCCACCCCATTCATCCGGATGTGTTCCATGTCTCGCGCCTTCCGCAGAATCAGTTCCTTTTGCTGGTAGGACGAGAGGGCGACCAACACATCTCTAGGCTGTTCCCCCGGTTCACCCGTTCTCTTTGGGCCCACCCTGTGAACCCTGTGAACTCCCACGTCTTCTGCACTGTCCGCTCCCAGGATGTCCCTAAAGACCTCCTGGACTGCAGTTTTAAGGTCCTTATCCATTACTGATTCAACCATATTCTTGATCCTAATATTCGAGCGTCGAGACCTGTTCTCTAGATCTTCACATTGCAGTTCTAAATTGTGAGTGAGGGTCGCAAGGTGGTCTAGTACTTGCCCATTCTTGAGGGAGTCCTCCTCCATACCTTGAACTGATCTCTCCAGTGCGTCCGCCTGTTCCTCCAGCTTCGAGACATCAGCTCTAATCTCTTGTAGCGCCTGCTTCATGTCTTCTCTAAGGGAGCTAAATTGCTCCTGCACCGTAGACATAAATGTCTCTTGAAGCAGGAGTAGAGTTCGTCCTTCGAGGTAGAGGCCTGGGTCAGACAAGACTGTTCCGCCTGGAGGTCCTCCGCTCCGGACCGTTTTGGGTGCATTAATGAATCCGGTGCCCACATCCTAACCAAATTCAAATCTTGTCTGGTAGCGGTGGGTTGCGCAAGGGATGCACCACTCTTCCCTCGCGATTTGGGCATTTAAACAGGGGTTGGGGGAGCACAGCCCCCTGTACTTCTTATGTAGCGGATCTTCCTTCCCTTCCGCCCACAGCCCTCCTGTGTGCCCAGTTTCAATCTCCCCGGGCCTGGCGAGAATGTGTCCCAGAGCACAACCAAGAGGCTGGAGGATGAGTCTCTGCCGCCGCAGGGAGGGGGTTCACCAGTCCTGTCCTCCCGCACTATAGTGTGGGGTGGAATCCCATTTCAGCCTCCCCTCTCTGGACCTCCACATGCAGTTGGAGCGTTCACTCCAGTCTCTCGCTCCAGGCCCACGCGTGCTGCAGATATATGAAGTGGGGCGTCCCCTTCCACTTCCCATCAGCTCTGTGGATGAGTCCCGAGCCGCCCTCCTCAGCGCTGCCGCTCACCTTGGAGGAGCGCCGTCTGCCTCCCGGAGCCTCCCTGAGAGGAACCCGCTCCAGCGCCGAAAATGTGCCCCTCAAGAGGCACCGCCTGCAAGGCCACCGGAGCTGCGGCTGCATCTGCCGTAGAGGGCTGCCCCCGGCAGCCGATCCCTCCTCCAGGCAAGCGCCTCGCCAGATCACTGCCCCCCCGCGGGGAGGCCGCTATGCCCAGCGGGGGGCCCTCACTCTCCCTCCGGCTTCGCCCTCCACTGCGAGTCGGTCCTCCGCGCCGGTGGGGGATGGGCACTCCGAATGCCCGATCACACTCTCCCCGAGGCTCTGCCCGCCGGGGCCCGGAGTCTTCACACCGTTGCTCCCCCCCGTCGCCGATGCGAAGGAAAGGGAGCAGACCACTCGTTCTTGTCGCTGGCTAATTTGTGCACCGTTAATCGGGCGGCCCGGCAGGAGAGACAGCTGGATACGTCTCTACGCCGCGGCCGCCATCTTGGAGTCCCCAGGCTGCTTTATTTCTTTGCAAATATTCCTCACATGACCAAACCCCAATTTTTTTAACTGTGAGGTAGAAATATAGCAGACCGCATTTGGGGCGGGAAGCGGCACAGGGTATCACTGGCCATGCTGCGCAGGAGACAATGGGATGGGGGGCTGGCTCTCCCAGACTTTGAACTATATTTCCTGGTGTCTCAATTGCAACATGCTACCAGATGGGATACCGGAGATGGGGGCATAGACAGGCAGTTGATGGGGATGCCCAGGAAGTACTACACAGGGTTTGAGATGCTATTGAGGGTAACTGGAGAGGCAGAGGCATCTTGCTTGGGTACAGTGGTCAGGCAGGCCTGGAAGAGGGCGTGGATCAAATTACAACTAGGGGAGGGGTACAGCCCTGATATGCCCTTGAAGGCTGATGCCAAAGTGGCTGAGATTATAAGGGACATGGGGGATTCTAAGTGTGCCGGAAGGGGGTGTTGGAGGATAGGAGACCACTTTGAAGTAGGGACCTTGTCTCCTTCCATCACTTGGGCGGAGCGATATTGGGTACCAAAAGGGCAGTTCCTGAACTAAGCTATGCTAATCAGCACCCTGGCGGCCAAGTGGGATGCGATACCGGAAGAGCCCCAGGCTACCCACATTCTACGTGCGGTCCTTGCCAATCGGAATGTCATAACCCAATTGTATTCTGCACTACAGAATAGTAGAAACCCTCACCAGCTAAAGGTAAAGGATTAAAGGGAGCGGGACATGGGAGCGACTTTCGAGGAGTCAGAATGGAACAAAATATGCAGGAGTTTCGGTAAAGCCATGGGAAAGCCGGTCCGCAAGGGTATTCATGCCCATGCGGTTAGGGCTAAACCACGGCAGTTGCGTTTCAGAGACATGCTCCTTGGGATGTCATCAGCAGGACAGCTACTTGGGCCACTCCATCGGCTTTCTGCAAGCACTATTCCCTGTACACCAGCTCCAGGCGCGATGCTGAGTTTGATCAGGCGGTTCTGCGGAACCTGTTGGCTTCTTCCTTGATCTGAGGCAGTCTGTCACAGCTCCATCCTATGGTCTTCGGTGGAATCACCCACAAGGATGGAGGAAAGGGGACAGGATGTATGAGCAATTAAAACTACTCACCGTAGTAACTAGTACTCATAGTCCATAGTCTACTTTCCTCCATACGTCCCACCCATCTTCCCCCGCTTGTATGCCAGGGGGTAATATGGAATAAGTGTAGCCAGGTATCTAAGTGTCCGATGTGTTCAAAGTGGACTGAGTTGAGGTGCCGGAGGGCGGGGCCTCGGCAGGGCGTTCCCATGCCCAAGGCTGCTCCCCCGCCTGCTGTACTAAATTTAAAGGGGAAGCTCAATTCTTCACTGCCAAAGGTTCCGGTACCGTCCCCATGTTGGGGGGGTGCCCCACAAGGATGGAGGAAAGAGGCCTATGGACTATGAGTACTCTAGTCACTACAGTGAGTAACTTTACATTTTCATCAACTTTCACCATATAGTTGTCATAAAACCCTCTTACAGTACCTGTGTGGTAACCACTCTGTTATCATGCAGGTGAAAATACTTTTTGCGTTTTGTCTCTCATAAATTCAAAGTTGCCCTTTGCTTTCCGTAAAAAAACACTAAAGATTCCACTGCCTGGTCTAATACTGCCCGCCCAATACCCAAAATGGGAATACATCAAGTCATGATCTGACCAGGACATTAAAGGAATCTCAGTCCCCTCCATCCTGGAGAGCATTTGCCGGCGAACACCAAATCGATCTGGTTATAGAATTACAAACCTGGGAATGAAACCTATACACTCTCTTCCCCCGTAAATATCCTCCAGGAATAACCAAGACCCAGTTCCCTACTTAATTCCTTAAATCTATTTGGCTATGTTTTTGGGCATCTCAATTGGGTCCCCATTTCTCCCAGCCTATCCATGCCCGGATCCAAGAACATGTTTAAATCTCCCCCAACTATTAGTGGGCCTTCAGCAAATGTTCCCAGCAAGTAACGGTAACATACATGTCCCCCATGGGCTTAGTCTGCGCTTGGGCTGTAAACAGATGCAGCTTTCAGCAGACTTATCCGATAGGACACTTTAAGTAAAAGGAATCTACCTCCTTATTCATCTTTCACCTTGTTCACCTCAACTGAGCTACCTGCTGCCATTTCTACGCCCACTCCTCCTTTCTGAATTTCTGCAGAGGCATGATATATACCAACATGGTCTCCTCTGATGGATCGTTCCTTGCCTCTCACATGGTGCGTTTCCTGAAAATGGAGTATATCCATCCCCACTTTCTTAAAATCTCTCGAGTAGCAAGCATTTAGTGGACCTTTCTTTGTTCTTACCTTTGCCACCTGGGCCCCCTTGAAAAACAACATAATAGCAGAAACAGAAAATTGAACAGGCAAAACATCATCATTGAACATCATCAGAACACAATGAGGTAGACAAAGATAAACACAAAGGGGGAGAAAAAACACCCAACCACCCCTCTCCTGTCTCTTCCTCATTCTACTTACTAAACCATTCTGAAACATTCCCTTTAAGAATATCAAGTTTCCGCCTCCCGCTCCAATACTGACACTCGCGCCCGCTGACATCCTGCAGAATTAAGCCTGTAAGGAGAGGGGATGGTTGGATGAAAGAGCAGGACACTGAACCAAGAAGGGCACCACATTGCGCAAGGGGGAAACGGAAGCCCCCCACATCCCCCCACACGGCCTACAACACTGGCTATACAAGGACTGTTGAAATGAGGAAGGGGCACAGAAGTAGATCCTGAGATAAAGGATACATGCAACAGACAAGTACCCCAATACGAACTGCCAGTAAAGTAAGAAGCAACCAGGGGGAACGGGACCCAACAAGTGCAAAGGGGGCAGGGGAGGACATACAAACCCTAGAAGTGAAAGTTGGGGAAAGGGGGGAAACCACCCCCCCCCCATCCAACCCAGCCGAACAAGACTTCCCCAGGCAGCGCCTTCGACCGGAGCACAGACTGCAACAACCCCTATAACCCTATAATGTTACACAGGTATTCAACTGAAACTTGGCTCAGCAGGGCTATAGCAATCATAGCAAACATGAAGATCGCAAGGGAAGGCCATCCGCAAATAGCACCGGACCCAAGGAGTAATGGCCACAACAGGAAATTATGCAAAAAAACTAGCCTTCATAACATGGAATGTGAATGGCCTGGGAAACAGCATAAAGCGAAGACTCGTAATGCAATATATAAATCGGCACGACCCAGATATAGTGATGCTCACCGAAACGCATCTGGCAGGTACAAACTGCCAATTCTTCAAGAGAACCAAGTATAGGACGGCAATCCACACAGGCTTCTCCATGGGCTCGAGGGGAGTGCTAACATTGATGAACAAAAGAACCCTGATCGACATAACTAAAGTATCCCAAGACCCTGGAGGCAGATTTATTTTCATGCAAGGCACACTATGGAACCAAACCATAGCAATATTGGCAGTCTATTCGCCCCCAGCACTCATGGCAGCCTTAATTGAGGAGATTACACCGATAATAGTAAACAACCCGACAGATACATTGGTAATGGGCAGGGACTTCAATGAGGTGATGAACATCAGTGAGGATCGCACACATACAAGAGGGAGAAATCCAGCACTACCAACCAAGCTTGCTACCTTTACGTCAGCACTTGGCCTGAAGGACGCATGGAGAGACCTTCATCCAGCGGAGAGGCAATTCTCGTTTCACTCGGGCACACACGCGTCGATGTCCAGGATGGATTACTTTTTCCTCCCCGGCAAAAATATACACAAAGTAATAGAGGCGACTCTACACCCCAGAGGGATTTCAGATCACTCCCCATTCACGATGCTGCTTGAGACAGAGAGACCCCAGCCTCCACCGAAGTGACGATTGAATGCATACTACCTAGGGTTCCCGGAACTAACAGAGAAAATTCAGGAAGCAACCGCAACATACTTCAAACTAAACCACGACTCAGTCGATGATGCGGAGATAGTATGGGAAGCATACAAGGCAACTCTGAGAGGCGAAATTCTGAGCTGGACAACAGCACACAAAAAAACGCATCAGCACGACGTGGAGGACGCAGACGCAGATGTGAATCGTGCTGAGGTGAGTTTCATAAACACGGGAGCGGTGGAAGACAACACAACCTTACAAGTGGCACAAAAAAAGTTACATAATGTGGCGCTGACATGCGCGAAATAAGCGCACAGAACCATACGTGCCAGACTATACGAAACAGGAGACAAAGCCAGCAAGATGCTTGCATGGTTGGAAAGGAGAGAAGAGGGCCACCTCCAAGTGCGCCGGATAAATACCACAAACACCGAATGGGCCTCAACGGACTCCGATATTGCGGAGGCCTTTGCAACCTACTATGAAAAGCTATATGCCCCGCCGACGACCCCTGCAGCTCCCAGCATACTGGATACGCTAACTATTCCAGCACTAAATGAAACACAGAGGCTGGAACTCGAAGCCGAAATAACGGGGGAAGAACTGACAACCGCCATCTCCCAGCTCCAGTGGAAATATGGAAGAAAATTGGTACCGCAGAAGTGGCACCACATATGTTTAAAATGTTCTTGCATGCAAAGGAAAAGGGAATCCTCCCGCCGGATCTAAGAAAGGCCAGTATAGTGGTAATACACAAGGAAGGCAAACCTCCAGATGCATGCAGGTCCTACCGACCAATCTCCCTCATAAACACTGAGGCCAAAATACTGGCAAAAATACTAGCCAATAGGCTACAGACAGTGATAACCTGTTTGGTCCACCCGGACCAATGCGGCTTCATGCCACAGAGATCCACGCGAATGAACATTCACAGACTTCAACCTGCCATCGAAAGATCACCGGCTCTACAGGACACGCTGGCACTCCTCACCATAGACTTTGAGAAAGCCTTTGATTCGGTCCACTGGGAGGTCCTGTAGCTCATAATGGGTAAAATGGGATTCGGAGCTCAATTCACAAGCTGGGTCAAACTCCTATACAATGCCCCAACAGCAGAAATTAGAGTAAATGGCTGGTCTTCACGCAGCATAGAGCTTGGGAAAGGTACGGGGATGCCCCCTCTCGGCGATGTTATTCGCACTGGCAATTGAACCACTAGCGATTAATGCTGAGAGAGTCCCAGGATTGGAGGGGGTTCCACTGGGCACAGAACTGGGAGGACAAAGTGTGCCTATATGCGGACGACCTTCTAATCTACCTAAGTGATCCAGCACTCTCTTGCCCCATCGTCATGAATATACTCAACAACTATTGTATCTTTAGTGGCCTAAGGGTAAATTATGATAAATCCTTGTTATTCCCGATCAAGGGACTCGACCCAGTGACTCTAAACAACTGCCCATACAAAACTGAAAAAGAGCTGTTCCGATACCTCGGGATACAGATCACGACAGATCTAACACAATATACAGAGAAAAACCTACATCCAATAAGAGATAGGTTTGTGAATGATGTGGGGCACTGGATGACTCTCCCGCTCACACTGCTGGGAAGAGCTGTCCTATTCAAGATGTTGGCCCTTCCCCGGTTATTATACATCCTGCAGAACGCACCACTATATATACCAAAAATAGAATTTCGCAAAATAGATGAGACGCTTAGGAAACTGCTGTGGGGAGGAGGGCATCCTCGAATCGCACTGAAAACCCTACAGCGCTCAGTATGGGAGGGAGGAATTGGACTTCCACACCTACAAACGTACTATTGGGCAGCCCAAATGTCAGTAGTGAATGACATCCTACATAACGACCCGATGCTACCACACAACAGAGCAGACACTCAGGCGGAGCGGGGGATTACCCCGATAGAAGACCTCTATCAAAAGAGAACACGTCAAATCACATCCACAATGGCCGCTCAGAGAACACAGATCTGGAGGGATGCACATAAGCACATGGGATGGGAAGGAAAGGTCACACTGAGACAACCCCTGTGGCATAACAAGCATCTTCCAGAACTTTGAGGAATCCCCAAGTGGCCGGCTTGGGGAGAGGCTGGGATAAAAAGATAGAAGACATGTTAAGGGATGGAGAAATAGTCTTTCCAAGCCCTAAAGGACGAATTCAATCTTCCTGCCACAGAACACTTCCACTATAGGCAAATGAGACACGCACTTACCACAAGTGAGATAGACCTCCTTAATGTACCATAGTGCACCCCGATCGAGAGAAACATAGTAATGGAGCGAATCGACCACAAAACAACATCTACAATGTACAATGCAATCAACTCATTTGCTACAATGGAACTCACAGGATTTAAAGAGAAATGTGAGAGAGACGTGGGTCCAATTCAATCAGAGGACTGGACTACTGCCCTCATGTACCCCAGGGAGACAGCAATCTCAGCTAGAATCGGACTGCTCCAACTAAAAATCCTACACAGGATATATTATCCCAGGGAGGCCTGGCATCAATGTGGAAGGGCGACAGATCACAACTGTCTACGATGCCACCAAACGAGAGGGACCTTCTTCCATATTCTATGGGAATGTCCACAAATAAAAGACTTCTGGCAAAAATGCTGCGACAGACTATCAACAGTGGTTGGCCGCGAGATACCGATGAACCCCAAACTTCTAATACTGGGGATAGATGCAGAAAAACTCATGTACGCAACATCCACAGGACTTGCAAAGAGGAATCTACCTCAATTATGGGGCTCAGCCTCACCCCCACAGTACGTGAAATGGTTAACGGATGTAGACATGTGTGTGCCAATGGAAACAAGAGTGTATACCACAAGGGGGTGCCCAGAGAAAGCAGCCAAGATATGGCAAAGATGGGAGGACAACTGTAGGCATGTAGAAGGAGCCTAAAATCCGCCGAACTGCTGAAAAAGAACTCATGCAGGCGATCGAGATGACCCTAAAACTCATTGGGCGTAACAGATCTACAGTATAAGGGGAAAGGGGAAAGGAGCCAAGCACCAAGAAGAAGCGTATACCTGTGTGTTTAAATGTATTGACTAAGTGTTAATCAGTCTCTGTTTTGTTTGTCTGTACCTATAAAATAATAAAAAATATTTCATCAAAAAAAGAATATCAAGTTTCTGTGCCATACCCCGCTACACTCTGCCAGAGTTAAACCACAATGGGGACTCTACACTCTACCCCGCCCTCCACGAACAGCAGCCCAAATATAGATTAAAAAAAATACTTCCCATTCTTCCTCTGTAAAACACCCTCCCCTAACAGTTCCCAAAGCCTTTGCGTCCCAACTCTACCCAACTACTGTCCTTCCAAAAGCAAGCAAGAAATAATACATGTATAATCCTCCATTGTCCACTCTTTTCAGCAGACTCCATCTACCACCGCCTTTATTTCCCCCCAACTCTCCATCAATACCAGTAGAGCAACCACGGTTCAGTCTTCATATTCCCAAATCATCTGGCTTACATCCATTCAAAGGCACATAGGGCTCTTCTGTAACCCCTTCTTCTAACAGGTCCATCCCCTTTTAGCCATTCTCCCTCACCTGTCCAGGACCCATAAAACCAGTGCCCTTCCTAAGTATCCCACCCCAGGTCCTATTCTCGCAACCTCCCCACCAGCTGGTAAACTCTCTTTTCAGTATTCACTCACTTAGAAAAAAGAAAAAAAAACTTGAAGCTTCAAACAGTACAGCCAAGAAACCTCTCTACATTTAGTTACATTTAATCCACCCCATATTTTAATTCCTTCTGATAATTCCCCCTAGCTCATTTCTTTTTCTATTCAACTCTGCCATTTTAGGTTTTAGATAAGGATGTGTTAACGCACTGAATTTCCGAGACCTAGACATAGTCATCCTTCCTGGACCTTCTGTACCCGCAGAGGAGTCTCTAGACCCCTCCTCCCCCATCCTCCCACATTCACTGACCACTTCTCCCATGACACTCAAGATGCCAACTGCAATCAGCAACAAGTACTGTGTCCCTTCCCTTTCAAAAGACAGAGAGAAAGTGCAATTCCATCAGTATCGGACTGCCTTATGCCTCAACCATTGGGTCAGATCTTTACATTGTTTACACCTTGCCATGGTGTAGGCATTCACATCCTGATAAACGTCAGTTCTGGAGTTCCCATATTCAGTTGTTTTCCCGATTCCTGCAATATTTCAGACCTTGAGTATCTTGGAGAAATAGTAGAAGTGCACTTTCATTGCTTGCAGGCCCTTCCACTCTCTCTCCAACCAATTTGAGCCCTATTCAGTGTTATCTGCATTCCCTTCCTCTTTGATGAAAAGATCACCAACTTTCTTCCCTACATAGATTGCACCTTCTTTTGCGATTCTGATTTGTATCTGTTTAAATGCACAATTCTTCTCCCTGCCTGGGATACCCTACTATCTGTAGTAAATGTCCAATACATCTAAAAACATCTGGTACACTTCAAGGCCTTGCACACTCTCCTCTTCAGAGTCTAACTTGCTTTTAAGTCCGTCCAATTTAAGCCCCATGTCTGTTCTCATGCCTCTGGTCTCTTCCAAAATGGAACATATGTTGCTTTTCGGGGCCACTTAGTTCTCCTTTTCACCCTCTGTTTCATGCTGTTCCGCCAACATTCCAATAATAGGTTTTCCACTAAAGCCCTAGTAGCCACAGCCATTCTAATTCCTCTTTTTCTTTTTCTCTTCTCCTTTTCATTCCTTTTATTTTCTTATTTCTATGTTACTCCCTCCTGTTCTCCTTGCATGTCAGTAGTTCCCTCAGACCTGGGCTGCAAGGGGGTTGTTTAACTCGTGTTTTTTGTTTATACTTCTCCCTAGGTGCCTTGACTGAGGAGTCGCTCGTCCCACTCCTGCTTCCACTTTTTCTTTTCCATTCTTCACACACATCTTCTTTTTTTTTTACTTCTTTTGCACAGCTGCCACTGTGGATTCCACAGGAGAGAATTCACTCCCCAGTCATTCTCCTTGTGGCATGAATTAGACAGTCGTTCTCCTTTCTATCTTCTAATGCACCGAACAATGTCATGAAACTATTTATTTCTATACCTTTTTCTTCTTCCTTTTTTGTCTCTTCTTTTTCAATCTCATCTTTTCTTCCTTCTGTTTTTATTTTCTTTCTTCATTATCTTCTTCCTTCTTTCCTTTTATGTTCTTCCTCCTCTCTTCCTTACTTCTCTTGCGTTACCCTCTGCCTGATCCC
Organism: Ambystoma mexicanum; assembly: GCF_040938575.1. Lineage (NCBI taxonomy): Eukaryota > Metazoa > Chordata > Amphibia > Caudata > Ambystomatidae > Ambystoma > Ambystoma mexicanum. The sequence goes on along the minus strand of NC_090929.1, from coordinate 994,663,988 downwards.
CTTTTCCTTCTTAACCCCTTCTCCAGCATGGGGTCTGGCATGGATTCACATGCTCATGAATATTCCCCGTCGTCAGGCTGGGAATCCACGGTAAAGAAAAAATCAATATCAGTTTCGTTTCTGATCTGTCTTTCGTAGTAGTAACCAATCACTGATCTCTGCGTCATACTGACCACAGCCAATGACTGCCCTCTACCTAAGCCCCGCCTCTGGCAGCCATCTTAAGATTTTTACCGCACGTTCAAGTGTTGGGATCCTCGTGCTATTGCTCTCGAGCGTTAGTGCTTTTTTCACATTTTTTCTCAGAAAAAATTCTCTTTTTTCGGTCAAAAGAGCCTCAAGCTCCACCGTTTCTTCATACGATCAACGGGGACCCGTGTCGGATTCGTCTACGCCCCTCAAGGGTGAAGATTTCGTCGAGCCACGCTTTTGGAGGACTCCAGAAGTTTCTCAGGCCCATCTCGGACATGGCCCAGGAGAAGGGAAGCTCGACGCCCGGAAAGCTGTTCAGGGTCTGCCCTGGAAGCCAGCATCAGAATGTCTTTAAGGAGGACGAACACTCCCTTTGCCTTTACTGCCTACATGAGGACAAGACGCACGTGGAGAAGGACTGTGCGTTTTGCAGCAATATGTCGGAGCGGACCATGAAGGACCGCCATCAACGTCTCGCCAACTGGCTGGAAGGAAAGAGCCCGTCAGGCGAGAAGAAGAAGAAGAAGAAGTCCGAGCGGTCTTCTAAGACCTTTGAGGGCGCCCCGGCGACGGGGGTCCAACAGAAGGCCATCAACCACGAGCCAACGCTCTGGCTCGGGTAAGAGGAAGGCCGAGCACCCGGCAAAGCTCCTGGAGAGACCCCGGTCGAGCTCGAAGGCCCCATCGGAGGGGGAGCGAGGCGGTGACCCTCCCCCCAAGGAGAAGGCGGTGAGCGCACCTAAGGTGGTGAAAGCCTTAATCCACCCGGCCAAGGCCTCTATCGAGAAAGTCGCGGCGGCCCTGGCTCAGGCTGTGGAGGCTACACCAGTGGTGGCGACCTCGGGGCCCAGAGTCTCCCTGCCACCGCGGAGGGAGTCCTCTTTCATGCCCATCGACAGGACCCCCGTGAAACCTCCGACGGAGAAGAAAAAGGGGGGGCAGGAGGTCGTCGTGGATTCGGCCTCAACCTCTGAGGAGGAGCTAATCGAAGTCTTAAGCCACGGCGTTGGCGTGTAAGAAGACCAGCTCGTCGGGAGGGACCCCGACGTAGTAGACGACGAGAACGTCAAGGGTGCCGACGGGGCTCCTGACCGCCCGTCGGACTCCCCTCAACCAGTGCCGCAAGACAACTCGGCGGCCATTTTGTTGGCTATACAGTCCTTATGCTCGGAGATAAGGACGAGACTGCCATTACCACCAACGGAGGAACCGCTCCCGACGGGGGACCCGGAGCCAGGCCCTTCTGGGAGCCCTCCCCCTAAGAGAAGAAGGATTCATCCTCCACCTCCTTTTCAGCCATCGTGCCCTGTTCAGCCCTCCTCCCCGTCCACGACACGTGGGGATGATACGGGGACTGACACGGCCGCAACGGGTACAGACGAGGTTTACGACGAGGATCTCCCGTCGTCACCTCCCACCCGGGCTTCCCCGCCCGACGAGATTGGATCGTTTCACTCCATGATCGCCAGGGCATCCGAGCTTTTCCAGCTCTGCCCGGAAGAGAAGAAGGAAGGTTTCCTTTATCAACGGCGCGAGACCAAGAGGAAGACAGTCCTCGCTGTACCTCTACTAGACGATATTTGGGATGAGGGCCTCACCCTCCTCAAGAACCCATCCACGACGCCGGCTCAGAATCAGCTATGCTTGACCTACAAACCCACATGCTAGAGCTGATAGAACGGGGCAAGTCTGGGATGCTCATGCTACTAGATCTTAGTGCTGCTTTCGATCTAGTGGACCATCAACTACTACAAAAGGCCCTAGACAAAACCATCGGCTGCTCTCCAACAGCATTGGCCTGGATAGCTTCCTTCTTAAGTGATAGGAGAGCACGCATTCACTGGGGAGACACTTTCTCAGAAGCAGCTCTCATCCTATTTGGAGTACCGCAGGGAGCCAGTCTGTCCCCTCTGCTTTTTAATATTTACATGCGCAGTTTGTGTGAGTTATTGGAAAACATTGGTGTGTTCTTCACCAACTACGCCGATGATACGCAGCTGGTCTTTGAAATGACGGGAGACTACACACTAGACAGTGCAAAAGTAGAAGAGGTATATAAAACCATTGATATCTGGATGCAGAAGCATTGGATGTGCCTCAACAACAGCAAGACTGAGCTCATGATTTTTGGAGCTCAGCATGCCAGAATCAAACTAGGCGATCAATACGAGGCTTTTAGCATAAAAGATGCCAAAATTCCAGTACTACCCCAAGTTAAAACACTTGGGATGGTGGTAGAAGCCTCAGTAGGGGCCGAATCGCAAGTCAACTATCTACACAAAAATAATTCTTATTACTTGCGCCTGCTGAGAGCCATCAGACCCTACTTAAGTGAAGCAAATGCGGCTAACATCGCAAGAGCGGTCATTCTATCCCGTCTTGACTATGGAAATGCACTATTAGTGGGGGCCACCAAGAAAGAGTTGCATCGTTGTCAGGTCATCCAAAATGAGGCAGTCCGTATTGTTAAGGAAATCAAATTTGGAAACCATATTTCGGAGGCAAGGAAAGATCTTCACTGGCTCAGAATCGAAGAAAGAGTCCACTTTAAGGCCATGATGATCGTGCATAGATGCCTATTTGGCACGGCGCCAGGATACCTAAAAAAGAAATTCGCACCTTATACACCTAAAAGAAACCTGAGATCAGCCGACACAGGCCTCTTGGCCATCCCCAGGGTGAAACGAGCAGCAGGGGGGGGCCGAGCCTTCCCATTTATGGCAGCCAAATTTTGGAACAACCTCCCAGGGAATCTTAGAGTAGAAGGAAATTACGGCAATTTCAGGAAACTTCTAAAAACATACCTCTTCCAATAACCCCCAGTGATTTCAGAACCTCTCACTGGTATCTCGACCCTTCTGGCGTTCGACAAGACTCCTTTCTCAGATGTTCTCCGCGCCCTGATGCCTGCGGGCTGTCGGCGCGTTATAAACACATAGACATAGACATAGACATCGGTACGAGAAGAAGTACCGGGTCCCGGACGCGGCCCCCTTGTGCCTTTGGGCACAGCCGACCCCGGACTCGGTCGTCTCCGCGGGGGCCTCTACGTCGACCTCCCTGCCGGACGGCGAGGGAAAGAAATTAGACACGATGGGACGCAGAGTCATCTCGTCTGCAACGACGACGATTAAGGCGGCCAACGCCTTGGCTATCGTAGCCCGCTACGACAGGGAGTTGTGGTACAAACTGGCCCCCCTGCTGGACTTCCTACCAGACGACAAGAGTGCAGAAGCCCTAGAAATCTTGCAGGAAGGAGAGGTGGCGTCGGACCACGCCATTACGATTGCTACGGACATCGCAGACACTGGATTTCGCCAGTTGGGCAACGGCGTGTGCCTTAGGCGGTGTGGATGGCTCAAAGCTACTGACTTCCGTCAGGACGTGCAGACCAGAGTCTTGGACATGCCGTTCGACGGAAACAACCTGTTTGGGAAAACAGTGGACGATTCCCTTCAAGCCATCAAGGCGGACACGGAGACGGCCCGGGCTCTTGGGGTTCTCCAGCAACGGCGGCCGCCCTTTCGGAGCGGTGGAGGCAAACAGGGTGCCTCCAAAGGTTCCAGCGGCGGATTTTCCACCTACCGTCAAGCGGCCCGTTCGTCGTCACAGGAAGCTTACAGGGGATGAGGCAAGTCAGGCGGACCCCGCCGTCGTCGCCAAGGAGGACAAGGCGGCAAAGCCTCGTCGAAGCAGGATTGAACCGGCCGTGGGGTCGGGCCCCCACCGAAGCACCCCGGTGGGAGGCCGGCTGGCGAGCTTCGTCAGCGTGTGGGAGTCCATCTCCACCGACCGTTGGGTGCTGGACGCCCTAGCTCAGGGTCACGCGCTCGAGTTTCTAAAGAGGTGCCCGCGCGTCCCCCCTGTGGCCAGGAAAGAACATCACGTCCCTCAACTTCTCTTGGAGGTAAAGGCGATGCTCAAGAAGGCGCCATCGAGCTTGTCCCAAAGAGGCTTCGGGGCTCCGGAGTTCACTCAAGATACTTCCTCGTGAAGAAGAAGACTGGAGGAGGCGTCCCATCCTGGACCTACGACGACTGAAGAAATTCATCAAGGCACAGAAGTTCCGGATGGTCACCCTCCAACACGTCCTGGGTCAACTGGAGGAGGGCGATTTCCTGTTGTCGTTGGATTTGGAGGATGCTTACTTCCATATTCCCATCCTACAGGGACACCGAAAGTTTCTCAGGTTCGTGGTCCAAGGGCGTCACTACCAGTTCAAAGCCCTTCCCTTCGGATTGAGGTCGGCACCCAGGGTGTTCACCAAGTGCCTCGCACCGTAGCGGCGCAGCTGCGCCGAGAGGGGATCCACGTCTACCCCTACCTGGACGACTGGCTCATCCGAGCAAAGACGAAGGAGCTCGCCGTGGAGCACACGGCAAGGACCGTCCAACTACTCACGGACCTGGGATTCTCCATAAACTACGCCAAGTCCCACCTGGTGCCCGCGCAAGACGCACAGTTTCTGGGAGCGAAGCTCGACACAGTGTCGCTTCTGGCCTCTCTGTCGGAGGAAAGGACGAGGGCCATCTTGGGCAAGGTGCAGCGGATGCTGGTTGCGGACGCGGCCAGGGTGAGGTCCATCCTAGGAATGATGTCTTCTTGCATTTATCTCATCGGCCTGTGCAGGCTCCGGATGCGCCCGTTGCAGGAGTTCCTGGACGCGCGCTGGATCCAGACGACGGGCAGCTTCGAGGAGAGGATCACACTCGACGAGAGTTTCCGACGAGCGATCTGGTGGTGGGGCACCCGCGCGCATCTGACGGCGGGCATGGACTTCCAGACCCCCGGCCACCAGGAGACAGTGACCACGGATGCCTCCCTGGAAGGGTGGGGAGCGCACACCGAAAATCTGCACGCGAGAGGCCTTTGGACTCCGACGGAGAAGTCCCTCCATATCAACGTCCTGGAGCTCCGTGCAGTGTTTTGGGCCCTCAGGTCCTTTCTTCCGTCCCTCAAGGGCAAGGTGGTGAGGATCTTCACCAACAATACCACCACCATGTTCTACATCAGGAAGCAGGGCGGTACCAGATCCCCAGCCCTGTCCAAGGAGGCGCAGGATCTGTGGCATTGGGCCATCGCCCAAGGGATGTTTCTGGTGCCGTTTCATCTGGCAGGGATAAAAAACACCATCGCCGACTCGCTCAGCAGAGAGCTGCGCTCGTGCCACGAGTGGGAACTATGACAGGATCTAGTGGACCGCCTCTTCCGACGGTGGGGAACACCCCAGATCGATCTGTTCGCGACGGCGACGAACTCCAAGTGCCGGCGGTTCGCCAGCAGGTTTCCCCAGCCGAGGAGCATGGGCGATGCTTTCTCGTTCCCCTGGGAGGGCCTGTTTCTATACGCGTTCCCTCCATTGCCATTACTGATCCGGCTCTCAAGAAGTCACGGTGCAGGATGATCCTCGTCGCACCTGCGTGGCCGAGGCAGATATGGTTCCTGGACCGTCTGGACTTGTCAGCATCCCCGTCAATCAAGCTGCCAGTGGATGCGGATCTTCTCTCCAGGGAAGGAGGCGCCATCCTCCATCACGACCCAAAGTCGCTGAACTTGCAGGCCTGGCTCCTGCAGCGTTAGAGTTTGGAGGATACGACATACCGGCCAACTGCAGAGAGGTTCTTGCAAAGGCCAGGGCGTCCTCAACTCTTAAATGCTATGGACACAAATGGAAGAGGTTCTCTGTCTGGTGCCACGCACAGAAGATTAACCCTCTACGCATTACGGCTCCCCAGGTACTGCCGTACCTTCTGACGCTGGCCAAGGCTGGACTGGTGCACGCGTCCATCAAGATTAATCTTGCTGCGATCTCCCGATACACCAGAACCATGGGGCGGACGTCTTTGTGGTCTCATCGTCTGGTGAAAGAATTCATGAAGGGACTGTTCAGATCGTTCCCGCCGGTGAAGGCTCCGGCCCCGGCGTGGGAGCTCAACGTGATGCTGACCAAGCTCATGGGACCTCCGTTCGAGCCTCTGCACTCGGCTCCGTTGAAGTTCTTGTCGTGGAAAACAGCGTTTCTTGTGGCCATCACCTCCGCACGAAGAGTGGGAGAGATACAGGCCCTTTCCTGCAAGCCCCCGTACTTGACTTTTCACGACACGAGGGTAGTGCTCAGGACGCACCCCTCCTTCATGCCCAAGGTGCCTTCGGACTTCCACCTCAACGAACCCTTGGTGTTGCCTGTTTTCTTCCCGTCGCCTTCGTCGCCGGCCGAAAGGACTTTGCACTCGCTGGATGTGGCTAGAGCGCTGAAGTTTTACGTGGACCGCACGAAGTGTTTTCGGCAGACGTCACAAGTTTTTGTGAACTTTGGACCTGTCAATCAGGGGAAGGCTCTCTCAAAGGCCTCCATTTCCAGATGGCTCTCCGGATGTATCATGTACTGTCATCGGTTGGCAAACCGACCGCTGCCTGGCCGTCCGAGAGCCCATTCCACCAGAGCGATCGCAGCTACCACGGCGTTCCTATCTGGTGTGCCCTTGCTGGACATCTGCAGGGCTGCTACGTGGAGGTCGACGCACACCTTCACGAAATTCTACTGCGTCGATCGGGATTCCAGGGAGGAGTCCAGGGTCGGCCAAGCAGTGCTGCGCAATCTGTTCGCCTAAGGTGAGCCGGGTGAGGAGGTAAGAATTGCTTAATGTTGAGTTTGATGTAATGCTTAATGTTGAGCCTTTGCCACCTCCCATGGTTGTGCATGTGTGTACTGCTATGTATTCTTTATTCATGAGCATGTGAATCCATGCCAGACCCCATGCTGGAGAAGGAACAAGTAACTTACCTGTAACTGTTGTTCTCCAGCATGGGTCTGGCATGGATTCACATGCGAACCCTCCCGCCTACCCCTCTGCGGCTCTTCACTTGGTCATACTGCCACTTCACGTGCTACCAAATCTGAAGATGGCTGCCAGAGGCGGGGCTTAGGTAGAGGGCAGTCATTGGCTGTGTTCAGTATGACGCAGAGATCAGGGATTGGTTACTACTACGAAAGACAGATCAGAAACGAAACTGATACTGATTTTTTCTTTACCGAGGATTCCCAGCCTGACGACGGGGAATATTCATGAGCATGTGAATCCATGCCAGACCCATGCTGGAGAACAACAGTTACAGGTAAGTAACTTGTTCCTTTTCCTCTATTGTGCTTACATTTTCTTGTTTGCATCGTTCCTCTTTCAACCTTCTTTCCTTGTTTCTTTATCGCTTCTTTTCATTGCCTTCTCTTCCTCTCTGTTTTGGGAAGGGGGGGTTAGTGTATAAGGGCACCCACCTCCTAGGCTCTGATGTCTGATGATTGACTATGGGCCTCAGCCCAACAATGCGCCCTCAGCTCTGATAGGGAGTCACAGCATTTTCACCCACCCAGGTATGTATGGTCACTGCAGCGCAGTCTATTTGAAGCGTTGCTTTCAGTCCGCCATGTTCTCCCTTCACGAATTTCAGTACCACAACCCCAGACATTTTCTTTCTTATCGAAGATGGAGGACCGGGTGATGATGGGCCTAAAACCAAAATATACCCGGTTCAACTTTTCGCCAAAGGGGACAACGAGGGGAGAGTGACTGCCTCCACATGACGAAAAGAACAGGCCCTTGCTCTTCCCTAGTTCCCCGCCGCTGTACCACCACAGGCGTCTCCTCCTTACGTTTTTCCACTCTGTACTCTCTCTGGTACTCCTGTCTCCGCCTGGTGCGCCATACGAGTGGGGCACACGTTGTTCCTGCTTTTCTCTATCAGCTATGAAGTTTAGCACCAGCCCCCATCCCACCTCCCTCGACTGGCTGATCTCTCTGCCATGGAAGTTGCACACATGGTGAGGGTGTCGGGACAGGGTAGGAAATTGGGTGGTACAAGTGTGTCTTGTCAAAGGGCTGCCGAAGGTCCGATTGCCATTTCCTAGCCAGGGAAACTCCCAGATCTGTTACCAGCTGAGCTCTCACACTCTACCAGTCAGCGATTCAGGAGACTGCAAATAGGACAGAAAAAGCCAAAGCCTCACATCCTGTTCAGAAGCTGTCCAAATTGGTGTATATGTCTTGCAATTTACAGAAATGTTTTGTTGGGGTGAGAGTTGTGACGAGTGAAAAGCGCAGAGTCAAACTTCCAATACTTGCTGAAAAGGGTTTCTTGCTGAATCACGATCACAAACCTGTTTCCAATTTAAAATTGCAGACAATTTTATGCTCCCAAAATGCTCTTTGCTTTTATAATTCACTATGCTGGGATACAATAAAGCGATTCTGTGTTGCATGACCTGCCCTGTAGCGGCGGGGGGTGGGGGGAGTCACGCACATCTGCCCCATCCACAGACACCCCCAAGGAGGAGGGGGTTCCCAGAGTAATTTTTTTTCCATTTCCAGCACTTGGTGGGAGAGCTGGTTGCCGGTGCTACAATGTCTCCTGATCAGGGGTAATCCATCTCCAAAGGTTATGGGGGCGCCTCCCCTGAGCGGTCAGCACCTACAGCCTCTTGTCCTGCTGTTCCAGCTGAGCTACGAAGCAGACATATTTTCATTGCTCCCTAATGACCTCCTTTTACTATTTTTTTTAAACTTGAATTTTTATTTGCATTTGGAAGCTCAATGACACAGTATTTCATACAACCATTTCCAACAAAGGTAGTCCCCTCCTTTGCCCTCCCCGATTCCCCCACCCCCATCCCATCTCTGAAATGCACATGTCCAAACCGGTATACCCACCTTAAATCACAAAGAAACAGCGCACACCCAACACATGGAAAAATATCTCATCAGTCTGTATTTTTCTGCAAACATTTTTCATTGGCTAGTGTTTCTTCCGCTGTAAGGCATTGTTTCATTCTCCATTACCCTTTACTCAGGATTTCCATTTCGAAGTCCAAGCACTCTGTTAAGAGTAGAAGGCATCCTTGGTTTGTGGCTGTGTATACAGCTTTATACCAGATATTATGAGTGGTAGTAGTAGGACTATTAGTCCTTTGATGAATTGAGTGTAAGATTTCAAAGATTTTTGTTATTTCTTTAGGCTTTCCCATTGCTGGTTCCATGAGAAGCTCTTTTATATGCAATGTCTGAAAAAGTAATCTTAGGAAATGCCTTTGATACTGGGTGGGCTCTAAACCAGGTCTTTCCTTCTTCAATGGACCCTTATGATTATACATATAAATGGATGTTCACAAAGCAGTCCTTGGCTTAATTTGCAAAAATCTTAAAGTCCAAACGTACCTTTGCTGTGAATGAGTATGACGCAGCCAATTTTTAAGACCTTGTTCCCAACCTCAAAGACCTTGCAACTGACCTTTTGGAAGCCAACAAGTTGGAAATCCTGCATATACTTTTGGTTTCTTTGCAGGTCTCTTCTGATTAACTCATCATTTGAGAAGGGCAGCAGACATTTTGGGGTGAGCTATTCAGACAACTAGAAGAAGGTTGTAGATCCTCACTAGTATCCTGGAAGCAGATGCAAAGACTGATACTTTTCCCCAGAGTAGAATCTGGCAATGTGCCTTACTGCTACAACCTCTGTTACATTCCTGCTTGCCTGATTCCCATCATTTCCCATATGGAGAGTGAAAAGGCATCCACACGGATCTCATTTTCTTGTGGATGTTTCTCACATGCAGAAACTCCAAATGGATCTTTGCCGTGCACCCATGTCCACACAGTGGTGATAAGTAATGGTAGCTTCAATGAAAAACATGGCAACCACTATTACAACGGATCCCTGCCAAGTCCGTAGTCTTTCCTGTACAGAGCTGGAAACCTGGCAGGGAAACATTTGTCGAAGTTTTCACACATGTTCTTCACTCATGCTGGAAGTAATTGTAGAATGGGACAGGTGCCAGAAAACATCTGTGAACAGTATTTGTTTTCCTGTATCTGCTCCATTCTGCATCGAAATAAACATCATCATTACTGGCACGTCGATGGCCAAAGAGCATGGGCTGCCTCTGCTTTGTCTTTTAATACTGTTGGCTCGGCCCACACCAGAGAGCACTTAACTGATTCATGCTTCGAACAGGAGATGAAGACGTAATGAGTTCCAGGTTTCCCCTGAATACCAAATCAAATATTACATTAGTTTGGAAGGAAGACATTTGTTGCAGGGTACATTGGCTTGTAAATATGACATGCATGCACCCAAGCAATATGCATCATCAAAGGGAGGCCTTTTCCCACAAGCTCCACAACATGCAAGTGCTTTTTCTGCGGTTCGTTGCAATCAGAAAATATACTGGTAACTACCTATCCATCTTTGTGAGATAACATTCTTGTTCAAGAAGTAAGGTATCACCTGATGAGTTCTGGTTCAGGGAAAGAGTTGGCATTTGAGTTATTTGCTTAATCCCAAAATGTATGTGGCTTGATTCCTATATAACATTTTGTTAAAATATGTTAATGCAAAATTGCAAATTGAAGTAGTGAACTTGGCCAAGGATCTGCATTTCTTTTCAAACCAAATGTGATTGGTCACGCTAGTCTTACAGGATGCATATTTCCTGTTTCTAATCGATTGTGTCCTCCCAGGGATTCCTCATTTTAGATATTTATTCTCCTGCTTTGCAGCTCAGAGAAACTTTTTCCCAGCAGGGGGCGTCGTGCACACTGGCGTCGATGGCCATCGAGTCATCTCTGTGACCAGACATGACATTGATGCAAGTACAAATAGTGTGCTCGGTGCCCCGTGACATCAGTTCCTTTTTTCCTCATGCCCAGCCCGCTACTCTGGGAACTTCGCTTTGGAGACATCCTCTGACGCAGTTATTTTCTTCAAACTTCTTTCGAATTTCAGTAGACTTTGTCCCTTATGTCTACTCCTGTTTCAAAAAGTGCTGAGATTGAAGCGCAAACCTGTCACTCACCGATCCTCAAAGTGTCTGTGGTGCCTTGGTACCGACCACCTTGTGGCGGATTGTGGCTTGTTTCAAGTTATGACACCAAAAGCCTTGAAGGAGAAAGCCTCCAAATTTTTGCTTGTTTTTGAAGTCCCCAAGTAAAACTCAATCAAATATCCAACCCCTACGATAAGAGCTCCACGGCTGATAAATTGCACGCGAAGGATAAGAAACGGTTGAAAAAACACTAAGAGATTCTACTCGAGGAGCGACTGCTGTCATGTTTCTGATCCTCGAAGAAGAGGAGGAGAAAGCATTAGTCAATGGACTCATCCGCACACAGCTAGGTACAGTTCCCGTCTAAATACGCCTCGGCGGCGAAGTGGGAAGAGTTTTGTATGAAAATGATGCAGGTCTTCTAGAAAGCAGGTCCACCCTTTCCCTCTTCTTCTGGGCTGAAGACCTCCAAGTCCACAGCACCCAACAAGGCTGGCTGGGACTCGACTCACCAACCACCTTGTGCGCCTAAAAGCCAGAGACCTGTGAAATCCTCAATCAGATGGTCGACACCCTCGGTGGCAGATGTGTTTTTTGGTGTTCCATCAGCTTCATCGGTGCCATCAACGTTGCAGATTATACCATCAAAGACGGTTGAGTATCCCTCGAGTAGATTAATTCCAAAATCTACTAAGGATTTCATGTCCACTTTTCAGGCCATTTTTCATGAGATTGATGACCCGGTTCCTTTCGGGTTCAACCCCATGGGCCTTCCTCGACATCCTGAGGAGTTTCAGGACAAGGAAAAGAGGTTGTCTGATTTAGCCTGCGCCCTGCACGACGTAAGTGGCTTAGACACTGCTCCTGAAGTGGAATTCCCACAGGGAGATCTTAGAGCCCAAACAAATGTGGCATATATCAGAATGGTTGTTAAGGTGACAGATGCATTAGGTTGGGGTCCCCCACCTGACTACATATAAGTTTGACCTTACTGATATTTTACACCAGGGCACGACCGTTTAACCTGTCCTTTCATTACACAATGACATAAAAAATCTCCTCATGGAGCTTTGGAAGACTCCCTGCTAGCATTCCCAAGAATTTTGGAAAGAAGCACAGACCAGCCTTGTCTGATCCAGAATTCCTAACCAGACATCCAGCACATGATGATCTGGTGTGATACAATGTACGATTGTGGAAATTAAGGAAAACGCCTATCCATTTTTACCTCCTGACATGTATGACCAGCATGACAACGCTTTATCGAAAAAGTTTTTTGTCTCTGGCAGTATGGCACTTAAAGCGGTTAATGCTTCATGTGCACTGTCCAAATAGACACATACCCTTTGGTCTGTGATAACTGAGGCAGCCGAACACATCCCTGAGGATGAAATAAAGAAAGGTTTCCTCAACATGGTGGAGGATGGAAAAGAAGCAATGCGCCAACCTATGCAGTCAGAACTCAACACAGCAGATTGTGTTGGAAGATCTATGGTAGCAAGTTATGTCATGCATAGAAAATCCGGATTTGCTCAAGATGTCCAAGCAAAGGTGCTTGACATGCCCTTTGATGGCTCACATCCTTCTGGACAAAAAAGGCAGATGACAGCCTTGAAAAATTGCAGGCGTCCAGTGCTGCAGCAAAGTCCTTGGGTGTGGCTATAAGGCAGCCTGCTCAACCTTCCACTCAATGGAAGGGCAAACCTTTTTGTTAATACAGTTACAGACAAAAAGGTAAACAGCCTGTGCTTGTCAAGGATAAGGTCAGAGAAGTTTCTCTCGACCTTCCAGAGGCAGAGGACGCAAGTCACATAACACTTGCACATCTGTCCCCTCCTCTGCAGCACCTGCCACAAAACGTATTTAAAGACTTCTGCCACACTACACCGGTAAGGGGGGTGCCTGTCGCAACATTTGCAATAATGGTGTGCCATTACTTCAGAGGCATGAGCCCTTCAGATAGTCGCCCAAGGTTACTGCCTTCCATTTTTTGTAAACTGTTTTTTATTGATTTTACATATAACTAAACCCAAAAGAACATAAAGAGTGACAGGGATACATTGGCCACACATTGCAACTTTGCACCACAACACAGCGAGGAATCTGAGGTAGGGTTTGACAAAATAAATTGCACATAAGGGTGCGGTTAAAAGCAACGTCGAAATCATGACAGTATGCAAAGTCTTCCAGCCACTGGGACACTGTTGGAGCCAGTCCCTTCCACCAGGCCATGGCCACCCTTCGACGAGCCAGCACCAAGAGAAGCCCAGCCAACCTCCTTAACCGTGTTGATATATCCATGGTTGGGTCCAGCAATGCTATTAGTGGATCGGCCCGCATTGGTTCCTTAATGATTGCGGACAGCGTTTCAAAGACTTCCACCGAGAATGCAGCGACCTGGGGGCAGCGCCATGCCAAATGTATAAAAGCTGCTCCTCTAGCCTTGCACCGTAAACATTCCTGTGACTACTTTAGGCAGTTTGGATGGGGTGTGGTAGGTCTGATGCATAAAGTTAAAGTGAATCTGTTTATATCTGGCATTAAGCGAAACATCACGGGTTTGGACCTTAATGTATGACCATTCCTCGTCCTCTGTCTTGACACTCAGAATACTCCCCCACTTTCGTTTTGAGGCATCCCCAGCCTGAGGAATCCCAGATATCAGTCTGTTATATATTTTCCAGAACAGCCCACCCTCCCCTTGGGGATATATGATATAAGTAATTTATAAAACGCCTGTACACAAGTGTTCTAGGTGTGACAAGGGGGAGGGAGCAGAAATTCCAGGGGAGGGCGGAGAGGGCGGAGATTGCAATGGTAACGCGGTAAGTACTGCCAGGGAGTCGGGGGACCCCATACTGTTGCAGATACAATCCCTAAGTGGTTGGGAGGCCCAGAGGCAATGCAAGGGGCAACTGGTCATGTAGGAGCTTGGCCCTGTAGGTTCAGTGGGTGGCCAGGAAACCAGTTAGCGCAGCAGACAGGAGGATCAGCAGGGGAGAGAGAAAGCAGAAGCGAAAAGGAAGGTCTTGAGTTGCTTCTGGAACCTTAGGTGGTCCTGCTCAAATTTGAGAGAGGCAGGGAGGGTGTTCGAGAGGGAGGTCCTAGCCGAGGACAGGAATCTACCCCCACTCTCTGCCCGGAGAAGCATCTGACCCTTAGAGAGTGGTAGGTGGATGAGCGGAGGGCTCGAGAAGGAAGATGCTTAGGAAGAGAGAGTTGAATGTATTGTGGTCTCCGGCCCCAGAAAGCCATGTGGATGATGCAGAGGGTCTTAAACTTGATCCTTACAGCCACAGAGACCCAGTGGAGAGATTTCAGGGCTGGAGAGATACGATACCTGGTCTTAAGCCATGGACAAGTCTTGCAGTCCTGTTCTGGATTAGTTGCAAAGGGGCGAAGAGTAGAAGCAGGCAGATTTAGAAGGAGGCTGTTGCAGTAGTCCAGCCTAGAGAGAACCTGAGCTCTGGAGACCGTGAGCTTCCTGGGGGAAGTGAGAAAAGGAAGAATACCTCTGAGGAGGTGCAGCTCTGATAGCGTGACTTCTTATAAACGTCAGAGATGTGAAGAGAGGAGGAGATGGTGGAAGAAGATGACCCCAAGGTTATTTGTCTCACTGGAAGGTAGAGTGACCAGGGTGAGAGGCCAGAGTGAAAGAAGGAAAGTGGGAGCAGGTGTCCCAATGAGAAGTATCTCAGTGTTACTGGCATTAAGGCAAAGATCGTTGAAGGCACACGATTCCTGGATTGCGGAAAGACAGTCCGGTATGAGCGAGAGAGCAGAATAGGCTGAGGAGAGCTAGGTGTCATCCTCATAACACTGGAAGTTAGAACAGAAGGTAGAGCTATGGTGAGCCAGAGGTGCCAGGTAGTGGTTGAAGAGCTAGGGAGAGAGGTTAGACACCTGGGGAACACCACATGTAGAGAAAGATGTGATAGACAGAAAGGATCCAAGTTGGACCTGGGAGGGTCGATCAGAGAGAAAGGAGGTCAACCAGGCTAAGGCCTGACCAGTGATGCCCAGGTTGTCACGGAGAGGAGTGAGCGGGATGGCGTGATTGGCTGTATCGAAAGCAGAGGCTAGATCAAGGAGAATGAGGATAGAACGAAGGTTAAAGTCGAGATTAGAGAGCAAGTCTTCACGGGTGTTCAGGAGAGCAGTTTTCGTGTTTCTGGCTGCTCTGAAGCCAGACTGGTGGTCGTGGAGACAACAAACCAATTCAGTGTAGAGATTAAGCTGAGAGATGGCCAGCTTTTCCAGGAGTTTGCCCAGGAAAGGAGTGCTGGAGATCGGGTGGTAGTTTGCCTGAGAGGAAGGATCGACAGAGGGTTTCTTAAGGAGGGGGTGCACAAGGGAGTGCTTAAGGGGGGAAGGGAAGGTTCTCGTGGCAAGAGTGATTGCAGAAATCGGCCAAGGCTGGAGCGATGGTGTCGATGTGGTCCTTGATAGTTCTGGAGGAGCAGGGGAGCACCTGCTTTGACAAGACTTTCATAGATCAGTCTAGAAACATCGTTGGGAGTGAACAAGGAGGAGGAGGATGAGAGATGGCTGGAGAGTGGCCTGGAATGGTAGAGGGAGAGGGAGAGGAGGTAGAGGAGGTAGAGGAGTTAGAGGAAGAGGTGAGAGTGGACGGGATGTCCTGAGTTTTAGTGGTGAAATGAGAGACCAGAGCCGTGGTGTTACGCTCACCTTGTCTCTGTGGAGGCGTTGGGGCACGGTTGCAGCACTCCCATTGATGAAACTCCTCTGGTCTGTTCCTCCCTCTGCGTCCGTGTGGGGAACTGCGGTGATGAGCAGTGCGGTTCCTGCGTGAATATAAGAGGGGGTTGTATGAGTGTGCAGCCTGTGGCTTCCATGGGGTTGCACTACTTGTGAGGCTCACCTGCTGAATGATGATGAGCTCTTCGTCCTGCCGCTTCTGGCAGGGGCGCTTGTTGAAGGGAACAGAGTTCCTTCACTGGTCCCTTGTCACGGAAGTCCAGGCCAGCTGTGACTAGTCCACTTCTCTTGTAGGTAAGTGGTTCCCTTGTTTCCACTTGCCCGCTTGTCTTCCAACTGTTTTAATTGTATTTGTAAAGTTTGTTCTCTGTCCTTTCTATGTAATGTCTCTTTTCTCTGCTCTCTCCCCTTGCAGGTGGTTTAGCGGTGCCGGCGGTAGCTGCGATAGAAGAAGCGGAGCCGGCGGTACGGAGGAGCAGGGCTGAGATGGTCCGACAGCTGGTAAGTAGCCTTGAATGGTGCTTAGGGTGCGCGTTGGGTTTTAAATGCGGCGCAAGCCTGGGTTGAGTGTTTTAGGGAGTTCTAACCTTGTCTTGTCTCTTTTCTCGTTTCAGGACTTCGGCTTTATGGGACAGAGAGCGCAGGTGCTGCAGCGTCGATTCGGGATCTGCCAAGAAGATGGAGCGTTGCCGTGAGATGCGAGCCAGTGCCCAGGTAAGGATGCTGTTGTTGCAGGATCACGAGGTAAATAGCTGGTCCTAGCGGCAGTGAGCGTCCCGTTTGCTTGAGGGATCGTGGGTTTATATAGTCTTTTTCCCGGCCACGCCCAGTACGTCTGGCCTGTCTGCTGCCAAGCCCTGCCACACCCGATGAGTCAGCTCAGCACCTGAAGACCAGGCCTAGGGAGCGATGCCCAATGAGTCAGCACATGGGGATGTTCTCTGGAATAAAAGCACTCCTGCACTGAAATAAAGTGTTCCTGCTCACATCTCTATATGAGCCTGGCGCCAAAATCCCTCTCCCTCTCCCTGGCGTCAAAGGCGCCAGGACTGAATCTAACCAGGACCCTGTGTTTGAGACCCAAAGGGCCATAAGTGAGTCAAGTGGCCCATTGCCCCCGTCACTAGATGGTGTGGTGTTTGTGTTCTGGGGCCCGTGGCCATGACACGTTGTTAGGCAGAAACCTGTGCAGTTCCCTTAGGGACCACTGCAAAAGATTTAAGACTACAGGTGTTAGCAGTAAACCCACTTGGTAGCAGTCTGTACCACGCAGATTTACCTGGTAGCTGTGGCTGAGCAGTCAGACTTCCCTCAAGAAGAGTTAGGCAGTATGCAAAGTATACTCAATAGGCACTCAGATACAATAATACAAGCAAACACTGACCAGAGCTTTGGTATCAAAGTATATAATTATTTATTTATGAACACACAGTTGAAACTTTCCAGCACTCTTATTGTTAAATATTCTAAACACAGTTACTATTATGATATATACACCCCTTTTTCCCTTATTAGAAAATCACAGTAAGACACCACTTATTTTCATACAGAGGTGAGCGCTTAACTAGATTGCACTCTACTAAGGTTGTGAAAAAGGGAGGGAAAAAGACAGAATATGCAGGATTACACCACTCTACGATTCAGGAACACTATTAGCAAGGCAGAGAGCAAAAAGTCACTGGTGAGCCAAAGTCCAAAGGCTGGGCCCACTCTTAGAGAGAGCAGAGCACAAATGCGCCCAAGATCACACAGTTACACTAGGCTTAGAAAGTCTTGCAGAGGGTTCAGAAAAGAGTTTAGAGAGGCTTAGAAAAGTTTAGCCAAGGTGTCCCAGGCTAACCCAGGTTCGAAAGCCGGGGGCTAAATCTACCCCGTACAGTCGGTTGCAAGGGAAGCCAGGCGGGACACGGTTCCTTAAGTGGGAAGGATCCTCCAGCGGTGGTAGTTGTTGCAAGTTGCGTCGTCGTCCAGGGGAGGAGAAGATCTCGACGTGGAGGAAAGATGCAGGTCGTTGCACTACCAGGGCAGAAACCAGCCGCAGAGTTTTCCGGTAAAAGGTGGTACCTTTATCTCGAGGTCGTGGTAAAACGTAGTATCCCGGTTGCCGGGGTGCTTAGCACGGGCAAGGCGGCCACGAGATACGTCGGTAAAGCGAAAAGACGGTGAAACTGGTTATCCCCACAAGTCAAAGGAAGAAGACTCTCCGGCGGGAGATCTCCTCTGTCGTTGGGAAAAGTGGTGAGACGGTCCAGCAGGGCTCCACCGGTCGTGGTGTCGTGGCAGGTCCGCTCAGCTTCTCCCTTGTCGGATTCTTAGGTCCTGTGGTGACTTCTGAAGTTCCAGTCCCCAAAGCCCTGCTTTTATGCAGCAAACCCCCATTCACTCAGCCTAGCTGTCACTCAAACATGCTAAGTGGTGAGTCGGCCGGCTCACCACTTGGGCCAATCAGGACGGAGTGCGACTTGAGTTGCCTAGACAACTCAGTCCAGGGTGCCTAAATTCACCTCCACCCCTCCTATGTACCCCAGACATAGTGGCACCACTTTGGAGGGCTTCTGTGGAGAAGCCCGCCAAAAAGTGGAACAAAGGGCTCGACTTGGGTTGGAGTCGCAGAAGAGAACACAAACGCCATTTTAGAATCAAGTTTTGGCAAAAAATACCAACCGGAGAATTAATATTAATTAAATAAACCGGCGGTATGTTCGAGGCTACCTTAAATAATTAAATAAAGATAGTAGCCTAAAACAATGGGAAATCCCATAGGAAAATATTCGCGGTTGAATATAAAAAGTAGTATCCACTGCCACCAGCCAAAACTCGATCAGGGGGGACGGAGACGTGCCCCCTCGACTAACAGACCCTGGGGCAATCGAATTGCCCCAGCCAGTACGTCCACAATATGATGGTTTGTACTGGTTCTGTTCAGAATTTAAGACTAGTAAAGTCAATGGTGACTTTACATGCCCTGGGAGACAGTAGTCAGCCCCAGGGTATGGAGTCTATACTGGGGGGTCACTATGACACCCCTGTGTTACTGCACGGAGGGTGCTGTGTAACACACATCACAAAAACACATGAAACCCTATGGAGTAAAAGACCCCATAGCCCATTAAACACATCTAGATTCAAAGAAACACACTCAAATCATGTCCAAGAGTGAGGGTAAAAGAGACTCACTCTTGGCAGGAGAGAAAAATAAACCCCAAAAATCCAGCAAAGCTGCTGGGGGACTCACTAGGTTAGGAAATTCAGCCTAAACAGAGAATTCTCCCTAACACACATGCAGAGGGCCTGGGAGGGAACAGGAGAGATGGAAACTGCAGCAGGATTGGCCAGCTACTTGCAAATTTTGAAAAGTTTGGCTGAGTTGTTAGAGATCGCAGAGACGCGGGCTTGGATGTAAGCTCTCTTTTTGGACAGGGCAGAGAGTATATATTGCCTTTGGAGCAGGTGGCAGGCCCGTTTGTCGGAGGATGCGCCTGATGCCCTCCACTTTCTCTCAGCAACCCTATACTAACGCTTAAGGGTGGCAAGGTCGGAATCGTATCAAGAGTTGCACTTGGATGGGGGCTTCAAACGGATCCTCATGGCGGGGGCAAGTTCATCCAGAGTGTTAGAGATTGAGAGATGAAGGTTGGAAAGGGCTGTGTCAGAGTGTGAGTCAGCCGCAGGAGTAGCAGGAGAGAAACTAGCGGTGAAAGCCTCCGTTGACACGCTTCATGGGCCAGATGACCAAGAAGGTGGCCAGCAGTGATACGATATGATATGGCATTTATAACGCGCCTATACACAAGTGTTTCAAGGCGCAACGAGTCAAGGGAGGGGGAACAGAGTCAAGACAGAAAACAATCCGACTAGGCCAGCTGTCATTCAGATTGCGCAAGTGCATGGGAGGGCGAAGTGGGAAAGTGCAGGGGGGAAAGGGAGGGGACAGTGCAGTACATAATAGAATAAATAATAGTAAGTAAAAGTACGGCCCAGCAGGTGGCATGTACAGGGGTAAGTGCAGATGAAAGGTGTCAGGTGCTGGTAGTGGGACTGTAGGGATACAGAAACAGTCCCCAAGTTCAGGGGTTGCCAGGAAGGCAGTGCAGGTGTGCGACTGGCGGGGGAGGGGACCTGGGCCAGAGATCAGAAGGTGGCCAGGTAACCAGCGCCGTTTCAGTTTCGGTCAGAAAGTCAGCAGGGGAGAGGAGGAGAAAAAGCAGAAACAAAGAGAAAGTTTTTGAGGTGCTTCCAGAACCTGAGATAATTCTCCTCGAGTTTCAGGGAGACAGGGAGGCTGATCCAGAGGGAGGCCCCAGCCGAAGAAAGAGATCTACCGCCAACTGGTTACTTGGAGAAGCGGCTGACCCTGAGGGAGTTGGAAGATATTTAGGACGGTGAGTAATGTATCATAGGAGGAGAGGTTTGCCCACTCAGAGAGGACGAGGGCAACCTGGCCATGGCGACCTGTAGATGGTAGCCACAGTAAGAGAGAGGCCAGGAGGAGTAGGCCTGCGTAGGAATGACAGAAGCAGGGATCCACTCCTGGAAGATCAGGGCTACTCCACCTCCTGGACGGCTGGTTCTGTGTTCGGAGAGGATCTTGTCGCCATCAGGGAGGAGAGTGTCAAAACCCGTGACAGAGTAGGTCATGAACCATGTCTTGGTGAGACCGAGTGCATCCAGATCAAGCTCTTCGAGGAGTCGGCAGATGTCAGAGGAGTGTTTGACAGAAGAGCAAGAGTTAAGAGTGGTGACGTGGACCAGATTGCCACATTTGAAAGACTTCCGTGGAGGGGTACAAGCATGAGATACGCCCTGTGGAAGTGTTAGTTGCCCGAGAGTGGGCAGAGGAGGAAGGAGAAGATGGCAGGGTTGTCGGAGTGAAGAAGAGGGAGTGAAGAAGAGGGTGCCAGACAGGTGGCGGGGAAGGAGGAGGCAGAGCTGCTAGAGAAGTAGAGGAGAGGATGCCAGAGAGGTGTCAGAGGAGGAAGGTTGCGGAGGAGCCAGAGAGGTGAAGGTAGGAGTAGCAGGAGAAGGAAGTTGATAAGGATTGGGCTGAGGGCCCTGAGCCAAGATGGTGCCTTTCAAATAGACATTAATTATGGTCTTGGAAGTGAGGAAGGGGGCCAGGAGGACCTCTCACCGAGTGCCACCATTAATGGGAGAGGAGGAAAAAGGAGAAAGATAACAGAGACCATATGGGGGGTCCATAAGCCTGGAGAGGGAACGACAAAGACGATGTCGGAGAGAGTCAGTCTGGAGGAAGCACTGGTGTAGGTATCGGCGATAGGGAGGCCTGAGTTGGAGATCAGATGTCCCTTTTGAGCTTCTTCCTACCAGACATAGTGAGAGAGATAGGATAGGAGATGGAATATTAGTTTGAGAAGGTAGGGGAGACTGCGAGCACCCTAGAAGGGTGTGGGGTGGAGAGTTAGAGGGGGGCCCAATCAGGAGGGGTCAAGGGGGGTCACACATTAGGGGTGCTGAAGGAGGGAGGCACTGGAGGTGTACACACAAGGGGCTCAAAGGTTGGGGGTACAGCAAGTAACGTACAGAACACTAGTAACCCTAGAGGTATCTAGAGGAGTGAGAAGAGAATGCAGAACAAAGCAACACATCTACCATACAATAGTCACAATATTGTAGAGCGTGAGAGTGCAAATACAATACAGAATACGCAATACTGGTAATCCTAGGGGACCTGGAGGAGTAAGAAGAGAAATGCAAGCGATGTAATAAATCTACAATACAATAGAGCATGCGATAGCAGAGACCTAATAACTATACAAAAAAAAACACAAGTAGCTGCTAAGGGGGAACCTGGAGAGGAACGGAGAGTGCCCAAGAAGCGTGGGGAAGCTCACATGGAGCAGGCAGAAGGGGAGAAAGGACGCGCAAGGCCAGGGGAAGCAGGACCTAAGTTGCGTGGGGAAGGGCACGTGGAAACTGGTAGAAGGTAAGGATGCTAAAGGGCGGGGGTAGCAGGGCCCAAGTTGTGTGGGGGAGTGCAAGAGGGGACGGGCAAGAAGCGTGGGGAAGCACACGTGGAACTGGTAGAAGGGGAAAGACGCACAAGGCCGGGGATTTGCGTGGAGTCCAGTAATGCTACTCTCCCTCCCTGAGCCTTCTTACCTCACAGACGCAGATAGATGGATATTACGTCGGTGCTAACATTGTGTGTCGCTACCCCATCACCCCCAAATACCTACATCGCACAACACTGCAGCCTTTTCCTGCGAAGGCTTTACCACAGACAGTCCAATCCTTCGGTTGATGCGGGAATGTGGGGGAAACAGGCCCTCAACTCATTCTTAGAAATACGTCAAATGGGGTATTGCCCTCCCCTTTTTCCCTAAACTCTTCCAATGGTATAAAAAAAGTCCTCCTTCAAGTAGTCCCCGAGTGTACTGATACCCAATTTGCCATTTAGGTTCATGTCAACTTTTTCAAGTGTGATTTCTATCCCCTGGATATTTCGAGCAGGTAGGAGTGGGGAATATTGTGCCCCAAAACCCTGTTTTGTCTGGGGTTTTGCGCAAGTGCAGGAGACAATGTTTACCTCCGATATCTTATATTTAACGCTTCCCAGTACCGTCGTTCGGAGCAGAGCGGGAGCAGCGATGGCCCTCTCACTCTGTACATGAGGTCTGCGAAGACTTATCTTGTGCCGAAATGACAGAAAGTGGACCTGCGCTGCCCAGTAATACCGTTCACACCCTTGGCATATGGTTGTCAGAATTTCCCATTTTAACCCTATGTTTTTTCCCTACCCAAAGAGACTCAAGCAGAATTCCAGAAGCAAGATCGGTAGATTTCAAAATAAGTATAGAAATCTCAGCAGCATGACCATTTTGATCACCACCATACGACCAATGAGGGAGAGAGGGAGACCACACAATCTTCGGGCCTGCTCCTGCACGGCGTCAACTGCCCTGCCGTAATTCTCCCAGAAGAGAATGTCCAGGCCTCCCGTCATTCTGAGGCCCATCTATCTGGCACTGACCGTCTCCCACCTCAACCCAAAAAACATCATTGAAGACCTCTGGAAAATCACTGATTCCCCATGATTAATTTTCAAACCCGGCATTTCCCCAAATTTCATCACTTGCCTCATCACTGGCTTCAGGTTCTGTTAGGGAGAATTCTCTGTTAAGGTTAATTTCCCAAACCTAGTGAGTCCCCCAGCAGTTTAGCCGGATTTTTGGGGTTATTTCTTTCTCCTGCTAAGAGTGAGACTCTCTTTCTCCCACTCTTAGGCATGATTTGAGAATGTCCTTTGACTATGTAATGTGTTTTATGGGCTATGGGGTCTTTTAGTCCATAGGGCTTCATGTGTTTTTGGTATGTGTGTTACACAGCACACTCAGTGCAGTAACACAGGGGTGTCATAGTGACCCCCAAACATAGACTCCATACCCTGGGACTGACTACTGTCTCCCAGGGCATGTAAAGTCACCATTGGCTTTACTAGTCTCAAATTGTGAACAGAACCAGTACAAACCATCATATTGTGGAAGTACTGGTAGGGGTAATTAGATTGCCCCTGGGTCTGTTTTTCGAGGGGGCACTGTGCAGTCCCCCCTTGTCGAGTTTCTGGCTGGTGGCAGTGGATACCACGCGAAATATTCCACCGGAATATTTCCTATGGGATTTTCCCATTCATTTTAAACGCACCACTTTTTGGTGCAATGTTAAAGATACCGCCGGGTTATTTATTTCATATTTATTCCCCGGGTGGGACTTTTTGCCAGGACTCGATTTTAAAATAGCCTTTGTGTTCGCCTCTGAAACTCTAACCCAAGTCGAGCCCTTTGTTCCACTTTTTGGCGGGCTTCTTCACAGAAGCCCTCCAAATGGTGCCACTCTGTCTGGGGTCAACAGGATGTGTGGGAGGGGGATTAGTCACCCTGGACTGAGTTGCCTTGGCAACTCAAGTCGCACTCTTGTGTGATTGGCCCAGTGGTGAGCCGCCCGGCTCACCACTTAGCATGTTTGAGTGACAGCTAGGCTGATGAATGGGGGTTTTGCTGCATAAAAGCAGGGCTTTGGGGACTGGAACTTTAGAAGTCACCACAGGACCCAAAGAATCTCAAGAGGGGAGAAGCTGAGCCATCTAAAACAACGACACCACCGGTGGAGCCCGGCTGTACGAACTCACCACTTCCCCGACGACAGAGGAGATCTTCTTCCAGGAGAGTCTTCCTCCCTTTGAGCTGGTGGGATCAACCAGTTCGCCTTTTTTGCCTTCCTGGATCGTCTTGTGGTCGAATCGCCCGTGCCAAGCACCCTGGTTACCGGATAGCCACGCTTCACCACTACCGCGAATAAAAGGGTTGTACCTTTTAACTTGGAAACTCCGCGGCTGGTTTCTTCCCTGGCAGTGCAACGACCTCCAGCTTTCCTCCACGTCGATCATCTCTTCCCCTGGACTAAGCCCCGACTTGCAACCGCTGCCAGGAACAACTGCCCCCGCTGGAGCTTTCTCACCATTTCAGGTACTGTGTCCCGCCTGGTCTCCCTTGCAACAGATTGTCCAAGGTGTCCCTTAAATCCTTGACTATCCTGGGGTGACCTCGGACCTGCTAACTTTACCTTTCTGAACTGATCCAACCTCTTTTGACTTTCCTGCAAAGACTTTGAGTGCATTTCCACTGTGTGATCTTGGGCACATTCCGCCTTGCTCTCTCCAAGAGTGGGTCTGGCCTATGAACTTTTTGCTATACAGTAGACCCTGCCTTTCTTGACTTGCTCTTGCTGTGGTTTCTTAAAAGTGTTGGTACTGTGTTATTTCCCTATTCTGCCTTTTCTCTCCCTTTTTAAACAAATTATTGGAGTGCCATCTACGGTTACACGCTCACCTCTGTTTTGCTAAATAAGTGGTGTCTTAACCTAGACTTGTCAAATAATTAACTAGGGAGGTGTATATACTTATAGTGACTGTGTTTGAACTTGCTTGACATATTAGTGCCAGTGTATTTTTACAAGTGTTTTTTTAAATAAATAATTATATACTTTTATACCAAAGCTCTGGTCACTGTTTGCTTGTGCTACTGTATTTTTAGCCCTATTGTCTATACTCTATATACTGCCTAACTCTTCTTGAGAGAATTCTGACTGCTCAGCCACAGCTACCAGGTAAATCTGGCTGGTGCAGACTGCTACCAATTGGGTTTACTGCTTACTCCTGTAGTCTTAAACTTTTTGCAGTGGTCCCTAAGGGAACTGCACAGGTTTCTGCCTAACAGGTTCTCCCTAGGTTCCTTTAAAAATATCACTATATGGGTGTGTGGCTTGGAGTGCCATCAATGTAGTCTCTCCTTTCAGAGCCTCTGTGCGGGGCCCAGGACAATCGCCATCAATTACCGGCTGCACGTTGAGTCTGGGACCAAAATGCACCAGACACCAGGGGAGCATTCCGGGAATGTGCCTGAGCGGCGAGACCCAGCAGGGAGCCTGAGATCCTTGGTGATTGTGACATGGCAGCTCTGGAGGGAGCGCCGCTGTGGGAAGCAAAGATGGCCCCCACCCTGCTGGGATAGCAGAGACCCAGAGCGAATGAACACGCTAGGTCCTGGAACAATGTTCGGGGGGGTTCCTGTATACAGCAACCATACCCTCCCCCCTGCTCTAACGCCAAATGCAGGGGTTTGGTGACAGCTGGCAACGTCTCTAGAGCAGCGGGTGAGGCCCTGTAGAGCAGAAACCTGGGTGGGTCCGAAGCGGCCTCCTGATGCCTTCCAGAACGCTGTAAAATGCGGCACTGGCCTGCACATCCACTATCTTCCTGGCAGCGGCAGAGAGAATCCCAACTGGAGCATACACCCATCCTGTCCTGACCTGCACGCCTGGGCTCTGAGGTACAGCAATTAACCACGAGGAGCCAACACAGCTTCAGACGATCCTGCAGCGGGGTAGACCATGTTATCTTATGAAGCCATAAGGTGGGAGCAGCTACCCCCAGCCCAATTCCTAGGACTGACAGCATACATCCCTGCAGCAACTGTGAGTCCAGGGCCTGGCGTGGGGAGGTGCACCTCAGGACTCCTTGTTCTGTTTTTTGTCCCGGGCGTCCCATGGCACCAGACCTAGGGGGCCTTCCAGAAGCTGGTTCCATAGCAGAAGGAGCTGGGCACCGCCGAGGAGAGAAGTGCTCACCACTTCACTTGAGCAGAGGGGCTTGGATTTAAGAGATTGCACCCTGCCTCATGTGAAGATAAAAAGGAACTCAGCCCGGATTCGAGGGAAGCCTACTCAAAATGGAGGCTTGAAGCTAGCCCTTGGGAAGACGACGACTGAAGACGGATGGGGCGTCCGGCTCTTAGATAGAGGCTTGAGGTGAAGCAGGACCTTGGGGTTATCCTCAGAGGTGGGATGGGCGGCTCATTGAAGCCAGCAGTGTCCAAACAGAAGAATAGCAAGAGCATGGACATAGCCTCCCTACTACAATCTCAGGAGAAACGGAGGAAGACTGAAACAGTGAAAGCCATGGTCCACTCCTCAGAAAGGCCCTGGGTCCCTCCCGGGCAACTGGCAACGAAGGAAGACATCCAGACGTTTATTACAGAAATCAAAGTGGAATTCCAAAATTGCATGTCGGACCTGGCAATGAAGATGGAGCGCCTCGATGGCTGAGTAGTGGAGGTAGAGCAAAGGCCGGGGACGTTAAGGACCGGACATCGGAACATACAGCAGTGATGGTAGGCCTGCAGCGATGTGTTCAGCCCCAGGGGGACATGAAGAACAGGGCGCAGAGAAATAATCTGCGCATTAAGGGAGTCCCATCCTTGATCCTGGACCAAGCCTTGAATGAATATGTGGGTAATGTCTTCCATATGCTTCTCCCACATCACAAGCGAACCACCCTGCTGCTGGACAGTATGCACAGACTGAGGGAGGAAGGCGAAGATCTAGTGCGGCGGACCCCCCAGCAGATGTAATAATGAGAATGCATTTCTTCACCACCAAGTAAGACATCATGGCTACGGCTTGCTCACAGGGCCAAGGGGGGAATAATATACCAAATGGCGTTCCTACAGATCTAACAGTATCTTGCAATGATAACCATACAGAAAAGGAGAGCTCTGAGACCGCTGACCACCTCCAAGACAAGAAAATCTGTTACAGGTAGATCTTCCCAGCCATACTTCAATTTTACAACGCAGACACTATGAGGACAATTGGTTCCCTCAAGGAGGCAGAGGACCTGTGGTTAACAAAGACTCCCCTCCATGGCAGCCTATACTCTTGAGGGGGCAAGATCCAAAGCCTCAACGCACCCTGTGGTCGACGGTTGGGAAATTGTAAATTTGGAGCTCACCCGAAGCGCAAATGACCCCGGACGTCTACTACCCGGAAATGCTCCGCCGGCAAGATGACTACTGGCTGTTGGCTCCGAAATATCTGCAGCACCTGGTCGACACGGGCCTCGCATGGACTTGACCAGACCATTTGAGCGATGTTGCTCGCTGGTCACTTGGTCTGTTTGCCCGTTTTGGTTAGTGCATGGTTGGCACTGGTTCAGTTTTGGTTTATAGCTCAAAATATTGATAAAGGAACAACGGAACCAGATGGGGCTGATACCCATCTAGCTCCCCTCTCCGCAGGGGAGAACGTGGAACCGCAGCTGACACCACCCCTTTCCAACCACATAGCATGAAAGGCTTGAAGTCCCCATCCAAGCGGAAATCCATCCTGCAGAGACTAGTGATCCTGAACAGTTCTATAGCATTACTGCAGGAGACCCACTTGGCCTCCCAGGACTTATTCAGATTGCGAAGAAAGCACTTCCCGGAGCAGTTCATGGCCTCTAGTGGCTCCAAGAAAGGAGGCAAAGTGATCCTCCTCGCAAGGGTGGTCCCATTGGTCAAATTGAAGATGCAACAGTGCCTGGAGGGAAGATACCTGGGGGTCAAAGGAATGTTGTTTGGGCAACTTTACACCCTGATTGCTGTCTGTGCCCCGAACGAGGTGCAGGAGGTGTTCTTGCTGGAGCTGCTCCTGCAGAGATTGCTCCCTTTGTCAAGGGCCAAGTGATACTCAGGCGAACTTTAATGGGGTACCAGACCCACACATGGACAGAACACACCAGCCGACTTTAAAATTACTTTAGGTCTGTTACACTTCCTCAAAGCACTGGGGGTGGTTGATGTCCAGAGGCTGTGACATATGGGGGCGCGTGTGTCTAGTCATTATTTTCTCATGTTCACCCCACCTCGTTCCATATAGACCTGCTGCTGGTGAGCCCCAACTGATGTCTTATGTAGACGACGTAGCCATATGGACGATAACCCTGTCGGATCACGCACCAGTCCTGTTGTCGGTCCGGATTCACAACCCATTCCCCATTACCCACCTCTAAACCCTTGTAGAGATTATATGACCCAATCCTTAGTGATATGGCCCTTTGAGATGGGGTTGCGGAGGCCATCGGGAACTGTTTTCGGGAGAATTAAGTGAGCCCACTTCGATTGCAACTGTTTGGGAAGCCATGAAGGCAGTCATCGGGGAGAGGGGGGGAACTCGTAGCACATGGGGCAGCCTACCGCAAACAAGGTTTGGAGACTAAAACCTAGACTAGAGAGGGAGGTTGCGCAGGCGGAGAATAGGCATAACAAAGGATGGTCTCCGAAAGGCACACCGGTCGCTGCAGGTTGCTTGGAATAAACTAGAGGCACACCTTGCAGAGCAAACTGCCCACGCCACAATCAGAAAGAAGCAGGGATATTATGCTAAAGCCAACAAAGCCAACAAATTCCTGGTCAGGAAGCTTGCAAAAACGAAGAAACAGAACATATTAGTGGGACAGCTGGACCCTGAGGGAATAGTGCAGCACTCGGAGGATATTAAACTACAGTTAGCAGAATCTCACTTTAAAGACACCATGTTGGTCTCTCCCTGGTCTCTTGCAGAACAGAGACAATATGTAGATGGGGTAGCTCTCCCTCACCTTACTGAGGCAGATCAGGAAACCTTACACTTACCTGTTGCGACAGAGGAAGTAGATACCAGTTGTCTAGTTAAATGTGTTGAACTCATTAATGACCAATGCCTCTTTTAAAATATGCGCCAGTGCATTCTGTTTTATGCTCTGATTCAGAACCAATACAATGTACATGGTCTTGTATCCATTTCATTTAGATGTAATAAGCAGTCATGTTGTCATTCATCATGCTGTTGACTTATCCATTATATTATTTTATAAAAGGATAACATTGCATGAAACCATCTGCAATCTTATAGGTACGTGTACCGGCCATGATATGTTGTAGACAGAATATATTGAACACAGCATCAGACAGTATATAACCATGCCACAAGTTGTTAACACAATTTTCTAGACAGAGTGCTGATTCACCTAAACAACACATTGTAAACTAAAGTCTGCATTAAGACCTTTTGGTGCAGCATGTCCAACAAATGTATCCAGTATATTTCGCGTTATGCGAGTTGTGTAGCTTTATCACCCCCTCTACTTGAGGTACTGGCCTACATACAGCAAGCCACATGGACATTTAATACAATTCGGTCGTAGTACAAGTTGCATAATCTCAAAGGGCAATTTTCTGAACAGCATGTGGATGCAAGACGGTCCCCCCTTTAATGATATCACAATTACTGCAAAAGAGCACAGAAATGTACCCCTCTAGCGTGTACGTAAAGTCCTCTGTGGGTCCATATGAGGGTTCTCTGCCAGTACTAATCTGTATCTCAAGTTTCTACCACATTTCAAGGTCATCATCAAACAATTGTGAAGAATCATAGTGTAAACATTTCCGATTGCTCTTAATAATGCAAGAAATATGCACGCTCTGTCTAGAGAATTTGGAGATGTATAGTAATGGGATTTCTTCACTTTTCTGACTGTGTTGTAATAGAGATGATCTCTCAACCTGCTTAACTCCCTCTACCACTTGAGCCAAAACTACATCAGGATAGCCTATTGCACCAAATCTCTTTTTAAGGTTTTCACTCTTCTGTTCAAATGTCTCTGGGTCAATCCTTTTTAGCCTCAATAATTGACAGTAAGGAAGATTCTTCGTCGTATATCTGGGATGAAAACTACTAAAGTGTAATACATTGTTAACGTCAGTGGGTTTGTGGTGCACTGTTGTAGTCAGTTGACCTCCTGAAATTTGAAGTTGGACATCAAGCAAATGTAGTTCTGGAGAAACGATCTATGATGTAAATTCGAAATGTGGGAGAACCATATTCTCCAGCATGGGGGTCTGGCATGGATTCACATGCTCATGAATATTCCCCGTCGTCAGGCTGGGAATCCTTGGTAAAGAAAAAAATCAGTTTCAGTTTCGTTTCTGAACTGTCTTTCTCCTAATAACCAATCACTGGTCTCTGGGTCATACTGCCCCCAGCCAATGACTGCCCTCTACCTAAGCCCCTCCTCTGGCAGCCATCTTCATATTTCTACCGCACGTTCAAGTGTTGGGAGTCCCCGTGCTATAGCTCTCGGGCTTTTACTGCGTTTTGGGATTTTTTTCAAAAAGTTTAATCTCATTTTTTCGGTCCATCGAACCTCAAGCTCCACCGTTTCTACTTCCGATCAACGGGGACCCGTTTCGGAATTTTCTACGCCCCTCAAGGGCGAAGTTTTCATCGAGTTTCGCATCTTGGAGGATTCCAAAAGATCTTTGAGACCTACCCCGCGTGGAGATGGCCCAGGACAAAGGAAACACGACACCCGGATCCAAGCTGTTCAGGAGCTGCTCTGGATGCTGATTGCAGAATGTCTTCAAGGAGGATGAGCATTCCAGATGTCTCTACAGCCTTCACAAAGACAAAACACATGTGGAGAAGGACTGTGTGTTTTTCAAGAACATGTCGGAACGGACCATGAGGAACAGGCGTGTCCGGCTCACCAACTGGCTGGAAGGGAAGAGCCCAGCTGTAGGTGAGAAGAAGAGGTCCGAGTGGTCTTCTAAGACCTTTGACGGCGCTCCTGCGATGGGGGCCCCAACATAAGGCAAAGCACCGCAAGTCCGCGGGCACCGGGAGCGCCGATCGGTCAGGCTCCTCGGCTGCCAGACAGGACGCACTTTCCCCGACGCCATCGACCACGAGCCAATGCTCTGGCTCGGGGAAGAGAAAATCGGAGAATCCGGGTAAGCTTCGGGAGAAGCCCTGGTTGATCCCCACGGAGATAGCCGAGGGGGAGCGAGGCGGTGACCCTCCCCCCAAGGTGAAGGCCTCAGGCACGCCCAAGGTCGTCAAGGCCTTGATTCACCCAGCTAAGGCCTCTATCGAAAGTCACGGCGGCCCTGGCAGAGCCTGTGGAGGCTATCCTAGCGGAGGCGACCTCAGGG
The DNA here is from genome assembly GCF_040938575.1 of Ambystoma mexicanum. Classification (NCBI taxonomy): domain Eukaryota; kingdom Metazoa; phylum Chordata; class Amphibia; order Caudata; family Ambystomatidae; genus Ambystoma; species Ambystoma mexicanum. The sequence continues at coordinate 994,632,959 of NC_090929.1, read as the reverse complement.
CCTAGAGTTTCCCTGCCACCACAGAGGGAATCGTCTTTTCAGCCCACCGATAAGACCCCCATGAAACCCCGGTGGAGAAAGAGGGGGGGCACAGTGGCCATCACGGACACAGATACAGCCTCTGAGGTGGAGCTGGCTGGAGTCACGAAGATCCTGAACAAGAAGTTCGAGGAAGTCCAGTCCCACGGGAGGGATCCCGACGAGGTGGACGAGGAAAGCGACAGTGGTGCTGACGAGCCTGTGGAGGCGGAGGATTCCACTCCCCGGCCGTCGCTCCCGTTGAAGCCGGTACCTGGGCCACAAGACAACTCGGGAGCAATCTTGATGGCGATCCAGGCCTTGTGTAGGGAGAGAAGGACAAGGTTGCCCTTACCACCAACGGACGATCCAGTGGAGCCTGGACCATCTGGGAAGCCCTCCAAGCAAGCGGAGGAGAGTCCATCCCCCTCCCTGCCCAGCCAGCCTTAACGGCCTTCTCAACCTTCATCGCCCTCCCCTGATCCGAGGGATGACACGGGGACGGAGACGGCCACGACGGGGACGGATGACGACTGTGGTGACGACGGGATGGGCCTTCCATCACCACCTCCTCGGCCTATCCGCCCGACGAAATTGGCTCCTTCCACGCCATGATCGCCAGGGCATCCAAGCTCTTCCAGCTCTGCCCCGAGGAACAGAAGAAGGAAGGTTTCCTCTATCAACGACTTGAGGCCAAGAGGAAGACGGTCCTTTCTATTCCCTTACTCAACGACATCTGGGACGAGGGGCTGTCGCTCCTGAAAAACCCGGCCACGACCCCCGCCAGGAGAGACTGGTACGAGAAGAAGTACCGGGTCCCCGATTCCGCCCCCATGTGCCGTTGGGCGCAGCTGACCCCGGATTCGGTCGTCTCCACGGTGGCCAAGAAGAAAGCGGCGGGGGTGACGGCCTCAACTTCCACCTCCCCGCCGGACGGCGAGGGGAAGAAACTGAACGCCATGGGATGACGACGGCGACGACGATTAAAGCGGTCAACGCCCTCGCGATTGTGGCTCACTACGACGGGGAGCTGTGGTTTAAGATCGCTCCCTTGCTGGACTTCCTCCCGGACGACAAAAGGGCTGTGGTCCTGGAGATCCTACAGGAAGGCGAGGTGGCATTGGACCACGCCATAACGGTGGCCACGGACATTGCTGACACCAGGTTTCGCCAATGGGCAACAGCGTTTGCCTTCGCCGGCGTGGTTGGCTCAAGGCAACCGATTTCCGCCAAGACGCGCAGACCAGGGTTCTGGACATGCCCTTCAATGGGAACAATCTGTTTGGCAAGACTGTGTACGAGTCACTGCAGGCCATCAAGGCCGACACAGAGACGGCTCGGGCCTTGGGGGTTCTGCAACGACGACGGCCACCCTTTCGGAACTCCGGAGGCAAGCAAGGTGCCTCCAAAGGATTCGGCGGCGGCTCCTCGACATACTGCCAGGAGGCCCGCTCCTAGTCGCAGGAGGCCTACAGAGGACGCGGCAATTCAGGAGGATCTCCTCGCCAAGGAGGTCTAGGCGGCAAGGCCCCGACCAAGCAGGACTGAACCGGCCGTAGCGCCGGGCCCCATCTGAGCACCCCGGTGGGAGGCCGGCTGGCGAAGTTCGTCAGCGTGTGGGAGTCCATCTCCACCGACCGATGGGTGCTGGATGCCCTGGCCTGCGGACACTCTCAGGTTTCTTAAGAAGTGCCCCGGCGTTCCGCCCGTGGCCAGGAAGGAAAACCACATCCCTCAACTGCTACTGGAAGTAAGGGCGATGCTGAAGAAAGGAGCCATCGAGCTTGTCCCAGAGATGCTCTGGGGGCTCCGGAGTGTACTCATCCTCGTAAGAGAGAAGACCGGCGGCTGGCGACCCATCCTGGACCTCCGTCGTCTAAACAAGTACATCAAGTCCCAGAAGTTCCGGATGGTCACCCTCCAGCACGTGCTGGGACAGTTGGAGGAAGGCGACGTCCTATCGTCGCTGGACTCGGAGGATGCCTACTTTCACATCCCCATTCTAAAAAGACATCGAAAGTTCCTGAGATTCGTAGTCCAAGGGCGACATTATCAATTCAAGGCCCTTCCCTTCGGATTGAAGTCGGCGCCCAGGGTATTCACCAAGTGCCTAGCACCAGTGGCTGCGCCTGCAGGGGATCCACGTCTCCCCCTACCTGGACGACTGGCTCATCCGAGCAAAGTCAAGAGAACTCGCCGTCGAACACACATCAAAGACCGTTCAACTGCTCATGGATCTGGGATTCTCGATCAACTTCGCGAAATCCCACTTCGTACCATCGCAAGTCGCCCTGTTCCTGGGAGCCAGGCTCGACACAGTGGCGCGATTGGCTTCACCGTCGGAGGAAAGGATGAAGGCCATCCTGGGCAAGGTACAATGGCTGTTGACCATGGACGTGGCCAGGGTGAGGTCCATTAAGTCCCTACTCTGCATGACGTGCATCTACCTCGAGCGCCTGTGCAGATTGCAGGAGTTCCTCGACGCCCGTTGGATGCAAGTGGCGGGCAGCTTCAAAGACAGGATCTCGCTCAACGAGACCTTCTGCCAAGCGATCTTGTGGTGGGGCACCCGCGCACATCTGGCGGCGGGTATGGATTTCCAGACCCGGCACATCAGGAGATGGTGACGACGGACGCCTCACTGGAGGGATGGGGGGCGCACTCCAGAGATCTCCACGCAAGAGGCCTTTGGCTCCCGGAGGAGAGGTCGCTACACATCAATGTCCTGGAACTCCAGGCGTGTTCTGGGCCCTCAGGTCGTTCCTCCCGTCCCTCAAGGGCAAAGTGGTAAGGATCTTCACGGATGGACAACACCACCACAATGTTCTACATCTGGAAGCTTGGAGGCACCAGATCCCCAGCCCTATCCACGGAAGCCCAGGATCTGTGGCACTGGGCCGTCGCCCAGGGGATGTTTCTGGTACCCTTCCATCTGGCAGGAGTAAAGAACACCATCGCCGACTCACTCAGCAGGGAGCTACGCTTGTGCCATGAGTGGGAGCTGAGTCAGGATCAAGTGGATCTACTTTTCCAACAATGGCGCAATCCCCAGATCGACCTATTCGCGACGGCAGAGAACACCAAGTGCTGGAGGTTCGCCAGCAGGTTTCCCCAGCCGGGGAACATGGGCCATGCCTTCTCATTCCTCTGGGATGGCCTGTTCCTGTATGCGTTCCCACCGTTGCCGTTGCTACTGCGACTCATCAACCAACTCAGACGGTCCCGGTGCAGGATGATCCTCGTCGCACCGGCGTGGCTGAGGCAGATCTGGTCTGGTTCCCAGACCTTCTGGACATGTCGACATCCCTCCCAGTCAAACTGCCGATGGACGCGGACCTCCTCGACAAAGAAGGAGGCGCCATCCTCCAACACGACCCGGTGTCGCTGAACTTGCAGGCCTGGCTCCGCAGCACTAGAGTTTGGAGGGTACGATATCCTGGTGGACTGGACTGCAAGGAGGTGCTTGCAAAGGCCAGGGCGTCCTCAACTCAAGTGCTATGGACACAAATGGAAGAGGTTCTCTGTCTGGCCCTGTGCACAGAAGATTAACCCTCTGCGGATTACGTCCCCTCAAGTGCTGCCGTATCTACTGTCGCTGGCCAAGGCGGGGCTAGCTCATGCCTCCATCAAGATACATTTGGCAGCGATTTCCCACTACACCAGGACGCCGGGGCAATCATCTCTGTGGTCTGATCACCTAGTGAAGGAGTTTATGAAGGGACTGTTCCGATCATTCCCGCCGGTTCAAGCCTCTGGCTCCGGCGTGGGAGCTCAACGTGGTGCTGGGCAGGCTCATAGGGCCACAATTCGAGCCTTTGCATTCGGCACCGTTGAAGTTCCTATCGTGGAAGACAGCGTTTCTTGTGGCCATCACCTCCGCAGGACGAGTGGGAGAGATCCAGGCCTTCTCCTGCAGACCACCACACCTGACATTCCACGAGAGCCCTTGGTGTTAACTGTTTTCTTCCCGTCGCCGGCCGAGAGGACTTTGCACTCGCTGGATGTGGCTAGAGCGCTGAAGTTCTGCGTGGACCGCACAAAGAGTTTTCGGAAGACATCACAGCTGTTTGTGAACTTTGGGACTGTGAACCAAGGGAAGGCCCTCCCGAAGGCTTCCATTTCCAGTTGGCTCTCCTGCTGCATCATGCACTGTCACCGGTTGGCAAACCGACCGTTGTCTGCCGTCCGAGAGCCCATTCGACCAGAGCGATCATGGCTACCACGGAGTTCTTTTCTGGTGTGCCTCTGCTAGACATCTGCAGGGCTGCTACGTGGAGGTCGACGCACACCTTCACAAGATTCTACTGCGTCTACCGGGATTCCAGGGAGGAGTCCAGAGTCAGCCAGGCAGTGCTGCGCAACCTGTTCGCCTGAAGGTGGGCCTGGTGAGGGGGGTAAGAGATGCTTAATGTTGATTTGTATGTATTTGGCTTAATGTTGAGCCTTGCCACCTCCTGTGGTTGTGCATGTGTGTACTGCTATGTATTCTTGTATTCATGAGCATGTGAATCCATGCCAGATCCCATGCTGGAGAAGGAACAAGTTACTTAGCTGTAACTGTTGTTCTCCAGCATGGGTCTGGCATGGATTCACATGAGAACCCTCCCTCCTACCCCTCTGCGGCTCTTCTCTTGGTCCTACTGCCACTTTACGTGCTACCAAATCTGAAGCCAGAGGAGGGGCTTAGGTAGAGGGCAGTCATTGGCTGGGGGCAGTATGACCCAGAGACCAGTGATTGGTTATTAGGAGAAATACAGTTCAGAAACGAAACTGAAACTGATTATTTTCTTTACCGAGGACTCCCAGCCTGACGCCGGGGAATATTCATCAGCCTGTGAATCCATACCAGACCCATGCTGGAGAACAACAGTTACAGGTAAGTAACGTGTTCCTTATCTTGTATATCAGATTCTTGAACCAGAAAAAATCCCAGAAATGTAGTCTATGTACCTTTTCCAGAATACAGTCTTCTCTACTTAAATAGGTTTGTCAAGTACATGTTTTAAAAAAAAAAATGCATAAACGATATTGGCATAGGCTGGAGCCATGGCTGAACCCATTGATGTGTCTGAGGCTTGGACATGGTATGTACTGCTGTATCAGAAATAGTTATTAAACAGAATGATTTGTAGAAGTTCAATAATGAAGCGTTTGTCAGCTCTCAAAAAGTCTGAGTCTAAAAGTATCCTTTCAACCGCTTCAAGCACTTCGTTATGTGGGATGGATGTGTACAAGCTGCACACTTCCATCAATAAGAGAATCCAATTCTCATCTGAGTCATTATGTGAATTGACACAGTTCAAAAAGTGTGTTGTATCATGTAAGTAAGTCTCTGTTTTGAGGTTGTAAAATGTTATTGACCTAGATAGCCAGAGGGTGAAATACACTCTCGGTCCCCGCAGCAATTGGTGTCAAAGGTTGGATGTGTGAAGGTTGGATGTGTGAGATTTGTGAATCTTAGGTAACCCGTAAAGGTGGGAGTTATGGGATAACAGTCAATAAATCTTTAGTGTTAGCACTAATCCATTTAATACCATCTGCCACTTCTAAAGTGGTTTGGATCAATGTGTTGATTGCGTGCAACTGATCTCTGTCTAGCCTAGTGTATGTGGACTCATCTTCAAGCAATGATAAACAACTCGAATGGTAAAGTGATGTATCCATTGCGACAATTGCCCCACCTTTATCAAACTCTATCATTTGCCAGTTTTTAATCATCAATAACGGTTTATTCTTAATATTAGTGGGCCATTTCTTCAGAAAATGTATTCTTTGCATCTCTTGTAACACCTTTCTTTCAAACAGATTGAGGAAAGTATTATTAAATGTGGGCATTGTTCTCTACAATTATAGAAGCTTTATCGCTCTCAGACATTTGTGTTTTCAATTTCTTTCTCTGAAATGTTATTCAAGTCGTTTAACTATTGATTGGAATGTTCGATTACTTTTTGCTGCATCTCCAGGGTGTCCGGTATTTCTGTGCTGATCATGGATACTGTGGGTGTGGGTTCTACCCATTTTTCTAGGCGGTTGACATGATGAGTTTGGAATTCGGGTTTCCAGTCTTCTGGCCGGATTTTGCGTGAATGGGTTTACCATCATGTAGGGTCCTCTCCAGGAGACCAACATTTCGTTCTCAGAGGTTGGTAATAAAACCATCACCAAGTCTGCAACCTAGAACCCTTATTGTGTTTTTCCTGTACTTTCTTGTGATGTTGTGTAGCTTCTCCACCTGTTTGGCGAGTCTCAGAGCATATTCTGTTAGAAATACCTCCTTGGGATTGCCATTCTTCTTTTAGAATATCCAATAGGGACATGGGCTGTCTTCCAAATAACAGCTCAAACAGGGGTGTGTAGCGTATTATCATTACAAACTATGGTAGCAAGCGATCCCAATTCCAATCCTCTGGGTCTATGGTTTTGCAAAGCGCCTGCTTGTTTGTCTGACTATATCTCTTCACAGAACTATCCGTCTGGGGTGGTATACGGCTGTTTTCAGATGTTCATTGTGTAGGGTTCGACAGACCTGTTGTTGAACAGCCGACATGAATTTCTTCCTTGATCAATCACAATCTCCTTGGGTATTCCTACTCATGCTATGAAGGAAACCCGGGGCGTCAGACTTGTTGGGCTGTGTTTCCACGCAAGGAAAAAGCCTCTGGGTATCTGGTGGCACAGGCAACTACCAACAGTAGATGTTTATAGCCTTTACTGGAGGGATCCAATTGCCCCATGATTTCCATGCCGATGCGATGGAAAGGCTGTGATAAGCGGCATGGGTTACAAAGGTGCTTTTGGCACAGTTGGACTATTCTTTAATTGGCAGGTTGTACATTGTTGTCAGAACCGGGAGGTTTCACCGTATTCTCCTAGCCAAAAGAATTGTTGGAGTATCTTCTGGGTGTTTTTTTCTGTGCCCAAATGTCCTTTTCGATCAGATAATGTGCTAACTCTAGACCTGTTTTTTAGTATTTTAGAGGTATAAGCAATTGGTACACTGGGTCCCGATCCTGGTCTGCAATTACAGGGTAATAGAGAACTTTCTTTTTTTGGAATTGGGGATACTTCACCTGAGCTCCTGCTTGATTTGCTGTGGCCCTGGACTTGTGTAGGGTGAGGCCTAGTTCTTGGGTTGTTCTGAAACTGTCCCCTTGTTCATCTAATCTCCAGTCTAGAGCGACAGGCAGGATGGACTGCTTCTTCCATTGCTTTTGCTTCAAATGTTTCTCCCTGAGGCTCTTGCTGGTTTTTGTGGTGGTACTGGGTATGGTAGAGTCATGGAAAGGGGCCATTTCTAGCTAACCGGCCTCAGTTTTCTTTATTATCTTCAGTAGGTAAAGGTCATTGGATCCCAAAACTAGGGCTTCGGGCAACACTGGGAGCAAGGCGGCTTTTCGATATGGGTTCTCTACATCATTTTTATGTGCACATTTCTGGGGAAATAAGGTTTTAGGTCCCCATGAACTCACCTTATGTTTATCCTGGCTTGGTCCTCCAAGGTTACACCTACCAGTTTCTCACTGACGGCGGTCTGTTGGCTTCCTGAATCCACCATTGCACTAGTTCGTATCCTCTCGACGTCAGCTTCACAGATGTAGGTATTTGGTGAGAGACCTTGCCCTGAGTACGAACCACGGCCTTCCCCTTCAGGTAGGGCATAGAAAAGTCTGACGTCCATGTGCTCAGGTTTTGCCTTCTGTATACAGTGTCTTGCGATGTACCCCCATTACCCACACTCATAATATTGTTGGGGCAACAGGATACTCTAGTTTCATCCTGACCCCAGGGTATTCTCCCATGGGTCCAGCTTTCGATTGGGCCCCTTCAATTCGTCTGGGTAGCGACACCTGGGGTCTTCCGTTCCACGGTCGTGTGGTGGGTATTGATAGGACTGTTCCAGTGTGGTAGCTCAATGTGGAAGTCATGACCCTTTCCATTCCAGCTTTTTGGTACGCTGAAGCTATGTTCACTGCTGCGGCCAGGCTGGGCCTGTGGTGTTTGACCTATCTCTGTATTGGGGTAGGTAAGGCTTCTACAAACTAGTCCACACAATGCAATCTGCCATTTCGTTAGGTGTGGTGGTGGCTGTTTGGAGCCATCTGTCAGCTAGGTCTTTCATCATATAGAACAGTTGTCTGTGGGTTTCTCCGGGGTTAAACGGGTTTCTCAGAACTCGATAGGTTTCCTCATCTTATTCTAATCGCTCAAGGACAGCCCTTTTCATGTCCACATAGCTGGTGTCACCCGTTGGATTGGTGGCCTGGTAGGCGCTCTGCATCCCTCCAGTCATCAGTGGTGCTATGTATTGTCCCCATCTCTCCGGTGGCCATAGAGCGAGCCGTGCCTCCCTTTCAAAGTTCACAAAGAAGTGGCACAAGTCTTTGCCCGCAGTATACTTCTGTAATACCGTAGTGGGCATTTGTGGTTGTCTTCTTGAGGTTGCAGCATTTAACGACTGTTCCTGCTGCAACAGTATGGCTTGTTGGAAGGCCTTTCGGTCAGCTTGGGCTTGCTGGTTTTGCAGCTGTAAAGCCTGCTGCTGGCCCTATTTGAGTGTCTATCAGGATCTCCTTGGCGTTGTCACAATCCCTTGTCTGACACCACTTGCAACGCTTTGGGCCAGTAATGATCACTTGGTACTCTGGGTTTTATTTATTACAGGAGGCGGGACGGCCACAATTGCAGCATTGCAGATTCTCCAATTTCCTAACATCCTGGACCCGGGGTCCTTTCGCTCTTTTTCTGCTCTTGGGCTCTCCTTTAATAGGCCCAGACATACTCCGCCGTCACTGCTTCCTCTCTTCCCCTTGCAACAATTAGAAGAAGCATATATAACACTGTTAGATATTCCCTCCCGTTTTATCCCCCCTCCCTTCTGTGAGATAGGGTCAGCTATTAACCTCATTCTTCCACTGTGGTCTCCCTCCTCCTAATAGGATGTTAGGGTCACTCCCAGCTAATCAATCAGAAGACAGACCTTCTTTCCTTCCTGTTTTACCCTGAAACTCCGCCCCAAAAGGTCTATCGGCATAGCATTTCCTCTCTGTTAGACATTTCACTGTGTTGGGGGGGGGGGGGGCACGGGGTGGCTGCTTGTTCCAAGGGGTTGGCCGGTGGCACCGGCTTCCTCATCAGAGGAGCGACGTGCCTCTGCGGTACCTGGCCTAATCGCACAGGGAGACCTGTTGGTTGCCGCCTCTGCACCCCCATCCCCACCAGGAGCGCGAGAAGCCAGAGAAGTCTCTGCATCTGCCTTGCCCCTGCCAGGGAAGTGAACAGCTAGAGCAGTCTGCCCAGCTGCCTTGTCCCTGCCGGGATGTGAGGAGCCGGGGGGGGATGCCACAGGGCCTACCGGTACGCCACAGTCTCTTGATGATTTATGAGGGTATCATAGAGAAGGTTCCCAAGAGCAAAGGGTTTTTACTCTTCAAATGTTGTCCTGCCCACAAAGCGAAGGGATTTATGACCATCCTGTTTTTCTAAAGAAATAATTGAACCCTGTTTATGATTCGCAGGGCCCCACATTTGGCAGATTGAATGGGGTCCACAAGTGCATTTCTTCACTAGTAGGTACAACTGGAAGGGTCCTTTGTTATGTAAAGTGGATTTTCAGGGGAAGAGCTCTTCATGGTATATGCTGTTCCTCAAGTGGGACTTTGCTCTCATGTATGCTTTCTCGACTTTCCCTCTTCTGTCATGCGTACTCAAGAAACTGAAGTACTGTTACGGAGAGATGGTCATGATCTCTACAGGATGGGCTTGGAGGATTTGGTACACCGTTTAACTTCAACTGTTGTATGATTTATTTAGTTATTTGTTTATTTATATTGCACCGGTAACAGTTTCTGGGCGCAGATACAAGTACACAAGAGTACAACATGAGAAAGACGGGACAGACAGACGCTGAGACGGCTAAGGTTCCTTAGGCTGAGAGGTTAGTTGAAGATGTGGGTCTTCACCAGTTTGCGGAAACGCAAGTAGTTGGTCTCCTTTCTGATGTTGGCGGGGAGTTTGTTCCGCAATCCTTCTGTCAAGGTGGGGAGCGATTTTCTTAAGCCCAGTTTGCGTTTAAACGCAGCAGTTGATATCATACCTTGGTCGGTTGATCTCAGCCTGCGATTGGTATAATATTTTGGCTTTTAGATTCTCGGGTGCTTTTCCGTGGATGCATCTGTGCGCCGGGGTCGGTGCCTTAAACTGTGTTCCGTTTTCATTTTTAAACCAATGAAGGTCTTTCCTTGAGTTGTTAGTGTTCAAATTTAGTTTTGTTTTTGATGATCCTTACATCATTGTTTTGTATGATCTGATATGTTTGGAGGCATTTTTTGTTGGAATCTAACATTAAAGCATTACCATAATCTAGGCGTGAAGAGTATGGCTGCTCTGGCCACCGTGGTGCAGTTGACCCCTGATAGCTAGGGCCTAATGGATTTGAGGAGTCTTGGATAGTATGTAAAGGTTTTCCTTATGTATTGGGCCTGTGCCTCAGCCCCCATGGATGCCTCAAGCATCATGCCCAGGGTCTTGACTTTATCCAGTACCGGAATTTGTGTGTTTTCTATCTGGAAAGCGCGATATTCAGGGGAGAGGATGGCTCTGGCTTGATGGCAGCCAAATACCATTCAATACCATTAGCTCGGTCTTCTTGCCATTCAGGCACATCCAATTCATGTCCATCCACTGTTCTATGATGGAATAGACTTTAGACAGATTCTCGTTGTCTTTTCTATGATCCCCACTTAGTTCCATTACCAGTTGAGTGTCATCAGCGTAGTTGGTAAAAGATATTAAGGTGGTCTAATACGTGACAGAGAAATCTCAGATACAGATTAAATATGAATGGGGACATACTGGCCCCTTGTGGAACACCACAAAGAATTTCCTTTTCTATGGAGACTTTGTCTCACCAATGTACCGGTGATATTCTGTTTTTAAAAAAAAAGACATTATACAGCCTGCTGCCTGTGCCGAGCAGTTTGCTGTTTTTTCCGTCGCTGTTTTGAGCAGATTGTGATCCAGTAGGTCGAAGGCAGAGCTGAGTTCAAGTAGGATAAGAAGTCCTGTTTTCCCTTGATCCATGATACTTAGCATTTTAGTTTTGAGGTCTTTCATGGCAGTCTCCGTACTATGTGCTGGTCTGAATCCAGACTGTTGGGGATGGAGGGACCCTGATGCTTCTACATGCCCTTGAAGTTGTGCTGTGGCTAACTTGTCCATGATTTTCAGGATGAAGTTGCAGTTTGTGATTGGCCTAAGGTTACTGGGATCTCTTGGATCCAGGCTAGGTTTTCTTTGTTACTGTGATCCTTTTTATGACTCGAGTGACTGGCTTGTCCCTAAAAGATGTATTAATGATTTTTGGTAGTATTGGGGTAAAGATGTCCGAATGCTCCAATTTCATTTAAGGGGGTATATCTTTGGCGCAGGTGGTTGGTTTCATAGTGGCCAGGGATTTTATCATGACCTCAGTGGTGATATCTGCAAACTTTGAAACCTCAATATTTTCGATGGCCTCTTCTAAGATGGGGGCTGTGATATGGAAACTGTACATGTCTTCTCCCATTTGGCTTCATCTGAACCTATTAATCATGAGGGCAGCGTACTTGCTTTCTAACTGCCTTTCAGACTTGGAGGTTGAGGTGAGAGGTTAACACTGATCCATTGGTTCTTGCTGGAAGAAATAATGAATGTGGTATTGGCATACCATAAGCCCTATACCAAGGGGACAAATATTTTCTGCATGATCCTGTAGGTCGCTGTTCTGCCTCACCCTGGCGTGGTGCCATTTGTTGCGGTGCTCATATCTCAGAAACCGTGCATGCTAGGGCCTTAATGTGGTTTTCAAGGTTTGTTCATCGTGTCGTAACCGGTTGAGAACTTTTTTTGTTTCCCTTCCCAATTAACCTGGTTTATGGCTTTGTCGGCAGGCACCATCTCGCGAAAACCCTCTGGAAAAGTAATTTCACCTGATATGGTAAACATTTAGAAATTTCTGGAATGCTTCCTGCCATCACCTTTGCCTCTCAGGTCCAATCGCCTCATACATTTTTTGTTTCCCTTACCGGTGAACATGGTTTACGGCTTTGTCGGCATGCCACAAATCCACCAAAAAATGTTGACTAGTGCTGAAATCCGGGAACTGGGTGGGGTATCCAAATGTCATGTAGCCAATATTGTCTGGAGCGTCCTAACCGGTAACTATGCAAAATTCGGTGCAGATTGGTGAAACAGTGTGGAATTGTATAAGGAACAACGCTTCGCCAAGCCACAAACAGACAAATTTGGACTTTTACACATATATATATATTTGACTGAAGAGTTTTACTCTGAAAACAGGGGATACCCTGCAGCTATTCCCACTTGTGTTAATTTCCCATAGTAGGAGGCTTTGAGTCGATTGCCTTTGTTGGGCCATTTTATTTTTTTTTAAAAACGTGTATATGCAATTCCTTCTAAATGGTTTGTTCTACTGGCATCCTTCCTCCCACAGATTTCTCATCTGATATTCTATCTACAACCAACAGACCTGCCTTCTGAAACTTTTTCACCACCAGGGGGCGCGTCTATGTGTCTGCCCAGCCCAGTGGCTCTACACGCCCCCTGATGGATGCAATGTTAGGGCCAGTATATACGCCAGTATGTACAGAGCCTCTGCACCCAACCACCTCATTTGCTTTTTTCCACACACACTACGCTTCGGGAATGCTGCTTTGCATCATGCTTAATCCTGGGTAGGCTTCAGGTTTCAAGCCTTGCAAAGATTGCGGGATGTCTGTCTCTGGCTCCCAAATGATCTGTTTATACCATTTGGGGGAGGATCGCAACCAGCAGCATTGTGGGCTGTACCAATCTATGCATCCTATGGCACTAAGGAAATCGTCCACAAAACTCTTTAGATTTTGCCACAGATATGACAAAGTCTGGAGCGGAGTAGAGTAGAGCGATTCTCAAGGCATCATTCTTCAAAGAAGACAACTAGCCACTGATCCAGGGACTTCTAAGAAAATGTGTCCCCAGAGGTACAGTTTGCCACCCAATGTTCCACCCTGGATGAATGGGAAGAAATGTGGTTAAAGATGCAGCGCTGAAGGCTTTGGAGGCATCGACTCAGCCCACCGCGCTGGGAGGAGCTGGCAGGAATCCCTCTCAAGACCGCAATCACATGCCTACAGGCTCATACCCATCTCCGAAGGACTTTGATCGAGACACATGCTGTGAGGCTCCACCTTCGAGGATGAGTTGACGGCACCAGTTCCCCCTCATGGTGCCCCCACTGGCACACCTCAAGAATATGTCCTGCTTCCATTGGGCAGGGAGGATAGCTCAGGGGCATTGCATTTGTTTTGGAAGCAAGACAAAGCATAGCAACACAGGTTCAAATCTCGGTCTTGCGCTTAGAAACCGATTTCCGGTATTAAGCGCATTAGAAATGAACAATTATAATTAAAAATTTGTGTCAAAGATGTCTGAAGTGTTTCATGAGGAGGGTGATCCCATCACATTTGGGATGGAACACCAATGCTGTAGAGCCCGGGGTCTGCAACCTTCAGCTCTCCAGATGTTTTGGACTACAACTCCCGTCAGGCTTAGCCAGCATTTATAATGGTGAGGAATCATGAGAGTAGAAAGCCAAAACATATGGAGAACTGAAGGTTGCAGACCCCTGCTGTTGAGATTTGAGAGATTTCCCCCCAAGGAGTTCTGTGGGGAAGCAGAGGATCTGGTGGACCTGGCATCCTACTTGCAGCTTGAAAACCTCCACGGAGCTGGCCATCCTTTCAATGCTGACTCTAGGGAAGCCTTGTGCTTCCTTCTATTCAATGATGACTAATGTGGGGACACACTGGGCTTGTTGGCACCCACCAGGCCAAAGGTTCAGTTTGAATCAGCTGATATCCTTGATTGGGGCCCCCCGGGGAGAGACTGTAATGCCCTTTAATGTGGCAGTGGAGGTCCCAGAATCCTGGAATGCATAGTAGAAGTCTGCCCCAGTCTCCGTGTTGGACCGTGACCTGGCCAAGCACACTTAGATACGACTTTCCTCTCCACCCAGGCCTCCCTGGAGAGCTAGGTTCAAGCCTTGGTGTAGTGGGGAGGGAGGGACAGGGGGGGGTACTTAATGGATGTTGCACCCTGGTCACATTTTCTTTTGACCTCTGTACTGTGGTATCTGGGGCTGCTGAAAACCACCCAGTCGATGACATGAGAGGGGTTCAGTGCCCTAGTACAGGATGGCAGAGAGATGGTGCGCCAATTACTACAGTCAGGCTTTGACACGGCTGACTGTGTGGCACCCACCATGGACATGTGTTAGGGAGAATTTTCTGTAAAGGCTAATTTCCCAAACCTAGTGAGTCCCCCAGCAGCTTTGCTGGATTTTTGGGGTTTATTTTTTTCTCCTGCTAAGAGTGAAACTCTCTTTCTCCCACTCTTAGACATGTTTTGAGGTGTTCCTTTGACTTTGTATGTGTTCTATGGGCTACGGGGTCCTTTACCCCATAGGGTTTCATGTGTTTTTGATATGTGGGTTACAGAGCACCCTCCGTGCAGTAACTCAGGGGTGTCGTAGCGACCCCCAAACATAGACTCCATACCCTGGGACTGACTACTGTCTCCCAGGGCATGTAAAGTCACCATTGGCTTTACTAGTTTTAAATTGTGAACAGAACCAGTACAAACCATCATATTGTGGACGTACTGGTCGGGGCAATTCGATTGCCCCGGGGTCTGTTGTTCGAAGGGGCACTGTCCAGTCCCCCCTGACTGAGTTTTGGCTGGTGGCAGTGGATACTACTTTTTATATTCGACCGCAAATATATTCCTATGGGATTTTCCCATTGTTCAAGGCTACCACTTTTTAAAATAGCCTCGAACATACCGCCGGTTTATTAAATTAATATAAATTCACTGGTTGGTATTTTTTGCCGAAACTTGGTTCCAAAATGGCATTTGTGTTCTCTTCTGTGACTCCAACCCAAGGCGAGCCCTTTGTTCCACATTTTGGCGGGCTTCCCCACAGAAGCCTCCAAAAGTGGTACCACTCTGTTTGGGTACCACAGGGGGTGTGGGAGGGTGTTTAGGCACCCTGGACTGAGTTTCCTCGGCAAATCAAGTCGCACTCTTGTGTGATTGGCCCAAGTGGTGAGCCGCCCGGCTCACCACTTAGCATGTTTGAGTGACAGCTAGGCTGAATGAATGGGGGTTTTCTGCATAAAAGCAGGGCTTTGGGGACTGGAACTTCAGAAGTCGCCACAGGACCTAAAGAATCCGAGGAGGGAGAAGCCGAGCCGACCTGCAACGACGACACCACCGGTGGAGCCCTGCTGAACCGTCTCACCACTTTTCCCGACGACAGACGAGATCTCCAGTCCGGAGAGTCTTCTTCCTTTGACTGGTGGGGATAACCAGTTTGCCCGTCTTTTCGCCTTCCTGGACCATCTCGTGGCCGCCTTGCCTGTGCCAAGCACCCCGGCAACCGGAATACCATGGTTTACCACTACCCGAAGAAGAGGGTAGTACCTTGTAACCGGGAAACTCTGCGGCTGGTTTCTTCCCTGGCAGTGCAGCGACCTTCATCTTTCCTCCACATCGAGACCTCCTCTTCCTCTGGACGAAACACCGACTTGCACCCACTGCCAGGAACAACTGCCCCCGCTGGAGCGTTCTTCCCATTTCAGGTTGTGTCCCGCCTGGCTTCCCTTGCGACAGATCGTCCGGGGTGACAGTAAATCCTCAACTTTGTAACCTGGGTTAGCCTGGGGCCTGTTAACTAACTTTTTCCTGACTTGATCTCAATCTTTTATGAACTATCTACAAAGACTCTTTGGGCATGACCCCACTGTGTGATCCTGGACACATTTCGCTTGCTCTCTCTAAGAGGGGGCCTGGCATTTGAACTCCCTTGCTCTCCAGTAGACTTTGCCTAACCTGCCTCACTGGGGTTCTTTGAAAAGTATTGAAATTGTGTGCTTTTATAACTTTGCCTTTTCCCTGCCTTTTTTAAAAAAAATTTTTTTTTTTGGTTGGTCAAAGTAATTTAACCTTTCAAAACAAAAACTTTTCTAGAAAATTGGTTCATTAAAATACATAGTTTCCATTTTCAATCATCATGATGTACATTCCCATCACAATTTTCCATAATACTTAAATGCACATCACATCAATTTCAATTATTTACAACTAAAGGAAAGAAGAGGTAAGAAAGAAATCTAAGATATGCTCATCAATAGTTACATTCACAATAGTGGTAATTAATCAGTTCATAATTCAAAAGCCACACACCGTAAAATTCAGTTTTAGCCGAGTTCACATTACTATAACACAATGTTTCAGCATTAAGGACTAATTATAGATTCAGCTGGGTGCAGTATTGATTTTAAAAACTGCATGGTAGCTATTCTTATCGAGATTTTAGATGTGGCAAACAATTCATACCATAACTCATCGGCAGAACGAGATATATAATGTGATTGAGTAAGTTTATGGATAATCATTTCTCTTTGTGTTTTTGGACCAGCACATACAATCAGTAAGTGTTTAAGAGTCTCTTCCATCTCAACAAGTTTACAAAATCGGCAATGTGCAACTTCTGCTTTAATTAGACCTCTTCTCAACAGTATTTGATTTGTTGGCCACAAATTTAACCGAAACCTTAAGATCTGATTTCTCAGTATGGCTGATGGGCATTTCAATAGATAGTCAGCCGCCTGTCGGAATTTCTTATGACCAAATAGTGCTCTATCAAAATCTTTTAATGCTAAACATTTTTGTTGTGTACATTGCCAGTCAAATATATACAATTTCAATTTTGCCCTGTTTGGAGTATGCAATAACAATTCCAGTGATATATTTGCTTCACTCAAATTATCGAACACAGTAGTTCTCCAATTTCTTGGGAATGGATGTTGGGAACGTAACAAATAGTCTGCTAGTACTGCTAGCACACTATTCGTAGTTAGTCCTAGGAGACATTTTCGTAAAAGATTGCATCTTTTCCAGGCTGCTTGAATATGCATCGAGACAGTGCCCAATTCAAACCGCAGAAGAGCATTTGGTGTCGAGGTCGGTAGATTAAAGGTTTTTTTCCAAAATTGAGCTTCAAATCTGTCCCAATATTCTCGTTTTTGGGGTGTCCAAGTTTCAGCCCCATAAGTCATAATGGGAATTACCTTTTGTAGGTAAAATGTAAGAACATGAGAACAAGAGAGTTTACCAAATTTAGCTAAAAGTATTTTGGCCTGCGAGATTAAAGATAATAGTTTCCTACTCAAACTACTTTGTTCTGGTTTATTTGCAGTGGAGTTGCTGAACATTACACCAAGATATTTATATTCATCAACTATCGTTAGTTTTTGTTTAAACAGAACCCAATCATTGTGTTTCCGAAGTTTCAGATGATTATTTCTTAGTTCCATAACTTGGGTTTTTTCCAAATTAAGTGTAAGATTATTCTTGACAACAAAGCATTCTAGCTGATTAAGAAGTAACTGAAGTCCACTCGGTGTTTGTGAAATAAGGACCAAATCATCGGCATAAAGAAGCCATGCGATGAATTGCTTGCCGAGTTTAGGTGCATCATTAATTACCTTCAAAAAATCTATGCCTAGGTCAAAGATGAACATATTAAACAGGGTTGAAGCAAGAATGCAGCCTTGCTTTAGGCCGCGTTTAGTATGAATGGTTTTAGATAGCAACCCGTCTAGGTTCAATTTGACTTGCATTGTTGTATCAGAGTGTAATAGTTTTATTAATGAAATGAGTGATGTCGGGCAACCAAAATTCGACATTTTATTAAATAATAATTGTCGATCAACAGAATCAAAGGCGACTCGAAAGTCGACAAATGCCAAGTAGAGAGATTGTTGTTTCATTGCATTCATTGAGCTGGTCAAGTGGCACAGCGAGTAGAGCGCTCGCTTTGACATCCGTGCTGAGCCTGCTAACCCAGGTTCGAATCCCGGCAGGCCCAAACTCAGCCTTTCATCCTTCCGAGGTCGATAAATGAGCACCACACACCGTGGGTAATAAGCAGCGCTCAGATACCTGAGGGTTTGTAGCGCTATATAAATGCGAACTTATTATTATTATTATTAATATTATTATTATTATATGCTGCTTTAATAGCATTGAGTGTAGTTATATTGATAGCAGTACCTAACCCTGCTACGAAGCCCGTCTGAAAAGGGTCACGTCTGTTTTCATTATGTAGCCAAATATTAAGGTCTCTCAAAATAATTCTGGAGAAGATTTTCCCAGGTGCATCTAGCAATGCTATTGGGGGATAGCTTGCTGGGCTTGTGCGATCCCCCTTTTTGTAAATGGGGACTATCACAGCTTTGCACCAAGATGGAGGAATGCTTTGTTTCACCTGGATAGAAAGAAAAACAGCGTGTAAAACTTTAGCCCATAGAGTCGGATTCTGTTTTAGAGTGTAATTCGACAGACTGTCAGGGCCCGGAGCTCTAGATGAACTTGCCTTATTAATATAAAACAGTATATCGTCCATATCAAACTTTAAAGAGAATGGGGAACCATCAAATCTCGGTAGCTCTTGTTTGCTGTTATTTGATGGTAAGTCATACATGTTCGTGAAATATTCAACCCAGCATTTCTCCGATACACCATTAGTTTGAGATGATAATTGTGAACATGTTGTGCCAGAGTTAATTAATTTCCAGATCTGAGAGGTATTTTTTATCTGAACTACTCGAAGCCACTCTTCACCATCTTTTTGATACATGCTTGCTTTATGCGATCTTATCCAATTTTTATAGTCAGTTTTTATTCTACGTAGAGCTGAGTCGCGATATTTCTGCGGTAAAAGCAAGGATTGTCTTTTTTGTTTACGAAATAAGGATTTTCTATCTCTAATTGACTGATCAAATGCATGGGTAGGACGAATATTATTATTCGTTTTATGAGCAATTGTGCTAGAAGAGGCAAAGAAATGCATTTTATCATGATATTGTAATGGAATAAATGCTTTCTCTGAAAGAAGGTGATAATCATTAATCAAATCTTCGCCCAACGCTTCTAAGTCAGGATTCGTCCAATATAGCCTATTCAGCTGTGTGTTGATATTCAAATTTTTTAGTTGCTGTTGACAGACCTGCAAATTACTCTGAGTATGGATAGAGAATTCAATCGTCAACATCAAATGATCGCTATCCAAGGAGGGTAAAACAAGAAACTTGGATATCTGACTGAATAGTACTCTGTCTACATAAACATAGTCGATAATTGCTTTGTGTTGTCCACTTGACCAAGTGTAAGAAGGTGGAATGTCAGTTTTAAATGCACCATTCAACATTAACAAATCCCAAGTTTCTACAAAAGAAAGCCACTGAGAGGCCAGTTCCGAATTCCCTTTTTTAGACATCATAAGGAGATGAATATTCAAATCTCCAGCCAGAATAATATGCATGATGATAGGAGTAGCAGCAATGCTTTCCATGATGGCATTGAGATCCTTTAGAAAAATAGAGGTTAGAATAGCTACAGGATTCCAATATAAATTAATGATTGCGATTTTTATGTTCTGAATTCAAATTACAGACCATTGCATATAGGAATTCGGAGAGGGGCAATCAGCTACATTGGTTACAGTTGAAAAATCAGAAATTATTGTTAGAAGTACTTTGATTCCGAAATAAGGCAGGAGATTTGGAAAGATCATGACTATCTTCCTTGGCCCAGAAGCATGGGTGTGATGAATAAAGATCAATTACAGCATCATCCACATCATTGATGATACTTTTTGATTTATCCAATATGTTTGGAGCATTGCCTGTACGGGCATTTTGCAGTATCATGGTGTCTGGTAAGGAAATATTGCATGGTTGCTCACAACCTTTATTACTGACATTAGAGTCTAATGCTGTGGGGGAGCTCATTAAAGGTTGTTTATTAGCTAAGCATTCTTGATTAACAAGTAAAGGTTGAGCCTCTACGTTTGAGACTCTTAAATTGGCTAATTCAGGCATTTTCGCCATCAAACGACTCACATGCAATGCTCTGAATCCAAAGTCTCGGATATCACCAGCCGGAGTATTAGAGCGGGTACGTTTCCTCCCAGCTCGTTTATCCGATTGGGGTCCTTTTGTAAGAGGGAGAGCTGATTTCGGAGTTAGGAGAGGGCTAACTTTATGTGATGTCACATAACGCACGTAATCGTGATGGACATGGCATGTCCGTGCGTAGGTTATAGATCTTTCCCCTTTTATCAGTCATGATCAAAAATATGTTAAGAACTATATAAATAATAAATTATAATATAAACGTTTGTGCTATTGTTCGTGCGCTGTTCAACAATTCAAGCACAATAACGGTTTACAACATTACCATGTTTCAACTTAATAATTAGAAGGAAAAAAAACAGAAATATTTAACACATTAAAACACTTAAAATAAAAAATAAAAACATGCAGAGAATAACATAACATAAGAAATTCTGCAATTTAAAAAAAATAAAAAATTTGTAATAACCCTCCCCCAACGCCGCAGCAAAGCGGGACTTTCAGGGGCTTCCACGGGTGCGCGCGCGAGCAGAGTTAAATAGGCACGCCCACTAAAGTTGGTTGCAATGCCTAAACAAAAGGAAACAAAGATGTAAGTATCTTTTTACATCAGTATCAACAGTCTCTATGCTCCTTAGAGTCTTTTGTTCACCTTATGGAGGCTGTAGTTAGGAAAAGACGAATACATCCAATAAGTCCAACAAGGTCCAAAGAGCGTACCGCGGCAAAGCGGGACTTTCAGGGGCTTCCACGCGTTTCCCTCCCTTTTTCTATAACTTATTAGAGTGCCATCTTATGTTAAGCGCTCACCTCTGTCTGAAAATAAGTGGTGTTTCTCATTAAGACTTGTCTAATAAGTAATCAGGGTTGTAAATACATAATAGTGACTGTGTGTTGAATTTACTTACCTCTTTTTGTGCTAGTGTAATTTACAAGTGTGTCTTTAAATAAATAATTATATACTTTTACACCAAAGCTCTGGTCAGTGTTTGTTTGTGCTACTGTATCTCTGTACCTATTGTGTATACTTTATTTACTGCCTAACTCATCTTGCGAGAAGTCTGACTGCTCAGCCACAGCTACCAGGTAAATCTGGGTGGTACAGACTGCTACCAATTGGGTTTACTGCCAACCACCTGTAGTCCTAAATCTTTTGCAGTGGTCCCTAAGGAAACTGCACAGGTTTCTGCCTAACAACGTGCCTTTTGATGGAAATCATCTCTTTGGAGCTAAAGATGGCTCCATTTAGAAATGTCAGTCATTCGAGTCCACTGCAAAATCCTTAGACTTGCCTGTCCATCAGCCCTCAGCTCACACCACAAGAGGGAAGGGGCTTTTGACAACTTACTTTTGACACCTCCCCTCCTGTGCCCACTGCAGTAGGGGACACATGCACTTGGGCAAGTGGCAGCTAAGTCGCCCCTTCTCCCCTGCCAGGGAAGTGGCTTTGTAGCTCAGAGGAGCATCACTTCCTTGGCAGTGCCCTCTGCAATCCCCTTGGGAATACACTTTGAAGAGGCCTTCATACATCTCACTCCATTTGAGGGGTGGGGGTGATAGAACCTGTTCAGCAAGGAATGTCGTTGTACCACATCTGACACTGGGGCCTTACAGGTCGTGATCCAGTGTTTCCTCCCCCTTATTCAAGTTCCCCCAGGCCAATCTCCTACCAAACCCTCTGTGCCTCCAGACCCTCTCCTGATAGAAGAGGTTTGTCAGCTTCTGGTGAAGGCTGCCATAGAACTTGTATCCTGCTCGGAATGAAGAAGGGATTGATAATTTCTTCGCTTTCTGCTTCCGAAGGAGGACGCAGTCCTTTCTCCTTTCCTGGATCTGCGGCTCTTGAAACAACTACCTAAGCAAGGATAAGTTCAAGGTGGTCACTCTGGCCCAGATCCTCCATGTTCTCAATCTGCAGGTCTGTTTGATGTCCCTGGACTTTCAGGACACCTTGTTTCATGTGTTGATCCCTCTCAAGCACAGGAAATATCTGAGGTTTTTGGTGGGATCTTTCTATTACCATTTCAAAGTCCTACTGTTCAGTCTTTCTTTGACACCCAGGTTTTTCCCAAACTGCTGGCTGTGGTTACGGCTCGCTCAGGATGGAAACCTGGGCTATTGGCCCATCTGAGCTCGCTCCCCTGACCAGGTGTCGGCACATCTGTACCTATCTTGTGGCTTGTTCTCAGTTTGGGCATCTCCCTGAACTTCAAGAACTGCCATGTTTTATCGTCTGTCCCTTGGATGTATGGTTGCATCCTGGACACTGACCTAGGCAGGGATGTCCCGCCCAAGGATTGAGTGGCAAGCATCTTCCCGATGATCTTTTAATTTTGGAAGCTGACTCTGGCCTTTACCTTTCTCTACCTACTGGGGCTCATGGCTTCCTGCATTCCAGTGGTTCTGGTTGCCCAGTTGCGCTTGAGGTTGCTTGAGTGGGTGATCTGATGTCACTTGTCTCAGTACATGGGTAACCAATCTTTTTCAAGCCGTGTACAGTGTGTCTCGTGATCTCATAGGTTGGTCTCAGTCTACTGGCAGGGGCGTTGCTTAGTCAACCCTTGCCCCAGCTGACGGTGATCACAAATTTGTCCTTGAAATGCTGAGACGCTTGTCTGCTAGATCTAATGTTGAGCACACTTTCGTCTCCATTAGAGATCTGGGAACGCATCAATTTGTTTGAATTGAGGGTGATCAGACTGTCCCAAACTGCCTACCTCCCATCGGTACAGTGCAAGTGTGCATTGATCCTTACAGACTACAAAGTGGATAAGTACTACCTCAACAAACTGGTTGGTGTAGGGTCCTTGCCTCTCTGCAAAGAAGCAATGTGGCTTTGTTTCTGGGTGCTGGAGAACGATTTGTCTCTGACGGCCCATCTTGCGGTGGATGGATAGATAGCAGACAACTTGATGGGACACACTTGAGCCTCCCACAAGTGGGATGAACTCACCCAGGAAGACCTGGGTGAGAGCACCTACATTTGGGGGACTCTTCAAGTAGACATCTTCTCTTTTCTCTTCCAATGTGACCAGGAAGTGCAGGTTGTTCTGCTCCATGGAGTTCTCCCTGCAAGGAGCAATGGTGAATGCATTGACTTTTGATTGTAACTTCAATCTCCTCTTTGCGTTTCACTGATCGCTGTAATTCCACTAGTTGTCAAGAGGCTGCGGCTCAGTTCCATGTTGATCTTGATCACTTTTGGATGGGCCCAGAGAATTTGGTACCTAGAGGTTTTAGACCTGTCCATCTGCTCTCCCCGGCACCTACCGGTGAAAGTCAACGTACTCTCCCACTCAAGAGGATGGGTCTGAACCTCAAAGCCTAATCCTTCATGCTTGACTTCTGAAAGGCTGAGTTATAAGAAGTTGGATTTGTCAGACGCCATCCTAGATGTACTCCTTTCAGCTCGGAGGCCAGCCACTGAATCCATGTAGGCCTGCAGGAGGCTTACATTCTTGGCTTAGTGTTGGGAGAGGGGTCAGAATCCTTTCACCTGTCCTACCCCCTTCGATCTGGATTTTCCTGAAAATCGGCACTGTGAAGAGGTACATAACCGCCATCATGGTCTTTAGAAGGACACCCGAGCAAGGCCCTTTCTTCACAAACCCCACTGCTGTGCAGTTTTTGCGGGGCTTGTGCAACTACTCTTTCTCATGCCACTTTGTTGTTCCTGTGTGGGACTTGAATTTAGAGTTGGTTTACCTCATGGGAGCTCTTTTTTATCTCATGCATTAATTTTCATTAAGTTTGCTCACCCTTTAGGGGATTTACCTGGTAGCCATCACATCTGCAGGATGGGTGCGTGAGCTACAGGCATCACCTGTTAAACCACTCTGCTTGATATTTTTCAAGCATGTGTAGGTGACTTTTGAGAGAGAGTATGCTTCCTTCATAATGTTGTTTCAGACTTCCATCTCTCCAAGATCTATCTTGCTGTGTTTTTTCTTCCGCCTCACCCTTCAAAGTTTTAACCATTCTGTTGTCTGAATCCAGTGCTGGACCCCAGCTACTACCTCTCTCATACAAGTCACTCGGGAGAGATGACAATCTTCATGTGGGTTATTCTGGTGCTCGTGCAACTAAACAGTCCCTGTCAAGTTGGACATCTACTGCCACTTAGATTTCTATGATCCGAAGGATGTTACCTGATGTGACAAATCTGACAACATTGTCACTGATTACCTGGGAAAGGCAGAAACTAGCCGACTCGGACCTTGGGAGTGGTTATCTGCAGGAAAACAATGTGGGAGAGGACAAGCTCCTAGGAGACAGGAAAAGACTCAGTCAAGACAACCTTTCAGTCATAACTTTTAGGGGCAACCATGTGCCAGTACACCAATCCTACATGGCTTACTGTAATATGGAGACTGACTTTCCAGGTTTTTCTGTCCCAGAACTTCATTTGCCCCCACCCCTTTTTGGTACTGAGACGAGGAAGATGGATGGAGTAATGAGGATGACTGGACACAGTAAGCCAACGCTGCGTTCTAGTCATTGGAAACTGCAGAGAAAGACTGGGACATTTAAAAAGGACATGGGTGAACCGAATTCAGGCGAACGAGAGACCAGAGATTGAAGAGTCACCTGACGGATGCTGACACTGTGGAGGACGCTGAAGGCAAGCAGACTGCAGAGCGCAGCGCAGAGGCCAATGGGTAATGTGTGCAGAGGAGCTAGCTCAGAAGAAGTTTGCTGCTTTTCTGTTCCGGGCAGCTGGAGCTGCCAAACACAGAGGAGGGCAAAGTGACAAGCGAAGAACTCACAAGCAGCGCTACCATTCGATGGACCGGGGAGCGCAGACACCGGTGAAACACGATGAACGCTGACGATGGCTCACAAAGCAGGTAAGACCAGGCAGAGTGAGCGTTTTACCGGGGGGCTTCTGGGCGAATGCCGTGTACCGCATACTACACGAGAGAGGCCAAGCAAAGATTGTGAAATCATTACCGATACAAATGTCCATTCGCCACTCATTTTTGATTTTCCTTCTCACCTGCCATGTGATTGTGTTCACAGCACCCTTTACATCTTGACTTTGCCTTTGAATTTGCTTGCTGCTCTTAAGCTGCACTGTGATTGCGTTCACATCACCTATTGCCACTTGATTCTGTTCAGAAGGCCCCATGTCATTTGAATCTGCGCACTGTGTTCACTTGCCATTCCAAATCTGCTCATTGTTTCTACTGTCCATGAGATTGTGCGCATTCGCTTGTGCCATTTGATCTTGATCTTTGTTCATATTTACCATCTGCATGCATTTGATCGCCCTTGCCACTTGAACATGCTCTTACTGCCCCGTGCCTTTCGAGTTTGTTCAAGTGGGCTCATCTGCCGTGCTGGCTCACCTTAATCCTAGTTTACCACTTGCTAAATATGCTAAACCTACACAGTATTTACAGCTTATTTGATTTGATTTGATTTTATTTTATTTATAAAGCGCAAAATACCAGGCCCAGGGGCAACCGGGCGCATACTCTTAAACATGTTACAAAAAGCAGTAGTTACAGAAGTTACAAAAATATACAGCATATATATATGTACCGAAGGGTACC
The DNA here is from genome assembly GCF_040938575.1 of Ambystoma mexicanum. Classification (NCBI taxonomy): domain Eukaryota; kingdom Metazoa; phylum Chordata; class Amphibia; order Caudata; family Ambystomatidae; genus Ambystoma; species Ambystoma mexicanum. The sequence continues at coordinate 994,607,371 of NC_090929.1, read as the reverse complement.
ATTAACAGCGTATAATACAGGGACAGAGCAGAGAGAAAATGTATATTGAGTTCTGTACCCCACATGGAGTCTGTGGGGTACAGAACTGAATATACTGCCACTATAGTCCTTACATCTAGCCTCTCGGAGGACTGTGACTGGCTGCTCCCACCATCTGAGGTGGTACAAGTCACACCTATTCTGACTAAAATGGCAGTCAACAACCTTAGTATTGTCCAACCTAACCACCTTACTGCAACAGGTTCAGTATCATATGCAACCCACCCATGCACGACAAACGACATAAACCTCAAACTCCATGCCAGACTTACCAAACTGCACAGACCACTTATGAGATCTCTACCCCCGATAAATAAGAAAGCAAACTGCCCCACTGGTGAGAAGTTCCATAAACCCATCCTGGCCACCTCCTCGCCTCTTCTCCATGCCCACACTAATCAGCAAACTGCTTAGAAACTTAAGCTAGCTGACCCTAACCCACTCACTCTGATCCATGCCATAGCCACAATTAAGATACCTTTCCTTAAAGGATCACTCATAAATGCCAGATCTTTGGTTGTCCACGCAACGGACATTTCTGACCTAATACTAGAATGTAACTTGGACTTCCTTGCTATAACGGAATCCTGGCTACATGACGCGGCAGGACCTGCGCTTATGCTAGCTATCCCCGACGGATATACAATATCAGACAAGACAGAGATGAAACTCGAGGCGGAGGCATCGGCATCATATCTAGATCTAGCCTCTCCCTGAGACGATCCCCCCCCTTACAAATCACTCAATCATGTGAAGTCATCACTGCTAAACTCCCCCTGACTAATTCCTAGTCACTTAATATCCACTTAATCTATAGACCACCTGGTCCACTTGGGACATTTGAGGGGGATATTTACAGCCAACTATCTAACAATCTTAAAACACCTACCCAAGTGCTATTATTAGGTGACTTCAATTTAGAATTTAACGATCCAGCGGATTAGCCAACATCCTCTCAGAATTAGGCCTGTTACAAAAAATTAACAAACCTACCCACAATAAAGGAAGACCTTTAGACTGGGTAGCTGATTACAATTGTACCGCCACCATCACCTCCATCACACCGCAACTGTGGACAGACCATTCCCTTGTGTCTTTCACATTATCAACTATTAGACCACCTCTGATGGCCCTACCTACTGCCCCACCATGCCCAACAAGGAACAAAAAAAATATCACAGTGGACAAAGTGATCCCTGCCATTCTCCCTACCTTAAACTCACTAGCTGATAACTTAGATCCTGGTACTTTGGTACAAGAATATAATAAACTTATGCTTACCACACTAGATAAAATTGCTCCACTCAAACTTAGACCTAGTAAACCTAAATCTCATCTAAACAAGTGGTTCACCCCCCAGCGAAAGGACTTGCGTCGCCTAAAAAGGAAATGTGAAACTACCGGGAGATTGCTCCCATCCAGTGATAACTAGGCTAAGTTAACCAAAATATCTTCGCAATATAAAAATAAAATCTGCATGGCAAAACGAAACTTCTACAACAAACGGATTGCCAATGCTAACTCTAGTATGAAGGAATTATTCACCATACTAAAAGAACTAGAGTCTCCAATCCCTACACCCGACACCTGCATCAAAAGTAAAACATGGTGTTCAGATATTCAACACGCATCATCTTCTAAAATTACTACTCTTCAAAATAAAATTGCCCTAAAAAAGACTCTGAATTTACCAACACAATCAAATATCCTCCCCCCTTCTAGCGAAATACCTTCTGAACAGACTGCCAGATTCCACTTTACTAAAACCTCCACGTTAGAGTTAAAGAAAGTCATCTTTTCTCTCCAGCCATCCAATTGTAAAGGTGATCTCTGCCCAGCCCAGATTATAAAGGATGCGGCTAGAGATCTTGCACCTTTCATTTATAAACTGATCAACGCCTCATTCATCCTTTACATGGGACGGAAACTGCCCTCATTGACTTAAAAACACAGGTTGATGAGTTAAGAGATAAAGGTAAAACAGCACTCCTTAATTTTGGATCTATCTGCTGCATTCGAGCTAGTGGATCACAAGGTCCTCTGTAATCACATGGGCTCAGCAGCTCACTTTTTTACAGAGGCCATTAGATGGATAGAATCATTCTTGAGCGATAGAACTATGAGGGTCTTCTCTCCATCGGTAGCTGCGGACCCAATCCGATCACACGTGGTGTACACCAGGGCTCCTGTATCTCCCCTACATTATACAATATATTCACCAAGCCCCTGTTCGATGATCTGGACCTTCTGGGTATCACCTACACTAACTATGCAGATGATACTCGGATTCTCCTCCCACTTTCTGGGGATTATGACAGGGATTTAGCATTGGTGAATAGAGTGTATCTCATCATCCAGACATAGACCCAAGGTCTATGCCTGAATGATAAGACAGAGCTCATCATCCTCGGCACCCACCTCAACCTTAAGAAATTAGGCTATGAATATTCATCATTCGCATCGATGGAAACAACATTATGGTAGCCAAGGAGGTGAAAACCCTTAGCTTTTACATTGACTCTTTCATGTCCTTTGATAAACGGGTGAAATCGCTGGCCTCTACTACCGCTTACACCTGTAAGCTTATCAGGGCAGGCAGACCATTCCTTTCATATGACAGTTGTATGATACTGGGCAGAGCACTAATACTCTCTAGGCTAGATTACTGTAATGCTCTTTACAGTGGCGCCAATAAGGCCATTATTCAGAGGCTACACACACTTCAAAATAATGCCTTAAGAGCTGCACTAGGCTTGAATAAAAGAGAACATATCTCTGCAACTAGATGCCAATACAAGTGGCTCTTTACTCACAACAACATTCTTCTAAAAATGGTCTCCCTTACCCACAAAGCATTAAACAATGCAGCCCCTAGTTACCTTGTAGACAGACCACACAGAAGAACATCCATCAGACCCACGAGAGCTAGCAACGCAAACCTCCTCACTGTACCTAGATTCCGACTCACCAAGATTGGCGGCAATAGCTTTCCAGTGAAAGCATCCAAACTTTGGAATTCCTTGCCATACCAGCTTAATGTAGATCAACCGTACTTACAACTTAGAAGTAACCACATTAACATGCTCAATTTGACTGACCACTAGTTTGTGCCGCTGCATCCTTCCATCACATTTTAACCGTGTAAGCCTTGCATTTTCTTACTGCTGCGCCGTGTTACCCTTGGGTCTGGTGCACATTATAAATAAACAAACAAAGCAAACAAAGAAACAAATATAGATGAGAGAAAGAGCCCAAATAAAGGCAAAACATGTATTACCAATACGGACATTGATGAAAGAAAGAGCCCAAGTAAAGACAGTAGAATTATTACCAATACAAACATTGTTGAGGAGAAGAGCCTAAGCAAAGGCAGTTGAACTATTGCAGACACAAACATTGTTGAGGACAAGAACCTGAATAAAGGCAGTAGAGTTAATGCGAAAGGGTCACTGACCCAATATTGGAAAAGTGTTGTGAGCTGGATTAAAGAGAAACTGAACAGAGCGGAGAAGCCCTGGCAGGTGAGTGAACCCGCCGAATAGTGAGTCTGGGACTCGCACTCAAACAAGAAAGTGACGATACCCTGGCAGGCAAGTAAACCAGGGGAAGGAAGAAGGATTAAGAAAACCTGGGGGTCAAAACCCCTATATATGCAAGTGTGTAACAGTAAAGAGAAGACTCATACCCATTTAAGGATTCAAGAGAACTGTGTTTTGATTCAAGAGAATTGTGTACTTTTGAGGAGGCAAACGGGTAGAGTTTTTCCCCCTTGAGCAAATTGTAACTGTGAAGAAATCATATTGAAACATAACTTTAGGAAAGAGAGCATTACATGTGAATCAGGGTGGGGGGAGGAAAACACCCCCCATCCCCCTCCTTTTCTGTGAATAGTAAGAAATGCATCAGTGGGGAACAAACTGAGGGAGTGAAAAGGGGAAGAGTCATTCGGCTTAAAGATTGTGACTTAATTCTGAAGAGTAACGTAAAACCTGTGTAAAAACCATATGAAATGTAGGGGAAGGGAAGCCCCCTTAAAACCTTGTTTGAAACTTTGTTTGAAACTGCAAGAGGAAGCTATATGTCTATAGCTCAGAGAAATCCCCCATTTTCACCTTGTATTTAGTTTAGATTGTAAGTGTCCGTTTAGGCTTTTGTTGAGGCAGGGGAAGCCATTATAGAGTTGAGGATAGATAGGATTTCCCCAACCATTCTTTTAATTTTGACAATAAAAGTTTATAACCAAAAACGTATCATACCACTGTGTCCGAGTCTTACTCTTGACCCCTTACACTGATCTCTCAGGGTCATACATCAAAATGTCTGGCTGGTGCCTCTCCCCTCCAGATAATGGGGAATTTGTCTTGGGCATTTGCCAAATGGCTATGGGTAGCACTAGTTTGCCAATTATTACTTTGTGGATTGTTTCTTTACTCTCATTCCCACCAGAAGCTCACTGTCTCCAGAGCTCTGGTTCTCTCTAGGCTTGACTATTGCAACAGCCCCTTTCTAAATCTGCCTGCTTCTACTCTCCACCCTCTGCACCTCATCCAGAACAGGACTGCGAGACTTGTCCTTGGCCTCAAGCCTAGGGATCGTATCTCTCCAGGACTGAAATCTCTGCACTGGCTCCCAGTGGCTGCGATGATTAAGTTCAAAACCCTATGCATTGTCCACAAGGCCTTCGGGGCCGGGGGCCTCAATAACTTCAACTCTCTCCTCCTAATTATCTTCCTTCTCGAGCTCTTCGCTCATCCGCCACCAACTCCCTCAGGGTCAGTTGCTTCTCCAAGCAACGAGTTGGTGGTAGATTTCTTTTTTCGGCTGGGACCTCCCTCTGGAACAGCCTCCCTGCCTCCCTGAAACTTGAGGAAAACCATCTGCGGTTCCGGAAGCACCTCAAAACCCCTTTGCATCTGCTTTCTCTCCTCCTCTCCTATGCTGAACTCCTGGCTGAAACTGCACTGGTTACCTGGCCACCTTCTGATCTCGGGCCCTGTTCCCCTCCCCCACCAGTTGCACACCTGCACTACCTCCCTGGCAACCCTCGCACTGCCTGTTTTCTGTATCCTTACAGTGCCCCAGAGCACTGACATCTGATGTCTGCACTTACCCTTGCACTTGCCACCAGCTGGCCGTACTTCTTATTGTTTTTATTTATTCTATTCATCCCATGTACTGCACTATCCCGGCGCCCCTCCCACCCAGCACTTTTCCCCTTCCCCTGCACTTGCGTGATCTGAATGACACCTGGCCTAGTAGGATCGTTGTCTGTTCCCCCTCCGTTGCCGCGTCGGGCCTTGAAACACTTGTGTATTGGCGCATTATAAATGCCATATCATATCATCCTATCATTTCCTATGTGGGCAGGGTGCTTGCTTTCGTCGAGCAGTCCTCCAGTTTTCTAGTCGATGTGATGTGCTCTTGCTCTTCTCCCCCTTCCACATTTTTGTACTGCTCTGGGAATCGATCATAGATGAGGAATTACTGGAGGAAGGAATTCGTTAAGACCAAATTTACTTACCTCACAGTAAAGTTATTTTTGACAGATGTTCCAAGGATTCATCACCCTCCCACGACACCTCTTGGTGGATAGCTTGTACACCCTGTCTGTTTTGCAGTCCATCAATGATTAAAGTCCGCAATCGAGATTGTACGGTGCGGCGCATCAATATTCTGGTCCGATGTCATGCCCAGCATGGAAAGCGCAGATGCCCTGACCAGAGCGACGCTGTGACTGTTGCTGGTGAAATAGTTTCCAAACACAGCAGGCACTGGACATGGAATCACTGATTAGGAATCTTTGTGCGGAACATCCATCAGAAAGAACATTACAGTGTTAGCAAGTACTTATGGGAAATGTTCATACTGTCTTTTTGACATGAACTGCGAGTAAAGTGTACATTGTGGGTTTATTCTAGTACTTTTCTTGAAGATGCATTAATGTAATATGTAACCAGTTTATTTTTTAAATCCATAGGTTTGACTTTAAGAAGTCCAAGTTGCTCTTTGAGAGTTTTTCAAACCAGACTAAATCCATCAACCTGGTTTCACATTGCATGATGGCTTTTGACACGCGTTTTGCTGAGCAAAAGACTGATGCCAACCAGAAAGCCAATGTGTTCACTTGCATCATGCAGCCTTCAAAGAATAGCAGCAACCCAGGATCCCTGCAGATTGAGTTGCATTATAGGTAGGTACATCATGGCTGGTAACTCACTTGTATACTTTTTCGTATTATGATTCTCAAATTTAGTAGTCGTTGATCTATTAGGTAAGTGAGCTTTCATTTCTGAAAAATCAGTTTGCTAAGTTGGTAAGAGAACAGGCTTAATATCTGCCTGCAGCTTCCTGTTATGTCTGTAGAAAGCCATGTTATAGCTTTCTCATTGAGATTTGTGGCAAGATGCCATATACTTGGATGAACGTTTTTCATAGTGCTTTATTAAAAGCAGTAGGACTTTTAGAAATGGATGCTTAAATGATTCTAATGTGTTTTTTTCAAATAGAAGAGCTGAGAGTCGATGAGGATGCACAGGCATCCTACATTTATTGATCTTCCAGCAATAGTCCAGATCGCTACACTCCTGCCCTGCTATACTTTGAAGACTTTCTCTTTTCCTTGCTTGTGTCTGTGAATTTAATATAGTTGTGAAGAATATGTTGATTTGACATGGACTATGCCTCAATATTAGTGTTGATTGTAATTTGGCTATGGAAAGGAATTCTGAAAATGTGTGGCTGCAGGCACAATGACTGAAGGTAGCTAAGCAATCAGCAATGTAATGTACTTTTGTATTTTATAATTTGCTGTGCTAACAAAATTATTTTGAGGCATGCTTTCACTGCCAAAATATAGAGAAGACACTGATGAAGTTGCCTGAGTCAACTGCTTTTAGGAGAATATTAAGGTTTAACTGTATTCACTGTATACAACTATGTAGATTTGAAACTCGTGTTTAAACTGTCCATGCTTACTGTGCTTGCTATTGTGTCAACCAGGAAAGATTGAAACCCTCCATCGTGAGGTCATTATATCTTCTACTCATTGCATTGAGAGCAATTTACAAGCAAAGCCTGGTTTCAAAATAAGCATGAGCTAAAAGTAGCTCCTGGGTATTCAGCATTAGTCAGTGACCAGGAGCTACCGCTGGGAACGAGAAGCTAGTACATAGCGTACCGCAAATCCCACTTCCATCTAAAATGCAAACCTATAATTCTGTTCATTATTTATGAACCTTTATACTTTAAATGTTGTCAATGTTGTATAGATGTCTCATAATGTTTATTTGTAGATTGCCCCTAACGGACAGAGTTACATTTACATAGGGTGCTTGTTCAACATTAGTTGGCTTGGGGGAGCCCAGGTTTCGAAATTCAGATTCAATGATAAGGAGCTAAAACCAGCTCCTGGGTGTCGGCATCGCCCTGTAGGCAGTAGCCACTGCAGGGAAACCAAGAGCTACCAGAGATGCTACTTTAACTTTGTGTCCATTTTGTAGGAACTTTTGTGTTTAAAGGTGTATTCGATGTGTTCTAATTGTTCTTTATTAACTTTCTCAAGTACTCAAAGTTAATGTCACATTTGCATGTATGGAAAGGACCAGCTGGCCTTAGGAGTCAAAAGTAGCTCCTAGTAGGTGTTGGTTTCAAGCTGAGCAGGAGCTAAATAGCTCAATTTCGAACCCTGGGAGCCAAAAGTAGCTCCTGGTAGATGCCAGTATCCAGCTAAGCATGCTAATTTTAGGCCATACGCAGGAGCAAATTAGCTGCCAGCTCCCCTCAATTTCGAACCCTGAAAGGTACATGGAGATATAAAGTTAGGGCAAGACAGTCTGTTGTTGCATGGGGGATCTTGTATGGTCCGCGTGTCTGTGTTCATCCTGCAGTGCTGCAAATACAGATGTCACAAACTAACCATCTGAATTGGAGTCCCATGCCAGATTCCTGCAACACTTGCTTATTGTTTCCTCCAAAGATCAAGTCAATGCCTTAAACTTTTTTATTGAATACATTGCAAATATATCACTGCATGAAGACTCCAAAACCTCATCCCTTAGTCCCCATATTTCCCTACCCCTATGACATTATCATTTCCTCTATCTTTCTTGTTACTCCTGGTACACCTGAATAAACTCTAAATTGTTTAAAAGACCCATTCTATTGGATACCTTTTTCCCAGAGATTCCCTCTCTTTCGAAATCACTTCCAGGCACAAGCTGTTTTGGGGATTGTTTTAACAATCTTCTATTTTGAATTCCATAAGAAGCACAGCAGGCCTATGATAGCCTTAACCTTCATCACTGCTGTGATGCTTAGGTTAGGACCACATCACCTGGGCATTCATGGTTCCATACAATTACTGAACCCAAAAGCCATGAGGAATTGCATGGTCATGGTCTTCATGGTCCTTAAAGCTTGAAATAATGAATCTGCTTAGGTTGTTTACCTCATTGTAGGATCTGTGGAGAATCCTGTGGATCCCCCACTAAATTCCTGCCTAGTCTCTCCTCCCCGGAGGTCGGGAGAGGGCAAATGCTTCCCGATCCTCATGGCGGTGCTGTACTGTGGGAGGATCACCTGGGTGAAGATAAGGCCCAGGGTAGTTGGATGATTTCACAGGGTGAGATGCTATATTTCTCCTTGGAGAGGGACGCCCTTGACACTGAGTTACAGGAGAAATTGGCTTATTGTCATTTTGAGATATCTAGACCTCCTATTAAGAATGGAAGGGAAGGGTGCGATCCAACAAAGTGTTGTCTCTAAAGAAGAGATCTTTTGTAACCCTACAATCATATATCCTCCCCAATGCCAAAGGTATATGTAAAGGGATTACGGAAATATAGCCTTTTCTGTACAACCGGTCTCTAAAAGGGTTAAACCCTGCAATCCGTCTCTTAATAACATCAGGCGAAGTACATACACTGTGAGAAATAATTAGGAAGAAGAAGAAGAAAAACGTAATTTCCTTCAAAATGAACTACATGTCCCAGAATCGCTCAGGGACGGTTACGAAGAAGAGGGCTAAAGAGGCATGTAGAGCTAAAGGATAGGCAGGCAAGCCTAACAGCATGTGGCAGGGTCAGGCAATCAACTCGAAGGGCCTGCACCGGAAGCCAGTTAAACCACCTGAGGGGCATAAAAGGCTGCAGAGGGAGGAAGCAGTAGACAGAAGCTGGAGCAAGAGCTGGGAGGTCAGCAGTCATAGCAGAAGAAGAAGCAAAGCATGAGGTTGGCAGTTCACTTGGAAGTGTGACCACAGATTTCACCTGCAGGCTCTGAGTTGGTCCTGTGCTCACAAATCCAGTTTGGCTATTGCTGCGTTGGAAGAGACTGGGAGGAACTGGCAGTCTTTCCAGGTGCGCCCAATTGTTGTGAATGCAGTGCTGAAGTCATGCATCCACCCGAGGCCTTTGTGCAGAAGAAAGCAGAGGGAAACTGAAGGAAGAAAGACTCCATCAACAAGGCCGGATCTTAGATACCCGTGCTGCAGGGGGGTGAGAGTCCCAAGAGTGCCTCTAGCAGAAGAAATAAAGATGGGAAGCAGAATCAGCCTGCAACTGCTGCGATTGTGGCTCCGTATTCCAAATCATCAGGAATACCTTGCTGGCAACTGTAACCAGCTTAATTGATGCTTGCGTGTAAGTAAAAGTGAGTAAATGTGTTCGCAGTTGTGGGACGTCATTTTAACAAGGGAATTGTATTGCAAATTGTTTTCACTGAAGTTAAAGTGCTTGTGTAAGGAGAAAGCCTTTCTCTTTCCCATTGTCGTATTTGAACTGTTGCCAAGCGGTCGGGTGTGTCCTATTAAGGAGGAGAACTTTGCCGGTAAGTCTTTAAGAAGCAGTAGTTGACTTTCTCCTGTTGTTACAATGCTACCTAACATCCAAGGGAGGTCGCGCGTATGAAACTGTGTTTCATGATTCCTATTAAAGCATAACCTTGCCTGAAGTAAAGGGAACGCACACCTTTACGTGGAAGTTTGTCATCAAAACGAAATCACGTGTACCTAAATGTGTTTCTACAGAGAAACTTGCCTTTTGTAACATCCAGAACAATTAATTTAGATGCGTAGAAGTTGCTGAAGTCATGAAGAGAACAAGCATTGCCCAAGCCAGTAGACAAAGCCTTCCTAAGGTGAAACCAGCCCAATTCAGAACTGAACACCACTGTTTTAAGGTTGTTGAAACTGTTGTCAATCTAGAGCCCTCTGATACAAGGGTGACAAGGGTATCCAAGGCTGGAAGAGTGGCAGTACAGCTTTGGGGTAACTGGAAACAAGGTGTTCATGAAGCTGGGAAAGGCAGCTGGGTGCCTATTGAAGAATGTATCCTTAATCTGTGGAGCGAAGGCTGTTAAAATTGAGAGAGAGAGAAGCAGTCTGGAAGCCAAGACCGATTTTGTGGTAGCTGCAAGACTGGTACGAAAGGCAAAGAGGCTGCACTTTCTCATCACACAAGAAAGAAGAGTGCCTTGCCAATCTGTAGAGGTTGAAGAGTCTTGTTGAAGCTGCCTAAAATACTTTACAACTATCAAGTCACAGCAGAAGTAGTAGAATTGTGGTTGTCTTTAATTTTGTCAGAACGTTATTATTTGAATGTAGTAGAAGCAGCAGTAGACTAATGCAAAGGAGCCTGCTCTCACAGTATCATTTGCCGAAGGCAGTTCCTAAGAAGAGAGCAATCCCTAAGAAGAAGCATCCTGACCACTTGTATTGAAGACGCTCCAGCGATTACAAGAATAAGAGTTGTTAAACAGAAGTTGTACTTTTATTCTGAACTCTAGCCATTCTTTCCTGGAAGGAGGGTATCCAGGAATACCATTGGTGGGGTTTTCTTTGTAGAACTTGGATAGGGAATCTTTTCATCAAACCAAGAAGGAACTGTTGCCAGTGTATTTCTGTTTGAGTGAACTTTTGTTTCCTTGGAACTTGTTAGGATTTTTTTTTTCCTTGAGAGAAATTGACTTTGGACATTCCTGGGGGAACAAGATCCACCCAGGACAAATAGTCACCAAAGACACGTATTATTTGGTAACCTTTTTTTATGTTATTTATGCTTTGTTTTGACTGTTCAAATTAGTGCGAGGGCCAGTTTATGCATGCTAGATTTTCCCTTAGATCCTAGAGTAGGTAGGGAATTCCCTGGTAGAGTAGGCTTAGGTAGGTTTTGTTTGCATTTCTTTGTTAAAATGTTGAATACTGATAGAACTACAAGCAGTTGTCCTCCTCGCATTACTGACCCCTCACAGATTCCTTTAGTATAGTACAATTTAAGAGCTCTTCCTTGGGTGAGGGTGCTCCTGCTACTCTTTGCTCCAGTTAATCTCTTCCATTAGCCTCTCCACTCTTGCTTTCTCTCGCCCTCTTTCCCAATGCTAGAGGATGTTGGCACAGCGGTATTTCCCAATTTGTCTAACAACTTGTCGAATCGCATTTTGCTTATCTGTCGTTAACTGCAAAAAATACAGATGGTGCGTTGGTTTGTGTTATGAAGGAGGAATGTGGCGGTACATTGCCCCACCACCACCTCTCCTCAAACCCATTCATATTTTGCGGTAAAATAATTGATAAACAATAAATGCTTGCAAATGTTCTTTGGCCACTTAATTTAGAGTAAACTTAATAGATCTGGAAGAGCAGCATGAACTTGAAAATGTATTTTAGTTTTGTATGGTGCCTTATCTCTGGTGTCACCTCTCAGGACTTCAAGCGGCATGGCTCACAGTGTGGACGCTATCGTTTGCCCTATTCCTTCTGGTGTCCTCTCCAGCTTCCCCGACCCTTGATATATGGGCGCCACCATCTTACCTGGACTGCACATGCGCTTTGGACCACTGATGAGGTTCTACACATGCAGCATCCTACCGTTATTAGGATCATGCTCTCTGAGGCCTCACTTAATTGCCAGGAGACTCCAGGAACGACTCTGTTGCATCTCAACTTCTTCTGTTGTATATGCTCTCCTTTTCGCCTTCTCTTTCATCCGTCTCCCTGTCTGTGGAGCTTTGCCTACCTTGCCTTTCACTGCTATTTGTCAGCGCTCTTTGTTTTTCGCTTTGCCTTCTGTCTTCCTTTTCGAGATTCCTGAGCCCATAATTCATTGTGGTCTTCAAGCAGCTTAATCTTGGCCTTGTTGCTGTGGTGTCAGAGTTCAGTGCCTTGCACTGTCTCAGCACTACGTTAATCTGGTGTACCTGCCCGTGGTGCTGGGATGCTAGCCCAAGTACCCCTTCCTACTTTGACCACTGTAGAGGCTTTGGGCAGCTTCCTCGCAGTGCCTAGGTTTTCCTGCAAACAGTGCCATGATATCGCAGGTGACCGTCTCAAGATTCATCACCAGGATAGCGGGTATGAAGCGCCAGCAATCTACAGTTCTATATAGAGGCAGTCCAGTTCACTGAGATTTTTTGTGCCTGAGGAACGAGGTCAGAAGAAAGAGTTTGGTAGCCCCTTGGAAACACGCAATGGCACTCAGTGGTGAGACTTTATCATACCTAGTAAGTGTGCCATGGCATTTATTTTCATCCGTCGTGTCACTTTCTGTGACTTGTGTATCACTAAAAGATTGTGAACTAACAATCCAGAGTCGGTCCAGCATGGGTCCTCCTAACAGTATGTATACAGATCTGGAGCTGCTTTTTCCTATGAGCTGCAGATGCTGTTGGGAATTAACCACCTGTTACTTTTTCTTTATAACTTTATTTTTATTCGTTTTTCCACAACTTTAAGAATTGTCTCAAGAACCAATGTTTTCTATATATCATAAGCCTTATTAACCCCACCTGCCCCCTCTCCTTTTGTTCTGTGCGCCCCATAAACATTGGATTCACTTGGCACGTTTAATATGTTTTCCAGTATGTTAATCCAAAACATCTGGGTACAAGCATTTCAAGGTCCATGTGTCATTCTTACCCTGGCGAACCTCTTGGGAACCTTGAATGGTATACTCCAAACCCTTAAGGGTTGGTCACACTGGTCTTAGTACCACAAAGTGGAACAGTTTACCACAAGGCGGTAGCGCAACGTGACATGCCCTCTTTGCACTGCCTTTGCCTGGACACCTTTTTCTCCATGTCCTCCTTCTCTTCACCCTCCTCTCTCTGTCTGCTATTTGTCTTTGGGTACCGGGACAAAAATCCAAATTAGATTGCTTTATTCAGTATTTATTGTAGTTTAAAGAAATTCAAATGAAGTGTCACACTCATTTACTTAAATGCACTTGAAAAAGACAACCATTAAACATTGCTCAATGCTTTTTTGGTATAGCACCATCATCAGGACCAAAGGTATCTAAAACAAATATGAAGAACCATTTCATAAATAAACAAAAATCACCGGAACACATCAAATTAACTCATGATGTAAAAATTGATCACAAACACAACAAATCATATCTGTCGAAATAGTTTTAATGTGAATATAAAATGTATCCTGTTAAAATGTGTTCATATACTTGACTCAAGAGGGCTGCCAGTGTATGAAAGCAGAGTATCCTCATTTTGACTACCTTGGTAAACATGACTGTGGTTTGTTGCTAAAGTCAACTTTTTCTCTTACTGAAAAGGATCTAGTGACAGGTGTGCGAAAGCGTTGCATTCATCATGTGTTAGTTATGCGGTGTGATATAGACCCTGTGTACTATTTTTAATTGGATCAATTTGAGGCAAGCATTGCGCGAGACCTTTGGGATGTCTGCACAATCTTTGGACCATGTCTTATGCTCCAGTGGTATCCACAAATCCCTTTCCCACTTTTCCTGAACCTTCAATGAGACTAATTCTTTACTGTCCTGTAGTGCTGTATATAACTGAGCAATTGCCCAGCAGCCCAGCCCGATTGAGAGGATCGTGTGGGGCACTGGTGTGGTTGGGGGGGGTTTCCTCTGGCATCTACCCCCCAGTTCCTGGCGAGGGCTTTGGCCAATCTAGCAAAGTTGAAGAATTGACCTTCCGGCATGTGGAATTTCTGTGCCCATGCCGGGAAAGGTAATAGGGTACCCCCTTCAAACAGGTCCCCCAAAGTATGTAGATTTGCAACTGCACCGCTTTTTGATCCCATAGCGCCCAGGATACCCTCTATTTCAGGGTCTGCTCTCAGTGGTGTATCAGGGCTGTATCCCCTACCCAGCTTCAGTTTTGTACGTGCTAGTCTACAAGCTTGTTGGGCCACCGACGCTATACCTGGCACCTTAGAGCCCATTAGGATTTATTTATTTATTCACATTTGTTTAGCGCACAGGCAGCCCAGAGGGCATCGTGGCGCTTGTTACAGATATGAAAATGACTAGTTGTACGTACTGTGAAGTCATTACTTAGTTGCAAGAGAAGAGTAGTAGATACAGGAGAGGAGGAGAAGAGAGTAAACAACACGATGGAAGAGGAATTAGTTAAACAAGGTGGTTTTCAGTTTTTTTCGGCAGGCAGTGAGAGAGGTTTCTGCTCTAAGCGTGCTAGGTAGTGCATTCCATAGCTTAGGGGCAATGTAGGGGAAACTTATTCCACCTGCTCTAGCTCGTTTGATGCGTGGGACCCTAAGTTGGTTGGTGTGGCATCGCCTAGTTGGTCTGGTGGAGTGAGATCTGGCTAGCGTATCACAGGTATGAGGGTGCAGACAGATTGATACATTTGTGTACGGTGGTAAGTATTTTGAATGTAATGCGCTCTTTGACAGGTAGCCAGTGTGCTGCCTTTCTGGCTTGCGCGATGTGGTCCCTTTTTGGCATATTGAGGGCTGCTCTTAGTGCATTATTCTGTGTTGTTTGGAGTTTATTGAGATTGGAGTTGGAGGTGCCAGCCAATAGCGCATTACAATAATCTAGTTTGGCTCCAATGGTGGCTCTGGCAATAGAAAGGCAGTTATCTTTGGTTAGGAAAGGTTTGATGGCATTAATGAGCTTAGTGCTCAGGGCGGAGGCAGAAACAATGGAGTTGACTTGCTTGTCCATGGAGAGTGAGGCGTCAATGTGGACTCCTAGTGTTTTAACAGAAGGAAGAACTGGGATGACACAATTGTCTATGCAGAAGTTGGTGTAGAGTGGGTCGAGGTTCGTGAGAGTGGATTTTTGACCAAGGATGAGAATTTCGGTCTTATCTCCGTTAAGACATAGGCCGTTCGTGGCCATCCATGCTTGGATGGTGGCGTATATATTCTGGAGGGTGGCTGCGTCCTGATGGAAGAGTCCTGTGAGGGGGAGGAGCACTTGGGTATCGTCAGCGTAGTTGGTGTATGTGATCCCAAGTGCGTCCAGTTTATCAAAGAGAGGTTTGATAAAAAGATTATAGAGGGTAGGAGCCGTACATGAGCCCTGAGGTACTCCATACCTGATGGTGGTAGGCTCTGCGTTTGCTATATTGGAAAACACTTTCATCACTCTTCCTTTGAGGAAGGAGGTAATCCAGTTTGTGGTTTGTTTGGAGAAATGTGCGGCCTGAGTGAGATGGTTCGTGAGGATGGCATGATCGACTAAATCAAATGCCGCAGAGAGGTCTAGGAGGAGCAGAAGGGCAAACTTGCCTTTATCTAGAATTAGGGTAATTTGGTTCTTCAAATCTAGTAAAGCGGTTTCAGTGCCATGACCTTGACGGAATCCGGACTGCCTTTTACCTAGGACAGAGTTGTTTTCCAGGTAGGACTGTATCTGCATGTGTGCAGCTTTATCTAAGATTTTTAGAAGAAATGGAACCGTTGTAATGGGCCAATAGTTGTTAGGTTGGGCAGGGTCCAGGGTTGGTTTCTTTAAGAGCGGGCACACCCACGCCTCTTTAAGGCTGTCAGGGACTTTGCCCGTCTTGAATGAGGCGTTAATGAATGCTGTGATGATCGGTGTGAGGGGTGCCGCACACTCTTTAATGATGTTGGGGGTGCATATATCGCCTTTGCATTGAGATGGTTTGAACTGTTTGAGGATGTGGAGAGCATCTGATTCGGTGACAGGAGAAAAATTTAATTTGGAGGAGTGCTTATCTTTAGAGGTATTGACGGAGAGGGTCTGTTGGGGGTGCAGAGCCTTGAAGTGTTCTGCTATTTTGTTTTGAAGAAAGTCTATTTTCTTTAACATCGCTGTTTGGATGCTATTGCACCAGGCTTCATCCTTAACAATCTCATCTGTACAGATTGGGGGAACGGTGAGCTCTTTAAAGATGGTGAAAAGCTCTTTTGAGTGGGAGTTGGCTTCCATGATACGTTTATTGTAGGTTTCTGACTTCGCCTTAAATATGGCACTTTTGTATTTTTTAGAAATACAAAGAAAGTCTACTTTGGTGGTATCACAGGGATTGGCCTGCCATGTTTTGAGGGCTTGGTGCTTGCATTGGCGGAGATTTAATACGTCCTCCGTGAACCATGAGTTGGAGTGAAACGATTTTTTTTCTTTTTTGTTTTCAAGAGGAGCTGCGGCGTTGATGGCATGGGTGAGGGTGTCTTTGAATATCTCTGCTAGAATGTTGGGGTCAGAGGAGAAAGGAGGTGCTAAGCAGGGGTTGTTGAGAAAGGGACGTATATTGTCTGCTGTAAGTTATTTGGCACTTCTGGCTAGCTTGGCCGGTGCAGGTATTAGTGGTTTGGAGTATAAGGAAATGGGGATGCAGAATTGAAGGCAGTTGTGATCAGACCATGGAAGGGCTGTGTTAGAGTTGAGGGTGGAGCCACAATTGTGATCTGCCACCCAATCTAAGATACAGCCTTTATTATGGGTCGGGCAGTAACTATCTGTGTGAATCCTAGATCTGTGAGGTTTCTGGCGAGAGTGGTAGCTGCTTTGTCAAGTTTGTCATTGTATCCAAGGTTTAGGAGCAGTGTTTTGGAAGTTTGTTTGATGTTTTTTCCAAGGAGGTGGTTGACTATGCCTGTGAAGTTATTGACAGGTCCTGGGGGCCTATATATGACATGAATGTTTACTGTATCTTTAGGGGAGAGGGTTAGTGTGGCTGAGAGGATGTCAGTGGTGTCTTCCCGGGTGGTGGGAGTCTGTCTTAAGGCTAGGGTGTCTTTTTAAAAATTAGTGCGACCCCACCTCCCGTTTTAGCCAATCTGTCCTGTCTTAAGATCGAGTAACCTGACGGTACAGCTAGGCTGATAGGGCCAGAGGCAGAATGCAACCATGTTTCTGTTATGGCTAACATATCCAAGTCTTGGCTGGTAATAATATCATTGACTTCTAAAGCGTGGGCGTTGAGTGAGCAAACATTTTAATAAAGCACATTTAAGGTGTTGGAGCTTTTTAGATTGTGGTGGCTTGAGGTCGGTAATTCGAATGAGATTTTTAGTAGTGTGAGTAGGCTTATTGGTCATGTGATGTCTGGGGGAGAGAGCGTCATAGCCCTATTTAGGCGCTTGTGGGTAATAGTGTATGGCGGGCGGCAGGTCTTAGCGTGAGTGCGTGATCCTAGGCGTGAGTTCCTAAGTGTTACCTGCATGGGTGTGGAGATGAATGCTAAGGGGAATGTGCGTGTTCTGAGTCTGTGCTGCCTGAGTATGAATTCGGGCATTTTAGGGGGGGTAGCGTGTGTGGTGGTGTGCCTTAGTTCCATGATGTGGCTGTTGGATTGCCCTTTGGGCACGAGGCAGGCGATACTACTAGTAAGCATGATGCAGCCAGATAATAGAGTTCAAAATCAGGTAAAGATAAGCCTCCCTCTGAGTAGCGCCGCCTCAGTGTCTCTAAGGACACCCTTCGCCTCCCCTCAGCCTATAACAAATAGACAGCAGGCTGTCCAGCCTCTTGGAAAAAAAGGGGCCTGATCACAAACGGGATATTGACGAAAAAGCATAAAAAATCTCGGGAGAATTACCATTTTGCATACCGCTGTTTTCCCCATAAGGGAGAGAGGTAGCTTGCCCCAGAACTTGATGTTCGAATGGATTGTGTCCTCCCACGCATTCCTCATCTTTGATATTCGTATCTCGCCAGCTTTGCTGCTTCGGCAAAAAAAATTCTCCGTAGAGGGTGCTGTGCACAATGTTGTGGCGTCGAGGTCCGTCGAGAGTCAACGTCACCAGTAGTATAAATAGCTTGTGCACCGCCCGTTGGCTTCAGTTTGGTTTTTTGGTTCCCATCAGTCGAGGAACTAACCAGGCGTACCCCAGACCGCAAGCTCTCAGGAAACAGAGTGTAATTCATGTAAATTGTACAGTGGGGTAGGCTGGGAGGGGCGATGAGGAATACGTGGGAGGAACATCCAGTTGAAAGAACATTACCAGGGGTAAGTAACTTGTTCTTCAAATGGATTGTGTCCTCCCACTTATTCCTCATCTTTGATAGACTCCCAAAGCAGTGACAATTTGGAGGAGGGAGTACTATTTAAATTAATCGTGAATGGAATGTATGAATGGACGCCCAAGTAGCCGCTGAGCATATGTCAATTATAGGGACACCTCTTTGAAGAGCTGCAGAAGTTGTCATGCGCCTCTTGGAATGAGCTTGAAACCCTTCCTTTCCTGCAAGTCTATAGCATTCTCCAATAGCCAGTGAGATCCACCGGGATATGGTTTTAGTTACTGCAAGGCACAATTTAGGGCCGGTAAAAAAAGTGGATCATCATGGCAAAATTTGGCCATTCTTTCAATGTAAAAGCTTAGAGCCCTTTTTGTGTCCAGCCTATGCAACCTCTCTTCCTCCTTGCCCAAATGAGGAAGAGGGTAGAAAGTTGGTAGTGTTATCTTCTGCGACAAATGGAAGTCAGAGACTACTTTCGGCAGGAATGATGGTCTTGCTCTGAGGACTACCTTATCCTTGTCCTCATAAAACATAGTATGAGGAGGCTTGCATGAAAGTGCCTGCAACTCACTTACCCTGCGGGCTGATGTTAATGCCACAAGAAGTGCAGTTTTCAGAGTTAAGAGACTTAACGGGCAGGAATGTAAAGGCTCTAAAAGGATACAAGTTAGACATTTTAACACAAGGTTTACATCCCAAGCAGGGACATTAAATGAGACTGGAGGGTACACATTAGTGAGTTCCTTCCGAAATGGAACAATTAAAGGTATTTTGAAATAGGAGACCTCTTCAGAGGAGCGCTTAAAAATGGAAAGCGCTGCCAGATATCTTTTTATGGTTCCAATCTGGAGCCACAGATTAGCCAAATGCAACAGGACAGAAAGCACCATAGGACTGCCACACTGAGATGGATCCACATTCTTGTCCTTGCACCAGTTACTGAATTTATTCCAACGACACTGGTACGAGGATTTGGTTGCTGGCCTTCTGGCTGAAAGCAAAATCTCCATTATGTCATCCGGGAGGCAACAATCCTTATGTCTCAGCCTCTCAGAAACCATGCCTGAAGGCTGAGTGTCTTGACTTCTGGATGGCGTACCCGACCTTCCTCTTACGAGAGAAGATCCTCTCTTTGTGGAAGACGTATTGGAGGGCAGATGGACATGTCCAGACGGTCCGGGTTCCACTTCCTCCTGGCCCAATCCGGGGCAATTGGGATAATGGATTTCCCGAACTTTCTCAACCTCCTGAACACGTGTGGAAGGACGGGGACTGGAGGAAACGCGTACAGAAGTGGAAATTCCCAGCCCACCACGAACAAGTCTGAAGGACTTCCTTAGCTAGTTCCCACTCATGGGATACTGTGCTTTGTCTGCTCAGTGTGTCCGCTGTCGTGTTCTGCTCTACAGCTGGGTGAACTGCCGACAGAGAGATTCCTTCTTGTATCGCCCAGAACCAGAGCTGCATTGCCTATCTGCACAGTGGGAGTGACCCTACACCTCCTCTCTTGTTGAGATAGTACATGGCCACTGTGTTGTCAGTCATTATCAGGACATTCTTTCAAGTTACAGGGGGCAGAAAGCTCTTCAGCGCTAGTCCGATTGCCCTCAGCTCCAAAAGGTTGATTTGTAGTTTGGACTCTGATGGAAACCAACGACTGCTGATAATCAGTTTGTTGGTGTGGACTCCCCACCCCGTGAGTGAGGAGTCCGTCACTACTGTTATTTCCGGACATGGTTGCTAAAAAGCTTCTCCCTTGAGAATGTTGTCTTTGCAAGCCCACCATAGAAGATCCTGAACAACTCTGCTCAGAACTTGCAGTTGCTCTGACATATTGCCTGAGAATTGGGACCACTGAGTCCTGAGGGCCCATTGAAGGGATCTGCTTCTCGATCTGGCCTCTGGTACCAGAAAAATGCAGGATGTCAGGGGGCCGAGCAACCTCAGAAAAACAAAGGCCCGCAGAGGTGGGGCATTCTGGAATTTTTTTAACATCTGCAGAATATGTTGAGCTCTCACCTCGGGAGTCGAGGCTTTCCCCAAGGAAGTATCCAAGACCACTCTGATGAATTGGAGTCTTCGGAATGGTATCATATGGGACTTTTTCTAATTGAGGGAGAAGCTCAGCCTGGGTAGGGATTGGCATGTGCTACTGAGATGTTCCTGGGCTTGATCGGGTGAATGAGCCCTGATCAGCCAATCGTCCAGGTAGGGGTAAACGTGAATCCCCCATCTCCTGAGACTCGCTGCCACTACCACCATCAGCTGGGTGAAAACTGTCAGGGTGGAGGCCAGCACGAATGGCAGAACTCAAAACTGATAATGAGAACTGCAAACCACAGTACTTCCTGTGCTTGAGATGGATTGGCACATGAAAGTAAGCATCCTGAAGGTTCAATGATCCCAGCCAGTCTTGGAGTTGGAGAGCCTGAAGGATCTGAGAAAGGGTAACCATTTTGAACTTGCCCTTCCTGAGGAACTTGTTCAAGTTTCTTAAGTCCAAGATGGGTCTCAATCCTCTGTCCTTCTTGCGAATGAGAAAGTAGGTGGAATACCAACCCTTGTTCCTCTCTGCTACAGGTACATGTTCTATTGCACCTTTCTCTAGCAGGGTTAACATTTCCTGCACAAGGAGCAAATCTGGAATTTTGATAGATTTGGTTCCCGGTGGATGATCTTGAGGCCTTTTTTGAAAAGGAAGGTAGTAACCTTGGGCTACTGTTTCCAGTGCCCAAGCATCTGACGTAATGCCCTGCCATTCGTTCCGATGCTGAGAGATTCTGCCTCCCACCGGGGTCTTGTGGGTCAAGGCCCCAGAGTAGTTTAGAGGCAGCTGCAGCAGCGGGTGAGGGTAAAGATGCCGCTGCTGGGGCTGATTTAGCACCCCTGCCTTGTCCACGATGAGGGAATCCTTTTTGCCCTCTTTGTCCGGCCTGTCCTCTTCCTCTTGAAGAATAGAAGCGAAAAGAACGACCCCTCCAGGAAGATGAACCTGAATAGGGTTGTTGAGGTTGTCGAATGGAGGCGCTAAAGGACTTGGCCGCTGCCTTGGAGGTCTGCAGCTTCTACAAACTCACATCCGCCTTGCAACTGAGCCGTCGAAGGGCATGTTGAGCAGTCTGCCTGGACGCTCGGGGCAAACCCTGACTTTCTCAACCACACACACCTGTGCAGTACAGTGCTTGCAGCCATCGATCTGCTGATGCTGTCAGCAGTATGCAGTTCTGACTGGAGACACTCTCCATTGCCTCCTTTCCATCCTTTACTATAGCCAGGAAGCAGTCCCTTTCCTCGCCTTCCGGGATGTGAGCAGCCGCCATGGCAACACAGTCCCACAGGGTATAAGAAAATCTAGCCAAGGTACAGGTGACGTTAGACTTCAAGGCCATGCTGCCTGATGTGAAGACCTTGCAAGCCCATGCATCAACCTTCTTGTCTACTTCCAGGGGGAAAGAGGGATAGGTAGATTGTTTGGTTGATGTTGCAGCCTGAACTACTAAACTCTCAGGCATAGGGTGTTTTGGTGATGTAGTCTGGATCGCTGATAGAGGGTTTATACTTCCTAGAGAAGTTTCTGTTCACAGCAGGCCCAGATTCTGGAGCTTTCCAATTGGCCACAATCTTCCTCTGAAGGGCCTTATTGAAGGGCAAGATTGGGTCCTTCTGAGGTCCCTGGTCTAGGATGTCCGTCATGTTCTCCAGCATGGGCTCTGGCATGGATTCACATCTCATGAATATTCCCAGTCGTCAGGATGGGAATCCTCGGTAAAGAAAAAATCAGTTTCAGTTTCACTTCTGAACTGTCTTTCTCCTAACAACCAATCACTGGTCTCTGGGTTATACTGCCCCCAGCCAATGACTGCCCTCTGCCTAAGCCCCTCCTCTGGCAGCCGTCTTCAGATTTTTGTTGCACGTTCACGTGTTGGGAGTCCTCGTGCTATAGCTCTTGAGCTTTTACTCCGTTTTGCGATTTTTCTAAGAGTTCTACTCTATTTTTCCAGGCAATCGAGCATCTAGCTCCATCAATCCATCTTCTGATTAACAGGGACTGTTTTCGAATTCTTCAGCCCCCCTCAAGGGCGATTTTTCATTGAGTTTATTCTTGGAGGATTCCAGAAGCTTCTTCGAGGCCTACCCCGCGTGGACATGGCAGACTCAACGCCTCTGTTCAGGATTTGTCCAGGATGTGGCCTGCGGATCATCTACTTGAATGATGGGCATTCTGTGTGCCTCTACTATCTACATTCCGATCGCACGTGGAGGATGACTGTGCGTTTTGCCAGGAGATGGTCCCCCGCACAATGAAGGATCGGGTCAGGCGTCTCACGGAGTGGCTGCAGGCCAAGGCCCCTGCTACGGGTTAGTCCCAGCAGAATGCCTCCCCCAGCCACAATAAGAAATATGAGCGGTCTTCTAAGACCTTTGAGGGAGCCCCAGCGACAGGCCCAACAGAAGGCCAAGCACCGAGAGTCTGTGAGCGCCGTTGCCATAACCTTCCCGGCACCTTCAACATGAGCCAACGCTCCGGGTTCGGCAAAGAAGAGGAAGTCGGACAACCCGTGTAAGCTTCTGGAGAAGCCCCGGACGGCCAGTCGGAGAAGGCAAAGGGGAAACTTGGCGCTGACCCTCCCCCCAAGGTGAAGGCCCCTAGCTCGAGCAAGGTCATGCAGGCCCTGATTTATCCGGCGAAGCCATCCATTGAAAGCGTGGTGGCGTCTGCAGGGTACGGTCCCCAAGACGAGATTTTCCCTGCCTGCAAGGAGGGAATAGTCATTCCAGCCCATAGAGAAGACGCCGGAGAAGGTGATGCCCGTCATCTCCCTGGTCGAACAGAAGGGAGGGGGCACAGTAGTCCTGCAGGGCACAGACATCTCATCTGAGGAGGAGCTTCCTACTCTCCAGACCATTTTGGAGAAGAAATTCGTCGAGGCCAAGTCCTACGGGAGGGACCCCGACGAGGAAGACTACGAGAGTGGTGACAAAACCGACGAGAAGGAGCAGGCCGTGGAGGAGTTGGAGAACCCTACACTGCTGCCACCGTCACTCCCGCCTCCGCCAACTCAGCAACCACCTCAACCCACAGCAGACATTTCAGTGGACATTCTCCAGGCACTCCACACCCTGTGTTCGGAGATTCGGGTGAGGATGCCACTACCACCAACAGAGGATACCGTGGCGCCGGAACATCCTGCGGCACTGGGGCCATCAGGTGCGCCCCCTACCAAGAATGGGAGAGTGCACCCTCCACTGTCTTTTCACCCGTCGCCCCCCTCCCCTCCACAGAGGGAGGATACGGACCCGGACATGGCGACGACGGGCATGGACGGCGGCGGGTTAGGAGACCTCCAGTCTACTCCGCCCAGAGCCTCCCCTCCCGACGAGATAGGCTTGTTCCATGCCACGATTTCTAGGGCCTCTGACCTGTTTCAGCAACCCCAGAGGAGAAGAAGAAAGAGGGGGTTCCTGTACCAACTCTGTGAAGCAAAGAGGCAGACCGTGCTGTCGATCACTCTGTTGGACATTTGGAAAGAGGGGCTGTCCCTTATGAAGAACCAGTCATCGGCCCCGGCAAGAAAAGAAGTACAAGTTGCCGGACTCTGCACCCAAGTGTTTAAGGTCCCAGCCTTCCCCGGAATCAGTAGTCTCGGCAGCGGCGAGGAAGAACTCCTCTGGCTCGGCGGCGTCAACAACCTCCTCTCCCCCGGACAGCGAGGGGAAGAAGTTGGACGCCATGGGACGACGAGTATCAAGGTGGCCAACGCCCTAGCCATCATGGCGCGCTACAGCAGGGAGCTCTGGTTTAAGATCGCTCCCCTCCTGGACAAGAGAGCGCAAGCTTTAGAGATCCTGCAGGAGGGTGAGGTGGCATCGGACCATGCCATCACAGCGGCCACAGACACTGCCGACACAGGATTCCGCCAAATGGGCAACAGAGTTTGCCTTCGTTGGCAGGGATGGTTGAAGGCCACAAACCTTTGCCAGGAGGTGCAGTCAAGGGTATTGGACATGCCTTTCGACTGGGATAATTTGTTCGGAATAACTGTGGACGAGTCCCTCCAGGCCATCAAGGCAGATACCGAAACGGCTCGTGTCTTGGGCAACCTGCAACAGCGACAGCTGTCCTTTCGGTCCTCCGGAGGAAAGTCCCAAGGTTCCTTCAAGGGCTTCGGCGAAAGCTCATTGTCTTACCGTCAACCGTCCCGCTCTTCGGCCCAGGAGGCCTACAGGGGCCACAGCAAGTCCAGAGGAAGTCGTCACCAAGAACCCCAAGGCGGCGCCTTCGTGACGATGCAAGATTGAACGGGCCGTTACGTCGCGTACCCCGGTGGGAGGCCAGCTGGCAAACTTAGTCAGCGTGTGGAAGACCATCTCCACCGACCATTGGGTGCTGGATCTTCTGGCCCACGGAAACACTCTGGAATTCCAACAAAAGTGTCCTCGCATACCACCTGTGGCCAGGCAGGAAAACCATGTTCCTCAGCTTTTGCTGGAGGTGCTGGCCATGCTGAAGAAGGGCGCGATAGAGCTCGTACCAAAGAGACTCCGGGGCTCCGGAATGTACTCTCTGTACTTCGTCGTCTGAACAAGTACATCAGATCCCAGAAGTTTCAGATGGTCACCCTTCAGCACGTGCTGGGGAAGCTGGAAGAAGGGGGTTTTCTGTCGTTGCTGGACTTGGAGGATGCCTACTTTCCCATCCCCATTCACAAGGGACACTGCAAGTTTCTGCGCTTCTGCTGCAACACTATCAGGTCAAGGCCCTTCCCTTAGGATTGAAGTCGGCGCCAAGGGTTTTCACTAAGTGCCTGGCGCCAGTGGCAGCGCAGCTGAGTCTATGAGGGATCCGCATTTACCCCTACCTGGACGAGTGGCTCATCCGAGTGAAATTGAGGGAGGATCACTGTCGCACACACGGCGGAAACCGTCCAGCTGCTGTCGGAGCTGGGGTTCTCAGTGAACTATGGAAAGTCTTGCTTGGTGCCATCGCAAGACGTACTGTTTCTGGGGTCTTGGCTCGACACAGTGTCATGCCTGGCGTCCCCGTCGGAGGAGAGCTTTAAGGACAAGATCTCTTGCAACGACAATATATGTCGAGCGATAAGGTGGTGGGGTGTCTGCACGCATCTGTCGGTGAGCTCGGACTTCCAGACCCCATTTCATCAGGAGACGGTCACGATGGGCGCCTCGTTGGAGGGATAGGACGCGCACATCAGAAGTCTCCACGCAAGAGGCATGTGGCTACCGGAGGAAAAGTAGTTGCATATCAACGTACTGGAGCTACGGCCAAGTGTTTTGGGCCCGCAAGTCTTTGCTTCTGTCCCTCAAGGGCAAGGTAATACGAGTCTTCACGGACAACACCACCACAATGTTCTACATCCGGGAGCAGGGGGCACCACATCCCCAGCACTCTCCAGAGAGGCGCAGGACCTATGGCACTGGGCCGTTTCCCAGGGGGATGTTCCTCCCGTTTCATCCGGCAGGAGTGAAGAACATCATTGCTGATTCCCTCCGCAAGGAGTTGCGCTTGTGCCACGAGTGGGAGCTTCGGCAGGACCAAGTGGATCTTCTGTTCCGATGATCGGGCAATCCCCACATCGATCTGTTTGCGACGGCGACGAACACCAAGTGCCAGAGGTTTGTCAGCAGGTTTCCCCAGCCGGGAAGCATGGGGGATGCATTCTCATTCCCCTGGGACAGCCTGTTTCTCTATGCGTTACCCCCGTTGCTGTTGCTTCTGCGACTCATCAATCAACTCAAACGGTCCTGGTGCAGGATGATCCTCGTCGCACCGGCGTGGCTGAAACAGATATGGTACCCAGACCTTCTGGACTTGTAAGCGTTCTCTCCAGTCAAGCTTCCGGTGGTAGCAGATCTTCAAGCCAGAGAAGGAGGCGCAATCCTGCCTCACGACCCAGGGTTCCTGAACTTGCAGGCCTGGCTCCTGCAGCGCTAGAGTTTGGAGGATACGAGATCCCAGCGGACTGCAAGGAGGTACTTGCCAAGGCGAGGGCTTTGTCTACACTGAAATGATACTGACATAAGTGGAAGAGGTTAGCCGTCTGATGCCATGCACAGAAGATAGACCCTCTACGGATTACGGCTCCTCTGGTGCTGCTGTATGTGCTGCCGCTAGCCAAAGCAGGACTGGCGCATGCTTCCATCAAGGTTCATCTGGCGGCTATCTCCTGCTACACCAGAACTCCGGCACAAAGGACTTTTTCATTTGTTCCCGCTGGTGAAAGCTCCGGCCCCGGCGTGGGAGCTCAATGTGGTACTTACTAGGCTCATGGGTCCACCGTTCAAGCCTATGCATTCAGCGCCACTGAAATTCTTATCGTGGAAGATGACGTTTCTTGTGGCCAACACCTCTGCACGACCAGTGGGAGAGATCCAGGCCCTCTCTTGTAAACCACCATACTTAACATTTCACAAGACGAGGTTAGTGCTACGGGGGCATCCCTCCTTCATTCAAAAGGTGCTGTCGGACTTTCATCTCAACGAGCCCTTGGTGTTACCTGTTTTGTTCCCGTCGCTGGCTGAGAGGACTTTGCACTCGCTGGATGTGGTTAGAGCGCTAAAGTTGTACGTGGACCGCACAAAGGGTTTTCGGAAGACGTCACAGCTGTTTGTGAACTTTGGCCCTGTGAACCAAGGGAAGGTTGTCTCCCAAGGCTTCCATTTCCAGGTGGCTCTCCGGCTGCATCACCCATTGTCACCGGTTGGCAAACCGACCGTTGCCTGGCCGTCCGAGAGCCAACTCGACCAGAGCAATCGCTGCAACTACGGCGTTCTTGTCTGGTGTGCCCCTGCTCACACACCTTCACGAAGTTCTACTGCATCGACAGGGATTTCAGAGAGGAGTCCAGAGTCGGCCAAGCAGTGCTGCACAACCTGTTCGCTTGAAGGTGAGCCTGGCGAGGATGTAAGAGATGCTGAATGTTGAGATGCTTAATGTTGAGCCTTGCCGCCTACCGTGGTTGTGCATGTGTGTACTGCTATGTATTCTTTATTCATGAGCATGTGAATCCATGCCAGACCCTGTGCTGGAGAAGGAACAAGTTACTTACCTGTAACTGTTGTTCTCCAGCATGGGTCTTGCATGGCTTCACATACGAACCCTCCCGCCTACCCCTCTGCGGCTCTTCTGTTGGTCCTACTGCCACTTTATGTGCCACCAAATCTGAAGATGGCTGCCAGAGGAGGAGCTTAGGTAGAGGGCAGTAATTGGCTGGGGGCAGTATGACCCAGAGACCAGTGATTGGTTGTTAGGAGAAAGACAGTTCAGAAGTGAAACTGAAACAGATTTTTTCTTTAACGAGGATTCCCATCCTGATGACGGGGAATATTCATGAGCATGTGAATCCATGCCAGACCCATGCTGGAGAACAAAAGTTACAGGTAAGTGACTTGTTCCTTATCCTGCTCATATGCCGGGGAAGCCCTACTCAAACCCATGTATTCCGTGACCCTGTTCATAAGATTTCTGTAACTAGAATCCGCATATTCTGAGGGGTCAGGCCTGCCAAACTCCAGCTCTGACAAATTGTCAAGTCCACTAGCAGACTGGAGGGAGTCATAGAGGTGAGTGCCAAACTGCACCCCAAATGGAGAAGTCTCCTCATCAGAAGCAATTTCCTCCTCATAAATTGAGGACATGGACTTAGTATTCTTTTTGGGACAGACCTAGAAGTTTTTTCCTGAACCGGTATGGGCTTCAATGAGATCGAAGACTCCGTAGACGGTGTCGAAGATGGCTTTGAAAAAGGGGTCGATTTACCAGGAATCTCCCTCGATTTCGGCATCGAAGCGCTCTCCCCCGATGGCGTTGACAAAATCGTCGAAGGTCTCGACATTTTGTGTTTTTTCTACGGTATCGGAGACAGACCCTGTTCTCGAGTCGATACCTTTGACGCCTTCTCATCTTGTCGAGTATCTCGACGTACAGCCTGTTTACTACTCTGACTTGACGAAGCAACCTTTGTCTTCGCTGAGTCATCCAAAGGAGCGACCGGGGCATGGATCTTGCGTCATTCTTTTGAGGGGGTTGAGGCCGCATTCTCACAAATCTGCATCATTTCCACTCTGAAAGCATCCCATTTACGTGGGGAACCCGACCTTGTTGGGCACCTGATTACCTCAGTAGAGTAATCCAATGAAGAAGAGGGAGACCCATGGCGTCTCTTCTTCGAAGAAGACGAAGACTGCCTCGATCGACTCTTTTCGACCAAGATCTCTTTGATCTTTTACGCTGAGTTGAGTCTCTAGACTCCCAGGACGACTTTTCCTTCTTCGAAGTAGACTTCGAAGCCTCCCTTCCCACCGCCATTTTACCTCTGCGTTCCCGGAGAGTTTTTTCTGTCATGGACTGACAGGATCCACAGTCATCGGTACGGTACCCGGAGCCCAGACACCATAGGCAGACAGAGTGAGGATCGGTTATTGACATCTTCGACCCGCAGTCGTAAAAAAATGTTTAATCCGACTTTGGGGTCGAAGAGGTAGAAGATGAAGACATTTTTCGACAGAAAAAACTAAGCACGCCGTTAGTACTCGAAGCAAAAGCTTTTGGAAAAACAGAACTAGATTAGAAGACCAAGCAACAAGTTACTTACCTGTAACTATTGTTCTCCAACATGGGTCTGGCATGGATTCACATGCTCATGAATAGTCCCAGTCGTCAGGCCGGGAATCCTCGGGAAAAAGAAAAACAGTTTCACTTTCACTTACAAACTGTATTTCTCTATAAACCACTCATTGTACACTGGGTCATACTGCCCCCAGCCAATGACGGTCCTCTCCCTAAGCCCCTCCTCTGGCAGCGATCTTCAAATTTTTACCACAGGTTTCAGTGTTGGGAATCCTTGTGTTTTGCTCCGTGAACTACTTCTACATTTTTTTTGTTTTTCAACAGGAAAAGTTTCTATTTTTGTCAAAAAAGAGCCTGTGTGCTCTTCTCTCCATCGGCTGACAGCGGGGATCCGTTTGTTGGTGAATTTCAGCACCCCTCAAGGGCGAGGACCGCCAAAGTTACTTTGAAGTTTCCAGAAGGCCATCTGGCCTACTCGTCATCTCCAGCCATGACGGAGGAGAAGTAAGGGGGATCCCTTTTCAGGCCCTGCACCATTTGCGGGCTGCGGAACGTGTTTGTGGAGGACAAACACCTCCAATGCCTCCACTGTCTACACCCGGACCACGAGGAGGAGGAGTGCAAGAAAACGATGAAGGACTGACACATTAGAATGGTGACATCGTTAAACGCTAAGGCCTATGCCCTTTGCCCCGGGCAGGGTCATGCCTCAACCAGGACTGGCCTGTCTGAGGAGCGGGCTTCTAAGTCCTTTCAGGGCGCACCATCAATGCGGATACAGAGACGGCCTGTGCACTGGACACGCTCCAACAACACTGCTTTTCCGTTCGCCCCCCCAGAGGGAAGTCGAGCAGATTGACGAAAGGTTTCTCCCCATCGTACCTCCAGCCCTCCAGGTCTGCAACTCAGGCTGCTCCTAGGCCTACAGTAGAGGTGGTCAGCGTTGCCGTCGCCCTCGAGGCAGGACGCCAGCACCGATTCAAGACTGACCTGACAAGAACGTAGGCCCCCAACCCCCTGCTGTGCACCGGCCGGCTGACGGGATACATCAGCGAATGGGAGAAGATCTCCACCGACAGATGGGTGCTGGACACGCTCGCCCATGGACATACACTAGAGTTTTAGCACAGGTGTCCGCAGATCCCTCCGGTGGCTCGGCAGGAGCAGCCCATCCCTCAACTCTTGGAGGAGGGTATGGGCCATGCTGCGGAAAGGGGCGATAGAGCTGGTTCCATGGCAACTCTGGGGCTCCGGAGTCTACTCCGGATACTTATTAGTCAAAAAGAAAACCGGGTGCTGCCGGCCCATTCTGGACCTGCGACGTCTCAAGTCCCAAAAAATCATTATGGTCACGTTGCAGCACTTGCTCGGCCAACTGGAAGAAGGAGACTTCTTGACGTCTCTTGTACTGGAGGACGCCTACTTCCACGTCCCCATTCGCAAAAAGCACCGAACGTTCCTACGCTTTGTAGTGCCGGGAAGGCACTACCAATTCAAGGCTCCCCCCTTCAGCCTGAAGTCAGCCCCTAGGGTGTACACAAAGTGCCTGGCACCGATCCACATCTAGAGGGGATACACGTTTACCCGTATCTCGACTGGCTCATTCGGGCCAGTTCACGAGAGTTGGCCGTCAGACACACAGACGACCGTCCAGCTGCTGACGGCTCTGAGATTCTCCCATCAATTATCCGAAGTCCTGCTTAACGCCATTGCAGAAAGCACTGTTCCTAGGAGCCAGACTCAGTACGGTCTCCTGCCCAGCGTCGCCCTCGGAGGAGAGAGCAGCGGTCATTCTGGTTAAAGTGCAACAGTTGTTGTCGCTGAAGACCGCAACGGTGTAAATAACCAAGTCCCTTCTCGGCATGATGCCGTCTTGCATCTACCTTATCCAGCTCTGCAGATTATGGATGTAACCTCTCCAGGAGTTCCTGGACCCTCGCTGGATACAGGTATCCTGAAGCATCGAGGACAAGATCCCGCTCAACGAGGAGTTCAGTCGGTGATGATAAGGTGGTGGGGCATCCACTCCAACGCCATCCAGTGCACAGGGTTTTGAAGCCCTCAATACCAGGGTCACCATGGATGCTTCCCTGGTCTGCAGATGGGGAGCCTTTGCAAGTGGATGTAGTTCACCTGCCCTAAGCCCCGCCCACCAGGTGCCTTCCTGGTTGCCACTCTTTCCCTACTTAAGGAGCCCTCCAGCCTCTTTTTTCCTTTGCAGATGAGGAGCAGGTGCTAGTGGTTATAGGTCACCTGGCCTCAGCACCATCCACCTTCTTATCCCTGCCTCTTCCTTCCTGCTCTTAACTCTTAGTTCAAGGGCGTCCAAAGTGAAGGGCAGACAAAGAAAAGAGCAATTCCTGTTCGAACCAAGAGGAGCCAGGGCCCGACCCCCTGCTCACACAGCAGGTAAGCATGCACCAACATGTGTTCACTCCCTCTGTCCCCACAGGCCATCCCCACCCCCGCTGGTCCCCCAGTGATGTTCCCTTGTGTCCCCCACTCTTCTCGCACACAGGTGTTGCCTGTTTTGCTTGATTCTTCTACCGTGCTTCCCCTACCCCCCACCCCACCCCAGCCTACTTCTACAGGAGTCTGTTCTGATACATTCTGGTTTCACCATCACCGTCTAGTCGTCAATGCTGGATTTGACTTTTATGGACTTAATTGATTCATGGTATGTCACTCTTTCTCAACTCTAATGCTGGACTTCCTTTGCATCTTGTACTCATGGTGGCCCTGAATCATGCAGTTCCCATCTTCATCTTGTATCCTGGCTTGCAACATTGTGTGATCGGCCCGAGTTTTAGTTCTGCTGAGGTAGGGAAACAACCTCTAGTTAGGCATAGCTAGGATTACACATTTTCTGTGTCATAAAAGTCTATAAGCATACCTTCACTTGATCAGACTTCTCATTCCAGGTCACCACACACTCTATCAGACCATCAGTCTGTGGATAATCTAGTTATGCAGAGTCTGGATTTTCTTTAGGTCATTCATCTCCCCCATCAGACAGCATACCAAACTGCTCCCCAGGTCTTTCAAAATCATGACTGGAAAGCCTACTCTTGTGAAAAATAGTATGAGAACTGTGACAAATTTCCGTATATCGTTACTTCTCCCATGGGGGGGAGGAGCCCCTTCCCCTGAGGCCAGGGAGGTGAGGCCGCTACCCGATAGTCCCCCTGGAGGTTTTTGGTGGATCGCATGGGGAGGGAAGCCCCTTCTCCAGCATGGGGACTGGCATGGATTCACATGCTCATGAATGTTCCCCGTCGTCAGGGCGCCCCGACGACGGAGGCCCAACAGAAGGCCAAGCACAGCGAGTCAGCGGGCACCGGGAGCGCCGAAAGGTCGGGCTCTGCGGCTGCCAGGCAGGGCGCTACTTCCCCGGCACGTTCGACCACGAGCCAGCGCTCTGGTTCGGGGAAGAGGAAGTCCGAGAACCCGGGTAAGCCGCTGGAGCGGACCCGATTGATCTCGAAGGGGGAGCGAGGTGCTGACCCTCCCCCCCAAGGCGAAGGCCCAGGACGCACCTAAGGTGGTGAGGGCTTTGAACCATCCAGCAAAGGCCTCTGTCGAAGTGGTCGCTGCGACCCTGGCGAAGCCGGCTGAGTCTACACCAGTGGAAACGGCCTCTGGGCCCAGAGTATCCCTGTCGCCGCAGAGGGAGTCCTCTTTCCAGCCCATTGTTAAGACCCCCGTGAAGCCCCGGCGGAAAAAGAGGGGGGGGGGCGGTGGCCATTACAGACTCGGAATCAGCCTCTGAGGAGGAGCTCGTGGAAACCGAGAAGGGCCTCAACGAGAGGTTCATAGGCCTCAACGAGAGGTTCGAGAAGGTTCGATCCCAGGGGACGGTCCATTCTGACGTGATCGAAGATAGCGACGATGGCGACATAGAGGGCCCAGTGGAACGGCCATCCCGTCTGTCGCTGCCATTACCCGAGCCCCAGGATAGCTCGGTGGCCATTTTGTTGGCGATCCAATCCTTATGTACTGAGATAAGGACGAGATTACCACGGACCCCTACGGAGGATCCAGAACCGGGCCCGTCGGGAAGCCCTCCGAACAAGCGGAGGAGAGTCCACCCTGCTCCGCCCTTCGTGCCTGCGAGACCTGTGGACCCCTCGTCCTCGCTGAACCCTAGAGAGGATACGGCGACGGACACAGTGACGGGGATGGACGACGACGGCAGCGATGACACAGCGGACATCCTGTCATCATCCCCCCCCCCCCTTGCGGGCTTCCCCAGCCGATGAAATTGGCTCTTTCCACGCCATGATAACCAGGGCATCAAAGCTCTTCCAGCTCTGCCCTGAAGAACAAAAACAGGAAGGTTTTCTGTACCAACAACGAGAGGCCAAGAGGAAGACGGCCCTCGCGGTGCCTTTGCTCGACGACATCTGGAACGAGGGGCTTGCTGTCCTCAAGAACCCTTCCACGGCACCAGCCAAGAGGGACAGGTACGAGAAGAAGTACCGAGTCCCCAATGCCGCCCCCTTGTGCCTCAGGGCCCAGCCCACGCCGGACTCTGTCGTCTCAGAAGCGGCTAAGAAGAAGGCAGCGGGTGCGGCGGCTTCAACTTCCACTTGAAGTTGGACTCCATGGGACGACGAGTCATCTCGTCTGCGGCGACGACGATTAAGGCGGCCAATGCCTTAGCGATCGTGGCCCGCTACGACAGGGAGCTCTGGTTCAAGATAGCTCCCCTGCTAGACTTCCTACCGAACGACAAGAGGGCGGCGGCCCTAGAAATTCTGCAGGAAGGCAAGGTGGCGTCGGATCACGCCATAACGGTGGCAACGGACATTGCCAATACCGGATTTCGCCAACTGGGCAACAGAGTTTGCCTCTGACGACGAGGATGGGTCAAGGCGACAGACTTTCGCCAGGACGTCCAGAACAGAGTGTTGGACATGCCGTTCGATGGCAACAACCTCTTTGGTAAGGCGGTGGACGAGTCTCTACAGGCCATCAAGACCGACTCGGAGACGGCCCGGGCCTTAGGGGTGCTTCAACAGCGACGGCCCTTTCGGAGCTCCGGAGGCAGACAGGGTGCCTCCAAAGGTTCCAGCGGTGGCTCCTCCACTTACCGCCAGGCGGCCCGCTCCTCTTCCCAGGAGGCCTACAGAGGTCGCAGCAAGCAAGGGGGATCCCGCCGTCGTCGCTAAGGAGGCCAAGGCGGCAAGGCCGCCTCCAAGCAAGACTGACCCGGCCGTGTTGTCTGGCCCCCACCGAAGCACCCCGGTGGGAGGCCAGCTGACGAAGTTCGTCAGCGTATGGGAGTCCATCTCCACCGACCGTTGGGTTTTGGACACCCTGGCCAACGGACACTCGCTGGAATTCCAAAAGAAGTGCCCTCGCATTCCTCCCGTGGCCAGGAAGGAAAATCACGTCCCTCAACTGCTGTTGGAGGTAAGGGCGATGCTCAAGAAAGGTGCCATCGAGCTTGTCCCCAGAAGGCTTTGGGGGTCCGGAGTCTACTCAAGATACTTCCTCGTCAGGAAGAAGACAGGCGGTTGGCGCCCCATCCTGGACCTGCGTCGCTTAAACAAGTACATGAAGGCGCAGAAATTCAGGATGGTCACCCTCCAGCACGTGCTGGGACAGCTGGAGGAAGGCGACTTCCTGTCGTCTCTGGACCTGGAGGATGTTTACTTCCACATCCCTATTCTAAAAAGGCACAGGAAGAGGGACGCCACTACCAATTCAGAGCCCTACCGTTTGGATTAAAGTCTGCACCGAGGGTTTTCACCAAGTGCCTGGCAGCAGTGGCGGCACGGCTGCGCCTGCAGGGGATCCACGTTTACCCCTACCTGGATGACTGGCTAATCCAGGCAAGCACAAGGGAACTTGCCGTCAAACACACGGCGAGGACCGTCCGGTTGCTCACGGAGCTGGGGTTCGCCATCAACTACCCCAAATCCCACCTAGTTCCATCGCAGATAGCACTGTTTCTGGGAGCGAAGCTCGATACAGTGGGGCAATTGGCCTCCCCTTCAGAGGAGAGGACCAAGACCATCCTGGGCAAGGTGCTGCGCCTGCTAGCCACGGACGTGGCCAGGGTGAGGTCCATCAAGTCCCTCCTCGGGGTGATGTCCTCATGCATCTATCTTGTACCCCTTTGCAGACTTCGGATGCGTCCGCTACAGGAGTTCCTCGACGCCCGCTGGCTTCAGGCGAGGGGCTATTTCGAGGACAGGATCCCTATCGACGAGGAGTTCCGTCGAGCGATCTTATGGTGGGGCATCCGTGCTCACCTCACGGCAGGCACGGAATTTCAAATCCCGGCATTTCAGGAGACGGTGACGACGGACGCATCTCTGGAGGGTTAGGGGGGCCCACACCGGAGACCTCCACGCAAGAGGCCTTTGGCTCCCGGAGGAGAGGTCTCTCCACATCAACATTCTGGAGCTCCGAGCAGTGTTCTGGGCTCTCAAGTCGTTCCTTCCGTCCCTCAAGGGCAAAGTGGTGAGGATCTTCACCGACAACACCACCACGATGTTCTATATACGGAAGCAAGGAGGCACCTGATCCCCAGCCCTATCCAAGGAGGCCCAGGATCTGTGGCACTGGGCCGTCGCCCAGGGGATGTTTCTGGTTCCCTTCCACCTGGCAGGAATAAAAAACACCATTGCCGACTCACTCAGCAGGGAGCTGCGCTCGTGCCATGAGTGGGAACTGCGCCAGGATCAAGTGGATCGACTCTTCCAACGATGGGGCATACCCCAGATCGACCTGTTTGCGACGGCGATGAACTCCAAGTGCCAGAGGTTCGCCAGCAGGTTCCCACAGCCGAGGAGCATGGGCGATGCTTTCTCGTTTCCTTGGGACGGCCTGTTTCTATACGCGTTCCCTCCATTGCCGTTGCTGCTCCTCCTCATCAACCAGCTCAAGAAGTCCAGGTGCAGGATGATCCTCGTAGCACCGGCGTGGCCGAGGCAGATCTGGTTCCCGGACCTTCTGGACTTGTCAACGTCCCCGCCAGTCAGGCTGCCGGCGGATGCGGATCTTCTCTCCAGAGAAGGAGGTGCCATTCTCCATCACGACCCACAGTCGCTGAACTTGCAGGCCTGGCTCCTGTAGCACTAGAGTTTGGAGGGTACGATATCCCGGCTGATTGCAGAGAGTTCTTGAAAAGGCCAGGGCGTCCTCAACTCTCAAGTGTTACTGTCATAAATGGAAGAGGTTCTCCGTCTGGTGCCGTGCACAGAAGATTAACCCTCTGCGGATTACGGCTCCTCAAGTAATGCCGTACCTGCTGTCACTGGCCAAAGCTGGACTGGCTCACGCCTCCATAAAAATACATCTGGCTGCCATCTCCCGATATACCAGGACTACGGGACGGGCGTCCTTGTGGTCTCATCGCCTAGTGAAGGAATTTATGAAGGGACTATTCCGATGATTCCCGCCGGTGAAGGCTCCTGCCCCGGCGTGGGAGCTTAATGTGGTGCTGACCAGGCTCATGGGAGCCCCATTCGAGCCTATGCATTCAGCGCCTTTGAAGTTCCTGTCATGGAAGACAGCGTTCCTCGTGGCCATCACCTCTGCACGACGAGTGGGAGAGATTCAGGCCCTATCTTGCAAGCCTCCATACTTGACTTTTCATAACACGAGGGTGGTGCTGAGGACGCACCCCTCCTTCATGCCCAAGGTGCCGTCGCACTTCCACCTCAACGAGCCCTTGGTGTTACCAGTTTTCTTCCCTTCGACGCCGGCCGAGAGGACTTTGCACTTGCTGGACGTAGCTAGAGCGCTGAAGTTCTACGTGGACCGCACAAAGAGTTTTCGGAAGACGTCACAACTGTTTGTGAACTTTGGGTCTGTGAATCAAGGGAAGGCTCTCTCGAAGACTTCCATTTCCAGATGGCTCTCCGGCTGTATCATGCATTGTCACCGGTTGGCAAACTGACCGCTGCCCGGCCATCCGAGAGCCCATTCGACCGGAGCGATCGCTGCTACCACGGCGTTCCTGTCTGGTGTACCCCTGCTGGACATCTGCAGGGCTGCTACGTGGAGGTCGGCGCACACCTTCACAAGATTCTACTGCGTCGATCGGGACTCCAGGGAGGAGTCCAGGGTCGGCCAAGCAGTGCTGCGCAACCTGTTCGCTTAAGGTGAGCCTGGTGAGGAGGTAAGAGATGCTTAATGTTGAGTTGTTGTATTGCATAATGTTGAGCCTGTTGCCACCTCCCGTGGTTGTGCATGTGTATACTGCTATGTATTCTTTTGTTCATGAGCATGTGCATCCATGCCAGACCCCATGCTGGAGAAGGAACAAGTTACTTACCTGTAACTGTTGTTCTCCAGCATGGGTCTGGCATGGATTCACATGCGAACCTACCCCTCTGCGGCTCTTCACTTGGTCATACTGCCACTTGGCGTGCTACCAAATATGAGGATGACTGCCAGAGGCGGGGCTTAGGGGAGGGCAGTCATTGGCTGGGGGCAGTATGACCCAGAGATCAGTGATTGGTTACTACTAAGAAAGACAGATCAGAAACGAAACTGATACTGATTTTTTCTTTACCGAGGATTCCCAGCCTGACGACGGAGAATATTCATGAGCATGTGAATCCATGCAAGACCCATGCTGGAGAACAACAGTTACAGGTAAGTTACTTGTTCCTTATGGGGTTAGTAACGATCTGGGGAGAACACAGTACTGGGACGAGGAAGTATGGGCTCCTATACGGATCTATATATCTTTTGTAGTGATACAAAGAAGAGACCGACCAACTCAGTGTGAGTACTCGGGATCAATACTGGGACGAGGAAGAAGTGTGGAAGCATAAATTGCACCTCTATAAACCATACTGACCTGTCTAGACTTTACAAGCTTCCTATTGGCCAAGGCACAACATAAAGAGAAGCGGGAAATTCAAATGCAGAGAGAGTTGTGAAGCCTGTGGTCAGAAGCCCAACGAAAATGGAGGACGGGGATGCTTGCCCATAGGCAGAGACGTCCTTGAGATGTCCGCCTGGGTCAGTTTGTGCCTGGAAGCAGGAGGAGAGAGCTGGAGCTTGGGGATCGTTTGGATCGTGCCGCCCGAAAGCAGGCAGCCGCTGCGCAGCTACCGCAGAGCTTGGAGAGAGGAGGAGGAACCCGAACGGGGGCAAGAGACCAGAAGCAGCGGAGGGTGATCAGTGAGCAACCAGAGAAGGGTTGGGAGTCTGGGAGGCTTACTGGGAACCCCAAGGCACCATGCCATAGTGAGACACGTGTCTGGAACCTGCACCCAATAAGGAGTGGGATCAAGAATCGTCATCTATGTGGCAGTTCCTGGAGGACTGGGAGACCAGGGCTGCCTAGACCACAGGAGAGAGAAAGAAACCAATACCAAAGGGGTCTGTGACCCGAGAGAAAGAAACCAATACAAGGGGGTCTGTGACCCGACAAAAAGAGTACCTGGCAGGATGGTGAACGAGGTATAATTATTGAGAAGCGAGAAGAGCTAAGAAGGGTCTGCCTCCCATGTCCAATAACAAACTGCTTCCAAGATCATCATAGTCACAGTGCTTGATAGGGTTGTGAACCAGGTGGACCGTGAACAGTGTGAGCATTGTGAAAGAGGCCAGGTGAAGGAAGTCATTCTCTTGGCACTGTAAATAGCTTGGGGAAAGGCCAGGGGAAGGGGAGACAACACTGCCTGGTTTTGATGAACACTGTTAAAGGATCCAAGAGGAGGAAGTCATTTTCTTGGCATTTTGAGAAAGACACTTGTCCTGGCATTGGGAAAAGCACTGAGAAACCTTAGAAAGGTCAAGGGGAAGGAGTCAACCCGCTTACTCTATGAAGATACAAGACTTTTGTTATATGTGCCTTGCTGGAACCCCAATCCAAGGAATCTTTTGAGACTGTTTGTGTATCCTTTGTGAAGAACTTTTAATTTGCATAACCCAGATTCAAACTTTGGGCTGTCATCTAGAAGAAGAGAGCCATTCTTCTGGACCAAGAAGAGAACCCCTTTTCCTTCTGTAAAGTGCAGGAGTAAGGCTCGGACACAAGTGTGGCATTGTTTTGGTTATGAACTTTTATTCATAAAAATAAAGGGGTTGGAGAAAGGCCTTTTCAAACCATAAAACTAAGAGTGGTTTCCCTGCCTCAAAGAAAGCTAAGAAAAACTGTCAGAATGTCCACATGAAAATAGTCTGTCACTATCGTGCCCCAAAACCCTACTTCTGACCCCAACACTATTAACTAATGTCTAACTTGTAAGGACTAAATAGTAAACTAGTAGTTCTCCTATAAACCCAAGAATGGGCAACCCCTACAGCGTGGGAGCAATAGAGAATCAAGTAAACAGAAAGGAAAGGGTGGGTCACACAGAAAAAATGACTATAAAGTCAAAAAGGTTGGTTCAACTTCAATTATGTGGACCAAGGAGGGGATAGGCCAGGTCAATGAAGATATAAAAAATAACATTTTATTAATCACATATCAAAAACATATATAGTGACGCATAATACATAGTAAAAGTACATATAAATTCATAGATCAAATTTGGTACAGATACATGAAGTGCATGTCTCAAAGGATTATTGATAACTGTAGTTTGCATTCCGATATATAGATTGTGGTAATAAAAATATATAAATTTTTTTATATATATCCAACTAATCCCCACTGTGGTTAGGGGTAGGAACAGCGTAGTGTAAATATATTGCTGTTCAAAAAAGAGGGACTGGACCTTAAGTGAGTCCCTGGGTAAGTGCATATTGTCGTCTTATTGTATTAATACATACAATGTCGCAATATCGAATCAATACATTCATGAGACATTCATTAAATTATGGATGGATATTACCGACAGACGTTAAAAGTGCAACAAATATTAAAGTGCTCCGTGCGGAATTCCAAACCATTTCCAGCCTAATAGGCTAAAGTAGTCAATTCGTTATCAATGAATATTGTCAAAGTTTAAGCGCAACAAATATTAGAATGCTGCATGCAATACTCCAAACGATTTCAAACCTAATAGCCTAGTAGTTCCCCAGCATAGGGTCTGGCATGGATTCACATTTTCATGAATATTCCCAGTCGCCTGGCTGTGAATCCTTAGCAAAAAAAAAAAACTGTTTCACTTTAAAACTGCATTTCTCCTCTGAACCAATCACTGTCCTCTGGGTCATACTGCCCCCATCCAGTGACATTCCTCTCCCTAAGCTCCCCCCCCCCCGGTGGCCATCTTCAGATTGTTACCGTATGTTTCTGTGTTGGGAGTCCTCTTAGTACTCTGAGCTATTTTCCTAATATTTTTTTTTCCCAACATTATTTTTATTATTTTTGGCATAACAAGTCATGCAGATTCTTTGAGTGTTACATACTTTGCAAACTTGTTAAAACATTTAATGGAAGACAACGGCCCTTTATATAACTAAGTCTTAGCAAAACATGCGTTCTCTTCAAAAACAAAACTGTTACTTACAACTGAGTAGGGGGGGAAGGGGAATGGGGGACAAGGAGCTGTGTGAACATTAGGAACAGAAGACTGTTTCAACAAAGGAATAGTTTCAAGGGTTCGATGCGACTCTTTGGCTGGGTTTGGAATGGGTTCTTCGACGCAGGCCCTTCAAGGTTGAGGAGGCTGGACTGGTGGTTTGTGGCAGCTCAGGGGTGTGGAGGAACCCAGTCGCGCTTCCGGCCTGGTTTCTGCTTCGTTCTTTTCAGTCCTGGGTTTCCATCCAGCGCAAGGCTGGGGGCTGTCTCACCACCCTGGGGAATTGCTGCACATAGTCCAGAGAGGGGGCCCATATGCGTTCAAATTTGGGTTTATTGCCTAGTCTGATGGCTGTGACTTTCTCGGCTGCAACAATTTCCCAGCATTTGGACCACCACATCTGCGTGGACGGGCCCTCCGGATTTTTCCAGAGTCTGGCGATGGAGATTTTGGCGGCTGTAAGGAGATGGGAGCAGAGGTCCGCCAGGCAGCCTGTTAGGGGGAATTGGCTGTCTCCTGTCGCCCCCAGCAGCACGATTCCTGGGTCCCAGGGGATGGTGAGTCCGGTGATTCCTTTAATTTGTTCTAAAATATTCTTCCAGAATAGGGTGTCTTTCGGGCAAGACCAGAAGAGGTGGAACAGGTTTCCTCGCTCTGAGCACCCCCTCTAGCATTGAGCAGGGATAGCTGAGTTACACTTGTTCTGGATTACAGGGGTTATATACCATCTGTAGCAGACTTTAAACGCACTTTCTTTGTTCGTTATGCATTTTGAGCTTTTCTGTGCACGGGGCCAGATGTGGTGCCATTCCTCTGGTTCAATCGGTCTTCCGATGTCCTCTTCCCATTTCAGCATATATGGTTCTTTTTTAGTGGGGTCTGTTCTGTCTAGTATTTTATACAGTGCAGAGATTTTCCCTCTCGGGGGGGTTTGCCGAGAGGGTGAGTTCTAATGCCGTTAACTCTCTGCTACCCTGTTTCCTGACCTGGGGATTCGACAGCCAGTGTCTCAGTTGCGTATAGCGAAACCTTTCAGTTTCCGGAATCTTGAATTTTGCTTTATACTCCTCGAAGTTTAAAGGAAGGCCATTCTCGAAGAAATCTGATATAGTTTCTAAGCCCCCGGCCCTCCACTCCATGAACTGGTTTGGTGAGACTTCGGGGGAAAAGTCGGGGTTGTCCCAGATTGGCGTAAGGGGACATATTGTGGCTGTACATTTCCACCGGCGGGCCGCCGCTTTCCACCTGCCGACCGTGTTTCTTGTTGCTGGTAGGGGGCCCGGGTCTTTTGTCCTTTTGGGCTCTTTGGAGTGAGGCAGAGATTCCAGCGGGGCCTTGCTCCAGTCTTCCTCCAGTTGTAACCACCGAGGGCGGTTGGCGCGGAGCTTCCAGGCGAAGGCCGGGGCTAGCTGGGCTGCGAGACAGTACCTCACTACATCTGGGACACCCAGGCTGGCACTTTGGAGCATGATGCGTTTCGGGATTCGGGACTTCTTTCCTTCCCAGACCAGGTTCAAGATCTCTCCTTGCAGCTTTCGCAGGGCCTTCTCCCGGATAGTTGCCGGCAGGGCTTGAGCGTAATATAGCAGCCGTGGGGTTAGATTAATTTTTATTGCCGTAATCCGGCCGAACCAGGAGATTTCTTGTTTTTTCCAGCGATTGATGACGTTTTTCAGTTCCCTGAAGAGTGCCGGAAAGTTTGTCTTATACAGCTTCTCAGTTTTGTTGGGTATCTGAACTCCTAGATAGCTGATATTGCTTCTTGCCCAGGGGATTGGGAACTCCGCTTCGAGGTTGGATTTGGACTTTCTTGGGATATTGATGCCCAGTGCTACTGATTTGGAGATGTTTATTGTGAACCCTGAGGCTGCGCTTAATTCTTCAAGAGTTTGCCATAGGGCTCTTATTGATTCTGCTGGTCGCGTGAGTGTGAGGAGCACATCGTCCGCGTATAAGGCGATTTTGTAGGATTCTCTTTTGATCGTGAGGCCATGTATTGATGTATTTTGGCGGATCCTGTCCGCGAATGGCTCCATTGATCGGGCGAAAATAAGTGGGAAGAGTGGACAACCTTGCCTCGTGCCTCTGGTTAGGTTTATCCTGCTGGATTTGGCCCTGTTAAGGCGTAGTTTCGTAGAAGGTCTTTAGTAGATGGCTAGGACCCATTTTACGAAATTTGGGCCGAAGCCAAAGTGCCTTAGGATTTCCTCCACGTAGCCCCAATCGAGCATATTGAATGCCTTTTGCGCATCTAAGGAGAGGACTGCTAGCCTTGAGCCCACCCTGTTCTCTGAATCAATGATGTTGATGGTTCTGC
Organism: Ambystoma mexicanum; assembly: GCF_040938575.1. Taxonomy (NCBI): domain Eukaryota; kingdom Metazoa; phylum Chordata; class Amphibia; order Caudata; family Ambystomatidae; genus Ambystoma; species Ambystoma mexicanum. Next base: position 994,564,774 of record NC_090929.1, on the reverse strand, counting down.
AGATGTTGTCTTGGATGCCCCGTCCCAGGATGAAGCCTGCTTGGTCTGGATGGATGATCTCCGGGAGGGAGGGGGCAAGCCGATTTTGCCAGGATTTTGGCGAATATTTTCTCATCATTGTTTAGGAGCGTTATGGGCCTATATGATGCGCATTGCGTTTGGTCTTTCCCTGGTTTAGGGATCAGTACTGTTATCGACTCATTCATGGATGCAGTCGTGGAGCCAGTGGAGAGGAATGAGTTGAAAAGATTTGCCAGCTGTGGCGCTAGCAGGTGAGCAAACGTTTTGTAAAATTTTGAGGATAACCCGTCTGGCCCGGACGTTGTTTTTCAGGTGGCGGATTGTTTCACTGACTTCCTCTGCTGAGATTAGGCCCTCCAAGTTAGATAGTGACGGAAGTGGCTGTGTCTTTGAGATAGGGGCCAAGAATTGAGTGATGGCTGGTGTTAACGTCGGAGGCCCTGCTGCACCATTATCTCAAGCTTTTCGGGGTCCAGATGGTGTAAGAAGCCATTTTTGTCCAGCAGGGCTTGGATGTGGTAATAGTACTGTTTAGTATAGATTAATGCTCTGGCGGCCCGGTCTGCTAAGTGGATCTCCAGCTCTCTTTTAGCTCTTTTTAGTTCACGGTGCGTTGTTTTCTAATAACGGTGTTTGAGCTTGTTTTCTCGTTCTATGAGTCTTTCCTGGAGCTTTTGTTGCTTCAGCAAATTTTGGGTGCTTGAGTGTCATGATGCCTACCTCCAAGGTGCCAGACAAGACCCAGCTACCCCAGAGGCAGACATCATGTCTTCAAGGGAAGTCACAACAGCCTCAAGTAGGGTCTCTTCGGACTCAGTCCTGGCGCCTTTGGCGCCAGGCTCATATCGGGCCACAGTCCTGGCGACATAGGCGCCAGGCTCATAAAAGGGGACTTTGTGTTAAAGGTGCTTAGTGTTAACTTACCTGATGCAGACCATGCTGCAACATCCAGGCCTTCTGAGGCCTGAATGGGACTACTTTATCTTTGGAACTACTTAACCACACGGGTGTGGTCAGGGGAGGAATACATACCTGAGAGGAAGGATTCATACCTGGAACTACTTTGAAGGCTATTTAAGCCACGCCCAAGCAGCAACTCACGCTTCGCGGCGTTCTGCATTTAGCAGCTGGACGCTCACCGTGTTTGCTCCTGCATTCTGTCTTTTGCCACTCCTGCCAGCATCCTGGAACACCTGCAAAGAGAGAAGAGAAAAGGGTAAAGAAGAGTCCTTACCTGCTAAATCCGCATTCCGGAGACATCTCGCCGACGGTCCTGAAAAGGAAGACATCCATTTAAAAGCACATTGCATCGATCGCTGCAGCGCCGCATCTCTCACCTGTACAAGGTACCACCACGTTCTACGGCGACATCTGGACTCGCAGCCACATCACCGCGCCTAGGGAGAAAAAGACAAGAATAAAGGTGAGAGGGGAAAGAAAACAAGGAAACCTTAATTTCCATTACAAAGCTTACCTGTTGGGTTATTCCAACTTCATTTCGGGTCGGTGCCGCATCCTGGCATTTCCGGACCCCGGCCCCTAAGGGGAAAAAGAGACATCAGCGTTAGTGGGCGCATGAAAAGACGTTACCCAACGCCCATTAAAGACTTACCTGATTTCTTCTGGATTGATCTTTGTTTCGGGTCGGTGCCGCATCCAGGCATTTCCGGACCCCGGCCCCTATGGGGAAAAAAGACATCAGCGTTAGTGAGCGCATTGATACAAGGACACTGAGAGAACTCTCATCAAGCTCACCAGAGTCTCATTCTTCGGTTCCACAGCTCTTCTCGGAATAGTTTCTGCACCTGAAAAAGAGACAACGAACAATTATTATTGCGGAATCATACTCATTAACTGAATCCTTACGGTACAATACCGGGAAAACAAAACTTGAACCCTCTACAATCAAAATCCCAGTGAAGTAACTGGATACAACGCGCCCCTGCATGAGAAGCAGGATGGAGAGCTCAACCTTTCAAACCCTAAGGTGAGACTTCACGTGGGGGTCGCAGGAGGGTTTCGTAGAGGGGTGAGAAGGGAGCGTGAGGCTTATACTTTCTCCCGCAGATTGTTAATACTCCCTTTTCACATACAGAAAGATATTCCTGCGAGCCAGACAAGCCAGATTCGAAGGTCCGGTCCAGTCCATCTTCCGGGTCCTGCGCTTCACCATAGAAGAAGCAACAACACTCCAAACCAGACCTGCGCCTCTGTGGGAGTCAGGTGAGCGTAACATTGAGTCTAGCTGTTGAATCCATCACCACCCCTCGGATAACCGGTTTCATGGCGTCTCAGACTGTTGCCTTTGAGGAGTCTGGGGTTGTGTTCTTGATGAAGTAATTTCGAATCGCCTCCGTGAGGTCAGAGCTGGCCACTATGTCGGTAAGGATGTAATCCTGCAGCTTCCTTTACCGCTGGCTAGGTGCCGGGGCTCCATGAAGAAGCAGCGTCATCGTGACTGGCGCGTGGTCAGAGATTTTGATAGGTCCAATTTGGATATTCTCCACACAGAGGGCCATGTTAGCGGCTAGCAAGAAGTCAATCCGCGAGTAGCCTCTATGTACATGCGAAAAGAAAGTGTAGTCCCTTTCTTCCTGGTTGCGTAGTCTCCATAGATCTATCGTCTTGGTTTCCCACAGGAATTCAGCCAGGGCCAGGGATTTGCCAAAGTCTTCCCTTGAGGCTGGGAGCGACTTATCCACCCTCGGATCTGGGGGGGATGTTGAAGTCCCCTCCGATTAGCAAGTGGCCCACAGAGAAGGCCGTGATAGTTGGGAGGAGACTATAGAGGAATTGGTCTTGCTCTTTGTTTGGCGCGTAGATTGCCACCAGGGTGATCGGTAGTTCGACTAGGAGGCCCTTCAGGAGTAGGAATCTACCCTCCGGATCTCTTTTGGTGGTGATCTGCGTTAGTGGGAGATCTTTACCTAGCAATATAGCGACTCCTCTTTTTCTGTGTGGCAGAGGTGAAGTAGCATTTCGGGTAGCGTCGGAACCGTATTCGCTTTTCATCTTCCGCGATCACGTGGGTTTCCTGGATGAAGACGATGTCAACAGTTAATTGGTCTAATTTGTGTTCCACTAACTTCCGCTTTCTTGGTGCATTAAGCCCCTGCACATTCCAGGTCGTGATAGTTAGGGTTTTGTCTAGCGAACCCATCCTTTGAGTTCCAAGTAGGTCGGTTCGTAGTCTTCCTTGAAGATTTCTTGTTCCTTGTCTTCCGGTGCGGAGTTCCTCCGTTCTTCCCTCATTGTGAAGATCTCCTCCCCTCCTCGTCCCCCCTCCCTCCTCTCCCCCCTCCCCCCAAACAACAAGGTTTCCGGGCCAGCCTTCGACCAACGGGGCATACGGCCGAACCGGTGTGGTAACTCTGCTTGGAGGCATACATTGCCTCTTCTGTTGGCCAGTAAACATTCAGGTTGAGGTTAGAGAATCCGTTTGATGGAGACAGCTTGAGGCTTTTCGGTGTCCCCTCACGGGCGGTAGGCGATCAGGCCCGGAGGAGCGAGGGCCCCCCCCCTGCCCAAGGGACCCAAATGGTTGAAGCCACCCGCTCAGCGGTTGTTGTCCCTTTTTGACTTGCCCGGGGGGCCTTGGGGTCTGCAGCGCCCTGATATCTTGGTCCAGGCTCTGGTGGGGTCTCCACGGGATCTCCCCGGGGCCTCCGCGGCTTCGGGAAGGGACCCCTCTTTGCTCGCTGGGTTCATAAATCTCTCGGCTTCTCTGGGGGAAGGGATTGTCCAAGACCTGCCCTCCCAATTGAAGATTAGAGATGTGGGGAAGCCCCAGCTATAGGTTGTTTTCCTCTCACGCAACCATTCGGCGAGTTGCTTCAGGGCTTTTCTTTTTGCGAGGGTGGTCGCTGCTAGATCCTGATACAGGGATATTTCGGCGTCTTGGAAGCTAATTTGGGCCGAAATTCTAGCTTCTTGCATGATTTCTTCCTTGACTTTGTAGAAGTGAATTCTTGCTAGAACATCTGGCATAGCGTTTGTGTTTTGTCTGGCTCTAACCCTGTGAACCCTATCCAGTTTCAGGGGAGCTCCGTCTGGGAGCGTTAGGATGAAGTGAAATAGGTCATTGACATAGGTGTTGAGTTCTTCGTCGGGGACAGAGCTCGGAATTCCCCTCAAGCAGATATGGTTGCACCTGGACCTGTTTTCAGCTTCTTCTTGTTTGTTCTCGAGGGCTTCGCATCTGGCCTCTAGCGCGGAGAGTCTATCAGCCCCTTCCCTGATCTTGAAATTTTGCTCAAACAAGGTGGTTTCAATTTCTTCTGTTCTCGTCTCGACTTCCCCCACTCTCTTGTCCAGGGAGGAAATTTTGCACTATAGTTCTTCTGTCCCTTTTTGGTACTCCTTGGTTATGACAGAAAGGAGCTCTTGGAGGTCAGCTTTAGTCACTGCTTGGGTTGGCAGTTCAATGATGGAGTCCGGGGAGGCGCCCGAAATGTCGTTGCGCTCCCCTTTCTTAGTTTTTTCTCCCATGTTGGTGGATAGGAGGGTCGCAATGTCGGTTTGTTTGGATGATTTCGGGTACCTGGACATTACTCCTTGTGCCTTGAGCGGGAGCTTGTCCGCCCCCACCTGGAGTGGGTTGTTATGGAACGCCTGGGGCCTCCTTTTGACCCTGATTCCCCGACCAGGCGGATTTGTGAGGGGTTTTTGCTGTGGCTGGGCCGAGTGGTCGCCTGCTATGTTCTCTCAGTATCTTGGGGTGCCGCCCTCGGGAGCGTCGACTCTCCGGAGGCTGAGCAGTGCCTCTGGGGGAGGGACCCCCGGGGTAGCGGGGCTCAGTGTGGTGGGAGGGACACAGCCTCACCTTTAAGTTTGTGTTCAGGTTACGCTCACGGAGGAGTCCGTGCCTAGGTGGACACCTCGTCACTCGCCTGGGAGCCGGAGCGGGGGAGGCGATCTGCAGGCCCCGGGAGCTCCTATGTAACGCGGCAGGTGCCGCCCTACCTTCCTTCCTCCCGGGGCAGGCACCCGCGCCCACGATACCGGGGTTGATGGAGGTTCCAACTCTCCCGGGCTTCGGGTGTCGCTGGTGGCGGCCTGTTGCAGGCTGAACTCTCATGCCCCCAGCTCCAGCCGGGACGCCAGAGGCCTCGAGTCGCCCACAGACTCTGTGGCTGCAGGAGGTGGTGAGTTGGTGGATCCGGGAAAGGGGGGGGAAACGCACTCCTCCGTGGCGGGGCTCACCTCAAAGCTGCTGCCGGAACCCTCGCGCCCTAGTGGGAGGGCAGGGGTGGGTCTCTGTGCTTCGTTGGGGGAACAGTAGTAATTGCTGTTTTTCCCTCTGTCGGGGACTGATGCTTTCCTCCGGGACTCAATGGGAGGGGAGTTGGTGAGTTCAGGGGGGGCAGGGCCCCATATCGTGTCTCTCAGAGGCCGGGCTTACTTCGATGCCGCAGAAGGCGGCCAGAGGGTTCGGTGGGCCTCATCTGAAGGCAGTGCCCGCTGATTTCGGAGGCAGGCACTGCCGTTGCCGGTGCTGCGGACACAGCAGTTGCTGGTGCTCCCCCAGGCTGTAGGGGGTAGAGAGTCCTTAAAGTTGGAGAGGACGGGAGGCGCAGCTTCGCGCTGCTGCTCTGCGTAGCGGGATTCGCCACGCTGCTACTGCTGGCCTCTGGACCCAGTGCCTCGGCCCTCCCGCACCAGGGCAGGGGGGATTCCCAGGGCTCCGTCTGGAGGAGGGGCCCGCTGCTTTCGTGGTCGGACGCTACGCCGACACTGATGCGTCCTGAAATCGGGGGTGCAGGAAGGCTCTGGTGCTTGCCGCTTCAGGGCGACGTATTAAGATCGGCTCTGTGGTGGGTTTCCCCTGTTCCCGCTCGACTCGGGTGCTGGCAGGGAGACCAGGTTACGCCACTCTGCCGTCCGCCATCTTGGGTTGTCGCCAACGCCGAGGCATCTCGCAGGGGGGATTACGGCTCAAACTCGGTCCCACTCCAGTTCAGAGCGGCAAAATCGAGACATGGGCTGCGGCAGCCTCAGGGCTCTGCAGGGTGCTGATTTTGTTAACGAAAACCTGAGTTTACTGGGGCATTACTGGTAAACACGCGGTCGCGGCCGGGAGCTCTCACCGTACCCGACCCTTCACCATGGCGCCAAGTCACGCCCCCATTTTCCTAATATTTTGAGTTTTTTGGTAAAAAATTGTTTTGAAAGTTTTGAAAGATTTTTGGTTTTATTGTTCGACCGGAGGTCGACTGCCAGCAGCGGAAATCCGCTGTTGGTGAAGATCATAAGGCCTACTTCATGCCTTTTCACCATGACCTAGGAGAAGAGGTGCCTCTTCAAAATCTCCGCAAAACGTGGACTAAGGAACGTTTTCGTGGAGGATCGACACCACAATTGTCTTTACTGCCTGTATCCAGACCATGATGAGGAGGGATGCAGGGTCTGCCATGGTTTTTCGAAAAAGACCAAGAAGGATCGCTACAGCAGGCTGGCAGCATGGTTAAAATCGGGTAAGGCCTCTGGGCATGCTCTTGCTTCCCCCAGGAACGACCAGTCCCACAATCCAACTCCCTCAGATAAGAAGTCGAGGTCCTTTTGAGGACCCAAATTAACAAGGGGGGTCCTGGGAGTCCCTCTGCCAGACATTAGTCCTGGTTGCGAGAGACTTACCCAGAGTCTTTAGCTCACTATCTTTCACAGAGAAGAAATATCCTAAACATATCAGTCTTTGTCCTGCCCTGGGGCAGTCCAGCACCGAAATGCTAGGCAATTCTCCTCTGAACAAGAGTACCAACAGCATCCCCAGACACGTGTTTCGGTCTGGTTGGACCTCATCAGTAGGGAGGAGCTGTGCCTCTCTAAGAATAGTGAGCAAGGGGTCCACGTCTGGATTCCCCTAGTAACTTAGGGTGAGACCCAAAGTTACTTGCATATGCAAATTAACAAGGGGGGTCCTGGGAGTCCCTCTGCCAGACATTAGTCCTGGTTGCGAGAGACTTACCCAGAGTCTTTAGCTCACTATCTTTCACAGAGAAGAAATATCCTAAACATATCAGTCTTTGTCCTGCCCTGGGGCAGTCCAGCACCGAAATGCTAGGCAATTCTCCTCTGAACAAGAGTACCAACAGCATCCCCAGACACGTGTTTCGGTCTGGTTGGACCTCATCAGTAGGGAGGAGCTGTGCCTCTCTAAGAATAGTGAGCAAGGGGTCCACGTCTGGATTCCCCTAGTAACTTAGGGTGAGACCCAAAGTTACTTGCATATGCAAATTAACAAGGGGGGTCCTGGGAGTCCCTCTGCCAGACATTAGTCCTGGTTGCGAGAGACTTACCCAGAGTCTTTAGCTCACTATCTTTCACAGAGAAGAAATATCCTAAACATATCAGTCTTTGTCCTGCCCTGGGGCAGTCCAGCACCGAAATGCTAGGCAATTCTCCTCTGAACAAGAGTACCAACAGCATCCCCAGACACGTGTTTCGGTCTGGTTGGACCTCATCAGTAGGGAGGAGCTGTGCCTCTCTAAGAATAGTGAGCAAGGGGTCCACGTCTGGATTCCCCTAGTAACTTAGGGTGAGACCCAAAGTTACTTGCATATGCAAATTAACAATGGGGGTCCTGGGAGTCCCTCTGCCAGACATTAGTCCTGGTTGCGAGAGATTTACCCAGAGTCTTTAGCTCACTATCTTTCACAGAGAAGAAATATCCTAAACATATCAGTCTTTGTCCTGCCCTGGGGCAGTCCAGCACCGAAATGCGAGGCAATTCTCCTCTGAACAAGAGTACCAACAGAAACCCCAGACACGTGTTTCGGTCTGGTTGGACCTCATCAGTAGGGTGGATCTGTGACTCCCAGGACCCCCCTTGTTAATGTTAGTTTGGGATATTTCTTCTCTGTGAAAGATAGTGAGCTAAAGACTCTGGGTAAGTCCCTCGTAACCAGGACTAATGTCTGGCAGAGGGACTCCCAGGACCCCCCTTGTTAAATCTGCACATTTAAGTAACTTTGGGTCTCACCCTAAGTTACTAGGGGAATCCAGACGTGGACCCCTTGCTCACTATTCTTAGAGAGGCACAGATCCACCCTACTGATGAGGTCCAACCAGACCGAAACACGTGTCTGGGGTTTCTGTTGGTACTCTTGTTCAGAGGAGAATTGCCTCGCATTTCGGTGCTGGACTGCCCCAGGGCAGGACAAAGACTGATATGTTTGGGATATTTCTTCTCTGTGAAAGATAGTGAGCTAAAGACTCTGGGTAAGTCCCTCGTAACCAGGACTAATGTCTGGCAGAGGGACTCCCAGGACCCCCCTTGTTAAATCTGCACCTTTTGAGGACCCACCACCTGCGGGGGTCCAAAAGAAGGCAAGGCTGCATGCCACGGATCCCACTGGGATTGCTGCTGCGGGTCCCGGCTCGGGAAGGACAAGGTCGCCATCATCAACCACATCCCTGGTGAGCCTACTAGTGAGGCTTGCACACTCTAAGAGAAAGTCCTTGACCGCTTCGAATATGTGCTTGCCATCGATGGACAAGGCGACGAAGGAGAAATCCAAGGTGGGCTCTCCTCTGCCTCCATCGACGTCTCAACCAGTTAAGACAACACCATCATCAACTGAGTCATCAACAGCCACATCGACAACGGCTGTTGTTGCCACCCCATCAACGCCCCCACTGACGGCCTTGTCGATGACCACACTTATTTAAATGGAGGGCAGACCACGAAGGTGGTGCCGAGTCATAGCAACAGCTACTCTGGGGATGTCCTTACCAGCACGGTGTGAAGTAACTGCCACGGCTTTGGCGAAGAACCCCGGAAAGGGGATATCTGCCTTGCTCGCCTCTCCCCCCCCAAGAAGTCTCGGGAGTAGGAAGGATTCTGAACAAGGAGCCTAACATAGTGTGCCGGGGAATGTTTATACTCGCTCCGATGATGGTGACGACCTGCCCAAGGGCTACTATTCAGACCATGAAGGGGGTCAGGGACCCTTGTTGGAGGATGGGTCACTGTGGGGTGAACCCTATCGCCTACCTCTCCAGGAGAGGTGTACCAGCCCAGAGCCTCCCCCTTTCACTCCTTCTACACCTCAACCCAGGGACGTTTCGTTGGACATTCTGACCACGCTGGTATCAGAAATTCAGCAAAGACTACCGCCTACACCGGGCCCTACTCGGTCTGGAAGTCCTTCTCGGTGCAAACACAAGTCAAAAGGACCTGCTGGTGCAAGGTGCCAACCGACGCCACCGCCGCCTCCACCTAAGGATTTGACCCCAACAGGCGATCCTGATATATACACAGGCTCAGGCAGATTTCGGAGGCGACGGACATCGACGAGGCTGATGTCTTTACCAGCAGGCGCGGATGACCCGCACAGGTCCTCTCCACCGGATGAGGTCAGCTCCTTCCATTCAATGATGTCCAGGCAGTGCTCCAGATAAGATTTTGAGGTGGCAGTATTTTGCTCCCTGTTTTTAAACTTTGAGAGTAAATGTGATTTTAAGAGTAAAAATGACTTTTCAACTTTGCAAGAGAGTAAAATGTATGTGACATCCAGCCGACGCATGCACAAACTGTATGCAAACCATTACTGTACGGCAGCTTTCTGCATTGTGACAGAATACACATTTCATTATTTCTTGAAGGTCTGGCCATTTGATCTCTCCTGTATAAATTTAAATGTTGAAATCACAAAAACCTAGCCAATTACATAGTAAATCAAACATGAATTGTATTGTGTGTTTTGAGGTACGATAGCAGAATTGTCATTTGGTGTTTAATGAGTCCTAATTTTCTGGAGCTATTACTACCTAATGGTATGCCAATGTTATGATACAAGAGTGCAGAGAGGCAATGACTCCATGCTAAATTCTACATCTAATCTGATGCTCAAATGGTTATTTATATAGTGCTTTTGGCCAAGCGCTGTACATAGCACATATTTGCGATGAAGGCCTAGCACAGTTGAAGAATCAGAGCATCGCCTCACCCAAGTGGGACAGGCTTGAAAAAATAGAGTACTGGACTCTGCCCCCAGGTGCCTGATGTTCCAACCTTCACCCGACCCTGTGGTCTCAGCGGCGGCCAGGAAACGCTCTGCAAATCCTTTGTCCTCGTCCATGTATCCCCGGACCAGTAGGGGAAGAAGCTGGCCTCGATGGGGGTAGAGGATTATCTACATGGCTAACAGCACCACTAAGGCTGCTAATGCATGGGCCATTTTGTCACGCTACGACCAGGAGCTTTGGCATAAACTGCACCCTATTCTTGACTTCCCAGCTGCTGACAAATGGCAGAAGCTCTTGAGCTATTCCAGGAGAGCCAGGTGGTCTAGGACTACGCCATCACTGTGGCAGCGGACATCACGGACACCTGATTCCGTCAGATGGGAAACAGAGGTTCTCTTTGTCAGCAGGGATGGCTGAAAGCCACCAACTTCAGGCCGGACGTTAAGTCTTAAGTGTTATTCATGCCATTCGACGCAAAAAACCCGTTTGGCAAGGCGGTCGAGTCTCTTCAAATCATCAAGATGGACACAGAGACGGCATGTTAGCTGGGTACCCTGTGCAGCATCAGTCGTCGTCCTTTTGTTCCTCAAGGGGAAAACCTGGCAGGTCCTCCAAGGGTGACACCACCCCTTCACAGCAGTTTTCCCGCTCTACGACGCAGAAGGCATAGAGAGGCCACTCACAGGCATATGCATTGGAGGACAGCACTGGCACCACCTGCAGGGCAGGGCCCGTCACCTACATGGGCCAGAAGCGGATGTGGACTTGGGCCCCCACCTGTGCACCCCAATGGAAGGTCGGCTAGTGAGGTTCGTCAGCGCGTGGAAGATATCGCCGACAGATGGGTGCTGGACTCTCTCGTATTCCCCCTTTTGCTCGACAAGAACAGCACATGGCGCAGATACTGCAAGAGGTCCAGGCAATGTTAAAAAGTGGGTGATAACTGGCCACCAGGGGGCACACGGATGAGCTCTACCTCCGTGGGAGCTCTAGCCCAGAGGTCTGAGAAGAGGTGTGAGCCCCCGCTTCTAGACCCCCCCTCGGAAGAAAAAGTGAATCGGCGCTGTGTGAACCTCCCCCCACACAGGAGAAAATTTTAGAGAAATTGGGCGTGGATTCCCATTGATATCGTCGTGTAAGTGGGACGACGCCAGGAGCAGTTTCCACACGAAAGCGACACCAGAACTGTCACGGACTAGGAGTTAAGAGAAAACCTCGGAGACCGACCACCGAACGGCAAACTTCCTTGACAAACACTCGAGGCCAGGTCTCAACACTCTCCTAACGCTATCCTGAGGCAGAGGGAGGCGACTCCGCTCCGAACGGAGATGGGCATAAGGCAGCTGAGAGGGGTCCGCTCCCAACACCCATTGAGCTTTGCTCCGGCAGACGTGTGGATTCACCCGAGACCTGAATGTACCAGGACCTGCTGTGCCCGAAGAAGAAAAAGACATTAGTGAATTGCTGACTCCGCCGACGGGAGGAGGGCTCCATTACGGGACCGGCGACACTGATGATCCTGAGCTACGCGCCACCCGGAGACTGTGCAGTGATCCGTGATGTACTGATCAACGTAAGACCATCCCGGACTGCGGGCGCAACCCCAGGAATACAAAAGGTGGCTCGATCGTAGCTAATAAAGCATACAGTAAGTGGAAGCTCCCGGCCCCCACCCGCTAGCGTAAAACACTGACTGCTGCTGACATGATAATCCAACCAGGCCCCTGTCTCACTAAGCACCGCGCTATACTAACCAACAAGGCCGCCTGGGTAAAAGTGAACCACACCCTCAATAGTACCTGGACCCCATGCAAAGCACCATATTATATCTTTTAAGAACCTCACGCCGCCAGACCTATAAGGTCCCCTGTAACGCTAGATCCGCCGCAACACGCAAATCTATAAAGCCGCCCCGGTGAAAGAGAAGCACACCCCCAGCTGTGCAGGGCCCTGACCTATACTCCACACTGCGATACCAAGGGGAATACACTTGTAACCTCAAAGGGGCCACCGCCACGTCAAACGCATCGTACTACGCTGGCAAGATAGGCCGCCTGGAGGAAAAGAAAACACCTCTTTACAGTACTTGGATCCCTCTGGAACTGCGCGCTACGATACCTGCACCCAAGTGCCCCACTCAAGGGAAACGTGTGGGGTGCACGGCTACACCCCCTGGCAATTGAGAAACATTTTTGATGACTCGGTTCTGCTCCCCTGGAATGCCTGCCGAATCCAGCGCGGAGAGCACACACAGGCATTCGCTCTCCTGCAGTCGTGAGGAGAATAAGTGACAAGGTGGGTGCAAACACACTCCACACATGGACGCTCTGCACTAAAAATGTCTTATTGATGTACCATACCCATATATGGAAATGTACACTAACGTGATCACCAGGAACGCACTGTGATCCTCCACTGCAAGACTTAAAGCGCCCAGGAATCTGAAAGACTCCCCCCAACTCAGTTACCTCCCACCACTCTATTTGAACTTGTGCAATTCTGAAATATGAACAGATCGCCGCTCCCCCTTTGGTCCTAGCGATCACTGCACCAAAGCGACCGTTCTACATACAAGATCCCTCATTCCTTGAATCAGCCTGGAGGCATCCAAACTTTTCTGTGGAAGCGACGCCAGGGACTACCACCCCCATACAAGAGGAGCACCAATATCCGCTCCCCCACCCAAAGGTGCAACCTCCAGAATAGAAAAGTGCAGCCTTTGGTAGGAACAGCACCTTGTCCGATCACCCAGCAACGTCTCTACATCACCACGGACACTTTTCACTTCTCCCCACATCGCTCATTCGGATTGTGAGAACACCCGAAGAAGACACATAGACTGGAGGGGACATACTTGTTCCTTTTGCTCCACCGAACACCGCACATCACCTGGAACGCGAAGCCCATTCGCAATAAGTGCGCTCTCCTGTTTCATCCCACCAGGGAGAACAACACCAGCAAGTGCTTTACAGTACTCTTCCAAATTATCCAGATCTGCAAGGCCCCAGTGCCCCGCCCTGTGAGCATATGAACATTAAAGAAAAACTTGCGTCTTACAAATTCTCACCACAGCGCACCTCCAGCGCTTCCTCTCCCAATATCGAGATGACGTCCTCGGGGCCGGAGGCCGCTGCAACTAAAGTAGACATTGCGGACCTGCTAACCGAAATGAAGAGTATGCGGGCTGACATCAGTGGGAAAATCGACCAAATAACACACAGGATCGACAAAATTGAGGAAGTGGAACACAATCAGACCTCCTTATCCACGCTAGAAACACAAATGGATATCAGACTCGCAGATATCGAGATGAGGGAGGAAGAATTCCGACTTGAAGTCGATGACCTTGAAAATCGCGAACGACGCAACATTTGTATTTTTGCCGTTCCAGAAAGAGGTGGAGAAACAGAGCTGTACCTAAAGAGAACCCTACATACACTCCTGATATTGTTATTTGAGGATGACTCTGTAGATGAGCTCACACTTGACCGCATTTATCGTGCTGGTGGCACAGCGGGAGGCCCTAGAACGATACTAGCCTGATTCCACTATAATGCAAACAAAGCCTGGGTTCTGGAAAAGGCCAGAAACACAGCTCAGATCCACATGGACACGCCCAGTATCACCATCTATCACGATCTTTCCTCACTTACCTTGGCCATGAGAAGGAAATGCCTCCTGACTAAATTGATAAAGGACAAGGCAATAAGGTACCGGTGGGGATACCCCTTCTCGTTGATTTTCGAATGGGAAGGGTCCACAATAAAATTGAAAACCGAAAGAGACATCAACAGTTGTATCACGGACTTGCTCAGAGAACAGGAAGGACCCGCGGCCCCGGAGGAAGGAAGAAACAGTGACAGAGAATGGAGGATCAAAGGACCAAGGCACGGGAGGATCCCAGGCTCCCGGGAATTTAGGCGGCTGAATGTCTCTCCAGAAATGGAACATTGAACTCTTCGTGGGAACCAGAAAACGTCAAAGCAATTTGAGATCTTACTTGATGCTATGCACCCTTTCATGAGGTCGGATACAGACTGGTGACGATCATAGCCGACAACCACGCCAAAAAAGCAAGAACAATAATGGTCAACAAATGAGGTGAATTGGAAATGAGGGGGTGGGGGGATCAGTAGGGGCTCTTTTTTTATTAGAGGTGTTAAGTTAACGGACCAAAATGGTAAGGTCCTCACTGGTGGTCCGAGGCTGCCTGGGTGAGGTTAACCCAGCTGGATCGGATGGCGTACTGGGGGGAGGCAGGGGAGGGGGTGTAGGTGGGGGAATCGGTCATGGCTCGTATTTACACACGAAGATGCAGAGACACTTTCTTGAACATGGATATGTATTTGATAGGCCCTGTAGAAGTGAACCTGAAAAATGACCATGTTAATGATGGCAAAGAACTTGGCTACATCTGGATGCATTTAGGCTGGCACCCTAAACGTAAAGGGACTCAACTCGCCCATTAAAAGATTGCTGGTCTCTCAGGAATTTAAGAGATCCAATCTAGACATAATCTTTTTACAGGAGACCAGGTATACACGGGGGGGTGGGGGGGAGAGAGCGAAAGGTATTGTACACCAAAGCAGGATATGAATACTGGGTGTCTGGCCCCTTACCAAAGGCGGAAGTCAGTGTTTTGATCAGAAAAGGTCTTAAATTTGAAGTCACCAAGACCTGGTCCGATGTGGGAGGTAGAGCCATAGTTCTGGTGGGCACGTTACACAACACAACTCTTACTCTTGCATCCCTTTATGCCCCCAACATGGGTCAACCCTGCTTTCTCCAACACATGATCCCAAAGATTATGCTGAAAGCCGAAGGTGAGGTCATCCTAGGAGGTGATTTCAATATATTGGCGGACCTCACACTCGATGGACAAGCCGGCAACCCGGCATCTCACAAGCCTACAGACGGCGGCCGCACTGAGGTCATCGAAATGATGTCCCTATATGGATTCAGTGACATATGGCGTCTCCTGCACCCCCACTGCCCGGGATACACCTTTTACTCAGCCCCACACTCCACATTCATCCGCATAGACTACATATACCTCACCACTGGTCTGAAAGAAGCAGTATCTGCAACTGGGATCTCTCTGATCTTCTGGTCGGACCACGATATGGTTACCACTAATAATAAGCCTGTTAGCCCTTCCGCATACAAACTCGAAATGGCGGTGTAACGATTCATTGTGGAAGGACCCTGTATTTCAAGAACAACTAGAGAAAGAGATCACTGAGTATTTTGAGTTGAATGAGACGGGGGTGGTTTCTAAAAACACGGTTTGGGAGGCTGGGAAGGCAACGTGGAGAGGTATATTGATCAAGGAGGGAGCTGATAAAAAGAGAGCGAAAGAGAGCTCTTGTCGAAAACAGACTCCGGAAGGAAATAGCACAACTAGACTCCCAGGCACAATCCACTGAGGCTGAAAGAGGAGATCAGATAGCCGAGGCAGCTCAAAAGAGGAACTCCGACGTTTGGAGGAGGGCCTAATTACTCGCAAGCTACAATCCCTAAAGCAAAAACACTACGAAAAAGGCGACAAGGCAGACACACTCCTGGCCGCAAAGCTCAGAGGGCAAGGTGCCGATCTTTGGGTTAAAGTCATATGAAACTAGCTCCCCGACCACAGATCCAAAGAGTATCCCTGACTTTTACGAACACCTCTCCAAGTCTGAGATCATGCAGGGGGAGGCAGAAATTAATAACTACATGAATGAGACAAAAATGCCCAAACTCTCACTAGATACAATGGAATCATTAGAGTCCCTGATAACATCTGAAGAGGTTGAAAATGCTATCAAACGGTTACCCCTAGGAAAAGCCCCCGAAAATGACAGGTACACTGCAGGATTTTACAAGACTTTCCTCACCTCACTTCTCCCCTTCATGGTTGAACTGTTCAACCACATTTTACAAACGGGATTAGCACCGGAATCTTTTTCGCAGGCACTCATTTCCATTATTCCTAAAGAGGGAAAGGACCCCAGATGATATGCATCCTACCGGCCTATCTCCCTACTTAATATAGATGCTAAAATCTACACGCGTGTATTAGCAGCAAGACTCGAAACACATATGCCAACCCTGATACATCCCGATCAGGTCGGATTTATACTGGTACGACAACGGGCCGACACCACCCGTAAAACCCTACACCTGATACACAAAGCCCGGAAAATACTGAACACCCTTCTCTGCTGTTCATAGACGCAGAGAAAGCGTTCGACAGAGTAGAATGGAGCTTTTTGGAGGCAGTATTGCGCAAAATAGGACTTGGTCCGACATTCAGGAGAGGGGTAAAAGCAGTATACACATCTCCACGGGTGTCAGTTATGGTAAATTCTGAATACTCAAGGTGGTTCACCCTCGAGAGAGGCACAAGACAAGGGTGCCCCCTCTCCGCGATATTGTTTGCCCTCTCGTTGGAACCTCTGGCCCAAAAGCTCCGAGCTGACACCCTGATTGAAGGTTTGAAGGTCCACGGTAGAGAATATAAACTACCACTCTATGCCTATGACATCCTGCTTCATATTCAGAACCCCTTATCTTCTGTACCCAGAACTATACAACATATTGAGGCCTATGGTGCATTATTGAGATTCAAAATAAACCGGTCCAAATCGATTCTGTTCCCCCTGCATGAGCTCACTCCTGAGTCCAACAGGGAACTCTCGGGACTAGGTTTAGTAATGGGAGGCTCAACATTACGTTATTTAGGACTCAACCTCACACGACATGTAAATGATGCATATGAGGCCAACTTTCCACAACTTCTCGCAACGATTTACGCAGACCTTGCAAGATGGCGACCTCTCACAATTTAATTAATGGGCCGGTTGAATGCCATCAAAATGGTATGCCTCCCCCGCTTCCTATACCCCTTCCAGGTTCTTCCACTAAAAGTCCCAGCCTCATTTTTTTAGGGAGGTAAAACATGCCATGCTGCTTGACACCAGCCACACTAGCAGAATGGCTTTGGGTCCCCCGATCCAAACTCTTGCGAAGACTCAAGGAATACCCCTACTCGGCACTATGTGGGAAATATGGAAGGATGGGAGAGATATGATGGGTATCACAATTTGGTTGTCTCCCCTAAGCCACATATGGGCCCCGGTATTCAGAGAAGAAATACCCGATCACTCCGCATATCAGACATGGTTCGATGTTGGCCTGGAGTGGGTGGGACAACTTTGGAGGGGAGGCATATTACTGGCAGTCTTTGAACTGGAAGAGGCACTCAAGATCAACCCAATATCGATATTTCTTTATCTATGGCTTAAAGGTGTGATGATTAGGAAGGAGTGGCGTAGGAGAATACAAAGAGAACTGACACCCTTTGAAAAGCTCCTCGATACTCTTACTGAGACCGAGAGCCTGATTACTCTTATGTACCGCACACTGCTAGACACTGGTTCGAAGTCCATCATCAAACTCAAACTTTGGTAGAGAATTCGACCAGCACACATGGGCTCGAAATTTGTAAAACAACCTCACAGGTATCGATCGCCTCACAATATAAATTACACACCATTAAACTATTACACAGATGGCAGTACGATCCCTATAGGTTATCCAAAATGTTTCAGACCACTAGTCCTATGTGCTGGAGAGAATGTGGCATAAGAGCAACCTATTGGCACATGTGGTGGAACTGCCCCGAGTACAGATATACTGGAATGAAGTCTTGGGCTGGATAAAGCAGGTGGACGGTATCGCTAGAGAGCAGACACCTCTCCTTATACTGTTTGGGTTAGAAGAGATGGAGGATGGAGTAATAAAACTTGGTGGACTTGCAGCCCCATTTCTGCTTGCAGCATGAGCCTGCCTAGTAATTAGATGGAAGACACAGTGCAACCCATCAAAGAAAGAGTGGATTGGAGTAGCAACCAATATATAGACAATGGAGAGAGTTACATTTGTTCTTCACGGAAGATCAGCCCAACATGAAACATTGTGGAATGACTTTGCAGGTACGTTTGTATCTAGCTCTATAGATTACCCGATATGAATAGTCCCCGGGCTTCTGATGAACCTTTATCCGTGCTCCAATAACTTAACAATAGGATGCCTCCGACAGCGATCCAAACCCAGGTCTATAACAATGATAACTTCTGTATTGATTAACATGTCAAGTAAGCATGCTAAATGGCCTACAAGCTTTAGTAGTGCATGCAAAACAAGATGACTTACCAATGCCACTGACCCACCAAGGGGGGTGGGAAAAGGGGAAATGGGAAAATTCAATGGGTGTTAGTATTAGAAGTTTTCATTACAAATAATTATACTTGACTCGTGTTATAACATATCACCTATGCCATATATGTAATGTTATCCCTTGTTGAAAACCAATAAAAGCAAATTTGAAAGAAGAAAATTCATAAAGGGGGTGATAGAACCCGTTACCCGGCACCTACAGGGCTCGTGGGTGTACTTAAGATACTTTCTGGTCCGAAAGAAGACAGGAGGGTGGAGGCTGTTCCTGGACCTGCAACGCCTCAACAAGTACCCAAAGTCCCAGAAGTTCAGGATGGTCACTTTGCAGTGACTTTCTGGCGTCTCTGGACATGGAGGATGCCTACTTCCACATCCCCATCCATCGCAAGCGCTGCAAGTTCCTGCGGTTCGTGGTCCAGGGGCGGCACTATCAGTTCAAGGCACTTCCCTTTGGCCTTAAATGGTCCCTGTGGGTCTTCACAAAGTGCTTTGCTCCGGTGGCGGCGCATCAGCATCACAAGGGCATCCACGTCTACCCTTACCTGGGTGATTGGCTAGTTCGATCCCGCTACCATGTTCTGCGCAGCCAGCACACAGCGAGGACTGTGCGTCTGCTGACGGATCTGGAATTCTCCATGAATTATCCAAAGTCCTGCTTGGATCCTCAGTCCTCAGTCTGAGGAAGTCTGCCCTTCAATGCAGCCATTTCAGACACCATTGCAGCGTTATGGTAGAAACCACACTCGACAACAGTTGTCGACGTTGAACTGAAAAAAATGTATATAAATCGGCTACGGTTGGCTTGCTCTTACTGACAATCCATCCATCCAACCTGGTAGTCCAGGCAACTATAGTTAGCTAAAGGCCTGCACTGTGCACATCAAATCTCCCGATGAACAGGGAGTTGAAACAGACTGGCGATATAGCAAAGAAAGTCATTGTGTCAGGGACTAGGCACTGAAGGCCATCAGTGCTTCTTGTGCCTTTGTCAAATGCTCTAATGTACTTTGGAGGAGAGTCGCAGAGGCGGCAGACCATCTCCTAGCTGGTGAGGTGAAGGATGGTCTAATCGACATGGTCAATGAAGAAAAGGAGAAGCCGTGCCAAGCCCTCCAGGCGATTCTCAACACTGCAGACTGCGCTGGCTGTTCGATGGGGACATAAACGGTGCTCCGCAGGATGTTGGACCTTCCCGGTTCATGGTTTTC
The DNA here is from genome assembly GCF_040938575.1 of Ambystoma mexicanum. Taxonomy (NCBI): domain Eukaryota; kingdom Metazoa; phylum Chordata; class Amphibia; order Caudata; family Ambystomatidae; genus Ambystoma; species Ambystoma mexicanum. The sequence continues at coordinate 994,545,359 of NC_090929.1, read as the reverse complement.
ACCCGAATGTGCAAGCAAAATTGCTTGACATGGCTTTCAAGGGCAAGCACTTCTTTGACCCGAAGGCTGATGAATCCTGCGAGCATTTCACATGATCAAAGCTTGGTGCAAAGTTGTTAGGTCTTGCAGTTCAGCAGCCTGCCAAACTATCCTTCTCATTTGGATCCAGAGACAGAGGTTATAGGTACTGTCCCGTTCGGGAGAAAGACTGCGCGCCCATAGGCCAAGCAGGAGATGAGGTGTTTCTCGCGTCCCGGCAGGGCCAGAGGGCCGCTAAGGGCCATTCAACTTCGGCTACAGCACCAAAGGCAGTGGCACCCATAAAACTGTTGGAGTTCTCCCCACATGTTCCTCCGGTTGCAAGGAGGATCTTTCAGCACTTGGACAGGGGGAAGGAAATAACCTCCAGACACCTGGGCCCTGCAGCTGCCCAAGTGGGGGTATTCTCTCCCCTTCCTCAAGAGACCACCGGACAGATTACTACTTCTCCCTCAGCAGCCCTAGCCAGAGCACCAGGAAGAACTAAAAGCCCTATTTTTAAAGGGTTCAGTGGAGGAGGTACCAGCAAAGGAAAAATGGTTGGGCAGGTACTCCAGCTATTTCTTGGTACACAAGAAGAGAGGAGAGCTCCGTCCCACCCTGGACCTCAGGGCCTTGAACAAGTTCCTGAGTAAAGACAAATTCAGGATGGTGACATTGAGAGAAATTCTCCAGACTCTGCAACTCAAGGACCTTCAGGATGCTTATTTTCACTTGCTGATCCTTCGGAAGCAGAGGTGGTTCCCGAGGGTCATCATTGGGGACTGTAAGGGATCAAGACTAAGACACAGAGGCATGTTCAGTGATTGATTGTTATAGACAATTATTTCCAGAAAATAATAAAAAGGATTGGAGCAAATCCTATCTATCCCTAATCCTAAAAGGGGTTTCCCTGCCTCAACAAAACTAAGGAATATCTGTCAGGATGTTAAACAAAAGAGCGTCCTCCAGCCTATGTCCAAGAATCCTTAACTACTGGCCCTCTCACTCTAAATTCAATGTAACATGAACAAGGGGGTTCTGGTTAGCTATTTACTGGTAGCTCGCTTCAAAAGTCTTCAACATAAAAGTTGAAGATGCAGAACAGAAAAATTAATAAAGGTTCCGCCAGGAAAGGGGTCTGCCTTCTCCTAGAGTCCTTCTGGCAGATGTCTTTCTCACAATTTAACTGAGTTCCAAAAGGGCATGAATCTTCCTTTGTCTTTTTATCAAATGTACAGTTTCATTACAGTGTTCAACCTTTGACACTTCCAACTTTAACTCCTGTGTACTCTCTGTGAGAAACCTGAGGGCATCCTTGCTACTTCTCCCCCGTGGTCCCCCTCTCAGGTGTATACAACAAAAGGATCAGAGTTCCAAAGAGCTTGCGGTTATGTCCCCTAGAACGGATTACAATATAGTTCTGACAGTAAATAGAAATTGTATTAAATTATATTTAAAGTCATTAGTCCATCATGACTCAGTCTTTTATTGCTCCATAAACAGCAATGGACAAATAGGCCTTGTGTTTTCTAGCCAATGCATTTCGGATGCAAATCCGTCTTCAGGGCTCAAACACTATCTTTTAAAACAACCACAGGGCATTACCCCAAATACTTTTCAAAAAGAATCAAACAATATTTCAAAAGGATCACACAGTATTATACCACCCGTAGTGGTACAGTACAGATTATTAACACATAGACAAACAGAAAACAAAAGGAAAAAACAAAAAATTAGCTCATTATGTAATTAATTCAGTCAGTGTTAGTGCAGTCTCTTTTAACTACATCATCGGTTTACCTTAGTAGTCCCATATTTGTAATAGTAGCTGAAATAAAATGAGTGAAAGGAAATAGTGGCACATGTGCGGATAATAATGCTGCATTTCCAGTTTATTAGAATATATATTAGACAATACCGGAGTCTTGAAATCACCTAACACTGGTTACAGATTGAGTTGAACTTTAGAGTGGAAGTATCAGTTTCCAAGAGGCTGTTTAGTCCACAGGAGAAAACGCACAACAAAAACATATTGTCTAGCATTAGAATCAGGGTCTTCCTATGTTTCCCCATAGCCCAGTCTGTCATCTTTCAAAATATATATAGAATCTTATCAGTCATTCGTTATAATAAGGTTGAGTACCCTACAACACGCTACACTCTTACTTCTCCCTATCCCTTTCAACTTCCAACTAATGCTTGCACGGACAGCATGACGTCACACGCACATTTGCGCAATGACATTGTGACGCCTGCATCCTGCGCGGAAGGATACGCAGAGGATGATGCCGGCGAATCAGGTAAAGTTTCTACCGTGTAATCATATGGGTATAACCTGCCTATTTGTAGTATGTTCACGCATCCATAATTCTACAGAGTTGTACATGGATCCTCAGTATAAATAAACCATAATAGCTACACACACTGTGCTTGTTTGAAAAGTAACTTAGTAATAACACTTATATAAACAGTCCAATCCTCCATAATTACAAGAGGTATGTAGAAGTTACAAATGCTAATACTTATAATTCTGCTCTCAATTAGATGCCAGAAGAAACATTCTGTTACCTTGATGATTCTCATTTCAATCATACAGTCAAAAGATGATCTACTGTCTAATGGTACAGAGATATGATAATGCAAAATACAAAGATGTGTGTGAAGATTAGATGGGCCATACTGTGCTCAAAACCCTTAAACAAATATGTTTGGATACACAATTCATAGTAGTGGAAACTCTTTACGAACATCATGTTATATAAAACATGTATAATTAACTTCTTCATTAATCCCTCCAGGGGCAACTGCATCCAGTCTTTCGATCCAATGCGTTTCTCTTTGATCAAGTGTTTTTGCCACATCTTCATGTGGGTTCCTTTTGGTAATACCCTCCACAATCTGAAATCTTATCCGCGAAATGTCTCTTCTTTAGCCAGTGTCTTACCACTGATGAATTGACATTCCTGGTCCTAATGCAGGACTAGTGCTCATTACATCTTTGTTTGCTTGTTTGATTAGACTGCCTAACATAGTACAATCTGCAAGGGCATTTAATAATATCAATTACATTGTTGGTGTCACATGTAGCAAAACTATTTATTTTGATTTTCTCCCTAGATCATGGATTATTAGTCACATTGCCTTTAGTCGCAAACTCTCAGGTGGCTTTGGAACGGCCATCGCTTTTGTATGCCGACCCTGGTTGTGGATCGGAGAGGGAGGATCACCTGGGTGGAGGGAACTTGAGCAGTGGGGACAGGATGCCTTTGGGTGAGACATGGTTTCCCCCTTTCCCATATCAAAGTGAACCCTATATTCTTTCTGCCTTTGTAGGCTATCAGTCTTTGTCCCTTTCTTCTGCCCAAAATGTCGCACAGTCATTCTACTTTAAGACTGGGACAAGGAGGAAACAACCAGGAGTTATACACACTTCCATTCAGTCAAACCACTTTGATACTGAGATGAGGAAGAGGACTTTGGAGGAGTTCAATGGTAATAGCCATGCATGTTCCACTAATAGGTTTCACCATGGTCAGGGAATTAATGTGAAGGACTTGCACCTGCAGTCCCAGGTGTATAGGAATGGGGACTGCCTAGCAGAGCGAGAGAGACGGTTTGTAGGAGCAGAGCGGGCTGGAGAGGAAGCCGCATCATGGAAGCTGTGCTGAGTAGGGGTGCGAGAAAGACGCCAGGGCCATTGCTGGCCGTGAGTGGGTAGAGAATCCTGCAGTCCTCCCTACCTGGTGTCCACAGCAGAAGCTGCGGGACACTGAAGCCTCCCGATCCCCGGGGTCTCTGAAAGAGCGAGAGGTGCTCTCAGTAGCTCCCGCTGAGGAAGATGGGCAGCAATGGACGGCAAGCTGTAGCTCCCGCAAGGAAAAGACAGAGCAAATAGAAGCCAGGAAACAGACTCGAGAAGCCCTAGGGAGGGGCAGCATACCAATGAGTGCGAAGAATGGAACACTTGTACCGGGGCACTCTGGGGGCTGGAAACAAGCATGTCTGAATGCTAAACTAACTGAAAACTATTTCAAGTGCAGGACAAACCAAGTGTTTTTGAATACGGAACAATCTGCAAGGTGTTACAAGTAGTTTTGGAATTTGCAACACACATTAGTGAGTACCAAACTAACTGAAAGATATGATGAGCATATTTGAATACAGCACAAGACAAATGAAGTTAAAAAAAAGTGATGCAAAGAGGATAAACACCACAGAGTGAGTTGTGGGAGACGCAAGTTATGGCAAAGCTAGAAAGATTGCCAAGAATAATGTGAAATAAGTATTTTCCAAGATACAGTAGCCCAAGTAACTATAGGTTAAGATAGAAAACATGCGTTGACAAAAACCGGAAGAATACAGAAGCATAACAAAGTACATAAGGTTATCGGTTGCGTGACCTGTAATGGGTGGACCGTGTGGTCTGAAAACTGCGCGTAGACCTGCAAAGTTTTCGGCACATTTTTGTAATGTTTTTGACGGATTTATATTTTGTCTAATCGCTCAACCGGAGGTTGACTAGCGGCAGCGGAGACCCGCTGTCAGCGAAGATCACTCTACATCACAGATCTTTCGAGTTTTGAGAAGGCCCGGGCTTGGGCCTGCTTCACGCCTTTCCACCATGACCGAGGAAAAGACATGCCTCTTCAATCTCTGCATGAAATGTGGATTGAGGAGCATATATGTCGAAGATCGGCACTAAAAATGTCTGCATTACCCGCATCAGGACCGTGATGAGGAGGGATGAGAGGTTTGCCGTGGATTTTCGAAAAAGACAAAGAAGGATCACTACAGCAGCTGGCAGCGTGGCTCAAATTGGGCAAGGGCTCGGACTCCCAGGAACCGCCGGTCCCACAAACAAACTCCCTCAGAAAAGAGGTTGAGATCCTTTGGACGCCCACGCCCTCAGGGGTCCAAAAGAAGGCAAGGTTGTATGTTGTTGATCCCACTCCGTTCACTGCTGCTGCAGGTACCAGCTCGGCAAGGGCAAGGTCGCCATCACCAACCACTTCTATGGTGAGCCTACCAATGTGGGGCGCTGCCTGTAAGAGAAAGTCTTTGACTCTTTCAAAACTCTGCTTACCATCGACGGGCAAGGCGACAGAGATCCAAAGGTGGCCGTAAACTGCCCCTCTAGGTGACGGCATCAGCAACTCAACCGGCCTAAAACAACTTCGTCATCAATGGTCACAACCACATCGACGAAGGCTCCTGCTACCACCCCGTTGACGACCACTACTTCTTTGTCAAAGGGGGGGCTGGCCACGAAGGTGGTGTCCACAGTCACAGCAACGGCTACCCTGCAGGTGTCACTATTGCCATTGCCCGAATCAGCTGCCGGTGCTCTGGCAAAGGCCCTGGAATGGGGATAGCAGCTGCTCCTCCCCAGAAGTCTCCAGTGAGGGCAAAGGGTAAAACTCCTATGGAAGGGTATGGAACCACGGGCTTCCCCGGTGAGACCGATAGATTTATACAAGCTCCAAGGAGGGCGACGACAACCTGCCCGGAGGATATTATTTGGACCATGAAGCGGGTCAGGGACTCATATCTGCAGGTGGTTCACCACAATGCGAGCCTGGTCCTCCACCTCGCCAGAAGAGGTGCACCAGTCCGGAGCCTCCACCTCTCATTCCTTCCATGCCGCAGCCCAGGGGCATGTCTTTGGACATTCTGACCATGCTGCACATGCTTGTATCAGAAATTCAACAGAGACTGCCGCCCAAACTGGCCCTACTCCATCTAGGAGTCCCCCAAGACCGCTTCCCAGAAGCCCTTCCCAGCACAAGCGCATGTCAAAGGACCCTGCTGGTCCAAGGCGTCAACTGACACCACAACCTCCACCTTGGGACTTGACCCTGACTGGGGACCCTACCACGCACACGGACACAGGCACGGATACGGCAGCTATTGCGACAGACTTAGACAAAACCGATGACTTGGTACCAGCTGACGCAGGACCACTGGGCGCGGATGAACTGCACAGGGTCTCTCCGACGGATGAGGTTGGCTCCTTCCACGCAATGATATCCAGGGCCTCAGAACATTTCCAACTGGGGGGGGCCTGAGGAGACAAAAAAGTAAGGATTCCTTTACCAACGTGGTGAGTCCAGACGGAAGACAATCATGTCCATACCCTTGCTGGACGATATCTGGGAGGAGGGCCTGGCCCTAATGAAGAATTTGAGCACTGCTCCACCCAAGCGGGACAGGCATGTGAAGAAATTCAGAGTTCCGGACTCAGCCCCCAAGTGCCTGAGGTCCAAGCTTTTACCTGACTCTGTGGTCTCGGCCGCGACCAGGAAACGCTCTGCAAACTCCTAGTTCATGGTGACTCTGGACCAGGTGGGGAAGAAGCTGGACGCTATGGGGTTGAGCTTCATCAATGCTGCTGCCAGCACCATTAAGGCCTCTAATGCCCTGGCCATTTTGTCCCGCTATGATCAGGAACTATGGTATAAACTGGACCCTATTTTGGATTTCTTACCTGAAGACAAGAAGGTAGAAGCCCTGGTGCTGTTAAAGGAGGGGGAGTGGCTTCGGACCACGACATCTCGGTGGCTGTGGTCATCGTGGACACTGGGTTCCATCATATGGGCAACAGAGTGTGTCTTCGTCAGCAGAGAGAGCTGAAGGCCACCAACTTCAGACCGGACGTTCAGTCCAAAGTGTTGGACATGCCATTTGATGAAGAAAACCTGTTTGGCAAAAACGTTGACGAGTTTCTGCAAATTATCAAGACACACTGTACTGTGAGAAACCTGAAGGTGTCTCCCTAGCTACTCCCCAGGGATCTGTAATCCAGGTGGCCAGGACACGGCCCTCGCTATTGGATCCAGTTCCTGAGGGTCGACCAGTGAGGGAGGATCACCTGGATGAGGGGGTGGGGTCCTTGGGGAGTGGTACACCGACAGGCGAGACGCGGCTTTCCTTCTTTCAACACCTTTTCCCTATCCTACCACATAGGATGTTCTAAAACACTGCCCCCACCTTTTCTGACACAACATGGTAGACGATGGACTAACACCAGAGCCGTTTGCCTGACATGTCTCAATACAAGATTCAGGCAAAGTCAGGCAATTAACCAGAATCACATGCATCCTACGGCCCTTTCCCTTCCCCACAGGGTTAAAAGGTGGAGCAACAGAGCACAAGACAAGCAAGGCAGACAGCACGACGTGAGATCTAACTCAGCACGGCAGTTCAAGAGGAGGCGAAAGACAGCGGATACCAAGAGGGTGACAAGGAGAGAGAGGGTGACGAGAGAGTAACCTTGCCCTTTCCGATCAAGGCCCATGAAACCTCTGCAGATGGAAACATAAGACAGCGTGTGTTGCAGCAGATGTCTACGGTATGTGAGACCTTCCTCTGCTGATAACCAAGCCAGGGAAGGACACTGGTCTCGATGGTATCAACCTTGACTCAGAGGATAAAGAAAGGCAAGCAGTTCATCACAGCCGGTGAGTCGAGGGGAGAATGAACACGAAACCGAACTGCTAATTTGAACTTTGAAAGACTTAAAGATATGATTGAGGAAAAGGGGGAAAAGCAGCAACAGAGAAGTCTGGCGCCACGTGAGTGCACAGGCAGGAAACTCTGGCCGATTAACCGATGGTAGAAACTACCAGAACCAGAAGCCCTGGGGAAGAGGCGAAAGGAGGTCAAAGTTGTCATAGAGGGGTCTTGTAAAATCCTCTGTACCGTCAAAACTTTGACCTACAGATGATTGAGAAGCAAAGGAAAATGAATCCCGCTTGATGATATGAGCGCATGAACAGTGTGTTGTTAGAGTTGCAGAGTGAACACCGAAGAGGGAAGCTGACGATCAGGAACAAAGCCAGAAGTACTGTTTAAAAAGACATTAAGACTTGTGAATGTAACGGGTATTGGAACACCAAGGGAAGTGAATTGTCCCCCTTGTCAAGTGGGTCCGAGCCCGGTGGAGGGAGATCAAGGGGTGAAAATCTACCACCAAAAGTTCATTGAGAAAGGAACTGTTCAATTGATTGGTTGAATACGATACGCAAGTGGTGGGCGCCACAAAGTGGGGGACCCAGTGGTGAAGCCATCACCCAACGTGAACTATGGAAAATAACTTTTTGTTTGTTTGTTGTGGGCTATATCAGGCCCTTGAAGGCAAGAGACTTTTTAATGAAATTAGACTTTACCATCGAAGAACCTGATAGCTGGAGCAGAACTGCCGGCTTGTGCTGAGAAAGCTCGAGCGTGTGCTGTGCTCCAAGGTACCACCTTGTACCATGCTGAAAATGTGGGGCAGGACCTCACGGCAATCACATCCTGACTTACTATTTGAACACTGTTTCCTTTATATTGATACCCTATCCCGCACTCTTTCTATAATTAGTTGTAAGGACTTGGCATTAGGTTTTTCTTAGTATATGCCCTTTTATTTGACACAACGCCTCTAGGACTGCGTTATTTTTCATTTGATGGTTGACGCCTGCTCCCATCTTAGATTTAGGTTTAGGTTAGGCGTTTTTCCAACCTACATTCATTGTTCAATAAACACCGTTGAACTGTCATCACTTGTGTCTGTCTTTACTGTTGCCACCATGAGTTCCCTACAGTACCCTGTAGCAATGTCAGTCATCCTTTCGTTCCTTGAGAGGAAAACCCATCAGGTCCTCCAAGGGATATACCACACCTTATCGCCAGCCTTCCTGCTCCACGACTCAGGAGGCCTACAGAGGTCACTCACAGGCATACAGCAGCGGAGCACAGCGTCAGCGCTGATTGCAGGGCAGAGCTCTGACCCCGAACAGGCCTGAACTTCCTGTGATCTCGGGCCCCCACTTGTGGCAAGGTTTGTCAGTGCGTGGAAGACCATCACTGCTGACAGATGCGTGCTGGACGCTCTTGGACAGGGACACACCTTGGAGTTACAACTCAGGTGTCCTCAAATTCCCCTGGTGGCTCGACAAGAGCAGCATGTGGCAGAGCTGCTGCTAGAGGTCCATGTTAAAGAAGGGGGCGATAGAGCCTGTCCCCCAGCGCCTCTGGGGCTCCCGAGTGTACACCAAATACATTCTGGTTTGAAAGAAGTCAGGAGGGAGGAGGCGGATCCTGGACCTGAGACGCCTCAACAAGTACTTGAAGTCCCAGAAGTTCAGGATGGTCACGTTGCAGCACGTGCTCGGCCAACTGGATGAAGATGACTTCCTGGCATCTCAGGATCTGGAGGACGCCTACTTCCACGTTCCCATCCACCCGAATCTCTGCAAGTTCTGGCGGTTCTTAGTCCAGGGGTGACACTATCAGTTCAAGGGGCTCCCCTTCGGCCTGAAATAGGCACCATGGGTCTTTACAAAGTGCTTGGCTCTGGTGGTGTCCCATCTTTGTCTCCGGCGCATCCACGTTTACCCTTACCTGGACAATTGGCTTGTCCGATCCCACTCCCATGCTCTGGTGAGCCCATCTGCTGACGGTTCTGGGATTCTCCTTAAATTATCCAAAGTCCTCCCTGGATCCATCGCAGAACACTCTGTTTCTGGGAGCCTGACTCAAAACAGTAAATTGTCTGATGGCTCCCTCGTAAGAGAGGGTGATAGCCATCCTAGGAAAGGTGCAGTTCCTGTCGTCGTCGTCGTCGCGGTCGGCTACTGTGCGAGCTGTCAAGTCACTGCTGGGCATGTGATGTCCTCCTGCATAAACCTTGTCCTCCTTTGCCGACTACAGATGAGACATCCCCAGGAGTTTCTGAATGCGAGCTGGTTGCAAGTCTCTGGATCCTGGACGGACAAGACTGCCCTCAACTTGAAATTCCGACGAGCAATACAGTGGTGGGGCATGCGCTCTCATCTCATTCAATGTGTGACTCACACCGGACAGTTGCATGCGAGGGGCCTCTGGCTGCCAGAAGAAAAGACACTTCACATCATCGTCCAGGAGCTTTGGGCCATATTCTGAGCCCTCAAATCCTTCCTGTCGTTGCTGAGGGACAAGGTGGTGAGGATCCTCATGGACAACACTACCACCATGTTTTGCATCCAAAGCAGGGCAGGACGTGCTCTTCAGCTCTCTCCAGGGAGGCCCAAGATCTGCGGCACTGGGCCATTCGTCAGGACATGTTTCTAGTCCCTATTCACATGGGCACCAAGAACACCAACGCAGACTCGCTCAGCAGGGAGCTACGTTCTTGCCACGAGTGGGAGCTTTGCATGGACCAAGTGGATCTTCTATTCCATTAATGGGGTCAACCCCAGATCGACCTTTTCGCCACAGCGACGAATTCCAAGTGTCAGAGGTTCACCAGCAGGTTCCCTCAGCCGAGGAGCATGGGAGAGGCGTTATCGTTCCAGTGGGAGGGACTTTTCCTATACAGTTATCCTCTCTTCCCACTCCTGCTATGAGTGATCAACACACTCTGTGTCACTGCAGGACGATACTTGTTGCTCCGGCATGGCTGTGACAAATATGATATCCAGACATGCTACGTCTGCTGGCAGCTACGTCCATCAGGCTGTCGCAACCTCACGATCTCACCAGGGAGGTTGGGCTGATTCTGCACCACGACCCAGCGTCCTTGAACCTCAGGGCCTGGCTCCTGCAGCTGTAGCATTTGGACATTATCCTTCACCTGCGAGTGTAAGGACATCCTGGCCAAGGCCAGAGCCGCTTCAGCGTTGACGTGCTATGGCCATAAGCGGAAGCGTTTCTCTGTGTGGTGCTGGGCTCAGACGATTACCCCTCCGCATGTCGCAGCCCCACAGCTCCTACCATACATGCTTTCCTTGGCAAAGGCTGGACTGGCTCACACCTCCTATCAAGGTGTCCCTGGTCGCCATATCCTGTTACACCAAGACACCAGGTAAGCCTTCCCTGTAGTCGCACAGATGTGTCAAGGAGTTCCCCAAAGGCCTATTCAGGACTTTTCCACCGGTGAAGGCCTCTGGTCCAGCTTGGTAACTCAATGTGGTCTTGACTAAACTCATGGGGGGCGCCCTTTGAGCCGATGCATCAAGAACTGCTCAAGTTTCTCTCTTGGTAGATGGCTTTCCTTGTGGCGATCACCTCAGCCAGGTGGGTTCTTGTTTGCATCATTTTGATAGTTATTTTCAACGCTTTCTTCATTTGCATCAATTCGGCTGTTATTTTCAATAACTTCCTCTCGCGCTGTCAATGCGACCCAACAACTGCTCTCAGCCGCCCTAATAACCCATTCCATCTTTCTGGGCTTACCTGGTGTCTCTAGCGTTGCTCACGGCTTCCTGGTGACTTCTTGTTCGGTGTGCTGACTCCGTGTTCGTCCGGTCAGCCTGTCCGTCTTAGTTGTGTTTTGTCCTGCTCCGGGCGGCTTCTGTTATTCCTGGCAGGCAGATGGCAGGTTGTTTACAGCACGGTTTCTCCTCACACTGTCTGTACTCCTCTGCGCGCTGCAGCTTACACTTTTCTGCTTTTGCACGTACTCGTCGGCGCTCCCATAGATTACTGACAGCCTTCCACTCTGCCACACACACAGCCGTCTCTCTCTCAGCTGCCTCTCTCTGCGGTTTCCTGATGCACCGTTCAGGTAAACCTCTTCACTATGGCTTGCTCTCCTTCGGCATTCTCACTGGTGTCTGGACTGGACAGTTCATGACACCACTCTGCCTCCGCACACACCCCTCTGGCCCGTCAGCCAATGGGCTTTTGAACTTCTTGGTAGAAGTTGAAAGTTTCCAAAGACTAGAGCGCGGCGTTGGCTGCCCGCTTTTAGTCATCTTCATTACTCCTTCTCTTCTTATCTCAGTACTTATATGGGGAGGGAGCATGGTGTTTGGCTGAAAACCCCTGGGATCTCTTCCTCTATGCTGCTATAGGCCATACAGGTATGTTGTAGGCTGTCATGACGTGTTAAGGATTTCAGGTTATTTCGCACTATGGATTCCCTACCTCCCTGGAGTTGGCCTTCCCCCATGTGGTCCTCCTGCAGATATCCATCCGCAGGGTCAGAGTCTGGAATCTTCTGCCTTTCCTTGGCCACATAGGAGAAGCTTCCCTCCAGAGAGTCAGTGATGACATTGTAGGATATTCATTATTTCAAAGTGCTCCCTTTTGGCCTAACCTCTGCTCTCCAAGCTGATGGCCCTGGTGGCGACCCACCTCAGGAGATCTGGCATCCATCTGTTTACTTAGCTGGACTACTTGTTGATCTAAGTAAGGTCTTCAGAAGAGCTATCCAGTCAGCTTGGGGACACCTGTTCCCTGCTACACAGCTTAGTGTTCTCCCCTGCGCCGCAAGGAAAGACTCACCAGCATTAGTCGGATGGTCCCACTCTTCCAGATCTCAGGGCAATCTTCCAGCGGCTTCCTTCCATCTTTTGGGTCTCGGGGCCTCCTGCATATTTCTGGTGCAAGAGGCTGGGCTAGGAATGTGATCTCTTCAATGGCTTCTAAGGGGCAAGTGGTCTCAGTTCTTGGACACCTTGAAGGATGTCCTCAATTTCGAGGACGGTGGGTTAGCAGCCTCTCTTAGTGGGCCAACAGGGAGAGCATGATGGCAAGGGAACCCTTTTTGGCCACCTTGCCAGAAGTGCGAGTGGTCAAGGATGTATCCCTTAAGGGCTGGGGCGCTCCCATTGGGTATCAGCTGGCACATAAATCGATAGTAGCTGCAAGCAATCAGTCTAACCCTGATGGCTTTCGTGCCGTCCCTCAGGGGAAAGAATGTCCTGATTTTAATTGACAACAAGTCGCTATGCATTAACTCAACAAGCATTCACTTCCATCAGCAATGGTTCTGACTTATTTAGGACAGGATCTCTGCATTTGCAGTCCATCTGGCAGGACCTGAGAACAGTTTGGCAGATGATCTGTGCAGATAGGGTATGGTCTCTCAGGAATGGGACATATTCCCAGCAGTCATTGCAGAGATCTTCTTCTGGTGGGGAACCCCATCTGTGGATCTGTTTGCCACAACGGACAACGCAAAGTGCAAGCAGTTCTGCCTCAGGGAATTACCGCCAGGGGAGGGGCGGTGGGAGCATTGGGGGCGATGTGTTTCTGGTGGAGCTGGTGTTTGTCCTCTATTACACATTTCCCGGTGATTCCTGTCATTCCGTGGGTTTGCAGTAAGTTTTCAGGCCACCATGGTCTTGATCGTCCCGGATTGGGCTAGGACGACGTGTTACCCAAGCCTTCTGGAGTTGGCGGTCTGCTCACCTCGCTGGTTTCCTCGGAGGCCGGATCTCCTGTCCCAGTCAGAAGGTCGGGTGCTCAACCCAAATCCAGAGTCTTTCCATCTGCATGCGTGGCTCTTGATAGGCTGAGATATGTGGACTGGGAGGTGCTGCTGGCTGCACATAGACTTTCCACCTTGTCTCTTTATGCGTGCAGGTGGAGAAGATTTGAGGTGTGGTATAGGGACTGAGGGATGAACCCTGTCTGGTATCCTACTTCTACCGTGATGGAATTCCTTCTGTCATTGGCCTTGTTGGGACAACAGATAAGCACAGTCAAGGGCTGTTTGGCAGCCTGGTCTCTGTTAAAGAGGCCACCGGATCAAGGTTATTGATTTTTGATCCCAGTGATGGCCCGGTTTTACAAGGGCCTTGTAAATGGGTTTCTTCCAACGTCTTTTGTGGTTCCTGCTTGGGACCTGAATTTGGTCCATACACTTCTGATGGCAGCTCCATTTGACCCCTTGCATTCTACATACACATACTGCTCACTTGAAAATGGCCTTCTTGGCTGCCATTACATCGACAGCACGCATGAGAGCAAACTCTGTGTGCTTTCCTGTAAGCCGCCATTCTTGAAATTCTTCAGAAATAAGTCTCTATGAAGGTCCGTCCGAAGTTTTTGGATAAAGTCTCAGAATTCCACATATCTCAGAGCGTAGAGTTGCTAGTGTTTTATCCACCACCACATCCCTCTAAATATATGGAGAGACTCCACAGGCTCGACACCAAGAGAGCACTGAGCTTCTGTGTGGCTAGAGTGGTCGCTTTTAGACTACGACAATACGTTTTTATCACTTTTTTTGCAGTCTAGATTGGGGCCAGCTGCGACAATCTCCCACTGGATTGTCCTTTGTATTACTGAATTCTGTGGGAAAGCGGACAGGAAGTGCCTCTAGGCTTTAGAACGCACTCTGCTAGGGGTGTGTTGACTTCCTCTGTGCTGCAAAGGGGAGTGCTAGAGGGGGAGATTTGTCAGTCCGTGACTTTGTCATCCCTCCATACATTTGTGAAGCATTGCATCCTAGATATGGCCATAGGGCAGACACCCGGTTTGGTAGAGCGGTGTTGCATAGCTTTTTGATGTAAGCTTTCATCCCGCCGCATAGTTCTACACTGCTCTGGGAGTATCAAAATGAGCAATTGCCAGGAGAATGCAATCCATTGAAAGCGAACATATTTGCTGTTTTTGTTCTTTCTATTGCTCTCCACATATTCATCATCGCCCTCCCAGCCTACCCTGCTATTAAAGTCAATTGTTGGAAACACTCTCAGAACTACTTTTCTTAGTTTGACGCTTTGCATCATATGAAAAACAAGTGTTAGTTGTTCAGTCTTTGATGCCTGTTCTTCACCCAAAAAAGGTACAATTGTTGTTCTGGAATTTTTGGGAGGAGTAGAATTCTCCATTTGTTGCTTAATCTGTTTTTGATTCCTTCCTCAGCTGCTGAGCATGGGGAAAAAAAGGTGGGGAACTGAGGTATAGGGGTGCAATGACAATGTATTTGTACTGCCGAAGTCACATCCAGAGTAGAGTGGCGAGGGTAGAGATGACGCTGAGCCGCTGTATACCCGAGTCAAAATTTTCCAAGCAGCTGATGCTGGATGGAATACCTGTCAAGATGAGGAATCTGCGGGAGAAGAATCCACATAAAGAACATAACCAGTAAATAATTTCTCCTTTTTAAGCTGAAAAACGTGAAGAAAGCATCGAGCCAGTTAAGTATATGGTACTACCTTAAGAGATAAATAATGGGCCAATTTATTTTGTAGGAATCCACAATGCTCCAAATGACTGCAAGTCCTTGTTCTGCAGGAAGATCTGCTTTCAAATCCATTGAACAGACCTACCAGCATTGGTCTGGGATATAATACACTCATTGGTTTACTTCAGGGAGTCTTGAATCTAGCACATGCACCACATCATTTTACATAGTCTTTGGGTATCTTTCCTCATGGTTCTCCACCATGTATATCTTTGCATCTTGTGTTAGTTCTTCCGATCTCTGAAATGGCCCTTTCCCAGACTGTTGTTGCACAACCTTAACAGAGTATGCCAACTTTCCTGGGGAGCTGCAGTTTATCTTCATGAAATAGTAGGCTTTTGTTTTTCGAATGGATTGTGTCCTCCCTCGTATTCCTCATCTTTTGATATTATCTTCCAGCTTCAGGTGCTTCGGAATTTCTGCCAGTGGGCGCTGTGCGTCTATGCAGTCGTCTCAATGTCCCTCGAGGGCTTCCATCCCGGATTCGACGTCATTGTCGGTATATATGGCAAGTGCAGCGCCAGTTGGCTTCAGTTCTGTTTTTCCACGATAGCTAACGCTTTGAGATATAATGGCCTGCTTCAATTTTCTTGTGAAAGAGAATTTGTTTACTCGAGTACGATGGCCTTGTCTTTGACACCATCAACCCCGAAGACCAGTTAAAAAAATGCCATGACTGCGGCGCAAAACTGTCCCTCACTGATTTTCATTGTGTGCGTCTCTTGTGCCTTGGAGTGGAGCACAGGACTGTGGACTGTATGTCCTGTCCGTCCATGACTCGTAAGGCTGTGATAGAGCTTAAATGGAAATTAGCGGTGGGTAGGTCCCATACCAAATCCCGAGCGACGACTCTGTGGAATGAAAAAATCATCTGAGTGAAGAGGTGACCCTCCTCGAAGGAACAGATCAAAAAAGCGTGCTCGGGGACCACCAGAGGGCGCTGGCAAGATAGACGCATAACTGTAAGGCTCCGTTCTCTGCCCTGGTGAATGGTGGTGTAATGGTGGACAATATTACCTAGAAAGACACAGGCAAATTAAGGCTATGGGTTCATTCCCCAAGAACACCTATAAACAAAAAAAATAGAGAACCAGACAGCCATTGTATTGTCTCATCAATCCTTGAACCTCATGAACAATCCTTCACTTTCTTCCTGCTCACGGCTGTTTGCACACTCTCTGTGCGCATTCCTCACTGGAATCCACTGTTTTCACTGACTTTGGACACAACCTACAGCTGGGCACCAATTCAAGGTAAGCCGCGTGGCTGCCTCAACTGCCACTGGCTTCTGCATCGATCTGAACTAATGTAACCATGTTGATGGAATTTTTGTTAATTTTCTGCTTGCACCTCGTTCAAAACGCAGCTGTTCACACACAGAAGCACTTGTGCTGAAGCCCGTGTTTTAATCTGCTTTTGTGCTGCGTGTGGTGATATTCAGCCCACTATGAGTGCCTTGGTTCTATTTTCATGTAGCACTCACCCCTTCAAAGAAGGCTGCTTGTTTTTTCGATGTTACTAGTTTAGCCTGCCCGGTCCCCACCTCCATTGGCTACCTTGTTCTATTTCATCCAATCGGTGCGACTGGGAGGCAGGAGCCAGCCCACTGCCTCAAAGACCCACTTCTAAGGCCCCTGTCTGCTCCCTGTCTGGTTCAGGACGATTCCCACCCCCCTCTGTTCCCCCGTGTTGCTCCTCAGTGCCCCCCCACCCCCTCTGTTCCCCTGTGTTGCTCCTCAGTGCCCCATCCCCCTTTATTCCCCTGTGTTGCTCCTCAGTGCCCCACCCCCTCTGTTCCCTTGTGTCTCCTCAGTGCCCGACACCCCCCTCTGTTCCCCTACGTTGCTCTTCAGTGCCCCCCACCCCTCTGTTTCCCCCATGTTGCTACTCAGTGCCCCACCCCCTCTGTTCACCTGTGTTGCTCCTCAGTGCCCCCTCTGTTCCCCTGTGTTGCTCCTCAGTGCCCCCTCTGTTCCCCTGTGCGTCTCCTCAGTGCCCCCACCCCCTCTGTTCCCATGTGTCTCCTCAGTGCCCCCACCCCCTCTGTTCCCATGTGTCTCCTCAGTGCCCCCACCCCCTCTGTTCCCCTGTGTCTCCTCAGTGCCCCCACCCCCTCTGTTCCCCCGTGTTGCTCTTCAGTGCCCCCCACCCCCTCTGTTTCCTCCATGTTGCTACTCAGTGCCCCACCCCCTCTGTTCCCCAGTGTTGCTCCTCAGTGCCCCCCACCCTCTCTGTTCCCCCATATTGCTCCTCAGTGGCTCCCACCCCCCGTTCCCCTGTGTTGCTCCTCAGTGCCCCCACCGCCTCTGTTCCCCTGTGTTGCCCCTCAGTGCCCCCACCCCCCTCTGTTCCCCTGTGTTGTTCCTCAGTGCCCCTCACCCCCCTCTGTTCCCCTGAGTTGCTCCTCAGTGCCCCCTCCCTCTCTTTTCCCCCATGTTGCTCCTCAGTGCCCCCACCCCCTATTCCCCCTGTGTTGCTCCTCAGTTCCCCCCACAACCCTCTTGTTCCCCCTGTGTTGCTCTTCAGTGCCCCACACCCCCCTCTGTTCCCCTGTGTCACTCCTCAGTGCCCACGCACCCCTTTGTTCCACTGTGTTGCTCCTCAGTGCCCCAAACCCCCCTCTGTTCCCCTGTGTTGCTCCTCAGTGACCCCCACCCACCTGTTTCCCGTGTTGCTCCTCGGTGCCCCCCACCCCCTCTGTTCCCCTGTGGTGCTCCTCAGTGCCCCCACCCTCTCTGTTCCCCTGGGTTGCTCTTCAGTGCCCCCACCCTCTCTGTTGCCCCTCCGTGCCCCCACCCTCTCTGTTGCCCCTCAGTGCCCCCACTCCCCTCTGTTCCCATGTGATGCTCCTCAGTGCCCCCACCCACCCTCTGTTTCCCCCGTGTTGCTCCTCAGTGGCCCCCACCCCCCTGTTCCCCTGTGTTGCTCCTCAGTACCACCTACCGCCCCTTGTTCCCCCTGTGTTGCTCCTCAGTGCCCCCACCCCCTCTGTTCCCCTCTGTTGCTCCTCAGTGCCCCCACCCCCTCTGTTCCCCTCTGTTGCTCCTCAGTGCCCCCCACCCCTCTGTTTCCCTCAGTGCCCCCCACCTCCCTCTGTTCACCCGTATCGCTCCTCACTGCCCCCTCTCCCCCCTCTGTTCCCCCGTGTTGCTGCTTGATGCCCCACCCCCTTTTGTTCCCCTGTGTTGCTCCTCAGTGCCACCCACCGCCCCCTGTTCCCCCTGTGTTGCTCCTCAGTGCCCCACCCCCCTCTGTTCCCCTGTGTTGCTCCTCAGTGCCCCCACCCCTTTTGTTCCCCTGTGTTGCTCCTTAGTGCCCCCCACACCCTTCTGTTCCCCTTGATGTCTGTGTTCCTCCCTACCTCCCTTGTGTTGTCCGTTCGCCCCCTTCCCACCACCCCTGGTGCCCCGTTTGCTTGAGGTGTTCTGCCGACTTGTATTCCCTCTTCTTGCTGTCCCACCCTCTCTCCTCTCTCCCCCGTCCCCTCATTGTATTCCTTACCACTTACGCTTTTTCAGATGTCATCTGACCTGTTTGTTAGCTACTTGCTTGTCTCACACCCTCCCCATTTGTTTTTCTCCTCCCTCTCAGCACTATCTGAAATGTTGTCATGCCTAGTATGATAGTCGCTTGTTTTGTTCTTCTCCTTCACCCTCTACCAACACCCCGCGCCCCGCTGTTCCCCTGTGTTGCTCCTCAGTGCCCCCCGTGCCTCTGTGATGCTCCTCTGTGCCCCCACCTCCCTCTGTTCTCCCATGTTGCTCCTCAGTGCCCCCACCCCTCTGTTCCCCTGTGTTGCTCCTCAGTGCCCCCACCCCGTTCCTTCTGTGTTGCTCCTCAGTTCCCCCCACAACCCCCCTGACCCCCCTGTGTTGCTCCTCAGTGCCCCACACCCCCCTCTGTTCCCCTGTTTCGCTCCTCAGTGCCCCCCAGCCCCCTCTGTTCCCCTGTGTCACGCCTCAGTGCCCCCCTCTGTTCCCCCATGTTGATCCTTGGTGCCCCACACCCCCTTCTGTTCCCCGTGTTGCTGCTTAGTGCCCCCACCCCCTTCTGTTCCCCTTTATGTCTGTGTGCCTCCCTACCTTTCCCCTCTGGTCCCCTGTGTTGTCCGTTTGCCCCCTTCCCACTCCACGTGCTGCCCCGTTGGCTTGAGGTGTTCTGCCAACTCATATTCCCTCTTCTTGCTGTCGCACCCTCTCCCCTCTCTCACCCCTCCCCTCATTGTATTCCTTAGCACTTAAGCTTTTCAGATATGTCGTCTGACCTGTGTGTTAGCTACTTGTTCATCTCCCACCCTCCCCATTTGTTTTTCTCCTCCCTTACCCCCTCTAGCACTATCCAAAATGTCATCAGGCCTAGTATGATAGTCACTTGTTTTGTTTTTCTCTTTCTCCCTCTACTCCAACAGCCCCTACCCCCCTCTTCTTTTTAAATTCCGGCACTATCTCAAATGTCAGGCATAGTAATGTAGCCGCTTGTCTGCACCATCTGAAATGTCGTCATCCTTATTATGATAATTATTTTTCACATTCTGAATGTTTCAAGGACTTGTAAGAATGTCACTGTATTTTCCCATGTTCCCTCCCTGCCTTGAAGCGCTTTGAAACACTTTGTGTATAGGCGCTATATAAATAATCATTCAATCCTAGCAATACAACACAATTCATTCAGATTATATCAATTGTGACTAAAAACCGCACACTACATTTTATCTAGAGAATGATACATTTTATTCAACTTTATCAACAATGGTTAAAAACACATGAAAAATGTAAAAGCATGCATTACAATAATTCCACAAAAAGTGATCAGTGCAAAACAAGCATACAAATCGTAATAATGCATTGATACAAAGGTCAGTACAATGACACAAGATAACAAAAACCTTTACCTGGTTAATAGTAGAATGCACTTTTGATTTTGTGCTATTCCCCACTAAGACAAGTATAACAATAGCGGATCCCTCACCGGGTGTCCTAAATCAATTTAATAAACTGATGTAAAGGACTGTTAAACATTACACTGGCCATGCATACCCTGTTTTTGTTTATAGGTGTAATGGTGGAGTAAAGTCCAGGAGAGCAGCTACAACAGCGTGCTGCAATGAATGTGCGGGATCTGAGGCGCACTCAAATCAGCTGGGCAGCCTAATAGAGTATCCTCCGGTGAGGCGGGCAGAGCCGAGACAGGCAGGAGGCGAGGCGGCCAGGACACAACGAACCGTGTAAAGGGGTGACACCCGCGGGGTGCCAGTGGAGACTGGTGCCCCCCCCACCATTGTCGCTGGAAGCTTGCCATGAGCTCGGGGCTGGAGCCCTGCCGGCGAAATCCCTCAACTGACAGCGAAGGAGAAGGCAGCGCTTCATCCCCCGGCCCCAGAGGATCTCAGAAGAGCTGCAGCTGGCGGAACCCGAGGAGTCGCAATTCCACCCCCCCCCCTTACCCTTGCCCTCCCCCCAACTCGAGCCTACTCCATTTCGCTTTCTGCTTATCTTCCGTCTGAGGGAACTTCTCCTTCTGTATCCTCAGAAGATTTATGCTCACTTGAGCCACCCTGGGCGGACCCATACAATGTGGCTACTAAGTGTCTCCAGGCTGTCAGGGTTTCTGCTTCCTCCTCCCCTCCCCTATGGACCGCTTCATGCCATGTTGCCGTTTCGGCTTCAGTCCATTTCTGAAGATCACTCCACCAAGCTTCTACTTTCGGTCTGTAACATGCTTTCCACCCAATTGCAATCCTGCGCTTGGCAAGTATGTATGCCAAGTCCTTAAGCTTGCTGATATGTTTTAGTAGGCGCAGTCTGGGGAACCCCCTCCCCCCACCATACATGCCCACACCGATACAACATTCAGCTTAACCCCTTTTTTGTTTAGTCGGTGGGCTATTTCTCCCCAGAACTTCCCAATTTACGGGCACGCCCAAAACATGTGGGTCATCCCTGCGTTTTCTTCTCCACATTTGGGGCACATTTGTTGTCCAGCATCTCTTAACTGTGCTATCCTCTGGGGGTGTCATATATGCCGTATGGGTTACATATAGCTGTATTTGTTGTAGCCTGGCATTCCTAAATACTTTTTAATGGTACCTTTGAACCCTTTCCCATAGCCCATCACTCATAAATTCCCCAGTTTCCTCTTCCCAGTCTTGTCTTAATTGGGCTACCTCCTTTCCCACCCTAGACCTCAGCATCTCATAGAGTCGGGAAACTTCATGACCTCCCTCTGCTATGTCGTATAGCGTTTCTATAGCCATGTCAGGTTGATCTTCCAGTATTATATCGGACCACGTTTCTCTGATTTTCCAGACCAATCTAGTGTAGGTGATATACTCTCCCACGTGCAAGCCTGTTTCCTCTGTCAGCTCCCCAAATTCCCGCACTATTCCGTCCTGCCATATATCTCCCATTGTTGCAATCCCCACTGGCTCCCAGTGCTTACGTATTGTCTTTCTCAGTTGCTCGTCTCCTCCGGTCAATGCCACTAGCGGCACCTCCAGGGAGCACGGAGCCGGATTTTCCATGACCTGGCAAGCCTTGCGTCACACCTTCCATCCCAGCTCCACCATCCCCGGCGCCCTACTATCTCAGGGCGGGGCAGCCATATCACCTCTTTCATGAAAAACGGGGCACACTCTGATCTCTGCAATCTAGACTCTGATGTCGAGTCTTCTGCTAACCATTTGCCACGTATTGCAATTGGCTGGCCATGTGATAAATCTCAAAGTTAGATAATTTTATGCCCCACTTTTCATGCGTGTTTTGCAATTTCCATAGGGCAATTCTATTCCTGGTTCCGTGCCAAAGGAAGCCTCTACATTTGCTTTGGAGTTTAACAAAGAAGCGCTTCGGTATCATATATGGTATGTTCCCAAAGAAATGTAATAGTCTAGGCAATACAACCATCTTCAACAACGCCCCCTTCCCCATCATGGCCAGGGGGAGCTTAACCCAGAACTTCATGCTGCTTTCTATATTCACAACTGCTTTCTCAGTATTGTACTTATATTCCGCTTCTACCGTATAATAAATATCAATCCCCAGGTATCTGAACGTGCTGGTCACCCACGGTATTTGAAAGACTGGCAGTTGTTCCCTCGGCACCCCTATGTACCTTCCCAGGGGAAATATGCACGATTTCTTAGGATTGACCGCAATGCCAGAGAGCTCCGCAAATCACTCCATCGCTTCCAGAATATATTGGAGATTCTCTTCAGGGTACCTCAAGTATAACAACATGTCATCTGCGTATAATTAAATTAGGTGTGGTCCTCCTTTTGTGTGGATCCCGACTTCCTCATATTGTTGCCTCAGGTATATCGCTAGGGGCTCCAACGCTAGGATGTACAGCATCGGGGACCAAGGGCAGCCCAGTCTGGTGCCTCTACTGAGCTGCCACCTCTCCGAGATGACCGCTCCTGTCTTAACCCTGGCTAGCGGTGAACTGTATAGTAATCTCACCCATTTAAGGTACTCTCTGTTCACGCCCTCTTGGGTATCTACTATTTGCCCGCCCTCCCCCATGACTGACTAATCGTTGCCCTTGGGGCCTTGCTTTTGTATAGCCATGCTAGCAATCTACCTGGTTTGTCTCCCCCCCCCCCCCGCGTGTTGCCTCTCTAGGTACTTCTTATAGTTTAAATTACACAATCTCCCCCAGAGCTCTACGCATTTCTGCTGCAATTGGTTTATTGCTTCAGCATCCTCCCGGGAGTCACTACCTCTGACCAACACTGCCTCCCATTCTGCCTCTGCCTTCTGCAATTCTCTTTGTATGCCGCCATGCAACCCTTTAGATTTGGCTATGGCTGCACCTCTCGTCACCACCTTAAAAGCCTCCCACAAGATACCGGCCGATTCCACACTCCCTGTGTTCTTTTCAAAATATTCTATAATTTCTCCTCTCACGTCCTCCCAGATCACTATATCTTTCAATGCTTCTGCTCTATGTCGCCATGTTGGGATCCTTGCTCTTCGGGGCAGGTATTGCCATGTCAGGACCAGAGGCGAGTGGTCAGACGCGCTTGTATGTAAGCTCGTTCCCTTAACTAATAACACTACCAAACCCCCAACTCCCCACCCTCCGGCCATTAATGCCCCTCCAAATACCCCAACTCCCCCCTCCCTCACCCTTTCTCCCATCCCCAACTGGTGCCCAGCTCCATACCTGGATCTCAGGCTATCCCGCATCTAGTCCTACAAGTAGAACCTCGCAGGTGGTCCACCCTATTGGTGTCCCGACTCAACTAACTACTGGGGGTAAGAACACACTGTCTCCGTTGCCTCCGCATTAATGGCACTGTGCCACTCACATTTTCCTGACACTCACTTACAGATCTCAATATCAATCCTAATATTAGGGCTACTCCATGGTATCACCCACTGTCGGTATCTTCTAGCTTCTATACATGCTCAGAGGGTTTTGCTCGGCGTCCACCCACCCTATGGCTAAGTCAGCAATTTGCCCGCTAGTTTAGCTTCAGTCACATTCAGCTACCCACAAGCGGTTGCTTCACTTATCTTGTCCCTTCTAGTCATGATCTCCTGTGTCTGCTGGGCAACCCTGTGCGTCTAGCCAGTTAATCGCCTCCTTTGGTGACTCAAAGAAGAACGCTTTTCCTTTGTGCAAGACTTTGTTTCGCTGGGTACAGCAGCATGTATTTGAATCCAGATTCCCGCAGCCGCTTCTTGGCCGCCACATAGTGTAATCACTGCCTTTGTACATGCATGGTGTAGTCCGGATACCCTGTGACGGTCGCTGATGCTCTGCTTCGCTTTCCGCCCTTTCGGAAATATTCGAGGATCTTCTCTCTGTCTTTATAGTTCAGAATCTTGGCAATAATTGCTCAGGGAGAGGGGCTCCTGGATGGGGCCTCCTGAGCAGAGCCCTGTGCGCTCTCTCCACTGTGAACCCTTGAGTGAGCGTTTCTGCTCCAATCTCCTGAATCAGCATGTTCTCCAAATAGTTTGTAGGCTCCGTACCTTCCTCACCCTCCGGCAGGCCTACCACTCGTATGTTACAATGCGCTCGCGCTTCTGCCTCCTCTGCTCAGTTTTCCAGGTTTCGCACCTGTTACTGCAATATATGTACCTCCTTGGCATTGGCTGTGCTGATCTCCGCGTTAGTTTGTACTTTCCTTTCTAGGCCACTTGTGCGTTCCGCTAACTACCTTACATCTTGTCTTAGAAGGTTCACATCCACACTGACCGCATCAATTTTGCTTTCAAGTGCAGCTTTCAACTCTGCCATGGCCTTGTCGATTTTACTTCCCCACGAGGCCTTCAATTCCACTATGGCCTCAAGGATGTGATAATCATCCCGAGGCGGGGCGATCTTGTGTTGAGTGGCTCCTTTTACTGGCGCAGGTGCCTCTGGTGACTGTGCCTGTTTGGTGAAGATGTCCATCGTTGGTTCCCTTGACCTTGTTATTTTTAGCCGCCATGTTCACTGCCCCCACACTAGCCCCCTCAGCGCAATGTTATGGTGTCTCTTCTCTGATTCTCTTCCACTGCCTGGTCGGGGCTTTGTTGACCAAACACTGTGTCCGCTTGACAATCTGGGTTGTATTTCTACTTCCTCACCACCACTGGATGGGTGGCGGGTGGGTCGGGTGTTCTCCTCTCGATATGTCTCTGTGCTGGGGCCATTTGCGTTAGTCTGTGCCGCCCAAATAGTGTGGTGGGTTGCTGCCATAGTTATTCGTTTTAGCCAAGCTCCAGTCTTATGCACCAGACTCTCCTGTGGCCACTGTGGTAGCAATCCCCCCATTCCTAGCTTCTGCACATCGTTCCTTAATATTTCAGGCAATTCCTCTTCTCAGCGTAACTCGGCAGGTTTTTCCATAGGTACAAAAAAAGAAAAACAGGGTCAGATTCCTTTTCCCCATGGCTGTCTGTCCATGTATTGCATCAGCATAGTGCAGTATTTCATGGCTTTATCTGTGCCCCTTGCTTCTTGGCCCACCAGTACCATGTTGGATATTTTTTATTCGTGCCTCCGCCCGTGGTTTGGTGTGTTGCTGCAGGTCTGCAGTTGTGAGCCCGATGTAAAGCTCTGTTGGGATTTCTAATAAATAATGTGGGCCGTTGGTATTATCAGCTATGTGGGCTCTTCTCCACTTCTCCCCCTGTCACCTAGGGGTTGCCGCCTGTCTGATAGGCTCCAGGCAGTTCCATGTCCTTCAAAATGTGTGCCACAGAGCTCCCTCCAAGTATGAACTGCTTGTTCCGCAGTCCGGGACACATCCGTCTAGATACGCCCGGCCCGCGGCACGATTCTGTGCAAGTTCGGACCACGGGTGGTGTGTTGCGCCGCCCGCGCCACTGCTTGTTGGGGCGCGTGACCCTTGCAAAGTTATGTACACGCTTTACCTTCCATTCAGATGGCCGTACCTCAGTCATTGGAAATTACTCTTCTTGGCCTGCCTGCCAGTGTTTAGGTCTGCTCCACTTTCGCAGCCCGTGAAAGTTCCTGTCACCAGGTTCGGATGTCAGTTTCCCTGTTTTACTGAGCTCGCTCTCTGCAGTTCTGCGCTTGATACTATGTTTCCACCCGCAATGTCCATTACACAGTCTATGCCTTTGCATGAGGGATATTGTCTCAGGGCCGTTTGACTGATCCACACATCAGCTGCTTTCTGGGAGGCGTTCTCGTCCGTCGCTGTCTATATCTCGGGCTTTACGCGAGATACTGGTATCTAGGAGGCTGTCCTTTCAACTTCGCGATCCTGCTTTTTCCGGGAGACTTCTTCAGAGCTATGAACTCATTTCATCCCTCTGCCAATTCCTTAGATGTTGTTCGTAACGTGTTTGCTCCCCAGCGCGGGTGGCTTGACCTCTCAGACTTCCTGCACCCACGTTGGCCCTTTGTGGTATCCAGCCGACTCTCCCCCACACTACAGCGGGCGCTCTTACTTGCAGCCTCTGTCCCCTTCCTTTGCTTTCCAGTCCCTCTTTCAGTGCGCAGAGTCCGCTTTCGTTAGCCTTCGGCTACAGTCTTACGGTTCGTTCCTTTGTTCTCTGCACAGCGCCATTTTGTTTCGACTGCCGACTAGAGACTGCCTAACTTCTTCAGCTCACGGTTTGCTTCTCGCGTTATTTGCACCAGATTTTCAATCCCAGCATGGCCATTATATTCATACTGCTGTAGTTTCCGTGTTAGCAACTCACAGCAAACTCCAAACGCCTTTTATCAGAAGGATCATTGGAGGATCAGCGGGAGGACATACAAACCACGTCCTCTTCCGTGGCCATGTAGCCACACCCCCCTCTCCCCTCCCAAGGACAAGATCACCCTTGACGAGAGTTTCCGTCGAGTGATACAGTGGTGGGGAGTGCGCACACATCTATCCGCACGTGTGAATATCCAGACCCCACCTCATCAGCAGACGGTCACGACGGGCGCCTCCCTGTAGGATGGGGAGCACACACCGGAAGCCTTCATGCAAGAGGCCTGTGGATACCGGAGGAGAAGACATTGCACATCAACGTGTTTGAGCTACAGGCAGTGTTTTGGGCCCTCAAATCCTTTCTCCCGTCCCTCAAGGGCAAGGTGGCACAGGTCTTCACGGACAACACCACCACTATGTTCTACATCCGGAAGCAGGGGGCAACCAGATCCCTGACGCTCTCCAAAGAGGCGCAGGACCTTTGGTACTGGGCCGTAGCCCAGGGGATGTTCCTCATCCCGTTTCATCTGGCAGGAGTGAAGAACACCGTGCCGACTCTCTCAGCAGGGAGCTGTGCTCGTGCCACGAGTGGGAACTTTAGGCAGGACCAAGTGGATCACCTGTTCCGCAGATGGGGCAATCCCCAGATTCATCTGTTTGCTACAGCGACGAACACCAAGGGCGGGCGAGGTTCGCCAGCAGGTGTCCCCATCCGGGGAGCATGGGGGACGCATTCTCCTTCCCCTGGAACGGCCTGTTCCTGCATGCGTTCCCTCCATTGCCATTGCTTCTTCGACTAGTAAATCAACTCAGACAATCCCGGCGCAGGATGATCCTCGTCGCACCGGCGTGGCCGAGACAGATATGGTACCGAGACCTTCTGGACATGTCGGCGTCCCCTCCAGTCAAGCTTCTGGCGCTCTCAGATCTTCTTGCCAGAGAAGGAGGTGCGATTCTGCACCACGACCCAGGATGCTGAACCTGAAGGCCTGGCTCCTGCAACAATAGAATTTGGGGGCTACGATCTCCCAGCGGATTGTAAGGAGGTGCTCGCCGAGGCCAGAGCTTCGTCTACTCTTAAATGCTACGGGCACAAATGGAAGAGGTTTGCCGTTTGGTGGCATACTCAGAAGATCGACCCTATATGAGTCACTGCTCCGCAGGTGCTTCCGTATTTGTTGTAGTTGGCCAAGGGAGGACTGGGCCATGCTTCCATCAAAGTTCATCTGGCGGTTATCTCCCACTACACTAGATCTCCTGGATGATCATCCTTATGGCCGCATCGTTTGGTCAAGGAGTTCATCAAAGGACTGTTTAGCTCGTTCCCGCCGGTGAAGTCTCTGGCCCGGTGTGGGAGATGAATGTGGTGCTGACTAGGCTCATGGGTCCTCCGTTCGAGCCCATGCATTCGGTGCCACTGACATTTTTGTCGTGGAAAAAAGCGTTTCTTGTGGCCATCACCTCCGCATGACGAGTGGGAGAGATTCAGGGCCTCTCTTGTAAACCACATTATTTGACATTCCACTAGGCGAGGGTGGTGCTACGAACGCACCCCTCCTTCATGCCCAAGGTGCCGTCGAAATTTCATCTCAACGAGCCCTTGGTGTTACCTGTGTTCTTCCCAACGCCTTCGTCGCCGGCTGAGAGGACTTTGCACTCGCTGGATGTGACTAGAGCGCTGAAGTTCTATGTGGACCGCACAAAGAGTTTCCGGAACACGTCGCAACTTTTTGTGAACTTTGGCCCTATGAACCATGGTAAGGTTCTCTCCAAGGCTTCCATTTCCAGGTGGCTCTCCGGCTGCATCATCCATTGTCACCGGTTGGCAAACCAACCGTTGCCTGGCCGTCCGAGAGCTCACTCGTCCAGAGCGATCGCTACAACTACGGCGTTCCTGTCTGGTGTGCCCCTGCTTGATATCTGCAGGGCTGCTACGTGGAGGTCGAGGCACACCTTCACAGAGTTCTACTGCGTCGACAGGGATTCCAGGGACGTGTCCAGAGTCGGCCAAACAGTGCTGCGCAACCTGTTCGCTTGAAGGTGAGCCTGGTGAGGAAGTTAGAGATGCTTAATGTTGAGATGCTTAATGTTGAGCCTTGCCACCTCCCGTGGTTGTGCATGTGGGTACTGCTATGTATTCTTTATTCATGAGCATGTGAATCCATGCTAGACCCATGCTGGAGAACAGGTAAGTAAGGTGTTCCTTGCTAAAGTTCCTGTGGGCAAGGGCCAAACATAGAATTGCATACAAAACAATGATCTTTCCTAAGGAGGAAGGTGGGATGGGCTTCCCAGATCTCCCGACCTACTATGAAGCGGCCCAACTGCGGGTGCTGGTAGACCATCTGGACCCGGCTTCGGAAAAAGCAATGGGTGCCACTGGATAACACGGTTCTAACACCAGTCCCCCTCAGAGAACAGCTGTGGGTCCTCCGCTCTTGTATTTCAAGGAGTGTGCTGACTCACTAGATCCTGGAAGTTTTATGGGTTCTTTGGAGGGACGAAGGGGAAAATAGATGCTTGTCTACATGACCATCCCCCATGAGTTGCATCTGGGCACCACCATTACGAGATGGGATCGAAGAACCTTTGGCATTCCAAACGTGGTACGCGGCTGGGCTGAGCAGGGCAGTCCAGATGTGGGAAAGGGGGTGGGGGGAGTTAATTATAATAGAGAGGCTAACAGACTTCTTGCAGATGGGCACCCTGTCCATATTCTGCTACTTACAGCTGAAGGGAGTCCTATTGGAGGTTAGATGGGGGGTGAACTTACAGAGGGGGCTGACGGATTTTGAGATACTCTTGCTCACGAGGTCGGACTCCAGGGGACTCATAGCCGGGTTATATAAGGGGATACTGCTGGCGGAACCCAGGAACCCACTCCTGGCCAGGAAAAGATGGGGATGTGACCTAGGGACGGAAATAGACGACTCTATGGAAACGGATGTGCAGACAAGTAGCAAAGTCAACAGCGTCCTTGCAGTATAGACACCAGGTCATAAAGGTCCTACACAGGTGGCACTACCCGCCGGTTGTGCTAGCAAAGATGTCTACGGGATACTACCCACGCTGTTGGAAATGTGGGAGGACCGAAGGGGACTATGGTCATATGTGGTGGGGCTGTGGAAGGGTGCAAACATACTGGAGGGAAGTTCTGTCGTGGATTAAAGGGGTAGATGGGATCAATAGGGAACTCTCCCCGTGGCGACTTCTCTTTGGGGTAACGGTGGAGGCAGACGAGGGTGAGGATGAGCACATGGTAAGGGTAATGTTGGTGGCAACCAGATGCTGCCTTGCCGAGATGTGGAAAAGTCCAAGGATGCCAGCCGAAAGGGAGTGGGTGGCGAAGATGCGAGCCATATACGATATGGAATACCTCACTCATCTGATTGATGAGTCCCGTACTAACATTGAGAGCCAATGGGTGCCCTTCTTTTGAAAGTATGGATGTCGAAAAGTGGTGGGGAGGTGACGTGCCAAAACAGGTGGGGCCCCGGGGCCGGATGTCAAGGAGCTCCACGGTCCCAGATCCCTTGGTTCAGAGGGGGTCCATGAGGGGGAAACTCTGGGTGAAATATGACGGGGTGATGGGAGTAGGGTGAACCCACTCAGGGGACCATGAAGCTGACTGCTGGGAGAATGGTTGTCATGGTGGAGGGGGGGCCTTACTTTGCATACTATTTCCAGCGTTTTGAGACTTCGGCACCCACAGGCAAATGGCTCTTTAGATTGTAAGGCTCTTTGGCTGCTAGCACCCCAGATGTACCCCCATAGACTTCAAGTTGGTCCAGCACCATTGCCAGGGGGCATTAGAGGGGAGAGGATTGTAATCCTTCTTGTAAGTTTTATTGCTGAGCATAATATTGGTAAGCATGAGGCGTTGTTTTTGGAGCTTTCGCCTTCTTAAAGCACTCGGTGCTAAAACATCCAGCTGCCACTTCTATGGGGAGTTAGAGGCAGTTGTGAAAAAGGATTTGCTTTTTCTATAACTTCAGGCTGAGTAGGCTGGTCTAAGAGCTTAATGTTCATACTGTATGGATATAGCCCTCTAGTAGACTGGTGCACCAAATAACTGCAGGCAGCCTGTGAAAGTTGCCACAGGGGGCGCATGGGCACGAAAGGTAGTGCTGATGCACCTTGCCAGGTAGTTGCAGCGTGAGGGGCATGAGGGGCGGGCACAGGCAAGCTCAACACCAAGCCCTCTGCACCTCAAAAGCACCCTAAGCCCTAGCACAGCCACTAACCTGACACCAGGCTGCACCGTCTCTGCTGCGGGATACCCCAGCCGGCAGGCTGACGCTGAAGAGGGCGAGAGGCTCCACGCCTCGCACCAGGTCACAGAACAGCGCTGATGCAGGTTTGGCGGTTAGAGGAAAGGACCCAAGAATTCGGGACACTGGAACATCACCAGAACTTGAATTGGGAAAGCCAGACCATGCTGATGCCTCTTATAGAGACCTTATGACCAGAGTCGTAGATTTTCTGGGATGGCGCAGGCCGGCTCCACCATTTGAGCAGGAAGACCTGATGGACATTCTTGATAAAGGACCACAAAAGGATCCCATTCTTCCCATTTATATCGCACTCCAAAAAGGGTTATGGCAAAATGGGAGGTTCCTGAATCAAGTCCAGTTGTGAATTAATACCTCACCAATAAGTACAGATCCTCAAGTAACGACCCTATCTTTCTTTGCAACCACCCTACACCAGAAACCCTGTTATTTCAGGCATTGCAAGCTCCTTCAAAACAGGCTGCTTACCCAACCATCCCACCAGACTGGGATGATAAACGTTTCAACGCTTGGGCTAGGAAGGTATTTTCTGCCGGGAGCATGGTTTTCAAGTCTGCAAATGCCACTTGCACCTTAACAAAATGTACATTCACCCTCTGGGCCTGTATAGCTATGGCGGCTGACCGTATTCCCAAAGGGAAAGAAAGACGGCTTCCTGAATATTGTAAGAGATGGTAAGGAGGCTATGTGTGAGCCTTTACTATCAGGACTGGACTCGACTGATAGCGTTAGCAGAGCCATAACGCCAAGCACAGTGATACGCAGATTTACTTGGTTGAGGAAGTTGGGGTTTGCGCTGGACATGCAATCCAGACTCCTCAACATGCCCTTTGATGGCACTCAGCTGTTTGGCAGCAGGGCTGACAATAGCCTAGAGAAGCTGCAGACCTCAAAGATGGTGGCCAAATCCATCATCAGATAGCCACAACCATCTCACACCAGTGGATCATCTTGGAGGGGTAAGTCCTTTAGTTTCTACTCCTTAGTTGGACGAGAGAGAGGACTGGCTAGTCAAAGGGGCCAAAGAAGATTCCCTCCTGGTGGACATGGGAGAGATGCAAAGTCTGTCCAAGCAACGGCTATCTTTTTCTCAGCTGCTGCTTCAGCTGCCTCAAAACCTCTCTGAAGCCATAAACCACAAGGCCCCGGTGTGAGGCAGACTCTCGCAGCATTAGTTCAGCACCACCCTCCTGAACTAACTCTGCTACCAGCTCCAATTGTCCAAATATATATTTGTAATATAAATAGAAAGTCATCTATGTACATATATTATATCCTCTCTCCACATTCACTCTACAAATGTAATTGTTTTATATTCAAACTGCTCAAGATATGGAACAAATGTTCCACTGTATATTCTCTGTAACTAAACATGTGTCTGTAACAATTTACATACTAGGCTGGACTACAGAAAGAACAAGTGATTATCTGATTAATGCACATCCTGTGACACCGGTCGTTTATGGATTACCTAAAATTCATAAAAATAGAACAGATCCACCCCTACGGCCAATAGTAGCAGGGACTGATGGTATCTTTCAACCGTTGGCAATATATCTGGACACAGCCCTACAACCATTTATACAGAAGACGGAAACCTACATCAAGGACACCACACATTTTTTACAAATCATTAGAGAGATTGATACAGACCAACCTTATATTCTACTGTTCACTATAGACGTCAGTAGCTTGTATACATCAATCCCACATAATCAAGGCATTGAAGCCCTGGAATGGTTTTTACTTAAACATGAAGACATCAACATCCAAAAAACATTCGCCATTGAACTTATCAACTTTATTTTATACAACAATTACTTCAGTTTCAACAATCGGTACTATTTGCAGAAATCGGGGACAGCCATGGGCTCATCTGTAGCCCCTTCATATGCGAACATTTTCATGTATAACTTTGAACTGACATTTGTCTTGGAAAATCCTGTCTGGAAGGACAAAATCAAAACCTGGCTACGATACATTGATGATGTGTTTGGCATCTGGTTAGGCACGGAATCTGAATTGAAACTCTTCTGGGAATATCTCAACAATTGTAACAACAGGATTCAATTTACCATCGAAATTGGTAAACCATCCATCAATTTCCTGGACATGACAATTGAAATTACGAACCAAGGACTCAAAACACGGATCTTCAGAAAACCCACAGATGTGAATAGTTCTCTCCATTTCCAAAGCTTTCACCCTAAACATATTAAGGACAATTTACCCTATAGTCAACTTCTAAGACTCAAAAGGATCACTTCCGATACAGAAAAACTACAGGAGGAATTTATGATCCTAAAAAAGAGATTTACTGAAAGAGGATTCCCTGAAGACCTAGTGGAAAATGCAATACGGAGAACAGAAACACAAAGCCGTGAAGAACTTTTGACACAGAAACCAAAGAATATCAAAAACAACTTAATACATACACTAAGATATTCTAGTCAAAGCTTTCAAATAAAGCGGATAATCCATAAAAACTGGGACCTTATCAAAACGGACCCTCAGTTGAATACGCTTTGCAGAACCACCCATGCTAGCATTTAAAAGGGGCAGTAATTTTAGAGACAGATTGATCAAAGCAGAAAAAATAAGAAAACCTACGGAGCGAACCAAAGGATGGGACTTTTCCCTGTCTCAACTGCCAACACTGCTCAAATGTAATTAAGGGTGATCATATTAGACATGCCAATACAGGCAAGAAAATTTCACTCAAACAATATGCTACGTGTGATTCAAAAAATGTCATTTACGCGCTATGATGCCCATGTGGGGAATACTACGTGAGCTAAACAGCCAGGAAAGCCAAAGAAAGATGGACGGAGCATAAATCAAAAATTAGAACCAAAAATATTAAGTCACTCGTCTACAGGCATTTTCGAGATCATAAACAATGTTGCACAAATGAGTGGTTATACTTGAGGTACTCCATCCGCTCCCAAGAGGAGGAGATTGACAAAAGAGATTATCTCAAAGAGAATTATACT
Source organism: Ambystoma mexicanum (assembly GCF_040938575.1). NCBI lineage: Eukaryota > Metazoa > Chordata > Amphibia > Caudata > Ambystomatidae > Ambystoma > Ambystoma mexicanum. The sequence goes on along the minus strand of NC_090929.1, from coordinate 994,511,948 downwards.
GGATCCATCGCCTTGACTCTCTTAACCCACTAGGGATAAATGAAGATTACTATGTGGGACCTTTTCTATAAAACAACTACCATTCATTTATATAGCAGTTTCCATCTGTTTTTACTTTATTTATGGGACATAACTACCCCGGAGACATACTATATCATAATCACATCCAGATACTGTTAAATGAGTCAAATATTTTATCAGAATTCATTACTACATAGGATTTGCTTGCTATGAATATTCAAGTACTGTATATATGCAGATGTGTATGTCATGTATCAGATTGTGAATCCATAGATGGAACAGCAACAGAATGAGCATTTTATCGTTTGAGGTTAGCATTATTTTATGAGAACAATAATAGATCATATTCTATGTCCATGACCATCTCTTGTAGGCTATAGATTCCACCCCATTTTCACCTTCTACTCACCTTCTACTACTTCTGAGTTATTCTTCCTATATGGATACCCAATTATGTAAGTGATACCAACTATGATTACACTCACAGATTTTGTTGAACCGTATTCCTACATTTCTTTAGGGATATTTTTTTTAAAATAAATTTATTTGGGCGCTCGATCTCGACCAGTTTTCGGAATGCATTTGAATGCGTTCCTCTTCTCCTTACAATTGTATATGAGAACTCTAGCTGTCACCACGCTCATGTGCTTCTGACGCATCTAATTCTGACGCGGCCGCGTCTTACATTTCAATCATGTTAATTACTGGACAATAGCACGACGCATGCGCACGATGATGTCAGCTTCCGCTGATGGGATCACGCTATGACGCGTGTGACATAGGATGCGCAATCATCACCCTAATGCCGCTATATTAAGCGGACAACGTTGATGATCTTAACATCCTCCTGCAGCGGCGCCTGTTCCTGTGTTTCTTCGCGTGTTCTGCAGAGCGACTTCTTTTTCGTGTAATAAGTAAGTCTTGAATTGATTTATATTCTGGGTTACTATAGACCCGGTCCATTACACCACGAGACTAAGTATTTTTTGTAAACTCTTTCTTCCCTCCCATGCAGTTTGCTGATGTGGAGTCTTTGATCACTCATTGAAATAGTGTACAGGCTTGACATACATTTCTTTTGGAAACTACTGCGGTGGCTGGAGTGTCATCATGTGGCACGTACACCTAATAAGGTCAGCACCTACTTTTTCAACATAAAATTATTTTGTTAATTTTGCCTATTCAGCCCTTAATATCACTGATTACTATTTTCTACAGGTAGTATCCTGTACTCCCTCAGAGATAGCCCCTCCCACATATGCTGCCGGATGTCATTCATCCATTTTTAGAAAACGTTCTATTCCAGTTGGAAAAATACATCCTAAACACAAGGTCAGCAGAATTCACTTCTCTTCCTATCTTTTATACTTATTCTTAAATCATACACTTATCTATAGGTTTAGTTCAAATAAATAGTCCTTAGTTTTCTGGACCGACTGGAGTGTTGAATTCATTAATTTAATTTAAAATGTACATCATTAGACTGATAACAATGTTGAAGCACTGCATAATTGTTATCCATATCATGTATTTATCATGCTTGGTTTGAAGATATATATTGTCTTGATTGATACAAATTGTTGTTGCACAGTAGATTTGATTAAGTTTTATAATATTATTCATTAATACTTTCTTCCGTAATTTGTTTTGCTTTTGTAGAAACTTTGCAAGTGTGAATTTTGCCCCTGATGAAGAGTGAATACTCGAAACGCGTTGGGCCATCAAGTGATTAATTAAATTAAAGCTCTTGTGTTAAACATGAACGTTTTGGTTTATTAATACTTATGAAAGAATTATTTTTCAAATTATTTTGAATGAAAGGTATATAATACATTTGAAAATTACTAACTACATGGGGGGATTTGTAAATCAGACACCATATGGTTAAAAATTATTGGTCTGTTTTGACAGATCTTAGACAGTGTGCAGGGGACGGGAGTTTCCCACTTTGGGAACATCCATTTCTTGTTTTGGACTACATGTTCACCACACAGGAGTTGATGACAGAGATAACGCAGACGGAATATAAAGCGAGGATCCTCTCAGACCACTCGCCGCTAATCCTGGGGTGGCAATACCGACCCCCGAGAGCAAGGATACCGACATGGCGCCTCGGAGCAGAGGTGCTGAAAGATACCACTTTTAGGGAGGATATGAGGGAGGAAATAATAAACTATTTCGAGATCAATACAGGCAGTGTAGAGACGGCGGGTATGCTCTGGGAAGCATTTAAAGTAGAAATGAGGGGGGTAGCTATAGCTAAGTCCAAGGGAATACAAGGAGGGATCTTAGTCGAACTGCAAGACACGGAGACAGAGCTAGAAAGAGCGCTTAGAGGGGGAGGTAATACTAAGGAAGATAATGAAGTAATACTTAGGCTGCAACAGAAATGTGCGGGGCACTGGGAGAGACTGTGCAATCTTAAATATAAAAAGTATATAGAGACAGCATGCAGGCGGGGACAAATCAGGGAGGCCCCTGGCATGGCTATGCAAGAGTGAGACCCCCAGGCCCACAATTAGAACGATAACGAGGGAGGATGGGCGCATAGTGGACACCCAAGAAGGAGTTAACCAGGAATTTGCAGAGTATTACCGACTCCTGTATGGAGATGATGAAGAAAACGATTGCAAAGAAATAACAGAAACACTGGAGGACATAGGACTGCCGCAGATCAGCGCTGATGAGCGAGAGGAGCTGGACGCTCCGATTACTTTAGAGGAATTGGAAGAGCTAGTGAGCAATTACCCACCAGCAGGGCTCTGGGGGCTGATGGACTCCCAAGCGAATTTTATAAAACATATAAGGACGAGGTGCTTCCCCCGCTTTTGGAGATGCTGACTGAAGCATATGAAGTGGGAAGGCTACCAGAGTCCCTCAGAGAGGCGATTATCACACCGCTTTCCAAACCCAATAAGCTTGGTCATAATTGCGGCTCATACAGACCCCTTTCAATGTTGAATCAGGACAGCAAAATATTAACAGCGGTCTTGGCAAACAGAATGAGGAGGATTATTGGTAAACTAATACACCCGACCAGACTGGCTAGGTCCCAAACAGGAACATATCCAACAACCTCAGGCGACTTCATCGAGTCATTGAGCATGCAAATGAGGACGAGGGTGAATTGGCGATTGTATCATTAGATGCAATAAAGGCCTTTGACTCAGTCCTATCCCATAGCCTTGGCTGGCTATGGGATAGGACCTGGGTATCTTCAGTGGGCTAGAATGTTATGTAGTGCGCTGCTGGCCAGAGTTAAGAGGAGCAGTGATATCAGAGAGGTGGCAACTCAGTAGAGGCACTAGGCAGGGGTGCCCGTGGTCTCTCATGCTGTATATTTTGGCCCTAGAGCCCCCGACGATATACCTGAGGCAAAGGTACGACATGATAGGCATCACCATAGGAAGGGAACCACATTTAATCTCTTTGTATGCGGACGACATGTTGCTGTATTTACGGTACCTGGAACAAAACCTCCAGTATATTCTGGAAGTGATGGAGAGATATGCAAGGCTGTCCGGTATAGCCGTGAACCCCCAAAAATCCTGTATATTTCCATTGGCAAGGTACAAAGGGATCCCGTTAGAACAGCTACTGATACTACAGATATCATGGGAAGTTAGCATGTTTCGATATCTTGAGATAGATATATACCATACGGTGGAAGAGGAACACCAGCATAATACAGAGGAAGGGATTAAGAGAATCGAAAATCGCATGAAGTTCTGGGTGAAGCTACCCTTGGCGATGATGGGGCGAGGGGCAATGTTGAAAATGGTGGTCCTACCAAGACTCTTGCACTATTTTGGGAACATCCCATACCTGATAACAAGGCGATTCTTTGCTAGGATAAATGGCATGTGCAGTGATTTCCTTTGGCATGGGACGAGGAATAGAGTGGACCTTTGAAAGCTACAAAACTCACACGAGAGAGGGGGTATAAAACTGCCAAACTATGAAATTTATTACATAGCAAGCCAGCTGCAATATGCAGCTAAATGGCTCTCTGAAGAGTCAACCTCGGAGTCCAGGTTGTTCCGACAGGACTGTGCCTCATTCTTCCTAAAGGAAATGATGTGGCTGCCCAAGCAGGACATGGAAGTGCGCCCAAAGATGATACTTGGGTGGAAGATGTGGCGCATGGCCTGCCAGTTAATGGAGAATCCATTCCCGTGTTCCCCGCAGGTACCACTAGTGGCGCTTGCGGGTAAAGAAAAGCAACTAAGAATGATGATTAGGAAACACTGGGAACTGGTGGGGATAGCAACAATGGGCGATATATGGCAGGATGGGAGGATAAAGGACTTTGAAGTGTTGGGGGGAGGAAACCGGGTTACACTCGGGCCAGTATATCACATACCATGGGTGGTGCGGAGAATCAAGGAGACAATGTCCGAAGTAGTACTAGACGATGAACCGGACGCCACCATAGATACAATATATGACATAGCAAAGGGGGGGACATGAGATATCTAGAATATATGAGCTGATGATGTCCAAAGTGGGAAAGGAAGTGGCACAACTGAGACAGGACAGGGAAGAGGAAGTGGGAGCCCCAATGAGTGACGGGATGTGGGAACGAGCCCAAGGGTACCACAAAAAAGTGTTAAGAAATGCAAGACTACAACAGATACAATTATATATAACCCATAGAGCGTATATGACACCCCAGAGAGTAGCCAAATTCCAAAACGCAGCACGACAATCATGTCCCGAATGTGATGAGGAAAATGCCGGAATGGTGCAAATGTTTTGGTCATGCCCAGTGTTGAACGATTTTGGGGTGAAGTGGCACAAAGGTTAGCTGAAAAATGAATTAAGATTGTGGTGGACACAGTGTGGGCCTGCTTGATAGGAGGGTTTCCTAGACCACGTAAACTCAAGCATGTAAGTAAACTAAAAGACCTAGCGTAAGCACTTACAAAGAGTTGGATTGCTATGGGGTGGAAGGCATGCCGTAGACCACGAATAGAAGTATGGTGGAAAGATCTACAGAAATGGGCTGAAGCAGAAACTACAGTATGGCAAGAAGCAAGTAATGCCGGGGGGGAGGAGGAGGCTGAGACCCTGATAGCCTGGAAACAACTTCTAGCAGAGTTATTTTGGCTAATGCTTAGACTCAACAGAAACCACGGAAGAGGAATCCCTATTACAAGGCGCAGAAACAGAACATGAAAGGGAGTAGGCTCGAAAGGGGGGGTTGGAACGGGAGAAGCAGTGGACATGATGAAGCGATGTATATTTAAATTGTTACTATACGCACTGCAAGTTTGGTTTGTATTGTTTATTGAAACAAAATTGTAAAAAAAAAAAGCATGTGTCTGTAACAAGTGCCACGATGCCCTTGGGCTGCTGTGCGCTATATAAATACGAATAAAACAAACAAACAATCTGCTAGAATGGCGGGATATTACTTCAGATGCGTGGGCATTCGAAAAAGTAGTCCAGGGTTACTGCCTTCCCTTTCTAAACAGGCCTCAGGACCATCCACCGGGGAGCCACTCATTTAAAATTCCAGGTCCGTTCCTTCTGCAGGACATTTTGAGTCTGCTGGAGAAAGGTGCTATAGAACCAGTACCTGTAACAAAGCGGAAAAAAGGGTGGTCCGCTCCCTATTTCCTGATCACCAAGAAGGACAGAGGATTGAGACCCATTTGTACTTGAGATGCTTGAACAAGTTCCTCGGGAAGGCCAAATTCAAGATGTTCACACTTTCTCAGATCCTTCAGGCCCTCCAGCTCCAGGACAGGACGGTGTCATTGGACCTTCAGAATGCTTACTTTAATGTGCCATCCATTACAAGCACAGAAAGTACCTGAGGTTCAGTGCTGGCGGTTCTCATTATCGGTTTTCGAGTTCTGCCATTCAGGCTGACCAGCGCCCGAGGGTTTTCACCAAACTGATGGCGATGGTGGCAGCGAGTCTCAGGAGAGGGGGGATTCATGTCTACCACTGCCTGGATGATTGGCAGATCAGGGCACGTTCTCCCGAACATGCCCTGGAACATCTCAGCATAACCTGCCAATCTCTGCATAGACTGGGCTTCTCCCTCAATTACAAGAGGTCCCACATGATACCATCTCAAAGACTCCAGTTCATCGGAGCAGTCCTGGATGCATCCTTGGGAACAGCCTTGCCACCCGAGGGAGTGCTCAACACATTCTGCAGATTTTTATTTTATTGATTTCTTTTTGTTTTTTGTTTTTACGTTTATAAAGCGCATAGGCAGCCGGGGGGCATAGCAGCTTTGTTACAGAAGATCGTGGCTTAGTTACACAGTTACATACCTTGTAAAGATTGCAGATTTACCCTAGTGTTTTTGGTTTAAATAAACAGCCATGTTTTGAGGGCTTTGTGAAATGCAAGGTGGGAAGTTTCAGCTCTAAGGGTCAAAGGTGGGGAGTTCCATTCCCTGGCAGAGATGAATGGGAAGCTTGCTTCTCCCCCTCCCCCCCTTTCTCTTGTTTGTTTGATTCTGGGCACAGCGAGTTGGTGGCAGTAGGGAGTTCTGGTAGGTCTGGAGGTGCATGATCTGTTCTTTCTCTGGGAGAGGTAGGGTGGGGCTGCATGGTGGATGCACTTGTGGGTGATGGCGAGTGTTTTGAATAGGACACGTTCTTTGACAGGTAGCCAGTGCGCCTGCTTTCTCGCGGTGGAGATGTGTTCTCCGGGGGTGATGCCTGTGGCTGCTCAGAGAGCGTAGCATAGTTTGTAATTTCTTTAGGTTTTTTTACTGATGTGCCTTCAAAGAGGACACTGCAGTAGTCCAGTCCCGAGCCAACTGTGGCCCTGGCAATGGATAGGCAGTTCTCAGTGGTCAGGAAGGGTCGGGGCTGCGTTCATCAGCTTTGTGGAGTAAGTAGCATAGACAATGTGATAGTGCTGACTTGCCTGGACATGGAGAGGGTGCCCTCAAGGTAAACACCTCGGGTTTTCACCGATTTTGAGACTAGAATTTGGATATTGTCTACGATTAAGGTTTCGTATCGGTGGTTGAGTTTATTTAGGGTTTCCCTGGGTTCTACTAGTAGTTCAGTTTTTTCCCCATTGAGGCAGAGCCAGTTGGCTGCCACCCAGGCCTGAATGATGGAATAGGCATAGTCTAGGAATTTGGCGTCGGTTTTGTAGTTCCCGTAGAGGGGGAGGAGGACTTGAGTGTCATCGGCATAGTTGGTGTAGGGAGTCCAGAATGTCAGAGTGGTCTAGTGAAGATGTTATAGAGTGTGGGGGAGATGCGGGAACCCTGTGGGGACGCCACAGTGTATGGTGGCTGGGGTGGCACATGCTAGGTCGGAGAAAACTCTCATGTTGGAAGTGGCTGTACCCATGCTTCCCTGAGGCTGGAGGGAACAAGCCCAGAGACGAAGAAGGCATTTATGAAGGTGCTGAGGAACTGGGCAAGGGCCGCTGCACAGTCCTTAATGATTGCAGCGGGGCATATGTTGCCTTTGCAATTCGAGGGTTTGATGTTTTTCTTAAGAGTGCTTCTAGTTCTGTGACGTTTTTGAAGGCGAAGAGTAGGGTGTCATGTGGTCTATGGCTTTGGGTGGTTGTGGGCGGCTGGAAATGTGGAGTCAGTGTGCTCTGGTTCATCTGGATTCTGATGTGGAGGAGGTCAAGTTTGCCGAGCATGGCATATTGTATGTTGGCGCACCAGGTTTGGTCCTTAGTCGTGGCCTGTGGGAGTTTCTAGTTCCCTACAAATGGCGAAGATCTCTTTCGTGTCTTACTTAGCGTTGGTGATCCTGGTGTTATAGGATGAGGCTTTAGCCTATATGATAGCTTTTTTTGTATTGTTTGGAGATTTTGTTGAACTCTAATTTGGAGGAGTCGGAGTGTTTTTTTTGCCAGATGTATGGGGCTGCCCGTTTTTTGGACAGGAGTTCTAGTAACTCAGGAGTGAACGTGTTTTGTGGGTTTGGCTTTCAGTGCAGTGAATGGGGCTATGGCATCTACTGCCTGTTTCAATGAGGAGGTGTAGCTGTTAGCAAGCATTACGGGGTCTTTGGAGAAAGGTGGCCTTAGGGCGGGGATCTGTAGGTGCAGGAGTAGCCTTTCTTTGGTAAGATTGTGGCGCTCCTTGCTAGAGTAGGTGGGAGGGGAGTGTTGGTACAGGGTTTCACCTTTATTGGGGGGGGTGGCGCGATGGTGAGCAAGACGATATGGTGGTCAGTCCAGGAGCATGGCGAGTTGGAGCTAATGGAGGGTGAACAATTATGGTCTGCTAGCCAGTCCGGGGTGATGCCTTTGATGTGAGTGGGGTCACATATGGATTGTCTGAACCCTAGGGTCTCCATCGCTTTAGTGAGGGACTTAGCTTGTATGTCTCCGGGATCATTTAATCCCAAGTTCATGTCCCCTTGAGGATGGCTTTGGAGGAGGGTTTAAGGTTATCTGATAAGAGGTGGATGAGGGTTTCTTGGTACTATGGGGCCTGGGGGCCGATAGACAATGCAGAGCGTGATGGTGCGATTGGGAAATGTGGTGAGTTTTAGTAGTAGTAAGTTGCTATTGCCTTCAGTGGAGCTATCGAATTTCATGATTTGAGTGTCAGTGGTCATGTCTGAATATGGTATACACTGTGTGGAGTGCTAGGGAGATGGATGCACCTGAAGCTTTGTGGAGCCAGGTTTCTGAGATTGCTAAGAGGTCCAGGTCATGGGTGGTGAGCAGGTGATGAATGTCTAGTGTGTGGGCTGGGAAGGAGCAAACGTTAATATGGGCGCACCTTAGTGTGGATAGTGGATGGAGGGGGTAGGAGGTGACCGTAGTGGAGGCAGTCGTGGGTAAGGCGGCTAATGCAGTGGCTTCATTAGAGATAGTTGGAGGGTTAGTGACAGGAGTGGCATTATTGGCAACAGTTGGGACATCAATAACATTGTTGGCATCAAATGGGGCCTCACTAGAATCAATAACATTGTTGGCATCAATTGGGGCATCACTAGCATCAATAACATTGTTGGCATCAATTGGGGCATCACTAGCATAAATATCATTGTTGGCATCAATTGGGGTATCAATAGCGTCAATTACATTGTTAGCAACTGTTAGGGTATTATCATTATGGCCTTTTGGATGGTACCCTTGGCAACAGTTAGAGTAGTGGTCTTGGTTGCAATTTTGAGGGCAAAGTTTGCGTTGAATGGGGAAGCAGCAGTTGGGTGTGATTTGGCTATTTTTTCCTTGGCTGGTCCGATGGATCTTACTGCGAGGAGCAGAGTTTGCTGACAAGCAATTTAGTTCCAGTGATGTTTCATCCCATGCATGGGAACTTGGGGTTGGGGTTGCATTAGCGGCCGACACGGCAGGATGTGCTGCGGGTTTGTGGACTAGATTGTCGAGGTGGAGCGTGATGTCGGAGGTGAGCCGCGGTGTGCCTTTGCTGGCTGAGGGACTGATCTGCAGAAGGGGAGTATTCGTAATGGAGAATGAGGGGGATGCCTGGGTTGTTAAATCGGGGGTGAGGTGTCCACTTAGCTTGTGCAGCAGTACGGTTCTTGAACGGTGCAGGGAAGTAGAAGTACGCATGGCATTAATGGGGCAGAAGGGACTCACGGCTGCAGTGATGTGGTGAAGCAGAGTAGATGGAGGGCGGGGGTGCTTTGGTGGAGCCCATTCATGTTCGGAGTAGGGGTGTAGGCCGCGTAAGTGGATGAGTGTATGAGCAGACTGGGAGTGACTCAGGGTATTGGGTGGGAGAGCGTTTCTGTGCGCTGTACTCTGTGTGCGAGTGCGGATAGGAGGAATGCGAGTTGAGATATGAGGGGGGTGAGGCGAGGGGGTGATGGGACTAGGGGCTGAGCCGATGCAGTGCATGGTAGCAGGTGGCTTACCTTGGCCGAGTGCTTGCAAGGGCTGAACCACGTCGGGCAGGCTTGCTGGCATCTCCGAGCGGCAGAGAGCTACGTGGGCCTTAGAAGTCTGCCTTTGAATAAGGCCGGCTCCGTCATACGGGTCTCCTCCTGTGGGTTTGTCCCTGGCCGTAGCCAATCAGAAAGGCACCTTCAGGGTGCTACAGGCTTCTGCCTGATGCCGAATTACAGCGGCGCCCATTTTAGCACTTCCCATGCTGTTAGTGGGCTAGGCTCCAAATTTCAGAGTGCCCAGCGTCTTCCGCCCTTCGATTTTCTGAGGTTGCTTAGCCTTATGGCATCCTGCATTTTCCTGGGGCCAGAGGCTAGCCTGAGAATGAGATCTCTCTAATGTTCCCTCAAGACAGTGTTCTCAATTCTCAGGCAAGTTGACAGAACTCCTTCAGAAGTAAGACAAACTGACCCGTTTCAAAGACTTGGGGTCGGTACATCCCACCGAAGAATGGTCCCCCGTCCAAGAACGGTCCCCTGACAAGAAAAGAAGCAGCTCCGCAATAGGCCTTGTTCCCCAAAGATTCTTCAAAACCTTACATTTTCCTGGTGCCAGAGGCTAGCCTGAGAATGAGATCTCTCCAATGTTCCCTCAAGACAGTGTTCTCAATTCTCAGGCAAGTTGACAGACCTCCTTCAGGTCCCAAACAGGATCTCCTGTGGTGGGCTTGCGAGGACAACATTCTGAAAGGAGAACCTTTTTGGCAACCCTGGCCGGAGATGACGGGAACGGGTGCCTCATTCACGGGGTGGGGAGCCCACGCCAATGATCTGACAATCAGCGGTTGTTGGTCTCCATCCGAGTTCATACTACACATCAACATTTTGGAGCTGCGGGTGATCAGACTAGCGCTGAAGGCCTTTCTGCCCTCTGTGCGGGCAAAGAATGTCCTGATAATGACGGACAGCACGGTGGCCATGTACTATCTCAATAAAAAAGGAGATGTAAGGTCACTACCACTGTGCAGAGAAGCAATGCAGCTCTGGTTCTGGGCAATTCAAGAAGGAAACTACCTGATGCCAGTTAACCTAGCCGTAGAGTAGAACTCTAGCTCAGGAAGTCCTTCAAGAGGTCTTTGTCCTTTGGGGAACCCCACAAGTGGATCTGTTTGTGACCAGTGTCAATCGGAAAGTGAAAACTGTTTCTGCTCCAGGGAATTTCCCCCAAGAGGAGCTCTAGGAGACGCGTTCGTAGTGGACTGTGAGTTTCCACTCGTGTATGCATTGCCTCCTGTCCCCATTATTCCTCAAGTGATTAGGAAGTTGAGAAAGTTTGGGTCATCCTTGATCCTAATTGCTCCGGATTGGGCCAGAAGGACCTGGTTCCCAGACCTTCTTGACATGTCCATCTGCCCTCCAATTCATCTTCCACAAAGAGAGGACCTTCTCTCGCGAGAATAGTGTTGTGTTCTCCATCCAGAGGTCAAGACACTCAACCTTCACACATGGTTTCTGAGCGGTTGAGATATAAGGATTGGGACCCGCAGGATGACGTAATGGAGATTTTGCTTTCAGCCAGAAGGCCAGCAACTAAATCCTTGTACCGCTGCCATTGGAACAAATTCTGCAGCTGGTGCAGGGAAAAGGATATGGACCCTTTCAGTGCAATACACCCATGGTGCTGTCAATTTTACTACATTTGGTAAATCTAGGCTCCAGATTGGGACCATTAAAGGATACTTGGCGACGCTTTCAATCTTCAAGCGTATGTCGGAAGAGGTATCCTACTTCAAGATGCCGTTAAACATACAATTTCTAAAGGGACTAGCTAACGTGTTCCCTTCTACACCTTTTCAAGTACCAATTTGGGACCTTAATCTTGTGTTGACATTTCTGATGTGTGCTCCGTTTGAGCCACTCCATTTATGTCCACTAAGGCTACTAACCTTTAATGTCAAAACCATTCTTTTAGTTGCATTAACATCAGTCCGCAGTCTGAGTGAGTTGCAGGACTTATTTAGCAAGCCTCTGTTTACTATTATTTTACAAGGACAAGGTTGTCCTTATGGTGTCCAGGTTGCTGTCCGGATTCATCCTCTAGCCAGGAAGGAGGATTTGGGAAAGCTGTCCTACTTTCAGTTCATGACTAATCTTAAGTCTGAAAATTGTTACTCCCTCCTCCAAGACCTAACACTGCTTTGGGAGTCTCTCAAAAGATGAGAAATACGTGGGAGGACACAATCCATTCGAAGAACAAGTTACCCCACGTAACATTCTTTCGACTGGATGTTCCTCCCACGTATTCCTCATCGCCTACCCCACTGTAGAATTTCCAGGCATTAAACTTTTAGCACTTTCAAAGTCTGGTACTGTTTGGGACTCGCTGACGTGGGTATTTCTGTGAGAGGAAGGTGTGAAAACAAAACTGAAGCCAACAGGCACTGCACTTGCCGCAGCGTTGACTCCGGAATGGAAGCCCTCGAGTAACCGATGCACAGCACCGTCTGATGAAATTCTTTTTCTGGAGCAGCTGAAGCTGGAAGATAATATCAAAAGATGATGAATACGTTTGACAAACCTCCAGGTGAAAGACTGTTACCAGGGATAAGAAACTTGTTCTTCTCAATCTTTTGGTTGGATTTCAGGAAGCTTTTTCTTTCACGCAAGGTAATCCTGTTTTGAAGAATTTTTGCATAAGGAAAGGGAGTGGGAGTTGGTCAAGGAGATAATTTTCTCAAGGATAGAAAGAGGATTCTTGAAAATACTATAGTCTCTAATAGATTACTTCCTCCTACGAATTCCTTATCTGTGCTCTCTATCTGCCAGTGTAGCTGCTTTTTGAAAACATTTCTGCCTGAAGGCGGCGTAGCGTGGCTCTGTGCCGGCTCCTCCTGACCCTTTGCGAGCCCCACACCAGACTTGACATCAAGGCCATGTGCCCCATGACCTCAGTGTGTTTTCCCTTGTACACTGCTCGCTTCAGGATCACTGCTTTGTTTTCCAAAGTTATTTTTCTTCTCGTTCACGATGCCGAATCCGTCAAAGTCCTTGGGTTTAAACCATGCATCGACTGCAGATGTTGCATGCAGTCTCCTATCCTCACAGGATCTGCCTGTTTTGCCTCAGAGAAGAGCATGACACGCAGCACTGCGGGGCTTGCCTGTCGACACATACAAAGTCTCTTCATGAGGGTGGAGGAACTGTTCACCTTTCTCCGCAAGTAGAAGTAAGACAAACTGACCCGTTTCAAAGACTTGGAGTCGGTACATCCCACCGAAGAATGGTCCCCCGTCCTAGAACGGTCCCCTGACAAGAAAAGAAGCAGCTCCGCAATAGGCCTTGTTCCCCAAAGATTCTTCAAAACCTTATTCTTCATCTTTCTCAAGGAAGATGAGGCCCCTCCAGACCAGCCACAACAGGTGCCTTTCTCCACCCAATCCTCTAACCGTGAGGAATGAGCTCTTTAGTCTGTAGTTGCTGGACATCTCAGAAAGGCCTCTGTGCTTGCGGCTACGGCAGCTGTGGCCTTCTTTTTTTTTTTTTGGTTAGTTAAAAACAACTTTTCAAATCTTTAACATTTCAACATAAAAAAGAACATTCAACAAAATTAGATATGCATGATTAAAATATTTGTATACAGTGTACATTCTCTCCACAAGACATCACATGAGCAAAAATCAACATAACTAAAGAAAATAACTAAAGCAAAAATAAATCCTATATAATGAGTCATATATAATAGACATCAGTGAATGAATATTAAAATAAATCACATGGAAGGTGTTATGCAAAAGATAGATGACATTTAGTCTAGCTCAATCTCTCCTTACAAAGAAATCGAGATCTCTTGCTGCATTTCACGCTCTCAATTCCCTGATGACAGATTGTCTCCTTTAGAGTTTAATGATACTATATGGACTCAAAATCTAGGACAGTCGCTTCACGAAAATGCACAATCACAATTTATACAGCCAATCTTGGACTTGTGAAAATTAATTACAGATTACGCTCTCCTCCATATCAGAGAATAATATGAAGACATTTTGAAATAGTTTCATACAAAGCGGACTTAAACCGGGGCATGCAACAATGAGGTGTTTAACAATATCGGCAATAATTTTGGTTTGGCATGATTACATTTCTCGTCTGTAGAACTTCTCAGGTGTGCCATAAATTAAATCGAAACCTCATATATTGCCGTCGTATATGGGGCAAGGGACATTTGATTAAATATTCAACCATCACTCTGTGTCTTTTCGACCCAAATACTGCAGCATCAAAATCCCTATATGTTTGGCAAGCTACTAAATTCCTTATCCAATCACATTCAAAGATCTTTTTCTTTGCAAGTTCTGGGTTAGTCACAAACGTCTCAATGCTTTACAGCAGCATCAGTCATCGCATCATATAGTAGTACACACCACTTACTGGGGAATCCAGTTGAAGTTGAAAGCAAATACTGTGCTACTGTGCATAGTACATTGGATGCATTAAGGCCCAACAGACACTTCCGCAAGAGCGCACACATTTTCCACAGAACCTGCGAATGCAGGGATAATGATCCCAACTCAAAGCTTATCATAGGAAGCGGGGTACAATTAGGAAGTTGTAACACTTGCCTCTATTATTTAGACTCTTATTTTGTCTTTATTACTCACATAAATATAATCAATGATTGATTCCATTTGACCATTATGCCAGGTTGCCTTTGGGGGGTATATCTTCTTTAAAGAGACAGTTTAGCATATATAGGTTACGAGATTTAGTGAACATATTCCATCTATATGCTCTTCCCCCACTTAATGCGTTTTTATTGCTCAAGGCATTGATATTCAAGTCTCCAGCTAGTATTAAGTGAGAGACTGAATTATCTAGGGCAACCAAATCAAGAAATGGTATATCCTCAAAAAACACATTCTCACCTATAGCAGCCGCGTTCCAATATATATTAAGGACAGCATACCCAATTGCCTCAGCTATTACCTTCACCTGTGATTATTTGAACAGGCCCCTAATTCAGATAACAATCCCTTTCAAATTTTTATGTCTGTTAATAAACCAGAAGATGGTCTATAGGCAGGATTGAGATTAATATCAAAACCATTCCAAACTGGAGGATCAATGAGCCAGGTCTCTTGCAGTAGAATTAGGTCAAACACCTCGATCTGATTTGGGTCATTGTTGAGGAGGTGAGTAAAGCCTCTGGTATTCCAGCTCTACAAGGAAGTCAAATTCTGCATATGCACGTGATCTAGTTAAAGTTGTTCCTGCAAGCATTTACACTGGCATTTGTTGATCTTTGCCATTGCCCGATTTCCTTCCCGATTAGATATTCCCCCTATTTGTTTAGCTAGATATACTTGGGAGCTATCAGAGGATGTAGCTGGTAAATGCGTCTCTGCTATTAGATCGAAACCCAGATCATATAGATGGGCTTTTGTTGACCAGATGAGATTTTGCACCACCCGAGATTTCAACCACAATCTCACAATATTGAGATTATCGTCCCTCATAAA
The DNA here is from genome assembly GCF_040938575.1 of Ambystoma mexicanum. Classification (NCBI taxonomy): domain Eukaryota; kingdom Metazoa; phylum Chordata; class Amphibia; order Caudata; family Ambystomatidae; genus Ambystoma; species Ambystoma mexicanum. The sequence goes on along the minus strand of NC_090929.1, from coordinate 994,496,605 downwards.
CTCCACATACTCAATGTCGGCAGTGTTGATGTCTTCCAGTTGCACAACTTCGGAAAATACGGCCCTAACAGATCTTTTGTTGAGGTCATATTGCTTAGATGGTGCTGGTCTACAAGCAAAAATTAGGGAATAAGGTGCCAGTCTTTTTTTTTCCCTCTGTCTAGTCATAGGAACTAAAGGGATCGGATTGTTACTGTCATTATCTCTCAGTGAATCAATTTTTGTTTTTGCCTGTATTTTTCTTAGAGCAATCTCAACAAGACCCATCATTTCAGATGCCATATCAAAACCTTGCGATTGCAGATCTCGAGATGCTGTTGGCTTGAGCAAGCCTTCCATTGAGTCTCTATTATCACCTACTGGTAAAGAGATGGGTATTGCAAGAGGTTGATCTAGAGGCGTATTCATTTGTGTACCACCCACTCGGTTTTGTGGATATTTCATATTGTTTGGGCAATTTTGATGCGAGTCCAACCTTGCATCCTGCGCGAATGGTGTACTAGCTGCAGATGACCTTGTCGTGGGCACCTCACCTAGCCTTGGTGGTAATTGCAGGCAATGGCGAGACATATATGCATCAACTGCCGTTCTTATTTCATGTCTATGTGCCTCAAGGGCTTCTTCATTTCTCATAGCTATCAGATTAGATATGAGCGTATTGGAGGGCCCAGATAGAACCCCCCCTCCCCCCCCTGCATGATTTCTGTTGATTTAACGCATTATGTTGGTTCACTTCCTTTATCAATGCATCCAAGGGGGCATACTCTGTGGTCTTGGCAAGAGCGTTAGACTTAGTAGTTTTAGAGTAAATCTGTTTATATTTTTTCTTTATTGCTTGTGATGCCACAATCATGCTTTTCTTAGGAAGTGTACGTGCCTTAAAAAGTTGCTTGGAGCGCGAGTTAGCCACTGTTTTAGGTGCACTCTGATTTTTAGGTAACTTACCACTGGAAGTGTTTTTATTTATTTTCCCACTACCATGGGTAAAGATGGTATACACTTTTTTTTTTTATGGATGTAGATATAGGGGCAGCCAAATGTGCTTCAAAAATGCTTGCGGATTCAGTGGTGGACAGAGCTCACATTTGGTAAAGTTTCAATAATGATCCCCTCAATGTGGGGGCTAACAGAGTCTGTCTGCATTATTACAGACGTTTGCACAGCAACTGATAACATAGATGTCTTTTCTTGTCTCGGTGTGCATGCCGTATGTAAATTGGCACCAATTGCCATCCCAATGGTATCTTGCCAAGTGTGCATGTGATCTAGCAACACCGCCTGTTTCGCTAGTTTGTTGTCAAGTGTCTCAAACAATTTCCCTAGTGTTTGTATAGCAAAGTTCATGGCTTGCAATGTTGCATCTAATAACCGCTCATTTTGCGATCATATTTGTGTTGTACTCCTTTTACTTAGTGGAGATGAGGGTCTCCTTGGGGTAGGATGGATAAAGGAAACACTTATAGGTGAAGTTGTGTAATTGACTTCAGGTGTTTCGAAGAGGACTGGGGACGCTGACAAATTGTCAGGTAAGGTGTGCCCAGAGAACCAAGACCCTTCGTCCTCAAGATCAATTATCGGTACATCCTGTGTACACTTTTCTTCTACTTACTTAGTTATAGTTACTTTAGCAGTGGAAGGGAGCGCTTTTAGCATAATGCTATCAGTTAACGAAGGGTTGTTGGGTTTCATTTTTACATCAGTGGAAGAATCAGACTCACTCATATTGCTCACAACAGATGTAGACAGAGAGGGCAATTTACACAACTCCGCCCGTTTTGAGCGCTCACATTTGGTGTCCATGGGAGCCTTTGTTTCCAATGTTGTTGCAATAGTGCTCTTGGGAAAGTTAGCCGCCACTTTAGAGAATTGCAGCATTGTCGTTGGTTTGGTGTTTGCCAGGCGCCTCCACGTGATGTCTTTGTAAAAGGCGCGAATGTCCACGTCCTTAAGAACTTTTCCATCTGCTTTCAGCGATTTCCTGGCCACGCGTGCAGCCGGAGTAGATGACAAGGGGGTAGAATCACTCGTACGCCCACCAGACGCTGACATGCCTCCCCCTCGAACCAAATGGGAATCAGCCAGAGGCTGCAACAGCGTGTTCTTGGAGGATCTCAATTGCATAACACGTTTGAAAGCACGAGACGCAGGCACCCGAAGCACCTCAATGCTGCACCCCCGCGACTCAGCGGCGAAGAGGCAAAGAGGTACTTCGGGTACCTTGGTGCTGTGGCTGTGGCCTTCTAGCTGAAGGCTTTGGAGCTGATGAATCCCACCACGCTTTGGCAATGTGGCTGGGAACATGCAACTGCCCGCGACCGTATGCTCTTGGGTACAGCTAGAACAGATAAAGCGCCATCTCAGGGCCACAGTGCTCTGTCTTTCAACATCGCTCTTCTGGCCCTGACTCCCCTCTCTGCGTCGCAATGTGCTCCAGCGTTATTAGGGACTATGCTGTGATCCCTACACGCACATTTATGTCCTGAATGGAGGACATTTATGATGTGGTGGGTGATCCAATCCCCTTTGGATTGGAGGACCTGTCTGAGCAGTTCTGGTCTTTCCTTGATAAGGCATCTGCTGTGATGTTTTTGATTCCTGGGATGTATGTCATAAAGAAGTTATATTGCGCAAGGGAATAGGCCCACCTGGCCCGTCTACTGTTTCGACTTTGACATTTTTGGAGAATCTGTAGGTTCTTGTGCTCTGTCCTGAACTCCACTGGGAGTCTTCCGACCAACAGGTGTCTCCATTCCTGGAATGCGGATTTCAAGGCTAGCAGCTTCATCTCTAATACAGAATTATTTTTTTCACTGGGGTTCAAAGTCAGAGAATAGTGTGCTATTGGGTGTTCTTGTTGTTTTGGTTGGAGTTTTAACAAGGCAGCACAGTTAGCTCTATCCAAAGTGTCGGCTTCCAGTTTGAAGGGTTTAGTCGCGTTAGGTTGTCATAAGATTGGACTTGTGTAAACGCTTTCTTTGATTGCAGGAAGGCTTTAATAGCTTTGTTTGTCCAAGAAAAGCTTTTGCTCTGGCTTTTTTGTATCAGGATGGTCATTGGTTGTATCTGGGAAGAGGTGTCTCGTATAAAATTATTATAAAAATCTGCCAAGCCCAGGAAGAGTTGTACCTGACGTATCAAACTAGGTGGTTGCTATGGTGTTAAAGCACTGAATTCTTATGTGGGTACAATTCTACTCCATTTGCTGAGAGCATATATCCTAAATACGTAAGTGAGTTAACGTTAAACAGGCACTACTTTGTCTTGGGTCTTGGTTTTAAGTGATCTCTCCATTACCAATTTAAGACTTCTCGAACGTTTCCTGTGTGTACTCATGGGGATTAATAGAAGACGAGAATGTCGTTAAGGCAGACGACAGAGCAAAAGAGCAAATCAGAAAATGACTTGCATACAAAACCTTGGAAGACCACCGGGGCATTGACCAAACAGAAAGACATAACTGTGTATTTGTATGAGCCCAAAGATTTCCTGAAGGCAGTCTTCCATTCGTTCCCTGCCCTTTTCCTAACATGGTGCTATGCTCCCCAAAGGTCTAGTTTGGAGAAGATGGTAGCTCCCTCCAAAAACAGCTTCAAGGATGTCTGAAATCAATGGCTAGAGGATGCTCATCTTTGACTGTGATCTTTTTGAAGACCCTATAGTCTAAACAAGGTCTCAATTCAGTGATGTCATTGTTCGGCATGAAAAACAAGGACTCTCCCTTCACCCTCTGGGCCCTTGGAATGGACGATAAGGCAGTTCTGTAGATTATTGGCCAGTTATGCTCTCAGAGCTTCTTTCTCTAGTTTAGAGAGAATATGCATGTGGGAGGTAGTTCCACTTCCAAGACCTCTATGATCACATCAGAGAAGGCAACCTATTCCTGTGGAATGTCAAGCGTCTTGTTTTCTTGTATCTTCTGATCCTCTGCCTCAGAGCTGGATCAGCTAAAAGCACTCTGACACAATACTCTGAACGCAAGAAGAGAGTCCAGGACTTCCAGTTGATATAGGGATTGTGTCTTTTTAGCCATTGCATATGTAGTATGACAGGAGAATATGTGGGTCTTATCAGGACGAGTCTTAAGGTCTTCATGTGCCGTCCAATTCTTATTGTCGTGACTGTAGTCCGTTCCTTTACTGGGCCTGAACTCACTGGATGTCTGTCCACACCCTCGATGGACTGGATGTATTCCTTAGGTTCCTTAGGTATAAGATCCCAAGTCTCCCATTGGATGTCCATGAGAATCTCAGCTGCTCCACATTCTTATCAATGCAAGCAGGTCATATGGATCTTTTGCAAGAATCATTATTTCTATCTTTAGTACCAGGAGGGAAGATTCCCTTTCTTTCTCAGGAAAACTCAGGGTGGGAATGGAGAAAGTAAAAGAGGGCCCCTGTGTGAGGAATAAAGGCTGTAAACGCGCTCCACTGTGGAACGGGACAAGAGATTTTTTTTCTCTTAGGACCGTGGAATGTTATCCACCAGCGCAACTGTATCCAATGCTTCCTTTAAGGCTATTCCGATAATAAGCAATGTCAACATGGGCTTGGTGAATGCTTCACCAGTCATTACGACTCCCCCTCTCCCCTTGATGCCTGGGTCAACTCCATCAACAAACCTCAGTTTTGTGGGGCTCGAGCAGATCCAATGGTAGTCTTAATGGGAGAAATTATGGAATCACCTTCAATTCCCTTAGGGGGAGTTCCAAGAAGACCTATTATGGGATCAGAACCATATGTATGGTCTACGAGAAGAGTATTGCTTCCTCAGGAGTTCCACGAGTTACTGAACTCCGAGATGAAACTGGTTGGATGGTCTGAATGGTGAAGAGTCTACATAGAATAACCAGATTAATCCTATTCTGGAAGTTCAAGCACAGTGTTTTAGCCCGCCATTTCTTCCCACTCGTTTGATGCCCCTATTGAAGAGATACAAGTGGGAAGCCCTGTCATCGCAAATCCAGGCAAAAGGCAACGATTGGAAGCTTGGTTTGACCAAATAACGTCTGCTCTAATATCTATTAAAGCGGGATAAGCTAACCTGTGTGCTTCAACTACTCAACATGAGCAGGAAATTGAGCAGCGACTAGATAAATGTCTGAACGCAATAATTCTTATAGCGAAAGGTTGAGCCATCTCCCCATTGGCAGCCACAGTGGCTGTTTCTAAGAGGGAAGGAGTTGGCGTTATCTGTCAACCCAGGAGCAGTGAGGTAACCATCTGTAGTGCCACACAGACTAACTTACATAGCGTGAATCCTTTGTCCAGTGGGGTAATTATCGAAGAACCACTGGGAACATCATTTGGATGGCTAACCCCGCCAGATCAAATAAGAATTCTGTAATAATGATGGCCACCATTCCAGATAAGGAAGTATTTGACCCACCCTTTCACACCCTGTCATCTCAGGGCATATCTTTGCATCTAGCTCATTTTTTCTTACATGCGACCTGTTGCCTTTTCCTTGCTCTTTTGCCTTGTCATTTCTCCTTGATTGACTCCTTTTACTAAGTTTCTCTGTGTTCCCATCTTTAGAATGTCATGTGTGCACTGAGTGGACACAAGACGGGAACAGTTGTTTGTTCAGATTTTCAAATGTTTTATTGTAATAAACCAAACTTAATGGGTCAGGTAAGTGTAGGTCAGGATTTCTAGACAATGTGTGGAGAGAAGGGCGTAACTAAAGAGGACTTCAAAATAGTAATAAAGTTCTTTGGGTGTTTGCTTTTTTTTACACCTGGGAATGGGGCTCCTGCACCCAGGAGATAATGGAGGATAAAATACTGCAGAAAGCAATGAAAAGTCTCTCTAAATTCTCCAAATCTCCAGCAAGTTTGAATTCAAATGTCAGTCTTCCGCAGCAAGAAAAGGTCTTTTATATGTCTGAGGAAGAATTCAAATATCCTGGCTTCATGGACCCAAGCATGGCCTTGATAAGGTTAATTGATCCTCATCAATCTCCATCAAAATCCCCAAGCCTGGGTCAGGAATGGAAAGCATGACCATTACTGACTCATTTCCGAAAGAAGCAGGGTTGGATTAGGGCTGTGTCCTGGCCCCCCTGCTTTATAGTTTATACATAAATGGTCTTTACAACGTTTTGGTAAGCCCAGGTGCGTGTGTTCCGAAACTGGGGAACAAAAAGCTACCCTTGCTTGCCTATGTCGACAATGTGGTTTGATGTGGTTTTCATTGAGCATGCTCCCCACACACTGCAAAAACTAATCTCAGATGATACAACCTTTATGAATGGGCTGAATCTAATAGTTAACGCTCTTAAATCTGTGGTTATGGTCTGCCACAGAGGTAGACAGACTCCCAAGTTCACAACTATGTATAGTAATAATTCTGTCATACCGTTCATAAAATAATTTGATTACGTGTATGTCCATTTCTCATCGACATTTTTATCTGCACCACATATTATGAAACAGACCAATAGGTTTAAACATTCACTGGGGGAGTCTCTCGTTTTATGTCTGTCAGAGACCAAACAACAGACTCAATACTCAACGTATATCATTGCAAAGCAGCGTCATTTGTAAAATATGGAATGATGCTTTGAGGCCATACGAATATTAATGAAATCCAGACAATGGAGGGAGAGTGATTTCTTTAATAAGAAATCTAGGGCTACCTCGCTCTGCACCAAATCATGGCATCCATCTGAAATTGGGTTGTACTTATATTAATGATGTGTTGTCCATGGAACCAGTTCTACATTGGCTGTGACTGGGGAGGAGCAACATGGTAGAGCTCACTCATGAACATATTAATTAATGCTAAAGAATACTTCAGTAATGATTCCATGGCTAGAAAAACATAAAATTGAAGCTTAAGGAAATGAAACACTTTATTATTTCTATGCACCAGACACTTTAAGACAACTGATTGCAGGTAATTTGAAAAGGTTAGTAGCTGACTCTAAGGATAGACGAGAGCTATTACAACTTTTGAAACCTTCTAATGGCATGCTATCATCACAAAATGTGATGTGCAAAAATATTCACTCATCAAGCCCAAATAAGAGAATTATTCTACCAAGGGCAGGCATGGTTTAATTGCTTAGCACTTAGAGCCATTACATTGACATGGACAGGTTATAACAGCACTGAACAAACAGATTTGGCACACCTCCTGTTCGTTTGCCCGGTCTATGGAAATATTAAAAAAATGACTGTTTCCAATAATAAGAGAGACTAATTTAATACACGCGAACAATGAACCCATGCCTAGGCCAGCCGGCATCCCTGCCGGTACTCAACGGGGATTACCAGAGACAAATTACGAGTCTGAATCACAGGAGTCCCAAGAGCCTCCTAAGGAGCTAGCAAACCATGGGGGAGAAGCGCGAGTTGTACGATCATCAGAGAAGACAAGCGATACCCCCGCAGAGGGACCCCCGTGACAAGTGGGTGCCGAGGACGTAGAGAATAAATGTAACCGCCCTCCTCCACTTGGAATTGAAAACTCTGACTTGGAGAGACCACAACCTATACGGGAGAAGAAGGGAATAAACTAAAACTTTCGTGTCACGGCAGAAGTACACCTTGCTTCAAACATCCATAATGACACACTGGTTTCTGTCGAATCAGAGAACAACATAGGAGATGACTGGGAGACTGGAAACATTCTTCACAGCACGTCCGGAGGGTCGCTAGAGGAAAACAAAGTTGATGACAACGTAGAATCACTGACGCCAAAAGAGGACGATCAGGATGGTGGCAATAGAGAAAAAGCCTGCCACACTGAAGGTATAGAACTTAAGAATGGAGGCAATATTGTTCCGGCCTCCGACCGACAAAAAAACATATCGCTGCCTGTTCGAAATCCAAGGTCCAACTTTCGGAGAAAGCGGGTAAGAAGAAGGCAAAACCAAAGAATGTCAGTCTACCAAGAAACAATGCAACGGAGAAAGATCAGTGTAATCAGTTGAATCGAAACCGGACTTCACTACCTCAAAAGGGAGTGCCAGTAAAGATCAACCAAATAACTTTCAGGAAAACTACACCTGAGAGATCTATACTCTCTGCGAATTTGGTGAATTTCTTCCTGAAACAAAGGACACTACACCCAGACGAAACACTCAAGGAGTCGTCTCATAAATTATCAGACACAGAGCTCCTACAAGGTGCCATGGATCACATGGACACTAAAGAACAACCTCAACCACCCCCCATCGACAAAATGTGGCAAGCACATTTCTCAGGACCAGATCCCCCAACCAATGAGCCCAATAGGGGGCAAATGGCCAAAGCAACAACTCCAATGCTCCCAAAACCTGGACAAATGGCACTAGGAAAAAATGCCCAACAAGATATGGCGTACAAACACAGGAGTAAACTCGCCCAGAGAAACGGGAGCGACTCAGAGCCCTGTCAACCATCTCTAACTGAAAGAACATGTCCAAAGCCACAAGACATCTGGGGTCGAGACAACCTCCCGAGGCCACAAACGGGATTCCCCCCAAAAAACAGCCTAAGTTCTATTGTGTCTCCGTCAAATCAATTTATAGAAATGGATTTAGGAGGGGGCCTCGTCGGAGCAATAGGTGAGAGCAGTGAAAATGAGCTCCACAAAACACCATTCAATATAGACTACACAATTTAGCCACCGCAAGATCATTCAATATAAGGAGCTAAAACAGGGTTGGGTGGTGGGGGCCTAAGCACTCGCCCTACCCTGATGAACATCTTACTAGAGGACCACACACAGGTTCAACCTAACAAGGTACAAGACAACTGTAACAGGGATGTGGGAGAAAGCCAGCTGGATACCACAGAGCTTTCTGAGAAATCAGGGCTGGATTCAGTTTTGGATAGCAACGAGACACTATGTAACGCCTCATCAAAAAATAAAAGGACGTAGAACACATTTTTAGATAAAAAAACAACGATCCCACAAGAAAACCGGACTTACTATCCATCATGTCCACAGTTACAATTTCACTAGCACCATTTTTGAAACTTTACGAATTAATCGAGACCCTGAAAGACCATACCACCATAATGGGGATGATGCACACTAAGCTGACGTTTTTGGAGGGTTACGTAACAGCGATGGATAAAAAGTACCTCCAAATGCCACAACAGGGCAAAAGAGTGGACCAGGGAACCCAGATGGTAGAATCAGATGCAATGTCCGGTAAACCCCCAAGTGAGGTCGCTAGCTCAAAGCTAACTGGACAAATTGACTTAACATCTGAGCCACCAAGGTCAACACCAGCACAAAAAAGGCATACTGAGACAAAAAGGAGTAGAAACATTGGTGACAACGACGAAGATGGTGAACCAACATCAATCCTCGATCTGAACACGGACAAATCAAACAAGAGGATCAACGGTGTCGACCTAAGGCCGGTGGGCTTAACTGCAGAAATAACATTATGCACACAACCAAAAACCAACCCATCACTGATAAATAGACAGGACAAGGAGCATCAAATAATACTCCATCGTCGACACTATAAAAAACAATAATTCACTAGAAATACCAAATAAAACATTAAACCATATAGAGGTAAAAATGAAGGAAGGGACGGACAAGTTAAAAACTGGTAAAGCGGTCTCAAAACCACCACAACCGCTACCCAGAACACTAAGAATGGGAACTGGGAAAACAGGGGTACTCATAGCCAAAAGACCTGAGAAACCTGACCTGGTTAGATCCATAGTTTTGACAACCACAGAGGAAATGGACAAACCATTAGATCTAATGGACTTATCTCAATACTCTTCCCAGAATTCGGAATCGGATTTTCCACTGGCTGTGGTGGGGCAACAGGGACTGCACAAAAATAAGCAAATCGAGAGGACTGAGCATACCCCTAAACAGAAGGATGGTCAAATGTTTTGCCATTTCTAACTTCGAAAAAAGAGAAAGAAAAACCAAGTGAGCCTGTGACAAACAGAACAGCCATTTACTCCGGTGAAAGAGGCGGATAAACCACACAACGGTGAGAAATTAATAACTACAAACCCTAACAACCATCTACCGGATTCTGGAAATATATCTAGAAACCAGAAGACAGACGATGTACCCCCCCCGCCCACTCCAAAGAGATTAGAATACCCAACACATAAACGAAGAGAGGGATCGAATAACACCAAGAGATGAGAATCAAGCAAGTAAGAGGAGAGATTCAATTTACAGAAGAAGACCTCAGGAACCAAGATTAAAACAAAGAAGCGAACAATCTTTCAAACTATAAAGATTCATAGGTAAAAAAGACAAATTGATTCTGAACAGGAACACTGTGATGCGATTATTTCATTGTATACTGAACGTACGTCAAATCAGTACAGAAGACATAAAAATCATGGCACTTGGAGAGAAACACGTAACTGACAGCGTATACTTACACATCACATCATCAGTGGTGAAAGGAATGTTAGTAGAGGCAACAGATACCATCCTCATGCTTGGTTTTGACCCGACCTTAGTAGAACCGTAATAGTCTGTTCTTCCACACCATAAAAAGGGCAAAAGCCCAGAGCAAGAGCACAGATCTAGCCAATTGGAAATTATCAATTCACCAATTAAATCAAAATCAAGACCAAATAAGGAACACAAATCGAAGCATTACAAGGACCCGCTGGGTGTGGGTCAGATACCGAGCGAACCGGGGGTAACCCTAACAGTACATTTAAACCAAAAAATATCAGAAAATGGCCAAAGACAAAGGACTTACTCCAGATTCTCGAGACGGAGCCAGCAGAAAAACGGGCATGGATCACAGAGGCCCTAGCAAAATCATATAAAGCATAGCCACCTATAACATAACATCAGGAAAACATATTGAAGTCACTGGTGGCACAACCAAGCATCAAGAAATCAGAATTAATCATGGCTTCCTGGTAACACCAGGGGGTTTAGCCATCTAACCTCTCCTAGTGATGTCAACTTGGGAACCTACAATATAATATGCCTCCAGGAGACCTGGCTGACAAGAAAACCGCATTTAGATCTATGACCTGACGGTGGCTCCGGCATCAAGAGGACCTGAAGGTCGCCCAACTTCAGGACTGCTGATGGCCCTTAAATCAGGATCTGGTATGACCGTTTCAAAAGTCCTCTTCTCTGACCTCTTATTTGTCGCCCTTTTGGTAAGGTGGACAAATGCACACATGATGACTAGCGGATGCAAGACGAAAAGTGTGGTCATCATAAATTGCTACTGGAATCCCCATGTGATTACAAATTCCAGCTATATCGACATCGCCACCAACATAATCGATGACGCACTTGCCAACAATGACGTATCATGCATTTTGATTTATGGAGACCTGAACACCACTTGTCAAAAACAACTAACAAGTATGGGAAATCAAAAATCAAAAGAAATAAGAGGAAACCTATGGTCGACATTGATGAACACCTGAGACATGTTCCTCTTAAAACCAACCAACCTGAACGGAAAACCTCCAATACCAACTTGGGCAAGAGGGGGGGAGAATCAGTCGGCAGACCTTGACTACATTTATGCATCAAGGGAGCTGCTACAGTGCATCAAAATATTTGAAATCATCAGGGCGACCACAACCTGCTAACCACTGTGTGGAAGGCTGGTCTTGAACCACCCAATCAAATAATGAGTGGCTGTTCAAGAAAACAGTGATAACCGCCTGCTGCTAAAAAGCAAAGACATCGAAAATCTAACTGTCGAATATATCTCGATGACCGATGTCAATGGTGGAGATTGTGAGAACAAGTATGTGGACCACCGGCCTCTCCTGGATTATTTCAGCGTCAAAAATTCAGGTTACGGCAAAATACAAACCCAAGGTCGCCGCACTTATGACAAACTCTTAGTTGACAAACGTAGAGAAATGAGTCGAATCAAAAGAGCAGCAGCAAAGTCTAATTGTGACGACCTAAAACAACAAGCAAATATCGCCCACCAAACCTACAAAACCTGGGTGGCTAGCCGAAGAAGAATAATGTTCCAACATGACTCAGAGCAAATGCTCTAGATATTAAGTAGAAAGAAGTCCAAAGATTTTTGGACACTAATCAAGCCATCTATATCTGCAATGCCCGAGATTCAACCAAATAACGTTAACGAGGCAACCTGGAAGGAAACCTTCTCTACTCTCTTCAAGGGTCCGAGTACGACCGCTTCCCCAATAACATCAAAAGAAAAAAAAAGAATGGAGTTTTGAGTACGAGGTCGAAGACATCTTAAGTAAGATACAGAACCTGAATCCATCAAGATCACCAGGTCCGGGTGGTCTGACCAACAAAATGCTGAAGGATCACCCAGACGAATGGGCTCTTTTTATACACACAGTAGTCAAGAATGTATCCTAGCAACTTTAAATACTAGAACTATGGAAGTCAGCGATGATCGTGCTGATTTTTAAGAAAGGAAACAAAGAGGATCCTAAAAATTATCGGCCTATCGCGCTACTGGATCCGATAGGGAAAAACGTTGTCACATTTTTGTTGATGAAATTCTCAAACTGGACAAGATAATTTGACGGTTTTGATCCATTCCAAACCCGATTCGTCCAAAATGTTGGTATCTCTACAAACATCATGCTGCTAAATACTCTAAAGGGACAAATCCATCAAAGTGGAAAGAAGATCTTTATAGTATTCGTTGACCTGGTCCAGGCCTTTGACCTGGTCAACAGAGAGCTATTGTGGGAAAAATTAACCGCTTATAAGATCATTTCCCCCGACAATTGGCAACACGAAAGTGACAAGATACTTTATGCAGATGACCTCCTACTGATCGACCAGACGGAAATTGGTTTACAACGCCAGCTGGACAGTCTCCAGAGATATGTTAACTTAAACCATCTAGAGATAAACCAGTAGAAGATAAAAATAATGCCCCTTCATAAAGGAAAGAAATGTAAAAATCCATTTAAATGGTATTTAGGCCCCAACAGGATCAAACAGGTGGAAAGGTTGAAATACCTGGGAGTCGCCTATAATAACAGCTTTGTCGAGACCCCAGTGCAAGAAGACCTCCTGGGAAAAGCAAAAACATTGGCAACCCAGGCGAGATTAATGGACAGGAGATTTGGGCACTTCTCCATGGCTGCAGTTATCAACTTCTATATATGGGTAAGGTAGTTCCTGCCCTAACATACGGAGCAGAAGCAATGCCAAATATTCCTGTAAAATTATGGACAAGATTGGAAGAAACTTTTTGGCGGAAAATCCTTAACCTCCCAAACTCAACAGCAATAGCATTAATACGAAGCAAACTCAGCATTTCATCTCCATCTGCAATTGTCGAATGGAACAGTTTGGCCTTGCTTCGTAAAATTATACTCCCGTAAAGCCCACCCATCTTCAAGATAATACATGAAGAATTACTGAAAGATTTGAACAAAACGCTAACAGAGTGGTCAAATACCAGGAGAAAAAAAATGGACGCGGTCAGGTGCTCCGATTGGGATCTGATATTGAATCCTATGAGAGTGAAGAGGAAACTTCTAAAGATGGATTGGATAAATACCCTCTACAAAGCAGCCATTAGTAAACTCACCAGAGAACTACCAGCAAACAGCACAAAGCTAAATCTACTTCGAGGCTATCTGCGAAAATTTCCAGACAGAACATACAGAGAAACCTTTATGAGAATGCTACTGAACCTGATACACACCAAAGAAATAAACTCAGTCCGCAGTAAATCGGAATGAAGCACCTGACGACCGCGGTAAATTAGAATGAAGCACCTGCCGATTCTGCTCTTCTCCAGACCAGATAGAAACCATCAAACATCTACTGATCCATTGTAGTGGGTTGAGAGAGACGTGAGAAAAACCCCTAAGACCATTGATGGAGGACTATAGGACCATAGACGATGAGGACTGCTTGCCTTGATAAACAGAACAAAGACAGCATGGGTCATAGCTGCAGTGTCCATGATACAAACCATCTTTTTACAAGTAGGAACAATAGCATCCATCAAAGAGTAACAACAACAATGAAAGAGTAAATGAAATGAAACAAAGGAACTAAGACCTAAAAGATGTATGGAACCTCAAATTGAACTCATGTGAATCGGAATTCGCCTAAAGGTTTAAAATTCCTTAATTAGGAGTTACGACTGTATCAAGAGCGCGATGATGATTAGTGAATAGGACAAATTTAGAAAACCAGAAAACCGCTCATGAGCCTCAAATGAATGAATGAATGAATGAATACGTTTTCTTTCAACTTGGGGAAGGAGAAAAACAACAGTGTTGTATTAGACTTTTATTGGACAACATAGTTGATGTGAATTTGTAAAAATTGTTAAATCAATTGAATAAAAAAAAACTCAATTAGCACTCAAATGAACTTTTTGTGGTTGCTTTGTTTGTTCTTATGCAGAGACCTTTGTTCTATCTTACACTGAGAGTGACCTCATTGCGTCGTTATTGTATTCATGAATTTGTATTTTATCGCGTTACTTGTATTTTACTCTATGCAAGATGGATGTGATATTTTTATGGAAAGTTTGCTTTATTCTTTCTTAAATAAATGTACAGATTTCAATAAGACATTCTCTGGAAACAAGAAAACATCTTTTCCAAGTCTTACAGCAACCCCACCTCCATTCCTCATCCACAGTCCTATGGAAAACCCTAGTCTTTGACGTTATGAGTTTTATGGTTTTCCAAACCCTCTTCTGGGGGAGTCAGTCCCCTTGACTCTCCAGGACAGGGTGGCATGATCGTGGCTCTCCTCCCCTTGGGCGGTGATACGGAATTCTTCGACAGACCTCTGCTTCCCTCACCTGATGTCAGGGCCCAAGGGAAATGTCTGGTGTCTCTAATTGCATGCCCCTAGTTGAGGGTGATTGGTCTCCTAAGCCAGGTTGTCTAGACCTCAGCCTTGGCAACCTCAACGAGTGGGAAATGGTCTCCATTCCATAATGTTTTCTGCTAGGGTCTCGGGTTGAGGTTGGAACAAATCATATCCCCTTGCTTTCATTGTCTTCGTCCTTGAATAGCCAGCTGGGAAGGCTCAACACATACACACTCCCACTCACACACTCCCTGGCCCTCATTGAAGTTACACCTACTCATTCCTCCACTGGTTTCCAAAGTCTGCCCTCGACCGGTCTGGCCAGCTGAAGCATTGGTATTTACTGAGGTTGTTGGGTAGCCTGATCCTCCACCATGCTTCTCAGGCTTAAGGTAACTATCTTCACCTCTAGCCAGTTGCTCTCTCTCCCAGCCTTGCCCTGGCGGCTGACTGCAACTCCTGCATAGAAACTCCCTGCTCAGATGGGAAGCCTCCTGCAAGTAACCAAACTACTTTTAATAAAATTGTCTTCCCAGATTGTAAACCTCCTCCTCCAAAGTGACCTCCTTCCCATGGACCCTTCTTCTGAGATGGTAAACCTCCTCCTTCCAGACTCCTTCACGTAGTACTCAGAGGATAACCTCCGAGCACTTTCCTCCAGCTCTTGCTCTAGACACCACCTGGAAACTGGCTAAGCCTGCATTTATTGTCTGGTTTCTCCTCCTGTGAGATGGGAAACAAGGGCAATGTTTTACACCAGTGTAGAGTGGGCTGTCTTTGTTTTTGATTTGGCCATGTGCATGAGGGGTCATGTGGGCTATCAGAATCTTAGCCATAGGTTATACCAATACCTTCTCCTGTGTTGGAATCCAAAATTACCTTGACCATGTGAGGGCTTGCTCCCTTGCAGCTGTGTTGAAGCTGCCTCTCTGCCTTTGATGAGCGATTGAGTTCTCTCTCCAATAAAAAAGCTTTCATCACTGAAGAGTTGTGACTTTGAAACTCCTGCAATGGTAGCTAGAGTAGGGGAACAATGAAAATGTAACAGTGTCTGCACGAGTCCCGCTGACTGCACTGAAGGTGTTCCCAATAGTTGTTTGTGTTAGGATGGTATCACCACCAGTCTCATGGACTACATAGATCTGTTTCATCTGATGCATGATTTCACTGGCAACGTTGTTAGATATGGATGTATCAAAGCCTCTACTTTCAAGTTCAGATTTCTCCAGCAGTGTATCAAAATATTTTCTGGCTTCTGAGCCTTGTAGCTCGAATTCCTTAAATGCCAACCACCATTCTAGGCAACAAAATCTGATTACCATAAGGTGATAGCTTTGCCTGGGACAGGGGAAAGCAGACAGGACTTTTTTCTGGGGTCTGATGCTTTAGTCATTTAACATCAGTGGGTTCTTGGTATATTTTCATGGGATGATCCCCTGGCCACGTATTACAAAGGGCACCTGATTGATGCCTTGCTCTACCCAGGTAAGTAAACTCATATAACAACACAATTGAGCAAGGTAATAGGGGTCCAACTGATGATTAGAACTTCTCACTTCTCGATTTCAATCGAATCAGAATTGATGCAAACTTTTGAAAAAATACTGCAGTTCTTGTTTAATTTGTGTGCAGTAAGTGTTGTAATACACATGAATATTAGGGCATTGGATATTCAACATGAAAACATACACTGTGTAGTACATGAGTAGCAAATTCCAAATAAACAATATTCGGAGGACAAATTCAAGCAATTACATTCTCTAGATATCCTAGTGAGGGTGACATGAGAAATAAATATTGTAATTGCCTGGTACAAAGCACATATATGTGAAAGAATCAAATGTTGAAAGACAACATGAAAACAGGTCAACATGACAGTGTTTCAGCCATTCTAGCTAAACTTGGGAAGCAGTGGTTTAGTCGGCCTTCATCAGGACGGATACATTCTTAGGAATGAAGAATCCTATGTAATGGTAATCAAAAATAGCACGTTGGCGTAAGTCATCTTAGTGTCTGCATACACTGATGGGGGCAGGTAAGTAGTGCCTCTGCAAGGGGGTCATGCCAGTCATGCCCCTGTGTAAGGAAAGAAGTCTCAAAACAGGCGGCGTATTATTGCCTTCCTTTCACCACCTCAAGTCTTTATTCCAACCTTCTCCCGTTTTCTTATTGTCTTCTTTCTACTTTCCCGCTTCCTGTTATTTGTTTTTGTCTTCTCCTTATCTTTCACACCAACCTTCTCCTTGTTGTATTCCACATATAACACCTCCAAACTTCTACTGATCTTCTTGCGCCTTTCCTCCACTCTTATCTCTTCCTCCTGGCCCCCTCCTACAATCATCCGTCTTCTCCAAGTCTTTCTATCTTTCAACTTCTCTCCATCTCCAGCCTCTTACCCTTTGACCTGCTCTGTGAATCTACAAAACATCTCCCTCTAATTACTTCTCCCTTACCTCCCATATGCTTCTCCCAGTACTTTTAGGGTCTTGACCCCTGCCTGAGGCCCCTCTTCCCTGAGCATTATATACTTGTGTACCATAAGGACTCTGTGTTCATTATTGATGAATTATTAATGTTGCGTTTGCAACATCTGTGTTTCTCGTGGGGCTGCTGCAACTTGCAATCTCTACCTTCAAGGGACTCCACAACCGTCTTGTTTTTGGCATGCACAGTGGCTAGCCGAAAGGGCAGCATGTCCGAACCACTATTTCTGCTATACACTTCCGTCTCATGCTCTCAAAGACTTGTTCTTAGTTAATAGAGTAGGACTAGCTCGAAATGCATGCAAGCGTATTTTACTATAGTTGCCACAATTTTCACTGACATACCATGAGTTCTAGTGGGCCAAAAGATTACCTCCTGAATTTTCTGCCTGCTGTATTTCAGCAAGTTCATAAAAGGGACAGTACTCCCTTGTGTGTAACCATGTGGCAGGCCTCTGCCTCCCTCAAGTGGCATGGTGTGGTTACCCAGGGAATCCACACCCTGCTGCCTCCAGGCCTAACATCACACACTGGGTGACAGCACTTAGCCCCATTGGCTAACCCACAATCGACATCCAGGGTCTGGTAGGAGTTATTTCACACCAGATACTGTTCTCTTTTTCACTTTAGTGTTTCCCTTTATTCAATGAAAAATATGGAATTGCTTATTCAGTTTTTAAGTGTTCAAATGTCACTGTTGAAATTCAGTTTTAGAAATGCTGTTCACTTTACTTAACTTTTTGTGTTGAACCTTCATCAAGTTTGTGATTTCGGATTGTTTATTATACTTTTTCTGTTTGGGAGGGTGCCAATGGGCATTCCCGTTAATGATTTTTTGTTTTCTGGAATCACTGTTGGGAAATCGTTGGTTTTCCATCTTCTTACAGTTCTACACATCTCTGTGATTCAACCATAGCACATCAATGGACTCTGCTATCACTGACATGGCCCATCCTGTTGGCATTGGTTAGTTCTCCCTCATGGGAGGCCTGGAGAAGACCATTTTCCAGAATTTCCATCACAGTCCTAAGACTTCCTACATGAAGCCCTTAATATAACTAAGTGTTGCCATGTATTTTAATCCTCGGGAATGTCTGATTATCTAGCTTTCTTGTGCCTACTATTTCTAACTAAGCATATTCTGAGGGTTGGTCCAAAATAAGTGACCTTAAAGCAGTGATTAAAGTGTGCTGATATGGAATACTGTTCACCACATCCGCGGTTAGTTTCTCAATAATTTGCAATCGGTGCTGTTATTAACATATAAATGACTAACTTATTTGCTTTTCTTTTTCAGATCTACTAAGGATGCCTCTTGTTTTACTGTTGTTTTGAACAACCTTCGAGTGTTTTTAATTTTTGACTGGCTGCTGCTTGTTCACAACTTTCTACATACTCCCAGTGATGTCAAAAAGGATGATTGCTGCATGCAATCTCTGCAGCGCAAATGTAGCAGCGATACAGTTGTGTGTCCTAAAACTGTGAAATGTGGAGTGGTTACAAAACGATCATCTGTGCAGGTCACTCTTGAAAAACAGCTGGAAGTCAAGATAAATGTAACTGGTAAGATAACTTCTTTTACATTAACTGTGCTGTTGAAAAATAGGTTTGAAAGGCTTTTTGAGAAATCGAGAACTCCAATGTTTTGCTTATGAACGTCAAGTGCATTTCTTCCTGTCTAATTTTGTTGTTTTGCGGGTTGGCATCGTATTCATTCATGCATCCTCATAGCGTTTGTGTCTTACTAATGGCCTCTTGGTTTTCATACTTAATAGATTTAATGGGACTCTTTTTTTCCCCACAGATCCCTTTTTTATTGAAATCACTTCCAAGTGTCCAGTGGACTCTTGAAAAAGGTTCATAGCCACTAGAGCCAAGACCTATCCACCCTGCGTTAGTCACAGCATAATTGGCGCTACAGTACAAAGATGTAACGTCACTTATACAGAAATAGAAATGCTCGGGCCACATTTCCAGTTATACACATGAAACGGCGACTATTTTTACTATTCTTTCTACCCCAAAATCTTGAGGATTCAAACCGTGCAGAGAATATAAATGCCAGATTTTGGTGTTGATCTGCTCCACCTATGTTTTGGTGCCTGGAACCGGATCATACAAGCAACAACTGCACGTTTTGGCAAAGTCGCATGTTTTGGGCTGATTGACAGTCTAGGAAGAAAGGGGTGCAGCGTCTCAACCTGTTAGGCGGTGCACGGCACAGAGGTGGAAAAGTCTTGGTCCCTCTGGTTATCACGCTCATTAACAGCACATATATGACAGGCTTCAATCACAGTTTAGGGTATCCAAACACCCAAACGACAAGAGCCCTGATAAGTAAGAGACATGAGCAGAAAGGACAAGGGCCAAGAGCTGGGAGCAGAAAGGACCAGGGCCAAGAGCTGGGATTTCAGGACAAATTCATGGGAATTTGTTATTGCCCAAAAAAAAAAGAAAAGAGCCTATGATGCTAGCAGGAGACGTAACCCAAATCCAGGTCAATGTTTTACTCACTTAGAGTGGCTAAGTACCGGCGGTCTAGCAGACAAGAAGCAGGTTTTCATGTTTACACCTTTAGTTCAACTATGGAAATTGTAGTAGGTCAGAATCGGGAGACTGGCGAGAAGGCATGATTGCCAACTCTTTTAATCTTTAAAACAAAAGCTAATCTTTCCCTAAACCTGGGAATCTAAACCCTACTTTAAACAGAAACCAACAAAAATGGTGCTTGCCAGTTTGATTAAACATAGTCCTCTTTTCTGAAATCCCAATTTAAATTAGTTTCTTTTCCGATCTTCTAAAACACAAAACAAACAAAACAGGTTAGTTTTTCCCAAGGAAAGGGAGGTTAAAGTCTTCTGCCCTCCATTCCTTTGAATCTTTACCATAGGCCCTTGCCTATGTTCACAGTTTCAGTCAATAAGTTCCTAGAGTGCTGGAATGCTGTCCCTGGCTTCAGTCACGGCTCTCTTCCTTTCTAAACTTATATGCTGCATAGTCTTTTTCCCTTCTTGGAGACTTTCTTGCTTCCTCCATCTAAGTTTTTCTCAATCTCTCATTTCCCACTCTGGGCCTCTGCTCCTTCCGATTCCCCACTCTGGGCCTCTGCTCCTTCCGATTGCCCACTTTGGGGTACTTTCTACTTTTCCCCACGTTGGGACTCTCCTCCGTCTCACTCCCCTTTCTGGGGTTTCTTCTTTCCCTCTCCACTTTGGGTCTTGTTTCTTTCTTTCCCTCGACCCAGGGGTTTCTCTATTCTCCCCCCCCCCCCCACTCTGGGGTTGATCTCCCCCCCCCCATTCTCCGCCTTCTCAGGGATCTAACATCTTGGGGGTTGGTCTCTTTTTTTTCTCTACCCACTCTGGGACTTCTTGTGGTTCTTCCATCTCTGGGGTCGGCTTCCTTTTTTCTTCCCGTGTTGGGGGTCCCTTCTTTCTCTCTGTCCCCCCCGCCCCCAACCCCCTTCTTGTGACTTGTCTGTTCTTTATCTGCTCCTGGGCCCTGCTTTCCTCTGTCTCACCGCCACCTCCTTGTTCCATGAAACCACTGCATACCTGCTTCTGCTGAGCAGGTCTTCCTGAGAGGGGTGTGCAGTCTGTCAGTCGCAGAGCCGCTTACACGACTCGTCAGCTGGGTACTGCATCGACCACTAAAGAATCTCCTCTTCCGCGAGCTTCTGGTGGAAATGCAACTTCTCGGTCGTCTGCCTCAGTGGTCTGAGGTTGTTCTTTGTTTGTGCCGTTGTACCAGACTCTTCCATTTACTAGTCTGGTGTGTCTCATGCCATGTCTGGCATCCTGTCCCTCTGACCAGTCAATCTCCTCTGAGCCGTACCGTTCAATTGAACTCTGCAGGCCTGCTGAGACACTTTTCTGATTGGTTCTCTACATGGCACTCCACTAGGGGACTGGTCTGTTCGCCTCTCAGCTGTTTTCCAGGGGGGCTGGGGATAGTTGAAGCCAGAAGTCAAATATCTCCATTACAAAAGGAGCTATAGAGCTATCATATACCTTAGCTCCCATATATCCCATAAAGGTGTTAATGTCTTTTGGGGGAGGGAGGAGGGGTTGAAGAAAGAAGGATGCTGACCTGAGCCCCTCTCAGGCCTGCTGAGACACTTTTCCGATTGGTTCTCTACCTGGCACACCACTAGGTGACTGGTCTGTTTGCCTCTCAGCTGTTTACCAGGAGGGCTGGGAATAGTTGAAGCCAGAAGCCAAATCACCCATTACAAAAGGAGCTGTAGAGCTAACGTACACCTTAGCTCCCATATATCCCATAAAGGTGTTAATGTCTTTTGGGGGTGTGGGTGGAGTTGAAGGAAGAAGGATGGTGACCTGAGCCCCTCTGGGGTTTTTCTGTCCTCTAAGGGGGCCGGTGGGATCCCTCTTACCCTGTACACTAGGGCTCAGATCCTCCGTCCCAAAGGGGGTGGATCCCCCTGGTGGCTCCCTCTTAGGGAGAGGTGATGATCTCCTTGGAATGACCCAAAACTGCAGGTGTACCAATGAATAGACTTGAGGCAGCAGGACCTGTGAGGAAGACCCAATATGTGCAATCATCTATTTTACAGTGGTTTAATGAGAGACATACAGCAAATAATGTCCCTGTTCTGGCTGACGGGGACTCAGGATGATGCTGCAGTGTTTGACAATCATCACGCCAATCGACACACCAATTAACGGCCTACAGCGGACAACTGAATTCTACTGTAGTGTTGTGAATGGCAAGATCGTGTAGTGGCCTCTTCGTCGTTCACTCTGTGGAGCCAAGCTGTCAATTGCAGTACGAAGAAATGCAGTTGAGGACTTGGCCTTTAATTTTGTCACTCAATCACTACACAGAGTGTGCTGCACACCACACCTCACTAAGGTTTGTCACTAGTGGACCCAGAGATTGGGTCACCGGGGGGATAAAGGGTGGCAGAATTTGGTGCAAGGGGGGGCGAAATATCTGACAGAAACAAGGAAAGTGAAAGCAGAGCAAGTAGGAGAGAGAATGGTGCAGGCGGGAGAGTGGAAACTAGAGTGTGCAACTATGGAGGGGGGGAAATACAAAAGCTAATGCTCTAGCACTTCAGTAGAGAGAAGAGGGAGCAGAAGGTGGGGCAGATCTTGCACTGCTGGCGGATGGCCAAGAAAGTAATATAGGTTTGTAATGAAAAGAATAGAGAAAGAATAATAAAGGAGGACGGACAGACTTGGAGAGTAGTGGGACAGACCTGGAATGTCCAGAAGGTGTTGAAGCTCTATAGTGTGTACAAAGGAACGAGAAAGCAAGACAGAAATACCCACTGCAGGGCAGATGAGAAGACCAAAGAGGCACAGCACCGGGGGAGGGAAGGAGAAGCATATGAGGCTGCACAAAGTGTAGAAACCCAGAGAGGGGTATGGAGTGTTGGGGAGCAGAAGACGATTGTTCCAAAGAAAGAATGAAGCATAAAAAAGACATAGGCCAGAGAGAATCCTATAGGGTAAAAAGTCTGGATCATCCAGAGGATGAGAAGAGAATCTACTAGGGAATGTGGTGTGCCCAATTAATGTTGGGTGTTGAGTATGAAGAGAAAGGGGATCCGGTCAGAAAACTGATTAGTTGAGTACCTGTTTTGACAATGGTTTATTGCAGTGGCTTGCCGGTATTCTGGGAACACTCTTAAAGCTCCTAGGGACTGGACACCGAACCTTTTTCACCAGAAAAAATCTTCGTCCCCTTTAAATTTAGAGACATACAGGGGCGTGGCCCTTGGAGCATGCACTCCCCTGACTCCGCCCCCCCTCGGTCCTCTTTTCCACATTGATGGGACCGCTTTCACAGCACTTCTGAGTTAGGCTTTGTCCTAGTTATTACACACGCTCTTCCCCGGAGAAGTATCTTTGTCTTTTTGTCTTTATTCAGATACCTCTGGCTCCACGCTCATCCCCGGCGCATGTCGACGTCATTGGGCTTCAGCAGGTGTCCAGCCTCCGCTGCCTTGGGCCCGATGAGAGCTGGGAGGGTTGTCCACGTGTGATGCGCTTGCACTGCACACTCTGAAGAACAGGTTAGCTCGGTGGAGAGAGCTCTTCGGAAAGGTCGCCTCCAGAGGACTTGAAGGACTTCGTCAGACGCAAGTCAAGACCCAAGGTAGGGCCACTGTTTTCATCAGCACCCCGCAAGGACGACTCCTTCCCCAGGAAACGTTGTAGCGGGAGGAACCGGTAAGGTCCTGGAACAAGCGCAGCACCTTCAGATACCAGTCGCAAGATCCTACCAGTGATGTCGCTGAGGGACCGTAAGGTTCAATGACCGGGTCTTTACCCGAGGGGCTACGCCCTACTACCGGACAAATGTCTGAGGGGGGCACCGGTACTCAGCACTACCAGCGACACTGCCGAGGGCACACCGCCTACCAGGCCCCGACCTGAGGTGCAGGGTAGGCCTCAACCTCCACTGCCAAGAGTCCAGGAAGAGGCCAGGGCGGCAAGCATCGCGATACAGGCATGTGGCATGCAGCCCGACAAAATGGCCGCTGCGCCAGACAAAATGGCTGCTCATCCAACACATCCCCCTTCGGGGAGCAGGTAGGAGAATGAGTTTCTAGGTGGGACTGGTCTTCACATGGCCTACAGCGTATCCTTCAGCGTCGCAGGGCAGATACCCCCGCAAGCAGCGAGGCAAAGTGTGCCCAGGCCTCAACAACCTCAGGGCCCTGTACCTACTGCCGCACCACCAAGCACCCCACCAGCAAAGATCCTCACGCTTATGAGGTCCCTGCAGATGGGCGTCATCCTCAACGATGTGATCAGGGACATGCTCCCTCCAGTTCTGCTGCTAGCACCCACGGCTGCTACACCCGTGGCTCCAGCGCCTCAGGCCCCCGTGCAGCCTCTGCTGCCCATGCCTGTTCCCACAGTACCAGCCCTCCTGCAGTCCCAGCGGTTCCGTATCAGCCTCAACAGCAGCCTCTGACTCTGGTCAGTACACTTCAGCCCTCAGCGCCCAGTACTCCTCCAGCTGCATCGAACCAACAGGATTCTTTGGTGGACACTGATGAGGAGGAGGACACTGACACGCCTTCCTCGGCCAAGGCATTTCATGAACGACTCGCAGGTCTGGCCGAATACCTGGGGCTCCCACAACCCGAAGTTGAACAACCAGTGGCGGGGGTCCTCACTCTACGCCCTGCAGCTAGAACGGGGATTCCAATGCAGAAGGACGTTGTGGCTTTGGCCAAAAAAGGAAGTCTGAAACCCCATTTGGTGCAGCCTACCAACAGGCTCCGCGACGCCAAGTACAGTCAAATGGGGATCCACTGTTGCTGAAGGCACATCCTCAACCACACTCCTCAGTCTACTCCAAGCCTTCGATCCTCCTCGGCTACCTCAGCCTCGGCACTCCTGGGTAAGGAGGAGAAAATCTTGGAAGCGTATGGAAAGGTCTATTCCAATGGTTTGTTGCACCTTCGTCAATCCAGTGCCGATGCTGTGACCGCTGCTGTCAAACAAAGGCTTTGGCGGGAAATAGCGGACTTCCTTCTGCAACCTCCGGTACAGAGTCAGAAGCGCTTCAAGGCAGGGCTGGCGGAAGCAAACATTTTCGAACAGGACATAATGGAGTCCACCGTGGCCCACATAGACACCTCTGGCCGTGCCATCTGCATCGCTACGGACATGAGAAGAACAGCATGGCTACAGGCTACCAAGTTCAACCCGGAAGTCCAGGAGCGCATATTGGACCTTCCATTCATTCGAGGGTGGTGACTTTTTTCATTCCACCACCGATGATGGACTTGATGAGAAGAACAGTTCCCAGACTACAAAATCCTTATCTATCCATAAAAAGTCTACGCAACAGACCCACAGCCAAGCGCACCAGCGTTCCGACAAGGGTCGGGCCTTTGGCGAGTTCCGAGGCTTCCAGGAACGAAGGTCAAGACAACCGGATCGGTCTCCAGGTCAGCACCGCCGCAATAAAGCACAAGGCGGGGATTAAGGTCTTTTTTCAGTCCCCTTCCGCAGCCCCTGCCTCAGTGGGAAAAGAGGCATGACAATCTCATCCGGGTCCACGTGTCTCTGGTGAGGGGCAGGCTTGCCGTTCACGGGCAATGCTGGCGCACAAGGTTCACGGACCCCTGGATCCTCTCCATAGTGTCCACGGGCGCCTACCGAGCCCTCCCTCACCTCTCTCCTCCCCTCTGCTCCCACAGATTGGGACAGCAGCTCTGTTGGCGGAAATCCGATCGATCATGTAGTCAGGCAGTGGAAGAAGTCCCAGCCTCCCAGCAGGGTATGGGCTTGTATTCACAAATTTTCGCCATACACAAGAAGAACCAGGCTGGTCTGAGAGTTGTGTTGGACCTTTCCACCTTGACCCTTTCCCCTCCATCTTCAAAATTGCAAGATAGTTACCCTAGCGCTTATTGCAGAGACATTGTGCATGGGAGACTGGATGCGCTCCTTGGATCTGAAGGATGCGTACCTACACGTCCCGATCTGGTAGCCTCACCAGTCATTTCTGAGGTTCAGGATCATGGGCTTTCATTTCCAATACAAGGTTCTACCCTTTGGCCTCAATTCAGCCCCCAGGGTCTTTACCAGACTTATGAATGCAGTGTCAGCCCTTCTCAGGGCCCAGGGTCACCACGTCTATCCATACCTAGACAACTGGCTCGTCAGGGCAAGATCTCCGGAGGCATTCCAACACACCACCTCCGCCCTCGTGAATACTCTACACGAGTTGGAATTTTCCATCAATCTCAAGAAGTCACAGCTGGAGCCTACGCAGAATCTAACGTTCTTAGGCCTCATCTGGGATATGAACTCGGAGAGAGTTTTTCCCCTCGGAGGACAAGATCACAGCCATCAAGAGACCCACAGGACATTTCTTCAGCAGGGCAGTGACCTCTGCATGGTGGTATCAGCACCTCCTGGGCGTCATGGCAGCATGTCTCCTAGCAGTGCCACACATAGACTCAAGATGATATGTTTGCAGCTGCACTTCGCAGCCTCCTGAGTCAGAAGAGGGGTTCCCAGGTGGAGCTGGTCAGCATCCCACTTCAGCTCCACCAAGACCTAGTTTGGTGAAGCACAAACTACAACTTGCGGATAGGCAGGCCCTTCCAGCACCGCAGGTAACATCACCACATACTCATCCCTAGAGGGCTGGGGAGCCACCCTAGACAGCCACAGTGTCCACGGGGTCTGGTCCCGTCAGGAGCAGGAAGCTCACATCAACTGGCTCAAGTTGATGGCCATCTGGCTCATTCTCAAAGCCTTCCTCCCAATAGTCAGTAGCAATTCCATCCCAATTCAAACGGACCGCTCCACCAGCATGTATTACATCAACAAGCAGGGTGGCACCAGGTCTCTTCCCCTCTGTGCTCTAGCAGTCCGCATTTAGGGGTGGGCTCTGGTAAACAACATACACTTGGCAGCAATCCACCTCCCGCGGGAGTCCAACCTGGAGGCGAACAGGCTCAGCAGGCTGGGTGCGGGCAATTACAAATGGGAGTTGAACGAACATGTCCTTCAGGGGATCTTCAACAGATGGGGTCATCCTCAGGTGGATCGTTTTGCCACCTGGCCCAACAGCAGGTGCCCTCAGTTTGCGTCTTGGCAGGGATAGGGCTGGGACTCTCTGGTGATGCATTTCAGATACAGTGGAATAACATGTATGCATATGCCTTCCCTCCTATCCCCTGGTACACAGGGTAATCTGCAAGATAAGGGAGTCCCAGCACCTATGCATCATTCTGATAGCTCCTTGGTGGTCGGCGATGCCATGGTTCTCCGAACTGCTCAGCCTGTAGGATCAGCCCCCGATGCACCTTCTGCTGGCACCACCTCACCTACCATCGCAGCAGGGAGGCACGAACATCCACCCTGCCCCCCCAGAGGTTGGCCCTCATAGCGTGGTTCCTTAGCAGATCACTTTAAAGCATCTGCGTCTTTCGCAGGCTAACCTAAATATCATACACTGCTCTTGGAGCGATGCTACTCGGAACCAGTGCAGAAGCAAGTGGACTAGGTTTTGTCAATGGGCAGAATCAAAGGAAGTCGATCCTTTGACTTGCACGCTGGACGACATGCTATCCTTCTCAGATCACCTCGCACACTCAGGGGTGCAAGTAGACGCATGCCGCACCTATCTAGCACCCATTGGAGCCTATCGAAGTGAAGAATAGTCCCACGCAGTTCCCAGTGAGATAAAATAACCTTCATTACAGGTCATGAAGTACAGCCCACCAGCTCAACCTTACACCTGGCTGGCTAGTGTAAACAGTAATAGAAGCATAATTAAGAGTAAACTTTCTCTGGCCACAGGCAGGTTGTGACACCCTGCTCAGAACTATATTGCACTGTGACATTCCACATGGAACTATACTACATCATACACAATGAACACCCTGCTCTCTGAATAGCAAGCTTGGCCATAACTATATACATATAGTGAGACAACTTCATAACATATCACCCTTTCTTAGTACTCACATGATCTTCTCACCACATTGATTCTATTTTTATACCAAACTTGCACCCGTCAACACTGCTACCACACGTACGTGATCCGAATACAATTGATCTCCCTTCTTCTTGATTACCGCCTTCCTGATCCTCACATCTACATATTCCACCCTGAGTTCCTTATTCCCTCTTCTCCGGTTCTCCCTCATAACAAACTGCTCTTTCTTATTTCTGAGATCTTTTCTCAACTTTTGAATCTCACAATCTGATTCCACTCCCCTTTCCATCAAAGGGGGACACAACAAAGAATATCCTGTGCGCCCTCTCAAATTAAAATGGTGAAACTCCTGTAACAGAATGCGGTGCATTCTCGGCGCACCCATTCTTGCTTCTACTGCCAAACTTTTACTCACACCACATGCTTTTGTCAATCGAACACCCTCCATAACACATCTGTTCATTCTTTCCACCAACCCATTTCCTTTCGGGATGGTACAATGCAGCCTTCTTATTATTATGCCCCAATTCCTCACATATTCTTTAAAGCATCCTCCCGTAAACTGAAGAGCATTATCCATCAGAATTTACTTGGGAAATCCTTCTTCCCAAATACCTCGCGTAAAAACTTAACATTACTACCTCCATCTATGTCTCTAACTATCTTATACTCGCACCAGCGGGAGAATGCATCAACCGTTACCAATATGAACCTTCCTTTCCCATTGTAACGCTCACCTGATTCCCACAGAGGCGCCGGTCTTGACTGGGTGAATGCCGTATCTTCAAAGGTGATGTGTAACACACGGTTGGCTCTTTGGGCTGGACCTCTGTGCACTGTATGTCTGACTCGAAGAGTAAGATGTCTGCAGATAGAAAATATGGGATTAATGAACTGGGGTTATTGGGTGCCTCTTTCCTCTTCCCTTTCTCTTCTCCTGTAGAACCCCAAAGATTAACGCCCTCACCTTAGGTAAGTGAACGCCGAGCTCTCCATCTGCCTCGGGGCAGGGTGCCGTAACCAGTTCCTTCACTGGATAAGGGTGCAGGCCTCTTGACCTCAGAGGACTGCTGTCCGTCGTTAACTGCACGAACGGTAAGTTCTGGGCACTTCAAATGTCTTAAAAGTCTTTTGTAATGATATCTCTTGTTTTGCAGGGTTCTGGTGATGGCGGATGGCGGGCTGATGAGAGTTGAGGATCGAACCCGCGTGAGGAATAGAAGCGCCTGGAAGCACGTAAGTAAGCGCTTGTAGCCTGCTTCACGATGCGCACTAACTGTCCCTTTTATCTTGCAGGTACAAGTTCGGAGCTTTAGAGAAGCTGAAGGGTGCTGGAATACCCACTGGATTCGGCGTGGGAAGGAGTAATGGCACGTGAGTAATAAAGTTGCCCAATGTCTTTAAACGCACCTTCTTTTGTCTTTCAGATGCGGGATGCAGCGCCGAAGGCCTCCGGAGCGTGCGAAGAGCTGGTAAGCTTTTGTCTTTCAGATGCCGGAATGCAGTGCGAAGACCTCCGGAGCATGCGAAGAGTAGGTAAGCCTTTGTCTTTCAGATGCCGGAATGCAGCGCGAGGCGTTGGTGACAGCCGATGGACCAGGTAAGAGATGCGCTGCCACTGAAGACCGTAGTGCTAACCTGTTCTTTCTTTGTCTTTACAGGTGCTGCTGAAGACTGGATTCCAGGATGGTAAGCCTTTGTTCCCTTAGGCCCAGGATCAGAAGCAGAAGACACGATGAGCGTTCTGCTGCAGAGAATGCAGAATAACACAAAGCAAGATTCATCCATCGGGTGTGGTTTAAATAGCCTCCTGTAGTGCTTAGGTGTCTCCTTCCACAGCCACGCCTAGGTAAGAAAAGAGTTCCTGCTTTCCAGAAGAGTTCCAGTGTTCTGAACCTAGGGAGTGGCTCCTGCCCCACCCAACAGGAAAAGTAGTCCTAAACAGAAGAGGATCAGGGGTTCAACTGGCAGGTAAGTAAGCAGCATGGTCTGCTGCAGGTAAGTCCACCCAAGCATTATGAGCCCGGCGCTTCCAACGCTGGGACTGGGCATCTTTATGAGCATGGTGCCACTGGCGCCAGGACAGGGTCCAAAAGGTCCCAATTGGGACTGGCTGGCACTCGGAACCGGGGTTATGGGTCTGCTTCCAAGGGAGTCGGGCAAGTCCTGATCTTTTGGAAGCAGAGATCATGACACCCATACATAGCCCATTTCCACGGGACCCAAAACATTAAACGCCACCTCCCCCAATACTCTTCCCGGTATATCCTTAAAGATTAGGGCTGTTTCTTCGCTACCAAACCTTTACCGCTCTCAGCACATTCCATACAATCTTTCAATCTCTTTTCCACCTCCTTTTCAAATTCGGGCCACCAATAATCCACCCTCAAAACTGCTTTTGTTTTGCTGATCCCCATGTGACCTTTATAGGCTTTATCAATCAAACTGTTGCGGATCTCCTCGGGCACCCCAGCTTTGTCCCACCGAAACACAATGCTGTCTTCAATACCCAATTCCTCTCTAGCTTCCCAAAAGAGCCTTTCCTTCACACCCAACTCTCTTTTTCTGGGCCAATAACTTTGAATATACATTTTCACTTTTGACAACAATTCATCATTATCTACTGCTCTCACCCATTCCTCCTTACATACCACATTATCAGTGTTGGCAAAAACCATTTCTATTTACTCATCTTGAGTCTCTTTATTCTCGTTCATCGCCAATCTGGACAAACAATCCGCAAATACATTTTCCTTTCCTGATATGACCGCCACCTCAAAACGATGACACTGTAATCTGGTAACCCATCCCGCAACTCTCCGGGCTACCTTATCAAATCTTGTTTTCAAAAATCGACTTTAATGGCCTGTGGTCGGTTCTAATAACAAAATGTGTGCCCCATACGAAACTTTTGAACTTCTCAAACGTCCATAAACAACATAAGGCCTCCTTTTCCAGGACTGAATACTTCAGTTCCGCACCTCTCAACGCTCTAGAGGCATGCGCTATAATTTCTTCACCTCCCTCAGCCTTAATTTGGGACAAAACCGCCCCTAAACTCACATCGCTCACATTAAAAGGTGAGCACAAACGTTCTTCTCGTGTCAAATTTCTTTAAAGGTTCAGCCAGATTTATTTCCTCAATCTTTTTTTAATTTCATCTGACACGCATCCTTCCACACAAACTCTTCACTTTTCCTCAATAACTTTCTCATCTCAGTGACCTTTTCTGCATTGTTTTTTATACATTTTTAATAAAACTCTAACATTCCGAGGAAGGATCGTAATTCCCTTTTGTTCTTGGGATCTGCAACCTCTTTAATAGCAGTGACCATTGAGTCTTTCGGCTGTATACCCTGGGCAGATATTACATGTCCTAGGTACTCTACCTTGTCACCACGCAATACGCACTTTTCTTTCCTTAGAGTTATGGCACTCTCACTCAAAATGTTTAACACATCACTTAACGTCTAATCATGATTTGCCACATTCTCTCCAGATACTAGAATGTCATCTTGAAAGCAAAATACACCACTTATTTTTCCAAACAACCTATCGATAATTTTCTGAAAAACGGAAGATGCAGATACCATCCCAAATGGCATATGCGTGTACTGAAATACACCTTCATGAGTGATGAAAGCCGTTAACTTTCTGGACTTCTCTTCAAGTTCAACCTGATGGTACGCAGACGCCATATAAAGTTTGGAAAACATTTTTCCCTGCCCAACCATCGATAAAGTTTTGCTCATATTGAGCAATGGATGTCTATCAACCATAATTACTTTATTTACCTCCCCTAAATCCACACACAATCTCAAATCTCCAGATGGCTTTTTTTACAATCACTAGTGGAGAAATCCATTCCACACCACCAGCTCTTTCAATCACACCCATTTTTGTCAATTTCTCCAGTTCTTTATTTACTTCCTCTCTCAAAGCGAAAGGAACAGATCTCAACTTTGCTCTCACGGGAACACATCCCTTCTTCACCACAATCTGATGCTGAATACCTCCCACTTTACCAATCTCCTTTCTAAACACTTTTTCATACTTATCTTCCACACACTGAGAAGTATTTATCTGCATCACCTGTCCATTTTGATTGGGATCCAATCCTACCATTAGTCTTTTCTGGTCTCTCCAACCAAACAAAGTTTTCCCCTTTTTTAGTGTTGTAAACCTTTCCTTTGGCATACCTTCCCTTAAATTCAAAATCTGTGATAAAGTATCCTAAAAGTTCAATCCGGTCCTCGTTGTACCCCCCAGGATTAAAGTCTGGCTCAAGTAAATTTCAAGCATCTCCATTAATTTCCTCTTCAAACAACTTCTTGCACATCAATGAAATTTTAGATCCCCAATCTACCATCATCCTAACATCACACCCATTAAGTTTCACAATAGCATATGGATGCTCACAATCCATTTCATCATCATCATCATTTATCACATTAACCATATTCATCATTTATCACATTTCCACATTTGAATTTTCCTCTTCCTCTAAAAACCCAATGCTCTCCTCATTTACTACCAAAACACTTATTTGGAAAGATTGGTCATTTTTACAACAGTTTGCAAAATGCCCACGTCTTTTGCACTTTGCACATATTGCCCTCCTCCCAGGACATGCTAATGCTGCCGCAAAATGTGAATTACTCGCACATCGGAAAAATAGACGCTCCTTTTCGAATGGATTGTGTCCTCCAAGGCATTCCACAACTTTGACATGTAGTGTCCACAGCTGTGCACTTCGGAAACTTTTTTGGCAGAGGCCGTCCTGCGTCGATAGCGTCGGGTCCATGTCCCTCGAAGACCTCAGTCGAGGACAACTTCACGGGATGTTATAAATAGGACGAACAGTGCCCATAGCCTCAGTTCCGTTTTTTCCTTGAACGTGTTAGCTTCGTTAGACTCGGCGCGCCTCGTGTGTTTTCTTCGTAGAGTTCTCTCTTCGACCCCTCCGACTCTGCGGTCTGGCTTTAAGACATGCCGAGTCTGCAAGTCGAAGATGTCGTTGACTGAGCCCCACCGCATTTGTTTGTGGTGCCTGGGCGAGTCGCACAACACTGACGACTGCTCTAAATGCCAGTCGCTGACTGCAAAAGGCCTTGCGGAAGGGGAAGCTCCAGGTAGGTAGGGGCTCGAAGCCTGTTAAGTCCCGGACTACAAAGTCCAAGGGGGATTCTGTGGTGGGCCAACAAAGGGAACCTGATGCGGGGGGAACAGTTTTGGCAACCGTGGCCGGAGTTGACTGTAGTGACAGACGCTTCCCTCACAGGATGGGGTGCTCATGCCAAAGACTTGACCGCCAGCGGTCGTTGGTCTGCGTCGGAGTCCAGACTCCACATCAATCTGTTAGAGCTGAGAGCCATCAGGATAGCCCTGAAGGCTTTTCTGCCCTCTGTACGGGGGTGAGAGTGTCCTGATCATGACGGACAACACAGTGGTCATGCATTACCTCAACAAAAAAGGGGGGGCAGGGTCACTCCCATTGTGCAGAGATGCAATGCAGCTGTGGCTCTGGGCCTTCCAGCAGGAAACTTCGATCTCTGCAGTTCATCTGGCCGGTGATGAAAATACAGCAGCGGATGCTCTGAGCAGGCAGAGCACAGTCTCTCCCGAGCGGGAGTTCGCTCAAAAAGTCCTTCAGGAGATCTTTGCCCTTTGGGGAACCCCACAAGTGGATCTCTTCGCCACCATTGTCAACCGGAAGTACGAGAGATTCTGCTCAAGGGAATTTCCTCCAAGAGGATCCTTAGGAGACGCGTTTGTGGTGGATTGGTCATTCCCACTGTTGTATACGTTTCCTCCAGTCCCCGTCATTACTCAAGTGTTGCGGAGGTTCGGTTCCTACATGATCCTTGTTAGGGAGAATTCTCTGTTTAGGCTGAATTTCCTAACCTAGTGAGTCCCCCAGCAGCTTTGCTGGATTTTCGGGGTTTATATTTTTCTCCTGCCAAGAGTGAGACTCTTTTACCCTCACTCTTGGGCATGATTTGAGCGTGTTTCTTTGACTCTAGATGTGTTTAATGGGCAATGGGGTCTTTTACTCCATAGGGCTTCATGTGTTTTTGTGATGTGTTACACAGCACCCTCAGTGCAGTAACACAGGGGTGTCATAGTGACCCCCCAATATAGACTCCATACCCTGGGACTTACTACTGTCTCCCAGGGCATGTAAAGTCACCATTGACTTGACTTTACTAGTCTCAAATTCTGAACAGAACCAGTACAAACCATCATATTGTGGACGTACTGGCCGGGGCAATTCGATTGCCCTGGGGTCTGTTAGTCGAGGGGGCACGTCTCCGTCCCCCCTGATCGAGTTTGGGCTGGTGGCAGTGGATACTACTTTTTATATTCGACCGCAAATATATCTCTATGGGATTTCCCATTGTTCGAGGTTACCAACTTTAATTATTTAATTCCTATAGCCTCGAACATACCGCCGGTTTATTTATTTAATATTAATTCTCCGGTTGGTATTTTTTGCTAGAACTCGGTTCTAAAATGGCGTTTGTGTTCGCTTCTGTGACTCCAACCCAAGTTGAGCCCTTTGTTCCACTTTTTGGTGGGCTTCTCCACAGAAGCCCTCCAAAGTGGTGCCACTCTGTCTGGGGTACTTAGGAGGGGTGGAGGGGGATTTAGGCACCCTGGACTGAGTGGACTAGGCAACTCAAGTCGCACTCCGTCCTGATTGGCCCAAGTGGTGAGCCGGCCGGCTCACCACTTAGCATGTTTGAGTGACAGCTAGGCTGAGTGAATGGGGGTTTTCCGCATAAAAGCAGGGCTTTGGGGACTGGAACTTGAGAAGTTGCCACAGGACCTAAGAATCCGATGAGGGAGAAGCTGAGCCGACCTGCTACGACGACACCACCGGTGGAGCCCTGCTGGACCGGCTCACCACTTTTCCCAACGACAGAGGAGATCTCCAGCCCGGAGAGTCTTCTTCCTTCGACTGGTGGGGATAACCAGTCTGCTTCCTTTTTCGCTTCCCGGAGCATCTCGTGGCCGCCTTGCCTGTGCCAAGCACCCCGGCAACCGGGATACCACGTTTTACCACTACCACGAATCAAAGGGTAGTACCTTTAACCGGAAAACTCTGCGGCTGGTTTCTTCCCTGGAAGTGCAACGACCTTCATCTTTCCTCCACGTCGAGATCTTCTCTTCCTCTGGACGACGCCGCGACTTGCACCCGCTGCCAGGAACAACTGCCCCCACTGGAGGATCCTTTCCACATAAGGTACAGTGTTCCGCCTGGCTTCCCTTGCAACCGACTGTACGGGGTAGATTTAGCCCCGGCTTTCGAACCTGGGTTAGCCTGGGACACCCTGGCTAAACTTTTCTGAGCCTAACTAAAACCTTTCTGAACTCCCTGCAAGACTTTCTAAGCCTTTTGTCATTGTGTGATCTTGGGTGCATTTGTGCCCTGTTCTCTCCAAGAGTGGCCCCGGCCTATGGACTTTGGCTCACAAGTAACGTTTGACTTTCCTGCCTTGCTTAAGAGTTCCAAAAGAGTAGTGTGGTGTATTTTCCTACATTCTGCCTTTTTCCCGCCCTTTTTCGTTAACTTATTGGAGTGCCATATATAGTTAAACGCTCACCTCTGTCTGGAAATAAGTGGTGTTAACTAAGACTTGTCTGATAAGGAATAAGGAATGTATATATAATAATAGTAACTGTGTTGAGAGTGATTTACAATAATAGTGCTGGAGTGTTTCAATCAGTGTGTTTTTAAATAAATAATTATATACCTTGATACCAAAATTCTGGTCAGTGTTTGCTTGTGCTATTGTATCTGAGTGCCTATTGTGTATACTTTGCATACTGCCTAACTCTTCTTGAGGGAAGTCTGACTGCTCAGCAACAGCTACCAAGTGAATCTGTGTGGTACAGACTGCTACCAAGTGGGTTTACTGCCAAACACCTGTAGTCTTAAATCTTTTGCAGTGGTCCCAGAGGGAGCTGCACAGGTTTCTGCCTAACAATCCTCATTGCTCCACATCGGGCCAGGACAGGAGAGCGTAGTACCCGGACCTTCTGTTACTGTTCATCTGCCCTCCACGTCGTCTTCCCTGCTGAGAGAATCTGCTCTCGCATGTGGGGGCGGGGGATGCTGGGGGGGAAGGGGTGTTCGGGTTCTCCATCTAGAGGTCAAGACTCTCCACCTTCAAGCTTGGTATCTGAAAGGTTGAGGTACAAGGATTGGGACCTCCCGGATGACGTGATGGAGGTGTTTCTTTCGGCCAGGTGGCCTGCAACAAAATCCCTGTACCGTTGCCATTGGCGTAAGTTCTGTGGCTGGTGCAGAAATCACAATGTTGATCCTTTTCAGTGCTCCAGTCCTATGGTTTTATCTTTTTTACTTTCTTTGGCCCACAGGGGCCTTCAGGTGGGTACCATTAGGGGTTGTCTAGCGGTGCTGTCTATCTTTAAGCGCTCGTCCGAGGATTGGTCTTACTTTAAGATTCCTTTGATTTCTCAGTTTCTTAAAGGACATGTCTAATGTATTCCCGCCGCCCCCTTTCCAGGTGCCGGTTTGGGATTTGAATTTGGTTTTGAGATTTCTCATGGGTGCTCTGTTTGAACCTTTGAACTCTTGTCCTTTGACATTACTATCCTTATCCTTCAAGACTGTGTACTTGGTTGCGGTTACTTGCACTCGCAGAGTGAGTGAATTGCAGGCACTTTCATCTAAGCCATCCTTTACTGTGTTTCACAAGGACAGGGTTGTACTGCAAGTACGTCCCTCTTTTCTACTTAAGGCAGTTTCTGAATATCATTTGAGTCAAAAGGTGGTTCTTCCATCTTCCGACCCTCCTCCTGGTAAGGAAGAGGAGCGTCTCCATCGGTTGGATCCTAGGAGTGCTCTTAGCTTTTACATTTCTAGGATGTCCAGGGTCAGAGTGGACAATCAACTCTTTGTAGGATATGCTGGAACCGATTGGGCCAGGCTGTTACCAAACAGACCTATCCTTACCTTTACGGAGTGTTAACGGTTGGCGGTTAAAGACCCTCCTGAAGGGTTGAGAGCTCATTCCAATAGGGGCGTGGCTACTTCCACCTCCCTCCAGCGGGGTGTTCCTATTAGGAATATTTGTGATGCCGCTACTTGGGCTTCACTCCATACATTTGTAAAACATTACTCCCTGGATACAATCCATGGCCAGGATATGGCCTTTGGGAAGGCGGTTCTTTATTCTGCAATCTAATTGGGTACTCTAAATTCTTTTCTCTCCTCCATTTCCTGGTACTGCTTTGGGAGTCTCTCAAAAATGTGCAATGCGTTGGAGGACACAATCCATTCGAAGAACAAGTTACTTACCAACTGGTAACGTTTTTTCGACTTTTTTTTTTTCCAACGCATTCCACATCACCCTCCCAGCCTGCCCCTCAGGAGAATTTCCTATGCGATTGCAGCTTCTGTTTCCGGAAGGCTAAGTGCAGTCCAGCAGGCATCAGACTGGTGCCTCACTTTCTGGGGGAAAAAACTTAAACTGAGGCTACGGGCGCTGTGCGTCCTATTTATAACATCCTGTGACGTCGCCTTCGACGGAGGCCTTCAAGGGACATGGACCGGACGCCGTCGACGTAGGACGCCCTCTGCCGAAAAAGTTTCCGAAGTGCACAGCTGTGGACATTACATGTCAAAGATGTGGAATGCATTGGAGGAACATCCAGTCGAAAGAACGTTACCAGTTGGTAAGTAACTTGTTCTTCTTCCCTTCTTTCCCCTTTCCATGCTTCCTTTTTGAATTCAGGCTTCTCCTTCTCCTTTTTATACAATTCTTCCTTCACCTTTTTCTTCTGTTTTGACTCTACTACATTGAGTACTTCAATTCTTCCTTCATTGCCTTCCTTTTCTGACAACTTCGCAACACATGCCAAGGAGTGTTCTACTATTTTTGCTATGTTGAGTACCTCATCCAATGAAGGTTCATCTCGCAACCATAGTTCTTCACGGATTTTGTTACTTCGGCAGTTGATCATAAATTGATCCCTTATCCGTTCATCAAATGAGTCTCTGAATTTACATGACAAAGCTAGATGTCTCAACGCTGTTACAAATTCGTCTATGCTTTCACTGGGTTCTTGAACCCTCACCCCACAATTTTATCTTTCAAGAATAGTACTTGTTTTAGGTTCAAAATGAATATCCAATTTCTTTAAGGCAATATCCAACTCTGTCATGTCATCTCTGTCTCCCGCTCCTGTTATATCTGGAAGAGTGTTATATATCCTCTGCCCCTCATAACCCAAAAAATGCATGAGCAGTGCTACCTTTCTTTCATTGAGTAGGAGTTACTGCATGCCGCCCTAATGTAGTGTTGAAACCCTTTTTTTCCATTGAGGCCACTGCACTTTTGGGTTTCCTGGGCATGACATAAACAGTGAAGGTCCCGGCACACCTGTCATGGCCATGTTCTCCTTTGCACTTGTTTAGTTGCTCTGTATATGTAGGTAAAACTTCTATTTAGTTCTTTCACTTTGTGGTTTGCAATACGTTTTGCTTGCTTATATTTCTTCATTTTTTATGCATTTCTCCTTAAAGGTAAGTGTTGTCTACTTTGCACCTGTTTAATTTATTTTGTATATGTAAAAGAAGTGATCATTCAGTTGTTTCTCCTTGTTTTCTGCAGTATTTGTTTTGCTTGCTGATACGTTTAGTGTATACTTAATATTTCGATTTTGCAGCCCAATATCGCTTCGCACGGTAAATGCAAAGGTATTTGAGCCTTTCAATTCGCTCATGCGCACACTGTCACTGGTGCTATACTTGCCCAATGTTGGCCGCTACGAACTCCTTAATTAGGGAATATAAGGCGGAGCGGCTTGTCGCTTTTCTCAGTCTGGTGGTTAATATGTCAAGGCAAGTCACTCCTTGTAGCACCCACGTCGGCCGCTGCAAAAGCCGGATGGCGGAGCAGCTTCAAGGTTGTCACTGCAGAGCAAATAGGTTGCTAATCCATTAGCTTGGAGTGCCGGGAATCTGTCAGAAGATCCTCGTCGCCAAAGAAGAATAGTCCCACGCAGTTTCCAGTGAGATAAAATAACCTTTATTACAGGTCATGAAGTACAGCCCCCCAGCTCAACCTTAACGTGGCTGGCTAGTGCAAACAGTAATAGAAGCAACAGTAAGAGTAAACATTCTCTGGCCACAGGCAGGCTATGACACCCTGCTCAGAACTATATTACACTTTGACATTCCACATAGAACTATACTACATCATACACAATGAACACCCTGCTCTCTATGAATAGCAAGCATGGCCATAACTATTTACATACAATGAGACAACTTCATAACACGAAATTCGGAGGAGGAGGTCTTTTCATCCTCCAACACGATAGTTAAGACTTCTGGTGGGCCTCACCAGGCACTACCCACCTATCAAGAAGCCACACCCAGTGTGGGACCTCAATGTAGTTTTGGGCGCCTTGGCGCATAAACCATTTGAGCCAATGGTGTCTGCGGACATCAGACTAGTCACCATTAAGACAGCCCTATTGGTGGGTCTTGCGTCTGCACACAGGGTCACTGAAATCCAGGCATGTGTGGCTTCAGAGCCCTATGCTTCCTTTCATAAAGACAAGGTGGTCCTTGGAACTCATCCCACATTCTTACCTAAGGTAGTCTCCTCGTTTCACCTGAATGAGGAGATAGTGTGCTACCTACTTTCTTCTCTGAGCCCAAGGACGAGGCTCCGAGGGTACTGCACTGTGTAGATGTCAGGCGCGCTCTAAAATTCTACCTGGACAGAACCAAGAGCTTCTGCAAATCAGAGGCTCTCTTTGTCACCCTTGGTGGGTAAAGGCCAGGCAATCAAGCTTCCAAGGCCTCCGTAGCAAGATGGATGGTTACGGCCATCAAGGATGCTTATGATGGGCAGCACAAACCACTCCTGGCAAATATGCATGCCCATGCTATCGGAGCCAAGGCTACAGCTGTGGCTTTCCAGAGGCACATTCCGTCGCAGGTCATCAGCAAGGCTGCTACATGGGCTACGCCTTCGGCCTTCTGCAAGCACTACTGCTTGGAGGCCAGTTCCAAGTCGGAAGCAGCATTTGGTCAGGCAGTATTAAGGAACTTGTTTTCTTAAGACGTTCCCCTCTCCACCCTGGGGCTACATTCAATTGTAATCCCCCATACAGTATGGCAGAAAGGGGATGAGACGTAGTAGTAATTATAAATTACTCACTGTAGTGACTAACATACTCCTAGTCCATAGACCCCTTTCCTCCATACGTCCCACCATCCTCCCCCTTAATAAAACTGGCATCATTAGGCAATGGTAATATTGTCGACGCGTCGAAGGGGACTGAGGAGTGGCGCCGGGGGGGCAGAGTCAGGGGAGCACATGCTTCCAGGGCTGCGCCCTGCACGCCTCTAAATTTAAAGGGGAAGAAGATTTTTTACTGGTGAAAAAGGTTCAGTCTCCTGTCCCTAGCAAGGCACACCCATAAAGTATGGAGGAAGGGGGACTATGGACTAGGAGTACGTTCGTCACTACACTGAGTAATTTATGATTTCTCTTCTCTTTTTTTAGTAGCTAGTGGAAGTGGGTTCCAGGCTCCGCAGATGGGTGGGAAATGTTACAGGCCATGATTGACATATTGGAACGTAATACTCTAACAGAGCTCATCTTGTAGTTCGGTAGTCTTTTATTGAAACTTGTCGTCGCCATCTGGTAAAGTTTGTTTGAATGCCTTCTCTGTTACAGTGGTTAAATGCAAATATGAGCCCACACTGGGGCATCTGGGATTTCTTTCTGCCCACTCAACCCTGGTGTTTCAGGTCTTCAGTGCAAGTGTCTGCCTCACAACCTTCCCTACACTGCTACTTGACATAAAAGGCAAGAAACTTGATGCCTTTGGCAGGAGGTTTTTTCTACTGGCAGCTTAGACCTGTTCAATGGGCAAAGTCTCCTGCTCCCTGGCTGGGAGTAAATAAGCATGTGTTGTAAAGGTGGATAAGGAGGTGTGGAGAGTCGGAAGGACACGCTCTTAGATGACAAGATGCACAGTATTTTATTTTAGCAACGTAAAAAGGCCTATCTTTCCCTATCACTTTGAGTGGTCCCTGCCTATGTTAATAACTATGGTGCTCGTTCGTCAGTTGTGAATATGCAAATAAACAGGGCTGCTGTCCAAAACGACCCTATCTGACCCTACCCCTATGAAAACAAACTTAAATTAGGAGAATGACTCCCTTCTTCCAATAGAAGTGTTCCTTGTTAGTATTGAATTGGAAAATACTCTCTTGTGACTTCATATTTCAGTCTCTTTAGTTAATCAACTGCATTATTAAATCTTCCTTTCTCTTTAGCAATCCTTATTGGGACTTTATCACAGGATTCATATCTCTCGTCTTTGCTTTTACTGTACCTCATTAATGATTTACTGTTCTCGTGGATGTTCCCTCCTGGCCGATGGGATATACCTTCACTTGGGTTACTTCTCTTGATATATAGTCCAATTGTTTAGTTCTCTCAAACTCTTTTTCATGCTTTGTTCTCTTTCTCACTTTATACTCTTCTTGTATAAGGTATTTATTTATATTCCCCTTTTCCCAGGGTGTTTCGTTCCACTGCTTTTCTCTTGCTTTATTTAGCTTTTCAATGTCCCCTTCTCTAGTACCAATATGATTTAAGTTAATTTGGTTCCCATTGAGCTTTGTTTCATAATGTCACAGAGACAAGTTGTATGTGCAATATAATTATTCCCTGCGTGCCTCCCGTGCTTCCCGTCCTTGCCATTACCTTCGTTCCTGACAGGGGA
This sequence comes from Ambystoma mexicanum, assembly GCF_040938575.1. NCBI lineage: Eukaryota > Metazoa > Chordata > Amphibia > Caudata > Ambystomatidae > Ambystoma > Ambystoma mexicanum. Next base: position 994,455,153 of record NC_090929.1, on the reverse strand, counting down.
CGTCCTCTGGAGCTTTGTCGATCGTGCTTCTCTCTTGGGCTCACAGACCGCTGTTTGCTTCATTTCGCTGGCGTCTCTCTCTGCCTTCACTTCCTTCTTTCTAGTGTCCCGGCACTTCACGCTGCGACCGGTCACCTAGTGACTGTTTTGGCGGTGGTCTCAGCTGTATTCTGTGGATAGACTCTCCACCACGGCTTCTCATTCATGGTTTTGCCACCACCTTCTTGCAGGCTCCTGTCTTGCTGGTTTCTCCCCTGTTCGGGTTTGCAGTATTGCGTGCATCCTGCACTGTGTTCTCGGGTGAGTTCGAAACTCTCAGGAATCCGGGTTTCAGTTTTCTCCAGGTTCTACGTAGTTAGGGAGTTCCCCAAGCCTACGTACATGCTTGTCTCTCCCTTCTTGCCTTCTCACGTAGGGCTCATTAATCACCTCCTCGTCCCAGTAGATTGGTCATTTTTATTTAAAGAGATATGCTCATTTCTCATGAGATAATGGCATTGCCTATGTGTTTCTTCATCCCATTCCTGATACTTTTTATCCTCTGATCCTTTTCAGCATCCCATGTAAACTACAGTGTTTCCAGCTTTATGGAGTTCCTCTTGGGAACGGGAGTCCTTGTCCCCAAAGGGGAGTCTCTCCCAGTGAGGTCTACCTCTACCCCTAGGGTGTTTATTTCGAAACGGGCTCAACTCCCTAGCCTCACGGGGGCGCTCCCCCTTGGGGAGAAGGGACAAATTCCCTTAATTCGTCACAAAGGATTCCTCACATGTGTCTCGAGACATGGAAACTCCTTTTTGGCAGTTGGTGGAAGATGGAAAAAGTTAATCCCCTGGCAAGCAGGCTGTATTCTTGCACATACCTTTCGATAGGTCCATCTTATTTGGCTCCAACGATGATGAGCTTGTTGAAAAATTCAAAAGGTTCCAGGCCACTTTCTACTCCCTTCGGTGTCATCTGCTTCTTTCACTCTTACTCCACTGTCTGGCTTTGCAGAGCCCAGCCACAATGTCCTTGAATACTGCAGCAACAACAGTGCAGGTACTTTTGTCCCACTAGAGAAGAGGATTAATTGTGCCACAGAGCTTCCACCCTGTCCACTCCTCCTCACTGCCACCAAACCTACTTTACATGTGTCCTGCCGCTTGTCACCACTAAAGGGTGGGAAACAAATTCTTGTTTTTTTGGCAGGAATGGAACGGGATCATCTCAAACAGATGGGTCTTCCATGTAGTTAGCCATGACTACTGTCTTCCCTTCTTGCCGCATCCTCCCTAGAACATTCCCCCATTTTCCTTTGCCCCCGCCATGACCTTTGAAGAGAGATTGCTCGGTTGCTAACCAAGGGCGTTTATTGAATTTGTTCCCACTGGGAATATTGGACAAATATTGATATATCAGTGACTTCCACTCTCTAATCAATTGGGTGGCCTGCCACCAATCCCTGACCCCCAGTCCGCTAAATAATCTCTTGTGGAAAGAAACTTTCACATTGGTTAATCTTGCTCAAATTCTGCTGACCCTCGAAGACTAGATTTGTCTGGTGTCCCTGCACCACAAGAATACTTATGTATAAATCCCAGTTATTCTGAAGCATTGGAGGTTTTTGTGGTTCGTACTGGTGCAGGCACCGTAGCAATTTGTGGCTTTATTCTTTTGCCTTACCTCAAGCCCACAGGTCCTTAAGGTGGTGGACACTAGTGGCAGCCATGTGGTGCCATCTTCTGCACTAGTTGGGGTTCAGAGTGAATGTTCTAAAATCTTCAGTGACACCCATGAGATGTCCTCAGTTCATATCTCTGGTCTTGGACAGACATCTTGAAAGATCTTTCCGCCCATTGGAGCGGTATCAGATAAACAACAAATTATTTAAAAAAAAAAAAAAATTAATAAAATTTTAACAAAAATTACAAACCAAAACTGCAGTGGATACAAGATAAACAACAAATAGTTCTTGCTCCATGCCCGCTTTCCTACAGTAACTATTGGGCCTCTCTAACACATGTTTTTCTGCTCACGATTACAGCTGTGGGCCCTGCAGTCCCTGTTTTTGGGCAATTTCTGTGATTTCCCCCTACATTTTCCGAGCTGAGTTTTTTCAAGCCCTGCTCTGGTGGGCAGTGCACGACAAGCCTTTGTGTTTGGAATCCTTCTAGCAACTTATGTCTAATATCACTTTATTAATAGATGCCTGCCGAACAGATTGGGGAGCCTCACCAGCAAGACTCATCAGTTAGCATCTTGTAAGATCGCATCAACCTTCTCGAGTTACTTTTAGCATTGCTTGCTTTTTCTCTGAAATCTGGGTGGGGTGTGGGGGAGGGAGGTGTGCAGATTCTGACTGACAACCCCACATCAGACGTTATTTGAACATGTATGGCATGGGCTGCATTACTTGGAGCAGAAAAGCTATACTGGTCTGGTTCTAGCCAATCAACAAAAATGTGGCATTTATTTATTTATTTGGATTTATAAAGCGCCCAGCGGCTCGGAGGCATTGTGGCGCAGTTACAGAATATTCGCTTAGATACAGGTTTAAGACAGATACTTCATAGGCAGTGTTACAGGTTCATTATCAGCGGCCCATCTGCCAGGAATGGAGATCATCCTACAGGATGCCGCTTGCCAAACAGGTGGCGGCCTCCCGATTGGTAGCTGAATGAGGATGTGGTGGAGAATATGGTCTCCCAGCGTTGTCTGGACTGGTGAGGATGGTAGTTCTCCAGCATGGGGTCTGGCATGGATTCACATGCTCATGAATATTCCCCGTCGTCAGGCTGGGAATCCTCGGTAAAGAAAAAAACAGTATCAGTTTCGTTTCTGATCTGTCTTTCGTAGTAATAACCAATCACTGGTCTCTGCGTCATACTGACCACAGCCAATGACTGCCCTCTACCTAAGCACCGCCTCTGGCAGCCATCTTCAGATTTTTACCGCACGTTCATGTGTTGGGATCCTCGTGCTATTGCTCTCGAGCGTTAGTGCTATTTTTTCACGTTTTTTCTCAAAAACTTCGTTTTTTTCGGTCAAATGAGGCTCAAGCTCCACCGACTCTCCATCCGATCAACGGGGACTCGTGTCGGATTCGTCTGCGCCCCTCAAGGGTGAAGATTTCGTCGAGCTACGCTTTTGGAGGACTCCAGAAGTTTCTCAGGCCCGGACATGGCCCAGGAGAAGGGAAGCTCGACGCCCGGAAAGCTGTTCAGGATCTGCCCTGGATGCCAGCTGCAGAACGTCTTTAAGGAGGACGAACACTCCTTTTGTCTCTACTGCTTACATGAGGACAAGACGCACGTGGAGAAGGACTGTGCGTTTTGCGGCAACATGTCGGAGCGGACCATGAAGGACCGCCACAAAGGGAAGAGCCCGTCGGGCGAGAAGAAGAGGAAGAAATCCGAGCGGTCTTCTAAGACCTTTGAGGACGCCCCGGCGACGGGGGTCCAACACAAGGCCAAGCACCGCGAGTCCGCTGGCACCGGGAGCGCCGAACGGTCGGGCTCTACGGGCGCCAGGCAGGGCGCACCCTCCCCGGCACCTTCAGCCACGAGCCAACGCTCTGGGTCGGGTAAGAGGAAGGGCGAGCACCCGGCGAAGCTCCTGGAGAGGCCCCGGTCGAGCTCGAAGGCCCCATCGGAGGGGGAGCGAGGCAGTGTCCCCCCCTCAAGGATAAGGCGGTGAGCGCACCTAAGGTGGTGAAGGCCTTAATCCATCCGGCCAAGCCCTCTATCGATACTGTCGCGGCGGCCCTGGCTCAGCCTGTGGAGGCTACACCAGTGGTGGCGACCTCGGGGCTCAGAGTCTCCCTGCCACCTCGGAGGGAGTCCTCTTTTGTGCCCATCGATGGGACCCCTGTGAAATCCCCGGCGGGGAAGAAAAAGGGGGGGCAGGGCGTCGTCGTAGATTCGGCCTCAACCTCGGAGGAGGAGCTGATTGAGGTCTTAAGCCACGGCCTTGGCGTGGAAGAAGACCGGCCCGTCGGGATGGATCCCGACGCAGGCGACAACGACATCGTCGAGGGTGCCGACGGGGCCCCTGATCGCCCGTCGGATTCCCCTCTGCCAGCGCCGCAAGACAACTCGGCGGCCATTTTGTTGGCTATACAGTCCTTATGTTCAGAGATAAGGATGAGACTACCGTTGCCGACGGAGGAACCTCTCCCGCCGGGGGATCCGGGACCTTCTGGTGTTCCCCCGCCCAAGAAAAGAAGGATTCACCCTCCACCTCCTTTTCAGCCGTCGCGCCCCTTCCAGCCCTCCTCCCCGTCCACCCGAGGGGATGATACGGGGACTGACACGGCAGCGACGGGTACGGACGACGAGGTATACGATGAGGATCTACCGTCGTCACCTCCCACCAGGGCTTCTCCGCCCGACGAGATTGGATCGTTCCACTCCATGATCGCCAGGGCATCCGAGCTTTTCCAACTCTGCCCTGAGGAGAAGAAAAAGGAAGGATTCCTTTATTAACGGCGCGAGGCCAAGAGGAAGACTGTCCTCGCGGTGCCTCTACTGGACGACATTTGGGATGAGGGCCTCGCCCTCCTCAAGAACCCTTCCACGACGCCAGCTAGAAGAGACCGGTACGAGAAGAAGTACCGGGTCCCGGACGCGGCCCCCCTGTGCCTCCGGGCGCAGCCTACCCCGGACTCTGTCGTCTCCGCGGCGGCCAGGAAGAAAGCGGGGGGGGGGGGGTGCCTCCACATCGACTTCCCCACCGGACGGCGAGGGAAAGAAATTGGACGCTATGGGACGCAGGGTCATCTCGTCTGCAGCGACGACGATTAAAGCGGCCAACGCCTTGGCTATCGTGGCCCGCTACGACAGGGAGCTATGTTACAAACTGGCTCCCCTGCTGGACTTCCTACCGGACGACAAGAGGGCGGATGCCCTGGAGATCCTACAGGAAGGTGAGGTGGCGTCGGACCACGCCATCACTATTGCGACGGACATCGCCGACACTGGGTTTCGCCAGTTGGGCAACGGCGTGTGCCTTAGGCGGCATGGATGGCTCAAGGCTACGGACTTCCATCAAGACGTACAGACCAGAGTCCTGGACATGCCGTTCGATGGGAACAACCTGTTTGGGAAAACAGTGGACGATTCCCTTCAGGCCATTAAAGCGGACACTGAGACGGCCCGGGCCCTTGGGGTTCTGCAGCAACGACGGACGCCCTTTCGGAGCAGCGGAGGCAAGGGCGCCTCCAAAGGTTCCGGCGGCGGTTTCTCCACCTACCGTCAAGCGGCCCGCTCGTCGTCTCAGGAGGCCTACAGAGGACGAGGCAAGTCTGGCGGACCCCGCCGTCGTCGCCAAGGAGGTCAAGGCGGCAAAGCCTCGTCGAAACAGGATTGAACCGGCCGTGGGGTCGGGCCCCCACCGAAGCACCCCGGTGGGAGGCCGGCTGGCGAGCTTCGTCAGCGTGTGGGAGTCCATCTCCACCGACCGTTGGGTGCTGGACGCCTTAGCCCGGGGCCACGCGCTCGAGTTTCAAAGAAGGTGCCCGCGCGTCCCCCCCGTGGCCAGGAAAGAGCTTCACGTCCCTCAGCTTCTCCTGGAGGTAAAGGCGATGCTCAGGAAGGGCGCCATCAAACTCGTCCCAAAGAGGCTTTGGGGCTCCGGAGTTTACTCGGGATACTTCCTCGTGAAGAAGAAGACGGGAGGATGGCGCCCCATCCTAGACCTGCGACGTCTGAACAAGTTCATCAAGGCGCAGAAGTTCCGGATGGTCACACTCCAGCACGTCCTGGGTCAGCTGGAGGAAGGAGACTTCCTGTCGTCGTTGGATTTGGAGGATGCCTACTTCCATATTCCCATCCTAAAGGGGCACCGAAAATTCCTCAGGTTTGTGGTCCAAGGGCGTCACTACCAGTTCAAAGCCCTCCCCTTCGGACTACGGTCGGCACCCAGGGTATTCACCAAGTGCCTTGCACCGGTGGCGGCGCAGCTGCGCCGCGAGGGGATCCACGTCTACCCCTACCTGGACGACTGGCTCATCCGAGCCAAGACGAAGGAGCTCGCCGTGGAGCACACGGCAAGGACCGTCCAACTTCTCACGGACCTGGGATTCTCCGTGAACTACGCCAAGTCCCACCTGGTACCCGCGCAAAACGCACTGTTTCTGGGAGCGAAGCTCGACACAGTGTCCCTTCTGGCCTCCCCGTCGGAGGAAAGGACCAGGTCCATCCTGGGCAAGGTACAGCGGATGTTGGTTTCCGACGCGGCCAAGGTGAGGTCCATCAAGTCCCTCCTCGGAATGATGTCTTCCTGCATCTACCTCATTCCCATGTGCAGGCTCCGGATGCGCCCGTTGCAGGAGTTCCTGGACGCGCGCTGGATCCAAACGACGGGCAGCTTCGAGGAGAGGATCACACTCGACGAGAGTTTCCGCCGAGCGGTCCGGTGGTGGGGCAACCGCGCGCATCTGACGGCGGGCATGGACTTCCAGACCCCAGACCACCAGGAGACAGTGACCACGGATGCCTCCCTGGAAGGGTGGGGAGCGCACACTGAAAATCTGCACGCGAGAGGCCTTTGGCTCCCGACGGAGAAGTCCCTCCATATCAACGTCCTGGAGCTCCGTGCAGTGTTCTGGGCCCTCAGGTCCTTCCTTCCGTCCCTCAAGGGCAAGGTGGTGAGGATCTTCACCGACAACACCACCACCATGTTTTACATCAGGAAACAGGGCGGAACCAGGTCCCCAGCGCTGTCCAAGGAGGCGCAGGACCTGTGGCATTGGGCCGACGCCCAAAGGATGTTTCTGGTGCCGTTTCATCTGGCAGGGATAAAAAACACCATCGCCGACTCACTCAGCAGGGAGCTGCGCTCGTGCTACGAGTGGGAACTACGGCAGGATCTAGTGGATCGCCTCTTCCGACGGTGGGGCACACCCCAGATCGACCTGTTCGCGACGGCGACGAACTCCAAGTGCCGGAGGTTCGCCAGCAGGTTTCCCCAGGCGAGGAGCATGGGCGATGCTTTCTCGTTCCCCTGGGAGGGCCTGTTCCTCTACACGTTCCCTCCTTTGCCACTGCTAATCCGGCTCGTCAACCAGCTCAAGAGGTCACGGTGCAGGATGATCCTCGTCGCACCTGCGTGGCCGAGGCAGATATGGTTCCCGGACCTTCTGGACTTGTCAGCGTCCCCGCCAATCAAGCTGCCGGTGGACGCGGATCTACTCTCCAGAGAAGGAGGCGCCATCTTCCACCACGACCCGAAATCGCTGAACTTGCAGGCCTGGCTCCTGCAGCGCTAGAGTTTGGAGGATACGACATACCGGCCGACTGCAGAGAGGTTCTTGCAAAGGCCAGGGCGTCCTCGACTCTTAAATGCTACGGACACAAATGGAAGAGGTTCTCTGTCTGGTGCCACGCACAGAAGATTAACCCTCTACGGATTACGGCTCCCCAGGTACTGCCGTACCTGCTGACGCTGGCCAAAGCTGGACTGGCACACGCGTCCATCAAGATTCATCTTGCTGCGATCTCCCGATACACCAGAACCACGGGCCGGACGTCCTTGTGGTCTCATCGTCTGGTGAAAGAGTTCATGAAGGGACTGTTCAGATCGTTCCCGCCGGTGAAGGCTCCGGCCCCGGCGTGGGAGCTCAACGTGGTGCTGACCAAGCTCATGGGACCTCCGTTCGAGCCTCTGCACTCGGCCCCGTTGAAGTTTCTGTCGTGGAAAACAGCGTTTCTTGTGGCCATCACCTCCGCACGACGGGTGGGAGAGATCCAGGCCCTTTCATGCAAGGCCCCGTACTTGACTTTTCACGACACGAGGGTAGTGCTCAGGACGCACCCCTCCTTCATGCCCAAGGTACCGTCGGACTTCCATCTCAACGAACCCTTGGTGTTGCCTGTGTTCTTCCCGTCGCCTTCGTCGCCGGCTGAGAGGACTTTGCACTCGCTGGATGTGGCTAGAGCGCTGAAGTTCTACGTGGACCGCACGAAGTGTTTTTGGAAGACGTCACAACTCTTTGTGAACTTTGGACCTGTCAATCAGGGGAAGGCTCTCTCGAAGGCTTCCATTTCCAGATGGCTCTCCGGCTGTATCATGTACTGTCATCGGTTGGCAAACCGACCGCTGCCTGGCCGTCCGAGAGCCCATTCCACCAGAGCGATCGCAGCTACCACGGCGTTCCTTTCTGGTGTGCCCCTGCTGGACATATGCAGGGCTGCTACGTGGAGGTCGACGCACACCTTCACGAAATTCTACTGCGTCGATCGGGATTCCAGGGAGGAGTCCAGGGTCGGCCAAGCAATGCTGCGCAACCTGTTCGCCTGAGGTGAGCCTGGTGAGGAGGTAAGATGCTTAATGTTGAGTTTGATGTACTGCTTAATGTTGAGCCTTTGCCACCTCCCGTGGTTGTGCATGTGTGTACTGCTATGTATTCTTTATTCATGAGCATGTGAATCCATGCCAGACCCCATGCTGGAGAAGGAACAAGTTACTTACCTGTAACTGTTGTTCTCCAGCATGGGTCTGGCATGGATTCACATGCGAACCCTCCCGCCTACCCCTCTGCGGCTCTTCACTTGGTCATACTGCCACTTCATGTGCTTCCAAATCTGAAGATGGCTGCCAGAGGCGGTGCTTAGGTAGAGGGCAGTCATTGGCTGTGGTCAGTATGACGCAGAGACCAGTGATTGGTTATTACTACGAAAGACAGATCAGAAACGAAACTGATACTGGTTTTTTCTTTACCGAGGATTCCCAGCCTGACGACGGGGAATATTCATGAGCATGTGAATCCATGCCAGACCCATGCTGGAGAACAACAGTTACAGGTAAGTAACTTGTTCCTACCTTGTCTTCCTTCAATTTTGTTTGCTGGAGGATGCTTCATCTAGAAGTGAAACATCTGAAACCTCACCCTTCGCTCTTGAAAGGCTGAGGTACCAGCAGTGTGATCGCTATGATGAGGTTATGGAGGTCGTCCTCTCAGCTTCACAACCTGCAATAAAATCCCTCTACGTGTGTGATTAGAAGACATTTTCTGGACGATATTAAAGAGGTGTGGACCTTTTGGCGTGTCCTACAGCAGTTTTCCTTGGCTTTATCATTGGCCAAGATAGGCCTGAATCATTTGTATGCTCCTTTTTACTCAGTCATCACGTTTATATGCCCTGATGATCTTTCTTCCCAATGTGTGCCTTGATTGCTTTCTCATGTTTTTCATATTTTTGCACCTAACATGCCAGATTTTGTGTCCCTTCAGTAATTTCAGGCATGCTGATACCATCGGAACAGAGCACACGCCTGCCTGTAAACTAATTATGCAGATTACCTGTTCCAATGACTGAGTGTATTTGAGTGGTTCTCATGGTCTAGTTCATAATATTACAAAGAACAAACACCGGATGTTGCCAGCCGGTAACCCTGTGCTGCACTCTAAAAGGGATATAATCCCCAAGTAGTTCGTGACCTGGTGAGCTCTGGGCCCTCCTAAAAAGAGACAGCTATCCCAACTGATCAATGCAATAAATACTTTCAATTCAGTGAATTTCAATCGTAACTTCACTTATATTGATCTAATAATGCACGTACATGCATAGGTGATCCTGTCCTCCTGATTTAGCACAGTCGAGAACCACAAGACTAAGTACAGGTCGAACAGGTAAGCAAAATATTTTTATAACGGGATTAGTAAACAACACACTGTATAGCGACAGTGTGGAGAGCAAATAATTCAAAATAAGCATACATCAATACATTTGGAAACAATATCGTATCCGATCTGATAGATTGCTCAAATAAACCAAACAATTAGATTCCTTCATTCAAGATTTCAACAGAAAAGTATATGACCAAATAGATACGTATATGTATTATACATATGAGCAATATAGTTCCTTCTGCTCAATAAATCATCCTAAACACTCCTATAAGATTATGAGGGCCAGCGCGTTTCGGATTTCAATGAATCCATCTTCAGGACAGGACGTATTAAGCTTCATAATATGTTCTGGACGATTCCTTAATGTGTCTCCTAAAAAGATGAAAACAAGCTAATTAGGTCTGCGTGGTTCACTAATAAAGTAAAAGCTTGGGTTCCAGTGAGTGAACACTAACCTTATATTTGGAGCAATAGAAGACACTGGCTTCTACCTGCATTGTAAACACATAATTCACATGACTAAAGATCCATCCACAGAGACATGCCTTTCAGTGGTACATGGCAATAGAATATTAAATATGCTAGTATCCCTACTCACCCGGTCAGAAGACAAGCTCCTACCCCCTGGTATTGGTGTAGTGCAGGGCGATTACTCCTAAAGCTAGGAACTAGAAATAAAAGAAATCATGGGGACTGTGGTAAACCTTGGAAAACACTCGCACTATCTGCATATAACTCAAATAAGGTATTTAGGCTGCTCATGGCACCGTTCGATCATGTAAATTAGTATAAAGAGGTGTCAAAACGCTCCTGTTCCGTGCGTTCAAAGAAAATCTAGGGTTTATCAAAGAGAATATCGGAACCCACTCACAGGGTACACAAAATGCATAAGGATCTGCGGGCACACTCAACGTGTCCCCTCAGAAACACTTACCTCACAGTCCTTGCTGATCGCTGGAGTCGAACCACCCGCCAACCAGACACGCTGCTCGACTCGGCTCTGTGTTGGTTTCCATGGGAGCTGCGCAAACATGCGCCGTTACCATGGTCACCATCTTGGTGTAGGACTGGACTAGAGGTAGCCCACTCGTATATTCCTCTTTTCCATGTTGTTAATGTGATCACCATATTATCGTCTTGTCCCATTAAATTATCTTAACTCAAGGCTCAGAAATGATATCGCCGCCTGAATCATCAGTTTTGTCGCATCTCAGTTGTGTATACAGTTTCCATGGACGCGACACGCACGAGATTTACCCAGCTGCACCTGAAGCTGAACTAACCTACAATCAAAATATATAATAATGAGCCCGCTGCTCCTCATTTATTCTAAAAAAAATGTGACTTTCTTTTTTTGTTGTGCCTCCCACCCCACAATTTTTCTAGTTCATAATATTGTCATACACTCGGCTCTTCCCTAGCCAATACTGTATTTAAATATAGGATTGCTTATTCTTTATAGCATTTTTGGCTGACCACTTGATATCCTGGCCAGTAACACTGTTTCTACCAAAATGCATCCTCCCACAGATATCTCATCTTGCTAAGATCCCTAGAAGCTGAAGTTGTTCTCTGAACCGTTCAGCCGGATGCCTAGTCTAACTTGATTTTGATCACCTCCGACGGTCCACCTCTATTTATTTTCAAATCTGTTTATTGGCATTTGTTATTTATTACAAGCACAGGAAAAGTGCCATGAGTGCCATCAAACAATAAATCACATTGCATCTCGGATTATTAACATTTACAACTTAACATTAGAACTTTAACTATCTCCAAATGTTTGTATCTTGAGAAGCCGGTGCCGAGTGGGGCACAGGGGGGGATTGGGACTTTCAGGGGGGGGGGGGGAAACATCCCGTGGCAGGGATCGCATGAAGTTTGGATTGGGCTGCCTCGAGGAATCCAATTCTGTCCGTGGGTCTACCCACTGTGGGTTTGTGCTGGTTCATGGGGGCTTATCGTCGGAGGGGTAGAACAAGGGGTCTGTGAGTCCCTTCCAGGCGTCTAAGGTCGTGCTCGAGACATCTGTGGATCTGGCCACGCTTTCCTCCCAGGCTCTTGTTTCTGCCAGCACCCATTGTTTCAGTTCACTGTGCCAGATTTTCTGTTGCGGTCCCGATGGTTTCTTCCAGGACATTGCAATTGTCCTCTTGGCCAGAATGCACATAATGTCCATTAATCTAACGAGGTGCTTTAGCTTTGCTGGTCTGGGGTATGTGCCGAGTAGGCACTCCGCAGGAGTCCATTTATATCTGGTCAGCCCCAGGTTTTCACTTGTCTGCTGAACTAAAGACCACAGGGACTGTGTTTTGGCACACCGCCAGAATGCGTGGAACAGGTCCGCCTTGTCCATTTCGCACCAGGTGCATTTGGAGCTCTGGGTTTTATGGAGTTTGGCCAGCCTGGATGGGGTTAGATATGTCCGATGCAGAAGATTCAATTGTATTTGTCTAAATCTATGATTTCTGGATACTGTTTTTGGAAATGTCAGAGCTCTTTCCCATTCCCCAACTGTTAATTCTCGGCCTATGTCTGTTTCCCATCTGGACTTCAGTCCATCACTGCGTGGGTTGGGGGTATCATTTAGGTGGCTATAGATCTGAGACACTGGTCTCCCTCCTTCTCCCAGTTCATACAGTAGCGTAAGCAGGGGGTTTGTGTCTGGTTCCTCCGGCCATGTCGACCATCTGGCGCGTGCCGTGGATCTTAATTTTTGATACCACAGAAACTGGCCTGTGTGGACATCATTTTCTTCTTGAAGTATTTCAAATTCTTTGAACACCCCCTCCGTGTATAAGTCCCCCCATGAGTATATTCCTTTCTGTTCCCAGTGCCTGAGGTGTTGCAGATCCCCGGGGGATCTGCATAGGTCCGAGACAAGCGGTATGTTCGGGGAGTATTGGTGTTTGACATGGGCGAGGGATTCAGTCCTATGCCAGATTTTGCGTCCAAGAGTGACCATTAGGGGGGCATTTCTTATCAGGTGGGTGGGGGCCCAGGAAAGTTCTTTCATATACAACGGGGAGACCAGTGATTGCAGGAGAGGGGTTTCCGATGTGGCATCGTCTGCTAGCCACTTGGTGACAAAGCTAAGCTGCGCTGCCAGATAGTATTTTTCGAAGTTCGGGAGTTGGATTCCCCCCTGAGTATACGGTAATGACAACGTGGTAAGCGCTATCTTGCGTCTTCCCTTCCCCCACAGGAAATCTCTCAGCATACTTTCCAGTAGGCGAAAGAAGGGCGCTTTGATGTAGAAGTGTACGTTCTGAAATCCATACAAGAATCTGGGAAGGACGATCATTTTAGTTATGGAGGCCCTGCCCATCATGGATAGGGGAAGTTTTGCCCAGAAGGCTATAGATTTCCTCAAGACCGGGAGAGCAGCCTTAGTGTTGCGCTCATGCATTTGTTCTGGGGAATGCATTATGTGTATGCCTAAGTATTTGAACGAGGTATGTTCCCACCGTATTCCCACCGAGGGAAGCTCCGATTCTTCCCGTCCCTTAAGATTTGCCAGGGGGAAGAGGCAGGATTTAGCTCTGCTGAATTTTATTCCAGAAACCTTCGCGAAATTGTCTAGGACCTCCAGCATCGTGGGCACATTGTAGTATGGGTCTCTAACAAATAAAAGAATATCGTCCGCATAGAGAGAGATAATGTGGTCAGTGTCTCCCAGCCGGATCCCAGCATCAAAAAATTGCTTTCGGAAATAGATAGCAATGGGTTCTAGGCCTAGTACGTAGAGCATGGGAGAGAGGGGACAACCCTGTCTAGTTCCTCTGCATATGTTCCAGACCTCCGATATGTGCTTCCCAGTTTTTACTCTGGCTCTAGGTTCCGTGTATAGTATCTTGATCCACCTAATGAACCTCGGGCCGAAGCCAAACCCCTCCAGGACCGCCAATAGCCATTCCCAAAAGATCGAATCGAACGCCTTAATGGCGTCCAGGGACAGCAGTGCGTATGCTTCTGTGCAAGCTTCAGTTTGGGCGATAACGTGCTGCACTCTGCGCAAATTCATGGTTTCGGGCTGGTATAAAGCCGCATTGGTCTTCATGTACTACTCCCCCTATAATTCTGGCCAGTCTACTTGCTAACACTGTTGTCAGAATTTTCGCATCGTAGTTAAGCATTGCTATCGGGCGGTAGGAGTCACATCTATCAGGGGGTTTATTAGGCTTAACAATCGGGATCAGGAGGGTCTCTCTCATGCTATCGGGTAATATCCCTGTCTCGTGTGCTTCTTGAAAGACCTCGTGTAGCAGGGGCGTTAGGGTGGACTCATACGCCTTATAAAACTCCGAGGGCAGACCATCGCTCCCAGGCGCCTTGCAAGTAGCTAGTGATCTAATAGCTTCTGTGATGTCCTCGGTTGTGATTTCTGCATCTAGGGCCTCTGATTGTTCAGGGGGCATCTTGGGGAGTTCAATCTCTTCGAGGGTGTCCATGATTTTGTCTAGGGGGATCTGGTCATTATGAGAGTAAAGGCGTTCGTAGAAGCCCTTAAAGGTATCGTTTATGGCTTGCTGGGTCTGTACTATCCCCCCCTCTTCAGTTTGTACCCCAGTGATTGTATGTCTGGGGTGTTCTTTCTTGCAGAGCCAAGCTAGCATCCTGCCTGGTTTTTCTGCCTCCGTGTGTATTCTATTAGTTTTGGTGGCATAATCAAATTTGGCGAGCCTATTCCATGCTAAGGTAGAGTTAGTTCTGAGTACTTTGAGGCTATCCTCCCTTTGTTCTGTGGCGCCCGGGGCTGCTTCCAATTGCTCTATTTGCTGCTCCCAGTGGATCAGCTCGTCCGTAAGTTGTCTCTTAATGCCCCCTGCCTTTGCTATGATTTCCCCTCTCGTTACTACTTTTAGGGCGTCCCACATTGTGCTTAAGCGATCTACGCTTCCGGTGTTTCTTTCTATGAAGCTTTCTATGAATTCGTGTAGGTCTTCCCTAAATGTCGGATCTCCCAGGGCATCTATCGGCATTCTCCACATTGGGATAGGAGGTCTGGGGCCAGTGTGATTCCAACCCACCAGAAGTGGCGAGTGGTCGGAAATGGTTCTGCCCAGATATTGGGCTTCTTCTATTTGTGGCAGGTGTTCGTTACTTATGAAAACATAGTCCAATCTGGTGTGGAGACCGTGCGGAGAGGAGAAATATGAGTACCCTCGAGCGTCAGGGTGACACTCTCTCCAGGTATCTGCCAAGTGTAGCCTGTCGACTAACAGGGAGAGGGCTGTTGTGGCCGCTGAGGGCCCTTTTGGATGCGGGAAGGACCTATCAATTATCGGATCATGGACACAGTTGAAGTCTCCCCCCCCAAAAAAGGATTTCATGCCTATGTGGCGCAATCTTGGCGTACATGGAGTTTAGGTGCGATGGGATGTTAGTGTTGGGGAGGTAAGAGTTCACTATGCAAATATCTATTTGTTCTAGCCTGCCCCATAGTATTACAAACCTTCCCTCTGGGTCTACCTCGGACTTAATTACTTGGAAAGGGAGTTGTGGGTGAATCCAGGTATATACCCCTCTAGCATACTTAGAGTATGAAGTTCCGACCCCCTGGCCTCCCCAATGTTCACTTAGCCTCGCTAGGGATTCAGCCGTGCAGTGCGTCTCTTGCAGTAGCGCTATCTGCACCCTCTTTCTGTTTAAATAGGACTTGATTCTGTTCCGGCGTGGGTATGAACCCAGGCCCCTCACATTCCAGGTCAATATTTTTATATTTGTTTTAGCCGCCATTGCGGGGTAGTTGAGTAACACTCACAGTTGTCCGTCTCCTGTTGACCTCGTTGGTCCTTCCATCCTGTCCTGATCTTCTCCCCACCTGTCCTCTCGTTCCGGCCCCAAGTCTTTCGCTGGTTGGAGATTTTTGAACTTGTGTAAATCCCATTGTGTTGAATGGGGGAAAAAACTAAACAAAACTTTCCAAACAGACCCTAGCAGCTGCTTTTAACTTACAGCGCTCAGGGGCTCCTGAGCCTTCCAGGCCACTCCTGGCCTTCCGGATCAGGATTGTGTGTGAGCAAACTGCTTACACCTTTTCTGGTGGGGTGGGTTGTTTGTCCGCCGCTTGCGTGTTCCTCCGATCTCGCGTCCGATGTTGCGAGATTTGTAGTAGGACTTTCATAGTGGTTCGTCCGACTACGGTTCGTGTTGATTTCCTTTTGTTATCTGCAGGGGCTGCCTTCTGCTTGTGTTCGTCGGGGGGTGGGTGGTCATCCTCGATCTGAGTTCAGTGGTTCTTCCTTGTCGTCCGCCAGGTTGTTGTGCTCAAGCCACATGTTTGCTGCGGCTGGGGTCTCTAGGAACGTTGCTTTCCCTTTATATAGAATTTTGAGACGTGACGGGTATAAGAGCATGTATTTCAAGTTGAGCTTTCTCAGCCGGGCTTTTATTGGAATGTAAGAGTTTCTGGCTCGTTGTACTGCAGGGGTGTAGTCCGGGTATATAACTATTGTTGAGTCGTTTCTTTTTATCTCCCCGCCTTCTCTAGAGAACCGCAGTATGGTTTCGCGGTCTCTGAAATTTAAAATCTTTGCTATGATTGGGCGTGGATGAGATCCAGGTGGGGGACGTTTCTGGAGAGACCTGTGGGCCCTTTCGACAGAGAACCCCTGGGAGAGGTTTGCCGCCCCTATTTCTTGCTGTAGGAGCGTTTCAATGAAGGTCGTCGGGTCTGGACCTTCTAGGTCTTCCGGGACCCCCAGTATACGAATGTTATTACGGCGCGCCCGACCTTCTGCATCCTCAGAGCGGGCCTCTAGCCTTGCCACCTTTTGTTCTAGATCTCTGACCGTCATCTTTAGGTCTCGGGTGCTCTCAACATTTTCCTGTAGAGCGGTCTCTGTCACCGTAACTCTTTCCGTTAGGTTACGGGCGTCCTGTCGCATGAGTTACATGTCTGACTTCACCTCTTCAAGCCGTCCCTCGAGTGATGTGCGGAGGGCGGCTATTGCTTGGAGGACTTGCGTGTGTTTAAGGTCTTCCTCTTGTTGAGGCGAGTCTTCAGGGAATTCTCGGTCTTGTTGAGATGACTGCCGTTGGGGTCTGACCGTCGTGAATGAGTCCATCGTGACTAGTTTCGGCTTGGTCCTGGGGGGAGACATCTCCTGGTTTGAGGACTACAAGTGCTACCCCCTGCAGAGTGCAGATCTGTCGACGACCCCTGTATCAAAGTTTACGTGTGGGCTTCAAGGGAACTTTGGACCCAGGGATCCAACCCCAGCTTTTCGGATGTTTCTGGTCGCTGGTGTTTCCCCAATTAGGTTTCAAGATCTTGACCAGTGGCTGTGGGCACAGGTTGTATGGAGGGCCTAATTCTGGGAGTCGTAGTAGTGCAAATATGTCCCGGGCTGCAGGTAGCGATCAGTTTAGTTCTGGTTCCTGCCTGCGTCTCCAATGGGTTACTGGCAGGCAGGTGTCGTCCCGCCGCCTGTGGGTCAGGCTCCCTGGGGCTCCCAGTATATTATTCGCCCTTCTCTTCCTCAGGCCTTAGTGAGTGGGATCTTTCTGCTGGGGTCTACCTCACATGGAACTTCCTGCGTATCAGGCAGCCTCTAGGGCGAACGGGGTCCCACAGGTCTAGGCCAGTCCTCCTCGCGAGAGTCAGCGTTAGGCCTTCGCTCCTTCAGGCTGCTGGGAGGCCGTATGGGGCAATTTCATGTGATCCCGTTAGGAAGTGAAGGGAACCCGGTCCCGCTTTCAGTGTCCCGCCGCCTTCTGTACCGTTCCCCGTATCTCCGCTCAGCTGTGAGCTGTGATCGTGGTCGCGCTCACCTTCATGCCGCTGGAGCTGTTCTGTGTTCCAGGCTCCAGCGTCCGCGGCGGACACAACCTCCTCCTGGCCGCGCCCACGCCACGGTTCCTCCGACCTCCGCGGCCGCGGCAGCAACCAACCTCGGCCTCCCGCTCTCGAGTGTCCGTCGGCGGAGCAGGCGACAGGCTCCTCCACAGCGGCCACCCCAGCTGCAGCGGTCCGTAGGATGACCCGGGGGACCGAGGCCGGCTCGATCTTACTCCGCGGCGGGCGCCGCCATCTTGGAGTCCCAGGGGGCTCGGCTTCGGGCTTCCCGTTTTCCGTCGTCCCCACTCCGATTCCGCCCAGTATTGTTGCCGAGTGCTGGCAATCGGTTCCCCCACAATATTCTGGCCTCAACTCGTGTTGTGAACCTGGAATCAGCGAAAGTTGAGCATTAGTCTCAGGATCGCGGACGGAGCTTCGTGGAGGTCTGTCTTTACGGCATGCGTGCTGGCCACGCCCCCGACGGTCCACCTCTATGATCAGAACATGACACTATCACCCTCTAACTAGAGTATACCGTGCTCAATGACTTAAGTGCCTTTTTTCTGTACGCTTAACATGCTGTTTTTCTCTGATTACTGTTGAATCATTATTATTGAGCTATCATGCTCGGCACCCCTAAACCTTTGAGGTTTAAACACTGCAGGGACTGTAATGCAAAGATATATCCACCATTGATCAGCACACCACTTGTTTACAGTCCTTCGGTACGGATCATGACATTGGACAGTGGTTCATGTCACGCCATGAACCCCAAGGCCCTTAGGGAAAGGCAGCTAAATTGGTGCTAGCCCCCCCCCCCCCCCAAAGCTCAATTTCTCCTTCCTAGTGGAATTATAAGGGATACAGAGGGTCCTGCAGAATATAAGAACCGGATGTTTGAGATTTTGTCCTCGAAATCGATGCTGGCGACAGGAGCCTCTTCACCTCAGTCGGCCAGTATGGGTGCCCATGAGGGCAGCAGCTGCACACCCACAAGCTCTGCCCATTTCGCCTCCTCGACGGATCCAATAGTCTCTTTGGAGCTGAATATCTGCCAACCCCTCAATGTCTACTTCACTCAAGCCCATGGGCGTTACTGCCGGCAAGTCTCAATTGGTGGAGACCTATGTCCTTGAATCAGTGGCACAATTTTTCCATCCAATTCAGGTAGTATTTGACTAGAACAGCTTCCGTAGCCCAGCCGGCATAGAGCCCCTCACCTCTTTGCATGCTACCATTTTTGCTGGAACTTATTGTAGACTGCCAATATCCTTAACTTAGCTGCAAACCTGCAAGTCACTAAAAGGTTGGGCGTGTCCCCTGATTTAAAGCTGCAAGAAGCCTCACCTTGTAGCCACCCTAACGCTGAATTTCGTAGAACTATCAAGAAGGTTGTGCATGTACAGTGCCTTGGTACACCTTTAATGCCTTTAGTAGTAGACCTAATGAGACAGATCCTAAGAAGGAGACTGTTCTGCCCTGTAATGCAGCCGTCGCAGAACCCATTCCTTCAATGTGGAAGGCCACTTGCACCAACTGAGCAGTTGATAAGGAAGTTGGCCAAAAAGTATAAGCTAGTACCTAAGGATCCAATTTTCCTATTGCAGCATCAGATAGCTGAGTGCCTGCTGGTGCTGGCTGCTATTGTCAATGTGAAATTGTCTTCCTCCTTTCCCAATTTGCCCCCTAACAGGGACAGCAAAAAAATGGAAGGACTAAGTAAAAAGATTCCCTCATCAGGAAGTATGACATTCAAGTCCATCAACACTTCTTGCACGCTGGCCATATATACACATATAGCATGGTGCTCCAGCATGGGGTCTTGCATGAATTCACATGCTCATGAATATTCTCCATCAGGCTGGTAAAAAATCCTTGGTAAAAAGAAAGCAGTTTAGCTTTAAACTTAAGACTGCTCGTCTCCTCTATAACCTATAAGTGTTCTTTGGGGGTCATACTTCCCCCAGCCAATGACACTCGTCCTTCTAAGCTACACCCCTCGCGGCCATCTTCAGATTTAACTGCACGTTTCTAGTGTTTGGAGTCCTCGTGCTTCGCTCCTTGAATATTGCATTTTTCCTCATTTTTTAGAAGAATTCTTGCATCTATTGTTAGTCTCCATTCACGCAGCGACTACCAGCAGCAGGGACCCGTTGTTGGCAGAGATCTTCTGTATCGTTGGATCTTTAACCCATGGCGCCAACCGTCCTAAGCTTGCGCCTACATCTCAACACCTCGACCTTTGCTTATGCTACGAAGAAGAGACTCTTTGGGACCTGTGAAAGCTGCGACCTGAATAACCTTTTCATCAAGGACAGGCACCTCAAGTGCCTTTGTCTTAACCCTGACCACAACGCGAACAGATGCAACATCTGCCAATCCTTCTCGACCAATAGGGATCGCCACCGGAGGTTGGTGACATGGATCGCGGAGGGGAAGCCCTCTGACGCGGCCTCGGTACAGTCATGCCTCACACAGGGCCAGCAAGTCCTCTGAGCATACTCCCTCTGGCAAGAAGAGGTTGGGGTCCTTTGAAGATGCTTCCTCTGTGAAGTTCCAAAAGATGGCAAAATCAAGTACTCCATCAGCACCCTCGTCTGCAGTCTCTGCGGCTATGGGACAAGGTTCTGGAAAGCCAGTGGGTTGCCTCAGTCTGCGAGGAAGTCGCTGGCACCGTCCAAACATAAAAAGAGCAGATCTTCGACGGTCCCGTCACCGTCCATGCCGTCGTTGATGCAGTCAGTGGCGCAAGCCCCTGTCAACTACCAATTCGATGACGAGCGCACTGTTGGCAAAGTCGGGGAAAACAAGTCCTTTTTTCACAACGAAGAGTTCGTTTACGACCGTCATCTTTATGATGATCGGCTTGGCCAGGTCTCTGCCTCGTACACCCCCGTCGTCGGTCCCGACCACAACTGTCAATGACAGCGCCTATACCTACGTTAGCCTCCTTCCCGAAGGACTCGGATCGAGTGAGAGATTTTCCTGCTGCTCTGGATTTTCTGCTGCTCTGGCTCCTTTGGGATCCCCCAGGAGATCAACACCACATATCTAGACAAGTTCTGAGGAGGATCAGCCTCAAGATTTCTTTTCAGACCTGGAAGGGGACCAGGGACCCTACCTGATGAGGGATCACCGTCCAATGAGCCCTAGCAGCTGCTTAGCCCCCAAAGGGCCTGAGCCTGGCTCCTGCTCCGGCTGCACCACCTGCACCTACTCCTGCAACAAGGGACATGTCCTTGGAAATTTTAACCACCTTGCACACATTGGTGGCAGAGATTTATCAGTGGCTGCCTGCTGCTTCTGTGACTGCTGCTCCTGCACCTGGTGTGTCCGGGAGCCCCCCAAGGCCTCCTCAGAAATGTCTGACACTGCCCCTTAGGGCACCCGTTAACCCAGGGTCAGTGCTGCCCCCTGTGGCTGAGGAGTCAGTCCGCTCAGATATGGGCACAGACGCCACCGACACTCACACAGATGAGTAGGACTACTCCATTCCCACAGATGGGAAAGCGCCGGATGTTGACGATTCTGCTAGGGCTTCACCCCCGGACGAAGTTGGTTCCTTCCACTCCTCATCTCGGAGGCGGCCAAGCTCTTCAATCTGGTGCCGGAAGAGAAAGAAGGCTTCCTTTTTCAACTGGGTCCCGTTGTTGGACATTTGGGAAGATTAATTGGCAGTCATGAAGGCTCCAAACATCACTCCAGTGAAGCGTGACAGACTGAAGAAGTAGTACCGGTTCCTGGATTCAGCCCGCAGGTGTTTCAGGTCTCATCCTTCTCCAGACTTTGTGGTGTTGGCTGCCATCAGGAAGAGATGATCAAAACCCTCAAAGTTGTCACTGGTGCCTCCTGACCAGTAAGGCAAGAAGCTTGATGCGGCTGGCAAGTGTATCAATACCACAGCAGCCTCCACCAGTCAGGCTGTCAACACCCTCACCATCCTGTCTAGGTAGGACCGGGAGCTGTGGTACAAACTCTGTCCCATCCTGGACTTCCTCGCTGATGACAAGAATGCCCGAAACCTTGGCCCTATTCAAGGAAGGAGTAGTGGCTTCAGACCACACTTTCATGGTCACGCTCGACATAGCCGACTCATGTTCTGCGAGATGGTGTGGCTGTTCAACGCCAAAGTTGTGCAGATCAAGGTTGTGGAAATGCCTTTTGACGGGGACAACCTGTTTGGGAAGTCAGCGGATGACATTCTCCAGGCCATCAAGACCGAAACAGAGACGGCGCACTCGCTTGGGACCCTGCAGCAGAGAAGGTCATCCTTTCCCTCTCGGAAGGGAATAGTCTCCAGGCCCTTCAAGGCATCCCCTACCCCCTATTGCCATCCCTCCTGCTCCATCACCCAGGTGGTCTACAGGGGTTGCACCAAAGCCTACAGCAGTGGAGGCCAACATCATCCGGCATTCAGAACACAGACGCCCAAGCAGGCCTAAACCAGCTACGGGCCTGCTCCCCACTTTCGAACCCCAGTGGGAGGCTAGCTATCAAACTTTGTCGATCAGTGGCAAAAGATTTTCACGGACAAATGGGTGCTGGACGTTCTTGAGCAGGGCCACGCTTTAGAATTTCTAGACTGGTGCCCCAGCAGTCCTCCTGTCCTGCTTCAAGAACTTCACACGAAAAAGGTCAATAGAACCGGTCCCTCAGCTCCTCCGGAGTATACTCCAGATACTTTCTGGTAAAGTGAACCTGAACTTTGAGTAGCCCAAAAGTGCCTTCTATGCATCTCCTGGTTCTTGTGTGCCTCACTATAGGCTGTCTCCTGCGGTACAGGGTTCCTCACCTGTGTTGACAACCACAGTAGCAGCGGATAGCCTGAGTCGCCTACAGCAGGTAGGGAGAAGAGTGTTCAGCATTACAATTTTTCTTCTGCATTCTAATTTCATTCACTAGTGTCCTGTTGTCCTTTGTGTGCTGAAATGCATGTAGCGCTGCCTCCCTGTACGGCATGGGAGGTGGGCGGTGTGATGCATCCTGCAGAGTCATTCCTGATCCCCAGCCTAAAGTCTCCTCCCATGTGGCCAGGGGAAGGCAGCCGCTACCAGATCCTGAACCTAGGGATCGTGTTCTGAAGGGGGGGAATCACGTGGAAGGCGATGGCTGTCAGGGGCGAGTATTGACTCCAACAGGGGAGAAGCTATCTATTTCTCTAGCTTGTGAAGAAGATCCCTTAATTCCATCATTTTTAATGGCCTGCTGTCATTTGGAACCATCTAATATCATCATGTCCAAACCTTGGAGCGTCTGGAGATGCTGACAGCATAGCTGACTGCTCCATCACGCCTTCGCCGACATAGGTTGAGCGGTCTCGTGTTTTTCAAGATGGCCACCACCTCGTACATCTACACTGCGGGCACTCCGCTCTGCGCATTGCCACCCTTGCTTCAGAAATGGTCAGATGTTGCCTGTGTGTTTTCCAGGTACCTCTCAGGTATCCTTTGCTTTGGGGATACGGCTCATTGCTTGCTCCTCCTCCCTCCTCGCTTACCTCCTATCTGGTCTTTCCTTCATAGCCCTTAGTCTTTCTGCTTCCCTTCCTCCTTGCTCTAGTCTGGCAATACTCCCCTGCTCTTTCTGTATTTCGACTGTTGCTGGCTGTTATTCCACCTTTCTGTCTGAGTTCCGGCTCCAGTCAGCTGATGCTTAATTGCTTCTCCTGTGCAATGGTCCATGGGCATCGGATGATACAATTTGGAAGACCATTGTTACCATCAGGGAAGGAGCAGCACCTTTGCTCAGGGTTTTTTATGGCGCAAGGCTTTTACCCTGTTGGGGTTGGCTTCGCTGAGTCCCTCTTGCTTGGCTTATTCTACAACCAAGCAAAGTGGCCTCCGGTGTAAACCACCCTTATCTCTTCATAAAAAAGAAGAAAGCCTCCAGCCTGAAAGAAAGGAAGAAAAATTATCGACACAGAAAGGCAACCCCTAAAGATTCAGGTGAGGATTTTCACATAGAAAAGCCATATCCAGAAGGGAATCTTCAAGGTTTTGAGAAATTGTAAAACTCTAAAATCCACTTTGTTTAAAAGAATTTACTGTTCAGTCTTCATGTATACATGGTTAACATAGAAGATATGTAACATCTGATGTTTATGGCGATTGTACTTTAAACGCAACTGTTCAACAGTGTGACTTAAAACAGTTGAAACTTCCTTGGACCCGAAGTCCCAGAAAGCCTCGGGTATTGCTACGAGGAAGCAGAGCAAGGAGTCCATGATGAGGAAATGTGACGCTAAGAGTAATGTGCCGTCTAGTTGTCACAAACCTAATCAGCTGCGCGGGACATTTAGGCCTGCTTATCAACTGCAGAATAGGGAACGAAGGAGAGAGGAGAAAGGCTGCAGAGTACCCGAAACGGGAAGCGAGACCAATGGTAGAGGCAATCCCACAGAGAAGAGTCATGGGGAGACGAGATGTCGTCTGCAAGCAGCAGATTGCTGGCGTTCGGGACCAGAGAAGATTTCCGATGAAGCGGAGGTAAAAGGAGTGCAGCAGGACTCAGGGAGAAGCGGCCTTGTGAGCTGCACTCGTTCTGGCAGCAAAAGTCTTCAAAGCCGCTGCGAGAACCAAACAAGTCTCTGCCGAGAAGGGGAAGCTGGCCCCACAAATGTTCCTTGCAGCAGCTCCATGGTGCACCTGTGAGTCAACCTAGAAGACGTGCCCTGGGACTTGCAAACATGTTAGTGTTTGGCAGCCATTTTTTATACTGGCCAAATAGAACTGAAACGAGAATGCAAACATGGTACAATTCTCCTGACATGAGATGTCAGTGAGGGGAAACCTGGAACCAGCATTGCCGTAAGCCAAAAGACACTGTGAGAGAGACAAAGAAGGAGAAGTTGTACAACTCTCCGGACATGAGATGTCACTTGAGAAAAACCTGGAACAAGCATTGCCAAGAGAGACTGAAAGAAAGGTTGACCGACAGAGTTTGAACAAACCCTCACATATGGGATGTCAGTCTGGGGGGAAATTAGCACAAGTCAATAAAGTTGTACTGTTGAAATACAAATGTGTGATGCCTAAGGAGAATCTGAATGTTGCAGAGAGGACTGATAAGAGTATATTGTAAGGAACCTTTTTGAAAAGAGCTATCTGGAGGAGAGTACACCAGGGGATCTATATGAGCCTTAACGGGGGATATTCTTGGCAGGAAAGTAAACCAGGATATCAAGAGTTTTTAGTTAAGAAGTTTCCTGGCAGGAGTGTGTACCGGGAAACTCACTTTAAACTGGTGTGTTGGAGAGAATTGGTCATATTAAGTTGTTGTTTCGTTTAAACATTTTGTCAACCAGAGACTTTGAAAAGACTTGCCTTTTGCCATACTTAAATCACTGTTGGAGAAAATACATTTGTTTAGCCATCCTGAAAAGTAGAAAAACCTTCTTTTTTGCTATATTCCAGCCAGAGTTGTGGAAGAAACATTTGTTTTGTCATCCTGAGGAGAGTATTAGGCAAAAGAGACATTTGTATTGCCTTTTAGAGACTGTTCTTGACACAGAATTTTGAGCAGTTTTCCTGAGGCAATCCAGGGGAAGGGAACCAACACCTGGACATAAGGATTGTTTTGATTGAAGTTAAATGTTTGCATACTCTTACGTCCTGTCCGCTTTCTTCCATACTGCATGGGCGCCCCTTCCAAGGGACGGGAGACGGATCCTTTTTTACCAGAAAAAACCTTCTTCACCTTTAAATTTAGAGGCGAGCAAGGGTGCGGCCCAGGGAGCATGCGCTGCCCTGACACCGCCCTTCGCGCCACACCTCAGTCCCCTTTTACGCGTCATCGAGAACGGGACAAATTCACCAACGCTCCTGGGTTTGGCTTCGGCCATGTAATTCCACGCGTGGATACTTCTTCTCTTTGTCTTTTTTGTCTTTTTATCTTTCAGGTACTCGGTCCTCGGGCGTCACGCTCCTCCCCGGCGCATGTCGACTTCCACAGGATTGAGCAGGTGTCCATCCTGCAACAGGCTCTTCCCAACTTCAGACCCCCATGCCCTTTGCCTATGTTGCCTTGGCCCAGAACCCGGTTAGCAAGCTTGTACAGCGTGTGGCTCGCTGTCATCGAAATCGCTGAAGACCAGGCTAGCCAGGTGGCGGGAGCTCTTCCAGAAGTCGTCTCCAGAGGACCTCAAGAACTTTATGAAACACTGAGCCAGGCCCAAGGTAGGACCGCTATTCTCCATGGCACCCCGCAAAGGAGACTCCTTCCCAAGGACTCTCCTGTACGGGAGGGACCGTTCAGGTCCTTGTACCAACACGTGCACTGAGTCTGCTGCAGCTACCGGCCTTTGGGCCGAGGTATCCTTGGATCCTCCCATTGGCAGTGTTGAGGGACCGGAAGGTTCTTGTAGTGGATTGTCATCCTGTCAGTCTAGAAAAAAGGATACCTCTCATGATTGATGGCAAAACGTATTTTGGTGGCCATGGGCCAACCGTCTCATGCACGATAAAATAGAAAAACAGGTTTCCGAGTTTACCAATGAACAGCCATTTTGATGTAACAAGGATCGCCATTTTGTTTTCTAACAATTGCTCATTGCTTTCTGTTCTTATTGCTTCGCAGCACATTTTCTGCTTACACTGCTCGACTGTTAATATTGTTGTCTGAACGTGAAAGGACAAGGCCGCAGGGCCGCGAGGCTAATAAGAGTTTGTTGAAACACAACGTAGGCAGCGCCGGGAAGGAATGCCCGGCTCCCTCCCGAATGTTGCCTTGAAGCAGAGCCGCAGGGCATTTAATCATTTCACATCTTTCAGCCAGTCTCGTTATATGGTAGAATATGTTAGAATAAAGCAGTTAAAGGCTTGAATTATGCTCTTCTTTCGGCCCCCCTTTACCGAGCCCTGTAGAGCGTGTCGGCTCCCAGGACACGAATAGCACCTCATAGATAGCAAGGTCTGGAATGTGACTTCCCCCATATGTAGCTCGCTTCCAAGAACAGAAGCACTGTGTTCTGTTCAACAACTAAAAGATGCCTCCGCACTTGCAAAATTGCATATTGTTACTAGAATAGATATTTGAAGGTGTCATAATTGTCGAAAGTGTCCAGCATCACACTGAGTTCAAAGAAACCCAATATATGTAACTGATGTATGTAATTCACTCTCTTGCGTCCCTCGAGGTCTAGAGATACACGTCGCGGGGCATGAGACCGAGTTGGCCAATTGAGACTACTTGCTTTGCAATAAACCCTAGCTTTGGGAGTACAACCTCGTGTCTGGCGTATCTATCGTGTGTGGTGACTTGCCTTGTTTCCATAGATGTAAGGGAACCCTAGGGGCCCCTTTCAATCCGAGGGGCTCCGCCCTTGTACCGGCAATATGGCCAAGGGGCTATGCCCTAGTACCAGCATTACGTCCGAGGGGGTGCCTAAACGCAGCTCTACCGACCCCCGGGTCAGGGTGCCACACCTACCGGGTCTAGGCCCGAGGAGCAGGGTAGGCCTTGTGATCCACAAGCAAGAGTCTTGGAGGAGGCTGGGCCCAGCGAGCCAAGCAACACGTCGCAGGCATGTGGCAGGCAGCTCGACAAGATGGCCGCTGCGCCAGACAGAGGCACCTGTCCGACGCCATTGCAGGGGTTCAGCGAAGAACGAGTGTCAAAGTGGGACTGGCCTCAACCAAATACGTGGCATACAGCCTATGCTTCTTATGCGCAGGGCAGCTTCCCACTGCATCCATACGGGCAGGGTATGCAGCGGCTCCAGCAGCTCCCGGCCACCCCATCAGTACCCTATACCACCTCTCCGGCCAGTGAGGTTCCTCGGGCTCATGAAGTCACCTCGGATGGGGGTTATCCTCAAGGACGCCATCAGGGAGGTCCTCCCTACAATGCTACCGGCACTACAAGCTCCTCCGCCTGCAACCCCGGTCCCGGTGCAGCCGCTGCTTCTGGCTCCCCAGTCGATTCCTCAGGCGGTTCCGTACCAGCCTCTGCCTCCTCCTCAGCCTCCGGTGGCGTCTCTGTACCCCAGCCTCCGGCTCCAGCTACTCCTCCACCTCCACAGGTTCCTCCTGATCCACAGGATACGGAGGAGGATCCAGACACGCCATCCTCAGCCAGGGCCTTCCACAAACGTCCTGCAGGGCTGGCTGAGTACCTGGGTCTACCCCAGCCCGATGCTGAACAACCGGCAGAGGGGGTTCTGGCTGAAGTCCTCACACGATGCCCCTCTGCCAATACGGGGTTTCCACTGCAAACCGATGTAGTCTCCCTGGTCAAGAAGGGTTGGCTCAAGCCCCACTCGGTCCAGCCGGTCAATCGACGCCTGGACGCCAAGTACGGGCAGATGGAGGGGGATACACTCTTGCGATCTGCCCACCCTCAGCCACACTCCTCGTGGATCGCTGCGGCGTCACTATACTCCCAGCCTCAGTCGTCATCAACCTCCACAGCAGCGACACTACTAGGCAAGGAGGAGAAGATCTTGGAGATGTACGGGAAGAAGCTGTATTCCAACGCATCCTTGCATCTTCGTCAGGCCGATGCCATGCTGGCCGCCGCTAACCAAAGGCTATGGCGGGAAATTGCAGACTTCCTCTCGGAACTCCCTACGCAGAGCCAATCACTTTTTAAGGCGAGACTGGCTCGGGCCAAGCTGGTGGCGCAGGACCTCATGGAATCCACTGTGGCCCATATTGACACCTCTAGCCGTGCCATCTGTATCACCACGGACATGAGAAGGACAGCCTGGCTCCGGCCAATGAAATTCAACCCAGACGTCCAGGAACGCATATTCGATCTACCATTTGGGGGGGGCCCTCTTCGTCTCCACCACGGACGAAGAGCTGGCCAAAAAGAAAAACAGCTCACAAACCACAAAGTCTTTATCCATCTTGACAAAGACCACGGCCAAATCGTACACCCAGTCACAGCAGCGCTCCGACAGGGGGTGTACGAACGGAGGGTTCTGCGGCTTCCAGGAATGGAGATCCAGGCAGCCGGACCACTCGCTGTCTCAGAACCGGCGCAGGCAAGAAAAAGGGGGGATGGAGGGGTAAGGGCTTTTTCCAGTCCCCCTCCTCCGCGACAGCTTCCGAGCGAAAGAAGGCATGACACGCCCCTCTGGGTCCACAGGTCTCCAGTGGGGGGCAGGCTTGCTCTCCATGCACATTTCTGGTGCCAGAATTTCACGTACCCCTGGATCCTCTCGGTGGTATCCACGGGGTACGGCCTACCCATCCCAGCCTCTCCTCTCCCCTCCCCTCCACTCCCTCAAGTTGGGACCGCAACTCTTTTGGCGGAGATTCGGTTGCTCTTAGAGAGCCACACAGTGAAGGAAGTCCCAGCCTTCCAGCGAGGCTTGGGCTTTTACTCCAGGATTTTCACCCTTCAGAAGAAGAACCAGGCGGGCCTGAGAGTTGTGCTGGACCTTTCCACCCTCAACCTCTCCTTACCCCTGCAGCAATTCAAGATGGTTACTCCAGCTTTATAGCAGAGACATTGTGAAAGGGAGACTGGATGTGCTCCCAGGATCTGAAGGATGCGTACCTACACATCCCGATTTGGCAGCCCCATTGTTCTTTCCTTCGGTTCAGGATCATGGGCTACAATTTTTCAATACAAGGTCCTTCCTTTTAGCCTCAACTCGTCCTCCAAGGTCTTTACCAGGCACATGAATATAGTGGCTGCCCTCCTCAGAGCGCAGGACCTCCACATCTACCCATACCTTAATGACTGGCTCGTCAGGGCTAGATCTCCGGAGCGGTTCACCACTCTTCCCATGCCCTTATGAACACGCTGCACGATCTGGGCTTCTCGCTCAATCTCAAGAAGTCGCAGCTGCAGCCCACGCAGACTCTTGACATTCTTGGGTCTCATCTGGGACACGTGCTCCGAGAAGGTATTTCCGTCGGATGACAAGATCTCGGCCATCAAGAGGGCCACCACCCACTTCCTCAGCAGAGAGGTGACCTCGGCTTGGTGGTACCAGCATCTCCTGGGTCTCTTGGCGGCGGTTCTATTGGTCGTCCCACACACAAGACTGAGGATGAGGAGGATTCAGCTGCACTTCGCGGCCTCATGGAACCAGAAGCGTGGCTCTCAATCCGAGAGGATCAACGTTCCTCCATCTCTCCACCCAGACCTAACATGGTGGGCCAGGGACTGCAACCTATGGACGGGCAAGCCCTTTTCGGCCGCCCACACTGCCGGCCACCATCACCACAGACTCCTTGCTCGAGGGCTGGGGAGCCACCCTGGACTATCTCTCGGTCCACAGCACCTGGACTCGACATGAGCAGGAATACCACATCAATTGGTTGGAGCTGAATGCCATCTGGCTAGCGCTCCGAGCATATCTACCACTTCTCAGGGGCAAGGTTGTACTCATCCAGACAAACAACTCGACCAGCATGTACTACGTCAACAAGCAGCGAGGCACCAAATCCCCTCCTCTGTGCAGACTGGCAATCAGCATGTGGGAGTGGGCCCTGGAAAACGACATATACCTCACGGCAGTCCACATCCCGGGGGAAGCCAAACGGGAGGCGGACAGGCTCAGCAGGTTTGGAGCGAACAATTACGAATGGCAGCTAAACAACCTCGTCATTAAGGAGATCTTCAACAGGTGGGGTCGTCCCCAGGTGGATCTCTTTGCCACCTGGCACAACAAGAAGTTCCCTCAGTTTGCCTCCTGGCAGGGACAGGTCCCTGGCTCCCTGGGCGACACATTTTGGCTTCAGTAGAGCGGCATGAAGGCTTACGCCTTCCCGCCCACTCCGCTGATTCACAGTGTGATTTGCAAGATCAAGGAGTCTCGCCAACTCAACATCATTCTAATAGCTCCATGGTGGCCGGCCAGGCCATGTTTTTCGGAGCTGCTCAGCCTCTCGGAGATGCCTCAGATTCACCTTCTGACGGGCCCAGCACATCTTCTGGCGCAGCAGGGGGACAGGGTCATCCACCCAGCGCCACAGAAACTAGCCCTCACAGCGTGGTACCTGAACAGGTAACGCTGCGGCACCTCTGCCTCTCTCGGGCTAATCTGGAAATCATACAGGGTGCAAGGAACAAGGCTACCAGGGCCCAGTATAAAAGTAAATGGACCAGATTCTGCTACTGGGCAGACTCAAGATAATCGACCCGTGGCATATACTTTGGACAACGTGCTCTCCTTCTCGGCGCACTTCGACCACTCTGGTGTGCAGGTGGCACCTGCCGTACATGCCTCGCAGCCATCGGGGCTCACAGGAACTCAAAGGAGGGGATCTTCTCCTCCAATCCTATCGTCAAGACATTTGACGGGGCTTGCAAGGCTCTACCCGCAGGTAAGAGGCCACACCCAGTGTGAGACTTCAACATAGTCATGGGCACCCTGACGCACTAACTGTTTGAGCCAATGGCGTCCGCGGACATCAGTCTGGTCACCATCAAGATGGCCTTGCTAGTCAGCCTCACCTCGGCTCGTAGAGTCACCGAAATACAGGCGCTGGTCGCCTCAGAACTATATACTACCTTTCACAGGGACAAAGTAGTCCTACGGACACACCCAGCATTTCTGCCCAAGGTGCTTTCTGCTCTCCACTTGAACAAGGGAATTGTCCTTCCTACGTTCTTTGCCGATCCCAAGGACGAAGCACAGAGAGTGCTGCACTGCTTGGATGTCAGGCGTGCCCTGAAGTTTTACTTGGACACGATCAAGGGCTTCCGCAAATCGGACACCCTGTTTGTCACTTTCGGAGGCTCAAGACCAGGCTATCAGGCCTCCAACGCCTCCATATCCCGCTGGATGTCTCGGCCATCAAGGAAGCATACGAGGGCCAGCACAAGTCGCTTCCGACCAACATGCACACCCACGCAGTTAGGGCCAAGGCAACGGCCATCGTATTCCAGCGCCATGTCCCCTGGCAAGTTGTAAGCAGGGTGGCCACTTGGGCCACTCCCTCGGCTTTCTGCAAACATTACTGTTTGGATGCCGGCTCTAGATCTGATTCGGCTTTCGGACAGGCAGTTCTCAGGAACCTTTTTCCTTAAGGAGGGTCTCCTCTCCACCTTGTGGCTACATTCAGTTGTAATTGCCCATGCAGTATGGAGGAAATGGGATGGGACGTAAGAGTAATAAGTTACTCACCGTACTGACTACCTTAGTCCCCTTTCCTCCATACATCCCACCAACCTCCTCCCTAATAATACTGGTGTCATTAGGCAATGTTAAATCTATTGTCGATGCGTCAATGGGGACTGAGGTGTGGCGCCGGAGCGCAGAGTCAGGACAGTGCGTGCTCCCTGAGCTGCACCCCCGCCCGCCTCTAAATTTAAAGGGGAAGGTTTTTTCTGGCGAAAAAGGTTCCGTCTCCCGTCCCTTGGAAGGGACGCCCATGCAGTATGGAGGAAAGGGACGAAGGACTAAGAGTACGTTAGTCACTAAGGTGAGTAACTTATCATTTTTTGCACATTTCTGTTGAGTTGAACTTTGAAACATATATCTTGCACCTTTTGTCTGTGTATGGTAGTGTCATGATGCCTACCCCTGGGCATCCGGATTGAGTCCATCAGCCCCAAGAGCAGGCATCCAGATACTCATCAAAACCCCAACAGCCCCGGCTGGGGGCTGTTTGGATTCAGTCCTGGCGCCTTAGGCGCCAGGCTCATAGACTTTGCTTACCTTATGCAGACCATGCTGCAAATGAGTCCAAGCCAACGTGAGGCCTGGATGGGACTATTTTATTACAGGGACTATTTTTCACTCGGGTGTGGTTCTGGGGAACTTCTTACCTGGGACTACTTTGCAGGCTATTTAAACCACGCCCGAACAGCAGCCCATGCTTTGCGTTATTCTGCATCCAGCAGCGTGACGCTCACCGTGTCTGCAAGTCAGCATCCAGTCTTCTGCCACGCCCGCCTCGAATCCGGAGCTCCTAGACAAAAGGCAAAGAAAGGAGAAGAGGTCAGATCCGACATTATTTGATTCCTTACCTGATTCCGGACCCAGCACATCTCCGATCCTGGAAAGGACATTATTTCAACACGCGTCGCTTCGCTTGCAGCAGCGCCGCATTATACTCACCAGTCCACCGCATCTTTCCACTCAGCGCTGCCTCCATCATTTTCTTCGTCGAAACCCAGCACCTGTGGGGAAAACAAAAGGAATAACAAGGTGAGCAGAGAAAACCAACAAGGACAATCTCTTTGCCACCATAGGCTTATCTGCTTTACCACCAGAGGTATTATTCTTTAATTCGCCGCATCTTCCTTTGCCGTACCTATAAAGGGAGAGAAAACAGCAAGTTAAACTCATGCAACTTTTACCGGACAGTGTTTGGTAATACAGACTCTTGCCTGAACGCCATCAGCTGCCTCCAGGCAATATTCTTTTGGACCCAGCTGCAACCTAACGAGGGAATGGAACAAGAGTGAACATCAGACATATTGAACTCTTTGAACTTTATAGAACTCCTCCAGTACCTTCAACCCAGTGAAGTAACTGGTATCTACGCGCCCCTGCATGCCATGCAGGATGGAGAGCTCATCATTTAAAAACATAATGTGAGGTTACCAAAAGGGAATATCGGAGGTGATTAGTGGGGAGAACGAGAACTGTTGTGGGGCCATCACTAAAGTCCACGGGTGGCTAAATCCCTTTCTCCACTTGCAGGAGAATACTTCTACGAGTCCAGCAGACAAGATTAGGCGGGCCAGTCCAGACTGTCATCTCTTCACTACGCATCACGTTGGTGGAGATCGCAGCTGTCCGGGTCCGATCGACACCCCTGTGGAAACCAGGTGAGCGTAACAGGTAGTGTGTGGGTTCCATTTAGTTTGGACACAAGGTCAGCCTGCATTAGTTTTAGTTTCATAGGAACAGACATTCACTTAAGGATAGGGAAGGTTAGGCCTTCATCCAAACCCCTTTCTGTTAATAAAATGGCTAATGTTGAATATATTACCACCTTGGGTCCGCCTCTCATTTACAACCACCCACAGGGGGTTGTAGTGACTGTGTGTGGGCAAACGTAGAAGTATTCAGTATGTTTGCATGTGTGTCTGTGCCCAGCATTAGTTGGATTTGGGCCCATGAGCTACTTGGTCCCACATGGATATGGTTCAAGAGACATGTAGTTTCTTTGCATGTGATTGCATGCCTGTCTCCGGGTGTTCCTCTGTACATCATCATCAGATGTCGTACTAAACCAAGAGCCAAGTTCACAGTGTGTGTGTGCATATATGCAGGGAGTTTGCGGTTCCTCAGGACCATGCAATCATGCAATCATGTGTGGAACCTGGGAATTGTGCGCAGCAATGGCTGATGGTCATATCCACATCTGCAACTGCAGCAACTTCAAAACAAACTAGAAGAGAGAGGTGACCCACTAACTGATTTGCAAGCAGCGCGCAGTAAGACAGAGACACAAGAATGTAACCAGCTCCTTACTAAAAGAACTAACCTGGAAAATCCTGAATTGGTATTCGTAACAATATATGAGTTGTGGCAACTGCAACAACGTAATGAAAGGGAACACTGTGTCACACCCCAGAGCAGGGGGCTACAATCAAGCTCAAGTATCATGCTACATGCATGTCAGAAAATGTAATTTACGCCATCAAGTGTCCCTGCGGCAAGTACTACGTAGGAGAAACGTCACGCAAAGTACGGGTAAGGATTAATGAACATAAATCCTGTATCCGAAACGCCAACCCAGCGTCAGCAGTAGCTAGACACTTTAAGGACTATGCATACTCTATTACAGCATTGCGATTCGTGGTACTTGAAGTTCGTTCTACGAAAGGATCAGGTAAAGACACGAGAAAATGGAGGGCACGGCAAGAAGCTTTCTGGATCGATAGATTGAACTCATTAACTCCAAATGGAATCAATGAGGAGATTGATTTGAGTTTTTTTGTAAATATGTATTCATTCCTTAATAACCATGTTAGGGATAATTCTCTATTAAGGCTAATTTCCCAAACATAGTGAGTCCCCCAGCAGCTTTGCTGGATTTTTCGGGTTTATTTTTTTCTCCTGCTAAGAGTGAGACTCTTTTTCTCCCACTCTTAGGCATGATTTGAGAATGTCCTTTGACTGTGAATGTGTTTTATGGGCTATGGGGTCTTTTACTCCATAGGGCTTCATGTGTTTTTGGTATGTGTGTTACACAGCACCCTCAGTGCAGTAACACAGGGGTGTCATAGTGACCCCCAAACATAGACTCCATACCCTGGGACTGACTACTGTCTCCCAGGGCATGTAAAGTCACCATTGGCTTTACTAGTATCACAATCTGAACAGAACCAGTACAAACCATCATATTGTGGAAGTACTGGTAGGGGTAATTCGATTGCCCCTGGGTCTGTTTTCCAAGGGGGCACTGTCCAGTCCCCCCTTGTCGAGTTTCTGGCTGGTGGCAGTGGATACCACGCAAAATATTCCACCGGAATATTTCTTATGGGATTTTCCCATTGATTTTAAATGCACCACTTTTTGGTGCAATGTTAAAGATACCGCCGGGTTATTTATTTCATATTTATTCCCCGGTTGGGTCTTTTTGCCAGGACTCGGTTTTAAAATGGCGTTTGTGTTCGCCTCTGAAACACTAACCCAAGTCGAGCCCTTTGTTCCACTTTTTGGCGGGCTTCTGCACAGAAGCCCTCCAACTGGTGCCACTCTGTCTGGGGTCTACAGCATG
This sequence comes from Ambystoma mexicanum, assembly GCF_040938575.1. Taxonomy (NCBI): domain Eukaryota; kingdom Metazoa; phylum Chordata; class Amphibia; order Caudata; family Ambystomatidae; genus Ambystoma; species Ambystoma mexicanum. The sequence continues at coordinate 994,420,124 of NC_090929.1, read as the reverse complement.
TGTGGGATGGTGATTAGGCACCCTGGACTGAGTTGCCTTGGCAACTCAAGTCGCACTCTTGTGTGATTGGCCCAGTGGTGAGCCGCCCGGCTCACCACTTAGCATGTTTGAGTGACAGCTAGGCTGTTGAATGGGGTTTTTTCTGCATAAAAGCAGCGCTTTGGGGACTGGAACTTCAGAAGTTGCCACAGGACCTAAAGAATCCGAAGAGGGGAGAAGCTGAGCCATCTACAACCACGACACCACCGGTGGAGCCCTGCTGTATGAACTCACCACTTCCCCGACAACAGAGGAGATCTTCTTCCAGGAGAGTCTTCTTCCTTTTGAGCTGGTGGGACCAACCAGTTCGCCTTTTTCGCCTTCCTGGACGTCTCGTGGTCGAATCGCCCGTGCCAATCGGGAACTCCGCGGCTGGTTTCTTCCCTGGCAGTGCAACGACCTCCAGCTTTCGTACTTGTCGAGATCATCTCTCCCTCTGGTCGAAGCCACGACTTGCACCCGCTGCCAGGAACAACTGCCACCGCTGGAGCTTTCTCGCCATTTTAGGTACTGTGTCCCACGTGGTCTCCCTTGCAACGGATTGTCCAAGGTGTCCCGTAAATCCTTGACCTTCCAACTGGGTTGACCTCAGACCTGCTAACACTGCCTTTCTGAACTGATCCAACCTCTTTTTGACTTTCCTGCAAAGACTCTGAGTGCATTTCCACTGTGTGATCTTGGGCACATTCCGCCTTGCTCTCTCCAAGAGTGGGCCTAGCCTATGAACTTTTGGCTCTACAGTAGACCCTGCCTTTCTTGACTTGCTGTGGTTTCTTAAAAGTGTTGGTACTGTTATTTCCATACTATGTCTTGTCTGCCGACTCTCTCTCTCTCCTAGCCATTCCCTTACCGTGGCTACTATCTATCGGCCACCTGGTCAAATTTCCTCCTTCCTCTCTGAGTGGGCTGACCTCTCCTCCTCACTCCTGTCCTCTACCACTCAACTCCTCTTTCTTGGTGACTTCAACATCCACCTAGATGCCTCCTGTCCCCCCACTGGACTCTTTCGTGACCTCTGAGGCTCTCTCTCACTCTCTATTCTCCCGTCTGGGCCTACTCATTCTGCAGGGCACACTCCTGATGCTCTGATCTCTTCTGACCTTCCCCTCTCTGTCCCTCTCTCCACTCCTCTCTCCTGGAGTGATCACTTTCTCCTATCCTCCCACCTCACCCTCCCTACCCCACAGGCAAAGCCACCCTCATCATTGCCACCCACCTTCTCGGTCATCCGACCCATGAAGCGCGTGTCAGTTGTGGCTTTCGCTGCCACCTTCTCGCCCCCCCCTCGGCTGACTCCCACCCTGACACAGCCCTCTCCTTGCTCCACTCTGCTATATCTGATACTCTTGATATCCTTGCCCCTGTCATGAAAATCCGCCTGAAGCCCAAAGCCAAATGTAACTCCTGGTATGATTCGGATCTCGTCACCCTAAAACACAAGTGCAGGGTGGCAGAGAGGAAATGGAGTGCTTCATGTTCATCCTCTGACAAACTGGCCTGCCGCCTGCTCCAAAGGCAATACCGTCTCTCTGTTCTCACCAAGAAGAGAGCCCTTATCCAAGCCCGCATCGCTGCGGCATCTAACAACTCGGCTGAGCTCTTTAAAATCTGCAAGGAGCTTTCCAACCCTGCTGCAGTCTCTACCTCTCCTGTCCCCTCCCAGGCCCTCTGCACTGCACTGGCCTCCAAATTCATCTCTAAAACTCAGGACATCCTGTCCTCACTCTCCTCCTATCACCTCCCCCCCTCTCTTCCCTGCTCTTCCTCTGGCCCTTCTGCAGCCACCCCTCCTCCCTCCTTCTATGCCTTTCCCCTTTTTTCTGCTGACGAGGTTTCCAGACAAGTCCGATCTATGAAAGTCTCGTCTAAACAGATTGACCCCTGTTCCTCCAAAACTATCAAGGACCACATCGACTCCCTGGCTCCTGCCCTGGCTGACTTTTGCAACCACTCCTTCGCCTCTGGAGTCTTCCCATCCCCCCTCAAGCACTCCCTTGTGCACCCTCTCCTTAAGAAACCCTCTGCCGACCCCTCCTGTCCGGCTAACTATCGCCCAATCTCCATCACTCCCTTCCTGGGCAAGCTCCTGGAGAAACTGGCCATCTCCCAGCTTAACCTCCATGCTGAAGCTGTTGATAGTCTCCATGACCATCAATCTGGCTTCAGAGCGGCCAGAAGCACGGAAACTGCTCTCCTGAACATCCGTGAGGACCTGCTCTTGAACCTCGACTCCAACACTCCGTGTGTTCTCATTCTGCTCAATCTCTCTTCTGCCTTTGACACTGTCAACCATGCCATCCTGCTCAACCGTCTCCGTGATAACCTGGGTATCACTGGTCAGGCTCTGGCGTGGCTGACCTCTTTCCTTTCCAATCGACCCTCCCAGGTCCAACTTGGGTCCTTCCTCTCTGACATCTTTTTCTCCACCTGTGGCGTTCCCCAGGGATCTAATCTCTCTCCCTGGCTGTTCAACCAGTATCTGGCACTCCTTGCCCACCGCATCGCCGCCCTCTGCCCCAACTTTCAGTGCTATGCGGACGATACCCAGCTCATTTTCAGGCTACCCTCGGCCTCCTCCTCTCCCTCCCTCATCTCTGACTGTCTGTCTGCTATCCAGGAATGGTGTGCTGCCAATGACCTCTGCCTTAAAGCTAGTAAGACTGAGATCCTACTCATCGGCACACCCACTCCCTCCTTCCCTGCAGCTCTCTGGCCGGCCTCTCTTGGCCCTCTTCCTGCTCCTACCTGCAAGGCAAAAAACCTCGGGGTCATCTTCGACTCCACACTCTCCTTCTCTCCTCATATATCTGACGTCTCTAAGAAGTCACATTACCAGCTGCACCTCCTCAGAGGTATTCTTCCCCTCCTCTCCTTTCCCCAGAAGCTCACTGTCTCCCGAGCCCTGGTTCTCTCGAAGCTGGACTACTGTAACAGCCTCTATCTTAATCTGCCTGCCTCCACTCTCCGCCCTCTGCAACTCATCCAGAACAGAACTGCGAGACTTGTCCTTGTCCTTGGCCTCAAGCCCAGGGACCGTATCTCTCCAGGACTGAAATCTCTACACTGGCTCCCAGTGGCTGCGAGGATTAAGTTCAAAACCCTCTGCATTGTCCACAAGGCCTTCTGGGGCCTGGGGCCTAAATACCTTCAACTCTCTCTTCCTAAATATCTTCCTTCCCGAGCCCTACGCTCATCCGTCTCCAACTCCCTCAGGGTCAGCCGCTTCTCGAAGCAACGAGCTGGGGGTAGATCTCTCTCCACGGCAGGGGCCTCCCTCTGGAACAGCCTTCCTACCTCCCTGAAACTTGAGGAGAACCATCTCCGGTTCCGGAAGCACCTCAAAACCTTCCTCTTCACTTCTGCTTTCTCTCTCCCTTGCTAAATTCTTCACCAAAACTGCACTGATTCTGCAACTGGGCCACTCTCACCGACCTTGGTCCTGGGCCCAGTCACTCTTCACTTGCACTGCCTCCCTGGCAACCCCTGCACTGCGGGACTGTCTCTGTATCCCTACAGCCCCCCCCCCCCAGCACTTGTCTGCACTTACCTTGCACTTGCCACCAGCTGGCCCTATTTATTTATTATTTTATTTCTATTCTACTTATTTGTACTGCACTCCCCCCCTCCCCCTTCCCCTTTCTCCCTTCCCCCTACCCCTGCACGGTCTGAATGACACCTGGCCTAGTAGGATCGTTGTCTGTCTTCCCCTTGTTCCCCCCTCCCTGCCTCGTCGCGCCTTGAAACACTTGTGTATAGGCGCGTTACAAATGCCATATCTTATCATATCATATCATACTCTGTCTTTTCCCACCCTTTTTAAACTAATTATTGGAGTGCCATCTACGGTTACACGCTCACCTCTGTTTTGCTAATAAGTGGTGTCTTAACCTAGACTTGTTGAATAATTAACTAGGGAGGTGTATATACTTATAGTGACTGTGTTTGAACTTGCTTGATATATTAGTGCCAGTGTATTTTCATAAGTGTGTTTTTAAATAATTATATACTTTTATACCAAAGCTCTGGTCAGTGTTTGCTTGTTCTACTGTTTTTTTAGCCCTATTGTGTATACTCTATATATACTGCCTAACTCTTCTTGAGAGAAGTCTGACTGCTCAGCCACAGCTACCAGGTAAATCTGGGTGGTGCAGACTGCTACCAATTGGGTTTACTGCTTACTCCTGTGGTCTTAAACTTTTTGCAGTGGTCCCTAAGGGAACTGCACAGGTTTCTGCCTAACAAACCATTTGAAATTATAGCTGCAACTGTCATTACATGTGATTATTTGGGTATTCTCATATACTCAGAATATGATTGATATTTTTAGGTTTAACTTAATGATTGGCATATTTGCTTAGTATTCCTTAATTAGAGAAGGTATCTAATTAGTCCCATATATCCTTGTTGAACACTGTGTTAACACACGCAAATTGTTCCGATAAATGTAAGTATGCTGAAAAAGAGCATAACCTTTGCAGGCTCAAAGCAGTATGGTTACCTAGAAGAGTAGGTTTAACTATCAGGGCGGTCAGCTGTATTTAAGTGGTCTAACTCTCATTTCAACCATAGTGATAATTTATTAAACCAATCGACGTACCTCATTATTAGTCTTGCAAGTTTGCATTTTCACCAATATCCAAGAATCTGCAACTGAATATTTAATGCCTACATGCGATCCACATGTATTTGATAATATCAGGGCACTGTAGATGGAGTACTACATCATTCTAAGATGGCCGTGCGGAAATCTACTTTTCGCGGTCCCCATTGCAACATCATTCACAGCATAACTACATGGAGCTTGAGCGCGCATTCACGCGGCTTCCCTGATCTTGATCTCAGTAACAAGGCAAGACACAGACTGCAAAGGGATCACAGGATGAGACGTATTCCCACATAAATTCTGCTCACTTACAGAACCATTCAGTGTTTTTACAGAGCGGCGCAGGCACTTTTCTCATGTGTCCATCTACACTGTTAGCAACATTAGCAGCATACGTTTAAACGTACGAACGCACAATTATTGCGGACGATTTAAGGTTAGTTCTTTATAAACAAACATTACGCTTTTTTTCTAATCAAATACGATTGAGGTGCTAATGGAACTTTATTATTTTTCTCTTTCCTCCGTGATATTGACTTTCCTATCGATAACATTGAATACATATCTATATTTACAATAACACACTATTCAATGTGATTTATGTGACGGATTCACAATGATATACATGAACTGTAAGTATAATTTTGAACATACTGAACAATATCTTGATTTTGAATTACCTATTACCAAATGTGGGCTATTATCTAAATATCTGAATAAACGAATGGCTATGTTTAATTCGGTGATGATTAACTAACCTTGTAACCCTAAATATAACTAGATATAACAGGCCCCGATGAAGGATAAATGTATCCGAAATGCATTGGCTGTTAATAACTAGTTAGAGGCATCTATACAAGCAGTGATTCTTAAATCATTTAATTTGAAGAATACATTTTGAATGAAATTCAAAACTACATGGTTTGGAGAAATTATTAAATTGAGACAAAAAGGATATAAGTGAATATACACCACATACCAGTGGTTGGGGGAGTGCAGCACACACCGCTGGCTTCACAGCCAAGGTCCTTGTAGAGTTTAGTGGGTTTGCACCCCAAATGTTACAACCAGTTTGTAAAAACATAGTTAACCCGAAGGAACAGTAGGTTGTGCACACTCACCTCATCACATATCCACATCACTGTCCACCTGGATGTTCCTGGAATGGTACTGTTAATGATTCCTGTATGCAGGCTCCACTGCCTAGGGGTTGGGGGGTGGGGGGGTTAAGTGCTGCTATGACATTAGGGAAATGGGTGATGGCATAGAATCTGGCCTTTGCTGCATACACATGGCCCTGGGGGGTGGGCAGCTAGGTGAGTCATGATGCCTCATGAGCGTGTCTAACATTTGCGCACACACTATTGAGAAGATTGGGTGCGTCATGCATTGCAGTATCCCCAAAGACTGCTGGAATACACCTGTGGCACAGAAGTGGACGACAGACGCCAGGTTATGCAATGGCAGGATTGCACTTTTGATGTGTAGGGCGCTCTGGAGATCGGCCTCTGAGGGTCAGCAGCTCTCCTATCGTGTTCCTGTCTAAGCGATAAAGCGAGACCAATTTGCCATCAGTTAGAGCCGGAATTAGCATTTCTGTTTCTGGTGGTAAATCCACTGGTGGTAATTAATAAATACCCATTTTCGGTGCCCTTTAATTTGGTAGAGTGCTGAAAGAGGCAGTAACTGATTTATCGCCAATTGTACCACTCACGCCAAACTTGTAATGCAAGCCATAAAGCCAATAAGAAGTGTAGATTAGCATCAACACATTCTCATACATCACCGGCCAAGACCTTGCACCTATGCAGGGTGGTTTAAGTGTAGCCCCTCACCATGGAATGGTGCTGTTAATTTCTCTTTAGGCAAAAAATAAATCATGTAAAGTTCACTCCCAGTGATAAGGGGTCGCTTATCGTGCCAAAGAGTGCATCCTGATTCAACTGATATTTTAAATGTCTGCGACATGTACAATACGTTCAGGCTTGTTTTATTTCAATAGCATTCACCATTTGGCTAGTGTGTCATTGTTCACATCTCATACAAAATATTCAGGCTTGTTCTGTTTGAGCAGCAGTCATGATTAGACCTATAAAGTTATTTGTTTTCTTATCACACTGTAACATTCTACTTGTAATGTGTTTGGAACAGGTACTGAATTTGTTGTGGTTGAATACATGTCATGTATTGATACCAATGCAATTATCCTGAAAGGAACCACAGTCCTCACCTACAAGCCTAAGCTTAAGGATCGCCCTTTTTCTGGTAGTTTGTCTGGCATCGAGGTAAGAAGAAATATTGTTTGAAGTTACCATTCGAGAATTCATACATTGTCTAATGATTATTAAAATGGTTGTGTGCATGTATAGTACACATTAAATGATTGTTGCAATTAGCACAAAATGAGAAGAAAAGTGTAAAGCTGTGCTCTGAAACACTTGTGTACGAGCACAATATAAATAAAATATATCATAATTCCTTTGAGAAGGAATCCTAATGGGAAAGGAATATTGAAGCAAATGTAACTGACACAAGAGCTGAGGGAGGCATGGTATCACAGGTAGACAATGACACAAGAGCTGAACATTTCAAAACCTTCATTTATGGTTTAAAAGGGGTTGGAAAACTCCTATCTTGCCCTATAACCAAGATGGACCATCAAACAAAAAGAACATACAGTCCGAGTCAGTCCTTAGTCAAAATAAAATGGCCTCTACTAATAAACTTAATGCCTGCCCTCTTTCTAATACAATACATGTGTAATGCAAAAATGAAAATCAGTGTTTAAAAGAAATCAGTATGGCAGAGTAAACTCCCTTCTCCACGTTTTGTATGGGGCTAAGGTGGCACACTTTGGACCTTGCGACACACTCTGGCTTCGGACAGGAGGATGCCATTCGTTCGTGGACCAGGGCCCACTTGGCCTGCCACAAAAAGTCACTAATTTGTCCGCTGGACCTCTCGTCTTTCTCTCACTCCAGCCCAGGTCACCTTTTAGCTTGTAATACAGTTCAACAAAAGTTTGTTTCCTTCTGGTTACCACAACTCAGTACAGGTTTCCCTCAGCCGGGTAAAAACCTTTCAATCACAATTTGTGGGGGTTCCCTTCCCCAAGCATCAATCACACCTTCACAGGCTTCCCTCTGTCGGGCTCAACCCTCCTTTCACTTTCCTGCCGAAGATTTTCGAAACTGCAAGGCGTTTGCTCTTACCTTGGTATGACCACTTCGTCCTACTTTCCGCAAACTTTACTTTTCCTCTCCTACACCAAGGCCTCTTGGTATATGTAGTTTCAAGCACAGTACTTATTTCAAAGTTCAAAGATATCTCTCACATCCAGGTTTGCCCTCTTCCTGGATCAAACCTAACAGTTAAAATTTTACAGATCAGTTTATTTCTCTTCCCGCTGCTTCTACTGCATCAGACATTTCACAGAGACTTTCGAATGGGCAATCTTTCGCCGGACCACTCTGTTACTTGGTAAGTTTAATTTACAGTTATTTACAATGCTTTGCTTTCTCTTGCGTCTTATCGACACACGTGCAACCTTCATTCGTCAGATACTGTTGCCGTCAAGTTTCATTTAACACATACTGGACTTTCATTGCTTTCATCAACTCACCGACTGTGTTAATTAATTTTCGTCTTTCACGGCTTTGATCCTGAAGTCAAGGCTGATACCAGAACTGCTGCTGCACCTCCCCAACTCTGCCGTTCACCCAGAAGGGTGTCTGGCATCCTTGAAACACAAAAGAGGTTTGTCTCTTTTCTTTAGCTGCGCTTCCTCATGTAACCTTCAAGGCCCTTTGAAGGGAACGATCTCTCGCAGGGTGTCCAAGATTTCTCTGTATCTCAGTTCTGTCTCTCGGCCTGTTGCTCTGCTCCATCTTGTTCGCTGTAGCCCTGGAAGAACTGCCCCTTCTCATGCACTGCCTTGCGCAGAATGTGTCTGTGTTCCACCTTTTAACCATGTGGGGAGAGCTAATGGGTACCAGGTGTATGTAATTAATATCAAATGCCTGACCCTTCCTGATCTTATTAGTGGGACATGTCCAATGTATTACATGGGAGATACTCCTTTCAGCCTCAGACCTCCTCTTCCTTGGCTCAGGGTTTGTGTAGGAAAGGGGGGGGATCTGGGAAGTTGGAATAGCCTAGAAAATAGGATGGAACAGGGGTATTTGGAAAGTGGGGCTGCCATATCTCTCCATCGAGCATTCCGCCCCCACTCCCAGAGGATCCCTCACCCAGGTGATTGTTATGAATGTACCATGCTCTCAACACACTTTGCCTGCTTCGTTACACCGCAGACCCCCGTTCCCTTGTTTTCCTTCTACCAGCGGTATCTCTCTTTTCCAACGCTGGAGGTTACCTTGGCGACAACAGGAATGCGCCCGTAGGAGAAGGCGCTGGGCTTCTGCTTGCGCTGTTACCAAGGGAACCAGGCACGAGTGTGAACACCTGACCGCGGTTCGCACTGCGTGCCCTGCCTCCTGTTTCAATAAAGTTTGGCCAGACACAATAGTCACCGTTTCTGATTAACGTTGCGATCCCCCCTGCATTGTTTGCTTTTCAGTTTCCTTGTTCCTGTTGTCCCGTTCACTGACTCCTTTCCGCGTACTCTGCCTCTCCTGGTCTCTCATTGCCGACCCTGCCTTGGAAGTAAATTTTGCCTGCCTTATATTCTTGTTCTTGGTGCCCGCTCAACGTTGACTTCTGCGACTGACTTCTGTATTCCGCCTGCCTGCTGTTTTGATTACTTTTGCTGCCCGCACAACGCCGACTTCTGCCTGCTTTTGGACTTCGCCTCGCCTGCTGTTTTTGCTCTCGCTGATGCCCGCACAACACCAACATACCTTTGTCTAAAGTACTGTTTTGGATTACTAGTATTCGGAAGGGTACCTGGTTACTGCCTTGCTCTGCCCAGGTCGGTACAATATCAACAAATGAATGAGCAAGGTCAAAATAAAACCCTTTTGTGCAGAAGAACAGTTTCATGAGAATTATGTGACCACCCACACAAGGGGTTACCCACTCAGGGTGTAGCAGTGGTTATTCTTCAGCAGAGATCGACCTGACCTTGCTCATTTGTTTGTTGATATTACTGCTTTGGTTTACTCCTTAGTTTCCCAAATTCAGTGCACTGCACTAGAGATGCTCTGCAGCATCCCACGTGCACGTTCCCAGCCGTTAGAGCGCCCTTGTGCTGCCCGGGAACTAGGTCCATTAACCATACTAACTTCCCTTCACTCTCCGTTACCCTTGTTTTCTACTCGGACTCCTTGATTGTTTTGACCTTCTTTCACAATCTAATTCCATTCCTTACACTCCTTAGATAAGAAGTATTCCGTCTTTTCTAATACCTGTAATTGATTCCCGGTTAGGTTCTTATCATTTGTCTACCTTCCTTAGGGCCTCCCTATCAGAAGAATCAACTGTGTCTACTCACACCTGGCTAACCTTCAGTTCCATTACTGATGCTTTGTACCCACAGGTTAGTTAATTACTGTATGATTGTTTGTCTTCTGATACATGCCATCCAAATAGCTCAAACCTGTCATTTTGTACTTCCAGTTGGTGTTCCTTGGCGATTCCGTTCTTCAACTCCGGTCTTTCGATTGCTAGATCCTTCTCTTTGTACATAAGAACAAGAGGAGTGTTACATTGATAGAAAGTTTGGGGAGACCTGAGCCTGGATCAGGTTCAGATTCCCAGTGCCTGGACCAAGTGAAGAACTGCCTAGTCTCAGATCACACACCTCTGGTGAGTCACAACAGTGATCCTCCCATACTTGTCCACCCGCAGTGTCTGGATCCAAAGGCGATGGCTGTTCCCGGGCACCCAGTGTAAGGGATCCCCAAGGTCTAGGCAGTGAAACACCATCTGGTTTTTCACACTCACCAGAGTATGTGCTATAGTGATTCATCCTTTTTATTAGATGCGTTTATGACCATTATTTTTTTGGTGGATCTACATTTTAAAAAATGCAAAGGCATATGTGCTGTCATTTGTTCAACAAATTATTTACTCAGCCCGTGAATATTCAAATATGGATTCTTTCAAATGGAGCAGTAACCAAGCAATGATATATGAAGATATTTGTGAAAATGTTGATGCTTCTTGGATTTATACTTTTATTGAATTCTAAAAAAACAAATTATTTGAGCACATTTAAGGTATTTATATTTTCACATTAAAATGTTTTTTTTTTATTCTTGATTTCTATGGATTTTGCTGGCCCACTGGGGATGCACCAGGATCATGTTTACTTGTAACGTGCATCATTATGTTGTGCAAAAGGACATCATGTAATTAATAGTCAAAAGCTTCTTTAAAGAGTAAGATGATGCAATTGTTCCAGAAAGAAATTGCCAAAGGATTTGGTTCAACATAGTCAGTCTTGGGTGGGAGAAGGAGAAGCTTGAAAGGTTCTATGTAGCAATCATACAAAAAGATGATGTATTAACAGGTGTCTAAACCCAAACAAGTACGATGGCAGAGGGTACATCTGATACCCAAAGATTCACACATGAACATTAAAATGTTTCTTTATTAAACCTATAAGTACTGATATTCATAAAATGATCACATTGCATAAAACTCCATAAAAGCGTATATAAAACATATATCTCACAAAACACAAAGAAATATACAAACAATGTGGCTTGATTTTTCTAATAAGTGGATCAACACTGTGTGATGCTTCACACTGGAGTTGTTCTCCTTTCTTTTAAGGATGGTATTATTGTTCTCTAAACCCAACTTGCACAAGTTTCTGTCCCTAAAACACAGATAGATGTAGGACATTCATCAGGGGATTACAGTTGCTTGTGTTTTACGTGGTGATAAGGTCTTCTTTCCTATCACTTCTTTTCTGCCAAATATGTTCAAAAATATGAACCCTGTGGGTTAAAGACAGTCTGTTACAAGTTTACCTATTAATCACTTAGATCTTGTCATTAGACCTTGATAAAGATTCTCCCGATTGTTAGGCAGAAACCTGTGCAGTTCCCTCTGGCACCACTGCAAAAGATTTAAGTCTACAGGTGTTTGGCAGTAAACCCACTTGGTAGCAGTCTGTACCACACAGATTCACTTGGTAGCTGTGGCTGGGCAGTCAGACTTCCCTCAAGAAGAGTTAGGCAGTATGCAAAGTATACACAATAGGCACTCGGATACAATAGCACAAGCAAACACTGACCAGAGCTTTGATATCAAGGTATATAATTATTTATTTAAAAACACACTGATTGAAACACTCCAGCACTATTATTGTAAATCACTCTCAACACAGTTACTATTATTATATATACATCCCTTATTCCTTATCAGACAAGTCTTAGTTAACACCACTTATTTCCAGACAGAGGTGAGCGCTTAACTATAGATGGCACTCCAATAAGTTAACGAAAAAGGGAGGGAAAAAGGCAGAATGTAGGAAAATACACCACACTACTCTTTAGGAACTCTTAAGCAAGGCAGGAAAGTCAAAAGTTACTTGTGAGCCAAAGTCCATAGGCCGGGCCCACTCTTGGAGAGAGCAGGGCACAAATGCACCCAAGATCACACAATGACAACAGGCTTAAAAAGTCTTGCTGGGAGTTCAGAAAGGTTTTAGTTAGGCTCAGAAAAGTTTAGCCAGGGTGTCCCAGGCTAACCCAGGTTCGAAAGCCGGGGGCTAAATCTACCCCGTACAGTCGGTTGCAAGGGAAGCCAGGCGGAACACGGTACCTTATGTGGAAAGGATCCTCCAGCGGGGGCAGTTGTTCCTGGCAGAGGGTGCAAGTCGCGCGTCGTCCAGAGGAAGAGAAGATCTCGACGTGGAGGAAAGATGAAGGTCGTTGCACTGCCAGGGAAGAAACCAGCCGCAGAGTTTTCCGGTTAAAGGTACTAACCTTTGATTCGCGGTACTGGTAAAACGTGGTATCCCGGTTGCCGGGGTGCTTGGCACAGGCAAGGCCGCCACGAGATGCTCCAGGAAGCGAAAAAGGAAGCAGACTGGTTATCCCCACCAGTCGAAGGAAGAAGACTCTCCGGGCTGGAGATCTGCTCTGTCGTTGGGAAAAGTGGTGAGCCGGTCCAGCAGGGCTCCACCGGTGGTGTCGTTGTAGCAGGTCGGCTCAGCTTCTCCCTCGTCGGATTCTTAGGTCCTGTGGCGACTTCTAAAGTTCCAGTCCCAAAGCCCTGCTTTTATGCAGAAAACCCCCATTCACTCAGCCTAGCTGTCACTCAAACATGCTAAGTGGTGAGCCGGCCGGCTCACCACTTGGGCCAATCAGGACGGAGTGCGACTTGAGTTGCCTAGGCAACTCAGTCCAGGGTGCCTAAATCCCTCTCCACCCCTCCTAAGTACCCCAGAGTGGCACCACTTTGGAGGGCTTCTGTGGAGAAGCCCGCCAAAAAGTGGAACAAAGGGCTCAACTTGGGTTGGAGTCGCAGAAGCGAACACAAACGCCATTTTAGAACCGAGTTCTGGCAAAAAATACCAACCGGCGAATTAATATTAAATAAATAAACTGGCGGTATGTTCGAGGCTATGAGAATTAAATAATTAAAGTTGGTAACCTCGAACAATGGGAAATCCCATAGAGATATATTCGCGGTCGAATATAAAAAGTAGTATCCACTGCCACCAGCCAAAACTCGATCAGGGGGGACGGAGACGTGCCCCCTCGACTAACAGATCCTGGGGCAATCGAATTGCCCCAGCCAGTACGTCCACAATATGATGGTTTGTACTGTTTCTGTTCAGAATTTGAGACTAGTAAAGTCAATGGTGACTTTACATGCCCTGGGAGATAGTAGTCAGTCCCAGGGTATGGAGTCTATATTGGGGGATCACTATGACACCCCTGTTTTACTGCACTGAGGGTGCTGTGTAACACACATCACAAAAACACATGAAGCCCTATGGAGTAAAAGACCCCATAGCCCATTAAACACATCTAGAGTCAAAGAAACGCACTCAAATCATGCCCAAGAGTGAGGGTAAAAGAGTCTCACTCTTGGCAGGAGAAAAACATAAACCCCAAAAATCCAGCAAAGCTGCTGGGGGTCTCACTAGGTTAGGAAATTCAGCCTAAACAGAGAATTCTCCCTAACACCGATCCACCTAGGGAGATATGTGTCTCTCTTACATACCTTGTAGATTGTGGGGAGAATTTCCACAATCTGTACTACACCAACAAATGGTGATAGTAGGGAAGATTTCCATTTCATTGGGAATATCACTCCACCTTTTCTTCTAATCTATAACAGACGGAAAACGAAGGGACTAGCTTGAGATTGTTGTAGGTAGTCTTACAACAATGTTATGGTAAGTAATCCATACTATTTTTATATATACCCATGAAGGGTCCTCTTATCTGTAGGGATTAAAGATGGAATTAATCCACATTTCAGTACTGTCGTCATGCGGTTGGCTCAGCAAATTGACCCAAATGTGCTCTACCGATGTGCAACTAACGGAAATTGAAAAAGGTAGGAGGACACAAAAGCCTTACTAAATAAGTAGTTAACAACTACTGTGTCTCAACTGTCATATGGATATGAACTGTCATGTAGACATGAAATAAGGGAGCTGCCACACTTACTTCAAGGGTGTACAAATATGCTCATTCTGCATATACGTCGCAAAAGGTCTCTAGGTTGCCCCAAATGCAGGCATCCAATAATTCAGGATGCTTATTTCCAAAATAGAGAAACAAAGGGATGGTCCTTCTCTCCACCTCGTAGAGATAGGGAGACACAAGGAGACATACTTCTAGTCAGGGGAAATATTCTGAGCCTTATTAAGTTCTTGCAAAAAAATGTTTTAAAGAATTTCAGTGAAATTCTGGGTCCCACTCATCCTGGAAAAAAACAGTCCTAGTTCTGTTTTCGGTTTTTCCTACGTTCCAACCATTAACAATAAATGGCCGCTTTAAATATTTGCGTGCATGCGCATCTACGTCGTGCCGTGATGGTGTCATAGCGTCATCACGTGCTGACATCATCACGTAGTTGTGCACGCTCGCTATCCACCTCCCAATGACGGTTGGGAAATGTAGTTTTAACCCATTTTACACAACAAAAGGTGTTGAATTGGACATACAGGAGCTGTGAATGCCAGGGTCAGTCTCTTCAGTTATACACAACAAGTGTGTTTATTTCTAGGTCCGTTCATGACGGGTTTAGCTTGACTACCTTGTAAGTATGATCACTAGGATGCACCCACTCCAGTTATGGGTTTTTTGGAGAATCACTTTTCTGTGATTAGGAATTGTAGTCAGATGTCCATCTAGAATATAATCCTTCTAAAGATTAAATGTTTATGCTTTACAGCAATGGCTCTTTTGTAGATTCACATACTTGAATATTCCCTATTTTTGGGCTTAGCTGGAAATCCAGGGTATGCATGACATGTCACGGCAGTAAAATATAACAACTTTAAGGAATCAAGAGTAAAACTTCTTGGACACAATGGCATTATGGTGATTGTATTGGTAATATCAAAGAGAGGGTGGGGGAAATCCTACCTATCCCTACCTCTAGGATGGGTTCCCCTGCCTCAACAGATCTAAGGAACGTCCATGCCAGAATTTCCAAAACATCTGTCCTGTGTCCAAAATCCTAACCTGACGCACACTAAACTCAATGTCGCGTGAAGGGGAAAATGTCGTTTAGCTGATCACCTGCAGTTCCTTTCCAAAGTTCCAACATAAAGTTCCAACATGTAAAAGAAATCAACAAAGTACTACCACTTAAAGGGGTTCTTCTTGTGCCTTGGATTTCTGTTTTAAATGTTCTTCCTTTTCACATTACCATACTCAAGGATATGAAGGGGGATGACTCTTCCCCCGAGTTTCCTCCAGATTACACAGTTCATCGGCTCAAGATCTACAATTTCTCTCTGGATCACCCTTTGGATTATACCATTACACAATCTAAAGGGGTATGACCCTTCCCTTAACATTTTCAGTTGCACAATTCACAAGCTCAAGGGGTATGCCCCTTCCCCTGAGATTTCTCAACTTTTACCACACTTCACAGACTTCACCTGAAAAGGGGGAGGGGGAGACTCCCTTCCCCTAGGTTCCACATATTTGGGGAACTGCTTTCTCCCATTTTACAAGTTCAGCAATCTTGATTGGGTGCAGGTCCCAGACTTGCTCTATGCCTGGTTAACTCATATACAGAAAGAGGATTCACAAACAGACAAAAACATAAACTACAGAGAATGTTTAACCATCTTTATTAGCAAATAACAAAAGATGGTTGAGTCGGGTATAGCAGAAATCAGTAGCAAATTTATTTTTTACAAAACCTATTTAAAAGACAGACCGGATGGTCACACACAAAATGTTGTAAAACACCTAAAATATGTCAGGAATTTACACCCAATTCACCCTAGTGGTGTTGAAACAATCTTTTTCGTCTTCTGTATTCATCATATATACACAGAAACACAAAAGAAGGTCCACACACTGTTAGGTGACAACACAGCTTCTTTATGTAAAATAAGATCTCTACCACTACCAGATATACATATAAATAATAACACTTTGTACTTATTCAGAGAATGGCAAACATATACCCTCTCTGGTACCACACAACACTTAATTCAGTAATAGATGCACTAACTGACAGTTTTAAAAAGGCATATGAATTCGTAAGTGAGGTATAACAGCATAGAATAAGGAACAAAGGCAGGTTAGGCATGAACGGTGGCAGAATGCTTTCTTTAGACTAGACACGTAATTGAGTGAATCCTGGGCAACCTGTAATGGAAAAGTTGGGGAATAACGTGTGTTGTCTTTTACAGCCCAGTCCAGTAATGTTCAACAACGTTGTGCTTTCTTTTAAAAGGTTAAACCACCCCCAAAGTACCTGAAAGGCCACAGAGGAACAGGATCCAAGACAAATCTGGGACCCCTCGACGACTCCTGAGGCTAGAAGATACTCTTCCTGATCACAGTACCTATGGTGCCTTAGCAGGCGAAGTGGCAGAGTTTCTAGGTTTCACTTGACGATTCCCTCTGAGGATGGACCCCCTCTGAAAGAAGGAGCCACTGGGATGCTGAGTACAAGAAGAAAAAATTAACCAAAGTCGTTCTGAAGTGCAGAAGTTTGGCTCTTCGCAGTGCTCTCCTTTGGTCGATGATTTCTCTGACTGCAGATGTCCTATGAAGATGAAACTTGCTGTGGGTTCCTTAAAGGCTTGGTAGATGAGAGTAAGACCCCTGGGACCATTCAATGACTTCTGGCGGCAACGGGTGCATAGGATTTCGGAATATTGCATTTTTCCGACCTTCGGTTCTTCGGTGCTGCAACCGCTGCACAGTCCTCTGTGTGGCTTACGGCTACCTGGACTCGACCACTGGAGTGTACCTTCACCAAGTCTGGACCCTCAGACGCCTTGGTTAGCTTATGGTGGCGGGAAACCCACGACTGACCTTCCTCTGCACTCAGCGACTCTGGACTCTCTATTGCGGGAAAAAGTGGTCAGTGATGATGGCAAGGATGTCACTTGAAATGTTCTTAGGCAGTTTGGATCTTTTACAGCTCCGGGTGTCCTGCAGCACTATGCCAGGGTATCCCTTCTTCTCCAGCATGGGGTCTGGCATGGATTCACATGCTCATGAATATTCCCCATCGTCAGGCTGGGAATCCTCAGTAAAACTGTATTTCTCCTTTAAACCAATCCCT